>NC_141459.1:97185000-99685000 GCF_015680905.1 Coptis chinensis
GAGACTTGGAGTGAACATGACTGAGTATTCCAACAAAATGATCTCTACAAGAAGAGACAACTCTAAACAACTTCCAAAGAGGGTGGTTCCTACATGTCCAAAGAAGACTAATTATGATTCTCATCGAGGGAACAATCAGTTACGTTCCAGGGGAAAGGGATCGAGTAACTTGAGAAGAAGCAACGATGTTGATGATGCTTGGAAGCTTACAAAGAAAAGTGCTGCTATATTTCCCGAGTCAGAAGAATATGGTGTTGATGACCAGTTTGATTTCGAAAAGTGGTCTGGTGAGGGTGACTGTATGTGGCTGTTTTCAGATATCAAGCCTCCTTCCTTGACTTGTGAAGATCACCTTGGGACAGAACGTTTGTCTTTCAGGCTATCTATATCAAGAAACTCGGTTCTTTCCTCTATAAACGAAATTTCTTTTTTTGACGGGTCTAGAACAGATCCTATTGACGAGGCATCTTTGCTTCTGGAGAAGATGCCGAACCTAACTATTGTCCGAAAAAACTTGGAACAAGTAGTTCCTTGGCAACTTAGTTCATCATGGAATGGCATGAAGGAAATGTCGGAGTCATCTGATGAGCAGTCTTGCTATGAGAACTCTTCTGATTGCGAGAGTTCTTGGATGTCCCTCAGTACAGATGATGCTTCATCTGGGATTTGGGAACTCGATAAAATGGATGCTTGTGACTCTTTGATAGATGTAAGGACAGGATGGGATGTTTTCCAATCTGAATTTCCCAGTCCTTCATACATGAGAAGATGTTACTCTTTAGTTGGATCCTCTGATTCTAATGTCTCTACCCTCCATGAAGAAAACCAAAACAGTTTGAGTTCTGATTTGCTGTCGGAGGATGTATTACAAGCTGCTGAATGTGATAATGACGAACCCCTATTCAGGCCACCGGAGTCTAAATTCAGTTGGAATTCCGAAGTACTATTCGACTGTTTTTGTATGTCACCTCGTAGAGTTGGAAGTGAGCTGGGGAAATGTGAGAGGTTTTCCGCTCCCAAATCAGTCATATTAAGACTTCAGTCGCAAAAATTCAGGGACCAAAAAGAAGAATTTTCCAGCTCAAGATCTCAGGTGCCAACTACTTTTTGCTCGAAAATAAAACATGAGAAGAAGAATATGAGGAGAACTAGTAACATGCCTTCAAAGCTAAGAATATCAGTTCAAAATTCCACGGAAAAGAGACCTCTTGAGATTCAAGATGATTTGGATGAACCGATGAGGGAAAATATCGCCAATGACGTGCTGAGTACAGATTACAGGGAGCTGCTAGAAGACTGCTTTCTGTCAATCAAAGACGTTCCAATAGAAACCCTAGTTGGACTCGATGAATTCAATGGGCACGAAGGTGTCAATGGGAACTTCGATGAAAATAGTTTCTCCCTAGATGAACTTTGAAACAACAGTAAGTACGAGTAGAGAATTCAAGATGCATTTTATTTTGAAGAGGCATAGCAATGAGTTTATGGTGTAAACTGCAAAACCTTTAGATGATATATGTTTTGTACATGAGAAATACTGGTTAATCCACATGTTCACACAACTTTTAGCATATTCAGCTTCCACCATTAGAATGATGCATCGGCACGCCAGGCTCAGACATGTTCTAATTAGTCAGCAGAGCATGGAGCAGGGAGTCGTCAAACTTGACCCCAATACTAGAAGCACATAAAAAGCTAGAGAGGCAGGAACCGGACTCAACAACCATTTCAATCTAAACAGTAATATTACTGTATATGACTCTTTAATAAGAACGCTAATAATAATAAAAATGAACTGTTTTACTCTCCATAAAATTACCAAAAATCTGAGCTCTTAGACCTATGACTCTATGAGTGACTCAAACTGTCCAATACTGGATTCTAATGTGAGCAAAACCAATGATATACAGAAGCTGTTGAAACTCGAAAGAAACATCATGCTAGAACAAAACAAACCAAGCCATACATGCCAAAACAAATATTAAACCACCGCCGATAGTATACGTGAAACCGAAGTTGTAGTGGTTCATATGCATTAAGAACAAACTACCAATCAGACTTATTCATTGTTAAGTCAGCATAAGATAATGTAGCAAAATAAAACTAGCACAGAATCCAGGATCCAAAAGATAACAGACCAAACAGACAGACGACTACTCATAACCACCACGAAGGCGGAGAACAAGGTGAAGAGTGGACTCCTTTTGTATATTATAGTCAGCCAGAGTGCGACCATCTTCAAGTTGCTTCCCAGCAAAGATCAGCCTCTGCTGATCAGGCGGAATCCCTTCCTTGTCTTGAATCTTAGCCTTCACATTGTCAATGGTGTCCGAGCTCTCAACCTCTAGAGTGATCGTCTTTCCAGTCAAGGTATTAACAAAAATCTGCATGCCACCACGTAGACAAAGGACAAGATGTAAAGTGGACTCCTACTGGATGTTGTAATCTGCCAGGGTACGACCATCCTCAAGCTGCTTACCAGCGAAAATGAGCGTCTGCTGGTCTGGTGGAATTCCCTCATTGTCCTGAATTTTCGCTTTAACATTGTCGATTGTGTCAGAACTCTCAACCTCCAGAGTGATGGTTTTACCAGTGAGAGTCTTGACAAAGATCTGCATGCCTCCACGCAGACGAAGAACAAGATGCAGGGTAGACTCCTTCTGAATATTATAATCAGCCAACGTCCTACCATCCTCAAGCTGTTTCCCTGCAAAGATCAGCCTCTGCTGGTCTGGAGGAATACCCTCTTTATCTTGGATTTTCGCCTTGACATTGTCAATTGTGTCCGAACTCTCGACCTCCAGAGTGATGGTCTTTCCAGTGAGGGTTTTCACGAAGATTTGCATCTAAAGAAAAAACACCGGTAAGATGAAATAATCCGAGAATAAACAAGAGTACAAGACTGATAGTTATATGGAAATCAATGATCAATCTATTGGTATTCTTAACAAATCACAACAAACAAACAACCCTAGAACGAATTGAAATCTTGAGAAAAGAAGCTTACCCTTATTGAGATTTTGATCAAAGAACGAGACACAGTTGAAAAAAAGAATATTGAGAGTTTGAGACCAACGAAAGGTTATGTATTTATAGGGAATATGAGTCGGTTTAGAAGTCTCAAAACTTCCAATTCGATTATGGGCCTATGGTCTGGGCTTCAAATTTTTTGATAAGTCAGAAATTGACAAAATGTCGTATTTGTCGAAACCGTTTGGTAGAAATATTTCAAATGAAATTGATGTTTGTACATGAAATGCACTGTAGAACCTTCCGGAGTGAGGACGTGTGGTGGTGCAGTGGTGCAACTTTGAGGATGACACAGACATGCTTTTACAATTTTAATAGAGGGACCTTGATTACTTAACAGTGTCTCTTGATTGAAGGCTGATGAAGTGATGAGTACTGAGGATTGGTGCATATATGTTGTCCACCATGAATTAAAACAAAAGTGCTTTAGGCTTCCACTCC
The DNA here is from genome assembly GCF_015680905.1 of Coptis chinensis. Classification (NCBI taxonomy): domain Eukaryota; kingdom Viridiplantae; phylum Streptophyta; class Magnoliopsida; order Ranunculales; family Ranunculaceae; genus Coptis; species Coptis chinensis. The sequence goes on from NC_141459.1 coordinate 97,188,472, forward strand.
CTAATTTTTCACCTTAGATTCAAACCTAATTATGTTCAATCAATAAAGTTGAGAATGACATTATACAGTTGCATACTTACATATTAATATAGTACCATTTCTGGAGCACTGAATACCAAACAAAGAGCACAGGGGGAAAATTCTGAAATTTAGCAGCCTTATCGTGTTATTAAACTGAAGGGCGTAGTGTATTAGTGTGTACACCGTTTCTTGTTTTTGCACAAGCAACTTATAAAGCACAACTCGGTGCAGTTATGATTAGGGGGCTGTAGTTCCAAATTACCCAAGTGCCTAAACGCTTAAGGAGCTATGTTGTTTAGTTAAGATAGATCCATCGCTTCTCCTGAATGTCAAGTTTGCTCTGTGCAATACATGACACCCTTAACAACACCGTGCTCTAAGAAAACCAAGCTTAGTCTTATGTGGTTGCACATTGATCTGAAGAAGTTCCTTCACTCATTCACTATTTTGGATCAATGGTTAATACTTGAATTCTATCAATGTTTTGATAAGACTAACAAGTCTAAGGACCCTTTCTTCCACATAAACCGCCCAGACCTCTCGATACAAACAGGGGTCCTGCCATTGGATCTACTGGCCGACCTCTAAATATAAGGGAGTCAGTGAGTAAAGTACAGAGAACGAAAGAGTATCTTGATTCATGTATTTTTTTTGTTTACGCGTTATTAATTTCATGGATGTATAAGTGTCATAACGCCGTATATCATAAGAGATTGAAATATCACATAATAGTTAATACACGCATTAACCGCGATATATATATATATCAGTCTTAGCCTAAAGTCAAGCACCTATCCCAATAGACTTAATCATAGCCAAGTCAAAGGTCTTTATGACTATCTAAAAAAAAAAATTTTGTCATGTCTAAAATACGTCATATCAACGTCAAATCTTTATTAGATAAAGACAAACCAATTTATGCAGGGCCTAATATTTTAGCATTTGATTTGTCCATACAATCTACAACATAAAACGTAAGACAATTAAGCAAACCAAAAAGTCCACAATCAAAGTCCAAACCAAAGCCCAAAGGTCTAACTATTTTAAAGACGATTTGGATCTATATTAAGTCTATGGGTGACCCAAAACAATATTAGAAACTGCCCAAAAGAAGTCACAACTTAGTTTCGCCCAACCAAACAAAATAACCGCCCAAGCAAACAAATGAAACAGGCCTATAGACTAAACCAAATTGGTCCAAGTTTAATTGAACTGGTCCGGCCCAACCAATTAATCTGAACCGGCCCAAAACAGAACCCAAAAGGTTTTGGCCCAAAGCCCAAAACTTAATTTAAACCGGCCCAAACTAAACACAATCCAGGCCCAACCAAACATTGAAATTTCGGCCCAGCCACTAAACACAAAACCGGGCCCAACACAAAACAAAATTTGCTAAGGCCCAAGGCCCAAGGCCCAGGCCCAATTCGGCCAATAGTTCACCTTATTCCCCAAATTCTCTCCTCCACCACCAGCTCGCGCGCCGGCCACCACCTCTCCCTTCTCCCTCATATCGGTTTGACTCCTAACCACAAACCCTACAACTTTACTAAAAGCCAAAAGCTCAATTCTTAAATTTAACATCTCGACCAAAACTAGATCTGAGACAAAATTCGGCCACCATTAAAGCTTGTTTCAAGCTTCACTCGACCCCATTTACATCCCCCACACCCACACTACACTACCCCATCATCATCAAACCCAAACAACAACAATATCAACAAAAACGTTCAAACTGTGTTACTGCAGTGTTTGGTTTGGGCAAGCCGCCATTAACAAGTCTTGGGAGCTTCCACCAAGCTTCCCAGCACCCATTCGACAGCCTCATACGCCCTACACTACCCCACTTCAACCCATCATCCACCAACCAACCAACAATCAAAAAGTTTACAATAACAACAACCATAACGATTATCTAAGGTAGTGCGGGACGCCCGGGCTCGTGCCACCATTGACGCACCTTCAAGTGTTAACAACCTCACCCAAACAACCATAATACAACATCAACTCAGAAACCCGGACATCAATCCACAAATTTCCACCACGCGGTAAAGAAAATGAGTTCAAACAGAGAAACAAAGAAAAGTGGCGATTTCTATATATTGGGCTTTTAAGCGCCGCTTCCATAAAGCTTGACCGATAAATTAAGTAATCTAAAGCGGACAAAAATTATAGTTTTAGTAGTGGTGAGAGATAAACTCTACTCACCTGTAGCGCTCTCCGATTATCAGCCAGCTACCAGAAAAACCTTTCATTTTCTTCTTTCAGTAAAACTTCCATCTTTTTTTTCTGTATAAAGTTTTTTTCTGTGTTTTTCTCCAAAAACTCTACGAGAGAAAACTCACCGAACAACAAGGACAACCCTTATCTATTTACTTACGGGCTTTTATCCGTAAGCTGATAGTTATCCTATATTATTTTATCTATTATCTATTATTATTATCTTTATTTTTATTATTATTAGGAAAATAAAAGAATAAAAACACGGGGTGTTATAAAACAGCTCATGCCAAAATCAGTTTTCCACAGCAAACCATCATCCACAACCAAGTTCTACTACAAGGGCAAATGCAGCTGTGCAGGTACTGAACCTGGCTTCCAATGCAAAATAAACTTCCCTAAATAATGCAACAGAGTACTGTTAAACTATTTCAAATTTATATGTAAAAATTGAACCTGCATGAATTCGTCACATCATAAGATATGTTAACAAAACATGACAAAAAATCACAACTGAAGCAGATTCATATAAGAAAAGTGCCAAGAAGTAACCAAAATACTGATCTATAGAAAAAGGACTTAAGGTAACAAGTAGTAGTTATATAACCAATATTTTGTACATAACCAAACAAAATCTTATTTTCAGACTTCAAACATGGACTCTTTCTGGATGTTGTAATCTGCCAAAGTACGACCGTCCTCAAGCTGCTTTCCAGCGAAAATGAGCCTCTGGTCAGGCGGAATACCCTCCTTATCCTGGATTCTCGCCTTCACATTATCGATGGTGTCGGAAGTCTCAACCTCAAGAGTGATGGTTTTACCAGTGAGTGTCTTCACAAAGATCTGCATACCCCCCGGAAGACAAAGGACAAGATGTAAAGTGGACTCCTTCTGAATGTTGTAATCTGCTAGTGTACGGCCATCTTCAAGCTGCTTACCATTAAATATGAGCCTCTGCTAGTCGGGAGGAATGCCTTCCTTGTCCTGAATTTTTGCTTTCACATCGTCAATAGTGTCAGAGCTCTCAACCTCTAGAGTGATGGTTTTTCCTGTGAGAGTTTTGACAAAGATCTGCATGCCTCCACGAAGGCGGAGTACAAGATGCAGAGTCGACTCCTTCTGAATATTATAATCAGCCAATGTCCTACCATCCTCCAGTTGCTTCCCAGCAAACGTCAACCTGTGCTGGTAAGGTGGTATACCATCCTTATCCTGAATCTTAGCTTTCACGTTGTCAATTGTATCTGAGCTCTCAACCTCCAGCGTGATAGTCTTCCCAGTGAGAGTCTTGATAAAGATCTGCATGCCTCCACACAAGGTGCAGGGTAGATTCCTTCTGAATGTTATAATCAGCCAGTGTCCTACTATCTTCCAGTTGCTTCCCCGCAAAGATAAGCCTCAGCTGATCTGGGGGGATGCCCTCTTTACCCTGAATCTTAGCTTAATGCTCGACCGTCCTCGAGCTGCTTCCCTGCAAAGATAAGCCTCTGCTGGTCTTGGGGAATACCCTCTTTGTCTTGGATTTTTGCCTTTACATTATCGATTTGATTAGAGCTCTCAACTTCAAGAGTGACAGTTTTCCCAGTGAGGGTCTTGACAAAGATCTGCATTCCACCTCTAAGACGAAGAAGTAAATGTAGAGTAGACTCTTTCTGGATGTTATAATCAGCCAAGGTGCGACCATCCTCGAGTTGTTCTCCTGCAAAGATCAGTCTCTGCTGGTCTGGGGGAATACCCTCTGTCTTGGATTTTCACGCTGACATTATCAATAGTATCATAACTCTAAACTTCGAGAGTGACTGTCTTTCCAGTAAGAGTCTTAACAAAGATTTGCATCCCACCTCAGAGACAGAGGACCAGGTGCAAAGTGGACTCCTTCTGTATATTACTAGGGTATGCCCGTGCCTACGACCCGTGAGACCTCAACGCGCCTGCCACGCTACCCCGACAACTCGTTGTACCTTTGGCAAAGGCGCATACATGTCTGGCGTGTCGTGTCTTCGCACGAAATAACACGCCGTCGGCGCCTTCGGCAGAAACAACTCGTCCACGCCCTACAAGCAAGGTGTATGTGCATCTTGGCGAAACAACTCGTCATGGGTAAAGGCCCCCCAATTGCCCATTATCCATAAGCCCAATAATATCAATTGGGTCAGCCAATTGTGCAGTACCCATAGTTCGGAATTTCGGAATTCTCAGAATTCTGACAAATCCAAAATCCGAAATTTATTAAATTTCGACCCCTATCACATTCAAAATTTCGGATATTTCGACTCTATATTTGGAATTCCGTTTTTTTGAAAAACCGAAATTTCGGCGGAATTCCAAAGTTTCGTTCGGAATCACAAACTATGGCAATACCATGTCAAATTTAGAGGCCCAACAGTTTATAAGCCCAGCCTTTTGGCTGATTTTTGGATGTCTACCCCCACTATTACAATTTTTTTAATTGAGCCCATGCTCAAGGTTCCAAGCCCATAAAAGATTCAACCCATAAAATTTTTGTCCATTGTTGACTTTTTTGTGTAGGGGTGAGTGAGGTGAGAAAAACTGTTTAACTCACCCTATAAAAACTTTTTAATTCACCATCCATGAGTTTTGAGTGGCTATGGTTAAGGGGTGTGTCGACTACGTCTCACCTTATGACGTGGAATCTGTCCTCCCACTCCTCCCTGTTTTGTTAGATAGACTAGGTATAACCCGTGCCTTCGGCACAGTTGTATTTACATTTATTGATTGATGCACATTGTGCTTAAAAATTAAAAGAAAGTTAATATAAGTCATCAAATTCACTTAATATATGTATTTTGCAAAAAAAAAAAAAAAAAAAAACTCTCTATTGAAGTATACTACAGACAAAGGCAAAATATATGGTTAAGCTATTTACAATCTGCAAATAACTTGTACAACAATGACTTCCACCAAATATCACATATAACTTCAATACAGATGAGCCAACTATTGCACAGATAAAGTAAAAAACTTTGATGAAATAAAGTACACAACAATACAACATTAACTAATTATACATTAAGTAAAACCATCCAAGGTACAACAAACCATAAGGTCAAGCTTCAACGATGATTATCCAAAAAAATGCTAACTCTTACTCGTACATACATGTCAATTGCTTTGGGAGGAGCTTCAACGATGATTATCCAAAAAAATGCTAACTCTTACTCGTACATGCATGTCAATTGCTTTGGGAGGTTCATCAATTTCCACAATTTATCTTATATTAGATGGGCAAGAAGGTCGGTGGTATACCTACTTGTCATGCCTTAACAACTTCTACTAATTTCTCTTGGGCATTCTTGATTGAGCTGTGTTTGTTGCAACTGGGTGAATACACATACATTCCAATATTGTAGGTGTTGTATTCATATTGAAAAGAATAATGTTAGACTTTAGGAGGCTAAATTTCTCATCGAGGATCGGGGAAAAAAGGAGAAACTTAACATCACTAACTTTAAGCTCGGTGAGTCTACTAATCTTAGTGAAATTTCCACTTTATTTGGAAGTAACCACAAGAACTCATCTAACCATCAACAATAGTACTAACTATGTCAAATCTCAAAAGAATCTTCATTACAGTAATTGTTTTTGTTCCTAGTTGATTTAAAAATGGTATCGATGTCACATACCATAAAAATTCCATAATTCATAGGTTTTTTCCCAACTTTATTGTATTGTGAAAAAGAGCTGCAAAAGTGTACCTCTATTCCCAAAATAGGTATGGGAGTTGTGAAAACCTATTTACACTTCCTTATGAAAATTTTGGTTGTACATAACACCAATCGTGAAACCAATTAATCCAACAATAGAGGATGAATAATGACATCAACACAAAAGTGATATCTTTTAAAAAAATTAGTTAGCATTAAAAAAAAACATTCATTCCATTTCAAAATCTATAAAGAAAAGAAAATGATTTTATATCTTGGAAATCAATTGTGGAATTCACGAACACACCTGCTAAAAAAAAAAAAAAAAATAAGTCTGATTTCAAATGGTAAAGCTTGACTACAATGAATATGCCCAAATCATTCCCAAGCTAAAATTGGTTCTAGAGACAACTAACTTACCATTAATTGAAGATTTATTTGCCATAGCAATCTCCAATGTCACAAAAAATAAAGAGTGCATTCTTCTTCATTTAGTAAAAGGGCAAGTGGAAAATATATGTGGGCAACTACTGGAAGAGGAAAAGAGAATATTAGATAGCCAAATGAATAGGTGGACCTTAATTTTGGTTTGGTATATCCTTACTCCTCAAGTTTATGTATTGGTTCTCTTGTACACTTGTCTTCATCGAACTAATCTAAGTCCATTAACAGAGAGAGAACAATTGCTTCAATATTTCAAAGCAAAGAAAAAATAATCATCACGGATTATGAATGACCTATTACAATTCCTTTAATTTCAACGTACAACAACAACAACAACATGTGTCAAATATATAGTAAGCACAAATAGTTGTTTAATTGATCGAGACTCCTACTCAATGTTGCAAACTATCTCAAGAGGGATTGAACTTCCAAGCTTTTGTTTAGTCTGCAATTTGCTCCCATACTTCATTATTTTATTAAAAACTAACCAATAAAGCGTATACACTATATGCCCAAAACAAAATATGTGTCCATTACTGGAAAGTAATAAGCTATAAGTACTTGGAACTAAAAAGGTTTTGCACCCTTCAACACTTTATAAAAAAATGGATAATTGTTCCACTGCAGTTAACATATAATACCCCTTCCTCATTACCCACAAACTTCAAGCCACGTATACCTCCCTTAGCCACGTATACCCATTGAGTAGCCATGTTTACACCCAATTCAACCAATTCATATATCTATCCCCAAACTTCAAATTGTTTTTTAAAAACCAAATTTGGCACAATGAAATTGGATCTGGCACCTGGACATTGTAGATTTAACAAATCAAGTGTTTTGGTACAGATTGGAACAATAAATTTTTCTTTATGTCAAAGAAGCCAATAAAGCAATAAGTAAGAATAAAATGGTTGTCATAGCTTCTCATATACCTCTAGTCCATGTAATCTTCTACCACTCAAAAAACTCTATCAAGGAGCATTAACACCTACCTTGCTAGCTACTGCTTCCTAATTAAATCAGGGAGAAAAACTATGCTACTGCTTCCTATCCATGATGAAAATTTCGGCAAATATATTAGTTGCCCACAACTGGAAAAAATAAAGTAGTGATGCAACACAAACTTTAAAATACCAATGAGTATGAAGCCTGAATAGTGTCTACCTTAGAATCCAATAGCAGAAATTTTAGGCCCAAGAGTTGTTTTTTATCTTTCAAATTAGTGGAGTCCATCATATCACTCTTGTAATGCGTCCCCTTATTTTCCCTCAGTCTGTTCCTCTACATAAGCTATCAAGATCTTGGTAAGGCTGAATCGCCATACCTCGTGAATGTGAGAAAAACTCGTAAAAAGAAGCAAAAAAAATTATCACAACGTATATGGCCTAAATCTATTGAAGTGGGAAAAGAAGCAACATGTTTTGCTAAAAATGGAGAAAAGAAAAAGAATATAAAGCTAGCGCAGTAAAAATTTATCAAATATTCGAGACGAATAACTCTAACTACTACTGATTGATTAGTATCAAACTGTGTATCAATTTCAATTCTAGGTAATACCCCAACAAAACCATAAATCAAACCAATACTTCCAGCTAGTGAAAAGTCCAAATCTTAAAACCCATAATACCCACGAATTTTCAATACCACCAAGAACGTTTAGATGTTAATGCACCTGAAATTAAAAATATATGAGTCTCACTTGGTTTCCTATATATGGAAGGTTGTGGCCTGTGAGTGCAAACAACCATGTCTATATGCAAAACAATGGTATTGATGAACCAAAAATCAAAACAATAGAAACTAAAGTTGATTTATTTATCAAATGCTCGTCATCTTTTGTATGACAAATTCTAATTACAAACCGATAATTTTTGAAGCCGGGCCGAAGAGGATAAGACAAAGGGTGTTGGTATGAAACATTGTCCTATATGAAGTTCCCCTTCGAAGTCGATATTCTTTGAAAGTAGTCTTGTTTCTTCCTGCTCCAAAGTCAGTATCATAAATTCCAATCACTACAGTGTACGCCCATGAAAGAAATTGGAAAATTAAATCACAAATAAAGATGAACCCAACTAAATTAAAAAAAAATGGAGAGGGACCTTTCACATATTTCAGAAAGAGATAAGAAACGAACCATGTGTTGTAGCTGCTGAAAGAACTAACCATTTTAGAATATTTCCGTTCTTTTATTTTTCTTTTACATTTCTTGGAGAGTGCTAAGATGTAAAACCCTTGTAAACCACCAGCCCACTTTAACCTGATGTTATTGGGCGTTTCTTTTATCGGAAAATTTAATCCAACCCCTTAATTTTCAAGTTACACCCTTGGAGTCAGTAAGTGTGTTATTAAATGAATCGTTTAATTTACAATATTAAATGCTCCATTCAAAATGATCCACACTACACCCGTGTCCCCCATCATGACAATTGTGTGGAAATGGTGTTTCAAAATTCAGATGGCCTGGTGTAGAAATTCAAATGTAATAACTATTAATACAACTTTTTTTTTTGGTAATTAGTGAACTTTTTCTAATACAACCCTTGTAAAAGCACTTAAATGTTATTGAGAATTAGCCTCAAAGGGGTTTTAAAACTATCTAAGCCATACACATGTCCCCAATTGAAACACTCGAATGCAAAATAAAGTAATCGAAATAAACATTTCATTGCAAGTCTTGATGCATCCAAAGACTTTTGTCTAGCTTTCTTGTTAACAGTGTTAAGAATCCTAGGGTTTGGTTATTCAGCTATACTACTTGCCTACTTCCATCACCAATCCATCATAAAACAACAATAACATCCTTACTTTCTACAAAGTCGCGTATATATTCCAATGTCTTCTGCACATTTCGGCTACATATACACAGACATTTTTTTATAAACTTCTAAAAAGAGATTGCCACTTAACAACAAAAAGTCATGATTAGTACGGTGGTAATGGTATATTGTGCCACTTAGGCACTTAGTACCTAGTAGTGATGGTTGCGACCTTTACTCCCATTGGACTGGCCAAATTAAGTTTGATGAGATGTATCAAGAAGTTCTCTAGGAGCCCCTCGTGGAGGCCATGTCGGGTTCATTGTTAAGGATGTTGATGTGAAAGATCTCAATCCAATTGGTTTGTTGCATCAAATTCCAAAGTTGATCCCACCAGGGAGACTAAACTTCAGTACCAAAGTTAATATCATGGGGCAGATTGGAAATGGATATGCTCCAGTCCTAAATATTCTCATTTGCCACATCATTGTCACGTTTTAAGTTACTCATCCAGATGGAAAGGCTATTTGGTAAGAGCTTTAGAAGGAGTCACATTTCTTCAATAACAGTGGCACCGGGTTTGTGAGAATGATTAGTCCATGGTGGTGACTTTCTCAAGTATGCTCTTCATGGTTGTTTTGTTGTGAGAGACATGAGTCAGATAGTTTCAATGGGAGTCATAAAGAGTCCAAAGAAAAAGGATCCCAGTGGAGGCAATGTCACCAAGTCTGATCTAATGCCAAGCAAAAGTGCACCCACGTGAGTTATTAGCTGAGTTTCGAGACTTTTACTCTTATAAATATAAAGACATGATGATATACAACATGAATTACTTATCACACCAAAATTACTCATTACATCAAAATTAATTTGGGTATTACTTGAATTGTGTAAACATTGAACATTCTCTACCTACTTCGTATACTCCTATGATTTGGGGCAATGAGTCTGCATGCAAATCATAGTTCTTTGACTTGAAGCGTACCCTCCTAATAACAATGCAAATAAGTTTAGGACATGAAAACAAAATTATGGAAAATGAAGATGATAATGCTTATGCTGAAGGCAAATATCTTTGCACGCCTTCGGATCTAAATGTTATGAACACCAGGTCGTAAAGAATTTCAGTAAAGCCTACCCTGTTTTATTGATATTCTAATACTTTGGATCCAGTTATCAAATGAAACAAACTTTCTTACCAAATGAGGCAACACCAACTAATTTTATAACTGAAAATCCAAAAGAAAAAATTACGAAGTTGCAAACATACCAATTAACTCAAACAAGCTACGATTATACACTTCTACATTTTAGAGTTTCTAGTGCACATACTAAATTCATGTAACAATAGCAAATAGAACGAGTAGCCACTAACATACCCTCTAAACCAACTAAATGAAATGGATTGAATTGGATAGCAAAGCAATAATCATTTGTGGTGTACACCTCTACTCTTGAGGTGGTGAGAACCTACCTAGGGTTTGCTCGGAGACTTGCTCTTAAATACCCAAGTATTCAGCTTTGACACAAATACTTCGCCTGCAATTGCACTCTAAAGCTTTAGCTTTCACATTTCAATCAATGAGCATTCCTAATTTAGTCATAGATATTTAATCTATGCGCATTTCTCAAACTGATGACAATTCAAAGTTCGGAAACTAAAACAATGTTCCATTTTGTGGGTTTTCCAATGGTTGGATTCCTTGTTATGTTATTTTCAGCAGGCAATTCACAATCTAATAATTTCGCTTCATTTTGCACAATCAGAATTTGAGTCCAAATTTGGCCCTTGCCTGCTGTGAAAACCTGAAGCCAATAATAGGTTTAGGTGCACGTACACTCGTGCTCTCAAGGATCAGAAATCTAGCTCCACTCTTCTGGCCTTAATGGACCTACTCCAGCCAAAATTTTCAGTTCTTTTACCAACAATTTGGGGTTGGGCAAGGTATGAGCATGGACTTTGTGCTCAGGCGACATCAGATATCAAGTCCGTTGACCAAAATCTACCTAGCTAGGGTCCTTGGGAGACATGATCTTAAATACCCAAGTATTGACTATATTCAACTTTAACACAAATGAATTGAAATTTAAAATCTACTAATGAATAATCTAAATTGAAGAAAATCAGTAGTATTAAAAAAACAAAATAATAGAAAAGCAAAGACAACTCACTGTTAGACTTCAATAGGCCTTCATTTGACAATCTGCGCATACAAATGTACAATTTCTGTGGCAAAATCAAATTAAGTAAAATGTATATACTGCATGCTTATTAAAAGAACAATTTTTTTTTTTTTTTTTTTTTGAGATTAGATAGTATCATCTTCATGCAATTTCATTGCTATGTAATAGAATTTGGGTAATTAAGAAAAGTATGTAAGTGAGATGCTTATGGAAGAACATACTTGAGAAAAAACACCTTTAGCTTTCAAGAGGTTGTATAATTTTGAATTGATAGGTAAATATTCCTTAAGCAATCACCCAAACACTAATAAATTGTGAATATCATAACTTCCTTCACTGAGATATTCTTTGATCAATTGTTCAACTGAATACTTCATGAATAACCTGAAATTGAGAAATAAACCATCAAGCAAAGAAAGAAAAAAAAAAATCAGAGAGAGAGAGAGAGAGAGAGGAGTTCGATGGCTTGAGAGTGTCTTTATATACCATTTAATATATATATATATATATATATATGAGCATGTTTTGGCTTTGAAACGTTTCAATTATGAGTTATGAGCAAGCTGCAACCGTGGCCTCTGAAGGTGAAAGGAATTATGTGAGACTTCTGATTGCTGTTTAGAATTAGGAAAACGTTTTGTAATAACTCCTTTATAAAAAGTGTTTTGTCTTAAGTTTATTGAAAAGTTGAGCTATTTTTTGGGCTTTATAGTTGACATTTGCAAATTAATTACCAAAATAATAATCAAGGGCCGGAAGTTTGAGAGAGATACTTGATTTCAAAGTTAAACCGTTTACTTTGGTAATAAGAGTTTAAGAAGAGCTTATAAATTCCATTGAGAATAAGCCTAAAAGAGGTTTCAAAATGCTCTAGACCGTACACGTGTCCCCCATCCAACGCAGATCCCTAGAAAATCCCGACCACCCTTTGTCTACCCATTTTATTTTATTATAATAGATATTCCGATCGGCTAAGGTGCGTCTGTCCTTAAGTTGCTTTCCTGCAAAAATTAGTCTTTGCTGGTATTGGGGGATGCCGTCTTTGTCTCGAACTTTCGTCTTAACATTAACTTCCAACTTCCAACCCTCAACTTCAAGAGTGATGGTATTTCCGAACAGTGATTTCACAAAAACTTGCATCTGTAAGAATACAAATTGAAACATTAACATCAAAATATAATTACATGATGGTCCCTTACATGATTTAATATTCAAGGTTAAACCATACAACACGAATCATAAAACCATACAACACGAATCATAAAACCATACAAAACTACATATCTTACTTAATCATGGTTTCTAGATATCACAACACAGAAAGGAAACCTGAAAAAAAAAATATAATTGTATTTATAGAGTTCAGAATAAGTTTGGGTAATGAGAATTTGGACTCGGAGTCGGTTTAGAAAATCCAGATCCGTATCCAAATAGGTCTTTTTTGTAATTGTTGGACTTGGGCTTTATTTGACCCGACCCATTCATAGTGATTTGATGATTCAGTATAAGAGTTCTCCACTTCTCTGAGTCGGCTGCGGTTTTGTTATTCTGGATCTAGGATGCTTTTCTCTCTTCACCTTAATGGTGGATTCTATTATTCATAGTCTCTCATGCGAAAGCAGGTTTGCTATAGTTATTTGTTTTAGCAACTAGTATGCTTTACAATAAAAAGTCAGTATATGTATATGTTAGTGTTTTGTTTTACTGTTCACTTATTATGTTATGCGAGGGATTTGGTATGATTAAACGGGTGAACTTTCACTCTTCCGTGTTTTCTCTGTTTAAAAATATTGCTGGTAGCCAGTCCTGCTGGAGGACGTGGTTACTCTTTAATAGGGGTACCCCATCAATATGCAGAACGTGGTTACCCCCTAATATGAATGGCTTATAGCTCTGCCAGTGTCAGAAATACCAAAAAAGCTTATAGGATTATAAAGAAAATTAGTAGTATGACTAAAGAAGCACCCATAACTAAGAAGCACAGTGGAGCACATCGGATGAAGAAGCACAGTGGAGCACATCGGATGAAGAAGTACAATTTGGAGATAAGAAAGAATTTGAAACAGGAAAATGTTATTAGTTGAGAGTATGTGTAGACATAAGTCAAAACACTAACTGTATCTTGCAAACAAGAGATCTTTATTGAGGGTATTATCGTGTGGCATGGACTGTTCGGTATTATCGTTGTGGCATGGACTGTTCGGTATTGGGTCACCTGGGAAATTTCATTTGATCCTCGACGAAATCCAAAGACCTGTAATGTTTAGACACTTGCCTTTGGGCGAAATTGAATTGTTTGGCAGCTAAATATGCTCTTCATTTGAAATGATTTGTAGGGTGGATTTCTTTTACGTGCTTGGAATGACATGAATTTCAAGGGCTTGATTCCGTTCTTACATGATGACAATGGTACAATGAAAGGATATATCATTTATTTTATTAAAGGTCCAGCTAGAAGGCAGCGTATGGCAATTCCAATGTTACATTGTGGTTTTCTCTTCTTTGTAATATGAGCATTGTCTCTAATGTACTATATAGGTATATAGATTATGGTATTGACTCGTGGTGACACTGCCACTCATGTATCATTGTGATTCTGGTTTTCATTTCAGTTTTTTTGAATGAGATGCTATCCTAGTTTCAGTTTGTTGGATTTCAAAAGTGATTTCTATATTGTTTGTAACTAGGGTATGCCCGTGCCTACGACCCGTGAGACCTCAACGCGCCTGCTGCGCTACCCGACAACTCGTTTATTTGAAAGAAGCCAAAGGCGTCTGTATTGACCGACGCGAAAACAACCGCCACGCCTTACAAGACAAGGCCGCCGCTTTCGACGAAACAACTTCTAAATCACGCCCGGCGCGCAAGGTGTTTTGGCGCCGGGATTTGTCGGCGCGAAACAACTCGTCGTGGCGCAAGGCCATCCCAATTGCTCATTATCCATAAGTCCAACAACATCAATTGGGTCAGCCAATTGTGCAGTACCATATCAAATTTGGAGGCCCAACAGTTTATAAGCCCAGCCTTTTGACTGATTTTTGGATGCTTACTCCCACTATTACTATTTTTTTTAATTGATCTCATGCTCATGTTCCAAGCCCATAAAAGATTCAACCCATAAAAATTTTGTTTAACTTTTTTGTGTGGAGGTGGATGAGGTGAGAAAAACTGTTTAACTCACCCCATAAAATTTTTTTAATTCACCCTTCATGAGTTTTGAGTGACTATGGTTAGGGGGTGTGTCGACCACATCTCACCTTATGATGTGGAATCTGTCCTCCACTCCTCCCTGTTTTGTTAGATACTAGGGTATGCCCGTGCCGTACGACACTGATAGAGTCGCCTGCGACGCTAATTCTATAGAAGCAGCCTGAACTTGAACACCCCCCCCCCCCTCCCCCCTATTTTGATTTTATTATGGTCAAGAATGATTATTATTTTGAAAACTTCGACATCACACTAACTTGAACCAACTAAGGGGCAATTTGGATAGAACCTCCCCATTATTTTATGACTTTCCAATGTTTTGGATCATGTTAAAAGGCTGCAAAGACAATTCTCATTCAATAAATCCGATAGTGATTTGCATAGATGCTCTAGACTCATTCATCTAAATGGACTTAAACATAGAAGAACACCAATTAAACCAAATGAAATAAGAACAATATGAGAAACAGATACATAATCAGACTCCCACAAGTGGTTTGAATGATGACATCAAAACAGTACCAAAGAGAGCACCCACAAAAGTACGCCAAGTACAAAAAAAAGTAGCGGAAGTACAGATAACATTGTTGACAATCATAACTCTTCCAGAAACCCCATCCTCATGCGCCAATGTCAAGGTCATTATCATAAATCCCAAGCCTTGAGGAAACTTCATCGAAGAAGTATGTAATTATCTGTTTTAAATTCGTTAAATAGAGTGAGTAGGAAATATTATATATACTAAAGGGAAGAAGAAATTGACAATTCAAAAGTGAAATAATGAACGATTGTATTCACCTCTAGACTCTTTTCTAGTTTTGGAACAAGCAAATATGTAACGCCTCAAAACTAAAACAATTACAAACCTATGACACGTGGTTTTTATAGTAAAATTTGGCAAAGATCTCCTCCTCGTATTTTTGACATTTCATAAATATAAACCTGTCATAACCTGAAAATTACAATCATATATTTCTCATTGGTTAATCCAGTTACTTAACCGTCTCGACAGATGCCAGAGCAGTCAAATAATTGGCTTAAAAAAATGAGATCACTTCAACATTACAAAATATTTGAATGTCTCGACTAATGCCAATGATGTGTAAAACTAATTATTAGCAAAGTGGGGAAATGAGATTCATAAAATCAAGTATATTAAAACACCTTATGGACACGATATATCAGGCCATTACATTTTTTTTAACCGGATGGCGGAGATTAGATAGAAGACATTTATAAAACAAAAGAATAAATAAGGCAATGCAAGCAAGAAATACGGAAGCCAAGAGGCGGTTGAAGATTGAGTCTATCTTGGGGGCAACAAAGACATGTTTGTTTTGGTTTGAAGGTTCCTTAAAAAGGAGTCCATAGGGCGTTTTCCTTTGTCAAGAATTGGTCAGTAGGAAGCTATAAATATTTGAAAGAGAGTTCAAAAATGTGATGTGAAACCAATAAGAGTGTTAGGACAATTTGGATAACTCAAAGTATGTTAATAGAAGTTATCAATACACGGAGACGAAGCGTGTCGTTGTTGAGGAGTAGGTAGGTGGTCAAGGTAGAGTCCATCTTGAACTGGAACATAAATATTGTTTTTTCTTGTTGAAGGATCCTTATAAGGGTCCATTGGACGTTTACCCTTATCTATGGGATCTGTAGAAACAAATAGAAATAGATACTCAATAAAACTGTAGAAACAAACATAAAAGATAGGTGGGGATAACATACCATTGAAAGTCGAATCTGCAATGAAAAAGGGTGCCTAAAAAAAAGACAAAGTAGTGGTGATTATTTCGCATGTAAAGGTAGTAGTAATTAGGTATAAACAGAGATAAAAATTAGGTGGCAATAAATAAAACAAAGGGGATTTAAAAAATTAGAGGATAGCTGACGGTAGTAAACCACGAACAGTGATTATTTCGCATGTAAATGTAATAGTAATTAGGCGTAAACACAGATAAAAATTAGGTGGCAGTAAATAAAACAAAAGGGATTAAAAAAATTAGACGGTAGTAAACCACGCCATTAAATTAAAAAAACAAAAAAAACAAATGAGAAATAAAAATCGACGCGATAGCAAGAAGTAAATTAGATCACATATATAAAAGTACCACATATTATGACATTTAGATTTTGCAACCAATATTGACTAAACAGACCATGACTAAACTATGAATAACAACAAATAAATTAATAAATAGACCATGACTAAACATATATGAATAACAACAAATAAATTAATAAACATACCATGACTAAACTGTAAAGCCATGACTAAACTATACTTTTACATTTTTGTGTTCTTTAACTTTGGTTTTCTCTGTCGATTCCTCAAAAAAGAATAAAAATGACAAAACCCCATAAAAACGTCTTACTTGGTCTAAAGGTTGCACTCTCTTGGCGATTCATTACAACCAATTCTCTGCAAAACATTTCCATAAAATGTTCAAAACTCAAAAAGAAACAAAACCGACAAATACCACTAATAAACAACGCAAGCTTACTTGATCCATAAAATGGGTATTACTCTTTTGTTCTACGTTCTTTTTTGCACCAAAACAATTAAGAAAAACCCCATTCACTAATACGCTACTGGCGGTTTCAAAAGACGATGATGATTCTCGCAAAACCCGCATGGGATCGAGGAAATCTTTGAGACTATCGATGGGCTTATCTTGGCTGGTTATATATAGAGACCGTCGGATGGGCCTCTGTTATCTGAGACCGTGGGATGGTTCTTTGTGTTGGACGCCCCTAGCAATTTTCGGGAAGAACACATCCGCCACCTCAATCGCTTGGCAAATTGTATCTTGTGCTTCTCCAATCATCTTCTCAAATAATAGGGTGAGAGATTAAACTATGCACGAGTTTGGAAGAAAGAATGGCTCTCAAGCTCGAAGAGGGTCTAGAGAAAAGAAAAGGGCATTGACTAAAAATACACTTGCACATCCAATTAACAGTGCAAAGGTTGCAGTCTAAATAATTCTCTCAAACATGTGCTGCGACAGAGAAGGTTGGTCTCGACGCCGAGATTTCATTGCACATACACATGAGACCAGATGGTTTCTTTCCTCGATATGAAAGCAAACACAGTACGAGTTGGGTCATTAGCTTCTCTCAGAAAAGTTTTTGTGCCTTGAAGTGAGATCTCCTTAACAGTATCCTACGGCTACGGAAAATGGCCTTGAAGTGACCTAGATAAATTGGCAATTTGTCTCATGGATTTATGGGCAAACAAATGACAGTCAACAGATCCAAAGTGTTCTATCAAAATAAATTGGTGAACATCATCAATTAACTGATGTGTTCAAATAAATGTATCGAAAACAATAAGGGAATCTTTACTTAGACTAACTTTATCTATTTTATCAAAATTCAGCGAGAAACAAATACATTTCAGATTGCTGATTTGCTTTTTGACCAACTCATCAACAACGCATATACCTTTCCTGGACACCAGTATATGTGGAACTTTGACCATTTGGCAAATCGCTGGCTAGGTCTCATAAAAATATATAAATTATGTAGTTTGAATTGTTTTATTACCAGAATAATTAAATTCCAGCAAGCAGTCATCTTAGAATGACTTAGAGAATATAAAGTTGCACTCTCATTCACTAAAGGGACACTATTGATGTTTCTTATCAAATTAAGAGTTGTACCTGAAAGTACCATTGCTCCAATGCTCCAACATGTCACCGAGATTTACTATAAATGCCCTAGAGGAATAAATCAATCATTAAGAGAATAGCAGCAGTAAATTTTAACATAATAGATTACTTATTTACAAGTGCTTGAACAATCATTAAGAGAACAGTTAATGATGATCATATTCTTTATCATTAAGAGAACACTTAAGGGATGAAGGAAAGAGAAATGGGGCTAATTTCAACAACTTACAGCAATAGTAATAACACCCTCCTTGCCAACTCTCTCCATTGCCTTGGCTAAAGAGTGTAACTTCACTAACTTGATCATGAATTAACTTTAGGCCATTATCAAGCATCTGAAGATTTGGTCACGAATTAACTTTAAACAAGAACTACAGTGACGGCGGCAGGAAGGATAGGGCATACATAGTTTGTTTGAAGAATAAGATGCAGGAAGGAAGGATAGGGCATACATAGTTTGTTTGAAGAATAAGATCCAATAGATCCCAGTGTTAGGGCATAAGGGAGCATCTTTCTTTGGGATTGGCTTATTTTGCCACGCCACAACTTAGAAAAGACAATAGTAACAGGATGGATGGAGGCCCCCACACCATTGTGTGTTTTTATTAGATAGAAGAAGATGTTTTTGTTTTTGAATTTGCTAAACCTGGAATTTTCAATGTTCGAAATGAGTTACCGGATCATCATTAAATTGAGAATGTAAATGTATCAATCGGGAACTCGGATGGAAACCGAACATTTAGAAGATTGCAATTCTTTTCGACACTTCAATTCGTACAGGTTGGGCTGCTTTCTTTAGGATACTCCTTGTTCTACATTTCCAATGTCTTCTATGCAAGTGAGCCTTCAAGATGTTCTCCCCATAAAAATGAAGTCCTCTCAACCAAGTTGGAACTATTTGTTTTCAAAATTTATTGCAATTTCATTTCCATGTTCCTTCACTTGCTTGCTCAGGACTGCTCGATTTTAAATAATACAGTGTTCACTTTCACAAACAACAAGTGATGTTAATTATTTTGTGGAGCTAGCCAGATTTCTTGTTTATGTATCGTAAGCCTTGCAGTGGTCTTCTTTCCTCGCACAAATTCCTAACAGATGAAATCACAACTTGATGCAGGAACGTTCCATCTAAGTTTGTAGCAAATGACCAATTCGATACAATGAAAGTTTGTAGCAAATGACCAATTCGATATAATGAAGTCATTACGTAATTCTGACAAACTTTGTTTTAAGTTTGTAGCAACTACTTGCCAAATGGTATTTTTTTTTTTTTTGCTAAAGGGTAATTGTATTAGATAGCAAAGAAAAAACAATATACATTTGTGAGGGCCTTGGGTAGACCACTCCAACATACATTTCCTAAATTTTTAAGAAATAAATCTGAAATAGGTAGAGTGTTGGTTCTCTAACCTATAAACAAAATTAGGTCTATGCTCCCACCATTGCTTCTGGCCTTTTGCTAGGGTCGCTCCTTTCTTTGCACACAAGTCTGCTCCGAAATTTGCCTCCCTCCATGTGCTTGTTAGAACTATATTTGCCTTCCCTTTAGTCCTTTCCCAATCTGCTCTAACTTTCCAGTGCACTGAGTTGGTTTGGAATGCTTTGATTGCTGCTGTGGAGTCCGACTCCACCCATAGTTTCGTGAACCCCATCTCAATCGCCTTCGTAATACCTTCAACAATAGCTCTTGATTCAGCCAAATGGTATTGGAACCTGAAGTTGTGCACCCTTTACCAAGACAAGCAACACCCATCCTATCACTGTACCTGGCAAAGTACACTGAATTTTGTCCTGCAAACTATATATACGAAGAAGGTGTGTGTGAGTGCGTCATAAGAACCATGACAGTGCACGGCCTTCTGATTATTCGATATATTTTTGTAAAATACTACTATCTAATTACCGAAAACCCTAGTATAGTGAGATTGTCTCAAGCCCTAGTGATAATCAAGTTGATTCTGTTGGCAGACCTGGTGATAATCAAGCAGCTTTAGAGTTGTAGATTAGGATTTGTTAAGCTCAAAGATGTTTTATTAGATTGCATATTTAACCTGTCATGTTTTTCACCAACTTGGTCCTTCAATAGATTGATTGAGGGAGTTGGTTGAATGTATGATGAAAGGGTACTCATCCGAGTTTTCTCTGTATAAACAAGTCATATTTCTAGTCTTCTCAGTCAATTGGGAAAAGGTTTGTGCTTCTTGTTTCTGGATTGCGTATTAATGAGATTGATTAAAGAAGCCAAGAAGGAGGCTGGGGATATTTTGCATGCAAAGAAAGAGGAACGATGTGGAATGACCAAAGAAGCACTTGAAATGTTAGGTTTGATGTATATATAACATAAGTTTGTGCTCTACGATGAAGACTGGATACATGGTGCAATTATTTGAAACTATTGTAACTCGAGTTAACAGGTATGATGTATCATGTATTATTCATGTGTGTGCTCTTACAATTTGCGTATTTCACAAAGAAATAAAGGTTAAGTAAAACATTTTGTTGTCTAAGTTTAGACTGTAAATTTGATCTTTTATGTGAATGGGAATGTACAAAATGCTTACTAATTCGTTTTTTATAATTTCATGAAGGGCCAAACGTGTATCAACATGTTGAAAATTAATTCTGCAGTAAAAGTTACCATGTAAATTGGACAGCGTACTGTTTAGAAAATGATCTTCCAAGCCTAAAACACTAGTGTTTTTCACTGATGATGCTCTAAACAAGTGCTCTTTTGTCGAATGTGTTCCTCATCTAACAAAGGGTTCGCAATTACCTCTTCTTAGAGAAAGTTGTAGATTAGGATTCCTAAAGCTCAAAATGTTTTGTTTGACTCCCCTTTTTTTAAGGAGTTGGTGTTGGAATCTCTTGTGTATTTCTAAATACTAGTGTGTGTGTGCAAAGTGGAGGAGATGAACAAATGGTATTCTCGCCACTTTAGTGCATAGTAGATAGTCCCACATTGGTTATCCACCACATCGGGTAGGGTTCGGGCCTAGGCTTGGGCTTACTGTTGTGGGTAGTGGTTTGACCAATAGCCTAAACTTGTTTTGCCTTTTTCTTGAGCATCAAGTTTCAGTGTTTTATTAGGAGTTGGTCTCTCTTTCTCCTAACCTCTATAAATAGGACTGTGAGTCCATAGAAAAAATAGACTTGATCGAAACTCAACTCGAGAGAATGTAAAACTCAAACCAGTCCTTTTTCTTCTTCTTCTTCCGTCGGCCCTTGAGAGAGAGTTAAATTGTCGTTTCTAGAGGGTAGTCCGTTTCTAGTGCAAAAGTCAGCTGCTGTTAACCATTGAATCCTGTGAGGAAGACGCCATTGTTGCCTTTGCGCACCATTGGAAGCGGGCGAAATCTTTCCTTAAGAACTGATGACTAATCCGCCTTGGTTATTCCCGATTCACTTTGTCCTTGTTTCTTCATTGCTCTTTGTTCCTTCGTTTCTACTTTAGTTCTTTGTGTTCATACAACTATTCTAACAATCTTAAGGAAAGAGTTTTGTAGTAGAACAAAGGAGAGTGCTTTAATATCGACAATCAAAAGATAAGTCTTTTACTTTGAATTATTTTTGTGTTATTGTGTTATAACTTTAGAAATTTTCTAATAATTTCGCTTTTTTTGTTAGGAAACCAATTAAAGATTCAATATTTATTGATCTTTTGTGGTTTATCAAACCCTATATGGTTGTAGACCTTTCTCCTACGTTTGTGGGAGTCAAATATGAGATTTCTATCAAGAAAAACGTCAAAGTTCGTCTTTTTGACTGTTGCGTCACTCGTTACGGAAACTGCTATAACTTTCAGCTCAGAACTCGGTTTTGCAATCCGCTTTTTGGGTTGAAAAGGTGATTCAAAGAGCTTTCCAGTGGTATAAGGCTTGATACCCAATTCTTCATGAGCTGGTTCAGAATTACAGTTCTTTTGAACTGTTTTTTCTAGGAGGAAAATATGGTAATCCGATTTTTCAATCGGTTAGGTATCGTATTCTTTCACTCTTTGCAATTCTTTTGGTTTGATTATATGGTGATATTCTTGCCTTGAGTTGCATGCTAGTTCTTCTTAGGAGGGAAATCCCTAAGCTTAAACTTCTTTAATAACCTAGTCAACAAATTATACGTGTTTATCACTGAGGAATTAATTGGTTTGACTAGAAGTAGTTTGATATTAATTTTCTTTGTACATATGTAGATGTATGTAGATGGTCTAAGAGAGACCTTAAGATAGTTAATATCAACCACACTCAAATCTTGGATAGTAATTATAATGTATTCAATGCATAATTGCTTATCTTTATTGAGTGAACGTGTTGTTAGGCGATGGTTATAATTATCTTGTTGTGAAAATACATGTTAGATGAAGTAACTTGTAGCTTATATCCAATATAGCATATGTTAAAGTTGTGTAGCATGCTAGTTTTGGATATTAATCATCGTGGATTTACTTTAAACTTGATAATAGTTTATTGGTAAATTTTTCTAGTTGAAGACATTAATGGATTAAGCCATTAGATGTTGTGGTAGTACTTGAGGTCTTATTGATAGGGTATTCTATCTTACTTGAGCTCATATAAAAAGGGGAGGTGGAGTCCTCAGTTGTTTTGCATATTCAGTGGCTAGATTTGCTTAAATATTGTATACTTTTTGTTGTGAGGGGTACAGTTAAAGTTTACTTTTCCTGAACCTATGATATGATATTTACCATGTTTGGCATGAATGCATTATTTAACATTGACATGAAGTTTAACCATGTCATATATTATTAAGTAATGAGCATCGTTGTCTACGAGAGGAAACAATATGGGAAACAATCAATATCCTCTTAAACCTAAGTTAGTCAAGGAGATGTAAGGTAATGGTTTGTCTTCTTAGACAATATCCTCCAGTGACTATTTTAGACAAGGAGATGTAACGCTTGTAGATTGTCTTATTATGCATTATCCTCCTATGACTATGGATAAATAGCCAAGGTGATGTACAAGTGCGTGGATTGTCTCCCTATGACAGTTGGAATGTTGAATGATGAAAAGAAGGATGATAATGATATTATCTCGGGTAAAACCTTTTTCATCTAATTCTTCTATTCTTTAAAATTCATTTGAATCACTTGTGGATTTCCTTTCATATAGATAGCATGAACATAATATGACTATGTTTAATATGATCTAGAATCATAGACTTGAGTAAAGTATATTCTTGTCATAAGAGTGCATTTTATTGTTGTTGTTTCTTTTAGTAGTGTTTGTAGCGGTATAATGTGTTTTGCATGTAAGTTTGATTAGGTTGAGTAACCATTGAACTGTGGGGGTAGTGACCCATATGCATGACATTGTTTTACCATAGTTCATCTCACAAGATAATTGGAAAGACACTGAACTACAAAGTATGGAAAGGTCTGGGGCCTATCCAAAAATGTTTCAAAATGTGGGGGGTGTCTTGCCAAGGCTATTGTGAATGAATCTAAAAGAAATATATATATTTTTTTTTTGAGACCTAGAATTATCAAGTAGATGTTCATTGGTGAAACTCATAATAGTGATGTTTGTTTTCAGTTGTCATGAGTGATAACAATTTTGTAGATACCACACTATTATTGAATGTCTTATATGCTAATTTTATTTGAGGTTGTGCTTTCTGAGAAATTGGCATAGAGTGGTTGAATGTTCATAATGAACTACATAAGATAATCCCATTATTTCTACACAAGAAATTTGGAAGACTATCAATGAGTATTTCTACCATTAACGGTGATGATGTTTATATGTTTCTTATGTGTTTACCTTTGGTGGAAATTGAGTGTCTTGGATATCATCCAAGCTAATCGCCTTAGAAAAGGCATGTGATGATGCTGAGTGGGTTAGCAACCTCTTGGCAAATCTTCCCATTGGCTCTAAACAACCTCCAGATGTGTATATGCTTTGCAACTGTCTCATTGCAATAGCTAAGACATGTTATCTTATGTGCAATGGGAAAAGAATACATGTAAGTTGAGATATAAATTAATCAAGCAGCTGCTAGAGATTATGTTAGGTTGGACTTAGTTTGGCCACATGTCTAACTGCACCACTTCTTTGGAGGCAAGTGGTTATGTAACGCCCGTATTTTTAAATACGTATTTTTCTATTTAATTAATTAATTATTTATTTATTTTCAAAATTCGTCGGATCGGACTCGGGATACGTGGGCCTGGTTTTGGGCCCGAGTCTGTGTTAGGCTTGGGTTTCGGACCCAAGTATATAAACACTTTTTCTAGAAAATAGGGTTCAGAAGATAATAAAAATATTAAAAATGGAGGCAGAGAGAAGTCGGGTTTTTTGGAGTTGTTGAGCCAATTTTAATCGGGCTAGGAGGATTAAATCGAGCGGTTACGTCCAGTGAGTAGTTGTTTGGCTATTTCAACGGAGTTATAGTTTTCGTGATATCATCATCGTTTAATGTTTTCATTTTCTTTTTATCATTCATTATATTGTTTTCGGCCAGTAGTGTCGTATTAGTAGATTTAACTCTGTTGAGACTTCGGAAACTCGACATTTCACCGTCGAAGCCGGATGTATGCTCGGGTTATAGAAATCGTTTTTCTTTGTTTTTCTGTTTTGAACCGTTAAACCGATAACTGTTCAAGTTGCGTTTTGAATGTCGAACTATAATACTATGGGCGGGTGGCTATATTTATTAGAACGGCTAACGCGAGGAGCGTTTAATGGAGGCGCTTGAACCTTCTCCTTTGATAATCTTGTGATACCGGTGGTTTTGAATTTTATTTGAAATTTGCCGGTGTTTGAACCTGTGTTTTTGGTTGTGGGTTGGATGATTGGTTGTTGGGGTATTGGTGGATGATGAGGGTCGGCCGATTAGAGCTTGGTGGAAGCTCTGTTAATGGCGGCGATAAACTCTCGATCTAGTTTTGGGTTGAGATGTGAAGTTAAAATTAGAGTTTTCGGTTTGGTTAAAGTTATAGGGTTTGTGCAAGGATTAAAACCGCTAGGTTGGATCAGGTGGCCGATTGGAATCTTGTTTGGCCGGTCGATTTTGGCTACCGCGTGAGGGGAGAGGTAATCGATTTTTGGTTTTAGTAAAGGTGTTGGGTTCGATCCCTAATGAGCCCAACCGATGTGATGAAGTGGGAGGAGGAGGAGAACCCGGTGGTGGTGGTGGTGGGAGGTCGTTAGGGCTAGAGCGGTTGGAGAAGATGATGATGATCGTTCACCGATTTTGGGCTTGGGCCAAATCGGTTGGGCCTAGTTTGTTTAGTTGGTTTGGGCCCGGATTCTATTATTTTGTTTGGGCGGTTTGTTTAGTTGTTGGGCGGTTTAATTCAAAGTTTTTGGGCCCGGTTTTGTTTTAATTTGTGGACCAGTTCAGTTAAATTGATGGGGTCAGATCATTTTGTGTTTTTGGACCCGGTTTTATTAGTTTCCTTTGGTCCGATCACTTAACCGTTTTTGGGCCGGTTTTCTAATATTGCATGGACCAGTCCATTGGACTTAAAATAGATCTAATTGGGTCAGGTAGAATAAATAAGTGGACTTTTAGACTTTCGGGTTCTAAGGTTTGGGCTTGGCCAGTTGGGTCCGAATTATTACCGTGGTCATGAGCCCATGAGCCATGCACCTTTGTCCTTAGCCATGAACCATGGCTATGACCCTGGACCTGTCGAACACGAAAACGACAGTTTGACTTTGACCTTTGACCATGGACGATTGACTTTGACCTTTGACCATGGACGGTTGACTTTCACCTTTGACTTTGGCGATGACAGTTTGACTTTGACCATGACATGTTGAGTTTGACCTTGACCATGAGGTGTTGACCGTTGACCGTTGACTTTGACTGTTGACCGTTGACTGTGGATGTTGACTTTTCCAGTTTTTCATATGTTTGTTTATATGGATATATATAGTAATAAAATACTGTCGGATATTGTACAACTTTGGTTGTCATTATCTAATAAAGATTTGACATTGATATTGTGTATTTTTGACACGTGACGATATTGAGATGTTAGGAGATATTATATTCCTAATACGTTATAATGTATGTGATACGTTGAAGCATTGTGACATGATATAATATGCTAGGATAGTTGTATTAATGCAATATATTGGAGAAATGTATATACACTCCATTATTTTATATGTGAAATGCTAATATAGCATTGGTGAATATTTGCCCACGGGAGTGTGGTGTAGTGCAATAAGATATTGGCACGTGAAAGTATGAAATATGGTTATGAGATATATTGAGATATTTCTAGAGATTGTGGCTTAGTGCAATAAGGTAATTGACCGACGCGATATAATGGAATGTTTATGAGTCATTAATGTATGATTTTGAATAAATTACGTAACGAAAATCCTAGAACCTGACTACCACAACTCATGAGATTTGCCTTGTGTGGGCTTATGTGATATGATTGACCCATGTGTTGGGTGTATATATAAGATGTGATTGACCCATGTGTTGGGCAATCGTAGCCGAATAGTGGCTTGATATATTCCGTTCGCAAAATAGAACGATGATGCGCAATATTTTATGCCGAATAGTGGCAGTGCTTACATAGATTTGGCTTCCGTGTGAGGATTTACCTGGTGTGCGGCATCCCGCTCAGGGTGGTTACGCACGGAGTGGCTCATTATGTAAGGGAGGCATGTGGATGTACATGTTCGGCGTTGGGTTTGCGATTGTGGTAGCCAGGGAAACTAGGTAAGACATAGATACGACGTGATTTTAGGGACACGCAAAGAAAACCTTAATTAATATAATTATGGTAATATATTTGTTAATGATGTATCTGTAGATAGATGATTATATATAGTTTTGCAGAAGGGTGGGTCAAATTAATTACTTGGGCAGAGACGACCCACTCTGTGATTGAGCAGGGAATGAGGTACGTATATAATACGTTTGTTTGGTTATTTGTTTAGTTTAACCTAAGGCGCCTCGATGGAGGAACTACATGCCTTATTTATTATGTGTATAGTTTGTTGTGTGGTTAGTGGGAACTTAAGGCGCCTCAGTGGAGGAACTACCTGCCTTAATTATTATTCTTAAGGATGTTGTATTTGTCGTTGAAAGTTAAGGCGCCTCGGTGGAGGAACTAACTGCCTTGTGGATTGTGTATATATATGTATAAGTATATTTGTATTTTAGGGCTACTCACACCAGCATTGTTTATAATGCTGACCCGATTTGCATGTTTGCTTATCGGGTGTGTTCATTAAATGAACATAGTTGATAAGTCTTGACAGGTTTAGTGTTGAAGATGATCGGTTGCTGCTTGTGGTTTTGCGTTAAGCAGCATCTCGGGATAAGTTTTGTTTTCCTCGAGGTGATATAGATTTTCAGTTGAGATAAGGTTATTTGCATTTTCATTTGTAAATTGTTTTGGTAATCGAAGATGACCATTGTTTTAAGTTAAAATTTTTATTGGTTTTATTATCCGCGATATTTTAAAACCGCTGTTTATGGGTTTTGGGAGTAGAGAGTCGTCACACCTCGGAGATCGAAGAGTCGGGACAAATAATGTTTTTCCAATTCATTCGAAATCGGGGTGTGACAGTTATATCGTCGAGGGGATGGGACTTTTGCCTTAGATAGAGGCGTGGACGGCAACCCCACCTATGTGATTGGAGATCCCATGAATTAGGTTCAAAGGGAAAAACAAGTCACCTCGCCGCCTCGGTATGCTATTGTCTTTCTTTGAGACGCCCCACCCTATGACTAGATAGCATTATTGTATACTTTGTATAACTTGAATAGCAATGAGAAAAAGGTGAAGTTATTTTACTCTTAATGGAATCCATAGTCCATTATTTTTTTATGAGATAGTGTATTCTAACCGCTATGTACACTTGATGGATATCCACCTACATTGAATGTAGAACCGGGTCGGTTCTTATGAGTATTCGTGCAAGTACTCTAGAGCATTCACATAACAGGCGTATGTAGGGCCAAAAAAAGCCAAACAACCGCTGGTAACGGGCATATAATGAAAGAGCAATGTGGGTGCATGTCCTCTATTTTACTACAAGGGAATGTTGGTTCAAAGATTTTTTAATCCACCACTTTCACGTATTATAAGACATGTTACCCTACCGTTGTGGGTAGTGGTTTGACCAATAGCCTAAACTTGTTTTTGCCTTTTTTCTTGAGCATCAAGTTTAGGTGTTCTATTAGGAGTTGGTCTCTCTTTCTCCTAACCTCTATAAATAGGATTTGTGAGTCCATAGAGAAAATAGACTTGATCGAAAACTCAACTCGGAGAAACGAAAACTCAAACCAGTCCTTTTTTCTTCTTCTCTTTCTACCCGCCGCCCGAGAGAGTTATATTGTCGTTCTAGAGGGTAGTCCGTTTCTAGTGCAAAGTCAGTCAACATTAACCATTGAATCCTGTGGAGGAAGACGCCATTGTTGCCTTTCTCGCACCATTGGAAGGGGCTTAAATCTTTCCTTAAGGACGTACTCTAATCCGCCTTTGGTTATTCCCGCCATCTTTGCTGTCCTTGTTTCTTCATTGCTCTTGTTCTTACATTTCTACTTTAGTTTTTGTGTTCATACAACTATTCTAACGGTTGGTATTTTCGTTTGTGTTTCCTCTCAGTATAAACACGCCATCTCTTTTCTCGGTCTTCTTGTCAATTGCTTATGTGATTTGATCAGAGAAGGTTTGTGCTTCTTGTTTATGGATTGGCTATTGATGAGACGATCAAAGAAGCGCATAGGAAAGAAGCGGATGGCTGTAGCACAGAAGTTGATCCAAAAGCACATAGGAAGGAAGTGGAAAGTTGTACGATGCATGGAGGTTGAGGGATGTGGAATAAAGAAAGACGAGGGTGATGATATGACCAAGGAAGCATATGAAATGGCCAAAAAGCACAAGGTTATAATTATAACATTAGTTATGTAATGTAAATTATGAAGGAAAACTTTGACAACTTGGTGTTAGTGTTTGAAATTATTTGAAGTAGGTTAGCATATATGTACACTTACAATAACCCTGCAGTTTAACAAAGAATGAATATTAAGAACACTATTCTGTTGGATGAACTGTGCAAATTAATCCTCTTCCAGAGCAAGTTGGATAATTTTACGCATAGGCTGTTTCACTGGATGCCCATGAAAAGTCTTGAACATACAACAAAGAAGAGTAATGTATTTCTCAGTTAACTGTTCCTGGATGGAGTGAAAACAAAGTCAAACTAAGAAGGTTAAGAGTTGCTTCAATGTGTTCACGAAGTAATTCCAAGTGGTCATCCACGAAGACTGGATCGCCTCCCTGTCATGCACCTTAATAATCGGTTTCAGAGTTCAGTACCACAAAGATGCATGCTTTTTCTTCCTCAAAGACTAGCTCTTCACATGATGACAAGTTGCGAACTATATTCCTTCTAAACTATGCGGTCTGCCAAGCTAGGTTTGGTCATTCCTAAGTTGTATCCCATTGAGAATGAGGATTTGTCTGTCCAGTGAGCAGTCCTGTGCCTCATGGGCTTTGTTTTTCACATCATCCGTCTATATTGGTGGATCTCAGCATCACTAGGGCGCCGCCATGTTCCTTTGCACTGACAAATACTTTCACTAGAAAAATCACATTGCTCCAGATTTGTAATCTGACATGGTTTTAACATTGAAATCGGCTTCTTAGCAAATATGAATAGTGATATATTGGGAAAAGGACTACCACAGTAAATCGTTGTTTTGAGATTCTCAATAGTTTATGCATGATATCTCTTCAAGTTCAATAACTTCTCTTGTTCACAATATACGTACTGAGTTTACAAGTACCCTCCCTGGAAGATTGCGAAAGGATCTATCCATTCCATTAGGTTGTTTCCCTATGTATATAAGGAGCTATGTTGCTTATAGATCCATCCCTTCTCCTGAACGTCATGTTTGCTAGCGCAATACGTGACGCCCTTAACAACAGACAACCAAGCTTAGTCTTACAAGGTTGCACATTGATCTGAATAAGTTCCTTCACCCATTCACTATTTTGGATAAGTGGTTAACACTTGAGTTCTATCAATGTTTTTATCAGACTAACAAGTGTAAGGACCTTTCTTCTGCATGAATCTCCTAACCCCCCGCAAGTAGAACTCCAGACCTCTCGGTACAAACAGAGGTCCTGCCATTGGATCTACTGGCCAACCTCTAAAGATAAGGGAGTAATTACAATAAGAGTGGGTGTTGCCAGATGATGAACTTGACAAGCTCAAACTTTAAGTCAATGAGTAAAGTTCAGTCAGACTAAGGACTAGTACACTGTAACACGGTCGACCACTTCAACGAGCCATCAGGACTCATGTGATTATTTCATGGACAGAACAAGCAGTACATTCTACTACAGTACTACTAAACACACATTCTAATCCTGCGTTAGGTCTACCAAAATTAAAAACAAGGAAACAGCTCAAGCCACATTAAGTTTTCCACTGCAAACCATCATCCACAATCAAGGTTCTAATACAAGGCCAAATGCAGGTACTGAATCTGGCTTCCGATGCAAAATAAATTCAATAGCCTTTCCTACATAATGCAACAGAGTACTGTGAAAAAATTTCAAATTTAAATGTAAATATTGAACCTGCATGATTTTGTCACATCATAAGATATGTTAAAAGAACATGACATAAAAATCACAACCAAAGCAGATTTAAGAAATAGCCAAATGCTGAGAGTATATAGAACTAGGATTTAAGGTAACTAGTAGCAGGGCCGTCCTGAGTTTTCAATGGCCCTGTGCAAACAACAAAATGTGGCACTCTTCCAGTCTTATATCAATACAAAATGGATCATCGAAATAATGCTCTTCTTGCATTTTTAGCTGCAAAATCATCAATAAAACTTTCAAAGTTAATTTTCTCTAAAATTTCATTTTCAAAAGATATTAACGCTAGCTCATTTAGTCTTTTTTGTGACATAGTCGATCTAAGATATAATTTCAATCATTTTAATTTTGAAAATTTTCTTTCTGCAGACGCGACATTAACGGGAACAGTCAACAAAATTCTATAAGCTATGCTTACTTGAAGAAGAATCAAAAGTTAGATGAATAAATAATGGGTCTTTTTGAGTTATCCCCCCAAAGTTATGTCGAGTTTTGTGTTTAACCCCCAAAATTTGAAACTTCACAATTAGACCCCCAATCTGTCTCAACCTCTAACAAAAATGTTAATTTTCTCTATAATGCCCAAACTACCCCTTTCTTCCCCAACAATATAACCAACTCTCCACACACCTTTTAATTACCTCAACTGAAATTAAGAATCTAATATGATCGAATTTGATATGTGCTGCACTGTGTTCCCTAGTAGCTCGATGGTATCTTGAGGCAAGATGTTTAGATTAAATATAAGCTGCTTCGAACCTTATCGTCTATTTGTATATCTCTTGTAGCTCTTCTGAAAACCAAGGGGGCTATGTTGCCGAGCTTAATACAAAAGAATATGAATCTTTTTTAAAACCAGGCCGTGTTGGATTACATTAATTTGATTATGAAGGCGTGAAAATTGCTACACTAACGTGAGAAGTGAATGCCATAGACTTGTATTCATTCCACGTCAGTGGAGAATCCACATTTTCTCTCTTCTTGAGAATCTCTTCATGCTCATCCTAAAATAAACCAAAAACCAAAAACCAATTTAGAGCAAGACACTAATTTGACAATATAACCAACTCTCCACACATCTTTTAATTACCTCAACTGAAATTAAGAACAAAAAAATATCCTTTTTATCCAAAACAAATTAGCCTCGACCTCAATTTCAACACTTAATATGATTTTAATCAGATTAGCAACATATACACAAGCAATAAACAAACATCGAAATTACAGCTAAACGAAACAACAATTTACCTTGAATTGAGCGGAAAGGAGAAGTAGAGACAGGGAATTGAGTTGGGCACTTTGGTATTGCAGCAAAGAGAGAAAATAATTTGGGAAAATTGGGGATTTTTTTTAAGAGGGAAAAAAAGTTTTTAAGGATTTGAGGGGAAAAACAATTTGCTCCATAATTTTTTTGAAAGGGTAGTATGGGCATTATGGAAAAAATAAACAGTGTTTTTAGAGGTCTGAGACAGATTGGGGGTCTAATTGTGATGATTCAAATTTTGGGGGTTAAACACAAAACTCGACATAACTTTGGGGGGATAACTCAAAAAGACTCATAAATAATTGAGATTGAGCAAAGTGAAAACTAATACAAATCTACAATTGTAAATAAAGAAATTTTGAAAACGAGAGGATACTAAATGATCAGAAGGGAAGGTAAATAAAGGGTTTTTTTTTTTTTTTTTTTTTTACTCTTTTTTTTGTATCTCAATTAGTAGAGTATACCATAATTAAGATGGACATTTAAATTGGACCAGCCTTTTTTCTACCATGAAATACTCTTGATAAAATATTAAAATCAAATATTCAATGCCTTTAAGAAGGACTACTTAGTCATTTCAAAATTTAATACCATCTATACCCTTAAAATTATATAGTAACTTAAGGACGTATGTGTAAATTCAGGTCGGAAATCAACTATACGCCCCTATTCAATTGTTCGCGACTTACCTTCATTAATTAATTGCCAAATAATGACCTTTTATACCGAAAGTAAAATTAAGAAACCAACCGGTCTCTCTTCTTCTTCTCTTCTTCTCTCTCCCAATCAGGTATTTACTTCTGGCTTCTCTTCTCCCTCTTCGTCCTCTATTGATAAAAAAAAGATAAACTCTTTGTTGCCTCTCTCCCTCAACACACACTGATATACTTCCTCTTTTTCTTTCAGTCCTTGGTGAATTATTATAGCCAAACTGCAAATGGGGTTGTCTCGGATCTTTTCATTCCCACTTACAAAGCTTGAAACACCACCAAAGGGAGGTTTGCAAGATAAGGGTGGACTACTTTCAAGTGTAGTAGAGAAAAAAGATGTTAATAAATAGGAAAGTAATGATTTTTATGTTAATTTGGGATTAATTTGTAAGGACACTTGAAGACATGCCTTTGTTGTTCTCTAAAGATCTTAATTACAATATTTTCTGAGGGTACCCTTTTGTCACTTATTGTTGTAAATATGGTTTATTTGTGATTGAATTTGTTTTAGTGGTTATGAATTTTGTGAACTTATGTATTGGAGTGCTTTTGATAGTTTTGCTTATGATTCAATACTTTCAATGGTCGTGTGTTTAGGCATTTGATGAAATTAAGTATTACTTTTTAGTACTAATGGTATGTGGAAGTCGAAAAGTTAGAAAGTTATATATGGTTGCATTGGCACTTTTGAGAACTTGCTTATAGACATTATGACCATTTTTGTTTGTGAAATGAAGGGGAAATAACAATTATTACCATTGGATATATCATCATTTTCTAAATGGAAGTAAGACTTCTCAGCCATTGGTTTTCGAGTGCGTTATTATAGTTCATTATACATGAGAATGCTTTCTGTTTTGCCCAACACCCATCATCAGGGCGCTATTGATGGATCAGTTAATTTTAACATTGTATTAGTATATCATTGGGTTTGCTTGTCAAATACAAGGAAAAGGAAAAAAGAAAAAGAAAAAGAAAAATGAAAATGAAAATGAAAATATCCTTGGATTTGAAAAATTCTTGAATTGATAAAACTGTTAATTGATGAATACGTGTTTGTTAAACCTCTTTGACACCCGTTGTGGAAATAACCTCTCCAGTCTTCCATCATTTTGTGTAAAATGAATATTTGATCTTAACTTTTGACTCTATAACCACTTCTATATTCCCCAGAGATTATGTAGGTAGTTTTTCCGGAACATGATCATACCCTCACGAAGATGAGAATTTTAATTTGATTTAGAATGCCTAATTTTAGAAATAGTTAGTGCCTTGACTTCTGATATGTGTTGTTTGAAAATTTTGGCAGAGATGATATAACCTTCATTGATCCCTTGAACACATTCACTGGCATGGAAAAGTACAAATTGATATTCTGGGCATTGTGTTTTCATGGAAGAATACTATTTGAGATATTTCCCTTGAGGTCATCCGGGATTTGGCGTACCGTCCGAGAGAATGTGATACTTATCGGATGGAATTTGAGAGGTGTTCCAAGGGTTCATTGGGAAGCTAAGGGACAGTTTCAGGGTACATCAAAGTATAAATTGGACCGCAATGGGAAGATTTATGAACACAAGGTTGATAATCTAGCTTTTAATTTCCCTCAGTATTTGATTAGGGTTTAGGGTTTAAATGGAGTCGTTTAAAGAAGCTTTTGGGGGAATACGTTTTTTTTGGGGGGAATACGTTGTCATTAGACAAGAAACAAGAGGGAACAGTTTCAAAAGGACTTCAGCTATGTTTCAACTATTTGATTTTGAATCTGCACAGAAAGGTATGTCAAGAAAAGGGGACCATTTCTTTAAGTCTACTTCTAATATGAATTATTTTTTGCTTTTGATTTTTCCTCTTTCAACTAGCAGCAAACTTTTAATGTGTTTGTCCATTGAAGTGCTTTGCAAAAGCTTGCAGTTTGAACACCTCTAATAGTTTAAGTACAATTCCAATGCTTAAACATACATAAGTATGTTTCTAGGTAATTTTCAGATTGATCAACGCGCCCTCAAAGCCTCGTGGTAGACGCCTTCTCATCGTAACTAACATACACAAGCTTTGGATGGAGAAGTTTTGTCACCCCTTCTTCATCTCTCTGGGGCGACCGACCAATCTAATGTAGATATGATTCATTTGCATACCGCCGTACAAGCTCGGAGATATCGCCTTTTTTCTGCACTTACGATGACAACGGTTGTCTTTGATGGAAACTCCCCTTACCGGGTCAATTTCCAAGTCGATGGCACGAAGTTAGGCAATCCTTACGAGAATAGAAATGAAGTAAAAGACATTGATCTTCAGAAAGAATAACTCCCATGATCACGACGCAGTTGATCCGGTTAGTTATCTTCATTGTTCTCTTCTTATATGTTTCTTTTCTCTTTAGCACATTGTGCCTCTTATTTGTTCCAAGAATTTCATGCAGATGATGTTTATGAAGGTTAGTGTCTCCACTTCCGAGAGAAATTTTTTTTTTTTTTATTTTTTAGTGGTTGAAGACTTGATTTGAGGTTCGTAGGTAATTCAGTTAGAATTCTTTTCTTTGTTTATGATTATGGTAGCACCGAGAAATGTGGGATTAGGTGTATTCTCGTGATTGTAATCATGGCTTTAACAACTTGATGTAATTTTATTTTTTTAGGTGGAGGTGGAGAATGGAGGAACAAATTCTGTTAATGGGGTGGGAGACATGCGTATCAAGAAAAAGTAGAACGGTAAAATTAGACTAGCATTGAAATTGATTTGGACTACATGCACATTATAAAACATGTATAAGAGACTTGTGATTTCTTTCCCTTTGATTTTTAAACTTTGTTTCTCTAATTCCTTTGTTGTCTGTAAAGATATAACAAGAGGACCTCGATCGAGTTCGCCGAGGGAAGATTGAACGTGATGCAACTCAAGCTCTGAGGATGTACATAATTACGGGTATATTGTATTCTTCTTTCATTCTCGATTTTGTTTAGTTTTGGAGATTTTTTAATTACCTTTTGTTTTTGGGGGGATTGTAGTATATTTGTTGCTACATGAAATGTGGGTGGAAAGTCTCCACCAAATTATTTAAACCTTGAAGATTGGCTTCATACTTCACCTCCAGCAGATATTTATGTTCTAGGGTATGTTTTTTATTATTCAATTTTGTTTTACCATGCAATTTCTTCATCCTTGCAATAAGCACAAGGCTTAAAAGTCCTCCTTTTTCCAGATTTCAGGAAAATTGTTCCTTTGAATGCTGGAAATGTTTTGGGATCAGAAGACAATGCGCCGGCCAGAAAATGGATGGGTCTTATTCGAAAAACACTAAACAATCTCCCTGGTGCAAGTGGAGGTGGGGGCTATCAGACACCATCTCCTGTTCTTGATCCAGTCTGTGAATTGGATGCTGATTTTGAAGGATCAACAAGGTAGAAGTCGTCTTCTTTCTTCCATCGCCGATCACTTCAGTCCTTGAGTCGGAGTTTCTCTTCACTAATAATTGGTATTCATTTGCAGCTCAATAACTACTCCTCCTTCGAGGGGGTTCTGTACTGCAAACCTCACTTTGATCAACTCTTTAAGAGGATTGGAATCGAAGTTTGGACAAAAGTTTTGAAAGTGTGTGGTACTCAATTCATTGAATATGATGTTATTACTTATTAGTTTCATCTCATCACTGCTCATTTCCTTTCTCACTTTTTGTAGGTGCTCCTAGAGCTGTTAAAATTGACAAATCTATTGATGAGGTACTAAATTACAAGATTTATCCCTTGAATTACCCATTATCCTATATATAAAAAGCTATATGCAAACATTAAACATATTTTTGAGTTCATGCAAATTCTTTTATGCATAACATCTTGTTTCAGCTTGTTTCGTCGGTTGTGGATTGAATTGCACAGGGCCATGCCAATAGCTAAGTTTCAAATATGTTCGGTGGAACTCAAGATAAGTGTGTTGCTTGCAAGAAAACCATTTACCCAATTGAAAAAGGTATTCGGAAAATGCTTATCAAGTTTTAATATCTTTATATGTATTGTTTAACTCTGTGGCGATAGTCGAAGCGTAGGTTCAAAAAACCAAATGAATTGATGCAATATATGATATTTATGTTATGATTGGCATTCAACGACTTGCAGGTGTGCTATCTTTATGGAAAGAAATGTGGAAGAGTTGCTTTGTGTGATTAACTGAGTGGGCGTTACAAATGTCAGATATTGCATCAATGATATGGGATGTCCCAGAGGTGAAAAAGCATATGTAGCTTTTTCTTTTGTTGTGTATTGGAAGTTGAACAAGTTTATCTTTGGTGTACAATGGTACAATGGGAACCGGATAACCTACTTTTTTCATGAAACTGTATGCGGCACATTGTTTCTCACAACCGCGCAGTAGATGTGAAAGTCGACTAATGAAAATGAATTGCGGCGGGCATGGAACATAATAGAGGGAACTAGGAGGCTGACTTCAATTTCTTTGATCCGGTTCCCCAAAGAGAATTGAAGACATGCAACACTACTTTGCTTGAAGCTACGAGGGAATCCGGGAAGAGGTTAGGCATCTATATTATTTGAATTGCTATTGTTGGTGGTTAACTTCATTTGTAGCATGTACACTTATAGAATCAAATGTATTGTTGATTATGTTATTTTCATCCGTGGCATATGCAAGTAATATATCAGTATACTATATAGATTTCTTTGGCGATCTATGTGTGTAAAAGCCCGATCATATAGTGAGAACAAAACCCATATATTGACAACACAAAGAAATCGCCATAATAATGAATGGTTTTATGGAGATTTATTGCCATATAAAATACAAATCCATGAGGGGTTTTTATCTCACTTGATTAAATTGAAATGGTTTTATGTGTATAACTTCAATCTAGAGAAAGCATGCAGAACCTGATATGAGTTCATGTTATTATCTTGAATGAATCGACATGTCATTGGCAACGGACATTCACTTGAGTACATCAAACAAAACCGATGACGTTTTACTAAGGAAACTTGGGGACATTTGAGCGAGCCCGCAAGCTCACTTTGGGGTTGGTAACTTGGTATTGCTTTTCTAGCATTGACTTTGGTAAAAGGCCAAATAACTAAATAAGTGATGCAAATATCTTTCTTAAGTACTATGTTGTGTGCAAAACCCGTTGTTTCGGATAAGTCAAAGAACCTTATACTATTGAAGTGTGCATTGGGTATTCTTTTGTAGGTATTCATATTGGTTTGGACTTGGAAGATGGAAGCTTCATGGCATCGTGAAACCCAATTGAAGATCAGTCAGTACAATCTGTCTTCCCATCCTCCTTAAATTTGTATGGCAATACTCCCATGTGTGTTATCAATATATTATTTTTTGTTTTTGTAAGACTGCTAATCCTCACACTTGGTGCATATGCGTTCAGTGTGGAAGCACCTTCTTCAGAGGCCAGTACATTTTACCCGAATGAGCACTCAGTAAAGGCTAGAAGTATGTAACCCAACATTAGTTGTTTATGATGCATTGAATGGGATCACTTGAGACCAAAACTACTCAAGTGCATATTAATATTGAGCTTACAACCTTCAAATTAGAAAAAAATCGATAAAACAAATTGAGGAAAGATTGAAGCCGGTGTTGTGGAGCAAATTTATAAATTTCTACAATGTAAAGGTTTTTGTATATGTAATAAAAATTTCCACTGTTGATCAGAGTTTAGAATTTTGCACATGCATTGAGATGTTTATTATCGAAAGAAATATCACTCTTGTATTTTCAGAAAATAAATTTATTATTATTATCTAATTTGTTTTTAGGTTGCCAATTTAGCAGCTACTGTGAACATTAGTAGTAGAACACTGACATAAGTTCATAAAAGAACTTCATAAACTAAGCATGTCCTGGCTAGGCTTTTTTCATCTCTTACTCACGTGGCAGAGCACGTGCATTTTTGCTAGTTTGAGTAATTGAGGGGCGACTCAAACAACAATTAGTTGGAGTGATTTTCCAAAGGGTGCGACTGTCACACATGACCCAACACAAAAAAACACTTCAGAAGTCAATTGTGATTGGCTTGTGAGAAGAGAGATGAGAGAGATTTTGACTCATTATTTTAATACAATACACCAATCAGAATGGGTGATCTTGGACATACCCATAAAAATACTCCCGTACCCCATAACTAACTCAGTTTTTGCCATACCCCAATAACCGCTTCAATCCAATAATATCTTCCAAATTAATTTGAGATATTTCCAATAGGAGTAAAGAAAGAGAAAAAAACAAAAAGACCGAGAGACTCATTCCAAAAGGAAACAACAAATAAAAAAAATTGAAAATAATACTCTGGACCTTGAAGAATCTTTGTGTTACTACAGCACACTACACAATAAGAGAACTTTTAATAAAGGTAAAAGAATGCCAAAAAAACAAATTGTTTTTTTCGTCTTCTAGAAATTGCTTCAAATTTGATTTTTTTTTTTCTTATTGCAATTACTTCTTCTTCATCATTGTAGAAGGGTTAAAGGAGTTTAGTAGAAATATATCAAATTGAAAATTTTCCTGCTTAAAATGAGAAAGAAAATGACAAAGGAGCCGCGAATGAGGAAAAAAATACATTAATGGCTGATGAGTGAGAGGAGGAGGAAGACTAAATTCTACAATTTTATCTCTTTCTAATTTCTTTCGTAAAGGAGAAAAAAAAATGACAGGAAAAAAGGAAAATAAGTGCCCTAAATGTGTCTTAAACAATTTTATTTATTTATTAATTAGGGAGAGAGAGATATCTAGTTCGTTGAGAAGATCTCCTCATTTATTATATATCTTATTTTTATTTTTTTTTTACCAAAATAATTAATGAGGAAAGAGAATATGAGAGGATATTTCTGTTGTTCATTATGAAATTTCCAATTTTTTGGGCTTTTGGTTGGTTTGGGATGGTTGGTTTGGGATAGGCATTTTCATCTAAACATATTTTTTGGGGCCTTGTATATTCGGCATGGCAGCTGCTTAGGGCCGGGTCTGCCTGGATATTGTAATCAGCTAAGGTGCGACCATCCTCAAGTTGCTTTCCTGCAAAGATCAGTCGTTGCTGGTCTGGGGGAATGCCTTCTTTGTCTTGAATTTTCGTCTTAACATTATCAATAGTATCAGAACTCTCAACTTCGAGTGTAACTGTCTTTCCAGTGAGAGTCTTAACAAAGATTTGCATGTTGACAAGAAACGATGAATGGGTTGTAAACTACTGTATGGAGAAGAAAACAGATGAGAGAAAAACTACTGTATTTTTAGAGTTTGGGTATTGAGAATTTGGACTCTGAGTCGGTTTAGAAATTCTAGATCCGTATCCAAATGGGTCCTCTCGTGACTCTTCTAATTGTTGGAGTTGGGCTTACTTTGACCCGACCCACTCACAATGATTGGAAGGTTCAGTATAAAGAGTACTCTCAAATCTCAAACCCTATTTATCAACCCTATGCATCGCTGCTCTCAAGTCTCAAACCTCACCTATCACGGCATCTATTTAGGTTTAGTTCTTTAATGTACCTAGATTTGGGATGCTTTTGTTTTATGATGCAAAGGGTGGATCTTATATTGTCTTTCATCTTACAGAAGGTTTGTGGTTAGTTTTGTAGCACGTAGAAAGCTTTACAGTAACAAGTCAGTATACGATGAGTGGGAAGATGGTGTTGTTTTGTTTTCCTTTACTTGTTATGACATTTTCGTCATCGATTAGATCTTTTATTTGGTTGTGTGAGGGATTTACTTTGATGAAATGGATGAAATTGTACTCTTCTGTGTTTTCTCTGTATAATGTATAATATATAGTGTTTACCAGAAGATCAGTCTGTAGAAGGTTGGCGCCCTGGATCTCGACCAAGTATATACCTGTAAAGGAGGTGAAACCAAATGTGGAACTAGAAGGGAGACTATAGGCTCTGGCTGAACACTGGAAGTGGAAACTGGAAACCACTCCCCTGATAGAACATCAATTGAAAAGAATGGAGCATCAATTGAAAAGAATGGAGCATGTTTGAAGAAGGTAACGTCCATAGAGATGAAAGAACAACGAGGGACGCTCGGACGCGATGAGGGGGTGTCCATGGAGATGAAACGACAACGCGATGAGGGGTGATAACACCGATAACCCTTCTAGCACCATGTTACTCCTTGACGCAATGTTCTATAGTTCATGACTCTTCAATTGTATTTCGTTGTATATGGAGGTCAATGAACCACATGGGAGTGCCATTTATGCGTATAGGATTGTCATGGCCAAATAAGCATACAAAATTATAAAGGAAGTCCGTGGAATGACCAAAGAAGCACACGGGTGATCAAAAAACCATTGTTTGGTATTTAAAAGAATTTGGAGCGGTGGAATAGTAGATGGTTTGATTTTGTTTCTAGATAGTATAGTGAGTTGAGTCAATATGTAGACACAATCCAAACAATATCAGTGTATTATGTAAATAGGAGGTTGTTACCCAGAACATTATAGTGTTATATGGAATTTTCAAAATTTATCCTTTTAATGTAGTGTAAACTGTTTTGCTTAAGCTAGAATTGGGATATTTCATTTTGTTTTTCTCAAGCAAAGTCAGTCTTGTTATACTGTGTTGCTTCTACGTTGATTTGGCGATATTTGGCGCTTCAAATACGTTTTTTGTGAAATTGTTTATGGAGGGTGAAGTTTGACACAAAGATGAGGCACAATCATAGGATGTATGGGGCGTATGTCTATTTTATTGAACTTCTAGTTAGATGGAAGTGAAATGAAGTTCTGATTTTACGTTTTGCTCTCTCTCGTGTACGAAATATTTGGTGAAGTTTTATGGTTTATTTTAGTTTGCAACTGATACATTCATTGTTGAGTTTGTGGCACCAATTGTTACCTGTTGTCATTGGTGTTTTGATGGAATCGAACAATTAGAAGATTACAATGGTTTCGTTGACCAGCATATTGCTCCATAAAAAATTGCTAGGGTGTAGCATGATGGCATTCGCCCTATATGTGAATGAAAATGTGCGTAGTGTTTGATGTGCATAATGCTTTCTATAAAGCTATTCTCTGAATTTCTGTAAGAATATGTTGAATTGAGGATTTGAGACAAACAACTATTTCAGTTTATCCTTTGCAATTGCATGAAAATGATTGTTGGTTATATAGCTTCATCAAGGATCAGAGTGTCTGAGGCTTATCAGCATGTTGAAAGTTCATTCTGCAGTAAAAGTTGCCATGTATGTTGTGCAGGGTGTGGATGTTCTTCCAAGTCGGACGGCACTAGTTTGTACAACAGCATTACACTGTAGATGTATTGATATGTAATATCAACTAGTTTAGTTAATATCCTAAAACCGTGTTGATCGGAGCTCAATCCTTATGCCGACCTTAAAACTCTTTTGCGACCAATTCAAAAACATCAAACGTGATTGAGATGTACATTCTGCATTTGACATTGATACGCTAAAAAAGTTTGGTTTGTCAACCCTGCCCAAACTAGAAATTACAACAAGGTGATCCAGGACCAAACTGCCAAGGATCGTTGAAACTCACGTCCTTCCGTTAAAGACCATGAGTACACTGAAAGTAGTTCTAGCAAATATATACTCTGTAGCAACATGTCAGGACAGGCCTTGAATAAATTAAAGGGTTAAATTAAAAACAATGAAGTATCATTATATCAAAACAAAAAAGAAACGGTTAAGTACCACAAAACTAACCAAAAACAAATCTTAAGCATTTTTTATTCTGACTGCAGGTATCCAATATAAGGATCTAAGCATACACAGTTGAAACGGCATAAGCTTCAAAGATTTGAGGTCCAAATATTGATTACTGTACAAAAGTCCAGGAAGAGTCAAGTTTGTCACGCATGCTAGCACAGTAAGTTATCAACACCAAGTTTGATCTTACCATTATACCATACATGATGCCTAAACATATATGCATTACAAAAACTGAATGCAGAAACAGTTGCAGGTAGAGCTATCATTTCATCATCATTAACCAACTTCAACTTGTTACTTGTCCCCATCCTTGAGATGCTTCGAAGCAAAATTGACACCTTTGCTCTGTGACTTTTGTCGAACCCTCAGAGATTACATCAAGACCTTGTACAGCACAGTACACTGAAGAAATCCAAGCTTAAAATGTTACATAGCATAGCAGGCCGGCTCAAGATGTCATTATCATAGCGTAGTAGGAAACTCATTTTGTTTCCTGCACACTCATATCTACCTAATTTCTGGTACTCATTCCCGAGTTTGGTTATTTGGTTTACACTCATATACTCAATGAACATTTTGAAAGAACTAACAATCCTAAGATCCCCACCCCTCTCTAATTCAGTATACATACACCTCGCCACCCAAGTAGAACTCCAGACCTCCTGGAACAAACTAGGGTTAGCTTGCCCGGCCAAGCACAAACTGTAAGCGAGTAGAGTACAATAACACTGGTTCTTGCAAACTGGTGATCTACTGGCCAAGCTTAAACTACAAGTGTGTAAAGTATATTAAGGGCTTTAAGGGCTAGTATACTACAATGCAGTCGACAACTACAGTAGTACAATGAGGATTAAACAGAACATGCCCTTTTCAATTAAAAGGTAGAGCCGACGGGAGTCATATGATTAAACTTGTATGAAATTAGTTGCCAAGGAATCAGGTGTTTTGATGGAAACTGTACATTTATTGAAGATTGCAATGGCTTTTCAATTTTCAATTTTCAATTTCCAAACACCTTGTTCTCTGCTAGCTAAGAAATTCTCAATGTCTTGAATGCAAGTAAACAATAAAATTTTGTCATACTCTAAGCCAGTTGATACTATTCTATTTCACAATTCTCCTTTGATCCGTGGTTAGGGTCTTAGGGATGCTCGATTTTTAATAAGAAAGTGCGATGTGAATTGCTTTAAGGATCTAGCTAGTCATTTAGGTACATATACTCTTTGAAGGGTGTTGTGCACCACCACTCTGCCAAGACAAGCAATACCTCATCCAAAAACTGTATCTAACAAAGTAATATTCTCCCTGCAATTTTATTGCAAAAGCTAGAATCTAATTATATAAGAAAAATGTGTAGATCCTTTTACTTATAAGCTAAATAAATTTGTAA
Organism: Coptis chinensis; assembly: GCF_015680905.1. Lineage (NCBI taxonomy): Eukaryota > Viridiplantae > Streptophyta > Magnoliopsida > Ranunculales > Ranunculaceae > Coptis > Coptis chinensis. The sequence continues at coordinate 97,232,292 of NC_141459.1, forward strand.
TATTATGAATACTGTGTAGACCGTATCTCATGACAATAGGAACAGCTCCATAACGTTCCTTCTGAATTCATCAGGCCTTTATAGATCCAATCCCATGTGTAATCAAGATAATTTAGTTCCAGTATCTCCCACAGAATCTGGAGCATATTTTAAGTAGTGGTCGCTCACGTTCTCTGTAAGAAAATTTATACATATCGAGTCCATATCGGAAAGCGGCCCTGCCAAAAGTTTAGTATGTTTAGTAACATACCCCAAATTTGTTGCAGGCAAGTAAAAAAGTCGGATCTTCGACGGCGAAGACACCTTTGTTCTTCTTCCAGCAACTTTTCTTTATCTAAATCTATCTCTTCAACACCATCAACAACCGATATGATGATATCAGTCGCCTCTTCTTTTTCCATCAAAATTTTCCAAACTTTTTCTACACTAACTGTATAGGACGTATACCTGACCTAGGAGGTTAGTGGTGATAAAGGGACGGATGCGGTATAGCGTTAGAAGACAGGGTGCACAGGATCAGATCCGCGGTATCCCAACCGCTCTGGAACCGCTGCGAAACGTGGAGAGTGGGAGAGCGGCACCGTGAACCGCCGGTAACACCGGCCGCGTAATGGAAAGAAAGAGGATATAAGACAGAGTGAGGAGCGCCAGGAGAGAGAGAGAAAAAGGTGAAAAGAAAAAGAGAAAGAGAAGAGGAGAGGGGAAGAAGATTGGAGGTTGTAATCACAGTCTATACATTTTGGCGCCGTCTGTGGGGACTAGCGAAATAAAATGGCCACCATAACAAAAAAGGGGGTAGGAAAACCTAGGAAAGAAGTTGTTCGAGAGGTAGTAGAGGAAGAAGTGAGGGAAGAAAGAGAGGTGAGTAGAGAGGAAGACATATCCGATGTGGCGCAGACGCCACGGACTTATGCAAGAAGAAATAGTCGTTAAGAAACGAGAACGATTTTAATCGAGAAAGGAAAGAGACACCGCACAAGATGACATGGAAGATAGGGATCGCCGGGCAAATGAGATGGAAGGGGAGAATGAGGTATACCGGTCTAGGGGAGCAGACGGTAGGGGCATCATTTGGAAGTGGTACGAGCCATGATCGAAAGATAGAGAAGCTAACCGCATGCGGTGAAAAAAATGAACCAAAGTGCGCTCAAAAGGAGGTTGCTAACCTCAACAAGAATCCATCGGGCGGATTCGGTCCGAATTCGAGAGGTACCCAAGAGATTCACCAACCAAGATTCGAAAGGTATGATGGGAAAGGTGACCCTAACCGATCATTTGCATCATTTTAGACAACAGATGCCACCGTGGCGGTGAAAATAAGTATATGATGGGGTCATACCGCATGATGTTCCCCGCAAGCCTTGGGCGGGGGCCGGATTGGTATTACCGCCTATCTTCGCGAGAGCATCGAGATTTGAAGAACTAGAGCGAAGCTTTCGTGGACCATTTCATCCACCGTAAACGGAGAGTAGTGGATATCGCGACCTTTTAACATCAAACGAGGTCACCGGAGTTAAAGGAGTTTCGTCGCGCAGGTTCAAAGAAGAGACCCCGAGGGTGGAGAATCCGGAAGAGCATATCATGGTCATTGCATTTCAAAGACGGCTTGAAACAGGGGACTAGGGTGCACGAATCGGTCCAAAATCGAAATCACCACTCTGCAGATGCTCACATCCAAAGGTAGAAAAGTATATTCGGGCACGAAGATATAATGCAAAGAAATGCGAGGGAACAAAAAGATCGGGGAAAGGCAAAGTGCAGCGGATAGAGAGAGACGACGAAGGGATAGAGTAGAGAAGAGAGAGAAGGGGGATCCAACAGAGGGAAAGACGGGGACCGCATGATCCGGAGATCGAAACAGAGGGATATTCGCGGAAAGAAAGCCGTGACGTGAGATAGAACAAACACCTCGAATAGGCCATTAGAGGAAATCTTGCCCCTCATCAAGGGGGCTGCAAAGATTATGAAGGACCGCGGAACACACCCCGAGAGATTGAGGAAAACCATTTTGTGCCTATCATCGATTATGAACCACGCCACTAACTTAATGTTATGCTTTGAAATGGTCGGGTGGAAAGAATGATTGAGAAGGGGATGCTTAGAGAATATGTCGGAGGTTCTGGTCATGCCGAGAGAGAGGACGTTCCCCGCTAGGATCTTGGGTACAATAAATGTCATTTACTGTGGAGAGACACTCGGGAGGAATGCCCAACCGACAAGATGAGAAGGACGGCGAAGCTTACAACAAGGTTAATGAAGTAACAAGCATGACGCGGCTAGTTTCGTGAACCCGCGATTGAAATTGGGAAACATAACTTTCAACTCAAAGACTTGGAATCGGTGATTTCGCCCGCATGAAGATGCGTTGGTGATTACCATAGCAATGGGTAATTATCTAGTGAAGCGAAGTGTTGATAGATCGCGGAAGTTCAAGAGACATGTTGTTCATAGGGGGCAATGGAAGAGATGAATATAGATAGGGATCGGTTGAGTGGTTTCTCGACTAATTTGTGCGGCTTCAATGGAAGTATGACAAAGCCTATAGGGGAAATAACGCTGTCGGAAATCGCTGGGTCACGGCGGACGGTATTCACCGATTTATGGTGGTAGATGCGGGGTCCCAAAGATAATGCCATTCGGGAAGAAGATGGATTCACGAAATGAAAGTTATTATTCCGCCGACCTATTATCGTCATCCGCTTCGCGAAAAGGGGGTATACGAAAATAAAGGGGACCGTGTCGCTGCCGGAATATACATCAAGTGACGGTAAAAGGTATGGTCCGCGGGAATAGAAGGTGACAAGCGTAAGAGTGACAAGGGATAAAGCGAAAGCAATTACAGTAAAGCCGTACTCATCGAGGGATGAATCTCATCGAGGCCAAAACTCGGACGAAGATTGAGATCGTGAACCTGGGGGTGGGGGAGGAAGAAAAATTTACTTCAGTAGGGTCGGACTTGCCAGAAGAGTGGAAATTCAAACTGACACAATTATTAGCAGAGAATGTTGACATATTTGCTTGGGCGATTGAAGATATAACAGAGTAGATCCGAGTTCGCTTTGCCATCACTTGCACATGAAGGAGGAGGGTGCTAAGCCTATAAGACGTAAAAATGAGAAGCGTAGAAGACCCAAACACGCGCGGAAGGGATTCGCTGAAGAAGTTATACGCCTTAGGGATGCGGGTATAATCAGGAGCGTAGGATGTACAGAGTGGCTGTCCAACGTGGTCGCGGTTCCAAAAAAGAACGGCAAGGTTCGAATGTGTGTGGACTTTACAGACGTAAATAAAGAGTGTCCTAAAGACTGTTATCCTATGCCGCGGGTGGATGAGTTAGTAGATAGAACAGCTGGTTTCAAGTTATTCTCTTTCATGGATGCTTCCATGGGATATAACCAGGTCGCGATGTTTGGCCCAGATCAAGAAAAGACTACCTTCGTGGTGGAAGGAGGTACGTATTGTTATACAAGAATGCCTTTTGGTTTGAAGAATGCGGGGGCTACATTTCAGCGGTTGGGGGAAAAAATGTTCGAGGACAAGATTCGAAAAGGTATGGAAATATACATTGATGATATGGTTGAGAAAAGCATGTCGGAAGAAGAGCATTTGAAGGGTCTCCAGGAAACTTTTTTCACATCGCTGAAGCATAGTCCGGTCGAACCCGAGAAATGCACATTCGGGTATTATCGGGAAGTTCTTGGGTTATATAGTCACGTGATCGCGGAATTGAGGCCAATCCCCGAAAGCAGATTAGATCCCTAGTGGAGATGCCGCCCCTCGAATGTAAAGGAAGTGCAACGGTTAGCGTGTAGAGTCGCTGCATTGAACAGATTTATATCCAAATCCTCGGACAAGTGCGCACGGCCAGACGCTTTATAAACTGGAAAAACGCCGATTTTTCGATGGACCACCGAGTGTGAGGAAGCCTTCCAAGAACTAAAGATTTATTTAGGGAAAGCCCCTTTACTATCACGGCGCGGCCAGAGGAAGGAGAGATATTATATCTATATCTGGGGGTATCAGAGTACGCGATAAGTTCAGTTCTCGTGCGTATTGTAGAGAAGATAGAGAAACCGGTTTATTTTCGAGTAAAACCATGCTAGCGCCCGAAGTCGCGATACAAGAGAATCGGAGAAGTATGCTTTAGCATTGATGTTCTCCGCATTAAAACTGAAACCCTATTTCGATGCACACTCGATTGGTAGTGATAACAAATTTGCCTCTCAAGCAAGCGTTGAAGGCGTAAAAGTCAGGAGAATGCTTGAAATGGGCGGTGATGCTTAGTTGTTACTTAAATCAAATATCAAGTTAGAACAACCGAAAAAGCGCAAGCCATGGCGGAGTTCTAAGCGGAATTTCCGGCCGAGGATCCCACTCGGGGAGAAGAAATGGTTATGGATCGGGAAGAAGAATGGTCGCGGATCCCTTGGACCCATGGGATAATGCCAAGAATGGTTGGAGATTATTCGCTGGACGGATCGCCTACGCATGAACCGGAAATGGGATTGGCGTGGTGTTGGTGACTCCAGACAACACAAAGTTGGAGTTATCAATGAAACTAGGGTTTGCGGCTTCTAATAATGAGTCCGAATATGAAGCAGTGATAGCAGGTTTGAATATGGCACAGGATCTGGGAGTAAGCGAGTTATCTGTGTTCTCGGACTCTAATTTGGTTATTTGTCAGATGAATGGGGGATTTGTGGCACGTTGTCCAAGGATGGCACGATATTTAGAGGTTCTCCGACAGAAAGCCAGTAAGTTCAAAAAGATTCAATTTGCTCATTTCAGCCGTGGTGAGAACAGACATGCTGACGCTTTAGCATTTGTGGCCGCGGTACTACCAGGAACAGAGGGTCGTTCTATTGAAATAAGAGTATTAAACAAACCAAGTACATCTGAAACTGAGAGTGTGTGTTTCACCGTTGAAAAAGAGGTAGGATGGATGACGCCCATTAAAACTTTTCTTATGGGAGCAGAGATAGAAAATGCCAAGGAAAGACGTCAGATGGAGCAGGTTAGCCAAAGATATGTTTTGTTAGATGGGGAGTTGTACAAAAAGAGTTTCAGCGGCCCCCTACTGAGATGCATAGGGCCACAGCAGGTGCAAGAAGTTTTGGCCGAAGTACATGAAGGTGATTGCGGAAGTCACTCGGTCGGTCGAACCGAACCCATAGATTGATATCGCAGGATATTTTTGGCCTCATATGAAAAAAGATCAATGCGAGTATGCAACAACTTGTGATAAATGCCAAAGATTTGCCCAACTAATCCATTCCCGGCAGAGCCACTCCATAATGTGTTTAGTCCGCGGGCCGCTCGCCATGTGGGCACTCGATATAGTGGGGCCGCCCGCCGCCGCAAGAGAAGATTTATGTTGGCCGCCACTGATTATTTCACCAAGTGGGTAGAAGAAGTGGCGCTCCAGCAAGTCAAAGAGGAAAATGTGAAGAAGTTCCTCTGGGAGAACATAATATGCAGATTCGGTTTACCCCATACAATCATTGCAGATAATGGAACACAATTTACTGGAGGAAAAGTACGTCAATTTCTTCAGGCCTACAAAGTGAAACAGAAGTTCTCGACGCCTTATAATCCGGAAGGGAACGGCCAAGCCGAGGCATCAAACAAAATCATCATGGACAATTTAAAGAGAAAATTGGAAGACCGAAAAGGAGCGTGGGTGGATGAATTGAATCATGTGTTATGGGCTTATCGTACTACACCGCGGACTTCGACAAAGGAATCACCATTCGCAATGGCATATGGCGTAGAGGCTGTCATACCGGTGGAAATGATAGAGGAAACGACAAGAACCAGGGCCGTGGAAAGGGGTCTTAATGAAAATATATTGGCTACTGAGTTGGATATAATGGAGGAAAAAAGAGATCTGGCTTCGAATAACGAATGGAGGAGTATCATAGAAGGTTCTGGCGGACAAGATGACAAACGAGTGAAGCCGCGAGGAATTCACGGTTGGGGACTTGGTGCTGCTGGCGGTTACACCACCACAAAAAAGGAGAATGACGCAAAACTGGGGCCTAACCGGGAAGGACCGTATGTCGTGGACCAAAAGGGATATTCGGTACTTACAAATTAGAGACCGGAAGGGTAATCGTGGAGAAACAATGGAATATAAGAATGCTAAAAAAATTCCATGAGAGGAGCAAAAGGTGTAGCTTTCATTGAAACAAGCATCTTTTGTGTAATGTATATATGTTATGTGAGGAATTCTAAGTCAATGAAACAATTTGCATTCCCCGACTAATAACTTGCATAGAAATTGATCGATCTAACGAAGTCGTGATCCCTTCTTCGGACAACATTCCGGAATCCATCCGGGCAAACGAAGCCGCCTCTATCGGGCTCCATACCGCTTAAAGACAGCGGGGATGATTCTTCGCTGACTACACGTCCGAATCTAAGGGGGCAAACCGAGCCGCCTCTATCAGGCTCCAAAGCCGTTGGAAGAGAGCGGGGATGAGCCCTTCGCTGGACGCGTGGAGTCCGAATCAAATCGGGTAAACTGAAGCCGCCCCTATCAGCTTCACAACCGCTCAAAGACATGGGGACGAGTTCTTCGCTGGATCGTGAGTCCGAATCGAATCCAACCGGGGCAACTGAAACTGAAGCCCCTATCAGCTCCAAAGCCGTTGGAAGAGAGCGGGGATGAGTTCTTCGCTGGGATCGCGGAGTCCGAATCAAACCGGCATAAACCGAAGCCGCGCCCTATCAGCCTTATACCGCTCAAAGAAATCCGCCGGGGACGAGCCCTTCGCGGATCGCGTGAGTCAAATCCGGGGCAAACCGAGCTGCGCCTATCGCTCCCACGCCAGTTGGAAGAGAGCGGGGATGAGCCTTCAGGGATCGTGGAGTCCGAATCAAACTGGGTAACCCCGCCAACCTTCCGGCCGTCCAAAGCGGAGCGGGGACGAGCCCTTCGCGGACTGTGAGTCCGAATCAAATGGGTAACTCGACCCGCCTTCACAGCTGTCCAAAGCGAAAGCAAATGGAGGCAAACCTAACTTGGGAAAAAATTATGCAAATGTTAAAGGCGGAGGAAGAGAGCTCTTCACCTACAAGACATACAACCAACTAAAAAAGACAATCATATCTAATGTCCAGCTAATTTTAAGTTTAGGGATCCAAATGAAAAAGGGTTAAGTCAATGGAATATATTGATTAATAGTTTTATGCATAAAGAAGTTAATATACGTTGTAATCAAACACAACGAAAAGCGATTTACTTTGCAAAAGGAGCACAAAAGTACTAGTTACAAACAACATGGTTCCTGACAAAGACAAAGATACTTGTTTAATTATTACAAAACCAAGGCCATCTACAAAGAAAGTAAGCCGAGATAGGCTACTACTGAGGCGCGGTAGTCGGTTCTCCAGGGGAAGCATTTTCATCTTCACTGATTGCGATGCTGACATCTTCATTCGCCGGTATTGGAGAAGGGACCGCGCTGGGGATTGGTGTGACGTCCGTGGTAGGCGTCTCAACGGCTTCAGATGGTTCTCCAAGGGATGATGTCCCTGCAACAAGAGGAGGAGGTGGAGCAAATCGTCCGGCCGGCGCTTAAGCCGATCAAGTTCTTGTAGTCATTGCGGTTCGGGCGATCTTTTTTCGTAGAAGCGCTTCCGAAATCGATCCGCGGCCTCTTTGACAACCTTTATCCACAGCAGCTTGCGTAGCAAGCCTCTCCGTCTCTCGAAGGCTGTCCATTTTTGAATTGACACCCGCTACGTAATCGCGGTGTCTGTCCTCAGCTACCTGGAGCTCCTTATAAAGCTTGACTGCCTTGAGCCGGTTTGCTTCCCCCTCCTTTTCCAGCTTAGCGTACCTTGCTTTCCAGCCGTCAGGGCCGTGTATCTCGTGCTTCGCCGCATCCAGATTCTCCACGGTGCTGGTCAGACCACGCAGCACATAGCCGATGTCTAAACTCAGCTGCAGAGACACAAGGGGTATAAGAGTGGCACAAAGAATGGAGAAATACCATTAACACTGGGTAGACACTACCCACTAGCCCAAGACATACCTTTTCCCATCCAGTGTAAATGGAAGCCCTGTGGGAAGCAACGGTTCCAGCATCTCCATAAGCTTGATCCCGCGGCAGGTGAGAGCTGAAAAATATAGAGGCGGCAACGGCTGGGTTTTCCAAAGCCGAAGTCTCTTGTCGTCACATCGCGTCCCTAGCCTTAAACTGGGGTGCCACACCTCGGCAGCCCAGAGGTTACCGGACCAGCCCGAAGATTAATCCCCGCTCTAGGGCGGCGGGCAGATATACGCACTTCGGAGGTTCATTACGGCCTAGAGTGGGGAAGGAACGGCGGCGGAAGTTTTGGCCCTTTGGCGGGAGGGCTCTTATTTGACAAGTCAACAAAGTGCGTCCCCATCGAGTCGCCGGTCCCAAAGCTTGTATTTGTTCACATCCATGGCGGGCAGCAGGGGAGCGGTATTAGCAGCAAAATCGCCCTCCCCTCCCACCCACCAGAGTAGGAAGGAGGAAGGTTTTCCGCTGTAATCGGCCTTGTTTTTAGTAGTCATGCACGCCGGAAAGCAACTTCGTGAACGGGAGATTTTTTGGTATAGTTGAAGGACTTGTAAGACTAACGTTGTCTTTTGAGGTGGGGATGGTTTGGGCTTCCTTTCTTCTTTGGCAGCGATAGAGGGGGCCTTGGTATTTGCCAATGTTTTTAGAGAGCGGTCAAGTAAGCGAGGGTGGCTTTTTCCCGGATCAATGCCAAGGACTTCTAATCGCGGAACTACCGAAGTTTCGCGGAGGGATTGGAAAATTCTCGAGTAAACACCGTTGTATATTTGGGATCGCTGAACTGGTCTCCAACCTACATCACCAAGAGCAAAACAAATTAGTGATGGGGAGAGATAAATACCGCGACTCTAACGGCTTACTTACCACTTGTTAGGAAATGGAGATGCCTCGTGAGAAACCGTCCGAGGGAGGTCCGCTGGACAAAAATTTACCGCGACACATACAACGGTAATCGATGCCACACTTTGTCGGCGGTAATGTGAAGAAGGAAAGACTTCTTTTGAGGGACGGGTGCAAAAGGATCGGTATCCCACACCCCCTAGCTTAGTGCTTTTCTTTATGTAGAAGTGGGCAAGGATATCACGGAGTTGTATTTTGGGGAGTGAGTCTCATTGTAGTGGTTGGCGGCATACATAACACGGAAGTTACCTATGCCCCGACACCGGAGGAATGTTGAAATGGTTACGCACCTCGACGCCAAGCGGGGAGTCAAAGGAAAAACGAGGCGGCCGCTATCCGTCCCTACAAGAGCTACTAAATAACGGGGCGATACTAAGTGAGGGAAGTGGGTGACGCCGGCACATGTTCGAGATTAACGCCACCGGAATGCCGTAAAAGCGGCCTTAACGGCATCTAGATTGGGTCCGGTAATAGGACTATTTTGGGATGACGAGAGAAGGTGATCCCACCGGAAGTAGAGGGAACACGGTGGGATCGGTAGAGTTTGAAGTCGGGATTCAGATCCGTCCGCTGATTGATGGCTAGACCTAGGGGTCGAGGATCCAGATGGGCCCGATGTGGTGGCGGAGGATTGGGTGGAGGAGATGACCCTCACATTCGATGAAGGCATAATGGAAACAAAGGCAAGGAGGGAAATTGAGAAAAAGATGGATCGCTAATCTAGGAAAAGAAGATAATGAGGAAGCACTTCCAAAATAAACAAGTGAATGCACAAATTACGAGAGGAAAGGAAATGAAGCTAAAAGACAAACCCAGAACAAGAGGGCCAAAGCAAGGGGAGCGAACCAAGACGTCTTGGGAGGTCGCCAAGAAAAGTAATCGGAAAGGGAAAAGAGGTTGAAGAAGATGAAGTGAAGGTTGAAGAGAAAAATGGCGAGGGTTTACTGTTGAGGGTTTTTGAGGGTTGTGAGAGGAGAAAGAGATTTAAGCGGGATTTGAGGGGGCAGGGGCAAAAGAGTAACTGACCGAAAGAGAACCAAAGGAATAGGGGGCGTGTGGTCTCGGTTTGGGCGGGCCCACGAGGCGCTGCGGCGCCAGATACGCCAGATTTCCGGTTGGCAATATCTGAGAGGAAGCACGTGGAACACGCGGCCGGGAAAAAAGGGAATATGTCGAAGTGGGAGGATCAAACAAGAAGAATTCAGCAGAGGGTGTACGGAAAGAGAAAAAGGAGTTCTCGGCACCATCGCCCGTCGCGGACCAACAATGGGGGCGGAGAGAGGGCATCTCAGATAGGACGTATACCGACCTAGGAGGTTAGTGGTGATAAAGGGACGGATGCGGTATAGCGTTAGAAGACGTGGTGCACAGGATCGATCAAAGCGGATCCCAACCGCCTGGAAACCGCTAAACGTGGAGAGTGGGAGAGCGGCACCGTGAACCGCCGGGGTAACGCCGCGATGCGTGGAAAGAAAGAGGATATAAGGCAGTGAGGAGCCGAGAGAGAGAGAAAAAGGTGAAAAGAAAAAGAGAAAGAGAAGAGGAGAGGGGAAGAAGATTGGAGGTTGTAATCACAGTCTATACACTAACTGTTTCAGCTTTGGGCTGGCGTCGCTGCATTGAAAAACAAGGATCGAGTCTTTGATAGGGAAAAGAGGTAAAGAGAAAAGTATAGATGGCAGGTCTGGGTTAGGTTTTGAGTCTTAGGAATTTGACTGAGTAAAACTAATAGAACCGTATCCATATAGGTCTCTTCTAACAGGTGGACTTGGGTTTCTTGGATGGGCTAAGACCTAATTGACCCGACCCGTTAAAAGGGGTTCCAAGAATCCAAGACCTAATGTGGGATGCGGTTTTTGTTCATGTAAGGGCTGGATATTCTAATCATTGTTTCTCGTCTTACAACAGGTTAGCAACTAGATACCAGTTCATTTATAAGTTAGTATACGTTAAATTTTAAGCTGGAAGATGGCCTTGGTTTGTTATGCTGTATATTTAGTTTGCTTTGTTTTCGATCGATTAGATCCTTTGTTCAATTGGGTGAGGGATTTGGTATAATGAAAGAGTTAAAATTGTACTCTTCCGTGTTTTCTCTGTATAAACCTATCATGGGAGAAACCTGGTTGTGCAGGACATTGGTGCAGGAAATCATTTGTACTATGCCCTCTCTGACTCAGTTCTCTCCCTCTTAAAATCCTATGGTTTCACTGAAACCCAAATTTCAAAACTCAATCAAAACTCAATCTACCCACCACTTCTCTATGCCACACCCCACACCTAAGCCGAGAATGGTTGTTCTAACATATCTTAGATTTGTAATTATTGTTCTAACATATCTTAGATTTGTAATTATTATTTCATTATCCGGAATTTGATTATCGAGATCGCCAATGAATAACATATGCCACATGGAATGGTAACAAAGGTGAATAGAATGGCCACAGAAGCTAGGCAGAACATGCACTTATTAGACATGGCTTTGGTGAAGGTGGATTGTTTGGTGTATGCGATCAAATGATTTCATAAGCACAAAGCTTGAGCTCAATTCCTATGTCACACGATGCAGGGTGCAATGAAAAGATATATTATCATTTCTTCTGTTGAACTTCTAGCTAGAACTCCTAGAAAGCAGTATTACAATTCTGATTTTACATTGTGGTGTTTACTTTCTATGTAACGAGCATATATTGTCTCTGATGTACTACATGCTTAAGTTTAATGGAAGTATTTGGTTTATGCTGTAAACCAACTAATAAATCTACTGTTGAATGTGTTGATGCTTTTTCTTATTTATTTTTAAAGAGGTTATTGAGTTGTTGGTGATATCACCTTTTTTTTTTTTTTGCTTGGTAAGTTTGAATTCATTAAAACTGTAACAGACGTACAAAAGGGGATGGTGTATAGGGTGGGCAACATGCTGCCCCCCTATTTCATTCTCTACAAGTCATGTCTATATCATAACCTATTACAAACTCATACAAATCGGAAAAATATTTGGAATGGAGCTTCCCACTTGTGCAGCCAGATTGGCCTACCAACAGTGATACACTCCTCATTCTCCGTCAAAGATACTCCCTGTTTGGCCAGCAAGTCCGCCGTGAAGTTTCCTTCCCTCCAAATGGTTGTAATCCTCCACCTTTGAAGTCCCTCTGTGCATGTTATCCACACCAAGTGCTTCTTCTTAAAGTTTTAGAATGGGATGCTGTCGTAGGTTCAGTCTCATGTTTGTTGGATTCCGGCAATCGTTGAAAGGGAGTTAACATCAATAGGTTGTATTCTTTTGAATTGTGTGACTGGGTGACCGGAATTTTCAATGTTGTGTGAAACAAGTTGCCAACATTTAGTTATATGTATCTGTTTGTCAATTAGGTATCAGATGGAAACCGAATATTTAGAAGACTGCCAAAGCTTTATGATATTTAATCTTCTTGTTTCCAACTGGCTATCCCACTGTCTTGAATGCAAGCATCCTTCAAGACGTTCTTTTCAAGAAGCGATTGATTTGCCCAAAATTGAAGTGCTCCGAACATAGTTCATAGTAATATACTATCCGTTTCTTGCTTATCAAGATTTCTGCGATTTCACAATTCTCCTTTGATCCTTGGTCAGGATGCTCAATTCTTAATAATACAGTGTTCAATTTCACGCACAATATCTTGTTTCAAGATAGTAGAGAGGATTGCTGAAGCCGTACAGTTACATATATTGTTTGGAGTGGTGTTTTTAACTCTGAACTCCGCCCTAGTTTGTCCAGCTTGACTACTTGGTTTCTACTTTCTACACGGTTCATCTCTTCAAGATAACTCTCATTCCATAACAGTTCAGTTCACTAAAAAAGAATAAGCTTAAAGCAATCGATGAGTGTGCGTTAAACTATAATTAGCACCAGTTCAGTTCAGTCGATGATGGTATTATAAACTATAATTAGCACACTGTGTGTCTCTGTCTGCTGTATGAACAGAAGCTGCGTTTCTTAATCTTTTACTAGAAACCCTGCTTTACTTGGATGTTGCTGCAAGCTCGTTCCTAGTAATCTGATTTAGTAGCAAGACCTATGAGGATCTCTGCTAAAACTTTAGATGTGCTATGCTGAAAGGGAAAAGCGAGCTCTAAGTTCTCAATAGTTTTAGACATCCTGCTAAGATCTGCATTTTCTAATATTAGAAGCTGATAAAGGATATACCCGTCTCCGACAGTTGATCCGTCTTGGTTACGTATTAATTTTCACTAAAGCACTACTAAACCTAAATTCCACATACGTTAGTCTTTAAGTAAAAAAGTGTCTAGTAAACCGCACAGAGGGAATTGAGAATCGTTACTTCTTTCAGAAAAGATAACCAAAATTCATACAAAAAAATAGTTTGATCTGATACAAGTAATTCACCCGAACTAAATTCAATACGACAGATAAATACAAACCACAATCCTGCAAGAAACTACTCCATTCACTTGAAATGGGCTGATCTCAACAGTCAAGTCATATACAAACCAATGTTTCACAAGTCATGGGAATTTTAATGATCTACCTCAGCACAGTACTGATACAACAAGACGGGCTTAAACATTGCCCTAGTTTAGGTGAGAAGCTATCAACAGCTGATGGTGATTTAGAAGAAACTTGAAGTTTATTCTCCAGTGAGCTAAATGGGAGATTATTAGGCCGTTGGATGATCTTAAGTGGACGCAAACAAGTCGAGTGATCCTGTATAACTGTTGCTTCTTTCTCCTTTATAACTGGAGCACCAGGGGGATCCTGTAGTCAAAAACAAAAAATGTACATTGTTTTAGAAAAAGGAACTCAGCATGTAAACGCCGGTAAACAAACTTAGAAACTGCAAGAGTACCCAAATTCTGTTTAACTCGTAAGAATAATGTTTAAACAATCTTATCTTCCGAGTTCATAAAAACTAAACTGAAGCAAATTTCTTTGTAATTTAAAAAACCGAGTGTCCACCAGTATGACGAGGATAAGTGGATGACCACTGACAACTAGAAATAAATAAAGAAAATAAAAGTGATTACTGTTCAGAAGTACTTACTCCGAGCATGAGAAAGCTGAATCCTTGCTTGATAGTTTCCTTGTCAAGGTTAATCTCTATAAGTTTCCGCAGATCAGCAAGGGTGCAATCCTTTACCACCTTCAACTTTGTGATGAATTCCCCAGGGCATTCTTTTTAGGGCTCCCATTTAACTGAGGCAGTAATCATTTCCTCCTCCGGCATACTATTTTCTTTCATGTCTCCTACTGTTTCGAAGGAGATCTGGCCTTTCTTGAGCTGGGATTCTACTAAGTTCTGCTCATTCGAAAACTTGAGTAGCACAAATGGCTCCATGGTGTTTGTCGTTACATCAGACAAAACTCGATAGTTATGCCCAAACTCTGGTGCAGGAGCAGTCTGAAGAGCGAAAGTATTTTTACAACTGATTCCTCATTAGGCACTGCTGTGGGTGATGATCGAACATCAGTGAATTCAGCTTTTGTCTTACAAGGTGTAGGGATTGTGATATGCTGAGCAAGCTCCCTGTGGCCCCCACAAAGTTGGAAAATGTTTTGAATTCTTGTTTTTCATACTGAGGCTGGATCTTTTGCGCTTTCTAGGTTATCCATCGATCCAAGACCCACCCCACTCTGCTCCAACTTTCCAACACTACAATAGTCAGGCCTTTCAATGCTTCCAGTATAAGGCTTCCTTATCTGTATATTCTGAGGACTGACAACAGAATCTTTATCGATATTCAAATGGGCACCAGCATCAGCTATTTTCCTACTGAAGTGTACAGAAGATTCTTCCACTACTTCTTTCTTCACTTCTATGTCTTCTGCATCGTCTTTGTCTTGTCCTTCCTTGTCTTCCTCAAATACTGTGCTCAAGTATACCTTCTCTGTAAATTTTGGAGCAATCATATCACCATCTTCTTCAACTTCCGTATCGGTCAAATGATGAGACAGCCCATCAAGACTTCCATAAGTTTTATGTTGTGAAACACCCTTGTCCACCTGTTTCACCTCATGAACGACCAAGGGTTGCTGGTCCCCCATATCCAAATCCATTGACTTTTCCATCCCTTGATCTGCATCTGCATAGAGTTCCAGCAGTCTTTTTGCAAATCCACTACCCTCTACTTCTCGTACTTTGTCATGTCCAGTTTTGTCCCTTGACTGCTGTAGCTCAGTTTCCAGTTCCTCTAACCGCCTCCTCAATAACTCATGCTCTTTCTGCTGCTGCAAGATCTTCTCCTCCATTCGCCTCTTCCCCAGTTCAACAAACTCATCTGCCATTTTCTGACACTCTTGTAACTTCTTGTCTAATTCAAGTTTCAGAATCTTTTCCCTTTCTTTGATCTTCAGGTTGATCTCCTCTTCACTCTCAACTGGTTTCCTCCTTTCCATCAGCTCAAGCTTAGCCCTTAGTGCTGCTACTTCTTCTTCTTTCTTCATAAGCTCCTTGTGGGCTTCATTACGTTCCTTTTCCCTGTGTCTATTCTCCATCTGTAACTTTATAATAAATTGGTCCATGGCAGCAATCCTTGAACCCAAAATCACAGAAGAACCATCCTCTGAACCTATTTTATCATTGTTTGGTGTATGACCACCACGAACAATGCACTTCGATTTTGCCCCATATTCAAGAGTGGAAATAGTCTTGTGCATTTCCTTGGGATCTGGACTGGCACACAATATCATCAATATTTTTTATTTGTCGTTTTCAAAGGAGTCCTACAGACGGAAAATGAAATTACAGGAATAATTCTTAAATGAAAGCCCTAATTGCATCTTGAAGGTATCCAAACACCTACACTGTGGAGAGAAATGGGAGTTACCTGCAGCAGCATAGTTAATTTGCTATCTCTGAATGGAACATGAGAATATGGACTCAACCACTCTCTTCAGCGCTATATTTCCTTGGTTGATCTTTGCTGTTTGCAGTAACATTAGATTAGTGTCATACAACAAAACAAAAACATCGAAACTAACATCATCTACGCTGTTCCAACTACAAGACACAATATTTTTACCTGAATTTTTTTTGCCTCAAATCCAACTTGGCCAGCTTGCTCAATATTTTCAGAACCAGCCATGTCGACAAGCATCAGTCGACCTCCTACTGTAGGGACATCCAGAATTATCTGCAATATATCGGATGTCAAGTCAATCTAACAGAAATGATTTCAAGTAGAACCAAAAACGGATAGATCAATGTCAGAATGACCAACCATGCAGTGGCTTCTTGAGCTCCTATCGTTGCAAAGCGTACTTTTTACAATCCTCTGCTTCTCCACTTTTGCCACTTCTCTTGATATTTTACCAGCTTCATTTCCAGAGAGAAAAATTGCATTCTTTGCTTTCTTTCCCATCACTTCAAGTCCTACCTACAAGAAAAATATATAGTATAAGACACCATACCAGAATCTAAGCTCCTATGAACATAGCAAACTTGACTACTAAAGCGCAAAAGTTAAGCTAAAACAATAAAGTAAAGAAAGTACGACTTCCAGGAGAAAATAACAAAGTTTTCTCAATCATCTTAGCAAAATATGATCCAGTTACTAGAAATAATTTAACAAGTATGGGGAATAGAACCACATTCGATGCTACAGTAAATAAATTCCGCAGTGTCGACGATAACTTACTGATCAAGTGAAAAGCTTCATATAAAACTATAACACATTGAACTTTGTCAAAGATAATTGAATTGTTTCAATCCGTTTGAGCAGAACCCTTTAATAATCTACCATCTTTTCTCTAAATAGAAGAAAGCTCTCAACACCAACATTACAAAAACTTTTTTGTTCTTGAAAGTTGTAACAATGATAGGCAAAAAGCTACAAAAGAAGGAAACCATATCTTGATAGAAAAAACAAATTTTACCATGATACTTTGCTTAACTACCACAGCAACAGAATAGGATCGAACTGATTTCTTGAATGCCGCTCTGGAACAGTTATTATATATTATTTATAACTAGGATTAGGGACTCTTACACAAGCCATCACATGTTACGCACCTAACCTTCTGTAACTTTTAATCTTCAATCACGAGAGGTTATCATGAGCATTTTAACAAAAATAGTAGTACTTAATATTACCTAACTACAAAAGCTGATAGCATCCATTCCCACATAATAAAGGTCTCACTCACACCTAGTGATAAACCACTTGTAAAAAGTACTAACTACTAACACTGCTACTTACGAAGGGAGCCCTATTTTAAGATTATTATCTCAATTCAGCTAGAACTAGACCTAGGTATTCATGTTAACTTTTTCTCCTACACAACCAATCATGTTATGCACTTTTCATTCTCTAACTTCCCAACTTGTTGACTGTCCTCCCGAATTGTTATGATGAGCACTTTCACAAAATATCTCCTACTTTGTGCTTTTAAAATTGTCCATCAATATAATATTAAATGTAATGCTTTTGATGTAATATTCCATTCATGCAACTGGTACTACTATTTTCGTCTATGTTTGCACTTAGTGCATAACTACCTAATCCATGTGTCTGGCCTAAGTTAACTCTACTATCATTTTCCCACAACTGGTATAACTATTTTTTCAATTGGTTTTCTTATGATCGAATCAACACACAACTACATACTTCATAATTAATAGACCCATTACATTCAAGGACACAACAACAAACTAGCAAAGATTAAGAAAAGTAATTACCTTCGATGCATTGCCTTTGGGCCAGCCAAGACCTAATCCACCCCCACTATTATTCGACATAAGATCATAAATCTCCTCATTATAAATCTCCAAAACAGACACTTGAACAAACGACCCAAGCCCAATATGCACACCATCCATCTCATTTTCATCACCCAAAATATCTTTCAAAGCTCTATAAACAATTCCAGGTTGCTTTTACACACCCAAACATAGTATGACTCTTTTTCTGAACCAGTTGGCCCATACATCATAATAGTACATTTCTCCCCCAACTTCACACCACTTATTCTAGACTTAATAAATTTCTCATAAAACATATCAAGATCTTCATCTCTAGATACAGAAACACCGTCAAGGCTAAAATCCCTATACCCAATTTCAGTTCTGACCCTAATACTACACCGGTCAGAAGATATGTTCAAGGCTGAAATGGGCTTTTCTTTCTGGTCAGGGTAATCGCATATACGGCCTACAACTTCGACAGGGTGTTCGGCTAACGCAGTTTCTTTAAGTGCTGGATTTGGTGATGGGTGTGTGCCTTTTGCTGAGTTAAAGTGTAAACGATGTTTAGATTGTGGTGTTCTTGATGGGGTTGTTGTAGAATGTAGAGACTTTGGTGTTTGTGTTGGTGCCATTGGAAGAAGATTTCAAGAAAAGGGTCAAGTCAAGTTTTCTCGATGATTTACAGACAAGAATGTTGAGTTTGAGAAGAAGAAGAAGAATGAGGATTGAGAAAGAAAGATGGAATGAAGAAGGAAAGTGGTGTTTGTGAATGTCGAATTGAAAGTGAGAGAGAAAAGAGGAAAGATTTGGGAGGATATTTGAAATTTTAAAAAATGAAATATAGCCGTTTAGGTTTGTAAATTGTAACGACTATATTTGGCAAGAGTGTAAAGATGGTGATGATTATTTTGTACTACGCTCCTTATGGAACTTTTCTCGTGATTTTTAATTTGGTGTAATGATTGGGTTTGAAAATGTTAATCAACGGTTATAAGTTGATCATCAGATTTATTAGTGCGTGCGACAGTGGCAGAAGTGGATCTGTATAGCATGTGTCAAACTCTGGTTTTGACTTAACGAGGATTGAACAATTTTTAGACTCAAAAGCACCACACGCTCCAAACTTTCTAAGCCATACATAACGTCATGACGTACCCTTGACTTATTTTTTTTATTCTACTTATTTTTCCATAGCGAACCGTCCAAGAGGATTATGTTCATTTTCCAGAGGTAGAATCACTTGATATATATTTTACATTTTGCTTGATTAGCTGGAATGCACAGTGGCATCTGCGTTGAGACTTGAGATCCTGCAAGGGAAGCGAGAGATGTAATGCACTCTCACAAGCGTGAGCAATCAGAATTATAGCACATAATGTCCTGATAGCCTCCAGCTAGTAGAGAGGCATAAGGATATTTGAATATTTGATAAGTGTCATAGGAACAGGAACATGAAAGGTTCACAAAAAAAAATGTGAAACACTCGCACTCAAATGAAATGTCAAACTGAAAAAATAAAGAATGTATGGGAAGTAAAAAACTTTTAATGTTGTCTTACATAATGATGAGAAAAAGGGGGGTCTGACTCATTTTAATGTTGTCTTTTACATAATGATGAGAAAAAAGGGGGGTCTGGCTCTTAGAAGGTCTTCGATTCTAGAGTTTTTAAATTGGTACAATAACTGTCATTTGCAGCTTAGTGGTGCGTCTCAAGTATACATGGTGTAATAATCATCATGGCTCCGGGAGGATTCTTGCTAGGCTTGATAGAGTGTTCTATAATTAGGCGTGGATTCAAAAATTTGGTGGTTGGAGGTATAAGGTGGGTTCTAGAGAGAGGTCTGATCATGCTCCATTATTGGGGGTAGTGGCCCACATTCCTAGACCGCACAATGTACCATCCAGATTCAACCAAGCATGGACTAGGCATAAAGAGTTCAAAGATTTCATGAAGTGTTCCTGGCGCCTTTATGTTGAGGGCTCCCCATTTTCCGTATGAATAAGAAGCAAAGCCCAAGCAGTTTTGCATTGGCACAAAGCTGAAGTTTGACAATGACCCTACAAATGATCGATGCAAAACCGAAATGGAAGAGAATTGAAGGAAGAGGCTCGCTATTGCCTTGAGAAAGAACAAAAGTACTTTTTGGAAGATGAAGAACAAAAATTCTTGGTTGAATGGTAACAACAAGAATTCGGTTTATTTTCACAGATTATGTCAAATAAGGCAGACCAAGTCTCTAATATTGGAATTGCAAACTAAAGATAATGTCCTACTACACAGTCAAGCTGATATCTCCCATTACATTATCCAATATTATACTGACAAGTTCTTGTATAAGGAGGTGAATATAGATAAAGAGCTACTGAATTTGATCCCACACAAAGTAACAGATGCAGACAATATGATGTTGTGTGCAATTCCCACAGAGTGTGAAATTTGGACAGCAGTGAATGACATGAAGGCTACCAGCTCTCCAATCCCCAATGGATACAATGGCCACTTCTATGTTCATTGCTGGGATTTGATCAGGTATGATGCTTGTAATGCGGTCAAATCTTTTTTCAGGGAAGGTATCATACCCAATGGTGGCAATGCGAGTTTCATTACTTTAGTTCCAAAAGATAGGAGTGCTTCTAAGTTATCTCAGTACAAACCTATATGTATGAGTAACTTTCTGATCAAGATCTTCTCCAAAATTATACAACAAAGGCTCAATACTATCATCGATGACCTGGTTTCGAAAGAACAAAGTGGATTTATCAAAGGCAGAAACTCTCAAGCTAGTATTGGTTTTGCATCGGAAATGATAAATGAACTGGATAAGAAGAGATATGGTGGGAGTATAGCTATCAAGGTGGACATAACTCAGGCTTATGACACGTTGAGTTGGGATTTCTTGTTCGAGGTTTTGAACAGATTTGGTTTTTCATAAAAATGGAATAGGCTAATTCTGGCTCTCCTTAGCACAACTAGGTTGTCTATTTTGTTGAATGGAGGTCCTATTGGGTTCATAGAGCCAAAAAGAGGTTTAAGGCAGAGGGATCATCTTTCCTTGCTGTTGTTTGCGCTAGCAGATGACTCTTTGAGCAAGGGTCTCAACATATTGAGGGTGACAGGATTATCTAAACCTCTTACAATGGTTAAAGGGATTGCTAGCCCTACTCACGTATCAGATGAGATGATGCCATTATTTTTAACAAAAAGGGATGCTAGAAGTGTGTCCAACATAGCTGATTTTATGGAGAGATATCAAGTTTCGTCGGGTCAGATGATGAACAAGAATAAGAGTATGATGTTTGTTGGGGGTACGAATATGGAAAGAAGACATCACTTGCAACATATTTTGAATATTCAAGTGGGAGCTTTACCCAAGAAATATCTGGGGGTGTCGTTGATCAAAGGTAAGGTTACTAGAGTTGTGTTAACTCCCCAGCTAGACAAGATCAAAAAGAGGATTACGGGTTGGAGAGGAAAATTACTATTGTTTCAAGAGATGAGTGTTCTCATAAAGTCGGTCCTGTCTAGTATTCTGGTGTACAACATGGGAGTCTACAAGTGACCTGTAAATATTATAAAAGAAGCCGGAGAACTATTAAGGAATTTTCTCTAGACGGGCAATCCAACTACAAAAAGACTAATGACAACCTCGTGGGAAAAAGTTTGCAAACCTCAAAAAGATGGTGGTCTCGGTATCAAAAGATTGAAAGAGATTAAATCTGGCTTTGTTAATGAAATTAGCTTGGCATATAAGTTTTAATGATGATGATTATTCTGTTTTCATGAGAAAGAAGGTCTTTACTAGAGAGGGGGAGTTGATAAACTACTATGCAAAGTCTACTATATGGTCAAGAATTAAGTGGGCTTTGCCTGAAGTTTCTTGCAAGGCTCAGTAGATTTTGGGTTCAGGTGAGAAGGTAGATCTATGGAGAGATTGTTGGATTGGGGACCAATCAATTCAACAGAGGCTACAATTACAACCAGAGGTTCTTAAGGGCTGTAAAGCTAAGGTTAGCAGTATTATCTCTGATGGTGCATGGTCTATCCCTTGAACTCTTCAAGTCATTCTTATGATTGCAGATTTTAACTTAAATCAATTGCCTATTATCAATGGGGCAGACCATGCGACTTGGAAGCCTGACCAACAAGGTCAATTTTCGGTTCAATCTGCATTTGAGTCAATTAGAAGGAAAGCACCAGTCTTTTGGTGGTGCAAACATTTGTGGCACAATTGGTTGCAACCAAAGATCTCAGGTACTGCTTGGAAACTATTGAGGAACTGTGATGCTACTGATGAGTCTCTCCAAAAAAGAGGTGTTAAACTAGTTTTCGGATGCTACATGGGATGTAATGCGGGCTGATACACTCCAACATATTTTGTGGGATTGTACAGAGGCAAAGAAGTTATGAGAATGGGCTGGATTTCAGTTTGGATGTAATGGCAATTTTGCAAAAATTTTGGAGGCACTTAGGCTACATAGAAGAAGTGGTTCTCTTGTTAGCGGTTGTGGGTACGGGTATTAGCGAGGCATGGTCATCAACCTGGAGAAGTAGAAATCGATGCATCTTTGAAGGAACACGGTTGAGTCTATGTCAAAAAAGCACAATTGAGAACTATTATCCATTTCTCTTCGCCTTGCCACGGGCGGTCGGATGAAAAGTAGGGGGTAGTGAGTTTCGTATCTTGAAGAATTAGGGTTTGCAAGATAAGCTAGGGAGGGCTCCTAGGATCAAGGATTGCAAATGGTACCCACCCGAGGGTGACATCATAAAAGTTAATGTTGATGGGGCTTCTTGTGGTAATCCTGGCCTTCGAGCTATGGTGTGTGCTTTAGAAATTATGAATGTGTGTTCCTAGCGATTCTTTGAAAAAATATTAGACATCAGACGAATTTCATAACTGAATGTTTAGCAATTTTAGAGGCGGTGGAGTATGCTATTAAGAGAAATTGGAAGAAGGTATCGGTGGAGTCAGACTCGATATCTACGGTTAATGCTTTTGGAACTTCAAGTGTACCTTAGTGTATGAAGCAGAGATGCATAAATCTTTTAGACTACTGCAAATTGACTCCAGTATGGAGAGAAGCCAATTTCACAGCAAATCAATTGGCAAAGTACTCGATCAGTTTGCAAGACAATGATCAAGTTATTTTTAATGTAAAACCCCATGGATAACCAAATAGGAGGTTCCAGAACATGTTTATTATAAGTTTTGTTAAATTCTTATAGTGAGTGCTACTGTGTGCGTAGAATGTAAGTAACTCTTCATGTACTCTCTCCCCCGGTGCATGGTCTATCCCTTGAACTCTTCAAGTCATTCTTATGATTGCAGATTTTAACTTAAATCAATTGCCTATTATCAATGGGGCAGACCATGCGACTTGGAAGCCTGACCAACAAGGTCAATTTTCGGTTCAATCTGCATTTGAGTCAATTAGAAGGAAAGCACCAGTCTTTTGGTGGTGCAAACATTTGTGGCACAATTGGTTGCAACCAAAGATCTCAGGTACTGCTTGGAAACTATTGAGGAACTGTGATGCTACTGATGAGTCTCTCCAAAAAAGAGGTGTTAAACTAGTTTCCAGATGCTACATGGGATGTAATGCGGCTGATACACTCCAACATATTTTGTGGGATTGTCTGAGAGGCAAAGAAGTTATGAGAATGGGCTGGATTTCAGTTTGGATGTAATGGCAATTTTGCAAAAATTTTGGAGGCACTTAGGCTACATAGAAGAAGTGGTTCTCTTGTTAAGCAGTTGTGGGTGTCGGCGGTATTAGCAGGCATGGTCATCAACTGGAGAAGTAGAAATCGATGCATCTTTGAAGGGAACACAGTTGAGTCTATGTCAAAAAAAAGCACAATTGAGAACTATTATCCATTTCTCTTGCTGCCTTGCTACGGGCCGGTCAGATGAAAAGTAGGGGTAGTGAGTTTCGTATCTTGAAGAATTAGGGTTTGCAAGATAAGCTAGGGAGGGCTCCTAGGATCAAGGATTGCAAATGGTACCCACCCGAGGGTGACATCATAAAAGTTAATGTTGATGGGGCTTCTTGTGGTAATCCTGGCCTTCGAGCTATGGTGTGTGCTTTAGAAATTATGAATGTGTGTTCCTAGCGATTCTTTGAAAAAATATTAGACATCAGACGAATTTCATAACTGAATGTTTAGCAATTTTAGAGGCGGTGGAGTATGCTATTAAGAGAAATTGGAAGAAGGTATCGGTGGAGTCGGACTTCGATATCTACGGTTAATGCTTTTGGAACTTCAAGTGTACCTTAGTGTATGAAGCAGAGATGCATAAATCTTTTAGACTACTGCAAATTGACTCCAGTATGGAGAGAAGCCAATTTCACAGCAAATCAATTGGCAAAGTACTCGATCAGTTTGCAAGACAATGATCAAGTTATTTTTAATGTAAAACCCCATGGATAACCAAATAGGAGGTTCCAGAACATGTTTATTATAAGTTTTGTTAAATTCTTATAGTGAGTGCTACTGTGTGCGTAGAATGTAAGTAACTCTTCATGTACTCTCTCCCCCGGTGCATGGTCTATCCCTTGAACTCTTCAAGTCATTCTTATGATTGCAGATTTTAACTTAAATCAATTGCCTATTATCAATGGGGCAGACCATGCGACTTGGAAGCCTGACCAACAAGGTCAATTTTCGGTTCAATCTGCATTTGAGTCAATTAGAAGGAAAGCACCAGTCTTTTGGTGGTGCAAACATTTGTGGCACAATTGGTTGCAACCAAAGATCTCAGGTACTGCTTGGAAACTATTGAGGAACTGTGATGCTACTGATGAGTCTCTCCAAAAAAGAGGTGTTAAACTAGTTTCCAGATGCTACATGGGATGTAATGCGGCTGATACACTCCAACATATTTTGTGGGATTGTACAGAGGCAAAGAAGTTATGAGAATGGGCTGGATTTCAGTTTGGATGTAATGGCAATTTTGCAAAAATTTTGGAGGCACTTAGGCTACATAGAAGAAGTGGTTCTCTTGTTAAGCAGTTGTGGGTGTCGGCGGTATTAGCAGGCATGGTCATCAACTGGAGAAGTAGAAATCGATGCATCTTTGAAGGGAACACAGTTGAGTCTATGTCAAAAAAAAGCACAATTGAGAACTATTATCCATTTCTCTTGCTGCCTTGCTACGGGCCGGTCAGATGAAAAGTAGGGGTAGTGAGTTTCGTATCTTGAAGAATTAGGGTTTGCAAGATAAGCTAGGGAGGGCTCCTAGGATCAAGGATTGCAAATGGTACCCACCCGAGGGTGACATCATAAAAGTTAATGTTGATGGGGCTTCTTGTGGTAATCCTGGCCTTCGAGCTATGGTGTGTGCTTTAGAAATTATGAATGTGTGTTCCTAGCGATTCTTTGAAAAAATATTAGACATCGGGGCTAATTTCATAACCGAATGTTTAGCAATTTTAGAGGCGGTGGAGTATGCTATTAAGAGAAATTGGAAGAAGGTATCGGTGGAGTCGGACTTCGATATCTACGGTTAATGCTTTTGGAACTTCAAGTGTACCTTAGTGTATGAAGCAGAGATGCATAAATCTTTTTAGACTATCAAAATTGACTCAAGATGGGAGAGAAGCCAATTTCACAACAAATCAATTGGCAAAGTACTCGATCAGTTTGCAAGACAATGATCAAGTTATTTTTAATGTAAAACCCCATGGATAACCAAATAGGAGGTTCCAGAACATGTTTATTATAAGTTTTGTTAAATTCTTATAGTGAGTGCTACTGTGTGCGTAGAATGTAAGTAACTCTTCATGTACTCTCCCCACCACCTTTTGTCAATACAAATTTTTGCTCAGTGAAAAATAAAAAAAAAAAAAAAAAAACAAAACAAACAAAACAAAACAAAACAAAAAAAACTTTTAATCTTCTAAAATATTCTATATCTCAAAAGGAAGAGAGGAAATTTGGAAAGGAAAATAAAATTTCAAATGAATGGCAGCTGACCTATGTATAGTATAATTTGAGAGACGATGCACTGTCTGAATGATTTTGCTATATACAGCAGTACATTGGACAAAGTTTGTGGCACCACAAAAAGGATAAAGAAAGAGAAGTCATATATTCATATTTTCGAAAATATTCTCTATGTCACCTTTCACACCCTTTCAAGGCAAAATTACAATCTTCTTTCTATAATTTTTCTCTGTATATACCATATGAAATTTTCATACACAGTTTATAGTGTTAAACTATTGAAGAAAGGTGCTCTAAACTTTGTTGAGCTTAAGAAATCACAAACACCCTCAACTCACCTCTATCTCCTCTGGTGATGCGGGTGTCAGCATCAATGTATGTAACTTCAAACTCACCTCTTCCTCTATCATTAGATGAAGGCCTAATTGCTTCTGGAAGCTGAGGCAGCTCAAAGGGTTGAAGCTGCGATAAGGTTCCTGTTGTCTTGATACTTGTTTTCTTGTATACTATTTTTATTACAGCAGACCCTAATCATATCAACAGAGAACAAAATTCAATACAAGATCCTTTTGAAGAAAAGAAATTTGGCTAAAAGAAGTGCTGCATAGAACTATTAGGAGCACATTGTTATGCATGATAGAACAATTGAGCTA
Organism: Coptis chinensis; assembly: GCF_015680905.1. Classification (NCBI taxonomy): domain Eukaryota; kingdom Viridiplantae; phylum Streptophyta; class Magnoliopsida; order Ranunculales; family Ranunculaceae; genus Coptis; species Coptis chinensis. The sequence continues at coordinate 97,258,525 of NC_141459.1, forward strand.
TGCAACCAACCTATCAATTCAAACTTGTGTGCTAAAGTGGCTGTCACTTCTATAGGTGGAAAAGGCCACAGAGTGCCTAACTGAAGTTCTACTATGTTATCAAAATCTTTGCTCAAGATATCGATCCGTTGGAAAACCTGGTCAAGCAAGAGTAATTAATGTTCACTTGATTAAGAAATCTATCCAATTTTACTGTACTGTAAATTTGGATGTTAGACGACATCATTTATACTGTCATACAAACGATAAGGATATTAGGAGTGTAACACTCACAACATACCTGACCAAGAGTTATTGGAAGCAATCTCCCTAACTGAGGCCCAGGACGGCTCCCACCAAGAGTACGAGATGAAAATGCACTGCTATATGTCAGTTTCCATCTTCCCTGGAGTTTATCAAGATCAGTCGAGAGGTCCACAAGACCTCCGGCATCTTCAAGTTCCTTGGCAGCAGCATCTACTTTTTTCTTATCTTCTTCAGTTGCAGCAAGTCCTTTGTTCAACCCAGAAACAGCACTCTGCATTCGATCACCTCATACATGGATGTATTTTCAAAAAATTATAGAACATTCAGTGGAAATATGTTTACGCAGATTTAAAAGGGATTGAAATAGAGATATTTGGGCTGTCAAAATGGTTGAGCTCGAAAATCTGAATGCATTTATAGAAATTTGACCAGATCAGTTTTCTTAATCTTCATGCAAAAGTACAGTGAGAAGAAGACGGTAAGTCATATACTGATATGCTCAAAATTAGAAAGAATGAACTATCATCCGTGAAGTCTAAACTGTGCAAGCAATTTTATCAATGACTTATGCTGTATGGTAACGTTCTGAAAAGCTATTCCTAAGCTAAGTATTAAGATGAGTAAAACTGTAAAACTCAAACTTTTCTAGCACCAGCCACCAGGTCTAGACTTGTTTTAGGTTGCTCAACTTGATGGGCTAAGTTCTCAAGGTGAAACCTTTGAGCTTTTCACTACAGAGGTGGTATATAAAAATATACAGATGCCCACTCGCTAATTTTATACAAAAGCCAATAGTAAATCTAGGAATTCATAAAGCAATATCAGCTCAGCATTAATCAGACAATGCACTACGCATGCTTGAACTACCTTATGAAAGTGGTTCTCAGCTATATTCATGTAATTTATACTTCTCTAGAGAATAGATAATGCGTGAACTAGTAGGAGAAATTAGCCTCAACATGTGGTTCTCATGTATGTAAACAAAACAAACAAGTCTCTATAGGCATCGTGTTTCCCTTTCTCTTCTAACTATTTTTCAAGTTTCCAGGAATAAACTAGCCTCACACGAAAAAACAAAAGGCTAATTGACTAATTTTAAGATGTAGAAAGAATGAGACAGAGATAAAGATCGTGAAATATAGCAAGACTAAAATTGCAGTTCATATTACTCGAAGCAATCATCCTTGTAGTACCTCCAATAGTTGTGTTCTTCCTATCATAACAAGATAAACTACTTGTGTAAGTTCTCATGCACTATCAAAGGTGCAAAATCGTTTTGCATTTCTTTCACAATCACATGCTTTCGACAAGATAGAAGAATGTTCTCCGTAGTTTTTGGCTTGCTCAAACTAGATTTTCAGTTTTTTCAGTTGCTCAAACTAGATTTTCAGTTTTTCAGTTGCTCGAGTGAGATACCTAGGACATATGAGTGAGTTCATTCAAGCAACTAGGAAGTGATTTCAGCACTGAAAATAGATAATGCATAATCAGGTAAAGATGTGTTTCAGTTCTCAGATGTGAAGGACAATTGGTCAGTAGTAATCTGCAAAAAATGCTCTTTTCCAACACTTTATAAAAGGCTCTAAATTTCAATCAACCAAGAAATAGGTTTTCAAAGTTTATGCTATCATGAAAGTTTAGAACATATAATGTTATGGCTAGAACCACCTCTTTTCTCTTCTCCTTACATTATACTATTTCTACTTACTGATAATTCATGTCTCCCACACTCCCAATCAAATTATTCAGCCTACATACTAGTTGACACAAATATCAAGATACATAATTATCGATAAACGATTTACTTATGGGAAACCTACTTCTTGCTTCACTATATCTATAAGAGAGAAAACAATGACTAGGCTTGAAATATACGAAATCCAAGTATAATTTAAACCCAAAGCAAAAACTCTAAGTTTTGCCAACCATATAACTACTTCCAAACCAGTCTGCATATACCATAGTAAATTTTCACTGGGGAATTAAGTTTCCACTAGTTGATTTGTTCTAGAGATTCCGCAATATTTCCAGCTAATAAATCATCCAATCCAACAAGAATGTAATGACTAGAAGCAAAATAAAACATGCCCACTTCATAAAAGGCACAACAGTACAAAGTCAAGTAAGCCCAAGTGATAGAATTGAATTAGCTACTGACCAGTAACTTGAACTTCAATTCAGGATAAAGTACTTTTGGAGGCTTAGGTGGGCGTTCAAGCACAGGGGAATCACCAAGGGCGGACTTAAGAGTAAGCTTATTTCTCTTCGAATGAGTAAACTTTTTAGGTACTGAATGAATATATTGTCTTGTGGGCATGTCAGTCAAAGTTGAAGAGTGAGAAAGAAGAGCTGAGAGTTGAAGAAGAGAAGTAGCCATTGTTATTAGTGAGTATAAAAGTCTCTGTTGATGGATTTGAGGAGTCTCCTGTACTTCACAATTTAACAAGTGGATATGATTGGACTGACAAAAGTTGATGCCACGTGTTCCATGTGATAGGACAGCGACCATGGATCATGGAATGAGTTGAAATTTCAAAGGACTTAAAAGTCGGTCAGTTGGATTCATGCATGAATATTCCGATGAACTGAAATTTTGAAGCAATAATCGCTCATGATTGAGCTACAATTGTCACCTCATTAAAGGTAAGATGTAACTAATCGTGAAATTAATTCATGTACCACATAGTACATTAAGTACGTTTTTTTTTGGTGAAGAGTACATTAAGTACTCAAATCAATTAATTGATGGTGTCATGAGTCATGACCACATAAAACTCCAAGATCCATTTTATATGGACCATGGTACTAGGCATATCATATGTAACCTCAGGTTTAGCCGTTTAGGTCCCTATGTGGCTATGTGCCACCCAAATCAAAGAAAATCGATATATTTGTTCGGAACTTGCTCAACACTATATGCTGGCCGGACTTTCCACGCTCTCTCCAATTACATGTCTAGTGCGCAACAAATGATATTTCTTTTCATTTTCCTTGAATACTATAGACAATGAGCAACAATAAGCAATGCTCCAATTAATAAAGAGCCGCTCTCACCCCTAACATCACACACGCCTTTTGAATTAAAACTTTTCACCATATATATGACGCTTAGTTGCGATTGGGCTCAATGGTACATTGGCTAAAAGTATGGCTAAGATTGGGGGCAATATATCGGGCCAGGGTAAGAGACTGTGAGGGCACTATGAAAAGTATGAATTGGGCACTAGGTTCGGCTGCTTTCAAGCAATGACAAGGGATATCATAATTGTGGGGTGTGTGGACTAGAAGAAAAGCCCCACCTTTGTTAAAAAAGTAAAAGTCTCGGATTGGGCAATGCTCCAATTAATAAAAGTGGACTAGGCCCAATTACCATTGGGCTCTGTGGTGGCTGATGTTGGGGATAATATTGGGTTAGGGTGAGAAATCTATGAGGCCACCATGACTTGGCCCCTGTTATGACAAGTGGTCACAGAGCTGTTTAGAGCATTCCCAATGCAGGTGGATGTGGTGGGAATGTGAAAATATTCACTTTCAAATGGTTCAAAATTGTCAGCCGAGATCCAACACACATCCAGGGATCCGAGGAGTGAATCTCGAGGTCGACACCATTCCAATTTAACGAAATTTGGTGAGTTTTCTTTGTTTAATCGACGTTTCTTATAAAAAAAACACGGCTCATAAACCTCGACATCATAAAATACCCATCCAACAACCATATGTATATCCAAAATCCACTTTCTAAACAATAGAGATGTATATACACATATCCACAAAAGGTTTAAGATAACTATTACTCCAATACATCGTTTATTACATCAAAATGGAAAGAGCTCTCTATATATATACAACCAAAATGACTAGACTATCTCTATACAACCCAAAATATGAACTTGACTTCCCTCGTCAAGCATAAGGGAATCCTCCCAAATCCTCATAACCATCATCGCTAGGGTTAGGAAAAGCCTCCTCCAGAATCGGGCTTGTGCGAAATGTTAAGTAGGATGAGCAACAACTATGCCCGGTAAAACGACATAACTAATAAATAGTCTACTTATAGAAAACATTTAAAACATGCGGGGTTTTCATAAAAGTATTCAAATATCGCGGACTATATATATATATATATACATCACTAACTAGAAGAAATCATCTCGACATGTTTCATTGATATACAAAATAGAGTTTTTCACAATCATCATACAACTATTTTTCACGATCCTATTAGAATGGTGAGGGCACGACCGGTATCCCGAATCACAGGCAAATCTCGATTCAAGACTTTTCGGTGTGAACCATGCGACCAATTGTTTTCCGATTTTTACCGTACAGGAGATTTGAAATGCCGTTGTCGTGTTCTGGCATACACATAAAATCCCCAAAGCTTTTTAGGGCTCGGGGGGCCACAATTTTTTTACGACCCCATAACGGATTGTCACCTAACTTACGGTGGTCAACCGTTCGACGACCGCAGACCGCTTTCGGGATCGACACACATCGAGTGGACTAAACTCTCTCCTCCTCGCGTCTAAACCTCATCGAGATAACATGTAACCTCACACAAGCTAAGCACCATACAAATAGTGACACATACAAGCATGGTTATCTAGAAAAGTAGAAAGAGAATTTTCGGACTACATCCTGTGATGCATCCCTTTAAAGGTGGCCCACCACCTCGAAAGGTGTACCCCGGTTGAATCTAGAAGACTGCCGCTCCGAATCTCGAAATCGACGAGTTCCTTCTTTATAGGAATTCACCAATTCTTTTCCAAATCCCCTTGTGATAAGCATAGTATATATATATATACTCATATTACCGGTTATTTCAAAATACTATAATTACATATTTAGTTTTCCTTTTAAACTGTTGATTCTGTAGGTGTGAGTTCCTGAATTTCCCACCATCAAGTAAAAGCAACCTATGACTCCCCAAACGGGCGGTCATAGTAAATAACAACCGATGATTCCAAAGCGGATAATCATCGTAAATAACAACAACCATCAGGGAACAATCGAACCTCACACCTAGTTACAAATAACCGGGTAATCTTTACCCGCATTACAAAATCCATCTCTCGCCTCCCATCGAGACAAAGAGACAAGAAACCCTTCCCAAAACCAGGTTTTACTCTTTTAACAAAGAAAATAAATCCCCACTATCCCGATTTAGCAAACTCATTTTTCACACAAAAGCTATCCGTATATTTAGTTTATATCGCGGAAAAATACAAATGCAAAACATGAATACCATATATACATGCATGGTTGATACGCAAACTATCTCTTAACAATTTTACCAAATCAAATCATGCATGAAAATAAGCATGCTATATATTGGTATGTAAGTTCCTACCTTAGCAAGCTCCGTTCTCCTCAAGCCCACTTAACCGAATCAAGTCCACTTAACCAAATCCACTCGAATTCACTCCTATAACATCGATGTAGGCGCCGGTCGTTAGAGTTTATCAAATTAACGAGGAAATTCTTATCTACGAAAGTCGAGAAGAATCTCGACGTTAAGAATTTGGTTTTGTAGATAGCATCAAAACCAAATTCTTTCTCAACGTTAATAATACTAACGTTGAATATTACTAAGTGGGTTGAATAATGCTAACGTTAATAATACTAACGTTGAATATTACTAACGTTAATAATAATGCTAACGTTGATAATACTAACGTTAATAATACTAACGTTGAATATTACTAACGTTAATAATACTAACGTTACTAATAATACTAACGTTGATAATACTAACGTTAATAATACTAACGTTGAATATTACTAACGTTGAATAATAATGCTAACGTTGAATATTGTAGATAGCATAGTAATTCTTTCTCGACGTTAATAATACTAAGTGGGTGTTCTTTCTCACTCACTCGATACTCAACGTGATCTTAAACAAGTGTGAACTAGCATCAATGCTCTAAAATAGATTGAATATTTATAATTCTTACCGAGTCAGCAAGAATAGCTCCTTAGCTTGCTTCTCCACCAATTCGCTCCACTCTATCTTCACCAAATAGCTACTGCCGACATTACCAACACCCCCATTCAATTAATTTCATCCATACACCCCTAATCCATCGAAATTTAGTTTAAATATCTATTTAGGAAGAAATTAAACTCACCTTTTACCTTGGTACGACGCGATTTCAAGAAATTTCGAATCCTCACACTTGGGTTTAAGGTTTCTAAGGTTTGGGTGTGAAGAATTGAGGTTGTAATCAATTGAAATTGAGTGAATTAACCCTCTCTCTCTTAGGGTTTCAAGAGATAGCGAAATTGGGGGAAAAAATAGGTGCGCTTTGATTTGGGCGATTTTTTTCTGTTTTCGCGATTTCGTTCTATTTTGGGTGCGATACGTTTTTTTCTTTTTTTCTTGTTTAAGTTGTTAAGGCCCAAGCCCAATATGACCAAATTAGGCTTAAGGTCCTAATTAACTTCTAACCACCCACTAATTCGACTTAGCGTCTTAATTATTTTTCCGCCCAACCCGCTTTTAATTAATTTTTCTACATTCTATCCCACCGCAGACTATAACAATAACCCACTCACGCGTGTAAGTTCGTCGTTAACTCGCCCGACCTTCGAAAAAAAAGCCATTAACCGACATTTTGTCAAATTTTTCTCATAAGATTTGCTTATCTAACGGGCTTAGGAGTTTGAGGTAAGTTTCATTAATTTATGTACGTTTGAAATGTAACCCCGACCGACCAATTATATAAATGTCCTTAGGTTTGCTATGTAATTTACTTAAAATACCTTTTAACGAGAATTTGAGTCTTTACAAAAATCTTTGCCCAATACAAAAGTGAATATGAAGGTGACTATTTTTCCAAGTCAAAACGATGGGTAAAACCTTCAACCGAGATAGTGGTTGAGTTGTGAACTTTGGACGGGATGTTGGATTCCGCCTCGCGTGTGTGTTTTTTTTAAAAATCGATTTTTTTTTCGGACAGGATGTTGGATTCCGCCTCATGTGTTTTTCGACTTTTTTCGCTTTTTTTTTTAAAACTTCAGATAGGATGCCATCCGGTAGCTTTTTTTATTTTTACATTGAGTGACGGAATCCAACATCCCGTCCCGGATTATTTTTCACATTTGCATTGGACAGTTTTTACCTTGCTTTTCACCAAAACGGTGAAAAGATGAAAAATTCTGACTACGTAGAGGTGAATAATAGTAGCTGCATTGGGAATTGGGAATTGGGAATGCTCTTAGAACTTAATTATTGACACTGATAATTGATAAACCTATATATATATGGAAAAGGGATATGCCAAAAAAAAAAACTCGTTTTTACAATTCAATTTTGATTTGGCCACTCTTTCATATGAGGGCGATGATAACAACTAATCATTAATCACTGGCCCTATGAATGGGGACCGAGCTAAACCTCTCATAAATTCATAAACCTACTCGTGGAAATAACGAAGTATCATGTGTGCCAGACTACTTACAAAGCAACGCAGGCTAAGTTACGTGCCCAATCCGTGTGGTGGCTTTCATTGAATAAAGGCAAAATAAAGAACTTAACTTTGAAGCCTTGGCCACATGTAGCAGGGACCATACAGTTAAGAAAGCCAGACAAGAGCAAGGCAAAATGGTGTGTTGCACCAACAGACCAACCACAAGCTATAACCACAAGTGCTACTCAATGCTTATGTAGTCCAAATAGTTTGCTAGCAAAGTTACTCAGTAAGTACTTTCTATAGGAACAAATCGTGAATGGGGTTTTCTTAATCTTTGTTGAAGTACTGACACTGAGTTCTGCTGAGTGGGTACATACAATATTGTGCAGAACGGTGAAAGAGTACACCAGATTCCATGCAGGGTCAGGTAGTGGTTGGATTGCAGCCAACTATTGGAGTATGCAATCTATACTCAGTGGAGATTGCTTGGCTAGCAATGTACTATCATAGGCCTCCATCATGGCCCAATGTATAATTAAAATATAAGAAACAAGCAAAACTTTTAAAGAAAAAAGTTGGGGAGTGCACCGTTAAAGTGAAACATAAACTGGGTTGCCTGTTAATAGAGAACTACAACACAATCGGTGAGGTCCAAGTTGGTTGGTTGGTTGTTATTATTTTAGACTAGATTTACGGGGAAGCTGTTTACTTATTTACATTGAAATTTGGGAATGTGAGAAGATGCAAGAATATTATAAAGTGGTTTATGCGAAAATAAAACACAATAAAGAAAAGAGCTGCCAAATTCACAACCCCCGAACTAAAAGGAAAGAGTAGGCTAAAGCAATGGTTAATTAAGAGAGTTTGGGATAGAAATGAAATGACTATATCCAATGACAATGACGATTGACCAACTACCATATATCACGACGTCTTCTACAGTTCTACCACACCAACTAATCATTAATTTTCCTAGTATTTTCTTTCGTCCTTGTGCCGTGAAATTATCCAATTTAATGTCCAATAATTTTGCGATGTGGCAACGTCTCTAAGACTCTAACATGGAACAAATGATTGAATTTCGTTGCTAACTTTAGCTTCCTCCGTGCGTGATTGGTCGTGCTACTAAACTGGCTTTATGTGGTCGTGACTCGTGAACGCTTAACATATATCTTATCTAATTCAATACATACATCTAAATAAGCTTACTTAAAATGTCTCAATCACGATTCCACGAGAAAATTAGTAAATAAGATTAGTCACTTTTTCACAGTTACAACTGTACAAAATAGTAAATCTATCCTAAATAAGGGGCAAAGATATTATTGTCCTTAAAAAAATAAAGACAAGTGAGGAAAAGTAAAAAAAAAAACAGAGTAGTAGGAGAGAGAAAGAAGAGCTTTGTTGTGGACTGGTGGTAGTAGATGAAGTTCGAGTGTGTTACTTGGATCAAGTTTTGAGGTCAAGTCTAGTCTTTTACACTTATTCTTCTTCTTCTGTCAATACTGGTGGCTCAAGCTTAAAACTAATCAAAGTCTTGTTCAAGTACCAATCTCAGATTCCAACTTGCAGGTATATTTTTTTCTTCTTTATCTACTTTACTTCATGAAGTACTTTGTTTTTGTATACTGGGGTTTGTTTTAAGTAGCTTGAAAGTTAAGTTGGTTGGAATCTGAGTTGAGGAGAAAGAGATCAAGTTTGTTTTAGTGATTTGAAGAAGAAGGAAGATTGGGTACAAGTGTTTTTATGTGATTGGGTACTGTAGTTTTGAAAAAGATTGGTTTTTGAGAAGTGGGGTGGTGTTTAAAGTTGTGAAAGATTTGAAGGGGATAGAGATCAAGTTGCTTTTGGTGATTTTTTAGCTAGTTTTTATCAGATTTGGGCTTTGGAATTTGTTTCTAAGTGCTCATTTTGAGAAAAACTAGCCAGAAACTTGAGGAAATAGTGAAACTTATAAATGGGATTGACGTTATAGTGAAATTAAGTATTAGTCTCTTTGTGTTCCACATTGAGATAAGATGGAAAGAACCTTAGCTTAGTGAACAAAGGGAAAGAAGATTATGGAGGATATCTCCAAGTATTCCCATAGTCCTGTTCACTCAGCTGTGATTCGCCGTGACTACGTGGCTCTCAAACGAATAGTCTCTGCCCTACCCCGTTTACCCAAGGCTGGTGAGGTTAACACTGAAAATGAATCTGTTGCTGCTGAGCTTCAGGCTGATGTTGTCTCAGCTGCAATAGATCGTCGCGGATGTCCCTGGCCGTGAGACTCCATTACATGTTGCTGTTAGCCTCCATTGATGCCACTTCTGCAGAGGTTCTTATGGCAGCAGGTGCTGATTGAGCCTTCAGAATGAACATGGTTGGAGTGCTCTTCAGGAAGCTGTGTGCACCCGCGAGGATTCCATTGCCATGATTATTGCACGCCACTACCAACCCCTTGCCTGGGCCAAATGGTGTCGCCACCTACCCATGATTGTATCTTCTGTAGGCCGCATTCGTGATTTCTATATGGAGATAACATTCCATTTTCAGAGCTCAGTCATCCCTTTCATAGGTCGCATTGCCCCATCAGACACCTATCGCATTTGGAAGCGTGGTTCAATTTACGCGTGCTGATATGACCCTTGCTGGCTTTGATGGATTCCGCGATCCAGCTCTGACCAAACATTCCTCTTCCTTGGAGATGGTATCAGTTCAGACAATGGTACTAGATCTTTAGCCCCAGGTTCTTTGATTGTTCTTTCTCACAAGGAGAAAGAAATTACAAATGCCCTTGAAGGTGCTGGGGCACAGCCAACAGAGTCTGAAGTTGCGCATGAGGTAGCTTTGATGTCTCAGACCAACATGTATAGGCCTGGAATCGATGTTACCCAAGCAGAACTCAATCCACAATTAAGTTGGCGTCGACAAGAGAGAACTGAGATGGTTGGAAGTTGGAAGGCAAAGGTCTATGATATGCTTCACGTTATGGTCAGTGTAAAGTCAAGGAGGGTTCCTGGTGCAATGACTGACGAGGAGCTTTTTGCAGCAGAGAGTGAGGAGAGGGTGGTAAATGGTGCCCATAACGTTGAAGAGTATGATGATGTTTTGACACCTGAGGAGAGGATGCAATTAGATTCGGCTCTCCGCATGGGTAATGCAGATGATATTGGTGATGCCGAGGATCGTGTGGCATTTGATGGCCAAGAGAATGGTGTAGTAGGTGGTTATGAAAATGTTGAAACAAATGGTGTTACCAAAGAGAAGAAAAGTTGGTTTGGGTGGAACAAGAAGGGGGGAAAGAATGGAACAGAAGACCCTGATGATTCAAAGATCCTAAAGAAGTTCTCAAAGTTAGCACCAGAAGGCAGCAACCAGAAAACGGTTGATTATCAGAGGTCATTGTCTGAGTTGCAGCAGGAGGATTCTGGGGATCTTAAAAAAGGGAAAGAGAAAAACAGCAAGAAGAAAAAGAAGAATGGAACCACTGGGGAACCTAAGCATGAGAGTGAGTACAAAAAGGGGTTGAGACCTGTTTTGTGGTTGACCCCAGACTTTCCTTTGAAAACAGATGAGCTTTTGCCTTTACTTGACATCTTAGCAAATAAGGTGAAGGCTATAAGGCTTAACTAAGGGAGCTTCTAACCTGAAACTACCTCATGGCACATTCCCTGTGAAGGTAATCAAATATATTATTTCTCATGCCTTCGATTTCAACCTGTTATTTAAAAGATTCCTTTCTCTGATATGGTAGTCTTTTGTTTGCTGTTCTGTTAGGCTTATACCTCTTCATGTTAATATCATTTTATTTATATGACAAGCCATTCAGTTTAATGCACCAAAATGTATAGTATATTACTTGAAGAGATGTTTATTCTCAAGACAAAGGAATCTTTCTGTATGAGGACCCCTTTTTTCTTAAATCTTGTTTTATTAATTAGAAGCAGAGTTTCTTTGCATGTCTACTTCAACTCGTGCTTCACAGAAGTAAAGACATCTTTGATATTCTTGTGCTACGGCATGCTTTTCAAGTTCTCTAAATAATATGCATGTTTTGACAAATGATAACTATGTTTATAAATCTTAGTGCGTTTGTTATTTCATAAATGTTTGATTGTTTGATATACTTATCATATCAAACTGGAATCTTTAAACTTTCTTATCTTTAAATTACATAAACTAAGTGTCTGCAACATGTCAATTTATATGGTTGACCAATGTCATGTGGTTGACCCCATTCGAAGGGGATTAAGGCAAGGATCATGATGATTATTCCCATAAATGAGAATATACTGTTGTTAGTTTCAATCTTGAAGATAGAACATTAGATCCAAATTTAAAATAGGTAGATGTTCGTAAAGGATTTCATTGGACCAAGTAAACAACGATGTGTATCCAGCCAGATCTAATGAAAGGAAAATATCTATCTCACATACAACCAGCCTAATCTATTTCATAAATATGTACGAAGTAGATCCCTTGCTCTTAAGAGTATTCCTTGTTTGATACCCCACATGTTGGGCATATGCCAACCCAATTGGTCTTTTGTGAGCAGTCAGCATATTTTGTACTTCGTATCTGTCCATGAATTTGCTATGTAGTCAGAAGGTAAGGTCATTTAGTGAAACCAAACTGTCTCAACTTACAGTAAAACCTACGAGTGAATAGAAAATTGAAAAAAGAAGGAAGTATGGCAGTATGACATACCACTATGCTCTCTGACGAGCACATGGGACCTTAGGCTTTTTGCCTCAAACATTCAGTATGATCCTAACATGTGATAATTTCTTTACCCTTTATATTAGGTGTTATTAGTATGTGCTTTTAAATGGCTTATGCACCAGTGTGCTTGGAAGGTAGATTGTAATATAATAGTTACTCAGTTAATCACTTAATCGTAAGATCCTTGTGAGAGTCTGGATTATGTACAATGGAGCCCTTTGTCGGTTGGATACCTTCAACTATGAGTTGATGAAAGAGAATTTTATTTAGATCAGGTTTAAACTTTACATTATTGTCTGCATGCATAGCAGAAATAATATAACTAATACAATTGGCTTTTTCTTTCTTAATGTTAAACTCAGGTTGCTATACCTATTGTTCCCACAATCCGGTTTCGTCACCTTCACAAAATTTGAAGAACAACAGCAAAGCGAGGAGTTTTCAACCCTCTATCTAGCCCAGGACATTTCCAAGATGCAAAGCCAAGGAATCTGACGGTTCATCTTCGTGGATTTCATGGATGAGAGGGAGCCGTGGGCGGACACTCAAGTGACAGTGAGGGCCGCAGTTACAAGGAAGAGGTCGACCCTTTCCATATACCATCAGACTATACGTGGGTTGATGCCAATGAGAAAAAGCGTCGGATGAAAGCCAAGAAAGCTAGGAACAAGAAAAACAAAAAGCAGACAGTAACCAGAAATGCAGAGAGTATGCATCAATTGGGCGATGATGTCGAAGAACATTAGTATATGACACGGATGCTTGTATTTTTCCCTTGAAATTATTTAAACGAGGAAGGAGTCTTAAGGCCTGTTCATGAAACGAGTAATTGTCTCTCCCTAAAGGTCTTAGAATCATTATGGCGTGCTTGCTGAGTTTGAAGTGCTGCTCTGTGTTGTAACACTATTGTATTTGCATGGAGGAATGTGATCTCCTCTTTTTTGAATTTTTTGAATTCATTTTTGTTCATTTATCCGAATGAGCGTTAGGAATTCTCTTGCGATAGGGAAAAAAAACTATTTTCATCATTCATCAAATCAAAGAAGACAATTTCTGATTCCGTCGCGAGAGTTCTTCAATTATTTTCCTTATTTGCCGAGGATTCTCACGACGGTGTGTTACTACTCTTCCATCAAATTCATCACTTTCTTCTTTCTCCATTCGTTTGTAGCAGTTACCCTAGCATCTGAGATTGTGAAGTTGCCTTCATCTTTGGGAAGAATTTGTCGTCTTAATATTTATTTCTCCATCATATTCTTCTCTGTTTTACTTTGCGACTTCTCTGTTTGGAAGAAGAAAGTTCCGTTTTAACCGCATTTAATTTTTTTTGCATATTGATGTTTGCTTCGATATATACTTGATCACTATGGGCATTGCCCATTTTGTAGGCCTAAGTGCCTAACAACAAATGTGATGCTACTATTGAAAATAATCCAAGACCATAACAGTGCTTCCCTAAAGAAGGTGGAGGTAAAAAATGCAAAGAAGAGTTGCTGGAATGCTCACCATCCTTGATGATGTTAAACACCGAATCCAAAAGTCACAATCTTCTGGCAAGAAAAGGGAAGCTCAGCTCAATTCCGTCGATGCTTCACTGATCTTAAGCCTACTCGTATGCTCAAGGACAAGAAACCACCAGAACCAGTACTGGATGAGAAGCAGAAGTTATAAAATGAGCTCAGCGATTGCTCAGTTGCTCGAAAAAAGCCTTGAGAAGATGTTTTCAAGCTTGGGGAAGGAAAAGTCGATTATGTTAGCTGAACTTGCAAAAATAGTTGAGGAACTGAGTAGCATGGAAGAGCAATTTAATGATAGAACAAATTTGCGCTTCTAAACACAAAGATAAAAAGGTTGTTGGTGGTGACTCCCCAGGGAGCGAACTTCTCCAAGATCGTAATAAAAAACTCGCTGAGCAGCTCCTTTAAATCCCTTGATGGCTATCGATCAACAAAAAGAAAAATGAAGGAAGCACAAGATGAAAATGCAAGATACCGTGCAAAGGTGAAGGAAGTGGCTGAAGAAATAGTCAGAGGCCTCGAACGCATTCATGGTTTTCAACAACGCAATGCTGGAAGGGTAAATGTGGAGATGGTGGAAGAGTTGTCTGCAGCAAGGCCCAAAATTTCGATATCGGTTAATATATCGGTGTACCCAAAAACCGAGATATATCGGATATATCGGATATCTCGGTTTTTTTTGTGACCAGGCCAAAGTTTCTAAAATATCGGATATCTCGCCGATATATCTCGGATATATCGGAAATTTCGGAAATTTCAATATTAAATTATTAATAATTGGTCAAAAAGTCAACTGATATATATCGATTATCTCGGAAATATCGATTATATCGGCGATATAAACTTTCATATCGGAAATTCCGATATATATCTCGGAAAAAGGGGTTTAATATTGTGGATATATGTCGGAAATATCGATATCGGTGTACCAATTTAGCGAGATATATCGGCGAGATATCGGATATCTCGGCGATATTTTGGGCCATGGTCTGCAGTAGAACACATGTTGCGAGAATTGGAAACGAAAGTTTCAACTGATGTACCAAAAGGAAAATAACTGTGCAACACAGACGTAAAGTCTTAGCATATCTCGAGTTTTGCCCTCAATAGGGACATAATGTTACGGTGATTTAATCGGGCACTCATCAAATTGCATCATAAAACTTCCCAACCCGACAACTAAGTCCAACAACAATAGCCAATAACCCCCCCTCAAAGCATACTTGCTACCCTTTTTTTCAAACATTTTGTAGCCGGTATCATCTCTCTCGCGAGACTGAACCCAAAAAAAAAAAAACTTCGAGTTTTCCGTCGTGTTCATACTTCGAGTGTTGAGTTGTGAATCAACAATGGGAATTGAAGTTGGCGACTTCACCCAATTCGAAGTGGTCCCGGTTTGAGTATATACTCAAACTTAGTTGGATTGATTAAACTTGATTAGATTGATTAAATTTGATTGGGTGGAAGATTAGGTTGATTAATTAAACTTGATTGGGGTGGAAGATTGGGTTGATTAAACTTGATGATTTTAAACTTGATGTTTTTGGAGTTAGGGTGGAAGATTGGGTTGATTAAACTTGAGTTTGAGCTTGTCCAAGCTTGATGAAGTCGTTTTCGAGTTTGGGTTGATTAAGTGGAAGTTGATTTTTAAAATGAACATCGTGACAAACAAACCGAATTGTTTAAGTCCAAACGACCCCAGCCATGTCGCCTTTAAAGAGAGTCCCTAAACGACCCGGCTATGTCGCCTTCTTGGAGATGCCCAAACGACCCGCCATGTCGATCCCGGAGGTGACCCACGACCCCGCCATATCGTCTAACAAAAATCAAGAGTTTTGTCTCAAACGACACGCCATGGACTACTTTGAGTGTAACACTAAAATTACATGGTGAGGTCGTTTGAGGTCGCGCTCAAAACTACATGGTGAGGTCATTTGAGTGTACACTCAAACAACATGACGAGATTGTTTGAGTGTACACCCAAACGACTCCGAGGGTTCGTTATGCCGAGACGGTTGGATTGGTTGTTGGCAAACTTGTAATATGGTAAATTTGTAATATTTCTTTTTTTTTTTGGGGTTGCCCAATCCAATTTGATGAGTGCCCATTACAGGACCCAATGTTATTGTAGCAGTTCAAGAGTATGCAGGCTGCACCTGTATGCAGGTATAAGGGACCTTGATTGGAGTACTTCTTGGGGCAATACACACACCCTTGCGATGAGTGGCCTAGATTCTCACAAGACACTTCTCTCGCCTTGATGGAATTTTCTCATGTTGTTATTGCAAGTATTGTTTTGTGGATTGTGATTATTTTTTTATTTTTTTATTTTTTTTTTATTTTTAAAGATTATGGGGTTAAAAGGCAGACCCCCACCTGTATATAGAACCAAAGGCATAAAACTTACAAGATCCCCAAAGAGTATGATCTTTAAAGGGGTACATCTCCTCCCAAAGAGAACTACAAATCCCAAAAATTAAGGCTATAAGCCATACAATCATGAAACACTCATGAACATAACCCACTAGGGTGCACATAAGAATAACAACACAAACATCTATCTACCACCAAACAAAAGTTTGTCCCTTAAGACCGGACGATCTTTCCTTAGATGTTTTTGTGCATTCTCAAAATCATAGAAAAAAATCCCACATTCACAACAAGCATATGTTAAACCAAGAGTGTCATCCCAAATTTCTTTAATGTATCCATCAAGGTTTTTACCTTTGTATTTTCCCTTAGATGCCTTCATCATAGCTAAAGTAGGACTAATTTCACTAGGTAAGTGCACCCTAACCACATTCAGAGAGGGTTATTTAGTTACCGTAGTCATTTCCTCAACTGGAGTTGCAAAATAAATTGTTGTCGTGTTGTTGCTGCTACAAGACTTAGCTCTAGTATTTGGTGGGGAAACATGAGACTGTTTCCACCCACTAGCTCTCTTAGCCTTTGCATTCTTTTTGCTCAATACCGGAATGAATTCTCTTTGCTCCTCTTCCCTGGTAGCCTCCAATCTTGAGAAAGGAGGATCAATAGTGGAAGTTATCAAGTTGTTGGGCAGGAAGAGATGGTTGAAGAGTACCATCTTGGTCTTCAATATTGAGGACACCATGAGCACCAATATCAACATTAACAATTGCACCAACAACAACTTCAATGGCAGGAGAAGGAGAAGGAAATTCAACTTCAACTTGCCCAAGGGTGTCGGAAGCAATATCCTCGGTTTCAACAACATTACCAACCATGTCGGTAGATTGTATATCATATTCTAGCTCCAACTCGGTTGTTGGTGGCTTCGTAGAAGGAGTTTCAATGATTTGAGTAGAGCTTGCATTTCTCACTACAACATGAGATGGTCGAGGGTTAGTACTAGCTACAATATAGCACCTTGATGAGTATTCTTCTTTGGAGTTCATCTCTGATGGGGAATACGTTGTTGCACCTTCTGAACTCTAGTTGGTTTTGGAACTTGAGTGGTATGAGTTTTTTCTGTCACAGGTTCGTCCTTGTTTAATGGACATTTTTCTTCAGAGTGCCCAAATATTTTACAAGCTCCATTAATCGCCTCGGTATCTAGTCGTGATGCCAAACCAATATCTTCCTTGTTCCCTTCACTTAGATAATTAAGGGAATAAAATAAGGAAAGCCAAAATTGATGTTCACCACCACACATACCCTTGCATAATTGATTCTCGTTCTTTTGGTCGTTGCATCGTCCATGCAAATGGGTTCACTTAGGAGGCTAGATACAAAATCAATCCCATTTTCGGTCCAAAGTTGTTTAGGTAAATCAATCTTAACCCATAAAGGTAGAGCCTGGATTTTGATTCGATATTTTTCAACAGCTAGTGACCAAGATCTTACTACAAAAATTCTACCTGCTAAAAATAATGGACCATGATCGATAACATATTGTCTATCTTCATCATTGAAGAACTTAAAGTAAAAAAGGTCTTTTTCTGCAATCATGTCAATCCACCTTTTAGTTTCCATTGTTTTGTTCTTGCTTGTTTAACAAAAAGAATATGATAAGCGTTTTTCAATGAAAAATCCACTACATGATCCTTCCAAAGCTCTAGCGGCTCCTCCAAAATACTTTTGGTACATCACCTATACCATTAGTAAAGTTAGGGCATACCTTTTGGAGATTTGGTTGAAGTCCGGAGTTTTGCTTGAAGTAAACAAAAGAGCACCTCTACCTCTCCTATAGAGTTGGGGCTTAAAGGCTGAATTTCCACAATCGGTATTTGTATCAATAATAGAACTTGAATTCTCGGGTGGATCTAAGATCCTACCATCTTCCATGCTTCTAGCGATCTTGAGTCAATAGTAGTAACCCAATCGGAGACCATCACCAAAGTTTGCGAAATGGCAAGTTTCCTCCTAATCGGGTATTTCGAAATAAAAGAAGTAAACAAAGGGGAAAAGACTGAAATACCCTTAGGGTTTCACAATGGATTGTGATGTTAATCTTCTTGTGATGGTAGCTCTTACGTGATGTTGAGCTCAATAAGCCTACTTAGGTGACAATGGAGGGTCATGTTTCATTCTTTTACACCTAGTTGTTTGGGTTTGTAAGCAACAAACTCGGGTATAATAAAGAGGTTTGAAAAACTAAAAATCCCTAATTATTTTGTGATTGTGTTCATCGAAGGCCATTCAAGAAATTTGATATACCCATGGCGTGTCTAGGAGGACAAAAACGTCACGATGAATTATTTGAGTGGCCGCCTTGATTCAAAACATATAACTATACTCTAACTGTGGAGGAACAATTACATTATTATCGCGTGATGCAATATTTGAATCAAGAATAATATATATTACATTCATTTTAATAAATGGCGTTGGGAGAATGTGTGGATCGAATCGAGATCTTTGCAGGCAATTGGTCACGACTTGACTAAGCGGGGTGCTATGCATTGGATGTTTAAGGGCAGATTTGAGATCGAGAAGAACATAATCGATAGTCTTCACATCTCACACACTATGAGGGAAGCTAATATGTTAACGTATTGTCGACAAAGTATGCATCTAGGCTAAACAAATTTGAGAGTGTATCTTGTAATGAAAGCTTCAATTCATGGATGTATAAATGGGAGGTCCAATTCCTTATGGAACCTACTTGAGAGTGAGTTAGCTATGATCATTATGGGCTCTTAGTCAGAAATGAACATTATATCCCCTACCCCTGGCGGAGCGGGGAACAGGATACCAAAGCTCACCTCAACTTTTGGCAAAACAAAAATTATTTTTTGTTAAATGAGAAACTAAAACCCATAACCGAAAACTTTACCAAAAAAAAGAAACAGACTCGGCAAGATGAAGTCCATAAATGCAGGACATCTTTTTAGATTCAATAGTCAACGAACGCGAAGCCAAACAAGGAAACAAAAACCAAGGCGTACTCCACTTTGACTTTTTCTTATATAAAACCACAACCTAGGTACTCCTTTTCCTCCCTTCTCTCTATTATTCTAGTTAGCTATCTATAATTCCTAAATTCTTCTAGGTAAGCCTAATATTATTAAATTTCTTGTTTTCTTGTTGTTTTTTTTTATCTTTTTATATTGATTCCTAAGCCATGTTTTTAATTTTTTTGTATTCTTTTGTGAATTAATTAAACCACATATTTTTATTTAATTTTATTTTTGTGAATATCATAATATCATTGGTGCAATTTCAATTCAATTGATTAATGGTTTATTTTAATTATTTAAACATATATGTTAAAAGTATTTGATCAAAGGAAATTGTTGTTCACTCAACCTACTCAACCACCTAAAAACACAAATAATGTTGCTAGTGTTGAAGTAGGATCTTCCCTCAAAGCGAAGTCACCAAGAAACGATGATGGTGGTGTTGAACATGGCCGGATTGAATATTGTAAGGTTATATAGACTTATAATATTATAGGAAGTTAACAATTTGTTGAATTGTTGTAGACTTGTGCACTAGATTATGTAGATATATATGACATAGTAGTATTAATTAATGGCCCAAGTGCTTAAGTAGTTAACCCATCAATTAATATTAAATTAGTAGTCAGCCCTTTCTAGTTTTGTGAATTAAGAATAAATATATAATTTTTTTTTGATATTTATTGTTTTAGACCTTCGACAAAATTTAAAATTAAAAAAATTGCATATTTTTTTTTTTGGATGGGGGTGGGGTGCACATAATCTATCCTAGCTTAGAATCCCCGCTCCATCTCCCACACCTAGTCTTTGGGGTCAACAAATCGGACCATATCACGTAATGTATTAAGCCCTCATCAGATATACAAATTGGCCTTTCAATATCCTTTAAGTCAAAGGAGAATCCAAATAACTTGATAGCCCACCATATGCATAAAATACTTTTTGTTTAATACTGGTTGCTAAGGGTAAACAATCAAAAGCCACAGTTGATCATTTTATAGACTACTTTGGTAGAACGAGGCGACACTCCTTAAAACCATATATTTAGTTCATTACAATATCTTAGTGGTTTCTCTCTCAAAGATAAACTTTATCCGGGATATTTTATTTTGTAGGGCGAAGATGAGTGTGACAACCTCGAGGTTTTGTTCTCCCCTATCTACCAAATCACCAAGAAAAAAGAGTCCATGATAGAGGGGATGCCCTCTTTTTCCAAATGATCAAGAAGATCTTGATATTTACCATGAATATCCCTGCATTAACAAAAAGGGGAAAACACATTAAAGCAATCCATTATAGTTAAGCATAAAGAGCCAGTCAAATCTTGCATAAGCTTCCATGTCAAGTGTAAAGGGGTGTTTGGATCTTATTTATTTATTGCTAAAAAGTGTTTATTAGTGAAAAAAAAAATTTTTTGAAAAAATAAATGTGTTTGGTCTCTATTTAAAAAAACAAATAGTTTTTCATCCAAAAACACTTTTGGTCCCAAAACTAGTTTATGATAAGTAAGTAAAACTTGTTTTTGAGTTAAAAACTATTTTTCTTTGGGGGGAACACTTGGGCTGAAAATTTTGAAGGCAAATGAATTGTTTAGATGTTTTGGAACTTTAGTGCTTTATGCTTGCCCGATATCTTTGAAATATATAAAATATAGTGTGAAATCTAATTTGATAAAATAACTTTTAAGAAAAATCACAACCACACATGTTTATTCAAAAACTGTTTTTAGAATAAATATTTTTTCATAAAAATATTTTTTAACATAAAATGAGACCCAAACACCCACTGTGTGTTTTTCTCTTTTTCAGTAAATGTGCGTGTGTAATAAACAGAATGCTGAAATCAAGGAATATTGAAATTAGGTGTCGTCTGAAATTCTGATTTAGTGTCAAATTCTTATCAAATCTTTTTATCATCTATCAAATTCTACTTTGCAATCATTCAATTTTATGATTTGGTATTGATTTTGATATGTAACCTCAATCTACAACTTCAATTCATCATTCAATCTCAACTTTGAATAAATTTAGATTCAATTCAACACAACCTGATCATGGCAAGAACAAACCAAAATAAACGAATAGAAGATAAATCACTTACCAAAAACGAAAAGCCCCTCTTGACAATCTTGGAATTCAAGCAACGAGTTTTCTTTAAGAAACAACGGCCTCACATTATGACACAAACTCAATACTTCATCTTGAGACAAAACGAATTGATCTACGCTGTGCTGATTTAAAAGCTTTTTAATGATAAAATCCAAATCATCAGGTTTAATAACATCAACCAATGAGACCACAATATGGAATTACAAGTGCTTGTAAGCTCTCTTTTTTTTCCAGTAGATGTGCTTGTAAGCTCTCAAAATGTACATTTGTATAGGCAAGATTTTTTTTAGCATCTAAGTTCAAGCTTAAAATTAAAATTTTGAGATTTCTACATTGCTGCAAGACAGAAATAGTATGGAGACAAGAATATGAGTGTCTGAGGACCGAACGTGACTGAAAGATCTTGAAACTTCCAGGGATCTGTCCACCGAGTTGGTTCTAAGCTAGTAAGATCTAGAGTTTGCGAATTTCGACAATAGGAGAGGCTATCAGGAATTGGTCCATTGGATTTGTTAGAACTTATACAGAGGGAGCTTAGTTGTACAATTGCTGCGCAAATTTTATCAATAGGGCCTTTGAGGATAACTAGTCTTAAGATTAAAGAGTACGCTTAAATGACCAACATAATTGATTGAACGGGCACTAAACCTTTCAAGCATTCTCATGCTGATGAAAACATCAGGGAGAATACTTGAGAGCGAGAGATATCCAATTCGATGAGATGCAACAAGCGCAATGTTTTTAGCTAGTATAAATCCTTGGGCAAACTCCCTGAGAGCTTATTCGAATTCAAGATAAGTTGCTTTAGTGCATTTTCAAACCAACTGGAAAACTCCCTGAAGAATCATTCATGGAAAGATTAAGAACTCGAATGCTTGTCAGACTTACTACACATACTTGTATCTATAATAGTACCATAAAGATAATTCCGAGGGTAGCTCCATTTTACAAGTATTAATATGCACTTCATCACTGTTAGTCACTACCAGATCAGTTGCTCTGCACTTAATGGTCAGATATTTTCATTGTAGTCAATGGATGCGACGGGCAATATTTTCATTCAAGGATAATTTATGTGTTTTTCAATTTAGTCCACATGTCATTCAATTTACCACAAGAAGCAATGCAAGGATATGTCATCATGTATGTCAAACAATGAATTCACAAGCAAATATTGAAGGTCAGTACATTTTCCAAAGAAGACTCCTCGAATGTTACGTGTATTATAGAAAGAGTTGGGCTTTTAGACCAATTATGGGCTTAGGTTCTATTTAAAATCGTAATATGGGATTAAAGCCCAATCTTTCTTTGTCTTATTTAACACGTGCTTTTGAAAAGATTGGCGGGTATAGTAACAGTTTTTTCTGTTATTTTTTGCCCTACAACACTTTGACCTTGATTTTGACTCAATACCAATTACCAAAGAAAGCAAATTGATTTGAGATAATGGCTATGGCAGGTCTTTATAGGCGAGTTCTTCCATCTCCACCTGCAATTGACTTTTCTTCTTCCGAAGGCAAGGTAACTTTTTTCTATTATTTTATTGTTTTTAATTTTGAATTTTGTAATAACCTCTTTATTGTTTATGGAATACGCAGAAACTGTTTAGTGAAGCTCTTGAACGTGGAACCATGGAAGGCTTCTTTAAGTTAATTTCTTATTTTCAAACACAATCTGAACCGGCATACTGTGGATTGGCCACTCTTTCCGTGGTCTTGAATGCCCTTGCAATTGACCCCGGAAGGAAATGGAAAGGTA
Source organism: Coptis chinensis (assembly GCF_015680905.1). Classification (NCBI taxonomy): domain Eukaryota; kingdom Viridiplantae; phylum Streptophyta; class Magnoliopsida; order Ranunculales; family Ranunculaceae; genus Coptis; species Coptis chinensis. Next base: position 97,281,693 of record NC_141459.1, read on the forward strand.
CCTCCTACACTATTTTCCCAATGCAATCAAACACTCCCTTGATTTTGCTTTCGTATCTTTATTGAGGAAACTATTCAAAATGTCCCAATGTCTGTGTATCATTGCAATTTTACGAAACAGTTGAGAAGATGTGAACATGAAGACAGCAGAGATGGACTGGATATTTTTTTTTGTGCTCTTTTTTACGTGTGTCTGATCTTTTGTCCCCTCTCCCATAGATGATGATGATTGTTATTGTTGTCAGTATTGCTATTGCTGTTATTCTTATTCTTAAGTTGATACTAGTTTAATGCTATAGCATTAGTACGTATCCTTTGCTATTGTCACACTTTCTTACAGGACCTTGGAGATGGTTTGACGAATCTATGTTGGACTGCTGTGAACCTTTGGATAAAGTCAAGGCTGAAGGGATCACATTTGGAAAAGTTGCTTGTTTAGCCCATTGTGCGGGAGCCAAAGTGGAAGCTTTTTCGCACAAACCAGAGCACCATTGATGATTTTTAGTAAAATATGTTAAGTCGTGCACATCATCTGAAGATTGTCACGTGATCACCTCATACCATAGGGCGCCTTTTAAACAGGTATGTTGAAGTTGTTCAACTCCACTTCTTAATTGATTCAGTTGTATTCCATAATTGCTACTCATCAACATCTGGCGTAATCGAACTCTACAAACATGTCATTTGGACATATCATACACTGGTGGGATTTGACTTGAACAATTTCTAGGATTTGACTCATGGAAATAACAAATTACAACTTTCCGACTCTTTTATCACTTGTTTTCTTTTGAAGTGTTTGCACTTTTCAAACAATTGTAGCTTACATAATTATGAGTCTAACATCTAACATGTATTGTTCTTGTTCTTCCATTTCCTAGCAAGTGAAACTTAAGTGATTAAAAAGATTTCTTTAAAATTTGGTTGCAGACAGGAAGTGGTCATTTTTCTCCTATTGGTGGGTATCATGCTGAAAAGGATATGGCTCTAATTTTGGACGTTGCCCGGTTTAAGTATCCTCCTCACTGGGTCCCACTTACACTTCTTTGGGAAGCCATGGGTACTGTTGATGACGAACAGGACATCATAGAGGGTATAACTGTTATTTATTATCTTTTACCAATTACTGACTGAAGGGATAAGGAATATCTTCTTGCTCTCTGCAATGTCTTTTTACCAATAACATGGTTGACACGCTGAATGGTTTATTGATGTCCATCAACTTGTCAGATTTATATGTTTAGCAGTATTACTAGAACTGTTGAATTGTGAGCTTCACTGTTTTCTTTTTACTGTTCTTGGGTATATAGTTTGTTTATATGCTTTTCCATCTACTTGGTATGTACATTCTAGGTTCATGCTTATTTCAAGGCTTCAGAAAGCACCGTCACTACTTTATACCCTGGTATGACTTTAGAACACGATTTGATTTTTTCTTGTTTGTATTTTAAAATCATTCATCTACATACATGCGCTACTAGGCTCGACCATGTTTTGAAAACGATCTCTTTGGAGTTGAAGGTTACACTGAGGCTTCTCTCAAAGGCTCAAAGCACATCAAATTTGAGGCTTTAGAATATAGCCTATTTGTTAAAGGCTTATGTCTGCATGTTTAAGTTGCCTTCATTTAAAATTCCAGCTTTTGAAGCATATCTCTAAATGCTTACAGTCTACACACATAAATTGGACTGTCTGGGCGATGATTGACTTTTCTGAATGTAACTGAATTGTTGGGTTTGAACTCTTGCCCTTTGGCAGAGCTGTAAGCATGAAAGTTGGATCAACCGCGGCAAAATATTTAACGGATGGCGTTCCTTTTCTTTTGAAGTCTGAGGATGTGAAAGATGTTGACAAAGTTCTTTCTGTTGTATTAACATCACTGCCCACAAATTTTAGTGAGTTCATTAAATGGGTTGCGGAAGTTCGAAGACAAGAAGATGGGGCTTCTAGTTTGAGCAATGAGGAGAGAGGAAGGCTTGCTATCAAGGTCTTGGATAGCTTCAGATCCATTCTATTTTTACTGGTTGTACTTGATGAATGTTGTTTTTTCTTAGATTTTTCACACAATGGTCTGTCTTATATTATCATTTTTCATTTCAGGAAGAGGTTTTGAAGCAGGTAATGCGAAACTGGACTGTTTAAGCATGTCACAAAGTGGATGTCTTCTGTGAATTCATGCTGCAATTATATTGGATCTTTGGGTCATAAAGAAATTTTGACTGAAATCGCAAAATGTGTTTGTTGCCAAGGAGCAAAGATATTGACAGGGAAGGCTGATTCCTCAAGTGGTTTTTGCTGTAGAGCTATGTGTGTGAAATTGTTGGAAACTAATGGTGACATTTCAGTTACAATGGTGTCCGGCACAGTGATAACTGGTAGAAACGAGCAAGGAGTTGATATGTTGGTCCCTTAGCCCTCAAATAAAACCAAGTTGTTGTAGTTTGGATCCAGGTAGTGGTAGCACTGGCATGCATCCTGCAAAATAACGACATTATAACAGCATTATTATTGGCCTTACCTCCCAAGACATGGTCTGGTATAAGGGAAGAGAAACTCTTCAAAGAAATTTGTAATCTTGTGGCAACTGAAAAGCTTCCCTCTTTTCTTCAGGAAGAGGTATATCTTCTACTTCTTTTCCTTCTTAGAATTTGTTTTGTACTAGGAACCAATTTTTGCACCCTTTTCACTTGGATCTCCCTTTTATTGTAATATTGATTTATGGTTTCCGTTCTCTTGCTTTTGGTAGTACCTTCCTTGTGAAGCACGAAAGGGAATGATCTCCCTGTTTTGATTGTGATGTAACTCACATTTTCACTGATGAACTTATATTTGTTGTTCTAAAATGTATGTGCTCGAACTGTAGATATCTCTTGTATACATTTGATATTGCACTGGCATTTAAATCTAATTTAGTGCTTCTGATTAAATTTTGAAGCAACGGTTAAGTATGTAACCAAATTTGTTTGTTTATTTTTTTGAATTGACGGTGAGTTCCACTGTGATCTTGTTTTATCGCAGGTTTTGCACTTGAGGAGGCAGCTCCTTTTTCTTAAGAGGTGTCAAGAGAAAAAGGAAGATGACGATCTAAGCGCACCCACCCAATTACAATAACCTTACTTTATCTCGTTCTTATATATTTGTTCTCCTTTTGGCGAGGAGGCATGAGAATGTAATGGTCATTCATAATCGAGCATCAGAGCAGTAAGCTAAGAAAGTAGATATGTCTATTGACCGAGATACCAACCAGTGCCGTTATTATTTATCAGAAAAATATATATATTTGTTTTTAGCAATAATTTTAACTTTTATTTTCGTATCATTATTAAAAAAAAATGTTTTGAATAACTGCAAAAAAGCATGTTTTAGAGAAAACTAGAAAGTAGTCTTGTGCATTTTAGGAGAACTCTCATTTTAATTAAAGTGCTAGATTTTTCTTTAATAGGGGAAGAAATTTATGTTTTAATCGGAAATAATGTAGATTTTTAATAGAGTTCGAATGTTACATTGGGCCCAAGCCTTAATATTAAGATATAAAAGAAGTAATTTCCAAAAATAGGATAATCATTTTTTTTTTATAAGTTATCACTAATATGTTTGGCTTGTGGTATGAAGATGAATCTGTCTTTAAAACTATAGCCTTGGAATCGGTCGCACAATGCTCACTCTTCTTCAATACTTTGCAATCTGTAACATAGAATCCTATTTCTTCTCGATTTGGGAAGCCATGCATGGGTACTGTTGATGATGCAACTAAGGTTGGCCGAACTCTCCTTTTAAAGTTCTAATGCCAATTAAACACTTCGGCAAAACTGAAAAAATAAATAGAAACAATATGTGTAACACCAAATAACGATTTAATAAGTTAAAAAATGAAATTAATATATTTCGACCCAAATAAAAAAGAGAGGGAACAACTAATCTATATCTATATCTTAATATTAAAGCTTCCACAAGAGGTATTTTTCGAGCTCTATTAAAATTCCATGTCATCTCCTATTCAAATATAAATTTCTCTCCCATTTGAAAAATGAAAATCTTTTTTTACAACGGGAATTCCTTTCCTATTATAACGGGAATTACTTTTCTATTAAAACAAATTATAACACTTCTAATTAAAACGGGAATCATTCTCCTATTAAAACAAAATTTCTTTCCCAATTGAAAAAACGGATTTTTAAAACTTAATTAAAAATAATTTGTTAGAATATTAAAACGGGTTAGCGACTAAAACGGTAGTCCAAATTTCCTAAAAAAAATCTAAATGTTTCAAAAGAACCGGTGCGTATGCACGGGCATACAAGCTAGTCTTAATATTAAAGCTCCCACAAGGGGTATTTTTCAAATTCTATTAAAATTTCACGTCATCTCTTATTAAAACAGGAATTTCTCTCCTATTTGAAAAACGAGAATCTTTTTTTACAATGGGAATTCATCTCCTATTATAACGAGAATTCTTCTCATATTAAAACAAATTCTAGCACTTCTAATTAAAACGGGAATCCTTCTCCTATTAAAATGAGAATTCCTCTCTATTGAAAATTAAGGGAAAATCTAGCATATCTAATTAAAACGGGAATCATTCTCCTACTAAAACAGAATCTCTCTCTCCCAATTGAAAAAACGAGTTTTTAAAACTTAATTTAAAACAATTTGTTAGAAAATTAAAACAGATTAGCGACTAAAACGGTAGTCCCAATTTTCTAAAAAAAAATTAAATATTTTCAAAATAGCCGGTGCGTATGCACGGGCCTACATGCTAGTCTTAATATTAAAGCTCCCATAAGGGGTATTTTTCTAGCTCTCATAAAATTCTACTTCATCAATTCCTATTAAAACGGGAATTCTTAGCACTTATAATTAAAACGAGATTCTTTCTCCTATTATAATGAAAATTCCTCCTCTATAGAAAAAAAAAATCTAACACTTTTAATTAAAACGGGAATCATTCTCCTATTAGAAACGGGAATCACTCTTAAATTAAAACGGAATCTCTCTCCCAATTAAAAAACGGGTTTTTAAAACTTAATTAAACCAATTTGTTAGAAAATTAAAACGGGTTAGCGACAAAAATAGGAATCACGATTTGTTAGAAAATGTATATATGTATATTAAAATAAATTCTAGCATTTCTAATTAAAGCGGGAATCATTCTCCTATTAAAATGAGAATTTCTCTCCTATTGAAAAGGGTAAATCTAGCATATCTAATTAAAACGGGAATTATTCTCCTATTAAAACATGATCTCTTTCCCAATTGAAAAAACCGGGTTTTAAAATTTAATTAAAACAATTTGTTAGAAAATTAAAACGGGTTAGCGACTAAAACGGTAGTCTCAATTTTCTAAAAAAAAATGTAAATATTTTCAAAAGAGTGGGTGCATATACACGGGTCTACAATCTAGCCTTAATATTAAAACTCCCACAAGGGATATTTTTCGAGCTCTATTAAAATTTCACGTCATCTCATATTAAAACGAGAATTTCTCTTCTATTTGAAAAACGGGAATTTTTTTTTACAACGGGAATCCCTCTCATATTATAACGGGAATTCTTTTCCTATTAAAACAAATTCTAACACTTCTAATTAAAGCGGGAATCATTTTTCTATTAAAATGGAAATTTCTCCTCTATTGAAAAGGGAAAATCTAGTATATCTAATTAAAACGAGAATTAATCTCATGTTAAAACATGATCTCTCTCCCAATTGGGAAAAACGGGTTTTTAAAACTTAATTAAAACTTAATTTAAAACAATTTGTTAGAAAATTAAAACGGGTTAGCAACTAAAACGGTAGTCCCAATTTTCTAAAAAAATATAAATATTTTTAAAAGAGCCTGTGTGTATGCATGGGCCTACAAACTAGTCTTAATATTAAAGCTCCCACAAGGGGTATTTTTCGAGCTCTATTAAAATTCTACGTCATTTCCTATTAAAATGGGAATTTCTCTCCTATTTGAAAAACGATTTTTTTTTTTTTTTTTTACAACGGGAATTCATCTCCTATTATAACAGAAATTCCTCTCCTATTAAAACAAATTCTAACACTTCTAATTAAAGAGGGAATCATTGTCCTATTAAAATGGGAATTCTTCCCCTATTGAAAAGAGAAAATCTAGAATATCTAATTAAAACGTGAATTATTCTCCTATTAAAACATGATCTCTCTCCCAATTGAAAAAACAGATTTTTAAAATTTAATTAAAACTTCATTTAAAACAATTTGTTATAAAATTAAAACGGGTTGAAAAAATGGGTTTTTAAAATTTAATTAAAACTTTATTTAAAACAATTTGTTATAAAATTAAAATGGGTTAGCAACTAAAACAGTAGTCCCAATTTTCTAAAAAAATATAAATATTTTCAAAAGAGCCGGTGCGTATGCACGGGCCTACAAGCTAGTCTTAATATTAAAACTCCCACAAGGGGTATTTTTCGAGCTCTATTAAAATTCTACGTCATCTTCTATTAAAACGGAAATTTTTATCCTATTTGAAAAATGATATTTTTTTATTATTATTATTATAATTCTAGCACTTCTAATTAAAACGGAAATTATTCTCCCATTAAAACAAGATCTCTCTCCCAATTAAAAAAATGGGTTTTTAAAATTTAATTAAAACTTCATTTAAGACAATTTGTTAGAAAATTAAAATGTGTTAGCAACTAAAACGGTAGTCCTAATTTTCTAAAAAAAAATTAAATGTTTTCAAAAGAGCCGATGCGTATGCACGAGCGTACAAGCTAGTTTAAGACTATATCATTTATGAGAAAAATAATACATATTAAATTGGGGTATTGATGGGGCTACTCAATATTAATAGTTATTGGGTTGGGTCTATTTGGAGATAAATTTAGTTCAGGTCCAAAGCCCACCTAAAATTTGAGAAGATCTCGATTGGACACGTGTCACTTCAAACGATGATCCACACCAAACACTAATATCTCCCTCCAAAAACTGCTGTATTATTATACAAGTATGCAAATTGTGCTATCCGTCGTTTTTTTTTTTTTTTTTTTTTTTTCTTAAGTCTTGAAACTCGTCATTCGAGATTGATAGTTAGACATAGTTTCTTCATATTCTAATTGTACGTATTTGGTAATTTTAATTATATAGGGAAGGTTAATCTAATTTTTCTTTTCAAAAAATAATATATAATTATGTTATTTACTAGCTTGTAGGCCCGTGCATACGCACCAACTATTTTGAAAACATTTAGATTTTTTTTTAGAAAATTAGGACTACCGTTTTAGTCGCTAACCAATTTTAATTTTCTAACAAATTGTTTTAAATTAAGTTTTAAAAACCCGTTTTTTCAATTGGGAGAAAAATCATGTTTTAATAGGAGAATAATTTTCATTTTAATTAGATATGCTAGATTTTCCCTTTTCAATAGGAGAGAAATTCCCATTTTAATAGGAGAATGATTCCCACTTTAATTAGAAGTGTTAGAATTTGTTTTAATAGGAGAAGAATTCCCATTTTTCAAGTAGGAGAGAAATTCCCGTTTTAATAGGAGATGACGTGGAATTTTAATAGAGCTCGAAAAATACTCTTGTGGGAGCTTTAATATTAAGATATAGAAGTGATATTATGGAGGTTTTTTTTAATTATTAATAAAAGAAGTTATTTAAGTGACTTTTTTTTGGGCACATAGATTTTGGAAAGAGATTTTATTTGGAAATTAGGAGAGAGTCTAGGATTAAAAAAATAAAATAAAAGGAACATGGTCTTCATCGTTTCGATTTAATGGTCATGAACATCGAATGTGGTTTGTTCGAATTTTTTTTTCTTCTTATTGTAGTGATGGGTTTATTTGTTTTATCTTCTTTTTGGGGAAAAAAATGCCTTCTTCTTTACATTTGCTGAGTAAGTTGTTTGGTTTTTTATCCCTAGGGATAAAGTAAATTAAAAACGACAGAATTTATATTTTTAGTCAAAATTGCAAAACAAAATTCTGGAATTGACATATTATCCATCTTTTGATTCTATGGTTGAATGAATGTCTTGACCAGTTTGAGAGAATGTTTGGAATCAATAGGTTAGTGTTTTTGGTTTCACAGGCCTATTCTCTACATTAATATTATCGACAAAACACAGCAAATTCTAGTACTAGATTCCTCCGATATTCATAATCTACGCTTTATCGCGATCTCTACCGGTTTTAGGTACTGAAAATCCGACATATTTCGAAATGTTTGGGCTTATTCTGGCACGACATTTTGTTCTCTGCCGTCCAATATTATAGCCGTTAGGTTTTAAGGTCGTGTTCCTTCTATTTGCCTACAAGATCAAGTATAATGACAAAGTATATCTCTTGAGAGGGAACCACGAGGATATAGTAATGAATGAGATTTGCGGATTTAATGAAAATTTTGACAACCGGTCTACCGAACTCGTCTATAGACAGATCAACAATGTATTTGATTGTCTACCCTTAGCAGCGTTATTAAACAAAGCCGTATTCTGCGTACATGGTGGGCTTTCTAGAGATATGGATTCTCCTTTTGACTTAAAGGATATCGAAAGACAAATTTGTATACCGGAGGAAGGTTTGTTACACGATGTCTTATGGTTAGACCCAGTTCCAAGTCACGCTTGTGGGATAACTTTTGTTGGGGTGCCAATAAATATAGATCAGATGTCACCATCAGATTAGATAAAAATTATCTGCAATATATTGTGAGGGCTCATTATAACACCTCGTCTTTTCTTTTATTTTTCCTAGTATAATAATAATAATAATAATAATAACTTTATTATTATTATTATTAAGTAAAACAAAATATATTATAACTATTAGTTAAGGATAAAAGCCCCGTAGGTAAATAGATAACTTTCATCCTTGTTTTTCGGTGGTGGTTTTTAAAAAATAAAATAAAAAAGGAGATTCTCACGTAGAGTTTTTCGGAAAACACAGAGAGTTATACACAGAAAAAAAAATAAAAGACGGAAGGGAGAGTAACATCAGTGAGTGGTTGCTATTTGAGAGTAAAAAGAAAAGGTTTTGAACGAAGAAGATTGTCTTTTTCGCGCGACAGTCGACTTCGGTCTTTCAGGGTTTTTCCGCTTTCGAAAATCTAGCTGTTCGGTTTACAAACAGTGAGTAGTCTGAAGATGTTATTTAAAATTTTTGTTTTCTGCTAATCATATCCGTAATAGTGATTTCCTTATTTAATATTTTGTAAACTCTGCTAATGGTGCCGGCTATTAGATAAAATTTTGAAGTACTACAGTTGTATAAAATTCTGACGAAAATCTTAATTTCATGATTGTTATGCTATGATGAGGATGAGCATGTGTATTAGTAAATACCCAAATCATTGTTTGATTTGATTCAAATAGAAATTCTATTACAAGGGTTTTGTTTTACTACTACTGTTGGTCTGTAGGATTTTTGTTGGTGGTTGGAAGTGTTTGGTGGTAAGGAGATGATCTATATGGGTTGTGTGGGTTGCCGGGGAATGATTGGTAGTGGTGGAATTGTTGTATGAACGGGTGAAGCTTTGTCAGGAGCATTAATGGCCGTCAGATGCGATTTGGGAAGAGTGGGGGAATCACGATTTTGTGGTATAGTTAGATTGGGTTTTTGGTAGAGAGGAAAACTGCTGGGTTAAATAGTGGTGGCGAGTGGTGGTTGTGGGGGCTGCTGTGGTGGTGGAAGCGCTGGTGAGGTGAGGAAGAAGATGACTAGCGATACTATTTTTCTGTTGGGCTTGGGCCGAGATTAGTTTAGGTGGGCTTGAATGTTTCTTTTCTATTTCAATTGTGGGCTTAAGTGTTTAGTTGGGCTTGGAAAGGTTAAAGACTATGGGCCTTAGTCTTTGGGTTTTTGGGGTTAGATAAGTTTAGATTGCTTGACTGATGCTGACCCTTGACCGGTTGACTGCTGTTGACCAGTTGACTAGGGTTGACTTTGACTAGTGGACCAGGTGTGACTTTTGACTGTTTGCTAGGATTAGGTCCAGTAGGATAAGTCTAGGGCTATTAGGGTGTTGGGCTTTCGGCTAAGTCTATATTTTTCCTAAGTGTGTACGTGTATGTGAATTTCATTTATTATTAAAATTCTGTTAGGATATGCGACGCTATGACACTTAGACATCAATCTAATTAATAACACGTAAACAATAATACGTGAAACAAGTTACTCTTCCATTCTTTGAAATAATATATGCAATAAAATTCAATAATGCATAAACAAATTTACCGCACCCTTTTAGAATTCTCCACGCCTCAAGTTTTGGAAATGAGTTTTATGACTGATGATGTCATATGCTAGGTGGGTATTCATTGAATGTGCCATAAATGACCCGTTAGCGTTATAAAGGGGTATTCATTGAATGTGCCATGAATGACCAGATTGTTTGGACTACCCTAGAGAGGAACTAAGGTATTCGCTTTGCGGGTTAGTTGTATTCCTTGAGTGTACGGGAATATAAGGTTGGGTATTCCTTGAATGTGGCGGGAATGACCCAGGGCATTCATTGAATGTGCCATGAATGGCCCGTTAGTAATATGATAGGTATTCCTTGAATGTGGCGGGAATGACCTAAGGTATTCATTGAATGTGCCATGATCGAATGACTTGAGCTTTGTTCCCAAAGAGGCTGTGAAATATGTGTATGAAAGCCTAGAGATGGCTATGATATTGTGGTATTCAGTAGGAGAGAGGCACAGTACATAGAAATGTGTGATTTGGCAAATGTGTGGAGTAGGTACTAAATGGTGGGTGTATAAGAAAAGAAATTGATTAATTGATAAGAGAAATTAATTTGATTATGCGAGTGTGCTTGGGCTTACATTTGAATACATATAGGATATCTACATATGTTATTTAGAATTTCTAACTTTCGTTTGCAGGAGGGTAGGACTTAATAATATTTTGTGCAGGGACGCGGTCCTACCCTTATACAAAAGTGGATATCGGTAAGTTTTAATTCAATTACTTAGTTATTAAAACAAGTTATTATAATGAGTTAATAAAATTGAAGTCTTGCTTGGGAAGAAACTATGCCAGTTGAAATGACGAAACTACTTGTCTTCCAAGCTGAGAATGATTAAGTTATGATATGTTTAAAGTGTTAGTTTGATAAGTAAAGACTGTAAATGTTTATATGTGGTTAGTTTACTCATACCAACAAATTCCATTTTGCTGACCCATGTTTGCTTTGTTTTGACAATGTGGGTGTGTTCTTGGGAACATAGGTGGAAGGTAGTAGAACCGCGGCGTGTGATTTGGATTCTTGCCTGGAGTAGTCCGTTAGTTTCTTTTATTATATCCGATTCTTATTGGAAGTATGTAATAACGTAGTTTCATATTCATATGACACGAGAATAAGATATTGAAGACTTTTATTCTTAGAGTTTGTTTGATGTTTTGTTTGGACGGAAGATAGCTTAATAAAGTGATGGTGAAAAATTATAGGGTTTATTTAATTTATGTTGATTCTTTTATGAATGAGGGTTTTAGGTTTTGGCATGTGTTGTATCCACTCCGTCATAGCCTGGGTTTTAGACAATTAAACATAGTAATGTTTGAGATATTTATATTTCAAATATTAACTTTGTAATTGTTTAGAAATTCGGGTTGTGACACTCATGAAGTGAGTTTTCTTCTTTTATACTCATTTGTTGTTTTTTCTTGATAATTATCATTGTTATAATTTCTTGATAAACTAAGTATTTCATATCGTCAAGTTGTGGATTGGAATGATCTACATGAGATGGTGACTACTGCTTGCTACACGCCCGATGGCCAGGTCTATTCATGTCTGGAACTTTGCATAAGTTATTTAACATAAATAGAAACTGATGGCATGTTAACTTTGTTATTACCAGTTGTGCTTATGGTTATCTTTATTGGTAGTGGTGATGCTAGGAGAGTTTAAATATGATTGTAATAGGGAAACAAGTAAGAAGAATAATAAAGAAAAGAGGAGGCTAGAATAATAGGGTTAGAGAGTTCTCAATACTCTACCCATAGTTTCATCTATTTATACTTGACTTACTTGGGTATCAAACTACTCAAAACAGAAACTCCTAAATATGTATCCACACTTATAGATACGTGGAATACTTTATATACTTCAACACTCCCCCTCAAGTTGTAATTACGTAAACTATGCAAATTACAGATTGGATTGCAAAAATAAACGATAAGTGATGATGCTAGGAGAGTTGTGATATTGATAGTATTTTGGTTGGTTGTATAAGTTAGTATTTGGTTTTTTCTGTTTTAAGTTCAAGTCGGAATAGACAAGTTTTTGTATGTTCTTACCCAGCCATGTATATTCCACCTTAACAGGGGGAATAGGGAGATATGAAGATATTCAGTAGTATATGAGGGAAGGAGAATATGGAGACGTACGAGAAAGAGTACTCATGTCTCCATATTCCAGCAAGCCTTGACGAACTCTTCATGACAAGGCATATCCATTATTCAGGTCTTGATTCGTGTAGCAAATCAAGCCTAAACCGTCAAGATGTTTCGTAGCGATCCACGCCTAAACCGCAAGTATGTTTCAGTAGCAGCCAAGCCTTAATCAGATGTTTCGTGTATCGACCAAGCCTAAACTGCAAGTATGTTTCAATGTAGCGATCACTCCTAAACCGCAAGTATGTTTTTTGTGTAGCAAGCCTAAACTGCAAGTATGTTTCAGGTAGCAGTCACGCCTAAACTGCAAGTATGTTTTAGGTAGCAGTCAAGCCTTAACTACAAGTATGTTTCAGGTAACAATCAAGCCTAAACTGCACTCATCAGGATTCAGGTAGCAGTCAAGCCTAAACTGCACTCATCAAGATTCAGGTAGTAGTTGCAAGTTATAACTGCACCAGTATTCAGTATTCAGGAGTACTCATAATAGTATTTTGTTAACATTAACAGTGATATTGCTAGTAGCAGCCAAGAAACACACATAAAGTCAGTGTTATTGTTTTCAATTTATATTATGACAGCTATAATAGCGAATGGAGTGAGTAGTAGCCAAGCGGTACTAAAACGGTGTTATGATTTTTGTGGGCCAGGATCGTGGTACACCTTCAAGATTCAGGTTAAGACATTGCCTACAATCGACAAGTTTCACCTCCAGAACGTCTCAACAGTTGTTCGAGTTCTTCAATTAAAGACAGTTCTATGCGAAAGGGGGAGCAGTATTCTTATCTTTTGTTTTTTGTAATCCAAGTTATAATTTGCATAGTTTGCGTAATTACAGCTTGAGGGGGAGTGTTAGAATATGTCAGTATTAGAATATGTCCAATATGGAAAGTCCAATGTTTCTATAAGTGTGGACATCCATATCTAGTAGTTTTTATTATCATGTTTTAGTTTTAGTATAAGTATGTAACTCTGGGTAGATAACACCTCTCTCAGACTTTATATTCCAACCCTAATTAATCTCTAGTCTTCTCAGTTCTTATTCTTGATTTTTCTAATATATCAATGTCACAACTCTCCTAGCATCACCACTAACATAGAATTCAACACTTTACGGTTAAGGGAGTGAATTTTCAAGACTTCATGGGTAATTGGGAATTCGTGATATACTTGTACTTCGAGTGAACTGAATGTGATTGAGGGCCTTTTACATGGAGGCTAGTTAGCTCCTTGCTACACTGGTCTCCTGGTCTATCATGTTCTAACCTTTTGCACATTTTGCTTCTTTAGTGAGTTGACTTTTACTAACAAAAATAATTTGTTATCATAATTGTTTTTTTTTTTTTTTTTTTTAATTGGTAAATCTGTTTTAAATGAGAATCAGTAACTATTTGATGCTGGCGAGTTCGAGCCCCAGACTTCTGGTATCATCACCCAAAGGTTTTACCGACTTTACTAGTCGACACCTGCATCATAATTGGTTTTCAAGTCTCTCTAACTATACTACAACTTGTTAAATCAGTTAGGTCTCCAATTATTACTATCTAGTATCTACTTGTTAATGAACGAATATAAACACACACCTTCTCTGTCCATTCTAGAGAATAAGCTGCACCATAAAAGTCAAATTAGTCTTCAAAACAAGAAAAAGAAATCACATCTGAAGAAAATCACCGTTTCAGGTATTACGAAAACCCATACCACTGTTTACTCTTCACTATGTTTCTTTTTATTTTCCAGTAAGAATGTCCTGTCTACTTTTAAAATTCTTTATTTTATGGATTAACTAGTATTAAACATAGTGGAAAATTAGGGTTTCTCCCCACTAGATGAGCCAATTAGGGCCTCTCTCCTAAACACACGGTCAATTTGGTTTGACTGCTAATTTTTAAGTCAAACAACTAAAAATGACACAAATGCCCCCACCTAATTAAAATTGAACATTTTCTTTTTGAAAACAATGAGAGTTATAATTTTTAGTTGTTTGACTTGAAAGTTAATAGTCAAACTAAGTTGATCGTGTGTTTAGAAAGAGACCCTAATTTCCCATCTAGTTGGGGGAGGGGGGAAATCCTAATTGGCTCATATAGTGGGGGGCATAGTACAAAATATCAGGATATGGATATTTATCGATTTCTGATTTATGGATATGTATCGTGGATATATCTCTCTCTTTGGGGATATTTGACATTGTTTCACATGCAAATATCGTGGATATATTCAAAATATCGATAAATATTGTGGATATTGTGGATATTTCTTAATATATCATGATACATTATTTATATTTATTTGAAATATGATGGTAAATATTAAATAAAATTGTTACATATACAAAATATCGCAAATATAATTGAAATATCACCGATATTTACAGTCGTATATCTCTGAACATATCGGGATATTTATATATCTTTTTCTGAAATCTGGATAGATATCGACAAATATCACGATATATCAGGATATTTTGTACTATGGTGGGGGGGTAATACTAGTTAACCCTTTTATGTATTACAATTTTTAGTTTTTACTAAAGACCTCCTCATCTTAGGCGATGAGATCTCCTTTTGTTTTGATTGCTGAATCTGATGAATTTTGACAAACAGTTTATACCTAGGAGTTCCTCAGAAGTGCTTATCACGTCTGCTGATTCACGAATTCGGGTTGTTGATGGTGTTGATCTGGTTCACAAATTTAAAGGTATCAGTGGAAGTGAACACATTTCTCTTTTTTTTGGTGCATGTGTCTCAAAGTTGATTTCTTTATTTTGCAATTAACGAAAATTATAGGGATGCGTCTATCTTGAATTACTTGGGTTGGCTTATATCAATACAAAATGTATCATGGGGTAGGGGAACACTTGGCGCTTAAGCCTCTAGTTTGGTATTGATATGATATATCTTTACATGTGTGCTAATCTTTTAAAACTAGTTTAGTTAATAGTAATTTTAGTTGAGTTAACATGGCTTACATTTTAAGCTTACTGGATGGGGAAGTGAGACTTTCTTGTACATGATTCTTCATATTTTCTATGAGGACTATGCCAAGCGCCTGTACTGAGGCTTAACTGGTTTGATCGAATAATGTTTTTTTTTTAAAAGTCAAGAGAAGATGAGAATTTGTTTCGGGAATTTCCAAAATTGCTTTTGGCATAAATTTCTGTTGTTAGCTTTGAGAATCTGAAATACCATATTTGTTTATTAGTTTATGTATGAGCTTAGAATTGAGAGCTACAAACTCATCAATTCGTAATATAATTTGAAGGTCCTTTCTATGTCCACGAATTGTGAACTTCGTAGTTCATACCATTTGTTTCTTGCGCCTTCCATTTGACAATGCCCAGAACTAAAAAGAGATCAGTGTTGTTACAACATCACAATGATGGGTGGTTGTAGAACGTTATGATCTCATATCCTAAAGAGCATGTTAGCACAATTGCATTATAGATATATCTTTTATCTCGCATAGTTTTGAGTACTCATTGATTTAGTAATTCTGGGATTAGGAAGTTACGGACCCGCAATAACTTATAAACTTTGCATTTCTTTGACAGATCGATCTTTCTATTCTTATTTGAGTAGTGTTTTTGATGTACCAGTTTCTCTGAATTTACTAAATAGAGTTCCCTACTTAATTTCAAAATGTTAAAGATACCAGGTATCGTAATAATAACTCAATGGACCACGAAGAATTCTGAGGAACTCTAGTCAGCTCGGAACATCAACCTATGTCTGAGACTTTTGAGTCGCATATTTACATCGTATCCGTTAATTTACTTACCATGCATGCCGTTTCGAGTTAAATAACGATGCAAAACATAAAATTAAGATGAATTACAAATTAGCTTTGATTTTTTCCAATTGGACCACCCTGAATTTTCAGTCCCATTAAATATGTATTTGTTTATTTTCGTATTCGAATAATTTGTTCTAACATTGTCGATGTTGGTGCGATTTCTTGACAGGATTTAGCAACACAAGCAGTCAAATTTCGGCCTCCGTTACATCAAACGGAAAGCATGTTGTCTGTGCTAGTGGTGACTCGTATGTCTATGTTTGGAATCTTGAAGGTGATTCGAGGCCAAGCAGAAGCAAGGGTGTCACTGTCACGAGCTCTTATGAGCATTTCCACTGTCAAGATGTGTCAGTAGCCATTCCTTGGCCTGGTGTAGGTGGTAATGAAGGGATCCTAGATAGTTGCAAATGGGAGTACAATGGATTTGGTAACCTCCAGGACGAGGTGCCTGGAGCCCAAAATACACCCTTGATGGTTGAAGAGTCCAATGGGCATGCTAGCCCAATGCATGGTGTCCTCTCCAATGTAAACAGTGGCTACTTCTTTGATAAAATGTCAGCAACATGGCATGAGGAAAAGTTGCTTCAGGCCACGCAGTGCCGTAGATCTCAAGGCAGTTTCGACTTCTCTAATGAGATTAAGCAAGGGAGATCAGCTTGGGGCATGGTAATAGTGACTGCAGGCCTAAGAGGCGAAATCAAGACGTTTCAGAACTATGGATTGCCATTTGCCGGTCCGACTTTAAAAGCTAATGGCTGGGGCAGTATCAAGTTGGCAAAACGGTGGTTTCGTGTACAAAGTGAGTGACAATTGTAATATTTGTGACGTCTGGCTTGATGTTATTGCTAATCTCATATGGAAATGGAGATACCCAATGAGATCGGACTGGTATTGATGTAGATTAAACTGGCGGAAGCTTCAGTTTAACAAATCTACTCTTGAATTAAACAAAATAACTAAAACTAAACCAAATCTTTATTTCTCTCTGAAATATTCTCAATAACACAACTCCTCTCAACCCTAATTATAAACCTATTATTTATACTAATCCTAAAAACTATAAACCAATAGGAACATGACATGTGTCAACAACTAAAATAAAATAACTAAACTAGTGGGCTTGCTGCCCATGTGCTTGACCATACTGATGTCTGCATCACTCTCCCCAAGTTGAAAGAATTTGTCCACAAACTACAATGATGGTGCATTAGAAGCGGGAAAAATTGATAGCGCTTCATGCTGGAAATCTGGAACAGTGTCAAGTGGTTCTTCAATAACCTCTCCAATATCGTCATCTCCTTCTGCGAATAAAACAGGGCGTTTTTTTTTCTTTGGCATTTAGCAGCAATGTGGCCAATAACACCACACTCAAAACACTTCCTAGATGCAGAAAATGCATTGACAGGATGAACTGTAGTAGAGGCAGTACTAACAGGTGATAGACCAACAGAAGATGATGATGAATTGGACGACTTGTGGAGATCTTATGAGTTTCTAGCATAAGTAACTGCATTTGCCATAGTTTGAATATCAACAAAGGACAAATTAGTTTGAATGCGTTTCTGTAAACCATTGACATATCTATGGATCTTGAATTCTTCGGTCTCAGTCATATTTAGGCGAGTGCATAGCAGATTGAAAGCTTCAGTGTATTCTTGAACAGTAGACAAGTTTTGCCGCAAATTATGTAGGCGATTAAACAAATCACGCTCATAATTATTAGGAACAAACTCTTTGCACAAAGCTCGTTTCATCTTAGACCAACGCTGCACCAATTTCTTGCCCTTAACAGTGTGACCTCTTTGGTATTCATCCCACCATACCTGCACATAACCCCCTAATTTTATAGCTACCAGTCGAACACGCTTGGCACCCGAAATGCTCTTATATTCAAAAATCTTTTCAATTCGAGTCAACCAATCTACAAACACATCAAAGATCCATCTTCTCATCAAACTCGTACATCAATCTTAATATCACAATGATTATTTTTTTTTTTTTTCTAACAAACGAATTAAACAATCAACAATATTTAAATTAGTAGGTACACGACGATTACCGCTTATAGAGCATCGCCGCCTAAAAGAATCAACGTCGGAAGAAAGATAGAGAGTATCACTAGCATGTCGCCTGAGTGATGGTGGAGGAAGTTGAGCTTGCCTAGCTTGCCAAGGGGGAACACGCTGAGTATGAGGTGGCCGACCACCTCTTACCTCTATTTTCACCGCCATGACCACGTCCTCTAGGAGCCATGCCATAACCAACACCCAAGTGGTTCGGCTGAATAAAAGGACCCTCCTGCATGTTATTTACTGGCGGTAGACCGTGTAGCTGATGTTGGCCCACAAGTTGCACTTGCAGTTGTACAATAACATGTTGTCTCTAATGGGAAACAAATCGCTCCAATGGTTGGAGTTGTGGTAAACTTAGCACAGAATTAGGTCTTCCCCCACACTGAGGAGGAATAACAGCTGGAAGATTAAAAGGTTCACGAACTAATGGAGGAACCTCGACTGGATGGTCATGCTGGAGCCATTGTTCAACTCGTTTACGGCCCCGCCATTTGCAACTATATCGATAAGACACGGGTGAGGAGTCGAGTGACCGCACCGAACATCAAAAGGACGCAGTGGTTGGTACCGTGTCGCAACTGCGCTTCTAGCAAGACAAGATTCGTGGGTGCCGGAATTATCAGTAGTGTCTGCAGTCGCGATGAGTAGTGACCAAGGTAGGAGGCAAGAGTACTGTAGTCACAATAGGCGCACCCACTACTTCAAGACCCTGCGGCGCTGGAGCAGTCTGTTACCTAGAAAATTCTTGTTAAGGATAGCTTGGCATAGGCGCATATCCCAAATTAGGGTTAGGCGCATAATGTGGCACAGATTGATACTGACTAGGATTCCAAGACTGATAATAAGGAGAATAACCCTGATACATCATCTATTGCTGATAGAGATCTGGATAATAGTCGAATGGCATAGAAATTGGCGATGTCTGAAAACTTTGAGAATGCGCCATTAATGGTGGAACCTGTGACGGCTACTAAAAAGGTAAACTAACTTCTGGAGAAACCTTAAAATTTTGTTGTTGGGCGACTAGAAGCGCATTCAAGGCTTCTTGCATAGCTTCAAACTTGGCATTCAAACCTTGATAATTTTCTTCTAGGTGTTTCATCTCTGGTTTCTTGATATACGACATAAAAATTAAAACTTTGATCTTGAAAGAAGACAAAGACAAAAAATTGATTTTCGGATGAACAGTAACGCGATGAATAGTGTTCCCGATGAATATTGTTTCGTGAACAGTAACACATAAAATTAAAAACGAATACGAAAAAGAAAAATTGGATTTTACTCGGGAACGATTCGTGCTCCGATACCAAATGATGTAGATTAAACTGGCGGAAGCTTGAGTTTAATAAATCTACTCTTGAATTAAACAAAACAACTAAAACTAAACCAAATCTTTATTTCTCTCTGAAATATTCTCAATAACACAACTCTCCTCAACCCTAATTACAAGCCCATTATTTATACTAATTCTAAAAACTATAAACCAATAGAAACACGACATGTGTCAACAACTAAAATAAAATAACTAAACTAGTGAGCTCGCAGCCCATGGACTTGACCATACTGATGTCCGCATCAGGTATATTATAAGTGGATCAGTTCATTCAAATACCCATTAATTCGACTTCCCACGTGTAGTTGGGAATTGTAGAGTTCAGATTCTTTAAATTTGAAAATAAAGTTGTTGTTAAAGGTGGTGAACCCACGACAAGAAGCATGGAGGGCATTCTTAATGAATCAGATTGTCTCTCCATTGGGCATTCTTAAGTCCACATTGTTACATGTATGTAGAGAGAAGCAGAGAAGTATTGCATTCAATTGCAAGAAGAAAAAAAAGGTAAATTACAGAATTTTTTTTTAGTCCCAAAAACAAGGTAAGTGTTGATTTTACATATAATTGGTTAGTTGTTTGTAACAAACGGTTATAGTATATTTGTTTCTTTTGACACTTTACAGAAGTAAATATTTATAAAAGCCTATGGACAAATCGTCTGATACTGCTACTGTATTCAGAACATAATTTTAATTTGCTTGGGGATCACGCATGTTTTCCACATTTGCATAATAAAACCAACAAGAAATTGAAGAATCAAAAGCATATAAGTATTCCCGTAGAGTAATAGTTACCACAAAGCTAAAATTAACTCATATATTTAACAAAAGACATATACTGTTTACAAGCTATGCTCGAATAACATTAGCTGATTAGCCTTTAGACTCCATGAGCTTGAAAAGTTGAAACATACATGTAGAATGTAAATGTGTAACATAAACCAAAAAAATCAATGACTGGAATTCTCGAGAATCAAATCTTGTTGTCGTTGATCAGAGATGAGGACCACATCCCATTCTTCCATTCTTGATGAACCCTGAGTCGGTCAACCGGGTAAGCAAGCTTCTCATCAGAGCTCTGAAAATAAACATGGTATTGGTTAGAAGTCCTTCCAACAATCCTTCCAACCCACCAACCCTCGTTATCATAAGCGTCGACTTTGTCTAGTGGACGAAAATCACAAACTTTAACTTCAGGTGGTGTAGGCCTTATTTCACTTGCATGCACAATCTCTTGCAATTGATGTTTTTCATCATCGGTTACTAATGTCCTGTATTCCACCACGTACTGGTTACGATCCAATCGCATAACAACGATTGCTGCATAGTATGACCCTACGTAGCCTTCTTCCTTGCTATGAACTTCAACTAAATCACCCCTCTTAAATGCCATTGTTGATTACTACTATACTTTATAGAATGTGAGATCTTGTACTTGAAGTCTTGAATAGTTGAATATAATGAACCGTGCAATGCTGTTTGGGTGAAGAGATGTATATATAAGCAATAAATACAGGTGGTTGCTTGTAAATTACGGTTCCAAATAACAAGTGGAAACGGATTACTAATTTCAGTTGAAGACCAGAATTAGAAACCAGTGCCAGGTTGCGACTTGCGACCGACCTTAACTCAATCTTACGGCGGATACTTCTTCATGTGTTGGGCACTCACACAATTGTGCTGGGCAGACCCCAAAAAAATATAGGTCTGCATTTGTGTTGGGCACTACATATGGTCCAGCACACCCCCAAGCCCAAAACCCAACTCGCAAAAAATTCGAAAAACCAGTTAGAACCAGTTTCACCCTTTCTCTTCTCTCTACGTGATTCAGCCTATCTTTTTCGCCTTTAGCAGCTACCGATTGCACCAAACCAATTTATGGTGTACTCTACTGAACTAAAGCAAGTAGCTGGCCCAAAAAAAATACTTGAATAACGTGATATAGCAAAGCCACCACATATGCAGGCGTAATGAATGGAGTTTTGAAATAGGTTAATTGATTCATTCGTTTGAAAATGGTATTACACCAGAAAATATGGACAAGAGAGAGAAGTTGGGTGTCACATTGCGAAAGGCCGGCCCGCTGAAAGCCATGGTGCACAAGAAATTGCATCCCAACTTCCCCTTTCAACTTGTTCAAGGCTGATTTCAACTTCTTGGTCTACTACGAACAAGCTTGTGAGTTGTGAGCGACTGAATGCACCTCCCAATCTCGCTTAATGCTAAACATCAACCCATGAACCCATCGGGAACAACTTTAACCGTTAAGAGGGAAGAGAGTTGATGAATTGTAGTCGTAACTTGGATTATGTCACGTCAGTTAATAAGTTCCTGATCGAAATTGGTACTTTCAAGTCCCAAGTCAATTTTTTTGGATTATAAGATTGATGTAAATGAGGTTTTTGAAGTACATCTGTTCCCTTTTATATATATATTAAAGGTGGAGAGAATCAAAATTTAGGGTGCCATTTAAAGTGAAACGCCAAATTATTTAAAAAAGGTGGCTCAGTTCCAGTCTTGTAGAAGATGTACCACTTATTGTTTGATCTCTCACACTTCGAGAGAATACACTTGGAGAGAATCAAACTTTCAGTTGCATCTAACCATGGAGCTATCCTTACTAAGTGAGAAAGGCTAAACACGTTGGCAAGAGGTTAACTTGACGTAGGGGGGTTATTTTTAGGTACTCGCTATGGGCACAACCCATTTTGTGTTGGGCGGACCCCAAAAAAATAATTCATTAACAAAAAACATCTTAATTTGTGTTGGACACCACCCAACTAAATACAAATAATCTGGAGGCAACCTATTTAGTTTTTTTCTTCTTCTTCTCACTCATTCATAATCCATAATCCCTAAACTATACCCTAAGTGGAGGAAACCATAAGTGGAGGAACTTCGAAACAATAAAATGGAAGACCCGAATTTTTTAGAACACGAAGATGAACCATTTAATGAACACATGAGAGAAAATGAAAAAGAGAGAGGAATGGAATATGACAAAATGAGGGAAAATATTTAAAATGAAGAAGTTGCAATGGGAAGTAAAGCCGAAAATAATACGGAGATAAGAAGAAATACTCAAGGACATAAGGTAAACCTAGCTTGATTTTTTGATTTTGCGTGTTTTGTCCGAGTCCCCAACGACCCCACCACATCGAAATTGGGCATCTCGAACGATCCGGTCACATCGATAGCTTGAGTCCCAAACGACCCAGCTACATCGATTAACTTCAGTATAAACGATATGACCACATCGAATTGGGTGAGTCCCAAACGACCTAGTCACATCGAATGAGAAAAAAATTATTAAAATGAAATGAAATTTCACCAAATCGATGACGTACGTAATTACAATTCTAATAAAATTGTATAAAAAAACAATTTGTATAATACATCACTTAACAATTGTTCTTCATGCATGATCTTTTGCGGGGTTCCGAGAACCCTGGAAACTCGAATGACGTGGATGATGTTCAACCACTTTTAATGGATACAACAAAAATATTTACTACAGATGATCGAGGTACAGATTAGGTATTGATTTTATTTGTTTTTATTTTCTAAATGAAATTATATTAGTGTATTGATTGTTATTTTCTTTCATATCTTTAGGTATTTCATATACGTAATGACGTAATTGGTTGGGCAATTGCTCGGGAAAAACATTAATGTAATGTGGTTGTGGTAATTGGGAAGTCGCAGTATGTTAATGGGAACCGAGTACCAAGGCTGGATTTAACTTGTGAGAGTTCGGGTATATATCGTTCACACAAAAAGGAAGGTCAAGATAAGGCTAATAAGATAAATACGGGAACAGTAAAATGTGGATGTCCATTTAAGTTAAGATGTTGTTTCTAACGCGGCACTGTGGATAGTTGGAAAATTGTTGTTGTTAATGGTATTCACAACCATCCATTGGCGAAGACCCTTGAAGGATATGCATTTGTTACTCGGCTGACCGTTCCACAATTCGAGTACTTGTTAAAGATGACTCAAAATTCAATTAAGCCTAAAGAAGTTTTGAAATCCATCAGAAATAGGTATCTTGAAAACTTATCCAGGATATATCAAGTTTATAATGCGAGGCACAAAGTGAGGACGTTAGATATGAATGGTCGCATGCAAATGCAGAGATTGCGTGAGATGTTAGCAAAAAAACCATTATTTTGAGGAGGTAAGAGAGGATACGAATACGGATGAGATAACGGGATTGCTATGAGCCCATCTAGAGGGTGTTAAGTTGGCTCGGACTTTTCCAAAAGTTATCATCATAGATGCCACCTACAAAACCAATAGGTATCGGTGGCCTTTTGTACAGTTTGTGGGGGTGATTTCAACCTGGAAGTTTTTCACAGTCTGTCAAGTGTTGCTTCAGTCTGAAATAACAATAGACTATGAGTGGGCTTTGCGGCAGTTTAACGGCTTGCTGGGTGACGAAAGGTCATCCGTGATCGTGTCTAATAGGGAGTTGGCCTTGATGCGTGTCGTTGATACTGTGTTCCCTGACGCACACAAGCATCTCTATAGATGGCATATCGCTACGAGTGTCCTTCAAAAATGCTTTGATTTTTTTTCAACCACAGAACTTGTAGAGAAAGGCCAGTTCTCGTGAAATACTGTAATGAAATCGAGGATTGAGGATACCTTCAACCGTAGATTTGCTGTTTTGGAAAAATATTATAGGGTTGAGTACTCCAATTTTGTTAGTTATTTACGAGAGACTTGATGGCCTTACAAAGATCGATTCGTATGTTGTTAGACAGACCAACACATTCAATTTGGGAGTACAACGACCAATAGAGTCGAAGGGTCTCATGCTCAGGTGAAAAGTGTTCTAGGAAACACAAACAGACATGATTTTCTAGGTATGTATTACTTGATTCACCCAATTTTAGAGATTCAGATGTCCGAGATTAGAAGTACTTTTAAGAGGAGTCTGATTCTAACTCAGCACTGCCACAAAATTCCGTTATTTCGTGAACTCAGAAACCTGGTCTCTATAAAATGTTTGGACTTGCTTTTTGAAGAACTAAATACCCGCGTAATGGATGTTGCTAAAGACTCTGAGTTCATTTGTGGGTGTTATTTGCGCACCAGCCATGGATTGCCATGTGCTCACGAAATTATAGAACTTCAAAAGCAATAGCGGTCCATATCTTTGAGTGCTATTGATCCCTTTTGGAAAACTTTGTCTGCTTCTCCAAATGTGTCTGTGGGTGTTGGTCCCGATTGTAGACCTTCAGTGAATATGTTCCATAAAAGGTGTGAAATGGCTTCTGAAGAAGAGCATAAGGTTATGGTTAGGAAACTTATAGAGATTGCCATGCCAGAAAGTACATGGCTAGAACCGCCTCAGGAGGAGGCAAAAACCAAAGGTCGGTGTAACGCCCGTATTTTTAAAATACATATTTATTTATTAATTAATTAATTTAATTATTTATTTTCAAAATTACCGGATTGGACTCGGGACATGTGGGCATGGTTTTGGGCCGAAGTTCATGTTGGAGAAGGGTTTAGACCCCAGTATATAAACACATTGTTCTAGAGAATAGGTTCATAGAGAATAAAATATATTAAAAATGGAGGCAGAGTTTGAAGCTCGTTTGCTCGAGCGGTGGAGCCACGACTTCGGACTCGGAGAAATTAATTAGGAGTGTGGAATACGTGAGTAGCTATTTTGCTATTTCACCAGTTTGTAGTTTTCGCATGTCGGTATATCGCCTACTATTTCTATTTTATATCGCTTATTATCCCGCTTTTATTCGACGTCGATGCGTCGTGATTTAATAAACTTTGTTAAATATCGAAATTTGATTGAATCATTAAAGCTTTGGAAGCTTGAAGCTTCGGTTTACATTAATGGCGTAATGGCGGCGGAGAACTTCGCCATAAACTTTTGTGTGGACTGTCATTGTTGGTTGTTGTATTGTTTGATGATGGGTTGTAGATTAGGTGGGGAGGGTTTGAGTGAGGCCGGAGGTTTGATCATCGGTGATTGGATGAAATTTGCTCAAGCTCAAAGACGTCGTTAATGGTCGACGCCGATATGGAGAAAATCTTTCGTCGAATGGTTTGTATGGATTGTTGATAATGGGTTGAAGTTGGGTTGGGTGATGCGTGATGTCGGCAGGCGGTGAAGCGTTGAGGGAGGCGTTAATGGCGCATCGCCATTCCGTGGATAATCGGGACTTGGGGTTTATCGTGTAAAATCATTTGAACCGCTTTTGTTTTAGATTTGGTGGGTTGTTGATGTAGGTGTGAATGTTAGGATGTAAATGGTGGCGGTTGGAAGCTTGTAACAAGTTTAATGGAGGTCGACATTTTGTAGATCTAGTTTGAGGAAGAGGTTGAATCAATCGACATTAGAGTTATTGTCTTTATTAAAGTTATAGGGTTTTTGTTTGTGAGTAAAACCGATATGATGAAACGGGAGTGGGTGGCCTAAAATTTGGTGGCGGGCTTTGGTGGTGGAGGATGTTGGAGAAGATGAAAAGATTACCAAGCCGATTTGGGCTTTGGGCCTTGGGCCAAAACCTTTGGTTTTGTTTGGGCCCGGATTCTATTTTAAGTTGTTGGGCGAAATGTTTAAGTGTTTTGTCTTGGGCGATTTCTTTTTAGTGGCTAGGGCCGAAATTTCAATGGTGGTTGGGCGAAATTTCGCTTTTAGTTTTAGTGGTCGGTTTAGTTCAATTTTGGACCGAACCACTTAACCGCTTTTAGGCGGTTTCTAATATTGATTGGGCGATCCATTGGACTTAAAATAGATCTACATGGGTCTTTCAACTTTTAGACTTTCGGGTTCTAAGGTTTGGGTTTGGCGGTTAATTGGTCCGAACCATTACCTTAGCCACGGAAGCCATGCACCTTTGCCCTTAGCCATGAACCATGGCTATGACCACTGAACCCAATCGAACACCGGAAACGACAGTTTGACTTTAACCGGGACATGTTGACTTTTGACCATTGACGGTTGACTTTGACTTTGACCATGACATGTTGACTTTGACCTTTGACCGTTGACTATGAAATGTTGACTTTTCCAGTTTTTCACCTATTTGATTTGTATGGACAAATATAGTAATAAAATATTGTCGATATTATATAACTTGGTTGGTCATTATCTAATTTAGATTTGACGTGAGTAGTGTGTAAAGGCATATATATATTGGGCTTTGATTGTGGACGTGGACTGTGGACTTCTAATTGTGTTACGCTTTTATGTTGTATATTATATGGACACATATAGTAATAAAATGTTGTGGAAGCTTGTATAAATTTGGTTGTCATTATCTAAGAAAAGATTTGACATTGATGTTGTGTATTTTGACACGCGTGGCGATATTGAGATGTTAGGAGACATTATATTCCTAATACGTTATAATAAAAATGTATGCAATACGTTGAAGCATTATGACATGATATCATATGTTGGGATATATATATTAATGTAATATCTTGGAGAAATTTATATAAACACTCCATTATTATATATGTGAGATGCTACTATGAGGTAGCATAGTATTGGTGAATATTTGCCCACGGGAGTGTGGTGTAGTGCAATAATATATTGGCACGTGAAAGTATGAAAATGGTTATGAGATATACTGAGATATTTCTATATATTGTGGCTTAGTGTAATAAGGCAATTGACCTGCACGTGATATAGTGGATTTATTATGAGTCATTAATGTATGACACTTGAATAAATTACGTAATGAAAATCCTAGAACTTAGCTACCACAACTCATGTGATTGGCCCTTCTGGCGTTTCAGTTAATCTGAATGGCCTTCGGGCGGCCCTTATAGCGTTTCAGTTAATCTGAATGCCCTTCGGGCGTAAGTAATGTGATTGGCCCTCCGGCGTTTCAAGAAGTCTGAATGGCCCTCTGGCGAAATAATAGTGGCTTGATTATTCCGTTCGCAAAATAGAACGATGATGCGCCAATATTTTTATGCCGAATAGTGGCGATTACCCACATAGATTTGGCTTCCGTGTGAGGATTTACGGTGTCGCGCATCCCGCCGGGGGTAGTTACGCATCGAGTGACTCATTATGTAAGGGAGGCATGTGGATGTACATGTTCGGCGTTGGGTAAGCGATTGTGGTAGCCAGGGGAAACTAGGTAAGACATAGATATGACGGTGATTTTAGGGACACGCAAAAAAAAGTCCGAAATAATCTTATTATGGTAATATGCTTGGTTGATTATTTGTTTAGTTGAACCTAAAAGCGCCTCGATGGAGGAACTACATGCCTTATTTATTATCGCGATAGTTTGTTGTGTGGTTAGTGGAAAGTTAAAGCCTCGGATGGAGGAACTACCGCCTTTATTATTGTGCTTAAGGATGTTTGTATTAGTCGTTGAAAGTTAAAGGCCTCGGTGGAGGAACTAACCGCCTTGTGGATTGTGTATATATATGTATATTATATGTTGTATTTTAGGGCTACTCACACCAAAGATTGTTTATAATGTCAACCCGATTTAGATGTTTGTTTATCGGGTGTGTTCATAAAATGAACATAGTTGATAAGTATTAGACGGAGTTTAGTGATGGAAGATTGATTGGTTGCTTGTGGTTTTGCGTTAGCATTGCATCTCGAGTTGTGTTTTGTTTTCTTTTGAGGTGATATAGATTTTCAGTCTAGACGATGTTTTACGTATTTTCATTTGTAAATTTTTGTAATGAAGAGGACATTTGTATAATGAAACTTTTATTTGGTTTTTTAATTATCCGCATATTTAAACTGTTGATGGGTTTTTGGGAGTGGAGAGTGCGTCACACCTCGGAGATCGAAGAGTCGGGGACAAATAATGTTTTTCCGAATTCTGTCGAAATTCGGGGTGTGACAGTCGGCCTAAGGGTAGTTGTAAGAGAAAGCTTCAAACTGAAGATGAGAAGTCTTCAAAGCGAGATCCATCTGGTTTGGAACATTCTCAACGTGAGCATGAAGAGTGGGTCTCATCGCAACAATCAGAATCTACGCCAAATTCCAAGCCTTCTCATAAAACACCCACACCATCGAAATATGATACTCCAAACCCACCTGTAGAGAAGTCTTCTCCAAAACCACCTTTGCTACCAAAAAAACCACACCACGAAAGAACTCTTCTCAAAAATCACCTTTACCACTTAAAACAACCACACCACAGAATAACTCTTTTTAAAAATCACCCTTACCACCTAAAATAACCACCCACGGAATAACTCTTCTCAAAAATCACCTCAAAAGTTAGACATTGGCATCCTGAGGGGGCCGAAACATTAGGGTTTGGATATTCTAGAAGAACTGCACAAATATATTGTTAAAGTGGATGACCCTGTGGGTTATGGCAATTGCGGGTATAGAGTAATGTGCATTGCACTGGAAAAAAGTCAGGAAGAATGGTCGTGGATGAGAAATGAGTTGTTACAAAAACTTAATGACAACCTCCCCCTATACTGTACATTGTACACTCACAATGAGGATATGTTTGTGAAACCTACAATTTCCCATGAATGTGGTTGGGCACCCCCTGGTAAGTGGATGAGCATGCCCTTTACTGGATATCTATTTGCTTCGAGATTTAATGTCGTCCACGTACATTTAGGAAGTACGTACTGCTATCTTATCTTGCCACTGAGAACCCAAGTAAATCCTGAGAGAGTAAATAAATTGTTGGGTACCGCTTTCGTACATGGATGTCATTTTGTCCATGTTGAACTTGCTAATAATTGTCTGGTTCTAAAACCGATGCAAAGATGGCATAGAGCTTGACACTTAATTGCAGATAGTTGGGATATTGCATTACAAGCAAGACAAGCGCAATTTATGGCATTGAACATTCTCAGTTTAGTATTGGAAGACGAGCACACTAATAATGGGTCCGAAATACCAATAATACATGTTATTGAATAAGTAATGACAAAGTATATCTCTTGAGAGGGAACCACAAGGATATAGTAATGAATGAGATTTATAGATTTAATCAAGAGTGTGACAATCGGTCTACCAAACTCGTCTATAAACAGATCAACAATGTATTTGATTGTCTACCCTTAGTAGCGTTATTAAACAAAGCCGTATTCTGTGTACACGGTGGGCTTTCTAGAGATATGGATTCTCCTTTTGACTTAAAGGATATCGAAAGACCAATTTGTATACCGAGGAGGGGGTTTGTTACACGATGTCTTATAGTCAGACCCAGTTCCAAGTCACGCTTGTGGGATAACTTTTGTCAAACCCGGGGTGCCAATAAGTATGGACCGGATGTCACCATCAAATTCTTAGATAAAAATTATATGCAATATATTGTGAGGGCTCATGAAGTGAGTTTTCTTCTTTTATAATCATTTGTTGTTTTTCTTGATAATTATCATTGTTATAATTTCTTGATAAACTAAGTTAGGTGGTTTATGTTTTTTGCTCAATTTCTATGATTTATTTATTTATTTACTTATTTTGGTTTTATTTAGGAAAAATAATGAAGAATTATTGAAAAATGGGCTCTTTTGAAGATGATGAAGATGGTTTGTTGTAGTTTCTAACAGGCTTTAGGGAGGAAAACAACATATTTTAATCGTTTAGGTTCTTTTTCATTGGAAATATATAATGAATAGTGTAAGGTCCACATATCTTTAAGTATATGTTACTCGAAGTATACTATTATATCATTTGAACCCATTAAAATCTTCTAAAACAATGTGAAATTTTATACGAAATCTTAGAAATTGGCAAAAAAGTGTATAGTGTTGTACAATATAGAATAAGAGAGTCAGAATATTAGAGGAGAAGAAGTGATCTTATTGATATCTAGAATATAGAAGATTACATCCTTTAACTAGTAAGTAGACATGTGCATACGCACTAACTCTTTTACAAACTAGTCCAACAATCATAACTATACATATAGAAATTTTCTAACAAATCGTGATTCCTGTTTTCATTACTAATCCGTTTTAATTTCCTATAGCAAATTATTTTAATCAAGTCTTAAAAATCTGTTTTAATTTATCAACAAATTGTTTTAATCAAGTTTAAAAAAACCCAATTTTTAATTGGGGGAGGGATACCGTTTTAATTTAGAAGTATGATTTCCGTTTTTAATAGGAGAAGGATTTCCGTTTTAATTCAATAGGGAATTCCCATTATAATATGAGAATGATTCCCATTTTAATTAGAAGTGCTATAATTTTTCTTTTCAATTGAAAAGAAATTCCCGTTTTAATAGGAGTTGATGATGTGGAATTTTAAGAGAGCTAGAAAAATACTTCTTATGGGAGCTTTAGTATTAACAAGGTTTTCGACTCGGCCATGGCCGGGCTCTTTCATAGTTTTCCATGACTTGGGTGCTTCTAACTTGTAACAACATTACAACAATGAGAAGAAAACACATACACACATACCATTTTTTTTTTCTACTCCTCGTTGTACCACAAACTTTGCTTTGTGTATTAGGTTATAATGCATACACAAAAATAATCCATGTATCAGTGTCGGACACATTTTGTATGTAATATACCTCAATTTTTAATATCTTGCCGTGTCAGACACTTCGTACTTATCTGTGTCAATATAAGTTGGAAACAGAGCTAAAATCATGTTGAGAAACCCATAACCTGCCTTGTGCCAATCCACCAAATTCATTTTCAATATTTTTTTTCTTTTTGTCACACTAAAGATTCCTTAGATATCAACACACCATAAATGGACTTATGTTTCAAACTTGTGCATAGGGTTTTTAGTGCATATCTTTTTTGTTTATGAATTTGAATAGGACATTGAAAGCCTTGAGCTCTACTTTATGCATTGAGCTTAGATGTACAACACCTTCAGATTAAGACCATGTAGTTGTCGTCTTCAAACCAAACTCATCCCCTACGCATATTATTACTTATTGAATTCCAGAATGAGTAGTAATTTATTTCTCGGGCCATACACTCACACTCATATTTCTTGCTAATTTTACACATTCTTCTATTCTAACATATCTGTTACCGAATCATGAGTGCTTCCTAAGATAACAAGCTACCGTTCTCCATGTGCTCCATACTTAGTTATATATCACTGCAAACTTGTTTCTTCTTACTGTGCAATGTCTTTTCCAAATCACATACACTGCCAACGTTTCAACACTTGTTAAGGATTTACTTCTTCAGTAATTCCCTACCGTTCAATCATGCAATAGGTGCAACTTTTGCAACTGGACTCAAACTAACATAAGTGTATGTGCACTTAGCACTTACCTTTTTATTGGTAAACACTTAGCACCTACCTGATAAGAGGAAAAAAAAAATTAAAAATCCTTATTTGATGTTATTTGTATCTGGAAGTTCCAACACCTAGCTCTATCAACTTGCTCAAGACCAATGACTTACAATCAGCCTAAAAGACAACCATTCAACAAATGTACCATTTGTTAGCAAATTACTTTGAAATAAACAAAAGTTATTGTTGAAATATAGTGCGCGTTCAGAGCATCTAGTATGTAGCACACATACGTTTAGTGTACCTTAGTTTAGATCACACACACATATTCTAGGAAAGACAAATCTTACCGATTTGAAAACCTTACTAAATAAACAAATTGAGCATTCAAATTCCTGTCAGACATTGAAGTGGACAGACTAAATTGAAATAGTTTCTATTACACCACTTGGATGTGTCGATAGCCAAGTTGGGATTGTTCTTTCTGGCCAGAGCCCCTCTACAACAGTTAGTCTTGATCATTGTAGATGGTCGATTCCATGAAAAATAGGTATATCTTGGATCTGGTTATGTTCAGGTTGATGCCTTGAAAAAATTTAATTATTCTTTGTAACAGGAGAGAATGAAGGGTTGTGTTAGAGATTTGTTAGGCAAAAATAGGATGGTCGCTTTTCTACTATTAGATAACCTGCAAGAATCCATCATGGATTTTGAGGTAATTCCTTAAAACTTCTTGCTAGCTGCTTGTTTAAGGATAGGAAAAGATTTGGAGGTCTTTCTGTGGTTTCTAATAGTTTTAGGAGAGGTAGGACTTTCAGTTTCTAAAGCCTTTTCCATGTGGCTTCACTCCTCTTAGGATAGTGCTACATAGGATAGAGACTGTCCATGTAAGAAGTACTTAGCTTTACTATTAGCTTTAATATAGAAAAAGGTGATGTATTGATATAGAGGAGTTCCAAGATAAGTAACCTCCTGAAATCATAATGGGTTCGTCATGGTGGGCATCCATATAAGGCCCATGTCTCTATAACACATATAAATTTTTTTCACTAATAATAATAAAAAAAAAATAGTACATCAAAATATGATAATGAATTAATAGTATATCTTACTATATTAGAAAATTTTGGGGTCTGATGAACAGTATTTTCACCTACGACACAGGGGAAAAATAGTAATTTAATCACATACCAAAACTTCTACACAGTTCTCGAATTTTCCTCTCTCCCGCGGTCTCCCCATTTCTCTCTCATCTCGAGCTACAAGCTCGCCACCCTTTCTCTCCACCGTATCTCAACAGTTCTTGAATATTCTTCTCTCATACTCCATCGCTCTTTCTCAAACCCCATCAAAGAATAGGAAAAAAAAACACCGTCAAAGGAACAAATTGAATTTAAGGTTGCTTCATCAATTGTTTACACATATGTCTTTGTAGTTGTTCTATTGTGAAGATTCGAATGGTCAAAATCAATGCACCATGTCCACTTGAAATACTTCCCTAGAATGGTTTTATGATGGCTGAGAATCCCAATCCAGGTTCAGCAGCAAAAAGAGGTATCCGCCTCCTCCCTCCTTCTGGTTTATTTTCATTTTATTTTCATAATTTCGTCCCAATGATGGTGAGCTATTTCACCTTCTAACTAAATTAATAATAAAATTGCTAGAAAATGTTTAAAGTGATTTCAGTATTTCTAACTAAATTAACTTTACGCTATTGTTCATTACAATTGACACTATAATTCTATGTTTCAGTTATTTTTTATGTA
Source organism: Coptis chinensis (assembly GCF_015680905.1). NCBI lineage: Eukaryota > Viridiplantae > Streptophyta > Magnoliopsida > Ranunculales > Ranunculaceae > Coptis > Coptis chinensis. Next base: position 97,315,217 of record NC_141459.1, read on the forward strand.
CACCTCTCAATTTCTATGATTAAACATTGGCCATCCCCATCAAAACCAAACAGTGAAACTCGGATTCTACAAGTCCGATCTTTTTGTCAAGTTCCATGGTCAATGAAATTTTCCCAGGTATTCATGCCTCTTAAGCTATTATTCTTTCGTAAGATTTTATGTGCATAAACTTGATTTTGATGTGCACTTCATGAAAAATACATTCATTATTTCTTACTTCTTTTTTACCTTTGGTAATATGGTATGCATTGTACTGAGTCATTGACTCAAATTAATGGTTCTGTGACTGATGTTGGTTCTAAATGTTTAGTAAGGCCTTTGATGTCTCTTTGATGGCATAACCCTTCGAAGAACGCAATAAAATTGATGAAACAATGTATATGAGATTATGTGATTTAGACTTTGCATGTTATGTGGGTAATGGCCATGTTAGAAATCATAGTTCAAATCATGATTACCATGAGTTGTTAATATCATTAAAAAGTCATAGCCAAACACTATAAAGCGAAGTTACAAAAAAAAAAACATAACTATAAATGCGTAATGATATACTTATACTAACTGGGAGCAATGGTAGAAGTAGTTGTAACGCTCGTATTTGTAATATGTATTTATTTATTTATTAATTTATAATTTGTTGGATTGGATTTGGGATATGTGAGCCTGATTTCTGGGCCCGAGTCTGTGTTGGGCTTAGATTTCAAACCCATGTATATATTCATATTTTTCCAGAGAATAGGGTTTTTTGGATTAAAATAAAATAAAATGGAGGCGGCTCTCTTGCTAGAGAGTTGGAGCGCAACGATTTGGACTATGAGGGATTCGTGGAGCTTTTTATTAATGTGAGTAGTTATATTTTTCTCTTTTTTATCGAAACTAGAGTTTTAGAATAAAAACATTTACTGTCGAGTTTTTCTGCTCAGTTTCCTTGTGCTGCCTTTATTCTTCTTTCGATATTTTTCTTATCACGCTAAAGTGTTAAACTTGTCAAATTGTTAAACGGATTACTGTTATATATGGTTTGTTGTTCTTAATTATGTAAATTATTGTGCTGGCGAAGCTTGAAGAAGCGTTAATGGTGGCGCAAGACAGAGAGATCGTCTCTGTATACTTTTAAACTTTTATTGTGTTTAATATGTGGTGTGTTAGTTGGATATATGATTGGTTGTATTGGGAGGTTTGAATGCCGGATTTGGGTGGGGCTGTTGAAGCTTTGAACAGGCGTTAATGGAGGCGCAAGCTCGAATTTGTACTGCTCACCTTTTTGTTGTTTGTTTGGTGGGTTATGTGGTTGTTATTCTAGTTGGGTTATGAGGATTGATTGAGGGGATGAGGGCTGTTGAATGAGGGTTGTGGGGAGCTTGAACAATCGGAAATGGCGGTCAAGATCTGTTGGAGAGTGATCTCGACAATTGCTAAAATCGGTGTTGGTGTGAATTAAAGTCTTAGGGGTTTTCACTAGGAGTCCAACTGCGGGGATGAGAGTGGGGGAGGAGAAGAGGTTATGGTGGCTGATTCCGGTGGTGGAGGAGAGCTGCTGGAGGTGAGGGAGACGACCTGGTTCTATTCTTAGTTGGGCTTGGGCCTTAGTTGTTTTCTTTGGGCCGGGTTATAACCTTTGGAACTTAGATTGTTTTGTTTGGGCCCGGTTTAGTTTAAGTTGTTTTGGGCCAAAACTAATTAGTTTTTCTTGGGCCAGTTTCTCTATTTGGTTGTTTGTCCCGGTTCACATTAGTTTAAGTTGTTGGGCCAGTTTAGTTTAATTTTTGGGCCAGTTTCAGTTTATGTCCCCAATTGGGTCAAGTTGGATAAATTGGTTGGGTTTAGACTTTTGGGCTTGGGCCGAAACTAACTAGTGTTTTCTTTGGGCCAATTTTTATTTTGTTTGGGATATGTCCATATAACTTAATATATATCCAAATTGGGTCTTTAAATATTTAGATTTTTGGGTTTTGGTGTTGGATTTTGATTGTGGACTTTTGACTGTTTAATTGTGCTATGTTTTATGTTGTAAATTGTATAGACAAATCAAATGCTAAAATGGTGCGGAAGCCTGCATAATTGGTTAGTCATTATCTAAAAAAGATTTGACGTTGATGTTGTGTATTTTTGACACGTGACGAGATTGAAATGTTAGGAGACATAATATTCATAAACGCTATAAAAAAGTTATGCGGTACGTTTGGAGAAATTGTGACATTATGTGGTATGTGGAAATTGTTATTCTGTTAAATGATATTATATGTTATGATATCTATTAAATGCAATATCTTTGAGAAATTGATATAAATGCTCTATTATTATATATGTGAGATGCTACTATGAGGTAGTATAGTATTAATGGATATTTTCCCACGGGATTGTGGCTTAGTGCAATGAATAGTATTGGCACGTGGTAATGTGGGTTGTATTATAACGAGAAATGTTGAGCTTCAGTACAATTAAGTATACTGGCATGAGATAGAACAAGAATTATTCTGAGATATAAATGTATGACACCTGAATAAATTACGTAACGAAAATCCTAGAACCTAGCTACCACAACTCATGTGATTTGGCCCTTGTGATGGGCGTATGTGATATGATTGGCCCTTCGGGTGTTTCAGTGAATCTGAATGGCTTTTCTGGCGTAAGTAATGTGATTGGCCCTTCTGGCATTTCAGTGAATCTGAATGGCCCTTATGGCGTAGCCGAATAGTGGCTTGATTATTCCGTTCGCAAAATAAGAACGAGACGCGCGATATTTTATGCTGAATAGTGGCAGTACTCACATAATGGCTTTCATGTGAGGGTTACCTGGTATGCGATATCCCACTTAGGGTAGCTACGCACGGAGTGGTTCATTATGTGAGGGGAGGCATGTGGATGTACACGTTCGGCGTTGGATAGCGATTGTGGTAGCCAGGGAAACTAGGTAAGACATAGAGACGACGTGATTCTAGAGACACTTGAAGAAACTCTAAACAATAATTGTGATGATATATCAAAGTGTACGTTAAATCTATAATAAATGATTGATGGTGGTTGTGAAATTGGTTCAATGAGATGATTGGGATTATGTATATGATATGTTTGGTTTATTGTAATTTATGTTGCATTCACAAAGGTTTTGCAGAAGGGTGGGTTGAATTGATAATTTATGCAGGTGTGACCCACTATGTGATTTGGCTTACACTAGCATACGTATAGAGTAAGTTTTAGTTTGGTTATTCTATTATTAGATATAGTTGATCTAGTACGGTTTGAAGCTAAGACGCCTTAGTGAAGGAACTAAATGCCTTATTATTAATGAATTGGAAGCTAAGGCGCCTCGGTGGAGAAACTACCTACCTTAATTAGTGTATATAAGAATGTTGTATTAGTCGTTGGAAGTTAAGGCGCCTCGGAGAATAAACTAACTGCCTTTTGGATTGTGTATATATATGTATAAGTATAATTTATATTTTTGGCTACTCACACCAGCATTGTTTATAATGCTGACCCGATTTGTATGTTTGTTTATCGGGTGTGTTCATTAAATGAACATAGTTGATAAGTCTTGACAGGGTTAGTGTTGAAGAAGGTTGGTTACTACTTGTGGTTTGCGTTAGCATTGTATTCAGGATATGTTTTGTTTTCCCTTAAGGGGTAATAAATTTTAGTGGAGACAATGTTGTTTTGTATTTTCAGTTGTAATTATAATTAAAGAGTTGTTGAAAGGAGATTTGTAATTTAATCTTATTCGCGAGTTTTTGGTTATGAAGATGACTTTTGTTTATTTAAAAAATTTTATTGGTTTTGAATTATCCGCGTAATTAAATAGATAATGAGTTTTTTGGAAGTGGAGAGTGCATCACATCTCGAAAATCGAAAAGTCGGGAACAAATATTGTTTTTCAAATTCTGTCAAAATTTGGGGAGTAACAGTAGTGATTTCCTCATTTCTTGGATTACTTCATTACTATATGAGAAATTGATAACCTTTGCTTTTTAATCTATAAATAAGTTGGTATATTATGGAGTGTTGATAAAGAGATGAAAAGGCTTTTTAGGACACTGTCAACAATTCAAGGTGTCCTTGAAGATGCAAAGGAGAAGCAAGTAGCAGACATGGCAATAGTATACTACAACTTAAGGATGCTTCCTATGGATGATATGGTGGATGATTGAGCAACTGAGGCTAAGCAAACTAGATTTGAAACAAGACTACAAATGACTTATTCCAAGAAGGTATGCGACTCTTTTTTGTCCTGCTTCAATTTTCAACATATCAAGTTTCGACATAAGATCGCATCAATTAACAACAAGAGATATTTGCTGACATTTTTGCTGAAAAGGTCTAAGTTCCATATGAGACAAGGAGTTGTAGAAAGGAGATTTGGTTTATATTAAAACTGAGAAACTTGCTCATCTTTAAGTAACCTATGTGAGCTTTGTTAACCACCTAATAACGATATTGATTGATAATGTAGACAATTCTACTCAACCACCTACTAAAGAGCTCACACCGGGCCTATTATCTGTTTTTCACATATATTGAGGACCAATTCAACTAGGGACATGGAAAACCAGTACAGATATTGGATGGAGGTTTTAAGATGGTTTATTTTGATTTAATATTTTGAAGCTCATGGGTATTCACTAAATCGTCATATGTTTTATGGTTTGAGGAAGGTTCCAGGAAGCATATGCCTTGAGGAATTTCCCTGTAGAGCTCCCCTAAAGTTTATCTTCCTAAAGTTTAGAGTAAGTGTTCTCATGGTGTAATGGTATTGTCACTAAATCGGTTGCTTTGACGGGATTAACAAATTGTGGAGGCAAGCAGAGAATATTTAAACTGTCGATGTTTCGTCGGATGAATCTTTGCAGGTGGTTTTCTTTTATTAGATTAAAGGTCACCTTATAAGAAAATTAATTACTTCTTTTTAGTTCTTTAGGCTAATAAGTTTTGCTATAAGATTACCATTCAACATTTCAATTCTGGGCAAAGTTGATTTTACTCAAGTGTGACCATCCTTTTCACAAATGTATACTATATATTTGATTGTGATGAGTAGAGAATGTGATAGGTGCATATAGTTGTATCAAGAACATTCTCATTCATCTATTTGAAGACTTAATGAATGTTAAGTAGGTTTGTGATGGCCTTAACTTATTGTAAGCTAACTGGTATTATAGACTCTTGACAATGGTTATTGAAAACATCAATCAGTGTAATGATAGCGCTTAATGCATGGTGCATAGTGGATATCGCCTAAAGTCACCAGAAACTATTTTTTTTTCCTCAAATATATTTTGGTACTTTGATATGCACTACTTTTAATTGTATCTATGCTTCTTGTGTATTTTTTGTCAACTATATATGTATAATGTTTTGTGTTTTTCATTTGATATATATTTCTTTCAACTATTATATGTAAGGTTCGTATTTCTGAAATGTAACTAGAATTAATTTCCTTTGAAATGTTGGATTGTCAAGGTTTTCAGAGATGTATAATGAAAGAACAAATGTGGATTAAATATGGGAGCAGCTCACTTATCCCTGTTGCAAGCAAAAGTTCATGAGGGCTTGAGGTGCGATTTTGGTTCTCATATTTTTCATGTTTGCTACAAGTGTACTAGGTTTTTTGACTGATTCATGTGATCTCTAATTTAGGATGAGGAAGTAGGTTTTGCATACATAAGTCTGCGTGGAGCAGTGCACACCTTGCTGAGAGGGGACAGGATGGTTATAGATGATCAATTTGTCTTTTTTTGGACATGTTGTGCTCCTACACAGTGGCGGAGCCAGGGGGGCCCAGAGTACGCCCTGGCTCACCCTCAATTTCTTCCTAAAAAGTGACTAGTATATATATGAAAATGATTTTGTTATTAAACCCTCACTGTAACCGACCAAAAATAAAAACCCCTTTCCCTTAACTAACATGAGAAAGCTTTCCATCTCTAATTTTATGTATTTTGAGAAACAACACTTTTGGCAAGTGTTTTTCCTTGTTTGGAAAAACAAAAAAGATGAAAGAGAAAAAAAGAATAATAACATTCTCAAGTCTCAGTCCCAATAATTCATATGTATGTTTATTGGTATGTTTTCTAAACCTTAATTCCCCAATCTCTTATTTTTTTAGTTTTTTTATAATGAATTTTATTAGTTATAATTCAATTTTGTATGTAATGAATTCAATCCATCGGTTACTTGAGTCCATTGCAATTTTAATTTGTTGCATAAAATTGTAGTAAATTTACTTTTGAATCTACTTAAGGCATTGATTGGAATTTTGGGATTGAATGAAAACGAAAACAATTAAAATAAATGCTAAAGTGACAAAAAAAAAAAAAAAAAACCGGGTGTCTAAACATGTACAGTTTAAAACAATGGTGGGATCATAAACCATATTGGCGCAACAAGCTAGTTTGAAAATCCAAATTTTACTTACCTAATATAGATTTTTGAGAAAGCGTAAACATGGGAATTATATTCCTAATCCAGAATTTGTAAACGTTTTGTAAGTCTGTAACACCATTTTTTGCTATTAATATTAATTACCCTTTAGCCAAAAAAAAAAAAAACATTCTATAATATTCGTTATTACGCCTAAGTGCTTATTTTTTTTCCCAATGCTTTTTGGACTATTTTTCTTACAGTTCCAAAGAATTCATTGTTTTTTTCTTTTGTGGAATTTTAAAGTGGTTTCCATAAGCATATATATTTGTAAGAAGCATATATTTGTAGACACTTTCTTCTTAAGTTCCTAATTTTCTAAAGCTAAATGTCCGTGTATTTTTATTTATTTATTCCTCCTAAATCGATCTATTAAGCAATCTAGTTTTTTGTAATTCCAAAATTTACATGTCTTTTGTGATGGGAATCGAATTGTGTTTTTTTCTATTTTACTTTTAAAAAATATGCAAGGGAAAACAAAAATTCGACAAATTGGGTGTTATTTTATTTTAGTTTTTATATAGTGACTAGTTGTGGCTCATCCTCACCCAATTTCCTGGCTTCGCCACTGCTCCTACGTTGTACGTACCTCCAACACCTCTTTATACAATGCAAATACTAAATATTATTTAAGAGTTGCCTACTTATTGAATCCTATGTGCATCTACCTGTTAAATTATCCGATAAATAGTTCCAGCCTGATAACTCTTGATAAGCAGTACATATGCCCTGTGGTATAACATTCACCTATAAGGTAAGTTTCAGCCCCCATATCCAACTAACAATTAGTGTTACTAAATAAATTGCATATATACTAGGCATATATTATAAAACTTTACGTGATTTCATTAGGAAGATTATTGTGTCATCTTCTATTGTTGGTTTGGTTTGATTGCCAGTATAATTAGTAATGAAGGTGGTGTTGGACTGCTGCTAACTCGCTGGTGATATTTTTGATTTTACTGGTTTTTGAAGCTTAGGAGAAATTATAGCACTGTTATGCATTCCATAGATAGCTCTCCTTGGCTTCAAGTAACCCTATCTATTGAATATTATATGTAGGTACTTCTGTTTTTCTTTTCACCCTTGGTGTCGCGCATCTTGGCCTCGATGGATTATAGATATATGGCCAACTACAAAATCTTTTCAAGGTAAGTGAATTATGTCTGCAAATCCACGTAACAGAGATAATTCTTAGAGTATAATATGGAACTTAACTTCTTGCAATGGGAAAATTGTCAAAATGTTCTTTGTTGTTTGTCTTTGAATCACTTTATCGTATATAACAAATTAAAGTGGTCGAAAGATTCCGGTATGGTAAGAATTAGTAATATATATAATTACTTCATCACACTAAACAATGATTTTCGTCTGTTTGCTCAAAGAACAAAGAGAACACTTAAAGTAGGAATTGCCATTGGAACTACTAATGCTTCAATGGATGAATGGATGTAGATATAAACTTCTGTACATATGTTCTGTAAAAAGGAGTTTTTAAGGCCACATAATTTAATATCCTCATCTTACACTATATTGTAATTGGTCTGCAATATATTTTGATGGTGCTTATGATAGAGGTACTAATACCGGAGCAGCTGCAACCTTATGTAAAAGACATGATGGATGACTTCTAGGTGTAGTTTACAGCAGGTTCAAGGTACCATCCAATAGCTCGCGAAGGCTTTTGCAGTAGGGATAATAGTCTGACATGGAGATTAGAAGAGCACTGTACTATTATTTTAAAAAGCTTTTGAAGAGTGGTTTTTCAAGTGACTTTACAACCAGTTTATAGTTTTTCAAGTGACATTACGTAAATATAATTATAACACTCATAATATAGCTAAATGGGATAATAGGTATGGTGGAATTTGCCCGACCCCCGAGCTGGGTATATAACTTTGTACAACCTATGTGAGCATTCTTTTTGTTGTTTTCCTTATTTTATTTAGTGTTTTTTGATGAATTGCATTCAAATAACCGCTCTCTTGAAAGTGAAAGATTGAATGTCGAGAATGCAAAACTGGCGGAGATTGACATGCTTCAAGAAATTACTAATTAAAGCAAATTGAAGAGCACACCATCCAACATGAGACGATGTTGTTGTTTGGTCGGTGCAAAGGTCTTATCAAATATTTTTTACCTTAGCTTGAGAAGAGGATAAAAGAGTGTGCATATAAAGATTTATTAGATGTTGTTGCTAGAGTACGTCTTGCACCAAGGGACATACCTATCTGATGGCTATTGTAGGATAAAGTTTTAGAGCAGCTCTATATGAGGAGAAAGAGTTGTTTAACTGATGGCCTTCTATGTACTAAATATTTCTTTCAAAACTTGAATGATAATCAATGTACGTGGGATGTTGTTGTAGTTGTTTTTTTTTGGACAGTTTCTATTCCTGATGCGTATTTTGCTGGCCAATTATAAATTCGTAAAAATACGTGTGTAATAGTATAATTTATTGTTCTCTGTTTTTGTTTTCAGAAGAATTTAAGATTTAAAGCATAAAAGACCGCCCCCATGGACACAAAAACACCAAATCTTCTAACAAAGCAGCAATATCAAACAGTCAAATTACCAATGATTTATAGCATTAATAATTCAGTGTATTGTTGTAGATCTTTATGTACAGTCGCTCTATCACCATGATTCACCTGACCAAACACAATTTCAGGATTCCAAGATTACCAAGTGGCCCGTCGACCTAATTTGGCAAAAGTCCGACTTTGTAACATGGCAAAGTTTGGCAACACATAAATGGTCCACTGAGCTCTTAATTCACTCTCTCTATTTTTTTTACTGGTCCACGGGAGTACGGGACCACAATAACAAGTCACAATACAGGACCATGAAAAAAACACAAACTTTACTACTAAACTTACAAAATCTAGACAAGCCCTTAAAAATCACACGTTGTCAGTCAGTTGGCAGTTCACATCGAACTCTCCGAAAATCTCTCCTTTTATTTAATTTTATTATCTGCAGTCAACTTTAGGTAAAAAATACTTCTTTCTTTTTGTTATTTCTTAAAATTGAAAACCCTAGTTAATTGGACATGAATTTTTTTCACTTTAAATGATAAAATTGGAGTGAGTTTTAGCTGGGTAGTTGAAATTAAGTGATGGGTTAGTAGTTTGATCGTGTTTTTGGAGTTGATTTTGGTATTTTTGTGTTGGTTTGACTTTGGAACTGTTAAAAATTGTAAATTTTAGGATTTTGAATTGTGAAAATCAGTGGTGAGCATGTAATTCGTATCAATTTGGATTATTTTGTTGTGATTTGATGTATTTTGTGGTTTTAATTTGTCAGAAAATTGAAGTAATGAAGAAATGGACCGTGGGGGAAGGAAATCGAACCTATAAGGCTTCATAATAAAGGTGCGACATATATAATAGCTGCCGTTTTATTTTTTCATTGGGTCTCCTTAAGTTTAGAGTCTGATTAAGTTTAGATTAAGTTTTGAATTTTCTGATATTGATTATCATGATAGCAAATGGTTAGTCACTTAAGGTTGTTCCGCTCTAGCACTTAAGGTAATTTAAGGACAACAATATCCTTAAATTACCATCGTCTTAGTTCAAGTTTAACCATCAGACTTTTTCTAAATATCATGGGGATGCGAACCATCGTGTTACTGTTTCTGTGAAGGAGGGATGAACACATTGTTTTCCTACTAGGGCATGCATCTTTGTTGTTTGAGCTGGAGGGAGCTTCTGTGAGTAAGTTATCGCTCAATCAGGATGTTTTGTTGTTTGAGATGGAGCAGAAAATTCTTTGTGTTTTTCTGCTTAGTCAGGATGTTTGACTAAAAGGATTTAGTGGAGAAAAATCAAAGTTGGACCATTAGGATTATATATTTATGTAAGATGTTTATTTTGTTATACCAAACATTGGGAAGCGTTATTATTTAGCTGTTCTTGTGGAAAGTTTGAGTTATATTTTTTTCTAGCTGTTTACATTAAGTTACCAGATTTTTTTTCTTCACTGGTCCCCCTCACCCTCCAAGTTCATACTCCAGACTTATTATATTCTCTCTTTTTTCAGAAAAGTGTCCGATGGAGCAATCAAAAAATTATAACCAATTTCAGTACAGTGCGGCAGAGAATAGAAATGATGGACTTAGCACTTCAAATCAGAGATTTCTGCATGACCCATCGGGCTCCATAAACACAAACATTAGGCCACCAGATTTCACTTCATCAAGAGGAACTAAAGCTGTGAATTTCTCCATTCAGACAGGTGAGGAGTTTGCTCTGGAATTTATGCGAGATCGAGCGATTCCCAGAAAGCCTTCCATTCCAAACGTGGCTGGTGATTCGAGCAATGCGTCAACCTATATGGATCTCAAGGGAATTATAGGAATTAGTCACGGAGGATCTGACAGTGGATCAGATATGTCGATGTTTTCTACAGTTGAGAAGGGCCGTGCTAAGGAGTTTGAGAAGAAGGCCTCCTATGGACATGAAAACAGAACTTACTATGACTCTCTGCGACTAGGTCCACGTACCTTGTCCCGGAATGGCAGTAGTCAGAATTTTTCTCATGGCTATGCTTCTTCAGGAGCTTCCGATAGTTCATCATCAAAGATTAAGTTTCTCTGCAGCTTTGGTGGTAAAATCTTACCCCGTCCCAGTGATGGAAGGCTTAGATATGTGGGAGGTGATACACGTATTATTCGGATAAGCAAATCCATTTCCTGGCAGGAACTTTTACAAAAGACTGTGCTAATTTTCAACCAAGCTCATACCATCAAATATCAGCTTCCTGGGGAGGATCTTGATGCATTAGTTTCGGTATCTTGTGATGAGGATCTGCAGAATATGTTAGAGGAATGTAGTGTCCTAGAACATGGAAGTCAATCGCAGAAACCTAGGATGTTCCTTGTATCCACATCAGAGTTAGATGATCCTCATTTCGGTCTGGGTAGCATGGATGGTGATTCTGAAATGCAGTATGTAGTTGCTGTCAATGGCATGGACCTTGGACCAAAACAAATTCAAGTGGACAGTTAGCAAGTACTTCAGCAAATGATTTGGATCAATTACTTGGCCTTAATGCGGAAAGTGAGATGAGTAGAGCTGCAAGAGATTCAACTAGGACTAGTGCATTCCCTTTTGCAAGTTCTCCTGCACCTCCCACTACTACCGCACACATTTTAACTGAAGGATTACATTCAGCCACTTCTGTGCCAGAGAAGGGAGTTTCATTCTTGGATCCAATTGACAGTGTGAAACACCAGGAATCTGTACCGGTTCTACTGGCGCCCGATGCTTTGGTGCAAAGACATAAGTCCAATGATGAAGACAGTGACAGCTTTTTTGATGGAGCAGCTAACGTTGGATATACTGCCTCGGAGGCTGATTCGACTGAATTTGGCTATGAGCCACCTGTACCACCTCAGAGGGTTTTCCATTCTGAGAGGATTCCCCAAAAGCAGGCACAGCCCGAATTACAAAATCGATTGTCCAAGTCTGATGATTCCTTTGGTTCTCAGTTACGGATGTCACATTCACGTTCTGGCGTGTCACAGCAGGAGCCAATCACTGAATCCGTTGATAAAGTGAATGAAGTTAATTTGGCTTCCCAGATGGAGCCGCCAGTTTCCTCAGAAAAACACTGCAGGCTCCAAGGGTTGAAGAGGGTCTAGAGCAACTTGAGAAGTTTAAAGAGTTGGCTAATACAATTAGTACCAAGAGTGCACATGAGCTGAAGTCAGAATCTAAGAACTCTGAGTTGAATAGTCCAGGAACAATCACGATGGATGATCAAAATATCATTAAGATGGATGGGGTTTATCAAGAGAGTGACATTTGTAAGCCACAAGATACTTTCGTAAATGATGGTGGACCGGCTAGAGTCAGAACTAACTTGAAAGAAGTCTCTCATGACGAATCAAAAACAGCTGAAATCAACTCATCAGCTAGGCAAGTAACTTCTAAGCAATGTGAGGACCCTGCATCTATCCTACCAGAGCTTCATTGGGGTGAGATAGCTTCCAGTGACGCACATAGTAATGATGTCCTTGAGCAATCAAATAATACCGTTCAGGTAGGGGCCTCCACTAAAGATGCACCTCAAGTTGAGTCCTCGGTTGCCAAGCGTTCTGCTCGAGAGCGTGGAGATATTCTTATTGACATCAACGACCGGTTCCCTCGGGATTTCCTGTCAGATATATTTTCAAAGGAAAGATCGACTGAAGACTCCTCTAGCATAAGTCCGTTGTACAGTGATGGAACTGGATTGAGCATGAACATGGAAAACCATGATCCTAAACATTGGTCATTCTTTCAGAATTTAGCACAGGATGAGTTTGTTAGAAATGATGTTTCTCTTATGGATCAGGACCATCTTGGATATTCGTCTCCACTTACTAAAGTTGACGAAGGGAGTTCTGGAGCCTATAATTTTCCACAACTAACGACCGACGTGAATGCCTTGGGACCTGTGGATTCTCAAATTTTTTTTGAGGAGGAAATTCAGCAGGAACCATCTGTTGCTTCACAGGTCAAGGGAACTGAGTTTGTGCAGTTTGATGAAATGTCCTATGCAAAAACAGGGGAGAATCCAGGAACTCCGGAGTCAGATTATGAGGTAATTGTCTATTTCCACTGATTTGTGTTTTAAATGCATTCTTCCTTTCCAGAAATAATAATAATTAGAATCACTATCCTGCTGCCAGATTTTTAAATGTGAATCTGCTTGATGCTTTCAGGATGGAAAGTTAAGAAATGATGATTTTGGTGGATCTCTTCTCAATTCTTCTCTTGGAGAATTCGATATCAACTTACAGGTATGATCCTTTGGTATGATTGTTCATGAATGATTAACAAGCATTTTTTTTTTTCATTTTTTTGGTAAGTAAAATTTATTGGTTAGGATGTAAATAAATACAAATGCGAGAGGAATCTCACTTACAGGGGGTAACCAGTTATACACTGGAGGACAGACACCTCCCATGGTGTAATGCCCCTTCTAAGAAGCACCTTAATAAATATATATGCCCCAATGACAACCCAATTACAAACTCTCAACCACCTACAATCCGAATATTAAACCAGAGATCCCAATTTTTCCCCCACCACCAGCAACTACACCATTGCTAGCGAAACATTCAGTTATCGTACCTGATTATCTTCATTTCTCTCTATGATAGGCTAATAGTTGTCCAAATCAAGCCCCATAGTGTGCTCGATCCCACTCCTTAAATGTTATTTCCAAGTATTTCCCCAAAGAGTTTCTCAAGGCCATTTCTTCCTAAACCAGATGATACTCCCAACTTTCCTGCTAATGGCACGACCATGTATTTGATCCAATCGTGAGAGTCATCAGTGTTTTGGCAATTGTACGTTCTCTTCGCAATTTCACCAACATTCCTTCAATAAGATTTTCATTCTGCAACATCCAACGGCGATCGTCCAAGTCAAATGAACCGGTTCCTACTCCTGCAGTACCGCTGCTAGATAGCTCAACACCATCGCCTCGAGATACTTTGCCATGAAAAGCAGCGTCCACTACTTCGGTAGACCTCACACCTACTGCCCCAACCTCATTATACATGCTTACCATGCTGCTGTTGACTCCCTCCAAAGGATGTTTTTGCATCAACCCGTTACCACCACTGTCCTCCAACATAGCATGCACTCCAGTGACCACCTCTGTAACTATTTCACTGTGTTGCAGCTCCCCCAGGCCATTCGTAGTCACGCCCGTGGCACCACAAACTCTTCAACTTCCAATACATCCTCCTTTTCCGTTGCTACATTGACCTGCAGAGAATTCTGCCCCACCTCAAAGGGATTCTCTCATTTCTCCATCCTATCTGCACTTACCTGTGAGTAATGGCATGAATCCTCTGTGGTTCAGTTTGAGGTTCTAGAGAAAACGAGTTCTTCTCTTCCTCTTCTAATCTTTTGATTGATCTTCGAATTAGTTTTCATTGATGGACTCTTCTGCATCTCTTGGACTGGACGTTTGCCCTTTTAGCTAGTAGTTGGGCCTCCATTAATAGGCTGTCCAACTTAGAAACAGTGATCGGGCCTGGAACAGATGCTCCAGCATCAATTTCACTTTCTGAAAGGCTAGAAATGGGCCCATCCAAGGCCTTCCCGCTGAAGGTGACACGACACTATGTGAAGCACACAGGCTTAGATGATCACTGTGCAATGTGCATTAATCAATATTTTCTCTATTAGTGGGATAAACTGGTTCTCTGGATTGTCTGTGTTGAGGTGAAATGCGACAAATATGTTGCTTTGTCAACTCCGTTCTTTATATGAAAATCCATTTACATAATTAATTAGTAATGTTACTAGGATCTTTGTTTAGCTGTGGTGGATATACAGTTTTCCAAGTGTGTTCTTACCGAATCTTCTGATCGCAGCTATTTGCGATCCACTCTCAAAATGTGGGAGTGCAGTTTTTGACAGGGTCTTCGACCCTCCTAAATGGTTCTGTTAACCTAGGCCCTTGCCTTTGTCTTTTTAACAAATGACCCAATACTAGTGAGTTTTTGTCCTCTCACTTTATCTTCATTTGCATTGGTATTGAGTTATTTTGTGTTAGTTTAGAATTTAGATAAAAAACTCATGACTAACTATATCTCAAGTAATAGTCACATGATCTGAAGAAAGATTCCACTTCCATGAAGTTATACTGGATCTTCTTACATTATTTTGTAAATCTTGTCAGCTGCAGTTGAAACTATTTATTGCAATTAAATATTGGAGGTAGTCCTTTGAAATGTGTTAATTTTGACGGTCCATTATAGATCATAAAGAATGAAGATCTTGAAGAGCTGAAGGAACTTGGTTCTGGCACATTCGGGACTGTCTATCATGGAAAGTGGAGGGGTACTGATGTTGCGATTAAGAGAATAAAGAAGAGCTGCTTCACTGGTCGATCATCAGAGCAAGAGAGATTGGTGAGAACCTCACTCGTGTTATGTTCAAAATAATTATCAGCCCTTCTCTCTATTCTTGTGTTTAAAGTAAATAAGAAATATATTACGGTCCGTTCGTCTTTTGAAGGTATGCAAGCTGAAAAGATGGAGTTCTTACAGCTTTCTATCTTCAATAAGCTTTCATGCTTTTCATATGGATGTAGCCTTTATATTTTGAGGCCCCGCCATTGACCTTTATTATGGTTTATTTGTTACATAGTAATTTTTTTTAATGTATGTCGATGCTCTCCCAGACGGTGGAGTTTTGGCGAGAAGCTGATATCCTCTCAAAGCTTCACCATCCAAATGTGGTGGCATTTTATGGTGTTGTTCAAAATGGTCCAGGGGCTACTTTAGCAACTGTAGCAGAATTCATGGTCAATGGTTCCCTTAGGCATGTTTTACTACGCAAGGACAGGTACTTTCTTTGTGCTTTCGATGAAATTTTTTAAGTATGATTTTGGCTTTAATCTCTAATCCCACTCCCCCTTTTTTCTTTTCAGGTATCTTGATCGTCGAAAGCGGCTCATCATTGCTATGGATGCAGCTTTTGGAATGGAATATTTGCATTCCAAAAATATTGTGCATTTTGATTTGAAATGTGATAATTTGCTTGTGAACCTGAAAGATCCTCAACGGCCTATTTGCAAGGTAATTATTATGTTCTTAAGAAAAAGCTTTTGTAAGGTCTAAACTTCTAATGGTTTCACCGTTCACCATGGGAAGTAATACGTCAGGAACCACTTGTTAGTGGAGGGATTTTGGTGATTGTTTGCTTATCTACTCCTGTATTGGGGATGTTTACAACCTAAAGAAGTGTATTCTCATCCAAACATATCCACTCTACCCCGTATGTAAACTTTCTCGCACAGATCTTGTGTTGAAGTTGTAATATTCTCCTACACCTCTCCCTGTTGTAGAAGTGTAGAACACCATGTAGTTTCCCAAGAAATGTGAATTTGTGTGGTGAATCAAACTTACCTCAAATAAAAGATTCCGGAGCTGCAAGAGCGCTGTTATCTCAATTTTCCACTGCAGTGATGCATATGATGCCATAACAAGATTGACACATCTTTGAACAAATAAATCTGCTTTTGAACAGGTTGGAGATTTTGGTTTGTCAAAAATAAAGAGAAATACCCTTGTTACTGGTGGAGTGAGGGGAACCTTGCCGTGGATGGCCCCGGAGCTATTGAATGGCAGTAGCAGCAAGGTTTCTGAAAAGGTAAGCTACCATTGTGATTTGCATATTTAGCTTTTTCATAGGCCTAGTGACATTATCTTAGAAATCTGGTTATTATCTTCTGGTCTTAAACTTTAGTACTTGGTCCTGTCCACGACTAATCGACAATGTACTCAAAAACACGCCTAGGCTCTCGCTTAGCTTCTACCTGCCCCTCTAAACTACCTAGCCACATTTATTTTTTAATGAAAGACTGATCCCACTAGATTAAAATATGCATGACCATGCCTGGTTGGTAGCTACAAAAGTTGATAGGGCGTTGCGAATAAGCCCATCTTGCTAAGCTTAGTGGCCCATGAATGACTAGTACAACTAGTTACACTAAAATTAACTGAAATAAAAGACAAGGATAAATTTCTAATGTTCTCCAAAATAGGCCTCCATATCCAATCATATGAAGCGTCAGGTTGGTTAAACATGTTCAAAATTTGCATACTGTTCCAAAATGACAATGGTATCCTTGTTGTCTTGCATATCCCATTGCAAACTCAGCTGCAAGGAGTTGAGCTTCAAACTTGGATGTAGTGTGTCCTTTTTGCGTGGCAGCTGCAATGCATGTCCCATTCCAATGCCTGACCTAGGTCCATACTGGAATTGATAATTATTATTCAATGGCAGGTTGATGTGTTCTCTTTTGGAATTGTACTATGGGAGATTCTCACGGGTGAGGAACCTTATGCGAACATGCACTACGGGGCAATTATAGGTATGTACTTCATATTCCTTTAAGGTGCTTGTTTGATAAGTATTTTGAAAGCTCAATCGTTGGGGTTTGGGTTGACATATTTATCATTGGTCCATTCTCAAGGATGGAAAAGCCTAATAAGGAAATTGAGACAGGATGGCTACAGTTATCTGGTGGTCAATCTTGTCAAATGTTGCATTTTTATTGTTCAAGAAGCCGAAATCGTCACATAAGCAGGATTCCTGAGAAAGCCAATTTAAATCACCATTAAGTAGGCCATACAGCCATAGCGTTCATATATTGGTATTTTTTTATTACTCGTAAGGCAGACTGGTCTGTTTTACTGTTTGACGCTGCAACCTTTTTGTACTTTTGCTTACTAGAGGAGCATCTCATATTTCTTTTCATGGAGATATTGGTCTGGTATCGACTGACACTTACCATGTACTTGCAGGTGGTATTGTAAGTAACACACTTAGGCCACCAGTGCCCAGCTTCTGTGACTTCGGAATGGAAAAGGTTGATGGAAGAGTGTTGGGCTCCTGACCCTGTTGCTCGACCATCGTTCAGTGAAATAGCCAGTCGTTTAAGAGTGATGTCTTCAAAGGCACCAAGCAAATGATAGTTTTACCCAATTTTCACCTTATTTGTATGTTTTACACCATTATTTATTATGATTCATGTTATTATTGTGCTACTTGAGTGTATTATATAATTATACTAGCTGGCATTATAAGAGGTATGTAATATGAAAGGGGGCTTCTTGTTTGCGAGTGTAAAGAGCTTGGCTGGGTGAACCATCATCATATTGTTGTTTTTGGTTTCCGAAAATTATTATCATATCGTTGTGATTGTGGAAAAGTTGAGAAAAATCAACTGTTCATTTTTTGAACAATACACTGGGGTTATGGCATACCCGTACGTAACTTGCATTAGAATCGAAGGTGGAAACAAAATGTGACTGGTAAAGTTGTGTGTTGATGCTTTTGTATAGTTCCTTCCTTATTATCTGTCATATCATTGTTATATTGTGGAGAACAGATCTGTTTGTTCTGACTGTTCAATCCTTTAATAGTTAAGAAAAAAAAAAAAAAAAAAAAAAAAAAAAAAGGGTAAAATGATGAGGGAGAATTAAGATGTTTGTTTTCAATCCATATTCCATACTAACGTATAAAGCGGGTTTGTGGATCAATGTGCATTAATTTCTGCTTAAATTTAAATAGGAAATTGTTCTGAAGTTGCCGTCAAAGCTAAACCAAGGCAAACAAGCATCTGTTGGAATGAGAAGCTTGCCTAAGCTCATAAAATGGAACTTCGATAAATCTCGAATAGAATTGAGGAATGCTAAGAATTAAGTATGTACAAATCTCGCTACAGTATACCACTAACTACTGTACGAGTGTAGGACCTTGGAGGTATGGAGAGCTAAACATGAACGAATGCACACACACAATCTGTTACGAAATATATTGCAGAATATGGGACAGTTGAACATGTCTTCGATCTATATAATTGTATAAAGTTAAGTTGGAATTAATTTAAGTTGTAATTTCGTTGACTACTGATAAAAAATATGTTCTCAAACCTAAAATCATGCATGTTGTGGTAAATTTCAACTTGTTCCAATTCTCCAGTTGGCATAATTAATTGTCAACCTAACATGTGTAGCAGAGTAGGTCCATTTTTCTTCCCCTCTTCTTCATCACTGGACTCTGGAGCTGCAAATCACGCATGCAACGGGATTGAACTCCTTCTCATCAGTATCCAGGACTTTATTTGTTATTCGTTATTGTTATCAAGTTATAATAAGCAAAATAAATGTAAATGTCTCTTACTTTCAAAGGTACTTAAAAATGGGAGCAGACATGGCGGTGGAACTTGACTGACTGAAAATTGAGTAGCTAATCTATTACACATTCCAGGTACATGCTTGTCCCTTAAATTATTGGATAGTTCATTTCATTTAAAATGTCACTTTTTAGATTCAATAGTTCATTCCATTCAAGTTAGTATTAGGTAATTAAGATTACATTTGGTCCAGGAAACTGCCAAAACAAGTCCATTTTACAATTGTGAAGGACCATACTTTGTTTTGCTTGAACTTTAGATTAGAGACCTTATTCAGGTACTTTATTTTCTTAAACTTGAATTACTTGGAAACCGGATTATAATGCTCTGGAGACTGGAGCCCATCTTTTTATAACTTAGGCTTTGTTCCCACTTTATGATTCTATTTGGCTTAGAATTAATTAACTGGATATTGCAGATTGGGCTTTGGCCTCATGACGACTTTTGACTGCGTGCAATTTGTTTAGAAAGAAGTTTTGATACTTTTTATGAGTAAAAGAAAATTTGATTCATATGGTTTGTGTGTGTGTGTGTGTGTGTGTGTGTGTGTGTTTTTGGTAATGTAGCAAAAGTATAGCTTATGGAATCGTTGAATTAGAAATCCTTTGTAACATTTTTTTCTGCTCACTCACAAAATCTTTAGATGAATTTCTTGATAGACCTTACTATTTAATTTTTTTGATCGGTGATAAACCTTACTAGCTCGCTTGATGAATGCCAGTTTCTGTCCACCGCATTTTCATATTTTTCTTCATCTTGTCATTGGTTGAACAGCTACTCGTAGCTATACCGCATCATCAAAGATTATGAAGAATCCTAGTAGACTAGAAGAGGATGATGACAGCTTGGAATCAATTAATAAGATCATGAGTGAACTAGCAAAAGAGAAGCCCCAACTATTTTCAAATGAGCAGCTTAAGAGCTTTACATCAAATTTCGAGAGTAAAGTGGGTTTTGGTGCATTTGGAGATGTCTACAAAGGTCAATTTCCTGACGGTGCGCAAATTGTTGTTAAGGTTTTGAAAAACAACATGCCAGATGTAAAGCAAAAGCAGGATGTAACGAGACAACAATTTATAGCTGAAGTGAGCACAATGGGAAGAACTTACCATCACAACCTAATTAAACTGTATGGATTTTGCTATGATGACAACATAAAGGCGCTTGTTTATGAGTACATGGAGAATGGATCACTGGATAAGGTTTTGTATGAGAACTACCTAAGGGTAGAGTGGATAGACTTAGATGTCATTGCTATTGAAGTAGCCAAGGGACTCTCTTACTTGCACGAGAATTGCAGGCCGATAATAATTCACCATGATATAAAGGCCACGAATGTGTTGCTTGACTCAATTCTTTCTCCTAAGATTACAGATTTTGGATTGGCCAAACTTTGTAACATGAATGTAAGTTAAGTCGCACAGAGCAGATTCAGAGGGACAGAGGGTTACGCTGCTCCGGAGGTTTGCTTGGGAGCAAAAGCAATAACGTATAAATGCGATGTTTACAGCTTTGGAATGATGTTGTTTGAAATCTTGAGGAGGAAAAGGAATCACGAAGACCAAAATTGGTTTCCAGGACAATTTTGGGGATACTTTGAGAAGGGACAACTCGGCGAAATTCTTACAGAATGTAGCATCGGTGAGAATGATAAAGAGCAAGCAAAAAGATTATCTATGGTTGCGTTACTATGTTCTCAAAGTCATCCACAAGAAAGACCTTTAATGAGCGATGTGGTGAAGATGCTCGAGGGTGTAATTAAGCTTCAGCCGCTACGTATGAATCCATTTCCGTATTATGACTCTTCTTCCAGTGAAAGCAGCATGAGTGGTGATTCCACAAGTACTCGTGGTCGTGCAGTACCCTCAGTAGTTTCACCCGACTTTAATAAAAGGTACTTATCACAACTTGGGATTTCTTTTTTTAAAATTTGGCGTTGGATGCTCAATTTAGCTTGAACATCAAACATTTCTCAAGTTTAATTACTAATCAATGTAGTTTAATGCTATCTGACCAAATAACAAACACATTTAATTTCACGAAGAGCAATATAGCATCATCAATGGTGCCTTGGAATTTTGAAGATGCAAAGTTCAGAAAACAACCCTCCACTGGTATGTGAAAAATTATTTGCCATTCCTTAACCAAAATTGCTGCAATATTTGCACACAATCATAGCTATCATGAGATGACATATGTTGTTGCGTATTGTTTGTACAAATAAATTTAAATATCCATCGCACATAATTATAACAGTCGTGACTCTATGGAATCTTATCTCCTTTTAGATCAATCTTCTCCTCGCACCCAGTGTTGAGATGATGAGATGTGAGACTAACATTGGAGGTCAGGATAGTTGGGCCAAGACCGTTGGTGTTGCTCTTAGAGTTAGAGATGTAGTAACCTGATGCTTTGACATTAGTATAAAGTAAAAACTATTACATGAATAGAACTCTCTTACCCTTTCCATTATTTTTTCAGCCTACATGAAGAGGATTCGACCGATAAGGAATTTGCGTTCAGTCGCACTTTGAGACAACCTCTTCAGGGTTCTACAGTTGATGAAAAGGTCTTTATATCTACAAGAATGCTCAATACTGAGAACTTATTCATATTCCACTTCCAAAGAGTTATACTTGATCTTAGTTATAAAGCCTGTCACCTGCAGTTGAAACTATTCATTACGATGAAGTAGTAGACACTTCATCTACCTGAGCTTCATTGGGATGAGATTACTTGCAATTTCTCACATGGTAAATGATGTCAATGAGCATTGAAAGTTTTCTGTTCAGGTAGGGGCCTCTGTGAAAGATGTTCCTCAAGTTGAATACTCTGTTGCCAAGAGTTCCACTCCAGAGCATGGAGAAATTCTTATTGACATCAACGACCAGTTCCCTCGTGATTTTCAATTTTCATATGTAAGATTGACTCTGAGGATGACTCTGGCATTAATTCATTGTACATAGATGGAACTGATTTTGGTGAATCTCTTGTGGATTTTACTCCAGAAGATTTTGATAATACTAGTTACCAGGTATGGTTCTTCAGTATGATTGTTCATGACTGAACTATAGTGAGTTCTTATCCCCAACTTTCTCTTTATTTGCATTTGTAATGAGTTTATTTTGGTGTTGCTTTAAATGAAGGCCAGACCTTATAATTAATTATTAATACATAGTATTGATATCAAGTAGTACTGTAATATCTGAAGAATAATATTACTTCCAAGAAGTTATGCTAGATCTACTTACGTTAGATTTTAAATCCTCTTAACTGCAGTTGAAACTTGAAACTAGTTATTATCATGCATTATTGAAGTTAGTTCTTTGAAATGCGTTAATTTTGAGAATTTGAGGGTCCATTATAGATCATATGGAATGAAGATCTTGAAGTGCGGGAGGAACTTGGTTCTAATAAATTTGAATCTGTCTATCATGGAATTTGGAGAGACATAAATGTTGCGATTAAGAGAATAGGAGAGAGAAGCTTCACTGGTCAATCCAGGGAGAGATTGGTGAGTATTTCATGTGTTATGTTATGTTCATTTGTTGAGGATTCCAGCTTCACTGAAAAGAATCTAGTCTTAGACTGAAATTTCTATCTTCAAACCTCTGGTATCATCACCCAAAGGTTTTACCAACAATATATAGCAATTCTCTTCTTAGGTCATGGAGTTTTGGATAGAAGCTGAAATCCGCTCAAGGCTTCACCATCCGAATGTGTTGGCATTTTATGGTGTTGTGCAAGACGGCCCAGGGAGTACAATAGCTAATGTAACAGAATTCTTGGTTGATTGTTCTGTTAGACATATTTTACTACGCAAGGACAGGTATTGTCTCTGATATCGGGATTTATCTCTGATTTCACCCCCCATTACTTTTTTGTTTATGTGTTTAAATTTCAGGTACATCGACCGTCGTGAGCAACTCATTATTGCTATGGATGCAGCTTCTGGGGTGGAATATTTGCATTCTCAAAATGTTGTGCATTTTGATTTGAAATGTGAGAATTTGCTTGTGAACCTGAAAGATTCTCAACGACCTATTTGCAAGGTAATTATTATGTTCTTAAGAAAAAGCTCTTGTAAGCTCTAAAATTCTAATGTGTTTGGTTCACCACGGGAAGTACTACGTTGGGACCACTTTTAGCAGAGGCATTTTGGTTTGTACAACCTAAAAGCGTGTAATCTCATATATTCCCGCGCCACTCCCTATCGGATATCTAAAGCCTCTCATAACAATATATAAAAATCCTAGGCAGCTCCACTCATTTGCTAATTGGTTTAGATTTGGATGCCCAAATCTATCATGGTATCATAGCAGGCTATTTCTCTGTCCCCAAGTATTCACGTGTATGGCTCAAGATCATACAACACATGAGGGGCGTGTTGAGATTTATAATCCGTGCTGGATATCTAATCCCGTAAACGGACATGTCCGTTTAAGAGAAAGCCTGTCTAAATCCTTAATCCTTGGATGACAATATATAATTTGTGGGGCTGCTCCATGCCAATTGGTTTTGACTTGGATTCCCAGCATTATCAATTACCTTGGGAACCACTGTTAGACTGTTAGTGGAGAGGCTATGCGGCTGTGTTATCTTATCTGAAGCAGGGATTTTTTCGTTCGAAAGATGTATAATCTCAACCAAACTTTCCCACACCTGAAGATTAATATGCTCCTACACTCTTCAATATCTGAGCAAACCATGTATTTTTCCAATAAAGGTGAATTTCCGTGGTGATTCAAACTTGCCCTAAATAAAAGATATTGGAGCTGCATGAGTACTCTTGTTATTATTATAATCCATTGTATACTCATTTCTCGTACTTTTCCTATGCTGATGCATAGATGCCATAAAACAATCGACACATTTGAACAAATAAATATGCTTTTTAACAGGTAGGCGGTTTTGGTTGGTCAAAAAGAAAAGGAACTACCCTTGTTTATGGTTGCACGAGGGGAACCTTACAATGGATGGCCCCAGAGCTAGTGAATGGCAGCAGCCGGAACATTTCTGAAAAGGTGAGCTGCCACATTGTAATTTGTATGTTTACTCTTTCATTAGGCCTACAAAGATAATCTTATATCCAGTCATTTTGTGTCAGTATGGCACTTTGTATCCTCTATTCTCAACATGGTGCTGTAGCAGTGGGTCTGTTAATGGCTATGTACTCAAAAGTGTGTCTAGGCTCCCGCTTAGCCTGCCTGTGCTTTTAACTGCATAGGCTAATGGTGGAAAGAATGGTTATTGTTCATTGGCAAGTTGATGTGTTCTCTTTTGGAATTGTACTATGGGAGATTCTCACGGGTGAGGAACCTTATCCAAACATGCTCATTGGGACAATAGTAGGTATGTTCTTCAGCTTCCTTTAATGTGCTGGTTTACGAGTATTTTGGGACGTTTAATTGGTGGGGTAGGGTTGACAGGTTAATAAACAGTCCATTCTTAAGTAGTGAATACGCTAATAAGGAACTTGAGACAGGACGGCTACAATCATCTGCTGGTTGATTTTATGAAATTTTACATTTTTTATTGTTCAAGAAGTCAAGACCATCAAATAAGCGGGATTAATGAGAAAGCCAATATAAATCAACCAATAATAGGCCATAGTGCTCATATATTGGTCCTTTCCCTATTTTGGCTGGTTTAAAGTTATTAATATCAGAATATCGTTCTTTACTCGTAAGAGAAATTTGTCTGTTGAGGTATACAGTTTGACGCTGGAACTGTTTTGTCTTCTAGATGAGCATCTCGTATTTCTTCTTGTAGACATATTGGCCTTTTAAGAACTTGTAGATGAGCATCTTCATACTGACTCTTTCTCTTCATATGCAGATGGTATTTTAAGTAACACACTTAGACCACCAGTGCCCAGTTTCTGTGACTCGCAATGGAGACAGTTGATGGAACAGTGTTGGGCTCATGATCCTGTTGCTCGACCATCTTTCACTGAAATAGCCAGTCGTTTAAGGGTGATGGTTTCACAGACAGCAAGTCAAGCAAGCACATAATACATTTTCCATTTTTCACGTTATATGTATGTGTTACACTCATATACTTCTATTTGTCATGATTCATGTTATTAATATGTTACATGTGTAGTTTTGTGGATTACATTACAATTAGTTGGCATTTTTAAAGAGGTATGTAATGTGAAAGGGCTCCATGCCTCTGAGTTTTTTAAAAAAAATCTAGGGAAATGTTATCAAATTGTTATCAAATTGTTATGATTGTGGGAAAAAAAATTATGAAATATAGAATTGCTCTTCTGATTGTTTGTGAATTAGAACAAATTGTAAAATAGTTCCAGATTTATTCGTCAATTTGCGTTGGTGTAAATTAAACTGAGGAAAACAGGTATGTTTGTTCCGACTGTTTAGTTAATTTCCTTGAAGCTCCAACATTTCCAATTTATCCAAATGATGTGTTAGTCAAGCCCAGCTTTCTGGAAAAAGAAAATCCTTGATACCAGTGGTATACTACGAATTCACATGCATAACCTTGTAATGATCGCAGTTGATGGTTGTGAATTTGTGATGGACACTTTAATGGCTTGACTAGAAAAAAAGTACTTAAAATGGATGTAAATATTTTCTTCATTACAGGTACCTTTGTTAGCGTCAGTTTTCAAAACGATAACCATGGTAGACGTAGACTACAATTTCCTAAACAAATGTCATAAAAGGTATGACTAATTAATTTCTACAACTTCCAATGTTTGAGTTCCAGTTCCAATTGTTTGCTCTTCAGTTCTCCTTCACAAAATTTAGTCCCTCGGCAATTCAATCTCTTTGATCTTGTTCACCGTCTTCATCATATACTATTACAATGACAGTTTCAAGTTCTGAACAGGTCCTCATTATTCTCTAATACACAACACACCCACCCACACACACTCACATTTCATATTTGTGGGCAAGTTGTTTTGAATGTTGGTGTTATCTGTGATATTTCTTCTATGTCGTTTTCATGTAATTGCAGATGAAAGTTTATTTGAAGGTAACAAAGACCATTTCCCTTGAAATGGATAGACTTGACACAACTGAGGATGTCAAAGCTAAGTTATTCGAAATAGAGGGTGTTCCAGAAAACCAATTAGAGCTATTTTTCAACGGGAGGCATCTCAATGATGGGGAAGATTTGAAAGAATATGGCATCCAATATGGTTCTACCCTGCATTTGCTTCTCAGCCCTGCAACGTCTATGGTGATACATGTAAAATTACAATGGCGTCAATATGCATATACACTTGATGTAAATGGATGGGATACTATCCATAATGTCAAGAACAAACTTCATTACAAGAAGCAATGCACAATGGATGGGATGAGCCTCATTTACAATGGAAAACAACTCCATGATAACAAGACTTTGGCAACTTATGGGATTTGTACAGGATCAATCTTACAAGTGGCAGACAGTGCAAGAGATGTAATGGAAATTTTTGTTTGTTCAACAACAGGAAAAACGATTGAGCTTGAAGTGGAGCAATTAGACACTGTCGAGAATGTCATGATCATGATTGAGACAACTACGGAAGTCCCAGCAAACCAGAACAAATTGTACTTTGGTATGAAGAAGTTGGAAAATGACAGGACACTGAAAGACTACAATATACGGAACTTGTCAATATTGGAACTGGTCTCATTCCTTGGCATGGTGATATTTGTGAGGACACTCAATGGCAGGACAATTGTGCTCGAGGTGGATAGTTATGAGACTGTTAAAAATGTGATGAAAAAGATTCAAGATATAACTGAGATACCAATCAAAACGGATCGTTTGGCACTAGCATATGCAGGGAAGAAGCTACAAGCGGAGTACACCCTT
Source organism: Coptis chinensis (assembly GCF_015680905.1). Taxonomy (NCBI): domain Eukaryota; kingdom Viridiplantae; phylum Streptophyta; class Magnoliopsida; order Ranunculales; family Ranunculaceae; genus Coptis; species Coptis chinensis. The sequence goes on from NC_141459.1 coordinate 97,342,178, forward strand.
GAGGACTATGATATAAAAAATGAGTCAATCCTTAACCTTACGCTTCTTAATTGTATTGGCTGCTAAAAATGGGTGAAGTATTTTAGATTTGAAATCACAATTAGCCAAGATGAAATTAAATGTAATTACTTGGATCAAATTTGTATGGAATGTCAAAAATATTAATGGTGCCAATATTTGGCTATGAGCAACACTACTCATTTAAGGGATCTTTCTTCTAATTCCTTAATAGTTTCGTCTCTGACTGACTTTTTTCAAACTATCCATACTGTTTCGGTGTTTCCAGAGTCCGAATTTGTTCACCACTTCACCCGAGAATTTGCTGGTAAAAACTACCAGCGCTCTTAGTGGGCCACGTGTATAGACTATAGAGATAACTAAAATAAATTTTTCCTTTTCCTTTTTTCATTGTAGAGAAATTAAAAAATACTTTTCTACACACTATATGATACACTATATGATAGCTGGGTTTTATGGAACTCCCTCTCTACATTCGAGTAGTCAATTTGTGATCTCTATTTATTCAATTTAGAAACACCTCCCTCACACAAATGATAACAAGCCCCCTCTTTATTAATAATTTAGAAGAATCTCTCTAATATCACTTAAATTATATAATCATTCTCCATTTCTCTCATTGAAATTAGAACAAATTTTTTTTATTATTAATAATTTAGAAAAACCTTTCTAATATCACTTCAATAACATAATTATCTCATATCTTTTTTTTAAATAAAATTAGATTAGCCTCCCCTATATAATTACAATTATATTAGAATCTAAAGAAACTATGGTAACTATTGATCTCGAATGACAGGTTTTAAGACTTTTAAAAGAAATAATTAAAAAAAACAAACGACGATGCATAGCACGGTTTGCATACTTGTCTATTAAGAAAACTGGTCGAACTACAGTATCAGTTTCCACTTTTACCCATACTATATTCTTCATTTATTTTAAATATTGTTCAAATTCATAGAATGTAATAAGCTATACGGGTATACCTTGGGAGGGTATAAAGGTAATATAGAAGGTTATGAATTCAATTGACTGTCTTGCTTTCCCACGACTTGTCAATTATAAAAATAGTTCATTCTCACTTCCGGTTCAGTGTGTGATGATTCTCGTGTTAATGCTTGGATTTTTGTAAGCCTAAAGTTCATGAGCTCAAAATCCTTAAACTCGTATTAGCTTTTCAGCAATGAGAACTGCCATTTATGAAATAATAAAACGTGATTTTCAGTCAATTGGATATCCGTCTTGGATCAAGTTTGGGTGTAGTTTCCATGCCAATTGGTTATATTGAGATATTCCCAAACTATATATCATAGTCACAAAAATTTTCAATTTAAAAAAAAAAAACGTAAAAAGTCTTCGAATTGACTGGTTACCAAATTTTAAACGAATAAACAGTAAAAACCTCATAATTCCCGATATTTACCAATTTTTAGCAAATTTCTAATTTTTTTTCCGCTTTTCATTTATTTATTTTAATATTTTATTTTATGAATTGCAAATATTTGTAGGATATAACAAGACTTTACATATGTATTTACAAATTTTGAATTTGATATATGCTCGAAGTAATCCTGACATGATGTACAATCACACACTGCATACTATTTTATGTTTTAATTATTTATGATATTTCCGATTTTTTCCAATTTTTTAAATGAATTTGTACGAATTAACAATTTCATCCTTGCCGAATTAATTAACAATGAATTCCGAATTTGTGACTATGATACATATTGCATAATAAAGACTTTTAAGAAACAAGAATTCAAGCGGAAAATTACAGATGACCGCTCAAATCGACTCCTACTTTTAACTCACTCAGAATATTACAAGTTAACTTTGTTACCTCATTAACGAAAAAACAAATAAATAATTTATATAGGTGCACAACCAGTACGGAGGCACTGTTTACAGACCATATTCAGACGAAGGAACAAGCGAAGATCGGCCTCATTCTCGATATTGGATTCAGCAATAGTGTGATGATCTTCAAGCTGCTTCCCACGGTAGGTGAGCCTTTGTTCCTTGGCAGGCGGTCCATCTATTTCTTCGAACATAGCCTTAATATATCCAATTGTATCACATTCCCTGACATTATGCGTCTCCATTTTCCTCTAAGTCCCATTACAAATATTTGGAGATCAGTACAGACCATATTTAGTGTTTGTTCTTGCACGATCTTGTATTCTGCTAACGTCACATTGTCCTCCAGTTTTTTTCCATCAATGTGGAGTCTCTTCTCATAAGTTGAGATCCTGCCCTCTCGTGCCTTCCTACAGTAGCAGTTCCTCATCTCATGCTCTCAATCACGCATTTGACATCCTTGATGGTGTAGCAACTTTTGACGTTTAGTTTGATGGGTTCCTCGCCTTCTTGAATAATTACATTTATCTGCAAAGGATCTTCTTGATGGAAGATTACGAAAAGAGTACGTGGAAAAGTTATCGATCATATAAGCAGCTAAAGTCTGCCTATCTTTGAGTTCTTTCTCCAGGAAGAGAAGAATCTGCCGGTTAGTTGGAATTCCCTTGAAGTCTTGAACCCTTCACTTCAAAGATGGTATCCAAACTATCGATATCAAGTTCAATTGCCTTTGGATTCTGCTCAAGTCTTACAGATATCTTAATTCTAGCTCTTGAACAGGAAGACCTATTGACACTCGAGCCATTATCAATGTCACGAGCAAATGATTTTTTGCCATTCTTAAGAAAATTGAAGAACTTAAAGTTCGGAATAAGCTTCATCTATAGGCACAATATGAATCCACGTTAGAAAGCACTATTCGAAACCAAAATATAGGAAAAAAGAAACATACAAATTCAAATACACACTACTTTGACGAGGCATTACATAGAGAATTTATTGTGTACACCAATTTCACAACGGGAAATTATGAGTCCTCAACGCTTTCATGTATGTGCCTCAAACAATCAATATATAATGTATGTGCCTCAAACAATCAATATATAGTAAAAGACTTGGTAGAAATAAGCAAACGCAAAATTTAATGCATATGAATACGATTAGTCCTCCAATAAGACATACATTGTTGGTATAGAATAAAATCAACCTGAGTTTAGTTACAAAGTTGTGGATGCTGATGATTAAAACATAATAATTTTACTAAAAACTTCATGATCCCATAATTTCAAATATTACTGAAAGGGGTGTGTTGCAGTCTCAAATCTTTTAGGAAACACACTCGAGTATGATAACTTAAATCTTGTTCGCCAAAATACACATACACAACCAGTATAACAACCGCAAAATAATTAATGGTCTATACAATATACCACTTCTCTCTTTTTTCTTCACAAGCAAATATGGACCAAATCCTTAACAAAAAAAAAAGGTTGTATGTAGCAAGGTGGGAATCCGAGGAAAGTGAATACAAAGAAAATTAAAAGATAGAAATGCGTACCTTGCCTCGGGACCTCTAAATCCTCAAGTTTGAGATGAGCAATAGTTAGCATAAAATTGAGTGTTTATTTAAGAAAACACAAATAAAGGACTCTAAAGACAAGTAGGGCAATATTCTGCTCCTAAATACACATAAGGCTGCAATGGAAACGAGCTAAATTCCTAGAAAGAAGTATGACCGTCCTTGCGTGCTTAGGTTAAAACTTAAAAGGCCATAATATAAAGAACATAGGAATGGGCCTAACCACAACCTTTATAGTTGAATGGGTTCAGATAGCGGCTTCAGGCCTTTTCAAGACCTCGGCGCACCAGTAGGTTCTTTATAATTTCAATATAAACACTTTAACCATGCCAAAATACAAAATCTCATGATCACAAAGCAAAACATAGATACGTCAGACCGTCAGTAGCCCACTAGCCCCCGAAGATCGGTAGAAATTTCGTGGTCATGATTTATTACTCGCTCTCCCAAGTCCCAACAAGAAAAGCAGCATAGGCATCAGTTGTAGCATATAATTTGGTCATTCGTCAGAAAATCTTCATTGGCTGGGAGGATGGGCCTAATGGGTCTTTGGTAGCCATATATTGAAATGAGCTAAAATTTTGTATTCTTTTGAAATTTCAGCTATACTATAAAAACAAAGTATCAACTATGCAAGAAATAACCAACTAAGTAGTAGAGACACAAAAATTTAAGGGGTTTGGCTTACGCCTAATCCACAACTAAATGAAAAGTTTCAAATTGAGAAAATCAAATAGTGCTATACACTCACCTTGTTCAATAGGACACTCAAAGTCCCATTTTAGAAGAATCAAATTAGAATGACGGGCCTAATGGGCTTTTGGTAGCCATATGCTGAAATGAGCCAAAATTTCGTATTCTTCTGAAATTTCAGCTATACTATAAAAACAAAGTTAGGGTTTTAACCAAAGGGTGATGAGAGATTTGTGAGTTCTTCTAAAAGGAGACTTTGAGTGTTCTATTGAACAAGGTGAGTGTGTCACACAATTTGATTCTCTCAATTTGAAACTTCTCATTTGGTTGTGGATTAGGTGTAAGCCAAACCATTTAAATCTTTGTGTCTCTACTACTTGGTTGGTTATTTCTTGCATAGTTGATACTTTGTTTGCTTTGGTTGGTTGTGATTCATCACTCCTCTCAAGTTGTTGTTGTTGTTATCACCATTTATAGTTGTTATCGCTTCCGTTACACAACAAATTGGTATCGGAGCCAAGGTTTTACTTTGGGTTTGTACTTGTGGTTATTGGAGAAGTCCAAGTGTTTGAAGAAATTCTCAAGTGAGTTTCTTAGTTGATTATTGTGGTTGTTGGTATTTGGGTTCTCGGATTGTTTTGGGTGTGTGAAAGTTTGAGAATAGTATGTCGACGGAGTCCACCATTACTCATACGACTTCTACGTCTAAGGAGAAATCTCTTATGACTTTGAATATCAATCATGTGAGAATTGATGTGGAGAAATTTGATAGATCTAACAATTTTAGTATGTGGCGTTGCGAAGTTATAGATGCACTATGCCAACAAGACTTAGATGATGTGTTAGATGAAAAACCATCGGATATAGAGGAGAGTGTTTGGGTTAAGAAAAATAGACGAGCTTGTGGTATTGTGTTTGGCTAGGGATGTAAAGTACCTTGTTCTCAATGAGACTTCGGCCAAGAAAATCTAGAGAATCCTTGAAGAGAAGTATTTGGATAAGACAATGAAAGGTCGTGTCTTTATGAAAGAGAAGTTATATGAAATAAGAAAGAAGCAAAGTGTTTCATTGGCCCAGTATATGAATGAGTTCAATAAGTTACTTATCGACTTGTTAAATATTGAAGAAGAAACAAAGGATGAGGACAAAACTTTCCATTTGTTGAGATCTCCTACTAAGGAAGAGTACGGGCATATAAAAACCACCATTATATTTGGAAAGAAATCTTTAAACTTTTCTGAGGTGCATACTGTGTTGACAAGTTGGGATATGATGAACAATAATGAAATGGAGTAAAAGGAGTCGACGAGTTCTACTTTTGTGGTAAGAGGGAGGTCTAATGACCGCCTGAATTCTGGTGGAAGAAGAGGGAAATCTTGTTCTAAGTCGAGAGGGTGAACTCTGGCCAAAGATGAGTGTGCTTTTTGTCATGAGGTTGGGCATTGGAAAAAGGACTGCAAGAAGTTGAAACACAGGATGAAAGATACTGAGCAGAAACAAGCCAATGTCAACATTGCTCAAGGAGGTAATGATTCAGATGGTTCTAATTTTTCTTTTGCCGTTACATCTAGTATTTGTTTCATTGACTCTAGTGAATGGATTTTGGATACGGGTGCTACCTATCATGTTTGTCCCATATGGGAGTGGTTTTCAAGCTTCAAGGAGCTTGATAGTGGAGATGTGTTGATGGGGAATGATCAACCTTGTCGCACTTTGGGGATATGTAATATTCGTCTCAAGATGTATGATGGAATGGTTTGGGAATTGGAGGATGTTAGATATGTTCCCGCATTAAAGAAGAATCTTATCTCTGTTGGTTTTTTGGAGGCTAAGGGCTACAAGGTAGCTATTGCAAATGGTGTTATGAAGTTAGTCTCGGGAGCAATGGTTTTCATGAAAGGCAAACGACGAAATAACTTGTACTATTTGAAGGGTAGTACAATTACTGGGGAAGTAGCTATTGCTGAGCATTCAGAGGTAGTTGCTAAGGAGGCCACCAGATTATGGCATATGCGTCTTGCAAATGCAGGTGAAAAGTTTTTGCAAGCATTAGTGAGGCAGGGACTGTTGAAAGGTTCTAAGACCTGTAAGTTAGATTTTTGTGAACATTGTGTTCTGGGTAAGCAGACAAGGGTGAAGTTTGGCACTGCTATTTACTGTATGCGTGGAACCCTTCATTATGTTCATTCGGATGTTTGGGGTCTTTCTAGGAATGCATCTCTTGGAGGGAACAAACATTATTATGTGACCTTTGTTGATGATTATTCTAGGCGTTTGTGGGTATATACCATGAGAAACAAGGATGAAGTCCTAGATATCTTCGTGAAGTGGAAGAAGTTGATTGAAACTCAGATTGGCAGAAAGATCAAAAGACTCCATACTAATAATGGTGGTGAATACACGAGTGATCCGTTCTTGCAAGTATGTCAGGATGAGGGAATAGAGAGACACTTCACAGTGAAAGGTATGTCGCAACAGAATGGGGTAGCTGAGCGCATGAACCGTACTCTAATGGAGAAGGTGTGGTGTATGTTGTCCAACGCTGGATTGGGCAAAGCATTTTGGGCTGAGGCTTTAACTTATACATGCTACCTTGTTAACATGTTGCCTTCGTCTGCAATTGGAGGTAAAACTCCTATGGAGGTTTGGTCTGGTAAACCTGCTCAAGATTATGATTCCCTTCGTGTGTTTGGGTGTCCTGCTTACTTCCATGTCAAAAAGAGCAAGCTGAATCCTAGAGCAAAGAAAGCTATCTTTGTGGGGTCTGAAAGGTGGAGTTAAAGGCTATAAGTTATGGGATCCGCAAGATAAGAAGTTTGTCTTGAGCAGAGATGTGACATTTGATGAGGCTTCTATGTTGAAGTCTGCTGACTCTCATCAGGTGGAGAGTATGGCCAAAGAGGTATTGCAGCAGGTGGAGATTGATGCATCTTCACCTAGTCCAGATGGTTTTGTATCTAGTAGATTGGCAACCATGGGTAGTCAGTCAGTTGATGTTCCAGTTGAAGACACAGAAGTAGTGAATACAGGTGATGGAACAGATGATGATGTAAAGAATGTGGCTCCATTAGAGGAGCAAATTAATGTTGGTCCTTTGGCTCCGGTTCATGAGCCTATTGCAACTGGTAAATCTAAGAGGAATGTTCCCCCATTGTATTAGCTAAACGATTATGTTACCTATGCACTTTCAGTTATTGAAAGCTTTGATGAAGACTCTCCTTCCTCATATTATGGAGCAATCTAGTGCTCGCAGTCAGAAAGATAGAAGACAACTATGGATGAGGAGATGCAATCTCTTCATAAGAATGATACTTGGGTGCTTGTAAAGTTATCTAAGGGTAAGAAGGCGATTGGCGGGAAATGGGTGTTTGCATTGAAAAAAAGATCTCTAAGTGATGAGTTACGTTACAAGGCAAGATAGGTAGCTAAAAGCTATGCTCAAAGGGAGGGGATTGATTATAATGAGGTGTTTTCTCCGGTTGTGAAGCACTCCTCCATACCCATCTTTTTGGCCTTGGTAGCTCAGTATGATTTGGAGCTAGCCCAGCTCGATATAAAAACTGCTTTTTTACATTGTGATTTAGAAGAAGAGATCTATATGACTCAGCCGAGTGGATTTAAAGTTGCAGAAAATGAGGATTTGTTGTGTAAACTGAAAAAATTGCTACAAGTGGTTTGATCGGTTTATGATAGGGCTTAAGTACACAAGAATTCATTATGATCATTGTGTCTACTTTCGCAAACTACATGATGGTTCTTTCATCTACTTGCTATTGTATGTTGATGACATACTTATAGCCTCAAGAAACAAGACTGAGATTGATGAGTTGAAACAACTTTTGTCCTCAGAGTTTGAGATGAAGGACTTGGGTGAAGCTAAGAAGATTCTTGGCATGGAGATTCAGAAAGATAGAGCAAAGGGTAGAGTTTGGTTGTCTCAAAAGACATATTTGAAGAAGGTACTACATAATTTTGGTATTGATGGGAACCCTAAGTCTGTGAGTACTCCTCTTGCCCCTCATTTTAAACTTAGTGCTACTATGTCTCCGAGTTTCGATGAGGAACGTGAGTACATGACTCATGTTCCATATGCTAGTGTTGTTGGTAGTTTGATGTATGCGATGGTATGTACTAGGCCGGACATTTCACAAGCTGTTAGTATTGTTAGTAAGTATATGCACAATCCTGGGAAGAAACATTGGCAAGCTGTGAAATGGATTCTACGGTACATTCTTGGTACTATAGATGTTGGTTTGAAGTTTGAGAGGGATACTAGTCAGCTCTGTGTGGGTTATGTGAACTCTGACTATGTAGGTGATTTGGATAAGTGTCGGTCCACTGTATTTACTTTATCTGGTGCTCCGGTGAGTTGGAGGTCCACTTTACAGTCTACGGTTGCATTGTCTACGACAGAGCTGAGGCAGAATATATGGCAGTGACTGAGGCTATGAAAGAGGTTATTTGGTTGCAGGGTTTGTTGGATGATTTGGGAAGCATGATCAGCTTAAGATTCATTGTGATAGCATGAGTGCTATATATTTGGCCAATAACCAAGTTCATCATGCCCGAACAAAGCACATTGATGTGTGGTTTCACTTTGTCAGAGAGATTTTGGAAGAGGGTGATATCTTACTTACTAAGATAGACACCAAGGAGAACCCCATTGATATGTTAACCAAAATGATTTTTGGAGTCAAGTTCTACCATTGCTTGGACTTGATTTGTATCCTTCATTTGAGATGATTTGGCTCTTATGAGCATATGTGAGCTATGATTGGCTTGATCCCGTTTAGAGGGTACGTAGGTAACTATTATGTGGTGAAGTCGTTGTTGGTCCTTCGGGACATTTGCTTGGTTTTTCGAGATATTTGTTTGTTTTGGTTTGGTGTAGCAGATTGGTCTGTTCGAATTTGAGAAATTCTCGCCGAGGTGCAGAATTGTTGGGATGATGGGCCTAATGGGCCTTTGGTAGCCATATGCTGAAATGAGCCAAAATTTCGTATTCCTCTGAAATTTCAGTTATACTATAAAAACAAAATTGAGGTTTTAACCAAAGGGTGATGAGAGATTTGTGAGTTCTTCTAAAAGGGGACTTTGAGTGTTCTATTGAACAAGGTGAGTGTGTAACACTATTTGATTCTCTCAATTTAAAACTTTTCATTTGGTTGTAGATTAGTCGTAAGCCAAACCACTTAAATCTTTGTGTCTCTACTACTTGGTTGGTTATTTCTTGTATAGTTGATACTTTCTTTGCTTTGGTTGGTTGTGATTTACCACTCCTCTCAAGTTGTTGTTGTTGTTATCGCCATTTGTAGTTGTTATCACTTCTGTTGCACAACACAATCCTTATAAACCCTTTCCCTTAAAGGTTTCACAGTATATAAACTTGCGATCCCACGAGCCAAGTCTAATACATTAAGCACGCGAAGTAGTGGTCCGCGCTAAACATAAGCAAATAGTGATCCCACTTCAACAACCTTCCTTCATTCTATGTTCAACTTTGCAAGAGAACGACTCTGTTTGGCAGTGCAAATAGAGAGTTCATATTTAGGAATTGGTGACGTGGCAATCATGTTTACCTTATATAGGTGTTTAGTCTGTATAAAACATGGATACTCTAGTAAGCCCCTTGAATTGCGGGAACACAAAAGTGTAGATAAGCAAATCCAAAGGAAAAACCCAGATTCGCTAAAATGTGTTTTATATCCATGAGAAAAAAAAATAATAAAAAAAAAAAACACGTAAAGAATGCTCTCAATTTCTCTTTCTCCCCCTCCTCTTTCTATCTCTCTTTCTCTCTTTCATGGAAATCATAGTAATTGAACCATAAACCTTATGTATTTTCTTTCTCTCTCCACCTTATTTATTTCCTCTCATTAATTTTTTTTTCCTCCAAAAAGTGGTGTTTAAATCTTCACATTATTTATCAAATTGGGGGTTTCCTATTTTTTTTTGGATGTTTTTTGTATAAATCAATTGGGTGTTATGTATTCAATATTTAATTAGAGTTTTTTCATTTTTTTTTTGTTTATGAGTTTTTATTTGTTTTTAAGTTTTTTATTTACAAATTTTGTTTACTGAGTTAGTTTTTTTTTTTTTTTTTGATATAAAAAAATGAGTATATAGAGGTGAATGTCAGCCAAACAGTAGCGAAGTAAAACATGTGACAGGATAAAGGGCAGACACACAAGTAGTTCATCTCATGACTTGTATCACCTAATCATAGTTAAGTAATGTAATATCTCTTGCAGCCAAACAGAGCCATATACCAACACCAGCAAAGTAGATATCAGGATCATCCATAAAATTAACAAGTGAACCACGAAATCTTTTGTGCTCCTCAATAGGTATATTATTAAACATCTTTCCTTGACGCAAAGTAGTTAGTACACCTTTATCTCCAACACACCTGTCAAAACTATTGCGCCACCAATCAATGTGTACTCCAACAATAAGATATATATATAAAACAGGTAAGCCTGTTTTAAATGAGATCAGTAACTCTTTGATGCTGGCAGGGTATGGTTCGAGTCCCAGATAGATTTCTTGTATCATCACCCAAAGATTTTACCGACTTTACTAATCGGCACTTGACAATAAAAATTATTTTCTTGTTATTAGACTTAATCTCAGCAATAAATTTTGGTATGCTTTCTCTAGACATTGTTGAGACGTTGGTAGTTACGACTGTGCCTCCAGGCCGTCCAATGTATACATCAGTCTTCTGAAGGGAGTCGAACTTAATTAAGGCCCTCAATTTTCACAGGAAGACCTTCAACATTTACATGAGTAGTCATCTTAATTTGATACGGACTTACGGGGATGAAATATGAAGGGCGTATGGGATTTGTAGAGGCATATGCTAATTTACTTTATATATAGAATACGTTGCTGTTTTGTATTCCCATTTTTGTATTGGCACTTGTACATATATTACTCTATTACACACTGCCTTTTGAAGTCTCCAAGCTGTTTAGATCCGATTTCCAAAATTTTCGACGTTTGTGAGAAGTCTTACAGTCACATTAGCCAATACTACAAGTCTACAACCATTGGTTCACCGCCATGGTGTACTTGTCATGTTGCCTTGAGAATAAGCACCAAGTATTTATGCCTTGTAACGTCGTGATGACTATGCAGGTCTCAACGAGAATATGAATTGATGGGTTGCGTTGAACAAATGAAGGAACTTTAAACACTCGGCAGACCCAAGATCACCTCTCTACAAGTTTAGAATTTACATGCTGCATTGTATGAATCCTAGATGCACGTATTTGATTCTTCCATTCTCCATGACAAAAAAGGACAGTTGTTGCACTCCGATTGATGTTATTACTAGTGTTTGTCTGTAATGTGGATATATGATTTAAGAGGGTGTAAAGTGTTAACTGAATCTGGGAGATGGACGTGCACAACGATTGCACCAACTGCTTGCTTATTTTATCCATCAGCATAATTTAGTAGTTACAAGTTTAGAAATGCTTATCTAATAACAATGTCAGTATTGTCGGGACTACTTTAAATGCTCTGTTTGGTTCGATATATTTACATGCAATTGCACTTATTTCCATGTAACCATCCACAAAACAATGTTTAGTAGCAAAATGCAAATAGGCGGTTGATGCAACAAGTTGCAATTATATGCACTATTAAGTAGTTTCCATGACATCCATTTGCAGTCAAAAAAGTTGTGTAAATAGATGCAAACACAAGAGAGGTAGTTTCTCTTATATAAGATGTGAAAAAAAGTAGTATGATGATGTAACCAACTTTATAAGATGTGAAAAAAAGTAGTAGGATAATATAACCAACTTTACATCCTTTTGCCTTGGATTTACCAAGCACAAGTAAGTTGGATGCAATGCAATCAGATGCAATATAATCACATGCCATTTGCAACTATTTGTCATAACCAACTAAGTGCACCGAACCAAACAGATTATTGGGTAAACTGGAGATTGTTTGATGCCATAAGTTCTACAGAATTCATAAAAGAGTTCAGGATAAACCAGTTTACCACATTGTATATGAGAGATGCCAATATCAGGCAACACGAGACATATACTAACTGCGCCCTCGTGTTGGTAACATTTTAATCATGTCCGCATGCACTTTTAGTTATGTATAAGAGTTTGATTTAGCATAGTAAGATTTCAAATGACGCTTTTATTTGTGCTCGCTAAAATCAGATCTCTAACGCTGACTCCCAGTATCATTCTATAGTAACAGAAAATTGTGTGTTAGAACCAAATGATAATTACTTTTAGGAGTTTTAGCCATGGTGATGACTGACAAAGTATTACATCAAAAGACGTCTGAAGAAGTACGTTCAAAACTATTTCTAAAAAGTTCCTCAATCGAGTCAGAAGATTAAATGATCGAGTCATAAGCCGAAAGAAAAACACTGACATGAATCGAACCATTTCACACTTCTGCAAAACCAAAGTTCCTTCTCTCGACGCATCAGCTTCTCCCCCACAACACAGGTAGCATGGGCATCAACAGTCACAAATTCCACTAGCTCATTTGTAAGACCTCTGTTGCACCAAGACCAATTGTGTATCCTTTCCCATGGAAGTTTCTCAACCGATAGACCTCCAGATTTTGAAAATGTAGATAAAAAAGAGACTCTTCCATGTAATTCAGACCCAAAAGTGCAGATACAAAGGAGACTCCTCCAGTTAAACCACAGGTAAAAAAACACGCTCCTGGTACTCAGCTTGCTCTGCCTTCCCTTGGACTCAACCTGGAAAGAAAGAACAGGCTACCTAGGCAACATGGGCCTTACAGGCTTACACAGTTAATGAGGACAAGAAGAATCAGAAGCAAGGTTGTAATATAATTTATGAGTTGTTGTCTTGTTGATAAGTCAATTGCTTCTTGTTTTATCAAATCAATAAACTGATGGAACTATGGCGAAAAAAGAAGACATTTATTTTTTGGGTTAACTAGTATTACTAGATCAGCCAGGATTTCTCCCCACTAGATGGGAAATTAGGGTCTCCCCCCTAAATACATGGTAAATTTAGTTGACCATTAACTTTCAAATTAAACAACTGAAAATTACACAAATACCCTCATTGTTTTCAAAAAGAAAATGTTAAATTTTAATTAGGTAAGGGCATTTGTATAATTTTCAGTTGTTTTACTTGAAAGTTAACGGTGAAACCAAGTTGACCGTGTGTCTAGAGGGAGACCCTAATTTCCCATGTGGAGGGAAATCCTAATTGGCTCATCTAGTAGGGATAATACTAGTTAACCCTTATTTTTTTAGACTTTCCTAGAAGGATTGTCTTGGGCTCTTGGCACCCTTGTAGATGCTTGTTTAGCCCATTTTGTATTTTCTTTTTTATCAAAAAAAAATTTTAATCATCGAAAACCAAAACAAAAAAAGAAAAAGAGAAAAAACAGCTTATTTTGGACACTAGGATCGTAGGTTTAGGAAAATGAAATTATTTCAATCAACAATTTCATTTCAGCAAGCTAACTTAACTGTTTCAGAAATAGCTGACATTGTATATTCCAATTGGAGCAAAGAAAATTTCAAGTCGTTTTTAATTCAGAAAACAAATTCAAATTGCAAGTAAATCAATTTCTTGTCAGTAACAAAATTGAAGTCATTCACAATAAATAGGAGAACATAATATCTATCCTGACAATTAGAAGGATATATTCAGTTTGCCATGGTTACAGACCATTCCTCAACAAGAAAATTAGCATTTACCACCTTTCGTAAGCATAAGAAGTAGGATTGATTCGTCTTTGATGTCGTATTTTTCAAGTGTAAAGCCATCCTCGAGCTTTGTCCTTGAAAAAATGAGCACCATCTTGTGTATTGGTATATCTTCCTTCTCTTGAATTTTCTTCTTTACATTTTCAAAGTATCATAACCGCTCACCTCGACCCTGATAGTCTTACCGTTCAGTATCCTCACATATATCACCTTGCCGCAATAAAAAGGAATAAACAGAAGATGCAAGCTGTCTGCATTCTGAATTTCATAATCTGCCAACATATGCTTATCGTCCAAATGCCTCGTATCCAAGTACAGCCTTAGCGAGTGACGTTCCGGGACATCCACCATACTCTTTATCATGTCCTTCACTTCCTCGACAGTATAAGATAGCCTCACATTTATTATGATGCATCCAGTTGGCTGAGTTGGGGTGAGAACAAAAACTGTAGATATAGCACTCGCATTATCAATTGCATTCAGAATGGAATTACGATGAATATCATAGGCAGCCAAAGGTTTGGCATCAGTGAGATGTTCACCATTGTAAACGAGAGTTAGTCCCTCACTAAGGCATCCTTCCTTAATCTCAATACTGTGTGGACCCTCATAAATGGTCCACATGGCATTACCTGATCCTCTTCTTTTGTGGCCTCGTTGGATCGACTTGTGCAGTGAGACATCCAACTCGACGGAATGCTCAACAGCACAGTGCCGCTATGGACCAGTTGGGCATGATCTCTGGACATGACACCCAGACTGGACCCTACATATCTGCAGACCTAGCCTTGGTTTGTAGCCAAGGCCCAATATGGCATGTGGGCCAAACCTCACTATAAACCCGTAATCAGATGAAAACAAGGCCCAGCCAGACCTGGCAGAATTTGGAGATTGGACTCTATCCAATGTAACTGAAAATTAAGGATAATGATCTATATCCAGAGATTCTCTATCCAATGTAACTGAAAACTAGGATAAAGATCCATATCCAGGGATTCTCTAGTTTTCCGGACTGTTACATAATGAGGAGTTTTCAGCAACAAAACTACATTAAAACACTCCACACTCCGGAGATTTTCAGAGAGACTTGATCCCTCTGGGGTATGTAGGCAGCCACTGAACTAAAAAGTGGTTCAGTCTCAACAACTAAAACACTTTTTCTTATGCAACAAGTTCAACAAGGTGCACGAGTTCTGAAATTGTTTTGCAGAAGGTGGTGATATTCAGAATGTCAGTTTTTATTTTAAGAGTGTCTGGGTAAATCAGTTTTTGCCCCGACATCTTTTGGCGCCGTCTATGGGGAATCAACCCACGACTACGTTCTTCTCTTTTATTATATTGAATATAACGATCAATGGCTCCTGGTAGACCCAAAAGAAATCAAAAGGTGGCTGACACTAGTCAAGCTCCAGAAATTGCACAAAATCTGCCTCCTAGTGCTGAGACAACACAACACATAGTTGCTGACGAGGTTCATACTCAGAAGAAGAAGTATACGCATCAGATTCCCTCACAAAATCTGGACTCCCAGCATGAAGAAGAAGATTTGGTGGAGACCCTGTGAATTACTGTTCCAGCAGGGGAACAAGATGCAACTAGGGATACTCTAGTCGTCACACACAGACGGATTTGCATCTGTTAGGGCAAGACCATCAATGCTGCCTCAGCGTCTGCAGCAACGCCTTGGGCCTAGGTCGGGTGCTATTTCCACCCAATCTGGACCATCCATATTGCCTAGGCGTTTGCAAGGCCGCCTTGGGCCTGGATCGGGCTCTCAGGATCTAAGTCACAATGCTCACCCATTTGATGAAGAAACTCTAATGTCTATGTTGCTTAAGCTGACTAGAGAAAACAATCAACTTAGGAGAAATGACGACAAAAGGCCTAGGGAAGAAAACTCTCAGCAGGAATCTTCCGTACCAAGGGAGAGCAGGTCTCAAAAGAGGAAGCATCATCCAAGGAGCCATGCCTCCAGCAGCAACCAAAACCACATAACTCCTATTGTGGAGTGTTTAGGTGGTGCCGATGTCGCATCTAGGGACGAAGTTCAGAGTAGCCACGGCGTCAATCGGGCGGTCGGTGTCAAGACATTCCCGCATCCCCAAGGAACAATCACTGTCAGTTCCCGGATATTCCTCTGAGGCTCAAATCGATCTGGAGCGTGACATGCAACGCTCTCACAGTCTGGTACTACAAAGAGGACAATACAGACCAGCTCGAGGTAACAGAAGATTTAATCGTAGTCCTGGAGGTTCAGATTCCTCAGAATCCAAATAAATGGTTCGAGGAACACTCGCCGGAGGACTAATGGAGGTTATATATCAGATGGTTGGAGATAGAAGCGGTAGCCAATAGTGGGCCAGAAGCCACAGAACCAGAGCCCTCCACAATTCTGTGGGTGGTTACGCTCAAACCAGAGAGCTAAACCCACGTAGGGTTGAAGCAAATTTCAGGCAACATAGGCAAGACCCTGTTGAGCCAGGCTGGAGCCCTGAAAGGACAAACCATACCCACAGAGTCGGCACGAACAATGTCGCTCTGCAGGAAAATAATGACAACTTGAATGAGCAGCGAGTCCAAGAACTCATTAGAATTGCCATGGATTCCAAAGCTACTCGGGAAGATAAACTGGCAATCAAAGGACCTGAAGAATCTCCTTTTATAGATGAAATCAGAGATTACATTTCCCCTGGTTCTTTCAAACAACCTTCAGTCCCAACCTACGATGATGTAGATGATGGTTGTCCAGATGAGCACTTGATGAAGTACAGATCGTCTATGGCTCTTTTTAATAACAATGATGCATTGATGTGCATAATGTTCCAAGCTACCCTTAGCGGAGAAGCTTTGACATGGTTTAACGAGCTCCATCCTCGTTCAATCCATACATTTCCACAGCTCACCGACAAGTTCTCAAAACATTATCGCTACAACAGGAAGACCATAAAAGGTTCTGGAACTCTTTTCAACCTCCACATGGAGAAAGGAGAAAGCATTTGAGACCTTGTCAGAAAATTTAGGGTGCTGCTTAAGGAGTTCAGCAATGTCCCAGATGACGTTGTTGCGCAAGCTTTCAAAAATGTTTTCCCTTTTGATAAGTCTGGTCAATACAACTCACTAACTCTGAAGCCTCCAAAAACAGTTCAGGATTTGTTGGTGCGAGCAGAAAGGTATGCTACTGTTCAGGAAGATTCAAAGTACAAGCAGCAAGGAGATTTTTCAAGTGATAGAGGAAAGCAGGAACAACAACAGCGTGACAAAGACAGAAAGAAACATAACAAAGATGCCAAAATTGGTGTCTCACAAAGTCAGAAGCAAGATGGCCGCCTGAGCAAAGATCTTACTCTTCTAGAGCTCAGCGTCAGTCTCTCAGAATTGTATGACAAGCTCAAAGGAAAAATCTCCAAGCCGTTCCCTATGAAACCTGATACTGAGGGAAGGAGAGATAAGTCAAAGAAATGCAAGTCACAATGATTTCGGCCGTACTTTGAATGACTGTTATGCATTCAAGAAGGAGATCTCCAGAATGGCAGATGGGGGATAGCTGAAGGAGTATCTAAAGGGTAGTCAAAAGCTGGCGCATGTAAATCTGATCGAGCACAATGTGATAGTTGTATGTCATGCTCAGGCGGCTGTATGCTCATCCAACCGTGAAAGAAAATGGAGCATGAAGCGCAAGATTCAAAAAATTGGTAGTTGGAATCACGTAAACAATATCAACTTTAAATCTGGGTTCTATGCTGAGACTATTGTAGGAGGAGGACTAACTTTTACTGAAGAAGATGAGCGAGGAGTCTACTATCCTCACAATGATGCTGTGGTGGTTACATCATGGGTTAGCATCCGCAGAGTCCAAAGAATTCTGATAGACACTGGCAGCTTTGCATGTATCCTATTCTCTGGATGCTATTCTGTCATGAATCTCGACAATGATCTTATTCAGGAAGATGATACTCCAATTGTCGGCTTTAATGGTGCTCTAGCTAAAAAGGTTGGTAAAATTAATTTGCCAGTCACAGTAGGTCCTAAGGTTGTAGGAGTTGACTTTGTTCTGGTAGACTGCCCATCCACATATAATGTCATTCTAGGCAGAGATTGGCTTCATGTAATGCATGCAGTGGTGTCCACTTATCACCAAGCTGTTAAGTTTCCAACAGCAGAGGGAACTTGTAAGATCCGAAGTGACCAGATTGCATCCCTGAAATGCCATGAGCATACGATGGATGATTATAAAAAGTCTGAGGTCAGAGGACACACCATTCTCAACACTGAGCAGAAATAGCAATTACAATAGGACTGGACCAGAGCACCAATGAGGGCAGCCAAAGCACCTCGGGAGGCACCAACCAAGGGACCTCCAACGGTTGATAAGCTGAAAGAAGTGCAGATAGGTGAAGAAGAAAGTCAGACCACCTTCATCTCTGAAGAACTTTCTAAAACAGAGAAAGAAGCTTTGGTGGCCTTATTGAAAAGTAACAAAGTTATCTTTGCTTGGAATCCAACAGATATGCCCGGAATTGACCCCAGCGTCGCTTGTCACATTAGACATCGACCCAAAAATCAAACCAGTAAGATAGAAACCATGGAGAATGGCCCCAGACAGGAAACTCTTAGTGAACAAGGAGATTGACAAGTTATTGGAGGCTGGATTTATTCGACCAGTTGAATACCCAACTTGGGTTTCCAACATTGTCGCAGTACCAAAGAAGAATGGGAAGCTCAGAATTTGTGTCGACTTCACAGATATGAATGAAGCTTGCCCACTACATCCTCATCCTATACCCAGAATTTCAGATATGGTGGATGCGACATATGACTTCAATAAACTATCTTTTATGGATGCAAGCTCAGGATATTATCAGATTGTACTGCACTATGACAACCAGGAGTATACAATAACATTCATCACAGACAGAGGCCTATATTGCTATGTTGTTATGCCATTCGGCCTAAAGAATGCTAGGGCCACATACCAAAAGCTTGTTAATACTATCTTTGCTGATCTTATTGAGGTTATTATGGAGGTTTATATTGACGACATGGTGGTTAAGTCCAATAAGAATCACGATCATCTTGTCGACTGCGCAGAAAAGTATTTGATCGACTAAAGAAATACAAAATGAGGCTTAACCCTTCCAAATGTTCATTCGGCCTATCTTCAGGCGAATTCTTAGGGTTCATGATGACCCACAGGGGAATTGAAGCTAACCCGGAGCAAATTTGAGCTATTCTCGACATGCCACCCCCTACCTGCAGAAAGGAAGTACAGAGGCTCTTAGGTCATCTTGTGGCACTCAGTCGTTTCATATCTCGATACTCTGATAAATGTAGGCCGTTCTTTCAGATTCTGAAAAGTGCATCCACCTGGAATGAAGATTGTGAAAAGGCTTTCTCTGAAGTCAAAGCCTACCTTACCTCTCCCCCAATTTTGGTTAGTCCCAAAAGGCCGAGAACCTCGTAGGAATTTATCTTGTTTGCGAATCGACTCTGCAGCCGGTCGCGATCATTTTGTTGATGATTCTCAAGAAAAGCCGATTCATTTTGTTAGCAAAACACTAACCGCAAAGAAAAGTCGTTACTCCAAAATTGAGAAAGTCGCGTTGGCCTTAGTACATGCAGCTCGGCGGTTGAAGTCGTATTTTCAGGGGAGAACGGTGAGGGTTTATACTGAGTATCCTCTACAAAAGACCCTCGGCAAACAGGAGGAATCAAATAGGCTGATTGAATGGTCAAGTTACCTCAGCGCATATGATATTGTTTATGAGCCAAGGACTACAGAAAAGGGGCATGCTCTAGCCTCTCTTATGGAAGATTTTCCTGTGGATGACATCCAACTGAGTCCATAATTAGCAGAAATAGAACAACTTCTTGAGCATTCTGTTCAGTTCCCTGCACAAACTGAGAAATTCTCACCCAGTACATCCGATTAAGGCGGCGCGTTCTTGACAAGAATCAAGCTCTGCGGACCATCTTCACCGGCGGTTCAAAAATGCATCGGATCTGGTCTAGGTTGTGTACTTATCAGCCCTAAGGATAGAAAATTGAAAGGTCGGTCAGACTAGGCTTTTCGGCCTCTAATAATGAAGCCGAATATGAAGCTGTTATCTATGGTATGAATGCCGCACTTAAGATGGGAGCAAAGAACATTCAAATGCTAACAGATTCTCTCTTGGTGGCTAATCAATTTGGTAGTACTTTTCAAGCAAAAGATGAAAAGATGGTAGCGTATTTGACAGTCATTCACCAATTGGCTGTGCAATTTGACAAAATCTCCATCAGTCAAAGGCCAAGGAATGAAATCAGGCACGCTGATGCACTAGCTTATCTCTCTGTAGCTGTCCAGCTAGATGAACCAAGAGAAATCCAGATTGATTTCCAACAAGAGCCGAGCATCAATTTAAAACCAATGAGACTTCATGAGGCATATGTTATAGAGTGTAACGCAATGCAAGTCTGTGTTGTTAACACTCGACGAAGATCGTGCATCTTCAGAATCTAAAGATCCAGTTGATGCTGAGGATCGCCAGACTTTGGCATCCTTACGCAAACAACTCAAAAGAAAGCATCCCACAGTCAATGATTCAGATCAAGGAATGAACCCTGGTAACCTTGGCAGTATTGGGGGAGACCATGAAGATACTGGGGGCGACATCATCCCTACTGAAAGCGAAAAGTCTGAATCTGAAGAGGAAACTCTAGATGATTTGGAGATAAGGGACTTAGAAATCTTGGCACTAGAAAAATCTGATTGGAGGCTGCCCTTCATCTAGTATCTGAACTCGGGGAATCTCCCCATAGAGAAAGCTTTATCTCATAAGGTTAAGCCAGAGGCATGGAAATTCGCAGTATTGTTCACTAAAGAAAGAGTCGCTCGACTTTACAAAAGACCAATGGGGTTCGGGCCACAGTTAAGATGTCTTACCCAAGAGCAAGACGAAATGATACTTAAAAAAATTCATGCAGGTGTTTGTGGGAATCACTCGGGAGGTTGCAGTCTTGCCCACAAGGCTTTAACGCAGGGTTATTGGTGGCCGTACATGCAAAGAGACGCAAAACAAATCACTCAAATTTGTGTGCCGTGCTAGAAACATGCTAAAGTTGGAAAACTACTAGCCACAGAATTGCACCCAATTCTCAGCCCTTGGCCTTTCTCAAAATGGGGGCTTGACATCATGGGACCTTTGCCTAGGGCACCTGGAAGAGTTCGTTTTTTGTTGGTGGCTACAGACTACTTTACAAAGTGGGTCGAAGCCACAGCTTTGGCTTCAATAACTACTGCTGATGTAAAGTGATTTCTGTGGCGTGATGTTATCTGCAGGTTCGGAGTACCTTCAGAATTAGTATCAGATAACGGTTCCCAGTTTGGCTCCATAGAGATGCAACAATTCTGTGGGTCTATGAGCATAAAGCACAATTTTTCTGCTCCTTACCATCCTAAAGCAAATGGCCAAGCAGAGGCCACTAATAGGGTAATCCTAGGTACCCTTAAGAAAAGGCTTACTGAAGCTAAAGGCAACTGGGTTCGTCAGCTGCCTGCTATCCTATGGGCATATAGGACTACTCCTAGAAGGTCCACAGGTTTTTCACCATACTCTTTAGCATATGGTGCAGAAGCAGTACTCCCAATAGAAATCATGGCGCCAACAGCCAGAACTGAAGCAATAAGATCCGGGGTTGAAGATGAGGTCTTAGCTTACGACAAAGCGCTTATTGATGAACGCCGAGATATAGCTCTTCAGCAATTAGTCAAATATCAAGAAAACATGAAGCACATTCATGATAGAAAACTCAGAGAACGTGTCTTCAAACCTGGTGACTGGGTCCTCAGAAAAGCAAAGAATTTTGATAACCCGAGTGCGGGTAAGTTTTCTGAAAATTGGGAGGGGCCATTCATTGTGGATAGGTTGGCATCTAAAGGTTCTTATTACTTAAAATCTTTAGCCGGCAATGTCATGAGTAAAGCATGGAATGCTTCTCATATTAGGAAGTTTTTTAAATAAATGATGCACTGAAATCATTTAATAATGCAGTGAAAATCTTTCGTTGGCAATGTCAAGAGTAAAGCATGGCTTCTCATCTTAGCAAGTTTTTCTTTATATCATGTATAGAGTCATTGAATAACTTCTAAGTCCAATGATCATTTGCTGTCATTCATTATTTGCCTCATTGAAAGTTAATACTCTTATTAACAGTACTATGAATTTTTAGCACAGCTACACTACAGAAATCCAGGTTTAAGCGCACAGCGCCTGGTCAAGTTCAGACTTGTGGTTAACCCCTCCAACTAGACACACTACAGGTTCAATCCTAAGAGAACCTAGCTGGTATAGACGACTTTGTGATCGAATCTCTATCAACTTTACAAAACCCGGTTCAAATACTTAGAATGCCTGGTCAAGTGAAAAAGCCTCATTTTTGCTTGCAAAAATTCCAAGCTCCAACATTTTTGCACTTGGAAGTGCATAGAATACTAAATGCACACTCTGAAGCCCAGCTGAATGGCATCAATTGTTTAGCTTGGTACAGACCAGAGTGTCCCTCTTGCCTGTTCAAATCCTTTTAATTGACTGAGGCCGGTGATAAGGCAAGTGCTGCGAGTGCGTCAGGCTTGAAAAATGTCCCGTACGACTAAAATATCGAGTCCAGGTATATGGCTTTGACCTTCTTGCCTGGCTTCGGCGTGAAACACAAATCCCCGAAGTTCAAAAAGCCAACATACAGAAGCGCACTGTGTGTTGGTCCGAGTAAATGGCATCGACCCTCTGGCTCAGTCCTATTTGTGAACTTGGTAACTCCGAACTTTTAGGACTTTAAAAACCCAAGTGCTGGATGCAATCTATCCCTTAGAGGCGCCGTTAAGTTTGGATAGAGAACATCGCTTGGTACGGTTGAATGACATTGATCCTCTCAACCGAAAACAATATGCATAGAATCAAACTCTGTGCATTAACGTCATCTCTAAGCTTCATAGCAAAAAGCTTCGGCCAACCCACGCTTGTTAATCGATACTCTTTTCTGAAACTGTCCAAGATAACACCTTCAAAGGTTCAACTATATAGACTTATTTATATCTGAGCATTACTACAAAATTGCTCAGTCCGATTACGCTTCAATCAGGTCATTCTATAGATGCAGCTTACTATCGTTCGATATATATTCTGAGTATGGCGACATGCTCAGCCCGGTTGTATCTATTCAACTGGGTTATTCTACAATGGAATTCTATTGGTGAATCGCCAAACATCAATTCATTATCAATTCTATTTCCTTTTACATTATGTTGGTAAAAATACCCAATTTTACCAGTGTACACAGTAACTTTCTTATTCAACACTACACGTGAATCGTATCCACATGTAGTGTTGGGGGTAGTATATAGCTTTGCTAATATTCAGGCCAATACTTTTCAAGTTCTATTTTATTGCCAAACCGTTGTTAAAGATTTTTCATTTCAGAAAAGTTCATGGCTTCAAAATATCCTTACAGGACACATCATGGTAATTCAAGATAACTAAAGTGCAGGAGCCTTCGAAATATCCTTACAGGCCACATCACGGTAATTCAAGATAACTAAAGTGTAGGAGCCTTCAAAATATCCGAACTACAAACGGAAGATACATAATAAGAAAAGCAAAATGTCAAGTTGGCTAGTCTGTAACACGATTCTTGAGCAGGCGCAACTCCTCAACTAGATGCCAGTTCTCCTGCACCACACGACCTGTATTCTCCTCACTCAGACGACGATCACTTTCCATAGCTCGTATAACATTCTGGGACTCCCTGAGCTTATCCACTAAAGTAATAAGTTCTAAGTCTTTAGACGCAATCATCTCATCACGAGCAGACAATGTTTCTCTAAGTCGACGACATTCCTTTAACAAAGTGGTAACGTGGTCTCGTGAATGTTGAGATTCTAGCTCAGCCTCGACACAAGCCTCACGAAAAAGGGTGGAGGACTTAATCAAGACCTCCTCAGCATGTTGAAAAGATAGTGAAAATGGTACCGAACTGGAACAAGGGTCTTTTCTAACTCTTTTAGCAGAGCAATTATCTGCAGAATTGTCTCTCACTCTGTGGTTCCCGGAGTGACTAGAGACATGGACAGAGTGAGCCGACTGTACATCATCCGCAGTATCAGGAATAACATAACGAGTACCCCCTCCATTCACATTAGCACTAACATGGTTCTGCTCAGTGGCAACACCAGAGGCGGTGACCTCAACAACACCCTCAGCATGTGGATGTTCTCTAGAGCCTCGCATAACAACTGGAAAAGGTGGAATAGAAGTAGACTTGGAAATGGTGGCTCGTGGAGAATGCAAACCTGAGCTGCGAGATCTCAAGCTAGGATCAGGATGCCTTGTGATAGTCGGTGGAACATCGTCTTCGTCAGAAGAATATTAGATGTAACACCGACGCCGTGCAGGATTCTCTACCCTATCACCTATGTCCGAACTCTAAGCGCCATCACCCAATGAGCCAGGGAGGATAATATATGAAGGAGCAATACGTGGAAGCCTCCTCGATGCCATAGGTTTAACACGTACTTCATTTCCCTTTTCTGAAGCTCCAGCAGTGTTAGACATCACAGACTGAAGAGGATGAACAAGGTATGCGGCAGCCCATGCAACGATTGTATCAGGATAACTCAAGTCCCTAATAATCTCTGGGAGACCAAACAAGGTTTGAAGGTTATGCTGAACCGCATTTTCATCAACTTCACTCACCACAGCATCAGAAATCCAGGTATCTGTTAGAGAAAGAACTAAATTGAGTTGCAGAACAAAGAAAATTGTGGACGAAGAAGATAATTTCTTAAGGAGCTCACCTGAGAAATTATTTGGAATATCCATTCTGCGGCCTGCCTAGCCCTGAACTCTGTAGGCTGGTGTATGCCATGTTAAGTAATGAGTAGGGGGATAGGTGAACTTCCTATCCGAAGAAACAAAGTCGATGGTGAAGAAAGGAATGTCCTTCAAAATCCTTTTCTTAGGCCTAAGCATAAGATACATCTCTGTTGTTCCAAGTCTGATGCTATAAGATTGACGGATGTAGTGGACTCGGCTCATTACCAAGTAAAACAGGATCATCATCTGCCCAGGTGCAAGCCCCCACCAATTCAGCAATCTAGACATCACCTTCCCCAAGGGAAGTCTCAGACCGTACTGTAGCTGAGCATAAGAAACGACTATTTCATTTTCAGCAACCGGGAGTGCCAAGTCATCATGCTTATGTATAACAACACTCTCGGGTATACCAAAACTCTTGTATAGGCGTTCAGGACGGAATAGTGAAGGACCCCGGTTGAGTGGTAAATTGCTTCCAGCAGTCCACCTGTGCATAGGCATAACGTTGCCAGCAGTGGCTTGCTCAGTTTTAGCTTCAGCATCATCCTCACCGTTATCATCAGAATCAATATCGACGGACGGAGCCCTACAAGCAAACATGTCATCGGTTAGAGTGAACATGTTCTCAGCATCAAGCAAGTACCATGTGCTATCTAAGTCTATGAGAATCTTCAAAAAAAAAAAAGAAGAAGATAAAGTTGACTGGTCAAAGTTAACACTGACGGGTCAAAGTCAGAAGTGGGGAGACCATCTAGCCTCAATATGGCGCAGCACCAAATCATTTGTCTAAAAGAGGGTTAAGTGGTCCATCCATGACTAGGGTGGGTACACTATCATTCTTCATCTAGATTATATGCTTATCTAGAAGCAAATATGATGGTAGATGGGTCAAGCCAGACCGTGCGGCATCAGTGAGGAAAAACATGGAATCATTATCTCTCATTTCTACTTACGGAATGAAAAAGCAAAGGGACGAAGAGGAAGGTGCTGGAAACGAATTTCCGACCCTATACCTTGGATTTTCAGCCACACCATGGCCTCCATTGGTCCTCCTTAGACGCTGAGACTTCCGACGAGGTAGATCTATTACATCATGTCCGCCATGTCGCCCACCACCACCATCAATCCTCTTTCCTTTATCTCCATTAACACCACCACTTCCTCCATTAACAGCCCCATTTCTAATCATTTTATTTTCACCTTCATCACCTTTCACATCCCTTGGGATTTTAATTATGTTTATCATGGAAGTCTAAGCATTTATAAAGAGATGAGCATACCCCTGATAATCATGGAAGTCTATGGACCAGTTGGGCATGATCTTTGGACATGACACCCAGACTGGACCCTACATATCTGCAGGCCTAGCCCTGGTTCGTAACCAGGGCCCAACATGGCATGTGGGCCAAGCCTCACTATAAGCCCGTAATCAGATGAAAACAAGGCCCAGCCAGACCTGGCAAAATCTGGAGATTGGACTCTATCCAATGTAACTGAAAATTAAGGATAAAGATCTATATCCAGAGATTCTCTATCCAATGTAACTGAAAACTAGGATAAAGATCCATATCCAGGGATTCTCTAGTTTTCCGGACTGTTACATAATGAGGAGTTTTCAGCAACAGAACTACATTGAAAAACTCCACACTCCGGAGATTTTCAGAGAGACTTGATCCCTCTGGAGTATGTAGGCAGCCACTGAACTAAAAAGTGGTTCAGTCTCAACAACTAAAACATTTTTTCTTATGCAACAAGTTCAACAAGGTGCACGAGTTCTGAAATTGTTTTGCAGAAGGTGGTGATATTCAGAAGGTCAGTATTTATTTTAAGAGTGTCTGGGTAGATCAGTTTTTGCCCCGACAAATACTGGCTTTGACATCTTTGATAGTGTCCCATTCTTTCACATTGATTTAAACTAAAGCTGTAATCCACGGAAGGGATATGTATATAGGTATTTTTTCAAAAGAATGGCGTATCATGTAGATGGTCGAGTCACTACTTATGCCATACTCTTGCAATCCCTTATGATCTTCAAGGACTTCTCCAGCATACAAAAGCTTGGTCTGGTAATCGTTATACACCTCAAAGTCGTAGACAATACCTTTGATATCCCCAATTGTGTCAAGTCTACTCATTTTAATCGCGACAGTTGACACTAGCTTCACGTAGATTGTCTGAAATGAAAATGGTAAAACATAACATTTGTTAGTGAAGTAACAACATTCTATATGAGAAGTACACCCACAAGAACTAATTCCCCACTCCATAAGCCGACAAGGAGATCAAATAGTAGCTAAGTGCAAAATTCAATAGATATAAAATCCTATGGTTAAAGGGTATCAAGATTTAAGTACACTGCAGACAAAATAATGAGTACATGGATGAAGAAAATCTACCCCTTAGAGCACTTGCAATGCAGGTGAAAGTTTTCCCCCCTTATTCACCGCTACCTCATCACTTATTTACCCCTTTTTCACCAAAACAGTGAAAAACAAGGTGAAGCTGTGCAATGCAAAGGTGAATAATATATCACGGACGGGATGTTAGATTCCGTCTGGAGGTTTTTGATACGAGACGGAATGTAACATCCTGTCTGGTATTTTATAATGGGTCTGATGACTCAATATGAACAGACGCGAACATGCTCCATTTTCACTTCCTTTCCAGCCAAAATTGCGATTTTCTAGCCTCCATTAACAATCTTTTGACACAAACTTCCATTCATAATGACTTCTCCACCCCCCAATGCATCCCCACCAACCTCACCACATGAAAAGCATTCCCGATGGTTTGGAAATGTTAAAATTTCCAAAAAAAAGGGCAAAAAGGATCGTCGTCGAGAACGCGTAATGTGGGCGAGGAGGACGAAATTGAACTTGGGTTCAATTTTCCACCGCATTGTGAAATCGAGGAACACTCACCATTAGCGTCAACATCGGTCCGACACGTAGCAAATCGAGTGGGCGAGTCTCAAAATAAGTTTTGATTTTTTTTTTATGTTAATTATTATTATTTATGTTAGTTTATATCAAGTTTGTTGTTGTGTAATTAGTTTGAATTTGTCGCATTGTTTTTAAAAAAATAGTTGTAATTATATCGTATTGCGTGTTGGTTGAATATAGGAAGTACACCTATTGAAAGTGCGTTGTGCACTTTCAAATGTTGTGTCGTGGTGGCGTTGTATGAAATAAAAAACGGATCCTAATTTTGTCACGGTTACCGACATTATATCCGCTACACCATTTGGGAACTTTTTGAATTCTAATTTGGGACAAAATGATCAGGCGTTGTTGTTTGGGATAGTTGAGCGGTGGTGGCAAACTACCCACACATTCCATTTCCCATGGGGTGAGCTTGGGATTACCCCTCTTGATTTCACAATGCTCATGGGTATCCCAATTGGTTATGAAGATGCCGTTCCTTTTGATGAAACTTTAGAGGTTTTTACTACGGTGATGAGTTTCTTTGAAGATTTTGATTTGGTTGAAGATGATGAGCAAGACAAGTTTTTGAGATTATTGGCTGAGCAGTTTAAGGGAGGAGCTATAAATATGAGTTGGTTTACTTCGAGATATTTGAATAGACTCAAGGAGAAGCCGAAAGACTATCATATTGGTGAGGAGTCGATCCACGAGTATGTACGTGCCTTCCTCTTCTACTTTGTTGGTGCGGTATTATTTGGATATGCTGATAGTTATTTACGTATCGGGTGGATGGCCGCTGTCTCAGACGTAGAGAGGATGTGGGATTATGACTGGGGTCAATCCATCTTGGCATACCTTTACCGCTGGCTAGACCTCGCAGTTGAGACGAAAGCCGCTAAAGGCAATTTGTCGGCTTTTTTTGGATTATACCGGTAAGTCTTATTTATTAAGTTATTGTTTTATTTCATTTATTTATCTAATTATTAATGTTGACATGTTTATATATATATATATATATATATATATATATATATATATATATATATATATATATATATATATATATATATTGATATTGTATTTTATCTATTGATGGCGTATTGGTGGTACTTAACATTTTAGCGTGTGATGCATCCCCGTGTTGAAGAGGATGGGACTCATGACCTGATTCCACGTGATTCAAGCACGGGGCTTCATCGTAGGCGAGGGGGTGGGGACCTATCGCGATAATATTCATAACACTTTCGTCGAGATTGAGCTTTTAGGAGCTACCCGAATTGAGTGGCAACCCTCCTAGGCGGAAGTCCTTCATCTTTCGACCCTTTATGCGGATATTCCGGATGTTCCCGAGAACACCGAAAATACCGTAGACTATCATATATGTGTCATAGAGTAAGGTTTTTTCTCAATGGCCGAATGATACTTATAGGTCGATCGCGATGGTACCTTGGGGACAGATGTTGGCGGCAAGTATCTGGAGAGATTGTTATACCTTACCCACCACCCATAGATATGATAGCCTCTGATATTCTTCCTGCTGTTCTTTCACAATATAGAGAAAACCCAAATGAGTGGCCGACGCGATCGCCTTTCATTTTACGGGCTTACTATGACTTATATTGGAAAAGGGTTGGTCGAGGTCTCTTGCTAGGTGCATTATACCGGGGCACCAATTTTGAAGGGGTTACTTCTGGAGCATTGAGACCCGACATTCATTTCCCAAGAGGAGTGGAGTTGCCACAGTCACAGCCCAGGGTGTTTCATGATATTCAGATGCCGCAAAGAACTCCACAGATATTTGATGATGATGACCTTTGGCACTGGAGCATGATTACTTCTCAGGGGCAAGATATGAGAATACCTATTCCACCATAGATGCCGCAGGGGTTGCAAATTTGTTAAGTACAGTTGGAGCAGTTAGCCGAGGTTAGTATGATTTGAATTTATTCATGATTTGTTATTATTAGTATTCACTATAACCCCTAATATGCATTTGTTTTGTTAAACAGGATGAAGTAAGGTCGGAGCTCCTTAACTACAACTCTCTCAGTTATGCCATGCGTGAGTCCTTCATGGAGTCCTCTCGTCGCAGTTTTGAATACTTACAAGAAGAGCGAAATCGAACTTTGTAGCTTCAGAGACGTGTGCAAGAGTTGGAGAATGGTGGAAGTGGAGTACCTCAAGCTCAACCTCAACCAGAGAGGCGACAACGATGTAAGGGGGAGAGCTCTTCGACCGAGCCTTCTCATAGGGGGAGGAGATCTCAGTAGATATTTTTTTGTAGTTTATAATAACTATGCGCCATTACTTGTCTTATGGCGTTTGGGATTGTTGTTTGTAATGAATTTTTGATTAGCAGGTTTTTCTTTGATGAGTTTTGGATATGAATATGTCATTAAACAAAGGAGGTTATGTCCAATTTTTTAGAAATTATAAGTTAGTTTTTTTACCGAAGTTTACGTGTTAGACTTGGGTGTTGTTCATGCTTGTTGTTTGTCTTATTTATTATTTTCAAAGTATATTAGCAGGTTTTGGATATGAATATGTCAATAAAACAAATGAGGTTATGACAAAAAAAAAATTAAAAATTTATAAGTTTGTATGTTTCCAAAAATTTCACATTCGTTTCACTCATTTCCTGTCTTTGTTGAAACAGAAAATTTTGATGGAATATCACTCATTTTTGCAGGCGTGGTTTGGTTCTGACAGGTTCTAACAGGAATAGTGTATAGGGATACCGAGATGGAATGTAACATCCCGTCTGGTTTTTTTAGACCGAGACGGAATGTAACATCCCGTCTGGTTTTTCAGTCCTTCTCCCTGCACCTTTTACTATTCCAAGCATTAGAATTATGGATGGGGATGGTGGCCCATTGGAATTATTGAGGGTACATTTGAATAGACATTTGGATACAATGTGTTGTCACTTGGAGAGTGAACAAAAATCTGATAAAATGTGTTGTCAATTGGTAAGTGGACCAAAATCGAAGTATCACATGTGACCTTACCTTTCATATTTCGTTTTACTCTTCTTTCTTTTAGATCAAACAAACAAACAACCATCTTCTTCCCCACAACCAAGCTAAAAATAGGAAAAATGTCTAGAGAAGAAAGAATTGCATATAACCAAAGGTTATGGGGAGGATCTAGTAGTAATAGTTCGTCTTCTAGTTTCACCGGGTCGTCTTCTGGTACTTCTACTGAAGATGTGCATAATAATATGATGAGGCGAAGGAGGATGAGGAGGTTGCAGTTATTATCCACTGCTGGGGCATTAATGACTCAAGCAACCATTGAAATTGAAGATGTGGATACAGACAAACACGGTGGATCTGTGAAGGGCAGAGAGTACACGTTTAGAGATGGTGGTGATTTCAGTAAACAAAAGATAATGAGGGATTACTTCACAACACCTTGTAGGTGGCCTCCTCATAAGTTTAGACGAAGGTACATGATGACAAAAGAGTTTTTTATGTATATGTTGCATACTGTTGCATCATTCGACGATTACTTTAAAGACAAGGTGAATGGATTGGGTCGGTAAGCAATTTCTGGGTTACAGAAGGGACTAGCTGCAGTTGCACAATTAGCAACTGGTTGTTCTTCTGATTCAACGGATGAGTATTTACAAATTGGAGATTCCACAGCAAATGTATCTATGAAGTGTTGGTGCAAGGTAATTATCACGACGTTTGAGGAAGAGTACTTGAGACGACCAACTGAGGCAGACACTGTTAGGATATTAGCTGAAAATGCGGCAAGGGGTTTTCCAGGAATGCTTGGATCAATCGACTGTATGCACTGGGTGTGGAAGAATTGTCCAAGTGGATGGGCTGGAACACATGTAGGGTACAAAAAGGAACCAACTTTGATACTTGAAGCTGTTGCATACAAACATTGTTGGATCTGGCATTGCTTCTTCGGCTTACCAAGTTCGCATAATGACATTAACGTGCTTCATCGTTATCATGTTTTTGAATTATTAGAGCAAGGTGAGGCTCCTGCTGTTGCATTTAATGTGAATGGTAATGACTATGATATGGGATATTATCTTGCTGATGGTATTTACCCAAAATGGGGCACATTTGTTCAAGCCATTCGTTATCCAAGAAATAAGCATGAAAAGATCTTTACTCAATGTCAAGAAGCTGCAAGAAAGGATGTTGAAAGGACGTTTAGAGTTTTGCAGGCACAATGGCATATTGTTAAGGCTTCTGCGCATTGTCATAGTGTTGTTGTTCTTGGAGACATAATGAAGACATGCATTATAATGCATAATATGATTGTTGAGAATGAACGTGAAAGTGGAGTTTGGAATTGGAAAGGTCGAGGAAAGAAACAATACCGCGCTTCTTCGGAAGATGATGGTTTTCATTTTGTCTATCGATGATTGAAGCAAGAAATAAGATCAGAAATGAAGTTACACATACTAATCTTCAAAAGGACTTAGTTGGACATGTTTTTAATTGGACTGGCATTGAAGAAACAGCAGATCCGGTACCAATTTATGATCCAAATTGGTCGGATCCAGATGAGGGAGAAGGAGGCGAAAATTAAAATGGAAATGAAAGTGTATTTCCTAACGTGAACTATTAAGTTCCAACGTATTTCCTATGTATTTCCTATGTATTTCCTAATGTATTTCCTATGTAATTCCTATAAGTTCTTATGTGTTTAATGAGTTGTGTTTTAATGAACTATATTACAATATATTTTAATTTTATTGGTAATTGTATTTCTATGAAAATAATTATATTAGACAGAACATACATAGTGCATTAATTAAAAAAAAAAACAGTTAGATAAAAATACATAGTTCATTAATTAAAAATACAATGAAATTAAAATAAATAGTGCATTAATTAAAAAGACAATGAAATTAAAATATATAGTGCATTAATTAAAATACATAGTGCTTTAATTAAAATAAAATACTATATATTACATAAGCTTAGTTAGAGCTAGAACCACCTCTAGCCCTTGCCCATTCAGCACGTATTTCAGCTTGTTGTTGCTCGATTATAAAAGCGGTATCGGGATGGAGGACACTTGTATTGGGTCGCTAAAATCTTAGCTTCATATTGCATATTTTGAAGTTGATTTTTTTCCAATTGAACCTGATTTTTTTCGCTTGAATCCGATTTTTTTCTTCTCTTGCCATCACAGTTCTTTGACCATATGCAAGTTCCATTTCCTTAAGTTCTAAGCATTTTTGTGTTTCATTTGCATCATGTGAAAATGTATCCTCTAAACGTGTAAAGTAACCCTCCAACATACCAACTGATTTTTCTTAGTTCCTTTTGGACTTGGCTTTCTTCGATCCAAGAGGACGCTCCATTTCTTTTGGACGCTCTATTTCTTGAGAACCCTCCAATTCAACTCCACCAACACTTGGTGAATTAGAAGTTGAATCTTCACCATCATTTTTGCGACATTTTCCCTTTGTGGGGTGGCTTGACCTTGCCTCAAAAACGTTACTCCACTTTGGATTATCCTTGAGTATAAAGTAACAATGATCAAGTGAAAAAGCCGATTTTTCTTGTAGTTGGTACGTCATTCTTGCCTCGGACAACTAAAAAATAAAATGGTGGTAATTAGACTAAAATAATCACTAGGACTAAGATAATTAAACTAAAATAATAATTATACTAAGATAATAATTAGACTAAGACTAAAATGAAAATAATAAATATACTAAGATAATTAGACTAAGACTAAGATAATCAATAAATTCCAAATTGAAAACGTTGTAATTACCCGACTTTGTATTGTTGTACCACTTGCATGTCGAGCCTCCACCGCATTCACAATTGTAACAAACTTGTTCATCATTTTTTAAATATATTTTCACCTACCGCTAATTGAATCGGAAGACCTATCCGACCCACGTACTTGATTGAACTCGTTTGTTACACGATTCCAAAATCCTTTTGCATTTTGGAAAGCACCAATAATGGAGTCTTCACTAATTTTTATCCAAGCAAGACATAGAGCTTGATCATCGGACATACTAAAGTGAGTTTTCGCTTTTGCTTGAGTGCCACCACTTGCTTGAGATGCTTGAGTTGATGCCATTTGATATTTGGTTTTTTTTAAGAACTGATTTTAAAGAAGAAGAAATATGATATATGATTGTTGGAAGTGTGAGTTGAAATGAAACAAATATTGTATATATACCAAAGTTTTTTATTTTGACCGTTTTTTACCGTTCTGACTTTTTGACCGTTGATAAACTAGCCGTTAGGACTCCGGACGGGATGTTGGATTCCGTCTGGTGAGTTTTGTAATCCATACGGAATCCAACATCTCGTCCGAAGTTAAGAAGTCAGTGACTATCTCGGTGGAAGGTTTTACCTTATTTTGAACTGGAGAAAATAGTCACCGAGTTTTTCACCCTGCATTGCACAGCGCTTTTGGACCCAACTAGGTGAAAAAAGTCACAAACCCCCCTTATTTCCCTGCATTGCAAATGCTCTTAATTTATTTTTCATTATAAGTTTTATAACAAGCAGTGACCTCAGATTGTTATTACGATAACATTATAACTTAACTTCTGGCAACTATGTAAACCAAAATTGGAAACAAGGACAAAGTATGAGTTAAGATCGAGTTTTTCTACCCCGTCATCTAACCTTGTACAGTTGTGCTTAAACGAAATTGCTGTGTAGAGCTCATGCCGTATATTATGAAGACAACATAACGACGATCAGATTAGACAAATAGCTTCAAGAACCTATCTAACTACCGCTTTATAAGTTTGTTTCACTGACTCCAACACAACAACTTCAAAGATGAAAGTGCAATAAAAATAATCAAATTCAAGCACTAAGAAGTTATGGGAGAGTTATGAATTAACAGTAACTGACAAAAGAGAAAGTGTGGTATGCATACATCATTGCCATCTTCTTCGTCTGAGGAAGAGTACAGCGCCATGTCTTTCCAATATATCAAAGAAACAAAGAAAAGAGTGTGAACTGAAAGGTTTGAGGGTTATCCATTTATAGTATGCTGATACGCAGCAGAAGACCAATAGGCATATTGGAACAGGTAAGGAATTACATTTTCAAAGTGAGCCAATTGAAGACCGAAAGATCAATCACGAAGTTTTTATTCAAACTAGCAATTATGCACGCGCGTCAGACCCGGGATGATATTTTGCTTGCTGCATTAAATTGCACGGGTTATTCTCTCGATTCCAGTAAAGGCACTTTGGGATTAAACAAAAATCTTTAAATGTCTAAAATCTTGCAATAAAATTATCTTACATTCATTACCCAGAGAAAAAAAAAATGTAACTTACACTTATGTACCGAGTAACACATTTTATAATGAAAAACCATTACACTTATGTACCAAGTAACACATTTTATAATGAAAAAATAATTCTACTACAAATTGTCAGAACACGTTCTAAAATAATATAAAATCAAGGGTTAGTTAGAATTACCCCCATTACTAGTTGCAATTAGTGTTACTCCTCGTTTTCAAAAATATTAGTGATACCCCCCCAATTGCAAGATCCAACGGTTACAAGATGAATTTTTTTTTCAGATGAAGAAATCTGACCGTTGGATCACTCAAATGGGGGGTATCACTAATATTTTTGAAAACGAGGGGGTAACACTAATTGCAACTAGTAATGGGGGGATAAGTCTAACTAACCCTAAAATCAATGTCTCCAGTGCATCATTTGGTCTTCTTTCAAATGCTATAAGCTACTGTTGTGTTATTTTGAATAAAACAAGTGGCTCGTGGCTTAAGGCTTGGGCTTGGGCTCGTTGATTCCTTATCTTCTTTTTGGTAAATCTTTTTACTTAACTGTTTTGGATAGGTTTGGAAACAAAATTGGATATGGATTAGGAAACAGAAACGTAGTGGGCTAGTGGACTCCAATCCTTATCGGGAAACTAAAACAGTTCCCAACCAAATCGGATCTTCTAGTGCTCTACGTTTTTCCTCTATATATACGCCTATAGAGTATTTGCAAAACTTTACTTTCTAAACTACGTTTTTGGGCAATCATAAGATCAGTCTTGTTGTTCTTCCTTTTCTTTTTTGGTTTGTGTGTAGTAAATAGAGAAGAGTAATAACTGGTTATTGTATCCTGGAGGTTGACGTGGTCTGTCTACATAAAGAAGAACAGACGCGAAACAACCTTAAAGAGAGCATACCGATCCGTGCCTCAGCCTTCTTATATTCACTGTTTGTTCTTGTTGCAGAAATTATATTCCAATAATTTTAAAGTTGTTTAACAATGAATACGGAGAAAGATTAAGATTTGTTTATCGGTTTTTGTTTATGGGTTAAGTGATTAAGAGGTACATTATTACATTATTCTTACGGTATTATCGTAGTGTATTATTGTCTGGGTTACTCTAATATATACTAAGAGTTGGTATGATGGAGGTGAATGTGACAATAATTTTTGTGTTTACGACTAATGCTTATCATGTGGTATGAAAATAATCGTTATCTTTACTTATGAATTAGAAGCGTTGATTCTCGGTTAAAAGATTTTATTGTTGTAAAGGATGCTTTTGGTAATCCTTACAAATGTAGGTTTAGTGAAGGGATTGGGATGATTAGATAAAGTTGACCGAGTTCATACGGATGAACTGCCTACGTATCAAGTTCTCTCTGCTGGGGGAGACTTGAATCAAGTCAGACGTAGTTCCTCCTCTTCTTTATATAGGTGAGGGTGCTCGCGCCTCCCCCTTTCCCGCATCCAGTCAAGTTCTGGACTTGATGGCACTTAAAGAGTCATAAAGGCGTCTTGCGGTGGAGTAATGGTGAACGCATCTACAGCTCCGATCTTTAAGGTGACAGCCAGGCCATACATTACTAGCCGTTGAAGTGATGGACAATATGAGCGTTCTAGACGCTTGCCGTTCTGGATGCTGACGTTCTATGGGGGTGGCATTCTGGGTGCTGACGATCTTGAGCGACCTGGACACCTAGATGAGTGTTACTGTCTTGGTGTGCTGGACACGTGCTTAATATTACTGGAAGCGTATATTACTCCCTCACATAGCCCCCTCTCAGCAGGTCGTTTGTTATTGTGTAGCGATCTGGTGAGAGATTTAAGTTGGCACGTGGGACGGTTGATTTGAAGGGTTGCCAGCTAACCGCCTTGTTTTGTGGAGGTCGTTTGTAGTTGTTAGTTGTTGTTGGTAATTTGTGAAAAAAGAGGAAGTATGTCTGATTTAGATGATACTCGATCTGATGAGATTCGAGAGGTTTCCCTTAGTGAGGAAGTTGAAAAAGATGGTTCTGACTTTGTGGTCGCTGTGGCGAGCAGTTTTGGTAATAGGTTTTCGTCATCTTCTAGTGGTTTACCACCTAGAGTAATAGATAGGCGTGTTGTGAAAGCTTTTGTAGAGTTAAGGGAAGCTTATGATATACATGTAAGCGACCTGGAGATACACGAACTGAGGGAGGATGCATACATGTTTAGCAACTGTTACGTACCACTAGGTTTTGGGGTAGTTGTCTGTGAGGGGCAGTTACGAGCTGGTATGAGGATACCGTTCTCGAAACTTACTTGCAATTTTTTGAACTTTTGTAAGAAAGCGCCGTGCCAGTTCATTGGCAACACTTGGCGGTTGCTTAGAGTGTTCGATCTATTGAACGATAGCGGGGAGTACAATATTGAGGTTGCTGGTATTCTTGAACACTTCGCTGTAAAGCGATTTCGTGCCAATAATTTCAGTTTGCAGATGCAGACAAGCAAGTCGAGCGTTTTGGATGGTGTGAGTAACGAGCCTTGGGAGAGGAGGCCGTTGCTGTTAATTAGAGAGTTTTGTGCTAGTGGGTTTGGAGTACAAACTAGGGTTTGCAATTTTTCTGGTATATTTTGGTGTCCTTTGTTGTATGTTGAGTAATACTTGTCATACTAAATTGACGTCGGTGTTCTTTGTTTTGCAGAGGTCGTTATTTCCCGGAGATCGAACCGTGGTGTGATTGAGAAGTTTGCTAAGCTTAGACGTTTGGAGAAGCGGAAGAAGTTGCCCTAGGTAGCGACCTACTTTGTGGAGAGGGGAGGTCATCATATAAGGTTGAAGAGGAGGAGTCAGAAGAAAAAAGCTCGTGGTCAGGTTGACAGTGAATCTTCTAACGAACTTGTAATGGAAAGGGAAGAGAGTGGCATTGTAACTAGGGAGGCTAGGAACAAAAGCCGAAGTGGGTCAGTGAGGCCTGTAGGTGGCGGTGGGACCTCTAGGGGTGATGGTGGTGTGACCAAGCATTCTGGTGGGAAGGGTCACCACCGTGACCCTGGTTTTGAACCGTCTTCTCAGGAACTCCTGGAGGCGGGCCCGCTCTGGTGGATATAGACGAACTCAGTGTGCCAGTTCGTGTACTGAGAAGTTTGTTAAAGAGGAAGGTTAGTGCTGATGATGATAAGGCAGCCAAGGTGGCTCGTCTGAAGGGCATAATGAAGGGGGACTCGAGTCAGCGTCCTGTTGAGAGGACGATTGGGCGAACTGATGGTGGTTCGAGTTCCTGGGGTAGGTCGTTCCAAAGGGTTGACTTGAGTGATGTGGATCTGAACTCCCTCGAAAAGGAGAAAGATAGTGTTGTTGTTGTTGTTGCTCCGCCTACTGGTAGAGGCAAAGAAAAGGGTTCGAGTAAGGTTGGTTGCAAGACTAGTTATGGCAAGGGAAAGGGCAATGCTCTTGGGAAAAAGGTTTTCTATGTCGATCTTGACACTGGCAAAACTCAGTACGTGCTGACCTCCGATTGTAGCTTCAAGTCGGCTCCTATAGCGAGCTGCTTGCTGGATAGCATTGCTCTCGATGGAGATCGTCATAACCTGGACGCCATGGGAGACCTTGTTGCAAATGTGAGGGCGATGGATCTTGGGTATTGTCTGGTAAACGTTTATGTTATTTGGCTTTTTGCTTTATGTATGCAGAACGGTGCGTTGATGTGTAAGTGTGTTGTTGCTTTGTAGGTATTATCTTGGTACCAGAAATTGAAAGAGCTGGCCCTGATCGCTGAGACTGAAAAGGGCGAACGAGAAAAGATGAAGGAAGAACTGGAGAACGTTCATTCCATTCAAGTCTCGCTCCAAGCCAGTTTTGACGAACTGAAGAAATAGCACGATCAGGCCGCTCTAGAGAAAATGTTCATGGCAGGGGTGCTAGAGGAAGTGAATGACGAGGTTGCCCTGTACATCAGGTACGTGGAGAAGGCAACAGCTGCAGCCAAGGCGGCGAAGGACGCTATGAGACTCTGTTCGAAGAGGCGACCGAGCTGGCCAAGGACTACAACGAGCTGGAGCAGAAATACCTTGCTTTACAGGAGGAATCAGAACATGGGGCTCGAGGTGCAACAATGTTAGACGCACCTAGAGATGCTAGTACTGTTCTTCCGGTATGTGAAGGTCCTGCTCTTGTAAATGATGTTGCCTCGGATCCTGCCCTGGATGGAGCTGCTTTGGAGGATGTGCTGGAGCCCCTAGCCACTGAGAACATGCTGAATGTTTCTTAAATCTAGTCAATTATGAGATAATGTTTTTGTTATGATACAATAGAGCTGGTTTCCGGGGCTTGCCTGGGCAGTTCGCCTTTATTTATTGCTGCATGGCCTATGACCTGA
Organism: Coptis chinensis; assembly: GCF_015680905.1. NCBI lineage: Eukaryota > Viridiplantae > Streptophyta > Magnoliopsida > Ranunculales > Ranunculaceae > Coptis > Coptis chinensis. The sequence continues at coordinate 97,381,433 of NC_141459.1, forward strand.
CACATTAAGAGCTAATAACCAGGGCTTGCCTGGGCAGTTCGCCTTTATTATTTGCTTTAGTTTGAGTTCGAAACAAACTGGTTTCCTAAGCCTGTTCGGGCAGTTCACTCTCTTACATTTATGAAATGCATGCTCATTCTCCTTGCTCTTTTCTTGATGTCTTGAATGTAATTTGGCTGATGTTGTTGCACTTGCCTAGCGTTGTAAGTTCCAGCTGGTGAGAAGTGTCCAGGCTATGTAGCCTTTGAGCTTGAGTGAGCGTCTTTTTCTTGTAGAGCGTTCATCACTGAGTCACGTCTAGTGTTGTAGGCTTCAACTAGCGAGAAGTGTTAAGGCTATGTAGTCTGTGGGCTCGAGTGAGCGTTCTCCCCTGAGTCAGTCCCAGCGTTGTAGGCTTTAACTAGTGAGAAATGCTAAGGCTACGTAGCCTGTGGGCTCGAATGAGCATCCTACTTTTAGAGAGCATTCTCCATTGAGTCAATACTAGCGTTGTAGGCTTCGACTTGTGAGAAGTGCTAAGGCTATGTAGCCTGTGGGCTCGAATGAGCGTCCTGCTAATAGAGAGTGTTCTATATGTTAAAGCATTCTACTAAGAGAGGACTTTAGCACGTGTTTGACACGTGTGAGGAGGCGAAATGTTTGTGGAATTTGAAAATATGGCAGGTCATGCGACACATTGGTTAGGGTTTCAATGTATAAATGGTATGTCTTGGGAAGTGAAATAGTTTACCCTAAAAGCTTTTCGTGAGAGGTTTAGGGGTACTGGTTCGTTATCTCCCTCAAGCGATTTTCCAAAGTTCTTGCCAAAGTTGTAGAGCGCTTCAGGTTAGCTTCCAACTTCTTTTCCTTTCTATTTTTTTATGATATGTAAGTTTTGTATGCTTATTTTGCTGAATGTTGCATTGTCTATGAAGTGTAGGATGGCTAGGCTAAATAGTAATGACGATGTAAGTTTGGTCTCTCCAATGGGTAGGGAGAGGGATGGCCCTCCCCTTGTTTTGGATGAGATCGAGTTCCTACCGCATCGTAGGGCCGATCTGGGTAAGCGGAAGGCTGTTGCTTCTGACTCGAGGGCCACTAAGCGGTCCAAACCTGTGGGTCGCTCTAACTCTGGTTCGCATAAGCGAACTGGGGGTGGTGTTTCGGTGCCCGAGCTCTACGGGTGGGGTCGACCTGATCGCTCACAACCGTGGTGTGGTGGGCAAGGGGAAAGCTGTTGTTGGGGAAAGTTCTGAGACTGGTTCATTGGGGAGGCGGGTTGGCGACCTGGGAAGCGACTTCGTCTACACTGGGAAAACGGGGAAGAAGCGTGCAGTGAAACAATCTTACTGTAGCTTCGGGTCGGCACCCATAACTAACTGTCTCCTGGGAGGGATTGTTTTAGAGGGGGATAAGAAAGAGCTAGAAGGCCAAGATCTGGACAAGACTTTAAAGACCATGGACATGGCTTGCTGTTTGGTAAGCTTTTAATCTTCTCTAGTCTCTTTCTATCTTATTGGCGAGAGTAACCCTGCTGCTTCTACTTGTAGTTTCTTGTTGGATATTAGAAATTGAAGCACATGACCCAAGTTATGGAAGCTGAGGAAAACGATGTGGGCAAGGTGAAGAAGGAATTGGAGGTTTTGAGGAAAATGTATCAGGACGCTGCCTCTGAGAGGACGTCGATGCTCATCTCGATGGTTGTCTTGCAGGAAAGATTGGGTGCATCAACTGAGTACGCCAAGCATTGCAAGTCGGTTGTACGAAAGGCTCAACAGGCATATGACCGAGTGTGCCAAGATTATTTGTTGCTAGAGGAGACATACTTTCAATTGAAAGAAGGGCGTGAATGTGGGGCACTAGGTACAAGTGTGCTTGTCGTACCTAGAGATGCTAGTAATGCTGCGTCTACCAGTATTGTTCCTGCTGAGCGAGCTGACGTTCCTACGGATGATAAGCATGTTACTCCTGGTGCTTGACCATTGTGTCTAGATTTCTTCTTCCCTTGTGTAAGTTGTGCGGCTTTTGAATATTTTTCTCTAAATTCATGTTTGTAAGTGGTTGTAAAACAATAGAACTAGTTTCCTGGGCTTGCCTAGGCAGTTCGCTTTTGAAATGGTTGGGTGTGGCCCATATACATTAAGAGCTGATACCCTGGGGAAACTTGGGCAGTTTGTGTTATGGATAACATAGCGAACTGATGTCCACATAAGTGGTCGTTTGGTTATTTTGAAGAATTGGTTTCCTGAGTGTGTTTAAGCAGTTCGTTTGTTTCGTACGTTATGGAACACATGATGTTTACTTTCATCTGAATGTTTGTCGCATACTATTTTGACATTTCGTAGGAATTTGACCTAGAAATATATATCTCGTTGTCTAGGAACACATAGGATGCTATGAAGTGTTTGAGCTCGATTGAGTGCACTGTTCAGGAGAGCGGTTTGACTGTTCCAAAGAACGTTATGCACTAAGTTGATCCTAGAGTTCTATGTATTCAACTAGTGAGAGGTGTTGGAGTTGTGAAGCCCTTGAGCTCGAGTGAGTGTTGTAGCTTAAGTAAGCGTGCTACTCTTAGAGAGCATTCTACACTAAGTTAATCCCAAAAATGTAGGTTTTGAACTAGTGAGAGGTGTATAAGCTATATAGCCCTGAGCTCGAGTGAGCGTTTGGTCATTCAAAACGTTTGAGCATTGGAGAACGTTTAAGTTCGTTTGAATGTTTTGCTCTTAGAGAGCGTTCTGCACTTAGTTGACCATAGAAGTATAGGTCTCCAACTAACGAGCAGTGTTAAGGCTAAGTAGCTTGTGATCTATGTAGCCCTAAGCTCGAGTGAGCATTTTGCTGTGGAGAACGTTTAAACCTTGTAGAATGTTTTTAGTTCGAGTAAGCGTTCTGCTCTTTGAGTGTGAGCTGCGCATCGACTTGATAACATTGGGAGATTGCAGTGCATGGATGTAAAATAAAAACTATGTGTATAGATACTAAGAGTACGAACTCATGGAACTGGAATTTTTTATTGATAAAATTTCTTTAACAAGAAAGTATTTCGAAGACGTGGAAGTGCCTGTCCATCTTGGGTTTTGATCCAATATGCTCCATTGCCAACGACACGTTCCATTATATAAGGGTCTTCCCATATTGGTGCCAGTTTCGAGTCATCCTTAGTATTTTTTAAGACTAGGTCGCCAAGTTGAAAACTTTGAGGGTTAACTTTCTTGTTGTATGTCTTCCTCAGAGTTTGCTAGTAGGATGCCACTCGAATGGCTGCTAGGTCACGACGTTCTTCCAGTAGGTTTGTAACGTCCGTATTTAAAATATGTATTTATTAATTAATTAATTTAACTATTTATTTAAAATTTGATTGGATTGGATTTGGGATATGTGGGCTTGGTTTCTGGGCCCGAGTCTGTGTTGGGTTTGGGTTTCAAACCCAAGTATATATTCGTATTGTTCTAGAGAATAGGGTTCTGAGATAATAAAATAATAAAAAATGGAGGCAGCTCGTTGGCTAGAGCGTTGGAGCACAACGATTCGGACTAGGAGGAATTCGTCAAGCTGTTAATTAAGGTGAGTAGTTTAACTTTTCTATTATTTTACGTCTATACAGAGATAACTGTATTGTCTAAGATTTCCGCTCTTGTTTCCTTCTCATTCCCGGTTGTTATTCTGCGTATTGTCGTAGGGCTAAAACTTGGAGTATTGTTAAAACCTGTTCTATATTGGTTGTTGTTCTTAATTACCAAGATTTATTGAACTGTTGGAACTGAGGTCGTTAATGGCGCGCGAGCCCTCACATACTTCAAACAAAACAAAGGGTCCCCTGTATATGATTTGGAACTGTTTGTATTTCATTTTTTTAGTTATACTCTTGTTGTGTTGATTGTATTACTGAGTGGAGGTAGTAGGTGATGTCGGGGTTGTTGATAGCTTTGAACAGAGTCAATGGAGGTCGAGTTGTTTCTATAAGTGGTGAATGATGTTGGAATCGAGTTGGTTAGTATAGTATAGTGTGGGTTTTGGTTAGGGATCAAAACCCAACTGTTTTGAAGGGTGTTAATGGTGCTGTCGAAGCTCCCAAATGGTTCGTTAATGGCGGCGACCAGAAATCGCCCAGTTTAAATTAAACTTTGTTGTTTGGGTTTTTGTTGGGTATTTGAATGGGTTGTTGGTGATGGGATTAGGAGGATTGATTGAGGGGATGAGGGCTGTGAATGAGGGCTATGGGGAGGTGCTGTCGAAGTTGAGTGTTCATCAATGGCGTCGAAACGCGATGTTGGAGGAGTGATGGGATTTCAATTGGGTGGTATCGGCAGGTTGGGTTTTTCAAGAGGAGTCAAACTGATATGATGGAATTGGAGGAGGAGGAGAAATACGGTGGTGGCTGGTGGTGGAAGAGGCTGCTGGCGATGGAAGTGAGGAAGACGACACTGTGTTTGGTTGGTTGGGCTTGGGCCGGACCAGTTTGGTTTAGTTCAATGGGCCGGTTTATTTTGGTTTTGTTTGGGCTGAAAATCTATTTTAGTTTTGGGCCGGTTTTTATATTAGTTGCTAGGCCTTGGGCCGGTTTTAGTTTTTGGACTTTAGTTTTTAGTTGTTTGGGCCCGGTTTTGTTTTAGTTGTTTGGGCCAACATTAGATTGTTTTGTTCGAGCCGGTCCACATTAGTTTAAGTTGTTGGGCCAGTTAGTTTAAGTGTTTGGGGCCAATTTCTAATATTGTTTGGGGCCAGCCCATAGGACTTAATAGAGATCCAAATGGGTCTTTCAACATTTAGACTTTCGGGTTCTAAGGTTTGGGTTTGGGCTTGGCTAGTTGGGTCCGAACCATTGCCTTGGTCATGAGCCCATGAGCCATGCACCTTTGCCCTTAGCCATGAACCAGGGCTATGACCCTGAACCTGTTGAACATGGAAACGACAGTTTGACTTTGACAAAGACGTGTTGACTTTGACGTTGACCGTTGACTGTTGACCGTTGACTGTGGAATGTTGACTTTTTCTAGATTTTCACATATTTAAGAATATGGACAAATGTAGTAATAAAATATTGTCGGAAATTGTATAATTTTGTTTGTCTTTATCTAATTAAGATCTGACGTGAATAGTGTGTAAAATATATAAGATTGGCACATGAAATAATAAGTTTTGAGATTTGATATAGAGATATTTGGATATCGTGCAATGAATAGTATTGGCACATGATAATTGATAAGAGCCCAAAACTGTAGTTTTAACCCCTTAACCATCATACTTTTAGACCAATTATGTGAGTAATAATTAAGAGTTAATACTGATTACGTGTTTTTATGCATTTCAGACTTCAAAGTCCATTATGTAATGTAAATGTGCCACTTTAGCGAGATAAAGGAGCAAAGGTCGGTTGCTAAGGAGTTCGTGAATAAAGGTCAAGATTCAAGGAGACAAAGCCTTTGTAAAGCCCGGGTCAGCTGAAAAGTCAACACGGGCGTAAACAAGACACAAGTCGTGAAACTTCCTGAAGGCCGTATCTTTGGACTCAGACCTCGGAATTGGGAGTATCTTATGTCAAAACGACCGGCTCGGAAAGAGTTTTCCAATGGTCTAAGCCTTGACCCAATCAGAGGAGCAAAAGTGGACGAAATATATGTCGAAGCCAACTGCAGCTGAAGAGCCCATTTTGGACTAAAGAAATTGGGTTTTGGGCCCGATTTTCCGGCCCAAAACATGGCTCCAAGCCCATGCACGATTTTTGGATTTGAAAGTATAAAAACAAAAGTTTGACTCTTTGTTAAAAAAAAGGAGGTTAGGTAGTTAAATTAGGTTAGGTAGAAAGTAGCCATTAGAGATTAGTTTTTAGATCCAGATCTAGTTTTATATTATTTAGTTTTACATTAATTAATTAGTTTATTTCTTGAGTATTGAATCATTGTTTTTATTGTTCATTAGATTAATAAGTAGTTGTTATTCATTCAATCATATCTTGTTCTTATTGTTCTATTAGATTTATAAAGTTAATTACTTATTCCATAATGACATGTTCTTATTATTGTTCTTGTGTTGGGAATGGTAATATAGAAATTTCACATCAAATCATTACTCTCACCATTGTTCTTTGTGTTTGTTCAATTGAATTTGTTTAAGTCTTGAGAGTTAAGAGTGGAACGATTCTGTACTCTATATATTGCATGAATATACATGTGAGAGTAGGAAATAAATTATTGATACCGTAAGAATAAGGTTAGAGTAATCTAATTGAGTTTTTATGTTTATCAATAATGTGGATTGTATTATAACGAGAAACGTTGAGCTTCAGTACAATTAAGTATACTGGCATGAGATAGAATAAGAATTATTCTGAGATATAAAGGTATGACACCTGAATAAATTACGTAACGAAACGAAAATCCTAGAACCTAGCTACCACAACTCATGTGATTTGCCTTTGTGATGGGCGATGTGATATGATTGGCCCTTCCGGCGTTCAGTGAATCGAATGGCCGCGGCGTAGTAATGTGATTGGCCCTTCTGGCGTTTCAGGGAATCTGAATGGCCTTTCTGGCGTAGCCGAATAGTGGCTTGATTATTCCGTTCGTAAAACTAGAACGAAATGCGTGATATTTTATGCTGAATAGTGGCAGTACTTACATAATGGTTTTCGTGTGAGGGTTACCTGGTGTGCGGCATCCCGGTCAGGGTAGTTACGCACGGAGTGGTTCATTATGTAAAGGGAGGCATGTGGATGTACATGTTCGGCGTTGAAGCGATTGTGGTAGCCGGGAAACTAGGTAAAACATAGATAATGATGTGATTTTAGGGACACGCAAAGAAAGCCTTAATTAATATAATTATGGTAATGTGTTGGTTAATGATGTATCTTTAGATAGATGATTGTATATGGTTTTGCGTAGTGTGGGTCAAACTAATTACTTGGGCGCGGACGACCCACTCTGTAATTGAGCATGAAATACGAAGTATAGAATATGTTTGGTCAAGTTATTAGTTTAGTTAGAACCTAAGGCGCCTCGTGGAGGAAATAAATGTCTTTTTATTATGCGTATGGTTTGTGGTGTGGTTAGTGGGAAGTTAAGGCGCCTCAGTGGAGGAACTACCTGCCTTACTTATTGTAGTTAAGAATGTTGTATTAGTTGTTGGAAGTTAAGGCGCCTCGGTGGAGGAACTAACTGCCTTATGGATTGTGTATGTATATGTACAAGTATAGGTTGTATTTTAGAGCTACTCACACTAGCATTGTTTATAATGCTGACCCGATTTGTATGTTTGCTTATCGGGTGTGTTCATTAAATGAACATAGTTGATAAGTCTTGACAGGTTTAGTGTTGAAGAAGGTTGGTTACTGCTTGTGGTTTGCGTTAGCGTTGCATTTCAGGATATGTTTTGTTTCCCCTTGAGGTGATATAGATTTTCAGTCTAGACAAGGTTATTTGTATTTTCATTTGTAATTTTAAATAAAGAGTTATTGAAAAAAGGTTTGTAACCTAATCTTATTTGTGAATTTTTGTAATGAAGAGGACTTTTGTTTAATTGAAATTTTTATTGGTTTTTAATTATCCGCATATTTAAACTGTTTATGGGTTTTTGGAAGTTGAGAGTGCGTCACACCTCGAAGATCGAAGAGTCAGGAACAAATATTGTTTTTCCGAATTCTGTCGAAATTCGGGGTGTGACAAGGTCGACTTCTCTTGCAAGAATGGCATCGTTATGACCGGTTTCAATGATCTCTAAGCGGGTTGTTGTAACTGTCAGCTCAATCGGGATGACGGCCTTAGTGTCGTAGCATAGTGAGAACGAGGACTCGCCTGTACTAGAGCGAGTTATCATTCTATGGGCCCATAGAATGTTTTCTAGCTACATTGGTCACTAGCTCTTGTTCTTCTCGATCTTCTTTTTCAAGTTATCCAGAATTGCTTTGTTACTAGCTTCTGCTTGACCATTACTCTGCGCGTACTGGGGAGTGGAGAATGCATGAATGATCTTCCACTTTGCCAATAATTCTTTGACTGTTTTTCCCTTGAATTGAGAGCCATTATCAATCACCAATGTATGGGGGATGCCAAATCTAGTAATGATGTTGGTCCAAATGAAACTTCTGACATTAGATTCTTTGACATGAGCCAACGGAATGGCTTCCACACATTTAGTGAAGTAGTATGTTGCAGCTAGGACAAACCGAAAGCCTGTGCTTTTCTGTGGAATGAATGGACCCATGATGTCCAATCCCCACATGTGAAATGGCCAAGGGTTGGCAATGTTGATCACTTCGCGAGCTGGTTGGATGATGTTGTGGCCAAATGTTTGACACTTAATGCATTTGAGGACATACTTCTTGGCATCGATCTGCATTCTTGGCCAGAAGTATCCTTGTGAGATCGCTTTGTGAGCCAAAGAGCGACCTCCTGCATTCTCCCTCGTGGATTTCTGCGAAAATCATCTGACCCTGTTCTGGGCTTATGCACCTTAGATGGGGTCCTCCGGTGGATTTTCTGAACAACTTGCCATTGACAAGGCAGTAGCGACCTAACTGGTATTGAGCCTGCTGTCTGGCCTTGGTGCGATTTGTTGGCGCTTTGCTGAGCTGGATATAATCCATGATAGGTTACATCCATGCTTGACTCATCTAAGTCTTAGAGATTGGGCATAGGTCGGTAACTTCTAGGACGTGTTCATTTTGGTAAGCAGGTCGATCGACTACTTTGATGAGTATCTTCCTAGGGTCACAGTTCGGTGTTTGGGTCGCGAGGTATGCCAAGCTGTTAGCGTGGCGATTCTCTTCCCGTAGGAAATATTGTATGGTGGCATTCTTGAAAGAAGGCAGTAATTTATCTACAACTTGAAGGTACTTAGAAAGGTTACCTTCATTAGTGGTATACTCATGGGTGACCTGGTGAATGACCAGTTGTGAATCCCTGAAGACCTTGAGCTCCTGAACATTGAGTTCTAACACCATGCGAAGTCCTATGATCAGGGCTTCGTATTCAGCTTCGTTGTTGGACGCCGTGAAATTGATACGAATTGACTTCTCCACCATGTTTCCATTTGGTGGCACTAGGACTACACCCACTCTGCTGCCACCTGGGTTGCTTGCGCCATCTACGAAAACTAACCATACAGATGCGTCTTGTTGTTTATAGGTCGAGATGTCGGACGGTGGTTCCCAGTTGAGATCGTTGACTGGGAAATCGGCTAAGAAATCTGCAACGACCTATCCCTTCTGTGAGGTTCTCGGGGTGAATTCTATGTGATGTTCGCCGAGTTCCTCTGCCCATACTGTCATGCGAGTTGTCTTGCTGGCTTTAAGAAGTATCTTCTTTAGTGGTAGGTCGGTGAGCACTTTGATTGAGTGTGCTTGGAAGTAAGGCCTGAACTTTCTTGCTGAATAAAGTAATGGCAGTACTGCCTTTTCAATGTGGGAGTAGTTCTTCTCAGCTGGTAATAGCGTCTTGCTTGTGAAGTAAATCGGCTTTTTAGCGTTCTATTCCTCTTTGAAGAGAACCGAACTAATGGCGAAGTCAAAGACGGCCAAGTATAGCCTCAACATCTCTCCATCAATTGGTTTTGCTAGTATAGGTGTTGTTGTGAGGTAGTTCTTTGAGAGTGTAGAATGCCTGGTGGCATTGCTCATTCTATGAGAACTGTTCACCCTTTTTGAGAATCTGTAGGAAGGGTCGGCATTTGTCAGATGCTCTCGATATGAATCGGTTTAGAGCTGCCACCATCCTAAACAATTTATGTATCTACTTCTTTATTTTTTGGATCTGGCATATCCAAAAACGCTCGAATCTGATATGGGTTTGCTTCTATCCCTCGTTAAGATACCTTATATCCAAGAAATTTCCCTGATGACGCTTCGAAGAGGCATTTCTCGGGGTTGAGCTTCATCTAAGTTCGCCTCAGTCTGGAGAACGCTTGTTCGAGATGACCCAAGTGATCTCTAGCTTTCTTGCTTTTTACCACCATGTCGTCATTGTAGACCTCCATGGTATCTCCTAACATGTCTTGGAACATATCGGTGACCAATCGTTGGTAGGTCGCTCTAGCATTCTTTAGGCCGAACGAGAGGACGTTGTAACAGTAGATGCCTTGCTCTATTACGAATAAGGTTTTCTCTTGGTCTTCTTCTGCCAGTAGGATATGGTTGTAGCCAGTGTAGGCGTCCATGAAGGATAAGAGTTCGTGGCCAGCGGTTTGGTCCACGAGTTGGTCGATTCTTGGTAAGAGGAAACCGTCTTTAGGGGTTTCTTGGTTGACATTGGTGAAGTCGAAACATAGGCAAACTATGCTATTTTTTTTGGGACTGCTATAATGTTAGTGATCCACTCGGGGTATTCCACTTTTCTAATGAAGCCTACTTTTTTGAGATTGTTGATCTCGTCGTTTATTGCTTTTTTGAACCTAAGAGATAGTTTCCTAGGTCGTTGGCGAACTGGCTTAGCATTAGGGTTGAGATTTAGTTTGTGACATGCAATGTTAGGGTCAATTCCAGTCACATCGATGTACGACCAAGCAAAAACATATTTATTTAATGATAAAAATCTTACAAGTTCTGCCTTGAGAGTATAATCAAGGTTAGTTCCTACATAAATGAACTATCCTCAGTTCCTAGGTTGACATTTTCCTTCATCTCGGTTTGAGCCGCCATTTTAGTGGGCTGAGCGACCTCTGGGGTCTTAGTCTTTGGCGGTGTCTCCTTGACCGGAAGGGGTGGGGCGATCTCTAGGGTCTGAGCTTCTGGAGGGGTGTGTTGGGTTGAGCCCCCAGTGTTCTCCTTTGTCAGTTCGTTTTGGGGGGCCTTGGTCAGGGTTTTGACCTCAGAGATGAAGTCTTCTGCCAGCTTAGCTTTAGCGATCTCTCCTTTATCTTTGAGTGAAGCCCCAGTAGGCTTGTTGACGGAAAGGATCTGGTTGCAATTGTGGGCATCGAGTTGGTTGCTTCTGAGCTCCATTATGTCTCTGGGGCCAGGGAATCGTAAAACCTGATGGAGCGTTGATGGAATTGCTTTCATCTTGTGGATCCAACGTCTCCCTAAAATAGCAGTATAGGATGAATTGACATCCAGAACGCTGAACCGCGTGTTGATGCTAACCTTATCTTCTTGTGATCCAACTGAGACAGGTAGAATGATGTCTCCTATTGGGTCGGCTCGTGATCAGTTGAAGCCGATCGATCATGACTAATTTGGGCATGTTCATCTCCTTCTGAGTTTGGTAAAATAAGATATCACACGAACTGCTTAGGTCGATCAGGATGCGCTTGACAATCCAGTTGCTGATCTTAACGTGGACCACTAGGGCGTCATTGTGTGGAAGGCACACCTTGTTAAGATCGGCCTCAATGAAAGTGATGTCTCCTGAGTTGCGGGCAGATGCGTGTGGAACATGAGCCGCTTGGGAGGAGAAGTGGTATACCTCATGCAGAGCACCTACTCGTCTCCTTTTCTCCCTAGATGATGTGACAGAGTTGTCTTGGAATGTGATCATGTTGATTGTTCTGTGATTCTCCCTGTACAAAGAGTGTTGATGTCGTTCATGGCGAGAACGCTCGTTGGAGCATCCTCTAGCGCATGAGTGAGGTCATTGGTGATGGCGTGGAGGGGATCAGCTTTGTTCCTGGTGAGCCATGAGCTTATGGCGCAGGTCGCCATCGGCTGTACCAGTATAGTACGTGCTTGATATGGCCTGCCTCAATGAGGTCTTAGAGGTAGTGCTTGTGTTTGCGGCAGTCGTTGGTCTCATGTCACTTTGCTTTGTGGAAAGCGCAGTATGGCTTTCCTGGTGTGTCTTCTGGTTGCTTTACCTCAGGTCGGTAATAGGTCGCTGATTTTATTTTCTCCAGTATATAGCTTGGAGATCTTGTTAGCACAGGGAACTCGCATTTCGTGTGCATCCTGGTACCAAACTTCTGTCCCTGAGGTCTGGGTCATTTATTTGAGGACGGGGCAGCGTCCGAGATTGCTGCGACTTCCTCTTATTCACCGTCGTTATCTAAAGTTTCATGTAGCTTTATATACTTGTATACTCTAGAGTACAAGTCCTTTAACTTTTCAGGACGTTCCTTCATGAGCGACCTGTATAGCCAGGTGCTTTTTCGGATTGCCTTAGTGAATTCCAAGGTTGCAAAGGACTCTTGGAGGTCGCTTTCTATAGACAGTAAGTCTGTCTTGAATTGCCCTAAGAAGGAGCGAATTGATTAGTCTTTATTCTAAGACAACATGAAGAGTGAGTCTACATCAGTTTTAATACGTCTGTTGTGGTCGTAATGGTTAGCGAACTGATAAGTGATAAGCACCCAAAACTGTAATATTAAACCCCGAGAGACATAGTGTTTTGGTCAATTATGTGTTTAATAATCATGTAATAATTATATTTTTGTACTTTTGCAGGTTTTCGCAGTTAACGTGAATATAATGATAAAACATGCATCGAAGTACGGGAATACTGGAATATTTGAAGTCTTCCCACTCAGCCCCAGTGAAGCCCAACAAAGCCTGACTAGAGCCAAAGTTTCCAAAGGAACAAAACCAGTGCAGAACGGGTCCACATGTAAAGAGTCAGCAAACTTCTGAAGCTCACATATTTCAAACCTGGACACCGACTTCGGCTAGTGAACTGCCAAAGCAACCAGGGCGACGAACTCTACGCAAAGACAGAAAGTTGTAAAAATGTCAAAATCGGCGTCACCATTGGACACACCACGTGGACCCACTCTGCAGGCCCAAAAGGCATGACGAGTCAGCATAGGCAGGTGGCAAGTGATGGTCACAATTTTGTGCCACCTTGCAAAAGGAAAAGACACGTACCAATTCAATGTTTTGAATTGAATTGGGCAAAGGACAAAACATAAGGTACAAAAAGACACATAACCAAATTAATTCATATGAAGCCAAAACTTTGTATTTCAAAGTTTTGAATGTCTCAATTAGAGAAAATGACAAAGCCAAATTAAATGGCTTCACGAGGGGAGACCATCCTATATATATGTGAGGGGGGCCTTCAATATTTCTCCTTCAGCATTTTATGCTTTAGCCTTGCTCATCAATTAGTTAGCTTTAGTTTATCGTCTGTAGCTTCATTCCAGTAGGTACTTTACATTCCGTCATTTTCTCTTCCAGTAGCTTCAATACTGTAAGTTATTTCTTCTTAATAAATGTAATTTCTTTTCAAATTTAATTCATGTCCTGCATTTACTTATTTATTGTATACAACAAGTTTAATTATTCCTCCAATGACCATGAGCTAATCCCGGGGAGGGTTATGTTGCTCATGTGAGAATCTGGATTAACACTTTAATGTTCTAGACTTAGGAATTAGGTGTAGATTATACATCTGGTCCCAAAATAATTGAGACTGTACAAATTTCGAGTGTTGATGCTCCAGAACAGTCTCGTGAGAGACCCAAAATGTCTCGCGCGCGACTCTCTGGTGTCAGACAGCTCTCCAATTTGTCCAGCTGATGTAGAATCAAACTAGGAGCTAAAATGATATTCCAGAGATGAAATATTAGTTCAACTCCTTATGCTAGTAAGATGCGCTCAGAGATGTGTGTATTTTGCTAGGGATCGATATTCGATGTTGTCTCGGGTTTGTCTATGAACTCGAGACGGATTAGAGCTGTAGTCATGTGGTAGTATAAACTGTTGAAAATGATTCTTGTAGGAGTATGATTAACCCTCTCTCTGTTTCTCTATCTTTATTTTTTTTACGTCGAAATCACCATTAGTAATTTACCGTTAATTTACTTAAACCAACTAAAAAACCTAAAATCCTACTCACCAAAAGTTGTAAATCTAGTTGTGAACCTTGCCGAGCCCTAAGGTTTGGACAATCCCTTACTCGACCTATCCTACCAAACACACGTGAGTAAGGTAACTTGACTAAACGAATGACATTTATGTATGGACTTTGGACTTTAATCCTCGGACTTTGGACTGTGGACTTCGGACTTAAGTATAAAACCAAACCGAAAATTATCGATTTATCAATAAGTTAGCTTTTCAAAGCTATCGACGGAGTTCGGTTCCAGCGAGTAGAACCAGTCGAGAGCTCCTTCTTTCAGACTTGCAGGAAATAGGCAGCACTGCAAGTAGTCGAACTCCTGCGCACTATACAGTGTAAGGTTCTGGATGTAGCGAGCTACGTGTTGACCGGGACACCAACTTCCATCATACATCGCAAAGCGCGGCTGTATGAAATCGTGCGGGGAGGGTTTATTGAGTATCTCTGGAGTGAATGGGGACGCTCGATAAGTTTTCAGCATCTTCTGGATGATCTGAGTGGTGTCCTTCTTCATAGCACTTTGGTCAATTCGTTGGGAAAGCTCGTTGATTTGATGATTCACTTTGTTAATGCCGTCTTCGGTTGTGACTCTGTTGGGGTTTTGGGCTGCCACCTGAGTTTTTAATGTGGCGTTCTCCTATCATAAGAGGGTGATGCTGTCGTTCACAGTTCCCATCATATCTGTGTGGCCATGACCTTCATTTGATCTTGGATGCTTTCCATGCTTCGTGGGCTTGAAAATTAATGATTCTAGGAAGATGGTTTGGAAGAAATGGAAATTTTGAGTAGATGAATTTTCAAGTAATTCAATCCACAAACGGCGCCAATGCAAAGGATGATTTTGGTAATCCTCACAAATATAGGTTTAGTGAAGGGATTGGGATGATTAGATAGAGTTGACCAAGTTCGTATGGATGAACTGCTTACGTATCAAGTTCTCTCTGCTGGGGGAGACTTGAATCAGGTCAAACGTAGTTTCTCATCTTCTTTATATAGGTGAAGGTGCTCGCGCCTCCCCCTTCCAGCGTCCAGTCAAATTCTGGACTTGATGGCACTTAAAGAGTCATAAAGGCGTCTTGCGGTGGAGTAATGGCGAGCGCATCTGTAGCTCCAGTCTTTAAGGTGACAACCAGATCATACGTTACTAACCGTTGAAGTGATGGACAATATGAGCCGTTACGGACACTTGTCGCTCTCAATCTGAATGTTACGTGGGGTGTGCTTACGGGTCGACGAGGTCGCCCGACCATAGAGTAACTGATCTTGAGCGACCTGGACGCCTAGCTGAGTGTTACTGTCCTGGTGTGCTGGACATGTGCTTAATATTACTAGAAGTGTATATTACTCCCTCACAGTCCATATCCAATGTTTGTTCTTGCACAACATTGTAGTATGATAAGGTCCTATTATCATCCAATCGCTTTTCATCAATATATAGCGTTGGACTTTGCACCCCTAGGCTTCTCCCAACCATGGATTTAACTTCTCTAACAGTGTGCCAAAGTTTCACTACATGTCAAGTCAAGCAACTGAAAATGATACAACTGCCCTCATTGTTTTCAAGAAGAAAATGTTCAATTTTGCATAGGTGGGGGCAGTTGTGTCATTTTAAGTTATTTGACCTAAAAGTTAATAGTCAAACCAAGTTGACCGTGGGAGAAGACCTTAATTTCCCATCTAGTGAGGGGAAAATCCTAATTGGGTTATCTAGTGGGGGGTAATACTAGTTAACTCGGTTGATGATTTCCCTACCTTCATCAATGCTGACAAAGATCTCTAAAGCCCAAAAGGCATATTGGAACAGGTAAGGAATTACATTTTCCAAGTGAGCCAATTGAAGACCGAAAGACCAATCAGGAAGTTTTTATTCAAATATTGCTACGTTCAACCATCTAGAGATAATTGCACGAAAGTTAATGAGTCAATGTGCTGTGTGCACAGAATAATCTATATAACAAATTAGTGTGGTGCTGGACATCCAACACCACCCCCTAACCTTTGGATCTAGCTTATGACGTGGCGAATCGTAGGGCTTATGAGGTGTGGGTCGTTTAATAGTGTGGAACAAGAGTGTTGCATCATTATTGAAGTTAACAAATGTGGCTGGAATTTTATGTGCTTCGGTTGGGTTTTTTTGTCGGGCTTCTAATGAACTTCAATTGGAGTTTTTTTAATCGGGCTTTGGTAGGGTTTTTTTAGTGTCGTACGACACGGGCAATACGCAATACACTAGTTTCTACTATAAACTGATACATTGTAAGTAGTCAGATATATTGCCAAATTTTTAATTAAACTAATTACTGAAATTTGGAGATTTGGTAATTATTCACAATCACTATGGCTGACATATTCGCTGCATACTAGCATTCAATTATTAGTTATTGTTGTCTATTAATAAAATTATGGAAGATGCTAAGAATTTAAAGAAACATTGTAATATACTTTCAGAAGGAATATCGATGTTTTCGTAAGTGATATTTTTTTAGGTGTGTAATATTTGTGTTTAATTTACTACCCCCAATAAAAGTCCGAACTCAAGAGCTCCCCTAAGACTCCCAAAAACTCAGATCCAGCCTTGGATGTCTAAAGTCTCAGTCGGAATCAATGTAATCATGGAAATGAACATATTGCTGCATGGTTGCTAAAGTATCGATTCCACTTTCAGCCATAGTACAGTTACTATGAAGACATCTTCCCTGGTAATTAAGCCTTTGGCTTTCGGTACGCATTCCTTATTTAGCTTGGATCATATAGCCATGATAGTTTTAGTTGTGTAGTATCTCTTCAAACGTAGAGTTGTTGTCTTCGGTGGTGACAATGCCAATCTAACAAACACTTGTAGCAAATAATCCATATTCAGTGTTTGTTCTTTCATAACTTTTTTTTGTTCTTTTGTTTGATGCTGACGGAGTTCGAGCCTCAGACCTCTGGTATCATCACCCAAAGGTTTTACTGACTTTGCTAAGCTAGTCAGCACCTGCTTCTTTCATAACATTGTAGTATGATAAGGTCCTATTGTCATTCAATTGCTTCTCATCAATACATAGCGCTATACTTTGCACCCCTAGACTTCTCCCAACTATGGATTTAACTTCTCTAACCGTGTGCCAAAGTTTCACTACACATTTGATGATTTCCCTACCTTCATCAATGCTGACAAAGATCTCCAAATCATCATCTGGAATGAAAGATCAGAAAGAAACTCTCCAGGACAGATTGGAGGAAAAAGTAACTCTTAAGGACACATTTATTTTTAATCACTCACAAGGATTGGGTAGATGAAAGGTCAAATATACCCTTGACATGAAATTAAAAATGGCTCGGGTAGATGAAAAGTCAAGTATACTCCTAATGTGAAATAATAAACGGCTCGGCCCAACCGAAACGATCCATTGTATATAGTATGAACAATTATTGTTCATACCTCATCATGAGCTATGAACAATCACTGTTCATACCTATTTGGGGTAGGGGTGATAAAAGAGTCGGGTCGAGCATAAAAGTCCTCGTGATTGAGTGCCGAGTCAGCCTGCCCCTATTTTGTATTGAGGGCCAGGTCGAGTAGGGTCAAGCATGAAAACTCAAGCCCTTAACCCGCCCCTCGACCCTCATTTTTTAGGGCCAATGAGGGCCGAGTCGGGCCTGGTCTAATTATACTTCACTAGTTTATTTTTTTTTGTGATTTTTTATTTATTTTTATCATACTTTGATTATATATATCAATTTTAACTAAGTATACAAAATTAATTCTTATGCCTTTAGAAAAACTAAAAAAGAGATAGAGATGGTGGAAGAGATGATACTCTTAAAACATCTACATTTTTCATACTTAACTATGTTGTTAGGTTGGATTTGCTTTTATGTATGACTTATATACCTATCATTCAATCAATTACAAAAAACGCATATGCTATGTTATGTTCTAATTTATCCCCTATTGAAAACTAATTTAGTGATTTTTTTTTTATACAACTTAGATAATTAGAGTATAATATATAAATATAAGGGTTAATTCGATTTTGGCCCCACTATTAATAGGGTATTCAGCGTTTGGCTCCTGTAAGTTGCGTAATTCGTTTTTGGCTCCAGTTCTGTCAGTTGACTTGGTCAGCTTTAACTGCTCCGTAGCATATTTTCAAAATGGCAATTTTACCCTTCACGTGAGTTGCACGTGAACCTCTTAAATACTAGTTTCATAAAATTTCGATTTTGAAATCCAATACAAATTTTATTTCGATGATATCGATTTAAAAGTCCACGTGGCAAGTATCTATATTACAAACATTGACGGCTTGGATTAAAATGTTTGGGGATTTTACATATCACGAGATCACTCCCCTTCTAATCACTATTCACCTTTTGATTACTCCCCTCCATTTGCACTGCCACCGCCTCCAACGACTTGGACACCGGCGTCACCACCTCCAACGATTTGGGTGCTAGTGTCACCGCCTCCGCCTAGTAAGAATCAGTCACCAACGCCCCTCCAAATCCACAACCATGCGCCAGAAAGCCGGTTCAAAGACTCCTTCTCCTCCTACTGGGAGTTCACCTCTTCCACCAACACATTATCATCACAGAACTCCACCACCATCAGCTAATCCTCCTACCAATTTTCCAACCCCATCACCATGGAAGGGTACTAGTACACCACTTCCAATTACAAACTATCAGCATCATACGCTGCCTCCACCTCCTCCATATTAAAATTTCAATCTATTTCTCTCCCGACGGCCGACACTAGCTGAATCAAGGGAAAAGAGGTCTTATAGATGGTGAGGTTTCCCTAGACGCATTAGACGCTAGCTGAATCAAGGGAAAAGAAAGAAAGATGGTTAGCTTTTACTGTTGAAATTTTTTATTGAGAAACAATAGCTGTTGTGATAATATCTTACTCTGACTTCCTGTGAAACTTGAAAGATCTTGCTGTAACATCTTGTTATGAATTTGTTTGTCATTTTCCATTATATATCTCCTGGTTTTATTTCATATCCTTTGTAAATTCAAATTTTTATGTTTAGTTACATTACATATGCAATATCTAATTTTTGACTTCATATATATCCAACTCGAGTAGTTGTCTTTAGAGTTCAGTACATGTTCCCTACTAGGTTCTGATAGTAAGTCAAACCGAAACTACCTCGCACTGGATCTCTATCCTGCTCTTTAGCAACCAGTCCTACTATTGGTTGATATGCTAAATGCCTAAATCTAACTTGTTTTTTAGGAATCCCTCGAGTCTCTGCTCCTTTGCTGTGTAGATCCTTAACTGAATCAGTATTTGATGATTTCAATCTGCTCATGGTTAGTGACTGAGCGTGGTGGTTGCTGATCGAGCCAGCTTAGGCAAGTCGAGTCCTCTGGCCAAAATTGAACAAGTCGGCTAATCACTAATAACCCTTGGATCCCAACCGTTGGATTTGGACACGTGTCATTCGCTTTTGTTAAAAAACAAAAATCACGCAGCCACGCCGTGAGGGGTAAAGTTGTCATTTTGAAATTATGAGGACCAAAAGCTACGGAGCGCTTAAAGTCGACCAAGTCAACTCCATTTAACTGGAGCAAAAAACGAATTACGCAACTTACAGGAGCCAAACGCTGAATACCTATTAAAAGTGGGGCCAAAATCGAATAAACCCTAAATATAATGTAAAATAACAAGAAAATGTATGAGGGCAAAGTGAGGGCTGGTGAGGGCTTAATGAGGGCTAGGCTCATGTTTCATAACCTAGGCCCTAGCCCGCCCCTTATAAGCATGAGGGTCAGGCGGGCCCGCCCCTCAAATCTGTGAGGGCCAACTTTTGAGGGCTTGAGCATGCAATTTTGAGGGCTGGGTCGGGGCGGGTTGAGGGCCAAATTATCACCCATAATTTGGGGTATGAACAATCACTGTTCATACCTCAAGATAATATATGATTAGTAAGAACAACTATTAGAGTATGATTGAATTTTTTTTTTTTTTTTAAATTTTTTGGTAAGCCTGTTTTAAATGAGATCAGTAACTCTTTGATGTTGGAGGGGTTCAAGCCCCAGACCTCTGGTATCATCACCCAAAGGTTCTATCGACTTTGATAGTCGGCAGTGAGTATAATTGATTGTTCATACTTTAACATGAGCTATGAACACTTATTGTTCACACCTATTTGGGGTATGAACAATCAATGTGCATACCTCAATATAATATATAGTATGATCAATAAGAACACATATTGGAGTATGAACAATCATTATTTATACTGTTCATACATCAACATAATATATGATTAGTTTATTGGAGTATGAACAATCATTGTTCATATCTATTTGGGCTATAAACAATCAATGTTCATACCTCAATATAATGTGTGATCAGTAAGAACACCTATTGGAGTATGAACAATCATTGTTCATATCTTAACATGAACTATGAACACTCATTGTTCATATGAACAATCATTGTTCTTACTGATCATACATTATGTGATGTATGAACAGTATGAACACTTATTAGAGTATATACCTATTTGGGGTATGGGTATGAACATACCTCAATATGAGTTATGAACACTCATTGTTCATATCTATTTGGGGTATGAACAATCAATGTTCATACCTCAATATAATGTATGATCATGAAGAACACCTATTGGAGTATGAACAATCATTGTTCATACGTATTTGGGGTATAGGCATACCTCAACATGAGCTATGAACACTCATTATTCATACTGTTCATACATTAACATAATATATGATCAGTAAGAACACTTATTGGAGTATGAACAATCATTATTCATACATATTTGGGGTATGAATAATCACTGTTTACACCTCAATGTAATGCATGATCAGTAAGAGTACTTATTGGAGTATGAACAATCATTGTTCATACTCATTTGGGGTATGAACAATCACTGTTCATATTTCAACATGAGTTATGAATAATCATTGTTCATACCTATTTGGGGTATGAACAATCAATGTTCATACCTCAACATAATGTATGATCAGTAAGAACACATATTAGAATATGAACAATCATTGTTTATACCTCAACATCAGTTATGAATAATAATTGTTCATACCTCAATATATTGCATGAGGTACGTTAACATATTTGGGTATGAACAATCAATGTTCATACATCAACATAAGGTATGAACACTCATTGTTCATAGCAAAATGACTAAAAGGGTAAAATCGAAAAATATTTATTTCAAATTCAGGCTATTTGTCCTTGAGTTATTTTCACTCAAAAATTGGTTTTCCGGATTATTTACACCCGAAAATTATCCTTGAGAGTGATTAAAAAAAAACACTGGTTTTGTGACTCTATGAGTGATTTTCACTCGCAAATGGGCCTTGGGACCAATTTCTTGATGAAAGATAACTTGAGGGTGCAGTCCCTTTGAATGTTATAACCCACCAAATTACAATTATTGTCCATTTCTTCATTGGAGTAGATAAGAATCTGCTGATTAGGAGGAACTCCCACTTTGTCTTGAATCTTGGCCTTGACATTATGAATAGTGTCAATCATATTTACATTAACTACGATCTAACCCGATCTTAAATCACCGCTGTCTACAAATATTGTTATTCCAACTCCTAGATCGAGTAACATGTCCAATGTTGACCCGTTATGAATTCCGTAATCAACAATTTTTCTCTCAGGCTGTGTTTGGTTCATGGAAAATGGGAGAAAATAAAATGTTTTCTTGGATTCTAAATTCTATTAGGTGTTTGGTAGACTATGGAAAATGATAAACAGATAAAACATTTTCCATTCCGGACCAATATTGAGGAAAACATCCTTTTTAAAATGAGAGAAATTGCTTTCTTTTTGTTTGTCGGCTGAGATTGGCTAAAGTTATTCCGTCGTCACCACTCGAGAGGAACTAGAAAGTCACTCGTGCATAGAGTTACCAGGTTTTAGGTGGGGTTTGATCCAGTGGACCAGTTTTTAAAATTGTGAACCAAACAACTAGAAAACACATTCCTCAAAAATGGATTCTGTCAAATTAGTTTCTGGATTTTCTCTTGAGAATCAAAATTTGTTGAACCAAAACACAGCCTTAGTGTTAAGGTAATTGCCACCAAAAGTTAATTCAGCTGAGTTGGCAGGAATGCCCATCATTGCAAGAAACTTAGCTTTGACATCCTCAAGCGTCTCGTCTTCCATCACCTTCAAATCAATGGTTTTTCTCACATTCACATAAATCACCACCTAGAACAAAATGAGAAAGAAATTACCACCACTTTAGCACCTTGAGAAAACAATTGAGTAGAAAGAAAGTTTATAAAAGTATTTATAAATAATATACTTAATACTTCAATTATTTTTTCCAACACTGGACACAACAGAATGAACAGATCACGCCGAAATAGAACTACAGTGGAACGAATAAAATAATTATAGTAACCTTTTATTAAACTAAAAAAGTTACATTAGCTTTCACAATGGGCACTGTCACACTTCTAAGAATTAGGGATATTGTTATCACTAATAAATAAGCATACAAACATCATAAATAAAGTTAAAAATAATAATAATTACCTCTTGGCTTTTTGAATTTTCCAGGTGAAAAAAGGATGAGGAGAATAGTTTGCGTAATAAGTTTGCAAAATCAACCGATCTTATTAGGCCAAAAATCGTTATCTGACGGTGGACAATGGTTATCTGCAAAGCAGTGAATTCAAGACGGGCTCCAGTTTTGGCAAAAAGTTCAATGAATTGTAGACTCGAGCACGCAACTATTTGTGACTTAATGGGGCTCGAACAACTGTTTGTCAGTAGCCCAAGTTTAAGAATAAAGACCATGTGAATTTGAAATTGATATTGAGAAATGAAAAGCCACTTTGGGTGTTTAATAATGTAAGCGTTACTACCACGTCCACTACCAGAATAGGGAATAGGAAAAGAAAATTTGTTGTATAAATAATTAATGAGTATGTATGTATAGGAAGGCTTAAACAGTTAAACCCGACCATAGTTCTTCGTTGAAAAAAATGACTACTCATATAAAACACGAAGCAACTAGTATCGAATCACTTTCAAATACGACTATTAGTGTTGAAATTGGAAATGCAACAGTTGCTACCACTATTTCAACCATGTCAGGAGAAGGTACATCCATGTTTGCTAAAGATTATATGACTCAGTGCAAGGAAAAAGGTCTTATTGTCGGATTGCATTTTGATTGGTCGCGAAGTAGTTCCAACCGGAGTGCTGGCTTTTTGGGAGTGTTGACACTATGTGTAGACCGAAGATGTTTGATTATACCTGTGGTAGAGAATGCACCATTTCATTCCTCATTTCTTGATTTTCTGGATGATCCTGATATCTACTTTGTGGGTGTTGATATTCGCAATTGTCTTGACAAATTCAAGATGGAATGTAGGAAGGTCGTTGATTTGGGAACATTATGTGCTAATACTCGTGAGCAACCGCTGCTTGGAGTTCTTAATATAATGGACTTGGCTAGAGCGACTAACGTGGGTCTACCTGTGAAACCTTCCAGGGAGAAAGTTACTGAATGGAATGCAGGTTTTATTACTAACGAGCAAATCAAGTATGCTACAATTGATGCTTATGCTACATTTCGTGTCGGTCATAATACATTTCGCTTCGGCTATAGTTTGATGTAAGATTCGTATGTGATGTGGTATTACTGTATTAGTAACATATCAGATCGATATGTGTTGCATTTTTATTATTTTTTTATTCCAAAGTAGAACTCTGAAATCATAAAAACCACGTGATTGGCTCCAAACAGAAGTTAACCAAGCCATCAATTTATGGTTGTTGAATGATTTATATAAATCAGACACTCAGAAGTCAGCAACTAACAAAAGTTAAACGCCCCATTCACACCGGTCCGGCCCTGAGACAAAGGAATAGGTGAAGAATGCTAAGATACATGAGATATATTGGATTCAGCATTAGTCTGATAATTTTTCAAAATCCTTTGCCCCGTAGACGATTCTTTGTTCCTTGACAGGTGGTCCTTCTCTTTCTTCAATCTTAGCCTTGAGGGAGCGAAATTGTTTCATCTCATTGCATTATACGCATGTTCTTCTGCTTGCAAGTCTATTTACAATTATTTCCATGAAAGTATATACCACACAGTGTTCGTGCTCCCACAGCCTTGTAATGTGCTAATTAAGAACCTATTTGCCTATTGTCCACCACTTGGTTCCCATCACCGTAGAGTCTCTGATAAGAAATTGGAAACAAAAGAATGCTCTTAATAAAGATCTTGACAGCCTGAATAGTAAATGAAGGCTTTCACTACCTTTGTCGGTACTCAAGATACTATATCCTCAAACAATCTTCCTGATGAAAGATTAAGATAAATGTGCACGCTCCCTTAATCTCATATAAGCCGCTAAAGTCTTCCTATGATTAAGTTTTTGTCCATGGTAGATAAGACTCTGCTGGCACGCTGAAATATTTTCGTGAGTCTTGAATCTTGGCCTTCACACCAAGAATGGTGTACACGTTATCCATATAAAGTTCAAATGTCTTTTTCCTGGAGCCAATACAAAATATGAGTTAAATTCATGAAGACGCAAATCAGTGGTGCCATCCTCAAAGTATAATTTTCTTTCAGTTTGAAGACATACATTTATTAGCGAAAGACAACTCGTGCAAGTTTGCAGAAATACCTTTCATTGCAGAAAACTGAGATTTGGCATTCTGGATTGTATTGTATTGCCAATTCAATTTATTTCATTTACTTCTAGATTTGATTTATATTTTCATATATAACCAAGAAAAGAAGGAAGTAAGATTTGTTACTAGAGAACAGCATTTAGGAAAGAAGAAAACTAAATCTAGTTAAATTACCTGTGTACCATACTACCAGCAGGGTAGGCTGCCAAATCCTGCCATCGTCTCTCTCCTTAAATTTATTTTTTCTTCATTTTGGTTTCAGACTTAGTCTGATATATGTTGCCCCAAGGGTGCTCACAAGAAGACCAGGCAGGTCAAAACTTAATAGAAGAGTTCAGTGTGAGTGTATGAGGGCCAGCAGCAAGTCCACTGGCGTGGATTTGATCACAACAGTTCTGGTTGCCAAGGTGGTTCAACAAGAATTGAACAAGGGAAGGAGGCAATGCAAGCGAAGAGGTGACTCGGCTTCAGAAGAAAGGGGAATATCCAACTTCAGGCTGCTACTGAAGCAAGTCATTAAAGTCTTTCCCCCCTATTGACTATAATTAGATTATTTTCTAAGCCCTCTTTGACTAGGAGAAAGTTCCAAATTCACTTTTCTATGTTCTGATAGGTGACTTTTCATAAAGGTTTGTCTTAGTCAAATGTTGGAATGTGTCAATTCTATATATCATGCCTTCTTTTGTTTCAATGTATTTGGAATTCCCTTAATGGTTCGTCGCAGACCTTATTTGTGTCTTTACTCTTGGATTTGGTAGATGAATTCTATGGTGGAGACTTGGAGTGAACATGACTGAGTATTCCAACAAAATGATCTCTACAAGAAGAGACAACTCTAAACAACTTCCAAAGAGGGTGGTTCCTACATGTCCAAAGAAGACTAATTATGATTCTCATCGAGGGAACAATCAGTTACGTTCCAGGGGAAAGGGATCGAGTAACTTGAGAAGAAGCAACGATGTTGATGATGCTTGGAAGCTTACAAAGAAAAGTGCTGCTATATTTCCCGAGTCAGAAGAATATGGTGTTGATGACCAGTTTGATTTCGAAAAGTGGTCTGGTGAGGGTGACTGTATGTGGCTGTTTTCAGATATCAAGCCTCCTTCCTTGACTTGTGAAGATCATCTTGGGACAGAACGTTTGTCTTTCAGGCTATCTATATCGAGAAACTCGGTTCTTTCCTCTATAAACGAAATTTCTTTTTTTGACGGGTCTAGAACAGATCCTATTGACGAGGCATCTTTGCTTCTGGAGAAGATGTCGAACCTAACTATTGTCCGAAAAAACTTGGAACAAGTAGTTCCTTGGCAACTTAGTTCATCATGGAATGGCATGAAGGAAATGTCAGAGTCATCTGATGAGCATTCTTGCTATGAGAACTCTTCTGATTGCGAGAGTTCTTGGATGTCCCTCAGTACAGATGATGCTTCATCTGGGATTTGGGAACTCGATAAAATGGATGCTTGTGACCCTTTGATAGATATAAGGACAGGATGGGATGTTTTCCAATCTGAATTTCCCAGTCCTTCATACATGAGAAGATGTTACTCTTTAGTTGGATCCTCTGATTCTAATGTCTCTACCCTCCATGAAGAAAACCAAAACAGTTTGAGTTCTGATTTGCTGTCGGAGGATGTATTACAAGCTGCTGAATGTGATAATGACGAACCCCTATTCAGGCCACCGGAGTCTAAATTCAGTTGGAATTCCGAAGTACTATTCGACTGTTTTTGTATGTCACCTCGTAGAGTTGGAAGTGAGCTGGGGAAATGTGAGAGGTTTTCCGCTCCCAAATCAGTCATATTAAGACTTCAGTCGCGAAAATTCAGGGACCAAAAAGAAGAATTTTCCAGCTCAAGATCTCAGGTGCCAACTACTTTTTGCTCCAAAATAAAACATGAGAAGAAGAATATGAGGAGAACTAGTAACATGCCTTCAAAGCTAAGAATATCAGTTCAAGATTCCACGGAAAAGAGACCTCTTGAGATTCGAGATGATTTGGATGAACCGACGAGGGAAAATATCGCCAATGACGTGCTGATTACAGATTACAGGGAGCTGCTAGAAGACTGCTTTCTGTCAATCAAAGACGTTCCAATAGAAACGCTAGTTGGACTCGATGAATTCAATGGGCACGAAGGTGTCAATGGGAACTTCGATGAAAATAGTTTCTCCCTAGATGAACTTTGAAACAACAGTAAGCACGAATAAAGAATTCAAGAAGCATTTTTTTTTTGGAGAGGCAGAGCAATGAGTTTATGGTGTAAACTGCAAAACCTTTAGATGATATATGTTTTGTACATGAGAAATACTGGTTAATCCACGTGTTCACACAACTTTTAGCATATTCAGCTTCCACCATTAGAATGATGCATCGGCATACCAGGCTCAGACATGTTCTAATTAGTCAGCAGAGCATGGAGCAGGGAGTCGTCAAACTTGACCCCAATACTAGAACCACATCAAAAGCTAGAGAGGCAGGAACCGGACTCAACAACCATTTCAATCTAAACGGTAATATTACTGTATATGACTCTTAGATTTGCAACTAAGAACGCTAATAATAATAAAAATGAACTGTTTTACTCTCCATAAAATTACATTCGGCACTGAAAAAGGAGCAAAAATCTAATCTCTTAGACCTAGGACTCTATGAGTGACTCTTGAGGCAAACTGTCCAATACTGGATTCTAATGTGAGCAAAACCAATGATATACAGAAGCTGTTGAAACTCGAAAGAAACATCATGCCAACCAAGCCATACATGTCAAAACAAATATCAAACCAACACCGATAGTATACGTGAAACCGAAGTTGTAGTGGTCCATATGCATTAAGAACAATCTACCAATCAGACATTCATTGTTACATCAACATAAGATAATGTAGCAAAATAAAACTAGCACAGAATCCAGGATCCAAAAGATGACAGACCAAACAGACAGACGACTACTCATAACCACCACGAAGGCGGAGAACAAGGTGAAGAGTGGACTCCTTTTGTATATTATAGTCAGCCAGAGTGCGACCATCTTCAAGTTGCTTCCCAGCAAAGATCAGCCTCTGCTGATCAGGCGGAATCCCTTCCTTGTCTTGAATTTTAGCCTTCACATTGTCAATGGTGTCCGAGCTCTCAACCTCTAGAGTGATCGTCTTTCCAGTCAAGGTTTTAACAAAAATCTGCATGCCACCACGTAGACGAAGGACAAGATGTAAAGTGGACTCCTTCTGGATGTTGTAATCTGCCAGGGTACGGCCATCCTCAAGCTGCTTACCAGCGAAAATGAGCCTCTGCTGATCTGGTGGAATTCCCTCCTTGTCCTGAATTTTGGCTTTAACATTGTCGATTGTGTCAGAACTCTCAACCTCCAGAGTGATGGTTTTACCAGTGAGAGTCTTGACAAAGACCAGTGAGAGTCTTGACAAAGATCTGCATGCCTCCGCGCAGACGAAGAACAAGATGCAGGGTAGACTCCTTCTGAATATTATAATCAGCCAACGTCCTACCATCCTCAAGCTGTTTCCCTGCAAAGATCAGCCTCTGCTGGTCTGGAGGAATACCCTCTTTATCTTGGATTTTCGCCTTGACATTGTCAATTGTGTCCGAACTCTCGACTTCAAGAGTGATGGTCTTCCCAGTGAGGGTTTTCACGAAGATTTGCATCTAAAGAAAAAACACCGGTGAGATGAAATAATCCGAGAATAAACAAGAGTACAAGACTGATAGTTATATGGAAATCAATGATCAATCTATTGGTATTCTTAACAAATCACAACAAACAAACAACCCTAGAACGAATTGAAATCTTGAGAAAAGAAGCTTACCCTTAATGAGATTTTGATCAAAGAACGAGACACAGTTGAAAAAAAGAATATTGAGAGTTTGAGACCAACGAAAGGTTATGTATTTATGGGGAATATGAGTCGGTTTAGAAGTCTCAAAACTTCCAATTCGAGTATGGGCCTATGGGCTGGGCTTCAAATTTTTTGATAAGTCAGAAATTGACAAAATGTCGTATTTGTCGAAACCGTTTGGTAGAAATATTTCAAATGAAATTGATGTTTGTACATGAAATGCACTGTAGAACCTTCCGGAGTGAGGACGTGTGGTGCAGTGGTGCAACTTTGAGGATGACACAGACATGCTTTTACAATTTTAATAGAGGGACCTTGATTACTTAACAGTGTCTCTTGATTGAAGGCTGATGAAGTGATGAGTACTGAGGATTGGTGCATATATGTTGTCCACCATGAATTAAAACAAAAGTGCTTTAGGCTTCCACTCCCTAATTTTTCACCTTAGATTCAAACCTAATTATGTTCAATCAATAAAGTTGAGAATGACATTATACAGTTGCATACTTACATATTAATATAGTACCATTTCTGGAGCACTGAATACCAAACAAAGAGCACGGGGAAAATTCTGAAATTTAGCAGCCATATCGTGTTATTAAACTGAAGGGCTTAGTGTATTAGTGCGTACACCGTTTCTTGTTTTTGCAGAAGCAACTTATAAAGCACAACTCGGTGCAGTTATGATTAGGGGGCTGTAGTTCCAAATTATCCAAGTGCCTAAACGCTTAAGGAGCTATGTTGTTTGGTTAAGATAGATCCATCGCTTCTCCTGAATGTCAAGTTTGTTCTATGCAATACATGACACCCTTAACAATACCGTACTCTAAGAAAACCAAGCTTACTCTTATGTGGTTGCACATTGATCTGAAGAAGTTCCTTCACTCATTCACTATTTTGGATCAATGGTTAATACTTGAATTCTATCAGTGTTTTGATCAGACTAACAAGTCTAAGGACCCTTTCTTCCACATAAACCGCCCAGACCTCTCGATACAAACAGGGGTCCTGCCATTGGATCTACTGGCCGACCTCTAAATATAAGGGAGTCAGTGAGTAAAGTACAGTAAGACTAAGGACTAGTACACTGCAACACGGTCGACAACTTCAATGAGCCGTCAGGACTTGTGTTATTATATCATGGACAGAACCAGCAGCGCATTCTACTACAGTACTACTAAATACACATTCTACTCCTGCCTTCGCTCTACCAATATTAAAACACAAGGAAACAGCTCATGCCAAAATCAGTTTTCCACAGCAAACCATCATCCACAACCAAGTTCTACTACAAGGGCAAATGCAGCTGTGCAGGTACTGAACCTGGCTTCCAATGCAAAATAAACTTCCCTAAATAATGCAACAGAGTACTGTTAAACTATTTCAAATTTATATGTAAAAATTGAACCTGCATGAATTCGTCACATCATAAGATATGTTAACAAAACATGACAAAAAATCACAACTGAAGCAGATTCATATAAGAAAAGTGCCAAGAAGTAACCAAAATACTGATCTATAGAAAAAGGACTTAAGGTAACAAGTAGTAGTTATATAATGAATATTTTGTACATAACCAAACAAAATCTTATTTTCAGACTTCAAACATGGACTCTTTCTGGATGTTGTAATCTGCCAAAGTACGACCGTCCTCAAGCTGCTTTCCAGCGAAAATGAGCCTCTGGTCAGGCGGAATATCCTCCTTATCCTGGATTCTCGCCTTCACATTATCGATGGTGTCGGAAGTCTCAACCTCAAGAGTGATGGTTTTACCAGTGAGTGTCTTCACAAAGATCTGCATACCCCCAGGAAGACAAAGGATAAGATGTAAAGTGGACTCCTTCTGAATGTTGTAATCTGCTAGTGTACGGCCATCTTCAAGCTGCTTACCATTAAATATGAGCCTCTGCTAGTCGGGAGGAATGCCTTCCTTGTCCTGAATTTTTGCTTTCACATCGTCAATAGTGTCAGAGCTCTCAACCTCTAGAGTGATGGTTTTCCTGTGAGTTTTTTGACAAAGATCTGCATGCCTCCACGAAGGCGGAGTACAAGATGCAGAGTCGACTCCTTCTGAATATTATAATCAGCCAATGTCCTACCATCCTCCAGTTGCTTCCCAGCAAACGTCAACCTGTGCTGGTAAGGTGGTATACCATCCTTATCCTGAATCTTAGCTTTCACGTTGTCAATTGTATCTGAGCTCTCAACCTCCAGCGTGATAGTCTTCCCAGTGAGAGTCTTGATAAAGATCTGCATGCCTCCACACAAGGTGCAGGGTAGATTCCTTCTGAATGTTATAATCAGCCAGTGTCCTACCATCTTCCAGTTGCTTCCCGCCAAAGATAAGCCTCAGCTGATCTGGGGGATGCCCTCTTACCCCTGAATCTTAGCTTAATGCTCGACCGTCCTCGAGCTGCTTCCCTGCAAAGATAAGCCTCTGCTGGTCTTGGGGAATACCCTCTTTGTCTTGGATTTTTGCCTTTACATTATCGATTTGATTAGAGCTCTCAACTTCAAGAGTGACAGTTTTCCCAGTGAGGGTCTTGACAAAGATCTGCATTCCACCCAGGGGCGGATCCAGGATTGCCACTCAAGGGGGGCTGCTACAACTAATATACACTACAAATTTTGTTTTTGGGATGAATTATACACTATTATAACTAGTATTTTTTTTTGCCGGAAAAGTTGGGTGTGTCCCCCCTAGATCCACCCCTGCCTATGCCTACCTGCCAAATACAATTATTAAGAAATGTGTGGTTTAATATATTGCATACCCTGCCAAAACCAACAGTTTCACCTCCAGCATATCCAAGTCCTAAAGCAGCAACTCTAGCTTTTTGTGAAATACTACTAGCACCTAAAGTAGCTTGACTTTGAATCTTCCCACAAGCTTGAACAAAATGTGTTGGACTAGCAAGGTACCCAAGTCTCCAACCAGTCATTGCAAACGCCTTCGAAAACCCATTAACAATCAATGTTCTCTCCCACATTCCAAGCAAAGAAGCAAAAAACTAATATGAGTAGCTGGTGCATAAACGATATGTTCATAAATCTCATCTGATAACACTAATAGTCTAGGATGTTTCGCAACTATTTTAGCAATCTCCTCCGTAAGTTTTATAGGATAAACAGATCCAGTTGGATTCGAAGGCGAACATAGAATAAGTACCCTCGACTTCTCATTAAGTTTTGATTCTAAAACTTTAGGATCCAACAAAAAGTTATTATTCAAAGATGTTTCTACAATCACCGGATTTGCATCAGCCATTCTAGCCATTTCAGGACAACTAACATAAAACGGATCAGGAATTATAACCTCATCACCTGGCGAACAAACATCAAGCAATCATTGAAGTACACTTTATTTAGCACCATTACTAACTAAAATCTGATCAGGTGTATAACTAATACCATTCTCTTCTTCAAGTTTATGACATATCACTTTACATAACTCAAAAGTACCATCATTAGGAGTATACCTTGTATGCCCTTCACGTATCGCATTAATCCCCGCTTCAACAATCACTGATGGGGTATCGAAATCAGGTTCTCCAGCTGCTAAACAGATAACAAGTACACCAGCTTGAACTAGTGCAATAGCTTGATCAGTTATTGCTACGGTTCTTGACGGTTTCACAGAATTCACTCTAGAACTCAATGTAGTATCGACTGTAAATAGTGTTCATACTAATTTTTTTTTTTTTTTGGGAAGTTTGGGGTGGGGGGGGCTGCAGCCCCGGTCAGCCAACCTGTAGATCCGCCCCTGATTCCACCTCTAAGGCGAAGAAGTAAATGTAGAGTAGACTCTTTCTGGATGTTATAATCAGCCAAGGTGTGACCATCCTCGAGTTGTTTTCCTGCAAAGATCAGTCTCTGCTGGTCTGGGGGAATACCCTTTGTCTTGGATTTTCACGCTGACATTATCAATAGTATCATAACTCTAAACTTCGAGAGTGACTGTCTTTCCAGTAAGAGTCTTAACAAAGATTTGCATCCCACCTCAGAGACAGAGGACCAAGTGCAAAGTGGACTCCTTCTGTATATTACTAGGGTATGCCCGTGCCTACGACCCGTGAGACCTCAACGCGCCTGCCACGCTACCCCGACAACTCGTTGTACCTTCGGTGCAAAGCGACGATGCCGAACGCGTGTGTCTTCGACGCGAAATAACACGTCAGCGCCCGGAAAACAACTTCGTCACCTTCGGGCGCAAGGTGTATGTGCATCTTCGGTAGAAACAACTCGTCAAGGGCATAGGGCCGGTAATTGCCCATTATCCATAAGCCCAATAATATCAATTGGGTTGACCAATTGTCACGCAGTACCCATAGTTCGGAATTTCGGAATTCTCAGAATTCTGACAAATCCAAAATCCGAAATTTATTAATTTCGACCCCTATCACATTCGAAATTTCGGATATTTCGACTCTATATTTGGAATTCCGTTTTTTTGAAAAACCGAAATTCCGGGCGGAATTCCAAAGTTTCGTTCGGAATCACAAACTATGGCAATACCATGTCAAATTTAGAGGCCCAACAGTTTATAAGCCCAGCCTTTTGGCTGATTTTTGGATGTCTACCCCCACTATTACAATTTTTTTTAATTGAGCCCATGCTCATGGTTCCAAGCCCATAAAAGATTCAACCCATAAATTTTTTGTCCATTGTTGACTTTTTTGTGTAGGGGTGAGTGAGGTGAGAAAAACTGTTTAACTCACCCTATAAAAACTTTTTAATTCACCATCCATGAGTTTTGAGCATGGACCAAAATATCGCCGATATATCCGATATATCGCCGATATATATCGGTATTTTGGTACACCGACATCGATATTTCCGACATATATCCACCGAATATAGAACTATTTTTTTTCCGATATATATCGGAATTTCCGATATGAAACTTTATATCACCCGATATAATCGATATTTCGATATATAATCGATATATATCGGTTGACTTTTTGACTATTTTAAAATATAAATCCGATATTTCCAATATATTTCCGATATATATCCGATATTTCCGATATTATATTTCCGATATTTCCGATATTTTAAATAGTTTGAACTGGTTATAAAAAAAAATGGATATATCCGAAATATCCGATATATCCGATATATATCGGTTTTTGGGTACACCGATATATTCATCGATATCGATATTTTGGGCCTTGGTTTTGAGTGGCTATGGTTAAGGGGTGTGTCGACTACGTCTCACCTTATGACGTGGAATCTGTCCTCCCACTCCTCCCTGTTTTGTTAGATATACTAGGTATAACCCGTGCCTTCGACACAGTTGTATTTACATTTATTGATTGATGCACATTGTGCTTAAAAATTAAAAGAAAGTTAATATAAGTCATCAAATTCACTTAATATATGTATTTTGCAAAAAAAAAAAAAAAACTTTATTGAAGTATACTACAGACAAAGGCAAAATATATGGTTAAGCTATTTACAATCTGCAAATAACTTGTACAACAATGACTTCCACCAAATATCACATATAACTTCAATACAGATGAGCCAACTATTGCACAAATAAAGTAAAAAACTTTGATGAAATAAAGTACACAACAATACAACATTAACTAATTATACATTAAGTAAAACCATCCAAGGTACAACAAACCATAAGGTCAAGCTTCAACGATGATTATCCAAAAAAATGCTAACTCTTACATTACATACATGTCAATTGCTTTGGGAGGAGCTTCAACGATGATTATCCAAAAAAATGCTAACTCTTACTCGTACATGCATGTCAATTGCTTTGGGAGGTTCATCAATTTCCACAATTTATCTTATATTCGATGGGCAAGAAGGCTGGTGGTACACCTACTTGTCATGCCTTAACAACTTCTACTAATTTCTCTTGGGCATTCTTGATTGAGCTGTGTTTGTTGCAACTGGGTGAATACACATACATTCCAATATTGTAGGTGTTGTATTCATGTTGAAAAGAATAATGTTAGACTTTAGGAGGCTAAATTTCTCATCGAGGATTATCAGAAAAAAAAAAAAAAAAAAAAAAAAGGAGAAACTTAACATCACTAACTTTAAGCTCGGTGAGTCTACTAATCTTAGTGAAATTTCCACTTTACTTGGAAGTAACCACAAGAACTCATCTAACCATCAACAATAGTACTAACTATGTCAAATCTCAAAAGAATCTTCATTACAGTAATTGTTTTTGTTCCTAGTTGATTTAAAAATGGTATCGATGTCACATACCATAAAAATTCCATAATTCATAGGTTTTTTCCCAACTTTATTGTATTGTGAAAAAGAGCTGCAAAAGTGTACCTCTATTCCCAAAATAGGTATGGGAGTTGTGAAAACCTATTTACACTTCCTTATGAAAATTTTGGTTGTACATAACACCAATCGTGAAACCAATTAATCCAACAATAGAGGATGAATAATGACATCAACACAAAAGTGATATCTTTTAAAAAAATTAGTTAGCATTAAAAAAAAACATTCATTCCATTTCAAAATCTATAAAGAAAAGAAAATGATTTTATATCTTGGAAATCAATTGTGGAAGTCACGAACACACCTGCTAAAAAAATAAAATAAAATAAGTCTGATTTCAAATGGTAAAGTTTGACTACAATGAATATGCCCAAATCATTCCCAAGCTAAAATTGGTTCTAGAGACAACTAACTTACCATTAATTGAAGATTTATTTGCCATAGCAATCTCCAATGTCACAAAAAATAAAGAGTGCATTCTTCTTCATTTAGTAAAAGGGCAAGTGGAAAATATATGTGGGCAACTACTGGAAGAGGAAAAGAGAATATTAGATAGCCAAATGAATAGGTGGACCTTAATTTTGGTTTGGTATATCCTTACTCCTCAAGTTTATGTATTGGTTCTCTTGTACACTTGTCTTCATCGAACTAATCTAAGTCCATTAACAGAGAGAGAACAATTGCTTCAATATTTCAAAGCAAAGAAAAAATAATCATATTTTGTAGTAGCATACTGCAGTTAACATATAATACCCCTTCCTCATTACCCACAAACTTCAAGCCACGTATACCTCCCTTAGCCACGTATACCCATTGAGTAGCCATGTTTACACCCAATTCAACCAATTCATATATCTATCCCCAAGCTTCAAATTGTTTTTTAAAAACCAAATTTGGCACAATGAAATTGGATCTGGCACCTGGACATTGTAGGTTTAACAAATCAAGTGTTTTGGTATAGATTGGAACAATAAATTTTTCTTTATGTCAAAGAAGCCAATAAAGCAATAAGTAAGAATAAAATGGTTGTCATAGCTTCTCATATACCTCTAGTCCATGTAATCTTCTACCACTCAAAAAACTCTATCAAGGAGCATTAACACCTACCTTGCTAGCTATTGCTTCCTAATTAAATCAGGGAGAAAAACTATGCTACTGCTTCCTATCCATGATGAAAATTTCGGCAAATATATTAGTTGCCCACAACTAGAAAAAAAAATAAAGTAGTGATGCAACACAAACTTTAAAATACCAATGAGTATGAAGCCCTAATAGTGTCTACCTTAGAATCCAATAGCAGAAATTTTAGGCCCAAGAGTTGTTTTTATCTTTCAAATTAGTGGAGTCCATCATATCACTCTTGTAATGCATCCCCTTATTTTCCCTCACCGTTCCTCTACATAAGCTATCAAGATCTTGGTAAGGCTGAATCGCCATACCACCGTAATGTAAAAACTCGTAAAAGAAGCAAAAAAAATTATCACAACGTGATATGGCCTAAATCTATTGAAGTGGGAAAAAGAAGCAACATGTTTTGCTAAAATGGAGAAAAGAAAAAGAATCTAAAGCTAGCGTTGTAAAATTTATCAAATATTCGAGACGAATAACTCTAACTACTACTGATTGATTAGTATCAAACTGTGTATCAATTTCAATTCTAGGTAATACCCCAACAAAACCATAAATCAAACCAATACTTCCAGCTAGTGAAAAGTCCAAATCTTAAAACCCATAATACCCACGAATTTTCAATACCACCAAGAACGTTTAGATGTTAATGCACCTGAAATTAAAAATATATGAGTTTCACTTGGTTTCCTATATATGGAAGGTTGTGGCCTGTGAGTGCAAACAACCATGTCTATATGCAAAACAATGGTATTGATGAACCAAAAATCAAAACAATAGAAACTAAAGTTGATTTATTTATCAAATGCTTGTCATCTTTTGTATTACAAATTCTAATTACAAACCGATAATTTTTGAAGCCGGACCGAAGAGGATAAGACAAAGGGTGTTGGTATGAAACATTGTCCTATATGAAGTTCGCCTTCGAGTCGATATTGCTGAAAGTAGTCTTGTTTCTTCCTACTCCAAAGTCAGTATCATAAATTCCAATCACTACAGTGTACGCCCATGAAAGAAATTGGAAAATTCAATCACAAATAAAGATGAACCCACCTAAATTTAAAAAAAATGGAGAGGGACCTTTCACATATTTCAGAAAGAGATAAGAAACGAACCATGTGTTGTAGCTGCTGAAAGAACTAACCATTTTAGAATATTTCCGTTCTTTTATTTTTCTTTTACATTTCTTGGAGAGTGCTAAGATGTAAAACCCTTGTAAACCGCCCGACCCACTTTAACGATGTTATTGAAGTTTCTTTTATCGGAAAATTTAATCCAACCCCTTAATTTTCAAGTTACACCCTTGAGTCGATAAGTGTGTTATTAAATGAATCGTTTAATTTACAATATTAAATGCTCCATTCAAAATGATCCACACTACACACACCCGTGTCCCCCATCATGACAATTGTGTGGAAATGGTGTTTCAAAATTCAGATGGCCTGGTGTAGAAATTCAAATGTAATAACTATTAATACAACTTTTTTTTTTGGTAATTAGTGAACTTTTTCTAATACAACCCTTGTAAAAGCACTTAAATGTTATTGAGAATTAGCCTCAAAGGGGTTTTAAAACTATCTAAGCCATACACATGTCCCCAATTGAAACACTCGAATGCAAAATAAAGTAATCGAAATAAACATTTCATTGCAAGTCTTGATGCATCCAAAGACTTTTGTCTAGCTTTCTTGTTAACAGGTGTTAAGAATCCTAGGGTTTGGTTATTCAAATATACTACTTGCCTACTTCCATCACCAATCCATCATAAAACAACAATAACATCCTTACTTTCTACAAAGTCGTGTATATATTCCAATATCTTCTGCACATTTCGGCTACATATACACAGACATTTTTTTATAAACTTCTAAAAAGAGATTGCCACTTAAACAAAAAGTCATGATTAGTACGGTGGTAATGGTATATTGTGCCACTTAGGCACTTAGTACCTAGTAGTGATGGTTGCGACCTTTACTCCCATTGGACTGGCCAAATTAAGTTTGATGAGATGTATCAAGAAGTTCTCTAGGAGCCCCTCGTGGAGGCCATGTCGGGTTCATTGTTAAGGATGTTGATGTGAAAGATCTCAATCCAATTGGTTTGTTGCATCAAATTCCAAAGTTGATCCCACCAGGGAGACTAAACTTCAGTACCAAAGTTAATATCATGGGGCAGATTGGAAATGGATATGCTCCAGTCCTAAATATTCTCATTTGCCACATCATTGTCACGTTTTAAGTTACTCATCCAGATGGAAAGGCTATTTGGTAAGAGCTTTAGAAGGAGTCACATTTCTTCAATAACAGTGGCACCGGGTTTGTGACAATTATTAGTCCATGGTGGTGACTTTCTCAAGTATGCTCTTCA
The DNA here is from genome assembly GCF_015680905.1 of Coptis chinensis. Lineage (NCBI taxonomy): Eukaryota > Viridiplantae > Streptophyta > Magnoliopsida > Ranunculales > Ranunculaceae > Coptis > Coptis chinensis. The sequence goes on from NC_141459.1 coordinate 97,419,443, forward strand.
TGGTTGTTTTTCTGTGAGAGACATGAGTCAGATAGTTTCAATGGGAGTCATAAAGAGTCCAAAGAAAAAGGATCCCAGTGGAGGCAATGTCACCAAGTCTGATCTAATGCCAAGCAAAAGTGCACCCACGTGAGTTATTAGCTGAGTTTCGAGACTTTTACTCTTATAAATATAAAGACATGATGATATACAACATGAATTACTTATCACACCAAAATTACTCATTACATCAAAATTAATTTGAGTATTACTTGAATTGTGTAAACATTGAACATTCTCCACCTACTTCGTATACTCCTATGATTTGGGGCAATGAGTCTGCATGCAAATCATAGTTCTTTGACTTGAAGCATACCCTCCTAATAACAATGCAAATAAGTTTAGGACATGAAAACAAAATTACGGAAAATGAAGATGATAATGCTTATGCTGAAGGCAAATATCTTTGCACGCCTTCGGATCTAAATGTTATGAACACCAGGTCGTAAAGAATTTCAGTAAAGCCTACCCTGTTTTATTGATATTCTAATACTTTGGATCCAGTTATCAAATGAAACAAACTTTCTTACCAAATGAGGCAACACCAACTAATTTTATACTGAAAATCCAAAAGAAAAATTACAGAAGTTGCAAACATACCAATTAACTGAAACAAGCTACGATTATACACTTCTACATTTTAGACTTTCTAGTGCACATACTAAATTCATGTAACAATAGCAAATAGAACAGAGTAGCCAGCTAACATACCACGCAACCAACTAAATGAAATGGATTGAATTGGATAGCAAAGCAATAATCATTTGTGGTGTACACCTCTACTCTTGAGGTGGTGAGAACCTACCTAGGGTTTGCTCGGAGACTTGCTCTTAAATACCCAAGTATTCAGCTTTGACACAAATACTTCGCCTGCAATTGCACTCTAAAGCTTTAGCTTTCACATTTCAATCAATGAGCATTCCTAATTTAGTCATAGATATTTAATCTATGCGCATTTCTCAAACTGATGACAATTCAAAGTTCCGGAAACTAAAACAATGTTCCATTTTGTGGGTTTTCCAATGGTTGGATTCCTTGTTATGTTATTTTCAGCAGGCAATTCACAATCTAATAATTTTGCTTCATTTTGCACAATCAGAATTTGAGTCCAAATTTGGCCCTTGCCTGCTGTGAAAACCTGAAGCCAATAATAGGTTTAGGTGCACGTACACTCGTGCTCTCAGGGATCAGAAATCTAGCTCCACTCTTCTGGCCTTAATGGACCTACTCCAGCCAAAATTTTCAGTTCTTTTACCAACAACTTGGGGTTGGGCAAGGTATGAGCATGGACTTTGTGCTCAGGCGACATCAGATATCAAGTCCGTTGACCAAAATCTACCTAGCTAGGGTCTGCCCGGAGACATGATCTTAAATACCCAAGTATTCAGCTATATTCAACTTTAACACAAATGAATTGAAATTTAAAAATCTACTAATGAATAATCTAAATTGAAGAAAATTAGTAGTATTAAAACAAAATAATAGAAAAGCAAAGACAACTCACTGTTAGACTTTAATAGGCCTTCATTTGACAATCTGCGCATACAGATGTACAATTTCTGTGGCAAAATCAAATTAAGTAAAATGTATATACTGCATGCTTATTAAAAGAACACGGCAATTATTATTATTTTTTTTTGAGATTAGATAGTATCATCTTCATGCAATTTCATTGCTATGTAATAGAATTTGGGTAATTAAGGAAAGTATGTAAGTGAGATGCTTATGGAAGAACATACTTGAGAAAAAACACCTTTAGCTTTCAAGAGGTTGTATAATTTTGAATTGATAGGTAAATATTCCTTAAGCAATCACCCAAACACTAATAAATTGTGAATATCATAGCTTCCTTCACTGAGATATTCTTTGATCAATTGTTCAACTGAATACTTTATGAATAACCTGAAATTGAGAAATAAACCATCAAGCAAAGAAAGAAAAAAAAAATTAGAGAGAGAGAGAGAGGAGTTCGATGGCTTGAGAGTGTCTTTATATACTATTTACGATATATATATATATATATATGAGCATGTTTTGGCTTTGAAACGTTTCAATTATGAGTTATGAGCAAGCTGCAACCGTGGCCTCTGAAGGTGAAAGGAATTATGTGAGACTTCTGATTGTTGTTTAGAATTAGGAAAGCGTTTTGTAATAACTCCTTTATAAAAAGTGTTTTGTCTTAAGTTTATTGAAAGTTGAGCTATTTTTTGGGCTTTATAGTTGACATTTGCAAATTAATTATCAAAATAATAATCAAGGGCCGGAAGTTTGAGAGAGATACTTGATTTCAAAGTGAAACCGTTTACTTTGGTAATAAGAGTTTAAGAAGAGCTTATAAATTCCATTGAGAATAAGCCTAAAAGAGGTTTCAAAATGCTCTAGACCGTACACGTGTCCCCCATCCAACGCAGATCCCTAGAAAATCCCGACTACCCTTTGTCTACCCATTTTATTTTATTATAATAGATATTCCGATCGGCTAAGGTGCGTCTGTCCTTAAGTTGCTTTCCTGCAAAAATTAGTCTTTGCTGGTCTTGGGGGATGCCGTCTTTGTCTCGAACTTTCGTCTTAACATTAACTTCCAACTTCCAACTCTCAACTTCAAGAGTGATGGTATTTCCGAACAGTGATTTCACAAAAACTTGCATCTGTAAGAATACAAATTGAAACATTAACATCAAAATATAATTACATGATGGTCCCTTACATGATTTAATATTCAAGGTTAAACCATACAACACGAATCATAAAACCATACAACACTACATATCTTACTTAATCATGGTTTCTAGATATCACAACACAGAAAGCAAACCTGAAAAAAAAAATAGAATTGTATTTATAGAGTTCAGAATAAGTTTGGGTAATGAGAATTTGGACTCGGAGTCGGTTTAGAAAATCCAGATCCGTATCCAAATAGGTCTTTTTTGTAATTGTTGGACTTGGGCTTTATTTGACCCGACCCATTCATAGTGATTTGATGATTCAGTATAAGAGTTCTCCACTTCTCTGAGTCGGCTGCGGTTTTGTTATTCTGGATCTGGGATGCTTTTCTCTCTTCACCTTAATGGTGGATTCTATTATTCATAGTCTCTCATGCGAAAGCAGGTTTGCTACAGTTATTTGTTTTAGCAACTAGTATGCTTTACAATAAAAAGTCAGTATATGTATATGTTAGTGTTTTGTTTTACTGTTCACTTATTATGTTATGCGAGGGATTTGGTATGATTAAACGGGTGAACTTTCACTCTTCCGTGTTTTCTCTGTTTAAAAATATTGCTGGTAGCCAGTCCTGCTGGAGGACGTGGTTACTCTTTAATAGGGGTACCCCATCAATATGCAGAACGTGGTTACCCCCTAATATGAATGGCTTATAGCTCTGTTGGTGAAGTGCTGCCAGTGTCAGAAATACCAAAAAAGCTTATAGGATTATAAAGAAAATTAGTAGTATGACTAAAGAAGCACAGTGGAGCACATCTGATGAAGAAGCACAGTGGATCACATGGGATGAAGAAGTACAATTTGGAGATAAGAAAGAAAAAATGTTATTAGTTGAGAGTATGTGTAGACATAAGTCAAACACTAACTATATCTTGCAAACAAGAGATCTTTATTGAGGGTATTATCGTGTGGCATGGACTGTTCGGTATTATCGTTGTGGCATGGACTGTTCGGTATTGGGTCACCTGGGAAATTTCATTTGATCCTCGACGAAATCCAAAGACCTGTAATGTTTAGACACTTGCCTTAGGCGAAATTGAATTGTTTGGCAGCGCAAATATGCTCTTCATTTGAAATGATTTGTAGGGTGGATTTCTTTTACGTGCTTGGAATGACATGAATTTCAAGGGCTTGATTCCGTTCTTACATGATGGCAATGGTACAATGAAAGGATATATCATTTATTTTATTAAAGGTCCAGCTAGAAGGCAGCGTATGGCAATTCCAATGTTACATTGTGGTTTTCTCTTCTTTGTAATATGAGCATTGTCTCTAATGTACCATATAGGTATATAGATTATGGTATTGACTCGTGGTGACACTGCCACTCATGTATCATTGTGATTCTGGTTTTCATTTCAGTTTTTTTGAATGAGATGCTATCCTAGTTTCAGTTTGTTGGATTTCGAAAGTGATTTCTATATTGTTTGTAACTAGGGTATGCCCGTGCTTATGACCCGTGAGACCTCAACGCGCTGTCGCTACCCGAAACTCGTTCGTACCGCCAGCGTCTGACGTCTGTCGACGCGAAACAACACGTCACGTCTTCGGCACAAGGCCAGCCGTGCTTTCGGCACGAAACAACTCGTCACGCCTTCGGCGCAAGGTGTATGTGCGCCTTCGGCGCGAAACAACTCATCGTGGCGCAAGGCCAACCCAATTGCTCATTATCCATAAGTCCAATAACATCAATTGGGTCAACCAATTGTGCAGTACCATATCAAATTTGGAGGCCCAACAGTTTATAAGCCCAGCCTTTTGACTAATTTTTGGATGCTTACTCCCACTATTACTATTTTTTTTTAATTAATCTCATGCTCATGGTTCCAAGCCCATAAAAGATTCAACCCATAAAAATTTTGTTTAACTTTTTTGTGTGGAGGTGGGTGAGGTGAGAAAAACTGTTTAACTCACCCCATAAATTTTTTTTAATTCACTCTTCATGAGTTTTGAGTGGCTATGGTTAGGGGGTGTGTCGACTACATCTCACCTTATGATGTGGAATCTGTCCTCCACTCCTCCCTGTTTTGTTAGATAGAAGATGTTTTTGTTTTTTGAATTTGCGAAACTGGAATCTTCAATGTCTAGATAGAAGATGTTTTTGTTTTTTGAATTTGCGAAACTGGAATTTTCAATGTCTGAAATGAGTTACCAGGATCATCATTAAATTGAGAATGTAAATGTATCAATCGGGAACTCAGATGGAAACCGAACATTTAGAAGATTGCAATTCTTTCTGACACTTCAATTCGTACAGGTTGGGCTGCTTTCTTTAGGATACTCCTTGTTCTACATTTCCAATGTCTTCTATGCAAGTGAGCCTTCAAGATGTTCTCCCCATAAAAATGAAGTCCTCTCAACCAAGTTGGAACTATTTGTTTTCAAAATTTATTGCAATTTCATTTCCTTGTTCCTTCACTTGCTTGCTCAGGACTGCTCGATTTTAAATAATACAGTGTTCACTTTCACAAACAACAAGTGATGTTAATTATTTTGTGGAGCTAGCCGGATTTCTTGTTTATGTATCGTAAGCCTTGCAGTGGTCTTCTTTCCTCGCACAAATTCCTAATAGATGAAATCACAACTTGATGCAGGAACGTTCCATCTAAGTTTGTAGCAAATGACCAATTCGATATAATGAAGTCATTACGTAATTCTGACAAACTTTGTTTTAAGTTTGTAGCAACTACTTGCCAAATGGTATTGGAACCTGAAGTTGTGCACCCTTTACCAAGACAAGCAACACCCATCCTATCACTGTACCTGGCAAAGTACACTGAATTTTGTCCTGCAAACTATATATACGAAGAAGATGTGTGTGAGTGCGTCATAAGAACCATGACAGTGCACGGCCTTCTGATTATTCGATATATTTTTGTAAAATACTACTATCTAATTACCGAAAACCCTAGTATAGTGAGATTGTCTCAAGCCCTAGTGATAATCAAGTTGATTCTGTTGGCAGACCTGGTGATAATCAAGCAGCTTTAGAGTTGTAGATTAGGATTTGTTAAGCTCAAAGATGTTTTATTAGATTGCATATTTAACCTGTCATGTTTTTCACCAACTTGGTCCTTCAATAGATTGATTGAGGGAGTTGGTTGAATGTATGATGAAAGGGTACTCATCCGAGTTTTCTCTGTATAAACAAGTCATATTTCTAGTCTTCTCAGTCAATTGGGAAAAGGTTTGTGCTTCTTGTTTCTGGATTGCGTATTAATGAGATTGATTAAAGAAGCCAAGAAGGAGGCTGGGGATATTTTGCATGCAAAGAAAGAGGAACGATGTGGAATGACCAAAGAAGCACTTGAAATGTTAGGTTTGATGTATATATAACATAAGTTTGTGCTCTACGATGAAGACTGGATACATGGTGCAATTATTTGAAACTATTGTAACTCGAGTTAACAGGTATGATGTATCATGTATTATTCATGTGTGTGCTCTTACAATTTGCGTATTTCACAAAGAAATAAAGGTTAAGTAAAACATTTTGTTGTCTAAGTTTAGACTGTAAATTTGATCTTTTATGTGAATGGGAATGTACAAAATGCTTACTAATTCGTTTTTTATAATTTCATGAAGGGCCAAACGTGTATCAACATGTTGAAAATTAATTCTGCAGTAAAAGTTACCATGTAAATTGGACAGCGTACTGTTTAGAAAATGATCTTCCAAGCCTAAAACACTAGTGTTTTTCACTGATGATGCTCTAAACAAGTGCTCTTTTGTCGAATGTGTTCCTCATCTAACAAAGGGTTCGCAATTACCTCTTCTTAGAGAAAGTTGTAGATTAGGATTCCTAAAGCTCAAAATGTTTTGTTTGACTCCCCTTTTTTTAAGGAGTTGGTACTCGTTTGTGTTTCCTCTGTATAAACACGTCATCTCTTTCTGGTCTTCTTGTCAATTGCTTATGTGATTTGATCAGAGAAGGTTTGTGCTTCTTGTTTATGGATTGGCTATTGATGAGACGATCAAAGAAGCACATAGGAAAGAAGCGGATGGCTGTAGCACAGAAGTTGATCCAAAAGCACATAGGAAGGAAGTGGAAAGTTGTACGATGCATGGAGGTCGAGGGATGTGGAATAAAGAAAGACGAGGGTGATGATATGACCAAGGAAGCATATGAAATGGCCAAAAAGCACAAGGTTATAATTATAACATTAGTTATGTAATGTAAATTATGAAGGAAAACTTTGACAACTTGGTGTTAGTGTTTGAAATTATTTGAAGTAGGTTAGCATATATGTACACTTACAATAACCCTGCAGTTTAACAAAGAATGAATATTAAGAACACTATTCTGTTGGATGAACTGTGCAAATTAATCCTCTTCCAGAGCAAGTTGGATAATTTTACGCATAGGCTGTTTCACTGGATGCCCATGAAAAGTCTTGAACATACAACAAAGAAGAGTAATGTATTTCTCAGTTAACTGTTCCTGGATGGAGTGAAAACAAAGTCAAACTAAGAAGGTTAAGAGTTGCTTCAATGTGTTCACGAAGTAATTCCAAGTGGTCATCCACGAAGACTGGATCGCCTCCCTGTCATGCACCTTAATAATCGGTTTCAGAGTTCAGTACCACAAAGATGCATGCTTTTTCTTCCTCAAAGACTAGCTCTTCACATGATGACAAGTTGCGAACTATATTCCTTCTAAACTATGCGGTCTGCCAAGCTAGGTTTGGTCATTCCTAAGTTGTATCCCATTGAGAATGAGGATTTGTCTGTCCAGTGAGCTGTCCTGTGCCTCATGGGCTTTGTTTTTCACATCATCCGTCTATATTGGTGGATCTCAGCATCACTAGGGCGCCGCCATGTTCCTTTGCACTGACAAATACTTTCACTAGAAAAATCACATTACTCCAGATTTGTAATCTGACATGGTTTTAACATTGAAATCGGCTTCTTAGCAAATATGAATAGTGATATATTGGGAAAAGGACTACCACAGTAAATCGTTGTTTTGAGATTCTCAATAGTTTATGCATGATATCTCTTCAAGTTCAATAACTTCTCTTGTTCACAATATACGTACTGAGTTTACAAGTACCCTCCCTGGAAGATTGCGAAAGGATCTATCCATTCCATTAGGTTGTTTCCCTATGTATATAAGGAGCTATGTTGCTTATAGATCCATCCCTTCTCCTGAACGTCATGTTTGCTAGCGCAATACGTGACGCCCTTAACAACAGATAACCAAGCTTAGTCTTATAAGGTTGCACATTGATCTGAATAAGTTCCTTCACCCATTCACTATTTTGGATAAGTGGTTAACACTTGAGTTCTATCAATGTTTTTATCAGACTAACAAGTGTAAGGACCTTTCTTCTGCATGAATCTCCTAACCCCCCGCAAGTAGAACTCCGGACCTCTCGGTACAAACGAGGTCCGCCATTGATCTTGTTGGGGATTACACCAATACCAATCGGTTCCCCACTACCGCAGATAACTTGTATGAACACAATTCAACTCGGACAAAATCTAAATATCAACTACAACCTATACTAACATGCCCAACTTCATTAAACAACTATCAACAACATATAATAATGTAAAGCGGTTAAACAACAAACCACAACACAAAGATTTACCGTGGTTCGCCAATGATGCCTACTTCCACAAGAGCGGTTCTTAATAAAATGGGAAGGAAGATTACAATCTCTCCTTTTCGGTCTCTCACCTTACTAGTTCACTCTTATCTCTTTCTGAGGTTGTATCTCTCAGTAAGGTTATCTCTCTTTGTTTTAGTCCGGATTCCAATCCTCCGACTTGTTTGGTTACATTAGGTTAGGTTTTCCAAAACCTTGATTTTTGGTTTTTATCTCCAAAACCAAATTCAGCGGATCTTGTAGCAAGGCCCACAAAATTTATGCTGGCCCGCGCGCTCCTTTGGCCCTTGAAGTCGTGGCGAAGGCTGAACACGGCGCGCTGGCGCTTTCGCTTTGGCGGGTATTAAATACTATTATTCTTGGAGCTCGGCGGTTCGCCCTTCTGGCCAGGCGGCCTCGACTTCGGATGTCGAGTTTGCCCGTTTACGTCGGCTCCGGTTTCTCTCCTCATGTGAGGGATAACTCGACAATCTCCCCCCCGAGCGGTGAGGGGCTACCTCCATGCAATTGCCAAATCAGCGGGGAGGAGTGTCTTTGCCATTCCGCAATAGCCTGACAAACATCAAACTTACCTTCGGTAAGACTTTGGTCATCATATCCGACCCGTTCTTGTCGGTATGGATCTTCTCGATACCGCAAATGCTTGTCTTGAGTACTTCTCTAATCCAATGATAACGCGTGTATGTGCTTGGATCTAGAATGAAAACTTCGGATCCTTGCTCAAGTGGATGGCGCCTTTATCACATACATAGAACTACAAACTGTTTTACGCTTTAGCCCTAGTTAGTTCGAAGAACCTCTTCATCCATAGCAACTCTTTGCAACACTTTCGGTGGCTGCAATATACTTTCGGCTTCGTAGTGGAGAGGGCAACACACTTTTGCAACTTAGATTGCCAAGCTGCTCCCCCCCAAAGTAACCCGGATAACCGGAGGTGGACTTCATCGAAGTCAACATCACCGCCATGTATGCGATCGGTGTTAGCCTTCAAGTAAGGGGCTTACTTCCACCAAAACACAAACATGATTTGGAAGTGCCTTTGAGATATCTCAATATCCACTTAACACCTTCCCAATGTTCTTTACCGGTTTGATGTAAATCGCTTACCACCCCAACGGCGAAAAGCAATATCCGGTCTAGTACACACCATGGCATACATCAAATGGCCCACTGCGGATGCATAAGGAATCTTTTCCATCGACTCTGCTCATGCTCACCCTTAGGACACATCTCTTTGGTCATGCGGACCTGGCCACCAAGCGGACCGATCCGGCCGGCTTGATCCATGTTGAATCTCTTCAACACCTTCTCAATGTAGCTTTCTTGAGAAAGCCACAACTTTCCACTCTTTCTGTCACGAGTGATCCGCATCCCAAGTATCTGCTTTGCTTGACCCAAATCCTTCATCTCAAAGGACTTACTCAAGTCTTTCTTCAGCTTGGATATCTTGTTGATGTTTGAGCCAACTATTAACATATCATCCACATACAACCGATAGCCTGATGAAATCTCCATCCGGAAATCTCCGAACAAACGCCAATGATGATGGGGCGGACTTCTTGTATCCTTGCTTCACCATAAAGGAGTCAAACTTTATGTACCAATCGTCTCGGTGCTTGCTTCAACCCATACAAGCTCTTTATCGGCTTGCATACTAGGTGCTCCTTGCCTTTGACCTCAAACCCTACGGGTGGTCCATGTAGACATCTTCTTCAAGGTCTCCATGAAGAAAAGCATCTTAACATCTAGCTGCTCAACCTCTAGGTTCATACTTGCGGCCATACCCAATACCACCCGATAGAAGTCATCTTCACTCACGGAGAAAAAATCTCATCAAAGTCAATCCCTTTCCTTTGACCGAATCCGCTTCCACAACAAAGGCGAGCTTTGTGCCTTGGGTGAGGATTGTTCTCCCATGCTTGACTTTGTATATCCACTTATTCTTGAGAACTTTTCTCCCCGGGTTTCTCAACTAACTCATAAGTGTGATTCTTATGCAAAGAATCCATCTCGTCATGCATGGCCTTCAACCACTTTTCTTTTTGTGCGTACGCTTCAAGTGCCTCTTGATAGTACATAGGTTCTCCACCATCCGATAGTAGCGTGCGTTATGTGGTGGATACTGGTTGAAGCTATTCTCCCTCTCGGACCTCCTTGCCCCATCTGGCGGTGCCTCGGGGAGGATACACTTCGCTTTGCTCGGTGGTGGTTCATGCATCTCATCTGCATCTTCTATACCAATAGGTTCTATCCCATCATGAAGCAATAGGATTCTCATCATGAGCTTCAAACTCATGGTTCTCTGCATTCTCAATGCCTTACGCGCGTTCCACGGTAGGAACTTCGGTTACGAATCAACAAGATCATTGGTGAAAGCTTGTAGCTTCTCACCTCCTCAAAGTCTCTGCTATGGTTTGGTCTTCCAGGAACCTGACATCTCGACTTGGATTACCTTCTTGTTAATCGGATCATAGAGTTTGTAACCAAACTTTTCATCTCCATAACCCGTAAAAATGCACCGCTTGGCTTTGTCATCAAGCTTGAATCTCTCATCCTTCGAATATGCACAAATGCCACACCCAAATACCCTCAAGTATCCATAATCAACATCTCTGCTGACCATACTCTCTGCGGATAATCACTATTCGGAGGCTTTCTTCGGTGACGAGTTGATCACATGCACTACCAGTATGCGCATTGCTTCTACCCGGTAGCTTCTAGGTAGCTTAGAGTGAGATAACATGCATCTTATCCTCTCTACAATGGTGCGGTTCATTCTCTCTGCTATTCCATTACATTGCGGTGTCTTGGGAACGGTGCGCTCATGGCGAATCCCATGACTCGGCAATACTCTTCAAATGGCCCAATGTACTCACCCCATTTATCGGCGAATACACTTCAACAACTTCCCGGTCTCTTTCCACCATCTTTGTGGAATTTCTCAAACACGCCAAGTACTTCATCCTTGGTCTTGGGGACTATAGGCCCATATCTTTCTTGGCCGCATCATCAATGAATGTCAAAAGTCTGAAAACTCCCCGGTGGGACTTCACTCTCATAGGACCACATAAGTGCGTATTGCACTAGCTCGAGGGCGGTGTCCTTTCTCTGTGAGATCGGAATCTTTGGAAAGACACCCTGCGTGTTGCTTTCCTACCAAACAATGAGTACATGTACTTAAATGTGTACCTTTAATGTCCGGCATGGCCTTTTGCTTAGCAGAACTTCCATCCCTTTTATGCCCATGTGACCACGGTCTCTTGTGCCACCGTTCGGATGAAGCTTCTTCTTACGCGCGTTAAACTTCTGCTTTACACAAACTAGCACGTGTTTTGTAAAGAGAGCAAGTTTTCTTTCCTCGGCTGCTTTCTGATGGAACCTGCACGTGGGTTTCCATACCCGTTACCAAACGAGTTTACAAAGCCATCGTCATCTAATTTCCCAGCCGAAATTAGGCTTAACCACATGTCGGGGGACATGTCTTACATCCTTGAGTGTCAAGGTGTAGCCGACATTGGTTTCTACATGAACATCTCCAATGCCTATAATCTTGAGACTCCATCATTTACCCATCTTCACCTCACCAAAATCACCAGATTTGTAGGTAGTGAAGAAACTCTTGTGGGGTGTGACGTGGTAAGAAGCACCTGTATCTACCACCCACTCTGTACCCTGGCATGAAGTGCTCAAGCATAACTCGTCACCTTCTGACACAATTCCTACTTCACCATGTGAAGCGATATCTGTATGCCTCTACCGGTGGTGCTTTCTTTCAACTCTAACTTGTCTTCATGTACGGTACTAGTCTTCTCATCCCTCTTCAATTCTATGCATTCATATTTGAAGTGGCCATGGATACCGCAATAATTGCACGACAAGTCTTTCTTAGGAGGTCTGCTCGCGCTCCTAGATTTTCTTTTGTCATCATCTCTAGAGTGAGATGGTTTTCTGCTTTTGCCTCTCTCTTGCTTTTCTGTAACAAGGATCTCTGAGTGACAGGAGCTATTCTGTGCGTCCTTTCTTGTCTTCTCGTTGAGGTCTTCTAAAATCTTCCACGGTGAAAGTGGTCTCTTAGGATACAAAGGCGGATTACATTGTTGTCAATCCGTTGTCTAATGCACCCAATCGCTTTTTCATCAAGCGTCTTCCAATCGGCATCGGATACTGTATCCGGTTTTACTCCCCCATTCTCAATGGGTTGTGCCAGGTCCTCGCAATAAAGCAAGTCTTCCATCCTGACTTTCCAGATAGTGTAGTTCTTCCTATTCAGACTCATCATGCGAGTGTTCACGGAATGGTCCATCTCTACAAGTTATTTAACCTCAAATCTTCTCTCAGGAATTTCGTCAAACACCTTCTGACAAAGATTCGGATAACACCCTAGGCTATTCTAACCAAGGCTCTGATACCACTTGTTGGGGATTACACCAATACCAATCGGTTCCCCACTACACAGATAACTTGTATGAACACAATTCAACTCCGGACAAAATCTAAATATCAACTACAACCTATACTAACATGCCCAACTCGCTAAACAACTATCAACAACATATAATAATGTAAAGCAGTTAAACAACAAACCACAACACAAAGATTTACCGTGGTTCGGCCAATGATGCCTACTTCCACAAGAGCCAGTTCTTAATAAAATGGGAAGGAAGATTACAATCTCTCCTTTCAGTCTCTCCCTTACTAGTTCACTCTTATCTCTTTCTGAGGGTTGTATCTCGTAAAGGTTATCTCTTTTGTTTTAGTCCGATTCCAATCCTCTCGACTTGTTTGGTTACGTTAGGTTAGGTTTTCCAAAACCTTGATTTTTGGTTTTATCTCCAAAACCAAATTCATGAATCTTGTAGCAAGGCCCACAAAATTTATGCTGAGCGCTGGCGCTCCCTTTGAGCGAAGTCGCTGGCCGAAGGCCCGACATGAACCTTGGCTCACTTTGACTTGGTCGCCTCTATGTTCTTGGAGCTCTGGCGGCGCGCGCCCTCTTGGCTGGCTCGACTTCGGATGTCGAGTTTGCCCGTTTCGTCCGGCTCGGTTTCTCTCCTCATGTGAGGGATAACTCCAACATCTAATGGCCAACCTCTAAAGATAAGGGGAGTAAATTACAATAAGAGTGGGTGTTGCCGGATGATGAACTTGACAAGCTCAAACTTTAAGTCAATGAGTAAAGTTCGGTCGGACTAAGGACTAGTACAATCGTAACACGGTTGACCACTTCAACGAGCCATCGGGACTCATGTGATTATTTCATGGACGCCGAGAACAAGCGGTACATTCTACTACAATTTACTACTAAACACACATTCTAATCCTGCGTTAGGTCTACCAAAATTAAAAACAAGGAAACGACTCAAGCCACATTAAGTTTTCCACTGCAAACCATCATCCACAATCAAGGTTCTAATACAAGGCCAAATGCAGTCTTGAATCGGCTTCCGATGCAAAATAAATTCAATAGCCTTTCCTACATAATGCAACAGAGTGCGTGTGAAAAAATTTCAAATTTAAATGTAAATATTGAACTTTGCATGATTTTGTCACATCATAAGATATGTTAAAAGAACATGACATAAAAATCACAACCAAAGCACATTTAAGAAATAGCCAAATGCTGAGAGTATATAGAACTAGGATTTAAGGTAACTAGTAGCAGGGCCGTCCTGAGTTTTCAATGGCCCTGGCAAACAACAAAATGTGGCACTCTTCCAGTCTTATATCAATACAAAATGGATCATCGAAATAATGCTCTTCTTGCATTTTTAGCTGCAAAATCATCAATAAAACTTTCAAAGTTAATTTTCTCTAAAAATTCATTTTCAAAAGATATTAACGCTAGCTCATTTAGTCTTTTTTGTGACATAGTCGATCTAAGATATAATTTCAATCATTTTAATTTTGAAAATTTTCTTTCTGCAGACGCGACAGTAACGGGAACAATCAACAAAATTCTATAAGCTATGCTTACTTGAAGAAGAATCAAAAGTTAGATGAATAAATAATTGAGATTGATCAAAGTGAAAACTAATACAAATCTACAATTGTAAATAAAGAAATTTTGAGAACGAGAGGATACTAAATGATCAGAAGGGAAGGTAATAAAGGGTTTTTTTTTTTTTTTACTTTTTTTTGGTATCTCAATTAGTAGAGTATACCATAATTAAGATGGACATTTAAATTGGACCAGCCTTTTTTCTACCATGAAATACTCTTGATAAAATATTAAAATCAAATATTCAATGCCTTTAAGAAGGACTACTTAGTCATTTCAAAATTTAATACCATCTATACCCTTAAAATTATATAGTAACTTAAGGACGTATGTGTAAATTCAGGTCGGAAATCAACTATACGCCCCTATTCAATTGTTCGCGACTTACCTTTATTAATTAATTGCCAAATAATGACCTTTTATACCGAAATTAAAATTAAGAAACCAACCGGTCTCTCTTCTTCTCTCTCCCAATCAGTTATTTACTTCTGGCTTCTCTTCTCCCTCTTCGTCCTCTATTGATAAAAAAAAAGATAAACTCTTTGTTGCCTCTCTCCCTCAACACACAGTGATATACCTCCTCTTTTTCTTTCAGTCCTTGGTGAATTATTATAGCCAAACTGCAAATGGGGTTGTCTCGGATCTTTTCATTCCCACTTACAAAGCTTGAAACACCACCAAAGGGAGGTTTGCAAGATAAGGGTGGACTACTTTCAAGTGTAGTAGAGAAAAAAGATCTCTATTAGTAAAATACACCATAATTAACTTGGCCTTTTAAATTAGACCAGCCTTTTATCTACCACCTAATACCCCTAATTAAATACAAAAAAATATTATTCAATGTCTTTAAAAAGGACTATTTCGTCATTTAATTTTTTATTTCTATTTATACCCTTCAATTACAACACACAGACAAAGGAGTTTTATGTAATTTCAGGGCAAAAACCAAATCCACACCTATATTGACATGTACGCGGTGTTGCTTGCCATTAATACCCACTAAAATACCATTAATACTGAGTTCTTTGAACTTCCCCTCCTTTCTTCATGAACTCTTTCCAGTACTGGTTTTTGCTTTATGCTTCCAATTCCGGTTAGATCGAACAGAACTAAAGAAGGACTTCAGACAAATTTCACTGCGTGGTGGTTTCTAGCGTGGTCGTCGAGGAAGGAGCCCATCAAAAGCCTACGGTCAAGACAATTCAGGTAGGCCTTTTTGTTTCCAAGTTGTCGATTTCAGTCGCGTCGGATTTGTGTATGTGTTTATAATTGTATATTCTTTGACTTTTGAATAATCCAATGTATACAAATAGAATCTAGATAACGAGTTTGTTGTTCGCTTTATGCCAAACCTCATAGTTGAATCTTAATTCTTTATACTGCACAGTTATATTCTTCAAGTGATTATTTGGAGTGACGGTGTGACTTTCCCGTAATGATATGTCAATGTACCACTAGCATTTAGCTACTTGAGCTTTCTGTTTCTATTCTTTTATTGTTTCTTATATCTGCAGTATCGTGATGTTGTGCGAGCATTAAAGAGAGGAGACCTCCGACTTCTTCGATGTGCACTCCAAGAGCATGAAGATCAGTATGTATACAAACTATCATCTATAATGTTCATGCATTTTTTTCAGCCCATTTTTTTTTCTTAATACTGACATGTAAACCTTATTGCTATTGCTAATTATACACACAAAATTACTGCTTGCTAATTATACAAACAATCCAGCTCATGGCTTATCGCTTCCTTTAGAATGTTGTGTAGGGATAAACATATCTGCGGTATCTCAAATATTGATATATGTACTACGTTGCATGCTACAATTGGTTCTTAGTTCTTACACTATTGCCAGATTGATTCTATCAGGACTTCTGTGATGTCTATATCGAAATGGAAGCATGTAAAATAACTGGTGAGTTCATATATCTAAATCGAAGTCCTAAATGGAAGCATGTAAAATATCTGGTGAGGAGTGAGGACATTATACAAATTAGCGAAATAAACGTCAAGCAGGTAAATCGACATTTTTATATGTGGTGATATAAAATTTTCATTTAGTTAATCCCTCTTAACTAGCTAGGAGAAATGCTACATGGCTAAGTACAAATGCAGAGTGAACCATAGTGATACTCCACATTCTCACATCTCCAAGAATCATCCAGTGATAACATTGTGCAAACTGACATGAAATGGAACATGTCTCACAAGATAGCGAAGACTAGAGATGTATCATTTTGTTGGAGTATGAGGGCGTGTGCTCCATGTGCACGTGCTATGCATATAGTGGGGCCTTTCCCACAATAATTTTGGATGTATTGTTTTTAATCTCTCTTTAATTGGTTTTTAATCTCTCTGTATTTTTTTCATGCATATTTTCATACACGTATGAGGCATAATCTTTTCTAACTGGCATGATTTGTGCCAAATACGTGTTGCTGAGTATAACATTATCCGCAGTCAGCTTAATACAATTAATAGAAAGCAAGGTGGAAGGTATGATCACTTCCCTAGGCAGAAGCCTCATTTACGATGAAAGCTCCAGTCTGGACTCTAAGTTATTCTTGAAATTTTTATTGCATCCCGAATCTATTACATGTCTTCTCTCTGTATTGATGTAGGGCAGTTTGTATCAAGATTTGATGTGGCTAACTTAAGTCTTCTCATTGCAATTTAGCTGTCCAAGAACTTTCTAATATAGTGAAGCCAGAGGATATTGTTACCGGAACAATTTAAATTTAAATTTTCTTTGGGTTTACCAATTTTTTTTTATCCAGTCAAGCTTATGATGAATTTTGGCAGGCTGGTGAGTTGAGGGATAGGGAAATGGACCTCAAGGCCCAGATCACAAGTTTAATTGACAAAGGTAAAGAGAAACCCAAGGCAGAGAGTGAGGCAAGTGATTTAGGTCCTGTCGTGACAAAAGTTGACATACAACATATTGTGTCTTCATGGACTGGAATCCCAGTTGACAAAGTATCAAGTGAAGAGTTTAATAAACTCCTCAAGATGAAAGACACACTCCACCAAAGAATCATTGGTCAGGCTGAATTCGATTCTATATTGGTAGGGCTGGAATTCTCATGTTGTGACTTGGTGAGAAATCTTGATTTTATTTCTTTCTGTCATGACAATTAATTGGGGTGTGAATCAATTTTCTGGCAACAATTAAATTATTTAGTTAATTTTCTGTCATTAATGTGTTAGTTCGAAGTATATATCTATAACGTACTTGAAGCTTTGGTTCTCATGATTTCTACTTCCTATTGGTATATAGTCATCCCTGACGGAGTTTAATCGCATGGTCTGTAGATTTCGTGGTTTGTCTTGAGTATTGAGAATATATGTAGGCTCTTTTTCACTTGTATATGAGATGTGTTTCTCCTAATAATATTTCATGTCAACTTAAATAACTTTTTCTTTCTCAATCTCACTTTGAAGGGTGCACAGTGCACTTGCCAATTTGTCAAGGTTGAAGAAATATGAGGACACCAGTGATCAAATATCCACCAGGCTTCCGATTTCTTCCAACTGGCTTACAACTCATAGTGCCTTATCTCAGTAACAAGCTCCGTGATCCCCACTTCAAATGTCCAATGATTCTGACGCTAAATGTTTATGCACATCATCCACAGGCCCGATTGGTATGTAATCAGTTTTACTTATTCATCTCAAACTATATATATGTCTGTCTTTGTTCTTAGCTCATAGTTATTGGTAGGTAGATAACATCTTTTATTGGTTTCTATTATGCAATTATGCTTCTTCTATTCTTTCGGGTGTATTGTGAGGGTTTCGTTATTGGAAACTTTGTATGAAGTGATGAATCAGACAACAACAACAACGTGAAGGGAGGGGGGAACCATATATTAGATGTAGCATGAACCAATCAAAGAAATAAAACTGAGCAAGATTGATGATCTCTAATTATTGGATTCATCATTCTGTGTTCTGCTATATATTGTAAGTTGTAACCATATCTTATATATCATGCCGGAAATCACTAAACATAGTAGGGAACTGTGGAAGTTTTATCGCCTAAACGTTTCATCAGTATATCTCTGTGGTGCTAGATATTCTTATAATATAATGCATTCATGTTGCAGAAAAGCACAGGTTAAATAAAGAGGACGCCTGGTACTTTTTTAGCCAAAGGGTGCTAAAATGCAAAGAGGGGGATAGACCAGATCGTGAGGCTGGTAATGGATATTGGAAAGTCAGTGGGTCCAAACAAGAGTTGATAGATCAAGATAAAAGAAAAGTTGGTCTTTCGAGAGCTCTGGTTTATTATGAAGGGAAGAAAGTCAAGGATAATCCTGGGAAAAAAACAGATTGGATCATGCATGAGTTCTGGATTCTAGAATATCAAATACATAAGAACAAGCAAAGCAATTGCATGAAGGTACCTTCTCAGCATTTTCTAACTCTATTTCAACATAATATGATATGTAGTACAGTTATGAATTCATGTTTATCTGTTTTGAGCACTGCTCGACATTAAGCAAAAGACTTTAGAACAATTGTATGACTGCCGCGTGAAATCCATGCTTATGCTCCCTTAGAAAACGTAAATATAGGAAACTCTAAAGTCCTTGCATACCGACCAGCTCAATTCATGCACAATTCAATAATTTGTTTGTTTTTGCTGTTAGTTTCATTTCAATTCTTATGTCATATGGCACACATGAATGAATTAATGTATATGTGACGCTTTGCTTCTTTCAAGTAGATTCATCTCTATCTACTGATTTTTATACATGCTATGCTATTGTTTCAATTCTCCAGCTAGATGATTGGGTATTATGCAAAATGCACTACAATAACACGAGAGGCAAAAGTAAAAGGGAAGTGACAATGAAGATGATGTTGTTCAAGGCCAAGCTAAAGGTGAGGCAAAAGGAAAAGGCAAGAAATATATAGGAAGGAATGGAAAAAGGAGAAGGCAAGAAGGAAATGACGATGAAGACGATGTAGATCAAGGCCAAGCTGAAGTTGAAGGTAGCAGGAATAATCTAGAAAACTTAAAGGTTGACAGTGAATTTGCTACAAGCATAGAGGAAGCAACGGAACTATTGGATGAATATTATATACCTGTTAGTTCTGTGGAAGATGTTCCTTTACCCCCAGTCTACAACAACTTCTGGTCTCCAGAAGATTATGCTCACAATGACAATCAACAAGTACAAGTCCCAGTTGGCAATATATTAAATTCACTCGGAACTGGTAGCGGGAGCGGAGTTGATTATAAAAGCCAAGAAATGTTTGCCAATATCGGTACTTCACAGGAAAATGGTTGTGGAAATGGTTTTAATTGTCACATCGCTTGAAGTGTATGATAGCCAATTTCTCAATATCCGGACTTCACAGCAAATAGTGTTAAGTGTCATAGGGGCGTGAGTCAATGATGACCAAAGGTTTCATAATGTCCATACTCGGGCATATGGTGGAGGCAAGAGTGTTAATTGTCAAGGCGCATGATCTATCATGCAAATGATGGTGACAACAAAGTCAATTGGCAAAAGGGGCGGAAGTGTATGGTAACAAGTTTCACAAATCGTCCATACTACACAGGCATATAGCGACTCTGATGGTGCAAGTAGTCGGCATACAAAGCTACAATGATCAGGTTGGCAATGCCTCTCCGATATATATACAAGCAAACAAAGGATGTTACAAATGAGTAAATAGATCCCAATTGTTGGTTTTATGTCCTCTCCCTTTGTTTCAAATTCTATTTGAAGTCTTTCTTGTGGAGTTGGGAGTTTTGAGAGTTATCCATATATCATTATTTAGAATTTTGAAGTAGTGGAATTAAATGCATACGACCGATAACATTCAACCGTAAGTGGACGGATACGTTCTTACGATATTTAACTTGCGAAATATCGTCACATTCAAAGCCGCCGGGATGGACACGGGATGGGAATGGTCAAAGAAGGAAGTGATCCGGAGCATGACGGGAGCCCAAGCCACGGAGCGAGGATTGTTCAAGGTTCAAAGGAAATGTCCCCATTCTTTGTTTCGCAAAACCATTTGTCGTGGATTTACCGCCGGGAACCCCTTACAACCAACAAAGTTGCCAATTGCAACAAAAGGGAGTGATAACTTCATGGATCCAGGATCGTGACAATGCAGTAGTGCTCTCCTCATAAATGTTTTCCCTAGATTGTTTAGTTAGTGGTCTTTTTGTTCTAAGATGTGTGGTTTATGTTTATGAAGGTAGAAGCTGGACACACGGTCCTTATTCATCACGGCAATTTGGAGGAGTCAAGTCTCTTTTGTGCCAGTAGGCAAATGCCCTTGGCGCCACTGTAATTGGAACTGTATCAATAGAAGAGAAGGCAGCTCAAGCCAAAGAAGATGGATGCCACCACATCATAATCTCCACTCAAGAGGATTTTGTTGCTGCGGTCAGCATGATAACATCAGGCAAAGGAGTTGATGTTGTCTACAACTCTCTAGGAAAAGATACATTCCAGGTAGGCTCTGTAATAAAAGATACATTATGATGTAGACTTTGTAGAAAACATACATGCCACAGAAACAATCTGTGTGTTTTAGACAATAAACTGATTAGTGTTACTATAAAAGGGATTTTGAATAGACCAGAATGACTCGCTTTTTATTTATATTGTTGAATTTGAGGAGAGAGATGAAAGAACCTAATATTTGTTAAAAGGGAAAGCAGATTGTTCTGGTTAAACGGATTTCGATAGGTGTTGAGGTGGGGAATTATTTAATGAAGACAAAAGAGTGAAAGTCAACAAGCGAGAGATGCACTGCAGTTTTTGACAATTGGTGCTCAGATACAAAAGACTTCCACAAGGCCATCAGTATAAAGAACACTGTATCTATCTGGAGGCTCATCTTGAATGATGATTTTGTATAGACTAATGTAACTTCTCTCTCGAGTTGGGTAATTCAATTGGAGTAAGAAGAAGCTCTGCAAGAGGAATTGGAACCATTATATAGTTAGGAACTGGATAACTAAATTGGTGCCCCTAGATAGTAAAAATGGGTTATTTCAAAGAAATCTCATGCAAATTAACCAAATTGTTTCCCCAGCATGTGGTTTTCACGCCAAGATCCATTTTTTCTTTCTTATAACCTCGTATATAAAAAATTCATGCATCAAAGTCATGTCTAACAAGAACTTATTGGAAATTGTCGGTATGTGGAACTAAATGAGGATCATTATGCAGAAAGAAATTTAAAAAAGTTGAACTTGATTAGGTAATTGTGAATTAAAAGAGGAAGCTTAGAAATTAATTTTCGTACACAATCATCTGTATCCTTATGTTTAATCATCTCTATTCTAATACCAAATTTTATCTTGCAGGGGGGTAGCCTATTTCTGAATTTGGATTTAAACCGTTGGATGGAGTGTCTCCTATTTCTTCTTCATAGTTAGCAGACTATTATTTTTCTCAGATTTGTTATATCTAGGATATTGTTGTAATACAACATTCATTTTAGACTTTTGAACCATATGCTGAAGAGGAGTTGTAGGGTTTTACATTGAGGCGAATAAAGTTGCTTCCTATTGTCCTTGTGGAACTCAACATAAGCTCTTATTGTCTGATGAAAGGGGATAAGAATTGCTTAGTGCGCAAAACTTGAAATTTTTGTTAAACCCTTTCAAAGAGTTCACAAGGTAGGGTAGCATTACAAGCTTTTCTGTTGTGTTTGTAGAAGGTATGCTATCAAAAAAGTGTTTATATTGTGGCCTTCTCATGTTAATGTGCTGAGCATAAAGTCACAAACATGGCTCCAGTAGTTTTTCCAACTTAATTGGTAAGTGCCATTGATGCGGGCCTGCCACTAGAAAATGGCATTTTGGTGCTGCTGTTACTCACTCCATTCATGGACTCCTGGGGCATATTCTAGCCCTTCTATTGCAGCTGTAAGTAGCTCTTTTCTACCTGTACTTGCTAATGTGTTACCTACATCTTTCTATATTTAAAATGTATCTATTATTGGTGGTTGCTTCCATGGACTAGCCAGAGATACCTAAAAAGCAAAAGTCTGGTCTCGGCACAACACCATCGCCAAGGATTGATCCAAGAACTTTACTCATAGGTTGAAGTTGGGAACCAATTGACCCCAAAATATTGATATTACAGGTTCTTGCTCTCAAATGATGCTCCAGCTTCATGATGTTTATGACCCAAACAAGGTTAGGGGTTTACTAACTCTGAATGTGTATATGTGCAGATGTGCTTACTTAGCTACTAATTCTTTTCCAACCTGCAATCGCTCATCGATAAATATCAAGATCAAGATTGTTTCTGGAACACCATGTGGAGCATTTGCTGTGGAAGCTAAGCGTGCTCAAGCTAACCGGGTTGGGTTGGACAAGTAAGACCAATATATCCAAAAGCATATTTTAAACTTAAATGCATGCAATTTTGTTTATGAGAATTCAAAACTTGGTAGTTCTTACTGAAGATTTACTTTTACGTTGTATACTTCCCCTAATCCCATTTGCTTTATACTCAACTTGAAGATCCTTAGCAAAGGTACCTCTCATACAAGGATGACTCCGTTAATAAATATATCCTAATAATGTACAATAAAAAAAATGGTATATTACTATATTTGGTGGTGCTTATTGGAGAAAGTTGGCGATAAATCCAACGCCTAAAATATCCATGTTAGAATAGGAAATATCTAATTTAATGAATTATAAAAAGGCCATCCAATTATAATACTAGATAACTATAACAATCTGAAATTTAATCTCTTTAAATGAGTAAAGAAATATTTTCTAACTTAATTAAGTTCATCCCATAGATACTCGGTTAATATTGGAGTATCAATGGATTCAATGGGTTGTATTCTTGATGATTTCTTGCATATATGTGAGTATGATGCATTCCATTTCATTATGCAGTTACTATACGAGAATCATTCCCTTTGACAATTGCTAAGTTTATGGTCGTATCTGGGACCCAGTTTCAAGCCAACGCCCAATGCATGAACACTCATAAGAAGAACGTACTTCTATAGATTCCCCACCTGTCTCACTCTAACTGCAAGTAGATGGTTACAACATACCAGCTATTATAGTGGAGGACAAATCAGAGCGACCTACTTCTTTTTGTTATTGATGTACTTTAATTCTTATATTGATGTAATATCTTATGTAGACTGAGTATGCCGTTGTGCCGCATATGCCATTGTAGCTCTATTTTGGATGATTGATTAATAAACCAAATGACTCAGCTCTGGAGTGTATGTCCCATTATTCCAATTCAATACCTATGGTTGCATATTACCTATTTACCTAAGGGTTGGATACTGAATTCAGTGAATAATGTTACATAGATGCTTTTGATGCACTAACTTTTTATCTTTGTCGTTTGCAACGTGCACTTGCTAGGATGAGAGGCTCAAAGTACATGTTATTTGGAGCTATATTTAAAAGTTTATTACTTACATATGTCTGGAAATCAAATAGGAATGGAGTTCCATTCAATTCAAATTTTAAACGGCCATGCCAGTGTCTGCTCAGACATAATGTCAATTGTAAGTGTGCTCACCCAACTTATGTTTACACTTTTCAACAAGTTTTGTTTAACATCGCGTGCATAGCACGTGCATCTTTCTAGTGTTAATAAATAGGAAAGGAATGATTTTTATGTTAATTTGGGATTAGCTGTAAGGACACTTCGTGAATACATGCCTTTGTTGTTCTCTAAAGATCTTAATTACAATATTTACAGGTACCCTTTTGTCACTTATTGTTGTAAATATGGTTTATCTGTGATTGAATTTGTTTAGTGGTTATGAATTTTGTGAACTTATGTATTGGAGTGCTTTTGATAGTTTTGCTTATGATTCAATACTTTCAATGGCTGTGTGTTTAGGCATTTGATGAAATTCGTATTACTTTTTTAGTACTAATGGTATGTGGAAGTCGAAAAGTTAGAAAGTTATATGTGGTTGCATTGGCACTTTTGAGAACTTGCTTATAGACATTATGACCATTTTTGTTTGTGAAATGAAGGGAAATAACAATTATTACCATTGGATATATCATCATTTTCTAAATGAAAGTAAGACTTCTCGATTATTGGTTTTCGAGTCGCGTTATTATAGTTCATTATACATGAGAATGCTTTCTTTTTTTGCCCAAACCCATCATCATCGTAGCTATTGATGGATCAGTTAATTTTAACATTGTATTAGTATATCATTGGGTTTGCTTGTCAAATACAAGGAAAAGGAAAAAAGAAAATGAAAAATGAAAATGAAAATATCCTTGGATTTGAAAAATTCTTGAATTGATAAAACTGTTAATTGATGAATACGTGTTTGTTAAACCTCTTTGACACCCGTTGTGGAAATAACCTCTCCAGTCTTCCATCATTTTGTGTAAAATGAATATTTGATCTTAACTTTTGACTCTATAACCACTTCTATATTCCCGGAGATTATGTAGGTAGTTTTTTAAGGAACATGATCATACCCTCCGAAGATGAGAATTTTAATTTGATTTAGAATGCCTAATTTCAGAAATAGTTAGTGCCTTGACTTCTGATATGTGTTGTTTGAAAATTTTGGCAGAGATGTATAACCTTCATTGATCCCTTGAACACATTCACTAGCATGGAAAAGTACAAATTGATATTCTGGGCATTGCGTTTTCATGGAAGAATACTATTTCGAGATATTTCCCTTGAGGTCTTCAGGATTTGGCAGCCGTCAGAGAATGTGATACTTATCAGATGGAATTTGAGAGGTGTTCCAAGGGTTCCTTGGGAAGCTAAGGGACAGTTTCAGGGCACATCAAAGTATAAATTGGACCGCAATGGGAAGATTTATGAACACAAGGTTGATAATCTAGATTTTAATTTCCCTCAGTCTTTGATTAGGGTTTAGGGTTTAAATGGAGTCGTTTAAAGAAGCTTTTGGGGGAATACGTTTTTTTTTGGGGGAATACGTTGTCATTAGACAAGAAATAAGAGGGAACAGTTTCAAAAGGACTTGACTATGTTTCAACTATTTGATTTTGAATCACCTGCGAAGGTATGTCAAGAAAAGGGACCATTTCTTTAAGTCTACTTCTAATATGAATTATTTTTTGCTTTTGATTTTTCTTCTTTCAACTAGCAGCAAACTTTTAATGTGTTTGTCCATTGAAGTGCTTTGCAAAAGCTTGCAGTTTGAACACCTCTAATAGTTTAAGTACAATTCCAATGCTTAAACATACGAAGTATGTTTCTAGGTAATTTTCGATTGATTTGAACGTCCTCAAAGCCTTTGTGGTAGACCACCTTCTCATCGTAACTAACATACACAAGCTTGGATGGAGAAGTTTTGTCACCCTTCTTCATCTCCCAAAGGCGGTGACCAATCTAATGTAGATATGATTCGTTTTGCATCTTGCCCGTACAAGCTCGGAGATATCGACTTTTTCTGCACTTACAGATGACAACAAATTGTGGCTTGATGGAAACTCCCCTTTGCTGGTCAATTTCCAAGTCATTGCACGTGGTTAGGCAATCCTTACGAGAATAGAAATGAAGCAAAGACATTGATGCTATAAAGAATAACTCCCATGATCACGGCCGCAGTTGATCCAGTCAATTATCTTCATTGTTCTCTTCTTATATGTTTCTTTTTCTCTTTAGCACATTGTGCCTCTTATTTGTTCTCAAGAATTTCATGCAGATGATGTTTATGAAGGTTAGTGTCTCCACTTTAGAGAAATTTTGGTTTTTTATTTTTTAGTGGTTGAAGACTTGATTTGAGGTTCTCAGTAGGTAATTCCGGTTAGAATTCTATTCTTTGTTTATGATTATGGTAGCACTAAGAAATGTGGGATTAGGTGTATTCTACGTGATTGTAATCATGGCTTTAACAACTTGATGTAATTTTATTTTTTAGGTGGAGGTGGAGAATGGAGGAATAGCTACACTGGGGTGGAGACATGCAGTCCAAGAAAAGTAGAAACGAGTAAAATTAGACTAGCATTGAAATTGATTTGGACTACATGCACATTATAAAACATGTATAAGAGACTTGTGATTTCTTTCCCTTTGATTTTTAAACTTTGTTTCTCTAATTCCTTGGTTGTACAGAAAGATATAACAAGAGGACCTCTGATCGAAGTTCGGCCGAGGGAAGATTGAACCAGATGCAACTCAAGCTCTGAGATGTACATAATTACAGGTATATTGTATTCTTCTTTCATTCTGATTTTGTTTAGTTTTGGAGATTTTTTTAATTACCTTTTGTTTTTTTGAGGGGATTGTAGTATATTTGTTGCTACATGAAATGTGGGTGGAAAGTCTCCACCAAATTATTTAAACCTTGAAGATTGGCTTCATACTTCACCTCAAATGAGATATTTATGTTCTAGGGTATGTTTTTATTATTCAATTTTGTTTTACCATGCAATTTCTTCATCCTTGCAATAAGCACAAGGCTTAAAGAAGTCTTCCTTTTTCAGATTTCGTGAAAATTGTTCCTTTGAATGCTGGAAATGTTTTGGGATCGAAGACAATCGCCCGCCGAAAATGGATGGGTCTTATTCAAAAACACTAAACAATCTCCCTGGTGCAAGTGGAGGTGGGGGCTATCAGACGCCATCTCCTGTTCTTGATCCAGTCTGTGAATTGGATGCTGATTTTGAAGGATCAACAAGGTAGAAGTCGTCTTCTTTCTTCCATCGCCGATCATTTCAGTCCTTGAGTCGGAGTTTCTCTTCACTAATAATTGGTATTCATTTGCAGCTCAATAACTACTCCTCCTTCGAGGGGGTTCTGTACTGCAAACCTCACTTTGATCAACTCTTTAAGAGGACTGGAATCGAAGTTTGGACAAAAGTTTTGAAAGTGTGTGGTACTCAATTCATTGAATATGATGTTATTACTTATTAGTTTCATCTCATCACTGCTCATTTCCTTTCTCACTTTTTGTAGGTGCTCCTAGAGCTGTTAAAGTTGACAAATCTATTGATGAGGTACTAAATTATAAGATTTATCCCTTGAATTACCCATTATCCTATATATAAAAAGCTATATGCAAACATTAAACATATTTTTGAGTTCATGCAAATTCTTTGTACGTACAACACTGTTTAAGTTGTTTCTGGTTGTGGATTGAATTGCACAGGGCCATGCCAATAGCTAAGTTTCAAATATGTTCGGTGGAACTCAAGATAAGTGTGTTGCTTGCAAGAAAACCATTTACCCAATTGAAAAAGGTATTCGGAAAATGCTTATCAAGTTTTACTATCTTTATATGTATTGTTTAACTCTGTGGCGATAGTCGAAGCGTAGGTTCAAAAAACCAAATGAATTGATGCAATATATGATATTTATGTTATGATTGGCATTCAACGACTTGCAGGTGTGCTATCTTTATGGAAAGAAATGTGGAAGAGTTGCTTTGTGTGATTAACTGAGTGGGCATTACAAATGTCAGATATTGCATCAATGATATGGGATGTCCCAGAGGTGAAAGAGCATATGTAGCTTTTTCTTTTGTTGTGTATTGGAAGTTGAACAAGTTTATACTGGTGTACAATGGTACAATGGGAACCAGATAACCTACTTTTTCATGAAACTGTGCGGCACATTGTTTCTCACACTGCAGTAGATGTGAGTCAGCTAATGAAAATGAATTGCAGCAGGCATGGAACATAACAGGAACTAGGAGGAGGTAGCTTCAATTTCTTTGATCTGGTTCCCCAGTAGAATTGAAGACATGCAACACTACTTTGCTTGAAGCTACGAGGGAATCCTGGGAAGAGGTTAGGCATCTATATTATTTGAATTGCTATTGTTGGCTGTGTTAACTTCATTTGTAGCATGTACACTTATAGAATCAAATGTATTGTTGATTATGTTATTTTCATCTGTGGCATATGCAAGTAATATATCAGCGTATACTATATAGATTTCTTTTTTGCGATCTATGTGTGTAAAAAGCCTGATCATATAGTGAGAACAAAAACCCATATATTGACAACACAAAGTACTGCCATAATACTGAATGGTTTTATGGAGATTTATTGCCATATAAAATACAAATCCATGAGGGGTTTTTATCTCACTTGATTAAATTGAAATGGTTTTATGTGTATAACTTCAATCTAGAGAAAGCATGCAGAACCTGATATGAGTTCATGTTATTGTACTGAATGAATCTGACATGTCATTGGCACAGACATTCACTTGAGTACATCAAACAAAAACTGATGACGTTTTACTAAGGAAACTTGGGGACATTTGAGCGAGCCTGCAAGCTCACTTTGGGGTTGGTAACTTGGTATTGCTTTTCTAGCATTGACTTTGGTAAAAGGCCAAATAACTAAATAAGTGATGCAAATATCTCTCTTAAGTACTATGTTGTGTCGAAAACCCCGTTGTTTCGGATAAGTCAAAGAACATTATACTATTGAAGTGTCTGTTGGGTATTCTTTTGTAGGTATTCATATTGGCTGGACTTGGAAGATGGAAGCTTCATGGCATCGTGAAACCCAATTGAAGATCAGTCAGTACAATCTGTCTTCCCATCCTCCTTAAATTTGTATGGCAATACTCCCATGTGTGTTATCAATATATTATTTTTTGTTTTTGTAAGACTGCTAATCCTCACACTTGGTGCATATGCGTTCAGTGTGGAAGCACCTTCTTCAGAGGCCAGTACATTTTACCCGAATGAGCACTCAGTAAAGGCTAGAAGTATGTAACCCAACATTAGTTGTTTATGATGCATTGAATGGGATCACTTGAGACCAAAACTACTCAAGTGCATATTAATATTGAGCTTACAACCTTCAAATTAGAAAAAATCAGATAAAACAAATTGAGGAAAGATTGAAGCCAGTGTTGTGGAGCAGCTATAAATTTCTACAATGTAAAGGTTTTTGCCTATGTAATAAAAATTTCCACTGTTGATCAGAGTTTAGAATTTTGCACATGCATTGAGATGTTTATTATCGAAAGAAATATCACTCTTGCATTTTCAGAAAATAAATTTATTATTATTATCTAATTTGTTTTTAGATTGCCAATTTAGCAGCTACTGTGAACATTAGTAGTAGAACACTGACATAAGTTCATAAAAGAACTTCAGAAACTAAGCATGTCCTGGCTAGGCTTTTTTTCATCTCTTACTCACGTGGCGAGCAAGCGTGTGCATTTTGCTAGTTTGAGTAATAGGGGCTTACTCAAACAACAATTAGTTGGAGTGATTTTCCAAAGGGTGCGACTGTCACACATGACCCAACACAAAAAAACACTTCAGAAGTCAATTGTGATTGGCTTGTGAGAAGAGAGATGAGAGAGATTTTGACTCATTATTTTAATACAATACACCAATCAGAATGGGTGATCTTGGACATACCCATAAAAATACTCCCGTACCCCATAACTAACTCAGTTTTTGTCATACCCCAATAACCGCTTCAATCCAATAATATCTTCCAAATTAATTTGAGATATTTCCAATAGGAGTAAAGAAAGAGAAAAAAACAAAAAGACCGAGAGACTCATTCCAAAAGGAAACAACAAATAAAAAAAATTGAAAATAATACTCTGGACCTTGAAGAATCTTTGTGTTACTACAGCACACTACACAATAAGAGAACTTCTAATAAAGGTAAAAGAATGCCAAAAAAACAAATTGTTTTTTTCGTCTTCTAGAAATTGCTTCAAATTTGATTTTTTTTTTCTTATTGCAATTACTTCTTCTTCATCATTGTAGAAGGGTTAAAGGAGTTTAGTAGAAATATATCAAATTGAAAAATTTTCAAGCGGAAAATGAGAAAGACAGCAAGGAGCTGCAATGAAGAAAAAATACATTAATGGCTGATGAGTGAGTAGAGGAGGAAGACTAAATTCTACAATTTTATCTCTTTCTAATTTCTTTCGTAAAGGAGAAAAAAAAATGACAGGAAAAAAGGAAAATAAGTGCCTAAGGCTCTGTTTGGCAGTAACAACTTATGCTGTACTAGGTGGTACTTAGCCAAATTTAGAGTATCCAATTCTCGTGGTTCATGTCCCAGAGATGATCAATAACACAAGTTGTTTGGTTCTTGCCTACTCTTCTTAAAAGTTATTGCACCCCAAGTCAAAACACACAAAATAATCATGAAAAACTTCAAATAGAAAACCAATACAAAGTCTGATCTTAAAAACAGTTGTTAATCAAACTCCCAAATTAATATACCAAAACAACCACATATATATTTTTTATTTTCTTGAAAGAAATTTACAAAGAAATATTACATAAACTTCTTTAGTAGCAACAATTTGGAAATCGCAAAAATCAAGTGGGTTTCATTTTGTATCTTCAAAATTGGAGAAATCAAGAGATGATGTGAGTAGAGAGATGTTCAAATTTGATAAAATGGAGATTTTTTGTAATGAAAATGGTGGGTTTTGCTTTGAGATATTGCACTTTTCATTTTTGTTTAAGTAAGAGAAGCAAGGTGTGGAGAGAAGATGGTGGTGGTGGTGGTGGGGGGGAATAAATTGTTGAAGTGGTGAAGAAGAAGAGAGTAGGGCTGTTTTCTCGTTTTTTTTTTTTTTTTTTTTGTCGGTCCTTTTCTTATTTATTATGATGTAGATTGAAATCCAACCTTTTCCAATGGATACCGTTATTCATACTTTTGTGGTTGGGCCAACCAACTAGTAGCTTAAGGTCTACAGGCTTGGGCTCAAAAAATAGGAACCAAACATAAAAATCGGGATAGTGCACCCTAACCCATGAATGGGTTGGGCAATACAGGCTACCAAACAGGGCATAAATGTGTCTTAAACAATTTTATTTATTTATTAATTAGGGAGAGAGAGATATCTAGTCGTTGAGAAGATCTCCTCATTTATTATATATCTTATTTTTATTTTTTTTACCAAAATAATTAATGAGGAAAGAGAATATGAGAGGATATTTCTGTTGTTCATTATGAAATTTCCAATTTTTTGGGCTTTTGGTTGGTTTGGGATGGTTGGTTTGGGATAGGCATTTTCATCTAAACATATTTTTTGGGGCCTTGTATATTCGGCATGGCAGCTGCTTAGTGCCGGGTCTGCCTGGATATTGTAATCAGCTAAGGTGCGACCATCCTCAAGTTGCTTTCCTGCAAAGATCAGTCGTTGCTGGTCTGGGGGAATGCCTTCTTTGTCTTGAATTTTCGTCTTTAACATTATCAATAGTATCAGAACTCTCAACTTCGAGTGTAACTGTCTTTCCAGTGAGAGTCTTAACAAAGATTTGCATGTAGAAACTACTGTATGGAGAAGAAAACAGATGAGAGAAAAACTACTGTATTTTTAGAGTTTGGGTATTGAGAATTTGGACTCTGAGTCGGTTTAGAAATTCTAGATCCGTATCCAAATGGGTCCTCTCGTGACTCTTCTAATTGTTGGAGTTGGGCTTACTTTGACCCGACCCACTCACAATGATTGGAAGGTTCAGTATAAAGAGTACTCTCAAATCTCAAACCCTGTTTATCAACCCTATGCATCGCTGCTCTCAAGTCTCAAACCTCACCTATCACGGCATCTATTTAGGTTTAGTTCTTTAATGTACCTAGATTTGGGATGCTTTTGTTTTATGATGCAAAGGGTGGATCTTATATTCATGGTCTTTCATCTTACAGAAGGTTTGTGGTTAGTTTTGTAGCACGTAGAAAGCTTTACAATAACAAGTCAGTATACGATGAGTGGGAAGATGGTGTTGTTTTGTTTTCCTTTACTTGTTATGACATTTTCGTCATCGATTAGATCTTTTATTTGGTTGTGTGAGGGATTTACTTTGATGAAATGGATGAAATTGTACTCTTCTGTGTTTTCTCTGTATAATGTATAATGTATAGTGTTTACCAGAAGATCAGTCTGTAGAAGGTTGCGCCCTGGATCTCGACCAAGTATATACCTGTAAAGGAGGTGAAACCAAATGTGGATTTAGAAGGAGACTATAGGCTCTCCCCTGATAGAACATCACCCTGATAGAACATCAATTGAAAAGAATGGAGCATGTTTGAAGAAGGTAACGTCCATAGAGATGAAAGAACAACGAGGGACGCGATGAGGGGTGTCCATGGAGATGAAACGACAACGCGATGAGGGGAAGAAGGTAACGTCCATAGAGATGAAAGAACAACGAGGGACGCGATGAGGGGGGTGTCCATGGAGATGAAACGACAACCCTATGAGGGGTGATAACACCCATAACCCTTCTAGCACCATGTTACTCCTTGACACAATGTTCTATAGTTCATGATGACTCTTCAATTGTATTCAGTTGTATATGGAGGTCAATGAACCGCATGGGAGTGCCATTTATGCGTATAGGATTGTCATGGCCAAATAAGCATACAAAATTATAAAGGAAGTCCGTGGAATGACCAAAGAATGCGTATAGGATTGTCATGGCCAAATAATCATACAAAATTATAAAGGAACCAAAATTATAAAGGAAGTCCGTGGAATGACCAAAGAATGCGTATAGGATTGTCATGGCCAAATAATCATACAAAATTATAAAGGAAGTCCGTGGAATGACCAAAGAAGCACACGGGTGATCACAAAACCATTGTTTGGTATTTAAAAGAATTTGGAGCGGTGGAATAGTAGATGGTTTGATTTTGTTTCTAGATAGTATAGTGAGTTGAGTCAATATGTAGACACAATCCAAACAATATCAGTGTATTATGTAAATAGGAGGTTGTTATCCATAACATTATAGTGTTATATGGAATTTTCAAAATTTATCCTTTTAATGTAGTGTAAACTGTTTTGCTTAAGCTAGAATTGGGATATTTCATTTTGTTTTTCTCTGATGAAAGCAAAGTCAGTCTTGTTATACTGTGTTGCTTCTACGTTGATTTGGCGATATTTGGAGCTTCAAATACGTTTTTTGTGAAATTGTTTATGGAGGGTGAAGCTTGACACAAAGATGAGGCACAATCATAGGATGTATGGGGCGTATGTCTATTTTATTGAACTTCTAGTTAGATGGAAGTGAAATGAAGTTCTGATTTTACGTTTTGCTATTTACCTTATACGTGCTCTCTCGTGTACGAAATATTTGGTGAAGTTTTATGGTTTATTTTAGTTTGCAACTGATACATTCATTGTTGAGTTTGTGGCACCAATTGTTACCTGTTGTTATTGGTGTTTTGATGGAATCGAACAATTAGAAGATTACAATGGTTTCGTTGACCAGCATATTGCTCCATAAAAAATTGCTAGGGTGTAGCATGATGGCATTCGCCCTATATGTGAATGAAAATGTGCGTAGTGTTTGATGTGCATAATGCTTTCTATAAAGCTATTCTCTGAATTTCTGTAAGAATATGTTGAATTGAGGATTTGAGACAAACAACTATTTCAGTTTATCCTTTTCAATTGCATGAAAATGATTGTTGGTTATATAGCTTCATCAAGGATCAGAGTGTCTGAGGCTTATCAGCATGTTGAAAGTTCATTCTGCAGTAAAAGTTGCCATGTATGTTGTGCAGGGTGTGGATGTTCTTCCAAGTCGGACGGCACTAGTTTGTACAACAGCATTACACTGTAGATGTATTGATATGTAATATCAACTAGTTTAGTTAATATCCTAAAACCGTGTTGATCGGAGCTCAATCCTTATGCCGACCTTAAAACTCTTTTGCGACCAATTCAAAACATCAAACGTGATTGAGATGTACATTCTGCATTTGACATTGATACGCTAAAAAGTTTGGTTTGTCAACCCTGCCCAAACTAGAAATTACAACAAGGTGATCCAGGACCAAACTGCCAAGGATCGTTGAAACTCACGTCCTTCCGTTAAAGACCATGAGTACACTGAAAGTAGTTCTAGCAAATATATACTCTGTAGCAACATGTCAGGACAGGCCTTGAATAAATTAAAGGGTTAAATTAAAAACAATGAAGTATCATTATATCAAAACAAAAAAGAAACGGTTAAGTACCACAAAACTAACCAAAAACAAATCTTAAGCATTTTTTATTCTGACTGCAGGTATCCAATATAAGGATCTAAGCATACACAGTTGAAACGGCATAAGCTTCAAAGATTTGAGGTCTAAATATTGATTACTGTACAAAAGTCCAGGAAGAGTCAAGTTTGTGACGCATGCTAGCACAGTAAATTATCAACACCAAGTTTGATCTTACCATTATACCATACATGATGCCTAAACATATATGCATTACAAAAACTGAATGCAGAAACAGTTGCAGGTAGAGCTATCATTTCATCATCATTAACCAACGTCAACTTGTTACTTGTCCCCATCCTTGAGATGCTTCGAAGCAAAATTGACACCTTTGCTCTGTGACTTTTGTCGAACCCTCAGAGATTACATCAAGACCTTGTACAGCACAGTACACTGAAGAAATCCAAGCTTAAAATGTTACATAGCATAGCAGGCCGGCTCAAGATGTCATTATCATAGCGTAGTAGGAAACTCATTTTGTTTCCTGCACACTCATATCTACCTAATTTCTGGTACTTATTCCCGAGTTTGGTTATTTGGTTTACACTCATACACTCGATGAACATTTTGAAAGGATTAACAATCCTAAGATCCCCACCCCTCTCTAATTCAGTATACATACACCTCGCCACCCAAGTAGAACTCCAGACCTCTTGGAACAAACTAGGGTTAGCTTGCCCGGCCAAGCACAAACTGTAAGCGAGTGGAGTACAATAACACTGGTTCTTGCAAACTGATGATCTACTGGCCAAGCTTAAACTACAAGTGTGTAAAGTATATTAAGGGCTTTAAGGGCTAGTATACTACAACGCAGTCGACAACTACAGTAGTACAATGAGGATTAAACAGAACATGCCCTTTTCAATTAAAAGGTAGAGCCGACGGGAGTCATATGATTAAACTTGTGTGAAATTAGTTGCCAAGGAATCAGGTATTTTGATGGAAACTGTACATTTATTGAAGATTGCCATGGCTTTTCAATTTTCAATTTCCAAACACCTTGTTCTCTGCTAGCTAAGAAATTCTCAATGTCTTGAATGCAAGAAAACAATAAAATTTTGTCATACTCTAAGCCAGTTGATACTATTCTATTTCACAATTCTCCTTTGATCCATGGTTAGGGATGCTCGATTTTTAATAAGACAGTGTGATGTGAATCGCTTTAAGGACATATACTCTTTGAAGGGTGTTGTGCACCACCACTCTGCCAAGACAAGCAATACCTCATCCAAAAACTGTATCTAACAAAGTAATATTCTCCCTGCAATTTTATTGCAAAATGCTAGAATCTAATTATATAAGAAAAATGTGTAGATCCTCTTACTTATAAGCTAAATAAATTTTTAATATTATGAATACTGTGTAGACCGTATCTCATGACAATAGGAAGAGCTCCATAACGTTCCTTCTGAATTCATCAGGCCTTTATAGATCCAATCCCATGTGTAATCAAGATAATTTAGTTCCAGTATCTCCCACAGAATCTGGAGCATATTTTAAGTAGTGGTCGCTCACGTTCTCTGTAAGAAAATTTATACATATCGAGTCCATAACGGAAAGCGGCCCTGCCAAAAGTTTAGTATGTTGTTACTAATAACTACTAAAAGCATGCAATCGAAGAGCACAAACAGGAATGTTGTTACTAACGTACCCCAAATTTGTTGCAGGCAAGTAAAAAAGTCAGATCTTCGACGGCGAAGACACCTTTGTTCTTCTTCCAGCAACTTTTCTTTATCTAAATCTATCTCTTCAACACCATCAACCGACGATATGACGATATCAGTCGCCTCTTCTTTTTCCATCAAAATTTTCCAAACTTTTTCTACACTAACTGTTTCAGCTTTGGGCTGGCGTCGCTGCATTGAAAAACAAGGATCGAGTCTTTGATAGGGAAAAGAGGTAAAGAGAAAAGTATAGACGGCAGGTCTGGGTTAGGTTTTGAGTCTTAGGAATTTGACTTGAGT
Organism: Coptis chinensis; assembly: GCF_015680905.1. Taxonomy (NCBI): domain Eukaryota; kingdom Viridiplantae; phylum Streptophyta; class Magnoliopsida; order Ranunculales; family Ranunculaceae; genus Coptis; species Coptis chinensis. Next base: position 97,455,744 of record NC_141459.1, read on the forward strand.
AAAACTAATAGAACTGTATCCATATAGGGCTCTTCTAACTGGTGGACTTGGGTTTCTTGGATGGGCTAAGACCTAATTGACCCGACCCGTTAAAAGGGGTTCCAAGAATCCAAGACCTAATGTGGGATGCGGTTTTTGTTCATGTAAGGGCTGGATATTCTAATCATTGTTTCTCGTCTTATAACAGGTTAGCAACTAGATACCAGTTCATTTATAAGTTAGTATACGTTAAATTTTAAGCTGGAAGATGGCCTTGGTTTGTTATGCTGTATATTTAGTTTGCTTTGTTTTCGATCGATTAGATCCTTTGTTCAATTGGGTGAGGGATTTGGTATAATGAAAGAGTTAAAATTGTACTCTTCCGTGTTTTCTCTGTATAAACGTATCATGGGAGAAACCTGGTTGTGCAGGACTTTGGTAAATTTCAAAACTCAATCTACTCACCACCCCAAAACTCAATCAAAACTCAATCTACCCACCACTTCTCTATGCCACACCCCACACCCGACCGAGAATGGTTGTTCGAACATATCTTAGATTTGTAATTATTATTTCATTATCCGGAATTTGATTATCGAGATCACCAATGAATAACATATGCCACATGGAACATATGCCACATGGAATGGTAACACATGGGAAGGTGAATGGAGTGGATGGAATGGCCGCAGAAGCTAGCCAAGAACATGCACTTATTAACATGGCTTTGGTGAAGGTGGATTGTTTGGCGTATGCGATCAAATGATTTCATAAGCACAAAGCTTGAGCTCAATTCCTATGTCACACGATGCAGGGTGCAATGAAAGGATATATCATCATTTCTTCTGTTGAACTTCTAGCTAGAACTCCTAGAAGGCAGTATTACAATTCTGATTTTACATTGTGGTGTTTACTTTCTATGTAACGAGCATATATTGTCTCTGATGTACTACATGCTTAAGTTTAATGGAAGTATTTGGTTTATGCTGTAAACCAACTAATAAATCTACTGTTGAATGTGTTGATGCTTTTTCTTATTTATTTTTAAAGAGGTTATTGAGTTGTTGGTGATATCACCAAGTGCTTCTTCTTAAAGTTTTAGAATGGGATGCTGTCGTAGGTTCAGTCTCATGTTTGTTGGATTCCGGCAATCGTTGAAAGGGAGTTAACATCAATAGGTTGTATTCTTTTGAATTGTGTGACTGGGTGACTGGAATTTTCAATGTTGTGTGTGAAACAAGTTGCCAACATTTAGTTATATGTATCTGTTTGCCAATTAGGTATCAGATGGAAACCGAATATTTAGAAGACTGCCAAAGCTTTATGATATTTAATCTTCTTGTTTCCAACTGGCTATCCCACTGTCTTGAATGCAAGCATCCTTCAAGACGTTCTTTTCAAGAAGCGATTGATTTACCCAAAATTGAAGTGCTCCAAACATAGTTCATAGTAATATACTATCCGTTTCTTGCTTATCAAGATTTCTGCGATTTCACAATTCTCCTTTGATCCTTGGTCAGGATGCTCAATTCTTAATAATACAGTGTTCAATTTCACGCACAATATCTTGTTTCAAGATAGTAGAGAGGATTGCTGAAGCCGTACAGTTACATATATTGTTTGGAGTGGTGTTTTTAACTCTGAACTCCGCCCTAGTTTGTCCAGCTTGACTACTTGGTTTCTACTTTCTACACGGTTCATCTCTTCAAGATAACTCTCATTCCATAACAGTTCAGTTCACTAAAAAGAATAAGCTTAAAGCAATGTCGATGAGTGTGCGTTAAACTATAATTAGCACCAGTTCAGTTCAGTCGATGATGGTATTATAAACTATAATTAGCACACTGTGTGTCTCTGTCTGCTGTATGAACAGAAGCTGCGTTTCTTAATCTTTTACTAGAAACCCTGCCTTACTTGGATGTTGCTGCAAGCTCGTTCCTAGTAATCAGTTGATTTAGTAGCAAGACCTATGAGGATCTCTGCTAAAACTTTAGATGTGATATGCTGAAAGGGAAAAGCGAGCTCTAAGTTCTCAATAGTTTTAGACATCCTGCTAAGATCTGCATTTTCCAATATTAGAAGCTGATAAAGGATATACCCGTCTCCGACAGTTGATCCGTCTTGGTTACGTATTAATTTTCACTAAAGCACTACTAAACCTAAATTCCACATACGTTAGTCTTCAAGTAAAAAAGTGTCTAGTAAACCGCACAAAGGGAATTGAGAATCGTTACTTCTTTCAGAAAAGATAACCAAAAGTCATACAAAAAAATAGTTTGATCTGATACAAGTAATTCACCTGAACTAAATTCAATACGACAGATAGATACAAACCACAATCCTGCAAGAAACTACTCCATTCACTTGAAATGGGCTGATCTCAACAGTCAGTCATATACAAACCAATGTTTCACAAGTCATGGGAATTTTAATGATCTACCTCAGCACAGTACTAATACAACAAGACGGGCTTAAACATTGCCCTAGTTTAGGTGAGAAGCTATCAACGTGTTGCTTGAAAGCTGATGGTGATTTAGAAGAAACTTGAAGTTTATTCTCCAGTGAGCTAAATGGGAGATTATTAGGCTGTTGGATAATCTTAAGTGGACGCAAACAAGCCGAGTGATCCTGTATAACTGTTGCTTCTTTCTCCTTTATAACTGGAGCACCAGGGGGATCCTGTAGTCAAAAACAAAAAATGTACATTGTTTTAGAAAAAGGAACTCAGCATGTAAACGCCGGTAAACAAACTTAGAAACTGCAAGAGTACCCAAATTCTGTTTAACTCGTAAGAATAATGTTTAAACAATCTTATCTTCCGAGTTCATAAAAACTAAACTGAGGCAAATTTCTTTGTAATTTAAAAAACCGAGTGTCCACCAGTATGACGAGGATAAGTGGATGACCACTGACAACTAGAAATAAATAAAGAAAATAAAAGTGATTACTGTTCAGAAGTACTTACTCCGAGCATGAGAAAGCTGAAACCTTGCTTGATAGTATCCTCGTCAAGGTTAATCTCTATAAGTTTCCGCAGATCAGCAAGGGTGCAATCCTTTACCACCTTCAACTTTGTGATGAATTCCCCAGGGCATTCTTTTTAGGGCTCCCATTTCACAAAAACTTGAACTGAGGCAGTAATCATTTCCTCCTCCGGCATACTATTTTCTTTCATGTCTCCTACTGTTTCGAAGGAGATCTGGCCTTTCTTGAGCTGGGATTCTACTAAGTTCTGCTCATTCGAAAACTTGAGTCGCACAAATGGCTCCATTCCTGAGCTTGGAGTTTCCCCAGCGTTGTTTGTCGTTACATCAGACAAAACTCGATAGTTATGCCCAAACTCTGGTGCAGGAGCAGTCTGAAGAGGTGGATTTTCCTTCGAAAGTATTTTTACAACCGATTCCTCATTAGGCACTGCTGTGGGTGATGATCGAACATCAGTGAATTCAGCTTTTGTTGTACAAGGTGTAGGGATTCTGATATGTTGAGCAAGCTCCCTGTGGCCCCCACAAAGTTGGAAAATGTTTTGAATTCTTGTTTTTCATACTGAGGCTGGATCTTTTGTGCTTTCTAGGTTATCCATCTATCCAAGACCCACCCCACTCTGCTCCAACTTTCCAACACTACAATAGTCAGGCCTTTCAATGCTTCCAGTATAAGGCTTCCTTATCTGTATATTCTGAGGACTGACAACAGAATCTTTATCGATATTCAAATGGGCACCAGCATCAGCTATTTTCCTACTGAAGTGTACAGAAGATTCTTCCACTACTTCTTTCTTCACTTCTATGTCTTCTGCATCGTCTTTGTCTTGTCCTTCCTTGTCTTCCTCAAATACTGTGCTCAAGTATACCTTCTCTGTAAATTTTGGAGCAATCATATCACCATCTTCTTCAACTTCCGTATCGGTCAAATGATGAGACAGCCCATCAAGACTGCCATAAGTTTTATGTTGTGAAACACCCTTGTCCACCTGTTTCACCTCATGAACGACCAAGGGTTGCTGGTCCCCCATATCCAAATCCATTGACTTTTCCATCCCTTGATCTGCATCTGCATAGAGTTCCAGCAGTCTTTTTGCAAATCCACTACCCTCTACTTCTCGTACTTTGTCATGTCCAGTTTTGTCCCTTGACTGCTGTAGCTCAGTTTCCAGTTCCTCTAACCGCCTCCTCAATAACTCATGCTCTTTCTGCTGCTGCAAGATCTTCTCCTCCATTTGCCTCTTCCCCATTTCAACAAACTCATCTGCCATTTTCTGACACTCTTGTAACTTCTTGTCTAATTCAAGTTTCAGAATCTTTTCCCTTTCTTTGACCTTCAGGTTGATCTCCTCTTCACTCTCAACTGGTTTCCTCCTTTCCATCAGCTCAAGCTTAGCCCTTAGTGCTGCTACTTCTTCTTCTTTCTTCATAAGCTCCTTGTGGGCTTCATTACGTTCCTTTTCCCTGTTTCTATTCTCCATCTGTAACTTTATAATAAATTGGTCCATGGCAGCAATCCTTGAACCCAAAATCACAGAAGAACCATCCTCTGAACCTATTTTATCCTTGTTTGGTGTATGACCACCACGAACAATGCACTTCGATTTTGCCCCATATTCAAGAGTGGAAATAGTCTTGTGCATTTCCTTGGGATCTGGACTGGCACACAATATCATCAATATTTTTTATTTGTCATTTTCAAAGGAGTCCTACAGACGGAAAATGAAATTACAGGAATAATTCTTAAATGAAAGCCCTAATTGCATCTTGAAGGTATCCAAACACCTACACTGTGGAGAGAAATGGGAGTTACCTGCAACAGCATAGTTAATTTGCTATCTCTGAATGGAACATGAGAATATGGACTCAACCACTCTCTTCAGCGCTATATTTCCTTGGTTGATCTTTGCTGTTTGCAGTTACATTAGATTAGTGTCATACAGCAAAACAAAAACATCGAAACTAACATCATCTACGCTGTTCCAACTACAAGACACAATATTTTTACCTGCATTTTTTTTTGCCTCAAATCCAACTTGGCCAGCTTGCTCAATATTTTCAGAACCAGCCATGTCGACAAGCATCAGTCGACCTCCTACTGTAGGGACATCCAGAATTATCTGCAATATATCGGATGTCAAGTCAATCTAACAGAAATGATTTCAAGTAGAACCAAAAACGGATAGATCAATGTCAGAATGACCAACCATGCAGTGGCTTCTTGAGCTCCTATCGTTGCAAAGCGTACTTTTTACAATCCTCTGCTTCTCCACTTTTGCCACTTCTCTTGATATTTTACCAGCTTCATTCCAGAGAGAAAAATTGCATTCTTTGCTTTCTTTCCCATCACTTCAAGTCCTACCTACAAGATAAATATATAGTATAAGACACCATACCAGAATCTAAGCTCCTATGAACATAGCAAACTTGACTACTAAAGCGCAAAAGTTAAGCTAAAACAATAAAGTAAAGAAAGTACGACTTCCAGGAGAAAATAACAAAGTTTTCTCAATCATCTTAGCAAAGTATGATCCAGTTACTAGAAATAATTTAACAAGTATGGGGAATAGAACCACATTCGATGATACAGTAAATAAATTCCGCAGTGTCGACGATAACTTACTGATCAAGTGAAAAGCTTCATATAAAACTATAACACATTGAACTTTGTCAAAGATAATTGAATTGTTTCAATCCGTTTGAGCAGAACCCTTTAATAATCTACCATCTTTTCTCTAAATAGAAGAAAGCTCTCAACACCAACATTACAAAAACTTTTTTGTTCTTGAAAGTTGTAACAATGATATGCAAAAAGCTACAAAAGAAGGAAACCATATCTTGATAGAAAAAAACAAATTTTACCATGATACTTTGCTTAACTACCACAGCAACAGAATAGGATCGAACTGATTTCTTGAATGCCGCTCTGGAATAGTTATTATATATTATTTGGAACTAGGATTAGGGACTCTTACACAAGCCATCACATGTTACGCACCTAACCTTCTGTAACTTTTAATCTTCAATCACGAGAGGTTATCATGAGCATTTTAACAAAAATAGTAGTACTTAATATTACCTAACTACAAAAGCTGATAGCATAGACATTCCATTCCCACATAATAAAGGTCTCACTCACACCTAGTGATAAACCACTTGTAAAAAGTACTAACTACTAACACTGCTACTTACGAAGGGAGCCCTATTTTAAGATTATTATCTCAATTCAGCTAGAACTAGACCTAGGTATTCATGTTAACTTTTTCTCCTACACAACCAATCATGTTATGCACTTTTCATTCTCTAACTTCCCAACTTGTTGACTGTCCTCCCGAATTGTTATGATGAGCACTTTCACAAAATATCTCCTACTTTGTGCTTTTAAAATTGTCCATCAATATAATATTAAATGTAATGCTTTTGATGTAATATTCCATTCACACAACTGGTACTACTATTTTCGTCTATGTTTGCACTTAGTGCATAACTACCTAATCCGTGTGTCTGGCCCAAGTTAACTCTACTATCATTTTCCCACAACTGGTATAACTATTTTTTCAATTGGTTTTCTTATGATCGAATCAACACACAACTACATACTTCATAATTAATAGACCCATTACATTCAAGGACAAAACAACAAACTAGCAAAGATTAAGAAAAGTAATTACCTTCGATGCATTGCCTTTGGGCCAGCCAAGACCTAATCCACCCCCACTATTATTCGACAAAAGATCATAAATCTCCTCATTATAAATCTCCAAAACAGACACTTGAACAAACGACCCAAGCCCAATATGCACACCATCCATCTCATTTTCATCACCCAAAATATCTTTCAAAGCTCTATAAACAATTCCAGGCTGCTTTTACACACCCAAACATAGTATGACTCTTTTTCTGAACCAGTTGGCCCATACATCATAATAGTACATTTCTCCCCCAACTTCACACCACTTATTCTAGACTTAATAAATTTCTCATAAAACATATCAAGATCTTCATCTCTAGATACAGAAACACCGTCAAGGCTAAAATCCCTATACCCAATTTCAGTTCTGACCCTAATACTACACCGGTCAGAAGATATGTTCGAGGCTGAAATGGGCTTTTCTTTCTGGTCAGGGTAATCGCATATACGGCAGGGTGTTCGGCTAACGCAGTTTCTTTAAGTGCTGGATTTGGTGATGGGTGTGTGCCTTTTGCTGAGTTAAAGTGTAAACGATGTTTAGATTGTGGTGTTCTTGATGGGGTTGTTGTAGAATGTAGAGAATTTGGTGTAGTTGTTGGTGCCATTGGAAGAAGATTTCAAGAAAAGTTTTCTCGATGATTTACAGACAAGAATGTTGAGTTTGAGAAGAAGAAGAAGAATGAGGATTGAGAAAGAAAGATGGAATGAAGAAGGAAAGTGGTGTTTGTGAATGTCGAATTGAAAGTGAGAGAGAAAAGAGGAAAGATATGGGAGGATATTTGAAATTTAAAAAAATGAAATATAGCCGTTTAGGTTTGTAAATTGTGGTGACTATATTTGGCAAGAGTGTAACGACTAAGTTGATCATCAGATTTATTAGTGCTGGGACAGTGGCAGAAGTGGATCTGTATAGCATGTGTCAAACTCTGGTTTTGACTTAACGAGGATTGAACAATTTTTTGACTCAAAAGCACCACACGCTCCAAACTTTCTAAGCCATACATAACGTCATGACGTACCCTCGACTTATTTTTTTTATTCTACTTATTTTTCCATAGCGAACCGTCCAAGAGGTAGAATCACTTGATATATATTTTACATTTTGCTTGATTAGCTGGAATGCACAGTGGCATCTGCGTTGAGACTTGAGATCCTGCAAGGGAAGCGAGAGATGTAATGCACTCTCACAAGCGTGAGCAATCAGAATTATAGCACATAATGTCCTGATAGCCTCCAGCTAGTAGAGAGGCATAAGGATATTTGAATATTTGATAAGTGTCATAGGAACAGGAACATGAAAGGTTCACAAAAAAAAATGTGAAACACTCGCACTCAAATGAAATGTCAAACTGAAAAAATAAAGAATGTATGGGAAGTAAAAAACTTTTAATGTTGTCTTACATAATGATGAGAAAAAGGGGGGTCTGACTCATTTTAATGTTGTCTTTTACATAATGATGAGAAAAAAGGGGGGTCTGGCTCTTAGAAGGTCTTCGATGCTAGAGTTTTTAAATTGGTACAATAACTGTCATTTGCAGCTTAGTGGTGGGTCTCAAGTATACATGGTGTAATAATCATCATGGCTCCGGGAGGATTCTTGCTAGGCTTGATAGAGTGTTCTATAATTAGGCGTGGATTCAAAAATTTGGTGGTTGGAGGTATAAGGTGGGTTCTAGAGAGAGGTCTGATCATGCTCCATTATTGGGGGTAGTGGCCCACATTCCTAGACCGCACAATGTACCATCCAGATTCAACCAAGCATGGACTAGTCATAAAGAGTTCAAAGATTTCATGAAGTGTTCCTGGCCGCCTTATGTTGAGGGCTCCCCCATTTTCCGTATGAATAAGAAGCAAAGCCCAAGCAGTTTTTGCATTGGCACAAGCTGAAGCTGACAATGACCCTACAAATGATCGATGCAAAACTGAAATGGAAGAGAATTGAAGGAAGAGGCTCCGCTACTGCCCAGAAAGAACAAAAGTACTTTTTGGAAGATGAAGAACAAAGATTCTTGGTTGAATGGTAACAACAAGAATTCGGTTTATTTTCACAGATTATGTCAAATAAGGCAGACCAAGTCTCTAATATTGGAATTGCAAACTAAAGATAATGTCCTACTACACAGTCAAGCTGATATCTCCCATTACATTATCCAATATTATACTGACAAGTTCTTGTATAAGGAGGTGAATATAGATAAAGAGCTACTGAATTTGATCCCACACAAAGTAACAGATGCAGACAATATGATGTTGTGTGCAATTCCCACAGAGTGTGAAATTTGGACAAAGAAAGAATGACATGAAGGCTACCAGCTCTCCAATCCCCGATGGATACAATGGCCACTTCTATGTTCATTGCTGGGATTTGATCAGGTATGATGCTTGTAATGCGGTCAAATCTTTTTTCAGGGAAGGTATCATACCCAATGGTGGCAATGCGAGTTTCATTACTTTAGTTCCAAAAGATAGGAGTGCTTCTAAGTTATCTCAGTACAAACCTATATGTATGAGTAACTTTCTGATCAAGATCTTCTCCAAAATTATACAACAAAGGCTCAATACTATCATCGATGACCTGGTTTCGAAAGAACAAAGTGGATTTATCAAAGCGTAAACTCTCAAGCTAGTATTGGTTTTTGCATCGGAAATGATAAATGAACCGGATAAGAAGAGATATGGTGGGAGTATAGCTATCAAGGTGGACATAACTTCGTGCTTATGACACGTTGAGTTAGGATTTCTTGTTCGAGGTTTTGAACATATTTGGTTTTTCATAAAAATGGAATAGGCTAATTAAAATCCCTTAGCACAGCTAGGTTGTCTATTTTGTTGAATGGAGGTCCTATTGGGTTCATAGAGCCAAAAAGAGGTTTAAGGCAGAGGGATCATCTTTCCTTGCTGTTGTTTGCGCTAGCAGATGACTCTTTGAGCAAGGGTCTCAACATATTGAGGGTGACAGGATTATCTAAACCTCTTACAATGGTTAAAGGGATTGCTAGCCCTACTCACCTTCTGTATGCAGATGATGCCATTATTTTTAACAAAAGGGATGCTAGAAGTGTGTCCAACATAGCTGATTTTATGGAGAGATATCAAGTTTCGTCGGGTCAGATGATGAACAAGAATAAGAGTATGATGTTTGTTGGGGGTACGAATATGGAAAGAGGACATCACTTGCAACATATTTTGAATATTCAAGTGGGAGCTTTACCCAAGAAATATCTGGGGGTGTCGTTGATCAAAGGTAAGGTTACTAGAGTTGTGTTAACTCCCCAGCTAGACAAGATCAAAAAGAGGATTACGGGTTGGAGAGGAAAATTACTATTGTTTCAAGAGATGAGTGTTCTCATAAAGTCGGTCCTGTCTAGTATTCTGGTGTACAACATGGGAGTCTACAAGTGACCTGTAAATATTATAAAAGAAGCCGGAGAACTATTAAGGAATTTTCTCTAGACGGGCAATCCAACTACAAAAAGACTAATGACAACCTCGTGGGAAAAAGTTTGCAAACCTCAAAAAGATGGTGGTCTCGGTATCAAAAGATTGAAAGAGATTAAATCTGGCTTTGTTAATGAAATTAGCTTGGCATATAAGTTTTAATGATGATGATTATTCTGTTTTCATGAGAAAGAAGGTCTTTACTAGAGAGGGGGAGTTGATAAACTACTATGCAAAGTCTACTATATGGTCAAGAATTAAGTGGGCTTTGCCTGAAGTTTCTTGCAAGGCTCGGTAGATTTTGGGTTCAGGTGAGAAGGTAGATCTATGGAGAGATTGTTGGATTGGGGACCAATCAATTCAACAGAGGCTACAATTACAACCAGAGGTTCTTAAGGGCTGTAAAGCTAAGGTTAGCAGTATTATCTCTGATGGTGCATGGTCTATCCCTTGAACTCTTCAAGTCATTCTTATGATTGCAGATTTTAACTTAAATCAATTGCCTATTATCAATGGGGCAGACCATGCGACTTGGAAGCCTGACCAACAAGGTCAATTTTCGGTTCAATCTGCATTTGAGTCAATTAGAAGGAAAGCACCAGTCTTTTGGTGGTGCAAACATTTGTGGCACAATTGGTTGCAACCAAAGATCTCAGGTACTGCTTGGAAACTATTGAGGAACTGTGATGCTACTGATGAGTCTCTCCAAAAAAGAGGTGTTAAACTAGTTTCCAGATGCTACATGGGATGTAATGGCTTGGTGATACACTCCAACATATTTTGTGGGATTGTACGTGAGGCAAAGAAGTTATGAGAATGGGCTTTTGGATTTCAGTTTGGATGTAATGGCAATTTTGCAAAATTTTTTGGAGGCACTTAGGCTACATAGAAGAAGTGGTTCTCTTGTTAAGCCAGTTGTGCTCTGGCCAGATTAGCGTGCATGGTCATCAACCGGAGAAGTAGAAATCGATGCATCTTTGAAGGGAACACAGTTGAGTCTATGTCAAAAAAAAGCACAATTGAGAACTATTATCCATTTCTCTTGCTGCCTTGCTACGGGCCGGTCAGATGAAAAGTAGGGGTAGTGAGTTTCGTATCTTGAAGAATTAGGGTTTGCAAGATAAGCTAGGGAGGGCTCCTAGGATCAAGGATTGCAAATGGTACCCACCCGAGGGTGACATCATAAAAGTTAATGTTGATGGGGCTTCTTGTGGTAATCCTGGCCCTTCGAGCTATGGTGTGTGCTTTAGAAATTATGAATGTGTGTTCCTAGCGATTCTTTGAAAAAATATTGGACATCAGACGAATTTCATAACTGAATGTTTAGCAATTTTAGAGGCGGTGGAGTATGCTATTAAGAGAAATTGGAAGAAGGTATCGGTGGAGTCAGACTCGATATCTACGGTTAATGCTTTTGGAACTTCAAGTGTACCTTAGTGTATGAAGCAGAGATGCATAAATCTTTTAGACTCATCGCAAATTGACTCCAATATGGAGAGAAGCCAATTTCACAAAGAAATCAATTGGCAAAGTACTCGTCAGTTTGCAAGACAATGATCAAGTTATTTTTAATGTAAAACCCCATGGATAACCAAATAGGAGGTTCCGAACATGTTTATTATAAGTTTTGTTAAATTCTTATAGTGAGTGCTACCGTGTCATGTAGAGAATGTAAGTAACTCTTCATGTACTCTCCCCCCCCTTTTGTCAATACAAATTTTTGCTTAGTGAAAAATAAAAACTAAAAAAAAAAAAAAAAAAACAAAAAAACAAAACAAAAAAAAACTTTTAATCTTCTAAAATATTCTATATCTCAAAAAGGAAGAGAGGAAATTTGGAAAGGAAAATAAAATTTCAAATGAATGGCAGCTGACCTATGTATAGTATAATTTGAGAGACGATGCACTGTCTGAATGATTTTGCTATATACAGCAGTACATTGGACAAAGTTTGTGGCACCACAAAAGGATAAAGAAAGAGAAGTCATATATTCATATTTTCGAAAATATTCTCTATGTCACCTTTCACACCCTTTCAAGGCAAAATTACAATCTTCTTTCTATAATTTTTCTCTGTATATACCATATGAAATTTTCATACACAGTTTATAGTGTTAAACTATTGAAGAAAGGTGCTCTAAACTTTGTTGAGCTTAAGAAATCACAAACACCCTCAACTCACCTCTATCTCCTCTGGTGATGCGGGTGTCAGCATCAATGTATGTAACTTCAAACTCACCTCTTCCTCTATTATTAGATGAAGGCCTAATTGCTTCTGGAAGCTGAGGCAGCTCAAAGGGTTGAAGCTGCGATAAGGTTCCTGTTGTCTTGATACTTGTTTTCTTGTATACTATTTTTATTACAGCAGACCCTAATCATATCAACAGAGAACAAAATTCAATACAAGATCCTTTTGAAGAAAAGAAATTTGGCTAAAAGAAGTGCTGCATAGAACTATTAGGAGCACATTGTTATGCATGATAGAACAATTGAGCTATGCAACCAACCTATCAATTCAAACTTGTGTGCTAAAGTGGCTGTCACTTCTATAGGTGGAAAAGGCCACAGAGTGCCTAACTGAAGTTCTACTATGTTATCAAAATCTTTGCTCAAGATATCGATCCGTTGGAAAACCTGGTCAAGCAAGAGTAATTAATGTTCACTTGATTAAGAAATCTATCCAATTTTACTGTACTGTAAATTTGGATGTTAGACGACATCATTTATACTGTCATACAAACGATAAGGATATTAGGAGTGTAACACTCACAACATACCTGACCAAGAGTTATTGGAAGCAATCTCCCTAACTGAGGCCCAGGACGGCTCCCACCAAGAGTACGAGATGAAAATGCACTGCTATATGTCAGTTTCCATCTTCCCTGGAGTTTATCAAGATCAGTCGAGAGGTCCACAAGACCTCCGGCATCTTCAAGTTCCTTGGCAGCAGCATCTACTTTTTTCTTATCTTCTTCAGTTGCAGCAAGTCCTTTGTTCAACCCAGAAACAGCACTCTGCATTCGATCACCTCATACATGGATGTATTTTCAAAAAATTATAGAACATTCAGTGGAAATATGTTTACGCAGATTTTAAAAGGGATTGAAATAGAGATATTTGGGCTGTCAAAATGGTTGAGCTCGAAAATCTGAATGCATTTATAGAAATTTGACCAGATCAGTTTTCTTAATCTTCATGCAAAAGTACAGTGAGAAGAAGACGGTAAGTCATATACTGATATGCTCAAAATTAGAAAGAATGAACTATCATCCGTGAAGTCTAAACTGTGCAAGCAATTTTATCAATGACTTATGCTGTATGGTAACGTTCTGAAAAGCTATTCCTAAGCTAAGTATTAAGATGAGTAAAACTGTAAAACTCAAACTTTTCTAGCACCAGCCACCAGGTCTAGACTTGTTTCGGTTGCTCAACTTGATGGGCTAAGTTCTCAAGGTGAAACCTTTGAGCTTTTCACTACAGAGGTGGTATATAAAAATATACAGATGCCCACTCGCTAATTTTATACAAAAGCCAATAGTAAATCTAGGAATTCATAAAGCAATATCAGCTCAGCATTAATCAGACAATGCACTACGCATGCTTGAACTACCTTATGAAAGTGGTTCTCAGCTATATTCATGTAATTTATACTTCTCTAGAGAATAGATAATGCGTGAACTAGTAGGAGAAATTAGCCTCAACATGTGGTTCTCATGTATGTAAACAAAACAAACAAGTCTCTATAGGCATCGTGTTTCCCTTTCTCTTCTAACTATTTTTCAAGTTTCCAGGAATAAACTAGCCTCACAATTTAAAAACAAAAAAGGCTAATTGACTAATTTTAAGATGTAGAAAGAATGAGACAGAGATAAAGATCGTGAAATATAGCAAGACTAAAATTGCAGTTCATATTACTCGGCTAAATCATCCTTGTAGTACCTCCAATAGTTGTGTTCTTCCTATCATAACAAGATAAACTACTTGTGTAAGTTCTCATGCACTATCAAAGGTGCAAAATCGTTTTGCATTTCTTTTCACAATCACATGCTTTCGACAAGATAGAAGAATGTTCTCCGTAGTTTTTGGCTTGCTCAAACTAGATTTTCAGTTTTTTCAGTTGCTCAAACTAGATTTTCAGTTTTTCAGTTGCTCGAGTGAGATACCTAGGACATATGAGTGAGTTCATTCAAGCAACTAGGAAGTGATTTCAGCACTGAAAATAGATAATGCATAATCAGGTAAAGATGTGTTTCAGTTCTCAGATGTGAAGGACAATTGGTCAGTAGTAATCTGCAAAAAATGCTCTTTTCCAACACTTATAAAAGGCTCTAAATTTCAATCAACCAAGAAACAGGTTTTCAAAGTTTATGCTATCATGAAAGTTTAGAACATATAATGTTATGGCTAGAACCACCTCTTTTCTCTTCTCCTGTTTACTGATAATTCATGTCTCCCACACTCCCAATCAAATTATTCAGCCTACATACTAGTTGACACAAATATCAAGATACATAATTATCGATAAACGATTTACTTATGGGAAACCTACTTCTTGCTTCACTATATCTATAAGAGAGAAAACAATGACTAGGCTTGAAATATACGAAATCCAAGTATAATTTAAACCCAAAGCAAAAACTCTAAGTTTTGCCAACCATATAAGCACAATTAGAAAGAGGTTTCTACTTCCAAACCAGTCTGCATATACCATAGTAAATTTTCACTGGGGAATTAAGTTTCCACTAGTTGATTTGTTCTAGAGATTCCGCAATATTTCCAGCTAATAAATCATCCAATCCAACAAGAATGTAATGACTAGAAGCAAAATAAAACATGCCCACTTCATAAAAGGCACAACAGTACAAAGTCAAGTAAGCCCAAGTGATAGAATTGAATTAGCTACTGACCAGTAACTTGAACTTCAATTCAGGATAAAGTACTTTTGGAGGCTTAGGTGGGCGTTCAAGCACAGGGGAATCACCAAGGGCGGACTTAAGAGTAAGCTTATTTCTCTTCGAATGAGTAAACTTTTTAGGTACTGAATGAATATATTGTCTTGTGGGCATGTCAGTCAAAGTTGAAGAGTGAGAAAGAAGAGCTGAGAGTTGAAGAAGAGAAGTAGCCATTGTTAGTGAGTATAAAAGTCTCTGTTGATGGATTTAAGGAGTCTCCTGTACTTCACAATTTAACAAGTGGATATGATTGGACTGACAAAAGTTGATGCCACGTGTTCCATGTGATAGGACAGCGACCATGGATCATGGAATGAGTTGAAATTTCAAAGGACTTAAAAGTCGGTCAGTTGGATTCATGCATGAATATTCCGATGAACTGAAATTTTGAAGCAATAATCGCTCATGATTGAGCTACAATTGTCACCTCATTAAAGGTAAGATGTAACTAATCGTGAAATTAATTCATGTACCACATAGTACATTAAGTACGTTTTTTTTTTGGTGAAGAGTACATTAAGTACTCAAATCAATTAATTGAGGGTGTCATGAGTCATGACCACATAAAACTCCAAGATCCATTTTATATGGACCATGGTCTAGGCATATCATATGTAACCTCAGGTTTAGCCGTTTAGGTCCCTATGTGGCTATGTGCCACCCAAATCAAAGAAAATCGATATATTTGTTCGGAACTTGCTCAACACTATATGCTGGCCGGACTTTCCACGCTCTCTCCAATTACATGTCTAGTGCGCAACAAATGATATTTCTTTTCATTTTCCTTGAATACTATAGACAATGAGCAACAATAAGCAATGCTCCAATTAATAAAGAGCCGCTCTCACCCCTAACATCACACACGCCTTTTGAATTAAAACTTTTCACCATATATATGACGCTTAGTTGCGATTGGGCTCAATGGTACATTGGCTAAAGTATGGCTAAGATTGGGGGCAATATATCGGGCCAGGGTAAGAGACTGTGAGGGCACTATGAAAAGTATGAATTGGGCACTAGGTTCGGCTGCTTTCAAGCAATGACAAGGGATATCATAATTGTGGGGTGTGTGGACTAGAAGAAAAGCCCCACCTTTGTTAAAAAAGTAAAAGTCTCGGATTGGGCAATGCTCCAATTAATAAAGTGGACTAGGCCCAATTACCATTGGGCTCTGTGGTGGCTGATGTTGGGGATAATATTGGGTTAGGGTGAGAAATCTATGAGGCCACCATGACTTGGCCCCTGTTATGACAAGTGGTCACGGAGCTGTTTAGAGCATTCCCAATGCAGGTGGATGTGGTGGGAATGTGAAAATATTCACTTTCAAATGGTTCAAAATTGTCACGCCCCGAGACCCAATACACATCCCGAGGACTGAGGAGTGAATCTCGAGGCTGACACCATTCCAATTCTAACGAAATTTCGGCAGAGTTTTCTTTGTTTAATCGACGTTTCTTATACAAAAAAAACCTGTCATAAACCTGGACATCGCAAAATACCCATCCAACAACCATATGTATATCCAAAATCCACTTTCTAAACAACCGAGATGTATATACACATATCCACAAAAGGTTTAAGATAACTATTACTCCAATACATCGTTTATTACATCAAAATGAGCAGAGCTCTCTATATATATACAACCAAAATGACTAGACTATCTCTATACAACCCAAAATATGAACTTGACTCTGTCCTCGTCAAGCATAAGGGAATCCTCCCAAATCCTCATAACCATCATCGCTAGGGTTAGGAAAAGCCTCCTCCGCAACTGGCTTGTCTGAAATGTTAAGTAGGATGAGCAACAACTATGCCCAGTAGAAACGCACATAACTAATAAATAGTCTACTTATAGAAAACATTTAAAACATGCAGGGTTTTCATAAAAGTATTCAAATATCGTGACTATATATATATATATATACATCACTAACTAGAAGAAATCATCTCGACATGTTTCATTGATATACAAAATAGAGTTTTTCACAATCATCATACAACTATTGTGGCCGCTGCATCCTATTAGAATGGTGAGGGTGCGTAATTACTGACCAGATCCACAGCAAATCTCGGTTCAAGATTTTTCAAGTGAACCATGACATCATTGTTTTCCTGATTTTACCGGCAGGGAGCTGAAATGCCGTTGTCGTGTTCGTACACATAAAATCCCCAAAGCTTTTAGGGCTCAGGTGGGCCCTGTGACCACGACCCCCATACGGATTGTCACCTAACTTACGGTGGTCAACCGTTCGACGACTGCAGACTGCTCAGGATCCTGACACACATCCAGGAGTGGACTAAACTCTCACTCCTCGCGTCTAAACCTCATCGAGATAACATGTAACCTCACACAAGCTAAGCACCATACATCGTGACACATACAAGCATGGTTATCTAGAAAAGTAGAAAGGGAATTTTCGGACTACATCCTGTGATGCATCCCTTTAAAGGTGGCCCACCACCTCGAAAGGTGTACCCCTACGGTTGGAATCTAGAGCTTAACCGCTCGAAATGCGACAACAGTTCCTTCTTTATAGGAATTCACCAATTCTTTTCCAAATCCCCTTGTGATAAGCATAGTATATATATATATATACTCATATTACCGGTTATTTCAAAATACTATAATTACATATTTAGTTTTCCTTTTAAACTGTTGATTACAGAGTGTGAGTTCCCGAATTTCCCACCATCAAGTAAAAGCAACCTATGACTCCCAAAACGGGCGGTCATAGTAAATAACAACCGATGATTCCCAAACGGCGAATCATCGTAAATAACAACAACCATCCCTGAACAATCCGTAACCTCACACCTAGTTACAAATAACCGGGTAATCTTTACCCGCATTACAAAATCCATCTCTCTGTCTCCTTACTGAGACAAGAGACAAGAACCCTTCCCAAAACCAGTTTTACTCTTTTAACAAAGAAAATAAATCCCCACTATCCCGATTTCGCAAACTCATTTTTCACACAAAAGCTATCCGTATATTTAGTTTATATCGCGGAAAAATACAAATGCAAAACATGAATACCATATATACATGCATGGTTGATACGCAAACTATCTCTTAACAATTTTACCAAATCAAATCATGCATGAAAATAAGCATGCTATATATTGGTATGTAAGTTCCTACCTTAGCAAGCTCCGTTCTCCTCAAGCCCACTTAACCGAATCAAGTCCACTTAACCAAATCCACTCGAATTCACTCCTATAACATCAGATGTAGACGTCGGTCGTTAGAGTTTATCAAATTAACGAGGAAATTCTTATCTACGAAAGTCGAGAAGAATCTCGACGTTAAGAATTTGGTTTTGTAGATAGCATCAAAACCAAATTCTTTCTCAACGTTAATAATACTAACGTTGAATATTACTAAGTGGGTTGAATAATACTAACGTTAATAATACTAACGTTGAATATTACTAACGTTAATAATAATGCTAACGTTGATAATACTAACGTTAATAATACTAACGTTGAATATTACTAACGTTAATAATACTAACGTTACTAATAATACTAACGTTGATAATACTAACGTTAATAATACTAACGTTGAATATTACTAACGTTGAATAATAATGCTAACGTTGAATATTGTAGATAGCATAGTAATTCTTTCTCGACGTTAATAATACTAAGTGGGTGTTCTTTCTCACTCACTCGATACTCAACGTGATCTTAAACAAGTGTGAACTAGCATCAATGCTCTAAAATAGATTGAATATTTATAATTCTTACCGAAATCGAAGAAGAATAGCTCCTTAGCTTGCTTCTCCACCAATTAAACTCCACTCTATCTTCACCACCAAATAGCTACCACGACATTACCAACACCCCCATTCAATTAATTTCATCCATACACCCCTAATCCATCGAAATTTAGTTTAAATATCTATTTAGGAAGAAATTAAACTCACCTTTTACCTTGGTACGACGCGATTTCAAGAAATTTCGAATCCTCACACTTGGGTTTAAGGTTTCTAAGGTTTGGGTGTGAAGAATTGAGGTTGTAATCAATTGAAATTGAGTGAATTAACCCTCTCTCTCTTAGGGTTTCAAGAGATAGCGAAATTGGGGGAAAAAATAGGTGCGCTTTGATTTGGGCGATTTTTTTCTGTTTTCGCGATTTCGTTCTATTTTGGGTGCGATACGTTTTTTTCTTTTTTTCTTGTTTAAGTTGTTAAGGCCCAAGCCCAATATGACCAAATTAGGCTTAAGGTCCTAATTAACTTCTAACCACCCACTAATTCGACTTAGCGTCTTAATTATTTTTCTGGCCCAACCCGCTTAATTAATTTTCTACATTCTATCCCACCGCAGACTATAACAATAACCCACTTGCGTGTAAGCTGTTAACTCGTGCCAGCTTCGACGCAGAAAAGCCGCTAACCGACATTTTGTCAAATTTTTCTCATAAGATTTGCTTATCTAACGTGGCTTAGGAGTTTGAGGTAAGTTTCATTAATTTATGTACGTTTGAAATGTAACCTGACCGACCAATTATATAAATGTCCCTAGGTTTGCTATGTAATTTACGAAAATACCTTTAACGAGAATTTGAGTCTTTACAAAAATCTTTGCCCAATACAAAAGTGAATATGAAGGTGACTATTTTTCCAAGTCAAAACGATGGTGAAACCTTCAACTGAGATAGTGGTTGAGTTGTGAACTTTGGACGGGATGTTGGATTCCGTCTCGTGTGTGTGTGTTTTTTTTTTAAAAAATCGATTTTTTTTTTCGGACAGGATGTTGGATTCCGTCTCATGTGTTTTCGACTTTTTTTCGTTTTTTTAAAACTTCAGATAGGATGCCATCCGGCGCGTTTTTTTTTATTTTTACATTCAGACGGAATCCAACATCCTGTCCGAGATTATTTTTCACATTTGCATTGGACAGTTTTACCTTGCTTTTCACCAAAACGGTGAAAAAGATGAAAAATTCTGACTACGTAGAGGTGAATAATAGTAGCTGCATTGGGAATTGGGAATTGGGAATTGGGAATGCTCTTAGAACTTAATTATTGACACTGATAATTGATAAACCTATATATATATGGAAAAGGGATATGCCAAAAAAAAAAAACTCGTTTTTACAATTCAATTTTGATTTGGCCACTCTTTCATATGAGGGCGATGATAACAACTAATCATTAATCACTGGCCCTATGAATGGGGACCGAGCTAAACCTCTCATAAATTCATAAACCTACTCGTGGAAATAACGAAGTATCATGTGTGCCAGACTACTTACAAAGCAACGCAGGCTAAGTTACGTGCCCAATCCGTGTGGTGGCTTTCATTGAATAAAGGCAAAATAAAGAACTTAACTTTGAAGCCTTGGCCACATGTAGCAGGGACCATACAGTTAAGAAAGCCAGACAAGAGCAAGGCAAAATGGTGTGTTGCACCAACAGACCAACCACAAGCTATAACCACAAGTGCTACTCAATGCTTATGTAGTCCAAATAGTTTGCTAGCAAAGTTACTCAGTAAGTACTTTCTATAGGAACAAATCGTGAATGGGGTTTTCTTAATCTTTGTTGAAGTACTGACACTGAGTTCTGCTCAGTGGGTACATACAATATTGTGCAGAACGGTGAAAGAGTACACCAGATTCCATGCAGGGTCAGGTAGTGGTTGGATTGCAGCCAACTATTGGAGTATGCAATCTATACTCAGTGGAGATTGCTTGGCTAGCAATGTACTATCATAGGCCTCCATCATGGCCCAATGTATAATTAAAATATAAGAAACAAGCAAAACTTTTAAAGAAAAAAGTTGGGGAGTGCACCGTTAAAGTGAAACATAAACTGGGTTGCCTGTTAATAGAGAACTACAACACAATCGGTGAGGTCCAAGTTGGTTGGTTGGTTGTTATTATTTTAGACTAGATTTACGGGGAAGCTGTTTACTTATTTACATTGAAATTTGGGAATGTGAGAAGATGCAAGAATATTATAAAGTGGTTTATGCGAAAATAAAACACAATAAAGAAAAGAGCTGCCAAATTCACAACCCCCGAACTAAAAGGAAAGAGTAGGCTAAAGCAATGGTTAATTAAGAGAGTTTAGGATAGAAATGAAATGACTATATCCAATGACAATGACGATTGACCAACTACCATATATCACGACGACTTCTACAGTTCTACCACACCAACTAATCATTAATTTTCCTAGTATTTTCTTTCGTCCTTGTGCCGTGAAATTATCCAATTTAATGTCCAATAATTTTGCGATGTGGCAACGTCTCTAACATGGAACAAATGATTGAATTTCGTTGCTAACTTTAGCTTCCTCCGTGCGTGATTGGTCGTGCTACTAAACTGGCTTTATGTGGTCGTGACTCGTGAAAGTTTAACATATATATCTTATCTAATTCAATACATACATCTAAATAAGCTTACTTAAAATGTCTCAATCACGATTCCACGAGAAAATTAGTAAATAAGATTAGTCACTTTTTCACAGTTACAACTGTACAAAATAGCAAATCTATCCTAAATAAGGGGCAAAGATATTATTGTCCTTAAAAAAATAAAGACAAGTGAGGAAAAGTAAAAAAAAACAACAGAGTAGTAGGAGAGAGAAAGAAGAGCTTTGTTGTGGACTGGTGGTAGTAGATGAAGTTCGAGTGTGTTACTTGGATCAAGTTTTGAGGTCAAGTCTAGTCTTTTACACTTTTCTCTCTTATAGACTTGTTGTTCTTCTTCTTCTGTCAATACTGGTGGCTCAAGCTTAAAACTAATCAAAGTCTTGTTCAAGTACCAATCTCAGATTCCAACTTGCAGGTATATTTTTTTCTTCTTTATCTACTTTACTTCATGAAGTACTTTGTTTTTGTATACTGGGGTTTGTTTTAAGTAGCTTGAAAGTTAAGTTGGTTGGAATCTGAGTTGAGGAGAAAGAGATCAAGTTTGTTTTAGTGATTTGAAGAAGAAGGAAGATTGGGTACAAGTGTTTTTATGTGATTGGGTACTGTAGTTTTGAAAAAGATTGGTTTTTGAGAAGTGGGGTGGTGTTTAAAGTTGTGAAAGATTTGAAGGGGATAGAGATCAAGTTGTTTTTGGTGATTTTTTAGCTTGTTTTTATCAGATTTGGGCTTTGGAATTTGTTTCTAAGTGCTCATTTTGAGAAAAACTAGCCAGAAACTTGAGGAAATAGTGAAACTTATAAATGGGATTGACGTTATAGTGAAATTAAGTATTAGTCTCTTTGTGTTCCACATTGAGATAAGATGGAAAGAACCTTAGCTTAGTGAACAAAGGGAAAGAAGATTATGGAGGATATCTCCAAGTATTCCCATAGTCCCGTTCACTCAGCTGTGATTCGCCGTGACTACGTGGCTCTCAAACGAATAGTCTCTGCCCTACCCCGTTTACCCAAGGCTGGTGAGGTTAACACTGAAAATGAATCTGTTGCTGCTGAGCTTCAGGCTGATGTTGTCTCAGCTGCAATAGATCGTCGTGATGTCCCTGGCCGTGAGACTCCATTACATGTTGCTGTTCGCCTCCGTGATGCCACTTCTGCAGAGGTTCTTATGGCAGCAGGTGCTGATTGGAGCCTTCAGAATGAACATGGTTGGAGTGCTCTTCAGGAAGCTGTGTGCACCCGTGAGGATTCCATTGCCATGATTATTGCACGCCACTACCAACCCCTTGCCTGGGCCAAATGGTGTCGCCGCCTACCCAGGATTGTATCTTCTGTAGGCCGCATTCGTGATTTCTATATGGAGATAACATTCCATTTTGAGAGCTCAGTCATCCCTTTCATAGGTCGCATTGCCCCATCAGACACCTATCGCATTTGGAAGCGTGGTTCGAATTTACGTGCTGATATGACCCTTGCTGGCTTTGATGGATTCCGCATCCAGCGCTCTGACCAAACATTCCTCTTCCTTGGAGATGGTATCAGTTCAGACAATGGTACTAGATCTTTAGCCCCAGGTTCTTTGATTGTTCTTTCTCACAAGGAGAAAGAAATTACAAATGCCCTTGAAGGTGCTGGGGCACAGCCAACAGAGTCTGAAGTTGCGCATGAGGTAGCTTTGATGTCTCAGACCAACATGTATAGGCCTGGAATCGATGTTACCCAAGCAGAACTCAATCCACAATTAAGTTGGCGTCGACAAGAGAGAACTGAGATGGTTGGAAGTTGGAAGGCAAAGGTCTATGATATGCTTCACGTTATGGTCAGTGTAAAGTCAAGGAGGGTTCCTGGTGCAATGACTGACGAGGAGCTTTTTGCAGCAGAGAGTGAGGAGAGGGTGGTAAATGGTGCCCATAACGTTGAAGAGTATGATGATGTTTTGACACCTGAGGAGAGGATGCAATTAGATTCGGCTCTCCGCATGGGTAATGCAGATGATATTGGTGATGCCGAGGATCGTGTGGCATTTGATGGCCAAGAGAATGGTGTAGTAGGTGGTTATGAAAATGTTGAAACAAATGGTGTTACCAAAGAGAAGAAAAGTTGGTTTGGGTGGAACAAGAAGGGGGGAAAGAATGGAACAGAAGACCCTGATGATTCAAAGATCCTAAAGAAGTTCTCAAAGTTAGCACCAGAAGGCAGCAACCAGAAAACGGTTGATTATCAGAGGTCATTGTCTGAGTTGCAGCAGGAGGATTCTGGGGATCTTAAAAAAGGGAAAGAGAAAAACAGCAAGAAGAAAAAGAAGAATGGAACCACTGGGGAACCTAAGCATGAGAGTGAGTACAAAAAGGGGTTGAGACCTGTTTTGTGGTTGACCCCAGACTTTCCTTTGAAAACAGATGAGCTTTTGCCTTTACTTGACATCTTAGCAAATAAGGTGAAGGCTATAAGGCGACTAAGGGAGCTTCTAACCACGAAACTACCTCATGGCACATTCCCTGTGAAGGTAATCAAATATATTATTTCTCATGCCTTCGATTTCAACCTGTTATTTAAAAGATTCCTTTCTCTGATATGGTAGTCTTTTGTTTGCTGTTCTGTTAGGCTTATACCTCTTCATGTTAATATCATTTTATTTATATGACAAGCCATTCAGTTTAATGCACCAAAATGTATAGTATATTACTTGAAGAGATGTTTATTCTCAAGACAAAGGAATCTTTCTGTATGAGGACCCCTTTTTTCTTAAATCTTGTTTTATTAATTAGAAGCAGAGTTTCTTTGCATGTCTACTTCAACTCGTGCTTCACAGAAGTAAAGACATCTTTGATATTCTTGTGCTTTCTGCATGCTTTTCAAGTTCTCTAAATAATATGCATGTTTTGACAAATGATAACTATGTTTATAAATCTTAGTGCGTTTGTTATTTCATAAATGTTTGATTGTTTGATATACTTATCATATCAAACTGGAATCTTTAAACTTTCTTATCTTTAAATTACATAAACTAAGTGTCTGCAACATGTCAATTTATATGGTTGACCAATGTCATGTGGTTGACCCCATTCGAAGGGGATTAAGGCAAGGATCATGATGATTATTCCCATAAATGAGAATATACTGTTGTTAGTTTCAATCTTGAAGATAGAACATTAGATCCAAATTTAAAATAGGTAGATGTTCGTAAAGGATTTCATTGGACCAAGTAAACAACGATGTGTATCCAGCCAGATCTAATGAAAGGAAAATATCTATCTCACATACAACCAGCCTAATCTATTTCATAAATATGTACGAAGTAGATCCCTTGCTCTTAAGAGTATTCCTTGTTTGATACCCCACATGTTGGGCATATGCCAACCCAATTGGTCTTTTGTGAGCAGTCAGCATATTTTGTACTTCGTATCTGTCCATGAATTTGCTATGTAGTCAGAAGGTAAGGTCATTTAGTGAAACCAAACTGTCTCAACTTACAGTAAAACCTACGAGTGAATAGAAAATTGAAAAAAGAAGGAAGTATGGCAGTATGACATACCACTATGCTCTCTGACGAGCACATGGGACCTTAGGCTTTTTGCCTCAAACATTCAGTATGATCCTAACATGTGATAATTTCTTTACCCTTTATATTAGGTGTTATTAGTATGTGCTTTTAAATGGCTTATGCACCAGTGTGCTTGGAAGGTAGATTGTAATATAATAGTTACTCAGTTAATCACTTAATCGTAAGATCCTTGTGAGAGTCTGGATTATGTACAATGGAGCCCTTGTCGGTTGGATACCTTCAACTATGAGTTGATGAAAGAGAATTTTATTTAGATCAGGTTTAAACTTTACATTATTGTCTGCATGCATAGCAGAAATAATATAACTAATACAATTGGCTTTTTCTTTCTTAATGTTAAACTCAGGTTGCTATACCTATTGTTCCCACAATCCGGGTACTCGTCACCTTCACAAAATTTGAAGAACAACAGCAAAGCGAGGAGTTTTCAACCCCTCTATCTAGCCCAGGACATTTCCAAGATGCCAAAGCCAAGGAATCTGACGGTTCATCTTCGTGGATTTCATGGATGAGAGGGAGCCGTGGCGGACACTCAAGTGACAGTGAGGGCCGCAGTTACAAGGAAGAGGTCGACCCTTTCCATATACCATCAGACTATACGTGGGTTGATGCCAATGAGAAAAAGCGTCGGATGAAAGCCAAGAAAGCTAGGAACAAGAAAAACAAAAAGCAGACAGTAACCAGAAATGCAGAGAGTATGCATCAATTGGGCGATGATGTCGAAGAACATTAGTATATGACACGGATGCTTGTATTTTTCCCTTGAAATTATTTAAACGAGGAAGGAGTCTTAAGGCCTGTTCATGAAACGAGTAATTGTCTCTCCCCTAAAGGTCTTAGAATCATTATGGCGTGCTTGCTGAGTTTGAAGTGCTGCTCTGTGTTGTAACACTATTGTATTTGCATGGAGGAATGTGATCTCCTCTCTTTTTTTGAATTTTTTTTTGAATTCATTTTTGTTCATTTATCCGAATGAGCGTTAGGAATTCTCTTGCGATAGGGGAAAAAAAACTATTTTCATCATTCATCAAATCAAAGAAGACAATTTCTGATTCCGTCGCGAGAGTTCTTCAATTATTTTCCTTATTTGCCGAGGATTCTCACGACGGTGTGTTACTACTCTTCCATCAAATTCATCACTTTCTTCTTTCTCCATTCGTTTGTAGCAGTTACCCTAGCATCTGAGATTGTGAAGTTGCCTTCATCTTTGGGAAGAATTTGTCGTCTTAATATTTATTTCTCCATCATATTCTTCTCTGTTTTACTTTGCGACTTCTCTGTTTGGAAGAAGAAAGTTCCGTTTTAACCGCATTTAATTTTTTTGCATATTGATGTTTGCTTCGATATATACTTGATCACTATGGGCATTGCCCATTTTGTAGGCCTAAGTGCCTAACAACAAATGTGATGCTACTATTGAAAATAATCCAAGACCATAACAGTGCTTCCCCTAAAGAAGGTGGAGGTCAAAAAATGCAAAGAAGAGTTGCTGGAATGCTCACCATCCTTGATGATGTTAAACACCGAATCCAAAAGTCACAATCTTCTGGCAAGAAAAGGGAAGCTCAGCTCAATTCCGTCGATGCTTCACTGATCTTAAGCCTACTCGTATGCTCAAGGACAAGAAACCACCAGAACCAGTACTGGATGAGAAGCAGAAGTTATAAAATGAGCTCAGCGATTGCTCAGTTGCTCGAAAAAGCCTTGAGAAGATGTTTTCAAGCTTGGGGAAGGAAAAGTCGATTATGTTAGCTGAACTTGCAAAAATAGTTGAGGAACTGAGTAGCATGGAAGAGCAATTTAATGATAGAACAAATTTGCGCTTCTAAACACAAAGATAAAAAGGTTGTTGGTGGTGACTCCCCAGGGAGCGAACTTCTCCAAGATCGTAATAAAAAACTCGCTGAGCAGCTCCTTTAAATCCCTTGATGGCTATCGATCAACAAAAAGAAAAATGAAGGAAGCACAAGATGAAAATGCAAGATACCGTGCAAAGGTGAAGGAAGTGGCTGAAGAAATAGTCAGAGGCCTCGAACGCATTCATGGTTTTCAACAACGCAATGCTGGAAGGGTAAATGTGGAGATGGTGGAAGAGTTGTCTGCAGTAGAACACATGTTGCGAGAATTGGAAACGAAAGTTTCAACTGATGTACCAAAAGGAAAATAACTGTGCAACACAGACGTAAAGTCTTAGCATATCTCGAGTTTTGCCCTATATGTCGGAATAGGGACATAATGTTACGGTGATTTAATTTTGGGCACTCATCAAATTTGCATTGGGCGAAAGCAACTTCCAAAAGCCCAAGCAACACCGTAAAGTCTTAATATCTAAGTCCAACAACAATTTAGCCTCATCAAATTGCACACCCCCCAAAGCCCATAACTTGTCTAACAACAATAGCCCAATACAAACATTTTGTAGCCCTTTTTCAAACATTTTGTAGCTCTATCATCTCTCAAAAAAAAAAACTTCGAGTTTTCCGTCGTGTTCATACTTCGAGTGTTGAGTTGTGAATCAACAATGGGAATTGAAGTTGGCGACTTCACCCAATTCGAGTCGTGTCCCGTTTGAGTATATACTCAAACTTAGTTGGATTAATTAAACTTGATTAGATTGATTAAATTTGATTGGGTGGAAGATTAGGTTGATTAATTAAACTTGATTGGGGTGGAAGATTGGGTTGATTAAACTTGATGATTTTAAACTTGATGTTTTTTTGGAGTTAGGGTGGAAGATTGGGTTGATTAAACTTGAGTTTGAGTTTGTCCAAGCTTGATGAAGTCGTTTTCGAGTTTGGGTTGATTAAGTGGAAGTTGATTTTTAAAATGAACATCATGACAAACAAACCGAATTGTTTAAGTCCAAACGACCCAGCCATGTCGCCCAAGAGAGTCCCCAAACGACCCCGCTATGTCGTCTTGGAGACTGTCCAAACGACCCCGCCATGTCGTCCTGGAGACAGCCCACACGACCCCGCCATATCGTCTAACAAAAAATCAAGAGTTTTGTCTCAAACGACACGCCACTGACTACTTGAGTGTAACACTAAAATTACATGGTGAGGTCGTTTGAGTGTACGCTCAAACGACATGGTGAGGTCATTTGAGTGTACACTCAAACAACATGACGAGATTGTTTGAGTGTACACCCAAACGACCCGAGGGGTTCGTTATGCCGAGACCGGTTGGATTGGTTGTTGGCAAACTTGTAATATGGTAAATTTGTAATATTTCTTTTTTTTTTGGGGGTTGCCCAATCCAATTTGATGAGTGCCCATTACAGGACCCAATGTTATTGTAGCAGTTCAAGAGTATGCAGGCTGCACCTGTATGCAGGTATAAGGGACCTTGATTGGAGTACTTCTTGGGGCAATACACACGCACCCTTGCCTGATGAGTGGCCTAGATTCTCGCGCACACTTCTCTCCTGCGCACAGTAGATTTTCTCATGTTGTTATTGCAAGTATTGTTTTGTGGATTGTGATTATTTTTTATTTTTTATTTTTTTTATTTTTAAAGATTATGGGGTTAAAAGGCAGACCCCCACCTGTATATAGAACCAAAGGCATAAAACTTACAAGATCCCCAAAGAGTATGATCTTTAAAGGGGTACATCTCCTCCCAAAGAGAACTACAAATCCCAAAAATTAAGGCTATAAGCCATACAATCATGAAACACTCATGAACATAACCCACTAGGGTGCACATAAGAATAACAACACAAACATCTATCTACCACCAAACAAAAGTTTGTCCCTTAAGACCGGACGATCTTTCCTTAGATGTTTTTGTGCATTCTCAAAATCATAGAAAAAAATCTCACATTCACAACAAGCATATGTTAAACCAAGAGTGTCATCCCAAATTTCTTTAATGTATCCATCAAGGTTTTTACCTTTGTATTTTCCCTTAGATGCCTTCATCATAGCTAAAGTAGGACTAATTTCACTAGGTAAGTGCACCCTAACCACATTCAGAGAGGGTTATTTAGTTACCGTAGTCATTTCCTCAACTGGAGTTGCAAAATAAATTGTTGTCGTGTTGTTGCTGCTACAAGACTTAGCTCTAGTATTTGGTGGGGAAACATGAGACTGTTTCCACCCACTAGCTCTCTTAGCCTTTGCATTCTTTTTGCTCAATACCGGAATGAATTCTCTTTGCTCCTCTTCCCTGGTAGCCTCCAATCTTGAGAAAGGAGGATCAATAGTGGAAGTTATCAAGTTGTTGGGTTCCTCAATAAGAGATGGTTGAAGAGTACCATCTTGGTCTTCAATATTGAGGACACCATGAGCACCAATATCAACATTAACAATTGCACCAACAACAACTTCAATGGCAGGAGAAGGAGAAGGAAATTCAACTTCAACTTGCCCAAGGGTGTCGGAAGCAATATCCTCGGTTTCAACAACATTACCAACCATGTCGGTAGATTGTATATCATATTCTAGCTCCAACTCGGTTGTTGGTGGCTTCGTAGAAGGAGTTTCAATGATTTGAGTAGAGCTTGCATTTCTCACTACAACATGAGATGGTCGAGGGTTAGTACTAGCTACAATATAGCACCTTGATGAGTATTCTTCTTTGGAGTTCATCTCTGATGGGGAATACGTTGTTGCACCTTCTGAACTCTAGTTGGTTTTGGAACTTGAGTGGTATGAGTTTTTTCTGTCACAGGTTCGTCCTTGTTTAATGGACATTTTTCTTCAGAGTGCCCAAATATTTTACAAGCTCCACACTGCTCTGGTATCTAGTCGTATGCCAAACCAATATCTTCCTTGTTCCCTTCACTTAGATAATTAACAGGAATAAAATAAGGAAAGCCAAAATTGATGTTCACCACCACACATACCCTTGCATAATTGATTCTCGTTCTTTTGGTCGTTGCATCGTCCATGCAAATGGGTTCACTTAGGAGGCTAGATACAAAATCAATCCCATTTTCGGTCCAAAGTTGTTTAGGTAAATCAATCTTAACCCATAAAGGTAGAGCCTGGATTTTGATTCGATATTTTTCAACAGCTAGTGACCAAGATCTTACTACAAAAATTCTACCTGCTAAAAATAATGGACCATGATCGATAACATATTGTCTATCTTCATCATTGAAGAACTTAAAGTAAAAAAGGTCTTTTTCTGCAATCATGTCGAATCCACCTTTTAGTTTCCATTGTTTTGTTACTGCTTGTTTAACAAAAGAATATGATAAACGTTTTTCAATGAAAAAATCCACTACATGATCCTTCCAAAGCTCTAGACGCTCCTCCAAAATACTTGCTGGTACATCAGCTATACCATTAGTAAAGTTAGGGCATACCTTTTGGAGATTTGGTTGAAGTCTGGAGTTTTTGCTTGAAGTAAACAAAGAGCACCATGACCTCTCGCCTATAGAGTTGGGGCTTAAGGGCTGAATTTCCACTCAATCTGTTGTATCAATAATAGAACTTGAATTCTCAGGTGGATCTAAGATCCTACCATCTTCCATGCTTCTACTGATGCAGAGTCAATAGTAGTAACCCACCGGAGACCATCAGTCAAAGTTTGCCAGAAATGGCAAGTTTCCCTCCTAATCGGTATTTCGAGTCAAAAGAAGTAACAAAAGGGGAAAAGACTGAAATACCCTTAGGTTTCACAATGGATTGTGATGTTAATCTTTACTGTGATGGTAGCTCTTCTGTGATGTTGAGCTCAATAAGCCTACTTAGGTGACAATGGAGGGTCATGTTTCATTCTTTTACACCTAGTTGTTTGGGTTTGTAAGCAACAAACTCTGGGTATAATAAAGAGGTTTGAAAAACTAAAAAATCCTAATTATTTTGTGATTGTGTTCATCGAAGGCCATTCAAGAAATTTGATATACCCATGACATGTCTAGGAGGACAAGAAACGTACAGTGAATTATTTGAGTGACCGCCCTTGATTCAAAACATATAACTATACTAATCTGTGGAGGAACAATTACATTATTATCGCGTGATGCAATATTTGAATCAAGAATAATATATATTACATTCATTTTTAATAAATGAGCGTTGGGAGAATGTGTGGATCGAATCAGATGCTGCAGCAGTGGTCACGACAGCTAAACGGGGTGCTATGCATTGGATGTTTAAGGGCAGATTTGAGATCAGTAAGAACATAATCGATAGTCTTCACATCTCACACACTATGAGGGAAGCTAATATGTTAACGTATTTGTCCGCAAAGTATGCATCTAGGCTAAACAAATTTGAGAGTGTATCTTGTAATGAGAAAGCTTCAATTCATGGATGTATAAATGGGAGGTCCAATTCCTTATGGAACCTACTTGAGAGTGAGTTAGCTATGATCATTATGGGCTCTTAGTCCAGAAATGAACATTATATCCCCTACCCCCGTGGCGGAGCCAGGGGGCAGGGTACGCCCTAGCTCACCCTCAACTTTTGGCAAAACAAAAATTATTTTTTGTTCGACAGAAACTAAAAACCCATAACCGAAAACTTTACCAAAAAAAAAGAAAACAGACTCAACAGTATGAAGTCCATCGTACAGGACATCTTTTAGATTCAATAGTCAACACGACACGAAACCAAACAAGGAAACAAAAACCAAGACGTACTCCACTTTGACTTTTTCTTATATAAAACCACAACCTAGGTACTCCACTTTTCCTCCCTTCTCTCTATTATTCTAGTTAGCTATCTATAATTCCTAAATTCTTCTAGGTAAGCCTAATATTATTAAATTTCTTGTTTTTGTTGTTTTTTTTTTTTTATCTTTTTATATTGATTCCTAAGCCATGTTTTTTTAATTTTTTTGTATTCTTTTTGTGAATTAATTAAACCACATATTTTTATTTAATTTTATTTTGTGAATATCATAATATCATTGGTGCAATTTCAATTCAATTGATTAATGGTTTATTTTAATTATTTAAACATATATGTTAAAGTATTTGATCAAAGGAAATTCGTTGCCCACTCAACCTACTCAACCACCTAAAAACACAAATAATGTTGCTAGTGTTGAAGTAGGATCTTCCTCAAAGCAAAGTCACCAAGAAACTGATGATGGTGGTGTTGAACAACCCACATCAAAGCGGGTTCAACGTGAAAATCGTGAAGAACTTGACTTGTCTAGTCTTCAGGGAGATCCTGCACTGAGGAAAAATATTTCAGATTATCATCCTAATGATCAAGACTCAGTGAGAAGAACATATTTGCTTAGGCGTCCTTGCCAGCCTAATCATGCTTTTCCTCCGAGAACAAAAGGCAAGAGAATCCAATGATTTCAGAAAGAGTGGTATGAGGAGTTTAGTTAGTTGGAATATAATATTCACGAGGATGCCGCGTTTTGTCTATATTATTATCTCTTTAAACCTAATAAGGGGGAACAAGGAGGTGGGGATGTTTTTTCTTGCAAGGGGTTTACTAATTGGGAAAGGAAAACCAAATTAAAAGGAGCACGTTGGAGGACCAAATAGTGCTCATAATATTGCTTACAAGGCAGCACAAGCTTTGTTAAATCAAGAGCAGCATATCGAGACATTTCTTCACAGACAATCTGACCAAGTTCGAAGGGATTATCGAATACACCTAACTGCAATAACTAATTGCATTAGGTTTCTTTTGAGACAAAGTTTAGCTTTCTGTGGCCATGATGAATAAAATGTGTCGATCAATAAAGGTAATTTTCTTGAACTTATACGATTTCTGAAAGATCATAACGAAGTCATTAAGAAAGTTCTTGATAATGCTTCCAAAAATCGGAAATTGACCTTGCCTGATATCCAAAAAGATATTGTGAATTCAGCTGCTATGGAAACTACAAATGCTATTCTAAAAGATTATGGAAATTCATTGTTTGCTATTTTAGTTGATGAAGCGCATGATATATCAATTAAGGAGCAAATGGCAGTTGTTTTGCGTTATGTCGACAATAAAAGTTGCGTGATTGAGAGATTTTTTGGAGTTGTGCATGTTAAGGAAACTAGTGCAGTAACACTTAAAAAGGCATAAGTTGAGCATATCTAGACTGCGTGGACAAAGGTATGATGGGGCCAGCAATATGCAAGGTGATTTGAATGGCCTAAAAGCACTTGTAATGAAGGAGAATAAGTCTGCATTTTATGTTCATTGTTTTGCCCATCGGCTTCAGTTAGCCTTTGTATAAGTTGCAAAAAACCATGAGTCAATCGCTAACCTTTTTAGTATTCTCTCTAATATGGTAAATATTGTTGGAGCATCATGTAAGCGACGGGATATGTTGCGCGATGCAATGAAGGCTAGAGTTGTTACAGCGTTACAAAGCGGAGAAATTTCAAGTGGCAAAGGGTTGAATCAAGAGACTAGTCTTAAACGATCTGGTGACACTCGATGGGGCTCACACTATTATACACTTCTTGGCATGATAACCACTTATGGTTCAGTAGTTGATGTGCTTAATAATGTAGTGGAAGATGGTTCAAGCTCGGAACAAAGAGGTGAGGCTTACGGATTATTGGATTTAGTGCAGTCTTTTGAATTTATCTTCAATTTACATTTGATGATCTAGGAATTAGCAATGATTTGTCAAAGGCTAGCTTTGCAGCGTGAAGACCAAGACATTGTCAATGCCATGGCTCTTGTTAAAATAACAAATGTACGCTTACAGACGATGAGAGATGATGGGTGGGAGAGTCTCCTAACTGAAGTTTCTTCACTATGTGCCAAACATGATGTGGTTGTTCCAAATATGGAAGAGAGGTATATGGCTCGAGGGAGGTCTCGACGAAGAGCAGAAGGAAACACCAATTTACATTACTCTCGTGTTGGATTATTCTATCACTGTATTGATTTGCAACTTCAAGAGTTAAACGACCTGTTTAATGAAGCAAACATAGAATTACTTCTTT
This sequence comes from Coptis chinensis, assembly GCF_015680905.1. Classification (NCBI taxonomy): domain Eukaryota; kingdom Viridiplantae; phylum Streptophyta; class Magnoliopsida; order Ranunculales; family Ranunculaceae; genus Coptis; species Coptis chinensis. Next base: position 97,489,606 of record NC_141459.1, read on the forward strand.
GTATGGCATGTCTTGATTCTAGTGAATCGTTTGTTGCTTTCGATAAACAAAAGTTGATCCGTTTTGCTCGACTTTATCTTGATGATTTTTCAGAGATATATTAGATGGAATTAGCAGATCAGCTTGATAATTATATCATTGATGTGCATTCCGACACTAAGTTTGGTGAAGTAAATGGAATTAGTGGCCTAGCCAAAAAAATGGATGAGACGAAGAAAGACATTGTGTACCCACTTGTTTATTTGTTGATTAAGTTGGTGCTGATTTTACCTGTTGCTACTGCCACTATGGATAGGGCATTTTCTGCAATGAATATCATAAAGAATCGTCTGCGCAATCGGACGGCGGATGAATGGTTGAATGATTGTTTAATAACATACATTGAAAAAGAAGTTTTTGATAGCATTGATACCGAGTTGATCTTACAACGCTTCCAGAAGATGAAGAAGGATGACGAAAAAGAAGGCCACCGAGGACAACTATGAACTAGTACTTGTTTAGATTTGATTTTTTTTTTCTAATACATTAAATATTATTATTGTTTGATTTTTTTGTATGCTTGGTTCTTCTCTGGCTGGCTCAACCCCCCCCCCCGGTCATATTTTTGCTGAGAACCAAGATTTGTTTATGAGGATTGAGGGGTCTTGCATGAATTGTCAGAAGAGTAATTATTTGAAATGGGATTGTTCTCTCACATTCTTTTTTCTGAGGTTTAATGTAGTACACCCATCAATTAATTGGGAAGAGAGTTTGTGCCTGTGGCCAAAAGAGCAATAATTTTTTTTGTAAGAATTGGAAGAGAAGGATTACATTTTTTTTCTCTGGTCTCTCCAAAGTCCAAACTCGCTAATCTATCATCACCAATTCTCTCTTTACAAGGATTAATCTCTCAAAGGTTCTCTCTTTCAAGTATTTTATCTTTTGTATATTTCAACCTCTAAAGCATGGATGCGGCATGCACGCGCGATCAACACAGTCAAGACGCGGTCAACTAAACCGGACACGGGTCAGAACGCAGTCAGGACGCGGATTTTAACTCAAAAAAATATAAAATAAATCAAAATAATGCTAAAAAACTCAATTTTTCAAGTTTTTATTTTGGTAAGACTTATTACATATTTTTAAAGTTTGATTAGAAAATATTAAACTTAATCTTGTGGCTATTTATCTTGAATAGTTTTGAATTTATGAATGTTGATACATTTAATTTAGTTTTTAACGTTTTATTTATATAAAATAAAATTATAAATATTAATTAATTTCAGCGCCCTTTGCCGAGTCCCAAGTCCCTACTTTTTGAGATATAACCGAAGCCGCCATGTTCTGCGTATGCATTAATGCAGGTCCGCGTCCACATCTGTGTTGTGGTGGAAGGTTGTTCGTTGCCAAGTCGAGCTCCTTTGAAGAAGATGAACTTGAAAGAGTTGGCTGTTGATGTGGGCGTGGCTGATGCCCGGGGCAAGAAGAAAGCTAGTGAGACTGAGCCAACAACTCAAAAGTATAAGGGGTCGGGTAGTGCTGCCCCAAGTGAAAAGAATGGGGTGATTCTAAAGTTCTGGATAGAACGGTCACCTACTATGATCCCCGCGAGTGGATTGACGCGGCTAGTGAAAAATAGGGAATGTAGGCATGTAGCTTCAAGTCTTCACTAGTTGCGAATTGACTGCTGGAAAGTATTGTCCTGGATGGAGATAGGCACCAGCTGGAAACTGGGAAGGACCTAGAGACGAACTTGAAAGATATGGATCGTTTACTGTGCTTTGTAAGTGTCCTTCCAATCTGACTTTTATTTTGTGTTTTGAGTTGTTGCTCTTTTGACTTATTTTGTTGGTTTGTCAAAACTTGACCATGTATAGGAAGCTGAGGGAGATGTCAACTATCTCCGACGTGTACAAGAAGGAGCTGGAGGTTACGAAGGAGGCTTATAACAAACTGATGGTTGTGAAACTAATGGTTGTGCAAGAGGTTGAACGGGCTGAAGTGGTGGGGCTGAGGGCTCAAGTCGGGGATCTGGCTGGGAAAATGACTTTGTTGCAGCCGTTTCTTGGTGCTTCAAGGATTAATCTCTCAAAGGTTCTCTCTCTCAAGTATTTTATCTTTTGTATATTTCAACCTCTAAAGCATGGATGCGGACACGAATGCGGCATGGACGCGTGATCAACACAGTCAAGACGCGGTCAACTAAACCGGACACGGGTCAGAACACAGTCAGGACGCGGATTTTGACTCAAAAAAATATAAAATAAATCAAAATAATACTAAAAAACTCAATTTTTCAAGTTTTTATTTTGGTAAGACTTATGACATATTTTTAAAGTTTGATTAGGAGAGACGCGGATTTTGACTCAAAAAAATATAAAATAAATCAAAATAATACTAAAAAACTCAATTTTTCAAGTTTTTATTTTGGTAAGACTTATGACATATTTTTAAAGTTTGATTAGGAGATATTAAACTTAATCTTGTGGCTATTTATCTTGAATAGTTTTGAATTTATGAATGTTGATACATTTAATTTAGTTTTTAACGTTTTATTTATATAAAATAAAATTATAAATATTAATTAATTTCAGCATCCTTTGCCGAGTCCACGTCCTATTTTTTTAGATATAACCGAGTCGCCGTGCCTTTGTATGTGTCTGTATCCGCGTCCGTGTGTACATGCAGCATAGATTTCAACCCTCAACAATGTTCTATTTCTAATTGTCTAGTGTGCAAATATATGGCCGACATTTCAGTTGTAACGAAATATCAGCAAAAAATCAAATTGCAAAATACGCAACAATTTTCAGTACAGTGTTGGAGCGACACTGAGTGTGACTTTTTCCATCCCTCATCGTGTGGTTCCCCATCTCTCCCACATGCCATATCCAGCCATACAGGATTTCATTTTTTTTCCATCCAAAATATCTTATTACCCTGTATCCCCTCTTTATCCTGGCCGGATTTGGTCTTGGGGCGGTGTGATTTGGCCCTGAGAAATCTCTTCTGCCCAGCCCTCCATCTTCTCCCATCATATTCTTCTACGTCTTCTCATAGCTAGAGGGAAAACCCCAACATATGTTCAATTGCTTATACACTTATAGCGGCTTAGGGTTTTATTTGAAAAGCGACTTAGGACTTTTATTTGAAAAGATATCTAAAGAGTTTGGAACTTTGTCCAATTTAACAATGGAAGATGCCTGTAAGAATATAAAAAGGTACATCATATCTTTCTCAACTTGACAAATGGGCCAAAAGATTGCTACTGTACGCTCCAAATTGAATCTCAATCTCGAAAAACTGGCAAAATTCAAAATAACTGTTCCAAATAAGTCCTTCTTTTTTTTTTTTTTTCGATAAACTTTATATAAGTCCTTCATTCCTACAACACTTTTTTCAATCTCATAAATCGACATATCAGATAATAAAAAATGTGCAACACATCCTTCGCATCTTTCCATTTCCAGAATGAATAGCATTCAAAACGATGTCCAAGAAAAATTTGAATCCGTCCAACCTTTTAGATCCAGAAGAATTCAAGAGGCAAGGACATATGATGATTGACTTCTTAGCTGACTACTACAAAAATATCCATAAGTACCCTGTCCGCAGCCAAGTCAAACCAGGTTACCTCAAAATCGCTTAATGAATCCGCTCCAAATGATGCTGAACCCATTGAATCAATTCTTAAAGATATCCAAAATGATATCATCCCTGGATTAACACATTGGCAAAGTCCCAGTTTTTTGCATACTTCCCTTTCACTACTAGTATTGCTGGTTTTTGGTGAAATGCTTAGCGCTGGCCTTTGTGTTAATGCGTTCAGCTGGATAACGTCCCCAGCGCGACAGAGTTAGAAAAACCAGTAATGAATTGGCTTGGGAAAATGCTTTCTGTTAATCATTCCTGTTTTATTCTTTTCAGGTTTTTTTATGATATTTTTATATTTATTAATTAATTAAATTATTTATTTTTGATTCTTATTAACCTGTATATACAATTTTGAATGAGAATAAAAGTTTTTAGGTTTTCCACAATATAAAACACATCGGTTACACAATCACAGTTTTAATAATAAGAAAAATAATTTTGAAAATGGACTTTGGAGATGGAAATTACGAATAACGAAGAATTCGTCAAACAGTTACGTCAGGTGAGTAGATATATTATGTTTGATAAAGTTCTCGTTGTTTACTGTAGATCGCACAGTATTGTTCACATGCTCTTTTACTGTATACTCAACAGTGTTAACTACGTATAAATTACGAATAAACGTCTGCCTCATTTCCTTAAAAATCAGTGGTGTTTGGATTTTTGACGGCTGCTGAAAAAAAAAAACAGTGGTCGACTTATTGGCTTTGCGCTTTTGCGTTTTCGCCAAAAGCCAAAAGAAACAACTCGCACTATTTTTTTGTTTGGTGTGAATGTGATTGTTTATGTTTACTGTAAATGTTATGGTGGAATTAGATAAGTGTCTATGAGTCTAATTGATTGTATTGACGGCGGTTGGTGGTTGTTGGTGTCGTGAGATGGAGCTTTTTAGAGCAGTAATGGCGTCCAAAGTTTTCGTGTTATTTGAAGCTTTGTTTTGTTTGAATTTGGCTGTGCGTGGTGAAGTATAGGTGATGGTCTGAGAGTGGGAGTGCCGTGAAGCTTGAACAGCCATTAATGGCGTTCAAGCAAGAACCGAACCGAACCGTTTCGTTTTTGTTGTTGTTTAATTTTATTTTGTTTTGATTTTTGTTGTGAGGTTTTTGTTGTTTGGTTATGGGTTGTTGATGGTTGTTTGGGCAGCTGTTAAAGCTTGAAGCTTTGAACAAGCTTTAATGGAGGGCGAATCCAGATCTAGTTTGGATGAGGATAGTTGATCTAATGATTTGAAGATTGTTCTTTCATTAAAGTTGTTTGGTTTTCATGGGGTTAAAACCGAGGTGATGAAAATTTTGCGGTGGCCGAACTGGTGGTAACAATTTGGGTGGCTGCTGGAGGAAGAAGATGGATGTTTTGGGCTTTGGACCTTGGGCCCAACTTTGGATTAGATTGGTTGGGCCAAAAACCTTATTTTGTTTGGGCCTTTTCTAATTGGTTTTCTTTGGGCCAATTTTTGATTGTGTGGGCTGGTTTTATAAATTCAAGTGGGTCAGGTTATAGTTGATGAACAGTAAGTTTAGATTGGGCTTGGGCCGAATCAGGCAAGGGGGCTTGAGTGATTTTTGGATATTCACTCATGGGTTAAGTTTAGACATTGGGCTTTAGCCTGTGGGCTTTTGGGGTTAGATAAGTTTGGACTGGTTGACTGCTGTTGACCCTTGGCAGGCTGACTTTGACTTTGACTTTGACCATCATTGACTTTTGACTAGGGTTGACTTTGACCAGGGGGACCCAACATTTAATGTTTATGATTTGGGTTATACACTTATAGGGGCTTAGGGTTTTATTTGAAAACCGACTTATATCGTTTATGTGTGAAAACTACTACGTGATTTTTGCGATAGTTTGGAACTTTGTCCAATTTATTAATGGAACATAAAAAAAAATGTCAAAGCAAAATAATATAAAGGTAAATTATATAATTTCAAAATTTAAGACTTGAGAATTTTTTCACCGCTGATGATTGCTTTATTGAATGTACGTACCGCTAAGATCTATCTTGAATCTCATTCTCGAACCAACTTTGGACTACCCTGTAGAGAATCCTAAGATATTCGCAAAATTGTATTCCTCCAAATGACTTTGTATAAAGTCCTTCATTCCTACACTAATTGATTAATTAATAAATCGACATAAATAATAAAAACCCCAACACTTACACTTCGCATCTTTCCATTTCCAGAATGAATAGCATTAAAAACGATGTCCAAGAAAAAACCTTTTTGCTAGTCCGTCCAACCTTTTAAGTTGATTCAGAAGAATTTAAAAGGCATTATAACATTATATAATTGAAGTTCTTAGAAATTATCTTAGGTTAGAATGGCCGAACAAAATATCCATAAGTGGGATAATAAAAAGTGATTGTTTGGATAATTAAACCAGGATAATGTTTAAATGTGTTTACCTGAATCCGCTCCAAATGATGCTGAACCCATTGAATCAATTCTTAAAGATATCCAAAATGATATCATCCCTGGATTAACACATTGGCAAAGTTTAAATTTTTTGCATACTTTTGGAATGACTACTAGTATTACTTTTTTCCTTGGTGAAATGCTTATGTTGGCCTTTGTTCTTAAAGTTTGTTTATGTTTGGGGATAAAGTTTTTAATAAAGACATAGTTAGAAAGTTTAGTAATTTGTGTTTGATCCCTGCTTGGGGTTTTAGGTTTTGACCTCCCCCAATCATTCCTGTTTTCAAAGTGAAATATTTCAAATATTCATTTTAATTGACTAGTTCTGAGGCCATCTTGTGTACAATCACCGCTGCAAGAGATCGAATGTTGAACAAAATTGGTAGAGCAAATATTTGCAAACTTGTTGTTTATGGGTCTGACCAAACTCATTCTTGTGTCCAGAAAGGTGCACATATTGCTGGGATACATCCCAAGAATTTCCGTGCTATCGCAACTTCCAAGTCTAACGCATTTTCTCTCCCAGTCGAATCCCTCCGATCAACAATTCTTGCTGATATTGAAGCTGGGCTGGTGCCATTTTTCTTATGTGCCACAGTAGGGACAACAACATCCACTGCAGTGGACCCGGTTGGGCTACTTTGTCACGTAGCAAAGGATTACAACATATGGGTGCATGTTGATGCTGCATATGCTGGGAGTGCGTGTATATGCCCAGAATTTCGACACTTCATTGATGGAGTAGAAAATGTCGATTCGTTTAGTTTCAGTGCACACAAATGGTTGTTCACTAATTCTGATTGTTGTCCCAAGGACTAGTAGCTAAGGACAAGAGATTCGAGATTGTGGTCCCAAGGACTTTCTCCATGGTCTGTTTTCGGTTGCTACCACCAATACCGTTGGTTGAGATGACAAGTGATGTTGGTGACAGTCGAGATCAGATAGTCACCATACATGAAGCACGTGTAAATGAGTTGAATATGAAGTTATTAGAGTCTATAAATGATTCCGGCGAAGCATCTCTGACTCATGGAGTCGTTGGGGGCGTGTACATAATAAGATTTGTTGTTGGTGCAACTTTAACTGAAGAGAGGCATGTCAACATGGCATGGAAGGCGGTGCAAGGACATGCAGATGCATTAGTTCCGTAAACTGGCCGCTGCAAGCTTCCTATCATCATACGTGTGTTATGCTAGCTGTGATAGGATAAGCCCTCATAGTTAAGTTTTCTAATAAGGGCATCTCCAATGGAGAGTGTATATATACACCTCCACATAAGTGTCACATAGGTGCCATTAGGATTTTATGGCCCTCTTATGTTTCCACACTAGCAACAAATTTAAGAGTTTGTAAAATTAAAAAATCGAAAAAACCGTAATCAAAGTCCGAGTCAAAAAAACAAACCGCACGGGCTCCTTTGGTCATTTATTAAAACTGGGCCAACCAATAAATGACGGTCTTTACCCGTCATAAGTTATAATTTAAAAATAAAAATAAAACTGAGTTTAAGTGGCTCCGAATTTCTTTTTAATTGGGGCGTTACTTGATAAATGTTTATTAACTAATAGGGATGGGAATTCCCCAAATGCAAACTATTAGCTTAAACATGTTTTTGACATTTAGTTTTTTACTTTAAACAATTTACACCCTCCATTGGAGATGCCCTAAGGAGTTTGCAAGTGACGGTTATGAACTAGTACAAATAAGGAGTTCTAATAAAGAGTCAAGGGCTCCTGGTCATTGTATTCAAGTCATAAGTATATTGACTCCCCTGTTTTCTTTAGGCTCATCTATTCAAATGCAAACTCTCATAAATAACCGTTTTTGGTTCAACCAGTTTGGTTAAAATACCCACATTTATTAGTTGCAATTTGTGTTACAACACCCCCACCCCCAAAACCAACCACCCAATCTGTAATATCCTTCATGTGAAGAAAAAAAAAAATAAAAAAAAATAAAAAATAAAAATAAAATAAAATCTTCATCTTGTAGCCGTTGGATCTTACAACTGGAGAGGGAGTATCACTAATATTTTTGAAAATAGAGAAAAGTCACAATGCTAGTAGAGACAAACAGTCCATAACAGGCTATTAGTAACGTTAAAAAACCGTTACTAATAATATTCGCAACGCTTAAAATGCTTTGCAAATATAGTGTGGTAAAATGTTAGAAATGTTTGCAACGCTTTTTAACTGCTGCAAGCAAAATTTTCCAACGGTTTTTAACCGTTGCAAATATTATTTGTAACGCTTATTTACACCTGCTTCGTGCAAAATTTTAGCAACATTTTTTAATTTGTAACAGTTATGAACCATTGCTGATGGGTTGCAAATAAAAAAATAATAATTTCTCATATTTTGTAACAACCAACTAAACCTGCAATTAGATGCCCCTCTTGCACCATATACAAAAATCATGAATTCTTATTTAACCTAAATTTATCCACAGTGCATTTTGATACCATTTTACAAAGAAACAAGAATATGCATAGGATTTTTTTTTTTGTTAAAGTACAAAACTAATCCAACCATATACATTTACAACTTTGAGCGATTTTTAAACCTCAAAAACTAGCTTATTGTTGGACTATCACCATAAAAAAAGCTTTCGTACCATGCTTCAGGTTTTATCCCAAATCATTTACTCAAGTTCTAGAATCTTCAGGTTCCATCTAGCATCTTTCACCTACAACAAATTCTAGAATAAGCAATAAGAACAAAGTTCTAACCAAAATTTTACATATAAATCTATAAATCTAGTAAATAAGCAATAGAACAACAATAAACATTATCTATAAATCTAGTAAAAATAGACACGATTTGACGTATTTTCCAAAATCAGATGTGGTTATCTTTAGTTTTACTATTTCAGAACTCATAACCCACAGTTACATAAAGATACACACCTCTGAGAAGAGTGGTGATAACAAGAAGGTTGATTCTTGAGATTTTATCCCAAACCATTTACTCAAGTTGGTAACACTTGGCTTAAGCTACACTGACAAATGTGATAGTGTCGCTCAAAATAGATTTTGGAAGGTTTTCTAGAAAAAGAATGTGAATAAGAAGCACCTGGTTAGACATTCAATTTGAAATCCATCAATAAAATACCAGACCAAGGATTATTCCCCTAATGAGAGTAGGGCTAATAACAATTCCAATGTGGAGTGATATGGACCCCACATTCTTTCTTTTGAAGCTAATTGGATGGGAGAACAAAATGCATAATGCAAACCTTCGACTTGAAGTGAGAGTAAAGTCCAGTTCCTTATTCAAGCTAACAATTGAAGGCTGTTTAGTCAAATCAAGTCCAGGTTTGTCAGGTCTGGTGACTCCTGCAGAGCTCACAAGTACAAACCTACCATTGAACAAATATATCAACTGCTGAAAAGTGAAAACATTCTAAGAAAACAAAACACTTTTAGGTTCTATAGTTGAAAACCTGGGAGTATTTTATTTGATTTTATAATGAGTTGTGAGCGCATTATACAAATCCTCAAAATAGTTTATTATGTCTCTCAAACCAAACACACAAACAAATGTATCTCTAATGGCATTCCGCACACATTTTCCAACCAATGAGAGTGTCTCTGGAACCCCACCCCACTTCCCTTAGATGTGGGCAATCAAAAAGAACACACACCAACAAGAAAAGTGAGCAACACACACTACTAGAAAACTGTAAATAGATAGCATTCATTTAATAGCACTTACAAAAAAACGCTAATTTTTTTTAGAGGATAGCGTTTATCCATCTAGTGCTATAGTAACACTAACGATTGCGTTTGCACGGAAAATACAATAAATAGCAGGCCTTTGTCGGACTTTAACCCAAAATTTCAACCCAGTTCAACTGAAATTACCAAAAACTGAAAGAGCCCGCTTCATTTTCTCTATTTTCCCTCTTTCCCCAAACAGCCGTCACCACCTCTAAAGTTTATTTTTAAGGCAAAACCCTCTCTCCACCACCACTTCCAAAATCTGAGAATGGAATTTGAAACCATCGAATCAATCTTGCTGCTATAAGAAAAGTAAGTATCTATTATTCGTGTTTTTGTGTAAATTTTTCCTTTTATTTGATCACTTTGAGTTTACAAAGTTCAATTTTACTGAACTTTGAGTTAAATTCAATTTCACTCTGTTTTTTTGTCAACTAATAAAGGTATGAATTATGATATGACAAATTAGTAAGACAATCTCGTTTCTTCTTCGATTTTATTATTGTAGCTGAGGATTCAAAGGTAGAATTCAATGTTTGTGCTGTTTTGGTTCTCTGAATTTTGGTTCAAGATTGGAATTCACGAAAGGAAACTGCTTGCAAGTTTTTCTTTTGAGTCTAGGACATGTCCTTTGTAGAAGAGTCCTTGTTGCAGTGATTATTTGTAATGCGCTATCAAGACTAATTGATCTTAACAATTGTCTATTGCAGGTGCGATGTAATTAATAATACAGATAAAGGAGTATCCCGAGTTCATGCGGAGGTAGTTATTGATTCAATGACTTCGTTGGATCCTCTACAAAGAAGATCAACTAGCTTTACCACTAACTTTCGCATCAAAGATTGCTCAAAATATGGCACATTTCTAAACAAGAAGTCTAGATCAAAGACAAAATTTGGCGAGTATCCAAACATGGAGGCCCCTGTAAAAGATGGGGATCTTATATCATTTGGAACTGGTAATGCCACCTACAGGTGATTGTATGACTTACATATACTTTACTACAAATTTGACTTTTAGCAAGCTTAATTTTGTAGGTTTAGGACATTTTGGGAATGGGGTAGGTCATCTGTAAGCTAACTGTTTCTTATTTTCTTTTGGCAACAAACAATGTTTCTCTTTCAGGTTCTGTTTTGTTCCACTTGTATTTTTTGTGCGCAACTCAAAGGCTAATCATATGGAACATTCTCTTCAAGAAGATGTATCGTCTATAGGTTAGTATTATCACTAGAGTTGGTCTTTCTAGTTTTAGTTTATACCTGTAGTGAGGATTTGCATGTCTTTTGACTAACTTGTTAGCTTATTAGCTACTATTACCTTCATTTTAATATAAACTTGGTTATGCTCTTGTTTTAAAATTTACCAGCAAGGTGCTCAACATACTATATTTTTACGTTACAATATCTTGGTATAGCTATTATATTAATGCACAACCAAACGCATACTTACTACACTTTTTTTTTTGTGCTGCTCAATTATGGTTTAACCTTGAACAATTGGCCACTGGTGTTTTCCTCTTTTATCGTGTTGTTTTTGTAAACTCCACAGACGATTCCCTTGTCAACTATATTTTCTGGAATGTAAATCATTTCAAGTGTTTTCAGTTTTACCTGCTGCGTTTAGCATAATTGACAATTTTCAGAAGCAATAGACGTGACATTAAGTTCTATTAATATATTGCAAGTACTTTGGCCAGAGTTTCTTTAACATTTGTTCCTCTCATAACCAAAACACAAATTTTGGCATACATTGCTTAGAATTCTATAAGTTGGTACTTTACTAATTTTGTATATTTTGTGTAGGTGCTGGAATTACTCATAGCTGGAAGGAAGAGTGCACACATGTGCTTGTTGATGAGTCCATGCCCGTTAAAGAAGATTTGCTTGATGCTATTGTGGCCCAAAAAAACCTGTTGTTCTTAAAAGTTGGCTAAAGGTATCTAACACACACATACACGTATTTTCTTGTATCTTTCATGAACATTCCTATACTAGGGATTACAAGAAGATGCTTCCTTTTCTTCAGTTGGTAATAAGTTACTTCATATTTAATGGTTCATTAGTTTAGGGTGTTGTTTTTCTCGTGTTTAACGAAATTCTTTCAATTATTGAAACACAATTTTTTTAAAAGTTTTTAATAGAAATCTTCCACTACAAAACTCAAATCTCTCAAAGGATTCAATTCCAGAGAAAGAGAAAGAAAAGGACATTTATATGGTCTGTCATTGTTTGTCTTGATGTTGTGGGATTTAATTTTGAGGTTCTAATAGCAGTCTTCATCAAAATGCAGTATAAATTTAGTGATAAGTTGCAGCAATTATTGAGTATTGGTGGCGCAAAGGTTTTCTCCGTCAGTGAATCTTCTTCTTGTTTTATTTCAAGGGAAAAGTATATGGTTGGCCTGATCATGTGGGACTTGTGCTATATTTGCAAAAGGGTTCCCTAATGAAGTAGCTAGAACTTTTGAATTTTGTTTAGTTAAACAGGAACTCAGGTATTCATTTTCTTAAAAATCTTATACTTAATTATTCTGAAATGGGTATGTTTAAAGACGAGTAACATGACAGATATTGACTTAGTTTGTATCTTAAAGTTCGCATATATAGGATTTTTGCCGATTTACATTTATTTTATGCATTCCCCCGTTTGCTTAATTTGTTAATGAAATTGTGTAATACAATAGATTTATAAGCTCAAAATGGATGAGCGCTTAAATAATTGAGAGATTGATGGTTCGAATCCATCTTGATCCAATTCCTTTTTCATTCACTAATTTAATAAATTTAATATACATTTGAATTTTCTGATTTTGTATTAACAAAAACAATAACATTTTCTTAACGCTATAAAAGTTTAATAGCATGAAAGAAATGCTATCATTTCGTGGCAGAAACGCTATGAAATCTATTGCATTATTTACAAATGCTATCATTTTCATAGCATTTTCGGACTCAGATGCTATCATTTTAATAGCGTTTTAGACACAAACGCTATCTTACAAAGCATAGCATGGCCATAGATAGCGTTTGAGAAAACGCTATCAAGTATATTTGATAGTACTTTTTGAGCGCTATCTATTGGCTTTTGTGTAGTGACAAAACAGCACAACACATAGATATATGTGGAAACTGTAGCAGGTAGGGAAATCACACCAGATCCACCATGCTCAAAGGCAGATACGAAACACAGAAACTATCACCCTCATATAAAAGAAGAGAACTATAAACATGACCACTTATTGAGGGGAAGATGTAATGGATACAAAAAGCTTATAAGCCTGCTTACATATAAAACACGTTAGCTGATTATCACTCAATAATGGTAGCAATCGTGTTCTACTATTAAAAATTTGTAAAAAGTTATAAATTTTGTAGAAATACAGATCATAAAATGGCATGCTCTATAAAAGTAGCAAATAGATACTAGAAGAAAACAAGAGCCTAGTGTAGATGAAACAAAGCAAAAAAAAATCACTAACATACATAGAACAATATGTTGAGGCAGAACAAATCACTTATATTTATAGAACAACATATTCAATACCTTTAAACCTTCCTCCCGGAAATTGTCTTTAGTTGCTTGCCCCATCCCAGTATACTTTGATGGTCCATATACATCTTTACGAAGTAAAGGCCATGAAGAAGTGGGCTCTAGTTGAACCTATTACGATAAATGCAAAACTAAGACTATGCAATGCTTATTGAGGATAGAACTTTAAACGACCACATAACTCGTAGAATAAGCAGATGAAATAACTATCATCAAAGTCACCGAGGTACCTAGACTATTATTAACTAAAGGAATGGCCCTTTCTCTTTTAATCTGCGAAATCATAATGTCTATGTTTATATCTCCAGTTGGAGGAATTAGCAATGGACATGCCGATCCACAATTTTGTCCAGAACCGTCACTCCCATCTTGGAGTTATCTGTAATAGAATCAGGTCCTTCCTGATATTGTAATTTTCATTTGATCGGGTCTGTTCACGTGCTGATGTAACGTCGATCAATTTACAAACAAAACAAATGTGTCAGCTTCCGTGGTCCAATGTTGACAAAAGAGCAGTAACAACTGAACCACCTATTTCTAATTTATAACCATTACTGCAACTGATACTTTATATATAAAATGTCGTTACTCAAGTCATGTTACACATACACTAAAAGCAACTATACCTCGGTGAAAATACATGCGGTTATAATCTGAAAGAGTAAAAGAAGTCTCAGTAAATCTAGTACCCAGCAAACATTAGACAGTTAAATCTCAATATATTAACTCATAAACAACCTCATACTCTCAACATAAATCCCATTTCTAAGTTAATACCAAAGTTCAATGGTATTACAACATGACATGCAAACAAGCATGGTATTACAGCATGACATGCAAACAAACATCAAATACAATAATCCAAAACTGACCTGAAATCTAATCTTGATAACATCAATCCTGCGCGGAAATAAGAGCACAAAATATTTAAGCAAACAAAAGCTTTAGACACTAGAATAAAACAAGAAGTTTGTTCTTAAATAAATTGCAACAGATTCAAACTATCTAACACAACCGTACATGATATACTCATATAATCTAACATGATATACCAAGACAAAACTCCCTATTTAGATTGGTACAAGAGTTGCCTCAAGTGTAATAATTTATATAGCATACTGCTCAAATCAATTCACTCACAGGCCATACTAGAAGGAAAAGTATTAGAAGGGGGTGAAGCAATGGAAATTCATATTTGTAATGGAACAAAGCATGTAAGCTTTACAAGTAAGGCACCACTAAGGCATCTCGTTGTAGATAGGTTACAGAAGAAGACCTACTTGTTCAACACCAAGAGCACTCACAAATGACACCTAAACGCGAAGACTACAAAACTCCATGTCGTCGATCCCTTTAACCATCTAGACGTAACTTAACAAGATGAATAAAAACCCAATCAACTTTGTTTTTTAACAGTGAAATAACATGCCTGTGATTGAACAAAATATGGCGAAATGACTAAGGCTAAGCATCCAAAATTCAGGTTAATGTTAAACCATAACCCGTGCCAGATACAAAGGGCATACAACACACAACCATATACAAGAGTACTTTGGAGTTGATTCCGTAAAAGATACTTTGCGTCGAGTCGGCCCAGCTAGAGAGACAAGGTCTGCTTTGAGCTTGTGGCCACCATATGGCTTAAGCCACACAGGATTTAGCCTCTACTTCTTCTGTTTTAGCTAACCACTAAATTAAAAATAAGACTACTTTGGCAAAATCAACACATACTCATTTCTCTATCTAACAATACTAACAGACCAATTAATGGTTAATGTTTATATTCCAGCCCAAAACTTGATATTTCAACACCAAAGAAGCGAGAGCAAAAAAAGAAAAAAATCAAATCAATCAAATGGGTATTCTTAAGCAATTGATGCAACAAAAGAAGGTAATTTTATAGTTACAATTACATTCAAGATTTAGATATAAACATAATTGCAACCATTTTTGAATATAATATATCTTCATGCTATCCAAAAAGGGGTACCATTCATTCAAATTCATCACGCTAAAATATATCTGAAAGTGAGACTGAAGAATAAAACTAACCTTTTTGATAAAGAGTCGAGTTTGAGCTGCAAAATGAATGTGATCTCCAAGTTGAGGATGTTAAAAGCACCTACATTCATATACATAAACTCTAAGTAGTGGTACTATGATAACTGCTCACAAATGGTCAGGAACATTAGACCATTGTTTTAACCCAAAAAAAAAAAACATACAAAACCCAAGAGGGTCTGCTAGTTCTTATTAGTACTTATTAGTTGATTTCAAAAGCTAATTAGGAGGAAAAAGAGTGAATACACGTCCAGAATTTATTTGGGAGAAAAACAAAACCTATTTGACGATTCCCAAAACAAATCGATAGAAAACCCTTTGAACAATTTACTACAAAAATATCAAATAACACAAGCAGAGGCAATAGAGTAGAAGCCCTAATAACCCAAAATTGGAAAAACAATAAAGTTGGAATATTTCTAAACCAATAACCGAGTACGAGCTAACCTGCAATATCGTTTTCCCCTGATGAACACCACAAATTTTTAAACGTTGT
This sequence comes from Coptis chinensis, assembly GCF_015680905.1. Taxonomy (NCBI): domain Eukaryota; kingdom Viridiplantae; phylum Streptophyta; class Magnoliopsida; order Ranunculales; family Ranunculaceae; genus Coptis; species Coptis chinensis. Next base: position 97,505,476 of record NC_141459.1, read on the forward strand.
TGGTCTCTCAAACTTTAATTACCAAAGTTTTAAAATTTGGTAGTTAAAGTTTGAAAATCGCGGAGGGCAGTGAGAGAACAGAGAGTTTTATTTAGATCGCGCGGGTTTAAACTTTACATTGTTGTCTGCATGCATAGCAGAAATAATATAACTAATACAATTGGCTTTTTCTTTCTTAATGTTAAACTCAGGTTGCTATACCTATTGTTCCCACAATCCGGGTACTCGTCACCTTCACAAAATTTGAAGAACAACAGCAAAGCGAGGAGTTTTCAACCCCTCTATCTAGCCCAGGACATTTCCAAGATGCCAAAGCCAAGGAATCTGATGGTTCATCTTCGTGGATTTCATGGATGAGAGGGAGCCGTGGCGAACACTCAAGTGACAGTGAGGGCCGCAGTTACAAGGAAGAGGTCGACCCTTTCCACATACCATCAGACTACGTGGGTTGACGCCAACGAGAAAAAGCGTCGGATGAAACTTGAAAGCCAAGAAAGCTAGGAACAAGAAAAACAAAAAGTAGACAGTGACCAGAAATGCAGAGAGTATGCGTCAATTGGGCGACGATGTCGAAGAACATTAGTATATGACACGGATGCTTGTTGTAAATGTGTGATATACTGATATGGTTTTCCCTTACAAACAGTCACTAGGGGACTGAAATAGGTGGTTGGATGAGACCGAGTTCGACTTGAGAGCGAACTGCCTACGTATCTTACTCTGGGTTGTATGGGGGAGAGTAGAATCAGGTCTGGCGTAGTTCATAGGAGAGGTATTTATAGAGATTCAGAGTGCATCCTTGCGCACCACGTGTCAAGGATGTCCCAAATAAGGGGTGGAGATTAGGATCACATGTGAGAACTGCCCTCCTAGGTCTGCTGTAATGATGTGGAGTGGCAGTCTGTACAAGTAGCTTGTGGCCGCGGACCGATGGTCGACGGTCAAGATATGTGCAAGTACACCTTTAGTCATGATTGCTTCTGGATAAAGAACCCGTGTCACTTTCTCGTGTAGTTCGCGTGATACTGCGATCTGTCTGTAGCGTTCTACTAGCTCATGGATGCGACCTGGATCCATAGGTCGATGTGTCATTCCCACCCTGTTAGGCGCGTGCTAGATAAAGAATATCACTCCCCTACCGCCCCCCGGTGGGTTGTGATAACGACACATTGAGAGAGATCGATTCTTGTGCGTGGAGTATGTTAGAGGTGGAAATCTCCAACGACCTGTGAGGAATGGTTCGTGTTAACCATGTGAGCTAGTGGGTGCGAACGTTTGACACGCGAAAAGACGCGATGATGATCGGATCTGGCGATTCTGAAGAAGAAAACGTGGCGCCCTGTTTTTTCGGGATGTGAAAAACAGGATAGTTGGTTGGAAGTCGTGGGCAGCTAGGGCTAGGGTGTAATCATGATGCCTTGAAAACTGAAGGGGCGGTTGCTCAAAAATTTCACTTGCTCTGTTGAGACTTCATTTGGTCGCCGTGCGGTAGACGAACTTCATTACCGCATCATCCTTCAGGTTAGTTCTCTGCCATTTTGAACCTCTTCTTCTTGTTTGGTGCTAAGCCTCCGTTCTAGAGTTGTTAGGATACCCCTGTTAGATACTAGTAGCTAGATTTGTTAGGGTTAGAAGAGAAAATGTCGGACTCCGATGACACTCGATCTAACGAGGTTCGCGAAGTTTCTCTTGGCTGGGATGGCGGCGATGAAAGATGAGTCCGCGTGTGAGATGGGTGAGAGATGATGATGAAGGCGAGGCGGCGGGGGGCTAGCAAAGAAGGGAAGATGTGGTTCGATCTGCGTCAGAAGCTCTTTTGAAGCTAGCACTTCGTGTCGCGGTGAGGGTCGTCGCCTTCAAGCCGCCCGCCGCCTTTAAATCGTGGATAAACATGCTTTGAGGGTGTTCCCATATCCGAGAAAAAAATATGGGATAACCATAAAAGCGATCCGGAGATCCATGAGCCCGATCGCATGCTCGTTTTAGTGATAGGTACACCCCACCAAATCATGGGGTGATCATCCGTGAGGGATAGGTGAGGGCGCATGAAGATACCGCTCTCCAGTGGTTTCGCGAAGTTCTGAACCGTTGTGGCAAGGCGCGCTCAGTTTGTGGGTAACACGTGGCGATTATTTAAGGTTTTGACCTCTTGAACGCCCGATGGTGAGTACCGTAATCGCCGAATCGAGGTCGGCGATGTTATCGAAAGCACTACCTCGTAAAAGCGATCTAGGTCGCTGAACTTTAGCCTGCAAACTCGAGCTACGCTGTCGAGCGTTCTGGATGGTAAGAGTAACGAGTCGTGGGACAAACGACTGCTGCTCCTTGTAGGACACTACTGTGCTAGCGGGTTTAGTGTGAACCATAAAATATGCAACTTTACTGGTGGGTAGCAGCGCGTTGTCTGATTAGGTCAACTTGGTTTTGTTGAACTTTTACTGAAACTGTTGTCTTGTTGCCTATCACGGATATCCGCTGAAAAAGGAGTCAAGTCGACGGTGATCGAAGTTCGCTAGCCCGCCGCGCGAAAAAAAAAACAGCTACCGGAAGTTGCGCATTTCTTTGAAGAGCGCGGAGGACCTGCCATCCGGAAAAAAAGAGTAGAGCAGAAAGCCCAAGCGCGGGGTAACTTGAGTGGGAATACGTCGAAGAAAGCTGTGATGGAGAAGCGTAAGGGCGATCTGGTGATGCGGGAATACAGGCAACGAAGCCGTACTGGGGTGAAGCGACCCGTTGGAAGTGCTGGGGCCTCTGGGTCTAGAGCGGGGAAGGGCCGAGAGGACGCTCCTTTCGATGTGGACGACGTTCTCTTCGGCGTCGAGATATCGACCGCGAAGGCTGCGGGTTAAGAAATCTGCCGATACCGGGGTGGTGAAGTGCGAACTAGGGGAAGGGCGGCTCGCAACCCGAGGGCGAGGCCGATGCCCGACTTCAGCGTCCTAGGTGAGGACGCCCCGGAGGTTGCCCCGGAGGTCGCTCGACCCAGGGTTGTTGGAGATCCCTCTGGCAAGATGAAGGGAAAGGTTGGTGCAAGAGAGAGATCGGTAAAGGCGATCCGAAGATGGAAAGGACGAACTGGAGCGCAACCTGATGTACATTGATGAGGTAACTGGGAAGAAGCGCTATGTGAGGAGGTCCGACTGCAACTACAAGTCCGCACTTATATAGCTGCTTACTGTTGGAGGGATGACCACCGACGGTGATAGGAAGGAAGGACTTGGATGCTAAGGAGCTGGAGTCGAACCTGAGGGGGATGGACAAGGCGATGTGCCTGGTAAGTAACCCTTGCACTCTACTTGACTGTGTTATTGCGTTACATGCTATTGTTTGATAATAACGTGATATGTTGTGAGAGCTGTCGCAGCTGATCGCTGGGTACCAGAAGCTGAAGACGGCTGCGCAGATCGCTGAATTGGAGAAGGCGGACGTTGAGTCGCTGAGGGACGAGCTGTCAAATCTGCGGGCTGTGCAAGAGGCTGAAAAGGCCGAACTGGATCTTGGCCGAGGCCTCGGCTTTCACCGCCTCGACTCGAGAGGAGGACCTCTGCGGTGAACGAAGTCGATCGAGTTGAAGCATGAGGTGGAGGCGTTGAGGGCCAACTAGCCGCCCAACACCTCTTTGAACGGTGTAAGACTTCGACTCTGCAAGCAAAAGAGGCCTATCTCACCATCCGTCTTTGAGGTGGAGGAGCTGGAAAGGAAATGGACGACTGCGCGGGAGGAGCGGGAACGCCGGACTTCGGCGAAGCTTCGAAGGTGGACTACACGAAGAGGCCGCCCTGTTTTCAGAAGTCGCCACCCCCCCCCTGGTCGATGAGCGAGCGAGCTTGAGGTCCAACCGATCTCCATGTGGTTGGTCTTTGAGGCGCGCTTATGGGCGTCTGGCGGTGATCCAAGCTCCGTCTCCGTTTTGAATGTCGCTCTTGGGGAAGATTTAGATGAAAGTGTTTAGACCATTTGTTATTTGTATGCAGTTGTACTGGGCCTCTGGCCGTAAATAATAGAGCTGGTTTCCTAGGTTGACCTGGGCAGTTCGCTTTTTCCCTTTGTTATTGATTATAATACTTAGTGACTAACTGTGCTGGATTTCCTGAGTGTTCTCAGCAGCATGGTTAGTCTGTGAACTGGGGTGTCCTTCTTGTCGTTAGGTCGCTCCTTGTATGAATGTGAATCTTGTTGTTCTTTCCCTTTATACCTGGCCTTGTGTATGAGAGGAATGTTTATATTTGTAAGCGTATGCATGCTGTTATGAACTAAATGGTGCGGGTCGTTCATCTCGGTGAGGGCGCCGGGGCGTTCTGTACTCTGGCGCGGCCTGAGCTATAGTGCGTGCGTGGCATGTGTCGGGATGTGGGTGGTCAGGGGGTATGAAATGATGGCTGCCAGGTTGGCTGGTGTTTGGTGTCTCGATGCCATAATGGTGTGCCTTGGGAAGAGACGTTTTGTGAGTATAAATACGACCGGTCTTGGGAGAGTAACGACATTTGCTCTTCTTGTTCTTCCTACTGCGGCTGCTCTCCTTCCTACTTGCTTCTGTTCCTCTCTGCTTCCCCTGTTACTCAGGTACGTTTTTCTTGCTTTTGTTTAGATTGTGAACGTAGAAGTTACTGGCCGCTCTGACCATCTTTGTTTTGTTTTCTGTGTGCAGCTTTCATTATGGCGCGGTGTTTGCCCTACGTCAGAGGAGAAGGGAGTGTAAGAGCGAGTTCCCCTCTGCTCATAGAGGAGATGGAGTTCCGTCCTCATGTGCATAGGGACCGCGGTAAGAGGAAAGCTGTTGTGTCTGGTGACAAGAAGAGCAAGCGATCCAAGGGATCATGTCGCTCGACGGGCGGCATTAATGTTCAGTCGCCCTTGTGGAGAATGCTCCCATCGGTCTTTCTTGATGGAAGCGGCGACACAGGGGCAAAGGTCGTCACGTCGCTAGTGAGAGTTCGCTCCCTCGTGTTGGGGACGTGGGGAGCGAATTCTACTACGTGGGGAGAACGGGGAAGAAGCGTGCTGTAAAATGTTCTGATTGCAGCTTCCACTCGGCACCCATAGCGACTAGCCTGCTGAAGGGGATCGTGTTAGATGGGGACCGAGCTGAAGTCGAGGATGAGGACATGGACACGCTACTGGGGACCATGGATATGGCGAGTTGTTTGGTGAGTATTTCTCTGTCAGCTTTGTCGCTTTGTTTCTTAAGTGATTCTGATTATGGCTTTGTCCTTGTAGTTTCTGGCTGGGTATGATAAACTCAAGAACGCCGTGGTAACGTCGGCGACATCGATGTCAACTCGAATCGAGCCGATGCTTCATGAGCTGCCTCGGGGGTGACAAGAGGAAACTTGACGCGATGACAAAAAACACCGTCTTCTTGTTGATGAGAACGCTAAATTTGGTCAGCTGCGATGGTCGAAATGCAAATGGAGGTAGTGAAGTCGAAAGTACGCTAAAAGCGATGTCGGTGGGTTGCTCGCGAAAAGCTCAAAGCGCCATTACCACGGCTATAAAGTATGCCAAGCCGGGACCGAAGTATTGTCACCGTGACAAAGCGGATGGGGCTCAAGGGGACGGTATGCGGCGTTGTTCATGGCTGCGAGACATGTTCCTTCGACCAAAGACTCGCTCCTCAGGACAAACATGTGGTTGGTGCCCCGTGATGTTGATTTCTCTTCTTGGTAAGAAACTCGGTTCGTGTTTGTAATGATCATGCTTGTTCTTTGCCCCTACGAGGGTTAAACATTAGAGCTGCCGTTTTGGGGCTTTGCAGCGATTTGATACCAGAAACTGAAGTGGTGTCCACGAAAGTGGCAGTTCGTTAATCCCCCCTTTTTTTGTTGTTCATCGGTCCGATCTGGATTTCCTGGGTAAACCCAATGGACGGTGGGTTTGAACCCGATTACTGGCCGGGTCGTAATGCGACGTGGTAACTTTATGCTTAATGTTTATCTTTTGCTTGATTGTTTGTAGCTATTACTCTTTTACTCTGTTCGTTTGGTTTGTTTCTGAGATGTACTCTCGTAAAGCGTTATGCTTGTGTAGTATTGCTCGGGAGAGCGATCTAGGAGATGTAGGTGTCCGATTAGTGTAGACTTAGGGGGCTCGTGGCCCTGTGATTTCCTGAGGGCGTGTTGCTCGCTGAGAGCGTTCTTACGTAGTTGATTCTAGGAGTATAGGTTCTCAACGAGTGAGACTCGGAGAGGCGATGAGCCTGTACGCTCTTGAAAGTGTTCTGCTCGCTTGAGAGCGTGTGTAGCCCCTGAGGGCATGCTGCTCCTGAGAGCGTTCTCGCTGAGTTGATCCTAGGAGTGTAGGTTCTCAACTTAGCAAGATTCGAGAGGCGATAAGCCCGTAGGCTCCCCGAGAGGCGTTAAACAAGACACGGCGTGTGTAGCCCGGTAACGTCTTTGCTCGAAGCGTTCTCGAAGTTGATCCTACGAGTGTAGGTCCTCAACTTAGCAAGATTCGAGAGGCGATAAGCCCGTAAGCTCCCCTTGCGTGTAGCCCCCGAGGGTGTCCGCCCCCGGTGAGCGCGTCTCGTTGAAGTTGATCCTAGGAGTGTAGGTCCTCAACTTAGCAAGATTCGGAGAGGCGATAAGCCCGTAAAGCTCCCCGAGGCGTTACGCTCACTTGAGGCGTGTAGCCCCCCCGGCGTCTTTTCCTCTGGCGTTCTCGCTGAGTTGATCCTAGGAGTGTAGGTTCTCAACTTAGCAAGATTCGGAGAGGCGATAAGCCTGAAGGACGCAGTGCATATGGAGCTTGCGGTGCGAGCGGCGTGGTTTGGAGATGCGAGTAAAACCGCAATTTATGATAACAATCTTGAGTGTCTTACACTTGAGCTTGTAGTGAATGGAAACATGAATTACAATACATGATGCAACTATTGGTAAAACTGCTTTAGCAAGTATGTGTTCCAAGGTCGTGGCAACAACTTTCCTTCCTGGGTTTTAATCCAATACGCTCCATTGCCAACGACGCGTTCCACTATGTAAGGGCCTTCCCACGTTGGCGCTAGCTTAGAGTCATCTTGAGTTTTCTTCAAAACTAGATCCCCAGGTTGGAAAGATCGAGGATGTACTCGTTTGTTGTAGGATCGCTTTAGGACTTGTTGGTAGGATGCTACTCTGATAGCTGCTAGATCGCGCTGTTCCTCGAGGAGGTCGACCTCTCGAGCTAAAACTGAGTCATTAAGGCCTGACTCGACAAGCTCAGATCGGGTTGTCATGATTGTCAGCTCGGTGGGGATGACGGCTTCTGTACCATAGCATAAGGAAAATGGTGATTCGCCGGTGCTGGAACGAGTTGTAGTGCGATAAGCCCACAGTATGTTCTCGAGCTGATTTGGCTATTGGCTCTTGTTCTTTTCAATTTTCTTCTTCAAATTCTCTAGAATGGCTTTGTTTCTGGCCTCCGCTTGTCCATTGCTTTGGGCGTACTGGGGCGTAGAGAAGGCATGAACGATCTTCCACTTGGCCAGAAACTCTTTGACTGTTTTGCCTTTGAACTGGGAGCCATTGTCCATCACCAGTGTGTGTGGTAAGCCAAACCGGGTGATGATATGAGTCCAAATGAAATTCCTGACATGTGATTCTTTGACGTGTGCCAACGGAATTGCTTCGACCCACTTAGTGAAATAATCGTGGCGGGACTAGGAATGCCGGGAAGCCGGTGCTTTCTCGAGGATGAATGGTCCCATAATGTCCATGCCCCCCATGTGGAACGCGAGGGCTCGCGATGTTGATCGGTTCTTGGGTTGGTTGTATGATGTTGTGACCAAATGTTTGACATTTGACACACTTTCGGGACATACGATTTGGCATCAATCAGTATCTGAGGGCCAAAAGTATCCTTGGGAGATCGCTTTGTGGGCGAACGAGCGACCTCGACATGATTGCCACACTTTCCTTCATGGATCTCAAAATGAAAATTAACTCGACCTTGCTCGATCGATGCACCTCGGATGAGGTCCCCATGGACTTCTTGGAATAACCCGTCATTCACCAAACAATAGCTACGCACAGTGTGGAACCTTTTCCGGCTTTGGTACCCTCATCAGGGAGTGTCGTCTTTGGATGTATATTGTATAATAGTCGCATCCATGTTTGACTCATCGATCTTCTTGAGAGGGCACAGTGTCGGCCGATTGCCAAGACATGGTGCGCTTGGTAAGTCGGGTCGATCGACCACTTCAATGGTCGGTTGTCTAGGGGCACAAGTCGGTTATCCGAGTGGCTAGGTATGCTAAAGCTATCTGGCGTGGACGGTTCTCATCACGCAAAAAATGGTGTCGTAGCTCTGCTAAAGAAGGAAGCAAATCATTAACAACTTGAAGGTACTTGGAAAGGTTACCTTAGCTGGTAGTGTACTCTTTTGCGATCTGGCAAACGACCAGTTGCGAGTCACTAAAGATTTGGATCTCCCTTACACCGAGCTGGATTGCCGCACGCATTCCCATTATTAGTGATTCATACTCTGCTTCGTTATTGGAAGTTCGGGTCTATCGCGGATTTGCTTTCTCTATCATAGCTCCCTCGGGGATACTAAAACGACTCGATACCGCTACCTCCCGGTTCTTTGGAACCATCGGCGATAGAGGGACCAAACCTGTTTTATGTTCGCTTTTGTGGGTGCGACCTCTCGTTTCGTCTCCCACCAGTATCGCCGACCGAAAATCTGCTAGGAAATATCGCGACGACCGACCGCTTCATGACGCGGGGGGACGAAGTCCATGTGGTGCTTGCCCAATTCTTCGGCCCATATTGCCATCCTAGTGGTCTTATTTTTTTTGTGAAGGATCCTCTTCAACGGGAGATCGCTAAGTACTTTGATTGGATGGGCTTGAAAATAAGGTCCGAATTTTCTTGCCGAAAGTATAACAAAGCAAGGGATCGCTCTCTATGTGGGAGTAATTCCTCTCGGCTGGAGTGAGTGTCTTACTTGTGAAGTAAATTGGCTTTTCTGAATTGTGTTCCTCTTTGAATAGAACCGAACTGATGGCGAAGTCCGATACTGCCAGATAGAGCCCCAGACTTTCTCCGGAAAGCTAAGAAGGGGTGTTGTGAGGTATTCCTTAAGAGTGGAGAATGCTTGGTGGCATTGATCGTTCCATGAAAACTGCTCGCCTTTTTTTAGTATCTGTAGGAACGGTCGGCACTTATCTGATGCTCTCGATATGAATCGGTTGAGTGCAGCGACCATGCCTGACAACTTTTGTATCTGTTTCTTTGTTTACGGGTCGGGCATGTCTAAGAACGCCCGAATTTGATCTGGATTTGCTTCGATACCTCGTTGCGAGACCTAATAACCGAGAAATTTTCCGGAGGACGCTCCAAAAAGGCACTTCTCTGGGTTCAGCTTCATTCCGGTTCGTCGTAGTCTGGAGAACGCTTGCTCGAGGTGAGTAAGGTGGTCGCCTGCTTTCTTGCTTTTGACAACCATATCGTCGATGTAGACCTCCATGGTATCTCCTAACATGTCCTGGAACATGTCAGTTACAAGTCGTTGATATGTCGCCCCTGCATTCTTCAGTCCGAACGGGAGAACATTGTAACAATAAATTCCTTGCTCAGTGATGAATGAGGTCTTCTCCTGATCTTCTTCAGCAAGTGGTATTTGGTTGTACCCACTATATGCATCCATGAATGATAGCAGCTCGTGCCCACAAGTCGGTCGATTCTGGGTAGTGGGAAGCTGTCCTTTGGAGTTTCTTGGTTGATGTTGGTGAAGTCGGCCGACAAGATTCTTTTCGAACTACCACTATGTTTGCGACCCACTCTGGGTAATCGACCTTTCGGATGAAACCTACTTGTTTAAGTTTATCTACCTCATCATTGACTGCTTTTTGAAAGCGTAATGACAATCTTCTAGGTCGTTGTCGAACTGGTTTGGCACCGGGGTTGACGTTTAACCGGTGGCATGCAACGCTAGGGTCTATACCGGTGCACGCGTCGATATCGACCAAAGCGAACACATTTTTATTCATGGACATAAAATTTACAAGATGAGCCTTAAGTGTGGGGTCGAGGTTAGCCCGACATAGACGAGTTTAGGTATCGCCTTTGGTTCCTGATTTTTTTTTTTTTTTTGGTTGGTTGCGAGGTTTTTAGAGGTCCCTACCCCTTTTATTAGAAATAAAATTGTAAAAAAAAAAAAACATTCTCACTCTCTCAAATATTGCTTACCCCTCGCGTCATCATATATAATTCTTTTTACATCCTCTCAGAAGCAATGCCGGTTCTAACTCTAAAAAATTACATGATGGAATATTAGCTGCAATAGCATCGACTAACTTATTAGATTCTCAAAACGTGGAAGATGTTAATCATGCTCAAATTGGGCTTTCATTCCAATAGCCATATCATCTTTTTGGCTCCATGGTTCTTTGGTCCCTTTTATTTAAGAAGGCTATTACGGTCATTGAATCGGGTTTCCGCGCTTGAAGTCGTCTTGTTCCTTTTCTTAGCCCATTTTCATTCCCTGCTCTCATCGCCAATTCAATAAGGTCTATCGATGGCTTGTTCGCTCTTCCATGGCTAGCCGCTAATACCTTCCCTTCATGATCTCTAATCATCTGTTGCTTCAACCCCCTAGTGACCTTTGAGTGTTCCATCGGTGTTGAGGACATGACTACCCACTTCGGTTTCTAACGCACAAATTGGTGCTTCCTTTGCTTTGTTGCTACCTCCACATTCCACTTATCGGTGAACCTCTCAATCTCGGTCCATACTCCATTTTTATGTCCATCGCCTTCAAACTTTGCTCTCACATCACTAAATAATTGATCGAGATATCTGGCGAACATTCATTGCTTTGTTTTCAAAAATCCTATCATTCCTTGCTTTCCAAATCCAATAAATGAACCCATTCCACATTAGCCTCATCACATCTTTCTCTATTCCTTTCCCCTGCGACACGGCTTTTCAACCCATGAAACCTCCACCCAATTTGCCAAGTAGGTTCTATTCTTCTCGTTGTACCCCATTTTCTCTGCAGAGATATTTCCCATAATGATTGTGGTATAAAGCAACCATGAAATAGATGCTCCTCCGCCTCCAGTTTCTCTCCAAAGAGAATATACAAGTATCCGAAGTCTACAACCTTTTGTTGTTTCATTTTTCCAAATAAGTTTTCAATCCCCACTTAGCCATCCAAATGATGAAGGAATGCACGGAATTTTGTTTGCATACCAAACCAGCTTATGCCATTGAACTTCTTGCCTTACTCCTCTCAAACTCTCATACGTATCCTTCATGCTATACTCACCATTTGTGGATGCAGACCATACTATGTTATCCTCATCCCCCATAATCTCCACTTCATTTTCTATTGCTTTAGTAATCTCTCTATTTGATTCTTTTTTACCTTACTCGTGAACTCCCATTTACCATCTATTATGAAATTCGACACTGTAGCCTGCTTGTTGCATCTCGAATCATATAACAGTCCCTGCGGAAACTTCTCTCTTAATATCCCAAAAGGATGCCATGGTTCATTCCAGAGGCTTCGTTCCTCTACCATTGCCTATCTGGTGGAATACTATATCTGCCGCTTCCTTTCTAGCTTTGAGTATATTCCTCCAACTCGACGAACAATCAATTGGTGTTTTCAGCTGCCAAAAGTCTCTCCCTCCGACTAGGTTCTTTTGTACCCACTTGTACCCTACTTTTCCTGCCTTGGTGATGAGGTTCCATAGTGGTTTCATGGTAGCAGCTTTTATTAACTTTCTCTATACATCAATTCCTAACCCACCTTCCTCATATGGGTAACATATATCATCCCATCCTATCAATGCATGAGATTGTTTACAGTCCGCCCCCGTCCATAGAAAATTCCTAAAAATCTTATTGATGTCATCAAAACTGTCTTTTGGGGTAGTGTGAATGCAGCCATCCAATACACACTTAGGTTATTCAACACCGCCTTCACCAACCGTAATCTTCCCCGCATAAAAGAAATCGCCCTTTTCCAACTTTGAATAAATACCGTGATCTTTGATATTAATGGAAAACAATCGTGGACTTCATCTCGTAGTAATCAAAGGCAGCCACCCTAAGTACTTTTATCGGCAGCTCACCCTTAGGGAACGGCGATTAATGCGCTCTATGGCTATACTTACCCTATCATCCATTCCGCAAAGAAAACATTGCTTTTTGTACATTCACTTCCAACCCCGAGACTCTGCTGAAAATTTGGAGATTATCCTTGAAGTTTAGTGGCGTTCTATTATCTCCATACATGAACACCATCGGATCATCTGCAAAGGATAAATGAGTAATGACCGTTCCGCACACTTAGCATGTAACCGAGCATCGGCCTTCTCTAACACTGCGGATGCATGATTTCGTAAATAAATCCATAACCAACACAAAGAGGTAGGGTGATATTGGGTCACCCCGTCTAATCCCTCTTCTTCCTTTGAAATAGCCATCACGAGGATCCATTTATCATAACAGAGTAAGAAGGTGTCTCCACACACGCTTCACCCATTTAATGAACCTTTCGGCATCCCAACTCTTCTCATTGCAAACTCAACTGATTCCCATCTCAACTTTGAATCATACGCCTTTCTTAAATCCACCTTTGCCGCACATCTTGGTGGATACTCATTCCCTGTGATAATTATGCACTAATTCTTGAGATAAGAGGATATTATCCTGATACTTCTTCCACTTATAAAAGGCTGATTGGTTGAGATTCACTAACTGCTGACATTACTTCCTTCATTCTTCTTGTCATTACCTTGGTTATGCACTTATATATAACCCCACAACAAGCAATAGGTCTATAATATGATAAAGACAGAGGTACTTGTATTTTTGGTATGAGTGTAATACACGTTAGCATTTACCTCACCGAGCATCCGACTCCACGGAGAAAAAATTCTGTATTGCCTTAATGAAATCATCACCAATGATCCGCCATGTGCATTTGAAGAAAAAAAGGAGAATCCATCACTTCCCTCGGAGCTTTTTCATCACCAATGTTTGATAGAGCTTCTATTATCTCATCTCTAGTTACCTCCTCTCAGTAGGTCCGCATAGTTCTTGAGGTTATCTGGCGCCTTTGGGCCAATATCTTGAAAAACTGAAAAATCCACAGCCCCCATCACATTAGGATCAGAAAGGTCTTTGTAATACTCCACACATTCATTTCCAATCTCATTGTAATCTCAGATTACATTACCCCCGAAGTCTCGCAGACATGTGATCTTGTTTGTAGCTCTCCTTGCTTGTACGGTTTTAAAAAATAATAAGTCGTGTTATTATCACCTCCCTATCACTTGATCTCTCGGACTTCGCTCTATACATATCTTCCTCGGTTAACTGCTTGTTGTATAGGCAGTAATCACTTCTCTTTCCTTCATAATAATCTCACGGTTTTGCGGCTGATTTTGTAGTTGTGTTTTGTACCCTATCCATCTCATTGTTTTATTTCTTTCACCCGGTCCACTACACTTCCCACTCGCCTCTCTATTCCATCAGTATAAGAGCTGCTTTCGTTAGTTTTAACTTCCTCATGAAGGTATACATAGGATTCCCTACCACCTCACTTCCCCACGCCGCCAATTTGTATTCATGAACTCCTTCTCTATACCAGAAATTAAAAAATTTAAAGGCTCTTTTTCTTTTGATTCCTCTCGTACCACCGATCTCACAATCATGGGTGTATGGTCTCGAGACAGACTCGCATTCAGAACTCGCTTCATGGTCCTCATATGTCCCAATCCATTCTGAATTCCCCATTACTCGATCTAGTTTACAAACTGATCCGTTCTACTTGCCTTTGTTATTCCAAGTATATAAATTGCCTTTGAATTTAATATCTACTAGTCCAAATTTTGATTAACCACAATCCATAATATCTTCGGTTCTCGTTGTCTAACTTCCAGTCCACCCACTTTTTCATGAGAGTTCAATATGGCGTTGAAATCACCCATTAGCATCCACGGCTTCAATTTGGCATGATAAATCCACTAAGCTTCTCCATAGTTCTCTCCTCGATCTAACCTCTGTACTCGCATATACCACTGATACAACCACCTCCTCTCCTGAAATAGTACTCACCTCCATTGTTATGTGCTGTGTGTCCTTCAGTAACAACTTTGCTGTGCAAGTTCTCGGATCCCAGCAAAACCATATATTACCACCATCGATATCATTGTAAGTGTCCTCCGTCTTCCACTCGATTGAATGTTTTCTCGAGAATTCTATCTCGATTCTTCTTCTTTACTCTTGTTTCTACCAACCCCATCACATTAATGTCATACTTCCTCACCATATCTTTAACTTCAACTTGCTTTTAAAGCTTTGTTGAACCCCCTCGATGTTCCAAAAAGGCGCATTTATCATTTACGGTGTTGGGTTGGTGCTAAGAGGCTTAGTATAGCCTCCTCTTTTTTCGCTCTATCGTCCTCTATACGCTCGTACATGTTTCCTCGGGTCCGGTCCGCGGAGAGTTCAAATGTGCCTCATCACTTAGAGTTTCATTCAGTCCCTCTTCCACATCAGATCCTCCCGAACAAATGTTTGTATCGATTGTCTCCATACATCAACAATATCCTCTTTTTATCATCCTCTCTTTCTGCAAAGTTTCGGTCAGGGTCATCTTCTTGATCACTGCTGCTGCCATTTCTCTTGTGTACTGTGTCGCTATGGCATTCTTCTTCCTTTTCCCCTTTATTACTTCTCACTTTATAGCTCTTTTTCCTCTTCGGAGATTGCCACTCTGTGTCCTCACTAACTGAGTGAATTTCCTGTACTTCTGTGTCCTCTGACACTGCTAATTTCCCCTTACTACCATCTGTTGTGTCTTTAGTATTTACCTTCGCACCCTCTATGATACTCCCCTTTGCTCCCTCTCTGTCAACCCCCTCTCTGTCAGTATCTTTGCATTGTCTTCCTTCTATATTTCCTTCATCTGATTTTTTCAGCCATACTCTTTGTGCCTTTGCCTCTGGTTTTGTGCGCGCTTTGGGCAGAACCATCGATGCCCAAATACCTTACAACCACTACAAAGACGGTGGCTTCCAATTGTACTCGAACTCTATCTTGTATGCGCTCTTCTTTGATCCAATACTACCGATTCCCTCGGGATACGGGCATGAGGTATCTATCTCAATACACACTCTCTCGCATCTGAAGTTCTTGCCATATTCTCCGTTAGTCGATCCGTGAACATCGGTATCCCATCGCACCCTACCTACTTGGCTAAAGCCATTCTTATTCCACATTTCCATAGGTAATCCTTTCATCACTACCCAAATAGGTATCGCTTTCAACTCACGCGTTTACGCCTCGACAAAAGTCTCCAAGGTCTTACAACGAACAACGCCTTTTGCTTGCGATGTGGAAGGATCCAATATCCAACGCTGCCTTGCGTTCGTCTTCCTTCTCAAACTGAAAAGTGAACATTGTATCTGCATAAGGCTTCATAATAAACTTCTTTGTCCTCCATGTTCTCCCTACTATCTCCTTTACATAGTTGTAATTCATCCGTTTTCCCACAAACGACCCAACCACCAGATTCTCGAATTTTTTATTGAACTCTGTGAACTGTGAGCTCTGCACATGGACAATCTGCTTTCCATTGACAACAGTCGGTGGTATGTAACTCAGTTCATCTTTTCCAAAGAGCCCCTTTCCCAATTACCTCTGCCCAAGAGCTTTTGAATCTTGATGTTCCATTAACATTATTCAAATTTTCATTCCGCTCAGCCCCGTACTCTTTCCAAATCACCTCTAACATACCACGGTTATCGGTCATCTCTTTTTCCCTTTCGTTTTGAGATCCTATATCCGTTCTCATCATTGGTGATACCTTTCTCTCTTCGATTCCTTTTTTTCCTTACCGTAATCTTTGCCGCGTCTTCTTTTTAGTTTCTTCAGGCGTTTCTTGGGTGCTTTCGATGGCGTGCTTCCCACTACCAAGTCCTGAGTTTCCTTCCCTTCACCTCATTATGCTCAAGCCCGCTTTCGGTATATATCAAGGGCACGGTCCTTTAATACTTGTTTTCCGTTTGAGTAATGTCCCTCTAGCGGATTGAAATTTCTCTGCAAGTTCTATTCTTTTCCTTAATCTTCCTAACGAACCCAATCAGGTACTTCTTAATGAAAACAGAGTTTACTAAATCCATATCACTCTCCTCACCGATGGTGAAATACTAAAAAGTCATCTTCCTCATCACTAACTCTAGCCTGGTGTGCTAGGGTTTTTTCTTTGAAAATCCTAAACCGCGTGTTTTTTTCATGTTTTTGTGATTATTTTGTAAAAGGCCTAAATACCCCTAAGGTTTAAATCACCCCCCAGAGGCCACCATTAACAACTAACAATCCCACTCTTAGTCCATAGTTGCTTAGGTATATCCATTTTCACCCACACCGGTAAAGCTCTAATTTTGCTTTTATGTTGTTCTAAAGATTCGCACCACTTTTTGCTTTTCTTGTCGGTGCTTGGTTCTCAGGCGTCGCTTTTGAGTGCTCTCGAGGATTGCACTTTGCGGTGGCCTTTGGTTTGGTCGATGATTGGGTCGAGTAGCCGTAGGAGCCGGAGCCGCCTTACGTGGTTACGGCTAACAGGGTCGAGGTGACTCGCCGCTGCCGCGGACAAATGGCCGGGTGGTTTTTCGCAACTCCATTTGGTTGTATGAGAGCCGTGGGCGATCTCGAGGCTTTGTTTGCACGTGACGTTCTCCACTGGGGCGACCTCAAGGATTTGCAATGCTGGTACGACAGCTGCCTTGGTGGAGGTCGGGATCTGGGCTGGTGAGAGGAAGTTCTTGATGGAGCCCCCAGCGTTTTGTTTTGGTGCGCTGGCTCTCACCTCGGCCACCAAGTCTTTGGCCATTGTATAGCTGGTGGGCTCGTTTCTGACGGTGATGGGAGGTTCGGCGATCTTGTTTGCTGCGATGATCTGGTTACAATGATGGGCCTCGAGCTGGTTGCTTCGAAGTTCCATCATTCCCCTTGGGCCCGGAAAATGGATCACTTGGTGCAAAGTGGATGGTATTGCCTGCATTTGATGGATCTACCGTCGTCCTAGAATGGCGTTGTAAGACGACTTGGTATCTATGACGCTGAAATGCGTGTTGAAGCTGACCTTGTCTTCTCGGGAGCCCACTGAGACTGGGAGTATGATGTCTCCTATTAGGTCGCCCCGAGCCATTGAATCCGGGAGGGGTGCGATTGGGTCTATGAAGACCGACTTTGGCGTGTTCATCTCTTGGATCGTGGTGGTAGAAAAAATATCGCAGAGCTGCCAGATCGATCAAAACTTCGCTTACGGTCCGGGCCACCGATTTTGACGTGGACCACGAGTCGTCGTTGTCGGCGGGAGGCAAACCTTGTTGAGGTCGGCCTCGAGAAGGTGATGTCTCCCCGCCCTACGCCTAAATCTGCGTGCGCGGGTGAGGCTTGTGAAGAAAAGTTGTAAACTTCATGAAGGGCGCCAACGCTTCTTCTTCTCGCTAACTTGAGGCGGAATCATCCCGGTGTGATCATGTGGATGGTTCGGTCATGCTTGCGACCTCTTGATGGTCGACGGCGATCTTGACGGAGCGCGTTCGAACGCCCCTCTGCTGTGAGGGGCGACTTTGGGACCGCTGATTGCTCCGGCCGGGGTGGGGATCTGCCAGATTCTCTCGGGCCATGAGCTTGTGACGCAGTCACCGTCGGGTATATTGGTGTATTGCTTGATGTGTCCGGGCTTCAACCAGTCCTCAGAATAATGCTTGAGCCCCCAAAGACACGTCGGTCTCATGGCATCTAGCACGGTGAAACGCGCAGTGGGGCTGGTCGGGGCGATCTGCTGGCTGCCTTATCTCCGGTCGGTAGAAGGCAGCTCGCTTGATCTTTTCTAGTATGTAGCTAGGAGATCTGGTGAGCACGGCGAATTCTCGCTTATTGCTTGGTTTGGGCTTGGAGGATTGCCCTTGTTGTCGGGGTCGCTTTTTAGAGGATGATGTTACCTCGTAAACCTCTCCTTCTTCTGTTTCTTCTTCTTCTTGGTTCTGATCTTTCAAACCTTCTTGCAGCTTGATGTATTTATCAACTCGAAGGCATGTTTCGCCCGGCCGGGTCTTTCGTGAGCCGATCCGCGAGTCGCGGTATTGCGGGGTGCGGCGGTTGTGAAAGCCATCGCGCAAATGACTCTTTGAGACCGCTTCCATGTCCAAAAGTTTTGTTTTGAACCGGCTTAGGAAGGAGCAGAGGTTTCCTCCTTACCAAGAGCGAAATGGAAGAGTGAATCGAGATCACCCTTCTTACGCCCTCATTATGGATGTATTGGCTTGCGAACGTGCCGGGAAAGCCGCTCGCTTTTATTGAGTCCGCCTCGAGGGAGAAGAACCAGTCGAGTGGGCCATCTTTTAGACTCGCCGGAAATAGTCTGCAATGGAGATGGTCGAACTCGTGCACCGTAGAAAGTGCAAGACTTTGAACATATCGGGCTATATCTTTGGCCCGGCATGTCATGTACCGTCGTCGCATTATCGAACCGTGGTTGTACAAAGTCCGAGGAGAGACTTTGTGAAGTATTTCAGCAAAGAAATGGAGATGCGCGGTAGGTTTTCGATCTTTGCACTATCCGGGTGGAATCTTTCTTTACCGCATTTTGTCGAGCCTTTGGTTCAAATTTCGGTGATCTGGTGGATCGACGTTGATGACGCCGCCCCTCTCGCGGTGACACCTAGTGGGTTCTGTGGTATCCACCGCGGTAACGGAGTGTGACGCTTTTCTTACCCGAGCTCAGCTATTTGCTCGCTCAACCGTCCCCTAGTTGGCCTGCTAAAAGGTGGAGTTGAGCTTCGAGGCTTGCCATGCTTCGTGGGCTTGAGAGTTTTGGCTACGATTTGTTTGAAATGGTCCGGTTTCTCAAGTAATCGAGACCACGACGCCCAATGTAAAGGTGTGATATGGTTTTCCTTACAAACAAATACTCAGGGACCGAAATAGGTGGTTGGATGAGACCGAAGTTCGACTTGAGAGCGAACCGCCTACGATCTTACTCCGGGTTGTATGGGGAGAGAATCGAGTCCGGGCGTGAGTTCATAGGAGAGGTATTTATAGAGATCCAGAGTGCATCCTTGCGCACCACGTCAAGGATGTCCCAAATGAGGGTGGAGATTAGGATCACATGTGAGAACCGCCTCCTAGGTCCGGGCCAGAATGATGTGGAGTGGCAACAGCATAAGTAGCTTGCGGCCGTGACCGATGGTCGACGGTCAAGATATGTGCAAGTACACCTTTAGTCATGATTGCTTCGATAAGGAACCCGTGGTCACTTCCTCGTGTAGTTCGGCGTGATACCGCGACCGTCTCATGCGTAGCGTTCTACTAGCTCATGGATCGCGACACGGATCCATAGGTCGATGTGTCATTCCCACCCCCATAGGGCGCTAAGTCTTTGGATAGAGAATATCACTCCCCTACACTTTTATTTAATTATTTAAACGAGGAAGGAGTCTTAAGGCCTATTCATGAAACGAAGTAATTGTCTCTCCCCTAAAGGTCTTAGAATCATTATGGCGTGCTTGCTGAGTGTGAAGTGCTGCTCTGTGTTGTAAGTTGTAACACTATTGTATTTGTATGGAGGAATGATATCTCCTCTCCTTTTAATTTTTTTTTTTTTAATTCATTTTTGTTCATTTATCCGAATGAGCGTTAGCGAATTCTCTTGCGATAGGGAAAAAAAAACTATTTTTATCATTCATCAAATCAAAGAAGATGTAGTGGTAGGATCTGGGATGTCTTATATCAACGGTGAGATGGACCCGAAGCAACACATGTTGCGGAGCGGTGGAGCACATGATTAGTCCGTGGACACTCTTAGTACCTGTAAAGCAACCCTACATGTGGAGAACAGAAAGCCGCGAGATGAAGAAATAGATGGATGGCTGGGATGAGAGAGAATAGTGGTATAAAAAGATAGAGGAAGGAGAGAGAAAAAGGGAGAGCATTATCTAAAGTGAGGCTAGACCTAGAGAAAAGAGAGGAAAAAGAGAGAGTTAGTGAGTGAGATACAACATTTGGCGCCGTTTGTGGGGAGAGAGCAAAACAAAGGGGGAATGGCTACAGTAGGAAAGAGAAGGGTAGGCCGACCGTGAAAGGTGGTGGCGCCGGAGTTGGAGGCAGAAGTTGTGAGCAATGAAGGGGGAGATCAAAGGGAGGAGACAGAGGCGGAGTCGGCCTCGGAGGCCACAAGACTGATGCAGGAAGAGATCGCGAGACTAAGAGAGGAGAACGACGCACTAAGAAAAGAAAGAGAAATGGCGGAGAAAGAAGGGAGAGAAGAAGTGAGTGAGGAGTCAGACAACGAAGAGGAAGGGTCGGACCTCGTCGAGAATCCAGTAGCAGGTCTCACAATGGAGCAAGTGCAAGAAATGATAAACAACGACCGGGAGGCGAATCTGCAAATGACAAAAACCCAAGTGGGCGCGGCTAGTCAGGTGGTGGCAGACCTAAACCGCAATCCACTGGCGGATGCGATATGGGCTTCGGAGGTGCCGAAGCGGTTCAACCAGCCAAGATTTGAAAGGTATGACGGTAAGGAAGACCCAACAAATCATATTCACCATTTTAGGCAACAAATGTCACTCTGGCAGGAAGCGCGGTATGATGGGTTGAGGTGCATGATGTTCCCAGCTAACCTTAAAGGGGGAGCGTCGGACTGGTATTATAGGTTGTCGTCGAAGAGTATCACTAACTTCCAAGAGTTGGAGCAAGCATTTATAGACCACTTTATTCATCAAAAGAGGCGGGTGGTGGACATCGTGGCCTTGTTCAATGTCAGGCAAAGGTCAGTGGAATCGGTGAGGGAGTATCTGTGTCGCTTCAAGGCCGAGACCTTGAAGGTGGAGAATTTGGATGAAAGGACGATAGTGATAGCGTTCGAAAGGGGTATGCAACTAGGAACGGGGGTCCATCAATCCGTTGCAAATAATGAGATTGCGACCTTGCACGAGTTATATCCGCGGGTGGAAAAGTACATTAGATACAATGATACAATGCAGAAGGATTCGAAAAGGTTAGCAAAGGCAGTATCATCTGTTGAAAAGGAGGGGGATCGTGGGAAGACGAAATCGTCGGATAAAGGCAACAGAGGGTACCGCGGATACTCGTCGCGCCTGGAAAGGAGTAGAGAGGGAGCGCAGAGGGAACAAAGGGAAAGAAAACCATACCGCTAGATCGAATATACGCCTTTGAACAGGCCGTTGAGTGAGATATTGCCGCTGATAAAGAACGTCCAAGGGTATGAGGGACCGCAGAATACGCCGATGGAGATGCCGAACAAGCCGTACTGTGCGTACCACCAGGTATGCAACCATAAGACTAATGATTGTTATGCGTTAAAATGGTTGGTTCAGAGGTTGGTGGAGAAGGGGATGACCAAGTTTGTATTGGGCCCTGAATGAGGAGTCGGGACCAGCCCAAGGGTATTGGGAACCATTAATGTGATTTTCAGCGGGGAAGTTCTGAACCATAACGCGCACAGAGATAAGGTGAGAAGGACGTCGAGTATACAACAGATCAATGAGTCTACCAGAGGTCCGCGGTCCAGTTCAATGTCAACAGAGGGAGGGATAAGATTGTGTTTTCAAGCGTGGACCTTCGAGCTGTCGATACTCCCCATGAGGATGCGCTGGTCATTACCGTGGCGATGGGCAATTATATTGGCAAAAGGTGTTGATTTATTGTGGCAGTGCAGTGGACTTGCTATTTAGGGGAGTTTTAGACGAAATGAGGATTGACCCGGGGCAGCTTAGGCCGCCGCGGTCCAACTTGTATGGGTTTAATGGGAGCGTCGTGGAACCTATGGGAGAGCTTCTGCTGTCCATGATGACAGGGCCGGTGACGGTGTTCTCTCGATTTATGGTGGTAGATGGCAACTCCCAATACAATGCGATACTGGGAAGGAGGTGGATCCATGAGATGAAAGCGGTGCCATTAACTTACTATCAGGTGATTCAGTTCCCCACATCAACGGGAATGTATGAGGTCCGTGGTGATCAAGTGGCCTCTAAGAATAGCCATCAGGATAATGTTAAGAGGATGGTCCGCGGACTTGGAGGAGATTTGCCCAACCCTAGGAAGAGGCAAGCATAACAATTACAGTGCGCCGCCTTGGAGGCAGAGGCGAAGTAATAATGGGACCAAAGACCCTGGACGAGGTGGAGATAGTGAACCTAGGGGTGGGAGAAGAAGAGAAA
Organism: Coptis chinensis; assembly: GCF_015680905.1. Classification (NCBI taxonomy): domain Eukaryota; kingdom Viridiplantae; phylum Streptophyta; class Magnoliopsida; order Ranunculales; family Ranunculaceae; genus Coptis; species Coptis chinensis. The sequence continues at coordinate 97,527,662 of NC_141459.1, forward strand.
TTTACATCAGTGGGATCCAATCCACCGGAGGAATGGAAGAGTAAGTTGATACAGTGTTTGTCATAGAATCGGGATGTTTTTGCGTGGGGGATAGAGGATATCACAGGGTTGGACCCCGATTTCGCATGCCACCGTCTGCATATGAGGGAGGGTGCGAAACCAGTAAGGCAGAAGATGAGGAGTGTGAGGCCGAAGTACGCAGAGGGGATCTGCGAGGAGGTGGCCAGGTTGAAGGGAGCGGGGATCATCATAAAAGTAGAGTTCACAGACTGGTTGTCTAATGTAGTCGCGGTACCGAAGAAGAATGGCAAGGTTCGGATGTGTGTGGACTTTATGGATGTTAACTTGGAACGTCCTAAATACAATTATCCTATGCCGCAAGTAGATGAGCTAGTAGATAAAACCGCAGGGTACAAAGTGTTTTCATTTATGGATGCATGCTTCTATGGGATACAATCAAGTGGCAATGTATGAACCGGACCAAGAAAAGACATCCTTCATGGTGGAAAGGGGGACCTACTATTATACGAGAATGCCCTTTGGGTTAAAGAACGCGGGGGCTACCTTCCAACGGTTGGGGGAGAAGATGTTCAAGAACAAAATTCGAAGGGGAATCGAGATATATATAGATGATATGGTGGAGGAGAGTATGTCGGAGGAAGAGCACTTGGCAGGTCAAAGGGAGACATTCGGTATACTGCGAGCACACAATTTGAAACTCAATCAAAAGAAGTGTACATTCGGAGTAACCACTGGCAAATTTCAGGGGTATATTGTTACACAGCGGGGGATAGAGGCTAATCCCGAACATATAAGATCCTTGGTGGAAATGCCTTCGCCTCGGACTGTTAAAGAAGTACAACGACTGGCAGGAAGGGTCGCGGCACTAAACAGATTCATTTCAAAGTCGTCCGATAAATGCCGGCCACTGTATTGGTTGTTAAGAAGCATCATTGATTTCTCTTGGACGGCGGAGTGTGAGAAGGCATTTTAGGAATTAAAGAGGTATCTCGGGGAGGCTCCATTACTGTCACGGCCTGAATTAGGAGAAAAACTATATTTATATTTGGGGGTTATAGAGTATGCGATCAGCTCGGTCCTCGTCTGTGTTGAGGATAAGATGGAAAAACCGGTGTACTTCCAGAGCAAAACCTTGTTGGATGCTGAGACGAGGTACATTCGAGTGGAGAAGTATGCTTTGGTGCTAATTTTCTCAGCTTTGAAGCTGAAGCCATATTTTAAGGTGCATGCGGTGGTGGTGGTGACAAATCTTCCCCTCAAACAAGCCCTGAAGGCCAAGAAGTCCGGAAGAATGCTGAAGTGGGTCGTGATGTTAACTTCATATGAAATCCAATATCAGATCAGGACATCGGAGAAAGCTCAAGCAGTACGGAGTTCTTGGCGGAATTCCCAGCCAAGGATCCCACGTGGGGGGAAGAAATGGTCCTGGAACCTGAACGAGAAGTGGAGCAGGATCCCTTAAACCCATGGGATGAGAGGAACGGGTGGAGAGTGTTTGCGGATGGGTCTGCAACGGATACGGGCAGTGGAATTGGGGTGGTGCTAGTTACTCCGGAGAACAACAGAATAGAACAAACCATGAAGCTGGGATTCGCAGCATCTAACAATGAGTCGGAGTATGAGGTAGTGATAGCGGGTTTAAGGATGGCTGAGGGTTTGGATGTGAAAGAGCTTACACTATATTCAGACTCGAATCTGGTGGTGTGCCAGGTGAACGGCGGTTTTGCAGCTAGGTGTCCTTGGATGGCAAAATACTTGGAGGTTGTGCATATGTGGGCTGCGAAGTTCACGAAGGTCAGATTCGTACATTTGAATCGCGGGGAGAATTGGCATGCAGATGCCTTGGCTTACGTAGCTGCGGCCATGCTTGGGTTAGAGGAAATAATGATCAAAGTGGGGAGGTTGGGAGGGACTGGCGGAAGTGATGCATACCAGAGCAGAATATGGTGGATAGATGGAGCCCATCAAGCGCTTTTTGGCCGGACAGGAGGTGAGTGAGAAAAAAGAAAGGAGAAGATTGGAACAGACTTCACAAAGGTATACACTACTAGATGGATAGTTGTATAGAAAGAATTTCAATGGGCCTTTACTGAGATGTCTGGGGTCGAAGCTGGCACATGAGATGCTGGCAGAGTTGCATGAGGGGGATTGTGGAAGTCACTGAGTGGGAAGGACCACGACACATCGGCTAATAACACAGGGTTACTTTTAGCCTCACATGAAGAGAGATGCTATGGAATTTGCTAAGAAATGTGAGAAATGTCAGAGGTTCGCCCAGTTAATATTCGCTCCGGCCGAGCCGCTGCATAATGTGTCTAGTCCATGGCTGTTCGCGATGTGGGCCTTGGACATTGTAGGCCCGCTACCCATGGCCAGCGGCAAGAGGAGGTTCATGTTGGCGGCCACGGACTATTTCACAAAGTGGATTGAGGCCGTACCATTACAACAGTGAAGGAGGCTCAAGTGATCAAGTTCCTATGGGAGAACATTATATGTCGGTTCGGGCTACCGTATGCTATCATCGCGGACAATGGAACCCAGTTCACAGGGTCCAAGGTGAAGGATTTTTTACAAGCCTATCATGTGAAACAGGGATTCCCGGCCCCATACAACCCCGAGGATAATGGACAAGCCGAATCTTCCAACAAAACCATACTAAACAACCTCAAGAAGAAACTAGAAGATAAGAAGGGGGCGTGGGCCGATGAGTTGAACTATGTGTTGTGGGCTTACCGAACCACACCACGGACAACCACCAAGGAGACTCCATTCTCGTTAGCATATGGTATGGAGGCATGTGTTGTGGGCTTACCGAACCACACCACGGACAACCACCAGGGAGACTCCATTCTCGTTAGCATATGACATGGAGGCAGTGATACCGTCGGAAATGGTGGTGGCCACGACCCGCACAAAAGCTGTCGAACAGGGGTTGAACTGGGGCATATTGTCCAGGGACTTGAATTTGGCTAAAGAAAGAAGGGATTCAGCGCGCATAAGGCTAGAATAGTATCATCAACACCTCCAAAGACAATACAACAAAAGGGTTAAGCTACGATGATTCAAAGTTGGGGATTCCGTGCTTCGCAAAGTGACCCCCAGCACCAAGAAAGCAAGCGATAGGAAGTTGGATCCGAATTAGGAGGGGCCCTACGTTGTGGTGGATACAGGAGGAGCAGGCACCTACAGGTTGCGAACCACGGAAGGAAAATTGATTGAGAGGCCTTGGAATGTGAGACTATTGAAGAAATTTCATGAGTGAATGTAATGAAAGACTTGAGCTATTTGTAAATATATAATACCATAGAACTTTTGAGGGGGCAATATTGCTTTGAGTTTCGAGTTAGCGTCAGAACAGAGACTGCAGGAGGGGATGAGCCCTTCGCGGGCATGAGGTCCAGATCGAGTCGGGGCAAGAGGAGTTCCCTCGTTCGCGGATGAGAGGTCCAATCACCAACAAGGCAAGACGAGTTGTCCCTCTTTGGACATGAGGTCTGAGGTGAGCTGGGGGCAAGGTGAGTTACCCCTTTCACTGACATGAGGTCCGAGTAGAGCAAAAGGGCAGGGGGCAAGAAGAGTTGCCCCCCCTCGCCCCCTAAGGCAAAGAAAACAGTACAATCTCCCTAGTTTGCAAAGGCCCAAAAGCCCATAAAACATATATAAAAGCAACGTAAGGGAATTTATATTTCATCAAAAGAGTTAAACACAGAAGAAAGACAGCGGTGTGAGAGAAGACCAAAAACTTGACACTTCCTTAATACATTGTGGCACAACGGATCAACATACAAAAAGGTGTAACATTTCAACAAGTTCAAAGATCACAGTCAAATACAAAGATGGGGTAGCGATTAAACACTTTCAGAGATCACAACGTCCGCGGCTTCCTCGATAACCGCATCATCGGATGTCTTAATAACCTCGATAAGGGCAGTAAGAGTTCCAGGTTCCAAGGCCTCAGTAGGGTGGATGGGCCCCTCGGGTACTAGAGCCACTGCGGATCCGCCAATGGGGGCAGGCTGTTCAGGAAGCAGAAGGCCCTCTTTGATAAGGCGGTCGTGTTCTTCCTTGATCTTTTTGGCCACCCGCTTATCGGCCAGGGATTTAAAGCGCTCTTGAAGTTGGTCTATGTCCGACTCGTGCTGCTTGAGAAGAGCCGCGATAGCGTCCTTGTGCTGCTGAGAGAGGGTGGCCATGGCTTCAGTATGCTGCTAGAGGAGGGCCTCTCGCTGATTGCTTAGGCGATCATTGACCGTGTCCATGTAGGCCTGGTGGGAAGCCTCAGCAGATGGAGCTCATCCTGAACCTTAACCTTATCTAGGGCAGCAGCTTCCAGGTCTTGTTTGAGTTGAGCACAGGTATCCTCCAGTGTGTCCACCTTGGATCTGGTGCCAAACAGTCGTGGATCATGTAAGATATGTCCAGGCTCATCTGAGAAGATGAGAGGAGTTACACAACTGAGAGTAAAGATGAAAACAAAAAGAAAGGCGAAAAGGAAAAGCACCTTCTCCCTGCCGGTGTAGAAAGAGGTCCGGTGGTGATCGAATGAACCTTCTTCTGCATATGCTATATGTCCTTAGGGAGGTGGGACTCATATAACAGAGCGGAAGGCAGGAGGGTTGTCTGCGGTTTCTTTTCCAGGCTGCTGCGTAAGGCGAGCAAGAGGAGCAAGAGTGGTGGGAATGGAAGACTGGGCAGTGGAGACTAGTTCATCGGACGCAGAGGTCCGCGGACGCTTAAGAAGCGGTCCAGATTAAGAAGTGGGAGGTGCGGTAGGAAGGACTTCAGTTACCGCATCATCATCGGAGTCGCTGTCAAATAGCTTCCTCTTAGAGACGTTCATATCTGAGTAGGGGGAGTCCGCAGTAGGAGAGTGAGGGGAGAGGTATTGGTCCTCCCAGGTGGTCAGTGACTGATAGGAGCGAGAAGCGGGGCGGACAGAGGGGGAAAGAGGAGTGGGACGTGCTGGTTTGCGAGTATTAGTGGGAGGTGGACGATGTTTTCTAGTGTGGGGCTTAGGTGTTGGAGGAGAATCCCGAGGTTTACGCTCTTTGGGAGGGGAGGTGGGCGGTAAAATGGGCCGCTGTATGTACCAATGGTTTGCAGTTGAGGGTCTGATAGTAGCGGAGTGCAAGTATGAGGGTCGACTCCAAGTACTGCGGCTTAAGAGGGACCTAAATCGCGGAGTTTTTAGAAGATGGAAGAGCTCACACCAGCATAAATGTGCGACTTCAAATCCGGTCTCCAACCTGAACAGAGGAAGAAAAACCAGGATATTAGGGTTCATTCAGCGAACTACACATACAAGGGGAGAAATTCAAGGGGGACTCACTGTTGGGCAGAAAGGCAAGATGATTAAGAGTCAAGTCAGGGGAGAGATCCGCGAACAAAAAGTTTCCAGATATGTACAGCGGATAGTGGTGCCACGTCTTGTCTGAAGAGGTGACGCGGAGGACAAATGACAGTTTCTTAGGGCGAACACAAAAAGAATGATAACCTACACTGACATCTTTGGTGCTTTTCTTTATATAATAATGAGCGACCATGTCGCAGCATGTTATTTTGGGTACACCGGAGATATTGTAGTGGTTCGCGGCGTACATGACTCGCCAAAATTACCGATGCCCTGACAAGGAGGGATATTGAAGTGATTGCATACCTCGACATCCAAGAGAGTTAAGGGGAAGCGAAGGCCGGCGACGATCTGCCCGACCGTGGCTACAAGACACCCCGGCTTGTATGGGACTAAGTGTGGGAAGTAGGTGAGGTCAGGTACGTGTTCCAGGATGACATCAGCGGGGATGCCGTAAGCAGCCTTAACCGCTTCTAAATTAGGTCTACGACTATGCGGCGGTGGGGGAGGGAGAGCCAATTGCTGCCTTGAGGTGGAAGGGGCCTTGGAGGGGTCAAGGGGAGGGGGTGAGGCAACCGTATTAGAAGGGGAGGAGGACGAGTAGCCGGAATCGGACTCCGACATCAGAATGGGACGTCGAAAAAGAAGATGGACAATTTTAAGAAAAGGGAAAGAGAAATCGAAGCAATGTGACTAAAGAAAAACAGCGTAAGAGAGATAGCTCGGGGAGAAGACCAACCTGTGAATGCTAAAATCATCCCGGTGCTGGAGCGCAGGTAGTGGAACAGGCACAGGGAGCAATAAACACCAACCGGAGATACGAGGGTGAAATGAGGAGTAGATAGGAAGCAAAACGCAAGAGAAAGAGTATGAATGGGAAAGGAGGAAGTTTGAGTGGGCTCTTATAAGGGGAGGGGCAAAACCATAATTTGGAGGTGCTGAAATCGAGGAGACACCAAAAAGGACCAGCCAAAAAGCAACACATGGACGCATAGAAATCGAAGGGGCACTGACCCCTTGCGCGTGTTGGACACACGTGGCCCAATTTACAGTGGGGGTGCAGGGTATCGTGGATGTCAAAGAAGGGGATTGAGGGGACTCTTGAACCCCCAATAGCATGCATATCGCGACCTCGAGAGGGGGCATCTGTAGTGGTAGGATTTGGGATGTCTTAGATCAACGATGAGATGGACCAGAAGCAACACGTGCTGCGGAGCGGTGGAGCACAAGATCAGTCCGTGGACACTTAGTACCTATACGGCAACCCTACACATGGAGAACGGAAGGCCGCGAGATGAAGAAACAGATGGATGGCTAGGATGAGAGAGAATAGTGGTATAAAAAGATAGATGAAGGAGAGAGAAAAGGGGAGGGCATTATCTAAAGTGAGGCTAGACCTAGAGAAAAGAGAGGAAAAAGAGAGAGTTAGTGAGTGAGATACAGCAGACAAATTCTGATTCCGTTGCGAGAGTTCTTCAATTATTTCCCTTATTTGCCGTTTCTGAGGATTCTCTCGACGGTGTGTTACTACTCTTCCATCAATTTCATCACTTTCTTCTTTCTCCATTCGTTCGTAGTAGTTACCCAAGCATCTGAGAATGTGAAGTTGCCTTCATCTTTGGAAAGAATTTGTCTTCTTAATATTTATTTCTCCATCACATTCTTCTCTGTTTAACTTTGGCGACTTTTCTGTTTGGAAGAAGAAATCTCCCTTTTAACCGCATTTAATTTTTTTGCATATTGATGTTTGCTTCGATATGTACTCGATCACTATGGGCATTCTCCATTTTGTAGGCCTAACAACAAATGTGAAGCTACTATTGAAAATAATCCAAGACCATAATAGTGCTTTCCCTAAAGAAGATGGAGGCCGAAAAATGCAAAGAAGAGTTGCTGGAATGCTCACCATCCTTGATGATGTTAAACACCGAATCCAAAAGTCACAATCTTCTGACAAGAAAAGGGAAGCTCAGCTCAATTCCGTTGATGCTTCACTGATCTTAAGCCTACTCGTATGCCCAAGGACAAGAAGCCACCAGAACCAGTACTGGATGAGAATCAGTTACAAAATGAGCTTAGCGATTGCTCAGTTGCTCGAAAAAGCCTTGAGAAGATGTTTTCAAGTTTGGGGAAGGAAAAGTCGATTATGTTAGCTGAACTTGCAAAAAAAGTTTAGGAACTGAATAACATGGAAGAGCAATTTAATGACTTAAAGAGCAAAATGCAATGATGTTGGAGAAGGTTCAAATTTGCGCTTCTAAACACAAAGATAAAAAGGTTGTTGGTGGTGACTCCCTAGGGAGCGAACTTCTCCAATATCGTAATAAAAACTCGCTGAGCAGTTCCCTTAAATCCCTTGATGGCTATCGATCAACAAAAAGAAAAATGAAGGAAGCACAAGATGAAAATGCAAGATACCGTGCAAAGGTGAAGGAAGTGGCTGAAGAAATAGTCAGAGGCCTCAAACGCATTCATGTTTTTCAACAACGCAATGCTAGAAGGGTAAATGTGGTCACAGGTTCGTCCTTGTTTAATGGACAATTTTCTTCAGAGTGCCCAAATATTTTACAAGCTCCACACTGCTCTGGTATCCAGTTGTAGGCCAAACTAATATCTTCCTTGTTCTATGTAGAGGTATGGATTTTGTGTCTACGACCTGATGTTGAGTTTGGTAAGGAATGGCTGCACTCTTTCTTTGGATAAGAGTTGCCTACGTATCAAGTTCCTTGGGTAAATTTGAATCAAGCCTTACATAGTTCATCTCTCTCTACTTATAGATGTTTGAGCTGACTTTTCTTATTTTCTCCAGGCCGTTGTCAAGTGTAGATCCATATTTTGTGCTATCTTAATGATTCGACATTACTTCTGATGTTATAAAATAAATGTCTCCTTGATTGGTGCGTTGATTGAGCTTCAGGATCACTGTAGATCATTTGCTTTCATATATGGTTGTATCTGATGTTTGGGATGACCTGAGTCTGGGTCGTTGGTATGTCATGGTGGCGTGGTACGAGCTGGTGATGTACGAGCTATGCAGATACAACCTGGATTGTGGACATGTGTGCCGTAGTGATATGTTTGAGAACGGAGGGTACTTATACAGATCTTTTATTTTATTTATTTTTTGGACAGCTGTCGTGTGAAAAGAAAAAATAAAATAAAGCTTTTAACACGTGTCGCACAGCTGGTTTTGTTTGAACGATTGGGAAAATATGCGGGAACTATTGGATCTGATCCATAGGCCCAAAATCGCGGCAGTTTGTGGGCGAGGTTATGATTACGTTTTGGGGAAGGCAAAACATTTTGTCTGTTTTTGAGATTTGTGCAGCTAAAGGGTTTTTGCGTGTGAAGGTTTTTCATTTCTTCATTCTATCAACAAAGGAAGAAAAAGCAGAGTGAAAGAAAAACCTTTCCAACCTTTCGTCTTCACGTGCGTCTCTTTTGAACTTCAAAAATTTGATCTTTTGTTTCTTTTACTTTTGTAATGTCGATTACTAGTGATAGTTTGAGTGGAAACGTGGAGTTGGATCAGTGGAAAGAGAGAACTATAAGTGATGGAGATGATGGCGTTAGGGCACATAGTGGAGGTTAGGCGTCATCGTCCTCTTCACTGGAGACGATGACTGAGGAGGCGGTGTCTAGGTCGGTGTTTGATAACTTTGGGGACTTGAGAAGGGAGTTTGGGATTGATAGCCCCGATCTGATGATATACGACTTGAGTGGTGAGAAGAATGTTTTTGATTTATATTATGTGCCTCGAGATGGTGGGGTTGTAATTAGGGGTGGCAGTTTTGTACACGACCCGCTAACCCAACACGAACCCGACACGAAATTAGCGGGTTTGGGTTGGAAAAAAAGGCTTTTGGGTCATTTAAGGGTTGACCCGCCAAACCCATCAAATAAATGGGTTGGGTTAGGGTCACACATGTTAACCCGGGTAACCCGTTAGTATACCCGATTAGTTCCCGGTCCAATGGGTCGGGTCATCAACCCGTGACCTGTATGACCTGTTTTAAGTCCTTAAACATATATGTTTCCGAATTTTATTAAATCTCATAATCCCAATTACCTAAAAGAAAATACTAAACAGAAAATGATCAACTAGATTTAGAAGGATAAGCTGGCAATCCAGCATATAGAATATTATAGATTCATTCAATAAAATATATTATCACGTACATTAACATTGAACCCTTACCCTAGTCTCAATTATATAAAGAGAACAATGAAGCCGTCAAAGTCACAATAATATTTGCATTTATTTAATAATAGGTTTGCCCACAGGTAGCAAAGTGGATAAACTGGACATGCATGGTTGTTGTTTCTAGTTTGGTTATGTTTTTTGTTTGGTTAACAGGTTGTTTCACTTGTTTGGTTCAAGCGTTCAGCAGATGCATGTGCTTCAACAACTCTGCGCACTTTTGCAAGTTCTTTTATTATTTAGATTAATAAATATTATTTATCCAAAAAAAATATAAAACTTACGGGTTATCTGTTAACCCGATCCGAAATTGACCCGCTGGCTTAGCGGGTCACCCGTTGGGTAACTCGTTACATATGCGGGTTGGGTTTGGGTTTGACAAACTTGACACGATTAGTAATTGGGTCGGGTTTGGGTTTGCTCTCCTAACACGTGACCCGAGTATGACACGACACGAACTCGACCCAACACGACCCATTGCCACCCCTAGTTGTAATTATGTATGGCTAACTGAAGGCGGGGTTGAGGTTGCCATTCTCACGTCTGACCTTGGAAGTTCTAAACTTTTGTGGGAAGGCACCTTTGTAATTTGTGGATAATAGTTGGAGGGTGTTGCATGTTCTGGATCTGTTGAGACTGAGAGGTTACAATATTTGTTTGTTTGACGTGCTGGAGCACTTTACTGTGAAAATATCTTCTACTATGAACTTTGGTTTCCAAGTGATGAGGGGTAAATCACCGGTGATAGTTGGTTTGAGTAAAGAGGAGTGGTGGCGTAGGCCTTTGTTGATTGTGGAGAGTTATTGTCCTTCTGGATGTGAATTAGAGAATCGTTGTGTGAGGACTGATGGTAGGTCATTATCTGTGGGGGTCATTTTCATGTGTAGGTAGTTCTACTTGTGTAAGTTGTTTGTTTATGTAGGTAGTTTACTTTTGTAGGTCGTTTGTTTTGGTTATGAGTTGATATGATTACGTTCTAACATTTGTTTGTTTTGCAGAGTTCGTAATTCGTGGTCGAACTTCGATGGGGGCTATTAAAGACTTTGCTAGGTTGAGTTGGGAAGAAAAATCGTCCTTGTTGGAGGAGGTTGCACACTACTTCAAGAGACGAGGTGGTGCGAAGATCAACAGGAAGAAAGCTGAGCAGAAGAAGAGGGCTCGAAAGCTAGTACTTGATATCTCTAATTCTAGCTTAGATACTGAGATGGAGAGAGAGGACCAAAGGAGAGCACCTATTTCTGGAGTGAGAACTGCTGGAGGAGGCTCTGGTAGCCGTCCTATGTCCAGACGAGCTGAGGTGGGTGAAGGTGATAGGGCTGGTCGTGGAGGTGGGAGTGCTGGGGGAGGTGGTGATGCTCCCGCTCCCTTTCGTAGGCCTTAGCTGAAGAGGCGATCTGAGGTGGTTGAACCTGAGGGGGCTAAGAGGACCCGAACTGGGTCTGAGGAACAACCTGTTGTGGTGGAAGGTCGTTCGTTGTCAGGTCGGGCTCCTTTGAAGAAGATGAACTTGAAAGAGCTGGCTGTTGATGTGGGCGTGGCTGATGCCCGGGGCAAGAACAAAGTTAGTGAGACTGAGCCAGCAGCTCAAAAGTATAAGGGGTCGGGTAGTGCGGCCCCAAGTGACAAGAGTGGTGATTCTAGGGGTGCAAACGAATAGGTTCAGATGCGGATATGCCTGTATCCGAATCCGAATTCGAAAATTTATACCTATATCCGAATCCGAATCCGAATCCGACGGATATTAAAAAATTTATTTGAATCCGATTTGGATATCGGATAATATCCGATCCAAAAATTAAAATTAATTAAAATTTTATTTGCTTTGAATAATTCATTTTACCACTATAAAAACTATTATAAATATATATATTTGTCATTTATTATTATTATTTTGTTATTATAGTTTTATATTATTAGTTTATGATTTTATATAATATTTTATACAATAAAAAAATAAATTATATATAATAACTATTAATTTTTTAAATCGGATCGGATATTATCGGATGCGGATATGGTAGTATCCGAAACCAGTTCGGACATAAAAAAAAATATCCGAATCTAAAATTTTCGGATAATATCTGATTTTTCGAATACGAATTCGAATCGGATTCGAATATTTTGATATCCACTTGCACCCCTAGGTGATTCTGAAGTTCTGGATAGAACGGTCATCACCTACTATAACCCGCAAGTGGGTTGACGCGGCTAGTGAAGAATACGGACTGTAGCTTCAAGTCTTCACTAGTTACGAATGGGCTGCTGGAAAGTATTACCATGGATGGAGATAGGCACTAGTTGGAGACTGGGAAGGACATGGAGGCAAACCTGAAAGATATGGATCGCTCGCTATGCTTTGTAAGTGTCTTTCCAATCTGACTTTTATTTTGTGTTTTGAGTTGTTGCTTTTTTTGACTTATTTTGTTGGTTTGTTAGGTCCTAGCCATGTATAGGAAGTTGAGGGAGATGTCAACTATCTCCGACGTGTACAAGAAGGAGTTGGAGATTACGAAGGAGGCTTATGACAAGCTGCTGGTTGTGCAAGAGGTTGAACGGGCTGAAAGTGGTGGGGATGAGAGCTCAGGTCGGGGATCTGGCTGGGAAAGTGGCTTTGTTGCAACCGTTTCTTGATGCTTCAAGGGTGGAGGTAGCGCATTTGGTTGCTGAGAGCAAACAATTGCAGGCTGTTGCTGAACGAGCTCAGAATGAATTCAACGACCTGGTCGGTCTCGTAGAAAGTGGGGATGTCTACGTTCTGGTGGATGATTATATGACACTAGAACGTAAGTACAAAACCCTCAAAAGGTCTGTTGAAAGTGGGCTGCAACAGTTACTGTGGAAAGTATTATTGCAGATGCTAGTAGACGATCTAATCTACCAATCGGTCGGGGTGCTGCTCCTGCTGCTCTGCCCACTGAAGATGTTGCCACATAAGTGCTGAATGCAAGTGGTGATCCGGCTAGCAGTTCTGTTGGTGAAGAGGGCTGCCAACTGGACCCCTTGAATATGGAAAATCTTCCTTGTGTCAATTGATCTTATTCTTCCTTTGTAAGATGTTGCCACATAAGTACTGAATGCAAGTGGTGATCCGGCTAGCAGCTCTGTTGGTGAAGAGGGCTGTCAACTGGACCCCTTAAATGTGGAGAATCTTCTTTGTGTCAATTGATCTTATTCTTCTTGTAAGTTGTTTTCATGATGGATGAAGTGTTTGAATAATATTCTTTTTTGTTGTTGATATTGATACTTTTTATGGGGATGCTGAGGTCGTTTTCCCAGGATACCTAGGGGCCTATAACGTCTAACTGAAATTGTATTAAGTGAAAATATTTAAATTACTTACTTGCTTTTGAATGAGATTGTCTTTGAATTTTGCATGAATGTGATTGGTTCCATTGCTTTTTTATTTGTTATTTGACGACCTGTGATGCATAGTAGTAGACTCAACGACCTGTTGAACTTCGTTAGATCATCTGATGCTTGTAGGTCGTAAGTGTCTGTCTACGGCCTGATAGATGCGCGTAGTTAGCACCTAGGTTTCCTTGTGTCCTTAGGTGTGTGTATTGATTGAATGGTTCCTTTTGGGGGAACTTCTTATTGATTCTTGATTGATAATTAGCCTTTGAGTGGTAATTATAGTTGAGTCAAACTTAATCCTTTCAAAGGCCTTAAGTTAACTTGTGGTCCTTGGGGGGTACCTTGGATTGTATTTGACTGATAATTAGCCTTTGCATGGCAATTATAGTTGAATCGTTCTTAACCCTAGCGTTGGTGTTAAGTTGATTTGCGGTCCTTTTGGGGGACCGTGGATTGAATTTGACTGATAATTAATCACTGAGTGGTAATTATAGTTGAGTCGTGCTCAACCCTGGCGTTGGTGCTAGGTCGGCTATTTTGATATCCCAGATCGGGCAGCGAGTGTAAGATGCGTGGTACTCATGTAATGCAAGGATAACATATATACGCGAAATGCTGATGAAATTTTATTCAATTGATTGATACATCTGGAGACAGATTATTGGTAAAAATGCTTGAGTAGAGTTATATTCCAAGGTCGGGGAAGCACATCACCAAGCTGAGTTTTGATCTAGTACGCTCCATTTCCAATGACTTTGTGAACTATGTATGGGCCTTCCCAAGTTGGGTTAAGCTTGGCTGGTGCTAAGGTCTTTTTGAGGACTAGGCCGCCAGCTTGAAAAGATCTTGGGGCGACTTTCTTGTTGTAAGATCGTTGGATTGTTTGGTGGTACCGAGCAAGGGATATTGTAGCTGTTTTCTTTCGCTCCTCTAGGATGACGACTTCTTTGGCTAAGATGTTGTCACTTTCTCTTGATTCGACGATGTCAAAACGTGTGGTTGTGACTGTAAGTTCTGATGGTATGACTGCTTCTATTCTGAAGCAAAGTGTGAAAGGAGACTCATTGGTACTGGCTCGGGCTCTTGTTCTGTATGCCCATAAGATGTTCTCAAGTTGTTATGGCCATTGGTTTTTCTTGCTCTCCAATTTCTTTTGGAGATTTTTTTTGATGGATTTGTTTGTGGCCTCTCCTTGGCCATTGCTTTGTGCATATCTAGGTGCAGAAAATACTTGAGTGATGCGCCATTTTTGTAGGAATGCCTAGATGCCCAATAATTTAGAAACAAACTCGAGCACCATAACGTCTTCACATATACACCCTTTTAACCACATGGTCGTGGGTTCATATCCGTGGACAAACGGTGCCATTGTATGACCTCAAATTTCTTAGTGTCTATCTCCTCCTTACTAGGGTTCCTTCTCCTTTTAGTTAACTTAGAGCAAGTTCAATGGAGAGCTGCTAAAAGGTGCCACATAGGTCTTTTAGCTTGCCCAGCCAAATTTGGCACCCCAAAATAAAAAAAACCAATCCAATCGCGTTTTCTGTTTTGAAGCGCTAAATGATACGGACGACATAGTTTCCGCCGTCCGTCTATTATTTTGTAACTTAAGTTGAATTTTTTTTGGATGGATGACACAATTTCTGCCGTCTGTCGAAATTTAACACACAGACAGCAGGCATGAGAAACTATGTGGTCTGTCTCCCAAACTTATTATAGCAGCTGCTAGCGAAGGTCTTAACTTTGGTTGGGTTTTTGACTCATTCCAAATTTAAGACCCTTTTAGCAGCCCCATTGGAATGACATTTTTGTGGTTGGGGTGCTATATTTGCCTTTAGCAGCCCATTCCCCCATTGGACTTGCTCTTATCTTGTTCATTTTTATACTTTCCAGTCTGCAAACTCCCTTTAGAGCACTCCCAATGCAAGTGAATATCAATGGGATGTGACAATATTCACCTCAAATGGTCAAAAACCTTTGCCCAATGCAAAGGTGAATATCAAGGTGACTATTTTCCAAAGTCAAAACGATAGTGAAACCTTCAGCCGAGATAGTGGCTGAGTTGCAAACTTCAGTCGGGATGTTAGATTCCGTCTTGTGTGTTTTTTTTAAAAAAATTTGTTTTTTTTTCGGACGGAATATTTCATTCCGTCTCATGTGTTTTTTCGACTTTTTTTCGATTTTTTTTTTAACTTCAGATGGGATGTTTCATTCCGTCCGGTGCGTTTTTTCGATTTTACATCTAACATCCCGTCCGAGATTAATATTCACCTTTGCATTGGGCAGCCTTACCTTGTTTTTCACCAAAACGGTGGAAAAGAAAGAAAATTGAGCCTATATAAAGGTGAATAACATTGACATGCATTGGAATGCTCTTACATCCTCCCGTCTCTCCCCATCTACGTACATGTTCCTTCCCTCTTGTATTTCACCAGTTCTCTTTCTTTATCCTGGACTCCCTAGACCCATTCAACTCAGACCATTGGGCCTAATGGGCCTCGATAAGGCCATAATAGTCCACGAGTTCGAAAATATGATAGTATATTTGCTCCATTTTAACAACCACGAGTTCGAAAATAATACTAAAAAACTCAATTTTTCAAGTTTTTATTTTGGTAAGACTTATGACATATTTTTAAAGTTTGATTAGGAAATATTAAACTTAATCTTGTGGCTATTTATCTTGAATAGTTTTGAATTTATGAATGTTGATACACTTAATTTAGTTTTTAACGTTTTATTTATATAAAATAAAATTATAAATATTAATTAATTTCAGCATCCTTTGCCGAGTCCGCGTCCTACTTTTTTGAGATATAACCGAGTCGTCGTGTCTGTGTCTGTATCCGCGTCCGTGTGTCCGTGCAGAATAGATTTCAACCCTCAACAATGTTCTATTTCTAATTGTCTAGTGTGCAAATATATGGCCGACATTTCAGTTGTAACGAAATATCAGCAAAAAATCAAATTGCAAAATACGCAACAATTTTCAGTACCAAGTGTTGGAGCGGCCACACAGAGCCGAACTGAACTTCGATTACCAAGTCTAGGACGGTGTGATTTGGCCGAGTGAGACTTCTCTTCTGCCCAGCCCTCCATCTTCTCCCATCATATTCTTCTACGTCTTCTCATAGCTAGAGGGAAAACCCCAACATTTAATGTTTGTTGAAGTATGTAGTGTCGGTCTCACACATTCTATAAGTGTGAGACCGTACCTTATTTAGCTTGTTGCTATTTAGGTTATTCCATCTCTAGTATAAATATATGCATTGTAGGTTAGGGTAAATATACTCTAAACCCTACCTTCTTCTTGTGCCTCCATCCTTTCTTCTTCTTCTTCTTCTACACACTCAATCCCTTTAACCTAACAAGCTAACCACCATATGTATCTCCTAGCATAAATAACATGGTATCGGAGCCGACTCTGTTTAGAGAATGCTAGGAGAGAGATCCTCAGTTCCAAGGTTCCAGTTTTAGTATTAGTTGGTGTCTTAGTATTGTTTCGCCTTCCGCAATCTCAAGATTTGATAAAGAGGAGACGTCCGTCTCGGTTTTTTGCGCCAGATTCGTTTTCATCAAGTGAGTTTTTCTTCTCTTTACAATGACTGATGTTGTTCCAAAATCCGATGAATTCGGTATACGTCTGTTTTTCTCTGTTGGTATGACCTCTGTCAAATTGGAGGGTGTTGCCAATTACCTTCAATGGGCAGAGGCAGTTACTGTTTATCTTACTGGAAAAGGTAAGGAAAATCATTTGACAGATCCCCCAGATGATAAAGGAAAGACAACCTGGACAAAAGATGACGCCTTGGTTAAGAATTTCCTATGGAATACTATGGAGAAAGATGTTTGTAATACTGTGCGGTTTTTTAAAACCTCGAAGGAGATTTGGGAGTATCTACAAGAATCATACTCTCAATCTCAGAATACTTCTCGTATCTTTCAGTTGTATGAGAACATCTTTGATCTCACTCAAGGAGATATGTCTATCTCTGAATATTACAATTCTCTTAAGTAGCAAGTGGGAAGAACTGAATATATATCACCCACTTACTACGGACATAAATCGAGTTGAAGAAACAAAGGGAGGAATTTCGAAGTCTCCAAATTCCTATCCGGGCTACTCCCGAAGTTTGCTAATGTGAAAGCCCAAGTTCAAGCTGAATCTAAGCTCCCTACTCAATCTGAGGCTTACTCGCTTGTCTCAGATATCGCACCTCCTCCAAGGCACAATGACAAAGTCGCGGCTTTATTGATCCCTCCAAGCAAGAATAACAACCCCTCTTCCGTCGGTGGTAATGGCGGTAGAGGGGTAGAGGGGTCGGGGGGGGTCGTACCCGAGAGTGGGCGTGGTCGGGTATTGGCGTTTTGAGCCTTGTGAGCATTGTGGGGGCGCACAAATCATAGTGCTGATTTTTGTTGGGATATAACAGACTTCCACCTTTGCACAAAGCCAACAATGCTACAAAGAGTTGATCGTAAAGTGGACCGATTTTCAACGAAGTTCAAGAAGACTTTGCAGCCCCGATGAAGCGGATACAAGCTATTCCCAGTTCATCAAGTTTGTCCGACTACCCCATCTGCGACCCTAGCGATTCGATTCGGGTAAAACATGTCTTCATACAAGTGGTAACAACTCTTGGGTTATTGACTCGGGAGCTTCGATCATATGACGGTAATCCCCAGGTTGTTTTCTAGTTTTATGTATACTCACACACCATCATATGTCACATTAGCAAATGGGGCTAAGGCTAGTATTCTTGGTCGGGGTACTATTCAGTTAACTCGTAATATATCACTTGTCTCAGTCTTGCTTATTCGAAATTTCCCATTTAATCTATTGTCTGTTCATCGTCTCACCCAATCTCTTCATTGTAATGTCATGTTTTCTTCCACTCATGTTGTGTTTCAGGATCTACAGACAAAGACACTAGTTGGTGGGGGGGTATGAGCATGGGGGCATCTATTACTTTCAAGATGATTATGGGCACTCTCACCAGAAGCAGGCTCTTACAGTCTCAGTCTCTCCTGTTCAGTGGCATAGACGTCTTGGTCATCTTCCTCTGGCTAGTTTACGAAGTTTAGTTCCCAGTATTTCTTCTAGTATTCAGTCTTTAGGTTGTGAGGTTTGTGAGTTAGCTAAACATCGTCGTGCTACTTACAAAAATAGGTTAAATAAGTGTTCTAGTGCTCCTTTTCAGTTAGTCCATTCAGATGTATGGGGTCCTTGTAGAACCACTGGCCTTTTTGGAGCCAAGTATTTTATTACATTTATAGATGATTTTTCTCGTGTTTGTTGGGTCTATATTATGGAAAATCGCTCTCAAAGTATTCTCTGTTTTCAAAAAATTCTATCTTTGAGATTACTAATCGATTATGCACACATGCATGTTTTTCGAACCGATAATGCCAAAGACTATACCTCTACAATATTCGAGTTTTTTAGATGACCATGGAATTACACATCAAACCTCCCGTGGATATACACCTCAACAAAATGGGGTTGTTGAGAGAAAGAACGGAATCCATTCTTGAAGTCGCCCACTTAATGTTTTTCAAACAAATCTCCCAAAGTTTTATTGGGCAGAGGCAGTCCTTACTGCCACATACTTGATTAATCGTATGCCCTCTTCAGTATTAGGAGGCAAAACACCATACTCTGTTCTTTTTCCTGGTCAATCTTCTTTCCATCTTCCCCCTCGGATTTTTGGTTGTGTCTGTTTTGTTCATAATCTTAAGCCGTGTCGTGATAAGTTAGACTCTCGTATATTAAGTGTGTTTTTCTTGGGTATTCACGTACACAGAAAGGGTACAAGTGTTATAGTCCTCATCTGCGCAAATCATTTGTCTGTGCTGATGTTACCTTTTTTGAAGATGTCCCGTTTTACTCTTCAGAGGGGAAGATGTCCTCTGAACCATTTGAGGATTGTGTTATGCCATCCGTGGTGCTTTGGATATGATCTTGGTGAAAATGAGGGAGTGAGTGAAGAAGGAGCTACCTCGCTTTCATCGATAGCCTTCGAGCCTTGGGCGCCACCAAAGCGATTTCCGCTTGCCATTCCGAGTTTGAGGCCGAAAGTTTAATCGCTCCGCTGCCCTCACCTCCTCTTCCCATGCGTGGGATCCTATTGCCATTCCATCCGACCTTGATGTTCCGATTGCACTCTGAAAACTTGAACGTCCACCTGCCAGTATGCGTCTTCCTAGTAAGTATGCTCAATATTCTATTTCTAAGTATGTTTCCACTGATCATTTACCACCATCTGTCAAGTCTTTTGCTACGTCCTTGTTGTCTGTCTCTGTCCCGTCTAACTACAGGGATGCTCTATCTTATCCTGGCTGGAAGCAAGCAATGGATGAGGAGTTGAGTGCCTTGTATTCTAATGACACTTGGGTTCTTACAGATCTTCCTTCCGGGAAGAAAGCGGTTGCTTGTAAGTGGGTTTTCACTATTAAGCATAATCCGGATGGTACTATTTCGTTTAAAGGCTCGTCCCGGTTTGCAAAAGGCTTTACCTGACATATGGTATTGATTACTCGAGGACGTTTTCTCGGTTGCAAAGCTCGCCTCGTATGCGTATTGTGATTTCTCTTGCCGCTCATCATCAATCGGCCTCTATTTCAGTTGGATGTTAAGAATGCCTTTTACATGGCGATCTTCCGGAGGAAATCTATATGGTTCAACCTCCGGTTTTTGTTGCTCAAGGGGAAAGTCCGGATTAAAAAGAAGTCTCCTTATGGGCTCAGCGAGTCTCCTAGAGCTTGGTTTTGCGGTTTAGTCGGGTTTTGATGGCTAATGGAATGACTAGGTGTGAATATGATCATTCCGTGTTTTACCGAAAGGACCCGGCAAAGGGATTATTGTCTTAGTTGTGTATGTTGATGATATCATTGTCACGGGTCTGACAAACAGGGTATTGATCGACTTAAAGTCAATCTCTCAAGACAGTTCGAGACCAAAGATCTAGGAGAACTGAAGTATTTCTTAGGCATTGAAGTTACCAGGTTCCCTGGTGAAATTCATCTCTCACAGAGAAAGTATGTATTAGACACCTTTCGATGAAACAAGTAATTTAGAGCTTTCGCCCGATAGAGAGACTCCTATGGATTCGAACGACAAACTCGGTTCGGATGTTGGAGAGATGTATGCCGATATTGAGGGATACCGTAGATTGGTGGGAAAGCTAATCTATGCTACTATTACTCGCCCCGATATCTCCTTTGCAGTCAGTGTAGTATCTCAGTATATGCATGCACCACGGATTCCTCACTACCGTGCGCTTATTAAATGATTCGAGGGTATTTGAAAGGTTCTCTGGTCGTGGATTGGTCTATCGTTCTAATGGAAATTTTGATGTTGTTGGATATTCGATCTCGATTATGCGGGGATCGGTTTTGGATAGACATTCCACCACCGGGTATTGTACTTTCCTTTGTGGAAATTTGGTGACATGGAAGAGTAAAAGCAAAACAATTGTGTCAAAGTCTAGTCGAGGGTTTGTATAGAGCTATGGCTCAAGCGGATGAGTGAGTTAATGTGGATTCAGAATGTCTGCTACATGAGTTAGGTTTCGAGTACGACTACCGATCCCTCTTCATTGTGACAATCGAGTGACCATTCATATCGCTTCTAATCCAAAGATTTCATGAGAGAACTAAGCACATAGAGGTAGATTGTCATTATATCGGACATAAGGTTGAAACAAAGGAGATAAGTACTTCTTATGTGGCTTCTCGAGATCAGTTAGCTGATATCTTCACCAAACCAGTGATTCGTCCAGTTCTGAGTTATATTGGTAACAAGTTGGGCATGAGCGATATCTATGCTCCAGCTTGAAGGGGGGTGTTGAAGTATGTAGTGTCGGTCTCACACATTCTATAAGTGTGAGACCGTACCTTATTTAGCTTGTTGCTATTTATGTTATTCCATCTCTAGTATAAATATATGCATTATAGGTTAGGGTAAATATACTCTAAACCCTACCTTCTTCTTGTGCCTCCATCCTTTCTTCTTCTTCTTCTTCTACACACTCAATCCCTTTAACCTAACAAGCTAACCACCATATGTATCTCCTAGCATAAATAACAATGTTCAATTGCTTATACACTTATAGCTGCTTAGGGTTTTATTTGAAAAGCGACTTAGGACTTTTATTTGAAAAGATATCTAAAGAGTTTGGAACTTTGTCCAATTTATCAATGGAACATAAAAATGTACGCAGTATAAAAAGGTACATTATAACTTTCTCAGACTTGAGAGTTGGGCCATGATTGCTACTGGACGCTACACCTTGAATCTCAATCTCGAACCAACTGGCAAAATTCCAAAATTGCTGTTGGCCACCTTATATAAGTCCTTCATTCCTACACTTACACTCCATTCAATCTCATAAATCGACATATCAGATTAAAAAAAAAAAACCCAACACTTACACTTCGCATCTTTCCATTTCCACAATGAATAGCATTCAAAACGATATCCAAGAAAAATTTGCTAGTCCGTCCAACCTTTTAGATCCAGAAGAATTCAAGAGGCAAGGACATATGATAATTGACTTCTTAGCTGACTACTACAAAAATATCCATAAGTACCCTGTCCGCAGCCAAGTCAAACCAGGTTACCTCAAAAATCGCTTACCTGAATCCGCTCCAAATGATGCTGAACCCATTGAATCAATTCTTAAAGATATCCAAAATGATATCATCCCTGGATTAACACATTGGCAAAGTCCCAGATATTTTGCATACTTCCCTTTCAGTACTAGTATTGCTGGTTTCCTTGGTGAAATGCTTAGCGCTGGCCTTTGTGTTAATGCGTTCAGCTGGATAACGTCCCCAGCTGCGACAGAGTTAGAAAGTATAGTAATGAATTGGCTTGGGAAAATGCTTTCGCTACCTGAATCATTCCTGTTTTCAGGAAATGGTGGTGGAGTGTTACAAGGGACTGCTTCTGAGGCCATCTTGTGTACAATCATCGCTGCAAGAGATCGAATGTTGAACAAAATTGGTAGAGCAAATATTTGCAAACTTGTTGTTTATGGGTCTGACCAAACTCATTCTTGTGTCCAGAAAGGTGCACATATTGCTGGGATACATCCCAAGAATTTCCGTGCTATCGCAACTTCCAAGTCTAACGCATTTTCTCTCCCAGTCGAATCCCTCCGATCAACAATTCTTGCTGATATTGAAGCTGGGCTGGTGCCATTTTTCTTATGTGCCACAGTAGGGACAACAACATCCACTGCAGTGGACCCGGTTGGGCTACTTTGTCACGTAGCAAAGGATTACAACATATGGGTGCATGTTGATGCTGCATATGCTGGGAGTGCGTGTATATGCCCAGAATTTCGACACTTCATTGATGGAGTAGAAAATGTCGATTCGTTTAGTTTCAATGCACACAAATGGTTGTTCACTAATTTTGATTGTTGTTGCCTTTGGGTCAGAGATCCAAGTGCACTTATAAAGGCACTTTCAATTAGTCCGGAATATTTGAAGAACAAAGAAACTGAATCAAAGCAAGTTGTTGACTACAAAGACTGGCAAATAGGACTCTCCCGTCGGTTTCGTGCACTGAAATTATGGCTAGTACTACGTAGCTATGGTGTGGCTAACATCAGAAATTTCCTAAGGAGTCATGTTAGGTTGGCAAAACACTTTGAAGGACTAGTAGCTAAGGACAAGAGATTCGAGATTGTGGTCCCAAGGACTTTCTCCATGGTCTGTTTTCGGTTGCTACCACCAATACCGTTGGTTGAGATGACAAGTGATGTTGGTGACAGTCGAGATCAGATAGTCACCATACATGAAGCACGTGTAAATGAGTTGAATATGAAGTTATTAGAGTCTATAAATGATTCCGGCGAAGCATCTCTGACTCATGGAGTCCTTGGGGGCGTGTACATAATAAGATTTGTTGTTGCTGCAACTTTAACTGAAGAGAGGCATGTCAACATGGCATGGAAGGCGGTGCAAGGACATGCAGATGCATTAGTTCCGTAAACTGGCCGCTGCAAGCTTCCTATCATCATATTGTTATGCTAGCTGTGATAGTATAAGACCTCATAGTTAAGTTTTCTAATAAGGAGTTTGCAAGTGACGGTTATGAACTAGTACAAATAAGGAGTTCTAATAAAGAGTCAAGGGCTCCTGGTCATTGTATTCAAGTCATAAGAATATTGACTCCCTGTTTTCTTAGGCTCATCCATTCAAATGCAAACTCCCGTTCTTGGGTCAACCAGTTTGGTTATTAGTTGCAACCCCAAATCTGTAAGATCCAACAGTAATGTTTCTTTATGTGAAAAAAAATAAAATAATAAAATAGAATAAAAATCTTCGATGGATCTTGCAACTGGAGAGGGGGTCTCACTAATATTTTTTAAAATGGGAAAAAGTCACAACACTAGTAGAGACAAACAGTCCATAACAGGCTATTACTAACTTTACCGTTACTAATAATATTCGCAACGCTTAAAATGCATTGCAAATATGGAGTGGTAAAATGTTAGAAATATTTGCAACGTTTTTTAACTGTTGCAAGCAAAATTTTCCAACAGTTTTAACCGTTGCAAATATTATTTCTAACGCTTATTTAGACCTGTTTCGTACAAAACTTTAGCAACATTTTTTAATTTGTAACAGTTATGAACCATTGCTGATGGGTTGCAAATAAAAAAAAAATTCTCATATTTTGTAACAACCAGCTAAACCTGCAATTAGATACGCCTCTTACACCATATACAAAAATCATGAATTCTTATTTAAGCTAAATTTATCCTCAATGCATTTTGATACCATTTTACAAAGAAACAATAATATACATAGGAAAAAAAATTGTTAAAGTACAAAACTAATCCAACCATATATATTTACAACTTTGAGCAATTTTCTAAACCTCAAAAACTTATTGTTTGACTATCACCATAAAAGAAGCTTTCGTACCATGCTTCAGGCTTTATCCCAAATCATTTACTCAAGTTCTAGAATCTTGAGGTCCCATCTAGCATCTTTCACCTACAACAAATTCTAGAATAAGCAATAGAAACAAAGTTCTAACCAAAATTTTACATATAAATCTATAAATGTAGTAAATAAGCAATATAAACCTTTGAAGAAGATTAACTTGAAGGAGTTGGTTGTTAATGTGGGCGTGGCTAATGCCCGGGGAAAGAAGAAAGTTAGTGAGACTGAGCCAGCAGCTCAAAAGTATACGGGGTCGGGTAGTGTGGCCCCAAGTGACAAGAGTGGGGTGATTATGAAGTTCTGGATAGAATGGTCACCTACTATGACCCCACGAGTGGGTTGACGCGGCTAGTAAAGAATAGAGACTGTAGCTTCAAGTCTTCACTAGTTGCGAATGAGCTACTGAAAAGTATTGTCCTAGATGGAGATAGGCACCAGCTGGAGACTGGGAAGGACCTCGAGGCGAACCTGAAAGATATGGATCGCTTGCTGTGCTTTGTAAGTGTCCTTTCAATCTGACTTTTATTTTGTGTTTTGAGTTGTTGCTCTTTTGACTTATTTTGTTGGTTTGTCGAGTCCTGACCATGTATAGGAAGCTGAGAGAGATATCAACTATCTCCGACGTGTATAAGAAAGAGCTGGAGGTTACGAAGGAGGCTTATGACAAGATGCTGGCTGTGCAAGCACTACACCATTTGGGTGATTTTGCAACCATTGAGATTTCTTATTAGTAACACATATTGATCCGTTAGGTAATTTTTCACATTCATTATCCGTTGGCAATTTTTATAACCGTTAGTAACCATTTGTGCAAATACTAGAATTATTATGTAACGTTTCCGGGATATTTTCTAACGCTTATGCATGTGTGACAAGTTACATACGAAAAACCTAATATAATAGAAAAAAGAAAATAAAAACTAAAAACACAAAAAGAAAAATGAGAAACTAGTGAAGAGGGAAAAGGAGTGGTGTTGCCGCCGCTAAGGTTTTGATTTCCTCTTGGTAAGTCGTCCTCTCTCCCACCTTTTGTTCTTTCTCCTTCATAATCGCCCAGTTATGAGATATCGCCTTGAAGATGCTCCTTGCTTTCTCTTAAAGTGCCAAAACCTTCATCTCTCTGCAAGGTATGTAACACCGTCTCTCTCACTGATTTCATTTAAATAGATCTGTAATTCTCAAATAGTATTTCAGTTTAAGTAGAGTACAAAGTTTGATGACTGTCTTGAAATTAATTTTGAAACAACTTAATTGGGCGAAAGGAAGTTTGAATAATTTTGTTTTTAAAGTTCAAGATTTATTTGCTCTTAAAGCTTTCGATCTGGTCCATGTTCCCTGAAAAATGACAACTTTGTTAATATTTCAACATAATATTGTTTTCCTCATCTTATTAACTACAAAT
Source organism: Coptis chinensis (assembly GCF_015680905.1). Lineage (NCBI taxonomy): Eukaryota > Viridiplantae > Streptophyta > Magnoliopsida > Ranunculales > Ranunculaceae > Coptis > Coptis chinensis. Next base: position 97,552,952 of record NC_141459.1, read on the forward strand.
TTTCTGAATCCATTCTTTTTTATGTTTTAAGTAGTGAGTACAAAGTGTCAACTTGGGGCTCTCTTTTCTCTAAAGGGCGGGTAAATTATCCTCTATATTGAGTCTAGCATTTGTTTTATGATATGAGTAGTTTTATTTCATATATTTAGTTAAGTTTTGAGCATTTAATTAACTTACAAAATGAATTTAGTTCGAGTTATTCATAGGTTGTCTTGAGGTTCATGCATTATTTTTGTCATTTGATACTCGGATATGAATTATTGATCTGCAGTTGATGATTTAAGCCTTGTTTGTTTTTCCACCTTTGCAAGTATCCGCCACTAAGCATCTTGTATAAGTTCATGGAAGTGTCTCAAATGGTATACTTTATTTGATAATCGATAGTTTTAGGTGTTTGGGAATGTGGCAAGCCATTTAATCGATAGTATGAGTTCTTGAATTCTAACACACTTGAGGGTTTATTGAGCTTATTGAGAGCACGGTTACAAGTGTAAAAAGCAATGACAACTTATTCGGGGAACGTGGTTCACTTATGCCCCAAACCACAAATGAAATAGGCGTGCGTATAGAAACTCTCGGGCTTCTTGATTTGATCATTTGTCCGTACGAGACACATCTTTTGTTATGCTCTGTGGTCTGCCTTTACAGTCCCCTCCTCCACGTAGCATCTTGAAACTATATATCCTCAGATTATGGAGGAACTTAATATGAAAAATGAGTGCAAATCTTCGTCAACATAGTCAATGGAGCACTCGATCCAAATCAAAGTTTGGGTAAGATATATATTTTTGTATTTTTTGGCTTTGATATAGAACCCAATGGTAAGTATTTAGGAGTCTGAAGGCGTGAATATACATAGATTTTATTTTGTTACCTTAACGCTTTGTAAAGAGGAGCAAGGATTGCGTTCCTAAAGTGTGATGGCCAATATTTTAAGAGATAAAACTGATTATGCACTCTCTTGTTGTGTTTTGTTATCTATTTCTCTTTCCCATAGCTACTTTTTACAAGGCTATGGTTGTACAATTTATTGAACGACAAAATTAGGAACTTCTCTCCACAAGCTATACTATGGCCATTTGCATTCTTATATTCCTTTTATTGTTGATGTTACTTAAGGTTTCAGGTCGTGTACAATGTGGTTTGAGATCCTTTTTTCTTTCTTTCTTTCTTTCCACTTTTACTTAAACACTACTAATTTGCACTTAACTTTCATGTTGATGGCGAGGTTGGTGCAGGTAAGTCATCCTTGTTAACTCAATACTAGGTGAGATGCGGCTAATTGAAAGATCGATATATTCTCAAGGTTCAGTAGCATAAGCACCGCAGGTTTATTAATCTTGCTAAGTCAGATTTTACTATTTCTTCCCTTTTTAAGGTAGAGTTAAACATCTCATGATGTTGTTTGCAATTAATAACTGTAGGTTCCATGGATTCTATCGGGATCAATACGTACGTGATAACATATTACACTACACCAGAATTGTTAAAAAAGGATGGGGGTCTTAGGACGAGCTTGGGTTGTCTTTAATTTAGGATGGGCTTCGTAGTCCCAACTGAGAAAAGAACCCGTCGTATGATTTATCTTGAAATATTGAGGACTTTTTTTCTTGTCTTTAATATGGGACGAACAATTTAGTCTTAAATTTTGTTAGATACCGTCGCTACAAAAAAAAATACCCATCTTTAGCCATCACACTAAATGACTGCATTTGCTGTCATTTGCTGAAGCATCCTGGATGGGTTGGTAAGATATATAATGTTATTGTCTGTGTGCCTTTTCTTATCTCATGTACATATCTTAGTTTTAGCTATCCCCAGAGATAAAAGAAAGAAAAGTAAAGTGTAAAGCTCTAATCACGTGAAAAAATCTCACGTTAAGGCTACCCAGTCAAAGGAACCTGAAACCCAAGCTTAGAAGTTAGTATTCATGAACTGGGTCATCAAGCTTCTTCCTTATTAGATCGAAGTTGAAGACCATCGAATATTGTTGACCAACGAATATTTAAGAGGACTCCTCAAGAGTCCAACTCTTGTGCTTCATTTTTCCTTTGGACTAGCACCAGTGAATATCCAAAATCACTAGTTTCTGAGGGTTATAAAAGTGAGAATAGAAGCACTGGATCCTATCGCTATCACGGTCTTTCTTTTTCTGAAGTTCACATGATTGTGACTGAATAGAAATTAAAAATAACAATTTATGGCCAGTGGTTCATCGACTTTTATATAATGCCTTAAAGCACCATACTGAAAATGCATTTGGCTTTGTTACCTTTCCTAGGTTGAGGCCCTAATAGGATGTTTGCATATGAAATACAAGAAACTATTCATTTCTTTCCATTCATCAATATTATCTACAGGACTACTGCAGAGTACAATTCTGGAGTGTTGGTTGCATCTGGTTCAATCGCTCAAGAGGCAAAAGATCGTGAAATTGTGGCAAGAAAGTAAGCATTGTGCTATTTGAGTATCTGATGAATTATAAGTTGCATATGGAAACTGAATTGAGTTATTTTATCATGCAGGTTAAGAGAACATGTTCAAGGAGCTGACAACAATCCCCTTCTTATATTTCCAGAAGGAACCTGTGTTAATAACCACTACATAGTCACGTTCAAGAAGGTTTCTATCTGTTATGCTTTCTGTTTTTAAGGATTTCTTTGTTGAATATCACATGCCCTGATATGAGCTTTGAAAATTATCCTGTTCTTACCCAGGAAAAAGGGGGAAATCTTGTTCTTTGGTGACATTGAAATTATGATGGAATTTATAGTTCCTTAACAACCCATACCGGGTGAGAAAGTGCTTAATGGAGAGAAGAGACAACTAGTTTTCTGTCCTAGTGAAAAACTTACATCCTACACCTTAACTGAACATGTTCATGCCATTAGCAAATGAACTCTGACGTGGGCATGTGACATCTAATTATTAAAAGATTGGACTCCACATCTAATGCGGTTTGAAGTTTCACTTGCTAACAAAACTTTTCTATTGAGTTGTGTATTAGATTATGTATCAATTTGGAGAACGCTTAATTTTTTTATTTTGCTATAGAAGCGCACACCATCTAGCATGTTGAAACAGTTGAAGCATGTTTATTTAGATTTATCTTGAGTCTTATTTAGTTTCATTTAACGACTCAGGTCCGTCCAAAGTTTTCAATAGCAGAATTGTTAGTTCATGAACAATTCTTGAATTTACAATGGTGTCTTCTCGTTATGTGTTTATCTCAAATGTCTCCCATTATCCTTAAACTATTGTTTTACCTTTTCTCTCTCCAGGGAGCGTTTGAGCTTGGCTGCACAGTTTGCCCAATTGCAATCAAGTACAACAAATTTTTTGTGGATGCTTTCGAAAAAATGACGAAAGCACCTACTTTAAGGGCACCAATTCATCTCAAAATAATATGTTGTTTGTATGGTTGCACTCCTATTTATTGTACCCGCCTATGAAACTGGTAGGAGCGTCAATAGGATAGTTATGCACTTTAAACACTTGCAAGGTGTGATACCTAGTACTTGTTGTATACCAGGTAGCTTTTTTGGATTTGTTGTAAATGATGAATCACTCAATGTATCCATTATGTGTAAGCCTATATGAGTAGCTCCTTGCTACTTAGCCTATCATTTGTAACACTGTATCTTTATGCTATTAATGAATTGAATTTTACTGATAAAAAAATAATAATAATGTGAAAGCCTATATGAGGTGAGGTTCACTTGGTCATTTTCAAAGAAAAAAACATACACAAATTTATTTCACAGTCAGATCATATCTAGATTGGCGGATTATTAATACTGAAATTGCCCCACTATAGGTTTAAATTCTTTGGTGTAGAATTGTTTCCACCTTTGTGCAAGTGAGATGTGTGGACTATGGATGGGGATTCTGTAGTTACACAGGAATTTCATATATGCTCTATTTCTCTTAGGTATCTATCTCCAAATGATGTATTGCTTCCAAATTGTGTTCCATCAAACTTCTTGTTTTGCAGACAATCATTCACAATGCATTTGTTGCGCCTCATGACCTCGTTAGGTTGTTGTTTGTGATGTGTGGTACTTGGAACCACAAAACCGAAACCCGGAGAAACAGCAATAGAATTCGCAGAGAGGTAATTCACCTCTATGATTGTTAATTTGCATGTACATTTTCTGGTGTTAATCAAGTGAAAAAGGTTTTTTCCTCGTAACAAAAAATAAAAACGAGGAAAAAAGAAAGAAAAAGAAAACAAAACGTGGATAACTGGATGAGCTTACACGACTGGCTGCATTTGCTGTCATTATGCAACCCATCCATCTTCACCCGGCTTTATCTTGAAGCATTGCTCCTGTCACTATACGAATTTTGCCAGTGTGGAACGAACTTGCTGTGGACTTGTTAGGTGTGTGGCTACTGGCTACTAGCTACTGGTTAAAATGAGAGAACAGTAAATTTAGTGTGCTTTCATTTTAGGCAGTACGCAGTGAACAGAGACACGCCAAGCCAAGACCGTTCCAAACTGCCAAAATCAGTGTTTGTCAGACTTGTCCCGTACTCCCATTTAGTAGTTGTGTGTGTCTCTTTTAAATCCATATATATATACTTTGATTTTTGATGATACAAAGAAAATAAGTTTAATCCGATGTAAATGTCTATTCTGGTGCGTGCAAAATTTTGTAGGGTGCATGCATTCTAACGATTGCAAAGCACACTCCCACAGTTTCCTTACTAACAGAACAAATTAAAGTTTATGTTCACTTCATTAGCATAATTTTCCTTCCCACAGATTTTTAGATCGAGCTGCAATTACCATGGATGCCTATACCACCTCCTCCCAAAATATGACTGGATTATGGCACTTATGTATATATGATGACGAGGATTAGGCCTTTTAGTATAAAATTTGACACTAATGAACTATTATGACAATATCAGTGCTTCGCTTGGGTTGCCAACAAGTGGTATTGAACAAACGGTTAAACTGAGCTTGTCAACGCATTTTTTTATGTTCCCTTTCGCCAGGCTTGAAAAACTCTTAGCAATTGTATTAAATAGCTCTCCGACATGCATCGGCGCAACCCAACAGTGCATTTGAGGCCTCATCTTTGATGGCAAAGTCGACACTACTCATCCTTTGGAAGTACCTTCTTTCGTTTGATACAAGTAAGGTTAGTGAATAGTGATTATGTTAATTGTTATTTTTTCAAGCAGTTTCATTTGGTTTCTTCTTTTATTTTGTTTGTTGATCTTTTTGGTACGGTATTAATTGGCCTTGTTCACATCGTATTTGTGGTGCCGTATAGGTTGCCTCGTGCAAATTTAGTGGTTGAAGATAGTAGTTCTACTAGTAAATGGTGAAGAATGGAGCGCGGAGAGTTTGGATGATGCACAAGTAGCTCTACATGAGGTATGAGTTCATAACTAACTTTAACATATTCTTTGAAATGAGACTTGTTTGAACGTTACTATCTTAATGTTTAAATAGCATTATCTAGGTTCTAAGTAAACAATCAATATGGAAGACAAACAAAAGGTTATTCATTTAATTTGGCATTCGATTATAGTTCAGTTTACATTATATCTAGGAAGATGATAGGTCCTTAGTTTTTATAGAATTACCTTGATGATCTTCTCCTCAATATTTATACATATTGGTCTGTATGGTTATTAAAGCAACATTTCATATTCTTCAATAATCTAGAATCATTTTTCAATAAATACTAGCCATTTATTGCAAAACATGTAGCGATACAAAAAGGAAAAATAAAGTCATGTTTGGTTACTAAAGCAGCATTCTAGGATGCGTGTCTAGAGAAGTACGTGCATAGTTACATGTCTTGCTACCTATTAGTGGAAAGGTTAGGTACTATGTTGCAATTGCATTTAAGGAACCTCTATAGTTTATATGTCAAGTTCTTGTATGTCAGGAAAGGCTAGTTCCTTGGAAGTTATTAAATTTTGAATGACAAACTATTTTATTAGTCTGTTTACTTCAATACTTGTTTACTTCAATACGAACATAATTTAGATTTCATCGAGCTGTTTCTAGTTTAAACCCGTTTTACCTATTACGCATATTTTATAGTTTCTTAACATCTTGTTTTTATGAATCTAACTTACACAAATTTTACTTACTATTATGTATCGATCCTCTCTATTTTCTTAATTTCCTTTTGGTGTCATTGGTCTGGGTTGCAGGTGTCGATGATTTTCATGATTGCTAGAGGAAGGATAATGTGAGAGATCAAAAGGTTTCGTTTTAGAGCTATTAGGATTTATCCTATCTATGTATTTTGTTTACAAAAGACTTGTGAGTTTACTGATTGTTATTATATTTTTGGTTATTATCTCATTGTTGAATAAAATGTAATCAAAGTTAAGACTTGTGACTTATGAATGAATTATGAAGTATGTTTGGTTTAAGTGTTTTTTTTCTCGTTATTGTACCCAGGTGTAAGTTTAAGTTTTAGTGGGACGGATATGTTGTGTATAATATGTGGGATATATGTATGCTAGAAGCAAGTGGCAGGAATGATTGGGACCATAATATTTAAATATTTTTTTTTCAGATGTTTCTAAATTTAGCAACGGTTATGTATCCGTTACTAATGGAAGTATAAGTAACGGTTACGTATCCGTTAGAAATGAAAATTGCTAACACTCATTTGTTGGAAATAAATTAAGAACAAAATTAATAACCGTTACTAATAATTTAATAACGGTTGATAAGTGTTGTTGAAATTAATTTCAGTAACACTTTATAACCGTTGGTAAATTTGCTAACACTTTATAACCGTTACTAATATCCGTTACTAATATTTGTCACATTTTTGTGTCGACGGAAAATAACCGTTACTAATATATTTTTGTAACGGATGTATATCCGTTACAAATAAGCTGTTATGGTGTAGTGAAGAGGTTGAACGGGCTGAAGTGGTGGGGCTGAAGGCTCAGGTTGGGGATCTGGTTGGGAAAGTGGCTTTGTTGCAGCCGTTTCTTGATGCTTCAAGGGTGGAGGTAGCGCATTGGGTTGGTGAGAGCAAACAATCGCAGGCCGTTGCTGAACGAGCTCAGAATGAATACAATGACTGGTCGATTTGGTAGAGAATGGGGATGTCTACGTTTTGGTGGATTATTATATAGCACTAGAACGTAAGTACAAAACCCTCAAAAGGTCTGTTGAAAGTGGGGAACAGCAATGAATCGTAAAAGTAATCTTTATTCTGCAGATGCTAGTAGGCGATCCGATCTACCAATCGATCGGGTCTTTATCTCTCTGCTGCTTTCGATTAGCTGAAGATGTTGCCTCAGAAGTGCTGAATGCAAGTGGTGATCCGGCTAGCAGCTCTGTTGGTGAAGAGGGTTGCCAACTGGACCCCTTGAATGTGGAGAATCTTCCTTGTGTCAATTGATCTTATTCTTCTTGTAAGTTGTTTTGACGATAGATGAAGTGTTTGAACAATATTCTTTTTTGTTGTTGATACTGATACTTCTATTTTTTATGGAGATGCTGAGGTCGTTTTCCCAAGATAACCTGGGGGCCTCTAGTGTCTAACCGAAATTGTATTAAGTGAAAATATTTAAATTACTTATTTGCTTTTGAATGAGATTGTCTTTGAATTTTGCATGAATATAATTGCTTTTTTATTTGTTATTTGACGACCTGTGCTGCATAGTAGTAGACTCGACGACCTGTTAAACTTTGTTAGATCGTCTGATGCTTGTAGGTCGTAAGTGTCTGTGTACGACCTGATAGATGAGCGTAGTTGGCACCTAGGTTTCCTTGTGTCCTTAGGTGTGTGTATTGATTGAGTGGTTCATTTTGGGAGAACTTCTTATTGATTCTTGACTGATAATTAGCCTTTGAGTGGTAATTATAGTTGAGTCAAACTTAATCCTTTCAAAGGCCCTAAGTTGACTTGTGGTCCTTTTGGGGGTACCTTGGATTGTATTTGACTGATAATTAGCCTTTGCATGGCAATTACAGTTGAATCGTTCTTAACCCTGGTGTTGGTGTTAAGTTGATTTGTGGTCCTTTTGGGGGACCGTGGATTGAATTTGACTGATAATTAACCACTGAGTGGTAATTATAGTTGAGTCGTGCTCAACCCTGGCGTTGGTGCTAGGCCGGCTATTTTGATACCCCAGATCGGGCAGTGAGTGCAAGATGCGTGGTACTCGTGTAATGCAAGGATAACACATATACGCGAAATGTTGATGAAATTTTATTCAATTGATTGATACATCTGGAGACAGATTATTGGTAAAAATGCTTGAGTAGAGCTGTATTCCAAAGTCGGGGAAGCACATCACCGAGATGAGTTTTGATCAAGTACGCTCCATTTCCAATGACTTTGTGAACTATGTATGGCCTTCCCAAGTTGGGTCAAGCTTGGCTGGTGCTAAGGTCTTTTTGAGGACTAGGTCGCCAGCTTAAAAAGATCTTGGGGCGACTTTCTTGTTATAAGATCGTTGGATTGTTTGGTGGTACCGAGCAAGGGATATTGCAGTTGTTTTCCTTTGCTCCTCTAGGAGGTCGACTTCTTTGGCTAAGATGTTGTAATTTTCTCCTGATTCGACGATGTCAGAACGTGTGGTTGTGATTGTAAGTTATGATGGTATAACTACTTCTATTATGAAGCAAAGTGTGAGAGGAGACTCGTTGGTATTGGCTCGGGCTATTGTTCTGTATGCTCATAAGATGTTATCGAGTTGTTTTGGCCATTGACTTTTCTTGCTCTCCAATTTCTTTTGGATATTTTTTTGATAGATTTGTTTGTGGCCTTGGCCATTGCTTTGTGCATATCTAGGTGTAGAAAATGCTTGAGTGAAGCACAATTTTTGTAAGAATGCCTAGATGCCCAATAATTTAGAAACCAACTCGAGCACCATGGCATCCTCACATATACACCCTTTTAACCACGTGGTCGTGGGTTTATATCCGCGGACAGACGGTGCCATTGTTACGACCTCAAATTTCTTAGTGTCTATCTCCTCCTCACTAGGGTTCCTCCTCCTTTTAGTTAACTTAGAGCAAGTCCAATGGAGAGCTGCTAAATTGGGCAGCTAAAAGGTGTCACATAGGCCTTTTAAATTGCCCAGCCAAATTTGGCACCCCAAAATAAAAAAACTAATCCAATTGCGTTTTTTGTTTTGAAGCGCTAAATGACATAGTTTCTGCCGTCCGTCTATTATTTTGTAACTTAAGTTAATTTTTGTTTAGATGGACGGCACAGTTTCTGCTGTCTGTGTGTAAAACGGACGGTAGAAACTATGTCATCCGTCTTCCGAACTTATTATAGCAGCTGCTAGCGAAGGTTTTAACTTTGGCTAGGTTTTTTACTCATTTCAAATTTAAGACCCTTTTAGTAGCCCCATTGGAATGACATTTTTGTGGTTTGAGTGTTATATTTGCCTTTAACTGCCCCATATAGCCCCATTGGACTTGCTCTTATTCTCTTTCTTTATTCTGGACTCCCTTGGCCCATTCAACTCAGACCATTGGGCCTAATGGGCCTAGATAAGGCCATAACAGTCCACGAGTTCGAAAATATATGATAGTATATTTGCTCCATTTTAACAAGCACGTGATAAAAAAAACCAAAAAAAATTCAAAATCAAATTTTTACTCATTTCCCTCCCAAAAAATAATTCCCCATCCTCAAAACTCCCCATTTCTTCCTCACTTCTCTCATTCTCTCTCTCTTCTTCACCAACAACAACAATGTCTTCTTCTTCTTGTTCTTCAACAACAACAACATCAACAGTCCGCCGTCTCAAACCCCAAGGTGGATCAAGCTCAAAACCCCAAACCCCAAATCCCCAGAGAGAAAACAAAAAACCCAACACTACTACTACTACAAGGTCAATATCAGCAACAAGAAGTTCAACATTATCGGGTCAAACTCAAAAACCATTTATCAAACCAATCCCAAAAATTGACAAATCCTCAGTGACTCAAATCAAAGAAAATGTTCGTTGGTCCACGTCATCGGTTCCCCGAGGTAGGAGTTCTAGTCCATCTGATTTCACTAGAATATTATCTGATAGAATGTCTAGTAAATTGAGTAAAGGGGTTGTTCAAAATTGTGGGAAATTGGAGAAATTGCAGTCGCAGAAGGGGAATTTAGTTGGGAGATCAAAATTTGAGTGTGGGGGTATTGGAGTTAGTGATGGGAAGAGTAAAGTTGAGATCTTTATTGAGAAAAATGTTGAGAATGGGGTTATTGGTTCTAGAAGAAGTAGTACTAGTAAGTTTAGGGATAATAAGAATGATGAGAAAGGAGTTAATGGGTATAGAATGTCGAAGAGTATTGAGGTTTTTACGGATAAGAATGATGAGAAAGTGGGAAGTGGAAAAAGTATTGGGAAACATTTGAATGGTGTTAAGGTTTTGGGTAATTCAAATTTGAATAATGGAAATGGTGCTATATTGGGCTTGAAGGATAAATGTTATGTTGATCAGAAGGCTAGAAATGCGGCTGTTGGATCTGAAAGTTGTAAGCAGAAGAGTGGCTCAGATTTGGAATCTAAGGTTGCAGTTAGAGAAGGTGGACTTGGTACTAGTGTAAAAGTGGTGAAGGGAAAGGTTTTGGAGAGTCAGAAAGAGAGTGTTGACAGTGAGAAGCGTGATGAAGTTCGAGTTGGGAACAAGTACTCGAGCAAGCTCCATGAGAAGCTTGCTTTTCTAGAAGGGAAAGTTAAGAGAATCGCATCTGACATTATGAAGACTAAGGAAATGCTGGATATGAACAATCCAGATACTTCGAAGACTATAATATCAGATATTCAGGTCAAGATTTCTGGAATTGAGAAGGCCATGGTTAATGTGGTGGAGGATAAACAGAAAAACTTGGACCTACCTGAAGTTGTTGATCAACGGTTCAGTTGTTTGGAAACAAGTAAAAGTAAGCAAGTGGGTGGAGTGAAACCATCGGTTAGAGATCTAAACAGTGAGGAATTGGAAGCACGACTCTTTCCTCACCATAAGTTACTTAGAGGTCGGACAACTTTGAGCACATCATTAACTAGCAGTCAAAGTGATCCACCACAGTCTAGTGGTGACTCGATGGTGGAAGACATGGTGTTGAGTCCCATTGATGAGAATTCTATTGCACAAGAGTTTTTGGAGTCCCTGAATAAAAAGGCTTCTAAGGTCAGCAAACGAAATGAGCATGCTGATATGCAGTTTCATGAAGTTCAGGAAACAGATGGTCCTGCAGCTTCAGCTGCAAAAGAAAATTATAACAAGGTAACTGTTCGAAATATTTATGCGGAGATTAAACTTACAACTGATGAAACCATTGAGGAGTTTGATGATGATCAAGAGAACAGACCAGAAACTGAAATTGAAGAGATGGAAGATTCTAGCATGGATCAGCTGAATGAAATAGGGCAAAAGACCTCAACTGGTGGTTGGTTTGTATCCGAAGGTGAATCAGTTCTCCTGGCACATGATGATGGTTCCTGCACCTTTTACGATATTACAAACTCTGAGGTCTGTATCTTTAGCATCCCATTTTGATTTCAATTTTAGCATCTAATGTTTTGTTTAATTTTTGTATATGTCCACCTAAGCTTTTTGTTACTTTATATACTATTTAAGTAAGTTTATAGTGTTGATGTTTATCTTTTCATGCTTTCCTATCTTCAGCGATAATCTTTAATTTGCTCTATTATGAGTTTGTTAAATCTATTGACCTCTTTCTTGTTTACTCATAATATGTAATAGACTACAGCTTATTGTCTAAAATCTGGTGTCCTTTATCTGTTTTAGTCAAGTGTAGCTCTTGGTGTCTTTCAAGACCAGACATGTGCAAATGTATTAGCAAACTTTTCCATGATGCATGTAAATACTTAAATGCATGATGTTTTATTTTCTTTCAGGTGAAAGCTGAATACAATCCTCCTTCTGTTGTTTCACCAAATTTATGGGGGGATTGTTGGTTAATTCGTGCTACTGATTCTGATGGTTGCTCAGGGAGATATGTTGTTGCAGCTTCATCAGGTAGCACCCTGGAATCGGGTTTTTGCGCATGGGATTTTTATACCAAAGATGTTCGTGCTTTTCATGTAGAGGATGAAAGGCTCATGTCATCTGTAAGAACAGTACTTGGTCCCCTACCAAACACTGGTGTGTACAAAAGAAGTGCTCTGTCCACAAATATGTCCCCTGAGAATCAACAGTGGTGGTATAAACCTTGTGGACATCTTCTTGCATCAATTTCCAGCTCTCAAAGGGTGGTTAGTGTGTATGATATACGTGATGGGGAGCAGGTACTGAATTGGGAAATACAGAGGCCAGTAATAACAATGGACCATTCAAGTCCTTTGCACTGGAGAAATAGAGGGAAGGTTGTTATAGCTGAAGCAGAGGCCATTAGTCTTTGGGATGTGAACTCACTCACACCCCAGGCACTGCTGTCCATTGCTTCGTCTGGCAGAAAGGTATCCGCACTTCATGTGAATAACACTGATGCTGAGTTAGGTGGAGGTGTTCGCAGAAGGTAAAATTTATTATTGCTGAGATAATTATTTTATCATTTTATTTATTTATGTTTTATCAACATATTCATTGCTTAACTCATCATGTAATGCCCACCATTTCCGTTCATTTTGTTACTTTATATTTCCCGTTCATGAATTGTTTTTAGAGATTACATTATTTTTTTTAGCTTATATAATTCTGTTGACTTGACTGTTTTACGATCTATTACACTTTTAGTGGATTGGCACATGCAATTCATGTGTTACACATTTTCTGTCCATAGCATAGGAGTGTGTATGTACTAGTGTACTCGTACCCCTACGAACGACCATCATTGGGTACTACTATAAGAGCTACTCACTAATGTGGCGTACTTGCTTGCCTACTAGTGTTGTATTATGGCTTGCCCACTAGTGGAGTATTGACACTACCCACTAATGTAGCACCCAAGTTATATATAGCAGGTCCGAAGATATGTTAAGGGATTTTTTCCATATAAAGCTTTTGGAAAGATTTTGTACAAGGAGAGAAATTTCTCATCAAATAAGGAAATGATATCTTAGGCAATAAGAAGCTTAACATATTCATTTTCCTATAAATACCCAACAATCATCTCAACAAAGAACTACGTTCATGAAGAGACTTGATTCCAGAAAGTGATTTGGATACGTAGGTAGCCATTGATGGTACAGTCTCAACAATTCTACATATAGCAATCTCCCTAACAAGATCGTTAGTGTGTTTGGGTGAGTTCTTACCCAAACAGAGTGCATGGGTTGTTATAAGTAAGTATACTACTAACGAAAAATTCAATGTAGAACTATTACTTTAGCGGTGTTTTCTAGAGATATGGATCTCAAGTAATGAAACAAAACATTGGCCCAAACTTCAACGGATTGACTGGGAGAGGATATTCATTTCTGAGTCATATTAACTGGATATATTTCTTTATCTGTGTTAAGAAAGAGTAGATCATAACAACTGGAAAACAGAGACAGAATTCATTTATGAAATGAAATACCAAAAAAGAATATGTGAACTTGTTAGATGTGTTATATTCACATCAATCACTTCCTTTGGAGTGAAAAGAACCTAAGGCGGGATAATTGGAATATACAAGATGATACCACATGATAATTCATGGGAAGAACTATTTCTTATTTCAGACTAAACTAGAATAACTAATCTCTCTATATTTTTCTCTTTTGGTGTAGGCATAGTGATTGATGAGTTACTGTAGTTTAACTTCTGTCTGAAATGCAGGGTAAGTTCATCAGAAGTCGAAGGACATGACGGTGTGTTCTGCACTCAGGACACCATAAATGTCTTGGACTTTCGTCTCCCCTCTGGTGTAGGCCTTAAGATATCAAAAATTGGAGTGAGTGTGCAGTCTGTCTTCTCTCGTGGGGATTCCATCTTTCTTGGATGCACAAATGGAAGATTGGCAGTGAATGAATTGGGTCGATCATGTGTGCAACAGTTCTCATTGCGTAAAGGAAGACTTGTCAGCACATATGCACTGCCAGAGTCCAATTCACACTCTCACTACTCAGCAATATCTCAAGTATGGGGTAATTCAGATTTTGTGATGGGTATATGTGGACTTGGACTTTCTGTTTTCGATGCCTCAAAGAATGAAGGGACACCTTCTATTGCTGCCAATAATGAAAAACTTAATCAAGTTAGAGATGTAATTGGTCCTGCTGATTTGTATTCTCCTTCTTTTGATTATTTGGCATCGCGGGTTCTTGTTATATCAAAAGATCGACCTGCATTGTGGAGGTATTTATCATAGTTATGTCATATGTATATTTTTAAACGATAGTTGTATTTGACATGGTAATGTTATTATTACTAAATTATGAAATTTATATTTAAAATGCCATCTTTCTCATGTGATTGCAGTTTTGTGAACAGTTGATATATTTCTCTTATATTTTTGTGTCAGAAAGCTTATTACGAGCTTTGAAAAGTAATCTCATTGATGGGTTAGATTTGCAGGAATTAATATAATTTAAGGGTTGTTTCAGGACTGCTCGAGTGAAAATGCGAATCAATATCTCTTGTTTTGTGTTTTGTGATGGTTTTAGGGAATATTTTAAAACACAGATTCCTCAAAGGTCACACTACGATAAAGCTTCTGCATTGAAATGTTTTATAAGCATGACCTTTTTTTTGTATAATTGTCGATTGTCTGAACACCTTGGATTTTGAAGCAATACCTTATTTTTAACGATAACAAATGCAAATTGTTCAGCATCCTCTGCTTTGCAATACTTTATTGAGTTTCATAGCTGAAAGCCATGTTTACCTCAATTTTAGATGTTTGTTTTAGCCTTTTATGGTACTTATGATGAATGATCTTTCTGGTTTCTGCTGTTCCCCCTCTTCTTCAGTTTTCAGTTATTTTTTCTATTATTATTAAAAAGAATCCCAAAATTAGTAAAGCAGATATCAAAGTCACCCTTAAATTCACAATATTAGTAGCAATATTTATTTCAAACATCATCCCTCATGTTGGAGACAATTATTACAGGCACTTATATAAGAGTCTTCACTCTTAGTCGTAAACTGTCCTTAGTGGTGACAACAGATTTTTGCACAATGACACAGTAGCTTAATTGGTTTTAAAAAACAAACAAGGAAAACTACAGGAGTTTTAAGTAGTAGCACACAAACAAGAACCACATCACTTTGTAGCCTTAGGTTGCATTCACTTGGATTTTCATTCCAGAGGAGCAATGTCCTGCGTAGCTACAGATGAAGTAGTTTGCTCCCTTCTTTAGAGTGAATTTGTCATTTCCAGTGGCTTGTGCTTTCGTCATGTCAGAAGGTAGAGCCTTGCAGCTTCTGTATCCTGCAATTTTCACTGGCACCACATTGTGTGCACTCGCAGGATAGTTAAAAACTGCAAGGGGAAAAAAAAGAAATTTCTTAAATGATTTGAAATTTCTGCTTTAGAAGATTATTCAATTAAAAAAAAATGAAAAGAAAAGCTTTTGTATTCATATCAAATTTGATGAGGCCTAAACTATCAACCTAGAGTATCTCCTGCAGCGAAGGATTTCTCATTGGCCCAATCAGTGTACGAAACTGAAAAGCCCCATCCATTAGTTTCCCCCACCTGATGGGTGGCAGCATCGCTGTTTTTCAAGTAAGCTGTTATTAGAAGGGCAAGGAACAAAACTTTCATGCATTTGCTTCTTCTCATGATATATGTTTCTGTTTCTAGTTTTTCTATTGTTAGTGAAGTTAGGTTGGAACCATAGTGAAGTTAATGTCGATGGGGCTTCTTGTGGTAATCCTGGTCCTTCAGGCTATGGTGTGTGCTTTAGAAATTATGAATGTGTGTTCCTAGCGTGTCTTTGCAGGAATATTGGTCATCAGACGAATTTCATAGCTGAATGTTTAGCAATTCTAGAGGCGGTGGAGTATGCTATTAAGAGAAATTGGAGGAAGGTATGGGTGGAGTCAGACTCGACATCTGCGGTTAATGCTTTTGGAACTTCAAGTGTACCTTGGTGTATGAAGCGAGATGGCGAGATGCATAAATCTTTTAGACTATTGCAAATTGACTCCAGGTTTGGAGAGAAGCCAATTTCACAGCAGATCAATTGGCAAAGTACTTTCGGTCAGTTGCAAGACAATGATCAAGTTGTTTTATTGTAAAACCCCCATGGATAACCAAATGGGAGGTTCCAGAACATGTTTATTATAGGTTTTGTTAAGTTCTTATAGTGCTACTGTGTGAGTAGACTGTAAGTAACTCCTCATGTATTCTCCTTCTACCCCCCCCCCCCACAACCACCTTTATCAATACAAATTTTTGCTTACTGAGAAAAAAAAAAAAAAGGTTGGAACCATAGTGGCATTTATAGATTATTTGGAGAGTAGCAATACTTTTGTTTTTTCAATTGATTGTGTTTGTTTTATAAGAACCAAATCCAAGTGAATCTAGTATCTATCAGTCTTTCTATGGTGCTATATTGCAGGGATTTCAACTCACAGCTCTTATCTAGAAATTTTGCATGAATTCTAGTACATTAAAAAGGAGGAGTCTGGTTGATAACGTGCAATAACGATTATTTTACCTTAGTGCGTGTACCAAGATGGCCATCCACAAGACAGGCCAATCAGGTTGAGCCTAAAGCAATTTCGATATTTTGCAATTTTGACAGAATACGATAACAACTTACAAGTGAATGATCAGTAGTGTATTTTGTTCCTCACTATCATCAGTGGATATATGTGGTTCCTTGTAATCTTGTATTGTTCAATATAGATGATGAAATGAGAACTTGGCACCTTTTACCCAGTGCCTCGCACAATCTTTACATACTCAGCAATTGGGTACATAGCTGTAGGAAGAATGAAAGAAACTTTATGTAACATTCTGCACTTCTAGTGGTTTAAAAAAAGGTTACGAGGAATTTTTCAAAAAGGAACCGAAATCTTGAGAACTTTTAAGAAAAAGGTTAAGCCGATCTCTAGGATGATTGTTTCTAGTTGATTTTCATCAAAGATAGCTTTAGAAAGCTTATTGACAGAGCAGTAGTAAGGATTCAAAAATGTGTTGACAATCTGTATTGAAATCGTCCATGGTTTCCGGAAATATAATGAGATATTATGTACTAGCATACTACTATGCAGTGGAGGCGTGAGCGGAGAGGGAGAGGGAAAGATTGAGAGGGCGTGAAGAGGGGAAAGGGAGAGATTGAGAGGACGTGGAGAGGGAGAGGGAGATGGACGAAAAGAAGAAGAGAAGAAATGAGGAATGAGGACAGACAGACATAAACCAACCAATTCACAATTTGGACCACATCCCCCCTCGGCCTAGAACCATTCACTCCGCTCACTTGAACATGTAACTATCTTTAGGAAATCAAACCCATGGAGTATCCAAATTTTGAAAACAAACATCAGCTTCATTTCTTCAAAATAAATATATTTTTGCGAATGTACGCATATATTGGTGCAAACTTTAGAGATGAAGTGGACATTCAAAAGTTAGTTTAAGCAGACGAAATAGGTGGGACTTGACCTCTATTTCATTTTTATTATTATTTTTCTGATCTGGCCAGGTTTTGTTCAAAGAGTAGTCGGGATGAAGGTATCTTTCTACCGTATGTGCGTATGTCATCAATTTTCTTTTATGGCCGGCAAAGTTCTAGGCAAGATATAACTGTTTCATCGATGCTAACAAGATAATGTGCGTTTTAGCCCTTTAGGCAAAACTAAACTCTATCTGTTATTTTCATTTTAATTTAGTTACTGAGCCGGCAATAATATGAACACTTGTCATAAGCACTGATAGAATTGCCTCCCAGCTAATTTTTTGGGGATTCACATTTAATGCAATATTTGGTCCAATTTTTATTTCTCCTAGATTATCAGCTTGATTGTTCTTAAAACTGAAGGGAAGAAAGAAATCAGAAATATAAAAAAATCGCTGTTAGAGGGATCAGTAAAATGGTGTTTTCCATGGAAAGGAGGGGTAAAATATTTATAGTTTTGCAGGTCCCAAATTTAAATTGTAGCAAAAATGGGGTTCTAGGGGACTAGGGGAATCCCAAGATTCCCAACTCAAGTTAACCGTACAGCCGGTCTCTCCTCTGGATCAGACAAATCATATGTACAAGAAGAAAAAATAAACAAGTAAAAGAGAATATTATAGAACATTAAAACTGAGTAGGTTATGTGTCAATGTGTGCGTATAAATAGATGGACAGACTTGTGTCTTAACTCTTAAGTACATTGTCGTTGAGATTGTAGCAGTCTGCCAGTCTGTTACAAGCTATTCAACATGACAGTGTTTGGACGCTCGAAGTGGTCTACTGGCTTGTGCTCCTCCTGTGGTGATTTGGGACCATGTAAGTGTTCATGACAAATCATTACTCTTTACTTAAGAAGGGGCCAATGTAACTCTTGATAATTTCTCGATGGCCCATTACTTTGAAGAGTTGGTAATTAATGTTTGCAAACTGGAAACTGTAGTTTCAAAAGGTAACTGTCAAGTTGGTGTTTAATTCCAGGCTGCATAACATGTTTTGTGCCGTGCATCACCTTCGGCCGAATTGCAGAAATGGTAGATGAGAAAAGCTGTAAGTGATTAAATAAATGATAATTTACATGACAAGATTGATGGATCATGTGATAAAAGTACTAGTTTATGTGTATGTCATTAGAATATCTTGAGATTATGTGATGTACTATTTAGTTTACGTATACTGTCAAGAGACTCCTATCCTCTAAATTCCTATCCTATAATCGTGAAGATTTCCCTCTCATGAGTTTCTTGGCTCGTGGACAGCGTGTGTGACGCAAGGTATCGTTTATGGACTCCTGATGTTGGTGCAATGTCACTGTCTATACTCATGCACATATCGTAATAAACTGCGATCAAAATATGATCTACCAGCTGAACCCTGTCACGATTGTTGTGTGCATTGGTGTTGTGATTCTTGTGCTCTATGTCAAGAACATGCGGAGTTGAAATCCAGGGGAATGGATCCTGCAAAAGGTTTTTGCTTTTATCTCTAATGTTACATGGTTTTGTGACTGCGATCTCTGTTGTTATACAACTAGCCATGCCTGTGTTCAATGCTCCTTGCATCATTGCACATTTGTCTCAAGATTTTGTGTTATTTAGACGCTAACTTAAACATAAAAACAAGATAACTTAAACATATTTCATCTCTATTTAACACTTAGACTTGTATTTCAGGTTGGACTGCTGCAAAAGCTGCCCCATTCCCACTATCGATGTTTAGATAATTGGCTCATCTAGTGGGGGGGAAATCCTCGACCCGATGGATCTACAAGATCATTCGTGTGGATTGTGTGTTGGGTATTGGGTATTGGGTGGGGGAATAAAGGTTGTACCAATTATTTTGTACCTTTTTACTACTCTTGTAACAGTTTAAATTTTGAAATAAGTTGGTTAAATGTTGTCTGACAAATGACGATCAGTTGATATTAATAATACCTCTTTTTTATTCATATCCTTAAGACTAAGAATTCCCTAGTGAGATAATCATACCAAGATGGTCAATTCAATTTCGGATTTCTAACCTCGCCAAACATGGATGAAGATTTTGTGCAAGATCGACAAAGTTTGAACCTTAGTGAAAGTTGCGGGCAATATTTGGCCTAGTTAGAAATTTCCTAGTCAAACTTATATTAAGATTTGATGTACTTCAGATGTCGAAATCTTCCTAGCAAAAGAACGAAAATTAAATTTATGTCTTTGTCCGCTAGAAACGTCCGTTGGAGACGTCACTAGAACCATAGAAGAAATAGATAGTAAAGACCATACGTTGTGCTTGGAATCTCTGCCATTGAACTGGAAAAATGCGTGATCCAAAAAAATTAGGTGGCTCTACCAGTAAATTGCTTACCAAAGAAAATGCAATTACATTAAAATCTTCGCAGTTTCGAATTTACATTAAAATTTTGACTGGATTTGGCATCTGCTTTGAAATAGCTATTGTTGGTTGAACGACCTATCACGCCCTTGTTTCACCCTGTTTAAGTTCAACACTAACTAAGAACTTTTAGCAAATGCCGAACGGAACTATTGTTGAGGAACTCTGGAATTTTGGTTGACACTAAGCATCTGAAAGGTACAAGGAAACTATTCAGAAAGAAAAACACAATAACAATGACAAACAGATGTATCTGATGTAAAAAATTGCTGTGAAGTTACTCAAGGTTCCCTGCTTACGTTTTGAATTGCAGTATGTAGGTTGACACTGAAAATTCAATTCTTGGTTTTCACCGAGGTTCAACTCACTCAACAGAAGCTCAGTTTAGTACTAGATCCAGATCAAGTTTTACTGGATTTCGACACAAATTGTTCTCTGCAAAATACTTGAATTGCTCAATGTTACTTACATTGATAATAAATGACTAGAGTTTGCATGAGCACAGGAATGAGGATATGCCCCAAGTATCATACAACTTCAATTTCTAACTATAAAAACAAGGATTTAGAATCTGTACATAAATTGACCAGGCTTTCTCTTAACGGATATGTTTGTGGAGCAGCTTATATACGGATATGTTTGTGGAGCAGCTTATATAGTGTCTTGAACAGCTTTTTAATTTACGCTTATTAACTTGTTTGTAGACATTCTATAAGCTGCGCAGTTTACATAGACATTCTATAAGCTGCGCAAGACACTATATAAACTGCTCAAGACACTACATAATAACGGACAGTCCAAGAGAAAGCTTGATAAATTGACAGCTTAAAGTGCGTAAATTCACTGGAAATTCTGGGGGCATATATGCGACAATTTTTTATGTGAAAATGCCTCAAAACGGACAGCTTCAGTAAGTTCACTGGAAATTCTGGGGACATGCGACAATATTTGACGTGTTTTTTTGGTATGTTGGTTGCTTCATGGTGTTCGGATAGTCCTCGAAATCACGACTAGAGATATGTCTCCAAGCTTTAACTCCGCGTTGAAGTTTTTGAACCTAGTCTTGTTAAGGACTATGGATATATATGAATGTATCTTTCAGTAATCAGTATATTCTCTCAATTTTCAATCACGGCCGGCAAGATGTGGGTGCAATTAATAGTTCGAAACCAGAAGAAATATACAATCGCTATATCTACTCATAAGTCATAACTTTGTTTTATCTTGAATCTTAGATCAAACAAATGAAAAATACAAAAGCAAATTTGATCCTTCGTGTTGGGTGAGGCTATATATAGATTACACTTTTGCACCTTAATAGTGCACCGCAGCACCAGTCTGTCTTACTACCAGAAAACATGAATGTTCAGAGTCATTCTCAGCAATCAAAGTGGTCTTCTGGCTTGTGCGGTCCTGAGGATCAAGATGTGGGAACATGTATGCCCTCTCATTTTCCTACCTCCGTTTCCTAATGCTTAGCTAATTACTGTCGTAAATTGTATTGCTTAAAAATCTGGAACTAATTCCCTTGGAATCTAGTTGATCTACCAAAAATCTGTCTCCAATCAATAGGAAGCTCTAGATGTACTAGTGAATAGTATTCGGAAAAAAAAAACATGCGCAACATACTCGGGAAAAATGTTATAATGAAGAACAAAATTATATAGCTGGAATTTAACGATGAAGGCAGACAGAATGAAAAGTTCAAGGTTTTAATGTAAGTTGATGAGGTTGGAGTAGTACATATAGCGCAATAATTAAGGAACAAAAACACCCCCCTCCCCACTTTTAAGTATATTGTTTTTGCATACTGGATGTTTTGGGGAAGTTCACTAATTAGCTCATTTCATATTGCAGGCTTCATTACATGTTGTCTGCCATGCGTCACCTTCGGCCAAATTGCAGAAATGCTAGATGAAGGACAGAGTTGTAAGCAAATCTATAAAATGCAAAGAGTACATTGTGAACAATAAATGGTGTATACTACAATCTCATGCCCCACCCCCTTTTCTCCGTGTCTTGTGAACAGCATGTGCAAGTCACGCTGTCATGTATGGACTCCTGATGCTGTGTCAATGTCATTGCCTTTATGGAGCCGTTTATCGCGAAAAACTGCGAATGAAATTCAGTCTACCAGCTGAACCTTGTGGTGATTGTTGCGTGCATTGGTGTTGTGGTAATTGTGCTCTTTGTCAGGAACACGCAGAGCTGACATTCCGGGGCTTAGATCCTTCAAAAGGTTTGGTTTCATCTCTTTGCCCCCTTCTAGCAAGTTTGCTTGTGAGCTTCAAAACTCTGCCTTCTATTATAGATGTTATTATTTGCTCAAAAGAATGATCTATAATCCTTCTAAAACTATTATGTATATATAATTCAAAATATCTTGGTTGTGAAAAAGATTTACAAATAGGACTCGAGCAGAGTAGTATATCATCTTCATTACTACACAAAATTATATGTGGATTGAGAATTAAACAAAGTATAACTGTCTAACACTTTACATGTACATCAGGTTGGATTGGCCCACCAAGTGTTCCTGCACCATTTCCACCATCTGCACCAATGCCACCATCCATGAACAGATAAGCATGTCATCCACCGTTGTTGCTACTTGTCATTTTCAAAGTGATAGATGGATCAAGAAGATCTTTGATGGATATATGACTTTGTACCTTTTTTTCCTTACACTTGTATAACTTACATTATGAGTAAAATAAGAAAAATTGTTGGCCTTCGCAGTGTACTTGGAAACTTTCTAAGTATGAATGAATGTCACAAAGTGTTAGCAGAATTTCAGGGAATATGTAATGAAACAAGCACAAGGACACCAATCAAAGTATAGTAGAGTGTTTTTTATCCGCTCAGCTCATTATGAGCTCTAACTTAGTATCATTATTAGGTACAATATTGACTCTGTCTCAGTATATTAATGCCTAAGCTAAGTATGTAGTTCATTCAGTTATTTATCATACTGAAAATTATCCGCTTACAAGTATAGAAGAAGGAGAAAGGTATTATTGAAGGAGAAAAAAGAACAAAGAAATTAAGTTAGGAGGTATGTAGTACCTAAAGATGTTTTGTAGGTGCGACTTAAGAGCTTGGTCTTCGCATTCCAACCTAGCCATCAAATTTATCAACTCCATTGATCTGTTTCAGCTTTGTCACGCTGTCAGGACCGAAAGGAAGCGTCCTTAATTCCATACAGTCGTCAATGTATGAATCTTCCGAGTTAGGCCAATTGAAGTATGCGTCATGCAATTGGCAGAAACCAAATAGCTTCTTTTTTTTTCGATGCAAGAAACCAAATAGCTTTGATAGTTCAGATACTGCTACTGTGCTAGAATCCATAGTCGAGGGAACAAGTTTTTGACAATTGATGGCCTGTGCAGTGTCGATTGCAACAACTGTTGCAGAATCAACCTCATCCTTCACATTCGATGTACCACTCTTAAGTTTCTAGTATTCAGTCTCTAGCTAGCTTAGTACAATTCTGTGTGGAGATGCCAAATATATTGCCAAAGATTGTAAGGAATTTGATTTTACATTCAGTGAAGATTTTTGCAAAACATAATTGTTCCTTTTCAACTGTACTATCGTCAAGGCATAGGGGGCGACCTACCAAGCTCACCATATATATACAATAATAGGCCATCATTAGTCCAAAGCTCTTTCGGAATTCCAGAAAACTTGTATTAGTTTTGAGCATCATCCTCTGCTTTACGACTTCTTGGCCCTATGGCCTTACGACAAACAATGTACCTTTAAATCAGTGAACTTGGAAGAACTGCATTCTGAGAAATCCAATTCTTAAACACATACAAACAGACGGAGAGAAGTGTTAAGAATAAGGTGACAAACTTACAAGGCAACATGCATGCTAGTTTCTGGCATTGCTAAATGCTAATGAGTAATGTCATATCATTGATCTTGATTTTTATGGTTTTAGAGTGGTTTAGTTAAACTGGAAGAAAAAGATGAAAAAAAAAATTTGGACCATTTCTCGATTTGTGCGTGTCATCCTTGCGCAGGGGCCATGCTAATCTTCTCTGTATCGTTCCAATTTTAACGGATGTCCCCGTAGGGACAAACTAGTAGGAATGTTCACCCTATATAAAGCTTTCCCACTATTGCTCTTTTGTCGATATGGGACTATTCATTATTTCTTACTTAGACTTTGGACCGTGTGTCAGTGAAAAGCCCATGAGTGAAAACTACTTTACCCACTACAGTATGACCTCTTACGGCCATCATGATCAGCAACAGAACTTTATAGGTGGTCATCATCTTCTTCTTCGTTTGAACTCAATTGCTATGAGAAAGAGCAGATGAATGGGTGTAACTATTGGAGGGAAATAGAACAAGTGAACAGGAAACAAATAAGTTACAGGGACGATTTAGTGGATACGGTATCTGATCTTCTAAAGAATGAGCGTGTTGTTTTGCCAGGACTTGTGGACTTACGGATAGCTTGTAGGGATTGGCTCACTCCTGTAGTGGACTATTCTCCGTTGGACATTGGAAACACAGATTGACACGCAATGCTTAGATTGCTCAAGGTTCATGGGACTATGAAAGTGCATTTTTTCTCGAAGGCATATAATTCTTCTGTTGTTTATTTTGGAATTCTCAAGCGTTGATGTGCGAAGAACAGGATAAAATATAAGCATGTTTTTTTTTGCTCGGTAAGATTAAAATTTGATTAAAAAAGAGAAAAAAGAACAGTACAAAAAGATTAGTAGGAGCAACAGCCTGCACCCCACTAAGATTCAAGCTAGATAATCCTAACTACTACCATTCATAAACATGGTGTAGCGACAATCACACGAACCTAAAGAACCTCTAAAAAGGTACTTCATATCTGTGTAGCCAAGTAGGTTTTCCATCAGTAATGATTGCTTCATTGATTGGCAGAGCAGCTCCTTTTTTGGACAGCACATCTGCAGTGATATTGCACTTTCTCCAGATAGAGGTTATCTTCCAATCATGAATCTTATTCAAACAGTTCTGCCATCTTGCTTGTAGCTGCCAAGGGAGATTGCCACTTCTGAGTCAGTTTCAACCCACAAGCTAGTTTACCCATCCCTTCGCCACTACTCGCTCAATGCCTTCAAGGATCGCCATACATCCATCTCGATAATTGGTTCCAGTGCCGATATTCTTAGCCAAGGTCATCTTAAACTTTCCCATAGGTCCCCTATAACTCACACCAATACCAGATGGATCTGGATTGCCCAGGGAAGCACCATCAGTATTAAGTTTGATAATATTAGGTTTTGGAGGAATCCAAAAACATTCTTTGATCTTAGGTGCATTTTTGGGTCTAGGATTCACATTCCAAAACTTCATAATACTGCTTTCTTGAGGTGAGTTGTAACTATGCCCCTTCGAAAGATTACCAGTGATCCTCATCACTTGAGTTCTGACATAGAGTTTACATTCCCAAACGTTCGCCTTCTTGTCGTCGAAATGTACTCGGTTCCTCTGTTTCCAAATAGCAACCATTCCAGCTACAATGCATGAGTTCCATAGATGTTGCACTCGTGCACTCCAACTATTACGTTATTAACCTTCAAAGCATCGGTGAGAGTTAAGATAGGTCGATCGATACTAAAAGTCTGCGAATCTATTGCCAGACTTTTTGCGCGAAAGAGCATTCCCATATGAGATGTTGCTGGGTCTCTGCATTTTTGTTACACATCCTACAACAAGACACCAGGTGAATCCCAGCCTTCTATACTCAGCTCTGTCATAAGTGGCAATCCCTTTTTGTATAATTTTCCAAGCTAGAGCTGCTCGCCGTGGGTGTATGTGGCTATTCCAAATGAATTTACTCCACCCAACAACATGCTTCTTCAATCTGATCTCCTCATGTGCCGACTTAGTAGAAAACTCCCCCTTAAGATATGGAGACCATATAAGATAATCCTCAAACTGATAGCTGCATTTTTGTATCGAGTTAATTCCAATGTTAAGTTCAGACTATCAATAAGTTGTTGAATAAGGTCCGGGATATGCCAAGTATCATTCACCAGAAGGTCACACACTTTATCCCGACATCCCTTCAAATCTTGTGTACTTATGTTGAGCAATTGTTTCAATGATTTGCTTCCCAACCAATTGCTCCTCCAAATGTCTACTTTCTCTCCATAACCAACAATCCACTGAGTTCTTGAATCCACCTCCTCAATAGCTTTGCTGATGCCATTCCAAATGAAGCTCGGTTTATGATACCTTATGATCTC
This sequence comes from Coptis chinensis, assembly GCF_015680905.1. Classification (NCBI taxonomy): domain Eukaryota; kingdom Viridiplantae; phylum Streptophyta; class Magnoliopsida; order Ranunculales; family Ranunculaceae; genus Coptis; species Coptis chinensis. The sequence continues at coordinate 97,579,087 of NC_141459.1, forward strand.
CCCATCCATATTGAAGTATTTTGCTCTCATGAATCTTTCAAAGTCATTGTTCCAAGTCAGTATGCCCCAACCTAGCTTCATTAGCATTGCCAAGTTCATATCTTTTAATCTTCTGATTCCAATTCCTCCTTCTTCTAATGGTTTGCACACCCTTGCCCAAGAAACAGTTATACCCTTTCTCAAAGTAGGATCACCTGACCACAATAAGTTTCTCATAAGAGTTTCAGCTTCCTTGATCACATTTGATGGCCATTTGTATATGACCATATTATAAACCGGTAAGATGCATAACACCGACTTGATCAATATACTTCTCCCTTGAAAGGAAAGCATCATCCCTTTCCAACTGGTATGTATCTTCTTGATTCTATCAAGTACTTGAAGTACAGAAGCTCTAGTAACCCTTCCTTTATGTAAAGGAATGCCTAAATACTTTTTAGGTAGAGAACCCTCCACCATCCCCAATTCCTTCAGCACTACTTCTTTCCTTGCGCGAGTGAAGTTTCCAAAGAAAACCTTGCCTTTTGCTTTATTGACAAACTACCCGAAAGCTTTTTGATATCTTTCCAAGATATAATTAAGTTTTCTGATACCTCTAATGTCATTTTGCAAATATAATGATATCATTTGCAAAAAGTAAGTGACTAGGAGCAGAAAACTTTTTCAAAGTAACTAAAGGCTTCAGGTGGTTCTAAAGCCTCAAGTAATGTAAAGCTCTGCTAAGTGTATCCTCAGCAATGACAAAGAGCAGAGGTGATAAGGGGTCCCCCTGCTTAAGCCCCCTTTTCATGTTAAAGAAACTCACTAGACCACCATTCAAAGGAATATAAATATAAGCAAATTTGATTATTATAGTACTAACCCATTTTATCCATATTTCGGAAATAAAAAAAAAAAACCTAGCCAAGTCATTACTTGGAAGAGGAAGTCCCAATTCATGGTGTCATAGGCCTGAGTTATGTCCAACTTCAAAGCAACAGAGCCCCCGAACCTTTTACCATTCATTTCATTCATGAGTTCCGAAGCCAAGCATATACTAGATTGGGGGCATCTATCTGTTACAAAACCAGTTTGTTCTTTAGTAATGATTTTTTCTGCTAGAACATTCAACCTCAGCTGCATCAACTTTGTAATGATCTTCATAAGAAAGTTTCCCATGCAGATAGGCCTATACTGGCTGAGCTTTGTAGCATCCTTATCCTTAGGAACCAATGCAATGAAGTTGATATTGAGACCTATAGGCAAGCTTCCTTGAATGAAAAAGGATTGGACAACAGCACAAACATCTTGTTTAATAATGCCCCAACACTTGTGATAAAAGTGCCCTTGAAAGCCATCAGGTCCCGGAGAACTATTAGCCTTCATACTAAAGACAACCATTTGAATTTCTTCAAATTCCGGAATTTTAGTAAGCTTGTAGTTGTCTTCAACATCTAGAAGCTTAGGAACAATACTAAGCAGGCCAGGGTCAGGTAGAACTTGATTTGCTGCAAATTTGGTCTCATAAAACCCAACTACATGCTTCTGAATCTCTTTCGGTTTTGTTAACAGATTCCCTTCTTCCTCCATAATTTCAGTGATCAATGCTGCACCCTGTCTAATCTTACACATATTGTGAAAGTACTTAGAGTTCTTATCTCCATTCACCTCAAAATGCGTTCTGCTTTTCTGCTTGAGAAGTGAGGCTCTATTGTCTCTTGCAGCATCTAGTTCCAATTCCTTTTGAACCAAAACTGTTGTAACAAGCTCATCCTCCATATTTTGATCTGCTATCATTTGCATCTCTTGTAATTCCTCCTGTACTCTACTTATATTCATGTCTATGTGTCCAAAAACTTCAAAATTCCACTTCTTCAGCTCACACTTCAATCTTTTTAATTTATACATGACTTTAAGAATGGGCGGTGGTGGACCTCCTTCAAAGGGTATGTTCCAACTATTTCTAACTAAATCCAAAAAGGTGGGATGAGAAACCCACATCTTATTGAATCTAAAGGGAATATTTATGGGCTTAGGAATGTTTGGGTGCATTCCAAGAAGAGGTGAGTGGTCTAAAGCATGCCTTGCCGCCGCGTTATACTTCCACTCTACATATTTCAAATTCCAAGCCCCATTGTAAAATGCCCTATCTAGCTTGCTTGCCACTCTATTAGGACCCATTGGTTGTTACACCAAGTAAGTTTAACTCCTTCCCAGTTACTTTCCATCAGCTCAGCAGTGTTAACAAAGTTAAGGAACTCTTGCATTGCTTGTTTGTTAGGTGGCCTTCTTCCTTTCTTCTCCTCATTCCTCAATACAACATTGAAGTCTCCGATTACCAACCATGGTAAAGAGGTTTTAAGAAGATTCAATTCACTCCAAAGGTCTCTTCTATATACATACCGACAACTTGCATGTACAAAAGAAAGAATACATCCATCAACCATGACCGTAACATGTTGAGCAGATGCACTAATCATCGTCATTGAGATGGTTTTTCTGCTAAACACCCACATGTTACCCAGTTTATTTTGAGATTCATTGTTCACAAGGACCTGCTCAAAGTAATTCATGCAAAAAGTATTCAAAATGCTATTTTCTGGCTTGATCATTGGTTCAGCAAGGCAAACGACATCTGGGCCGTGAGACTTGATCATCTCTATTAGTCTATCAGAAGCCATATTTTTCTTAACTCCTCTAATATTCCAAAAGAGTGTCTTCATTTAGAATTTAAGGGAGAGTTAGAGTGCACCCTAGTCTGAGCACTGTCAGTGACTGAGCTAGACCGATTGTTCTTTTTCTTATTGTTATTCTTACTTTTCTTGGAGTGAAGAGCCTGCTAAAGCGTTTGAGTCCACACCATTTCCTCCACCCTGCTTGTGGCACCCTCAGGTAAGGGTTCTGATTGAGCTTCCTCGACCACTTCACTTTCTTTGTCAAGAGGATTGAAGTTGTTGCTAACTAGTAACGGGTTCTCATGGTGTCTTGCAGGACTGTTATCAATTATGCTCATGACAATGGTATCGTTAACAACTTGTTCAACCTCATCAGTGTGTAACATTTGAGATATAGGTGGAAGTGTGCCTTGAGCTTCCTCATTGAATTCTTCCAAATATCCCAATCTCTCTTCATCTTGAACTAGATACAAAACCTCAGGTGGCACTTCAGTCACAGAAGGAGCACCCATATTCAAATCCTTAGATACCACTTCAGCCACCAAAAGATAAACTAAAGCTTGTTCCTGTTCTTTGGAGACTAATTGTTCTTCTTGGCGAAGGTTAATCTCTCCTTCAATTGCTTCTACAACTTCCCTAATAGAGGTAACATCAGTAACAGTTTCTTGATTCACAGTTTGTTCTTCATGTTGCGCATCTTCTTGAGTTTTCTTAGGCATCACCCTATCATCTTGTACAATTTCTTGTGTCACAACCTCGTGTGATTCCTCTTGCATCTCAACTTGTATTTCATCTTGCATTTCATCATTAGCACCTTATTCTTGTCTCTCAAATGATTGTCCCTCTTCACAACCTTCAGTCGAAACCTCAACTGTCTCATTTTCATTCCCAGTCTCTTTTCCCAATTCTCCTGCAGTGTTTTGCGCTTGAACTGGTTCTGAATTCGGTTCTGCCACTGTAGTTCCCACTACTTGTTTATTTTTCCTCCTGTTTCTCCTTTTATGGTTCCTAGATAGAACTTCAGTGTCCCCTTCCTTTCTCCCATTGGTTTCTTTCTCATTGTTTTTCCCAAGTTCTTCTTTTAAAATTTTGCAGTCAGTAACCAAGTGACCTACCCTTTTACAATGGTTGCAAAATTTTGGCAGATGGCATGTGTCAACTTTTTTCCATAACTTAATATTTCTTCCTTCCACTTCAACCCAAATATTTTCTGGTATTTTATGTGTTAGGTCAACATCCACTAACACACTTGCATAATATCCAAGCTTCCTCTTAGCAGTGTTCTCGTCAGTGTGTATAGGGCGTCCAACAGCTCTCCCAAGGGAAAATAAAGTTTAAAGTTCCCAATACTTTAAGCTCAGACTTGGAAATCTAATCCACACAAGAGCATTTGAGTGATTCTCTTTGCTTGTGGAGAAGTTCGGGGTCCATTTGCTCAATCTCAACACTTGGTCATCAAAAACCCAAGTTCTTTGTGTCCAAACCCTTTGATAGTCAGTTTCATCAGTGAAACAAAACATGATATATCCTCTGCTTAATGGAGTTGCCTGCCATTCACATGCATGCTTCCACAATTCCTTTATCTTAGCATTAATATCATTCATAGTGAATTTAGACATATCTAATCTCCCTACCAAACTCAGTTTGCAGAATTCCAACCTTTTATCCACTTCATAAGCTTGAATGGAAATGGTGGGATACTCACCTTGACGTCTAGGAGTTGGAAGAGTTGCAGTATCGACATCTCTTCCATACGTCGTTTTGGTGGCGTTTGCATACGACTTCTTACCCATGTTTCGATTGTTCTATGTAGAATCTACATCAATCACTTCAATGGAGTTCACTTCTTTGTTTTCTCTATCCTCTGATGGTGAAATGGTTGCGTCCAGAAAATCCCAGGGACAAAAGATTTGACCTTTAGGTTGTGAAGGGGTCACAAAATCTCCCCCCTCGTTTGCCATGTCAGTTATCTTTTTTCCGATCAAGTGGAGTGGGTTTCCCGCCGGTCAAGGTTGGTCAACCCATTAGAAAGGGAAGTTTTCCCTCCTTGTTGCCAATCTTATCCTCTAAAATTTCTAAAAGAGGAATATAATTAGCTAAAAGAGGTAAAAAGAAGTTTCATGATAGAAATACCCTCAGGCTCACTAAAATCGCTCACAATCGCTCACTCTCCTAGACCATCGCTCACTCTCCAAAATTAAACGTCGTGTTTTTCACTCCATAGAAATTTGATTTCCCAGCTCTCCTTTTGGTTTTGTCTTTGTTTTTAAGGTGTTAAAGAAAACAGGATACACACGTAATCCCATTAGTTGTTCCACAAGAAATTCAGTCAGTTATAGCCAGCTAAATGACATCTAGTACACTATCTAGAGCCTGCTTTCGTTCATGAATTTTCACATTATATTCTTTCAATATCTAGTCCTGGCCTGCAAAGAACTGGATCTGGAGGATTATGGAATTTTCTATCCATGAACCAGAAATATTATATCAAGGGATGCCAACCTATTGTTGATTTTGGAACCAAGTTTATCTCAATTTAAACTCAAAAAGATCGATCTTTCCTAGTACTACTTAGATCAGACAAATAAAACGTACGAGAATGATCACTAAAACAAATAGGGTTATATTGACATACACCCCATTATAACTGAAATTAGAAAAATTGTAGTCAACCAATAGTGGCCGTCAATGGACTAGTCAAGAATCGTGAATTGTCCTAAATACCTTTTTTCTATGGAAATTACGTAATTTTCCATGGACCATGAGTGCCATGTATTGGACACTGTTCAAAACCCACAATTCGAAATTAGACATGCAATTTACATCCAATCAAAGTTTGCTCCTATATGAGTATTTGGTGGTTTTAAGCAGGAAGAATGGTGTTATGTTGCCATTGTTATGCACTGAGATAAAAATGAGAGCTTTGTAAGTAATATTCACTTTTGGTTGTGGTTTTGAGTGTCTAAAGTGTAGATTTGGTGGTGTTGGAAGTTGTTATGTGGATCCTTTATATCGTAGACATTTTTTTTTATTTATTGGTAAGCCTATTTTAAATGAGATCAGTAACTCTTGGATGCTGGCGGGGTTCGAGCCCCAGACCTCTGGTATCATCACCCAAAGGTTTTACAAACTTTGCTAGTCGGCACCTGCATCGTGGACATCATCACTATATCTAATATTCGATTTAAAGGTAATCTCTTTCAATCTTTGTCAACCTCACTACTTTTTTACTTTGTTATAAAATGATGAGAGGGATTTATACAGTATTTGTCTCATTCTTTTAAAAAAAAAATATTTTTTAAGCTTTTATACAGTATTTGTCCATGTTTGTGCAGGATGGTGTTATTTGACAAAAATGATTTGATTATTTATATTGGGGGAAGCTTTAAACCACTGCCTGATGCAAAAGAAGTGTGTCATTCTCATTACGAATCTATATGGGATTCACTGATGATGCGTGAGGTTGATGGTGATGAGTTGAACATGATGGATTTCACAAAAGACATACTTAAATTAGTAGAAGTGGTGTTGGCTTGCAATTGTCTTACATTACAAATGGTAAATTGGCGTATGTGAATACTGATAGTGAACTGTTATAAATGTGGGGTTTGTTGGCTCCTAGCAAAGATGGCTTTTGCCGTATATATATGCTGACTTAGATCTCGGTGGTGTTGATGACTTTTTAGTTATGACTCCTAGAATTTCTACACCGGTACCAAATGCACTTTCTCAACTATCCCAAGCTGACGAGGGAGATGATATCACACTTTTGGAGATAAAAAGAAATGCGAAGAAAGGTAAAAAAAAACCCTACGAAGGTGGCGTCCAAACCAAAACAAGTTAAGAGAAAGCATTAGAAAGGTAAGAAATTGACTTCGAAAGACAAGGGAAAAAGTGTTATCATTGATGAAGAGGAGGAAAACTTCTGGGCAGAATTGGCTAGACTTAAGGCGACTGGTTTTGAAGATGAGCTGGATGATGATCTTGAGAGAGAGAGAGAGAGTTCCATTGGTTGTACCAGCAAACCCTACAGTTCAAGTGGGAAAGGCAAAAGGCAACACCAAATAGGCAACTATTGATATTCTTCACCCTAAAGAGGGTTACCACAGCTCACACTCATCTGAAGATGAGAGGGAGTTTGAGATACCACCAGGTGACGAATATTACCACTTTGAAGTTGAAACTTCTAATGTGTACTTTGAACCAGAGATGGAGATGCTAAGGACTGAAGTAGTTGAGTTGAAGCGTGGTATGGAGTGGCCAACCATTACTGTTCTATGACATGACATTAGGACAATTTGTATATGGAACAGATTTGAAGCATTTTTAATTAAAGATGAGTCTTACAAGATTAGAGCTTTATGTAAATGCATAGGATGTCCATGGTTAGCTTATTGGAGGCACAAGGATGATGGGTTCACAATGAAGTTGAATACATTATTCAATGTTCACACATGTTCAGCTGATACAGATCATAAAAACAGTATGACAGATGCCAATTGGGTGTCAAGAGTAATGGAAGACCATATGAAGGTGCACTACAAGTCAACAACACCACATAATATAATAGATGAAGTAAGACACAAATACCATGTTGCCATCAGCTACTGGACTACTTGGCATGCAAGGATCAAATGTTTAACACAAATTTATGGTGATTATGGTGAAAGTTACAACCTGGTTTCTGTGTTATGTGATCAGGTATATGCTTCAACTTAGTTTATGTGATCATATTAATTCATATGATATAATGATATGTGATCAGGTAATGCAAAGTAACCCAGGCTCTCTTGCCACTTACACTAGAAATGAAGATAGTTTGGAATTTGAGGACTTATGTATTTGCTTCACTACTTCATTATATGGTTTTCTGAATGCCTGTAAACCAATTATTGGATTAGATGGTTGTTTCTTAAAAGGGAAGTATGGAGGACAGTGTTTAAGCATGATTGGCTTGGATGGAAATAATGGCTTGTTTCCAATAGCTATATTCATCACTAGATCTGAGACTAAGGATAGTTAGATAAGGTTTTTGGACAAAATGAAACACTATGGGATAAATGATCATCCACAAGTTGTAGCTTTCATGTCTGATAAACAAAAATGACTAGTTGAGGCTATGCCAATTGTTTTTCCTGGAAATGAGCATAGATTTTGCTCTCGACATATGTACAAAAATTTCAAAAAGGAATTTAAGGCCCAACATTTGGAATTGCTTGTGTGGGGTGCAACAAAGTGTTACATGAAGACTGGATTTGAGAAGGCTATGGAGAAATTGGGAATTGAATGTAGTCAAGCTAAAGATTGGTTTTTGAAAGAGAATGTTGAGACCTGGGCAAGGTCACACTTTAGTCATGTTACAAAGTGTGAACATATCTCGAACAATTTCTCTGAGTCGTTTAATTCATGGATACTAGAAATAAGGGATAAGCCAGTAGTGTCTTTGGTTGATAGTTACCACATTTTGTTGATGTCAATTCTGTATAAGAGGAGAGAGAAAGCCAAGGAATGGAATATCAATGGCTTAGTACTTTGGGTGGTTAAGAGAATTGCAGAATTGATTGAATACATACCACATTATGATTTGGTTGAATCTACCAATGACTTACAATGTGTGAAAGATCTCTATGGAAATAGATTGACTGTGAACCTAGTAGATCATGAATGTAGTTGTGTTAGGTGGCAACTCTTTGGAGTAGTTTGTGTGCATGCTGTAAGAGTGATATATCCTATGAGACTGGATTGGACAAAGTACTACAGTTCCTATTATTGGGTTTTCACATACAAACAAGCATACATGAGTCACATCAAACCAATGCCTGGCCCCGAAGGACTAGCCTAAACCAGTAAGTTTAATTTGTTATCGACTTACTATGCATTTGTGTAAATTTCTTATGTATATATTTTTTTTTCTAATTGGGTTTTGTTGTTTTGTAGGATCCAAAGAAATATGTGTTTCCACCTCTATATGTGAGGGGGATTGACATACCTAAAAAGAATTGAAGAAGAGATGAAGACGAGGGTTTGAAACCGAACAAGAAGAAGAGAAAATGTAGTAAATGCAAAGTTGAGGGACATAATGCAAAAACTTGCAAAGGTCTAGCTGCAGAGAAAAATGGCAGGGCAAAAGGTAGAAACAAATAGTTTTGCTTAGTTAAGACCTAAAAAGAGTAAGTGTTTAACTAGTTGAAAATTGATACTTGTATATATATTGCAGGTAAGAAAAAGGACAACCAAGCAGCACCCTCACAAGCATCAGCAACTCAGGTGGCAGCATCCTCACAAGCATCATCAACTCAGGTGGCAACACCCTCACAAGCATCAGCAACACAGGTGGCAACACCCTCACAAGCAACTAAAGTGCTGGCTTCGACATCAACTGGTAAAAATCCCATGACTAGAGGCAAAGTTGTTGCAACAATTGAAGCTTCAGCTTCGGTTACTCAAACTAAGTCTGTAGAAGCCAAATAACTCAATAAGACTTCCCGTAACCCGAAAAGGTTGGTTCTACTTTCAATGCCAATTTCTTTTTTGATTCTTTTTAGAATTCTTTTTACCCTTTTTTTAATATCAACGAACAGGGGATATATTGCAACGAACAGGGGATATATTGCACAACCTACAAAGCTAGCAACTGTAACTTTTGGGAAGCAAGCACTCAAATAAAAAACATTCAAGGTATTCTTGTATACATATTTTACATGGTACCCTAGTTAAGCACACATATATAATGCACTTCTATCAATTTCTTGTTTACAACAGAAACTGGTATGTCAATAACCCAAAAAAATAAATGGGTTGTACTTAAATTATGTACTGAGGGTACCATGCAGACATGGGCGACCCTGAGTTCTTAAGGGCCTTAGCCGAGCACTTAATGTGAGGCCCCCTACCTTTGAGTTCACAAAAAACCCATATAGAGAGTTGATTAAAATGAGGTGAATTGATAGGTTGGAGGATAAGAAAGTGTCATTGTGTAGTACACTTTCTGTCTTGTGAGCAAACTAGTGGTTTTCTTAGTCGACAGTGAGAAAACATAAAACGTGTAGTAATAGTCGTCACTAAATTTAGGGCCCTGGTTATGAGCAAAACATTTGGGACCCCAGCTACCCGTCTCTCTCGGCTACCCTCAGAGCCACCCTACATGCAGAGATGTTTTTCAGGTTAATAAGAGGGCACCAACTTATCTGGTTACCTGCAAACCATGAATCTTGATTTTCATCCTCACTCCTCACCAAGTGAAGTGGTCTTTCGACTTGTTCACCCCTAGACAAGACATAAGAACTTGTAAGCTACTTGATTTTCACTTCTCACATTTGATATTGATATTTATTTATTTATTTTCAACTCAAACGAACAAGTATTTTACGTATATGCTGCAGGCTGCATAACATGCTGTCTGCCATATGTTACCTTCAGCCAAATTGCAGAAATGGTGGATGAAGGAAAGAAATGTAAGTAATTGAAAGTTGAATAGTATCAGTTTTTTTTTTTTTTGGTGATTGTGAATTACTAATGATATCAGTTTATGCTGTGAATTGTGCCATGAGATGTCATAAAGAAGTACTAATAATATGAATTTTTAGAGTTTCTAGGGTCTAATTTCACCCAAGCTTAAACAATAAATGAACTAAAACTAAAGATTGTCATCATTTGATGCTTTCTTGTATTCTTTTGTCTTGTGGACAACATGGATTACTCAAAGTCTCGCCTATGGGATCTTAATGTTGTGTCAATGTATACTTTCATACTCTTATTGCAAACACTTACGAGCTAAATTTGATCTACCAGCCGAACCATGTAACGATTTTTGCATGTATTTATGTTGTGAACCTTGCGCTCTGTGCTCTGTGTCAAGAACACGACGAATTGAAAGCCAAGGGATTCGACCATCAAAAGGTTTGTCCCTCATCTCCATTCTTTCAACCGTTTTATGTGTCCCTAATTTGTCTTTTGATTGCAATTTCCCTAGTCTCCCCTTCATTTATGATGTTTGGGGCCTGTAGGCTTGGTACAGATAGATATTCTAGAACAAATTTTAGGTGAACTCTGTTACACACAAGCCTTAAAAAAGTCATATATATAAAGTTTGCGTATATAAGAAGGCATATATTCGTACAAAAATCGCGTATAAATGGAGGTGAGTTTCACTAAGTTTACGTTGGTGCTTATATGATTAGTAATGCAACCTTCTTGCAAGACAAAACATGACTAGCTTTGTTGCTGCACAAATGACTAATAGAACTTTACAATTGTTTCAGGTTATTGGAATAGGGTACAAAATTTTCCTGCACCAATGCCCCATCAATGTACATATAAGCATATATGTCAGATATGCTCTTATGCTAGTCATTGTCATTTTCGAAGTGTCTTTCATTTTCAAATTTATTGATGGAGGGACCATTGAGTTTGTACCTTACAATACTCTTGCATCAGAGACTCAAGAGTAGGTTTGTTTAAAAGACAAATGATGTTGTAGATCAACAAAAATCCTTCACCCTTTGTAATCCTTTTCTTAATAAGGGGATGTTTGGATGCAAGTACGTGCCGTTGTATATCTTTCCTCAAAGTATCTCTATGTAGTGTCTATTTAAGCCTATGTATGGCTCATTTGTAATTCAAGCTAGCATCAATACAATTCCCTGTTTTCTAAAATATGTTCGAGAGTACTCTAAGCGTCGTCCTGACATATAAGGCTGTCATTTTTTTTTTTATAAAGATAAGGCTGTCATTTACTTGAACCATTTGGTAATATGAATTCCAAATTTGAGATTCCCTGGAACAACCATAATTAGTAGGGACTAGCGATATTTCATTGAAAATATGTGTTTTTTTTATGGTAACATGGAAAATATGTGGAATAATAAGTAATCTTGAAGTGCCTGTGCATAGGTGCATGCATTGGAGGCTTATATACATGAATCTAGGAATACAGAATATGAGAATCACAAACGGGAAATAGTAATGGCCCTAGCCCATTAAACCCTAATCCACAAAAGGACTCAGAAACCCAAACTACTTCTTGCCTTATTTTTGGGCCCTCCTATCTAAGCCTAACAGAAAAAGGCAATGTTTTAGCCCATGATGCAAATGCAACTGCTCGTGAATCACCACCATCTTTTTCCATTGGGAATCCAAACGGTGATATGATCTTTGCACTGGGAAATCAAATGAAGATTTATCTAGAATCCCTTCTCTCAATGAAACTCAACCAACTTCCCAAATTTTTTTATTCTCTTCTCATATCATTTCAAAATTACCATCCACCCCTACTAATCTCTCAAACCCAAAGAAGCGAGCAAAACCAGACATGGTCAGAGGAAATCACCCAAACGGTCGCTATGAAGCATATGATCGAGCCTCGAGGCTCATACGTTTCAGGCAAAATAGATATCAGGAATTTGGAAGGCTCCAATCCATCAGTAGGGCACAAGAAATACAAGCATCAAGGGCTAGAAATGGAGTGATCCCAATTCTAACATATACCCAGATCCTCAATCTAGTAAGCGAGGAAATTATTCTTTATGCTGGAAATAATCTAGCGCACCAGGCTGAAGATGAAGCTGATGCGGCTCAAGGTAGCCAAGGGCAAGGCATAGCAGATCTTATAGTAGTTGATCATTTGATTGCTCCAATTCAAATGATTCCAGGAGTTGGTCAAAACAATATGATCATCTGGTATGAAGGAATGATCTTTGAAGAAACATGAACACTTCAGTTGGCACATGGAGATGATAATATGACTGATGAAATTATTGTGACTAATGATGACACCACTGAGAACAATGGAAGCACTGTAGTGAATGACTTAGCACGGGAGTATAACAGTGAGTGGGGAACTAAGGAATTATCTGAAGAAAGTATACTGACAACACTTGTAACTGGAAGCATGGAAGTAGAAAGCAACATAGAGTGCATTCTGGAAGCTTCTACTTCAGTTAATGGGATAGAGCAGACAGATAACGAAGTACAAGTTATTGAACAGAACAAGGAGGTTTTGGATTCTACTTCTCTGGGGGTTCTTGTGATGGCTGACCCTTCTCAGCCATCACCAACAATATAATGATGAGCTGGAATTGTCACGATATGGGTTCCACTGCTTCAATTCGGAATCTAACGGATCTGGTGAAGGAACAACAAATAGATATTATATGTTTATCTGAAACAAAATATACTGAGGAGAAAATGCAGAGAGTAATGAAGAAGCTAAAGTTTAAGGATAGTTGTATAGTTCCAGCTGAAGGTCTCAAAGGCAGTTTAGTTGTTCTATGGAAGGAAAATGTAGATGTGGAAATTCTTGAAGTCACAACAAATCACATTACAGGTAAAGTCACTAACTTCTATGTTCCAGATGCATGGTATTTTACTTTTGTTTATGGTGAACCTGTGAAACATAGGAGAAAGAGAGTTTGGGATGAAATCAGACTCCTAGCTCCATACATTTGTGATCCCTGGATTCTATTAGGTGATTTCAATGCTATAGTCTCACTTGAGGAGAAATCCGGAGGACATTGTCATATGAATAGAAGCATGCTTGATTTTAATGAATTCATAAATGACTTAGGGCTCTTTGACTTAGGTTTTAAAGGTCCCAAATTCACTTGGAGTAATAATCGCTCCTTTAAAAATCATATCATAGAAAGGCTTGATAGAGCCTTAGCCACTACCAACTAGATTGATTTGTTTCTTGAAGATTCTGTTCTCACAACAGTTAATTCATCTTCAGACCACCTTTTACTCATCATTAATCTAGCCCATATTGAACCAAAACTCAAGAAACATTTTCATTTTTATGAGATGTGGCTTAAAGATCCCTCTTGCAAAACCACTGTTGATCAAGCCTGGATTTCCAATGAGTATGCACCTGGATGCTCTTTCAATAGGTGCATTACTAATAATAAGAAATGCTTATCAAATGGAACAAAGATGTTTTTGGAAACATTTTTCAAAAGATTAGTTAAACTAAGAAGGATTTGGAAAAGTGTATGTCCCTAGAAGTCACTGAAAGCAGTTATCTGAAATGCAAGGATTTAAAGGCTGTGCTAGAAGACTTATATGAGAAGGAAAAGAGTTTCTGGAAACATAAGTCGAGTTTTAATTGGATTAGAGAGGGAGGAAGAAACACCATGTTCTTCTAACTCTTAATAGTTTTCAAGAAGAGGAAGAACGATATTATATTACTAGGATCAGGGATGATAGTAATTCTTGGAAATCTGGCAGAGGTGAAGTAGGGGAGACTATCAATAATTATTTCACCTCCATTTTCACCTCAGACAATCCCATTCCTGACCAAGACATTCTTAATCTTTTCAGTAGTACTATAACTGATAGAGAAAATGCAATCCTTACTGCCATACCAAGTTCCTAGGAAATTTGGAAAGTGGTGAATTGCCTTGGAAGTCTTAAGGCACTTGGACCAGATAGGTTCCAAGGGTCTTATTCAAAACCATCTAGCCAACTATCTCCCCTGTGGTGTCTGAGGCTATTCATGATTTCTTCAACTTTCGTTGTTTACCTTTAACCCTCAATGAAACTTTCATAACCCTCATTCCCAAAATCCCAAATCCTGAGCACATCTCAAAATTCATACCTATATGCCTGAGTAATTTTATATACAAGATTATCTCTAAAATCCTTTTATGTAGGCTTAAACCTTTACTTCACAAGCTGATTCCCACCCCCATCAAGCAGCTTTTGTTAAAGGCAGATCAATATGTGACAATACAAGCATGGCCAGTGAGATCTTTCATGGCATGAAAAAGATGAAAAAGAAAAAGCAAGGTTGGATGGCTATTAAAGTAGACATGGCCAAGGCTTTTGATAGAATGGAATGGAGCTTCATTGATCTTATTCTTGATAAACTTTGTTTTTCTGCAAAGTGTAAGTGTAGGAGTCTTATCCAGAAATGTCTTTCCACTGTCACTTATAATGTGCTCCTCAATGGCTTACCACTCAGCAAAATTTATCCCTTCAGAGGGTTGAGACAAGGGGATCCCATCTCCCCCTATCTTTTCATTCTTGCTTCTGAAGCTCTTTTAAGAATGCTTCTTAGATAGGAAACCTTAGGTAATATCAGTGGCATCAAGCTTAAACCTAGGTCTATCCCCCTCACCCACTTTCTTTATGTAGATGATCTCATAGTTTTCTGCAAAGCCACCTTCCACGAAGCCAGCTCCATGAAGGCCATCATCAAAAGATACTACAAGGCATCATGCCAAGCAGTAAACTGGGACAAATCCAGTGTTTTCTTCAGCACAAATGTCAATACCAAGCAACAAAGTTTTATCAAAAAGCTTTGGAGAATAAAGAGTTTCAATGAGAATGAGAAGTACCTAGGTGTCCCTATTGCTCTTTCTGCGAAAAGGAGTGAAAATTTTGCTTTTCTGATAGATAAAGTTCAGAGAAATATGACGTACTGGTTGGAAAGCTAGGGTTATCACAAGCTGGAAGGGGAGTTTTAGTTAAAACAGTGGCCCAAGCTATCCCCACCTATACTATGAGTACTTACCATGTCCCCATCAAAATATGCAATAAGTTGGACCAACTTGCAAGAGATTTATGGTGGAATGGTACTGATTCTTCCAAAACCATACACACTGCCAACTGGGACAAGTTATGCTCTCCTAAATTCCATGGAGATATGGGTTTTAGGAAATCTAAAACTATGAACTCTGCCTTGCTGGGAAAGCAGTGTTGGAATCTGCTGCAGAATCAAGAATCTCTCTTGTCCAATTTCTTCAAGTCCACCTATTGTAATTGGTGGAGAACAAAGGATACAGAACACATGCCATATGACTGCTCCTACTATTGGAGGGGAATATGCAAGAACTTTGCTGTTATTCAGGAAAACTCTTGCTTCTCAGTGGGGGCTGGTAATTCCATTTATCTTTTTAATGACCCATGGATTTCTTTTAACAGCAAACCTGTCAACCTACAAGACTTCAAACCACAAGACACTACCTTACACTCTCTTAAAGTCAACCACATCATCTGCCCTGAGTCTTTGACTTAGGATTTAAATAGGATTGGAGAATTGTTTCCAACCTACATAAAACATATCATCAGCCTTATACACATCATACCTAATCATAGCCAGGACCATCTTATCTAGCTAGGACACAAGAAAGGCAAATATACTGTTAAATTTGTCTATAACCTCTTATGTCATGAAACTGGTATTGCTCACATCTCTAGTTTCAACCCTTACACTCTTAAAAAGATTTGGAATCTGAAGATTGAGGCAAATTTCCAAAATTTTCTCTAAAAATTGTACATGCATTATTTGCCTACTGGGGAGCTTCTTGCCCCAAGGAGGTTTAAAGGAGATCTATCTTGTTGTTTCTGCTTCAAGGAGCTAGAATATGATCTTCACCTCTTTTTCAACTGTGAATGGACTAAATGCTTCTGGTATGCCTCTGATGCTTCCATCAGAGTTGATTCCTTTGAGTTCTTATCTTGTAGACAATGGATTGAGCTTTTTATCCTTTGGGCTGACAATGCAGATGAAGATCTTAGCAAGAGAGGGTTGTTCTGCCTTACTCTCTTATATGAGCTATGGAAACATAGGAATTTTGTTAAGTTTGAAAATGATACTGCAGTGCATAATGTTATTTGGAAGAATACTCATATTACTTGGAGTAATCATCTAGAGGCTTTCAAGATAGATGACCAAGCAAATGAAGTATACATGGCTCCACCTGTAGAACATAATCATGATGATATATGGCCTTCTTTTCACTTTAATGCTGCATATGACAGGAACAATTTCAGAAGAGCAGCTGGAGTGATTAGTAAGGATGCTGATGGAAACAATCTCACTACAGCTTTAACAAAGTTCAAAGCCAACAATGCCCAGGAGGCTAAATTAATTACAACAGAATTAGCATGCAAACTGCTGCATCATCTCTCTCCACAAGCTGCAAGATTTCTGGGAGACAACAATGCAATGATGGAAACCACTAAAGCACCCGGACATATATAAAGAGTGGTCAGGTCCGGACCGGTCGGACGCGACGCTGACGGACGCGGCTTTCGGACGGACGCGTGTCCGACGCGTCAATCTGGTCAAGACACGATCAATGACATTGGGCGCAAGTCAAGACGCGTTTGGGGCCTTGATCAAACCAAGGTCAAGACGCGGGTCAAACTCAAAATTCAAAACATTTTGAAAACAAATAAGAAAAAAAAAAAAGAAAAAAGCCCAAGAGCCCACAAAGGAAAAGTTGTTAGTAACAACTTTACCGGACCGATTTGTATCTTGTATCTACTAGGAATAGTGAGAGGTACACGGTTTGATAGTAGTACCTTGTAGGTTCGGGACCAATACTTCTTCCCCTTCTTTATAACATCCACTGAGAACAAGAGGACCACACAACTTTGCGGTGCCCCTTCCATTGGGCGAGAGGGATTTGCATGGAGCAAGTTGAACTTAATAGCCGACAATTTGCAAGATCTCTATTAAATTAGTGCTTCTTTTTTGCTCATTAGCAAGAGCATCAACTGTCCCTTCATGACTGCCTCCTAATTAACACATTAATATGTTTGTTTAACTTTGTGGATGTTTATTTTGACTTTTGAGTAATCATGAATTTTATAATACATATAAATTAGTTTATAAATTGTAATGTTCAATTATTAAAATAAAAATAAAAATTACATATATTATTTAATTCCCGCGTCCAGTTTGCGTCCGCGTCCTATTTTTTTGAGTTACAGCCGAGTCACCGTGTCCGCGTCCGCGTCCGTCCGTGTCCGCGTCCGTGTCCATGCAACATTGATGGAAACTATTGCCCAGGTTAGAGAAGCTACAGACTGGAACTGTATGCCAATTGTTTTGAACATTAGAGATTTTGTTAACTCTTTGCATTTTCCTCTTATCTATAATTGGATTGATTAGTAGAACTTTGAATGGGGAGGCTCACAATTTTCAGGTGTAGAGCCTCCACCAAATTTTCTAAACTGTAATCTTTTATATTTTGAAGCTTAATATATAAGATGGTCGGGTTATCGAAGAGAGAGAGAGAGAGAGAGCATACAAAATCGAGAGAAGACCAGAGAGAGAGAGACAACCTAAAATTACGACAATGCAATCGAGAGAAAATATTTTTTAGAGAGATGGAAGAAAAAAATATTTTCTTACAATCTCTAAAAATATGTTTCGTTGGAAGCATTTTCTTACAATCGGCTATGTTGAATCGACACGGATGACACCGACGCGACAGCTGACTTCATTATATCTCAAAAAAGTAGGACGTGGACACGACAAAGGACGCAGAAATTAATTAATATTTATAATTTTATTTTGTATAAATTAAACATTGAAAACTAAATTAAATGTATCACCATTCATAAATTCAAAACTATTAAAGATAAATAGTGACAAAATTAAGTTTAATATTTCCTAATCAAACTTTAAAAACATGTCATAAGTCTTAATTAATGAAAAAAATGAGTTTTTAATATTATTTTGATTTATTTTTTATTTTTTTAGGTCAAAATCCGCGTCATGACCATGTTTACCGCGTCCTGACTGCGTCTGATTTAGTTGACTATGTCTTGACCATGTTGACCGCATCCGACGTGCGTCCATGCCGCGTTCGTGTCCACGTCCCACGCGTGTCCATCGCGGACACAGCCTATTAGGAGGTGCGTCCGTGCTTTAGAGATCTCTAGCGATAAGCCAAAACCATTATCTATGATGGTCTATGAGTCTAAAACTCTAAATAAATCCATCTACTATCTATATACTAAAGTAGAGACCTCTAATGGAGGATTTTCTCTCTCCTATGTGGCACTCTAATATGAGAGTTAGTTTTTTTTCTCTCCTATGTGACACTATAATATTAAAAATAGTATTTTCTAATAACCTATAGTCCCACTTACATGGAACCTCTTTGGAGAGTTGAGTATATTTATAATTCTTATATTTGGAGAGTTTGAGTGTATTTCTAATTCTTATATATTTGATCAAATAAAAAAAAAAATTGTTAAAAAATAGGTGATTTGTAAAAGGTAATTTCCTATTACAAATCAAACACTTTTAGTGTTCCAATTCTTATATATTTTATCAAATAAAAAAAATTGCTAAAAAATATGTGATTTGTATAAACTAATTCCCTATTACAAATCATACAATTTTAGTGTCTATGATAAAACACCGACTTATTTCGAATATATCTTTAACATGACCTCAAAACATAGTTAAAAACAATTATACAAAAAATAACATCACAAAATATATAATAGAAAATGAAAAAAAAAATAACGGCAAAGCAATAATGACAAATATTTTAAAAAATATATAATACTGAATGAAACTAAAGTTTAAAAAAACAATTAATGGGGAACTGAAAACTGGATGCAAATGGAAGCATTAAACTAATATTAAAAAGTAATTAATAGAAAATGGGAATATGGGTACAACTGCATTAAACTAACCTCAAAGAATAATTAACGGAAAATCAAAACTTGGATGCAAATCTTTCAAACTAACATAAAAAATAATTATCGAAAAATTGGAAACTGGATGCAAATGCATTGAGCTAACCCTTAAAGATTAAATTAACGGAAAATCGGAAACTGGATGCAACTGCATTGAACTAACCTCGAAGAAAAATTAATTATAAATTGGAAACATTATGCAAATGCGTGGAACTAATCTTAAAAAATAATTAACGGAAAATCGGAAAACGGATGCAACTGCACTAAACTAATCTAAAAAAAAAAAACTAGATGTAAATGCATTCAACTAACCTCAAGAAATAATTAACGGAAAATCGGAAACTGGATGCAAATTCATTGAACTAACCTCAAACAATAATTAACAGGAAATCGAAAACTAGATGCAAATGCAACTTTATCAAATAATAAATGAGAAATCATAAACTGGAAATTGGAAATTGGATGCAAATGCATTAAACTAATCTCACAGAATAATTAACGGGAAATCAGAAACTGGATGCAAATGGATCAAACTGACCTCAAAGAACAATTAACAGGAAATTGGAAACTGGATGCAAATGTATTGAACTAATCAAAAATAATAATTAACGAGAAATCAGAAACTGGATACAACTGCATTGAACTGATCTCAAAAAATAAATAACAGGAATTGGAAATTGGATGCAATTGCATTGAACTAACCTCAAAATATAAATAACGGAAAATTAGAAACTGGATGCAAATGCATTGAACTAACATCAAAATATAGTTGGGTTATATGTTGTGGGAATGTCTCGATAAGTATAGTTTTACATTTAAAATGGTGTTTATCTTATCTCTTTCCGTATGATTAAGAACTCCTAGATATTCAAGTAGCTTCAATATATATGAACTTCACCTTATTAAGCAATCTCACAAAACTTCAATCAAACTTCTATTATTAAACAATAAAATAAAGTTGAAGGGCTTTATCAAAGGTGAGTTATTTTTTTTTAATGGAGAGTGGGGTTTTCATGTTATAAGAAATTTGGTTGAATGATCAATATAATATTAATATATAATAGTTCTGCATATTTGTAAATATTTTTCAGAATAATTAATATAACAATACCCGTTCGTAGATAATCTTTGAAGATTTTACATAGTGAGTCATGCATAATTTAAAGAATAATTAATGGGAAATTGGGAACTGGATAATCTTCGATGATCCCACATAGTAAACCAAACATAATTTACTTTTTATGTCATATTTGTAAGGACACTACAGATGGATCACTAGAAGTTGGTATTACACACCACATTGGATAATTAAAAGAAAATCGGAAACTGAATTCAAATACATAACTGAGCTCAAAGAGTAATTAACGAAAAATCGGAAACTTTATGCAATTGCAATAAACTAAACTCAAAAAGTAATTAACTATAAATCAGAAACTGAATGTAATTGCATTAAACTAACGTCAGATAATAACTAACGGAAAATTAGAAATTAGATGCAAATCTTTGAAAAATATTTAATGGGAAATCGGAAACGGTATGCAAATACATCAAACAAACCTCAGATAATAATTAATGGAAAACCGAAAACTAGATGCAAATGCATTGAACTCAACTCAAAAAATAATTAACAGAAAATCAAAAACCGAATGCAACTGCATTGAACTAACCTCATAGAATAATTGGTGGGAAATTGGAAACTAAATGCAAATGCATTGAAATAATCTTAAAGAATAATTAACAAGAAATCAGAAACCGGATATAATTGCATTGAATTAACCTTAAAATATAAATAATTAGAAACTAGATGCAGATGTATTGAACTAACCTTAAAGAGTTATTAACGGGAAATCGGAAACTGGATCCAAATGCAATGAACTAATCTCAAAGACTAATTAACGAAACATTGAAAAATGGATAAAACTACAATGAACTAACCTAAATGAATAATTAACAGGAAATTATAAATTTGATGTAACTGCATTGAACTAACCTCAAAAAATAATATCGGGAAATCAGAAACTTGATGCAAATGCATTGAACTAACCTCAAAGAACAATTAACATAAAATCGGAAACTAACCTCAAAGAATAATTAACGGAAAACCAAAAACTGGATGCAACTGCATTAAACTAAAATCATAGATTAACTAACGGAAAATCAGAAATTGAATGCAAATGCATTGAAATAACCTAAAAAAATAGTTAACTGGAAATCAGAATGCATTGCACTAACCTTAAAGCATAAATGTCCGCTTTTTTAGCCTTCTCACATGAGTAATTGCGAGTAATTATAAACCCAAAATGAAAGTGAGTTTATAAAAATAGACTCTTACATGTATGCAAACTGTATAGAAATTGTAAACTATCGAACTAACCTACAAAAACAATTAACGGGAAATCAGAAACTGGATGCAGATGTATTAAACTAACCTCAAAGTGTAATTAACGGGAGATTGGAACCTGGATGCAAATGTAATGAACTAATCTCAAATACTAATTAATGAAACATCGAAAACTGGATGCAACTGTACTGAATTAACATTAATGAATAACTAACAAGAAATCATAAAATGGATGCAATTGCACTGAACTAACCTCAAATAATAATTAACGGAAAATCAGAAACTTAATGCAACTTCATTGAACTAACCTCAAAGAATAATTAATGAGAATTTGGAAATTGGATGCAACGTACTACATTAAACTAACCTCAAAGAGTAATTAATGGAAAATCATAAACTTGATGCAAATGCATTGAACTAATAATCCTAAAACATATTTGTATTATATGTAGGGGGAATAAATGTCTCAACAAATATAGTTTTGCATTTTAAGTAGTGTTTATCATAATTTTTTTATTGTGATTGGGAATGTCTTGCTATTCAAGTAGCTTCAATATTATCTTCGCCACATTGGGCATTCTCACAAAACTTCAATAAAACTTATATTATTAAACCTAACAATAAAAAGAAGTTGATGAGTTTTATCAAGGTTTGATGCTTCATTTTTATAGAGAGTGGTGCAAGAAATTTAAATGAGTAATTAATATAATTTTCATATCTCATAGCTATGCATAGTTGCTAATATTTTTTTAGAATAATTTAGTATAATGGCACCCGTTCATAGGACGCGTTCATGTGATAAATCTTTTCCAGCAGGAGTAGTGTATTCTTTGAGGATATGAAAGCAATCAATCTGTTTTAGTGATTTGTACACATTAGTACGTAAGCTGAGCGGTAAGATTTACCACTAAATCACCATAAATCTAATAAAACTATTATACAAGCTAGATCAAATTTAAGATAATTCCATTTGAAAATTATGGATTAGTATCCTAAACCACAAAGTTAAGAGACTATTTCAATTTAATCCCTTAGTTTTCAAGTACTTATGCACCATAATCGCTGCTCATTAACGTATTTCGGTTTATTTTCAATAAAAATATATTCTAATTCAAAAATTTGCCACTAAATCACCATAAATCTAAGAAAACTATTATACAAGCTAGATCGAGTTTAAGATAATTTTATTTGAAAATTACAGATTAATATCCTAAACCACAAAGTGAATAGGCTATCTCAATTTGATCCCTTAGTTTCCAAGTACTTATACACCATAATCGTTGCTCATTAACGCGTATTTTAGGTTTATTTTCAATAAAAATATATTCTGATTCGAAAATTTGCCGCTAAATCACCATAAATCTAAGAAAACTATTATACAAGCTAGATCAAGTTTAAGATAATTCTATTTGAAAATTATGGATTAATATCCTAAACCACAAAGTGAATAGGCTATCTCAATTTGATCCCTTAGTTTTCAAGTATTTATGCAACATAATCACTGCTTATTAACGTATTTCGGTTTATTTTCAATAAAAATATATTTTGATTCGAAAATTTGTGTGAGACATTTTGTAAAGCCTTTTCAACACACAAAATATTTAATAGATCCCGGACGTATGCCCGGGTCCAAAATCTAGTTCATAACTATTTTAGCATCCCCTCATTGCATCTCGCAAATAGCATTTTGCCCCTTTGGGAACCAAGTTGCGTACCTGTC
This sequence comes from Coptis chinensis, assembly GCF_015680905.1. Taxonomy (NCBI): domain Eukaryota; kingdom Viridiplantae; phylum Streptophyta; class Magnoliopsida; order Ranunculales; family Ranunculaceae; genus Coptis; species Coptis chinensis. The sequence goes on from NC_141459.1 coordinate 97,602,242, forward strand.
TAATGCTTACCTAAACTCCTTTCTAATTCCAACTCAATCACAAAGACACAAACTGCTTTTTCAATCCTTTGACAAAATTATCCAAAATTTACTTATATATTTGGCTCATACACATCATTTTGAACTAATCCAGCAAGGTTTTTTTACTACAAAACAAATTACCATTCATATATAATCATATTAGTTGTTGTATTGCAAATTTGACTTACCCAATAGAATTGCGGTCAAATCAGGTTGACTAGTCCAACATTCCTTCAATATAGGAGATGTATAATATTTCAAAACTAACTTGGATTTACATCTAATTACCCTATTTATGGGATGAGTCTTAAAAGTAGGGGTGACTTCGGATTGGATCAAGGGTTTTCGATTTTTTTTTTTCTTCTTCTCCAGATAGTAATATCCTTTCCAATTCTTATCTAATTTTTTTTAGATGGGTAATTATTTTTCCAAATTCGAAAAATTGGAAAAAATCAGAAAAATCATAATCATAATCAGAAAATTGAAATTGTTTTTTTGAGCAACCAATTTTAACCTGTTAAATATTAATGTCATTATTCGACAACCATTTCAAAATTGGTAATGTATTGAATCAGCAATCAATTTGAACCTTTTGATACATTCATTCAACAATGCATACTGCATACATATACATTTAGACCAACACAATGTATAACACCTATAGTCCTAAGCTACATTGCTTCCTGTTAAATTACTAAAGCGCATAACTTGAAAATTCTAAAACTAAAGTGTAAACTTGTTGTCTAGTAGCCATTACCAAACCAACAATACCAAATATAACTCAAGTACTCAACATTTGGTTTGTAATTTTGTAACATAACTAATTAATTATAATCAGAAAATTTGGACATCGGAATTTCGAATATCGGAACTCTTAAATCATTACCAAATTCGGCAAAAATTGGGATCTAGAAATCGGAAAAATCGGAAAAAAGTGGCACCCTATTTAAAAGGATCCAAAAAGAAAACCATGTATAAATAGTTTTCTTGACAGTTGACCTTAACAACCACGAGTTTGATAGATACCTTCCTTTCTTTTAAAAAAAAAAAAAAAAAAAAAGTGTCTTCTTTTTTGATCATTATTGAAGCTCTTCTTCCTTTACCTGCAAAGAGCATGTCTGAGAGAATGAAAGGTGTCTTGAAAAGTTATCTACAACAATTGCAAGAACACCCTCTTAGAACAAAAGTTAGTTTATTTAAAGTTTACTTTTTTAAACTTTATGAAGAGAAGTTAAATGCTTTCTGTTTTGTGTATTGGTTTTTAGGCAATTACAGCAGGAGTTTTAGCTGGTTTTAGTGATGCAACTGCTCAGAAGATTTCTGGGATAAAAAAAATTCAACTTAGAAGGTTGCTTCTTGTTATGGTATGTTCTGATTGTGGGGGTGTTGAATTTGTTGGATGTGGTTAAAATGTTCTTTGGTTACTTTGTGATGTATATGTTGTTGTTTAAAGAAGGAAAACTTTTGATTGTTTTGTAGCTCTATGGCTTTGCCTATGGAGGCCCGTTCGGTCACTTCCTTCATAAGGTGATGGATTACATTTTTAAGGGGAAGAAAGACAATACAACTATTGCTAAGAAGGTATATATACTCAGTGTAATGCTTGTTTAGTTGTGGTTGGGTAGCTTCCGGTATATCTACGTAAGTCGTTAACATTAGGAAGAAATGAGTAGGCATGAAAGGTGCATATATTTGGCTTCAGTCGTTAAGCTAGTTCTTCACTATGTTGTGGGGATTGACAATGAATTACAAATCTGAAATTATGTCATTTTAGGTGTTGTTGGAGCAACTAACTTCATCCCCTTGGAACAACCTGGTTTTCATGATGTACTATGGTCTTGTAATTGAAGGTATGTACTGCTCACCACCAAACGTATCGACTCTGCTTCCTTGTTACAAATTTCCATATTGTCAAAAATGTATGAAGTAATCGCGCTGTTCAATTTTATGCAGTACCATTATATTACATGCATTTTCCAATTATTTTCTGTATTTATTTGTCCGCTGACCATCTATTGCAAGTAGCATGTTGGATGGACGTCCTATCATTTTTATCTATTGAGCAAATGTAGCTCATTCATTGTACAAATTTTACTTTTTCCTTACAAATTATCGTTATCTGTATCAGAAGAGAACATTATAATCCAATTTCCAGTTCATGTCGTGGTTTATTTGAAACATTTATTAATTGTTTCTGCTTCCAGGCATTTTGAGCTCTTACATGTAAATCAGTAAGGTTTAAGTATACTAGTGGATTCTCTTACGCATTCAACTAGATTCTGTTCTGTACCTCGTGAAACATGCTTTCTTCTTGAGCTTACCTTTGAATCCAGGAAAGTAACTGAAAAATACCTTTTGGAAGAAGAGGGGAAATAAACATAGATAATAGATGAACAAAATATATTGGAGGTGTTGGGACTGCAAAATGTTTATATTAAGACAGTGAATCATCTCTAGCTGAACTTGTTCATTCCATATATTGAGTTCTTTTTCTTTAATTGTATTCTTTTTTGGCTCTTGGTTTTCTGGTACTGCAATTACTTCATGATTTAACTGATTTTATGATACTTCAGAAGAGAGTCAATCCCAGGAATAGAATCTGGAAGGAAAACCTGATGTATTAAAGATTGTATAATATGTTGAGTTGATATGATATGCATGTCAGAACCATATGACATTAAGTGATTGGTTTTTCATTACTGTAACTTATTTTGAAAGGAGAACACTTCTCTGTAATAGAAGTTGGACCAGGACCATTCTTTATATTCTACCTTTCCCTTAGTAGTCATTATATTTCAACCATCAATATTGTTTGCTTTTGACTGGAGTTCAGTCTGTCTGTATGTAATAACTGCCTAGTAGTGGTTTCTATTGTTTAGAAGTTGGTTAACATGATTTACATATGTCATGCAGGGAGACCTTGGAGTTTAGTTAAGACTAAAGTTCGAAAAGACTACCCTTTAATACAACTGACGGCATGGAAGGTTTGAAATTGTGATTATCTTCTGTTTTACGTCTTACAAGAGAAATTAATGAATGGCCTTTCATAAAACTTTTTAATTGTCACTGCAGTTTTGGCCAATAGTTGGTTGGGTGAACTACCAGTATATGCCTTTACAACTTCGTGTGGTGTTCCACAGCTTTGTCGCCTCTTGCTGGTAATAATTCAGTTGCTTCACTACTTGTCCTGCATCTGTCCATCCTATTTTTGAACCTTGCTCTATCTGGGCATGCACAATATCAAAGAGTATATGTATGTACCAAAGTATATTATGTACTAGTAGATTGTGAATTTGGCTTCTTATTGAAATAACTAAGGAAAACACTATAACAGTTGGCAGGAAAGGGCCAATGACAAGAATAAATAGATACTAATCTGTGAAACATAGACAAGTATAAAGCACATCTGTGGTCACTGATCTAATTATTTCACACGCCTTGTCTTAAAAGTCTATTTTCCCATTCTGTATCTAAGCTAAGCACCCTAATCCCAAGTTTTGTTGTCAAGAACTTGAAAGAAGAAACCAAGGACTTGATCTAATCCAAGGGATATTGAAAAGCCTGTATGAATCAGCTAGCTTCTCCAGATCCGGAAAAAAAATTTGTCCATAGGTCATCCCACCTCAAAGGATGTCTTCCTTGAGGAACGAATTAGCTCTTAGAAGATAGTAAGATACAGACCCCACGTGAATTAGACACAGTGCTGTGGCCCAAACAAGGATTCCTGTAATTGTAATTGGCAGAAAAAGGGAAATGAAGTTCAAAAAGTATTTGGCAAGAGCAGAAAAACCCAATTGGTGGCTTCCCCAGAAAAACATCAAGGGTCCTAAACAACTGGAAAAGTAATACTAGACAGAGCATCTCAACGTTTTTCGCTGATGTTTGCTTGACAATGTGAATAAGAATATAGGTTGTCCTTGCGCCTATAGCAGACAACTTACCAAAAGTTAGCTGGTCAAGTTTCAAGTGAAGGTAAAATTGTTTTAGGGTTTTGATTCTCATCAAATTTTCCACAAAATTTTATTGGGATTGGCGTCCATGCGATGATTTTGGAGTGAGGTTGATAACCAAGTAATGACCACACTCCTATCATCTAAAGTCTTAATAACGGCCGTTTTTGTTTATGGCGAACTCAATCAAGATATGCCCCTTTGTGCTTTGTAACTATTGGAGGAGGCTTAGGTCCACTAAATGACTAAATGTGATACTATTTGCTATTTAAATATCACACTTTTTTGTAAGTATTACAATAAATAAGAAAAAGGAGTGTCTCTTAATTGTATACGGGAAGATAAATAAATGGATTAGTGCGAAGGGAGATTTTCATTTACTGAGAGACAAGAAGAACTAGTTAAAGAGACCATTGCATGTTTCATATTTGATATGTATTCCCGGACAATTGCCTGGATGTATACCAATGTTGATCTCGTTCTTTTACCATTTCAGGGGGATATTTCTGAACTTAAAAGCACGGACAATTGCTGTCAAAAGTGCTTAGGGAACGAAATTGGAACACCATTCAGCTGGCACTTATGTCTTATTGTTTCGGTGGCTTGTAGCTTGTTTCTCACCTTTTCAATTCAAATAACGAGAAAAGATTTACTCTGCTTTTGCGCTTTTCATCTATTTTAGAGTTTCATTTTTAGTTGATAGTTGAAACACCTTGTTGGATATGGAGCCAACACCTTGTAATACCCTCACGCCCTGTACCAGATAGGAGAAGGAGATGATGAATTTGTTTAAACTTTAAACTCTGCACCTTTGAATCAATAGATGGAAGCCGTGTTTAGTATTTAGTATATGGTTTGTTGTGTGCAAGCATGACATTTCTTGTACTGTTTATCAAAACAGTAAGATTATTCTCTCTGAATATGTTAACCAAGTAAGATTAGCAAAAACATCTGTCATATCAAAAATTTGATTCATATTAAGGCCTACATTTTGGGATGTGGTATTCTGCTTATGAACTTAAGGCCATTTTCGTTTATGAACAGCAGATCATAAGCAAAAAATCCGTGGATGCCAAATGAGCGTATTGATTCAGCTCCCTAGATGCATCATTTTGCATTCTTATGACCGAAAGTGATATGTAACGTCGTCTGCATCCTTGAGGTTGACCCCACACCCTAGGATTATAATTACATGTTGAATAAGAGGTACAATTGATGATGAACACTTGAAAGCACCATTTGATTAGTCTCCAGAGAGTTTAGAACCGTAGAAGTATGACTATACATAATTAACACAACGGCCATTCAGATGACAATATCAGCCCTACAAGCGGGTGAAGCAGTCATCACCAAGGGGCCATCTGAACATTTTGTTTTTGCCTGATTGGAGGTTTGAGTTCGTAAATGATCAAACTGAAACAGGACTATCAAGTTAGATGTATGTTGTACTCATTCACGCAGTTCAGTAGTAGCTATTGCTTTTATGATTTGACCCTACAGAAAAGGAGACTGGAACTTGTGTTGCTGAAATCGTACGTACTCTGAGAAAAGTTCCATCTGATATCTAAAGACAAGACCATAGAACAATTATCTTAACTTTTGATTTTCCTATAGATTTCATCGAGTGGAATCTGCAACTCTCATTGCTTTTAAAGTTTTAAACTCTGTTCCTTTGGAATTGACTTCTGAGGCCGGAAAGATAACTCTTTCAGAGTTGAAGCAAAGTGCCACTCATAGCGTAAAATATTACTTGCGCCATAAAGTAAATAAAACTAACCTTGCTGAATCTACAAATTGTTAAACGAAGAAATTGGTTACTCATAATTCTAACGTTCTGATGTGTTTGTAATGTCCTCAAAATCCCATCTCTTTAGAAAAACGTTAAAAATTAGCAATGCTAATTAACCAATATTGTGATTACTGGTGAAGTGGATTTTAAGTTTTGCGTACGCGCATCCATATAGAGAATGTAGTCAATCTACACGAATGTGATCTTCTGGAGTTAGGAAAGAACTGGAGAAATTCCACTTGAGCAAAAGAGTGGGTACGTGGGTCTGTCTACATTCTTCAAATTGCATACTTCCAAGTTCCAACAACCTCAAAACACGGCCAAAACTTGCTAGTTGCCTAATTGCCTTACTTTGGGCTTAACGGGGCTTCTTATTGATCAATAAACCCAGATGGCCAAATCAAAATTACTTAGGCATGACCACATGAGTTCCCCAAGTAATTTTGGAATGACATTCCAATCATACTGCCACGGAATAAAAAATTTCGAAGTAAGTGTTCGGAAATGGTACAACCATCGTTCATTGAAGAGAAATTAACTCATTGATAGCTCGGTGCTGAGTGTGGGATCTGTTTTTCTCAAATGAGAAAGAAATTAATTCCATACTTCAATTAGAATAGGAAGAGGGGCCCTCGAATTTGTTGTGTTTATGCAAAAGTTTGTTACCATAAATAAAGCGTTTCCTTGCCAATTTCGCCAACACGGCAACTCTATCATAGATTCATAGTATCATTATTAAGTGAAGAAATTTCCTCCTGATTTTCTCTTGGTTCTTCTCTTTTTGATTTATCTCTATTAGAGCATTTGCAATGCAGGTGATAGTTTCCCCCCCCTCTATCACCGCCACCTCATTACTTATTCACCCTCTTTTCACTAATCCGGTGAAAAACAAGGTGAAGCTGTGCAATGCAAAGGTGATAAAAAATATCTCGGACGGGATGTTGGATTCCGTCTTGACGTAAAAATTGAAAAAACACTCCGGACGGAATGAAACATCCCGTCTGAAATTTTAAAAAAACCGAAAAAAAGTTGAAAAATCATGCGAGACGGAATCTAACATCCCGTCCGAAAAAAAAACCCATTTTTTTTAAAAAAAAAACACACGAGACGGAATCCAACATCCCGTCCGAAGTTAACAAGTCGATGAAAAACTTCGGTGGAAGGTTTCACCTTGTTTTGAATCCGGGAAAAACTATCACCAAGTTTATCACCCTGCATTGCACAACGCTTTTGGACCCAACTAGGTGATAGTTTTCACAAACCCCCCTCTATCACCTGCATTGCAAATGCTCTTAGGGGTGTAAAAAAGACCCTCAAGCACTCAGCCCGCTTGGCCCGACCCTGCCCATAGGCTGGAAAAGCCTTCAAATTTAAGTCCTCATGCAATTTGAAGACCGGGTCGGCCCGGTCTTCACGTTTTGAGGGGAGGGTAAAGGCCTAGATGTGGAAGCATGAAAAATTAGTGTTTTGTGTAGACTCTTCTAACGTTATATGAAAAATCTAGTTCAAAATAACAAATTGTTCCCTTGTCGAGATATGAACCCGGGTCATTTCACCATATATAAACAAAAATAAAATATAAATCAGAGTGATATGAATATGATCCTTGGTATATGATAATGGAGCTTTTAATCAATTTTAACTAATCAAACACAAGTTATTCTACAATCTACAACACCACATCATATTTTTGGTTTCATATACATTTCTTATTGATTCATGTAATACATCGGCACATCAAATTTAAATACGAAACTTTTGAATTTATCTTACAAATTTTAGCTAAATTATTAATTAAGTATATTAACCAAAGTCAAGATTGAGAAAATCTATTATTTAAATGTGATAATTAATTTATCGCGTATCAATTTAGCAAAATTATAATGTAAATAAAGAGTTTAAGAGAGTAATCAAAACCGGCCCTCTAGCCTAACCCTCGAACCCGGCCCTCTAGCCGGACTCTCAATTCTCTAAAGAGAGGGCTGAGGTTAGGGCTTCACAATTTTAGCATTGGCCCTCATAGGCCTGCCCCTCACTACATGAGAGGGTCGGGCCAGGGTCCGATCCTCAAGTCATACAGGCTTCATGGTTTGAAGGCTGAGCTGACCCGCCCCAACCCGTTTTACACCCCCAATCTCTACTACTTATACTACTTAGGGCATCTCCAATGGAGAGTAGAAAAATCCACCTCCACATAGGCGCCATTAGGATTATACACTAGAGAAATCCCAAATACATAAAGTGTATATTTACTATTTGTGGCTATTCCAATGGTAGGTGGAGGCAAATGTGTAAAAATAGATAGCAACGGACTTAAACTGTCACAGCCCATTCAAAATAATGTAAAATAACAGATTTGGTCCGTCGCAAAAGCTTAAAACAAATAGTGGTCCACTTTCAAACGTCATTCAAAGCAACATCAGTGTTTTTAACAGTTTTAAATCACTGAGCGACAGACTTAGACCGTCGCAAACAGAAAAATAAAGCTTCAAACGTGTGTTGAAGTGACGTCCGAGTTTTTAAATTAAACAGACGTTATTTTAAGTGACGTCCGGGCTTTTTATTAACTAATAGCGAGAGGGGGAATTCCCCACCCTCTCTATTAGCTAATACACTATTACCTATGGTATAGCACCCCATTGGAGAGAGTTTTTTTATATTTAGGGTGTAAAATTTCCACTCTATACGGTTTACACCCCCCATTGGAGATGCCCTAATAAAGGGCGTGGTTGAATTAGCCGATTGAACTGTCTCTCGGTTCTGCCCTTGCATTATTTCATGACACCTGTTTATTTGAGCCAGTTTTGTTTTATGTTTATTTTTTATTTTTGGTCTTATGTTGACCCACCAAAAACAAAGGTATGAAAAGGGATAGCGTAAAAGAAGAGAGAGGGGGAAGGGAGAGAACCAAAAAAAAGATAATAGAGAGAGAGCGGAAAAGGAGAGAGAGAGAGAGAGAGGTGACTTGGGAACCACATGCCAAAGGCCACTATAGGTTTATAAGCCGCTTTCTACTCAGACTCTCTCTTCGGACTCCATTTTTCCACATGGCGTTCAAATACCACTTTCTCTTTCCAAAAATAAAAAAACAAACATAGAAACATAATAATAACAAATAACCTACCTAATTAAATAACTAAAACCATAAATAGTAATAAATAATAAATCAACAAACTTACCAATATTTCCACAAACAAAAAATAAAAATATAATAATAATAAAAAATCTTAATGCCAAAAAAAGTTGAATCAAGTTAATTAATTTTCTTTTCTATTGCATCTTCATCTTCTGTCACACCATTTTCATATTCAAACCATTCATCTTCCATGTTTAGTTCATTTTTCTCTAAACATTTGTTCAAGTCAATAGATAGAGAGTATATGAATTTTTTTTTCTCTATTCAAAATTAATATAAACTAAAGTGATAAAAAGTGGAACTTTGTAATAAAAAAAAAAAAAAAAAAAAACAATTAAAAGGGATTAGCTATTTAATTAGGTGAATTTTTTGGGCGTTGGTTTTTTATTTCTTTATTTATTTTTATTTTGGTGGAAATATAAGTAAGTTTTTTGTTATTTATTTGTTTCTATTTTTGTTTTTTGATTTTTAGAAAGAAAAATATAATTTGGATGCACCTAAAATATGGAGTCACCTAGGGAGTTATTAAGCAAGTCTAAATAGAATTTTTGTAGATTTACTTTTGGAACACCAAACCTATTTTTAGTTTGGCTTGAGAATAATTCGAAAAACTAGGACACCAGCCCACCATGCATACACTTGAAATCATTTCGTATGCATGGCACCATAGTTTTGTTTTGAACTACCTTGGACAGTTGGACCAGATATATATCAGAAATTGCACTAATGCAACTTTTTAGATCAGTTGATCATGATAATTCTTTTGATAACTAGATTCTTTTGAATTTTAACTATGACAAAAGATAAGAATGAACTTAATTAAATTCAGTTGCCATGACAGGGCACAGTCCCTGGAGAATCAGTAGCATGGACATATCAACAGTTTTTTTTGGAGAGATAATTCCTAAGGATCCAACTCTATTAAATACTATTTTCATAATCTAGATTTACAAGATTGATAAAGAATAACAAGAAATTGATCCCAAGGCCCATTCTCGAGTGAAAATCACTTTCAAAACTTTTTTTTTTAAAATCACTATCAAGGACAATTTTCTAATGAAAATAACCCGAAAACCCAATTTTTGGGTTAAAAAAATCCTCAAGGACAAATAGTCAAGATTTGAAATTAATATCTTTCGATTTTACCCTTTCTATCATTTTGGTATGAACAAAGACATTGTGTTAATGTATAAACAGTGATTGTTCATACCCAAATAGGTTAACATACTTCATACATTATGTTGATATATAAACAATAATTGTTCATAGCTCATGATGTTGAGGTATAAACAATGATTGTTCATACCCTAAATATGTAATTGTTCATACTCCAATATATGTTTTCATTAATCATACATTATGTTGAGGTATGAACTTATGAATAGTGATTATTCATATATACCCCAAATAGATATGAATTGAACATTCGAACAATGATTGTTCATAACTCATGTTGAAGTATGAACATTGATTGTTCACACCTAAAATAGGTATAAATAATTTGTTCATACTCCAATAGGTATTCCTACTAACCATACATTATGTTGAGGTATGAATAATCATTGTTCATACGTTCTTGTTCATACTCATGTTGAGGTGTGAACAATGATTGTTCATATTTCTTAATGACCACACATTATGTTGAGATATGAATAATAATTGTTCATACTATATATGCATAGTCGTTTCGGTTGGGCCAAGCCGTTTATTATTTCGTGTCAAGAGTATACTTGACTTTTCATCACTAGCTAGCAACATTGTGCAACATATATATATATAATTAAAAACGGCTTGGATAGCTAGATGAAAAGCCATTTTTAATTTTGCTACCCAAGCCGCTTTTAATTTCGCGTCAAGAGTATACTTAACCTTTCATCTATCCCGTCTTTGTGAGTGTTTAAAAAAAAAAAATGGTTATGAGAGTACTTTTTCTCCCAATCTGTTATGGAGAGTCACTCCCTGAAAGAATAATGTGTATGCCTAACGAAGTTTTGGAAAGAAGATTTGTACTGCAATCAAATATATACTTTTGCAATCGGTCGCCAAACTCATCGCTATAGGGGCTCAAGAAAGTTAATGTCACTATTAAAGCGTCTGGCCGACTTCAATGTAAGTGAAATAAAAGTATTTCTACTCTGGTTTTCTAACTGAAGATTTTGTTCCTGGGCAAGGGATGATGAAAAACTACATATGTTAGATCCTTCATCCCTATATACCTAGTAAAACTAAACCCAAATTATGTTAATACAACGTTGAGTGCGTGAATGGACGCATCACCTGAAAGAAACTCCAAGTCTGTTCATATTCGATTCACCTATATATAAATTATTGTAATATATCTCGAACTTGGGCATATTCTAATGTACATGCACCAAATGGAGACCGCGAGATACAAAAGTGCAACATAGCCAAAAATTGGAGTATAATAATCTCAACTTTTTTTCTTCGCTTAACTGGTGTAATATTCTCAGCAAAATGCTAAAATTAACAATCGTATATTCTATGTTGAAAGCCATCACCATTTTCAAAACGCTGTATATTATAATTTTTTCTTCATTCATATTTTCAGGTTTTTGTTCAAGATTATGATTGCCCAAGTACCTAACTTCAATTCATTTTGCATATATGCATCACCTAAATTTCTTATGGCTGATAAACAAAAAAAATGTATAGTAACATATTGATATGTGTAAGTTTCTTTGAATATTAGAGACAGGGCCGGCTCTACCCATAGCATAATAAGCAACCACTTAGGGCCCTGCAGCCTAATATATTTTAGCTCACAACCCACTATTGTTTTATTAGCCCAAAAAAAAAAAAAAAAAAAAAAAAAAACTATTATTATTGTTTTTCATTTATTTTAATCCGTTAGATAAACATTTTTATATTGGAAAATTTGAAACTAGAAAATCACGTTAAACATTTTCCTTTTCCACGCATTTTTGCCTTGTCCAAAAATATACATATATGTCTATATAATTTATTAAAATTCTTCATCACTCTATAACAAATAATCAAATATGGGGCATTAAAACCAACACTTCAATCTTACATTTATTCTTCTTTTGTTTTGTTTTTTTTTTTTTTTCCCTATAATCCATCATTATATATATATATTGTTTTATTTGGTATAGAATTCTTCTTCTCTCTCTTGTACATTTTTTTTGTGAAAAAAAAAATTGGGATCAATTTTTATAATAATTATTATATTCTAAATTCTCTGTTAAATAAATTGAGGTTTGCATTCATATAAAATAACTTGAACAATTCGATAAGACCTAACAATTTTATTAGTATACATTAATACTATAAGACTCTATATTCAGACTTTGTTTAGGGCCCGATTGCCTTGAGCCGCCCCTGATTAGAGAACAAAGATTTTTTCCCAGAAAAGCCCTTTATTACCTAGCTGCAATGAGCAAGCTAGACTAAAAAGAAACAAACAAAACAACTAAAGAACGAAATGAAGAACGTAACAGAAGAAGTGTACAGACTCCCATGAATGGTAACGCTATTACTTAGAAACACCATGAGTACGAACTTCTTCATGGTATATATACAACGAGCAAAGGTTAATTTCTAATATCCATGAGAGCATGAACTCGATCGAAAGGCAAGGGCGCCTGACATATTCAGCTTGTTCAAAGTTGAAACCATCGAATGCAAATGCAAGACAAAAGATACAACCAATCAAACAGGAATTTTCTAATTCTTCTAATTAAGTTGGTCTGCTTTGAAATAACAAACCACCCATTCATCAACTAAAACACAACAAACATAAACATAAACCACTACAGTACAGTATCGTCTCTTACTCTATTTTCTTCCTAACTCTTTAGCTCCAGGCCAGCACTTGTTGTTACAACATTCCCTACAACAACCATAACCAAAAATGAATAACAAGAATTAAGAAGAGAAAAATCAAAGTAAACATCTATGTCCAATTAATTTTTTCTCCATTATCAAATGGTTAGACGGTTTTTCTTCGAAGGCAGAGTAAAAGATTAAAAGAAGAAAGAGCGTCTTGTACTTTCTTTTAAGTTCTTCTTTGCTTCACTCAACATGCATGAATAATGCGATCTTCATTATTCATGAAGAAAGAAAACTTCATGACCCAATCACATCCCACCACGTGTCCACAGATCTTTTATGGCCTATTATATTTTACCTGTCAATTTTGAAGCCATCTAGCAAGATGAGTAGGATTGAAAATTCCAGGTATGTGGGTCCCATCACTCTTTAATAAATTAGCCACCTCAGCATAACTCTGATGCTTCTTCAAACTCGGCTTATTAGCTTCAGCTCCTTTCTTCTCAACACCTCTTCCTTTAGCCGATACTGGTGCAGCTTCGGCTCGAGCCGGGTCATACTTCCCACCCAAAAACGTTCCATTACCCAGAAACTCAGTAGCCATATATCCCGCCAAAAGCTTATTATTCACACCGGACTTCAATTCCTCTAACTGTTTAGCCGACGAAGATGAAGTCGAAGTAGAAACTGGTTTCGGTTTTGGGTATTTGGAAGATGGTCTCTTGAAACCATCAAAACCCGTTTTCAAACCCGCTTTCGAATCCATTTTGGGACCCATTATTTCTCTCTCTTTTCGCTTTCGTGACATACCAAGAGGGAAAATGCCATTACGAGTGGTGTGGTTAGAATTCGACATTTTTTTTTTCTTTCGCCACGTCAGCTGGGGACCATTATTTTTTTTTTGTCAGTTTTCACCCCTTGAATTATGGAAGACTGAACAGTTTTTGGTAAACGTGAAAAAGTAACTAGTGAATAAATTAAAGGGTAAAATGGTAAAATGAGGATGGGACGTTAAAGGTCCGAGGGTGTAGGTTTTGGACGATGAAAAAATCGGATCTGGGAAAAAAAATTCGGCCGGAATCTGATACAAATTGGCCGGAAATTAGTTGGCAGTAAGTGGGTTTTGCTAAAGTACGCCGGAGGTGAGATGGGCTGCCGTTAGAAAAGGGGAGAGAGAAAAGAGAGAGAGAGGGAGAGAAGAAATGGAAGATTTGGGGATTTTTGTAGAGGTGTGGGAAGAAAGATGTGAGTGGTCTTAATTTATAGGATTGGAAATAAGTTATAACCCTTGGATATTCCAGAAATAACAAGGTTTTGCCATTGAGGAGGTAATTGGACTGGATTGGCCCTATTGAAGGGATAAGGGAATAAGGGGTCATGGTGTAGCTTTACTAGCTTTCTTCATTTGACGATCAAATTGAAAAAATAAGAAAGCCATCAAAACCACTCTATAACAAGGTTTTTTGCTGCCATATTGAGGAGGTAATTGGACTGGATTGGCCAAATTTTAATTTAGTAAAAATATATATGATATCAATTGAAGGGATAAGGATGAAGAGAAATTCTAATTTTGATATAAGGTCATGGTGGAAATAAAATTCTTTACTTTCTAGTTATGATGGACAGGTGGTTGGCTCTAGAGTCCCCTTTCTTCATTTGACGATCAAATTAATATTAATAGAAAATGTGCACTTTTAGAAAATGTACACTGGCAGAGAATTAAATTGTCCTCTTCATTTCCACAAATGCTAATTCGTAATTACAAATTAAAAGTCCTAATTAATAATTAAGATCTTTCTATTTATTATCTAAGATACTTAATTTTTTAAGCAAGGTCATGGATGACCAAAGCTAGGTCGATCAGGATTTCACTCAGTAAAAATATATAGTTATTGGTTGATTAGGACAAATATCTTTCCAGAAGCTACAAAAACTCAACGAGCTTTTTCACTACAAATAAGATCAAATTGATGCGCACATCGTTTTTTACAGCACAACTAACATGTATTTCATTGCAAAACTAATGATCAAGATGCACCCTTACATGGTTTTCTATAGAGGGTTCTCTCTTAATTTGAAGAATTACTTCTCCAATTATTGTTATAGTATCTTATCACAAGAACTAAATGTTATCAATTTTAGTAAAATCAATATTGGAACGCGGCTGTCAACTAACAAAGTTGGTAAACCTAAAGATATTAGCAATCTCCGCCACCATTAATGAGTAATTATATGATTTAGAACAAACAACTGTCTACAAAACAAAACAAACAATTGAGCATTAAGGTCTAATTCGATTGGAAACTAGCATGTTATACATTTGTTGCTTGAATCACGAGGAAAACTGTCAAAAAAAAAGTCTTGACACATCACACATAACCCAGTACACGTAGTGCGTCACAACTTACCAAACTAGTAAAGTTCGTGATATCTATTCTTTTTGTTTTCTATAGAGTAGGATGGCTTATATCAACTTTTCCAATATCAATTGCAAAACCCAACCCTAAAACTCTAATAAATCGTGAATATGATTTATGTGGTTACTAATTACTAGTCGTCAATCTATATTCAATAGACTAAAGGATTCTCTAGGCTAAGGAAACGGATTTACATATAAATATTAAAACCCACTTTTGAAGTTTCATCTACATACTCCATTTATTTCATATATGAAAACTTTAGTGATATTTTGAAGTGTGTATGAGTAGTACCTAAATACACTTGTTTTTAATATCTCAAATGAAGGTGCCTCGTGTAAGTGATGAAATTCTCTCTTTCAAATTCGTTTCATACGTTTTCAAGTCGAAAAAAAAAATTGAAGTAAAAATAAACACATAAACATAATCATAAATCATATCATATCTTATGATTCGAAACTTTAAAGTTCTCGCACTCAGTGGCATTGCACACCCCAACTTTCCAAGAATATATATATAGGGTGATTTTGGACACACCCATAAAAATACTCCAATTTTAAAATAATTAAATAAAATAATTTTAGACACATTTAGCTATCTAAATTATTATTCTTTTTATTAGGCGTACCCAAGATATTTATTGAATATAAATCAGGCTTCTCCATTTTCAAACAATTAATTTGAAATTTACAGTGTACAAAGTTCTGAATCCGACTGAGTGGTTTGAACTTAGCTTTCTGACATGGGTTGGCTAACAACTTGTGCTTATAATTGTGTGTTTGTCACCCTAACGCCAAAACAAACGTTAACTTACCTTCCTTTGAGAACTCCACCAGACTTGGAGCATGCTCATATTATTTCAATTGCTCATATAAATAATAGTGCGGCATAGATTATGTGTTGCTTAGACTTAATGATGATGCTCCCTTAATTGCCACCAGTAGTACATTATATCAGGTTACCACAGTCTAGCCTACTCGGGCATTGCTGACTTGTGGTTAGAAAAGGTTCAAGAAAAACTTGCCGACTGGGATAGGAAGGTAAATAAAATAATATATATATATATTTACACACACACACATGAGCAGGTTCCGTTTACCACACTTTTTATACCATAGTTAATACCATGCCCCACAACTTTACGTACGACGTGAATTATAACCTAATTTTTTGTGGATGTGCTCAACTAACCATGAAGATCACCTCTACAAAATTTCAACTCATTTGATAATGTTTAACTATGTTAAAAGATGATTGCAAAATCGAAAAATTTGAGCTGTTTTAAAAAAAATCAAAATTGAGAATGATTTTTAACTAGGTTAGAGATTTCTAAATGAGACAAATTTTTTGTGGAGATATTATCAATGGTTAGTATATCATATCCACAAATTATTAGCACTTAACTCATCTTGTAGAGGGGTATGGTATAAACTATGGTAAATGGAATCTGCTCGATATACCATAGTTTATACCATGCCCCATAACTTTACCTACAACGTGAATTATAGCCTAGTTTTTTGTGGATGTGTTCAACTAACTATGAAGATCACCTCTATAAAATTTCAACTCATTTGATAAGGTTTAACTATATCAAAAGATGGTTGCAAAATAGAAAAATCTGAGTCATTAAAAAAAATTCAAAGTTGACAACGATTTTTAACTAGGTTAAAGATTTCCAAATAAGATGAATTTTTGTAGAGATGTTATTTATGGTTAGTAGATCATATCCATAAACTATTAACACTTAATTCATCTTATAGGTGTGTGTGGTATAAATTATGGTATAAAAAGTATGGTAAACGAAACCTGCTCTAAGTTAAAATAAGTACGTAAGTAAAACTTCACCTAGATAATAAATTCAAACCTGATTTTTTGTGGATATCATCTGTATACCATAAACCTCATCTCTACAAAATTTCAACTTATTTGGAAACCTCTAATCTAGGCAAAAGATGATTGCAAAACCACTATTTTATGGAGAGTTAAATTTCTTTTCAAAGATGACAACAATATTTATCTAGGTTAGAGGTTTCCAAATGAGCTGAAATTTTGTAAAGATGGTTTTTATGGTGAGTAGATGATATCCACAAAAAATTAGATTTGAATTTATTTTCTAGGTGAAGTTTTACTTACGTATAGTTAAAATAAGTATGTACTTTTAGGAGCCGGGCTGATATATATATACTCCTAGAAGGACATTAAATAAGTACCAAATCTTAAACAACCCACAACTTCACCTACAAATAAAAATAATTTAAAATCTCATTTTTTGTGGATATAATCTACTAACTACAAATAATATCTCTACAAAAATTCAACTTGTTTGATAATTTGTAATATTGGTAAAAGATTATTGTAAAAACTAGACATTTTTGGATCGTTAGATATTTTTTCAAAAGTGGATAACAATTTTTATCTAAGTTAGAGGATATCAAACGAGTTGAATTTTTGTAGAGATGTTATTTATGGTTAGTAAATCATATCCACAAAAAATGAGGTTTTAAATCATTTTGTAGGTAAAGTTGTGGGTTGTTTTAGATTTGGTACTTATTTAAAATCCTTATTTAAGGTCATTTTAGGGGTCGGGCTGTAAATATACAATGCCCTCTAACCTAGTTAAAAATTGTTGTTAACTTTAATTTTTTTTTAACGTCTTAGATTCTTCAATTTTGCAATCATCTTTTGACATTATTAAACACCATCAAATGAACTAAAATTTTGTGGAGTTGATCTTCATGGTTTGTTGGACATATCCACGTACAAGACATTAGGTTCTAGTTCCTCTTGCAGGTGAAAATGTGGGGCATGGTATAAACCATGGTATGAAAACCATGATATATTGATCCCTCCTCATGTTATTCACATGTTTGAATGAGTTATGTACAAATCTATTCAGGGTCACGTTGGACACCAATAAACATTAGGAGTTCTGTTGGCATGTTGCTTGGTTGGACCTTCAAATATATTTGCAAAATTGGACGATAGAAATCTGATTTCTAACCAAATGAAGAATTTTGTGTACGCCCTCTCTTGTAGTGTTTAATATGTCAACTAATGAACATATTTAGCTAGATACAAATCCACAAACTTAATTAATTAATTAGTTTACTAGACAAAATTAATTTAGCAATACAATATGACACTTTCAATCCCACCTTTCTCAAACTTACCATAGCCAAGAACGTTTGCATATGGGAACAATTGAACACTTTCCATTTTCCATACCATAGACTAAATATTTCCTCAAATTCAAATTGTCCATTAATAGTTTCCGATGTACTATACACAACACCTAACAAAATCACCACAATTTGATGAGTTTTATTTATTTTTTTTCTAAATTGGTGATTTTTGTCGTAATAAATCTTAAACCTAAGAGTTAATTCATAAGCTTGTGTTATCATTATGTTGTCCGTGTCTAATTTTTTGGAGGGACGAATAGCCAAAATTCAATGACCCGGTCAGATTTTTGTGTGTCACATGTCCATCGTATCTAAGCCTCTAAGCAAAAAATGTATTGCTTATATTTCCAGGGTACACCCTTAGATTTTTCTTTTATTTTCTTTTTTCTAATACATTTATTGCTATCGTTTAATTCATTTTATATGATTTTTTAATTTTTGATTATTTTTATTTTGTATGCTAATTGGTTGTCTGGGTGGCTCACTCTCACTCAATTTTCTGGCTCTTCCACTGCTCGCACTTGTAAAGTTATTAATTTGAATATTTGTAAATTCTTAAGACCAAAGCAGAAAACACACACAACATTTACCAAAAAAACTGCTAGCTGACAGAAATCCTTTAACAATATTTATAATTAGATCTATAAAATTTATCTTTTAAACTTTGAGAAGTGACCAACTACTAACAACCACATGTAATTGTAGAGTCCCGATGAACTTTGAAACCTTATCAAATTACAATAAGAAATTTACATTTCCTTTCTTCTTCTTCTTTTTCTTCTTTTATTATTTTTTTTCTTTTTCAAAATTTTCTCTTGTCCAATAATCTAAGAGATTTATTGGGAAAGGCCGGTAACAATATTAGCTTATGGGCTTATGGAGGGATAACTGGCCAGATTGGAGATAAAATTATTGAAAATTTTATCTAAGACAAGAAAATTATTAGAAAAACTCAAAACCCCTCTTAGTGCATACATTCAAGGGAACCAATGGAACTTCTTAGACTCCTTGAAACAAATTCTTAACAATGGGGGAGGGGGACATCTCTCAATTGCAATAGCCGGAACAAAACATGCATAGATGGCAGTAGAGTATGGCGTCAATCAACAAATGGCATATACATTCTCCGTAGCATCGACATATGAAACCATAAGGGAGAGAGGAAATGTGCTGCCTTGGACAAAATTCATGTGGTCAGCAATGGTGTTGCCAAGGACATTGGGGACGGTATGGAAAATTCTTCATGGTGCTATGCATACAGACGACAAGCTGAAGAATGTTAAGCTGGTTTCAAGATGTTACATTTGTATCTTTGTTGAAGAGACCCAAAAAAACATCCTCTTCGATTGTAACTTCGCTTAGAGTTGTTGGCAGCTCATTGCCAACCATACCAGGATCACAAGTAGAGATGAAATGTTCACAAAATGCAAAAATGAGATCCCTCTTTTATAGGAGTTATGGAAAGCAACTTCCATTGCATGCTTGGTGCGTGGCAATTTGGAAAAACATAAATGGCATCCTATACAATAACAAGAGGTTGAGCATCAACATTGTTATATGTGTTTTAGGTGACATCGACAGTTTGAAGAGCATTTGACATATCAAAGAAGCATATGAACAATACCAGTCATGACTTAAAAGTGTTGCACTCATGGAAACTACCACCCAAACTGAGGAAAACACCTCAAATCTTTGAATGTTATTGGGTAGCTCCACCAATCGACATGATTAAAGCAAGTAAATGCAGATGGCTATTCAAAAGGGAATCCTGGGAACTCAGGATGGGGCACTCTACTCAGAGACAATAATGGTAATGTGATTGGGGCATACATTAAGGGTTTGGGTCTTGCAACGAACTTTATTGCTAAGAGTTTTGCGATAGTTGGGGGAATATCTAAGGCAGTGGAACTGGGATGGAAGAAAATATAAGTGGAATCAGACTCCACTGCGGCAGTTACATCATTTCAAAATGATCAAGTTCATTGGCAAGTTTGAGTAGCATGGGATAGAATCAAGAGCCTACCTGACTGGATCATAGTGACTAGTACTTGGCGTGAGGCCAATTTTGGAGAGGACGTATGTTCAAAATAATCAAGTTCATTAGAAAGTTTGAGCAGCATGGCCGAGAGCCTACCTGACTGGATCGTAGTGACTAGTACTTGGCGGGAGGCCAATTTTGGAGAGGACATCTGTTCAAAAGAAGCAGCTAGCCTGACGAAAGGTGAGAAGAGAAGAAGTGGTGGGATGGCAGACCAACCTTCTTGCACCGATTAGAAGACATGAACACCACCTATAGATTTGTAAGTTGACCTGCAATAACTTATGAGGTAGTGACAGCAATCAATCCTACCCATTCTTTGTATGTACTATGTTACATTTTATTAATTAATACAGTTACTTTTAGCAAAAAAATAAAAATAAATACATTTTATTTTTATTTGTTTTCCAAAATTACCATATATATATATATAGGGAGGGATAGAGGCACATGCACTGTAGCCACATTATAACCACAGTCTATCCCAACCCTCTATTCACTTAAATCTAATGGACATGACTTGAAGTCCAATCTCCAGTTTTCATTGAGAAATAAGGGAGGGTAATTTCGAAAAACAAGTTTGACCGCAACCTAAAACACATTCTCCCCAAAATTAGATCAACCCATTTCTAAACACCTTCTTCTTCACTGAAAAACGCCTTCACATAGGTAACTCTCTCTCTCTCTCTCTCTCTCTCTCTCTCTCTCTCTCTCTCCACACAATAAATTAGTTGATTTCAATTTTGTTAGGTTGATTAAATCGATAGGATTTGTTGTAACTATTTGCAACTAGAGATGAGTTTGGTTGGTTTTTTGTATTTTTTGTAATTGTTTGTTTCCTACATTTGGTTGGTTGGTTTTTAATATGTTGTACAAAAGAGGTGATGTGGTGGGTGAGGCCATTGATTGCATTGGCTCTAACCTACCGAATGGAGGTGAAAATGATGGGGAATATTGGATAGATCGACCTACCAGATGATGATAGGAACAGTTTAGTAAAGAATGGCGACATCGAGAGTGTTGAACTTTATGTTCACGTGAAACTAGACTTAGGAGAAACTTTCACTGATATAGTGATGTTGGTTTTCTGCCCCTTCAATGACTGGCAACCATCAAGTTTGGCATGGTAAATATTCCACTTAGCAAGGTTGGGCAACATGTTAGTGACTGGGAGCATTTCACCCGAGCAACTTTAGTGGTGAGCTATGGAGTATATACTTTTCAACGCACATTGGTGGCGAATGGGTAGATGCTTATGACTTGGAGTATATTGAATGAAACAATGCAATTGTTTACTCATCCAAATGTACCCATGTTAGTTTCGCACACCCTGGTTGCTACTTCTAAGTAGTCTGTTAAAAATTGTTTTTTTTTTGTTTTTGAGCCAACTCTCATCAGTAGTAGTATGTACAAGTGCTATGTATTATATTTTAGTTGAAATCCAATGAAAAATTATTTTATTTTTGAAGCAACTCTCTCATTTTGGCCAAATAATTCTTTGTAATCTAACTGCAAAATTTAAGGTTCTAATAATGTAAACATCGAGCAAAAGTTGGTTCAGTGATCATAAAACTATGGGAGGCGCACGAACTAAACTAAGTTCATTTGAGAGATTAAATTATGCATGGGAGTACCTAATTTTGGAGAAAGGGAGAGGGAGAGGAGTGGTTCTGAGAAGAAGAAGGTGTTTCAGAATTCAGAGAAATGGGTCGATCTAATTTTGGGAAGAATGTGTTTTTGGATTGGGTCAAACTTTCTTTCCAAAATTACCCTCCTTTTTTTCTCAATGAAAACTGAAGAATGGATTTTAAGTCACGTCCGTTAGATTTAAGTAAATATAATGGCTTGATAGACTGTGGTTATAATGTGGTTATAGTGCATGTGGTTGTATCCTTCCCCATATATATATATATATATATATATCACCTACAAAATGATTTAAACCCTAATTTTTTGTGCATATGATCTACTAACCATAAAGAACATCTCTACAAAAATTCAACTCGTTTGATATCCTCTAACTTAGATAAAATTGTTTTCCACTTTTGAATATATATATATAAAGGTCCAGAAATGTCTAGTTTTTGCATTCATTTTTGCCGTTTAAAAATTGTCAAATGAGACGTTCTTTATAGTTAGCAAATCATATGCACAAAATATTAGGGTTTAAATCATTTTGTAGGTGAAGTTGTGGGTGTTTTAGATTGATATATATATATATATATATATATATATATATATATATATATATATATATATATATATATATATATCAATTTGGCATATTGTTTTTTGGAATGCACGTCGTCGCATCATGCATTGACATTATACAAGTAAACTGAATATTAGATCAACATATATAATTCAAAGATCAAAATCAAACCCAACATATATGAATCAATGATCAAATATAAACATCTCTAATTAACACCAAAATCAAAGAAAACCATGCTATGCGATGAAATAAGCAACCTTCATATGGCATATATATGGGTACGTGGTACTGCTGCTACATCGATCTCTTGGAATTGTCGAAGGCTTTTGTTATGTTGATGGTCACATTGCTCTCCCACCTCACCACTTGATGATTTGAAAACCTCACAGCAATCTTGCATGAACTAACATTCATTGTATTACGGGAGTTGTGTTGCAATAGGAACATCAGCGCTTTCATTTTATTTGGAAAAGTACCAAGGGGTTTAACAATTAGGTCAGAAATTTGTTTAACATTCTCATTTTGGTTCATTTCGTTATCAGAGAATTCAAGTTTTTGGAGAACACATGAGTTTTGACATTTAGGGTTTGTAGCGTTGCTTTATTTTTGCGAACAAGCTCAATCCGATGTTATATGCACTTGTATTTTTTTTTTAGAAAACAAAAACTACATGTAGATCTCATAATAATGTAATAACATATATTTAGAAATTGAAAAATATTGAGCCAATTAGAGGATGCAAAATACCATAATACACGATTATCTCTGAGAAGTGAAAGAGTAGCTCTAAAGATATTGCAAAGTGAAGGAGTTTATTCTACATATATTCATATATTGTGAAGTAGATGAGGAGGTAGTTGCAAAGACAATACTATGATAAAACTGTAATAGGTATGGAGTTTCAATTATTATTATAAGTTTTAATTTTATTTTTCTAATGAACAAAACTTTATTGTTAAGAAAATATATATAATAGATACAACTTACAATTACATATTCTCACACTGTCACACTCCAAATTTCTAGAAATTAAAAATAGGGAATTATCCACATCCTATTCCATCTTCTGAAAACCCATGATGAAACGAAGCCCTAATAACCCATTACTAAACACGACATAGAAAAAAATGAGGTCAAATTAAAACCAAAAGAACAACTCTTAATTCACAAATAAAAAAAATAATAACCAACTCTATTACATCTGTTTCAAATCAAAATTTTCCACTTCAGAAAACTTAAACCAGTAAGGCTCCAAAAGCGAATCCAAATCAAACGGACTGCCTACCATCTATGTTTCCAAGAACACACCCACGTTGCAAAACAAAACAAACATGGGTTAGCAAATTGAATTTGCTAGTATGAATAAGACTAAAATAAAATATACACTGCTACATTCTATCTTCCAAATAAATAAATATAACATTACCAACCATTTCAACTTGGAAGACAAGATAGTTCCATTTTCCAAAACGGCGTGTAGTTTCTTCTCAAGTAAGATTTCACCCCCAATATACAATTTCAAGAATCTCATATAACAGTACTCATCATTTCCACTTTTCAAAATAACTCACAACATAAATACCACTTACATTCCACTTAGTAAATGCACATATGATAACCTAATTAAATATGAGTTTGATACACCTTACCTTTAAGCCAACACGTTGTCTTAGGGTAGGATATTTACGTCCCTGCATAAAAGATTAATAGATCCTACCCTCCTGCAAAACAGAGTTAGACATCACAATAAAATGATTTATCTCAACCAGTCAAATTTCTATTCTTAATCAAACCTCATTTAAGACATTTAAGTCTAATTTATACAACTTGGTTCGTCCCGCATATTCGGGGAGTACCACTTATCATAATACATATATCAAGGGTAGTCATTCACATGACATCATTACGTCATAACGTTTTTGTGTGTATAACCATAGATCTCAGACTATCACAAGTTATTAATATTTTCGTAATAACATATCAAGTTATAGTCATTTCGCAATCACATAAAAGATCACAAGCATTCACTAATATTATTCACAGTCACACTTCACATCCATAACATCACACAAATTCACATACTTTTAGTTCATTCAATTCCACAATGTATCTTGTGTATTAATCACTTATTTACTGATCTCACATTTAGTTCTTACTCCACGATTTGCACTTCACATATTTGCCAAATCACACATACCCGTGTGCCTCTCTCACACCGAGTACTACTATATGACATATGTCCCAAGTGGTGATATCTCCTCCAGGAACATATTTACATCTTGCAAACTCGTAACTTGTGAGTCATAGTCATCTCTGGGCTTTCCATTCGCATAATCACAGCCTCTTATGGGCATTCAATATCTAAGGTCATTCATGTCACATTCAATGAATATCTTGGGTCATTCCCGCCACATTCAAGGAATACCCATCATACACTAACAGGTCATTCATGGTACATTCAATAAATACATTGGGTCATTCCCGCCACATTCAAGGAATATCCATCATAACACTAACAAGTCATTCATGACATATTCAATGAATACCTTCCTATCACATGACATCTCAAGTCATAATATATCATTACAAAATCCTGAGGCGTGGAGAGTTCTAAAGGTGTGATCGACTCATTGAAAATATTATTCTTAGCTCACTTATCATTGTACTAGCATTAATCACGCACAACTATTGATCACACATGCAGAAAATTATTTCCATTCATCAATGCAAATCAATAACGTATTTAAATATCATTGAATGCAACACAAATGATCATCAATCAAATACAATTCAAACAGCCATAATCACGTATACAATTAAATACTAACATTATACACATATAATTATCACAAAAACTAATATATAATATATAATATAGTGGTTGCACTTTTACTCAAAGCCACCTACGTGTCCAAATCTTTCAAGATTGAAATCAAGCATTCGTAGTTCTTATTAGCCACATAGTCAAAGTCAAAGTCCATCAGTACCAATATATATAATTGCATAATACCACGCCAAATCTTTAGTTACCAATATATGCTCTATATATACAATATTCATCAAACAATTATGTATACAACTCTTATTCCAATACATGTAATAGAACTCTTTAGAAAAATAAAATAATTACTCCTCCAATCAATACACATTTATTTGAAATATTAATACGATACAAATTGCATGATCATTACATTTTTTTTCTTGTACAACTAAACCCTACACTAATAAGTTACGTATATTGTTCTATGCATGAGAAATTGGTTAGGACAGTTTGACTTTTGTCCATTCTAAAAATTCTAGAGAATTCATATAATCAAAGTTTTGAATCAATTATACCATTTTGAAAATTAGACAGAAAATCCATTTCAATACAAAAATTTCTAAACACTAATTCGTTTAGTATGTATCCTAAACTATGTGATGGAATAGACCCAACAACTTAAATTCTGCTAATCAATTTTCTGACACACTTTCTTGTAAAATTCACATCAAATAGAATATAAACTGGAATCAGTCAAGGCCAATTGGAAATGAAAGATGACTCAGAGAACTAAAATGGTTTAGTTCTGTCGAAAAACTAGTTACAACATTTAATTAGTCAAATTCAAGTCACAAGTCAGTACTTTTGCAGAATTTTGCAAACATATCATCATTCCAAACGACAATTAAAATTTCAAAACAAATAACAAACGTTCATAATTAAATATGGAACTTTTATAAAATGATAATGAAGCATTTATGAAACAAACAAGATAAAAATCACAAAAAAATGATAAAATATATATATATAAATATATATATATATATATATATATATATATATATATATATATATATATATATATATATATACGACTCTCTAAAAAGGACCTTAAATAAGGACCTTATCTAAAACACCCACAACTTCACCTACAAAATGATTTAAACCCTAATCTTTTGTGCATATGATCTACTAACCATAAAGAACATCTCTACAAAAATTCAACTCGTTTGATATCCTCTAACTTAGATAAAATTGTTTTTCACTTTTGAATATATATATATAAAGGTCCAGAAATGTCTAGTTTTTGTATTCATCTTTTGTCAGTGTTAAAAATTGTCAAACGAGTTGAATTTTTGTAGAGATGTTCTTTATAGTTAGCAAATCATACGCACAAAAGATTAGGGTTTAAATCATTTTGTAGGTGAAGTTGTGGGTGTTTTAGATTTGGTACTTATTTAAGGTCCTTATTTAAAGTCCTTTTAGGAGCCGGGTTATATATATATTGATAAAAATATGTCTACTCACCTGAAATTAAATTTGCAAATGAATACCAATGCTTCCTTTTCTCCAATCAATTTTCTTCTTCTTCATCTTCTTTTTATTTCTTTCAATAAAAAATATTCTTTTTAATGGAGGCTAGGGTTTTGTTTTTCAATGATAAGATCTTTACAAAGGAAATTCGTTGGTATTGTTTATTCAATGTTTTAAGTCTGTTTAAGTTAACCTATGAGCCTCAAATGGGTTTAAAAACACCCAAGGTCCATATCTATATGAATAGATACATTTTAACAATGTTTTCAAGTCCAAAAATGATTCTAAAATACCCACACAAGTTCTAACAAACAATTCAAGTAAAAACAATTTTGAAAAATCAACAACAGTTAAACAAATTCTAGAACAACCTAGATTTCATAATATAATAGTTATTTTCAATTCAAATAATGTAATTTATGTTGTTTAAAAATTGGAGTTGTTATACACACAACCAATACAACCCCTACGTAGCTACCCAAAGACTAAACGAATATCTTAGCGTTCTAAGAGATGATTTCACCAAGCTGTACCATGAGTCAATCTGATATCGAGAGAAGGCTTCAAAAACTATACAAGTATGGCCTTGCTCTACCTTAGCCTTAAATGATGCTTGCATATGGATCAGAGAGCGGGGGGTTGAAGCCAGACTTTCCATAGTATGTAGAGATAGATGATGACATCAAGTTTGATTTCTTTCTTTTTTTTTAAAAAAAAATACATATATTATTATTATTATTATTATTATTATTATTATTATGAATTTAATAATAAATAGTGAAGATTGTAAATGCTAGTTTTGTGCAAAATCAGCTTACAAATGTAGGAAAAATGGGAAAAAGTGGTGGAAAATAGTGTTATGACTGAGTTCGGGATAACGCAAGCTGCTTACGTATTAAGTTCTCTAGTGAACTTAAATCAAGTCAGATGTAGTTTCTCACTGAATTGTGTAATAGAATGTTAGATAGAGAATGGAGAATGGAGAAGATGCCTCGAATCCTCCCCCTTTCCTCTTGGTAACTCCCTTATGATTTATAGCACATGACCTTTGATCAATGACTTTTAATGTGAGACTTGAATGAGTTTAAATGGAGGATAAATGAATGCATGCATGACTGCTATTACAAAATTGTTGTAATGGTTGTCTTTCCATCTTTAAGCGTTACAAGACCTAACTGGGGTCTTGATATAAGTGACTTGACTAAATATTTAGGTGACCTGGTTGAAGTCTTGATATGAGCGACCTGGCTGAGGTCTAGATATAGTTCTATGATGAGTTATGCTGGACACATATATAATATACAGAATTGGTTGCATCTATTATGTAAAGCCGCTAGTTGTAGTTGATCTGGTGAAATGAGGCTAAAACTAACCATACCATCTACCACCAGTTGTAAAGGTTTAATAATACTTGATCTCTTTAATAATATCGTATCCAAAATATTGATTTTTGGACGAAATTATTTGAATTATGTCTAAATTAAACACCTTATGTGGGTTTTTAATCTTGTAACCAGGTTGTCAATGGATCAGATTTCTAACCTGAACTAATAACATAATTGGGTATCCGAAACTAAACCGAACCGATAATATTATATTTCAATATAAACCAAACCGAACTGATAAGATATATTGCAAACCAAAACAGAACCGACCCATACTACAAACTATAAAATCAATCAAATCTTAAATTAAATCAATTAATTTTAGCCACACAATTGATAAAACATATACAAAATTAATCATAAATATTACTAAAATGTCATCATATTGGTTCGGGTTTATATCAGTCCGGTGGAGGACAAATCCGAAACCAAACTAATATTTTATCGGAACTCAAAATTGAACCCAATACCGAAACCGAATTACAAAAACCTTGAGGGGTAGCACAACTAGTTCTGCCTTGGGGTTGCTCCCCAAAATTCACTAGTTCGATTCCCCTCAAGGCCACTGGTGAGACAATATCCGGTCAAATTTCTAACCAGAGCTCCGAGATTAGTCGAAGTGTGCGTAAGCTGGTCCGGACGCCTTGCAATATATATATCAAAACCGAAACCGTTTTCTATCGGTATGGTTTGGATCGATTATCGGAACCAATTGACCGTCCTACTTGTGTACGTGAAACTTGATTGCATATTTTGTAACCGCTTCTATAGAATTTATGTTGTTTCATTATTTAATAGGGAGTTCACTTAATTATTTTATATAAAGTGTCTTCTTTCTCATTGTTGCGGGCTTGCAGTAGACTTTAGATTTGTGTCTATACTATTTTAAGTTGAAGCCAATCCATTTCTTATATTCGTTCAAAGTTCAAACTCGTGTGTATGCTCTCAATGGATTGGTTTGGGTTGGGTTTCGAAAAATTCGAAACCAAACCAAACCGATAATATTATATTTCATCCGAAATCGAATCGAAAAGATATATTGCAAATCGATTCTGAACCGATCCAAACCGAAAATTATAAAATAAATTAAATCTTAAATCAAATTGATTAATTTTAGCCACACAATTGATAAAACCTATACAAAACTAAGCATAAATATTACCAAAATGCCATTTTATCGGTTTGGGTTCATATCGGTTCGGTGAAAGACAAATCTGAAACCAAACCAATATTTTATCGATTCGGTTCGGTTTCAATTCGGTAGAAGACCAACCAAATTACTAAAACCCAACCCATTTTTTATCTATATGATTCGGGTCGGTTATCAAAACTCATTGACAGCCTAATTGTGTGTAGCCTCAGTGCCTCACTAGAGCGTAAGTTGTTATATGCTGGGCGCTTGGCTTGCGAACCCAAAGACATAGTCAGGGACTCAGGGAGGCGTATTCCCCTGAGCAAGAACCAAAATATCGATATCCCGGTTAATATATCGGTGTACCTAAAAACTTATATATATCATATATATCTATTTTTTTTGTGACCAGTCCAAACTATTTAAAATATCGGAAATATAATATCAAAAATATATTATAAATATCGGATTTATATTTAAAAATGGTCAAAAAGTAAAACGATATATATCATAAATATCATATATATCGATTATTTCGGCGATATAAAGTTTTATATAAAAATTCGATATATATCGGGAAAAAAGGATTCTATATTCGGTGAATATATATCGAAAATATCAAAATCGGATTACCAAAATACCAATATATGTTGACGATATTTTGATCAATGCTAGGACAGTTGTTCATGGTACGTGGCCTCAGCAATTCAGCTCACTGTCAAATTTGGGTTTTCAATTTTTTGTGAAGTGACATTTGGTGCTTTTCTCCAGGTTACGCGTAATGAAATTGTATATGGTAACTAACTTTTCGGAAAGCAAAATTAAAGAGTACCATTTTAAGTTAGCACTTTAAACACCAAAGGACAAACCGACAAAGTGGCTGGGGGACTTATTCTAAAAAGAATGGAGATGGAGTAAGATAAGAATTATGGAGAAGTGAATTGAAGGAGATCATTGTCGTTTGGAGTGGAGAATCATCGAATGGGGGAACTAAAATCAGAAATTTAGAACTTTCTTTTTACATTCACTAAATACTATTCTCACGTTTCAAAATTTTAAAATCTATTAAATGCATATAAATACCCCCAAACCCACGATCCCCACGAGATATGTTTTATTGGAGAAAAAAATCCTCTGCATATGAAATTAATTAATCAAAAAATTGGTTGGAAAGCTCATTTTTGGGTGCAAATTACTCTTAGAACCATACTCTTAGAACCACCGTTTTTTTTTTAAAATCTCTCTCAATTTTTGGGTAAAAATAATTCGGAAAACCAATTTTTAGGTGAAAATAATCCATAAAGACAAATAATCCATATTTAAAATAAATGTTTTTTATTTCACTCTTTATGTCATTTTGGTATGAACAATGATTATTCATATCTTATGTTGATATATGAACATTGATTGTTCATACCCAAATAGGTTAACATACTTCATACAATATATTGATGTATAAACAATGATTGTTCATAGCTTATGTTAAAATATAAACAATAATTGTTCATACTCTATTACGTGTTCTTACTGATCATACATTATGTTAAGGGTATAAAACACTCATTGTTCATATATCAATTGATATATGAACAATGAGTGTTCATGGCTTATGTTGATAATTATGAACAATGATTGTTCATACTCTAATAAGTGTTCTTATTGATTATACATTTTGTTGAAAATTTATATCCCAAATAAGTATGAATAATGATTATTGTTCATATGAACAGTGATTGTTCATAGTTCATGTTGAAGTATGAACATTGTTTATGTATAAATAGTGATTATTTATATTCCAATAGGTGTGTCCACCATAGTACAAAATATCAGGATATGGGTATTTATCGATATTCAATTTCTGGATATATATCGTGGATATATGAGTGACAATGGGTACCCGATTATCCGAAACCGAACCGAAACCAAAACCAAATGTTTCGGTTCTGGGTCTTAAAAGTTAGACCCATTTAAAATGGGTCATTAAAAACCGAACCGATAAAGAACCGAAACCATTGAACCGAATAGTAAAAAACTCGTGGGTACCCGAACCGAAACTGAAACCGATTATTATGCTTTCGATATATAAAATTTAATATTATATTACATTTAAGATAATCAAACTCATACATCATAATATAAAATATATTTTTTACATATAAAAGTCTATTAAATATATATAGCATATATAATAGTGAATGTGTGTTGTTAAATGTATATTTTATAATTATACATTAAACAAGTGTATTATAGATTGTTAATAATAATGTCAACGTGTATATTATGAATTAACTAATACATTTTATATTTATTAACTTATGCATGTGTATATTTAAATATGATACACATGCTTGATATATTGTGGTACACACACTTATTATAAACCAATATATAGTGTTCATGTTAAAAATTAGTGATGAGATGTAATTGTAAGATGCATGTACTCACATGTTCGATTTAAAATGCAAGTTAATACACGTGTACAAATATATGTGTATGCACGTAAAATATATCAATGTAACAAATATATGTGATTGCACGTGTACACAATCGAGTTAATATAAGGAAACAAATATATGTGTATGTACGTAAAAAAAATCAAAATTATAAGGTTAGATATTTGATTATTTTAATTTCTATATCAAAGGTTTAAATTATCACATGAATAGTAAATGTTTTAACGTGTATGATTGATACATATTCATAAATTGATATAAATATGATTGTTAATACATCACTAATTATATATAAAATATTATCGTGTAGGGAAAAAAAAAAAACAATGCAAGTTTTAGTATTTAAATGATTGAAATTGTTGAATAATCATAATAAATAATAAAGACCCGAATTAGAACCGAAACCAATAAAAACTCATGGGTTTTTATGGTTTTGGGTTGGGTTCTATAATTCTCATACTAAAACCGTTGAGAACCGAAACTGATAAAACCGCAAATAGTAAAACCTAAATTGAAACCGCTAAGACCCGACCCAAAACCGACCCGTTCGCACCCCTACGTGGATATATCCCCTTTTTGGAGATATTTGACATTGTTTCACATGCAAATATTAATATTGTGGATATATTCAAAATATCGTGGATATTGTGGATATTTCTTGATATATTATGATACATTATTTATATTTATTTGAAATATAATGGTAAATATTAAATAAAATTGTTATATACACAAAATATATATATCGCCGATATTTGCAGTTGTATATATCTATGAACATATCATGATATTTATATATTTTTCTCTGAAATCTGGATAAATATCCCCAAATATCGGGATATATCGGGATATTTTGTACTATGGTGTCCACTACACCAGAAATCTAGAATGGTCAATTCCTAACAGACCACTTTTTTCATTTCTAACGGATATATCTGTAACCAACTTTCTTACTAATATTTATGTTACTTATCAAGTTTTTGTTAGTATATATCCCAAATAAATAAGATATTTTAATTATTTTTTAATATATGTTTTAGCGAGAAAAAGAAAATAAAACAAAAAAACAAAAAATGGTAAAGTTTCTGCCCACAAACAAAAAAGAAAGAAAGTAAAGTTTAACAAGGAAGACAATGTTTTCCTTCCTGATCTATCACTCGAAGAGGAAAGGCTCGTCATCTGTTCAGAAGAACAGAGGTACTCTACTCTCTGGTTTCCTTATTGTTCTTAGATTTAATCCCATGCAGTTTTCTTAAAAAAGTACGTGTTCATAGATTTTAGGGATTTTTCAGGTAAAAGGTGTTTCTTTTATATAGCTTTAATGGTGGAGACAAGGTAAGCTCTCGCTCGATCTATTTTCTCTCATTTGTCTATATCTATTTTTTTTTTTAATTTCACTTCTATTAAGTTTCAGCTATTCAACCTACTGCCATGTTGAGAATTCTCGGTATTGTTTTACTGATTGAAGAATGTTCTCTACTGCTTATCTTATTGAAGCAACTCACTTGGCTATATATATATATAGCCTTACAAAAGAAACTACTTGCTGCCCACGTTTTACACTTCTACTAATGTGGTAACAACAAACTAACTTGCCCTAAACAATAGGGTTATTCAATGGGGTTTCCTAAAAAACCCTCAATTTGAATTCCTTTTTAATCTCCAAGAGTATTACGACAAAGAATTAAGTATTACGGCGTTGTGTTCATTGACACTACTTTAAGGGCATAATGGGGAGGACTTCGGTCTTGCTCTTTCAATTGGTAGGATATCGACTCTAATAATTGTGTATAATTTGCCTTTAGTTTCTTTTTGATTACCAGGCTTTGAAAACAAATTAGGGTAATGAAGATGTAGATGAGGGTTTGTTTTATAGTACTGTAATTTGTTGCTTTAGTTTTATAAAGTAATCAAGTCTTTTAAATTTTTATCCTATTTCTGAAAATGATGAATAGTTAGGGATGTGATTACTTTGTTTGCTTGAATATATATAACATGACTTTGAGTTTTCCTTTTGCTCATCAAAGTTACCGTAGATTTTGTGAACAAAGGATGTGGTAGTGTTGGTCATTTAACTTTTTTTTTTAAATTTTTACAGCAGACTGTGAGAGGCACCATGGGATTGATCTGGGTGATTATAAGGATAACAATTTGTAGACAAAATGAATATTGTGTTGAAGGTGTTGATTTTTTTTTCCTTTTCACTTTTCAGGGGTATGTATGTATGGCGTACACTAAGCTATAAGGGTGCTGAGTTTGAAGTTATTGAAGCCCCATTAGAGTGAGAAATGCTAGTACAACAATCTCCTTTGTTTCTTTGACACATGCACACAGGTAAAGTGTAAACAATGCTTCTCACATGTAATTATTAGATATTATGCTTGTTATTTTGATTATTATACATTGTCGTCCTGTTAATTGTTAGTCTTCCTGAAATGGGATGTGATGTATTGTGAGACATCCCTATCTATATCCATTATTTGCTTAGTTGAGTTGTTGAGTTGTTTTAGAGATTTTTGAAACCGTTATAACTTTCAATAATAGCGGTTGCATTTGACACATTGTTTTTCTTTTGACTACTCGAAACACAAAGCTATTTTTAGAAATCACCCAATGGGCGCTGTTATAATGCTGCTAAAGGCATAAAAGTTGGAGCTCTAGCGGTTGCATTACGTATGTGTGTTTTTCATCTCCTTCCATTGAACTTTGACTAACATGTTGTTTTAAGGCCTAAAATGTCCATTTCTTTTAATAATTTTTGTACCCCTCAACTCTACGTGGCTTCAACCAAGCTTCTCTTTTGAAACACAAAGATGGCTTTAACACACACTATGGTGGGTTAGTTGGAAACTGGGCAATTCATTTTTCTTACCCAATGGGCAAGTTATTGTTTCAAACAATGCAAACTAATATGGTGTTATTTTTAGTGATGGTCTTGAAGTTTGGATTTTAGATTTACTTGTCCATCGACGGAAACCTTAACTTTTCGACCAAGATTCTAAAGATGTCACGGTCGTGCACTAAGTAACACTTTAATTTTATTTGATTTGTATGTTATGTTTTGTTTTCAAAAAGTGATATGGGATTAGAAACTAATCAGAGGAAATTACAATCTAATATAGACCGTCCCTAAGCCATTTTCTACTATTAACAGTATGTTAACTAAGTTTATATCTAGAGACGAACAAAGTCCCACACTCCCTACATTGTCCTCTGAATCATCCCACAAGAAGTTCATTGTGTTGGAGTCAAGCCTGGAGATGGCAATTTGGCCGGGAAAAATGGCTTATATAATACTTGGGAAAGAATTTTGATGAGAGCCAGGCAGATCATTGTCTACCTAACAGTTAGCAAAAATATACCCTTTTACCCCTTGTAAGGCATCATTGATTCATTAGGGTAGACAAACCATGTTAAGTATTCTGGTATCATTGTGTATGCTTTAAAAATTTAATGAAGAGAGGCAATCACAGTCTTAACTTCCTTCTCGGAATATATATTAGTAATGAGACTGAATGTTGTAATATTTGTTGTTTTAACTGTTGTAGACAATAGACATACTAATATTTTAGTAGTTATTATGACTCCTTTAGTAGAAAATGCACTAGAGATCTAAGTTTGGTGTTTGCGTATTATTTCTTTCTCTTTGCACCTTATGATTCTAAGTTGCTAAGTTATGTACAAATTTTGACTTTTCATCCAATAATCAGTACATTGCTTCATCATCAATGGATAAAACCGTAAGAGTTTGGGAGATATCGAAAGCTCATTGCATGTGAGTAATATATGGGGTTTCTTCTCAATTATGCATTCGCTTTCACCTTGTGAGTACACACTAATGTTGATGTTTTTTACTTAAGTATATTCAAGTTATTTTCCAAGCTTCCACTTTGAAAGGGTTTTCCAGCTTTTTAGAAGTGATGTCCAACTGTTTGACATCTATCTTAATCTGCAGGTGAATAACAACTTCCTTTCAGTTGGCAATGCAAACAGAGAAATCACTGTAAGTACGAGTACTGCCTAACTTTTGCATATAATGGATATCTCTTGTCTGCTCATGATTTCTTATTTCTTGCTTTTTGTTTTCCGTATATAAGGTTAATCCGTAAACCCGATCACTTCACATCCTTTAGTAGTTGACTAGTTGGAATGTATTCCTTAATTCATAGTTTCATATGCATGTACGTATCTCATATCATAAGAGAGAGAGAGAGAGAGAGAGAGGTTAGTGGTGGTACTTTGTTCTCCATCTTTGTTAGTGGTGGTTTGGTAGAAAGTCAAGGTTTTCAAAATGGCTGCAAAGCATACTTCAGAACCGACCAAATCAAAACTTTTTATGCTACAGGGAAGATTAATTAAATTGTTCTCTCTATCCTGTTTAACATTATAGAGGTTTTAATTGCATACTTTTCGTCTTGATTGTTCAATAAGATTGATTCCAAGTGATGAATTTCAGCACTGGAAGGATCATTAACAAAGCAACATTTGATAATGGTATAACATCCATGGACAAGGATCATATTGGTCGGTTTATATTCTGTGGGGATGCTTAGGTTGGCTTATTTCCCTTCTGTTACTCGTTTGTTTGGTCCTGATATGAGTGAACTTTTTGTTTTCCTCATGCTGGTGCTCTAATGCTTGCTAATAATGGAATATGTTGCATAGATGAGTTTGATAAGTGGATGTTAGAGATCAAGTAACCATCTATTATTTAGACTTCAGCTTTCGAAGGACCTGATGAAAGTTTTCTCTAACTATCTGATCTCTTTTAAGGTTGCCATTCATGAAGCCATGGAACAGCAGACCATAAGTGTTACAAAAGCAGGAATACAGGCGACATTAAATGCTCGAACATCAATTTTAGTTGTTGCCAACCCTACTGGTGGCCAATATGACAAGTCAAAACCATTAAAGGTGAGAAATATTTGCTGTGTATGCATGTTTTCCTCATTACCACTATTCAACTTTCGTCTTAGATCATTCTAGATTTGGTTTTAAATTTTAAAAGATTTCCTGCCTGTAGGTAGCAAACCAGATGAAGGCAAAATTGCAAGAGATCCCCTGTCAAATCTTGGGAAAGGCGGGGGTGCTGTTCTCATGGTTTGCATGACATGTGGTAAGAGAGGTGATCGCTGGACTACCTTTCAAGGATCTTGCTCAACCACCAGAAAGCTTTGTCGACAAACCTCCCGCTTCTAAAACCGCAGCACCTAGTTCTGGCACATCAAAGGGAGCTTATGTTCCTCCTAGTCGAGGGGAGTTGACGAGTTGACGGGATATGAGGCATAGGAATGATGAGAACTTCGGTTCGTGTTACCAATCTCTCGAGGGACACGATGAGCCCCGACTTGCAAAATCTCTTCAACACTTTTGGTCCGTGGAGCCGTGTTTACATGTTTACATTGTTTACTAGGTTTTGTCAACTTTGTAAAAAGATGACGCCGAGAAGGCTATTGCAAAGCTCAATGGTTATGGTTATGAGTTTATGACAATCTCATCCTTAGAGTAGAGTGGGTTGCACCAAGAACAAACTAGATTGTTAGTTGCTCCTCTTTTGAGTAAGTATGAGGTCTGTTGGTAACTGTCTTTTTTTATGTATGACGTACACTATCAAATTTTTATGTCTTAGATTGATGACTATATTTTTATAATAATGCTTAATTGATTGGTGGCTTTGTTTTTTGTTATTCATTTGTTGATTAAGTTTGTGGAATGTGATATTTATATCATATTTGCTAGAATTAGATGTGCATAGTGGACATTATTTGACCTAGGATTTTTTTTTAAAAATTTTAGTGGCTACAGTTTACTAACGGATATTTCCGTTACAAATAATAGTTAGTAAATAGCACATCTATATCCGTTAGAAATGACAAATTTAATCGGCCCATCACCAGTTAACTATCTGTTACAAAAAATTTTAGTAACGGATATAACTGTTACTTAAATTATTATTAGTAACGGTTAATTTTGGCCTAAGTGAGAGTGACGCCCCAGAGCTAACGGATATAACTGTTAGTAAAAATATAAGTAACGGATATAACCGTTAGTAAATGTCTTTTCTGGTGTAGTGGTGGGATCATTGTTCTTACTATATACACCGAGCCGTTTCGATTGGGCCATGCCGTTTATTATTTCGCGTTAGGGGTATACTTGACATTTCATCTACTTGAGCCGTTTTTAATTTGACGTCAAGAGCATACTTGACTTTTATCTACTCACTACTTGTGAGTGATTAAAAAACCAGATGGTTATGAGAGTTATTTTTTCCCCCATTTGTCCCTAAGAATCATTCCTAGGCTCCTAGCCAAAAATAAATAAAAATTATTAATTCTGGTTAGTCCTCTTAGACCATCCACGTTGATACAGATGAAATTTCAACATCCAAAATCTCATATAAGACGGTCGAATGGTCGATTCCCACTTGTTTGGTAGATTCGTTTTTATATCATAATCAATCAGACGGTGCTGTTATTTCGACGTTGAAAACTTACAAGTTGACTCCTAAAATCTCAGTTTATTATATGTCACACAATATTGTGCGACATTTTCTATGGTCCACTCTCTAAGACTAAGAATAACTTTTCACGGTCAGGCTAGGACGAGGAGTTCAACTCATTCAAGTGACAGAGCTGTAGTGGCTGGAGCTAGTAGCCTAGTTCGTAGTAAACTAGTAGTAGTGTAGTACTGCTCGAATGCGATACTTGATTCGAACCTTTGCTCTCAAATAGTGCCTCATCATGCCCTTAAAACCAAGCCTGATCTAAAATTCGGATTGGGAGCTGGACTTACCCTAGTTTGGAAAACAACATTGGGAATGGGCTTGCATAGTTGACTGAAAGCCCGCTCAACCATGAGTGTTCAACTGGATGTTCTCTTACAACTTGCAAATTTCAATTTCTGGTTATCTGGTTAGGTTGTAATTCTCTTGGTCGCACTTACATTCTCTATAGCTAGTGTGCCTAAAAGCTCTGGCGGTGAGTTGTTATGTTTTATATATGAATTCAAGTTTAGACTGACGAACATATTGGATGATATTATCGTTTCTCTTGGCCATTAAAAAACTTGGCATTATAATTTGGAATTAATAGATAATACAAAGCGAGTGATGAGAACATATATGATTTACATAGACCAATGGATGGATGACCTGAAGAGGGGGTAAATTTGGCTTTCAAAAAAACGAACTACACAAATGGAAGCTTCAATTCTCCACGTTTCCCATTTTTGCCTGAACCCAACACGAAAACCTAAGTACTTATTCGGCTGATGGGCTAAGCTTAGGATCCTAGAGAGCTAGCTTAGCGCAACCCAATTCTACCGACCTGAGATGTAGAGGGGTGCCACTTATAGGCCAGGCTTGGATGACTCTTTTGCCAACTCTAGACAGCACGCCTGCACGCGTTCGTCTTGTTATGCTCCATTTGACCATTGTATGTAGCATGTTACGTGAAATCAATGTTTGATGAGAGCAAATTAAAGATCACCAGAAACTTATATGTTGCTATACATCATCAAATCAAGAATTTGAAGTTCTCAGCAAGACCCAGAAGCCATCACGCCGAGCTAGAGCTACCAATGTCAATCACCATTTCTTTTTTACCGCGACCTGTTGCTTAATTTCATTGACCCGCTCTGATACCATGTCAATATAACCCATGGGTAGAACTCACTTGGAAAACCTGATTACCAAGTAAGTCAAGAGCTTATCTACTAGGTCATTCCCAAGTATCCTAAATATGTGGGACTATTATTCGATCCTAACAGTAACTACCAGCCCTTGCGTTGCATCCTCATTAAGTTGTGGTCCGGAAATACTCTTCTCTTGCTAGGTCAATATGGGATACTTGTAAGGCTCATAGCCTAGTATCATTGTAGTAAGGAACCCCACTTCCATTTCGTATTTGTAAGGCTCATGGCCTAGCTAGTATCATTGTAGTAAGGAACCACCCCAAACCACCCCTTCGTATTTGTAAGGCTCATGGCCTAGTATCATTGTAGTAAGGAACCCCCTTAATGATCATACTCTGAAGGAGGTATATATGTAGCTCTTTGAAGTTTAATGCTCAGGTAGACCTTATATATTCAAAAAAGAAGAAGAAGGATATTTAAGGCTAGTTCAAAGAATAAACTGAGCCAGGAAATACGTACTGAACCTCGACTAATAAGCTTTGGCTCAACTGGCATTTGTAAATCGACCGAGAAGCTCTCGCTAACTGAGATTGCGTTATGAGCGCGGAGCTGAAACATATTTTAGGGCACCATTAAAAATGAAATGAGCTTACACATACTGAATCTGCAAGTCGAATCCTCTTTTAGATGCATTTAAATGTACAGCACTACTCAATTTAATAATCTGTCTTAGTAATTAATCAGTGTATTGATATGTGGGGTTTACGACCAACAACTTTCACTTGGGCATCTTAATTAAATTTTGTACAGACTACTTGTTGCATGCATGCATGGCATCTTCTTTTTGCCATTTCCTCACAAGAACTTGTGGTTATTTTAATTATTGCCAACCTATTCCAAATCTGTAACAAAATTGATTCTAGATATCGAGTTTGCTGGGGTTTCGCTGTCTGCTTTTTGTGGTTAATAAATAAAATTTTGCATTTAGAGATTAAAGACTTTATGCCTACGAGTGGAATGATTTCTTCTATAGAACCTCTAAGCTACATGAAATATACCTATATGCCTAAGAGGGAATAATAATTGAAGTTACCCTAAATGTGAAGGTATCAGTATCTGTAGCTGTCTCAACTGTCAACTCTAAAAATTTCCACAAGTACGTTCACACCTCGGACTTCAATCTTGCTCCTTCAGCGTACCATTTATATTCCATTAATTAGTCGGTGTAATGACCCTACAGGAAAATAAATGCTTGCTCGTCTTTAATAATCGGTACAAATACGAGTCTTGGAAATCTTGTAATGGTCCCATACTAGGTGAAAAGGTTGTGGACAAAAAGTTTCAGCAGTACGTATAGGATCTCATTTTGGCCCCATATCATTCTTGCTCATAAAGAATACGATGAGCAAGTATGTACAACATACTACAATCTTCAATGCCTTAAAATGAGGTTTTGTGCATCTTTTTTTCGGGGAGGGGTCAAGGACTCAGGGTGGTCTCCTTAATTATGATCCTTTCGACTCACTTTTATCTTAACAATAAAACTAAAAAATCTTTGACTTGGTAAATTTGATTTGATAATTTACATACTTATCGTGATCAACTTGTTTAATATATCTTTTTGCAAAATAAATTATTTTAGAATTTAAAGAATCCGACTCTATATTTCTTATAGATCGATGGCAACATCCAACGAAAAGGTGAAACGAGTGGATGGAATATAATTCGATGTGTACATGGTGTGTGAGCTTGTACTCTTGTGGGAATCATCCTGAATGATGAAACAGTGGTAATGCAGTATACGACATTATATATGTAAACGTTTGCCGAAGTTCCTTCTAAGTTTGATGGACACTAACTAACATGGGAGTCAGATACCTTTGCAGTCAATGGCTAAACACATAAATATCAGATATATCCTCCAACTACAGTATGCATGGTGCTAAATGTACCGACTTTTTTTTTTGTTTATTTCTTGTGTGTCTCTGTTATGGGCAGTAGTAGTTGAGTTCATTTAATTTGCAACCTTGTAATGCATGTGTTCTATTACTT
This sequence comes from Coptis chinensis, assembly GCF_015680905.1. Classification (NCBI taxonomy): domain Eukaryota; kingdom Viridiplantae; phylum Streptophyta; class Magnoliopsida; order Ranunculales; family Ranunculaceae; genus Coptis; species Coptis chinensis. The sequence goes on from NC_141459.1 coordinate 97,643,748, forward strand.
CTATATAAAGCTGCTAACTCGTTTCATAATCTTAAGAAAGTTTCTGTTAACTAGCTAGGTTCTCAAAGTTAGGATGACTGGTGTGAGTAGTAGAATTGCTATATTGTCTTTGCTTTGTTTTAACATTGTTATAGTGAGTGTATTTGCTAGAGATGTTAGTGTGAAAAATGATGAGGATGAGAAGCTTTTGATTGGCAAGGGGGATGGATTTGGTGCAGGTGGAGGATTTGGTGGTGGTGGTGGATTTGGTGGAGGTTCTGGAGGTGGTGGCTCTGGAGGCGGTGGCGGATTTGGTGGAGGTTCTGGAGGTGGTGGCTCTGGAGGCGGTGGCGGATTTGGTGGTGGTGCTGGAGGTGGTGGAGGAGCTGGTGGCGGTGGTGGTGGAGGAGCTGGTGGTGGCTTCGGTAAGGGTGGTGGAGTTGGAGGCGGCATTGGTAAGGGTGGTGGTGTAGGAGGTGGAGGCGGCAAGGGTGGCGGAATAGGAGGTGGAATTGGTAAGGGTGGTGGTGTGGGAGGTGGAATCGGCAAAGGTGGTGGAGTAGGTGGAGGAATCGGTGGTGGTGGAGGTAATGGTGGTGGAATAGGCAAGGGCGGTGGTGTAGGTGGGTTCGGCAAAGGAGGTGGAATTGGAGGAGGTTCTGCTGGTGGGGTTGGTGGCGGCAAAGGTGGTGGAGTCGGCGGTGGGATAGGAGGAGGTGGTGGTTTTGGAGGTGGAATTGGTGGAGGTTCTGGTGGCGGAGTTGGCGGCGGGATAGGAGGGGGTGGTGGTTCTGGAGGCAGTATTGGTGGCGGATTCGGCAAAGGTGGTGGAGTTGGAGGCGGTATAGGAGGGGGTGGTGGTTTTGGAGGTGGCGCTGGTGGTGGAGGAGGAATAGGAGGACATTGAGTTTTACAAGTTAGTGTAGTACATTGCATAGTGGTGCAATGGCCGAAACAGAAAGATCACTCTTTAAGAATATGCATCTAATATATCGATAAATTAAATAAATGAATGCTCTCATTGCTCTCGGCAGTTTTTGTCATTGGCTTATGCAACCATCTCTAATCTCTTTGTATGCCCCTTATATGCTTCCTTACAAGAACCTCGTTGATGCAAACACGCACTACAAATCTTACAAACACATCTGGAAGAAACCATATATGATATTAACCTTGATGGTTTATGACTTTATGTACTTTTGAACCATGGTCATCAAGCATTCTGGGTTTTACTATTGCCATGGGCATTGATTTTGATATTAAATAAAACCTTCAGTTCTACAGCTTTTGAGACCCAGGCATTGTGCTTAAATTGATGATAAAAATCATAAAACACGGACAGTGACTTCAATTTAATTCCTAAAGTTATCGTTAGCACGTCATATGCCAATAAAAAATTCACAATTAGAAGCATGAAAAACATGTTTTAATAGGGACACGTTACAAGTTCCTAAGAGAACTCTGTAGAGAATGGAGAAATTAGCTTACTCGGTTTCCAATAAGCTTTTACTATTCTTGTTCTCCACTGGGGGAAATTCTCTATCTAGTTTTTGGGTTCGTACAATATATATTTTTCAGAATCATCTAATTCCATGAGAGGGAAGTATTAGCCACCGAAAATCGCAATACTAACTCTCTCTCATCGGCACTTTTCTCTATCAATTTGGTTTGGAAAATGCATATTCCATTAAAAGTGTGATTCTTCTTTTGGAAAGCCATGTTTGGATCCATTTTAATGGTTGATAATCTTATCTGTAGAGGTGCTATGGTCTCTTCCATTTGCCCCATGTGCAATACAATCAATGAGAGTATAACTCATTTGTTTTTACTGCTCCTATGCGCTAGAGTTGTAGACTTCACTACTGCAACCAATTGTGAAGGCGTTTCTGACACTTGCACGAACTGATTCAATACAATACTTGCTTGCAAATTGGGCGAGAAGAGGTGCAAACTGTTTTGGGTCGAAATTTTAGAGTTTACTTCCTTACGCAATCATTTGGATGTTATGGAAAACAAGAAATTATCGTATCTTTAGAGCCAAGGTACCAGCAACATAGTACAAAATATCAAGATATAGGTATTTATCGATATTCAATTTCTGGATATGTATCGTGGATATATCCTTCTCTTTGGGGGATATTTGACATTGTTTCACATGCAAATATCGTAGATATATCCAAAATATCGACAAATATCGTAGATATTGTGGATATTTCTTGATATATCATGATACATTATTTATATTTATTTGAAATATAATGGTAAATATTAAATAAAATTATTACATATACAAAATATCGCCAAATATATCCAAATATCGCCAAAGATCACAAATATTGTAAATATTATCGAAATATCACTGATATTTTTAGTCGTATATATCTCTAAACATATCGTGATATTTATATATCTTTTTCTGAAATATGGATAGATATCCCCAAATATCGCGATATATCGGGATATTTTGTACTATGACCAGCAGTACGCAAATCTATTATCGAGGTGAAAGCGTTCTTATGGTATTGGATGTCTTAGAGCATCTTTAGGAGAGCAACAAAAAAAACACCAAAATTTTGAACCAAAAAAACACCAAACCACAAAAACACCAAGCAACTTTAAGAGCAACATCAAAAAAAACACCAAGCAACTACGCGGTTTTGCCAAAACCGCCATATATAATAACTTGCGGTTTTGCCAAAACCGCGCCACTAAAGCCCAACTAACAGGCCCAAGACTACGCGGTTTTGAGAAAACCGCACCATGTATCGCACATAAACTTTTTTCTTTTTTTTCTTTCCCAATCTCTGGCGCGGTTTTGTGCCATATAAGCCCAATTAGAAACCCAAACCCACGCGGTGTTGGCAAAACCGCGCGGTTTTGATAAAACCGCGTGAATGATTTGATACAGCACCAAACCTGAAACCAAATATTAATCGATTTGGTGTTTGGTTTGGTGTTTTTTTAGTATTTTCATCAACATGTAATTCTCCTAAAGTTGAAAAAACACCAAATTTTTGAGAATTTGGTGTTTGATGCTAGGTTGATATTACTACTAAAGATGCTTTTAGGTGGCACACAGGAGCAATTATCATTTCAGAGACTTCATGTTAAACTGGCACTTGGTTATTATGGGATCCACTCTGGGTGTTACAAACATTTGATAATGTAAGCCTCTCAATAGGCCTTGTGAGGATCTCACTCAGTTGTCTAGTTGTCTGTACTCTGTGCTCAGCACACGTTCATCAATAAAGATTAATTATCGAAAAAAGAACTAGTGAGATCCTTTTTTTATCTAATTGAAAACTATAGTTCTGTTAGTTACCAAGAAAAAACTGAAGTTCTGGTTCGGCTACTTCACTTTTGAGGCAACCTCAGATAATCACTAAAGTAAACCGATTCTGTAGAAAAAAAATAAAAAATAAGTTGTTGTGTGGGTCACATTCACATGGGCTTCCCTCTCTACGGGCCACAGGCCCCATAAACCCACTACAGTCAGAAATGGTGAGGGTTCTTGGCTACTTCTTGCACGGGGTTAGCTGTAGAGTTTCTAGTGACCTTCTAGATCATTTACACGATACATTTTTTTTCCCCGGTAATACCAGCTAACAATCAATATTTTCCGCTACCCTAGCTGGCTAGCTACCCATCATTGACGGATGCGTATGTACTGTACAAGACACTACCGCAAAAACAAAAATGTACTGTACAAGTGGTCAAGTGTACATTGTACATCATAAAACAAATTTCGGCAATACAACTGTCCTGAATATTCAGCATAATATATCTAAAACCATTATTGCACAGTGGGCGAAAATGCTCATATGTGATTTCAGGAGACCACGTCAGCACAATTTTTAAGTAGGTACCCAAAGTTAATTAAAAATCAGGACAGTATTTTAATTATTCACAATCCAGTCCTTACTAAAAATTATACCAGATGTTGAATTTGCTTGAGATTGGTTATATGTTTTCGAGATTTATAAAATTATAAGAAAACAATTACACGCCAACCAAAATTATGATTCGTGGTATACCTACGGAACATTAAAACACAAAAAATGATTCAAAAGAAAAATCCCATCGCCTCAAACTATGAATCCTCAAAAAACGAAAAACCTTTAGCTGAAAAAAACCTTCCCATCGCCTCAAACTACGAATCCTTAAAAAAACAAAAACCTTCAACTGAAAATAAAACTTTTTCTCGCCAAAGATGGGGTCGATCGTTTAGTGCCAACAAGTAGCTCGATTTTTTAGTAACAACAGATTTGAGAGGATGAGAACCGGATGCGAAGGGGATTTGATACTTGAGTTTCCACTTAACCCGATTCTCGGGCGTTGTTGGTTTTATCCAAGAACTGCTGCCATCCATTTCATTCATCTTAATTGATGATGCTTTTAATTACAAAGAGGAGCAGGATTTAACAGCTACTTTGAAAAGGTTTGTAATGAATATTTGCTTTGATAACACCCATCCGCTATATTATCTAACTTAACGCTATAACATGATGAGTTTCATCCTTTATTAAGAGGAAAACTGGGTCGCTCCTACTTAACATATACTTAAGATCAATAAGACTACACCTTTTTTTTTTTTTTTTTGGTAAAGGCTCAATAAGATAAATACTTGAATATTCTCAATCTTATCTTGCTAAAAAAAAAGGTATACAAAAATAAAGGGTGCAGAGGCGGTTGAGTAGATGAACTTCGGACTGAATATTTCTTATTTATGCCTTGAATCATCAATGTTTATTGAACCAGTTTATGATTTATTTTCATTTTCATTTTTTATGACAAGGTAAAGGCATAAACACAAACCATTTATTTAACGCACCTCATTTTATGTTCTTATTGTTACTTCCATACAATAGACTTGCTTTTATTCTATGTTCATTGATATTTCGACTAATAATTAGGTTTGATGAAATAAACCGATCATGGTAATGCTTTGGTAAATGTCGCATTGGGCAGTTGAAACAAACACATCCCCATGGCGGATGGACGGTTGGATGAGGAGACATCAATGGAAGAAAATGCGGCTGCAGAGCTTGAAGTGGCTATGACACGTATAAGGAGAGGAATTTGATTGTTGAAAAGTTCAAAGACGGCATAATTTAATTATTCTATCTAACGTTATGTCCTTTTGGCCTTTGAGTAGTTGGCGCAAGAAACACGTATTTGTTTCCGGGATGCTCTATACCGTCTTGCCAGGAGCTCTGAACAACTGCATTTGAAAGACGAGAGGCAAATTGTAGAGCATACAATCAACGAGACGACAGTATCAAATGATCAAAGAGAAACTTCAAGGTACTTCTCAAACCTTTTCACATAACTTTACTTCTCAGTAGCATATACATGATTGCCATCGCTAGAATGTGTTAGGACTCCTTAGGGGGAAGACTACCTTAACTGAATCTGTATGTCATGGATACATCATTTCTCGAGTTTTGAAATTTTCCCCTTGAAGCCTGCTTATACGTATGTTGGTCGTTACTCTTACCAGATGTTTCCCTGAAGGCATAAACATCTACTTTGAGAACGTGGGGGGTCGCATGCTTGATGCAGTTCTTCTAAACATGAATGTCCATGGTAGGATTGCAGTCTGTGGTTTGATATCTCAATATAACCTCACCGAGCATGAAGGTGTACGCAACTTATTCTGCATTGTCACAAAGCAAATCAGAATGCAAGGGTTTATTGAACCTGAATACAAGCATATGTATCCGAGTTCCCTCGAGTTGGTTGTACAAAGATATCGAGAAGGGAAGATAGTGTACATTGAAGATACTGCGGAAGGTCTAGAGGAGGCTCCGTCTGCTCTGATTGAACTCTTTTCAGGACGCAATGTCGGTAAACAGGTGGTTCGTATTGCAGAGGTTTGAGGATCTTCATGTTTAGGATCTGTAAGGTTAAAAAGAAAGATTATTGTGATGTTATTGATACAAATAGCAATAAATTATGTCCAGCTAGCCGAGTTGCCGATATAACTGGGAAGGGAATGGGATAATAGAATCAGAGGTGGATCGGGGATTTCAGCTCCCCTGTGCAATGATTTTGCGAAAGGGGAGATCTGCAGGGCGATGAGTGCGTGGTTTTTCATCAAGATAACAATGAATCTGAACCTTGAAATCAAGAAAATTAATGATGAGAAGAAAGCGTCCATGGCTGCTCAATTTGCAGCAGAAGCCACTCTTTGAATGCTGCTCAAAAGGATGATGAAATGCCACCAATTGAAGCCATTCTTGCACCACTGGAGGCAGAGCTCAAGCTTGCTAGGCGGGAGGTATGCCTCTCATGTCTTCGATTAATACCGTAATCCAACAAAAATGTCTCTTGTGATACTGACTAATAAAAAGAAGCTTCGTCATTAATTACTACTGTCTTGCAGATTGCAAAACTGCAGGATGACAATAAAGCATTAGATCGCCTTACCAAACTGAAAGAAGCAGCTTTGCTTGAAGCAGAGGACTGTAAGCTGCTTAGTGTCTGGGTATGACTACATTCCGAAGTCTAACAAATTGAGTTTTACTCATTACCAGTTGCAGTTACTGAATGAGTAATACACTAATACCATATCTCAAGAAACACTTCCTATTTGAGCAAGGCAAGCGACGTATTTTTTTTTTTCACATCTCTATTATGAATCTTTCATTGGAAAGTTTAACGAGGAAATGTGATGATAGTCATGATATAGATTTACTGGGGACATGGTGTTTATGGGATTGAGTCAGCATCCAATTTTTACTTTGGGAAGCACCCCACAGTTCTTACTTTAGGAGAATCTGCGATGCTTGCTGGCATTATACCTGCACCCGAATTACAATCACCATTCAATGAACCAATAAGCAGGTCTGTTTGCATTGAGCATAACTCCTCTGTGAGTCCGATCTTTCTAATATACTGAAGATGTATTTTCATGGATCTATGTTCTGTTTGCTTTACAGTTGGATATGCGGCCTGCTTATGCTTTACATTCGACAATAGTATACTCAAGAGCTTTTCATAGGTTTCCTCACAAGCAAAATATAACTTTCCTATTTCTCTAAGAGGGAAGACTTCGCAAGCAAGAGCATTGAGGAGGAGGATTGATGCTGGGTTTATTGATATCGAGGCAGCGCTTTCAACCGTGAATCGGCGTCTTTATATACATGGTGATGTGTCAGAACACCACACTAAAGTGTGGTACTTTATAAACCCTGCTGGAGCTGAGAGAGGAGCATCTGCATTTCCCTTTGAATATACTTTGATATAAATGCTCAAAGAGAATTTAGCCCGTGACTTTTAGAATGATGATGATTTTATATAATATAAATATATAATTTAGCAGAGAGCATAGCATATCCAACACTTTCTTGAGCAGTGTAAGGTTGCAGAATTTACAAGGTGAATTTGAATATCTCTATGAATGGATTAGAGGATAGCACTGAGAAAATGGATGATTTACATGTTTTGAAAAGATTATGTGGACATTCTTATAACGTTATTGCTGCAATTGAAAAAATAAAGGATCTTTCAATTATGACATTCCAAGGGATTCGCAGTGTTGAGAACATACAATGAATTGAAGGCTCCAGTCAGCCCACGTAATGTGAAGTATCACCACTCTAACTGATTCTTTGGGTGTGAAATCCTAATGTACTGACTACTGAGCATATAATTTTCTCTGAACAAGTAGATTTAAGACAAGTAAACCCATAATGTAATTAACTATAGGCTCTGTTTGATAGCGCTGGAAAATGCACAAATAAAAATTCCCAAATTGTGTGGGATAGTTTAGCATCTGTGAATCATACAAAAACTCCCTAAAAATGCCAAAAAAAACCTTCCCTAAACAGTCATATTGACAAAATTCTACCACATAGCTCAAGTAATTAATCAAAGCATGCAATCGGTAAGTGATTTCCTGATCCAGTTTTTCGACCAGATAAGGAACATTTTGGATCCACCTATAAAGTACTGAATGAGCTTAAATATAGAAACCATAGGCATACCAAATTTCACAAACTTCCATGACCATTTTCTCTACTGAAAACAAATTTCAAACTCGATTAATGATTAGTTGACAACGGAGATAATAATTTTTTTTTTCTCTTTTTAGGATTATTCATCATCATCTTTAATGCCTATGGTGTCAACCTGAAATCAGACCGTTTCAAGCATCAATAAAGACCTATGATCACTCGACTTGACGCTAAACTGTTACAGGTCGATTGCATTCCAAGCTGGGGGTTATACATCAGTTGTCTACTAGATGGGTCGACTTAATAATGGCGACCTGATTTCCAAACTACTGGTTCATCTGAGGTTAGCGTCTCCACTCTCGATTTGGATTATTGTACGTCCAATCGATTTGAACGTGGACCATGGCCAATATAGTCAGTCAAAGAAATAAGTAGCTGAACAATTTTTCAGAACATTTTTTACAATTTGAAGAGTGAAATCAGATCACATTAAGAACTGCACTGGGGGCTAAGGAGGAGTCAAGTGCTAACAGTTTCCCACAGACATACAGTTTTCTTATAAAGGAGAACCTTCGGAGCTGGCATTCTTTCTATCTCGAGTACCCTCAATACATCAACCTGACACAACATCGGAAGAATTTTTGCATCTTAACAGAATTTTCAAGTCGTGCACAAAGCAAGCAAAGGTCCAAGCAATAAAGGAGCTAAATCAAACAACCTCAATGTCTTACAGTACAAGAGCTTGATAAGCATCAACAAAGCTTCAGAGTTGGGCATCACTTGCGTTAAACTAAGGTGCATCAACAAAGCTTCAGAGTTGGGCTAAGGTCTTCACTCAGTAGATGCACACATTGACTATCGAGCTACTATTCCAGCGTGCGCACCAAGTACTGGACCAAATCGTAACACATGTGACTTACACTTCGAACTTGGGATATTGCGACTCCACATGGATAAACCAAAAAAAAAAAATCACCATCAATAACCCACGCCCAAAAGTTCAAGCCACCTAAATTTATTATTTGGATAAACCATCACCATCAATAACCCACGCCCAAAAGTTCAAGCCACCTAAATTCAAGGCCCAAAATTTCGATATCGGTTAATATATCGGTGTACCCAAAAACCGAGATATATCGGATATATCGGATATCTCGGTTTTTTTGGTGACCAGTCCAAAATTTCTAAAATATCGGATATCTCACCGATATATCTCGGATATCTCGCCGATATATCTCGGATATATCGGATATTTCGAAATTTTAATATTAAATTATTAACAATTGGTCAAAAGTCAACCGATATATATCGATTATCTCGAAATATCGATTATCTCGGCGATATAAACTTTCATATCGGAAATTCCGATATATCTCGGAAAAAAAGGGGTTTAATATTCGGTGGATATATGTCGGAAATATCGATATCGGTGTACCAATTTACCGAAATATATCGGCGAGATATCGGATATCTCGGCGATATTTTGGGCCATGCCTAAATTTATTATTTGGATAAACCATAACCAATAAAGAAGCACACTAAAACAATAACTTTACACCGTATAAAACACTCAAAGTAGTAGTATTCTAAATAAACAAAACAGTTTAACTTATAAATACTAGAGAATCAATCAATAACACATTCAAACAATCTCTAAACTTCCATCTCCCATCTTCAACACCTAGGTAAACTACTAAACTTTCAAAGTTACATATAAATTTATTGTTCTATGAATTCTTGATTATTGTTCTGTTATAAATTTATTGTTATATTTAGTACATATATCACTTAACTGAATTGAACTACACCACTATCACATAGATTGGTATCAATCATCATATGTGAACATGATTTATCATCTTAACACATTAGCTACATTCAAATTTGTAACTTATTCATAAGATAACATACTAATTTTTTTAAAATTTATATGCAGCAATATGGATCATAATACAATCTTTTCTATTTCAAGGAAAGCAATATTGATTCAAATCCTGATGGAAATCAATATTTATAAACCACCGGTTTACACAACAAAAGTGAAGGGTGACAAATTTGGATCAACCGTAACAATAGATGTTCCTATTCTGAAAGGAATATTTAAAGAAGACTGTGACGAATATGATGAAGAGGAAGATTCAACCCTGCAAACATCCTATGGAACTCTTGAAGAAACACAGAATAAAGCCGAGAATGAAGCTGCAAGCACATCACATCACTATGTCAATGGTACAAATTCCAAGTCAAAGATTTCAACTTCACAGAACTTAAAGAATCAAGGAGCGAAATCAATCATCTACGTCAGATTCATGAAGAAGCTAAAATCAAACATCTTCAACAAGCCAATGAACAATTTCATGAAATAAATCAAGGCCTACATGTTGATATCATGCACATTGGACAAGAAAATAGAGAATTGCGAACAACACTTGCTAATGTTGAAACAGAAAACAGAGAATTGCGAACATCAATTACTAATGTTGAAACAATCAACATAAGTGATGATGAAGACAAACAAATAGACGCGACAACTGGGGAAGATTCTGACATAATCAACATTAGAGATGATGAATAGAATAGAGTTACATAGAATTATTAGTTATTTAAAGAGTTATCATTATGCCAAGTTTTATTAGGAATGTTCATGCATTTTAATTTGTTTATAAGTTTTAGAAACTTCGATTAGTAACTATATGACTACTTATTGCCTTGATTTTGAATGAGCTTCAATGCATAGGGCTTTTAAATCTGCACCACAGTATGCCACACAACTAGCGGCAAATTCCATCCTTAAATCCTTTGAAGGGGTCGCTTCCATTTTCGCATGTGAATACACGTGTTTCTATTCTCATCTGCGAGTGCATGTTGTTGAAAGGCTTTGTGATCTCGCAACATCTCTCTACAGTTGTACGCATATCAAGTATCTGAGAATTCTCAAACTCACTCATTCTTGCAGATCTGCATTTTTATATATGACGACTTATCCGATCCCTCAACATGTTGATACGTGAGAACACGTTACAAAATGAAGGACACGTATCAAACTAAAAACAGCCCACTTTAAAATGGACCAGGCCAGTTTAGTAGTTGACTCTAAGAATTTTGTAAAGCCCAAACGTTTTAAACATAACAATGAAACAATCCCGGCCATAGGCCGGGTGAAATGCTAGTATGATACTAGTTAACTGGTACGTATCTACGCCACGTGTGTGGTAAGTTGGTTTGGGCTGGGCAGTATAGAAATCCAACTTTCAATCAGTGACAATTTCACAATAGTTTGTAAAATATGGGGCATTGTGATAAATCAGGAGAGAAATGTCTGAATTTTATTGTACAAATTAAAAGTTTTATCCCTCCATCAACTATGTTATTACATAATACTCTTTTAATCGTAATCGTAATAATTAAAACCATATAGAAATATAATTGGAAAACACCACCCTACTGTTCACCAAATCATTTTATTTAAAGTAGTAAGATATGATCACAACATTGTAGAATATAGCAGCCGTTTGGCCGATTCATCATATTTCTCGTGATATCGCTCGGCTATACTTTTGTACTAGACAATATTTGGCCATTAATCTCAATTGGGATTTTTAACGAGGTTGATCTAAAATTCTCGATATAGAAATGATCATACCAAAAACACTCACAAGTCACAACTCCCAAGGCGGCCAACTAACGTTAAAAAAAGATTATTGTGGATTTGTGGACTAACCAAAAATATTCTAGAAGCAGGTTAAAAAACAAAACCGATCCACGTGTCACAAATCTACTTAATTTCAAACTGGGCCCCAAAATTTCCTTTTAATTAAACCAAAATGAAAAACCTTCAAAAACCCCCTCCTCAACCAATCATATCACATTAAATGCTTATTAAAAAGTTATTGTGTGAAGCTTTGGATTCTTTATTTTAATAAAAGTGGTATTTAAAGGATGATGAAAAAGAAAGTTGAAAAAAATTAAAAAAAAATGGGTTGGAGTGGTTTTTATCATTTCATGCCAAAGGTAACTTGTTTATTTTATTATAGATAAAGGTGTTGAATTAAGTTTCCATTTTTCTTTAATCTTGGTTAATTTTGTTTGATTGTTGTTTTTATTTTGTTTTGTTGATGAGTAGGAAGAAGAATGGAAAGTGAGAAACGGATGAGAAGGGGAAGAAATAGGTTAATGAAAGTAATGAAGTGTCTTTGTTCAGCAGAAGAGTTACAAGTAGATGATATGGATCCTCCTTCGTCTGAGTCCTTAGCGACGAGGGACTATTCGTCTTCTCGAGCTGGTGAGAGTGAGCATAGGCCTGATAATGGGAACATTGAAGAAGCCGAATCTTCTCTTCGTGAGAGTGGTTGTTTGAACTATGAGGTTTGGATGTTTTCATGAAAACATTACATAAACGTTATTACTAGTATTTAACTTTTATCTCCCACCTGCTGGTTGGGCCAACGAAATTACAATTTCTCTTATGTATAGTTTATTGGACCTACAAATGGATACATAGTTTAAATTTTCTATATTTTTCTAAACAATGGTTCCAACTTATGGAGTACTTATCACATTCTTTGGAATGTATAGGAAGCAAGAGCATTGCTAGGAAGGCTGGAGTATCAGAGAGGAAATGTAGAAGCTGCACTTCATGTATTTGAAGGAATAGACATTGCTTCTGTGACTCCCAAAATGAAACTTTGCATTGCGAGAAAAGTTGAACGCCGTAAGCGCAGATCCCAAAGGGATGCTACCCCGTTGATGTCTATACATGCCGTTAGTTTACTCTTTGAAGCAATCTTTCTTAAAGCAAAATCATTGCTGGCCCTTGGGAGGCATGAAGGTATCTTTGACACGATTCTTTCACAGATTGTGCACATTCAAGTTCATTACTTACAGAGCTACAGATTCTCTTTATTAATTTTGTTACTTATAGAGCTGCAGTTTATCATCTCTTTGCCCTTTCCTCCCTTTCCTCTTTATATGTCCAGTTCCGAGTTCCTGGGCACCAATTTTCTAAAATATGTTGACCAACATCTTGTGGGTATTAGATGTCCTCGAAACAATGCAGAGGCTTAAACATTAGGAAGAATTGATTAGAGTACTTGTCCGTTGTGGATAATGGAAGGGTGAGGTGCATCCTTTGAATGACAACACATTTCTAACAAATAATGTTTTAAATAAAACAGTGCAATATTTTTTAAGCTAAGGGCATTGCTATTCTCTCATTCTAATTGGTTTTGCAGAAGCTGCTCAATCATGCAAAGTTTTACTGGACACTGTTGAATCTGAATTACCCGATGGGTTGCCTGAAAATTTTGGCGCTGATTGTAAATTGCAAGAAACGTTAAGCAAGGCCGTTGAGTTGCTCCCAGAGTTGTGGAAACTTGCTGGTTTTCCCCAAGAAGCAATCTTGTCATACCGGCGGGCTCTTCTCCATACTTGGAATCTTGAGGAAGAGACTATTGCAAAGATTCAAAAAGAATTTTCCATTTTTCTTCTCTATGGCGGTACCGAGGCTAGTCCACCTAACCTTCGTTCCCAAATCGAAGGATCTTTTGTACCTAGAAACAATATTGAAGAGGCTGTCCTTCTTCTAATGATCCTCTTAAAGAAATTTTCTTTTAATAAGATCAAATGGGACCCATCTATTATTGATCATCTATCCTTTGCTCTATCTGTGTCGGGCGAACTAAGTGGTTTAGCCGATCAAGTTGAAGGCTTGCTCCCCGGAATTTTGAATAAGAATGATGGATTCTACACTCTTGCGCTCTGCTATCATGGGGAAGGCGAGGATTTGGTAGCTTTGGAGTTACTGAGGAGATTGTTGAGTAGTAGTCCAAAGAACATAAAGGCTCTATTAATGGCTTCAAAGATGTGTGCGGAGAACTCCGATCGTGCAGAAGAAGGCGTGCGTTATGCTCACAGAGCTCTTGACAGTTTGCAAGGAGATTGTGATCAGTTAGTTAGTGTTGCCAATTGTTTACTAGGTGTCACACTTTCATCGCTGGCTAGATCAGTAATTTCTGATTCTGAGCGGAGTACAAGACAGTCCGAGGCACTCAAGGCACTCGAAGCGGCTGAGGAAACAATGAGAGATATAGATCCAAAAGTTCTATACCATCTTACCTTGGAAAATGCTGAGTTGAGGAAGTTAGATGTAGCACTTTATTATGCAAAGAAGTTGGTGAAGCTAGAAGCTGGATCCAATGTTAAAGTGTGGATACTCTTGGCTCGAATATTGTCTGCTCAGAAACGGTTTGCAGATGCTGAAACCGTTATCAATGGTGCTCTCGACCAGACTGGGAAATGGGAACAAGGGGAACTGTTACGAACTAAAGCTAAGCTTCAGATTGCACAAGGTCAATTAAAGAATGCGATTGAGACGTATACTCATCTTCTTGCTGTTCTTCAAGTTAAGAGTAAAAGCTTTGGCACTGGGAAAAGGCTTATGAAGGTTAGCTTGCTGATCGGTCTGCCTTTTTGTTTTCTATTAAGGCATGTTGCTATAAGTGCTGAATAATGAAAGATCTCTAGGTTAATGCTTCTGATTCCACATTCAACCAGACAAATCCAGTTGTTTTTCTTATAGCAACTATACCCTTATTAACCTACGGTCCATATCCGTCACAACTCATAACACTGTTTCTATATATGGTTTTTTTGCCTATTGCGTAATTCCGCGCTATGGTTGTCATTCCAATTTATTGAACTTGAACACAAACCTTTTAATGCTCATGATGCAAACATATTTTTGTCTCACTTTAAAAGTTGCGCCCCCCCCACCCCCCAACCCCAAATTTATACTATGTGACTTTTCAGGTGTCATCACCAATTTGTTATTGGATAAGTTTTGTCATTGTCATATTAGAGGTCCATATATTTCCATAAGAAACTTTTTTTTCAATGCTTCCTCGGTTGACAGTTGGCGACAGACTAAAGCAGCGCATAGTGCAAATTTGGACCGAGAAATTGATTCTTGTAATTGGAACATCCAAGAGAGAGTAGTCATGTAACATGGACACACCATATTTTAAAAAGAATCCATGTCGGATATATATCCATGTGTCCGTGTTGGACACATATTGTAAGTAATAAACCTCAATTTTTTCATATTTTGCCGTGTCAGCCACTTCGTATCCATGTCAGATACGGACACACCTACTTGTTTCAATGAGTTCTTTCTTTCTTTCTTTATCTATTTTTTGTATTTATTTGTTTTTTTTTTGGTTCTGTCCGTTTCTTTTATATCCAGTTCCCTGATGGTGCTTTCCAAATATAACTAGTTCTTACTTCCTGGTCCTATTTATTTTCTCAGGACAGCGGTAATCATGATAGAAGTTTGGAACTAGAGACATGGCATGATCTGGCTAACGTTTATACGAGAATGTCACAGTGGCGGGATGCTGAAGTCTGTCTCTCAAAATCACAGGCCATATCTCCTTATTCTGCTTCTAGGTGGCACATGACAGGTATATGGAACTTTCACTCTGTTATTCTTTTCTTATGATCAACTTGTAAATAATGTGGCTTAGATTATGTCATTACACATACCAAATCTATGCAGTAAAGGATAGACGCTAACTAAGCGCTGGAGGTGAGCCTAGGCAATGGGCTTAGGAGGCCTCTGGCGCTAGGCGATAGGGGTGAGTCTCTATCCTAAACTCCCATGTTCTTGTCAGTCATGTTTTTCGTTCTAGTATTCTATTTCTGCAATCGTTGTTACCGACTAGGCAACAACTACAAAGGCAGGCTTCCTATATTGGACACGAGGAAAAAGCCAATCAATTTTCACTGGTACCCGAACTCCCGGAGCCTATTTAGTTCTCTTTCTTCTATATTAGACGAAGATAGGGGATTCATGGATAAAATGCACGAGTTGGGTTTCCTACTTTGGTTTCTTCTGATGGTAAATGCAATGCTTAATGGTGTTCCTTATGCTGAAAGATCTAATACAAAATTTTCTTAGGGATTCTAAATGTGCACCAGATAGTGAGTGGTCTAGGCATTAGCTCTGCTGGGATGGGATAGGTGGCAATAGTGCTGTGATTAGAACTATCGGAATTTTCTTTCAATCCGGTGCAATCAACTCTAAGCTAAATAAGCATTTTTTTCCCTACAGTTTTTGGGAATTTTTTTTCCAAATTGTTTCCAAGATTGTTTATAAAAGACCTTCACGTTTGCATCTAAACATGCTTCATATGAACGGCCTCCTATTATTCTTTGTTTGAACCTCACTAGGATTTATGGACTTGTATCAGAATTTATTAGTTCTTTACAATAAAATGAGAAGAGGCAGAAATATTTCTTAAACGTGAGATGAGAAAGACATGGTGTCAGAGCTTTCCAAACAATTAAATGCAGCA
This sequence comes from Coptis chinensis, assembly GCF_015680905.1. Lineage (NCBI taxonomy): Eukaryota > Viridiplantae > Streptophyta > Magnoliopsida > Ranunculales > Ranunculaceae > Coptis > Coptis chinensis. The sequence goes on from NC_141459.1 coordinate 97,660,036, forward strand.
CATAGAGTACTCTGTCACTGTTTCTAATTAACTGTAGTTCAGAACTCATAGACTAACATTTAAAGGAATTTGATACTTGTTCTCCCAGGTTTGCTATACGAAGCAAAGGGACTCTACAAAGAAGCTCTTAAAGCATTTCTAAGTGCATTAGATGTTGACCCCGACTATGTTCCCAGCTTGGTCTCTTCAGCCGCCCTTCTCAGACGAAATGGCAGTCAATCAATGCCAATTGTGAGAAGTTTTTTAACAGCTGCACTACGTCTAGACAGAACATGCCCTTCTGCTTGGTATAATATTGGCCTGCTTTACAAAGATGAGGGTGGTGCATCACTGGTAGAAGCTGCCGAATGTTTTGAGGCTGCTGTTGTTCTTGAAGAATCTGCACCAGTTGAACCCTTTAGATGTCTTCCATGAGTACATAAAAATCTACACGTCTGTATACCTTCTTGATCATATTTTCAATAGTATACTTAAACATGTTAATGAAATCAAATGGAATAGGCAATAAATTGATGAAAGCATTTTTGTATATTTTTGCTTTTTCTTTTGGTTCTGTCCCACTACTTGAGCTCTTTGATTATAGGGTTAACTAGTATTACCCCCCTACTAGATGAGCCAATTAGGATTTCCCCCAACTAGATGGAGAAATTAGGGTCTTCTCCCTGAGTACACACAAAAAAAAACACGGTCAACCTAAGTTAACTTTTTTTTTTTTGTGTATTCAGGGGGAAAGACTCTAATTTCCCCATCTAGTTGGGGTAAATCCTAATTAGCTCATCTAGTAGGGGGGTAATACTAAAAGATCCTTGATTATAACTCAGGGTCTTGGTTAGATTAAAATTGGTTTGCGTACCGAGCTTTAGTTCAGATTAAGGTGATTCTCCAGTTTTAAAAATCTTTGAGCATCGAAAGTTTTGCCATTTCATTGGTACAGAGTTATCTTTCACATCCAATAAAAAGACCTTCGAACACTAGAGAGTAGAGAGAAACAACTACCCCCGACACACGCACACGCACACGCAAGGCTAGACAAATTTTAAAAAGGATGTGTTGCACAATTTGCATCTGTGTGCAACCGTCCGACACAAGCTTGCAGATTTGCATTTTTAAGTAACTTGGTATTATGCTATTATCATATTCAATTCTTACAAGAGTTAATAGAGAATATAGTCACATGCCTTCCGCACTCCATGCACAATAAGGATTTTAAGCAGTAAGCACGCGGCCAAATGGCCAATACGTAATCAGGTGACAGGATTTAGACGTCAAAATGTGCAAGTTGTGCCCTCACATTTTGATGAGGGACAAATGTTTTGAAAGAGATTAAAAGATACAGAGATCCTCAAAAGAGATAATAGAATCAAGAATAAAAATTAAAGTTTGAATAATTGTAGAAATTGAAAGAGAAAGTATTTAGATTTTTGGAGATTTGATAATTGGATCATTCTAAACAAACTACATTGCCTCTTTATATAATTAGCCCAAACTTGATAACCAAGAAATAAGCTAGACTTCTAAATCTAATTAAACTCAATAAAAGAAACTACTAATCAACTTACTGATTCTAAAAATATCCTAAAAATAGACCTTCTCATCCTGCATCGCATTTAAAGCATTCCACAATTAAGAGTGTGTAATGCCTGCTGTTAGTAGTAAGAGTAATATATAGTTGTGAGTTAATAGGAGCACAATCCAATTCAACAAAGCAACATTTTTGTTTTGGATAATTACGCATGGTCAATAAAACAAGTTGACATTTTATCCACCGCGGGTGACAGAAAATTTGATACCATTAAAAATGACAGTGCAAAGTAATTTGCATGACATTTGTGCACAGCGCCAAATAGTGGTACAGAGGCACCGTTTGGCATTCAGTGCACTAAAAAATAATACAAAAGTGATATCATAGTAAAGATACTGAGGCACCATTTGGTACATGATACAAAACTCTAGACGGTCACAACAGCAGATCAGCCTTGGCGGTCAAAAATTAAGCAATCTCATATCCATGCCTTGGCGGTAAAAAATTATGCAATCTCAGATCCATGCGCTATGCAAATCAACAAATGGCCATAGTTTTTCGTCACACAGACCGGGCCAAACGTAGAGTTTTGTGTACTGGTGAAGATATTTGATCTTAGTATAGTCCTCTGGCAGTTAGGAAGGCAACCTGAGTTCAATGCATTATACCATCATTCCGAAGCCAAGAATAAATAAATAAGCATGATTAAATTTCAGGAGAACATCAAGTACCTCCAGAACTACAAATAGTGCAAGAGGAGATCAGCTGAAGAGTTCTTTAACCTACAGCTCTGTCCAAGGTGAACGTCCCCAAAAACATATCTGAATGGCCACACGATTGTAAGAACAATCTCACCAGATATTGCTTTGTTCATAGTAAAATGTGCAACTTTGAATAATTTACAAATACGAGAATTTCCTAAACATGAATACTAAACAGGAGAGATCACATTCATGGTTAATAGGTTAAATGAGCAGAACATACTCATATCCTCATCGCTATCAATTTATTGGATTCAGGGATCAACTATTTGCAATCACAGGTGTTGGCATGTGCGTATGTGTGCATGTTTGTGTGTTGTGAGAGAGAGAGAGAGAGGTGACCTATATTCACAATGTTCAGGCCAGGCACACCTAGCTTTCCCATAATCCCAGTAACAATCCCCGTTTCTCAAAGGCCCGCGTTTAGCTGTTCAAGCGATATTCATATAAAGTGCATGTTCAATAAGAGTGAGAAATAAGTAAAGAAAAATAAATTAGGATTCACCTTTTGTTACAAACTTTGATTTTGTGCCACCATGAATATCGTGCCACATTTGGAGCCACAACTCTCGCATCAGAACGGGAGAACGAACGATATTCCTATGACTAGCTACATAAAGAAACAAGTTAGATAAACCAGTTGAATTTCTCAAGTTGAACAAGAGAGTTACTTGTCACAACAAGCAGTAAGCTGCATTGGAATATGCACACCAGATCCAGATACTAAAAGACTATGTTTTTAACAGGAAAATATACTTTTGAGAAACGACAAATGGGTTATGGTGAATAAATTTAAACTACTCAAATGGAAACCTAAACAGGTAAAGCCTCTAAATTTACTGAAGCAGAATAGCCATATTCTCACCCAGAATTGTCAATGTTTTGGTCTATCATGGCTAGAGGGCATGAGAAACTTGAGTGAACGGGAAGACTAGGGATAACAATTTCTCACTTTGTCTGTAGATGAGAGTCTACCATGGCTCGAGGGCATGAGAAACTTGGGTTAAGAAAGGGTTGTATATTGGGTTGAGAGGGTTTGTGTTGTTTTGTTTCCTTCCCTTGTATTGTAGGCCATCTCATTCTACATACTGTACCTTTTGATTGGATATGAAAAGACCATCATATGGTCTATTATATACCGATAATAGAAAACAAATTAAAAATTACATCAGAATCACCAATAGACATTGCCACAATTACTATATAGTTCAACAGACTCAAGAATAACTTGGTCTCTTTACACACCAATAAAACGTAAAAATTAACTGTTCTTTCGTTTGAATATTACGTTTTTCTAGACGAAAAACAATTCGTCTTCTCCAGCCCATCATGGATGGACTTCATAAGATGTATATTGCTGATATTCCTTTTTCTGGTAGTAGAGACTACTCTTACTTGTTACCATCTTCAAAATTTTAGTAGTTCATCTGATTGCATATCTAATACTGTGAGACTACTAAACAACAAACTTTAGTCAAACCTTTGCTGGAAGTTTTCATTTTCTTTTGTCTCCGTTAGTCACCATACGAGATGTTTAAAGCCGAAGACCTTATATATAAAATAGTTTGATTGATTTTAATGTGGCATCAGTATCCATCTTTAAATCCTAGATCAAGAAAAAGCTATAAAGGAAAGATTTATCTGGAGGATAGTCTTCCGTGCACTATGTAAACATGCAATCATCATCCTACCTCTGTCAATCTCCCAAATGGCTGTTCTTCTTTCTGGAAGACTTTCAGAATCTTCATAATAGGTTATGTACTTTACACGAGGGTCCCTCCTCGCCATATTTGGAACAATATCAGCATCGTGACGATGCTCCACATTCAGGTTCACTTGTACATCAGATCCATCATGCTCTGACTGCAGTTTTTAGCAAACTTCTTTATATATGAAACTAATATCTAAGAAGTCCATGGCTTAGGACAACAAAGAAGAAGAATCACAGAAATAAAAGTCACTCGAAACCAAGATTACCAAATGTACAGTCATTTGGTTCTTCAAACCACAAGTGCTTGAATTCAAGGTCAGTCATTGAGTAATAAAGTTGCAGGCAAAACTAATATTTTTAAGTGTTCATATCAAGATTCGGTAATTGGGAACAGAAGAAATGGGGCCACATGCTTATCTTGAGCCTAGTAGGTATCTTATAATTGTTATAAATTACATCAGAAGAACAGAACAGAACAGGATATAGAATAACCTGAAACTCTGATAGTATGGTAAGTTATATAATTTGTTTACCAGCCCCAAAATATTTTTATTTCTAAGCTGGCAATTGGCTTCATTCATACTTTAGATGAGCTTGTCAAAAATTAAAAAGAGAAAATTGTATCAATCTTAAACTCATATTAATATCAAAATAATAGGCCTTAGTCTTGGAAGTTGTGAAAAGATTCTAAGTCACTAATCCAACTGGTGCAACACATAAGAGCTTATAAAATTAATTATATGTAAACTATATGTGAACCTGTTGGAGTATTGAGTATACTTGTATGCTTGCTGCCAGTTGGACTGATGACTTCCTCTCTTCTTAAAAGTAAACAGTTAAATTAGATTCCTATTTAAGAACAATAAGCTCATAGGAACTTCCTAAACACAAACATAGGAACTTCCTAACCGCTTAAGAAAAAAGGAACTTTCAGACCCGTGCATACTACGTCAGATTATACTGTCATGCAAAGTCTTCTCATTTCAAACAAAATAATAATAATAATAATAATAATAATAATAATAATAAATCAAGGCTTTAAAGAAAAAACAAACTTTTCAAGGAGAACCAAATCCTAGAAACCAAGTGGCAAAACTGAAAATAAGACCAACTATCTCACAACATCAGATACCTTCAACTGAATAAGTTGGGAGAGATCTAACAGTGATACACGATACACGATACCTGCGGTCGATCAAAAAAAGAAATAAATATATGTGATACCTGAGGAGCCCTTGTTATGTTAACATTTGGCCCAAGCCAAGTCTTGCACCATGATAGGGAATGATATGGGACCTGCCAAGATTATTTTGTGAGCTCCAAGGGGAAAAAATTAATAATAAAAAAGAGTAACAAAAATATTTGAGTTTCAAAAATTGAGCACAAAAGAACAAAATTGCTTCCAAGCCTACCGTCTCATCCCCACTTGCAACTCCTGGATTCCCACTAACTAAATTTCCTGACCTGATCACAATTATAACAGGGGTATGAGATCACTAAGCAGTCAACATTTCCAGGAATACCTTGTACTAGCTATCTACGATTGACATGAAAATCTATACCGGAGCTCAGTTAAGTAATAGGGGTCAAAAGACACTTCAGAGTAGCTGACCCAGGGACATATCATGCACGCATAAACTTTCAGAAAAAACAATTACAGAAAGCTTTAAAAATTAATGGAGACAGAACTCTACGTGCTACAATAACTGTCAAGGTGGAAGATGTGTTTGGTACATTTTTTAAAATGTAAAAACTCTAAATACCATATCCATGTTACATGAAGTAAATAAAAGACGGAAACAAACTAAAACTACTCTATGAATAATTCGATATTACTAAACATATTTTCATAATGTGTGTTACACTCCTCATTCATATGTTTATCTCAGGTTTTTGTTAATGGTGTTTGGTTCAGGTTGGCAGCAGAAAATTTCACAGTGCTGGATAGAGGAAGAAAATAATTCCAAAATGAGAAGTCCCTAGTTGCTAGGAGAGAACTAAGAATATAATCCTTTTAAGCCTTTAACCTTGAGAACAGCGTTTTATGCATTGGCATGGCTCACAGCAAGAAGAAGTTGTAATATAGCCTTCAGCATTTTAGGGAAGGGCCTTTCTCTAAGGCAAATGCTTTGTTCAAAAAGGGAAGCACACATTTTTAAAACCAATTGGACTAGTGTATTTCCCACCCCCACCTCGGCGTTTAACATGTCACATTTATACTAAAGTAACCCAATCTTTCAAATATGAACCAGGTGGTACCAAAACTGGTACCAGATACTTCGTGAGTAGTTGGTGGACACTTTCATCTTCCTACCTCATGTATCATGTTTTACTTACCAGCTATTTCTTGTTTTGTCAACAGATATACTCAAATATGTTGCCACACATGCTTCTTTATATCACTTTATACAGTAGTACAAGAAAGTAGATGCTTTATATGTTGAATAGAGAACGTGATACTTTGCTTTCAAAGAAAAATTACTAGAAAAAAAATGTTGAAGATATAAACACCAGGTTCCTTCATGCCCCTAACTTTAAGGAAAAACTAATCCTCTTACAAAATAAATCATTAGTATGAAAACTGAACCTGTATACATATTAAATAAAACTCTTTAAGTATCTCTCAAGCATGTCTACAGATGTGATCTTGATATGATTGTTATCTAAGATTTACACTTGCCTAGAAAATAAAGCTCCTTCATTTTCATAAATGACATCAGTTATGATCCAGTTATCGGGATATGGTTTGCCACTTGGAGCGAAATAGTACCCGACCTGTTCATCAGTGTAAAGATACCTAAAGTATTAATCATCTGAATACTGTCTATCAAAAAACAGAAAATCCACAACCAATCCTACTTGATAAAAAAAAAAATCCAAACACCCAAAAGAGAATTGAAAAGAGCGACTATTCCGGCTAAGGTATGGTCAAAATTATGGAGCCACAATAACAAAAATCTTTCTCAATTAAAACTACAGCCCATGTATACAATGCATCTTTCAACTGTTGATTCCAAAAGATATTATAATTAATCTTTATCATTAGCACCCATGTTATGTTGATTAGTGGCTCAGCGCGTAGCACTCTTTCTAGATTGAATTTATAAAGCTAACCAATAGTTTGATTAGTTTCACACTAGCAATACGTTAGCTTCACTAGATGCCACATGCTCGAAATAAAAGCTACACTTTACAATTGGACATCCACAATCAGAGACAAGGCTTTGAAAATCGTTTTTCCTTATTTTTTTTCCTTTTCATTTCTAATTCTATTTTTTTTTATTATTTATTTTCTTTTTGACCGGTAATAGTCAAAGATAAAGCCAAGTAATGTAGGGGACCAAATTTCACTTTGCCAAGAAGATCTCTCGCCATTTTGATTTCTCTGCTTCCTTTCAATGAAGAGACATCTCATAATAGTTGTTAAGGGATCTGAACTTTGGGAGGCTTGTTCCTTTTATCGGAATATAGTTGTTAAGAATTCTTTTCTAGCTTGTGTTTTTGTTGACTGGGATAGCTTCTGGCCTCTTGTTGCCTTTGTCTGTTTTACTCTTGTCTGTATTGTAAGGCGATACCCTCCCTCACCTCTTTTATGAATGAAAAAAATACAAACTAATTGCAAAGGAAAAAAATCAAACACACACATATAACTACTGAAAATTTGCAGCACCCTTTGGTAGTGTGAAGAGGGTGAAAAAAAATCTAAGACTGGGAAAGGAGAATCTGGGACTTATATGAGCAAATGTAATATACTTCGAAAAAAATCAAACACACACATATAACTACTGAAAAATCTCAGATGTCTGTCAAACATCTGAGATCCAGGCTCAACTGCTCAAGTCCTAGAAAGTAAATTAGGTTGACAAACACTTTACCAAGAAGTAGTTAAAGGTTTAGTTCACTTGGCCACCTAAACACAGTTAAACAGGGATTATCCGGGTTTTAATTAAGGTTATGACCAATCTTTTTTGATGAACATGTTAGCCAAGCGAGGCAGGATAGATAGTATGAACTATAAACAATATAGATAGGAGGAAGCTTGTTGAACACCCCATCTTTACATCTGCTTTTTACAGCTTCTCACCTTTGTAATATATATTTAACGTAAAAATGGGCCGTACTAATGATACTCTGAGTATTCCAACATATTTTATGTTATTTAATTACAGGGATGACAGATCATATAAGCACAAAGAATGACACTCTCCTGAATTATTTAATTTTGTTTTCTAAATCTGCACAAGTCACGTGATAATAACTAGTTTAAAGAGTGAAAAAGTTACAAGATAACTTGAGAAGAATACTTGATCAATCACAAGGTCTGAGCGTATCAACAGTTAGAGTAAAAGATCATACCTCAGTCTTTGAATCTATTCCATATATACAGAATATGTTCTTCAAAGGTGGTCTATCCCATGGTGTAAGAGGATTCAGCACTGGATCATGATATAACCTGAAATAAACAATAATGCAAGGATAAGTTTGGAGATCCAATCAGAAAGTATTGTTTTTCTTATTCCATAAAGACCAAAGATCCGAAGGTATCAACCATATCCAAACGCTAGCCCTTGATCCAAACATCCAAGAGGAACTTGATTCGCATATCTTGGACAGATCATATAACGTAGAATGAAGAGGTGAAACTACGATTTTGTGAAAGGAGATGCAGAGGCCTTTGCATTTTGCAATTGGTGCAAAAAGGGGGAAAAAAAAGGAGAAGAACTATTCTTGAAGAATTTTTATTTTTAATATAGAAGATCTACTAGTTTACACAGTCATAAGCATAGTATAAAATATCGGGATATGGGTATTTATCGATACTCAATTTCTTGATATGTATTGTGGATATATCCCTTCTTTGGGGATATTTTACATTGTTTCATATGCAAATATCGTGGATATATCTAAAATATCAAGAAATATCGTGGATATTATAGATATTTCTTGATATATCACGATATATAATTTATATTTATTTGAAATATAATGGTAAATATTAAATAAAATTGTTACGTAACCAAAATATTGCCAAATATCCCCAAATATCACAATATATCTCAGAATATCGCCAATATCGTAAATATCGCCAATATTTGCAGTCTTATATATCTCTAAACATATCACGATATTTTGTACTATGGGCATAAGTGCCAAACAAGTTATGGTGACAAAACATATAAAAAACAAAAAAGACAACATACAGAATGACTCCCCACTGCAATCCAGAATAGAGAGCCCGGTCATTAGTCTACTTCAAAAACAAGAAATCAATATAAGAAAACACTAAAGTCATCCCTATAATTGATCGCGACCAAGACACACCGATGTGTCAGCTTTAATCACGTCACTGGAAAATCAACAAAAAGATGTTCCACATTCTAAACCTTAATCGCTTAACCAATACTCCCTTAGATTGGGGCAAAACTTACTCCCTTATTAAATAATAATGGTCACCCACCTCCAGATCCACTCACGTGCTTTGAACTCCTATCTACACTCTTTCAGAAATCACCCCCTGTTCTAGTCAAAAACACGACAGCAACGCCTCCCCCCCTTCTCTCCAACTTCACACACACAACACCAACAACCCGGAAAAAATAATTTATACAGAAATTAACTAGCCATCCTTCCTAAAAAGTTTTTTTTTTTTTCTCAAGAACATGACTTGGGGGGCGAGAAAACCCCTACCACTTTATTAAGTAATGAAGATCAAGTTACAAGGAAAGTGGAGGAGGTAAAAGTGAAAAAAAATGAATAAATAAATTATACTTTCTACCCAAGAAAAATATTCTCAACTTATTACAGAAATACAGACATAAGATCCCCAATCATTCTTAGTCTAACACGTCACAGATCAACGCCTCAACCCATTGATACCATTAATATTTCCCTGAGATAGTGAGATCTTTCCTAGAAAGAAACATTACTTTTATGTGTTTTCTGAAAAAGAAATATTTAACTTAATCGATGAAAAAAACAAGATATTTCTCTGAAAAAGAACAATTGGACTCTGGATTTTCCTCCCAATGTTGTGTTATTCACAAACATAATCGTATTATCACAAATCATGTCGTATTATCACAAAGCTGTCAAAGACATAATTTTAGTGTCATAATTCACCTCCTGGAGAAACAATTCTACGCCCAACGTCGGGAAGCTAATGCAATAGGAATTAAAGAGACTGAATGGAAGGTACTCACTTCTGTAGTTGATACAAGAGTTTTTCAGTAACAGGATCATAATCTTTTATTGCTCTGAAAAGAGTTCCATCAGCCACTTCCCTAGCAGAAAAGGATAGCTGAGTAGGGAGCCCACATTCCATGCCAGAAAGATTGCTCTGTGCTACTTCTGAAATTGATGGATAAGCATCAATGCCTGCAAATAGAATGGTACTTATAAACATTCAGAGGTACCAAAAATAAACTGCTTACCATTAATTAGATGCATAAGATCTTAAGATGCACCTCGCATGGAAGGGACTTCAATATTTACAATATTTGTCGGCCATCCAGAGTAATTAAGCCGAAATTCCATGTCATCACAGTGGTATTTGTGATTTCCCGTGCCCTTTCCCTCAAAGAAATGCTTCCAGTACACATTATCGGTCCTACAGTACTTCGAGAATGGCATCATCCATACTGCAGAACCATACGTATTAAACAATAGTCGAACTGTTCCCTGACGTATTGCAAAAACAATGTGTTAATACATATATTTTTCAATCATATCCACAATCTGATTCCAAAAGTACCAAGAAGAAATTGAAAGCAACTGGACCACTATTAGTAAGCAATAAGTGTGAACTTTTATGAAAAAGTAGGGCAATTTCTTGTTTTCTATCTGTGTTTTTATTGGTAAAGGTTCAAGCTGTTTTGAATCAGAAACTAGGGGAAAAAAGCAGGTGCCAACTAGCAAAGTCGGTAAAACCTTTGGGTGATGATACCAAAGGTCTGGGGCTCGAACCCCACCAGCATCAAAGAGTTACTGATCTCATTTAAAACAGGCCTACCAATAAAAAAAATAAAAAAATAAAAAAAACACTAGGGGAAAAACATCTTTAATCTCAAAAGGTAGGCCTCTTGTATATATAGATGATCGAAAATACATAATAAACGCAAGTCCCTGGGCAGGAGAAATATTATTCGATGAAAGAGGGATAAACTCAAACCATAGCACAATATCCCAGGTTCACAGTAACAGCTGCTTAAGCAGTTGAACTCTGGGAGTTGCTACCAAGAACTGGGTCCACTCTCCGCCAGTACAGGGAGGGGGGGGGGAGTGTGAATTGGATTCGAAAGGGGGATAAAAGATACATAGCACAAAATAATATAAACAAACCCACAAGGACACACACACAGAGATAACTAGATAAGTGAGTGAACAAACTCCACATTACAGAATGTGTACTTGAGCAGGCATATGGAGTACAAGTCTACAAGTCTCATAAGCATATTGTATGAAATGCAGTACAATACAGCCTTATGAGTTCAAGTCCAGGGTGAAACTCGAATGATACCATTGACTTATATAACGGATATACAACATATAAATGTTATGTACTGTGCTAAACCCAATTTAATAGTTTTTTACTCACTTACACTTTTACTTTGCAGACTGTGGGACGATCCATAACTTCATAAACATCATATCTTTGTTGTGCAAGTTTTCTTTCTGTTTATAACAGCCATTATGAAAGCCAAAGAGTTGTCACTGTGCCATATTTCCTACATAAGATGACCCCATCCTATGTGAGTATAAAGGTCTCTGAAAATTTCAACCATCCAAGACTTATTCTTCGGTAACCACTCAAGCAATTACAGAGCCAACTTAGTTCATACAAGCAGTATCCAGTCAAACAATCAGCTAAAACCTAAAATCAGTGTTTCGGTCAACTAATACAAGTCCTACTCTACTTCAAGGTCACATTTTCGTTAGTAAAAGTGGCTTAAAACTTATTCAATCCACGTTAGCTTGATCTTAAGCATCCCCACAACTTTATTCACATAATTCAACTTATCAACAAAACTGATTTTGGATAACCTGAACGGGCCTAAACGTGGTATAGAATAAATTGGGAAACCTTGACACAATTAGCAAACAAAGTAGAATGCATTTGATACGAGAGAGAGAGAGAGAGACCTCAGCAACGGGCAAGCCAAATGTCTCTCCAGAAAGTGCTGCTTTGACTGTTCCAGAGGAACCAAGAAGAGGCGCCCCTTAAAGCAAAGAATCACGACCTTATTAGTTATGGAAAATACCAGGAACTTGGAATTGATCTAATCTGGTTTTGAGAAAGACATACCAACTGCAAAATAGGCGTGTATGTGGTCATCGAGCCACTGGACATACTTTTTTGGAGCAATTTCTAGCTTCAGCCATTCCAAAAAGTATCGGAAGACATTGTTTCCCAACGAATGAGCGAAGACCAATGAAGGCCCCCCACGAAGTCTAAGGGAAGTTTCAAAGGTCAGTCTGCAAAAATTGAGAATTTCAAGACTAAATTCATATTTATAGTAACTATTACTGCATAGCTTCATGCTACAAAAAGTAGCATTTACTGTAGTGAGAATATTCAACATTTCCAACATCATGTACCAGGAAATACAGTTATTTTTGTAACAAAAAATAACACAACTACACAAACAAATTGTAGCTAGGGAAGTTGTATGCAGCAAGTGATAAGTGTAAGATATACGAACTTTAGCTTGTGAAAGTAAAGATCTCTCTCCTCAAGCATTGACGCTGACAACCTCCAATCATAGGGAGCAGCAAGGATTGCATTTGCCTCGATACCAAATTCAATGCACCATTTAACCCATTCTTTCCACACCGAAGAAAGAGGACCTGAATCACGTATCATTTTCACATGAGAATACTCCATCAAAGGAAACATATTTCTATTAAAGTGTGCAGTTCCACCTAGCATAATTATATGGTATAAGTTCCTTTTTAACTTATTTTTATGCTCATGATGACAAAAATCCCATTTTACAAACTCTATGTCAGGTTTCTTCCAAAGATCGTGCTTTACTGTTGATAGTTCCCTCACAGCTCATTACGACCACTTGTGAAAATAGACCAACTTCTGGAGAACAAAGCTACCTGTTATGTAACCTGGATCAATTTCAGTAATGGCTGAAAGACCACTGTCAGGTCGTGATTTGCATTCTGGGTGGTCTGTCTGATTGTAAGGATCCAGCACCATGCACTTGAGCCAACAATTTACAGCAGAAAGAAGCTGCAAAAAACATAAGCATACTTTAAGATCATCAATAGGACTGAACACGATCATCATACCATCGGCTCACTCTCATTCCAGCCAACAACAATGCGAATCTGATCAACAACTACAATATAAATTTTACTGAAATCCTTTTTTCCCCTTTATAAACATGTAAGGCACATATTTGATCAGTCAATTTCTTTGTTAAGAGCTAAGTGATAGATTTAATCAAAGCAGTCGCACAACATAGGGAGTGATCCGCAGCACTGAACACCGTGGCCAAACCTAATAAAAGACACAACAAATGCACATTGTTTTTCTTATTAATTCCCAGCACATCATCGTACCACAATATTCCATACCAATTGCTACACTCCATTTAGCTCAATCTTGAACTTTTTACGAAGTGCAAAACAAGAGAATGGGAAAGGTCTTTTATATTTCTTTTTATTGGGGAAGCGGGGAGTTTATAAATAGCAAAATGAAATCACGACAACAACTCATATACTCATTTCATAGTGATTGTTAGTTCACATATGTATCTAAAAAATGTATAAACAAATGCTGTTTCTACACACTTTTATAGTTGCACCATTCTCAAAGAAGGTCTAAAACTAAGAAACAACTGAAAGTATTATCAAAATATCAAATATTTAATAAAAAAATATCGAAACATTCATCATAAAGAGAGGATCTTTAGTATTATTTTTGTCTTCTAAGAAAGAAAGAAAGAAAGTTACTTTGGTGGTGTCAAGCCAAACAGAATCAAGAGGATTGAAATCAAAAGGAGAGTAAGGGCAGTCAAGAATGGACCAAGCTCGAAGTTGGGTGGAAGCATAACCAGGTATTATAATCCCAGATAGCTTAGAATAGTCCCCAGAGAACCCTCCTCCTCCTCCTCCTCCTCCATTTACAAAGCTTGTGTGCAGCAGAGTTTCAACAAGAAGAAATGAAAAAACAAGTTGACAAAGAGGAGAAAAGGGTGGTGGCCTGTTATGCTTACTGACCATTCTCTCTATAACAAGGGCAGAGAGGGAGAGGGAGAGAGAGAGCAGTTGTTCCTGTTTTCTGGTACACAGATAGAGACAGAGTGATGATTGGCTATTGTTGTTGGGCTTTTGGAGTTTTAGACTTTTAGGAAGGTCTCAAATATGGCCTTTTAGAGAAGTCCAATAGGAGTGGTATATGGGTTCGTAAAGGCATGTAGAGCCTAGATTTGACTGGTGTGATAAACTCATCTAAATTTTGAATAATTGTGTAACAATTGCTATCTTATCTAATAAGATAGGGTTTTTTTTTCTACAGGACAAAATTATAATAAAGGACGTCCAAATCTATTTGAGCATGATCTAACAATCGAGATAAGAGTTCCAATTAAAATTTTGAAACGGGACACTGAGGGAACGGATCCCACTTGGTTTTTACTGGTTTTTCTCACACCAAGTCGCGGGTTCGAGCCTAGAGAAATATAAGTTTGGGTTTTTTTTTTTTTTTTTTTTAGTCTTAGTAAAATTAGCTCAGGAAGCACACAAACGAAAGTAAAGCCAACACCACAAACTTAACCCTCAAAGTTTTCACTTTAAAGTTGTGAAGGCCAAACTGTTGAGTGAAGTAAAGAGGAGTGAAAGTAGGGTTAGGCAAAAACCCATTTTTAATAGTGAAATCTCATTATCTCTCGACAAATTCAACATCTACAAATCTAGAGCAGTAAGAAAAAACTCAACAACTCATAACTCTTGCCAATTTGTTATAACTTCAATATCTAATATGAATTTATCGTGTGTGCAGAGATTTTATTTAATAGTAAGTGATTTTATTTAAATAGACCGTTCAGGACAAGTGAAGGCAATTTCTTACTTCGGTCCACTGGTGGCCTTACTTTTGTTGCTAAAGTCTACGGGTATTGCTGGTTGGTTTCCTTTTTTTTTTTCTTTTTTTTTACATTCTATTTACAACGAAGTGTTCATCTGAATAATCCACTTCATGTTATTAATGCCATTAGCAAGTTTTTGATGAAACTTGGTAACAAAATTATTTAGTTCAGACTAGAAACAACCAATTCTCTTGAGCGTGTTTGTTTCGTTAGCAATGGTATATACTAGCTCGGTTGGTCGAGTGAGCTATG
Source organism: Coptis chinensis (assembly GCF_015680905.1). NCBI lineage: Eukaryota > Viridiplantae > Streptophyta > Magnoliopsida > Ranunculales > Ranunculaceae > Coptis > Coptis chinensis. Next base: position 97,675,378 of record NC_141459.1, read on the forward strand.
TGGGGGTAGAGGATTTTCATTGAAAAGGAATCCATTTATTAAACTATTAAACATATATACTGACTGCTTTGTTGTCTTTATTCGTTATGTGAGATTTTTTCTTATGTGTTTGATTATTATAACTGTTGTTGTGGCCTTTTTTTACAGGGTGTTCGCAGAATCATTACACATAGTATTAAATCAGCTAGTCCGTCTTTTGAGTTAGAGTGAGATTGGTAGTGATCAGTGATATTAGTGAACTGTGAGAAGCAGTTGCCCACTGAATGGGAGTGTAGAGAAATGTGTTATTGTATAAATAAGTTATAAATAATTGAGATTGATGGATGGTGTGATGAAATAGTTAGAGTAAGATTATAGAAATTGCCAATTAGTTGTTCACAAGGATGCTCCTGGATTGATGAGGTTGGAAACCAGTATACCGATTTCATATTGAAAACTAAATTAAGGAGAAAAAAATTGGTGGAGAATATAGTGAACTATCCAACACTTCGTATTCAAACATTTATGTGGAAGGCCACATTATAAATTAAGTAAACACAAGCAAAGAATAGACAACATATACGATTGTTTAGTTTTATTTGCAAGATGTTATGATTTTTAATGTATTATATTGTGTAAAATACAAGTTACCTTTGTTTTTTGTTTTTTGTTTTTTGTTTTCTATTTTCTGTTTTCTGTTTTCTGTTACGTGTTTTGTTTTTCTTGATTTTAGCTTGGGGACATCATGGGGTGAGGGCGTGAGGCCAGTGAAGTTGATGACCACATTGTACCTTATCCCAATGGAAATGAAGGGAAACCATGGGTTACATCTGGTGATTACAGTAAGAAGCAATTTATTTCGGGACAAAGGCATGTTGAGCTTGTAGACCGAAAAGGACCTAAAAGTTACATCTTAAAGTGGAAAGCAGCACTCAATGCGATACAAATAAAGCACTTCCAACTCCATGATTGGAAATTGACTCATGGCCAGGTTAATGTGATGGGGAGTATGGAAGAAATTCCAAAAACTATACCAATATATGCAAGTTATTGGAACTGAAATGCCCTAATTTGATTCGGGAAGAAGTAATAGTTTATTCATACCTTATTAATGTGTTGATACTACTCAAGATTACTTCATCTTAAAATATCCGTTTTTTATCGACAGAGGATGCTGCTCAATTAGATAACAAGACTTGGGCCATTTGGAGATGAGTGTGACGAGAAAGAGAATGGTGGATTTCTTGAATATTGTCACACCCCAAATTTCGACAAAATCGGAAAAACAATATTTGTCTCCGACTCTTCGATTTTCGAGGTGTGATGCACTCTCCACTTCCAAAAATCCATTATCTATTTAATTACTTTAATAATTTCAAACCAATAAAATTTTTAAATAAACAAAAGTTTTTTTATTACCAAAAACTCACAAATATGATTAAATTACAAATTTCTTTTCAACACTCTTTAATTAAATACAAAACAACATTGTCTCAACTGAAAATCTATTGCACCTTAAGGAAAAAACAAAACATATCCTGAAGGCAATGCTAGCGCAAACCATAAGCAGCAACCGACCATCTTCAACACTAATCCTGTCAAGACTTATCAACTATGTTCATTTAATAAACACACCCGATAAGCAAACATGCAAATCGGGTTAGCATTATAAACAATGCTGATATGAGTAGCCCTAAAATACAAAATATACTTATACAAATATATACACAATCCATAAGGCAGTTAGTTCCTCCACCGAGGCGCATCAAATTACTTATGCCCGAAGGGCCATTCAGATTCACTGAAACGCCATAAGGGCCAATCATATCACATATGCCCATCACAAAGGCCAAATCACATGAGTTGTGGTAGCTAGGTTCTAGGATTTTCGTTACGTAATTTATTCAAGTGTCATACATTTATATCTCATAATCATTTCACTTTATCACGTGCATGCCAAATACATTATTGCACTAAGCCACGATATTTAGAAATATCTCAATACATCTCATAACAACTTTCATTCTTTCACGTGCCAAATAAACTATATTAACTCCTAGTAGCATCTCACAGATATAATAATGGAGCATTTACATCTATTTCTCCAAAAATATTGCATTTAATATATATATCCCAACATATCATATAATGTCACAAATTTCTCCAAACGTACCCCATAACATTTTTATAGCGTTTTAGGAATATTATATCTCCTAAAATCTCAATCTCGTCACGGGTCAAAAATACACAATATCAACGTCAAATCCATCTTAGAAAATTACGAACCAATTTATGCTGCCTTCCGCAACATTTTAGCATTTGATTTGTCCATACAATTTACAACATAAAATGTAGCACAATTAAACAGTCAAAAGTCTACAATCAAAGCCCAAAACCAAAACCCAAAAGTTTAAATATTTAAAGACCCAATTTGGATTTATATTAAGTTATATGGACCGGCCCCAAAACAAACTTGAAACTGGCCCAAAGAATAAATGAAATTTGCCCTAAAGACTAAACTGAAAAAGCCCAAACAACTAACTTATTTCGGCCCAACCAAACAAAAAAAACTGGCCCATAGAAACAAATGAAATGTTGGCCCAAACAAAACCAACCCACTTAGTTCCGACCCAAGCCCAACCAAGTCGTCTCCCTCACCAGCTCCCTCCACCACTAGCCACCACCGGATCAGCCACCATCCTCCACTCGCTAGCCCCCCCAACCTAACCGAAAATACTCACAACCAAAACCCCTACAACTTTAATTAACACAAAAACCTCAAATCATTTAATCAATCATCTTCATTAAAACTAGATCTAGAATTATCGACGCCATTAATAGCTTCTTCAAGCTTCAATCTTACCCCTTTCCAGCACCCATTCAAACATCAATAACCAACCTCAAATCAACAAAGTAAAAATCATAAAGACAAGAGTTCAAATAAAAGGTCGAGATTGGGGCGGCCATTAACCTTCCAAAGCTTCACAAACCCCATTCTACTACACAATCCAATTTTCATTCCCCAAACCCAATTCAACAACAACACCACTTTCCCATACACCCCGACAGTTCAACCACCAATTTCAATCTCGACAGCCCCAACAAACCTCAACAACCAAACATCAAAACTATATACAAGTTCAATTCATAATGTATAGGACAATTCTTTCCTTTGGGGCTTTAGCCGCCATTAACGGGCCCAAACAAGCTTCGACAGTTCAATATTAAATTTCAGAGTTTCAACAGAGTTTTAACAACACGACAGACAGAACGCCGAATAATAACAGGAGAATAAGCAGAAATAAAACAGAAACCGTGGACATAAATAAATATCTCTGTATACACAGTAAAACAACTATAGGTTTAATGAAATAACAAAATAACTACTCACATTAATTAAAAGCTCCAGAATCCCTCATAGTCCGAATCGTTGTGCTCAAACTCTCTAGCAAGCGAGCCGCTTCCATTTTATTTTATTTTTATCCAAAAACCCTATTCTCTAGAAAAATATGAATATATACTTGGGTTTAAAACCTAAGCCCAACACAAACTCGGGCCCAGAAATCAGGCCCACATATCCCAAATCCAATCTAACAATTTTTTTTAAAAAAAATAATAAATAAATAAATAAATAAATGCATATTACAAATACGAGCGTTACAAATATAGTTGGGAAAACATTGGAATCTTTGATGATCTTGACAACATGTTTAGGTAATACGACATATATCTTGGTTTCTTGACACGTGATTTAATTACTAATTCTCAAGACCTATTGACATTGGATTGGATCTTGTGGGCTTATCAAGCAAATTGTTTGTTATATAATTTTTAAGTGACGATTCTACATAAATTAATGATGAACCTATACTTGGACGTGAAAGTCTTGGTGATGCAGAACTCTGGTCACCCTCTGCAGATCTATTCAGCAGTCCAACAAAGTCATTCCCTATATGCTCCCCAAATTCGGTATGAATGCATTGAGTATGTCGGAACATGAAATGAAGCTGGAGTTTGTGCAACATGAAGAGCACCCTCTGACCTCGGCTTTTGTTGTCAGGTTTCATCTGAGTGCAACGGAATTAGTAGAATTAGTCCCAGGTGAAAAATTATGCAGAGTCTTCTTTAATGTTTAATGAGTTGTTTTATAGTTTTAGAAGTAATTTGTGTTATGTATAAATATGAAGTTATATATCTTGGTATGGTTGATCTATGGGGATTGTATTGTTTTGATTTTCAGGTTATAATAGGATTTAGGTTTTTGAAATATTGAAAATACAGAGGAGACTCGGCTAGATTTTTTTTATTACTTTTTTTTTAGACTCTTTCCCCTTATTTTCCTCATTCTCATTCTGATATGTGTTGAATTAGTGAATGTGTAAGGGGTATGTGTAATGAGTTGGTTTGTGAGAAATGAAATACATAGAATTGCCTAAGCTCACTTGAGTATGTGCATGAAATGATTATGAAGTATAAAATAGCTGGAAATAGTTATATCATCGATCCAGTGCTACCATAGAGATGGTCTCTTGGGGTGTTGTTCACAAGCAATGTGTCTAGAGTGCCGACTGGCACGGGCATTCGATCACTAGTAATTTAATAAGTGACGGACAGACAGCAGACTCTGTTCCTTTTGTGCTATAATTTCTCAATTTAGACATACATACTAATGAATAGACTGCCGGCTGTATCATTTTAGCACTTCAAAATTAAAACTTGCATTGGAATTATTTGGCGCGCCTAAATAAAATAGGGGTGGGATAAGTGCTAAAATAGCGATGAGGCCCCTATTCATCACCTAGTTGGGCAAGCTATATTTTGGACTTGCATTTATTGTTGTTGGGTGCCTATTAAAGTCCGTGGAATGGAATGGATTTCTCATTTTAGAAATGGAAAACACTAGTGTTAGTTAGTGGCCTGGGAATGGTTTTGGTTATAATAAGGGTTATTTTGCTTTAGGTCCTCCTAATAATGGCCTTATTTGCGTCGACTCCAGAATTTTTCTTTTATTGTAGCTTTATTAGGTCCTCCCTACCGTTATTTGACCACGTTGACCGTCATTGACTATTACTTGAACTCTTCAATTTTTAAATATCCTTAAATTACCCTCATGTGCTTTGCACATGACCTTATCATAAGAAAAATTTTAAAATTGGTGCAATTTCAACTAATTTTAAATTTTAAGAACTCAAAATTTAAATCAATCTATTGGTTTTAAACACAAGTTTTCTTCTTCAACATGCCTACAATGATGGATGGTGAATTTGGATGTCAAATGAAAGAATTTAAGCAAAAACAAATAGGTTGGGTTTAATTTTGATTAAAATATAAGATTTGTAAGTTTAATAACTTTATCATCATTAAAACTCATAATTAAGTTTTAAAAGCATTAATAGGTTTGAAGAAAGAAGATTGGTCAAATTCTTGCTGCACTAAATTTTTTTGCACGATTTCGAAGTTTTGTAAATTATCCATTAATGGTGTTAGAAGGACCAAAAACAAATATATTATGTCGATATGGAAGGACTAAACACAAATAAATATAATTTCATTATAAAAACATAGAAAGGTAATCTTGTCATTTAATTTTTTTTAATATGTCAATCAACGACTCAACGTGGTCAAGTAACGGTAGAGATGACCTAAAGCTAATAAACAAAAAAATCTTGGCTCAATGCAAATAATACCATTATTAGGAGGACCTAAAGCAAAATATCCCTTATAATATCAGTCGTCCACATCATTTGGTAGGATGAAATCTGTTTGTGCTAGTGTAATCTCGTTTTTGATTGAGCCAATGTGCTTATCTTATCTTGTCTTTCTCTTTTTTTTTTCCCGGTAAGCATCTGCTTTTTATTGACAGAGAATATTATGGTTGTACAAACAAATACCAAGACCAAGATACACATGGAATCTTAAAGCAATTAAAAACACCCCCAAGACAACAACCATGTAATCTTGAATTGCATAACCACTAAGATCCACCATCAACCAGCAAGCCCATTTCTTCCCTTTAGCTGCAACAACAAACATTTCCATGTCTTTCTCTCTTTTTATTTGATAGAATGGCTAGACATTATAACATAAAGAAATGATTACGACCGGATGTGACAAGAGTCCACTAACAACCCATAGTGGAAGTTCAAAAACCACCTAATTAAACATAATAGAGTATATTTGACTTGCATCACTACTTTTTAAGGGGCAATATTGTATTTTCAAAAAAACAAATCAAATACAAATAGTGGACAACAATAATCCGATGACACTTTTAGATTTTTAGCATCAGGATCAGTTGAACTCTTCATTAGGTTGCAAAAAGTAATAGACAACAATGCGATAGATGACCGTTGATCTGAGGAGTATGTTTTCAGGAGGATAGGATTTGCAATTCAGAAAGGGTTAGACATACAACTTGTAGCATGTTTGTCCCCTACCACTTTTGTATGATTTTTTTTCCGATATGATAATCAATAAAATATTTTGTTCAAAATCATAATAATAATAAAACCAAATAAATAAATGGCGCTACTCTTTTTGTATTTGAGTATTTGGGCACTATTTCCTTTATTTTGGTAACTACAATAGTTGCAAAATTTTATAAAATGAGGAAGCAAACTATAAAACTCTTATAAAAGAAGTGATGCAATCATGCAAGTGAAAAAATACAGTGTATATGACATGAGGTATACTACGACCATCATCCATACTATAAAAAATGGAATTGTATCACACAAGTTTGAGTGCAACATAGATATTTTGCTTGTAGACTGACAGTGAAATATGTTTTATGTTATATATATATATATTATCTATGTTAGAGATTTCTAAATGGGTTGAAATTTTGTGGAGGTGATATTTATGATAAATGTTTTATAACCACAAAAAATTAGGTTTGAATTAATTTTCTAAGTGAAGTTTTACTTACGTACTTTTTAGAATTAGCTACGTAAGTTAACTCAAAATAAGTACGTAAGTAAAAACTTCACCTAAAAATAAATTCAAACCTACTTTTTTGTGGTTATGAAGTACTTACCATAAAGATCATTTCCTCAAAATTTCAGCTCATTTAGAAACCTCTATCATAAATAAAAATTGTTGTTATATATATATGACTAAGAACAGACTACTAGTAGTCCAGGCATTTCGAATGGCTATAAATGGTTAGTTTTTATGAAATTGCATATTTATATACAACTACTTTACACAACTCTCTCACCATTTGCTCACAATTTTCACAAAATTTCTATCTACTCCATCTACAACAATGGATCCAATTGAACAAACAATCACATCAAAAGGGAAATGAAATAAATTTACTATAACAAAGTCCGCAAATTTCTCAATTGAAGAAGACCAGACTCTTTCACAAGTCGTGGACAAACATTAATGAAGATCCAATTGTTGGTGTCAGGCAATTGGTCACACACTACTGAGAGAGAATATATCAGAATTATTGAGAGAGAGAATTGACGAAAACAATAAGAGAACCAAGGATTCGGCGTTCACTAGATTTGGACACATCTAACGAGCTTGCAACCGGTGGGCAGGGATTATCTCTTCTTCGTAGAGGACTGCAAGAAGTGGCACAATGATCCAAGATTGGTTAGCCGATGCAAAATCAATATATACGTTGGCTCATAACACCCACTTTTAATTTGACGATTGTTGGGTCCTCCTCAAGGAAAGCCTAAAATGGAATTAAGAATTGGAGAGTCGGTCCACTACTATAACGAAGAGACGAGCCAACATAATTCTCAATGTAGATGACGAAGTGGTGCCTTCTACACCCACAATGTCGTTGGCAACTCTTGGTGGCATTCCAATTGGTCAATTTTCTACACAAAATGGGGATGGAAATAGTGGTGGAGGTGAAAGTGGAACCAAGAAAAAATGACCACCAAGAACAAGGGGTGAGAAAGAGAAGTTGAAGAAAGGATGAGAGAATTACAAAATGATGGAGAAATATTTGGCACAAATGACGAATGTCACACATCGATAGGGTGAAGTTGATGGAGCTCAAGAAGTGGAAAGAAAACAACAAAATATTAGCACAAGATACTTCGACTCTTGAGCAGGAAGTTGCCGAATACTTAAAGATGATGAAATTAGAGATAATTCGGCAAAGGAGAGAGAGTGGGACGTTTGGAACTCCAAGTGATGCGTATAATGGTGGTGGTGCTTCTAGTGAGGGTGATGCTTCTACTACTTAGATTAATTTCAATGTTGTTAGTTATTTCATTTCCATTGTTGTTGTTAGTTCATTTCCAATATTGTGATTTCAATTTGAATTATCTTAAAACAACATGAAGTCAAACATAGATAATCATTAAACATAGATAATACTCACTAAAATAGATAACTCCCAAACTACATTCTTTGATCCACACACGCAATATTGCCAAAGGTGATTAATAAGCTCAATTCTTAGTTGAACATTAGTTTCTCTGCTATGAATACAACGAAGTGTATTGAGTTTTCTTGCAATTTCCTCATGTCGATTTCTTGCAATATGCAATGCGGCTGGGGGCTCCCAAGAAACGTCAATTTGTCAATCTTCAGTATCAATCTCTTGTTCATCATCGACAATCATATTATATAAAATTATACACGTCTTTATTATTTGATTAATGTCATCCCTACCCCACATTCGCACCGGCTTCTTGATTATTCTCCACTTAGCTTGTAAGACACAAAATGCACACTCGACATCTTTTCGACATGCTTCTTGCATCTTAATAAAGAATTCATCCATTTGAGTTGTTGGGTGCAATGAGGGATTGTTTGCACAAGTGTAACCCATTTAGGATAAATCTCATTGGCCAAATAGTAACCCATTTTGTATTGGCGATTATTCACGGTGTAATTGCAACGAAGAGCATCACCACGCATAAGATTGTCGAATAGGTGAGAACGTTGAAGCCCGTTAACGTCGTTATTTGAACCCACCATACCAAAAAATGCATGCCAAATCCACAAGTCTCTATCGACGACGACTTCTAAAATTATCGTAGGTTTCTTCTTATGTCCTACATGTGTATATTACCATGTTATAGAACACTTTTCTCATTGCCAATGCATACAATCCAAACTTCCAAGTATACTTGGGAAGACATGATTTTCACCTTGTTGAAGTAGACGACGTTGAATGTCTTGTTTGTTTGGAGCTCTCAAATGTTCTTCTTCGAATATTGCCATCACGGCATCACAAAAATGCCTCAAGGTTTAAAAAAAAGTTCTCTTTACTATTTGAATGTATTCATCCCATGTATCCGCACTACAACCATATGCAAGCAACCAACTTTTGCATATCCGTCAACATCGTTTTCCAATACTATATATCAACCTTGTATGTGAAGTATTTGTCGTGATCGGAAACGACTTTCAAGATTCGGATGAAGAGATGGCGTTGCATCTTAAACCTCCTACGGAAGACATCAATGAGATACTTCGGGTGTTACCCAAAGTAATCCCTCATAATCCTATTGTGAGTCTCGATTCGATCATGATAAATGTACTTCCTACTGGTGACTGAGCCTTAATGATCACGACTAGTTTCGTGCATGTTTTGCAACAAGGAGAAGATAAGCAAGAATATGTTCTCTTCTTCAGATGAGAAATTTGATTCAACATAGTGAGAAAAAAAAAACCATTTTGAGTGTGAGAAGAAATGTTGCAAAGTTGAGAATGGTGAGACTTTGATGATACAATGAAAAAGAAGGTGTGAGTGAATGAGAATATTATAATTTTGTGGACTATAAAGTTGACACAAGAAATGAAGTTGGTGGAATGGATGAATGTGATTGGAGTAAGAAATGGAGTTAGTGGAATGGATGGATGTGATTGACATAGTATAAATGAAATTGGTTGAGGCCGGCTGTGAGGGTTGAGGATTTGAGGGTTGAGGCTTTGATGACAAGTAAATGCATGTGAGTGAAGAATTGGTTGATTTGGCTAAGTAAAATCGCGTTTTGTGTTTGGAATGGACAGATTTTGTCATCTGTCTATTTAATTAAAATGGGGACAAACAACACAATGTCAGCCGTCTGTACACAAATGACTAACAGACGGGAGAAATTGCGTTGTCCGTCCTCGACAACTTATTATAGCAGTTGCTAGACAAGGCCACAAATTTGGTTGGGTTTATCACACTAGCCAAATTTAGGAGCCTTCTAGCAGCCCCATTGGATTGGTGTTTTCATGTTTGGGGTGTTGTATTGCATTTAGCTGCCCCATATAGCACCCCATTGGATTTGCTCTTATATTCTTTTTTCGTCAAATATTTTGTTTGTATGTAATACAATGAAAAATGTCCTCTTTATCCTTGTGATGATCGAGTTTGCTCTCTTTTTTATATACTCAGTGACCAAAATAGAAATCCTTGCTTCAACTTCAGATTTGAATCAACTTTTATATATTGCTCCTTCAAGCCATAGAGGGGTCTTAATTATCTTACTAAAATGTAAGTTATATAGCTTGTATGTACCACTGTACTTGTACCCCTACGAACGACAATCATTGGGTACCACTATAAGAGCCGGCCACTAATGAGGCGGGCTTGCTAGCCCGCCATTTGTGGCAGCCCGCTTTGTCTACTAATGTGGCATTCGGGCATGCCCTCTATTGAAGCAATGACACTGCCCACTAATATGACACCCAAGTTATATATAGCAGGTCCGGAGATATGTCAAGGGATTTTTTCCATATGAAGCTTTAGGAAAGATTTCATACAAAGAGGGAAATATCTCGTCAAATAAGGAAAGGGTATTTTTAGCAATAAGATTCCTATAAATACCCAACAATCATTTCAAACAAAGAACTACGTGCATTTTTGAGACTTGATTCCAGAGAACAATTTGGATACGTAGGCAGCCATTAGTGGTACAGTCTCTTTCACTCTCTATCAACCTCTCCAACAAGATCATTAGTGTGTTTGTGTGAGATCTCACCCAAACATAATTGGCGCCGTCCGTGGTCCTTATTGACGGGCCCTCTTCCACGTTCCTTCTTCCAAGCACCATTAATGGCAAAAACTACAAGGTCTCAGGCGAACAAGAATGCAAGAACACAACAACAACAAGACAAAAATCCGGAAATACTAATCAATCAGGAGGTGATAGAACAACCGGCTGCAACAGATCTGCAAGATCAGCCTTTTCAACTCCCAAAACGGCAACCCCGGATCTAGGCGTCCGACATCTCGGGCTCCAAGAACTCACCTTCAAGATCTAGATGTTACAAATGCAAACGAAATAGATCCGGATAACATGGAGATAGGAGATGAAGACATGCCGTTAAAGTCTTTGCGTCGGAGGTTCGAAAGAGAAGGAGCATAGCAACTACTTGCGAAGCAATTGGACAAAGGGAAGCAAGTACAAAGGGATGACGCCGATGCTGCATCTTCCACACCGGCAAGAGCTCCCAGATCCGGTGAAAATCGGAGTGTATCCAACCGACTACAATTTAATTACGGTACATCCCGTCCATTGGAAACGGTCCCTGAGCATCGTCACCCAAGGTCAAACAGACATTCATCTCATTCAAGAAGACGATCCAGATCTCGAAATACCAACAACACTAGACGTATAAGTGGTCATAACATGACAAGATCATTGAATGTTGATCATAGCGTATCAGAAAGGTGGACAACATCCACCATAAGACGAAATGCTGAACGCCAAGATCGGGGACCTCGAGAGGCAATTGCAACATGACCTTAGACATGGCTTGAATGTAGCAAACCGATACAGACAGGTTAATGACGGTCAGCCCAGAATATGGCCACACCAAAGAAATGGGTCCCCAATTCGACAGCCTAGCCCGTTTTATCGGCATAGGTCTCGCAGCCCAAGGAACCAGCCAAATATAGAAGCAAGCAACAAGTGGGGGCGACAACACCGTGAGATGCAACGTAGTGAAGTTACTCCTCAAGTCGTAAGTCTAGAAGCCACAGGTGCACCATTCACGGAACAACAAATCAAAGACATCATCAAGAAAACAATGACTAATGTGGGTGTCACTGAAGCACGATGGAAAGACCTTGCAGTAAATGAAGATATCGTCGGGAGATTTTCTCTAAAAATACAAAATGCAGAGCATCAGAAAGGATTCAAACAACCAGACCTTCCTACGCTCAACGGCGGAGGAGACCCAAACGATCATGTTATGGAGTTTAAAAGCGGGGAGGTAATTCTATGGCGAAAGATGACCCCCATCGTGGCAAACTTTTTCCGTCTACGTTAAAAGGAGAAGCTCTACGTTGGCTTTCCCAAATTTGCCACTCAATCTATCGCGTCATTTCAGGAATTAGCAAACCCGGTTCACGATCGGTTTAAGCATAATTGACACGCCCTAAGGATGTCAACATCTTGCTCAACACCAAGCAAAGAAAGGATGAAGCATTGGCAAAGTTAAGTAATTCGTTTCCGCCAAGTGCAAGCAGAGGTCACCGATGTCCCCGGCGTAATGATCATTCATGCATTCAAGGAAGGAGTCCATTTCGATAAAAACGAATTTACAACTCCCTTGTGCGGACCCCCACAATCAAAATCCGATTTGTTTGCACGAACACGCTAGCTCATTAACGTGGAGGAAGATGTTAGATCAAAAGCCTCAAGAGACAAAGACTTCCTGAGTAAAGACTCAAACGAAGGTAAAGGCAAAACGAAGCAAAATATATCGGAAGGACCACAAATGTAAGTTAGAATACAACAAGGTTAACACAGTTAAATTGGAAATGAAGCTCACTCCATTAAATGCCAAGTACAATGTGATATATGAAAAGATCAAGGGGCGCAACTTACTTTTTCCACCACTACCCTTGCCTGAAAACACTAAGTCTACACGTGACAAAAATCTTTGGTGTCACTTCCACAATGATTTCGGCCATGAAACAGAGAGTGCAGATCCCTCAAGGGAAAAATACGAGGCTAGTCGACAAAGGGACAATTAGATGAGTTTGTGCTTTCAAAAACGGTGAAACAAAATGTAGCAATGACTGGCCACAATGTCATACTAGCTGGTCATGCCAAAATCAATGATGTTTCACGAACAAGGCAAAAGTGAACAAGGAAAGTTTGGTTTCTTACGGGAATTTTATCACGTCAATAACATTGATTTTGTTGAAGGAATTGCGCTCGAAAACCACGAGCTTGGTCCCCTATGTTTTAGTGATAGAGATCTAATTGGCGTCCATCATCCTCATTATGATGTTTGTCGTCATTTCAGCTTCGTTGGATTATGGCGAAGTTCAAATGCATCATGATAGTTCTTGGAAGCTCTGTCGGCCATTTTGCAGTTGCTACAAGAACATGCAACCGTGTCGAAAATTTAATTAATTACTAAAAGTACTCCAATCATTGGGTTTGACTAACCGCAACAACTCCAAAGAGGAAAGAGTCTCTCTACCAGTCACGCCATGGACAAGTCTATTGACATTGAATTCCTCCCCGATGAATTGCAAGTCCCCGCATACAATGCAATCCTAGGAAGAGATCGGCTCCACAAAGATGGGCGATGAGTCTCTACCTTTCACCAGCAATAAAATTCCCATCTCGACAAAATTTGTAAGGTCTTGCGACCCGATGGCTTCCCACAAATGTCCACGAGAAAGTCTTGGATGAATATCGTCGACCGGGATATCGGAAAAATACAATTCTCGAATTTCATGCGGTGTCTAAATCGAGTTAGCCACGCACGATTTATACCGCTAGTTCACAAAATGAAGGACACTGACTATCGACCGCCTCTTAGAAGTTCAAATTGGGAATTTAGGCGACAAACAACTTTCATTTCGGCAGAACTGACGGAAAATGAACAAAAAGAAATGGTAGCACTCCTCAGAAAAAACAAAAAGATCTTTGCTTGGTCAGTCGAGCAGATGCCAGGGATCAGCCCAGAAGTTGCATGCCACACACTTGACATGGATCCTACCATCAAGCCGTTTGGAAGCCTTGCGCAGCGCGATGGCCCCGTGATAGAAAACTCAAAGTCGAGAGGAAATTGATCGGTTACTCTCAACTCACCATATAATGACCAGTTTCATATCCGCGGTGGTTATCTAACGCGTGGTTGCGCGGCCAAAGAAAGATGGTAAAATGAGAGTGTGCATTGATTTCACGAACCTTAACAAAGCTTGCCCGATTCATCCCTACCCTCTTCCACGAATATCGGAATTGGTAGATGCCACGCCATACCCACGCTTATCATTTATGGATGCGTTCGATACCACCGATCCCGCTAGTTGTTAAAGACCAAGAAGCAACCGCATTCATCAATTCCACCAGGGATTTTTGTTACCAAGTTATGCCTTTCGGTTTAAAAACGCAGGGCTACGTGCATCAAAGGATGATCAACACCATATTCGAGATATGTTGGGCAAGACAATGGAAGCTTACATTGATGACATGGTTGTAAAATCCAAACACGATTGGCGATCACATCTCGACTTACAATCAGTTTTTGACAGAATTGACGAATTCAACATGCGGCTAAATCCTTTGAAATGTGCTTTCGGACTGATATCAGGAAAATTTCTAGGGTATTTGATGACTCGTCGAGGCATCGAAGCTAACCCAGAACAGATCCGATCCATTCAATCCATGCCCTCTCCAAAACAAAAAGGAGATTCAACAACTCACAGGGCGTTTAGCAAAGACTAAATCGTTTCATCTCTAAATACTTTCGACCGGTGTCATCCTTTCTTTCAGACGTTAAAAGACTCAGCAAAGTGGAATGATGATTGTGAAAATGCCTTTCAATCAATTAAGAACTACCTTGTCGCACCACCAATCTTGGCCAGCCCAGCTACAGGGCAACCTGTTGGAGCTTACTTGGCCGCTCAGATACTGGCAGTAAGTGCAGTCCTGTTCATCGATGGAGAAGACGGTCGTCCAATCTTCTTCATTAGTAAAACACTAACGGGGCCGGAAAGCAGATATTCGAGAATTGAAAAAATTGCTCTAGCCTTGGTTCATCTTGCCGCATTACCTCCTCAAGCCATATTTCCAAGGAAGACTGATCAAAGTGTACACGGAATATCCTCTACGCAAAGTTTTCCCAAGTGCCCAGGAATCAAGTAGACTCGCGGAATGGGACATCTACTTAAGTGCTTATAGCATCAATTTTGAACCTCGTGATTTCGAAAAGGGTCATGCACTTGCATCCCTAATGGCAGATTTCCCTATCGACGATTTTGTCCCCGAAGTCAACCAAGACAGCAGTATCTATAGTGAAACGGCTATAGTTGGGGGCGAGGAAGCCCTGCCAAAGCATACTGACCCTTCATCCGATTCATGGATTGTTTACACGGATGGCTCACACAACAAATCCGCCTCGATTAGGATGTGTTTTATCAAACGGATAAGTCAACCATTGAGCGCTCAGTTCGTTTTGGGTTCAAGGCCTCCAATAATGTAGCAGAATATGAAGCTGTCATGTACGCAATGCGCACAGCTTTGGACTTAGGAGTTCGAAAATTACAAATTTTCACTGACTCACGGTTGGTGGCAGGGCAATTCTCAGGCTCTTTTGAAGCCCGAGACGATAAAATGGCAGCATACCTAGACCTAATTCACAGACTTGCTCACCAGTTTGAAACCATCCAGATTATACAAAGGCCTCGGAATGATGTTCGACATGCAGACGCTTTAGCATATCTATCCGCAGCAGTAGACATTGATGGACCAAGACAAGTTAACGTTGATTTCCAGCAAGACCCGAGCATTGACTTGTCCTTAGAACAACTCACAGACATCTACATCAACGCGTGTTGCTTTTTCAGTATGGATAGGGAACATCTACCATCGGACATTAATATTGTCAATACGAGGAAAAGGAAGTATGATATTCCCCTACAAGACAAGCCCAGTGAAGACGCTTCCCAGAAAGATGGAAACATGACTCTTCAAGAAAATGATGCAGACTCCTGCTCTATACCTGAAAGTAACGATCAAGGTGACGACGAAATTAAATTACGAAGATCCCGACAACTTCACTTACCCAAATATCGCGGGCGCGACATCGGCGATTGGCGACACCGGTCATTGCATTTCTACGCGAATGGCATAGTCCCCGCAGAGCCCAAGATCGCAGATAACGTCAAAAGAGACTCATGGAAGTTTATATCAGTATCTTCATCCACGTGAACTCTGCAATTGTACAGAAAGGTAATTCATTGTCTCTATCTTTGAGGTGTCTCACAACACGGGAAAGGAACAGCCGTGCTACAAGAAATCCATGCGAGGGATATGCGAAATCATTCGGTGGTCGGTTTGGCTCATAAGGCAATGACGCAAGGATATTGGTGGCCTCATATGCAATTGGATCGCGAAAAACATTTCCCGGACATGTATTCCTTGTCGAAACACTATCATTTGGGTACTCTTCCAAACCAATCGAGCTACACCCGATTTTCTCACCATGGCCATTTGCAAAATGGGGTTTAGACATCATTGGGCCCCTACCTAGAGCTCGGGGAATGTTAAACTTTCTCCTCATAGCTACTGATTACTTTACCAAGTGGGCGTATACAACCTTTGGTGCACATACAAGCTTCGGACGTCGACGGTTCCTATGGAAGGGTATAATTTGCCGATTTGGTATCCCCTACCGAGCTAATATCGACAATGGAAAGCAATTTGATGCGTAAGAAATACCGCGTGCTTTGTGCTAGTCTCCATATTCAAAGACAATTTTTCTGCACCCTATCACCCCCAAGCAAATGGGCAGGCCGAAGCGACAAATAAATCCATCTTAGCAATCCTCAAACGTCGACTCGAACAGGCTAAAGGCAAGTGGACAAGGGAGTTACCAGCCGTTCTATGGGCGTATAGAACAACTCCAAAGCGCTCGACAGGAATGTCACCATTTAACCTGGCGTATGGAGCAGAAGCGGTATTACCCACGGAAATTTTTGTTGAGACGACCCGCACCGCTGCCTTAAATGATGGCCATAATGACGAATTAGTAGCTCATTCAAAGGCCAATCTAGATGAAGTGCGCGAGGAAAGTATTGCTCGTCTCCTCCATTACCAAGCTGCAATGAAGAAGCAATATGACAAGAAGCTTCGCTTGAAAGTTTTTCATCCAGGCGACTGGGTCTTGTGTAGACAATCAAAGATCATCGAGGCAGGGAAGCTAGGCGAAAACTGGGAAGGACCTCTTATCATTGACCGTCTCCTCTAAGGGCGATATTTCCTTCGCAAGACAATTTCGAACCCTCTCCCCAAACCATGGAATCGCTCCATCTTAGGCGTTTTATCGTTAAATTGGTTTCCCATTAGTACAAATTGGTAGCTTGAGTGACAGCTCCTTAGTGTTTGTCCATGAGACGGACTAGCTATGTTGTTTCAAATTTCAAATCATCAATAAAATTTCATTCTTCCATATTTGACTTCCATTCAAACCAAGACACGCATTAAGGTATATAAATTCCTCAAAAGCAATGTACGAAAAGGCACACTAGTTCAGTCACCACCACCTTAGTTTAGGTGAGGTTGGTATTTAACCTACACAAATTCAAAGTCGTGGAGTTTTCGTTTGCAAAACCTTACTCCACGCATCAAAAGTCGTGGAGTTTGGCGTTTGCAAAACCTTACTCCACGATCAAAAAGTCGTGGAGTTTGAGTTTGCAAAACCTTACTCCACGATCAAAAGTCGTGGAGTTTGTTTCGTTTGCAAAACCTTACTCCACGCATCAAAAGTCGTGGAGTTTGCGTTTGCAAAACCTTACTCCACGATCAAAAGTCGCGGGAGTTGGCGCTTGCAAAACCTTACTCCACGCGATCAAAAAGTTGTGGAGTTTGTGTTTGCAAAACCTTACTCCACGCATCACAAAGTCGTGGAGTTTGTGTCCGCAACACCTTTACTCCACGCATCAAGAAGTCACGGGACTTGCATATGCAATATCTTGACCCACGCACCAGAAAATCGTGGGGTTAGCATTTACAATACCTTACCCCACTCATCACAAATCACATAGCAATCAAGCGGGAATGACTATATAAATGCAAACCGGTTTATCGTGTCTATCAACAAAATGAAATTTCTGTTTCCCAAATTTTACATTATCACCTAGGTGTTCTTCAGTATAAAAGAGGTTGTGCACGCATCGACACTTAATTCAAAGCATTCTAAGTTAAGTACCTTAACTAAGTTATTCGCGTGGCATCGCAGAAATTGTGACCACACTGTTTCATTCTTTTATAGTAATATGATGTCTATTCTTCGCCGTAAGGAACGAATTCCATCCGGCAAAGAGGGGGCGGTGTATGTACCACTGTACTTGTACCCCTACGAACGACAATCATTGGGTACCACTATAAGAGCCGGCCACTAATGAGGCGGGCTTGCTAGCCCGCTACTGTGGCAGCCCCGCTTGTCTACTAATGTGGCATTCGGGCATGCCCTCTATTGAAGCAATGACACTGCCCACTAATATGACACCCAAGTTATATATAGCAGGTCCGGAGATATGTCAAGGGATTTTTTCCATATGAAGCTTTAGGAAAGATTTCATACAAAGAGGGAAATATCTCGTCAAATAAGGAAAGGGTATTTTTAGCAATAAGATTCCTATAAATACCCAACAATCATTTCAAACAAAGAACTACGTGCATTTTTGAGACTTGATTCCAGAGAACAATTTGGATACGTAGGCAGCCATTAGTGGTACAGTCTCTTTCACTCTCTATCAACCTCTCCAACAAGATCATTAGTGTGTTTGTGTGAGATCTCACCCAAACATAGCTCACACAGCTTTCTGTATAAAAGTTTTAACATTTCTGTTGTCCTTTTGTTAATGCTTCTGTGAAAATCTAACTATAAGCTACAAAATTGTGTTGGAGTTTCATACTTCCACTGGTGACATTTTTAGTTCTTTAGACATTTTTGTTATGTTTTAGCTTTCATAAAAGATAAAAGAATAATCTTTAGTTGAAACTTCTTCTATATGGATGAGTATCATGAACTCATGAAGCATGGATGCAATCAAAGTTCAGTAACTGTGCATATAGCAATCCTCTAGTGTTATACTTTACTTGCAGAATGGAGTTTATGTTCCATTTATATATGACTTTGAACATTCACAATTGCACATATATGTTTTATGCTTACAAAATGTTGAATGGTAGATGGATCAAACATTTTACAAAGCAGCGAGAGAAGGAAATGTTGAGTTTCTCATGTCAATCTCCTTGGACAAAGTGGAAGAGACTCTTCTTTTACAGTCACATATGAAGAACAATGCTCTCCATGTTGCAGCCAAACTGGGGCATAAATTGTTCTGTCAGAAAGTTCTCCAGTTAGGTCCTCGATCCCTTCTTTGTCAGAAAAATGCAAAAGAAGACACTCCACTTCATGTTGCAGCAAGAGCAGGGCACTCAGAACTTGTCAATCTCCTAATAGATTACTATCGTCGACCTTTAAATGGAGTCGCTCTAGCATTGGATTCTGAAAGAGGTACTCATGATACAGGAAACGGAACTGGGTCAAGCGTGGAGACTCAGAGAGATATAGAAGGTGGGGAAGGCCTAGAGCCTCTTTGGACGATGAAAAACTTGGAACAAAATACTGCCCTTCACCTGGCCTTGAAAAATCGACATGAAGACATAGCACTCAGCTTACTGGACTTGGAACAAGGACTGTCCTGTTTTGTCAACTCTGATGGGGAGAGCCCACTTTTTCTAGCTGTTGAAGCCAACTGCCATGGTGTTGTAAGGAAAATTTTAAATCACGAATCATCATTCAGCTTCGATGGCCCAAATGGACAAAATCCCTTGCATGCTGCAGTTACTGTTAAAAGTGCTAGTAAGTCTCTTTTTTCTCTTACATTAATCTGTTAAACGATTGGGAATGTGACAATTGGCTTTGCACTACGTGCCATTTACAGAACAGGTGTTGGTGTGCTTGTCAATTAACAACTGAGACCTCAGTGAATTTTCCTTCGGAGAAGTGAAAGAATATAGAATGAACGATGTCAACATTTACAACCAAGAGGAAACTAGGGCCATCTCCCACACTTAATTCCCTAAGTCTTATATAATTGCCAGATAACAGAAATTTGTTAGTGCAAAAATAGTATACTATACCTTGGTAAGTTGAATTTCAGTTCAAGGGTTCTATGTAGGTACGTGTTCTGCAAAACAGCTTTAGAATTAATGTAAATAAATGTGTCTTTGTGAAATATAAATATTAAAATAATAGGAATAAGTACCTGGTGACACTTTTAAATTCCAAATAGAACGATTAGTCTTGTAAGTTCATCATCTCTTAGACAAAGGGTTTTTTTTTTTTTTTTTTTTTTTAATGGGATTATTTTCTATCGCATGTGCTCAGTAAATCTTTAGTCCGCTAATGCATTTCTGTTTTTGTTGGACACAATACTAAGGAGTTGTACTTAAATGTAATGTGTCTTTCACTCTTCATCTCATTTTCTTTGTTTTTAACATCTTCTTTTTCTCTGTGCTCTTCTGTTTTGGTGCTATAGCAAGTGCATATCTTCTACTACACAGAACGCCAGAGCTCATCCAAAAAATGGATAAGGATGGACAAACAGCTTTGCATTATGCAACAGTAGCGAATTCTCTGACTATGATACGTTTGTTGCTGAAACGAGACACATCGGCCGTTTACATTTTTGATAATGATGGCCTATCCCCTCTGCTTATTGCTGCTCATTCAGGCACTGCATCTGCAGTTAAAGCTATCCTCAAGTTCTGCCCAGACACCATTGAGCTTCTCAATAGGGATGGACGGAACGTGCTTCATCTTGCAGTGGAAAGTAACACTGGCACTGTAGTTAGGAGCTTGTTGAAAATGCCAGAAATACAGGAGCTTATAAATGAAGCAGATCATGCAGGGAATAGTCCTCTGCATCTAGCAACAAAGAATCATCACTATCGAATAGTGAAGGAGCTGATGAGGACCAAAAGCATTGACCTAAATGCTAAGAACAAGGAGGGCTCCACAGCTCTGGATATCTGTGAGTCTCAATGGGAACTTTCTCTGCAACAGGTATTGGTTGCTATCGTTAACACTTGCAGTGCACACACATACGAGCAAATGCACTCATCATTGGTGCCGTACTTCTTTCCTTTTCCCTAAGTTCCCTAAGCTAAAATAAATTTCTTTGAGAATCCAGGTTGCTGCTTACAACCCAAGCAACATGGTGTTAGATAATGAACATGACATGTCGTCCATATATAGATCTAATTTTTATTAACTCGAGGATTTATTTTTAACTTCTTCGTTTTATAACTTAATTTCAGAGGTTTATCTGGAAACTCCTTACAAAGCACAAAGCATCTAGAGCTCAACGCCGCCATCCCCATTGTATCACGAAATTTGAGAGATCACATGATATATTTGCCCACCCCAAAGCAGACTTGAAACGAATGGCCAATGCCCTAATAATTGTTGCTACACTTCTGGGTACTGTAACTTTTGCTGCAACATTTCAGATGCCAGGTGGTTACAGAAGTGATGAACCTCGTGCCGGTACTGCTATCCATGGGAAAAATATAGCATTTGTAGCTTTCGTTGTCTCAGATGCAGTAGCTATGTGTTTCTCCATCACGGTGATGTTTCTCCTCATTTGGGCAATGCTAGGTGACCCTGCATTCTTATTTCGTGCAGTTAGTCTAGCTGTTACTTGGCTCAGATACGCATTCTGTGCAACAATACTTGCGTTTGTTACTGGCATCTATATGGTCATACGTTTGGAAGCCTTGTGGTTGGCCATCCTTGTTTGTATGGTGGGTTGCAGCGCTCCCATCCTGGTTCGCTTCTTGCAAAACCGATCTTCTCTTTGCACCCGCAACACTAAGATAGCAAAGAAGAATAGGTCAGAGCGACGTTAATAACCTGACAAACCGCGCACTAGCTTGAGTGAAAAAAATCAGAGCCCAGTCTGATACAGTTGTATGACTTCAACTACTCAACTAGATTATATATATGCAGTTTGTATTTAAAACTCAACTGACTTTTGAGATCATGAACGCTTCTATATTCCATTGATTAAAGTTCATATATACTTAAAAGTACGTGTTTAGATTAGTATGAAGGCCAATGCACTAAACGGTATAATAGGCGACATAGAGGTTCCTCGAGTCCGAATTTGTTCACCAGCACATTTGCTGGTGAAATCTACCAGCGCTACTTAGAGCCCACGTGTAACCTCTACTATTTTCTTTTTTCTTTTTTCTTTTTTAGAGAAATAAATTAAAAAAAAAGTAAGTATATAAAAAAAAAACCAAAAAGGAAATAACAATTTTTCCCACGATTTTCTCCTCAAATCATTGGCATACTCTCTCTCTCCCACTTCCCTCTAACTTCCATTCTCTCTCCCACCCTTCCTTCATTCTTCATCTTCTCCTCTCCTATACCGTACCTTTCTATATTTTTCCTCTTTTAGTAATTAAAGATGGAACCTGATGAAAGCGAAACTGGAGAAAAATCATGGGATGCCAAAAAAATTCGACAAGCTTATTTTTGCAAGTTTACTTTCTTGAAAGCAAGCTCTACTGCATATATGTGTTGGGAAAAAAAAGAACGGGGTTAGGTTTTTAAAATGCTATAATTGCCTTTTGTGTTTGAACCAAAGCAAGTTTACGTGAAGCAGATATATGTAAGTGAACAACTTCATGAAAGTTGATACAGGAAGAGCTTTAGAAAGGGATTAAGCTCCTAAAATAATTGTTGCACTTGCACCAACTGCTACAATTGGCTTGCTGGGTATTAACCTCTTTTTATCTGAATTTTTTAGAATCTATTTATAAATTGATTCAATGAACACAGAAGAGTGGGGAAGAAGAGGGAAGGAGGGAGAGAAGGAAGTTTGAGGGAAGTGGAGAGAGAGTACGTAATGTTTGGGGAGAAAATCTTGGAGGGTTATTTCCTTTTTGGTCTTTTTGGATATACTTACTTTTTTTTTAATTCATTTCTTTAAAAAAGAAAAAAGAAAAAAGAAAATAGGAGAGATTTGGTAATACACGTGGGCTCTAAGTAGTGTTGGTAGATTTCACCAGCAAATGTGCTGGTGAACAAATTCGGACTCAGGTTCCTCTGGAAGCAACTGTTTACTTTTTCCTTAGTTTAACGGAAAAATGCAGAGTCGGCCGATAAAAGTTGAGACAGTCATATTCCATGGAAATTTGTACGCGTTTAGGCTGCTGTGGTCTGTGTGTCAAAGGAGCGTATAATAAATTGTCGGGCCATAGCCCAGAGGTAGCTCATCCATCCTTTTTAACTTACATATACCAAAATTGCACCTGCCAAAATGAACTAATCTTTAAATACATATAAATACATAAATACATAGAAAAACAGATTGCCTGCTGACAATAAATTTGATGTTGCAAAGACATGGAAAAGCAACAAAAATGAAAAAACGGTATGTAAAAGTGGGTTTTGGGAAACATTCCGTCAGTTAACCATTCAATCATATATACTAGTATAACTCCTAGCAGTGGGAGTAAGCGGAGAGGGAAGGAGGGAGAGGGAAGCTGATGCAGTATCAGCCTTGTCAGAGCAATGCAATGCAGCGGTGGAATAAGCCTGTCAAAGTGAGGGAGGGGCGCACCTATGTCAGGCACAGTTTGAGCGTGAGGCGCCCTTTGGTTTTAAGTTTCGAGTGTTAGTTTTATTTAAGTAGTTGTGGGCCTTGTGCGTGTCGCAATGCAAGAATCCAGTCCTTTTATTTTCATAAGTATTTCGGAATACCTATATCATGGCTTAGTTAGGGTTTTGGAAAGGGTTTTTTTTATTTGATTAATTAAACAAAATAGAGATTGTCTGTTCTTGGTTGTGAGTATTGAGAGCTATTGATCTATCAGAGCTATTGAACTATCGCCTTGCATAATTTTATTAGAATATGTCCTATATGTAAAGTTCCACGTTTCTATAAGTGTGGACATCCATATATAGTAGTTTCTATTCTCATGTTTTGGGGTACTTCACACCCAAAGTAGGTTAATATAAATATGTAATTCTAGGTAGAGAACTCTCAATCACTCTAATCCTAATCAATCTCCAATCTCTCAATCCATTGTTCTTCTTCTTGGTTTCTCTCAATATATCAATGTCACAACTCTCCTAGCATCACAACTAATATGGAATTTAACATGTATTGGAGCCATAAGATTTCATGACATCATGCCTCGAGCAAGACTTGTAGCAGCAAGTCGTGGTAGAGGTCAGAGAATGGATCCCTTAGAAAATGTGTATGAGCGAGATCGTGTGGCCGATCTCCAACGGCAGTTGATCGCCACCGCCCGATTGGCGACTCTCCAAAGAAGAAATTGAAGCTGCCGTCGTTCTCCTTCCCTAGACTCGGAGGAAGAAGATAGCGGTGAGGGGGATGTTAATCCTTTTGTTCCTATAGTTCGACAAGCAAACCATGACAATAGGCGCTAGGAATCTGGCATCAAAGTAGAAATTCCTGAGTTCCAGGGAAATCTGCAGCCAGATGAACTTATTGATTGGATTTGTACTGTGGAAGAGATTCTTGAGTTCAAAGAGGTACCTGAGAACAAACGGGTTCCCCTGGTGGTCACAAGATTTCGGGGAAGGGCTTCGGCATGGTATTAGCAGGTGAAGGCCACTAGAAGCAGCCAAGGTAAGAACAAAATCGCATCTTGGGATAAATTAAAAAAACATATGCATGCGGCTTTCTTACCCTATAACTATAAGCGCGATTTGTACAATCGCCTCCAGAGTCTTCGACAAGGGTCTCAATCCATTGATGATTGTACACAGGAGTTTAATCAGTTGGTGGTGCGTGCTGATTTAATGGAGGGTGATGAACAACTGGTTCACCGTTGTATGGGAGGGTTGCGGCATAATTTTCAAGACACACTGAACCTGTTCGATCCATGGTCTGTGTCTGAAGCTCATCAGCGTGGTTTGTGCCTTGCGAAACAATTCTCACGAAAGGGTGGACTAACTACTCCAGTTACAAATTCTCGGCCTATTGTTGGGACGCCAAATAGATTTCCAACTCTGCAAGGTGGGGGTCAGCGATTCAGGGATACTACATGCTTCAGCTGTGGGGAAAAGGGTCATATCGCCTCTAATTGTAAAAAGAAGAGTTTGTTTGTGAACAATGATGAGCCCACTGATGCACAGTTGCACAATTTTGATAACCCATTGTTTGATGTGGGTGACGATAAGCAGCAAGCTAAGAAGAGATTGTTCACGGTGACCAGGGTGAATTACTAGTAGTTCATCAGGTCTATTTTACTCCAAAGGATGACAGTAGTGATGGCTGGTTACGCAACCATATCTTTCACTCTAGCTATACTATTGGTGGTAAGGTTTGTCGCATTGTCATTGATTCGGGGAGTTGTGAGAACGTAGTCTCTGAAGATGCTGTCAAGAAGCTGAAGCTACCCATTGAAAAACACCCCAAACCATATACTCTGTCTTGGTTGAGTAAGACTATTGAGATAACTGTCTCCAAACGTTGCCTAGTTTCCTTTTCTATTGGTGCTAAATACAAGGACAAAGTTTGGTGTGATGTGGTATCAATGGATGCATGCCATCTTTTGTTGGGTAGGCTGTGGCAGTTTGATAGAGGTGTGGTGCATGATGGTCGTCTTGGCACGTATAGCTTCATGGTTGAATCTGTTCGAATTGTTGTAGCGCCCCGATTTTTCAGACAATTGAATATTCAGATAAAAAAAAAACTCGATCCAAATATTCAACCATCTAATCAACCAAGACGTGAGCGGTTTTTTACTCACATGAGTCAAACTAGAACTAAAATATAAAACACCCCTTTGAACATCACGTTCAAAGAAATTTCGACAGAGTTTCCTCTGTATTTCTAACATTTCATAAATCTACAACCTGTCCTAACCTGAAAATCATATAATATACTTCCATTTAATATATTACAACCTCAGTCGTAAACCCAACTACTAAAAGATATATTGATTCGTGGCACCGGCTACTTAACCATCTCGACAATTGCCAGTTAAATCAAGTAGCTGTAGCGCCCCGAAATTGATCTTTTACCCAATTATCTTCATAACTTCTAATTAATGAATTCATAACTAAAGACAATTAACATTATACTAAATTATTACAAACTCACTTAAAGGGAATAAATTTAGAACAAGAAAGAGTTAAAAGAACCGCCTTAGCCAATCAGAGTATGCTTCACGTTAAATTTTCTTCGTGAGCACATACGCCTTTTCCTGTCTTCTGGGAGCCGGTTTTCCCTGTCATTTAACACTTTCTAACACGCAACATTAAATGGTTAGTAAATATAAGATAATCAATGTGAATTACACTTATTAACAGCTGACAAGATTACTTAACGGCTTACCTTTCAGCTACATCGCAATGCTTGGCCTACTGTTTTTCTTATAAAATTCCCCTAGCTCCTGATGGTCCTCTTATGCAAGTCCAGCATGAAACTTCTTTACTATGTTCAAGACATCAGGTGAGATCTCCCCTCTTTTCTTCTAGGTGGTGGCAATATGTTAAATTTCATTTTGTAAGTGGAGAAACCCCGCTCCCCCTCATCATGCGTAACCCCACTTTCTTCCTCATTTCCTTTCTTGTTGTTGTTTTTTTTTAACCCTCCAATTTTTGTTTGAACAGGAGGTGTACCTCTCACTCTCCCCCCATGCGACAGCTAGCATCTCCAGAATATATCCAAAACTAACCCTTGACTAAGTCAAGCTCCCTCTAAAATGTGTCTACGCCACTAAACTTTTATGTAGGCTTGCTGTGGCCCAAGCCCATATATACCAAGCGTGGTTTAATGTAGAACATGCCAATAATATTAGAACAGGCCCAAAATACAATAGGCCCAATAGAATAAAACAGCCTAACTAATATAATAAAACAGACTAATTACGTAAACAAGTGGCCCAACAAAATAACAAGCCCAATACAATAATTAACCAGGCTCAATATAAAAAATAACCATTAATGAAAAGCCCATAATCATCAAATCCCTCCAATAATATACGTTACTACCCCGCTAATGATAAACGTTAAACCCCGCCATATATCTGGTAATTGACCAGTTCCATTTTAATGGTAACAACAATAAATTTGCATTAATTTTGGAATTTACCGCATCAAACACCCATACCAAAAATTGTAATTACTAGAATACTTAAATAAAATATATACCAACACTCGTCACCCACATCAGTCTACACCAATTATTCTATAGTAGCACTGAACTAACACGTGAAATGACCAGATTACCCGTAAGTAAAATTATGGGTCATTACAATTGTATTGATGCCTAGTCAAGAAGTGGTGCCTAAACCGAGTACAAGTAATAGTGATTTGACTACGTTGTTATCTCGACGTAACTTTGAGAATGAGATGGTGGATTCGGGTGTGGTGTATTTACTTTTGGGACAATCAAAGGGGATGACTAGTGACATTCTTGAGTGCGTCAAAGGGTTGTTGGGTGACTTTAGTGATGTGTTCCCTACTGATTTGCTGCATGAGTTACCACCTTTACGCGATACCAGCATCACATTGATCTTGTATCGAGGTCTAGTCTTCCTAACCGTCCTCATTATCGGATGAGTCCAAAGGAACATGATGAACTCAAGCGACAGGTGGAAGAGTTACTAGCAAAGGGGAATATCAGGGAGAGCCTTAACCCTTGTGCAGTACCTGCATTGTTAACACAAAAAAAAGATGATACTTGGCGTATGTGTGTGGACAGTCGGGCAATTAATAAGATCACTGTCAAGTACCGTTTTCCAATACCTCGCCTGGATGATTTGTTAGACCAGCTACATGGGGCAGTGGTGTTCACTAAGTTGGATTTGAAGAGTGGTTACCATCAGATACGGATACGGATTGGGGATGAATGGAAAACGGCATTCAAGACTCGTGAGGGTTTGTTTGAATGGTTGGTTATGTCATTCGAACTTTCTAATGCACCTAGCACCTTCATGCGAGTGATGAATCAAGTGTTGAAACCGTTCATTGGTCATTGTGTCATTGTTTACTTCGACGATATCCTGATTTACAGCCGTGATTTAGAGACACACCTTACAATAGTTGTGTGATGTTTTATCAGTTCTGTGCATGACACAGTTATTTGCTGCACCCCAGAAATGTTCTTTCTGTGTTGACAGCGTCCTTTTCTTGGGTTATGTCATCTCTAATAATGACATTTCAGTGGATGACGCTAAGGTGGACATTGTTAAAAGATGGCCTAGATCAGTGAATTTACATGATTGTCAGAGTTTCCATGGGTTTGCATCCTTTTATCGGCAATTTATTCCCAAAGTTCAGCACCGTGACAGCACCCATTACAGCTTGTATGAAGGCAGGTTCATTTGTGTGGACTAAGGATGCAGAAAATAGTTTTGACGAGCTCAAACAGAAGTTGATTTCGGCTCCTATCCTTGCTTTACCTGATGTTTCGACTCCTTTTGTGGTTCATACGGACACCTCTAAAGTTGGAATTGGGACAGTTCTATCTCAGAATGGTAGGCCCGTGGCTTATTTTAGTGAGAAGTTGACAGGTGCGCGACATAACTATAGTGCTTATGATTTGGAGTTCTATGCTATCCTTCAGACGCTTAAACATTGGCACCACTACTTGATTCATAATGATTTTGTTTTGCATACGAATCATGAGGCTTTGAAACATATTGGTAATCAGGACAAAGTTAGTGCTCGGCAACTTCGTTGGTCCAGTTATCTGCAAGATTTTACTTTTGTTCTTAAACACACATTTGGTGCTCAGAATCGGGCTGCGGATCGATGCACTAAGTAGGCGTGTTTCTTTGTTGGTTACTATGCAAACACAGGTGGTGGGTTTTGATAGTTTCCGGGAACTTCTAGTTGACGACCCCTTTCTTCTCGCCTATCTTAGCTGATTTACAGGCTGGTAAGCGCTCAAATTATCTATTGTATGATGGCTTTTTGTTTAAGGGTTGTCGTTTGTGTTCCGGATGGTAGTATTCGTTTGAAAATTATTCATGAGGTACATGCAGAGGGACACTTTGGGCGTGATAAGTCCTATCAGCTTATTTCTGACTCTTATTTCTGGCCCAACATGACTAAGGATGTGCACCGGTTTGTCGATCGTTGTTGTATTTGTCAGGTGTCTAAGGGTAATCCAACCAATGTCGGCCTATACATGCCTTTGCCTGTCCCTTCTCGGCCTTAGGTTGATATTAGTATGGATTTTGTTGTGGGTTTGCCTAGAACTCAGCGGGGTATGGATTCTGTGTTTGTGATTGTTGACAAGTTTTCCAAAATATATGGCTCACTTCATCGTATGTAAGAAGACAACTGATGCTGTTAATGTGGCTCAGCTTTTCTTTCGTGATGTTTATCGTCTTCATGGCCTGCCTGAGTCGATTGTGTCGGACAGAGATACGAAGTTTTTTTAGCCATTTCGTGATGTTTATCGTCTTCATGGCCTGCCTGAGTCGATTGTGTCGGACAGAGATACGAAGTTTTTGAGCCATTTCTGGCAAAGTTTGTGGAAGCTCTGTCACACTAAACTTCATTTTAGTAGTGCATATCATCCACAGACAGATGAGCAGACTGAAGTGGTGAACCATTCTTTGGGAAATCTTCTCCGTAGTTTGGTTGGGAATAATGTGCGAAGGTGGGAACAGGAACTGTTTCAGGCAGAGTTCGCGTTTAATTGCTCTGTCAATCGCAGTACAGGGTATAGTCCCTTTCAGATTATGTATGGGTTTAATCCTCGATCGTTCTCCTCTTGAGTTTGCTCCTGTTCCGGATTTAACTTGTATTCATGGGACAACGGATGAGTTTATAAAACAAATTTAGGAGATCCAGTGCGCTGTCCAGAAGCACTTAGTTGCTTCTAATTCCAAGTATAAAACTGCTGCGGATAAACACCATCGGGTTGTTACATTTGAAGTAGGGGATTTTGTGTGGGCTATCTTTACTAAGGATCGTGTTCCTGCTGGTGCTTACAGTAAGCTGGGTCCTCGTAAGATTGGCCCGTTTGAAGTGATTCGCAAGATCAATCCTAATGCCTACAAGTTGCAGTTACCGAGCCATATCCGCACTTCCAATGTCTTCAATGTGAAGCACCTTCGTCCTTTTCATGATGATGATTCTTCCGGTGATGACATCCCGAATTTGAGGTTGAATTTCTCCCAAGCAGGGGGGAATGATGCAGTATAAGCCTTGTCAGAGCAATGCAATGCAAATGGGAATTACTGTCGAGTGAGAGGGGCGGGCGCCTATGTCGCAGCCTCCGAAATTGGCGCGAAACCCTTGGTTTTAAGTTTCGGGTGTTAGTTTTATTTCAGCAGTTGTGGGCCTTGTGCGTGTCGCAATGCAAGAGTCTAGTCCTTTTATTTTCGTAAGTATTTTGGAATGCCTATATCATGGCTTAGTTAGGGTTTTGGAAATGGAGTTTTTTATTTGATTAATTAAACAGAATAGAGATTGTCTGTTTTTGGTTGTGAGTATTGAGAGCTATTGATCTATCGCCTTGCATAAGAAGGTGAGTTTGGGGCGAAGAAGAAGAGAAGAGAGACTGAGGACAGTCATACAGAAACAAACGAAATAACATTTTGGTTAAGGTAGTTATAACTTATCAGTATCATTTGTTGTTTAGATATGCTTAAATGCTGCAATCTAAACAATGATTTTGTTAAGCGTTTACATAAGACTGATTGAACTTTATCGTAATGCAATAAGAGTTCATACTCAAGAAATAAATGTGGTTTATTACTCATTGACAACTAACATTCAGTAACAATATGAAAATAAAAATGACAACAAAACTATCACTCAAGTGTAATAAAAGTAGAACATGAGTTGTACGCCAGACATCCTTGAATTCCTCATAAACCTAAATTCATATTGCATAATATTAATCTCCTTGTTGATGAGGCATCATCCTCTTTAATATTTTTGTTGGAGTCTGGTATCTAATAAAAGTAGTGTCGGTTTAGATCTTGGCGCGTACCCAAATTTAGACAAATTTTCCAATGCACTCCTGTGAGCTTCCTGTATATGTGTTCTGATGGGAAGTAATTGATGAAAAAAATTGACATGAACCTGTGTTGCTGCTAGCAAACTGGTCGAAACAATGAGCTTCCGAGAAAGCTCTCAAACCACCAGCAACTTGTGTTCATTGCATAGGGACCTGCGTACATAAGAGCTTCCTGTTTGTGAAATGATTAGCTAGCTGCACTGATTTAAATATTCTAAAAAGCCTATCGCACATCTTATAAAGTGAAAATTTGGAAAAGAGAAAAGGGTGAACTAGTGGTAGCCCTCCCCCGCTACATGAGCCACCCGCTAGATGAGCCAATTAGGATTTCTTCCTCCAAATACACACAAAAAAAATTCGGTCAATCCAATTTAATTTTTTTTTTGTGTATTTAGGATTTTAGGAGGAGAAAATCCTAATTGACTCATCTAGTAGGAGGTAATATTGGTTAATTAGAACACAACTAAGTAGTGTTAAAATACTTTGACAGAAATATCTTACCATTTGTCTAAAATCATTTCGCGGTATACCACGTAATGTATAGAGTCGCCTTAGACACAGTGCAACTAGTTCTTTCAAATGGGAAACACAACTGAGCAGTCCCATTCACCCACATGTTAACAGGTCAATTCCACCACCTTCAGTCCGGTGGAACATGGTCCATTTTCAAACCGAAAATGTAATAATAAGGTCAAGACATCACCTAGATAAACTATATGGTTTTAAAAGAAGAGTATGAAAAATCAGCAAACAAATAATGTAACAAATAGCATAATGGAACTGCTAAACGTGCCTTGATATATCAAAGTTGTATTACAGAGTATAAACTCGAATAGCATATGTTGTGAATAGGACAATGCGGAAACAACGTTATCCACAACAAATAGATCAATCCTATGCAAGGATCGATCCGTCTCACTAGACAATACTTCAACACCCTCAAAGTAATATCCCAACACTTCTCAATATCAAATAGCAAGCATATAAAGTAAAACAATTAATGTAAAGGAGAACAAACCATAAGACGAGATATATCGTGGTTCAGCAATTTGCCTACGTCCACACTGCGAGTTCCAAGCTTTCCTTGATGTCCGGAGTAACAGATTCAATTCACTCACAAAGAATGAACACTCAACTCACACAGAATTGCTCTCTTATAATCTCTCTCTTTCTTGGTTTTGGTTAAGTTAGGTTTCTACAGAAAAAACTTATATTTATACTATTTCAGAAAACTTTCGAAATAAGTCAAATTCGTGCTGAAATACGGTGGAGTACGGGCCGCGCCCTCGGCAAGCCAAAGTCGAGCGCGGGTCACGCCTAATCGTCTGGAGGTCGACCAAGGCATAAGCGCGGGGCGTGCCCTTGTCAAGGCAAAAGTGGCCTTGGGTATTACATTACATGAGAGAGAAAAAACACATTTTTCTCTACATTCTCCACCTCAGTGAGGTTTTAACACATAAAACCGAGCTGAACACATCCAGCAATAACACATCCAGTAGGAACACATCCAGCAATGAAGACTCGCAGTCAACTGCCCCAAAGGGCCATGCCCACAAAGGGTTCTTTCAAGCATGTAGGATTTGGAGCAAGTCCAAGTAGTATTGGAACTTAACTCCGGTAACAACCTTTGTCAACATATCAGCAGGGTTGTCATGGGTGTCCACTTTCTCAAGTGCTACATCACCATCCTCAACGACATCCCGTATAAAGTGATAACGGACATCAATATGCTTGGTCCGAGCATGATGAACCTAGTTCTTCGCCAAATGAATAGCACTCTGACTATCACAATATAAAACAACACTGTTTTGCTCAATACCCATATCATCTAGAAGACCTCGAAGCCATAGTGCCTCTTTCACTACCTTTGTCACTGCCATATACTCTGCCTCAGTATTAGATAGAGCAATTGTAGCCTGTAGCATAGACCTCCAACTAACCGGTGCACCATGCATCATAAACACATAACCAATAGTCGATCGTCGTCTATCTAGATCACCTGCATAATCTGAATCCACATACACACTGATATAACAAGTGCCTCCACCATAAACTAATCCCACATCCAAGGTACCCTTCACGTACCTTAGTATCCATTCACTGCCTCCCAATGCTGCTTCCCAGGATTTTGCCATATACCTGCTTACAACACTAACTATCTGTGAAATGTCTGGGCGAGTGCACACCATAGCATACATCAAACTGCCCATGCTATTTGCATAAGGAACATACATTTGCCATATGCTTTTGTTCTTCCACCGAACTAGGAGAGAACTTAGCTGAAAGCCTAAAATGCCCAGCTAAAGGTGTAGAAACCGACTTTGCATTCTCCATGCCAAAACGAGAAATTACTTTCTGAAGGTATTTCTTCTGAGATACAACTATCTGTCGCTTCTTCCTATCTCTATCAATCTCCATGCCCAGTATTTTCTTGGCTCCACCTAAGTCTTTCATCTCAAACTCAGAGCTAAGTTGAGATTTCAACTTGTCTATCTCCACCAGGCTTTTGGAAGCAATAAACATGTCATCCACATAAAGTAGGATATAGATGAAGTCATTACCATGAAGCATACGAAAGTAGACACAAGAGTCATACTTACTTCGGGTGTACTCATGTTGCATCATGAATGTGACAAAGTGCTTGTACCATTGCCTGGGCGATTGCTTTAACCCATACAGTGACCGATTTAATTTGCATACATGATCTTCTTTCTCAGCAACAACAAACCCTTCAGGTTGTCTCATATAGATCTCTTCCTCTAAGTCCTCATGCAAGAAAGCAGTTTTAACATCAAGTTGCTCTAACTCCAAGTCGAAGTGAGCAACTAAACTCAATAACACACGAATGGAAGTATGTTTGACCACTGGGGAAAATATCTCATTGTAGTCGACTCCTTCCTTCTGTGAGAAACCCTTTGCTACTACTTTTGCCTTGTACCCAGTACTGTCGGACTCAGGAAGAGCCTCTTTCTTTCTGAACACCCATTTACTGCCGATAGTCCTTTTGCCCTTTGGCAATAAAACTAGGTCCCATGTGTGATTTTTATCAAGAGATTCCATCTCTGCTTGTATAGCTACCAACTAATCTATATAATGAGCATATTTAACAGCTTCTTTGAAGCTATTTGGCTCATCATCTTCGATATTCAGTACATATGCCACTAAATCCACCTAACCATAGTGTTTCACCGGCTTCTCGTGCCCATACTTGTACACTTCTTTAACTTGTCTCTTTGGCCTAGGGTTAACCAATACAAGTTGCGGATGTCCATGCTCTTCTTCCTGTTGCTGTGTGGTTCCATGATTTGGTACCTCATCATGAACCAACCAGTCATCTGCTGCATTAGACAACCCAAGCTCAGTGGCTTGAACTTCTATAGACTCACCATTCTGCCCAGCTCCTTCCGGCTTACTGAAAAATAACCCGGAAGTCTCATCAAAGGTAACATCTCTGCTGACTAGGAACTTGTGGTCTTCTTGACACCACAATATGTATCCCTTTACCCCATTTGCGAAGCCTAAGAATATGGCTTTCTTAGCTCTAGGATCTAGCTTGCTCTCTCTCACATGGTAGTAAGCTGTCGATCCAAACATTCGTAAAATACTATAATCAGCTGGGTTACCTGACCACACCTCATAAGGTGTCTTGCAATCTATAGCTGGAACTAATGACCTATTATACAGGTAACACGCCATGGACATTGCATCTGCCCAATACTCTTTGCCTAGACTGGCATTAGACAACAAACATCTCGCTCTTTCAAGCAAGGTTCTATTCATCCTCTCTGCCATTCCATTCTGCTGATGTGTGCCCCCGATTCGATTAATGCGGCAATTCCTGTTGCGCACAAAAACTCTTGGAAAGGCCCATAGGTATACTTCGATTGCCGTTGTCGGACCGTAGTGTCTTTACCTTCCTATCTGTCGCGATTCTCAACCACTTGCCTTCCACTTCTTAAATGTCTCAAACACTTCATCTTTCGTTTTCATCATATACACCCACACATAGCGGGTATGATCATCAATGAATGAGACATAATAGCGGTTACCTCCCTTTGAAGCCACTCTGGAGGGTCTCCAAACATCCGTATGCACATAGTCAAGGATGTCTGTTGTCGTGTGCTTGCTTGACTTGAACTTGACTCAGACCTTTGCTTCTATAGGACGCCTTGAATGCTCACAAAACCCCATACTTGGCTTCTTCAAGTCCTTCAAGAACCCTCGCTTGCACAACTCAGACAAACTCTTTTCACTCATATGCCTTAGTCACATATGCCACATCTTAGTGCACTCATAATTGTCACTACATGCAACCATTGCTACATCGCCTATCACCGTACTACCCATCAAAGTATACAAGGTTCCATGTTTTGACCCTTCATAACAGTTAAAGAGCTACTGACAATCTTTAGGACTCCACCTTCGCCCACAAACTTGTGGCCTTTAGAATCCAAGGTACCAAGAGAAATAAGGTTTTTCTTTAGCTCAGGAACATGCCTCACATCAGTTAAAGTCCTCACTATACCATCATGCATCTTAACCCGTATAGTTCTAATTCCTACCGTCTTACAAGCAACGTTATTACCTATCAAAACGAAACCACCATTAATACTCTCATAAGAAGTAAACCACTTTCTATTCGGGCACATATGGTAGGAACATCTGGAATCAAGAATCCACCTTTCGGCCATATAGTCTTATGTGGACACACAGAGACTCAACTCGTCCCCTTCAGATCCTGAAACATAACTTGCCTCAATTTTTGCCTTACCTTTCTTCTTACCATCTCTCTTGTTCTCTTTCTTCGGGTGAGAACAATTACTTGCGTAATATCCTTTTTCATCACAATTGTAGCACTTCACATGTGTCAAAGGCTTCTTTGACTTGAACCTAGACTTCACATTGCTTGTAGAAGCCTTTTCATACGACCTTCCTCTTGCCACTAGCCCTTGACCTGCATCATTGTTATTCTCTACACGTGTCTTCTTCATCAACTCGTAAGAAAGAAGAGCACTCTGAACTTTGTCAAGATCAACATCTTCTCTGTTCATAAATGTAGTAATTAGATGCTCATAGCTTTCTGGCAAGGAGAATATTAAACATGTCGTTTGATCCTCATCATCTATCTTCATGCCCACATTCAAATAATCTACTAGGCGTCGACGGAACTAACTAACGTGCTCTTGCATCGTTGAACCATCCACCATCATGTACCGATAAAGACGCTTCTTAAGGTACATCTTGTTCATCATGCTCTTGGTCATATACATAGACTCTAGTTTGAGCCAAATACCGGCAGTGGTATTTTCTCCTATCACACTATACATGACCTCATTAGCAAGACATAACCAGATTGATGAACAAGCCTGAAGATCGAACTCTTCTCAATCATCATTACTCATACTCGCCGCCTTAGATTTAATCCCCTTTAAAGCCTTGTGCAAACTTTGTTGGATGAGGATATCCTTTACTTGGACTTGCCAAATCCCAAAGTTATTCTTCCCATTAAACTTTTTTACTTCAAACCTTGCGTTTGACATCTTGGGAGTCATCTTTCAAGTTACACATAATAACCCAAAAAATAATTTCACTTCGGAATTTAATCGAACACCTTGTCTTCACAAATTTCGAGTACTAAACTCAAAATCTTAGGTCGAATACCTACGCTCTGATACCAATTGTTGTGAATAGAATAATGCGAAAACAACGTAACCAACAACAAATAGATCAATCCTACACAAGGATCGATCCTTCTCACTAGACAAGACTTCAACACCCTCCAAGTAATATCCCAACACTTCTCAATATCAAATAGCAAGCATATAAAGTAAAACAATTAATGTAAAGGAGAACAAACCACAAGACGAGATATATCATGGTTCGGCAATTTGCCTACGTCCACACTGCGAGTTCTAAACTTTCCTTGATGTCCGGAGTAACAGATTACAAGTCTCTTAATTCACTCACAAAGAATGAACACTCAACTCACACATAATTGCTCTCTTATAATCTCTTTCTTTCTTGGTTTTGGTTAAGTTAGGTTTCTACAGAAAAAACATATATTTATACTATTTCAGAAAACTTCCGAAATAAGTCAAATTCGTGCTGAAATACGGTGGAGCGCGGGTCGCGCCCTCGGCAAGCCAAAGTCGAGTCCGGGTCGCGCCGAATCGTTTAGAGGTCAACCAAGGCATGAGCGCGGAGCGCGCCCTTGTCAAAGAAAAAGTGAGTGCGGGGCGCGCCTTACACGTGAGAGAGAAAAAACACATTTTTCTCTACAGCATACTAGCCAATATATATATAGTTAAAAGTAAGGTATAAGAATACGTAAACTTACTTACAAACATGAGTCCTTGTGTAATGGGTAAGAATTTAGAGTAATAATTAATGAATGAAGAAGCAAGTTATGTCTCCACCAACTTTCAAGAGCTAGTGTCAAAGCACCGGGAAGAGGTCCGCAACAACGTTACCACGTACACTTATTTAAGTGTAGTGCCTGCTGGGGGCACACAATGGCAGAGTGGTATTTCAGCAGGGGAAACAAAGACACTCATTTTCAGTCATTTGTGACTCGCCATGTAACACCCACGATAATTTATTAGCTGGTAAGTATCATTCACCTCTCTTTGCTTCCTGCAACTATATCTTGGTATGGACTATACATGCCTGGCTGCCAAGAAACAACCTCATCCTCTGAGTGAATGTTGTGCTAACCTTAAAAAGCATTCCACGGCGCATCATATGAACGCTTATGAATCTAGGAAGCTCGATTAATCATTAGAGCAAAGATGACATACTCCATTAATATATCTTCGTGCATCTATAACCTCATAAAGTACAAACAAATGAAGATTCATCCATAATCTATAATCTATAATCCATAATCCATAATCTATTATCTATTTTTATATTGTTTGTTTAGTTAGAATTAGAATTCAAAGAACCATACTACCTCTATAGTAATAGATAATAGATGTCTAAGCGACGAGTTTAAAGACTTGAAAAAAAAACTGATGCGCAGCACAATTTGCATATTTGAATATATACAAGGGCTTACATCATATATTGTTGTTACCTAAGCTCTACATCATCATAGTGGAGTGATAGTATAGTTGTATTGAAACAACAACTAGAGTAGAACAGAAGGAACAGTTGACAGCGGTAGCAATGAAGAGACAAGGACATCAGTAACAGGGAACAACCACGGCGCGGATTAGGCTGCTCTTAAGGAAAGATTTCTCCCCTTCCAGTGGTGCAGAAAGGCAGTAGTGGCGTTTTCCTCACAGGATTCAATGGTTTACAGCAGTTTGACTTGCACTAGAACAAACTACTCTCTAGAACGACAATATAACTCTTTCTAGCGGCTAAGTAAGAAGAGAAGAAGAATAAGGTAGGATGCAAATTCTGTTTCTCTGATGGGTTTCACGAGTTCTCTATGGACGCACAGTCCTCTTTAAATAGAGACAAGGTCGGTCACCGCAGTCGGTTTCCTAAACTGATGAGGAAGAGAGACCAACTACTAATATATAGAACACCAAAACTTGCTGTTGAAGCAAAAGTAAAACAAGTTTAGGCAATTCGTCAAGCCACTACCCACTAGACAGTAAGCCCAAGCTCAACTCGGTGTGGTGCGGACCGGTGCGCGCGCGCGTGGCTTTGGGTGAGTCCTCCCTCCTAACACAAAAGCATTTGTACCCTAAGGGTACGCCCTTATGGTAGAGGAATGTCTCATATACCTAACTTGCTAGTGGTGGATAACCAATGTGGGACTATCTTCTATGCACTAAAGTGGAGAGAACATTTTTAGTTCATCTCTTCCACTTTGCACACACACACTAGTACTTTGAAAAACAATAGAGATTCCAACATGGAGTACACTGACGCTTTACTCATTAAACTGTCATACGTAACACTCTTATTGCTACAACTCCGCATACACTTCTCATCAGTCAAGGAAGATAACTGTTACAAGATTCAATGCGTGTCAAACATACCATATTAGGCACAATAATCCTCTAGATCTTATGCAACCGTTACAGATTTGCTCATCATTGTATAGCTTATTACGTTACTTCCTCCAATTCTTTTTTTTTTTGCTAGGTAAGCGAAAATATCATTAAAAAAGAATAAAAGAATAGAAGGGTTTGGGGCTATATGCATGTAGCACCAAAAATACAAATTTGTCTCCCATTAGGCAAAAGCCCAATAAAAAGAGACCCCAAAACTACATTAGCTTGATTTCTCTCCCTTGTAGATTGGATACGTAGGCGTCTTTTTCATTAATTGAAGAACAACCACTTTCCACTATCACAACTTTCTCCTCAATCTTAAAACCTTCAACCCAATTCTCTTCACTTTTAATGTAATACCGATTACAAGTCTTACAGACAAGAATGGGTATTTACACTAATCAATCGCTATGTTGTATTTCCAAAAAAATAAAATAAATAAAAAATAAAATATGGCACTACACTTTCTGCACACATTTGAGTTTTCAGTCACTATTTCTGTCATTATTGATAACTAGTTGCAAAATTTGATAAAATGAAGAACGTAACCAAACTCAAAAACTATTTTAAAAGAAGTGATGCAAGCATAGTACAAAATATCTCGATATATCACGATATTTGGGGATATCTATCCATATTTCAGAAAAAGATATATAAATATCACGATATGTTTAGAGATATATACGACTGCAAATATCAGTGATATTCGATAATATTTGCGATATTTGTGATATTTGGAGATATTTGGCGATATTTTGTATATATAACAATTTTATTTAATATTTACTATTATATTTCAAATAAATATAAATAATGTATCATGATATATCAAAAAATATCTACAATATCCATGATATTTGTCGATATTTTGAATATATCAACGATATTTGTATGTGAAACAATGTCAAATATCTCCAAAGAGGGAGATATATCCACGATACATATCCATAAATTGAATATCGATAAATATTCATATTCTGATATTTTGTACTATGGATGCAAGTGCTAAAAAAAGAGAGTATGACATTGTTGGGTGTGTGGACTGAATAAATAACCATCATGCATGAGTAGCAATGAAGCTGCAATCTAATCAATAAAGTGGGCTCTGCCTCTCACCCTTCATAGTGCCGAGGGCTTTTGAGTTAAAATCACACGCCATAAGTGAGATCCAACTGTGGATTGGGCTTACTAGTGGCTAAGGTTGGAAACAGTAACGGACTTGGTTGAGAGCACCATGTGTGGGCCCTAGGCTTGGCTGTGGTCATGCTTGATATAAGCGTATACCATCATCTTTTTCTTCTTCTTTTTTCGGGCCTTTTTCTTCTTCTTTTTTCGGGTAAACTAGCGTATACCATCATCAAAAATAGAAAAAAAGAAAATTGTGTCACACAAGTCCGGAGTGCCATCCTTTTGTCATCGTAACCTTGACTAGATTGGATTAACTATGGATCAGTGTGACAAATTAAAAATCATCCTCACAAAATTTCATATCATTTGGAAACCTCTAACCTAAACAAAAGATGATTGCAAAAACACGACATTTCTGGACCGTTGGATTTTTTTTTAAAGATGACAACAATTGTTAGTTAGGTTAGAGATTTCCAAATAAACTCAAATTTCGTGGAGATGAATTTAATGGAGTGTAGGTAATACCTACTAAAAATTAGAATTGAATTCATTTCTAGGTAATGTTTTACTAAGTATATATATATATATAGGCAGTAAAAATAGTCATATTAAAACTTAAGGTTTAAAATTGATTCCACCTTTACTTGGGAAATGGAAGGGTAGGGGTTAAAATGAACTAAAAACTATTAGGAAAAATACAATACATTTTGCGCTCTCCTAGATTTATCTTCTAATATTATGATCATAGTATCAATGAAGGACCTTTCATTGTTTCCATCGTCGTCGCGATCGTAATAATGAAATCCAGTTTTGTTACATCTGTTATGAGTGTGACATTACAGTATTTGAACTTTATTTTAATATACAATACAGAGACACTTGGATTATTGCATGTACTTGTATGATATGTACTACATCTAGATAAGCATGATATTATGCCAATCAAATATTTCAACAGAGGTGAGAAATAGTTAAGCTTAAATTCAAACCTTTGGTGTATTCTTTGTTTCCATTATATCATAGCACTTTGATATCCACAATTCTTGACATGATGGCTCAACCATCAATAATTCAAATAGAGACCCAAAAAACTCTTTTTACATACATACATGAGATTATATTATTTCTTAATTGCAGTTCGAATGACTCACTTTTTTCTGATGGACAGCAAGACTTATGTCCTTCATGGACGTTATGAGCTAACTTGTGATTAGCTTAGTTGACCTCCTTCCTTTTGATATTTCAACTCAAGTTCAATGATTTTTGGTTGGGTTTTAAATGGTCCTTGTTATTCAAGTTATCACGTATTTACATACCTGAGCTAGTTACAATAGTCGTGGAGAAAAACAAAAAGAGTAACTACTACAGTAAACAATATTATTTACCTCAATTCGTGAAGAGGTAACAAGGGAATGGAGCACATCGGATTCGGTAAGGGTTTTGTTTCATTGGGGTTTTAGGCCTTAAGAAGTTACTTTTTATCGCCCTCATATATACTTTATTAAAATAGGTTTGTCGAAGAGCCCGATTTTTTTTTTAATTCACTTTCGCTGTTTTTTGTTCCTGATTTCTCTCCTAATTACTCGTAATTACCAGTATTTTGAAAACTTTGGAAACTGTTAGCAATATTTCTTTTTTTTTTCTCCTAAATTGTAGTGAGTAAAAAAAATGACGTAGACACTCTTAGAGCTCTAAAAGGGACGGGCTATTATATATATATATATATATATATATATATATATATATATATATATACACTAACTTGTAGGCCCGTGCATACGCAGCTCTTTTGAAAATATTTATATTTTTTTTAGAAAATTGGGACTATAGTCGCTAATTTCGTTTTAATTTTCTAACAAATTGTTTTAAATTAAATTTTAAAAACCCGTTTTTTTTTAATTGGGAAAGAGAGAATGATTCCCATATTAATTAGATACACTAGATTTTCGCTTAATTTTCAATAGGGGAGGAATTCTCATTTTAATAGGAGAAGGATTCTCACTTTAATTAAAAGTGGTGGAATTTGTTTTAATAGGAGAAGAATTATCGTTATAATTGAAGAGAAATTCTCGTTTTTCAAATATGAGAGAAATTCTCGTTTTAATAGGAGATGACGTGGAATTTTAATAGAGCACGGAAAATACCCCTTGTGGACAATCATAACTATATACATATAGAAATTTTCTAACAAATCATGATTCCCGTTTTAGTTGCTAACCTATTGTAATTTCATAACAAATCGTTTTAATTAAGTTTTAATAACCCGTTTTAATTTTCTAACAAATTGTTTTAAGTAAGTTTTATAAACTCATTTTTTAACCTCGTTTTAATAGTTGACTTAATTTAGAAATATGATTTCCGTTTTAATAGGAGAATGATTTTCGTTTTAATTAGAAGTGTTAGAATTTCTTTTTTCTAATAGAGGAGGAATTTATGTTTTAATAAGAAATTGATTCTCGTTTTAATTAGAAGTGTCTAATAAATAAGAAAGGAATTCCCGTTTTAATAGGAGATGAT
This sequence comes from Coptis chinensis, assembly GCF_015680905.1. Classification (NCBI taxonomy): domain Eukaryota; kingdom Viridiplantae; phylum Streptophyta; class Magnoliopsida; order Ranunculales; family Ranunculaceae; genus Coptis; species Coptis chinensis. The sequence continues at coordinate 97,717,984 of NC_141459.1, forward strand.
GATGTGGAATTTTAATAGAGCTCGAAAAATACCCTTTGTGGGAGCTTTAATATTATGACTAGCTTGTAGGCCCGTGCATATGCACCGACTCTTTTGAAAATATTTAGATTTTTTTTTTAGAAAATTGGGACTACCGTTTTAGTCGCTAACCCGTTTTAATTTTCTAACAAATTGTTTTAATTAAGTTTTAAAAACCCATTTTTTTCAATTGGGAGAGAGATCGTGTTTTAATAGGAGAATAATTCCCGTTTTAATTAGATATGCTAGATTTTTCCTTTTCAATAGGGGAGAAATTCTCATTTTAATAGGAGAATGATTCCCGCTTTAATTAGAAGTGTTAGAATTTGTTTTAATAGGAGAGGAATTCCCGTTATAATAGGAGAGGAATTCCCGTTGTAAAAAAGGATTCCCGTTTTAATAGGAGATAACGTGGAATTTTAATAGAGTTCGAAAAATACTTTTTGTAGGAGCTTTAATATTAAGACTAGCTTGTAGGTCCGTTGCATACGCACCGACTCTTTTGAAAACATTTATATTTTTTTTAGAAAATTGGGACTACCGTTTTAGTCGCTAACCCGTTTTAATTTTCTAACAAATTGTTTTAAATGAAGTTTTAATTAAGTTTTAAAAACCCGTTTTTTCAATTGGGAGAGAGATCATGTTTTAATAGGAGAATAATTCCCGTTTTAATTAGATATGCTAGATTTTATCTTTTCAATAGGGGAGGAATTCCCATTTTAATAGGAGAATAATTCCCGCTTTAATTAGAAGTGCTAGAATTTGTTTTAATAGAAGAGGAATTCTCGTTATAATAGGAGAGAAATTCTCGTTATAAAAAAGGATTCCCATTTTTCAAATATGAGAGAAATTTTCGTTTTAATAGGAGATGACGTAGAATTTTAATAGAGCTCGAAAAATACCCTTTGTGGGAGCTTTAATATTAAGATATAGATATAGACTAGATTTTGGACCCGGGCATACGCCCGAGATCTATTAAATATTTTGTGTGATGAAAAGACTTTACAAAATGTCTCACACAAATTTTCAAATCAGAATATATTTTTATTGAAAATAAACCGAAATACGTTAATGAGCAGCGATTATGGTGCATAAGTGCTTGGAAACTAAGGGATCAAATTGAGATAGTGTCTTCACTTTGTGGTTTAGGATATTAATCCGTAATTTTTCAAATGGAATTATCTTAAACTCGATCTAGCTTGTATAATAGTTTTCTTAGATTTATAGTGATTTATCAGTAAATCATCACCGCTCGGCTTACGTACTAATGTGTACAAATCACTAAAACAGATTGATTGTTTCCATATCCTCAAAGAATACACGTACTACTCCCACTTGAAAATATTTATCACATGAACGTGTTCTACGATGAATTAATGAATACAAAAAAAATTCTCTTTCAAGAAAATGCATTCACCTACTTAGAATACTCTCCCAAGTATTTTCTCTTTTTCTAAGTGATTGTTTGTATACATGCAAAATATATTTATTCAATTCCAACATGAATAACATAGAAGATCATGTCGTTCTATGTCTATCGTCAATGTGAACATGTCAAAGTCTTAACGTAAGATTGGGTGGGTAAAATGAGTAATGATCATTAATTTTCAGATTTGAACAATCTAATAATCAAATGGATGGAAGAAGAGTGTGACTTTCAAATAACATTCCCTTTCCAAACTTGAAGCTTCTAACACACACCTTAAACTTACAATAAAATGCTCAAATATTCCATCTTATTTCACCTTTTTCTTTATTTCTTATAGTATATTTATCTATTCTCAATGTTTCTGCAAGCACATTGTAAAACAAAGTTCAGATGAAGAAATAGTACCACAAAGTTCTTCCAATATTACACTAATGTTGAAAGGGTTAAGTTTGATAGTATCAATAAAGTGTCACAAAAATAAGTATAATAATAATTAACACAAACACTCTTCACTCTTTTGGACCAAATAATTATCATCCATCAATTATTAGTAGAATACTCGTAAGAATTTTTAAGTTTCGATATATTTTACTCTAAAATATAATTATTAAAATTCCTACAACCAAAAAATGTTTAGGTGGCTCTCTTTGCAACCAAAGTTTGTTGTGTATCGAATAAAGGTTGTTGAGCTATTGTAAGTTCAACTGTAGTTCCATCGCTTTGAAATGCTAATCACAATGCAAATTCAATAATAGGTTTCTTATGCAATACTAAGAGTAGCTCGTATAGGACATCATATTATTATACAACTTGGCAAGATCCTACTCCATGATGATATGAACATTCTATAAGCATCCACACCCATTTATGAAGTTAGAGAGGTGAAACATACTTGGCAGGATCCTACTCCATGATATGGACATTCTATAAGTATCCTGACCCATATCTTTTAGCATTATCACATCTTCCCCACTTTTCGGAATGAGTACAAATTTTGAAAACTTATTTTTAGCACTATCCCATTTTCCTGTACTCGGGAAAAAAAGGAACAAAACTTAGGAAACCAAAGATAGCCGCCTCGATTAGTTAATTTAATCATCGCTCCTGAATGAAGTGATTCACTCACAGTATCTTGTATTTGTTATAAGAGTCAGTTCCAATTTATGTTCCAGGAGCTGAAATGAAATGTAAGAAGGTTGTATGTATTCAGTTCAAAGAAAGCCAATGTTGTTTATAAATGAAATTAGTTAAGTACATATACTTAAGGTTTTGCTTACCATTTGGGCCCTAAAAGAAATCATCCCCAGTGCCAAATACAATTTTGCTTTTGAGTTCATTTGTGTTTCCCGATGATATTCGAATACAAAATCTAGATTGTTATAGTTAGCTCTTATTGTGATGGAAAAAGCTCTATGAATTCACATATAAATGTACTATATTGCTCTATATACATTGAATAGAAAAACAACATCACATGCATAACCACCATGCATTACATCTACCTGTCTTCCAAATATATATGACTATCGGTGACCGTCCGATCCTTTCAATTCATAGTGTTCTTAAATCGATAGAAGCACATTTATCTACATTAATGAGAAAGAACTTGGGAGAGTTTGCACTTTAGCATTTGATCTCGTGTTAACTTTGACATTTTCTGAATCGAGTGTTCGAGTGTATGTATGTGAGAGGTTGTATTTGGATGATTATTAAATATATCATTAGATTGTCTAAAGAAATAATGTCATACAAAGAAACATAAATCAAATGTGCAAATAAAAGCACCCCTTCATAATAAGTCGGTGTTCTTTTTACAGGTTTAGACTTTCAATATGTATTATCATATTGTAGCCTACATGTGTTTGAAAATCAAAATGAGATCCAAGAAAGAAAAATGAAAAGGAATAAAATTGCATATGTTAAAAATATGAGAGTACGTGATGGGTATTCAGGCACTTACTCGAGAAGTATATTAGTCTACTTCTTAAGAAGTCAATAACCAACAACAAATGCAAATTTTAGGTATATGAAAGGGTTATGCGGATAACATTTGGAGTGTTCTAATTCGGTATATCTCACATAATCCTTAGAGAATGTGGGGAACCGTCGGAAGCTGATTTTACACTCTATAATAAGTTATTAACTGAAGAATATGTAGTGTTTTTGAGGTCACGTTAAGGATATATTGAAAATAAGTCAGTGCTTTATCATAAACACTAAAAGTGTATGATTTGTAATAGGAAATTAGCTTATACAAATCATCTATTTTTTAGCAATTTTTTTTATTTGATAAAATATATAAGAATTTGAACACTAAAAGTGTTTGATTCGTAATAGGAAATTACCTTATACAAATAACCTATTTTTTAGCAATTATTTTTATTTGATCAAATATATAAAAATTGGAAACACTCAAACTCTCCAAATATAAGAATTAGAAATACACTCAGACTCTCCAAAGAGGTTCTATGTATGTGGGATTGTAGGCTACTATAAAAGACTATCTTTCATATTAGAGTGCCACATAGGAGAGAGAAAAAGCTAACTCTTATATTAGAGTGGCACATAGGAGAGAGAAAATGATAACTCTCATATTAGAGTGCCACATAGGAGAGAGAAAATCCTCCATTGGAGGTCTCCGCTTTAGTATATAGACTAGGTATTATACCCGGGCATATGCCCGGGTTCTTTTATGAAATTTTCATTTCCAGCATTGTATAATAGGAGTAAGGGTATTATCATGTAATTTAACTAATTGAGAAATTTCATTTCCAACATTGTGTAATAGGAGTAAGTGTATTATCATGTAATTTAACTAATTGAGAAATTATTGTGTAATAAATCACAAACATGTAATAAATTTAAGCATATATTTATGTGCTTGATAAGCTTAAAACTTGGCACAATCTATAACCTAATTATTACTCCTAAAATAAGTAATAGTTCCATTAAAATTTATTCTACTGATCATCATCATCACTAATGTTGATTATCTTAACAACTTCATCACTCGTCATGTCAACATTAGTAAATGATGTTCGTAATTCTCTATTTTCTTGCCCAACGTGCATAATATCAACATGCAGTTCTTGATTTATTTCATGAAACTGTTCATTGGCTTCTTGAAGTTGTATGATTTCGTTTGTAGCTTCTTCATGAATCTGACGCAGATGATTGATTTAAACCTTGCTTATTTAAGTTGTTGTCGATATGGCTAAGTTCTTTGAAGTTGAAATCTCGGCGTCGAATTGGTACAATTCACTGGTGATGTGAGAGCGACTGTCGCGGCTTGATTTTCAGCTATATTTTGTGTTTCTTCTAGAGTTCCATAACATGTTTGCAATGTTGACAAATTATCATAGTCGTCACAATATTCTTTAAATATTCCTTGTAAAATAGGAACGTCTATAGTCACATTAGATCCAAATTTATCGCCTATAATTTCCGTTTTGTAAACTGGTGGTGTATAAATTTTGTTATGCATTAGTATCTGATTCAATATTGCTTTCCTTGAAATAGGAAATATTTTATCATCATCCATTTTGCTGCACAAAAAATTAAACATAATTAGTACGTTAAATTGTGAATAAGTTTATATACATGTTGGCATAATATCTACTATCGTGCCGATGCAATATTCCGGATATGGCATTTACCAATACATTTGTTAATTATATTTGCTAAAGTAATATGCCAAGAAATATCGTGAGTTCCACATAGCGATATTTCTTTAATATTCAACAATGATAATAATTAGTATGCGAATTCCATGTACGTGTAATCCAAATTCCAACTAATTAGAAACACGTACACGATATTAAATAAATATCGTGAGTTCCACATAGCGATATTTATTTACTATTCAACAATTCAAAAACACTCACCATTGGCACTCTGGCAGTATTGCTATTTCTGGTTTGGTTGATCATTATTGATAATTTCATCAAGCAATGCTACGACTTTGAGTATGATAAATATACTCAAAATTTGGAAAGGAAGCATTGAAGAATTATAAATTCAAGGTAATTTTTTCTAGTTATCCACGTTTATTTTATTTTATTTTTTTATCTTACAGTCTACTCTAGAAGGTAGAACTAATCTTTTTCCAACTGAAGTTGGTGTTGAGTCTCCGACAACAACTGCATCTTGGAGACCTTGGTACAATTCTGATATGATCTTTTTATGGTTATCACGTATCCAACGTAGGCAGAGTTCCACCATGCTTGTTTCTGCATCAACAACTAACTGGCTCAAAAGACGTCCACCTCTCATCAGTGTCTGTCCTTCATTTTTTCTATGTTGAAGCCTGTAAGCATAGAATTCTCTAATGCTTAATGTATTGCGTTTTGTCAGCTTACCTCCACATACATTATTTTTTAAAATCTGCAAATGGAAACCGTCTTCTCCAAATGGAAAAAGAATAGGATATTGCATAGCCATAAAGCTTGGTTGTAACTCATTCATCCTTTTTAAGCCTTCTGATCTTTTCTCGACAATTACGTCTCTACCGTTATTATTTTCATGTCCGTCTCCAACAATTAATCTATCAACTTTTGCTGCCTCTGGTATGTTGTACTGCCTTGCATCCTTGTTTCGTGTTCCGATGATTCTCAAGAGCACGTGGATCAAATCAGACTCTCGGAATCTTTCTCTTGTTGTTCTGAAAGATTTTATCAGATTATTCCAACATTGAACATTTTTATCAATCTGTCAACAATTTCTTTATTTATGTTTTTTGGATCTTCCTTTTCTTTTCTTTTCAAAAAATCCACTCGGTTTTGAACTTCGTTTTCTGTGTCATGTATATATAACTGAGCAAATCTTGGCTTCTGGCTTGACATTGGCAGTAAAAAACCTATCTTATGATGCTTTTGCCCAGTCAATTTGAAAACATAGGGTCCACAACCTTTTTTGTTTATATCTTTGTCTATTTTTCCACCCATAGACGTCATAGCAAACATCGTATTGTATGACCGTATGTTTTCTCTGAATTTTCTTGATCTAGGTCTCCCATTGTAGTCCATGAGCTGCTTTAGAAAACTCGGAGGTTCTTTTAGTAATGGCAATTTTACCTTCCCTTGTTGGCAACAGATGGTGAACTTAGGATTCTTGGGTCTCTTATATTTTGTGTTCCTCTCCTCATACCAAAGTATAGCACCACAATGAGAGTAGACACTTGAAGGTCCTCCGAAATTCCATGGCGTAGAGAATTTTCCTGAAAATGAAAATGCACACATGTTAATAATATAAATTAATTTAGCAAAACAATAATACAATTAGAACTTACTATTGGTGACAACTTTGTCTTGATTGTTCTGTTGATCCGTAAACATCTCGTCTGCTAAATTGTCATCGTCTGTAGCATTAATAAGGTGTTAACAAATGATTTTGTGATATACACTAAGAAATGCATTAATAAGGTATTACCAATTGTATCATAATCAATTTCCATATGATCATCGCTTGCCAAGGTTGTGGCATTTGTGTATACAGTCGAAACCTCTTGTGACCTTTGTGTATTGCAAGAGCCAATATCTGGACGTATAGATGAGAAAAGTAAGAATCCTAAAAGTTTTATTTCATAAATATATTATCATATTTTCAATATTGTACCTGATTGATATTGAGGAAGATTTGCATATTGAGTCTGCTGGAATAATGATTGTGAGATTGGATGTGATGGCTGCACATTGTTATATCCAATTGCTGCACACATAATGATGTAATTAACTTCTCATAAACGATATAAATATAATATAAATATGAATTTTTTTACCCGTGAATGTTGAACATAAGGAAAGTATCTTATTGTGAATGTGAAATCATAGGTGATGATTGCACGCGTTCCTATTATCTTGAAAAAGATAATGGATACAAAGGAAAGAATCCATGTGCTTGTCTTTGTTGAATGTTGAACATAAGGAAAGTATTGGTATTGTGAATGTGAAATCATGGGGATGATTGCACGCTTGCTATTATCTGGAAAAATAATGGATATGAAGAAAAGTATCCATGTGCTTGTGTTGTTGAGATAAAGATATGTTAGTTCATGTGCTTGTACGTGCTTGTGCTGTTGAGATAAATGAATGTGATAAGAATTACCAAATGCTTGACCGGTGGGTGAGTTTTGTCTCCGTGTGTTATGCATTCTTCTTCTGTGTGTATGGTTTCCCTTTACTCTCAACTTAAACATTCTTCCGATGCGTGCTTGTTTTGCCTTCAGTTTTTTGGAGATATCCATTTAGTTCTGCACTGTAAAATAAATTAGTCAATAAAATAAATATATACAAACTAATATGGCATGCTCTCTGTAGGATGGCTGACTCCTCGTGCTACTATGAATGTTATTGTGCTATGAATAATGGAGATCAGCTTATGAAGGCCTCACAATCTAATATATAAGGAATAAGCAACGAAAACTCATCAGATGAAGCATTCGAGAGATGGAGGAAGCTTTGTGGATTTGTTATGAATCGTAAGCGTAGGTTTCACTGCCAATCTTTCCAAATGTTATGAAGCTCAGGCTATGTGTCAAACCAATCAGGTTGTTACATTTCCTACCTTGTCTCGTTTGTAAAATTTGTGCATGTTGATTTTTCTTCTCCGTAACTTTATCTACGTAGTTACTTTAATTTTTTTCTTATGACGTGACAATCAAATTTGGATTCTCTAATTGTTTGAACAAAAAATCAATGTGAGTTGGGGTTCGGAATGGAATTTTTATTCAAGTGTAATTGAGGATATAGGTCTTTCTATTTATTTCTAGTTTGAGGACTCGTAGTTCTAGGAGTTAACTCAGTTCTAGGACTTTTATTTCCATTAATAAGGGTATGGTAATTGGTCAGACTACAACAAAAACACTTATTAGCTTCCTTGATCTAATCCATGACGTCTATTATACAGGATGGACGTAGAAGAACCGGAAATAAACTGTTAAAGTTCAATAAGATAGAAATGAAATTGAGATTAATATTGTTCCATTTTTTATTTTTTCACAGGTAAGTCAGTTCCATTCTTTATTTTCAGGCTCAAAGTAAGAATTGAGATGAAAGAGGAGAAAGAGTAAACCCCCCTTTCAGGGCTTGGTATCAACTATGTCATAAGGTCATCGAGCCTCCACCGACTTCGAAGCCTACCTCAGTGAGGCAGCCTTGAAGGAAGGCTAGAAGAGCCCAAGCATTTCAAAGTGGAATACCCGTTGTGCACTAATGTGACTGTACTAATGTGCAGTCAGTTGGAGCAAGATGTTCGTCTGCATATGTAAAGGCCTACATGGGTATTCAGTGGAATACAGGGGGCAATGGATGGTGCCAAGGGAATGATAAGAGAAGCGATTGGAGAGAAGCTTCATGTTTCTTCTTCCTCTCCATCAGGCACAATTATTTATATTGCAAACTTGGGATGTTCAGTAGGACAGAATACATTCCTTGCAATACAGACCATAGTAGAAGCCATATAATACATATTTCAATCTCAAGGCCTTGGCCCTCAAACCCCTGAGTTTCAAGTATTCTTTAGTGATCAAGTCTCAAATGACTTTAACAAACTCTTCACTTCCCTTTCTCCCAAAAGACAATATTTTGCAGCAGCAGTACCCGGTTATTTTTACTCTTGCCTTTTTCCCGAGTCTCTCCATTTTATTTACTGTTCATATTCACTTCAATGGCTCTCGAAAGTACCAAAAGAAATCTAATGAAACAAATCAAGGACGCTATGATTAGTGCTACTGGATTCTTACAATGTTGAATGTGCCCAATCTAATTGCATATGTTGACGCATTGCGAGGTATGGTTTCAGACTAAATTTTTCTTTTGAAGTTGGTGGTGAGGTTTTGTTGGGGATTTTTCTAGTCAGCTTATGTGTGTTTCTTGTTGTTTGGTTTGCTAGTATTGGGATTCGTTATAGGTGGTGTTACAATGTACTACCTTGATGAAGAACAAATTCACATATCAGATAACCTTAACTTCGATTATACCAAGAGTATTATCTTCATCATCATGTCTTGCCCAAGCGTGTCATGTGGCTTGAATTGTAAAGAGAATATTGAACTTGAAAAATATGTAGGATCGCGTGTTATTGCTCCTAATCAGAATTTGAATCTTGCTATTTCGTTGAAGTTACCGGAGTCAGATTACAATCAGAAGCTTGGAGATTCCAGGTATATACATTTGAATCACTTTAAAAAATGTTAGATGTTTTACGTTCTATGTGTAGTGATTTTGTTGTCTGCCTGTAGATCTAAGTTTTACGTGCTTTTCGTGTTTATGCTAGTTTCGTTGTCTTGTTACATTCCATCATGTTGGGAACAACTTTCCTTGGAAAGACTACAAAGGACCCTTATCAAAACTTTGGTTCATTGATTCTTAATTGTACACCATGGTTGTTCATTATATATGTGTGTCTGACTTAATGACTTATCGACCAATGTTGTGTGTATAGGTTAAGGTGAACCTCTTATCGACTGATGGTGAAGTTACTGCCAGTCCAAGCTATCCATGTTTATCTACACGGTGGGTGTTAGCAACTATTTTTATCTATTAAACACGGTGGCATATATTAAACACGGTGGGTGTTCCATTATTTATTTTCAAGTTTAACAAAAGAATTGAGATTAAGGCAAATACTTTCGGGTGGACTCGAGTCGGGATAGATCGCAGATAACTTGGGCGATGAACAAATTATTGTTAATATATAGAAGATGAGCAGCACAATTCGATTGCTAATAGAATTTGTTATCTATTTGTCGTACGGATTCGATTGCTAATAGAATTTGTTCTAATAATATTTAATAGATTGTGATGTTATCTATCTACAGAGTTTTAGTGGAGAGATGAATCTACGTGGGAGTCTACAGAGTTTTAGTGGAGAGATGAGTCTACGTGGGAGAGCTCTCTTATAAGAAATTGCCACCTAGGATTGTGATTGCCACCTCAGGTGGACTCTGCTTTAATATAGAGAGATGTGATAGTAGATACTAGATTTTGGACCCGGACATACGCCCGGGATCTATTAAATATTTTGTGTGCTGAAAAAGCTTTACAAAATGTCTCACACAAATTTTCGAATCAGAATATATTTTTATTGAAAATAAACCGAAATACGTTAATCACCAATGATTATGGTGCATAAGTACTTGGAAACTAATTAAGGGATAGATCAAATTGAGATAGTCTCTTCACTTTGTGGTTTAGAATATTAATCCGTAATTTTCAAATAGAATTATCTTAAACTCGATCTAGCTTGTATAATAGTTTTATTATATTTATGGTGATTTAGCGGCAAAATTTCGAATCAGAATATTTTTTTATTAAAAATAAACCGAAATACGTTAATGAGCAGCGATTATGGTGCATAAGTACTTGGAAACTAAGGGATCAAATTGAGATAGCCTATTCACTTTATGGTTTAGGATATTAATCCATAATTTTCAAATAGAATTATATTAAACTCGATCTAGCTTGTATAATAGTTTTCTTAGATTTATGGTGATTTAGCAGCAAATTTTTGAATCAAAAAATATTTTTATTGAAAATAAACCGAAATACGTTAATAAGCAGCGATTATGGTCCATAAGTACTTGGAAACTAAGGGATCAAATTGAGATAGCCTATTCACTTTGTGGTTTAGAATATTAATCTGTAATTTTCAAATGGAATTATTTTAAACTCGATCTAGCTTGTATAATAGTTTTATTAGATTTATAGTGATTTAGCGGTAAATCATCATCGTTCGGCTTACGTACTAATGTATACAAATCACTAAAATAGATTGATTATTTCCATATCCTCAAAGAATACACTATTCCCACTTGAAAAGATTTATCATATGAACGTGTCCTACGAACGGGTGTCGTAATTACTCGTAATTACTCATATGAGAAGGTTAAAAAAGTGGATATTTATTTTTTTAGGTCAGTGCGATGTAGTTACATCCGACTTTCCGATTTCTAGTTAACCATTTTTTGATGTTATTTCAATGCATTTGCATCAAATTTCTGATTTCCCGTTAGTTAATATCTGATTTTAGTTTAATGCAGTTGCATCCAGTTTTTGGTTTTCCGTTAATTATTCTTTGAGGTTAGTTCACTGATTTCCCGTTAATTATTTTTTAAGGTTAGTTCAATGCAGTTACATCAAATTTATAATTTCCCATTAATTATTCATTTAGGTTAGTTCAATGCAGTTTCATCCATTTTTTAATGTTTCATTAATTAGTCTTTGAGATTAGTTCATTGCATTTGGATCTAGTTTCCGATTTTCCGTTAATAACTCTTTAAGGTTAGTTCAATACATATGCATCTAGTTTCTGATTATTTATGTTTTGAGGTTATTTCGATATAATTATATCCGGTTTCTGATTTCCCGTTAACTATCCTTTGAGGTTATTTCAATATATTTGCATTTAGTTTTCAATTTCCCACCAATTATTCTATGAGGTTAGTTCAATGCAGTTGCATTCGGTTTTTGATTTTATGTTAATTATTTTTTGAGTTAAGTTCAATGCATTTGCATCTAGTTTCCGGTTTCTCATTAATTATTATTTGAGGTTTGTTTGATGTATTTGCATACCGTTTTCGATTTTCCGTTAAATATTTTTCAAGGATTTGCATTCAATTTCTAATTTTCCATTAGTTACTCTCTGTCGTTAATTTAATGCAATTTGCATAAAGTTTATAATTTTCCGTTAATTACTCCTTGAGCTCAGTTATGTATTTGAATCAAGTTTCCAATTTCCTTATAATTATCAATGTGGTGTGTAATACCAACTTCTACTGATCCATCTGTAGTGTCCTTGCAAACATGACATAAAAAGTAAATTATGCTTAATTTACTATGTGGGATCATCGAAGATTATCCAGTTTTTGATTTCTCGTTAATTATTCTTTAAATCATGCATGACTCACTATGTGGAATCTTCAAAGATTATCTACGAACGGGTATTGTTATATTAATTATTCTAAAAAATATTTGCAAATATGCATAATTATTATATATTAATATTATATTGATCACTCAACCAAATTTCTTATAACGTGAAAACCTCACTCTCCATTAAAAAAAAATAACTCACTTTTAATAAAATCTTTCAACTTCATTTTTTTGTTTAATAATAGAAGTTTGATTAAAGTTTTGTGAGATTGCCTAATAAGGCGAAGTTCATATATATTGAAGTTATTTGAATAACAAGGAGTTCCCAATCATACGGAAAGAGATAAGATAAATATCATTTTAAATGCAAAACTATACTTATAGAGACATTCCCACAACATATAACCAACCTATGTTTTGAGGTTAGTTTAATGCATTTGCATCTAGTTTCTAATTTTTTGTTATTTATATTTAGAGGTTAGTTCAATGCAGTTGCATCCAATTTTCAATTCCCTTTATTTATTTTTTGAGACCAGTTCAATGCAATTGCATCCAATTTCTGATTTATCGTTTATTATTCTTTTCGATTAGTTCAATACATTTGCATCCAATTCCCAATTTCCTATTAATTGTTCTTTGAGGTCAGTTCAATGCATTTGCATCCAGTTTCTGATTTCACATTAATTATTCTGTGAGATTAATTTAATATATTTGCATCAAATTTTCGATTTCTCGTGTTTATTATTTGATAAAGTTGCATTTGCATCTAGTTTATGATTTCTCGTTAATTATTGTTTGAGGTTAGTTCAATGAGTTTGCATCCAGTTTCCGATTTCCCGTTAATTATTTCTTGAGGTTTTGCATCCAGTATATTTTTTGAGATTAGTTCAATGCAGTTGCATCCGGTTTCCGATTTCCCGTTAATTATTTTTTATGATTAGTTCAACGCATTTGCATTATGTTCCCAATTTATCATTAATTTTTTTTTAGGTTAGTTCCAGTTGCATCCAGTTTCCGATTTCCCGTTAATTTAATCTTTGAGGGTTAGCTCAATGCATTTGCATCCAGTTTCCAATTTTCCGATAATTATTTTTTGATGTTAGTTTGATGTATTTGTATCCAAGTTTTGATTTTCCGTTAATTATTCGTTGATGTTAGTTTAATGCAGTTGTATCTATATTCCGATTTTCTATTAATTACTTTTTAAGATTAGTTTAATACTTGCATTTGCATCCAGTTTTCAATTTTTCGTTAAATATTATTTGAGGTTAGTTCGATGCATTTGCATCCAGTTTTCCGTTCCCCATTAATTGTTTTTTGACGTTAGTTTCATTCAGTATTATATATATTTTAAAATATTTGTCATTATTGCTTTGCCATTATTATTTTTTTTTCATTTTCTATTATATATTTTGTATAATTGTTTTTAACTATGTTTTGAGGTAATGTTAAGGATATATTCGAAATAAGTTGGTGTTTTATCATAGATATTAAAATTGTATGATTTGTAATAGGGAATTAGTTTCTACAAATCACCTATTTTTTAGCAATTTTTTTTTTATTTGATCAAATATAAATTAGTTTCTACAAATCACCTATTTTTTAGCAATTTTTTTTATTTGATCAAATATATAAGAATTCGAACACTAAAAGTGTTTGATTCGTAGTAATAGAAAATTACCTTCTACAAATCACCTATTTTTTTAGTAATTTTTTTTATTTGATCAAATATATAAGAATTGGAAATACACTCAAACTCTCTAAATATAAGAATTAGAAATACACTCAAACTCTCCAAAGAGATTCCATGTATGTGGGATTGTAGGCTATTAGAAAATATTATCTTTCATATTAAAGTCTCACATATGATAGAAAAAAGGCTAACTCTTATATTAGAATGTCACATAGGAGAGAGAAAATCATTTTTTAAAGGTCTCTGCTTTAGTATATAGAAGATAGTAGATAAATAGATATATATCATCATCATCCATGGTATTATTTCAACATTATGAAAGATAATGATTGAGGCTCTTCATACCTCATCGTGATATATTCAACATCATTTTTTTCTCATCTGTGGTGGGCGATATTGTAAATTTAGAAAGAGACTTCTTCAGTTGATGGGACTCTTTTGAGGATTGCTCACATAGCACTTAGCTTAATAGATAGAACGCCACATAGGAAAAAAAAAAATTGTCAACCTCATACATACTCGGCTTTAATATAGAGACTTTAGAGAGAGGTGATAGATAGAGTAACAAATGTTTAACTAAAAGAAAACAAACTATTTGAGTTCGGTTGAAAACTTATGGTCACCGGCTCACTCTCGAACTAATTCTTGACCCCGCGAGGGTCCAGCTAGCTTATGGACACCATTATTCTTCCGTACACATATTTTTTGTGTGTAATATTCTCCTGATCCTTGTGATGATGAGTTTGCTCTCTCTTTCATAAACTCAGTGACCAAAGTAGAAATCCTTGCTTCAACTTCATATTTGAATAAACTTTTATTGCTCCTACGACAAAGCCATAGAGGGGTCTTAATCATCTTACTAAAATGTAAGTTAAATAGCTTATACATCTTACGTTTTTATTAACATTCTTGTGTCCTTTTGTTAATGCTTCTGTGAAAATCTGACAATACGCTAGCTAGCACAATTGTGTTAGAGCTTCGTACTTTCACTGGTGACATTTCTAGTTCTTTATTTAGACATTTTGGTTATGTTTTAGCTTTCATAAAAGAAAAATAGATGCAATCTTTAGTTGGAACTTCTTCTATATGGATGAATATCATGAACTCATGAAGCATAAATGCAAACAAAGTTCAGTAAATGTGCATTGTAGTATATACAAATGAACTATAACCAACTGCACATAGTATTTCATGTTGTATTGCGCGCATTTCTGGTAGATGTACTTCTTTTGTGTCAAAAATAAGACTTGATATTGGAAATCCGAATTGAAGGCAGCGCAGGATAGAATCGTAGTCATGTTAAAAATCCTAGATCAGGTTCTTAAGATGCGATAAAAAAAAAACAATGTACATTTTGTTTCTTCACTTTGAGTAGATTTTCAAGCATATAGTTCTGCAGTTCTGTTGGAGGCCTACCTAGTAGGGTTGCAAGCACACTTCATCATTGTACTAAGCCTAGATTTTTCATTTTCTTTTATACTTTTATGTAACTCCTCCCCTCTTTTCCTATACTTAATAAAATTCACAGCTAACTTAGCAAAAAAAAAAATTGCAATTTTGTTGTATGTTTAAAGCTGCGGGAATGACGATTCTTCTTGATTTGCTTATCTGCTATGTTATTTTACATCGATCTCTTCATGTTCAATATGTTAGAAGTACCCAAAAGGTTTGAGATTTGAGTGAACTTTTGCATGGTATTCTTAGGAAATAATGGACATAATAATGTTTTAGTGTTACTAGAAATGCAAGGTACCAAGCACTTGACCTCTCCTTACATAGCAATCCTCTAGTGTTATACTTGACTTGCAGAACGGCAATTTATGTTACATTTATGACTTTGAACATTCGCAATTGCACATCTATGTTTTATGATGTTTACAAAATGTTGAATGGTAGATGGATCAAACGTTTTACAAAGCAGCGAGAGAAGGAAATGTTGGATATCTCATGTCCATCCCCTTGAACAAAGTGGAAGAGACTCTTCTCTTAGAGTCACATATGAAGAACAACGCTCTCCATGTTGCTGCCAAACTGGGGCATACATTGTTCTGTCAGAAAGTTCTCCAGTTAGGTCCTCGATCCCTTCTTTGTCAGAAAAATGCAAAAGAAGACACTCCACTTCATGTTGCAGCAAGAGCAGGGCACTCAGAACTTGTCAATCTCCTGATAAATTATTATCAGCGACCTTTAAATGGAGTTGCTCTCACATTGGATTCTGAAAGAGGTACGCATGATACAGTTAATGGAACTGGGTCGAGCGTGGAGACTCAAAGAGATATAGAAGGTGGGGAAGGCCTACAGCCTCTCTGGATGATGAAAAACTTGGAACAAAATACTGCCCTTCACTTGGCCTTGAAAAATCGACATGCAGACATAGCATTCAGATTACTTGACTTGGAACATGGACTGGCCTGTTTTGTCAACTCTGATGGGGAGAGCCCACTTTTTCTAGCTGTTGAAGCGAACTATGATGGTGTTGTAAGGAAAATCTTAAGTCATGGATCATCATTCAGCTTCGATGGCCCAAATGGACAAAATCCCTTGCATGCTGCAGTTACTGTTAAAAGTGCTAGTAAGTTTCTTTTCTGTTACGTTAATCTGTTAAACGAATGGGAAGGTGACAATTGGCTCTGCACTACATGCCATTTACAGAACAGGTATTGGTGCCCGGCTTGTCTATTAACAACTGAGACGAGTGAATTTTCCTTGGAGAACTGAAAGAATATTGAATGAATGACGTCAACATTTACAACCAAGAGGAAACTAGGGCCATCTTCCACACTTTCGTTCCCTGAGTCTATTTAATTGCCAGATGACAGAAATTTGTTAATGAAAAAATAGTATACTATACTTTGGCAATAGAAAAGGCTAATGCAAACCTAGTATACTATACCTTGGTAAGTTGATTTTCAGTTCAAGGGTTCTAAGTAAAGTAGGTAAATGGCAATTTTTCTGTAAAACAGCTTTAGAATGAATGCAAGTAAATGTGTGTTTGTGAAATATAAATATTAAAATAATATATAGGAATAAACACTTTCAAATACCAAATAGAACAATTCTTCTTATAACTAAATCATCTCTTAGACCAAGGTTTTTTTTCTTCTTTAATGGGATTATTTTCTATTGCATGTGCTCAATAAATCTTTAGTCCGATAAGCATATATATCTGGTTTTGTTTGACACAATACTAAGGAGTTGTACTTACATGTAATGTGTCTTTCAGTCTTCATCTTCTTTTCTTTTGTTTTTAACATCTTTTTCTCTGTGCTCTTCTGTTTTGGTGCTTCAGCAAGTGCAAATCTTCTACTAGGCAAAACACCAGAGCTCATCAAACAAACAGATAAGGATGGACAGACAGCTCTGCATTATGCAACAGTACTGAATTCTCTAACTATGATACGTTTCTTGCTGAAACGAGACACATCGGCTGTTTACATTCTTGATAATAATGGCCTATCCCCTGTGCTTATTGCTGCTCATTCAGGCACTGCGTCCGCAGTTAAAGCTATCCTCAAGTTCTGTCCAGACGCCATTGAGCTTCTCAATAGGGATGGACGGAATGTGCTTCATCTTGCAGTGGATAGTAACACTTGCACTGTAGTTAGGGGCTTGTTGAAAAGGCCTGAAATACAGGAGCTTATAAATGAAGCAGATCGTGAAGGGAATAATCCTCTGCATCTGGCAACAAAGAATCATCACTATCGGATGCTGAAGGAGCTGACGAGGACCAAAAGCATTGACGTAAACGCTAAGAACAAGGAGGGCTTCACAGCTTTGGATATCTGTGAGTCTCAATGGAAACTTTCTCTCCAGCAGGTATTGGTTGCTATCGTTAGCACTTGCACTGCACATATACAGTAATACACATACGAGCAAAAGCACTCATCATTGGTGCAGTACTTCTTTTCCTTTTTCCCGCAGCAAAAATAAATTTCTTTGCATATCCAGGTTGCTGCTTACAACCAAAGCAACTTGGTGTTAGATAATGAAACATGACATATCACTGTAGCCACATTATAAATGAATCCAAGCAAAATCGTGAACTTAAAAGTTGAAATAAATGCTGGATTTTCGTAGATACGATCTCCCCACCATGGAGTGTAGAACCAGAGGATTTAATTCAATTCAGTGTATATTTACTTGATTGAATTCTAAAGAGATTACAATTGTTTATATAGAGTTTACAAAATAGGAAACAACACAATTCAGTGGCTTGAGAAACACGGGGCGCGGGTCGCGCTCTATACACACTATATCTGAGCACAGGTCGCGCCCTATACACAGAAAGCAAAACACAGCTTTCTACACTCCCCTCAAGTTGGTGCATAGATGGCAATCATGCCCAACTTGTCAACTGAGCTATCAAACACCTTGTGGGATACACCTTTGGTAAGAACATCAGCTAATTGCTCCTCAGAGGTTACAAACGGAAAACGAATAACCTCCCTATCAAGATTTTCTTTAATAAAATGACGGTCAACCTCCACATGCTTTGTCCTATCATGCTGAACTGGATTATGTGCAATTTGAATGGCGGCTTTATTATCACAATGTAAATCCATGGGCTTTTGAAGTTCGAATCCCAATTCCATCAAGACAGTATGAATCCATAACAATTCACATATTCCCTATGCCATACCTCGAAATTCAACTTCTGCACTCGATCTGGCAACAACTTTCTGCTTCTTACTACGCCAAGTGACAAGATTTCCACCGACAAAAGTAAATTATCCTGATGTATACCGTCTATCAGTTTTATCACCAACCCAATCTGCATCTGTGTATCCAACAATATCCAATGCATCATACTTTCCAAATAGTAAACCTTTGCCAGGTGCTTTTTTCAAATACTTCAGTATACAAAAGACTGCATCCATATGTTCTTCACTAGGACAATGCATAAATTGACTAACCACACTCACAGCATAAGCAATATCAGGTATAGTATGAGATAGATAGATTAACCTTTCTACAAGACGCTGATACCTGCTTTTATTAGTAGGAATGAACTTGGTCAGAATGAATGGCGAGTCCGTGATTCATCTTAATGGGTGTCTCCATCGGTTTGCAATCCAACATCCCGGTTTCAGCAAGCAAATTAAATCAAGGACATACTTCCTCTGTGAAAGTGAAATCCCCTTTTTAGACCTTGCAACTTCAATACCCAGAAAATACTTCAGTTGTTCTAGATCCTTCATTTCAAATTCCTTCGACAAATACTTCTGCAATTCATTTATTTCTTTTGGATCATCTCCTCTAACGATCATATCATCAACATACACAATTAGAGCTGTAATCTTACCATCATTGTGTTTGATAAACAAGGTATGGTCAGAATTGCTCTGTTTGTACCCAAAAACTTTCATTGATATGTAAAGTCTTCAAACCAAGCTCTTGGAGATCGTTTGCCATACAAAGATTTCTTCGGTTTACACACCTTTCCAACATCTTTGGGATGGTTCTTCACGCCTGGAGGCATATCCATGTATACTTCCTCCTCCAAGTTCCCATTTAGGAATGCATTCTTCACATCAAGCTGGTGCAAGGGCCAATCTCTATTTGCTGCAAGTGAAATTAAAATTGGATTTGTATTGATTTTTATTTCACAAAGCGAAAAGTCTCCTCGTAATCAATTCCATAACGATGTGTGTATCCCTTGGCAACCAATCTCGCCTTATATCTATCAATAGTTCCATCTGCATTAAGCTTCAAGGTAAACACCCAACGACATCCAACAGTCTTCATTCCAACAGGCATATCAATTACCTCCCATGTTACATTCTTTTGAAGGGCTTCCAATTCTTCATTCATTGCTTTTTTCCATTTTGAATATTTCAAAGCATCCTGCATGTTACTAGGAATAGATACAGTAGACAATTGATTAATGACAAGTGCATGGGTTTCAAAAAGGCTATGGTTAGACATAGAGTTAGCTATAGGGTATTTAGCATTGGCTTTGATGTCTGGTTCATATTGTTTCTTAGGAACTCCCTTACTAGCTCTTTGTGATTGTCTAGGTTCAAGACTTTCTACCCCCAACAGACTCATTAAAGGTTATAGGAGGTACCTGAGGAGGAGCATTATGATCGAGATCTTTAGTTATTGATGTAGAAGGGAAAATGTCGTGTACTACAATTTCAGATACATCCGGATCATGTGCTTGTCTCTATTATTCTTAGGATCAATTTCTGCTTTAGGAACTTCAAATCGTTCCTCCAAGTGTTCCAATTCTCTAAAGACATCATGATTCCCTTCACCGCCACTCTCCCCCTGAAGGGAAGACTGGGAAACTCCCCCTAAGTAATACGGGTCTGATTCATGGAATGAGACATCAAGAGATATATACATCTTGGCATTAATCGGATCATAACACCTATACCCCTTCTGAAACTCAGCATAACCCACAAAAATACACTTCTTCGCACGAGGATCAAGTTTACTTCATTTTGGTTGTGGGATATGAATAGAAGTTGTACATCCAAACACCCGAGGCTCCAAGTTAGGCATAGATGGGATGGACAAAAGTGTATGGAGTTTCTGATAAGGATTCTGGAACTCAATTACCCGTGAGGGAGTACGGTTGATAACATAGGCTGTTGATTTCACTGCTTCACCCCAATAGGATAAAAGTACATTCATGCCAAACAAGGAAGCACGAACAACCTCCAACAACTGCCTGTTTTTCCGTTCGGCTAAACCATTTTGTTGGGGGTACCAGAATTGGAGGTTTGATGACGAATTCCAATTAACCGGCAAAATTCAGACATGAGACCATCCACAAATTCTCCACCATTATCAGACTGAAAGACCCTGATAGATTGTTGATACTGCGTCGCCACCATTTTGTAAAAATCAGCAAACATCCCATATACATTACTTTTGTTTTTCAGTAACGACACCCACGTCATGCGACTGCAATCATCAATAAAAGTCACATAATATCTAGCTCCAGAAAATGAAGAAACTTTAGCAGGACCCCAAACATCAGAATGAATTTTCATAAAAGGAACATGACATTTATTAATACTTGGTGAATATGAAATACGGTGGCTCTTGGCCAGTTCACAAATGTCATAATGAAACTCAGACTCACTAACAACTGAAAATAACTGAGGTTGCAACCTCTTCAAATAACTTAAAGATAGATGACCTAACCTACGATGTCATAACCACACAACTTCTTTTGCATTCTCGACCCTATTAATCTGATTAGCTTGCCCCAGAAAATTCTTTTGTTTCTCGCCAGTTTCTGTCAAGTCCAGGTAGTACAATTTCCCCTTTCTAACACCATAACCAAGAATGCATTAGAATTCGAATGTCCTGAAAAACACAGAAAGATGGATAGAATGTCACAGTACATGCAAGTGCGAGGATAATTTGACAAATAGACAATAGGTTATAAGCAAGGGATGGAACAACTAAGACAGATTCAAGAGTGAAGGTTTTAGATAACTCAATAGACCCTTCTCCACTAACCGGAGTTGGAGTACCATCAGCAGTAGAAACAACGGTCTGAGGTGAAGGTCTAAGACTTTTCACAAAGTTAGGGTCATTTGTCATATGGTTAGATGCACCTGAATCAATTATCCATGTATTATTCGAAATAACCTTACCATTCATACCTGATTGCGCGACACTAGCTGAAGCATTGTCTCCATTCACAACATTATCAATGGCAGCCTTGCTTAAATTCTTTCGTGGCCTCTTCAAGAAGTCCCACTAATCAGGATAACTGATCACTTTATAACATCTCTCCTTGCTATGACCCAAATCTCCGCAAACACCGCACTTTTTATCTGCCCAAGGATTTGATTTACCTTTAGGATGGAGTGGAGGACCAGAAAAAACTGGAGGAGTTGTCTTGCTATGAACAACCAAGATAGAGGATTCAGTTGATACAGAGCGCCCCATAGCCTGTTTCTCATATTATACCTTACGAATGTAAGCATAGCTTTGTTCCAAGGAAAATTTAGGTTCTTTCCGAAGGATCTCTCCACGCACCTGATCATACTCCTGATCTAGGCCACGTAAAAACATATGAACACACATTTTGGATATCATGGATGTTTCATGGACTACAGCTTCAACACTGTTATTCTGGGATGTCACTCTCTGATCAATCTCCTAGAACATAGCCACCAATTCGTTGTAATAGGAAGGAATAAGCTAAGTCTCCCATTCCGCTTTACTTCAAAACACTTCATATTCAATTCAAAAATTCGAGTTTCATTAGAGTCATCATAGAAGGTCTTCTCCACAGCCTCCCAAATATCTTTTGCAGTAGGAAGACGAATATAACGGTTCATAAGAGAAATTTTCATAGAATCAATAAGCCAGCTTTTTACCTTTTCATTATATGTTGCCCAAACTTCATATTCGGACGAATTCATAAGCGGTTCAACCTTTGCACCAGTCAAATAACCAAGCTTTCCCCTTGCTCCAATCCGCATCCGTATGAGAGGAGCCCAAATGGTATAGTTAGACTCATCTAATGGAACAGTTTTTGGGAACGCTGAGTTGTCTTGTGGGGTGTAGTGGTGATGAATGATGCTTGAAGAATTGTTGTCAGATTCAGCCATTGCAGAAAAAAAAAAAAAAAAAAAACAATTTAGGTTTTTGAAAAAAATAAAAAATAAAACTTTGTGAGAGGGTTTAAGATTCAAGGATTCAATAATGGGTTTAAGATTCAAGGATTCAATGCAGCGGATTTCAATGGTTTGGCTCCGATACCATGTAGAACCAGAGGATTCAATTCAATTCAGTGTATATTTACTTGATTGAATTCTAAGGAGATTACAATTGTTTATATAGAGTTTACAAAATAGAAAACAACACAATTCGGTGGCTTGAGAAACACGGGGCGCGGGTCGCGCCTTGTTTAGGCTAGAGAAGGGCGCGGGTCGCGCTCAATCTACTGGACATCCCGAACGTCTGAATGCGGGTCGCACTCTATACACACTATATCTGAGCGTAGGTCGTGCCCTATACACAGAAAGCAGAATACAACTTTCTACATGGATAACATGCTCACAAAAATTCAGTTCATTCAAAGAAGTCTAACCTTAGAACATGCTCACAAAAAATTTGGGCCGTTGGATGAAAAGTTCAAAAATGACATATATAAATGGGCTACCTTGACATACTTATTCTAACATACCATCTTGACATACCCATTATATATAGGGGGGATTTCCCGCTACTGTCTAAATGACATGTGGTTGGGAAATATCCTAAAACTATAAATCCTCGGTATGAGATGAGGACTATCAAATTAGTTCTGAGGATAAGTGAGCTCGTGCTTGTCACGTGACTTTAGCGGCATGTGCATGTCATGTTGATGAACCGCCCCCAGGAGTGTTCTCCATATCGTTAGGAACTAATATAGACAGTTCCTGAACAGAAAGAAACACGAGAGGACCGGTTCTCAATGATAAGGAAGGAATCTTGGAAGCATATCTTGTAGCTTCCTCTTAGGGATAACCTTGTATCCAGAGAAGAGTTATCTTGACCAAAGGGGAAACTCACATTAGAGAGGATGCAGTCTAGATTCGGACTTCTAAATAGAGTGGACTCCTAATAGGAAAGCAGAGTCCGAGGAGGGAAGGAAACTCGCGGTGAGTTAAACCCGCCTAACCCTAGGACTCCTAATTAAGGCTTCTCCTATATAAACCGTAGGAATCCACTCCTATGAACTACGCGTAAAAGGGTTTGATTCTTCTAGCATTAGGAGATACGTAGGCAACTGCACACTGGTTCAACCCTGATTCATTATCATCCCATTCCCACCTTCACCACAGTTCTAAGTTCTACATCACACTATCCAGTTGGGGATTGTGGAATACTCAGAGAATTCCACAATATATATATTAACTTGAGGATTTACTTGGATCTTCTTTATTTTTTATCTTAATTTCAGAGGTGTATCTGGAAACGCCTTACAAAGCACAAAGCATCTAGAGCGCAACGCCGCCATCCCCATTGTATCAGGAGATTTGAGAGATCACATGATATATTTGCCCACCCCAAAGCAGACTTGGCACGAATGGCCAATGGCCTATTAATTGTTGCTACACTTCTGTGTAGTGTAACTTTCACTGCAACATTTGAAATGCCAGGTGGTTACAGAAGTCAAGAACCTCACGCAGGTGCTGCTGTCCATGGGAAAAAATTAGCATTTATAGCTTTCGTTGTCTCAGATGCAGTAGCTATGTGTTGCTCCATCACGGTGATGTTTCTCCTCATTTGGGCAGTGCTAGGTGACCCTGCATTCTTATTTCGTGCAGTTGGTCTAGCTGTTACTTGGCTCAGATACGCATTTTTTGGAACAATTGTTGCGTTTGTTACTGGCATCTATTTGGTCATACATGCGGATGCCTTGTGGCTGGCCATCCTTGTTTGTATTCTGGGTTGCAGCACCCCCTTCCTAGTTAGCTTGTTGCAAAACCGCTCTTCTCTTTCCACCCGCTACACTAAGGTATCAAAGAAGAATAGGACATAGCGACGTTAACCTAACAAACCACTAGCTTTAGTGAAAAAATCAGCCCAGTTTGATATATCTGTATGAGTTCAACTAGATTACATGTATATATGCAGTTGTATTTTGGCAGTTTATAATTGTATGTTCCTATATAAACTTTAGTGTTTACTATTACGGTAAGATATGTTTCTCTTATCTGTTCCCTTGGTAATGACAAGACTCTCATTTAAATCTTCCTATGGTGATTGTATCATGCAGTTGTATTCCAAAACTCAACTAGCCCTGATTATTGAGATCATTAGCATGGCGATCTATAATTCCATACACTAAAGTTCGCACTTAAACTGTATGTTTAGAACTTTTGATTGGAATGAATGCCAATTGCCAATGCACTAAACGTATAATAAGCGCCATATAGCTTACTGTTTTTCTTTAGTTGAGAGGAATGAATGTATAACACAGAATCAGCTATGTACACATTATTAATTACATAAAACTAGGTTCAAAATCCTGATTCCGGTCTTTATTAGCCTAAAACCCGTTGACTTTATGAATTACGTCTAAAGCCCACCCGGTTTTTAAAAATGCGAAATAATGGTTTCATTTTCGGTAAGTCGCAAGAAAAAACCAACCGTACCATATTTGTTTTTTCAAAATGTCGTATATACCCTTTTACGGTATTTCTTATTCATTTCTTCAAAATTCCAAAATTGAACACATTAAAATTCAATTCTAATGACAGAAACGAAAGAAGAAGAAGAAGAAGAAAAGAGTGTCATCCAATTAGACGAAAAAGTAAAAGAAGGAGACTTCAAAGAATTAGAATATTTGTTTTTCAAAAAAAATTGGTCATTCCATTCCTTTAAAATCTCAACCTTTCACTTTCGATCTTCAAAACCCACCAACACATCTATTAGCAGTATCAAAAAACCCTCCAACTCTATTTATCGCTCATTCTCAAGGTAAAACTTTTTATTTATTGTGAATTAGGGTTTTATCTTATTAATTGAATTGCAATTTTCTATAGTTTTATGTGGCGAGAACTAAGGATGTTATCGAAGGGGCGAAAGAGAAAAAGGGTTGTTGTATTAAGGAGATGAGTGTTGTTGATGTACAAATTGGTAGAGTTCATATTGTAGCTGTGTCCAGAGATTGTTCGACATTGGCGGCTTGTGTTGGTGCGAAGATTTACTTCTTCGAGATTGAGTCACTTTTGAATAAGGTATAATGTTGTTGAAATTTTAAATTTGTTGTTGTTGTTTTGGATTTTGTGGTAATTATTTTCCTGTATTTGTGACATATATTAGATTGAAAAATTAGGCAAATGCATACTTCCGCGGTGCTAGATACAGTTAGATGTGCTCGACACTAGCTGAATGTTTCAATGCATGGATCACTAAGGAGTGTTTCCTGTCTATTACTCCTATGCTTTTTGGAATCATGGAAAAGATTATGGAAATGAGTTGGAACAGATTGGAGGAGTCTATGAAATGGAATTCCATTTTATTATGTCCAAAAATAGAGATAGTATTGGCTAGCAAGGTTGAAGCTGCAAGGACTTTGAGGGTTGTTAGATCCAATGAAAATCAGTTTCTAGTTCATAGGGACGTTATTCATTCAGACTTGGGATATTTTTCTCGACAATGACTTACGTGGTAGTGGAGCTTTTCAAAGCTCAGGGGGTGCGACCGCCCCCACACACACACCTATAGTTCCATCTATGCATTCAGTTGATTTGATGAATAGAACATGTACTTGTAACTATTGGCATATCGATAATTTCCTTTGCATACATGTTATCGCCTGTATTGGTAGTAAGGGTGGTGATGAAGGATATACGATGATTGTGTTTAGGAAATGTTATGGCTACATTGATAAAGGATATACGGTGATCGCGTTTAGGCAATGTTACTCACATTTTATCAAGCCAATTCTGAATGGTTTTATGCCAAAATGTATACTTGATTTTCCTGTGGTTTATCCATGTAGTCCGAAGATTGATCCTGGTAGACCCAAGAAGAAAAGAATTGAAAGTACCGGTGTGATTCGTTAGTTTGAGATCAATTTTGATGTTCTTGGCAAACCATATTTTTTTTTTGTTATCTTAATTGAGATTTTTAAGTTTGGTCTTCTAACATTTGTTAATGAGAAATTGATACTCATTGTATACTTTTATTGAATGTTGATACTTATTTGAGATTATTCGCTAGTCGGTTTGTTTTATTTTTCATTTGTTATAATAAAATTTCATAGTCTATGAAATAATTCATGTTGCAGTCGTTATTGACAGTGCAATATTCATGTTGCAGTCGTAATTGAGAGTGCAACATCCATGTTGCAGTCGTAATTGACAATGCAACATTCATGTTGTTATAGGAGTTGAGAGTGCAACATCCATGTTGTAGTCATCATTGAAAATGCAACATTATTCATGTTGCAGTCGTAATTGACAGTGCAATATTCACGTTGTTGTAGAAGTTGAAAGTGCAACATCCATATTGCAGTCGTCATTGACAGTGCAACATTCATGTTGCAGTCGTAATTAACGTACAATGCAACATTCATGTTGCTGTAGGAGTTGAGAGTGCAACATCTATCCATGTTGCAGTGGGATATTGCACAAGAACCATGCATGAGACTTACTTTGTTTGAACCCATCTCTTTTAGAGGAGACTTCTCCTTTTAAATTGAGTGTTTTTGTCTTTGGAATCATGTACTCATAATGCAGACAAAGCTAAACCCATTTGTTGGAAACTTGGAATTTAGGAAGCAACTAGCTGAGGTATTCAACATGAACAAACATAGGATACTAGCATTTAAGAACAAGCCACCACCAGCTGTTTGTGACCGCCGATAATTGTAAACGTCGACAATTGGAAGATTCTTTTAAAAACATGGATGTTACACAATTGTAAGCACACAGTACACCTGATAAACGATATTACAAAAATAATGCTATATACACATATAAAATAATCTTGGTAGATTTGAACCACCATCCTCTTGGGATTCTTCTCCCAAGTGCTCTACTTTTTTTTAGCTAAATATCCATTCTTTTTATGTTAACTTCATCGATCACGACAATACTTAGAGTGCATTTGAATCAAAAGTAATTAGTGCATATATAGCCATTAAGTTCTTTAACATTCAATTCGTATATGAGTGCACGTAATCTCAATTATTTGATGTCAATGTAACAATGCAACATCCATCTTGCAGTAGAGGTGACAGTGTAACATCTATGTTGTAGTGGTAATTGACAGTGCAACATTCATATTGCAGTGGGAGTTGACAATGGTTGTTGCAGTAGTAATTGACTGTGTAACATCAATGTTGCAGTAGTAATTGACAGTGCAATATCCATATTGCAGTAGGAGTTGACAGTGGTTGTTGGAATGATAATTGACTGTGCTAAAATACATCCATGTTGTAGTGATAATTGACAGTTTAAAACAACATATTAAATCAAACAACAAGCATCAATAGTTAAGTTTCATATTCATCTAAATAAGAAACAAGTTCATTCAACCAAAGCACAAAATAAAACTGAAATCAAATAGAGAAGAGAGAGAGAGAGAGAGAGAGAGAGAGAGAGAGAGAGAGTTTTAGTTTCTCACCTTTGTAGTAGTTGGTTCTCTTTTGTTTTGAGTAGATCTCGGTTTTTATTGCACAAAATCAGTGGAATTGTCATTAATTTCGAATTTCGAATTTCCATGTTACACACTTCAAACTTTCAATTCAATTTGGGGGAAGGGTTTGTTTTTTTTGTTTTCAAACTATTTAGATTTATGTTTGGAGAAGATGGGGTGATGGACAAATTTGTAATATTACCAATAAATTGACGGGCTTTTGATATAATTAAAAAAGGTTGTGTTTTTTTATCCAAAAAAGGTTGTGTTTTAAAAAGTTGACACGGTTATACTCCAAAGAAATTAAAAGGCCATTTGATCCAACGGTTATTAATTAGCTAAAAAGTTGACACAGTTATACTCCAAAGAAATTAAAAGGCCATTTGATCCAATGGTGGAACACAATAGAATCAAAGCTTAACATTTTGTCTGTGTATACTAGGATAGATTTGTGAGATAGAAAATGGCAGGCGCCACATCGGCACTGTTTCTTTTAGATATACAAGAACGTGTTTTAGTCTGGAGGGATTACCGTGGTGATGTTTCTATTAGTTTTTATGGGGTTTGATCCAACATACTTAACATGGTTACTATGTCTCGAATTGAAGAATAATTCTTCTATCATTACCTACAAAAAATTAGCTTTTACCCCTAGCCTAATGGGAGCTGGGTGGTGGAGTTGTTGGAAGCTCTTAATAATCAATAATGCTACACCAACCCCACTCATTTGACCTACTATTTGAACTTACTAATGTATCAAAAGACCAAATTATTGATTTACATAGAGATACGTGTCAATGTGCATTGCAATGCAAACCAACGTTATCCAAATAGTGAGTCGCAATGGTAGTTCTAAAAAGTAGGTCTGTGTAGCACTACTCCTTAATAATTAGTTCTTGAAATGTAGATTGAGTTGGGGGAATACTATGAGAAACAAATTCTGTTAAATTTTGAAAACGGGCCATTTTGTATTGGGCCCCCAAAAAAATTCACATTCCTCATTCTCAATCCCCTCTCTAGCTCTCTAATTATTGGGAAAAAATAAATAAATAAAAATAAAAATTGGAATAGAGAAAAAAAAAATTTGTTGGTTCTATATGTTAACACTAATTTAATAGTGTTTAGAGGATCAGGAATCATATATATTATTTCACATTATATAAAGAATGTAAATAATGAATCAATAAAATTGTACATTGATCCATAGCAAGAGTGATGTGTTGAATCCAATAACAAATAGCAAATCACCATTTATATTCCAAACTTTTAGTTTCTTTATTGTGTTAATTGTTGTTGTATTGAAATATGGGGTTTCTATATGCTTTTATAAAGGACGGAGAGAGGACGGTGGTTACTTCCAAGTCTTTTTATCTCTCATTTCCTATAATAGGTGAAATAGAAAATATAACATTCTTCTCTTAATTAGCCAATGCAATTAAGGCACGAGTAATAGAATATTTACTTAGGACTAACCCACACATCAATTTAGAAACCGAAAAACTAGCTATAAAGTTTTGACTTGTTGACCACTTTATGGAGGATATGATATAGTGGTTTTTGGACTATTATATCATATCTTACACTATATCTATTGACTCCAACAAATAATTGGAGAAAGATGAACTAGACATGGAAGATGAAAGGGCAAAATATCAAAATGGTGTGATTGAATATGAGTTTGTATTATTTGTTACTATTTTTTGTTTTAGTTATTTAATTAGATAAGTTTTTGAGTTTTGGAAAAAGAAAATATGATTTGGATGCCACATAGGACATGGAGTCCCAAAGGAGTTAGTTAGGGGTCTGAATAGAAGTATATAACTGCTCTTTTATATATATATATATAGGCGACTACAACACATGGCCCAGCACAAACAAAAGTTGTGAAGTCATCTCTTATTGGCTGGATTGGAATGACGTGGCAGAAAATAAAAGAATTAAATAACACCAAGAAACCGCGAGAAAATAAACAAATTCTTCTCTTCTCGTTTCTTTCTCCTCATATCCCTTCCTTTCTGTTCTAACATTTTAATGGTGAAGAACTAGAAACCATTAAAGCTGAAAAAGCTACCATGTTTTTGTCACCAACTTGTCCAAGAAAAGAACACTAAACAAAAGCGTCATATACCATTTGTTGAAGCAACTCCGAATTCATATTTTCAACACCCAACATTGTTTTTGTACAATTTTCATCTTCGGTATTACTTATATCAACTTCTCCACATTTTAAACGAAGAAACGAATAAGACAAATTTGTGGGTTTTGTTGGGGTTTTGAGTATGACACTAGTTGTGGGATTGAGATGGAAAATGGGGTGGGTCTATCGTTAGTCAGAAAAGTATAAAAACAGCAGATTGTTTTGGATAAAATAGAAGAGCAATTATTGAAGAAAAATTAACTAGAGCCTGTCTTCTTGACTATGTAAATAAGAGATTAAATCCTATTTTCCAATAATAAAATCCTCAAATTGTAAACTTTGTAACTTCAATATGCTTTCATTTTGATCTTCAAAGTCCAATCCTAATAAACGATCACAAACTTATAAGCATTGATAATACTTTGGTATTTCTTCTCCACCAACACATTTTATTGGTTTTTTTTCTTGTTTTGTAGAAGAGGAAGCAGGGGTGGGGAATCGGGGAAATGAGGAGAGGGAAACGAGAAGAGAAGAGAAGAATTTGTTTATTTTCTCACTGTTTCTTGGTGTTATTTCATTATTTTATTTTCTGCTATGTCATTCCAATCCAGCCAATAAGATATGACTTTGCAACTTTTGTTTGTGCTGGACCATGTGCTAGTTGTAGGCGCGCCCATATATGTGTGTGTGTCGTTAATCAATCGCTATGTGTCACACCCCGAATTTTGACAAAATCGGGAAAACAATATTTGTTCCCGACTCTTCGATTTTCGAGGTGTGATGCACTCTCAACTTCCAAAAACCCAACATCAGTTTAAATATACGGATATATAATTAAAAACAAATAAAAAATTCAAATAAACAAAAGTCATCTTCATTACAAAAATTCACAATTATGATTAGATTACAAATCTCCTTTCAATAACTCTTTAATTATAATTACAAATGAAAATACAAAAAACATTGTCTCAACTGAAAATATATTTCACCTCAAGGGAAAACAAAACATATCCTGAAATGTGACACTAACGCAAACCACAAGCAGCAACCAACCTTCTTCAATACTACACCTGTCAAGACTTATCAACTATGTTCATTTAATGAACACACCCGATAAGCAAACATGCAAATCGGGTCAGCATTATAAACAATGCTGGTGTGAGTAGCCCAAAAAAATACAAATTATACTTATACATATATATACACAATCCATAAGGCAGTTAGTTCCTCCTCGAGGCGCCTTAACTTCCAACGACTAATACAACATTCTTAATTACAATAATTAAGGCAGGTAGTTCCTCCACTGAGGCGCCTTAGCTTCCAATTCAATAATAATAAGGTATTTAGTTCCTCCACTGAGACGCCTTAACTTCAAACCCGTACTAGATCAACTGTATCTAATAATAGAATAACCAAACTAACACTTACTCTATACTTACATTGGTGTAAGCCAAATCACAGAGTGAGTCACACCTGCATAAATAATCAATTCAACCCACCCTTCTGCAAAACCTTTGTGAATGCAACATAAATTACCATAAAACAAACATATCATACACATAATTCCAATCATCTCATTGAACCAAATTTCACAACCACCATCAATCATTTATTATAGATTTAACGTACACTTTGATATATTATCACAATTATTGTTTAGAGTTTCTTCAAGTGTCTCTATAATCACGTCATCTTTATATCTTACCTAGTTTCCCTGGCTACCACAATCGTTTCCCAAAGCCGAACATGTACATCCACATGCCTCCCCTCACATAATGAACCACTTTGTGCGCGGCTACCCTAAGCGGGATATCGCATACCAGGTAACCCTCACACGAAAGCCATTATGTGAGTACTGCCACTATTCGGCATAAAATATCGCGCGTCTCGTTCTAGTTTTGCGAACGGAATAATCAAACCACTATTCGGCTACGCCAGAAGGTCATTCAGATTCACTAAAACGCCAGAAGGGTCAATCAAATTACTTACGCCAGAAGGGCCATTCAAATTCACTGAAACGCCAGAAGGGCCAATCATATCACATACGCCCCTCACATAATGAACCACTCCGTGCGCAGCTACCCTAAGCGGGATATCGCATACCAGGTAACCCTCACACGAAAGCCATTATGTGAGTACTGCCACTATTCGGCATAAAATATCGCGCGTCTCGTTCTAGTTTTGCGAATGAAATAATCAAGCCACTATTCGGCTACGCCAGAAGGGCCATTTAGATTCACTGAAACGCCAGAAGGGCCAATCATATCACATACGCCCATCACAAGGGCCAAATCACATGAGTTGTGGTAGCTAGGTTCTAGGATTTTCGTTACGTAATTTATTCAAGTGTCATACATTTATATCTTATAATCATTTCACTATATCACGTGCATGTCAAATACATTATTGCACTAAGCCAAATATATTTAGAATTATCTCAATATATCTCATAACAACTTTCATTCTTTCACGTGCCAATATATTATTGCACTAAGCCAC
Source organism: Coptis chinensis (assembly GCF_015680905.1). NCBI lineage: Eukaryota > Viridiplantae > Streptophyta > Magnoliopsida > Ranunculales > Ranunculaceae > Coptis > Coptis chinensis. The sequence goes on from NC_141459.1 coordinate 97,750,734, forward strand.
AATCCCGTGGGAAAATATCCACAAATACTATACTACCTCATAGTAGCATCTCACATATATAATAATGGAACGTTTATATCAATTTCTCCAAAAATATTGCATTTAATATATATATCCCAACATATCATATAATGTCACAAGTTGCTCCAAACATATCGCATAACGTTTTTATAGCGTTTTAGGAATATTACGTCTCCGAAAATTTCTTTCTCGTCACGTGTCAAAAATTGCACAATATCAACGTCAAATCTTTCTTAGATAATGACGACCAAATTTATACAAACTTCCCCAGCATTTTAGCATTTAATTTGTCCATATAATTTACAACATAAAATGTAGCACAATTAAACAGACAAAAGTCCACAATCAAAGCCCAAAACCAAAACCCAGAAGTCTAAACATTTAAAGACCCCATTTGGATCTATTTTAAATTCATATGGACCGGTCCAAACAAAGATAGAACTGGCCCAAACAAAAGAAATGAAACTGTCCCAAAAACTTAAACTGAACTGGCTTAAAACACAAATGGGTTCGGCCCAAAGAATAAATGAAATTTGCCCCAAAGACTAAACTGAAAAAGGCCCAAACAACTAACTTATTTCGGCCCAACCAAACAAAAGAAACTAGCCCATTGAACTAAACCAAACTGGTCCGGCCCAAGCCCAAGCGAATTAGAGTTAGAATAGGTGAGACTGGGAGCACCGGATCCAAATCTCGGTCATCCCCTCCACCAAACCAGCTCGCATCCGGCCACTGCAAACCTCCACACACCACCATCCAAAAACCAACCGAAATTAATCCCCATAAAAAACCAACAACATTTAATAAAAGCAAAATCCTCAAATCATTCAATCCATATTCTTCATCAAAACTAGATCTAGAATTTTCGACCTCCATTAATGGCTTCTTCGAGCTTCGACAACCCCCACCCAATCCAGCATTCAATCCCCTCAATCAATCATCATAACTCATCTAAAACAACAATATAACCCACCAAAACAAACAACAAAAATTTAAAGAAGTACAAATTCGAGCTCGCGCCTCCATTAATGCCTATTCAAAGCTTCAACAGAGCTTCAACAACCCCACCCAAATCCGGCATTCAAACCTCCTAATACAACCAATCAGACATCCAACTAACACACCACATATTAAACACAATAAAAGTTTAACAAATATACAGAGATGATCTCTCTGTCTTACGCCACCATTAATGCTTCTTCAAGCTTCGCCAACACAATAATTTTAATAACTAAGAGCATCAAACCATATATAACAGTAATCAGTTTAACAATTTGGCAAGTTTAACACTTCAGCGTGATACAAAAAATATCGAAAGAAGAATAAAGGCATCACAAAGAAATTGAGCAGAAAAACTCGGCAGTAAATGTTTTTATTCTAAAACTCTAGTTTTGATGAAAAAGAAAAACATAACTACTCACCTGTATCGCGAAAAACGTATCTAGAATATGAAAGAAAAATCGAGTCCGCGCCAGCTAGAATACGCATGATCTGTGCTCCGTTTTTCTTTGTTTTAACTTGTCTAGTTCTAATGAAAAATTAGTTTTTCTTAAAAACCTCCATTTTTGAAAAACCATCCATTCTAAAGAATTCTGCCATATTTCACTTTAAGAAATTTTCTATATTTTCTCCCATAAATTTCAGAATTATTCTCTCCATGTTTCCTTATTAATACAATCTCTACACATTATTTTAAAACTTAAAAACTTTCCTATTAAATCATTTTTCAAACCAAACAAACTATTTTCCCTCTTTTTTTCAAAAGGTCAAACATACATATTCACTCAACTTAACTTAAGACTTAGTCAATATTATATTATTATTATTATTATTATTTTGCAAAATAATTAATTTTGGACATTTAATAAAATGAGGGTGTTACAGCTATACACATTTCAAAAGAATCTCGTCCCAAGATTCGGAAGTAAGGTAAACTATACGAACAAATAACGTTGGTTATTAACTTAGAACCTACACAAGAATATACAGAGATATTAAACTTAAGCAAGATAACTTTGATATGAATTATTTTTAAATAATTCCAGAATATATGTCCTCATGCCATTACAAAATCTATTATAGTTTAACTGCCTATATTGAAACAAATTATTACTGTCACTTAAACACAAAACAAATATATCGCTTCTCATTAGCATGCAGTTTCTTGACACGTAGCAACCTCTAAGAAAAAGTAATATTATACTTAAACAAATCAATAATGTGAGGTAAGTTCATCCCTGCATAAAATATTATGGAGTTTTTCATTATCAAACACAAAAAAAAATTAGTGTCCTAACACACTTAAAACAAAATCAATCATGTCATTGAAACTACAATAAAAATCTCAAACATTTTAATTAAGTGTACTCCTGTTTCCTATGAGTCAATTCGAAAGGGAAACATCGAATTAAAAATACAAACAATAATATGAATCAATAATATTCACTACTCTAAACACCAATGTATCATCATCAATAACGCATTAAAACACTCTTATTTAATTTTACATCAATTTTTTTCTCTTATTATCATGGATGACAATCTAAGCAATGGACATACTACGCATTTCATAAGAGAAATTGAAACAACAAAATGCATATAATTTGTAGTTTGTTTCATGACTGCTCACACCATAGGTCATTCATTCAGATGCATTTAGAGTCCACTGGATTTGTCTTTCTTTCTTTCTTTCTAGATTAGTAGTCCATTGGATTTGTCACCATTGGTCACTCATTCAGAGTCAATTTTGAACTATTGAGCATTGGCAACATCCATTGAGAAAGTTCCACAACTAACTTCATAAAATATAAGAAACAGAGTATAGATTTGATGTTATATTTATATGCTATGCGTTTCTAGATCCAACTGCTGCAACACCTACTATATATATCAGGGCACTAAAACAAATCAGCAACATTAGAAAAAGTTAACTATCAGACGAAAAGAAAGATTCCTGACCTGAACCAAATCCACAAAGATCACGATATCATTGAACAAAATCTTCAAAACACAAAGATGCCATCACTTACTATTCATATACAAAAGAATGTATGCCCCTACATATTTAATCTTCCAAAAAGAATATGATTCCTACATATTTTGTCCATAAAAAAGAATCGGAATTCTATATATTTAATCCACCAAAAAAAATGGCAGCGTCTTTTCGTCCTCGATCGTTCCCTTTTCAACCTCAAAAGTACGTTTTTCCTCCTCGATCATTCCCTTTTCAATCTCAAAAGTGTTTTTATCTGTTGCAAACATGAACATGTAAAATAGTTTTAGTACACAATAAATTGAGTTAGAAACTTACTTGTAACAGTCGAGAGAAAATAATTACCTTAAAATCACATCTTCTCATTGTTGTTTAGAATGTCAATATGGTCATGTCCCAAGTTTTCAACAGTCTCATCAGTAGGGGCTGCATATAAAAATAGTTAAAATTAGTACAAATCTATGAAAAAAATAGTGTGGAATGCCCACAAAGTACTTACAAGGCATAAATAAGTTTGCTTGCAGCTTTGGATTTTTTGGACATCTTCGTCTATCATGCTCTGTGCTTTTACATAAGACACACTTCCTTTTCTTTTTATTCGAAGCTATCTCAATAGCGGGCTTCCACCTCTCATTGTTATTACCTTTCTCCTTCCTCGTGCCACCCTTCGGTCTTCCTTTCGTTTCAGAGATAACTGGATCTAATATTGGCATTTGTCATGATCCCTTAAACACAAGTCCTTCTTGATGGTTCTGGGCACTTGAAGTCTCGACATTTTTTGCAATCTTAGCAATTTCATCACGCTCATTTAAAATATTGAGAAAGAGTCCTTCAATTCCCACTAATGCCATCTTATACAATTTTTCATCTTCGGAAGCAACACACCACATTTGGGTAGATCTACGACATAGATGACTTAGCCTAAATGCTTTAGGACAACCATGAACACCATGTAATGCTTGTTCATCCATTCCTCTAAATAAGTTAGCTCCTTTGGTCCATCTCTTCAAAATGTACGGTGATGGAATTTTATCCACATCATGACGAACAAATATTTTCAAAACATGTCTACATAGTATGTCTGTAAACTCGAAGTGACCGCATTCACAAGACACCGTTTCTTTCTCTTTGTTCCACTTCACGACATATTGATGACCAGAAACAGCAAGCACAGAAGTAACCATGTTAGTGTCACAAACTCCATCCCATATTGGTTCACTAGCTTTAAGTTTATCCACCAATTCCAATTGGATACGAAACTTGTCGAACATATTCCGAGTATAGACACTTGCTGCATGTTTTAATAGCAAGTTGTGTTCACTGACGATTCGATCCTTATGTTCTGAAACAAAATCCTCGTCACATTCATTCCGACCTATCCTTTTTAAAGCTTTATCATATCTATTAACAAAATCACCCAGACTAGTTCTATAGTTTAGAAACTCATTAAAGAAGGCATTGACCCCCTCACTACGACCTGTCGTATTCATACCAGCAAAAAATGTACGACGATGATATATAGGTGCCCAACATTCTCTTATATCAAACAAACCCTCAAGCCAAGGATTCTTAGTCAACTTAAATTCTTCCATCAAGCTTTTCCATATCCTTTCAAAGTCTTCAACCTTATATGTAAAGTGAATGCATTTCTCCAATCCATTCTTAAACTTTGAGTTTTTGAAATAAACATGTCCCAACTTTTCACCAAATTTCTTTTTAATATGCCAAATGCATAGGCGATGTTTCGTATTAGGGAAAACCTTTTTCACAGCACCACACATGGCAGCATCTTGATTAGTGATGATGGAGGTTGGATGTCGACCACCCATTGCTTCAACCCATGTCTTGAACAACCAATAAAAAGTAGCCTCTATTTCATCGTGAAGAAGTGCACATCCAAATTGTATAGATTGGTAATGATGATTGACACCGGTAAAAGGGGTAAATGACATTTTGAATTTGTTTGTCATGTATGTGGTATCAAATGTTACAACATCACCAAATTGTTCATACGCCATACGAGATCTTGGATCAACCCAAAAAAAGTTTGTTGCTCTTCCTTTTTGATCAACTTGCATGTCATAAAAATATTGAGGATTTTCTCGATACTTCTTTTGAAAATAGTTAATAACTGATTGAGCATCACCTTCCCCTAGTCTTTTTCTGATTTCCCTTGTTGTCCGCAAAGTGGTTCCAAAGAATCTCGTCGCCATACCCAAATTGGTCACCTCCAAAAATCCAAGGAACCTTAGACACTCGCATATTCTCCCTATCAAATCTCTCAGTCAAATCCTTAGCAGCAACATGCATATTCCTATTAGACGGCAAATGGTGTCTTTTAATTGGTGTAACAAAATTATGGTTATGTCCCTTTTCATAGACAGAAACTTTCCACTTCTTAATTTCCTTCATGTACAATATCCGCATGCTTGCCAAACAAGCGTTTTTTGACAGTGGAACAACTACGAGCTTTTCCCTTGCGATTGACGTTGTGTTCCTTCTTATGAGTTCCCTCACGTGAACATACAAACAAGACATTTGTCACTTCATCCACGCGAGATTGAGTTTTCTGTGATGATTTTATTCTAATGGTAAATCCCTCTTGTCGATCATATTCTTGATAATATTCCTTCGCTTCATCAATGGAATCAAAAAGCATGCCCACTTGTGGCTCTTTTTGGTTTTCAACCTCTGTAGGACTCGAAGTATTTCTGTCACCATTTTGTGGCAAGTCATTTCTCTGACTTTGATTTTCATATCTGTCAACTTCTACCAAATTCAAACTTTCTCACCTTATTTCATTTGAAACTTCAGAACTAACATGCTCCACCATTTGACCACTTCTGATAGAATCTGAAACAATTTTAGTTGGTAAAGTCAATGAAATGCGTTTAAAGTCTACAAAAAAACTGAAATTTCAAAACTTTGGGTTGAGAAATTTCTATACTAAAAATGTAGAACAACATGCTGGAAAAAGAAAAATAGAAGATGCAAGTAGCATAGGAAGAAACAAAATATTTCATAATATAATTAAGAGAATGAGAAAAACTTGTAAAAACTACCTTATCCCTCTTAAAACTCTGTGTCTTATTCCTCTTTGAGCAAATAGAGAAGAAATGGGACAAACTTGTCTTCGTTGAAGTATTGCTATAGGGTGAATTATGAAACCAAAACAGAGAAGGGATTTTTTGACGGAAATGTTTTTGGCGAAAGAAAAGTATTTAGGCTGGTGAAGAAGAGGATTAGAGCTTCTTCTCTCTCTTTCTCCCCAACTCTCGTATTCTGTTTTTCAGAAGAAAATAAAAGAATTCCAACCCGGGTTTAATTTATTGTTGAACCGGGTTTAACTCAAAAAACCGGTTTAAAAAATTGCTCTCTCAGTTCTTTCCTAACCGTTAGGTCTGTAATGATCCAGTGGCCCAGATCTTGAGTGACTTTGTGTGTCATTTTTATATGTCCCTAGATCCCCTCCCATAAATAATAGTCTCACATGATGAAGCTGCACTCCAATTGATAGAGTGGGCTCTCACCCATCAAAGCCCCGACCATTTTTGAGTTAAAATCTCACACCATACATGTAGAGCACAGAATTGACAGAAAAGAGAAAACAAAAGAAAATTGTGTCACACAAGTCCAGATTGTGGGGAGTGCCACCATTTTATTTGTACTGTCATCAGGAAGTGTGTTCTTCAGGCCATGCATGGAGGGGTCCAGCTAGCTTATGGGCACCATTATTTTTCAGTACACTACATATTTGGTTTTTTTCATTTACGCCGTGACCAAAATAGAAATCCTTTCTTGCTTCAACTTCATATTTGAATGAACTTTTAGTGCTCGTTCAACCCTTCAAGCCATAGAGGGTCTTAATTATCTTACTAATAAAATGTAAGTTATATAACTTAACATTTTATTTTTTTTAACGTTTCTTTTGTGTCATTATATTATTAATGCTTATGTGAAAATCTGATTATTAGAAGCTAGCAAAATTATGTTGGAGTTTCATACTTCCACTAGTGACACTTCTAGTTATTTAGACGTTTTGGTTATGTTTTAGCTTTCATATATATAAAAGAAAAAAAAGAAGTAATCTTTAGTTGGAACGTCTTCTATATGGATGAATATCATGAACTCGTGAAGAATAGATGCAAACAAAGTTCAGTAACCGTGCATTGTAGTATATGTAAATGAATTATTATAACCAACTGCAGATGCATAGTATTCATGTTGTATTGCACGCAATGTGGAAATTATGTACGTTCAGAGTCCAATGTTATTATGTTAACCATGTATGAAGTCCAGATGAATAGATGATACTTGTTAGAGAAACAAAAACAGGAGATCAAAGTCCCATTTCTGGTAGATGTACTTCTTTTTTGTGTAAAAAATAAAACTTGAAATTGGAAATCCGAATTATCCAACCAATCAATTTTCCCTGAAAGTCAGGATAGAATCGTAGACATGTTAAAAATCCTAGGCCAGGTTCTTAAGATGCGATGAAAATGTTAACTCGTAGAGCTTTTTTATTCTGTTTTTCCCTTCTTACTCTGTACACAGGCGAACACTCCTATATAGCTCATGGAAGGAGCTATATATATTAGCATAGATGGAGACAAGGGGGGGGGTGGGGCAGTCGCCCCCCAAAGGTTTTGAAGAACTATTATATTCTATGTATTATCAGTATGAATTTTTTTGAATACGTAGAGGTTTGCCCCCCTCAAAATAAGTTTAAATATTTTACTACCACCCCCTCATAATTTTTGACTATGTTTTTTAAACGTGAAACCACAACATAATCTTCTTATAATAGGTGTAGGAGCGCCATATCAAACCCAAGTGTTTTATCATTAATCTATTCAAGATTCCTTTACCAATGGGCATCATTTTTGAGTTGAAATTTTCATGGGTACAATTGATTCACAGCTGCAAGAATTAAATCACAGGTTTAAGGAGGATGTAATGAGATTGTTTATTCTTAGCTCTGCTTTAGATCCCAGGAACAATTATAGATCATTCAAAATTAATGATATTTGCGAGCTGCAAATAATTATTATCCGATGGATTTCACCGAGCAAGAAAATTTTCATTTGAGATACCAGTTGCAAAACTATGAGAATGACATTCTCATACACTCTGAGTTTCAAAATTTGTCACCCATTTCCAAGTTGTGTTAAGTTTTGATAGAAACAGGAAAGTCAACAATTTATCATCTTATAGATAGACTGATTCTGATTCGTCTTGTGTTGACTTTACATGTTTCAACTGCTACATCGAAACGTGCATTTTCAGCGATGAGGATTGTAAAGACCAGGCTACGTAATAGGATGAAAGATGATTATCTAGCAAATTATTTGATTGTGTTTATTGAGAAAGATATTGCTAGACAATTTGATAAAGATTCTATCATAGATGCTTTTGATGTCTTGAAGAAAACTCGGCGAGAGCGGCTTCAAATGCCTGACTTGGCTACTTGAGCTCCTTGTTCGATCTTTTTTGTATTGGAGGATATAGGCTAACAAACCAATAGGTTCTTTTTGTTTGTAAATGTGGTATGTGGATACAAGTGATCATGATTAATTGTATATCCTCTTTGATTTTGCAATCATACTTTTTTATGACAAATATATGTATGCAGAAACTGTCATTCCAATTGTGGTGTTGTTTACTTACTGTCCATTACTATAGACAATGTATAAGTCATTTTATGGTTAATTTATATGTACAATATATAATTTATATGTTGGACTATAGTGTAGCGTGAGTGAATTTGTAGTAGAAGAATGAAAAAAATATAAGTGGTGAATTTGGGTTAACTAGTATTACCATATCCCCCTCCCCCTAGATGAGCCAATTAGGATTTTTTTTTTTTGCGTACCTGGGGGGAGACCCTAATTTCCCCCCTAGGGGGGGGGTCCTAATTGGCTCATCTGGGGGGATGTGGTAATTTTTGTTTTCAGGCCTTGATGTGGTGATGACCATAGTTGTTATACTTACTTACAAACCATCTGATCGGATATGCCAATTCAACGATTTGGCTTAGTTTTTTGGAGACGAAATAGCATGAGAGTACACGTAATATATGGAATAGACCTCTTAAAACAGTCTATATAAGTGACTGTGGGGAGCTTAAAGTGGCCAAGCCTTTGCTTTCTCCTAGTCTGCCTTGATTGTTCCTTTTCGAGATCCATGGGGTATGTTCATAATTTGAATGTTTTACTTCATCTACTAATACATTTTGTTATCCCTTGTTAATTACATGGTCAAAGTGGTAAACACGCTTCATGTTATTTCATTTTCTGAAATAGTTTAAGCACTCCCCCCTAGGTCAGATTTCTGGCTCCGTCCAACCGTCTTGTATTTTGATTGTGTATATACACTCGCTAACTCGCCCCCTAGGTCAGATTCCTGGCTCCGTCCCTATATATTAGGATATTATCTAGATCCCACAATATGTGGAGTCTAATACAATAAGGAAACTTTAGATTTCCTACATCTATTACAATTTCTACAGCTCACACCAACACTCCCCCTCAAGTTGGTGCGTAGATATCTCCAATGCCCATAGATATCTCCAATGCCCAACTTGACAAGTGAGTTGTAGAATATTCTACTGGAAACAGCCTTTGTTAGTATAACTGCCAGTTGGTCTTTAGACTTAACAAATGGAAATTGAACTATCTTGGCCTCGAGTTTCTGTTTAATGAAATGTCTGTCTACCTCAACATGTTTTGTGCGGTCATGCTGAACTGGATTATGAGCAATATCTTTTGTCGCCTTGTTATCACAGAATAAACTTATTGCAGAAACAGGTGTGTACCCAATCTCTGTCAGTAACCTCTTTAACCAAAGAAGTTCACATAGCCCTTTGGTCATTCCTCTAAATTCAGCTTCGACACTAGATAAGGCTACTACCTTCTGCTTCTTACTCCTCCAAGTAACTAAGTTGCCTCCCACAAAGGTAAAGTAGCCTGATGTAGATCTTCTATCCATAACACTTCCTGCCCAATCTGCATCTGTATAACCACCAATATCCAGATGATTATTCTTTGAGAACATAAGCCCCTTCCCAGGAGCAGATTTCAAGTAGCGAAGAATTCGAACTACTGCATTCATGTGATCTTCACTAGGACAGTGCATAAATTGACTTACTAAGCTCACTGCATAAGCAATATCTGGCCGTGTATGTGACTGTATTAACCTAAAAACTCTTCATCTCTTTTTTCTCTCTTCCTTCTTTCTCTAATGCGGCCTCCCCTTTTCCTCTCCTCTTCTTTTCTTTATATACCCCTCCCACTCCCTCTATGCACCGTCCATCTGTCCCTTCATCAAACGGTTCTCCCCATTGCCGTACCACGGCCACATCTGACTCTTAGGGTTCCGCGGCTCCAATCCTCTGCTCCCTATGGTAATGTATTAAGCTGCTCCACTCCCTTGTCCCGCTAACTCAGTCAAGCCTATCCAGTTCGTTCCCCTCCCCTTCATCACATGACTATTACTTGTGCCACGTCCACTCTTTAGAGTTTCGCGGAAATGATCTAGTACTTACCGGACTATCTTGTTTCACTGCCTTCTTCCTTTGTCCTTGTCCAAACCCCGTATCCTATAATGGCCACTACAAATGCCCCTTCTCGACTTCGCGGTCATATGATTGACCCGAGGTCGAGAACTTCCACCTCCTTATCTTCTCTCCAGCTAATACATGTTCACCTTGGGAAGCGTGAGATGTGACAGGCACTCATCACGCGTGCTTTTTCTGGCGGCCCCTTGTTTCCTGTGCTTACACGTGTCGTCTTTCGGCTAGAATTCCAGCCGACGCTTCGATTTCCTCGCCACCCTAAAATTACCTTTTTGCCTCTATACTATTTAAACGATACTCCTTCTCCATCTTCCCTCACTTTCTTTTCTCTCGTATCTTATTCCCCTCTCACTTTGCTCCAATTCTCCATTTTTCTTTCCCTTCACTCCTTCGCTGGTGCTCGCGTGCTAACCGGTGGTGATCTCTCCGGTATTCTTCTTCCCCTCCGGCTATCATTCAAGGCCTCACCAGCTCTCTCTTCCCCTTAACCGGTACATTTTTTCTTGGCACTCTTCTCTTTAGTTTCACTGTCTTTTCCCTTTCTCTTTTCTTTTCTTGTTTTGAAATGCTCCGATTTCTGGAATCTGTTCATCTCCCTTATGATGTCCGACCGTGAATCCGGCGACTTGTCATCTTCCCGTTCAGTGGGGGCATCCTCTCCTCCGCCTCCTGCTTCCACTGCGGTACCCTCCACTTCCGGCCGCCTCACTACTTTACTGCCGCCCCCCCTAGATCTCGTAGACCTAATTTGGACGCCCTTAGAGCTGCATACGGTGTTCCAGCTGATGTTCAATTGGAACACATGTCCTCTGTCACTCACTACCCCCATTTGGTTCCCCGCCGACCGGGCTCTTTTGTCATCACGGTAGGCCAGATAGTTGCCGGTCTATGGCTTCCCCTTTCCCTCCTGGATGTCGAAGTTTGCAACCACTTTAACATTCCCCCTTACCAAGGCATCGGTAATTTTTTGCGGATAATGTATGCCGCGAATTCTTACAATAGGACCCAAGAACCTAAGATCACCAGCCGCGACATCTACTCTCATTACTACCTCAAAACTAGCACCAAGGACGTCAGCATAGGATACCAATCCTTCTGTGTTCGTCCTAAGAAACAATCTTTCCTCCTTCGTCTTACCACTTCAGATAAAGTTTGGCACCACTACCCTCTTTATGTTTCAGGACACTTCCTGTCCGCGGATATTCCCTCACCCTGACTCTTAATCATCTTGCCTTCCAACTTTGCGGTGAGTATTATAGTTCTTTTCCCGCTATTTGAAATGTTTTCCACTTAACCTATTAACTCACAATTGCTCTTATTTGCAGGTTGGTGGCCGGATTCCAAATCTCGGATTTACGACAACATCTCCTGTCCCATCTTTACCAAGCTCCACGACCTTGGTTCTGCCCAAGCCGACTTTTTAGGTATTCATCCCACCACCGCTACTCCCTTAGTACCCATTCCCGCTCTCAACACCTTCCGTGGATTAACTGGTCCTTTTTTTCCTCCCCCTCCTCCCAAAGAGTGAAAGTCCCGTGCTTCTCCTCCTTCAAAGAAAAGGTCTCGCCCCCATAAGTCTCACCGCCCCTCTCCACAAACTTCCTCACACTCTTCTGCCTCTCAAGTCCCTCAAGACCTCCACCCTTCCTCCATTCCCGACGACGTCCCGTCCTACCGCTCTATTTCCCACTGGGACGATCAATTCACCTCACTCCCATCTCCTCCAGAAGACATGGATGTTCGCAAGCAGAAGTTATTCGACAATGGTTTCGACGGTGATGTGATGGAAGTACCACCCACCGCCATGCATGCACCGGTTGATCAATAGCCAGCCAAGAGGCGGCGGACCTCCACATCTGAGGGGCCTGTCTCTGCAATTCACCGGGATTTCGTGCCTGAAAGCCAAGCGCTAGCTTCTGCGCCGTCTCAACCAGCTAACTCCTCTCCCTGCGCTCGCTGGCTTGGCAAGGAACCCACTCAGCCTCCTGCCCCGGCATCCACTCTTGCGCCTGTTGAAGACTTCTGTCCCGTTTTTAATGTGCGCAACTGGAAAGTAAATACTATGGACTCCGCTTTAGATAATGCTGTTGTGGCCTCCTCCCTGATCTATAACGCTCATCTGCCTAAGGATATTGCATATGCTGATGGGGGTACTGTTTCGACCAAATATGATCAAAACACCAAGTGTTGATGGAAAAAGACGAAGAACGTAGAAAAGTAATTAGAAAAATGATAGTGATCGGGGGAATGATGAGACTCAGACCTTCGCGGTTGCCTCACGCACCCAAATTATCGGTGGGATCAAGTCTCAAGAACGTAGTTCTGAATGAAAAATAGTTTGATATTTATATAGGTAGCGTAGAGAGTCCTTGTAGATCAAGTATTCTTGTAGTTTGAGTAATTGTGATAGAATATAAATCTCAACTGATAATTATCTCTTTGATAAGAAACGAATCTGGACATAAATCAACGTACATTCGTGGCAAGCCATGTGGCTAAGGTTCAGCCTTAGACACACGAGTTAATGGGCCCAATACATTGATCCATGATATTGCGAATTGGGCTTTAGCCCTGTCGATTAAACGAATAAAGTGGAGACTCCTACCAATGGACGTTTGCCACGTAGGTGGGGGTCGAAACAGGTACCTTTGACCAGCATCGCACCTCGCTATACACAAACTGGGAAAGGGTATAACTTCCTCTCCTTTTTTTTTTTTTTTTTCTTTTACTACTCTACCTTTCTGAATCAGGTGAGCCTGGATATCTCCTTCATGATCCGCGGCCTTCTCTGCGCCAAGAACAAGGTGACCGCCCTAGAACAGGAGCTCAACGGCCCCACTGGTTTGCGAGCGGCCTACTCCGAACTTCAGACAGATCTGGCAGCTGCCAATTTGGCCAAAGTCCAGGCTCATGACGAACTTAAGTCCACGGAATCATCCCATCAACTATACATGGACTCCGTCAACGATCGCTTGCGCTGTCAAAGAGAAGAACTTCTCCACCATCACCAGCTTAATCTGGACGCCCTCACCCAACAGCATGAAAAAACTGTGGACGCCCTCAGTCAGGCCCACAAGGATGACACCGCCAAAATTATGGAACAACACCAGTCAGACATGACGGCTCTCCGCGACCGTTTCAAAACTTTGGCGGAGAAGAGGGTGGCTCGGAAAGTCTAGGAGAAACTCGCTCTGCTCACCCAGGAAGGCCGCCTTCTTCCAGAGAGACCTTCCGATCTGGTGACTAACCCCACTGAAGTCGCCGATGATCCTACGGTAGCTGCAGATCCTTCTGGCATACCCAAGAACATTGGGATGAGCGACGACCCCCTCCCTGCCGCAACTATACCGGAGTCCCCTGCTGCCGCTACTGAAATTACTGTTGCTGAGGACATAGCTGATTCATCAACCTAGGGAATGCCCTAGTTTTCTCTTTATATCAAATATTTGTCACTAACTTGCGACCTGGATTTGCCAAGTCCGCATATTTTGCTATGTAGCTTCCCTTTAAATGTCTGTGGTTCGCCATACTTTTCTTACTCCCATCATTTCTTCTAGCATGATACTTGATTTAATATGTTATGTTGTCCCCTCCTTATCTGTTGGTTCTTTCTCCATATGCAAACCTCTCTCTATGCCACGTTGTTCCCTCTTTAGTATGTTATGCATCATTTTCATCTTTGGTTTGTGGAGGACTTTTCCCACTCCGCGGTCTTGACCAATTATTGGATCCCCTCTCTTTGCATCATGCATCTCTCGCATCTCGGAGGGCTCATCCCACTCCGCTGTTGGGGACACTCTCTTTGCCCCAGGTGTTCCGCGGAGGGCTCATCCCACTCCCCGGGCTCGGTCAGGCACTCCAGCCTGTTGGGTCACTCTCCTTGCCCCATGTATCTCTCACATCTCGGAGGGCTCATCCCACTCCACTGTTGGGGACACTCTCTTTGCCCCTTGTGTTCCGCGGAGGGCTTATCCCACTCCGCGGGCTCGATCAGGCACTCAAGCCTGTTGGGTCACTGTCCTTGCCCCGTGTATCTCTCGCATCTCGGAGGGCTCATCCCACTCGGCTGTTGGGGACACTCTCTTTGCCCCATGTGTTCCACGGAGGGCTCATCCCACTCCGCGGGCTCAATCAGGTACTCAAGCCTGTTGGGTTACTCTCTTTGCCCCATGTATCTCTCGCATCTTGGAGGGCTCATCCCACTCTGCGGGCTCGGTCAGGCACTCAAGCCTATTGGGTCACTCTCCTTGCCCCCTGTATCTCTCGCATCTCGGAGGGCTCATCCCACTCCACTGCTGGGGACACTCTCTTTGCCCTATATGTTCCGCGAAAGGCTCATCCCACTCTGCGGACTCGATCAGGCACTCAAGCCTGTTGGGTCACTCTCCTTACCATGTATCTCTCGCATCTCGGAGGGGTCATCCCACTCCGGTGTTGGGGACACTCTCCTTACCCCATGTGTTCCGCGGAGAGCTCATCCCACTCCGCCGGCTCGATCAGGCACTCAAGCCTGTTGGGTCACTCTCCTTGCCCCATGTATCTCTCGCATCTCGGAGGGCTCATCCCACTCCGCCGGCTCGATCAGGCACTCAAGCCTGTTGGGGCCACTCTCCTTGCCCCATGTATCTCTTGCATCTCGGATCCATGGAGGTCCCCTCCCACTCCTCGGTCTCGAACAGATTCTGGAGTCCCTCTCGACCTTTCTCTTGCATCTCTTATCCGCAGAGGGCTCATCCCACTCTGCGGGCTCGATCAGGCCCTCAAGCCTGTTGGGGCCACTCTCTTTGCCCCATGTATCTCTCACATCTCGAATTCACATTTTATGTTCTTCTTTAAACACTACACATAAGAAACGTCTTTTCATTCACAAAAGTGTTACGGTTTTATACATTTACATACAGCTCTAGTCCTCTGTTCTGGACTTCCTTACATTGCACATGACCCCATTACATTCAGTGGTAAAAAAATTCAACATTCTTACGTTCCAAGGCTTGTCTATCAGTTTACCCTTCATGGTCTGCAACCTATATGTACCAGAACCTCCCACTTCCACCACGGTGTATGACCCCTCCCAGTTAGGCCCTAACTTCCCATCCTTCTCTTCCTTGGTACTCGAAGTTATCCGGCATAGCACAATCTCGAAACGCCGTGGTCGGACCCCTTTTGGTGTGTTGCCTTTGCAGCTTTCGATGATACTCCTCCAATCGAATACGAGCTGAGTCTCTTTTCTCCTCTGCCATATTCAAGTCACCTGCCAATATTTGCCAATTCGACCCCCCTTCCACAGCCTTGGTCCGCATAGTGACCGCCACCATTTCCGTAGGAATTATGGCCTCGACGTCGTATGCTAAGGCGAAGGGAGTCTCCTTGGTGCTTGTCCGCAGTGTGGTTCGGTAGGCCCAGAGCACATGGTTCAATTCATCAGCCCACGCCCCCTTCTTATCTTCTAACTTCCTTTTCAAATTGTTCAGTATGGTTTTGTTAGACGATTTCGCCTGGTCGTTGCCCTCGGGGTTGTAAGAAGCAGAGAATCCTTGTTTCACCTTGTATGCTTGTAGAAACGCCGTCACCTTAGCTCCCGTGAATTGCGTCCCATTGTCTGCAATGATGGCGTACGGTAACCCAAACCGACATATGATGTTCTCCCATAGAAATTTAATCACCTGTGTTTCTTTGACTTGCTGCAAGGGGACGACCTCTATCCACTTAGTAAAATAGTCCGTGGCCGCTAGCATATACCTCCTTTTGCCGCTGGCCATGAGCAACGGTCCCACGATATCCATGGCCCACATTGCAAAAGGCCACGGATTCGAGACATTATGCAAAGGTTCTGCGGGTGCGAATATCAGCTGTGAGAACCTCTGACACTTGTCACATTTCTTTGCGAAGTCCACCGCGTCCCTCTTCATATGGGGCCAAAAGTAACCTTGTGTCAACAGTCGGTGCGCGGTAGTCCTTCCTGCCGAATGGCTCCCACAGTCCCCTTCATGCAATTCTGCCAACACCTCCGATGCCAATCGCGGCCCCAAACATTTTAACAAGGTCCCATTGAAGTTCTTTCGGTATAATTCCCCTTCCACCAGCACATACCGCTGGGACGTCTGTTCCAACCTTCTTTTTTCTTTCTTGTCCGAAACCTCCTTTCCCTCTAAGAAATATCTGATGGGCTCCATCCATCCCCCTTCATCTTCCGTAACCTGACACACCTCTACCACCTCCTCCGTGCTCAGCTTGTCCAACCGCCCTACCCGTAATGTCCTTTCCTCCGATCCGGGCATGGCAGTGGCCACATACGCCAGTGCATCCGCATGTCTATTCTCCCCGCGACCCAGATGTACAAATTGGAGTTTTACAAATTTGTTGGCTCTCTCGAGCACCACTTTCAAATACTTTGCCATTCACGGACATTGAGCAGCGAACCCTCCATTAACTTGACACACCACGAGATTCGAGTCTGAATACACAGTCAGTTCCTTCACACCCAGATCCTCGGCCATTCTCAGTCCTGCTATCACTGCTTCATACTCAGCTTCATTACTGGATGCTGCAAACCCTAACTTCATTGTCTGTTCTATTCTGCTGTTATCTGGAGTGACTAACACCACCCCTATGCCGCTGCATGCGTCAGTGGCAGACCCGTCTGCGAATACCTCCATCCATTCCTCTTGTCCCAAGGGTCCAGAGAGTCAGACTCCCCCTCTTTTTCTGATTCCATAGCCATCTCTTCCCCCCAAGTGGGATCCTCGGCAGGGAACTCGGCCAAAAACTCCACCACCGCCTGTGCCTTTTCTGCGGTCCTTACCTGATATTGTATCTCGTATGTCATCACTGCCCACTTCAGCATTCTTCCTGATGTTTCAGTTCTTAATGCTTGTTTAAGAGGTAGGTTCATCACCACCACCACGGAGTGCGACTCAAAGTAGGGCTTCAGTTTGAGAGCCGAAAAGACCAATGCCAGGGCATACCTCTCTATCCTACTATACCGCGTCTCTACATCCAATAGTGTTTTGCTTTGAAAATACACCGGTTTCTCCACCCTCTCTACCAGACGGACTAGCACCAAACTTACCGCGTACTCGGTGGCACCCAAATACAAGTATAACTTCTCCCCCTCCTCGGGTCGCGACAATAAAAGCGCCTTGCCCAAATACTCCTTCAACTCTTGAAATGCCTCCTCACATGCCGCGGTCCAGGAAAAGTATGAGGTACCTCTCAGCAATCGATATAATGGCCTGCATTTATCAGATGACTTGGATATGAATCTATTCAAAGCCGCCACCCTTCCCACTAACCGCTGCACCTCCTTGACGTTCTGCGGTGACGGCATTTCTATCAAAGCTCTTATCTGCTCCGGATTGGCCTCAATTCCCCGATGAGTCACGATGTAGCCCAAGAACTTTCCCATAGTCACTCCGAAGGTGCACTTATTTGGGTTTAACTTCAAATTGTACTTCCGCAGTATTCCAAACGTCTCCCGTAAGCCCTCTAAGTGCTCATCCTCGGACATACTTTTCTCCACCATGTTATCTATGTATATCTCGATTCCCTTCCTAATCTTGCTTTCAAACATTTTTCTCCCCCAATCTTTGGAAAGTGACTCCAACGTTCTTCAGCCCAAAAGGCATCCTTGTGTAGCAGTATGTGCCGCCTTCTAGGACAAATGTTGTCTTCTCCTGATCCGCCCATACATCGCGACCTGGTTATACCCCATAGACGCGTCCATGAAAGAGAATATTTTGTACCCGGCCGTCCTATCCACCAATTGATCTACTCGCGGCATGGGATAACTATCCTTCGGACACTCTGTATTCACGTCTGTGAAATCTATGCACATACGTACTTTGCTGTTCTTTTTCGGTACCGCGACCACATTAGGTAACCACTCGGTGAACTCCGTTTCCCAAATTATTCCAGCTCCCTTTAATCGCGCCACCTCTTTGCGAATGCCCTCTGCATACTTCGGTCGAACGCTCCGCATCTTTTGCCTTACTGGTTTGGCATCTTCCCTCATGTGTAACTTATGACATACGAATTCTGGGTCTAAGCCCGTTACATCCTCGATGGTCTACGCAAACACATCTCTATTTTCTGACAAGAATTGTATCAATGTACTCCTCCAGCCCTCCGACAGACTAGACCCCACCGACGTGAATCTTTCTTCCCGCCTCCAATATTCACCACTTCGAGTTCATCTAACGTCTTTAGTCCCTCTGCGGTCTCCACCTTTCTCTCCACGGGGACACACTGTAATTGCTATACTTGCCTCTTCCTAGGGTGGGAACTTTCTTCTTCTGTCCTGTGGACCAACCGCTTCACCGTTCCTCTATGACTGTTCTTGGTCGTCACCTGATCCCCGCGGACTTCATAGGTGCCCGTCAGAGTAGGCAATCTTATAACTTGATAGTATATGGATGGGACGGCCTTCATCTCATGGATCCATCGCCTCCCTAATATCGCGTTGTATTGTGATGCGGGGTCCACCACCATGAACCTCGCAAATACTGTCACCGGCAACAAGAGTTCTCTCATAGGCTCTGTCATGCTTCCATTGAATCCGTATAAATTAGTCCGCGGAGGCCTCAACTGCTTAGGATCCATTCTCATTTCTTCCAACGCTCCTTTGAATAACAAGTCCACCGCGCTGCCACAATCGATCAACACTCTCTTCACCAAGTAATTGCCCATCGCCACCGTGATGACCAATGCATCCTCATGGGGAGAATCTACTGCCCGCAAATCCGCCTTGCTGAAGATGATCCTGTCTCAGTCCTCTGCTGACTCTATCCTTTGTCTCGGTATATCAGTCCCCTCGTGGATCTACTGAATACTCGCAGTCCTCCTTACCCGTCCTCTGTGAGCATTATGACTTAACACCTCCCCACTGAAAATCACGTGAATTATTCCCAGTATCTGATCCTGCCGCAGCCTATGTTCCTCAGTCTGTGCATCCCTCACAAACTCTCTCATCTTACCATTTTCCACCAACCTCTGGACCATCCACTTTAGCGCATAACAGTCGTCCGTCTCATGGTTTCTCATCCGGTGGTATGCGCAGAAGGGTTTATCCAGTAACTCTATTGGCGTGTTCCGCGGCCCTTCATATCCCTACAGGTTCTTAATCAATGGCAATATTTCTCTCAAGGGTCTATTCAACGGTGTCACCTCTGTCTCCCGGTACGGCTTCCTTTCTCTGTTATCCCTTCAAGCCATTTCTCGGACTCTTTCCGCCCTCGGAGCGTATCCGCGGTACCCCCCACTTCCCCTTTCAGACGTCCCTTCCTTTCGGTGCTCCCTATTTTTCTCCAACGACAGAACAGCTTTCCCTGACCTCTTAGACTCCTTCTGTAAAGTGTCCTCATACCTAATGTATTTCTCTACCCGCAGATATAGCTCATGCAAGGTTGCAATCTCATTCTTCGCTACTGACTGATGCACTCCCGTTCCTAGCCGCAACCCTCGCTCAAACGCGATCACCACGTTCTCTCATCCAGATTCTCGACCTTCAATGTCTCAGCTTTGAACCAATACAAATATTCCCTCACTGACTCTGTTAACCTCTGTCTCACGTTGAACAAAGCTACGATGTCCACCGCCCGCTTCTTCTGGTGTATGAAATGATCTACAAAAGCTTGTTCCAACTCTAGGAAATTCTTTATGCTCCCTGCCGGCAACCGATAATACCAGTCCGATGCCCCTCCCTTTAAACTGGCCAGGAACATCATGCATCTCAGCCCATCATATCTTGATTCTTGCCATAAGGGCATCTGCTGCCTGAAATGATGTATGTGATCTATTGGGTCCCCCTTACCGCCGTACCTCTCGAACCTAGGCTGATTAAAACGCTTTGGAACCTCCGATGTCCAAATGATGTCTGCTAACAGATTGCGGTTTAGCCCCGCCACCACCTGACTAGCGGTTCCTCCCCGACTCTTAGCCTTCTGCTGGTTCGCTTCCCTATCCTTGTCTATCACCTCTTGCACCTGCTCAATTGTTAAGCCGGTCACTGGGTTTTCAACGAGGTTCGGCTCATCGTCTTCCTCTTCAGATCTATCACTTGCCTCTCCATCTACGCCTTCCTCTTCTCGTTCTCTCTCTCTTCTTAACCCTTCATTCTCCTCTCTCAACCTCCCTATCTCTTCTCTCATAAGTCGCGTCTCGTCTGTTTTCGGTTCCTCTCTCATGCCTCTTTCTTCATCAATCATCGCCTCTGGTGTCGATTCCTGCACCGCCACCTTCTTCGGTCTGCCTACCCATTTTTTAGGTGTCATTCCTATTTTGTTTTTGTCCCTACAGACGGCGCCAAATGTATTAACCTAAAAACTCTTCCTCTCTTTTTTCTCTCTTTTTTCTCTCTTCCTTCTTTCTCTAATGCGGGCACCCCTTTTCCTCTCCTCTTCTTTTCTTTATATACCCCTCCCACTCCCTCTATGCACCGTCCATCTGTCCCTTCATCAAACGGTTCTCCCCATTGCCATACCACAGCCACATCTGACTCTTAGGGTTCCGTGGCTCCAATCCTCTGCTCCCTATGGTAATGTATTAAGCTGCTCCACTCTCTTGTCCCGCTGACTCAGTCACGCCTATCCAGTCCGTTCCCCACCCCTTCATCACATGACTATTACTTGTGCCATGTCCACTCTTTAGAGTTTCGCGGACATGATCCAGTACTTACCGAACTATCTTGTTTCACTGCCTTCTTCCTTTGTCCTTGTCCAAACCCCGTATCCCATAATGGCCGCTACAGTGACAAGTAAATTAACTTCCCAACTAACCTTTGATATCTTTCTTTATTAGTCGGTACCTGATCAGGATACTCTTCCATACTATGATTTTGAACCATAGGAGTGTCAACAGGCTTACAATCGAGCATTCCAGTTTCTGAAAGCAAGTCGAACACGTATTTTCTTTGGGATAGAAATATGCCTTGCTTTGACTGAGCAACTTCAATACCCAAAAAATATTTCAGTCCTCCAAGATCTTTCATTTCAAACTCGGTTGCCAAATACTTCTTAAGATTAGCAATCTCCTCTATGTCATCTCCTGTGATTATCATGTCATCTACGTAAATTATTAAGGCTGTTACCTTTCCTTTTCGGTGTTTCAGGAATAGAGTGTGATCTGAGTTGCTCTGCTTGAAATTATACTTTCTCATAGCCAAACTAAACCGCCCAAACCATGCACGGGGTGATTGTTTTAACCCATATAACACCTTCTGCAATTTACACACAACCCCAGTTTGTGATGATACATTGTATCTTGGCGGAATGTCCATATATACCTCCTCCTTGTGCTCGCCATGAAGAAAGGCGTTCTTTACATCCAATTGATTCAACGGCCAATCTAAATTTGCTGTAAGGGATAGTAATACCCTGACAGTATTTAGTTTCGCCACTGGAGAAAAAGTCTCCTGATAATCTATACCGTATGTCTGTGAATACCCCTTTGCCACAAGTCTTGCTTTGTACCTTTCAACGGATCCGTCTGTTTTGTGTTTGACAGTAAACACCCATTTGCATCCCACTGTTTTCTTTCCTTTTGGAAATGGCACAAGAATCCAAGTCTGATTTTTCTATAGTGCTTCCATTTCTTCTTTTATTGCCTGAGTCCACTTGGGATTTGTTAAAGCTTCTTGTACTCTGCTGGGAACATGAATAGATGATAACTGATACACAAATGCCTTGAGTGGTTTTGATAAGTTCTGAGATGATACATGATTGGTAATCGGATATTTTGATTTCTTTGTCTTATACTCTGGAGAATACCGGTCTGGTGATTTTCCTTGATTATGCCTGTAAGGTAATTTAGAACCAACAAAAGTATCCAACACATTTGGAGGAGGAGGAGAAATAGTAGCAGGGCTTACCTCAGGAATATTCTCAGGAGATTGGTTGTCTGGTACAAGAGAGTGAGAGGGTAGTCTTCATTTTCAGCTGTAGCTCTTTCTACCTGTTCAATTTCCTCCACAATAGATGACTCAACAGGAGCATCCGACTCAAGGAGAGGAGCATATGGATTTTCTCTTTCACTTACCAAGCCGGTTTGTTCACTTGGAGCTTCTAAGTTGTCAAAGCCTGTCCAATTCTGCTCTTCACTCTGTGTCTCCCCCTGAAGAGGAGAAGTGGAGACCGAGGCACTAAAAAACATCTCAGTCTCCAAGAAAGTAACATCCATAGTAACATAAGTGCGTCTGGTGGAAGGATGGTAACAACGGTATCCCTTTTGATGTGTAGCATACCCCAGAAAAATACAACGAACAGCACACGGATCAAGCTTAGTACGTTGATTTTTATGGAGGTGAACGAAGGCAACACATCCAAAGATATGAGGAGTAAGCATCAGGATGGAAGGCAATGGTCCATGTTTGGAAAGAGCCTAAAGTGGAGTCTGGAAATCCAATACTTTAGAGGGCATACGGTTCATCAAGTATACAGCTGTGACAACTGCATTATCCCAGTAAGTTCGAGGCACATGAGCACCAATAAGGAGAGACCTTGCAGTTTCTGAAATATGTCTGTTCTTTCGTTCTAATACCATTCTGTTAAGGAGACTGAGGACAAGTGGTCTCATGAAGAATGCCATGAAGCTGAAAATAACTTTGAAATTCATGTTTGACATATTCTCCACCATTGTCAGAGCGAAGGATGTGAATTTTAATGGAAAATTGAGTCTAAATCATGGTATGAAAAACCCGAAAAATACTAAGCACATCATGTTTATGTTTCATTAAGTAAAGCCAGGTCATGCATGTACAATCATCCACAAAAATGGCAAACCAATGAATGCCAGAAGAAGTCGAGATGGGAGAAGGTCCTCAAACATCAGAATGAACTAAAGCAAAAGGTGTATCACTCTTATTCGAACTCAAAGGATAAGACACACGGTGACTTTTGGCTAACATGCAAGTGTCACATTTAAAAACTTAGTCATGTAAACCTAAAAATAAATCAGGTAATAACTGTTTCAAATAACCAAATGAAGAATGCCCCAACCGAAGGTGCCACAACCAAATCTGTCTCTGCTTGACGCCCGATGAGTGTTGCATATTATTAGCTCTGCCAGCATTGAAATCATCGATATAATACAACCCCCCTCTTTTAGTACCACGACCAATGATCTCCTTGGTGAGAATATCCTTAAGAAAGCAAAAACCTGAATAAATTAGTACACAGCAATTTAATTCCTCAGTAGCCTGTCCCACAGGCATCAACTTATTTGAGAGAGATGGAACAAGTAAAGTATACGATAATGAAAGAGAGGGTGAGAGAGCAACAGTTCCAACTCCTCTAACTGGATATGTAACCCCATTAGTATTGGCAATAATGGTGCATCTTGGTTGAGTAGTACTAATAAAGTCCTTAGAATCAAATGTCATGTGGTCTGTTGCCCCTGAATCAATTATCCATCCATGGTAATCACTCTGATTAGAACTAAATAAGGCATAACCACTGTTACCTGAATCACTAAAGGTTGTAGACCCATTAATGCGAGCTGAAGTAATGGATGATTCACTTGGTGAGATAAAAGATAACTGAGGTCCTGTATTTACCAAAGTAGCCCGACATGAGTGACCATTGGTACCAACTACATGTTGTTTCCGTGTCTTGAGTTCGTTCCACCATTCTGGATACCCATGTAACTTAAAACAAGTTTATTCACGGGTATGTTTCAAGTCACCACAATGAGTACAGCCCCCTCCTTCAGATTGTGCCTTAGCCTTTGATGGATTAGACTTTCCACCACCTGTAGAGGAAGACTCGGTTTTGAGCATCTGGAGTGAAAAAGATAGTTGGTGTCCACTCTTGATACCTTTAGATGCCATAACAGCGCCAGTTGTAGTTTCTGTACCTGGCATCATCACTACCTGCCCAATATCCTCCCTTCAAACGCGTGATGAGGGCCTGTTTCTACCTTAGGGGAACGGTCTTATCTCGAGAGCACATCATCACTTCAACATTATCCAACCGATCATCCAATCCATCAAGAAAAGTATAGACTCTATCTTCTTGTAGGATTGAATTATACTTATGTATGTCAGCAACACACTCCATCGGATTAGGACAACGAAAATCGATTTCCCTCCACAAGCCTTGAAAACCATTATAATAAGTTTAATGGATCCTCCGGCTTGTCTCATTCTTGTCACACGGTTTCTTTAGATCATACACTTGGGAGGTATCAGTCCCATCAAAATAAGTCGTAGCAATCGAATCCCATACATGTTTTGCAGTTGGAAATCGAATGAAGTTACTGATCAAGGATGGATCAATGGCGTTGATCAACCATCCCTTCACAATCGCGTTTTCTGTCCTCCATCTATTGAAGTTGGAGTCTGTCTATTGAGATTGTGGGAAATCTCCATTGATATATCCCAGTTTGTCTTTGCCAGAGATATACATCTCAACAACTTGGGACCAAAGAGCATAGTTGGTGTTGTCCAACTTAATGCCGATCTTTGCAGCGGAAGAATCGTGGTTTGATGATTGAGTTTGGGTCTGATTTTGGGTCAAGACTTGCGTTATTCTGGTCGTGAGATCTTCTAGAATGGATTCGGTAGAGTTTCTGCCATGTTGTTGGTAATCCACTACATCGGTTGGTTCTACCATAGTTTTCGATCGGGTTTGGGTGTTCTTGGTTGACTGCTACGGAAAAAAAATCGTTGAGGGATCGAGAGTAGGAGTTTTATACGAGGTTGCGGAGGCTTATGTTTTGGTTGAGAGATCGCCGCTCCGATACCATGTTAACTCGTAGAGCTTTTTTATTCTGTTTTTCCCTTCTTACTCTGTACACAAACGAACACTCCTATATAGCTCATGGAAGGAGCTATATTAGGATATCTAGATCCCACAATATGTGGAGTCTAATACAATAAGGAAACTTTAGATTTCCTACAACTATTACAATTTCTACAGCTCACGCCAACAGAAAATACATTTTGTTTCTTCACTGTGAGTAGATTTGCAAGCATATAGTTCTGCTTTTCTCTTTTGCGTTGCAATTTTGTTGTATGTTTAAAGTTACGGGAATGACGATTCTTCTTGATTTGCTCATCTGCGATGTTATTTTACCATCGATCTCTTCATGTTCAATCTAGGTTACATGGACACGCCATATTTTGAAAAAAAAACTGTGTCGGATACATATCCACGTGTCCGTGTCGGACACATATTGCATGTAATTTATCTCGAATTATGATATTTTGCCGTGCCCGATAGGGAGTGTCAATGTAACCTAGTGTTCAATATGTTAGAAGTACCCAACAGGTTTATGATTTGAGTGAATTAACTTTTGCATGGCATTCTTAGGAAATAATAAACATAATGTTTTAGTGTTACTAGAAATGCAAGGTACCAAGCTCTTGACTTCTCCTTACATAGCAATCTTCTAGTGTTACACTTGACTTGCAGAACGGCAATTTATGTTCCATTTATGACTTTGAACATTTGCAATTGCACATATATGTTTTATGTTTACAAAATTTTGAATGGTAGATGGATCAAACGTTTTACAAAGCAGCGAGAGAAGGAAATGTTGGATATCTCATGTCCATCCCCTCGGACGAAGTGGAAGACACTCTTCTCTTAGAGTCACATACGAAGAACAACGCTCTCCATGTTGCTTCCAAACTGGGGCATACATTGTGTTGGGGATTACACCAATACCAATCGGTTCCCCCACTACACAGATAACTTGTATGAACTCAATTCAACTCCGGACAAAATCCAAATATCAACTACAACCTATACTAACATGCCCAACTCGCTAAACAACTATTAACAAATGTGATAATAATGTAAAGCAAAGAAAAGCAAACCACAACACAAAGATTTACCGTGGTTCGCCAATGATGCCTACTTCCACAAGAGCCATTCTTAATAAAATGGGAAGGAAGATTACAATCTCTCCTTACAGCCTCTCTCACCTTACTAGATCACTCTTATCTCTTTACGGGTTGTATCTCTGTAAAGGTCTCTTTTGTTTTAGTCCGGATTCCAATCCTTCCGACTTGTTTGGTTCTTTAGGTTAGGTTTTCCAAAACCTTGATTTTTGGTTTTTTCCAAAACCAAATTCGGATACTGTAGAAGCAAGCCAAAAAAATAGACTGAGCCTGGCGCTGCTTCACTCTGAGCGCCGAAGTCGCTACCAAGACTGGAAGCTGGCGGGCGCTTTCCACTTTGAGCCAGGTAAGCCTATGTTATCGGAACTCGAAGCGAAGTCGCTTTATCGAGCGGCGCCGCTCTGCCTTGTCGCGATGAATTGTCCCGTTTCGTCGGCTCCGGTTTCTCTCCTCATGTGAGGGATAACTCCAACAATCTCCCCTCTCCCGAATGAGGGGCTACCTCCATGCAATTGCCAAATCAACAGAGGAGTGTGCTGCCATTCCGCAATAGCACAACAAACATCAAACTTACCTTTTCGGTAAGACTTTGGTCATCATATCCCACCCGCTCTTGTCGGTATGGATCTTCTCGATACACAAATGCTTGTCTTCGAAAGTACTTCTCTAATCCAATGATAACGCGCCGCGTGTATGTGCTTGGATCTAGAATGAAAACTTCGGATTCTTGCTCAAGTGGATGGATCGCCATCACATAGAACTACAAACTGTTTCTGCTTTTAGCCCTAGTTCGTCGAAGAACCTCTTCATCCATAGCAACTCTTTTGCAACACTTTCGGTTGGCTGCAATATACTGCGGCTTCTGTAGTGGAGAGGGCAACACACTTTTTTTGCAACTTAGATTGCCAAGAAACCCCTCCCCCAAAAGTAACCCGGATAACCGGAGGTGGACTTCATCGAAGTCAACATCACCGCCATGTTCCCGCATCGATTAGCCTTCAAGTAAGGGCTTACTTCCACCAAAACACAAACACGATTTGGAAGTGCCTTTGAGATATCTCAATATCCACTTAACACCTTCCCAATGCTCTTTACCCGTTTGGCAGAAATCGCTTACCACCCCAACGGCGAAAGCAATGTCCGGTCTAGTACACACCATGGCATACATCAAACGCCCGATCTGCGGATGCATAAGGAATCTTTTCCATCGACTCTGCTCATGCTCACCCTTAGGACACATCTCTTTGGTCATGCGAACTGGCCACCAAGCGGGATTAACCGACCGGCATGTTGATCCATGTCAATCTCTTCAACACCTTTCTCGATGTAGCTTTCTTGAAAGCCACAACTTTCCACTCTTTTCGTCACGAAAGTGATCCGCGATCCCAAGTATCTGCTTTGCTTGACCCAAATCCTTCATCTCAAAGGACTTACTCAAGTCTTTCTTCAAATTGGATATCTTGTTGATGTTTGGGCCAACTATCAACATATCATCCACATACAAAGAATAAAGACTATGAAATCCCCATCCGGAAATCTCCAACAAACACACAATGATCGGAAGCGGACTTCTTGTATCCTTGCTTCATATAAAGGAATCAAACTTTATGTACCACTTTGTCTCGGTGCTTGCTTCAATCCATACAAGCTCTTTATCGACTTGCATACTAGGTGCTCCTTGCCTTTGACCTCAAACCCTCGGCTGGTCCATGTAGACATCTTCTTCAAGGTCTCCATGAAGAAAAGCTGTCTTAACATCTAGTCGCTCAACCTCTAGGTTCATACTTGCGGCCATACCCAATACCACCCGGATAGAAGTCATCTTCACTACGGAGAGAAAATCTCATCAAAGTCAATCCCTTTCCTTTGACGAATCCCTTCACAACAAGGCTTTGTGCCTTGGGTGAGGATTGTTCTCCTCATGCTTGACTTTGTATATCCACTTATTCTTGAGAACTTTTCTCCCGTGGGTTTCTCAACTAACTCATAAGTGTGATTCTTATGCAAAGAGTCCATCTCGCCATGCATGGCCTTCAACCACTTTTCTTTGTGCGTACCTTCAAGTGCCTCTTGATAGTACATAGGTTCTCCACCATCCGATAGTAGCACGTCATTATGTGGTGGATACCCGTTGAAGCTAGTCTCTCTTCGTCGGACCTCCTTGCCCCATCTACCGGGTGCCCTCGGAGGTTGCACTTCGCTTTGCTCGGTGGTGGTGTTCATGCATCTCATCTGCATCTTCTATACCAATAGGTTCTATCCCATCATGAGCAATAGGATTCTCATCATGAGCTTCAAACTCATGGTTCTCTGCATTCTCAATGCCTTCTCGCGACGTTCCACGGTAGGAACTTCGGTTCTCAATCAACAAGATCATTGGTGAAAGCCCAGTAGCTTCTCACCTCCTCAAAGTCTGCTATGGTTTGGTCTTCTAAGAACACAACATCTCGACTTCGGATTACCTTCTTGTTAATCGGATCATAGAGTTTGTAACCAAACTTTTCATCTCCATAACCCGAAAAATGCACCGCTTGGCTTTGTCATCAAGCTTGGATCTCTCATCCTTCGGAATATGCACAAATGCCCCTCGCACCCAAATACCCTCAAGTATCCATAATCAACATCTCGCCTTTCCATACTCTCGATAATCACTATTCGAGGCTTTTCTTTGACAAAGTTGATCACATGCACGGCTGGTTGACGCATTGCTTCTACCCAAGAGCTTCTAGGTAGCTTAGAGTGGGATAGCATGCATCTTATCCTCTCTACAATGGTACGGGTTCATTCTCTCTCGCTATTCCATTCTCTGTTGCGGTGTCTTGGGAACGGTGCGCTCATGGAATCCCATGACTCGGCAATACTCTTCAAATGGCCCAATGTACTCACCCCCATTATCCGAGCGAATACACTTCAACAACTTCCCCCTCTCTCTTTCCACCATGCCGTGGAATTTCTCAAACACGCCAAGTACTTCATCCTTGGTCTTCGGACTATAGACCCATATCTTTCTTGGACATCATCAATGAATGTCAAAAGTACGGCTCCCCGGTGGGACTTCACTCTCATAGGACCACATAAGTCCGCGTGGTTACACTAGCTCAAGGGCGGTGTCCTTTTCACGTGAGACGGGAATCTTTGGAAAGACACCCGTGTTGCTTTCCTACCAAACAATGAGTACACGTATTTAAATGTGTACCTTTAATGTCAGCGGCGGCCTTTTGCTTAGCAAGAACTTCCATCCCTTTTATGCCCATGACCGCGGTCTCTTGTGCCACGATTCAGATGAAGCTTCTTTATTCGCGTTAAACCTGCTTTACACAAACTAGCCTATGTTTTGTAAAGAGAGCAAGTTTTCTTTCCTCACGCTTGCTTCAATGGAACCTCCGGGTCGGTTTCCATACCCGCTTACCAAACGAGTTTACAAAGCCATCATCATCTAATTTCCTGGCCGAAATTAGGCTTAACCAGTATGTCGTGGACATGTCTTACATCCTTGAGTGTCAAGGTGTAGCCGACATTGGTTTCTACATGAACATCTCCATGCCTATAATCTTGAGACTCCATCGTTACCCATCCTTACTTCACCATATTCACCACAACCGTAGGTAGTGAAGAATCCCCTGCGGTGTGGCGTGATAGGATGCTCCTCAGATCTATCACCCACTCAGATCGACATGAGGTACTAAGACAAAGACACACCACAATCGACACAATTCTCACTAGGTCATCGACTAGTGCGGTAGTATCTATCTGCTGTGTTTCCGTTCCTCTCGCACCATGTCTTCATGTACACAGCTTATTCTTCTCATCCCTCTTCCGTTCGTGACTCATATCCGAAGTGGCCTTTGGTGGCACAATAGTAACATTGCCTCTCGCCTTAGGAGTTCTAGCTTCACCCCTAGATTTATACGTCATCACCTCTAGAACGCGAGATGGTTTTCTTCGCCGACCTCTCCCCGTTTCTCTGCGGAAAAGACCTCCTCGAGTTAGAAGAGCCGCTTCTTGCACTCCTTCTAGTCTCCTCATTCAACAGAGACGTGGTAGCCATCTCCATGGTAACAATTCCATCCTTGGCGCTCCATGTAGAAAACCGCTAATGTCTCCCAACTTTCGGGTAGAGCCTAATAGAAACAAAGCCTCAACTTCGCCTCCCAAATTGATCTTCATCAAATGCATCCGATTGATGATATTATGTACTTCATTAAGATGCTCGGACATTGAAGAACCTTCTTGGTACCGGTAATGTTCGCAAACTTCTTAACGACTAGCACTTTGTTTCCACCCCGACTTCCTCTCATAAAGGTCTTGAGTTTCTTCCATAGATCAAGGTCAGTAGTCTCTGGGCCACATGGTGAAAGACACCGCCGTCTATCCATTGTCGAATGTACCCAATAGCTTTTCTCACAAGCTTTTTCCACTTTCGGCATCATCGATTTTTTACGGTTTTACTCCCTCATTCTCAATGGGAAGTGCCAAGTCCTTGCCGATAGCAAGTCTTCCATCTTGGCTTTCCGGATGGTGTAGTTCTTCCTATTCGACTCATCATAATGAAAGTGTTCACGGAATGGTCCATCTCTACAAGTTATTTAACCTCAAATCTTCTCTCGTGAATTTCACAAACACCTTCTCCGACCAAGATTCGGATAACACCCTAGGCTATTCTAACCAAGGCTCGATACCACTTGTTGGGGATTACACCAATACCAATCGGTTTCCCCTACTACGGATAAACTTGTATGAACTCAATTCAACTCCTGACAAAATCCAAATATCAACTACAACCTATACTAACATGCCCAACTCGCTAAAACAACTATTAACAAATGATAATAATGTAAAGCGGAAAAGCAAACCACAACACAAAGATTTACCGTGGTTCGCCAATGATGCCTACTTCCACAAGAGCCAGTTCTTAATAAAATGGGAAGGAAGATTACAATCTCTCCTTACAAATTCTCACCTTACTAGATCACTCTTATCTCTTTACTGTGGTTGTATCTCCTCAAAGGTTCTCTCTCCTTGTTTTAGTCCGGATTCCAATCCTTCCTCGACTTGTTTGGTTCTCGTTAGGTTAGGTTTTCCAAAACCTTGATTTTTGGTTTTTTTCCAAAACCAAATTCGCGATATCTTGTAAGCAAGCCCACGAAAAATAGACTGGCCTGGCGCTTCACTCTGGCCTTGAAGTCGCTACCAAGACCTGGAAGGAGCGGGCGCTCCACTTTGAGCGCAGTCATACTATATGTTATCGAACTCGAAGGCCGAAGTCGCGCTTCTATCGAGCGGCCTTCTGCCTTAATCGCGATGCCGAATTGTCCCGTTTCTGTCGAGCTCCAGTTTCTCTCCTCATGTGAGGGATAACTCCAACACATTGTTCTGTCAGAAAGTTCTCCAGTTAGGTCCTCGATCCCTTCTTTGTCAGAAAAATGCAAAAGGAGACACTCCACTTCATGTTGCAGCAAGAGCAGGGCACTGAGAACTTGTCAATCTCCTAATAAATTATTATCGGCGACCTTTAAATGGAGTTGCTCTCGCATTGGATTCTGAAAGAGGTACGCATAATACAGTTAATGGAACTGGGTCGAGCGTGGAGACTCAAAGAGATATAGAAGGTGGGGAAGGCCTAATACCTCTCTGGATGATGAAAAACTTGGAACAAAATACTGCCCTTCACTTGGCCTTGAAAAATCGACATGCAGACATAGCATTCAGATTACTTGACTTGGAACATGGACTGGCCTGTTTTGTCAACTCTGATGGGGAGAGCCCACTTTTTCTAGCTGTTGAAGCGAACTATGATGGTGTTCTAAGGAAAATCTTAAGTCATGGATCATCATTCAGCTTCGATGGCCCAAATGGACAAAATCCCTTGCATGCTGCAGTTACTGTTAAAAGTGCTAGTAAGTTTCTTTTCTGTTACGTTAATCTGTTAAACGAATGGAAAGGTGACAATTGGCTCTGCACTACATGCCATTTACAGAACAGGTATTGGTGCCCGGCTTGTCTATTAGCAACTGAGACGAGTGAATTTTCCTTGGAGAACTGAAAGAATATTGAATGAATGACGTCAACATTTACAACCAAGAGGAAACTAGGCCCATCTTCACTTTCGTTCCCTGAGTCTATATAATTGCCAGACGACAGAAATTTGTTAATGCAAAAATAGTATACTATACTTTGGCAATAGAAAAGGCTAATGCAAACCTAGTATACTATACCTTGGTAAGTTGATTTTCAGTTCAAGGGCTCCAAGTAAAGTAGGTAAATGGCAATTTTTCTGCAAAACAGCTTTAGAATGAATGCAAGTAAATGTGTGTTTGTGAAATATAAATATTAAAATAATATATAGGAATAAACACTTTCAAATACCAAATAGAACAATTTTTCTTATAAGTAAATCATCTCTTAGACCAAGGTTTTTTTTCTTCTTTAGTGGGATTATTTTCTATTGCATGTGCTCAATAAATCTTTAGTCCGATAAGCATATATATCTGGTTTTGTTTGACACAATACTAAGGAGTTGTACTTACATGTAATGTGTCTTTCAGTCTTCATCTCCTTTTCTTTTGTTTTTAACATCTTTTTCTCTGTGCTCTTCTGTTTTGTTGCCGCAAATCTTCTACTAGGCAAAACACCAGAGCTCATCAAACAAACAGATAAGGATGGACAGACAGCTCTGCATTATGCAACAGTAGTGAATTCTCTAACTATGATACGTTTCTTGCTGAAACGAGACACATCGGCTGTTTACATTCTTGATCATAATGGCCTATCCCCTGTGCTTATTGCTGCTCATTCAGGCACTGCGTCCGCAGTTAAAGCTATCCTCAAGTTCTGTCCAGACGCCATTGAGCTTCTCAATAGGGATGGACGGAATGTGCTTCATCTTGCAGTGGAAAGTAACACTTGCACTGTAGTTAGGAACTTGTTGAAAAGGCCTGAAATACAGGATCTTGTAAATGAAGCAGATCGTGAAGGGAATAGTCCTCTGCATCTAGCAACAAAGAATCATCACTATCGGATACTGAAGGAGCTGACGAGGACCAAAAGCATTGACCTAAATGCTAAAAACAAGGAGGGCTTCACAGCTTTGGATATCTGTGAGTCTCACTGGGAACTTTCTCTCCAACAGGTATTGGTTGCTATCATTAGCACTTGCATTGCACATCTCTACACTATATGATAGCCGGGTTTGTAGGAACCACACTTCTCAACCGAAGAGTGTATTTATAATCTCTCAATTTTAAGATTTTAGAACCACCTCCCTATGTTTATTTAAATTACATCTCTCATATTTATTAATTATAATTGGCTCCCTGATCTCTATTAAAATTGAACCACCTCTTTTTTCAATAATTTTAGGATAGTCTTCTTAATTTAAAAGCTAAAATTTATGTATAGGAATTGTATATCTTCCCCATTTTTAGAAAATTGTTTCTCTTTTCTTAGTGAGAGATTCACAAAAAATTGTTTCTCTTTAGTTTTTTTAACAATTTTCATTTTAGTTATTTACAACTTGGTGAACTGATGTGTAGCACAGGACACATGCTAGTATACACATACGAGCAAAAGCACTCATCAGTGGTGGCGTACATCATATATTTTCCTTTTTCCCTAAGCTAAAATAATTTTCTTTGTATATCCTGGTTGCTACTTACAACCCAAGCAACTTGGTGTTAGATAATGAAACATGACATGTCGTCCATATATATATCTAATCTTAATTAACTTGCGGATTTACTTTGTAATTCTTTATTTTTTCTCTTAATTACAGAGGTTTATCTGGAAACACCTTACAAAGCACAAAGCATCTAGAGCACAACGCCACCATCCCCATTGTATGCCAAAATTTGAGAGATCACATGATATATTTGCGCACCCCAAAGCAGACTTGGCACGAATGGCCAATGCCCTATTAATTGTTGCTACACTTCTGTGTAGTGTAACTTTCACTGCAACATTTGAAATGCCAGGTGGTTACAGAGTGAAGAACCTAACGCAGGTGCTGCTGTCCTTGGGAAAAAATTAGCACTTATAGTTTTTGTGGTCTCAGATGCAGTAGCTATGTGTTGCTCCATCACGGTGATGTCTCTCCTCATTTGGGCAATGCTAGGTGACCCTGCATTCTTATTTCGTGCAGCTAGTCTAGCTGTTACTTGGCTCAGATACGCATTTTTTGGAACAATTGTTGCGTTTGTTACTGGCATCTATTTGGTCGTACATGCGGATGCCTTGTGGCTGGCCATCCTTGTTTGTATTCTGGGTTGCAGCACCCCCTTCCTAGTTAGCTTGTTGCAAAACAGCTCTTCCACCCACTCACTTATCCAGAACCCGTTAACCTGACAAACCACTAGCTTGACAATCTTTAACTAGATTACATGTATGCAGTTGTATTTTGAGTTCCTGATGCATTATTCCTTTGGTCTATGGATTGGCATTTGAATGCAACAATATAGAACAAATGGATTGGCATTTGAATGCCAATGAACAAAATGCATATAGCATACTGTTTTAGTTTTTCTTTTAGTTTAGAGGAATTAACGTATGACAACTCAGAATCAGCCGATAACAGACGCATTAGCTAAAACGTTGACACAGTTATAGACCAAAGAAGGATGGCCCTTATTTGTCGGGACCAGAGAGGTAGCTCATAGGTAACTGGAATGTCAAAATCAATAGTTTTCACTCAAATCTTTTGGATCTGTCTTTGGTAGGGGCAGCGCAAGCGCTGACCCCCGCTGCAACAAATTAAGACGTAGATGCACCCACATGGGGAGATCTTAGGCTAAGTGCCCCTCCTGGGTGCAATGGAGGTCACTAACCTAGGCCATGAGCCTTCTTGATCACTCATTGACCCCGTCCAGGTATGTATGTTTTCCAGTGCTACCCATCCAATATTTATACATGCTCTCCTGTTTGCCCATTTTAAGCTGCATGATGTGGGACTAAAAGTAGCTAACGAAACTTGAAACACAATTTCGGGCAAAGAGAGTTTCTGACCATTTTGTATTTACTTGTGCTTATGCTTATGCCTGCAGTTTGGATTGTCATTTTAGACATTACTTTCACGCCTTTGAACTTTTCCAATTTGAGTTCTTACTTGTGCTTGAAGGGTAAGAGTAGTTACCGGACTTTGATTTCTTAAAAATGGGTGCGGCAAATGCATCAGTATCACCAAAATTGGGGGATGGGGTCGAAAATTTTGGAAGAATTGGTATCCTAAAAGCAACTTTGTCCATGGATTTGTTGATTCCTATGCGAGAATGTTAGCCTCAATAATATCAGAAGCCTAGATAATTGCTACTAATATGTAATTTCATCTGTGTGTATTATAATCGCAACTAATTTAGTGTAAAATTAGGCGATAGCGAGAAGCATGGTTAGTGAAACCTGCTCGTGGTGGACCACTATATGCACCTCCGAAGGTTATTAAACTATTAGTTGATAAATGTTTAGTATAATTTTAAACACATTCTGGTTACACACTGCAATTTTACCATGTGCAAAAACTTTCACGGCGGTAACCTTATCTAGAAAATAGCCCCTTTTCATCGTGTTGTGTCACGATCAGTTACGCTTGTAGCAAATTGAGAAATGTGTTCTAAAAAATTTAATTTGTCACACTGATCCATAGCTAATCCAATCCAGTCAAGGTTCACTACCACGTGAGTACATTCTGCCATATGAAATGCAGGAGCAACTCTGTACATATTTCTAGTGACCTATATTTTTTGGTCTTCTGATTGAAACTAAAAAGCTCCAATTCTACTCGCTGCAATACCTTTTCAGACTAGGTGCTCTGCTCAACTTGAATGTCAGAGGATTCAGAGATCGCCTTGTGCTCGGAACTGGTATGCAGTTCTTCCTCGCCAAAATTCCTTTAACAGCAGTTTTTGGCAGATGGTTTATAAAGGAGCTTGGACTATATTTTATATTGACAGCCAATATACAGGGGGCAGAATGTTAGTATATATTTGAAATTAGACTTTCATTACAAACCATAAACCATATTCAGTACCATTTCGCATACTTCGCTAACAAAATAACTGATATAGTATAAAGAAACTCTACGAGCTGCATATACAGATACGCACAAGCGTGATGTTAGTAACGTACATGATTAGAAAGGAAATCAGAATAGAAGACATACTCACTCACTCACTCACTCACTCAAGGTTATGGTAAAGAAGAGAACTCGCAAGGGATGCTTCAAATGGTGGAGCACAACTCCCAAAATACTCCATCACGGTCTCCATCATGGTTGAAAACTGAAAATCATATGTAAAGCATCTATGAATGCCCTGCTTTTATTTTGGAAGGGACATGAACATCAAACCACTCAACTATTTTCTTTTACAAGGGAGTATAATTTCTGATTCTCTTTCCCGCAAAGGGAATTGAAAAAGAATGCCATTTACAGACAATGGTCTATATTATGACATGGGTTGAACAACCATTTCGGGGATGCCACCCGCCTCCGTCTCTCAGATACCTCGAGTCATTCTAGTCAGCATAACAAACCCCATTCCCACAACTCCAGGAAGAACTAATGGCATGTATCTCTCTGGTGCGCATAAGAATAAGCAACAGCTGCATTCCACCCAACTCGGAGAACCATTGGAAAGCATTGTGGATATATTGACATGTTTAGTAAAAAGTGGGATTGAAATTGCGAGTGGAGTCTGAAAATATCTTAAATGATCCCAGTCGCAATGCTGGAAGTTGCATAAATCTTCAGGGAGTGTTCCGGGATATAAGTCAGACCTGTTAAGTTGATGAATCATTCAATTAGGATGTTAGTTGGCAACCACATCTCCATATCGTCCATGACTAATAGACATTTTCCATGTCCAAGCATGGAGGTAGCAGCTAAGGTGAGAGTTTGGGAATGTAGCCTCCTTATAAAAAGATTAATTATGCTTTAGATAAAGCAAAAAGGTGTTTAAATTCAAGGTGTTTCGTCTAAAAATCTGCCTATACCTCAAGCATATATGAATATAAGATCAAGAAACGTATAAAGTAGTTCAGGAATCAGTGCATACCTTTCTCCTTGACATTAACTTGCAGAGTGTCAAGGGTGATTATCCCATCGGTCAAGGGAAGTAACTCCAGCTTGACAGTGGCAGTGGATTGAGAAGGAACACACCTGATACAGCAAAATATATAATTATCCTCCACACCATCTAACATTGACAAGAAAGAATAATAATACTATAAGAATGATAACTTACCCGAGAGGAACTGCACTTTGCAACCACAGGTGAGTACAGCCCAAACCAGATGTTGGAACCACATCAGAGATGGAAACAGTCTGCTCATCAAAAGAAACAGATCTTGCTCCACCGACCTTTTCTTTCTGATTCTCTGATACACGAGGCATGGAACTCGGCCTATGCATACCAGTACTGCGTCTCTCTCCACTTACTCTTCCGGCAAACTCAGAGAAACCAACAAATGGGCTCATTGGCGTAGATGGTGCAGAATTCAAGGACACCACTGAAGGGGGTGAAGTTAATGATGCGGGAGCAAGAACTGTTAAGGTTAGGTCTTCTGAAGTTAAATTTGAAGCCTGAAGCGTTAACACCTGAAATTATTAGAAGTAGTGCAATCTCAGTATAATTACACAGTTATCTTTTCTTTTCCATTACATTGACTGAAACTTATTAGAGGCATAGAATTAAATCAACTTCAAAACATTCTTATGAAACCTGAACCGGAAGCTGGGTGAGTCCTCCACTGGGCCCAAGTGATTGTTCGGACATTTCAGATGCAACAGAGATCATGAGATCTCTTGTGAAACGTGGTCGCCAACTGGTTGGTTGCTTGAAAAATAACCTAGACTCTGTGCAGAGCAAAACAAGGATAAGATAAGGTATAATTGTACTTATATATGCATTATAAATTGAAGACCAGGACAAAATATCATTATATATATAGATTTCACAAAGTTAAAATATAGACAACCTGCAGGGAACAAACTTGATACAACCCAAAACATAAGGCCGTGGCACACTTTAATTTCATGTTTTTCTATTAAAATAAACATCTACGAGTTGTGTACATCCTCAAGATCTAAATTCTTATATCGACAAACATTTCCACTACTATATACAACCCAGAGCATAGGTTGTATGGTAGTGTTTGT
Organism: Coptis chinensis; assembly: GCF_015680905.1. Lineage (NCBI taxonomy): Eukaryota > Viridiplantae > Streptophyta > Magnoliopsida > Ranunculales > Ranunculaceae > Coptis > Coptis chinensis. The sequence goes on from NC_141459.1 coordinate 97,789,297, forward strand.
TTTTTACATTTCCCATAACTTAATCCTTTCAAAATTGGTTTTTCTAACACTTGAGGTCTTATAGCCAAATATGATACTAGTCTACATTGTGTCAGTACCTCAAAGGTCAAGGGCTTCTTAAAGGTGCCTATCACACCTTGGATCCATGTTGAACATGTTACATGGGTTGAGAGAAATGGTTTAAAATAGACTGTAGTTCACTAAGCATACAAGATGTGCCTATATAAGTCATCATATACTGAAAGGGTCATAAGAGTTTAGTTAAGTCAGCACAAGCTTGACGTGTGTATGTTGTCTGCACAAAACTACTGTGATGCTGTCCTAGTTGCACAAGTGCACAACAGTCTCAGGTAGGCAGGTGTACAAAACATTCTCTCAAGCTTTTCAATATGGTGTAGTTTCATTACCAGTGTAGTTGCATCGACATGATACTAAAACTGCATACTGATCAGCACTTGAAATTCTCTTCCCTTCAGCAATCTTTGATGGAAGATACAAATTCGGTACTGCACTTCTGGACTTTGAATGCGATTGCTGCAAGCTTCTTCCACTATGAACCTTATTACTACTCCACATAGATGTGGCTGGTTTGAGTATGAAGGAGTGTTCTTCATTTCTTCTGCAATGATTAAAAGGAAAACATGGAACAGTTATCATAAGATTGAGTTTAACGATGAAGATGATAAACTAAATTATGAAATAAATAAAAATATATATTTTTTTAAAAACATATAAAAAGAAACCAGCCTGAGGGGCATATTTGGTAGAGTGTAGTCATTTCCAGCTTCAACGCATGTAATTGGTAAGGATACAGGTGGTCCACCCTTTGGAGCCTCTTCGAAAACAATTGCTATAGCATCTAAATATATAACAATATCTGGTATATGTGGTGGGCATACATTCTGCAAAAGGGGTGGAGGGAAGTTAGTTACACAGCAAATTTTTCATCTAATTTATCCAAGTTCAAAAGGATATATTTAGAAATCAACGAAACTTTGTACGTGAAAAACATAGGTCACCTTTATCTGCACACAGAGGAGGTCCTCTGTATTGCATTCAGCTGCAAAAGAGTGGATTTCTACTGGTTGGATAACTTCAACTTTCTTTCTCCACCTTCGACCAGGTATGTATATACCTTCAAGTCCACAGTGAACAGAAAATCTATCTGGTTCCAGTGACACACCTCGAAAAGACAGAAGCCCCGCATTTCCAGCTTCTGGACCATCCAACGATTTCTGGGGCGAGAGGCGATCCCATTCGTCTAGATCAAAGTTGGGCCTAGAATTGGATGTTGTGATAGCAGGAGGTGGTGTGCTATTTTGAGGAAGTGAAGACATAGAGTAACTTCTAAAGTTACCAAAAGAAAAGAGATGGGAACCAGATGAGGAAGAAAAAGACGACTTCTGAGATGCACTGCCAATACCTAAACTTGAGCTCAAAGGAGGAGGGGACAATGGACGAACTGGAGGGAGGAGAGTACGGTCCAAAGGAAGTAACCATTTAAGCAATTCCCCACATGGATCATTTAGATGAACTAAATTTTCAGAATTTGCAAGGTTTTGATTTCTATCCTGATATTTTTCAAATTGAAGAACTTCAAGGATGGGATCGTTCAAAAAATGCATTCCAACATTCACTTGTAAAAGCATCTGCATCCTTACAAACAAGAAAATGAGATGAGAATCAGAAAGTGCCCATGCTGTTTTTTCCAGGCACCATAACAATAATTTATAATGACACCAAAACAGTAAATAGATAAATTACACAAAAACAAAGATGAGAATGTCACTGAATGTATATGAAGAATCAGAGCAAAATTATAAAAAGTGCTAAAGTTAATATTCTTCTTACTGACTCCTGCTAGTTTCTTATCTTTCGTTCTTTCTTTCTTTTCTTTTTTTCCCCATTTGCACCAGTTATCAATAATGGTAGTAAGACCATTTTGACCAACTAACAAAGTGAGCCAGTTCTGGCAATCCGAATGTGATATGGTCGACTCTCAAGATGCATGATAACAACAAAGTGGATTTTGCCATGCTCTTAAGTATTCATTGGTGGTCATTGGGAGCAGAATCCCATTCTGCTCTTCGCGTACATAAGTAGACTACGAATCAATAAAACTAAAATCGGGTGACTCATGAACCCAAACCGCCAGTTGAAATTTGTCAGTTGGAAGAGCTATCACTTGTGGGCCCACTGTATCCTTTCTCTTGAGTGGCTGATGCATATAACTGAGCAGCTGAATTAACTTGTTAACTGAGTTATGCTCTAGTTTAGATAATTATTTATCCAAGGCATGAGAATGCACCTCCTCTGGGGTACATGTCAACAAGTGGAACTGAACATTAGACATATAGAATGTCGCAATGGTCCAGGCAGTGGACATAATGTTAGATATATACTTATATAGAGTAAACGTTTTTGTTCTCCTACATATGAATCTGTATCGAGGCTATTAATCTGGAATGCATAGAACACCAAAATAGTGGAACTGTTACAGTATAGCAGAGTATATCTCGTATAATAAATGTAGGGGGAAAAAAATATGACACACCAAAAATAACACTTTAAATGACACGTTTGTTGGGTGCATGTGGATAAGATCATCTTCACTAAAATTCAGCCCATTTGAAAATGTCTATAGCCTTGTCAAAAGACCGTCGCAAAAGTGAATAACTGCAAACCGGTCGATAAATCCTAAAAATGAACACAGCTTTTGGCAAGGTTAGATACATCCAAATGGGCTAAAGTTTTGTGAGCATAATCGCCATGATGTGGAGAACAAATCCACAAAAAATGAACCCTTAATTCTTCTCCATGTGGACCACAAAATGGGTCATTCTAATGTGTCATTTTAGTGTGTCATAATATCCTTCTCCATAAATGTATGTTGTAGCTGGAGAAGTTATAGTAAATTAGTTTACATAGACAAAACAACAAAGCAGTAAAGGCCCACAGAGTTTTTACAACTCTTTATTTAACTTTTTTTTTTTAGGGGGCAGGGGGTGAATAGGCCAAATTCATAGGTTCAGGATTATGAAATAACATGGCCAATGACCAATCTTTAGACACTTCTAAAATCTAGACCACTTCAACTCTCTTATTTAGCTCAGCACCAGCTACTTCATTGATCATTTTAATTTTTTTTGAAGAGAAATCTACGGGAGCTACACTATCATTGGCTTATACTAATAAAGTGGTCAGTCAAATATAACTCAGTTACAAACAAACTCCTCCCTATATCTTGTAAAGTCACTCAATTATTAGTTAGATATAGAAAACCTGCCTTTACATGTACAGTTATTGAAGATATTATTTTGATAAACAGGGTAGAAACTATATGAAGCATACCACTATATCCCCATTAGAAAGAGCATAGCACTTGACAGCATTCCGAGCAACGCCACCGGAGACACTGGCATCAAAACTTCCTCGGTCAATATATGCATTAGCTTCGGTTGTGGTGAAATTATCCCTAACCAAATTGGAAGTTGCTGATGAAGAATCCCGAACACTTCTCTTTGACCAAAGTGGTTCATCTGACTCTGCTATCCTAACAAAGAAGTGGGAGTTCCTGAATCTTTCCAGCTGTGCTTCAGTCCGTTTCTTGTGGTTTTCCATTCTAACAAGAGATTCGCTTGCAGTAATATCAGCTTGGATATCAACCGTCTCCTTTGTTGAAAGGTTTTCACCATTCTGTTCTGCATTTTCACTAACAGCAGATAGATGCATGCTACTCCCAGTCCCTTGATCAGCGACAGAATTAGAATCGTTTCCTGTGTTCTCATCTTTCTGCTTTGGATCGTGTCCAAGACTACCATTTTTACTCATCACTGCTGCAACCTTAAATGGAGTTATAATTTCCATATCCTTCTTGGACGCCGATAAGCATGCTAAAATATGAACCTGTTCACCTGAGATAAATGTGAGTGAGCTCTCAATGTAAGAAACAAATAAAGGAGGACATGCCAATCTTGAAATTGTAAGCATAACAAAATTACATAACTACCAGGAAAGACAAAAGAGCGGTCCAAAGCACGAAATGTAAGTATATCTGGTGCATCACGCCAATTTTCAGGAAGTTCCTCTGCAAATGCATATTAACAATCAGGATTACCATGAAAAAAACTAGTAGTTGATATATCAAATTTTATTAGTTGCAGACTGAGGCTTTAAAGAAAAATGCAATTACGATCATTACGATGTTTTACAACAGATGGCATTGAAAGTCAGAGAATGCGAATAAAGTTTACCCCTCAAAAGATTTGGACAAACAACTTAACAACTGAGATTTACAAAGATTAGAAAGGTCGATACCAAAATAAAAGATATTGCATTTAATGAAACAGCCTTTTTTCCTATGTCATATCATCAAACATCCAATTTACTGAAAGTTCTGTTTAATGTAATAAGGCCAGCATCTGACAATGACAGCTAACCCACAAGTGCATACAAGCTTAGGAGCATATATTGGCATGTGATATGGGTGGGTCATTCCACTCTGCCTACATAATGACAACTCCACAGAGCAGTTTATCTATACAAAGTTTAACCTTTCATAATCTGATAGTATTTTTTTTTCCCTTTTTGAAAAATAAATTACGAACTTTCACTTTAGTCAATCAGTTTCCAGTTAACATGCAAGACATACCAAGATACGCTTGGCATATAACTATATAAGTACCACGAAGGTGAAAAACTCAAGGTATCAACAGAAACTTTGTACTTTTCTTTTTATCTGTAAACAGAAACTTTATACTTGGTCCACAAATTCTCACTAATACCCTGAATAGGAAACCTATGAGGTGATCATATATCCTACTTCACCTTTAAATTCTATCCTAAGCGGCATTGTAAGTGAACTACGCTGTTTTAAGGAGGAGAGGGGGGCGAGAGCAAGAGAGAGAGACCACATGTTTTGAAACATAAACCACATGGAGTGTCAGACTCATGTTCAATTGTAAAAGCACCCCATTAGTTTAGAACTATGTAACGTCGACACTCCATATTCTTAAAAAAAATCCGCGATCGGATACGTCACACGAACAGATTGAAGATATTATACCTCAATATTTGGCATTTTGCCGTGTCAGATATTAGCACATATCCATGTCACTGTCACTTAGGTTTAGAACAATCCAAGAAACTAATGCCTAATGACTCAGTTAGCTAAAAAGAAGCTTTACAAGATGTTTTTCACCATGAATATGGTAACTTCCTCTAAATATCAAAACACATTTTCTAACAATATCAAGTCTAGTGTCTGACTTGCATCAAAATAAGTACTTCACACCCCATCAAAGTAGAAGAATCCATGAAACTAATGCTAAATGACTCAACCATCTCAAATCAATTACAACCACATGTTCAATAAAATCATAACTTTCTCTTAATATGCTGGTTTATCTGCTTTTATTTGTATACATTCTGTCAAGTTTGAAGTTTACGACACTAAGAAAAATCTGGCCGATGAGAATATATAAAAGACTCCTCAGAACCATTTATCTGTTCATCAGAAGTTAACAATGCACAAACTTTGCACTGTAAAAAGCAGATAGAAGATGGGTAAGCTTTCCATACAACACAGCAATTCAACAATGCTTAAATATATGACATATTCAGGCAAAACATTGAAAACTGCAGAACCCATGTCATATTTCCTATAAAATTAAATCTGATGGTGGTTAACTTTGCAACATTCTGATATCATCATGTTATTATGACATTAAACTAAAATGTCAGAAGTTTATCCTCCTAGTTTTGTTATAGAGTTAAATAATACATGGAAAGGACATCTTGTACATGCAAATGTATATTGGTGACATCTTCTAATAGATGCAAATGTATATCGATGCATCCAAGTGTTATGTGTGTATAACTCTGTACACTCAAGTGAAGATAGTCATAAAAGAGTTCTAGAGGTATTACTGCATGGAATAGTTATCCATCCTTCAAGTTCGGTAACATCTGAATGGTTTCCAACAACTGGGACTTCATTCTTTGCACTTGAAACCCCAATACCACCGCTTTGACCTCCAACTCCATTATCTCTATCACCATTTTCAGGCTGCAGAAAAGTATGATCTGCAATTAGGCCCTCCAAAGTAGTTGGTGCTTTAGAATCAGGACGAAAATCTGCAGAGAGATCATGACTAGTTGGCTGATCTGGGACTACAGGCTGTGCACTCCGCAACAAGAAATTCATCGTCCCTAAAATGATACATGCAGTTTATCAGGACTCCTATAGGATTTCAAGTTTTCTTATAGTAAAAGAAAAGGTATAACAACAAAAAATATTTGTTTTCAAGGAAAGAATAAAAGCCTTCTTCAAATGCTATGAATGTGAAACTCAATACGACTGTGATTTTATTCTACACTTCTAGATACTTTGAATGTTCACCTCCCCAAACTCACCACCGAATAGGAATCTCCAAATTAGATTTTAAAACTTTATGTTGTCAAAGATTCAATCCAATGGTGGATTCAAGGGAGGTGATAATTCAAACTCTTGAGAGTTTGGAACAAAATCTTTCACAAATTCAATGGACACGAATTCTCAACTTATATTGTTAGCACAATGCAATAAAAACTACCAGTGTAACACCTTAAATGATCACAGAGGAGGACCACAGTAAGGAACCAAGTCCACTAATCTAATCACGAAGACTTAGCTAATAAAACCACATCGTCTACTTCAGGTAATGATTGGTTTGCAAGTTGCAACACAATCTCCCTCGTAATTGCAACTCAGTGTGGATATGGCGATAAACCACACTCAAAGGGGAAAAAAAATCATATCCCTACTTATAACTAAAGAAGGGTGGGTGTCAATAACCCAAACAGGTAGTGTGGCCTCAACAATCTCGTCACTTAGTTAATATAACAAAATTAAAATTCTAACATAGCATTTCAATATCTAACAAACCCATCTAATGTTACACAAAGTGTGTACGTAAGCTGTAGAAATGCTAGATAATAACCTCAACTGTTGTGATCTAGACTTAACACTGTAACCCCAACACTATACAAGCTTCAAATCAATAAAATTTTCTTAAATAATGAGCATTTTTGTGATTTACAATGATTTGCAAGCACACCCAGATCACAATTTTGTATAAAAAAGATGAAAAGATCTCAACTTTGTCTAAACGTTACATTAATTCCAACACATTTATAACAAAATTAGAAGTAATACAAACTAACAAATGAATAGATAAAAAAAAAAAAAAAAAAAAAAAAAAAAAAAAAAATACTTACAGTATAGATGAAATTGTTGGGAGAATTGGGATCAGGAACTTGTGCGTGGGTGAAGCAAAGAATTTGAGTAGAACCGTGTGGAATAAGAGAGAGTGAGAAGAAGAATAGAGAAATGAGGTTGGATCATTTGTTTTGTTAAAACACAAATTAATCCTCCAATTTATCTGATATATCTTTCAAACATGGATTTATTAATTGGGCCGGGGCATATTTGTTATTTGGGCCCAATTGAGCCGGTCTAAACTCCAAAAACAGACGAGTTCAATTGTGACCAGTTCGTACCCAAGTCAAATAAACTCTTTCTACTGGAGAACACCACATTAAACTAACCACTTTCAGTTTAGTTTTAACTAGATTTTGTCCGAATCTTTTAGGTATCTTTCATGATGTAAAAGAAATATTTTATTATATATAATAGTTTTTATATTTAAAAAATTTATGGTCTAATTCAAGTACAAAATGTGTGGCTCTTTCGCGTAAGACTCTTAAGAGTATAAGCAACTAACCCAACCAATGAGGCAGTGACCCACTACTAATTTTACTATCATCACTTGAAGTTTCCAAATTGAAATAGAGTTTACAAAAAAAAATATTTTCAAAACTATTATGCTTATTCTTGTGACTTGCATTGTTTAGAAAGATAGTCTGCAGTCAGATATGTCATCCCTCCAAACCCTAAAAATATTGCACGTATATATTGTTCCAATTATTGCAGATTTTTTAGTACTGCATGCTAACTTGTTTCATATGTTTGAATTGAGACTATTGAGCATCATATCGGATTCGACTTACATATAAACCGACTTTAATAGCTGGTACTTTAGTGGGCTTTGGGTTTGGCTATTGTAATTGGTCCAAACTTTGTTGTTATTAGAGTAAAGAGTACGTGTCTCTTAAGTTAGAGCATGTGTCTTGGTGTCTCCTATTTCGACCTTTTTTCGTGAAACCCCGTGTCCAATTTTTTAGTTGAAACTTGAAACTGATGAGAATGAAGTTATTAATTCATTTCTCTTTAGACTAATTTGAAGTTATTATATTCTTTTTGGATTTTTAAATTCCTTTTATGTTATTCATCAGTTGCATTTGTCTCCTTCAACAGTTCTTCTTCGTTTTTGACAGTGTTATTGCAGGTATTTATTTGATATATTTGTTTTTAAATATATTTTTTTGTGCAATGAGTAAATCTGTTATAGAGAATTGGTAATTGATTAAATCTGTAGTAATATATGTATAGTATATTGTTGCATTGTTTATTGTTTCCTTAGAAATATACTACTTCGTTGACCATCCCACCTTAGCACCTCTTTAACCTGTCAAGTATTTTAGTTCACAGTAATGTGAGACGGTTCAGTTGTTGAATTGCTTAAGTAATAGTGATGATATTGGATGTTATGAGAAGCCCATTCTTTTTTTGTTGAGATTTTTAAACTAATAGGCCAGATAAGTTGTTTTTGTTCCTGTGTGGGTCTATTATATTAGAGAAATAAAATTTTGTTCTCCAATCTTTATTGTACTTGGTCATGTGTAATTGTGTACCACTGTATTAGTGTATATCATTGTATATTTGCATGTGTGTTACTTTGAGTAATTAGTATACATGCTCCAGTTTCTACATCCAAAATAAGGTCAAATCATTAATGATGTTTTATTCTCACATTTTAATGATTCAACTACATTGTCCAGATAATTTAGATATATATCTCAATCCCTGTCTAGATATTGTTCTTAAAACCGCCACATACAATCGCCCATGTGTGAAAACTGTAATAGATTCACATGAATTTCCAACCTGAATTTCCTAGTACCTTGGAAAACAATGGAGGGTCTTTATGATTTTGGCAAGTCTTGTGTTATTGGTATTAGAATTTTTTTGTTAAAAAAGTTGGGAGAGCTTTTGGAAGTTTCAAGTGTCCTTGCTGTTGTCAATCAGGTAGAATGCCACCCAACTTGGCAACAATCTCAGTTGCGTGTCTTTTGCCAATTGAACGGAGTACACCTATCCGTGAGTTATAAGTTTTAAAGAACTTAAACTTCTAACTTTAATATTATACCCCTCTTTGCAGAGCATTTTTCCATATCTGGCCTTCACTTTGTAGGGATATGATATTAACCATTAGGTTCTCCTGGTTCAGCATGGCTAAAAAGTATTGTGCGTAAACATCTAAGATTAAGTATGGTGTCAGAGAAATTGGTGAAGACTCATGCACAAATTGCTCTTAGTTGGGGACTCCAAATGGGTAGCAATGTGCTGCCTAAATGGCATGGATGATGGAGAATCTTTACTGTTTTGATTTGTCGATTTTTGAGGACTCTTTTGTGAAGTTCTCTAAAATTGAACAGGCAATAACTGATCTCTTGTAATACTTTTCTGAAATTATAGGTAGATTTTGTTTTTTGCGTGCTCTGACTACACTTAATCAATCATTGCATGTTGTCCACTTATGCATCTGAAGCCATTTATTATTTTTTATTATTCAGAAAATAGGGATCGGGGGTTGAACTGGATTTGATATGTACCATTCCAATGCAAGCTAGTCATATTTTCTGTGTGTTTGGTATTCTTGAGAATAGTATGTTGGTAACCAACATATTAGTTATTCACTTGTGCTTATTGACTCGTCTTCTACTTGTTCAATTGTGCTTTTGGTGGTGTTGTTCATAAAATTAATCTATAATTTCTAGACATAAAAATTATGTATGTCGTATTAGGTAGTACTATTTATGTCTTGATGTGGTGGTCAAACACTATATATTAACTTTGTTTTTTGTTTCGAAGTAACTGTAAACTTACCAAATGGTTGCATGACAATATTTTGACACATTGAGTGAGAAGGTGTTGCAAAAGTTTGGTTTGGGAATTGATAAGGTGTTGCAAAAGATTGGTTTATGAATTGATACGTAATGTAATGTCTATAAGGAGTCCAATTCAACAACCAACTTTATAACTTAGTTATCATTAGAAATGATTAAAAGTTTGGCTTTTCGTGAACGACTACCATGATCCTCGGTTCACCCGTATCGAATAGAACATGCTGAGCAAAATCTTCTTCATGTAAAACCTACTCGATTTAGATCAGAAAAATCGTACGGATTTTATGAAACTGTGTGCTATGGGCTCGAATCCTTAGTCATCTATCTCCCTTGTTTGATTTCTTTTCTATTTTATTGCATTTCATATATTAGAGGACCTGTATTTGTATTTATTCCAATAAAAAATGATTCTATCATTGATGTATCTGCAATTCAATATGGATGGATATATACCATATATATAGGCCTCTCTTACTCTCATTTTTCCCTATAATTTTTTTACTCTCATTTTTCCCTATAATTTTTTATTACTTGAACGGTCAATTCATTTTTTTTTTTTTTTTTTTTTTTTTTTTTGCCTTATCCCTAAGGCTAATAAGATTTAAACTTTCCCTATAGATCAAGAGTTTCCTAATAGGAAATGCTTCATTTTGATAAATTTTACATTTAAAATTTTTACGATCTAATTCAAGCACAAAATGTGATGCTTTAGTTAAACCCTTCAATATACAAAATGTTTTAACTACGCATTTGGTAGCAACTCCTGACACCACATGTGAACACCCCAACTAATACATCATAATTAATTTATGGAGGTACAAATTGTAGCAAGCACTTATAATAGTAAAAACTTATAAGTTATAAGTACAAAATATTCAAGTTCTTTTATCTCCCTCGGTCCCCTTAATATTAAACTTGATAGTTTAATTCGAAAACTTTTGGCCATCTCAACAATTAAAAGTCTCCTTGTGTATTTGCCATGCTCAATTTATCTTCTTTTTTATTTTCTTCTTATAGATTTTGAATAAATTATGGTCTTTTTCCAAGTTACAGTTGGTCGATCTCATCCCTAACTGTATTATGGCCACCTGTCAATATTTCAAAATAGGTATTTATTTAGACCAAGTGTGTTCTATGCTCCAATGCGCCTATCATCAGTCTATCTCATATGTCCCATTCCCCAAGCCTCTTTGAAGTACAAGCAAAAAACCCATTTCCAGTAAAGGTTTTTGTGATGTTATGTCAAATGGATTCTATGTTAAGATGGAACCTAGACACGTACAGAACATAGTTTTTAGACTTCTTTCATGATTTTTTGACAAACACACAATTTCTCTAATTGAGTCCCGTTTTGTGTTTTCCTATTATATAATTTCTCTAATTGACTCATATGCTAGGCAGCGCAACTTCGTTTGCTTAATTTTTTGTTCCGATCAAAAGGTTACTTAACTGGCAATGAGGTTACTTGGCCACAACTAATAATAATGATCTTATTTTCTTTAATTCCAACATGAAAGAACAAATTCTATTCATAGGGGCGAATGGAGATGTCTTGGTGCCAAGTCTTGCTTAATTCAATACAATGATCATTCTTTTACAACTTTGAATTTAATGAGTGTTTCATTTCAAGTTCTATTATACACATTTATTTTGGTGGTGTCAATACTTATAATTTTATGACGACATCCTCTCACTCAGATTTTATGCTTTTACCTATAGCTAAATTGCTAATACCATTGGGGTAAGAGAATGCGTATGTGACATGTCTGTATACACGCAGTTTATGTTGCAATTAGATAGTCTTAGACTAATAATATGAAGTCCATTTATGTTGTTGAGAATGGAAATCAAGACATATTTAACATTGTTCTTTCCATGATCACCGTGTTATGCTAGTTTCCGGTCAATTTGTATTCTTTTCTACTGTGTTTTCATGGCTTCAGTGCCTATTATCTATTCTCTCCGAAACTTCCAATTATATTTAAGAATTTTAGGAGAGAGCTTTAGATTTACGTATTTTTGAGAAAATATAATTGCTAGTTAAACATAATTATTTTTGCGGAATTTGTGGGGTAAAAATAATCGTTAGTTCAATTTGTATTCTTTTCTACCATGCTTTCAGGCTTCATTGCCTATTATCTATTCTCTCCGAAAATTCCAATTATTTTTAAGTTTTTTAGAAGAGAGCTTCAGATTTACTTATTTTCGAGGAAATAATTGCCAGTTAAACATAATTATTTTTTAGGAATTTGTGGGATAATTTATTTCCTATTTTCGAGGAAATAATAGCTAGTTAAAAATAATTATGTTTTAGAAAAAAATTGTACATACTAATTTAAATTACACTTAAGTTGGGAGAGTTGTACTAAAAGAGTACGTCTTGTTAAATGACTTATCTTGATCTTTAATTCCAACATTAAAGAAAAATCTATATGTACATGTTTCCTATTTTTTAAGAAATAATTGATATATTATTTATACGTGCGGAATTTGTGTGGTAATTTCTTTCCTATTTTTGAGGAAATAATTGCTAGTTAAACATAATTATATATGTTTGCGGAATTTGTGGGGACTAATTTGAATTGCACTTAAGTTGGGAGAGTTGTACTAAAATTTTGAATTGCACTAGGGACTAATTTAAATTGCACTTAAGTTGAGAGAGTTGTACTAAATTTTTTGAATTGTACTTAAGTTGGGAGAGTTGTATTAAAATAGGAAACCATATGGTAAAGCTATATTAATTGTAAGTAGGCACTCTTTTGGAAAATCAAACTCTCTAAAAAGTCCACGTGGCATGGTAAAAAGCATTGTAAAAAGCCACGTAGGAGAGAGAAAAAGTTATCTCTCATATTAGAATGACACTTAGGAAATAGAAAAATCTCTTTTAGAAGTCTCTACTTTAGTATATGGATAGTAGATTTTTTTATAAATGTTCAATATTAGGGTGACACTTAAGTTTAAAAATTTTATTATTATTTTTTTTAGCTTTTTTGTTTTCTTTGAGGCCAAAATTAAGCAATGTTGGGATTTGTGTGATTTGGTAGTAAAACTCCAATACATCTCTACTACTTATAAGGGGCGTGGGTAAGTTAGCTGATTGAGTTGTCTCTCGGTTCTGCCTTTGCATAATTTCGTGACAGTTGTTTATTTGAGCCGGGTTTGTTTTGTTTTTGTTTTTTTTGTCTTCTGTTGGCCCACCAAAAACAAAGATATGAGAGAGAGAGAGAGAGAAGTGACGTGGGATCCAAAAAAAAGTATGAGAGAGAGCGTAAAAGAAGAGAGAGAGAGACATGTGGTTCATCCAAAAAAAAGTATGAGAGAGAGAGAGGCGACGTGGGAACCACGTGCCAAAGCCTAGTTTGCATAATAGAGTTTGTTGAAGGATTGGGTAGATGTATATGAGTACATGACATAGTGCAAAATAACATAGATACATATATTATATACGCTTTGTGGGTATAATTTACATCTATTATAATAAAACAAAATGGGTAGACAAAAAGTGATGGGGATCGCGTAGGGATCTGAATTAGATGCTGGCAGACGTGTGGTTGGGATCACTTCAGATGTGAATGCCAATTAGCTCCCTCATTTAATTTCTTAATTTCTAAATTATCATTTATTTGATTTTAAGTGAATTAAACTTAAAATCAAATAAATAAGTGGGCTGATAATAAGAATATGTGCGTACTTTAGGCCCGATTGGGCTTTAAAACCAGTAATTAAATCCCTTCCAAGAATGCCTAAAACGCACTTCGTCCTCTACGCTTAATGTCACGAACTTTGCAATCCCCACTCTCCTCTCTCTTCTTTTCCTGTCATTGGCTCTTACACTCACATTTGAGTGTTGTCAATTTTACCATGCATGAAAAGAGGGGCAAAGGCTTAGAAGGAGATCACTTCAATTCCATAGCAAGTTAGTAGTTTCTTATCAGAGTTTGAAGTGGGTTTTGGGCCTGTACTAACCAAACCAAAACTATTATTTGGCGATGAATTAATAGCTCAACTCAATACATTGGCATCGGTTACGCTGTTTACTTTTCCTTTGTTTGGGGTCGAAATTTAATAGATTACACAGGGCTTCAAAGTTGAAACACACTATAATTGGCTTTAAACAAAATTAAGGATTTTCCCATAATCAATTTTTCCAGCAAGAACATTTGATATTCTCATTTGCGTATGATGAGAATATTAATTAGCACAGCAACGCCAGATTAATTAGCATATTAATTGGCACGTTAGCACCTCTAAATTAATTGACACCTCTTCCTATTAACCCAACCTCTACCTTTTCTCAAAGATTTCACACTAAATAAGCTCTCGAGGTCAAGAGGAGTGATGGACTAAGGCGGTCAGGGTATCTATTCATCTTAGTTTTTTTTAGTTTCTGCAAATTTTTGTTATTTCTTTAATTTTCCCCTCCATGTTATGTTTTTTTTTTCCGTTCATTGTTGTTGATTAAGTTTTAAAGTAAAGAATTAATTTCATTGTTTCCTGATACTATTTTCTAAATTTGTTGATGGGATCTTTGATTTAGTTGTTCGTCTTTATCTTTGGTTTAGGTACATCTACGTAAAAGTGATTAAGCTAATGGATTATACTGTAGGTCCATTAGGTTTCTTGGACCTAAGGCATGAGTTTAGTTCTTCAACATGAGGTAAGTTCCATTTTGTAAAGTCATTTTTAGTTTTTTTTTCCTCCCTGTTAGACTTGATACTGCACCCCTCATTAATTCATGTTGTTATTACACTAGGAGTTGTATCCCTTCTCCATTTGAAATAGGATGTTCAAGATTTTAGGTTTCATGATGTTTGCCGAGTTGTTAAACTGCGGTAAACAATAGTTGTTACTTTCTCATGCAAATATTGCCCAAATTGTTTTTTGTGAGTGTGTTTTATGTTTGGTGCTATGTTACCAATAACAGTTAACACTTCGAATTTAGTTTTTGTCAAAACCAGTGAGAGTGGTAAATAAAGGATGTGTCACGCTCCCGAATGGGGTCGCCACTTAGTTGGTATCTACTAAATAGGTTATTGTTTCCTAATTCTTCGTTTAAATGCTAGACTAGGTTTTACTGCTCATCTTTGCAGCAGGTTAGTTCTAAAAATGGATTGTTACCTGAACTATTTGTTTACATATTCTAGCTTTATGAGTAAATTAATATTTCTGATCCCCAAGCTCTTCTTTTTGGTGCAGAATTATTAGTACATGTGAAGTGCTATGCTGGTAATTGGATTCATATCAAAGGTATGTGAAATGTGTTTATTATACTTGATTTGAGATTCAGATGCCACTGCCCCCTCCCTAATAGGTAAATAATAAACTAGCATAGTATACACCTCATTTTCACATTCTAAGCTAGGTTTTCATTTTTAAGATCTACTTTTCTTCTATGTAATACTAATCTCTATAATAAACCATTATATTTTGACTCGGCATGAAATGAAATTCCAAGTTGAGAGAAGGTGGTCTATAAACAAGAATGAATTTGCTACTCAAAACAATGATTTGTGCAATTTATGACAAGTGTACACCTTTGTTATGGCTTCATACTTAACGATCCAAGAATTTCCAAAGAGATTCATTTGTTTTCGCATGTTTTGTGTACGTTGGGATTCTTTTGCTTTCAATGCACATGCATAATTTTTATTCTTTTAAAATGCTTTCAAACTTGGACTTTCAGTTCTAAACTTAAATGCTTGATCTTTTCAACTATGCTGCTATATTGTTGTCTTAGTTATTTCTATTTTGGTTTCCACTACTTATGATATTTGTTGGTTCCTTTCTCTTTTTGTTTGTCAGATTGTTTGATTTTGATAATTTCATATTTTATGCTTAAAAAATTGGTTGTGGTATTTTATTAGTGTTTTGTTTGAAGCTTCCGATTGAAATTTTTTTGACGAAAGCTTGCCAGTACAGCCACGCTCACTCCTCTTCAGGTGGTGGAAGTGAGGTAGGTTTAATTGAGAAGGGTGTAGTCTCTTGAAAACCATGCATGTATGTATTGGAACTATGCTTAATGTCGACTCAATGCATTTTGAAGGATAATATGAGCATCTACATCAGTTAGATATGACTTCGTTATTTGATAAAAAAACTGGGTGAGTGTGCCGGTGGTTGTGAAATAAGCAAGCATGCAAACATGCATTTTGTAGTTACCTTTTTTTTATTATTATTAATATTAGGGCGTAAGGCTTGATTTTTTTGTTTCTTAGAGCGCCCAAGTCTAAATTAGTGGTGATGTTTATTAATGTCTAATTCCAACAATAATGAATTTTTAGGCCACTAAGAAATGACATGCATAACTACTATGTAACTAGAGGACTGCAAATATATATACACCAGAATTTCAGAATTAGGAAACACCCTTGGGACAATATACCCTGTCTCTTATTAGGAACGAGATTTACCGTCTTAAACAGTTTGAAGCCCGTCGTAGTTGTTTTTTAGGTTGACTAAAGTTGACTACAGTTGACTATAGGACATAAGTTTTCGTTCCAAATTAAAGACGAGACAGTTTGTGCTCTTCTAGTTTCGGTGCCCGTCGTAGATGATTTTTTACAGAGAAGGTGTTGCCCTTGTTTTCTTTGCGTTCAATAATTCATTACCCCGCCCAATATTTCACTACCCCGCAGCCTAAAATTTCTTTCTTTCACTATCCCTAGTGTAAGAAGAAAGTGAGGCTTTCGTGGGAGGGCGGTAGTGGTTTGACGTTAAGAGCTTGGAATCTCTCTCTCAAGTTTTGGTAACCCTCTCTCTCTCATCAAATTTTGTTTGTGTTTGTACCTCAATTTATGAACCCAATTTCCAGTCCAGTTTCTTGTAATTGGCTCAATTCTTTAAATTTTCGGGTTTATTGTGTTTTTAAGTTTCTCAATTCCTTAAAAACTTGTGTCTTTGTTGTTTACTTTGATGTGATTGTATTCTTAACATGGTTTTACTATCCGACCTAATTAAATTGTCAGGGTTTTGTAAGCATAATAATTGAATGTTAGCCAACCTTTTCTTTTCTTAGATATTGAAACTGATGATACAAGCTTGCGAGCTAATTGTTTTTTTCGTTTTCATAAATATAAAGTTTGAAACTTTGTTGAAGCCACTAGAATTAGTTCTGACTGCATTTGGGTTTGGAGTTCTCTGGTCTCAAAATATACAGCTTCTTGCTGGCATTTTGTTGAATGTGATTGGCTAATTATTTCAATAGTGTTCTAGCGTTTAGAAGATGGTTTGAATACAGTGGTAGGATATGACATTTAGGTTAAAGGTCTTATCTTTAGTAGGATATGGGATGGTTTCATTCAGAGTCCTTTGTTTGTTTCATGATTATTATTTGGATAAATTGTTTACACCTATAAATGTCATTTATGGTCACCATAAGTTATATTTACTCGCGACAAATATTCCTACACCGTAGAGTAAAAAACCAAAAACATAAGTGCATTTGCTCTTGTTACTCCTTCGAGCCAAAATAGAGAGTGAGGGTGGGTCATTCATTGGTGTTTTCATCTCTTAGTTCAGGTAATTCTTCATATTTCAACACTTCTATTTATTTTTTCCATCAGTTCTTCTATTAGTCGAAAAATTAAATTTGTTGTTGTTATATTAACCAATTGCATTTTTTTTCTTCAAAAAGGTTGAATTTTTCCTCAAACATTACGAATTTAATGTTTAATTTGTTGCTCAAACAAAAATTTCAGCTGTAGTAACGCATACAACTAGTCACCTTTGTTCCTTTTAGGGTTATTTAGCTTTTGGCCCCACTTTATATATGGATATTAGTGTTTGGCTCTCCTAAGTTGCTAAATTCGTTTTTGGCTCTAGTTCTGTTAGTTGAATCAATCAACTTGAACTCTACCATATGTTTTCTGCTCACATTTTTGTAATGACATAAATACCCCTCACACTTGACACACGTACTGATTTTATTGAAAACAACTAAAATTTACACGTGTCGAAATCTTGTGGTTTCCATCCAACGGTCACCTGATTGGCAATTAACTACCTTCACTATCTCCGTTTCTTGGTAATTCCAAACTCCACCATTTGCATTTGGATCAAACTCTGGTGTCCCGCCCTTAAAGTTTGACACCCTAAGCATTGGCATCCGAATGGCTGCCACAACACCCAATTCATCAGCACCATTGGCATCCGAATGGCTGCCACAACACCCAATTCATCAGCACCACCACTGCTTGCAGCTCCAAGAGCGGAATCCGTACTTAGTGTTTTCACTCCCTCACTTTTTTTTATTTTCAATACATCTGGGTCATCATATGGGATTGAAACACGACTCCTGCCTTTCAATTCATGGATAAGATTCATCTCTGTCCTATCCTCATTTGGCATCCAAATTGCACAATTCTGAAGATCCAAAGTATTGGTACAATAGAGAATGTTGGGTGTAATGATGAGTCAGAGAAGCCTCTTCCAGTGTTGCCCCCACATCTGCGTTCATTTAGTGTTTGTGGCTCTTGTAATGGGTTGCTTTGTTTACGGGATTCCGGTTTTCGTCATCCTTTAATGGATCCAATAAAGATGGGTGAACTCTATGTTTGGAATCCATTTACTGGAGAAATCTTACAGCTACCAACTTCTAATACGATTGGAGTCAATACTTTTTCTTTTGGTCAGAATCCTATTCTTAATGAGTACGTGGTTTTGGCAATCACAAAGGTATTCCTGGACGATTTTGGAGATTTCTATGATAATAGCGAAGATTACGAGTGTGAACTAAAAATTGAGATGTGCACACTCGGATCGACTTCGTGGATAAGAATAAGAAATGTCCCATTCATCCTAGTAACTTCACACTTATCATATTACTTTCTCTTAGACCGCTCTTCACTGGCTGGCGCGGAAAGAAATCAATCGATATAGTGCTGGGATCAGTTCTTTGGATTTGGGGAATCGACGCGTTCTGATTTTACTCCATTACCTCCAGAGATCGCGCATAATGATAAAATAAGAACATATGGATAATATCAGTAACCGTTGGATGGAAACCACAAGATTTCGACACGTGTAAATTTTATTTGTTTTCAATAAAATCAGTACATGTGTCAAGTGTGAGGGGTATTTATGCCATTACAAAAATGTGAGTAGGAAAACATACGGTGGAGTTAAAGTTGACTGATTCAACTAACAGAACTGGGGCCAAAAACGAATTTAGCAACTTAGGAGAGCCAAACGCTAATATCCATATATAAAGTGGGGCCAAAAACTAAATAACCCTTCCTTTTAGGTATTAACCTTTCAACGTCCTCTTTAAGTTAATTTTTAGGGAGTTAGATACTTGGATGTAGAGACTTGAGCTATTTGGAGCGAGACTTGAGTTGTTCATAATCATAATCAATAATCAATAATGGATGGTAATAATTGGAGACTTGCTCCTCAACTTGAACCAACTATGGTTGAAACTCCTGATTGGCGTACTACATTACAACCTGATTCTCGTTATCGTATTGTTAACAAGATGTATGTTTCTTTGTTGTTTTTAACTGTTTGCTATTCCGATCGTCTTGTTTTGTGAAATTTGAATGGTAGAAATGAGAAACAATGAGTAAAGTTTTGAACTTGTGGAAGAATAAGTGTTGTATGAAGTTAGTTGAAGTATATAAGAAATGGGATTTAGTTAGAATTGAGTTTTATTGCTTGATCGCTATAGCTTAAATGATTGTGGGTGGTTTTTTTTAACTTATATATAATGATCATGTTTAGTTTATAGGAAGCTTATTTACATTCCGAATTGCGATCGGAATTTAATTAAGTAGTAATCGGAGTTAAGCTTATTCGTGTGAGTTTTGTAGCATATATGGTTTGTGAGAATATTGTATGAATCCTTGAGGATAAACATATTATTGAGGATAGTTTGTGCTTGTCTGTTTATATACTTGGAGCTTGCACAAGCTCACTCACATACAATATTGGGTCTTCCGGTAAGTTCATCATTATCATGTATTTTCTCTTTAGAATTTTAACTTCTCTGAAAATACGTGTAATAATTTGATGCAAGTGAACCTTTTAAAGTTTGAGGGATTCATCTCTTTTAAAGTTACTTGGGTCGCAATCAACAACTTGGTTCAGGTATTCGTTTACTCTCTTGTGTCAATTCTTTTTGGTATCAATTCTACAGTTTTCAATTCTTCTTTTTATTTTTCTTATCAGATCTCTGGATTTCTACATTTAGCTCGGTCATCCAATTAACAGGTACTTTACATACGACATATTTTGATATTAATTCTTTGATTAGTTAGCAAAGCTATTAGATGCACAAGGAATTCTGAGTGAAACCAATATATTGACTTAACCTCAAATGACTACAATGGTCTCTCTATATGCTAGAGAGTAGAGACTTGATGCGTTAATTACACTGTTAATTACTAGACTTGATGTGTTAATTTCATTGTTACTTAGTTTGTTAGAATCATTAACTGAAAGCAGTTAGTATGTTAGAACATTTTAGCTGTAATAACTGATTTCTACTGATACAAAGTTAGAAATGAAGAAGTCCTCTTTGGAAGCCCATGTATACTTCAAAGTGCGACTCTTTTGTTGTTTGTGACTCGGGAGTCGGTGATACATTTTGATTATGTACTTGTATAGTAACCCACTCATATTTATATCTTAAAATTGTATAGTTTAGGCTTTAGGACTTGGATATTTAGCTAGACTTGTGTGTGAGGAAGTTAATACACGTGTAAGCCATAAGTTAGTTTAGTGCTAAGCTTTTTATTTTTATTGTAATTTTACGCTTTGCATGTGATTCCAGTTAATGTAGTTGTTGGTTTCTTGTTGATGATAATGCGTACTAATTTATTTAATATTCATTTTTATGTATCAAGGCAAGTTTGCCTAGGATAACATATTAGTTGTTGGTTCCATAACTATAATACCTAGTAATTAGTATATAGATTAAAACCAATTAGAGGGTGTTACTGAAAAATCCTTATAGAGGAGGGATAATAGAACGACGATGACGATATCGTTTTTGAAGTATTGATTGGGTAGGAATTTCAGGAGCACACTTGGAGAATCTGCCATAAAATTCTTACTAGGTAATAGTTATCTTTACTTTAGTTCTTCTTTTGTAGAGTAACACCCACTCTATACTTGGTTTCTTATATTGTTTCAACCCAATTTTGGGTTTGATGACTTGAGACGTTGAAGTCTCCATTGAATAGTTGGAGGTGGAACTAGCACGAATAATGGCTTTCTGTGACCCAATGAGATGGCTAGTAGCAGCCTAGGACTTAGTTTATTATTAAATATGAAGGTTGGGTATATTTTGTACCATTCTAGAATTATCAATTTGAACCATACAAACTTTTGTAGCACATTGCCATTATCAGTAGGACCTAGGACTTAGGTTATATTTATCCAGAAGTAGCTTAAGTTCAGGTGGAACCCTGTATTATCATATCTGAAGTTGCAAAGCTACACTTCCATTGGGTTCAGTTCTTGCATTGCTTGCTTGTTTCAGTTCATAAGGTGAATGCAACTCCTTATTGCTTTTTCGATTGGAATTGGTATTTGTCGTGAGTGGTTAAAATTAGTAATTTCCCATTCATTTCAGTTGTTAAGTTCTTTGTTCGAATACACATGCACACTCCAATTCATCCTTCTTCTTGTAGTGGAAATTTGTAATTGTCTTATTCTAGATTGGACATCATTGATGCAGATTTTTTCAACTGGGGGCCAAGCTCCAAGCTCCGTTACTGCGATGGTGCATCTTTTACAGGAGATAGTGAAGATAAGGTTTGATTGTTAATTCCAATCAACTGTGCAGTTATTTGTTTGTTTCATGATTTTTATTTTGATCACAATAAGTTATATTTACTCGCGACAAATATTGTTACACCGTCGAGTAAAAAACCAAAAACATAAGTGCATTTGCTCTTGGTACTCCTCTGAGCCAATTTTTTTACTGTAATGCATGCCCTTGCACTTCTCATGCATGCTTTTAGAATATTTTGGCGTGTCTTAGATGTGTTTGGTCAAGACTCAAGAATATACCTATAACCATTTTTGAACGTCAAATTTTATTATACATAGGCGTCCCTCGTGTCTGTGAGTGTGACCCTTGTGTGTAAAAGATTGTTTTGTAATTGATTTATTTCTTCATATTTGGTTATAAAAATTGTTTCTTTTTTCGTATGATTAGGTATCCTGAGTGGTGTTTGTTTAGTTTCATGCTATGGATGGATTTGGTTTTGGATTTTCTTGGATTCATGGTAGGGGCAACTTTGTTTCTCTATGGGTAGTAGAATAAGTCTCGGAGTTCTTAAGTTTTTCAAATAATTTGTCGTAAAGATGAGATATTTTTTGATTGATTTTGTTGAAATGTAGCTTTGTTCGTTAACTCTCTTGTTTGTTTGTGTTGAAGTGAAACAACCTTTTGAAATTGGTTTTGGCCAGATGGCCAGTGTCTTGACTGTGTAAAAAATCCAACATAGCACTTGTGTAAAAAAAATTGTTTTGGCATTGGACTTAATAATATTCATCTGACTTAATAGTATTCATCTGGCAGGTGTTCTTATCAAGGGGATGCGTCAAGTAGTTAGCGGTCAATGAGCTTAGATTACATGGAAAACTTTCTAAGTGACTACTATACTATTTACTTAAAGGTCATATACTTGTTATAATTATGAATTTATGATATATAATTTAGTTTATCTTGTATTTACTAAGCGCAGTTAAAAGCTATTGAATTGGTTTTCAAAAGTTATTTCACACATAATGGTTGTTAAGATCTGGAGGTTGTGCACTGAACGACATATGGTTGATAAGTTAGACTTCTAGCTTCTATGCGAACTGTTCACTCGAAAGAAACCAACATTTTTTTAGTTCTATGTGAAACTTTCAGGTTATTTTCACTTACTGCGCTGCAGAACGAAAGTGCAAGGAAGAGTTGTGCAAGACACGCACTGGTATATGGCTTCTTTAAACAGATATGCCTTCAAACCTTTCTGTTTGCTTCTAGTAGATCCTTTATGTTGTGTGAAGCGGTTTGGAATTTGTTCTTGTGTTGCTATGCTGCTGATTATGAAAGGGAAAGATTTGATTGTCTTATTTGAGTTCTTTTGGATCCTACATACAAGACACAATAGTTTATTTTAGTATGATGGAGTAGTATGCTGATTTTCTAAAAGTTGGACCTCTTCTCTTATTGTCTGCAAAATAGGTTTGCCACTTCATTGACATGATGGAGATGCTGAATCATTATCCCATGCCTCCAAGTAAGACTTTTAACTTTTTTGTATGTATACTATTTGTCAAGCGTCAATTCCTTTGCATGTCGTACTTCTGGAACAATACAAAGTGGGGGAGGTAAATACTGCTCTCCACCATTAACTTAGTTAATCGAGTTGTTCCAAGTTTCAAGTAATTGAGTATATCTTTCTTTGCTCATAATGTGGTTTCTTGGAGCCGCTCTTTATTGATTTGTCTATTATTTAAGAATGTGGTTTTATAGTTTTCTCTGATGTAGTACTTTGGGACCCTTGGATTGGTTTGTGTTTGTTAACAATAGCTTGAAACCATTCTGTAATTTTGGATTCAGATTTCATATTCATCTTTTGGGATATGGGTCTATGATGCTAGTTTCAATTTAAGTCAATTACATAATCTAATAAGCTAATGCTAGTTATTAATGAACTACTTCCTATTACTCTTGTAATGGAGAGTAGGTCTTCCTTATTTCTGTAATTTCGTTTGTGTTGGTGTCTTAGTATATAGAGAGAAACTCTCTTCCAAAAGATTAGGATCTAGTTCATAACCTACAAAGTAGAATGTGGAGAACTGATCTTGTTGCCATCATATTACATTGGAGTTTAACATCCAAAAGTTATTGGGGTTAAAGTTGGTCCTTTTTCTCACAATCTGAATTAATGTCCTCACAGCTCTTGTTGAAATAACTTGTAACATTGTTTTCATCTACAGGAGTTACTTGATTTAGGTGAGGCAGTTGGGTCTCATAGCCGAGGCCTTTCTAAAGAAGTTATTGAATTGCTTCCAATGTCCAAGTACAAGAGTGGCTCCTTTTTCTCAAGAAAAAGTTCCCGAAATGAAAGGTAAGATTCTGTAGAGAAAAATGGCGTTTTTTCTCTTTGGTGTGAAGGGCGCGACCCGCGCTCATGCTTTGGCGACCTCCAGTGATTTAAGCGTGACCCGCGCTCAACTTTGCCTGGTCGAGGGCGCGACCCGCGTTCCACCGTTTTTTAGCACGAATTTTGACTTTTTCGGAAGTTTTCTGAAATAGTATAAATATAGGTTTTTTCTGTAGAAACCTAACCTAACCAAAAAGAGAGAAATAAAGAGATTGTAAGAGAGAAATTCTTAGTGAGTTGAGTGTTCATTCTTTGTGAGTGAATTGAGAGCTCTTGTAATCTGTTACTCTGGACATTTAGTAAAGCTTGGATCTCGCCAGTGTGGACGTAGGCAAATTGCCGAACCACGATATATCTTTGTCTTGTGGCTGGTTCTCTTTTGCATTATTATATTTACTTTATATACTTGTTAATTGTTAATGAGAAGCGTTGGGATAGTACTTGGAGGGTGTTGAAGTCTTGTCTAGTGTGTAGGATCGATTCTTGTGTTGGATTGATCTATTTGTTGTGGGTAACGTTGTTTCCGCATTGTCCTATTCACAACAATTGGTATCGGAGCGAGGTATACGACCTAGGATTTTGAGTTTTGATAAATCATAGTGCTCGAAATTTGTGTAGACAAGGTGTTCGATAAAATTCCTGAGTGAGATATTTTTTGGGTTATTGTGTGTGACTTGAAAAAAACTCCCAAGATGTCAAATGCTAGATTTAAAGTAGAGAAGTTTGATAAAGAAGCAAAAGAAAAGATGGCGAGGGTGATGTCGAATGAGATGACTTCCACAAGTAAGTGGAAGGGTAGTTCGAAGAAGCCTTTAAAACATGTACGGTGCTACAATTGCAAGGAAAAGGGGCATTATTTATGTGATTGTCTTAGCCAGAAAAAGAGTAACAAGATGAGTGGTAAGTTTGAGAATGAGGATGTTAGTGAAGCAAGTCTTGCTTCCGGCTTCGATGGGGATGATGTAAGTCTTTCGGTGTCTACACAAGATGACCACATAACCATACGTGGATTCTTGATTCCGGGTGTTCCTACTACATGTGTCCAAATAGGAAGTGGTTTGCTATCTATGAGAACTTGAGTGGAGGTTCCGTTTTGATGGATAATGATGTTGCTTGTAAGACGGTGGGAATTGGAACTATACGGGTCAAGATGCATGATGGTGTAGTGAGGACTTTAACTGATGTGAGGCATGTTCCTGAGCTAAAGAAGAACCTTATTTCTCTTGGTACTTTGGATTCCAAAGGCCACAATTCTGTGGGAAATGGTGGAGTCCTAAAGATCCTTAGTGGCTCCTTAGTCATTATGAAGGGTCAAAGACTTGGAAACTTGTATACTTTGTTGGGTAGTACAGTGATAGGTGATGTAGTAGTGGGTACATGTAGTGATGATTCTGAGTGTACAAAATTGTGGCATATGCACCTTAGGCATATAAGCCAAAAGGGATTGTCTGAGTTGTGCAAGCGAGGGCTACTGAAAGACTTGGAGAAACCAAGTATGGAATCCTGTGAGCATTGTGTCTATGGCAAGCAGTGCATAGTCAAGTTTGGTACAAGCAAGCACAAGACGAGAGGCATCCCCTGGATTATGTGCATACGGATGTTTGGGGACCTTCTAGAGTGGCTTCTAAGGGAGGTAACCGGTATTATGTCTCTTTCATCAATGATTATACACACTATGTGTGGGTATATATCATGAAGTCTAAAGATGAAGTTTTCGAGACATTTAAGAGAACTATTCAACAAGAGAGTGAGGTTCTTAGTGAAAGAACTATTCAATAAGAAGTAGAGTTACAACAACCTGAGCAGCAAGTTTTGGCTAGATCAAAGCCAAAGAGATGTGTGAAACAAGTTATGAAGTACGGGCATGATAAGCCAGTGAAGCATTATGGTCAACCGGACTCGGTTGCCTACGTACTGAATATTGAAGATGATGAGCCAAATAGCTTCAAGGAAGCTGTTAGAGATGCTCATTACAGAGATTGGTCGGTGGATATGCAGAAAATGGTGGAGGCTCGTGACAAGTTTTGTACTTGGGAATTTGTTTCATTACCTAAGGGTACAAGGGCTTTGGGTTGTAGAAGGCTCTCTATGGAGTTGAGTTCCAACATTGATTGGAGGTACTCCACAAATGGTGGAGGCTCATGCATTATTGATTGATGCCTTTCGTAGGCATGGCCCTTTGTGGGCGTGATTGCTCTTTGTGAGCATGACTCTCTGTGAAGATAGCTCTTTGTGGGCATGACGTGCTCTTCGTGGGCATGACTCTCTGTGGGTGGCTCTTTGTGAGCAAGACACTCTTTGTAGGTGGCCCTTTGTGGGCATGACATGCTCTTCGTGGGCATGACTCTTTGTGGGTGGCTCTTTGTGAGCATGACACTCTTTGTGGGTGGCTCTTTGTGAGCAAGACACTCTTTGTGGGTGGCCCTTTGTGGGCATGGCCCTTCGGGGTGGTTGACTGCGAGTTTCTGGATGGATGTGTTCGGCTCGGTTTTATGTGTTAAAACCTCACCGAGGTGGAGAATTGTAGAGAAAAATTACGTATTTTCTCTTTAATGTGAAGGGCGCGACCCGCGCTCATGCTTTGGCGACCTCCAGTGATTTAAGCGCGACCCGCGCTTAACTTTGCCTGGTCGAGGGCGCGACTCACACTGCACCGTTTTTCAGCACGAATTTTGACTTTTTCGGAAGTTTTCTGAAATAGTATAAATATAGGTTTTTTCTGTAGAAACCTAACCTAACCAAAAAGAGAGAGAAAGAGATTGTAAGAGAGAAATTCTTAGTGAGTTGAGTGTTCATTCTTTGTAAGTGAATTGAGAGCTCTTGTAATCTGTTACTCTGGACATCTAGTAAAGCTTAGATCTTGCCAGTGTGGACGTAGGCAAATTGCCGAACCACAATATATCCTTGTCTTGTGGTTGGTTCTCTTTTGCATTATTATATTTACTTTATATACTTGTTAATTGTTAATGAGAAGCGTTGGGATAATACTTGGAGGGTGTTGAAGTTTTGTCTAGTGTGTAGGATCGATTTTTGTGTAGGATTGATCTATTTATTGTGGGTAACGTTGTTTCCATATTGTCATATTCACAACAGATTCAAATTAACATGTTACTCCTTATTTAAAAATACTAGCTTGTTTTTTTCAGTTCTGGTTGGAGCATGTTATTAATGTAATGAACATCTTGTTTTCTTTGAACTCGTTTGACTAGTATATGTGACAATTTTCAATTCACCTGAAGTAGACAAAAAGAGTTGGGTTTTTCTTTGGGACTTGATGTTCTATGTTAATATGATGGTAAAAAAAATGTTAGATAAATAAAGTGGTTCACATACAAACCTGTAAGCTGAATGGAACAAGTTACCTTGTCTTTATTTTCATGTGATGCATATATTTGTTTTGTCGTTAGGAGTAGATTATCAGTTGATGGTTCTTTTCTCTTTTTCATTGTTTGGAGAAAGGAAACCATGAAGTTTTTTTTAGTGTCAAGAATAAAGACAAGTTTTTTATAGAATATGCTAGCTACAGTAAACCTGTGATGTAGAGCTGGTGCTTGGGTTATTCAAAGTTCATTGTATTGCATCATGTTTGTTGGTTAGATCTAAACATATATAGACAAGATTAATTTGCAGAAGTAGATGAACGACAACTTGTGTTTGTAATTTCTATTGCATACAATGAAAAACTTACAATGTGGTAGTATTCATGAACTGAAACTAAAAAGACAAAGAGTATCTTTTCCCTTTTTAACGTCGTGAAAGATTTGGTGATCTATGAGGCAACTTGGACATTCCTAACACAGATATTTCCCTTCTGTTTTTTCTTTTTGTGATTCTTTAGAGTATGCGTGCTTACTGTATAGTTGTTGTTAACTGTTAAGTGTAGTTTTTATTTGTTGTTTATGTATGCTGCATTTCCAACTTGAAATGGTATTTGCCTTGACCTAACGCTCTTATGTTCCACTAAGAAAATAAATGTTTCTGCAATTCACAACAAGACTTCTAATATTGTTGCTATCAAAGGTGTGTGATTTGCCAAATGAAATATAAAAGACGGAGCGGCAGATTACTCTACCCTGCAAACATGTCTACCACAGTTGTGGAACAAAATGGCTTAGTATCAACAAGGTCACTAATTAGAGCCTTCCCCGTTTCTTTGAATATCTCATACTAAATTACCATGTTGCTTTTGTTCACCACTAAACATGTATTGTCCTTTCTCAGGCCGTTCAATTTGCTATCTTGAGGTGTTTGGCGATAGTTCTACAAAGTAAAACCCAGTGAACAACAAATGGAAGGTCATCTTCAAGTTATTTCGTCTTGCGTGGTGATGCTTACTCTCCTTGAGGGTTTTTCTCTTCCTATAGAGAGATAGATAGACTAGAGCTTTATTAGGAGAATCTTTTCTTTGTAGATGTGGAATAGTAATCATAGGCTAGTGATAAGCGAATGTAATAGATTACAGGGACAAGAATGTAATGGATTGCTGGGACAAGATCTCTCTGCTCCACAGATGTGCAGAGAAAAGTTGCAGTTACATTTTTGTGATCTTTCAGTCTCATTGTTATACAGCTTTACTAGAATAGCTTTAAACAAATAGCTTCTGCCAAAAAAATTACTTTAAACAAATACGACGGGGAATACTATCGTTACTTGCCTTCCCTAAGACAATACACCACGAAAATGCGTGTCCTAAACTTAAGATGAAAATTTACGACGGCTCAGTATGTTATAGATTTGAAAATAGGCAGTTCCAGCAAAAAGGAAATTTGCGACGATTTTGAATGTCCTATAATTAACGACGGTCTTGAGTGTCGCATGCCTGTCACATTTCTAATTCACTTTACCACGCATTTTTCCGTCGTTAATATTAACGACAGGGCTATTCGCGACGAACTCTAGGACACCATTTCCCGTCGTAAATCTCGATTTAGGACGTCAATTTCCGTCGTTTATGGCATTTTTTGGTGTAGTATATGCTGCTTGGTTTCCTATACGTGGTTCATTTACTTTATTTATGTTTGGTTGTTTGATTATTTATGTTATTTCTTAAGGGTTCGATGGGTCAACTAAAATGGTGGAAGCAGCAAATTTGGTTGATTGTAGGCAAGAATTAGTCGGACAACGACTTCATATGAGATTTGATGGGGTCGTCGAGGTTTGTACATACTCAAGACTTTATATCTGTTCATGTTGTTCTGTATTGGATTTTGTAGTAATGCGATATATATATATATATATATATATATATATATATATATATATATATATATATATATATATATATATATAAAAAGAACAACCTATATTTTAAACTTGAATCCCCAAAGCAACCTCAAATCATTTGATTTAAATATATATATATATATATATATTTAAATCAAATGATTTGAGGTTGCTTTGGGGATTCAAGTTTAAAATATAGGTCTGTCCTTTTTCGTTTAACAAGCATTGTACAACCTAAAAAGATATGGTATATTAGACAACTTAATTGCGTTTATAATAGATCGGAAATGGAAGTTATGCTATATTGCTATTGTTTTACACTAGATCGACTCAACACATTACATGGACCAGATAGTGTTCATGACTTTATTGGCACACTTTCTTTACATTTTCAATTCTTTATCGCTGGATTCACTGTGATTGTGGTACCTGATTTTAGTAGAAGTTGGTTCGTACAATATTCATTTCAGTTGCATGTTTCATAACTTTATCATTTGTTTGTTAAAAAGATGCAATACACTACAAATACACCAAACATTTGTTCCATACATCCTCCAACCCACACACAAATACACCACAATGTTAGTGCATTGTTGTCAAGCAGGTAATTTCATCGTCAGGGTTCTTCATTAGGAATTTGTTAAAGCTTTTTCTATATGCAACTGAACTTATATCAGTGTTCATTAGAAGAATAATATGCATGGATTATAATGGTGCATACAGATAGGATACAAAACAATGGAGGTAGTGTGAGACTCAGTAAAGAAATTTAAGTTGTGAAGAATATAATAAGGAGGATCTACTTTAGGTAGTTGGGTCTGCTATTTTGTAGCTTATGGTATGTGGAAGAATCAAAATCAAGCTGTGAAGTGACTCAAGCAACCTTGCAGATTTACTAGCTTTTCTAAGGGTCCCATAAAGGTACAATGTTTAAACACGTCTCTTTTTAGGAAACTAAACACTAGACCACGACTTGTTAATTTGTAATATTTGTTTTATTGCAAAATCCTTTGTTTGTAACAGTGCAAGTGCAAGTGTTTCATGTATGTAAGGCTTTGGATATAAACTTCGCAATTTATTAGAAGATGATGATTTATTATTATTTTTAAATGTAAAACTTTTTTTTTGTAACAGATCCACGTATTTAAGGCTTTGGATACAAAGTTGATTCTTAACCAATATGAAGGCTCATGATGCTGCAACAAAGAATACTACATTTAATTGGTTGGGCATCACAAGCAAAAAACGAGAAGCACTAGTGCGAATAGTTGGTAGGGAGTATATGATCTAAAAATTTACTTGCTGAGATTGGTACAATTTGTGTACTCATTAATATGTATTTTACTCTTTGTTGAAATAGACTTTGGCTAATTGTTAATGGCACATATGCAACAAACAAACATTTAAGTTGAAGTAATTATAACATTCAATCCATGCTAAGATTTTTTTGCGAAGTTCATGGATTGAAAATTGCAACAACCCATTATCCATTACTTTTTTTTTTTTTTGGTCTTTTGGTCTTTTTTCCTTTTTGATGCAATGGTTTAAGTAGTTTCCCTCATTTTATCAATTTATTAAACTGTTCATGTTTAAATAAAGAAAAAGTTATGGGTGGCTTCAGGCCTTCAATGGGTGGGAGTTCATGTAGCTGATTTTAGAAATTACAGTTGTGAATTCATCTTGGTTAATTGCAGGAACACCAGTTTCAAAGCTGAATGTGTGGGATCTCAGAAAGCAATGAAGAAGCACTAAAGAGAGTCGATCTGGCTTAGCTGCAGTAGTACTCTGTTCATTGGACTACTCAACTCCCATGGAACTTCAATCAAGGATGGGAGAACTACAAAGGAGGGGAACAAACTTTGTAGCAGACCAATCACAAAATAGCTAAATGTGCAACTTGATTAAGACAACATAATGTACATAACATTGTATGTATGCCCATATGGATGTAAAAAATGGAGCTCCCACTTAGGTTTGAATTTTAAGTGTTTGATTGATTCATGTACTTCACTACTTGCTCCTTTGTAATTCTTTCGCTTCATTTATAAGATTTTTGCTAATTCAAGCAAAAATTGAATATCAGGTATGCCTTACATAATTGTTTTAGTTGAATGAATTGTTATAATCCAGTATGCTTTCTTACAAAGCAAGCGAAGTGTTCAACCATAAAATAGAGTTATCCTACGTGAAAGCTATTCAAGGACTTCAATGCCAAACCATTGTTAATGAATTACTTAGAACTTTAGGCATGTCAAGTGGAGACCTAGAACCATTGTTACATTACGCCACAATTTATGATCTGTTTCTATTTTTAGCATGTTGTAGTTCTACACAGGTGGTGGTGAGACTTCAAGTACCTTCAATGGAAGACCTAATGATGTCTCATGGCTATTAAGATACTTGATACATATATTCATAACTCAATTCAGTTGTTTCAACAAGAGATAATTTTAGGTGTGTGGTCTACTGAACTCAAGCTTTGAACTCAAGTTTTGAACCTAAGTTTTTGAACTCAAGCTTGAAAGTGTGAATTGTTTTAAATCAACTTAGCAATATAATTTAATTCGTTCCATGTTTTATGTCAGTTGTGTGGGTTCCTTTATTATGTAGTTTTCTAGGTGCTATAGAGCAAGAAAATATGACTTGGTGGCTGATGCCCACTTTCTTATTGCATTTAGTAAAAACAAAATAATTTTTTAGTGTTGAATGTTGGTATAGCCCTACAGAGCAAGAAATCATGGCGTCAATCTATTCATGTGTGATTTGTTGCTTGAGAAGGTAAAAGATAGTTTTAAGTAGTAGAAAGGAGAAGTGTAAAGGTGAATAAATTGTTAATGGGTTATGGCTATTCCATATTTAGTTTGTTACATGTGAAGGCAATGCTTTTGAAGCCACACTAAGTTGAATCTCACATTTATGCGTTGGGGAGTGTTAAAGGCCAAAGTTTAGACGTCACCTATAATTTTTGGCGTGCCCACATATCAAAAGTAGCAATAGGCAGATAAAATATCTTATATTTGAAGGACGTTTGTACTATTAAACCTTCAAACAAATATGTTCTCTTCCAATTCTTGGACTTCCGGGTTTACACCAAGATGCAAGTAACAAACAAGTCAATTTGTTGGGCATCCCTTCTTTGAACTTCACATGCATAGTTTGATCCTCTCAATCTTAGTTACAGTTTGATCAGTCACTCTATTGCATTTGATCTAAACATTGTCTGATAAATATTCTTTGGAGTCTTAGGCTTACTAGACCCAAAAGAACATTTGAGATTCAAATTACTTAGTCATGTAAAGAAATGATGCATGTCATATGCTCTAAACTTCTCAAGTTCTTTGTGATTTTTGTGTTTGAAGTTTAACTCTAATTTTCTGTGATTTTTATCTAAACATTGTTTATTGGCAGAATGGATAATCTTTCCAAAGCACCCGATGAGACAGTCAATAAAGTTCTTACTTCTAGTGAAGACAAATACCCGATTTATAAGCCCATGCACAACCTCAGCATTCTAGGTCATCAAACAGTCTTAACAATATACGACTACATTTACAAAGCTCACCTAAGGCCGACTCTCGCGATTGGAAAAAAACAATAAAGAAAATGTCTCAACAAAACCAGAATGCCTGTGTAGTTTTGGCAAACCAAACCAATTTGAGTCTTCTAACAATTCACAATGCATGCAGAGCATAGATTGATAAGTGCTCTTTGAAATTTAGGAGATTAGTAATCTAATAATAAAAGGTGTTGTCAACAATTTTTGGCTTGGTGTTACACAATAATAAATGATTGACATTAATCTTAAGCAGACAACAATAGGTGTTTCACGACATTTATGTAAAAGTGTAATACTCCTACTTGTCATGTCTTTCTATCTCCTTCCACCTCAATTGTAGTCTCTAGAAAAACTATAGGCAATGACTAATAAATTTGAAAACACTTTTCCATGCCACCCGTTCTTCGACATTGGTAGAGTTTCAAATGTGAAACTTGGTTTACATATATATATGCAAAAGAAAAGATATTTCATTCCATTCATTTATAAAATGAATGAAGAAAAACCTAGCTTTAACATTAAATGTGAACATCTATCCATTGTTGAAAGTATCCATTGTTGATAGTACAGTGGATGAAATTGTGTTCAATTCATGACTTCAATTTGGGTTTTGGCATTTGTAATCACATACTAGCATCCACAAAATAAACAACACTACGGAAGTGCGTATGTCATCCAACATGTAGTTCTAATATGAAATAAAATCTCTACAAATTTTCATATAGACCACACATATGAAAATACTAGAGTGAACCAGGATTAATATCACAAACAATATAATAAGTACCTAATAACCAACCGTGCCGTAGGCACAGATAATACCTAGTATATTAATAAACATAATTGTCAATATATATTTCCTCCTATTTTAATAAAAAAAAATTAAACAATATTATAGGGATAAATAATCTAATTGAATTAAAATGGGCAACCTATACACTATATTGGGGATATATTGTGATATCATAATACTTTACTTTTGTTTGGTTTGGTATTATGTATTGTATGTACACCGAGCTTTATCTCTCACTCAATTTAATTTTGGATATATTTGATATTTTTTTTGTTTGACTTTTTGACAGATTTTTCCATTAATTAATATATTTTAGTATTTCCATTATATATTGGCGATATTCACGATATATATCGGAGATGCAAACCAAAAAGGTTAATATCTCAGAGATATCGATATTATATCTGAAAATGAGGTAGTAATGGATTTATTAATTGGGCCGGGACATATTTGTTATTTGGGCCCAATTAAGCCAGTCTAAACTCCAAAAATAGATAGAGTTCAATTGTGACCAGTTCGTACCCAAGTCAAATTTTTGCCTTCCGATCCCGTGCCCGTCTGTAAAACTCTTTCTACTCGAGAACACCACAATAAACTAAGCACTTTCATTTTAGTTTTTAATTTTTTATAAAGGTTCAATATTAGGGTGACACTTAAGTTTCAAAAAAAAATTTTTGTTTGGCTTTTTTGTTTTCTTTGAGGCCAAAATTAAGCAATGTTGGGATTTGTGTGATTTGATAATAAAACTCCAATACATCTCCACTACTTATAAAGGGCGTGGGTGAGTTAGCCGATTGAGTTGTCTCTTGATTCTGCCTTTGCATAATTTCGTGACACCTGTTTATTTGAGCTGGTTTTGTTTTTTTTTTTTCTTCTGTTGGCCCACCAAAAACAAAGATATGAGAGAGAGCGTAAAAGAAGAGAGAGAGAGAGAGAGGCGATGTGGGATCCAAAAAAAGGTATGAGAGAGAAAGCGTAAAAGAAGAGAGAGAGAGGCACGTAGTTCATCTAAAAAAAAGGTACAAGAGAGCGTAAAAGAAGAGAGAGAGAGAGAGAGAGGCGTGGGAACCACGTGCCAAAGGCAAGTTTTCAAAATTGATTACGCAAATAATATAAAGCATATTTGAGGTCGCACTAAAACAAGTATTAAACAATGTACACAAAATTTGTTTTGTTTTTATGTTTTTCGGGTTAGAAGTACATTTCCTTGTCCTTAGAGCATTCCCAATGCAAGTGAAAATAATCCCCCCCTTATCACCGCCACCTCAGCACTTATTCACCCTCTTTTCACCGTTTTGGTGAAAAACAAGGTGAAGTTGTGTAATGCAAAGGTGAATAAAATATCTCGGACAGGATGTTAGATTCCGTCTGGAAGTTTTTGATTGAGACGTAATGTAACATCCCGTCTAGTATTTTATAACGAGATGGAATGTAACATCTCGTCTGGTGGGTCAAATATGAACAGACACGAACAGGCTCCATTTTCACTTTCTTCCCAGCCTCCATTGTGATTTTCTAGCCTCCATTAACAACTTTTTTTCACAAACTTCAATTCCTAATGACTTCTCCACACCCCCCCCCCCCCCAATGCCTCCCCACCAACCTCACCACATGAAGAGCATTCCCGATGGTTTGGAAATGTCAAAATATCCAAAAAAAAGGAAAAAAAAAAAAAAAAAAAAAAAAAATCGTTGTCAAGAACGCAAAATGTGGGCGAGGAGGATGAAATTGAACTTGGATTCAATTTTCCACCGCGTTGTGAAATCAAGGAACACCCACCATTAGCGTCAACATCGGTCCGACATGTAGAAAATCGAGTGGCGGAGTCTCAAATAAGTTTTAGATTTTTTTTTATGTTAATTATTATTATTTATGTTAGTTTATATCAAGTTTGTTGTTGTGTAATAATTAGTTTGAATTTGTCGTATTGTTTTAAAAAAAAATTAGTTGTAATTATATCGTATTGCGTGTTGGATGAATGTAGGAAGTACACCTATGGAAAGTGCGTTGTGCACTTTCAAATGTTGTGTCGTGGTGCCGTTGTATGAAATAAAAAACGGATCCTAATTTTGTCATGGTTACCAACATTATAGCCGCCACACCATTTGAGAACTTTTTGAATTCTAATTTGGGACAAAATGATCAAGCGTTGTTGTTTGGGATAGTTGAGCGGTGGTGGCAATCTACCCACACATTCCATTTCCCATGGGGTGATCTTGGGATTACCCCTCTTGATTTCACAATGCTCACAGGTATCCCAATTAGTTATGGAGATGTCGTTCCTTTTGATGAAAATTTAGAGGTTTTTACTACGACGATGAGTTTCTTTGAAGGTTTTGATTTGGTAGAAGATGATGAGGAAGACGGGTTTTTGAGATTATCGGCTGAGCAGTTTAAGGGAGGAGCTATAAGTATAAGTTGGTTTACTTCGAGATACTTGAATAGGTTCAAGGAGAAGCCGAAAGACTATCATATTGGTGAGGAGTCGATCCACGAATATGTATGTGTCTTCCTCTTCTACTTTGTTGGTGCGGTATTATTCGGATACACTTATAGTTATTTACGTATCGGGTGGATGGCCGCTGTCTCAGACATAGAGAGGATGTGGGATTATGACTGGGGTCAATCCATCTTGGCATACCTTTACCGCTGGTTAGACCTCGCAGTTGAGATGAAAGCCGCTAAAGGCAATTTGTGCGGCTTTGTTTGGATTATACCGGTAAGTCTTATTTATTAAGTTATTGTTTCATTTCTTTTATTTATCTAATTATTAATGTTGACATGTTTATATATATATATATATATATATATATATATATATATATATATATATATATATATATATATATATATATATATATATATTATATTTTGATATTGTATTTTATATATTGATTTAGTATTGGTGGTATGAACATTTTCGTGTGATGTATCCTGTGTTGAAGAGGTTGGAAGAGAATGAGACTCATGACCTGATTCCACGTATTCAAGCATAGGGGCTTCATTGTAGGCAGAGAGGGTATGGGGATCTATCACATAATATTCATAACACTCGTCAGCAGATTGAGCTTTTAGGAGCTACCCGAATTGAGTGGCAACCCTGGGTCGAGTCCTTTATATTTCAGACCCTTTATGCGGATATTCTAGATGTTCCAGAGAACACTGAGTACCGTAGACTATCATATATGTGTCATAGAGCAAGGTTTCTTTCTCAGCGGCGAATGATACTTGTAGGGTCAGTGACTGCATGGTACCTTGGGGACAGATGTTGGCGTCAAGTATCTGGAGAGATTGTTATACCTTACCCACCACCCATAGATATGATAGCCTCTGATATTCTTCCTGCAACTCTTTCACACTATAGAGCAAACCCAAATGATTGGCTAGACGCATCAACTTTTATTTTTACGGGAGACTATGACTTGTATTGGAAGAGGGTTGGTCGAGGTCTCTTGCTAGGTACGTTATACCGGGGCACCAATTTTGAAGGGGTTACTTCTGAAGCATTGAGACATGGCATTCATTTCCCATAAGGAGTGGAGTTGCCACAGTCATAGCCCAGGGTGTTTCATGATATTCAGATGCCGCAAAGAACTCCACAAATATTTGATGAGTCTGACCTTTGGCACTGAAGCATGATTACTTCTCAGGGGCAAGATATGAGCATACATATTCCACTAGTAGATGCCGCATTGGTAGCAAATTTGTCAGTACAGTTTGAGCAGTTAGCCGAGATTAGTATGATTTGAATTTATTCATGATTTGTTATTATTATTATTCACTATAACCCCTATCATGCATTTGTTTTGTTAAACAGGATGAAGTAAGGTCGGAGCTCCTTAACTACAACTCTCTCAGTTATGTCATGCGTGCGTCCTTCATGGAGTCCTCTCGTCGCAGTTTTGAGTACTTATAAGAAGAGCGAAATTGAACTTTGCAGCTTCAGAGACGTGTGCAAGAGTTGGAGAATGCTGGAAGTGCCACACCTCAAGCTCAACCCAACCAGAGAGGTGACAACGATGTAGGGGGAAGAGCTCTTCGACCGAGCCTTCTCGTAAGGGGAGGAGGTCTCAGTAGATATTTTTTTGTAGTTTATAATAATTGTGCGCCATTACTTGTCTTATGGCGTTTGGGATTGTTGTTTGTAACGACTTTTTTATTAGCAGGTTTTTTCTTTGATGAATTTTGGATATGAATATGTCATTAAACAAAGGAGGTTATGACAAAAAAATTTCAGAAATTATAAGTTAGTTTTTTTACCGAGTTTCTGTGTTAGACTTGGGTGTTGTTCAGGATTGTTGTTTGTCTTATTTATTATTTTCAAAGTATATTAGCAGGTTTTGGATATGAATATGTCAATAAAACAAATGAGGTTATGGCAAAAAAAAATTCAGAAATTATAAGTTCGTATGTTTCCAAAAAATTTGATGGAATTATAAGTTCGTATGTTTCCAAAAAAAATTCAAGAATTATAAATTTGTATGTTTCCAAATTGCATTTCACTCATTTCCTATGTCTTGGTTATGACAGGAAATTTTGATGGAATATCACTCATTTTTGCAGGTGGTTTGGTTCTGATAGGTTCTAACAGGAATAATGTATGGTGTAGATCGAGACGGAATGTAACATACCGTATGGTATTTTTAGACCGAGATGGAATGTAATATCCCGTCTGGTGACTAAAAATCCATGCCTCTGCGCCTTTTACTATTCCATACATTAGAATTATGGATGGTGGCCCATAAATTGGAATTATTGAGGATACATTTGGATAAAATGTGTTGTCACTTGGAGAGTGAACAAAAATCTAATAAAATGCATTGTCAATTGGAGAGTGGACCAAAATCTAACTATAACATGTGACCTTACCTTTCATATTTCGTTTTACTCTTCTTTCTTTTAGATCAAACAAACAAACAGCCATCTTCTTCCCCACAACCAAGCTAAAAATAGAAAAAATGTCTAGAGAAGAAAGAATTGCATTTAACCAAAGGTTATGGGGAGGATCTAGTAGTAATAGTTCGTCTTCTGGTTTTACCGGGTCGTCTTCTGGTACTTCTGCTGAAGATGACTACATGGAAAGAGTAAGAAATGAGCATAATGATATGATGAGGCGAAGGAGGAGGAGGAGGTTGCAGTTATTATCCACTGCTGGGGCATTAATGACTCAAGCAGCCATTGAAATTGAAGATGTGGATACAGACAAACACGGTGGATCTGTGAAGGGCAGAGATTACACGTTTAGAGATGGTGGCGATTTCAGTAAACAAAAGATAATGAGGGATTACTTCACAACACCTTGTAGGTGGCATCCTCATAAGTTTAGACGAAGGTACAGGATGACAAGAGAGTTTTTTATGTATATGTTGAAAACTGTTGCAGCATTTGACGATTACTTCAAAGACAAGGTGGATGGATTGGGTCGGCAATCAACTTCTGGGTTACAGAAGGGACTAGCTGCAGTTGAACAATTAGCAACTAGTTGTTCTTCTGATTCAACGGATGAGTATTTACAAATTGGAGATTCCACAGTAAATGTATCTATGAAGCGTTGGTGCAAGGCAATAATCATGGCGTTTGAGGAAGAGTACTTGAGACGATCAACTGAGGCAGACACTACTAGAATATTAGCTGAAAATGCAGCAAGGGGTTTTCCAGAAATGCTTGGATCAATCCACTGTATGCACTGGGTGTGAAAGAATTGTCCAACTGGATGGGTTGGAACACATGTAGGGTACAAGAAGGAACCAACTTTGGTACTTGAAGTCGTTGCAGGCAAACACTGTTGGATTTGGCATTGCTTCTTTGGCTTGCCAGGTTCGCATAATGACATTAACGTGCTTCATCGTTCTCATGTTTTTAAATTATTAGAGCAAGGTGAGGCTCCTGCTGTTGCATTTAATGTGAATGGTAATGACTACGATATGAGATATTATCTTGCTGATGATATTTATCCAAAATGGGGCACATTTGTTCAAGTCATTCGTTATCCAAGAAATAAGCATTAAAATATCTTTACTCAACGTCAAGAAGTTGCAAGAAAGGATGTTGAAAGGATGTTTGGAGTTTTGCAGGCACGATGACATATTGTTAAGGCTTCTGCGCGTTGTCATAGTGTTGTTGTTCTTGGAGACATAATGAAGGCATGCATTATAATGCATAATATGATTGTTGAGAATGAACGTGAAAGTGGAGTTTGGAATTGAAAAGGTCAGAGGAAAGAAACAATACCTGCGCTCTTTCAGGAAGAGGATGGTTTTCATTTTGTCTATTAGATGATTGGAGCAAGAAATAAGATCAGAAATGAAGTTACGCATACTAATCTTCAAAAGGACTTAGTTGAGCATGTTTTTAATTGGACTGACATTGAAGAAACAATAGATCCGGTACCAATTTATGATCCAAATTGGTCGGATCCAGAGGAGGGAGAAGGAGGCGAAAATTAAAATGGAAATGAAAGTGTATTTCATATGTATTTCCTATGTATTTCCTAACATGAACTACGAAGTTCCAAAGTATTTCCTATGTATTTTGTAACGTGAACTATGAAGTTCCAAAGAATTTCCTATGTATTTCTTAATGTATTTCCTATGCATTTCCTATGTAATTCCAATAAGTTCTTATGTGTTTAATGAGTTGTGTTTTAATGAACTATATTACAATGTATTTTAATTTTATTGGTAATTGTATTTCTATGAAAATAATTATATTGGAAAGAACATACGTAGTGCATTAATTAAAAAAAACAGTGAAATAAAAATACATAGTTCATTAATTAAAAATACCATGAAATTAAAATACATAGTGCATTAATTAAAATAAAATACTAGATATTACATAAGCTTAGTTAGAGCTAGAACCACCTCTAGCCCTTGTCCATTCAACACGTATTTCAGCTTGTTGTTGCTCAATTATAAAAGCGGTATCGGGATGGAGGACACTTGTATCGGTCGCTAAAATCTTAGTTTCATATTCCATATTTTGAAGCCGATTTTTTTCCAATTAAACTTGATTTTTTTTCCATTTGAATCCGATTTTTTTCTTCTCTTGCCATCACAGTTCTTTGACCATATGCAAGTTCTATTTCCCTAAGTTCTAAGCATTTTTGTGTTTCATTTGTATCCTTTACAAATGTATCATCTAAACATGTAAAGTAACCCTTTAACATACCAACTGATTTTTCTTGGTTCCTCTTGGACTTGGCTTTCTTCGATCCAAGAGGACACTCCATTTTTTGAGGATGTTCTATTTCTTGAGAACCCTCCAATTCAACTCCATCAACACTTGGTGAATTAGAAGTTGAATCTTCACCATCATTTTTGCGACATTTTCCCTTTGTGGGGCGGCTTGACCTTACCTCAAAAACGTTACTCCACTTTGGATTATCCTTGAGTATAACGTAACAATGATCAAGTGAAAAAGCCGTTTTTTCTTGTAGTTGGTACGTTATCCTTGCCTCGGACAACTAAAAAATAAAATGGTGGTAATTAGACTAAAATAATCACTAAGACTAAGATAATTAAACTAAAATAATAATTAGACTAAGACTAAAATAAAAATAATAAATATACTAAGATAATTAGA
This sequence comes from Coptis chinensis, assembly GCF_015680905.1. NCBI lineage: Eukaryota > Viridiplantae > Streptophyta > Magnoliopsida > Ranunculales > Ranunculaceae > Coptis > Coptis chinensis. The sequence goes on from NC_141459.1 coordinate 97,830,626, forward strand.
CTAAGACGGAAATAATTAGACTAAGACTAAGATAATCAATAAATTCCAAATTGACAAAATTGTAATTACCCGACTTTGTATTGTTGTACCACTTGCATATCGAGCCTCCACCGCATTCACAATTACAACAAACTTGTTCATCATTTTTGAAATATATTTCCATCTACCGCTAATTGAATCGAAAGACCTATCCGACCCACGTGCTTGATTGAACTCGTTTGTTACACGATTTCAAATCCTTTTGCATTTTGGAAAGCACCAATAATGGAGTCTTCACTAATTTTTATCCAAACAAGCCATAAAGCTTGATCTTCGGACATGCTAAAGTGAGTTTTTGATTTTGTTTGAGTGCTACCACTTACTTGAGATGCTTGAGATTATGCCATTTGATATTTTGTTTTTTTGAAGAATTGATTTTAAAGAAGAAGAAATATGATATATGATTGTTGGAAGTGTGAGTTGAAATGAAACAAATGTTGTATATATACCAAAGTTTTTTATTTTGACCGTTTTTTACCGTTCTAACTTTCTGACCGTTGGTGAATTAGCCGTCAGGACTCCGGTCGGGATGTTTGATTCCATCTGGAAAAAAAGAAATATAGCGAGACGGGATGTTAGATTATGTCTGGTGAGTTTTGTAATCTAGACGGAATCCAAGATCCCATTCGAAGTTAACAAGTCAGCCACTATTTCGGTGGAAGATTTCACCTTGAAATCAACTGGGGAAAATAGTCACCAGTTATTCACCACGTCCACTGCATTGCACACCCATTTTTCCCAAAAACTGGTGACTATAGTCACAAACCCCTCATAATCCCATGCATTGCAAATGCTCTTAAAAGTGTGAAGTTTGTAAATGTTTGGTGATTTTCAGTTTAAACTTTATCATATTAGTTCGAACAGTTTGCTGCTCTGTCCACGGCTTGCGTTGATTATGATGAGGAAAAGATTAATGGATTAATTGAATAATGAAGCAATACATGGTAATTTAGATTAATTGAATAAAGCAATACACACATAGAATAAGTCTGATTTACACTCTTTAATATTTGATTAATTTAATATCAGTTATCTGTTTGCAGGAGGTTATCTTAGATTGAATACTCGGGAAATTTTTGGCTCTGGCTGTACTGATGTACTGATATAATATTGCTCTAAATTTACTTTCAATTGAAGAAGTCTTGATTTGGGGATTTAGAAGTTGTTACACAAATTATGTATTTACTTGACATTGTTGGTACACTGTTCATCCCTTGATTTCAGTAGCTAATGAGTGCTATCACCAGTTGCTCCACATCATTGTTCTTCTTCTTGACTTTAAATAGCATGAGGAAGGAATGTAGATTGTAGATCAATGGTGCAAATAAATTAATAGGAGTGTAGAAGCAATTGGCTGTGAGGAGGCCACATTCTGTATGGCCTGACGTAAGCAATGCCAACTTTTATGCTTCCTTACTTAAGTTTTCAGTGTTATACTAAGGAACATGTATTTTCTATGCATAAATTGGTGCTGCAATAGAAACAATTTTCTTAGGCTTAGATAACATTGTCAAATCTATTTTAGGTATTTCCTTCAACAGTATGTAGTCCTCTTTTGATAATTATGATTCAAATAATTTTTATGTAAGGAGTATAGAAAAGAATATTCACGATAGATTATATTGATTTTCCAATTCCACATTTTGAATTGTACTGAAGTGGTTTTCACAAATCAGTAGTGAAACTTCATTATAAGTTGTTACCCCCAGGTACACATTGTCTATGTAATCTCTTCGAGGTTATATATGTGTATATATGTATATGGATCTGTGCTCCTAGGATATGAAGTATTTTATACTGATGAGATGAATGAGGTAATCTCTTCGAGGTTATATATGTGTATATATGTATATGGATATGTGCTTCTAGGATATGAAGTATTTTATACTGATGAGATGAATGAGGATTCACGTTGATAACCAACTCTAACTTAGCAACCTTTCTACATGCTGAAGTGACTCTGCGCTTTTATGAAGGGGGATAGGGAGTAAAACTTTTCTACTTTTGTTAGTCGCATGCATATGTATCGATAGTTACCTACATATCATTTTCATAACTACCACTTTTTAGTATGATAGTTGTTGTAAATATAATACTGCGGAACCAATCTTATCTACTACAATATATTAATCCTATACAAAGATCAATCATTATTACTAGACAAGACTTCAACATCCTCCAAGTAATATCCCAACACTTCTCAATATCAAATAACAAGCATATAAAAAAACAATTAATGTAAAAGAAAAACAAACCACAAGACGAGATATATATCGTGGTTAAATTTGCTTACTTTCTTCATGAAGGAGTTTTCAAACTTTTACTTAGATGTCAGAGAATAGATTCTGAGTCTCCAATCCACACTCACAAAGAATAAACACTCAACTCACAAAGAATTATTCTCTTATAATCTCTCTTTTTCTTGGTTTTGGAAAAGTTAGGTTTTTATATCAAAATCTATATTTATACTTTTTCAGGAAATTTCCAAAAAAAGGACAAATTCGTGCTGAAATAAGATGGAACGCGGGTCGTGCTTAAATCACTGGAGGTCGCCAAAGTATGAGCACGGGTAGCGCCTTGCCCAGGTGTAAATGGAGCGCGGGCTATGGAAGTAAATATACGACTTTGATTACTGACTTTCTAGGATTTTTCAATCGACTATTATTGGTCTTCGGATTTACTAAATGCTATTTTGGTTGGAACATAGTTTAAAACTTGACCCACAAGGATCCATGTCGTTATGAGTTTCACTACCGTCAATAGGATGATGTTAAGTTATCTTGCAATCTTGTACGTTGTGTTTGAGACTTCCAGCACAAAGAGTCCGGAAATATTGGGTTGTTCTACACTGAAGGTTATCAAAGGAGATTAAGGATTCAATTAAGCAAACAACGTTTATGTTGCACCAGTTTTACTTTTAGTATTTATTTCCATTAAGAAAATCTGAAGGTAAGAGAGGGGGATATCACATTATGATTGGAAGTTTATTCTTATTCGGTTTTTGGTAAACAAGTTTTTTTAAGATTTTCATTTATCTCTCCTACTGTTAGTTATATGAAATTCAGAAATTCTAATTTGCTAAACTGTGGAATATGCGGAAATTGTCAAAGGCCCAAATGTAATTATTTAAGGTCTTTCTAGAAATTTTTAGAAACGGTTAACGTGCCCCATTCTGACCTGTCACTAAAGTTGGATTAGAATCAAAGAAAAATGTTGGCGTTTCCTTATACAAAAAGGACACTATGGACAGTGTTTAGACTCTAGAGCCCAATTTATAGATTTCTAATTTGGTATAGCTATGGGTGATGTAATATTTTTAGAAAATTATAAAGGTAAAACTGGAAACAAAAAGTCCAGTTGATGGAATTTGGGGAATCCAAGTGACGTTTTCACCCTTACATTTTATAAGATATTACGTATATTTGCTTTGAATTTAAACCGAAATAAATGAAAAGAAAAGGGGGCAAAACTGGAAAATGAAACTGTAGATGGGGATTTTTTTTTTTTTTTTTTTTTTTTTTTTTTTTTTATAGTAGAAGATATATTTATTGGAAGAGAAGTATTTCCGATAAAAACAAAAGGGAAATCTATAATTAACTCAATTACAATCTTCAATGCACCAAAATCTTAAATGTCAGGATGAACAGCCCATACTTGCAACAAGATTCACTTTCTTTGTATTAAACATTGCCGAAAGAATATATGGCATGAATAAGAACATCAAGATTTACACAAAACTAAAAAAGAAAATAATAGAAACAATAATGTGTTTTATGAGACAGTAACTCGGGGTATCAATACATGATCAAAAACAAAGTCACAACAAGACAAAGAACTCGCTTTCACTCAAAAATGTAAATATAAAGCTCAAGTGCCACACTACCATAACTACAATATCGCGCCTCCCTCCCAATGCTAGTAAAGAAACGATTTCAACATGTTCGAGTGGAAAGAAGCTTTCACACATGCTAATCCCACGAATATGACGATGCATCGATGCTATCTCAACCATGATGAACTTTACTGATATCGATTACCCAGAGCCTCATTTTGGAAACCTTGAGATGTACAGATCGTGAGGAATGTAACTCACCAACACTATCCGATCCCCATACGGTCGTCGATGCAGGCAATGAGCAGCCATGACAGAGGCTTCAGTTCTGACATACTCCACCAGAACGGTACCGTGTTCAAAATGCTCATCGAAACTAACCAGTTGCTTACTTTCCTCTCTCTCGCTGGTTTTAGATTCCTCTCCAACAGCTTGATGCAATTGCACAGATGCTTCCTGCAGCTCATCATTGGCTTCCTCCTGTTTCAACTCTTCTTCAACTAAAATACTATCATTCATGCTTGCGTCCTCATTTTGGATGTGGTCCGCACCATTAATAAACTCATCTTTTCTTGTATCATGCAGAGAAAGCACTTCTTGGGGATTGACATCAGTATCGAGGTCATAGGCAGGAACATCTGTAACTAAAGAACTGTAAAGTTCACACACTCCGGTTTTGGTAAGAACTTCAGCTTTATCACCACTAGGTCTGTCACCTTTAAAATCACCACCGTCTTCTAAAGGTTCTTTCACAATATTTGGAGCCTCTGTTGTGCTATTCTCACCAGAGTTATGGTTAGTGTGCTGCTCCAGGGTTTCTGGACTCTTGGTGGTACTCTCACCCTCACCTTTAGAATCACCAACATCTTCTAGAGGTTCTTTCATATTAGCTGGAGCCGCTGGTATCTGTTCACAGTTGTGACTAATGTCTTGATCCAGGGTTTGTGTATTCTTGGTGGCACTATCACCTTCACGGTCTTGTAAGACCCCTGCATCAGTTTGGTTGGTGATGACAACTGCTTGACTTTCAGTTGCATGAATGCTTTCACATCTGACAATATTGATAGACTTGACTGTGCCAAACCTGCATCGTGAACATATAAAATTAAAACATGTACAAACATAAGTACAATTTAAACAAAAACAAAAAGTACCAACCTGGCACACTCTATTCGTATATCTTCCAATGTTTCTTCCAATTCAGATCCGGAGAGCGATGAGAGGTCCGCCGGATTAAACTAGAAGATGTCATAAACTCATCAGATTTTTATGAAATAGAGCAGGAAGTTAAATATGAGTACTATAAATTATTTTCTGATCATTATATGAATAGTGCACCTCAATAATCAAGTAGAAGTCTCCATACATACCACATTTTTTAGCTTAAGGACCTTTGTGGGTTCCAAAAGTAGAGGCTTTGCATGCTCTGGGATCCCATAGAATAGACTCTTAGAGTTTTCCTGGTAATTATGTTTTTTTTATTAGAATGCTAGATCCAAAAAAGACTTTCATAAAGATGTGAAAGAAAGTAAACAGAATGTATTCTTGATCATCATGGTTTTTAAAATAAACAGTACAAATGGGACGTGATGATACCTCCACAGATGCATCAGGAAAAGCTTGTACAGCAGTTAAGACTTGCCCTGCCAATTTCATCCCATTCAACCCAGCACACGCCTTCAGAGTTATTGTCTGGTCCATGTACTGAAGAATCACAGTCAACAATTTCAGAGCTCACACAGAATGTATTTGTCCAAAGCAGCCCAAGCACTTTGATATTGTGAATGTTAATACCAAATACTACAACTCCACGAGAAAAACTTAAACAAGAAATAAATCACAAACTATACAGGAACTTCAGAAGAGGAATGCTAGCAGGGAACTCATTTGCAAGTTGCATACATGCCTCTCACTAGCAACACAATTTTTCGTCTTGAGATTGTAGAATATACTTGATTGTAAGAATCAATGCAAAAGTTGTCTTTTCAGTGAGAGGGTATGCAATTCACAAGTGAGAGCCTGCAAGCATTCCTCAACTTCAGATATATACTGTGATGATGACTGATTTAATATAAAGCCAAAATTGTAGTAAATGTCTATCACTATTTTTATTAAGAAAAGCATATGTCTGTGATCCACTCCTCGTAAGTCACCACGATCCCACAAATATATCAAATGTATCCATTTAATGAAAAACAAATATTCAAAATAGTCCGATCCATCACTAAATTGATAGTAGTATTTACCATACATAAATTCAATCTTACGATACCTCTAAAAAGGCGCATGGTTCTTTGAGATCCTCATTAACCTGAAACCGGTATGCCTTCAGATGTCCAAAGGAGCTGACAATTTCTAGTAGCTGGGAAAAGCACCATTTCAATATACAAGTATGAGTCTACAAATATAAAGGAGCTAAAGTCTGTTTCACACTAGGTTACATGGACACGCCATATTTTGAAAAAAATCTGTGTCAGATACGTATCCACGTGTCTGTGTCCGTATCTGTGTCGGACACACACGGAAACATATTGTATTTAATTTACCTCGAATTTCTGATTTACCATCTAATTTAATAAATTTATAATTATTAAAAAATTAATTAATTATTCCTATCCGTGTCCCCGTGTCGATCTTCAACTGCTCCCCGTATCCGTGTCGGACACCGACACGCGTGCCCGTGTCAATGTAACCTAGGTTTCACAAGTAGTTGAAACTCTCAGATCCTACCAAGAATGCAGAAAAATCACTACTTCTGTGGCCAACTTACCATATCAGATGACAGATCTTTTGAAATTCCACCAATGAAAATCTACAACAAACAGAAATTACATCAACATGGTGATTTCCAGCATCCAACTGAATATACAATATTAACGAGAATATCATTACATCAGCACAAGAACTAAGGTTCTCACAAAAACATTTTAATCTAATAAGTGTAGTATGACACTACCAGGTTTAAGAGTTCCTAAGTCAAAAAGGAGACGAGGATTACCTAAAAAGGTGAAAATGAAAATCAAGAATGATTAATTTGACACCACCAGGTGCCTCTACCTAACATATCCTCACCCACATTGCTAAGATTAACCAATTGTGTACTGTTGTGGTTATATGACATGGGAAAAATACACAATAAGCTGAAACAAGCAGCAAAACCCTAACCGTTCAAATTCTCAGTTCCTTCCCAGATAAACAGTATGAGAACTACAACTTTTTTTTTTTATTGGCAAGAGAGGTTGTTTGAGAGGTCCCTACCCTTTTTCATTAATAATAAAATAGCTTGGTTACATTCTCAGATATTGCTTTCCCATTACATCTTCATATACTATCTTTTTTATATCTTCAGAAAATGGTACATGAGTACTAAAATTGGAATGTAGAGAAGTTCCTGGACAAATTTGACTACAGACTTTTGCCAAGAACAAGATGGCAATATGGCTGATAAAAACACAGGGCATCCTTTGTACACAAAAAGGATTGTCCTAAGTGGGATTTAAGATGCATCCAAAAAAGATACGGGTACTTACTTATCTAATAAATTTAAAGACAGAAAAGACAGCAATACTAAAAGGAGCACGACACTTTTTTGTCTATTTTCACTACCCTGTTTACTTTCGCTATTACAACTACACCCACGGCTTAGACTGCCAGGTCTGTCATGCTTTGATGCTATCTTCCGATACACCTTTTGTCAAAGTATACAGGAGTCTAATTTTTTTCTTTCCATCTGCGACTCTCATGTCATCTATTATCCAAAAACAAAATACATATATAGAGATGATAGCTTTCCCCAGCTTCACATTTCACAAATATATATATGCACAGATGGAATAATACCCACCACTAAAAAAAAACTTCACATAATTTCATTTTTCAGGTGCATTCAAATATATGATAATTTTTTTTTCATACATATAAATCAATTAATTATCAGAAGACGTTGATTAAGAAACGCAGAAATATAGAAACTTTTTCAAAATGATTTCAACAAAAATTAAAATGTCCCGCCTTAAAAGAAATAAGTTCCTAAATTCAGTTATTCAGAAGAAATTTTATACAGAAAGTGAAAAAATGCATGCCGCGTGTTCATATATACAAACTAATTATCTTCTCTCTATTTTTATCCATCAAAGGTAAAAAATATCGGTATAACAAGGATAATGGAGTTGTATCGAAGTTATATCGGGATAATGGAGTTGTATCTTCTCGTCTTAAGAATAAGGATAACGGAGTTGTGTGCAAGGTGGATATATCGAAAGCATATGATCATGTGAACTGGGAGTTTCTGAATTATTTGTTAAAGAGAATGGGGTTTGGCGAAAGATATAGGAATTGGATTATGACTTGTATTACTTCTGCCTCTTTTTCGGTGCTTGTCGAAGGATCTCCAGCTGGGTATTTTCGCAACCAGAGAGGTTTGCGTCAAGGGGATCCTATTTCTCCTTTTCTCTTTAATATTGTAATGGAGGCGTTGAATAGATTGGTCATTAAAGCAAGAGATTTGGGCTATATTAGAGGGTTTAAGGCAGCGGCGAATGGTCCTGAAGTTGTTGTTCTTCAATTTGCAGAAGATACTCCCTTCTTGCTTGATGCTTCTGTCCCACAGTTGCTTACTATCAAAGCAGTGTTGCTTATTTTCCAAGCTGTTTCTGGTCTGAAAACAAACATGGCAAAGACTTCTATTCTCACGGTTGGGAAGGTAGAACACTTGGTTGAGTTATCTCAAGCAATGGGGTGTGTTGTCGAACAACTCCCTTGTAAGTATCTAGGCATACCTCTTGGGTCAACTTACAGAAACAAGAAGGTATTGGAGCCAGTCATCGATACAGTTCAAAGGAGACTCGGTGGATGGAGGTGTATATTAATGTCTAAAGGGGCGCGTTTGATCCTAGCCAGTAGCGTTCTCTCAAATTTACCCATTTATGTCATGTCTTTACTTTGTATTCCGAAAGGTGTGGCTGAAATTATTGAACGATTGATTCGTGACTTTATTTGGGGATCTTCGGATGAACAAAGGAAATACCATCTAGTAGATTGGGAGAAAGTCTGTTCACCCAAAGAAGATGGGGGTCTCGGACTGCGAAAACTTGTAGTCATGAATCAAGCTCTACTTGGGAGATGGCTATGGAGATACATGATGAAAGAAGACTCTCTTTGGCGTGCTGTGGTTTGTGCAAAGTATAGCAATGACAACCAAAGATGGTGGCCCAAGGAAACAACTCAATCTCACGGTTGTAGCCTTTGGAGAGGCATACTGAAGGTACTGCCGTATTTTAAGAGTGGGGTTAATTTCAATGTGGGAAATGGGCATAAATGCTTATTTTGGAAGGATGTATGGCTCGGTGAAGTGCCTTTGGCTGACCAATTCCCTCTTATTTTTCAAGCGTCCACTAATAAAAAGGAATATGTTCATGAGTTTAGACACATGCAGAACACATGCAGAATGGTCATTTCGCATGGAATCTGTTTTTGAGAAGATGTCTGAATGATTGGGAAGTCCAACAATATGCTAATCTAACCGTGTTACTCGAGACAAATTGAATGATGAAGTAGACAGTTGCTTATGGCGGTGGACCAAGACCAACACCTTTTCTGTTAGCTCTTTCTATGATAAAATCCGTGAACATGATCGTCCCCCAGAACAAAGATGCACCCCTTTTCCTTCAAGAGTTGTCTGGAAAATCCCTATTCCTCTAAAAGTGAAGTTCTTCTTTTGGTGTGTCATGCTTGGGCGTACCTTAACGGCGGATGCTCTAATTCGTAGAAGTATGGTGGTTTCTCCCATTTGTACTATGTGTAATATGCATATGGAGAGCATTAGTCATGTGTTCTTGTATTGCCGCTTTGCTTTGGAGGTATGGACTCTCTTGCTCCAACCAATGGTTATGGCGTTTCCTTTGCTAGCGCAAGCCGCTTCAGTAGAAGAATTTCTTGCAATTTGGCCGAGAAGGAGAGGAAAGAGTTTCGGATCGATTATTTGGAGTCTATTACCATATGTTGTATTTGGGTAATATGGAAGAATAGAAATCATCATATTTTCAGGAATAAAGAATGCTCGGTCTCACAAACGGTTGGGGAGATCAAAGGGGTGTTGTGGTATTAGATGTCTAACTATGAGGAAAGGCGACAATACCAATTCAGGAACTTGGTACTGGATTGGCCTCATGTGATAATGGTCGACTCTGGGGATGTACTATTCTAGGGATGTTATTTTCTTTTAGTTCCATGTATGTTTTCCTTTCAGTTGCAGAACTTGTGATATTCTCAATCACTAACTGTAACAGTGCTTTGCATTTGCACGTCATTTCTAATAAATTCTACTTATCAAAAAAAAAACAAATAAAAGATTACATAAGTCCCTTAATACATCAGCAAGAAGGAAATGACAGAAGCCTATTTTGGACATCAATTATCTACCTAACACTCTAATGGTAATCTATAAATGTACACTTGTAAGCATTTTAGGGTGCAAAAGAGAACTGGGGAAAGAATGAATCTCAAACATGAACAAAGATTCAAAGATAAAGCACATAAATACAAACCCGACTCTAATGCATACCTTATGTGGTGAATCTTTTACAATGTCAGATGTTGCGTCAACTGCTGGTACTGATTTCTCTGGGACACCAGTCTGCATGAAAATAGCAACTGTCTGAAAACCTGCTACATGAATAGTAACCACAATAGACCTCAGATACTGAAAAGTACTAAACAGATTACTATTCATACAAAAGATAGAGTCCACCCTGTGAAATTGACTACTAGTGCATTAATTAACACAACTATCACCAACATGGAATTTCAATAATAAAGCAAAGGTAGGCTGGAGTCTGCATGAAAATAGCAACTGTCTGAAAACCTGCTACATGAATAGTAACCACAATAGACCTCAGATACTGAAAAGTACTAAACAGATTACTATTCATACAAAAGATAGAGTCCACCCTGTGAAATTGACTACTAGTGCATTAATTAACACAACTATCACCAACATGGAATTTCAATAATAAAGCAAAGGTAGGCTGGAGTTGCCTAAGCACATGAAAACAAAGAAATACAAACAATACTACAATTCCTCCAAATACAACCCTTCACTCCATTCCCAAAATTATGAACCGATCCCACTGTCATAAAAAGACTCATAAAAGCACCACCTAACTCCTTCAAGACTTTGGACCACTGATCCAGAAAAGATTTAATGGATAAAATAACCTCCTGTTTGCGTAGATACCCTCAAAATGTCAACGACTGACGTCACACCTGATATCTTCAGTTATAAGGATGGTGAGACAAAGGATGATGCTGTTTTACAGTTGAAGTCAAGAATGCAGTTGGAGAGTGTTGTTGTGTTGATGCAACAAAATCAATTGAGAGGTAAGTTTCAGAGACATATATACTAAAACAATGAAGATAGAGAAAGAACACTCGGATTAAACTGACGAGGTAACAGATTATCAAAATTCAAGCTCAGCTGGATACAGTATGAGGGTAGTGCCCTATGAAAGAGAATGTCAGGCGAGTAAGAAACAAAAGTTTCCGTCTATTCATCTAGTACACATCAGAAGGTTGTGCATGGTTGGGCCATCTTTTAAGCTGAGCAAATTCCAGTACGAGGTAGGCTGGCAGATTAAGTCATTGAGTATCATTATCATAACCTACAAGTTGTACAGATGTTTCTTCTGTCTTTTGTGGCTCTAGCTCTTTTCGACACATTATTTTATTATATAAGCACCAAAAAAAAACGAGGCACCACCAACAATAACCGAGTTTAGTAGAGGTCAAAGATGTCAATCCAGTGATTACTTATAACTTTATGATCTACAACAAGTCAACAACCATCAATTCTATGATCTAGCCATATAAGTCAAGGTGGCATACGTGCATGTTAACATCCAAAATAACGCCAATAAGTATTGTGGCCCAGTAACAAGAATATACATGTTCTACAAGATAAAGATAGTCCAGCATGAAACAAATCCAGTGATTACTTATAACTTTATGATCTACAACAAGTCAACAACCGTGAATTCTATGATCTAGACATATAAGTCAAGGTGGCATACGTGCATGTTCACATCCAAAATAACGCCAATAAGTATTGTGGCCCAGTAACAAGAATATACATGTTCTACAAGATAAAGATAGTCCAGCATGAAACATTGAAACTCTTTTGTTTGACAAGTAATTTTTATTGAACCATTGAAGCTTTAAGGTTTTAGTCTAGGAGTTAAGAGAGAGAGAGAGGCTATAAAGGCAACTGTAACACCGTTTTTAAAAGGAAAATGCACACTGTGACAATGTTTATAGTTATAGGTGGCTCACCCTGTCAGCAACTAATACGAGAATCTATTCACTGAGTCTCAGTCAAAACCTTTAAAACTAAACATATACCCAAACAAAGTTACCCATGAAAAATGGCCAAACTGACTAACTGTTGATACAGCAGCAGTACTCTGAACTAGCTTAGAGGTTCATTTAGGGTGTGTGTGGGTGGGTGGTGGGGCTAATGATAATGTTCAAAAAAGGACCACTTAAAGAAACCAGTTGATTAAAAACAATATATATAGCCATTCTTATGCGCACATTATAGCCACATTGTAAATTAATCCAAGCAAAATTATGGACTTAAAAATTGAATTAAGGGCTGAGTTTTTGTAGATATGATCTCCCCACCATGGAGAACATGCTCATAAAAATTCAACTCATTCAAAGAAGTCTAACATTAGAACATGCTCACAAAACTTTTAGACAGTTAGATGAAAAATTCAAAAATGAACACAAATGAACACTAATTTTTACATGGTTAGACATATCCAAATATTATTATTTTTTGTGAGAATGATCTTCATAGTGGGGAGATCATCTCCACAAAAAACTAGGCCTTAAGTCATTTGTATGTTGAAAATGTGGCTATAATGTGCGCATAATGAATGTGCCTCTATCCTTCCCCATATATATGTGTGTGTGTGTGTGTGTGTGTGTGTGTGTGTGTGCTAGACCATAGCGACCCCCTATTCTTTATATTTAGAATTTTATTCCCTAATCCTTTACAATTCCCTTTCGCCAGTGAAGGTGGGACCGAGGGAATATAACCCAAGACCTTGGAAGCCTTGACCAGTAGACCACTGGACACCTTCAAACCACAGCATATAGCAACCCCTTCATGGAGTTCGAGGAAGAGACAGACAAAAAGCCATACGCCTTAGACAACAAGGTGCAACTATTTGACAAAAAACTTCCGCCTTAGTGCCGGGCTGCATTGGCTGGCACGGTTCCACATTTGACAACATAAGAGTTAACCAAAATAATTAACCACGTTAACTTCAAAGACAGACTCCATTGCAAGAGTGAATACACTAAAGTCTAAAGATCATACAGAACAATAAAAGAGATTTAAATAAGTGCCACACCACCCCAACATGTGATTACCATTTACCATGATGGAACTCAACCATCAAAAACATATTAACTGGATGCCATAATCTAGACATAATCCACACTCCACAGTCCGAACAGACTGTCATTTAGTTAGAATAGAAAAACAAAAACGATGGTATCGGAAACAGGAACCAGTACATGAGTACCAGAAATTAGATACAGATAGCGATGCGAACAAGTTTGAAAGCAAAGATCATGTCAATTTGCAATGTTTGCCACAAAATAAAACAAATACCTAAAATGTCAACATTAACTACCCTGACAGCAGCCAGCATCAGTTATATAAAAGAACATTTCTGGAATGAAAGCTGCAAACACACCAATTTCGTCACTACACCTTGAAGTCTTCTTTTAGAAGTCCCCAGCTTCCTCACCACCCTTAATGTATATGAAACACCCAATACAAATACCCTATTTAAGAGAGATTCCAACGTGCCAGTCAGAAAAGATCTCATCAAAGGATAACACATCATACCATATTCAAACAAATGGTAAAGATTATAAATAGAGTTGTCCTGAGGGAACTCAAGAAAGCAGTCTCCTGAAGTTTTCACAAGGTGGGGAGGGATCCATATACAATACTTTCATACAGTAGTTTATACAACACCCCCTTTTTTCTTCTTCCTTTTTTTCTTCTTTCCGTTTTTTTATTACAAGTGCCTTCATGCTGTTCACAACAACCACTTTTCACCAAAGCTATTACAGGTTTGCATATGACTTGACTAAATCGTTTTTATAAGCTTGACTATATCAAAAAACTGATAATGACAATCTTTACATAAACAAATAAATAAAAGTAAACTGCTAATAATAGTCTATTCTGTTCTTCATTCTGGTTTCTCATATTTTCTTTTCTGTTTCCTCCATCGCTCTCAGAATATATATATATATATATAGGGAATGGTTATATGAACTCCACCACAAAAAGTGAACTTGCAAGATGAACTGAGAGCTGATTTTTGGTGGAGGTATACATCCCATAATGAAGAACACCCCCACAAAAATTCAGCTCAATTGAATTTGTTTAACCTTGTCAAAAATTGTATTGGAATTAGAATAATCTGGACCGTTGGATAATTCCATAACAATCTAAACAATTTTTGACAAGGTTGCACATCTTCAAATGAGTTGATTTTTTTGTGAGGATGGTCTATATTGTGTAGAGAACATCTCCACCAACCAAAAATTAGCTTCTTCATTGTTTTTAGTGGTGGAGTTTGTTTGGAGTTCATTTTAGTGGAGTTCATATAATCATCCCCATATATATATATATGCATGGAGAGATCCAGCTTACTTAATCACAGATTCAAACACTGACTCACAGACACCATGCATTTCTTTAAGTTTCATTTTGGTTAGTGTTTACCAACAAAACTATCAAAAGGACAGTAGAAACTAATTTTACAGTGTTCTTACACCTTGAAATTCTACAGCTTTTGTTGATTCTCGCAAACTTCATCTGCAGCTTATTTTTTGTATATGATAAGAAGGTTGCAATGATGTGAGGTGTGGATGTTCTCTGACGCCTATAATATCATCCCAAGGTAGTATTTCATAGTGTGTGGCTGGATAGTAAATGATACGGCTAGGGGATGCTAAGTTGTTAGGCAAGTTGGGACATCTTACTTCCCTCAATACCAACTCACATTTCTCTTTTCAGAAGCTCATATTATCAAAATTATCTTTAGAAAGATGAAGAAAGAAATACAAAGGCCACATAGATGTATAGAACAGTCACATTGACTGCAAAATACCATAGAAACCAACTCACAGGTCAGTTCATCATATAACTGATGATTTTGGAAATCTCTCTTGAAATCTTTCAATGAGTACAACAATCCAAAACAAAATTTTGGAAAAACAAGCAAAAAGTTGTCATTTTCAAAGGCATTTGACGTTCATGCCAATTTGCCAAAGGCACGAGCAACTTGGGGTGTGCCAAAGTTACATCGACATGCTTTGGGAGGCACGCAAAAATGTGACAAAGTTCTCCTCAGTAAAGTCCAACACTAATAAAAAGAAAAGAATAGAAAAGCCAAGTTAATCACTGAGGACAAGAATATTATCCCACATCGTATACAATACTGTTTTTTAACAATTCAAGAGGTACAGTTCAAACAACAATCAAAAGAAAATAGCAATCAATCAGAAGATTAACTTCAACAGAACAAGGAAAGAGGTAAGATGTAATACAGAAAACTTACAGTTGCATCAAAAGATTCACGTTCACGATCAGTTGATACAATTTGGTTCAATGACTGGAAATCAGAACTTGTACCAGCAAGGATACTGCCAGTTCCTACAGGTGGGAGATCCCACCCAGCACTTTTCCTCTCTGGAGACCTAGGACTTGGAGAAGGAGTCCTGATAGCTGCTTCAGATCTTCTTTTCCTTGGTGAATATCCTCCAAGACGGCTTCCCCGGCCACCATGACGCCAACCGTGGTTACTTGTGTGCCCACCATTGTTGGATACTCTATTCCTATCGACGTCAGAGTGCTGTCTCCTTTCATTTGAAGAGTGCAATGATGACTCTCCATGCTCCCGTCCGTCATAGGTACGCTTGTGCACTCTTGGTGATAGTGAAGTGGACCTATCTCTTGGCCTAAGTTCTCTACTCCCTGACCTTCTTCTCTTCTGCTCTGGTCCATCATAATGGGATTTGGACGAATCTTTCATCCTATCCTTCCTTTCCACAGGCTCTAAATTTTGTTTACCAGAATCATGTTTCTTTACAACATACCCAACTGTCTCCAATCTATCTTTTCCCTCCTCCCTGCTTCGACGTTTGCTTTTGCTTTCTCGTTCAGATTTCACCGTATCACTGTCTATGTACCTGTCCCTTCGAACCAATGTTTCACTGTGCTTCTTTCTATCTACTTTATCATCCCCTGGGTGCTGCTTCTTTCTAGTTTCTCTGTCATCCCTTGGACGCTCCTCATCTCTGTCTCTATGGTGAGACTGTTTTTCATTTCTGCGCTCTCTAGCTCTGCCCATATCATCGCCATCCCTCGTAAGCTCCTCATTTCTGCTTCTGTGGTGACTCTGCTTTTCAACTTTGCTCTCTTTAGTTCTGCCCTTATCCTTGTCATCCCTCAGACGCTCCTCATTTCTGCTTCTGTGGTGACTCTGCTTTTCATTCTTGCTCTCTCGAGCTCTGCCAGCTTCATTATCCAGTTTATCCTTCAAGTTGGTTTCTGAACCATGAGATTCCTTGCCTCCACTTTTAACTGGACTACTCTCCTTCAAAGCAGTAGCTTCCTCCTTCCTAAAACCTCGTTTTGTAGTATCCTCTGATGCTTTCTTTTCAACAACATAAGCCGAATCCTTGCCACGTCTGTTACCCCTGTCATTTTCAAGATGGTCAGAAAAAGTTTCAACAGTGTCTTGCCTTGACAAATTGCCCGGATCTCGAGCTTGATCCTTTCCATCTGCACTGACTTTCTTGTTCTTTCTTCTGATCATAATCTCATCAAAGCTGAAAGGTCTAGTTCTAGCAGCAGTACCATCATGGACAGTGGCCCCAGAAAGTTCATCACCATTGCCGTACTTTTCTTTTTGACGACTACTCCTGCTCATCTTGCTCAAAGATGTGACTCGGTAATACGTAAGTTTGACGCTCAAGAATTACACAACACAAATGATCAGACAATCCCTTGAGGGTTGGCACTTGGCAAACAGGTTATCTAATAATTATAAAATTGTTGAGGTTGTTCACTGCAAAATATTAACAAAACAAAGAAGATGCAAACAAAGTCGGTCAAAATCAATCGAACAGTTACTTGGTTCAACAAGTTTAAAGCCCTACAACGAAAATCACACATAACAGATATTTTCTCTATTTTGTTTCCCCTTCCAAACACGTACTTTCTATGCTATAATGCTAACAGCCCAAAATACTCAGTTTCTAATCCTCAAAAAGTCTGAAATTGTTTCACCTTATTTCTATGGTTATACATGTATTCGTTAATAAACGTAAAGTAAGCACTAACACCAAAAGGAAAATTTTCTCCTTCCAATAAAAATAAAAGATTCTTATCGTGCTTTTTTCTTCAAAAAAATGATTACATATTTTGTAGCCTGAATTTTGTTAATGGAACCCAATTTCCATGGAAAGCACTTCATGCAATCTCTCCTTCTCTCTCATTCATGCGACCTCTCCCTCGTCTCTCTTCTCCCAAGCAAGCAAATTAGGAAAGATACTCCTTGATTGTTAAGGAAGTTACTTTCCAATATATGGATACAAATAGGGAAGGACTTTTCCTGTTTTTAAAGATCAATCAGTATAACATCAACCTAATTAGATCATAGTATCAGGTATTCATATTCCAACGGAACAACACACAGCCTATGCATCATCGGGACATAGAAAGTTTGAATCATGAAAGTAAGGATGTGCATGTGCTCATGATGAAGTGAGATGTTTTACTTGGACCGTGAAAATGTGGTTTAGCATATTAAGTGGTCAGAATATGCTAAACTCTCTCGGTAAATCAAAACTGCAACATTAGCAACTTAGCATAACCCCAACAAAGTGAAGTAACTAAATAAACTACACTAAACCTAATACGCTCCATGTCGATATTTCTAACCAACTCATTCTGACCAACTAAACCAACCACCCAGTGGCAGAGCCAGGGATTTGGATGAGGGTTAGCCATCAAGACAGCCTAACACACACAAAAAAAAGTGACGCAATTTCGTTTTAACTAATATTACGAATATCGGAATATATGCAATTACCAAAAACAAGTAAATCTGCAGGTGCTGACTAGCAAAGTCGGTAAAACCTTTGGGTGATAATACTGGAGGTCTAGGGTTCGAATTCCGCCAGCATCAAAGAGTTACTGATCTCATTTAAAACAGGCTTACCAATAAATAAATAAATAAATATAACAAGTAAATCTCGAATGAAAAATCATATACAGAAGAAACAACAACTTAAAAGCAAAGTTAAATAGGTGTTCAACACCACCATAAACATGACAAAATAAATGCAAGAACTGCAAGCTAATTAGCTAATGTATAGTCATACTTCATGAATGTATAAAAGCCTGTTGTGTGTGTGGCAATCCTCATTGGCTTATCAGAAAGTAAGGTGATGCGATGCAGACAGTGCTTCCACAGCAATGCCTAGGAAATTGGCTTCATCGAGTACTGCTAACCGATGGAAGCTTGTTGTTTTGGAGGTGGAGATGGTTGGCCAACATTATGTGTGGAGTAGAACTCATTAGGACAGTTGAATTGTGATATGACAACTTTGCTTGTCTAACAAGATATTTTCATCTACTGTGTTTTGTATGGTTACTTTGTTTTTGCTGGTCTCGATTAGAGATGCTGCATTAGAAAAAAAAATAAGGGTCTAAATTTTTCCAAGCTAAGATTAAAATATGAAACTATCCAAGTCTTTGCCTTTTTATGAACAATTTTAGTGTCCACTGCAACCACCCCCAACGCCCCGTCCCACTTGAACAGTGAATTCATATAAGTAAAGACTAGTAATTTTATTGTTAAACCCTAAATGATATCAAAAGCAATACATTTTCAATCGTAACAAAACAATGGTAATAAAAGAAGATATTTTTACTCAAAATGTAATGACTCCAAAGCAGTAATAATAAGTTTCTACACCAATAAAGAATCTCAGTAAATAAACGTGAAAGAGAAAGTGAGATTGTTTACCTTCGTTTCTCGCACAGAGAGAGAGAGAGGGGGAACTCAGGGAAGTGAAGAAGGCTTTGAAGAGCAAATGAAACGAAGATGGGCCTCTTTTTTCCACGTTTGTGTTTTATTTCATTATTTTAGTACTGTGGACATCCACCGTACACGTGCTATCTCGAAACACTCTATGGCGTATCTCGAAATCGGTATGCCTGACAGCGTTTGGAATTTTGATATATTTCGCCTCCTTTTGTTGGCATTATCATCTTTCATTACTGATTTGAGTTTGGCGAGAAATTTCGACCTCGTTTGGGTTAATGGGTAATAATTAGCTGGAAAGTCGGGCAGTTTTAGACTACAGTTTTCTAGCTTTACCCCCCCAATATTTATGTCAATTAGCTTTACCCCCCCAAGATCACGGCACATCCAAGTCAACTTTGGTTGACCGTGTTCTTTCTGTTGAGTGTATTTGAAAATACATAAATGCCCCTTACCTAGTGCAATTACTATAATGACCCTTGACTTGGAGAAAACTTAATTCAAATTTTTGACACGTGTCATCATCTCAACAAATCAAATCGACGGCCAAATTTTATTTTATTTTTTTTTTTTTGAAACCCATTCAAAAAAAATGACAGGTGTATTTTCTTTTTGTATATCATGGGCCTCAATGTAGGTCTTTTTAAGTTTACAAACTAACACATTGGCCCATTCTCATTTCCACATTCTGTAGTTGAACACGAGCTGAATCAAGGCGAGTCATCAAAACACCTCAAATTGAATGGGACTCTCAGCATCGAAGAGAGTCTCAAAATCACTTCTCCTCAATTCACAACTCCTTCACTCCTCCGCCAAAGATATTGACAACAAAATTAAATGTCGTCATCATCTGTCTCTTCCCAAAAATATTGTTTTTGTGGTGATCCAGTATATATAAGAAGTTCCAAAACTCAAAAAAACCCAGGTAAATTGTTTTATGGGTGTAAGCATTACGATACCAACTCGGCGAAAGCATGTGGTTATTTTGAATGGGTTACAGAGCAACGAAACAACAGAGAGGAAGTTTTGGAGGCAAAAGTTGAAGCTTTGAAGGGAAAAAGTCGTGAATTGAAGAGGGTTAATGGCCAATTGCAGTTGGAGTTGACGAAAGTTAAGACGGAAAAATGGTGTAGTTGTAGTTTTTGTTGTTTTTTTGACTTGGATGTTTACTTAGAAATTCTAAGATGGGTTATTTGGTTGTTGTAATGGTGTTTTCGGTTGTTCAATGTAAGAGTTTAGGATTATGTAATGTAATGGTGGCTTAGCTTGACTGATTTCAGTTCAATGAAATGAAATGGTGGTTTGGTATACCGATTTTTTTGGTGGTAAATGGTGGCTTAGCTTGACTGATTACTTTGTGTAGCTTGACTAGTAAATAACAGGCAAACGATGGAGTACTCCTTTAACAAGCCCCATAAGCGCATCGCTATAAAGGAAAAAGCAATCAGGGATATATTATTAAGATTCATCATCTGTGTTGTTTATTTAATATACAAAAGTTGAATTATCTACTCAAAAGTCAGGCTTTCCACAAATGGATGACATTGGGAAGAATATACAAAGATTGTTTGATCACCGTACCATTCTCTCTCGTAATGTTTTTACGGACCGAATTTAATTATTGCAGTTTTCATGATTTTCACAAATTTGCAAGAATTACCAATTAATACAATAGGATCAAGTGTAAATTTTAACAAAAAACAAGATCAAGAAAGTATGTAAAGGGATCGAAGCCCCATTCACGGGGAACTTTGAATCTCTGTTAAGCTTCTTTGGTTGTAAGTTGTAACATGGCACATGTGCATTCATTCAAAACATTCTGATCAAAAGCTCCAATAAGGATTCCACCGTCAAAGAGTCCGCTGAAGTCACAAAACAATACGTTAGGATTCTTTTACATTCTTTTACATAAGAAGCCATTTTTCCATCGGTTACATCCGATTCTCGAAAATTCAAGCCGATGAAAATGCTAAGAAACGAACCAAAGAAATGACAAAGCATTACCTGTGTAAAATATGTAATCATTGGTGCCAAAAAATCTCTAGTGCAATTTGTAAATAAAGGTTCATTTGTAGTTGTGTCCATTCTCCTTCTCTGTTGCTCCAAACCAATGCCAATACCCATTCTAGCAAACAACGAGTATGCGCTGACCTGTTTTAAAAATATAGTCATTCAGCTATTACCACCTAAAACAATTTACAAAGCAATAGAAAATACTGTAGAAAGTTACGAAAAATGCAAACTAGGACATTCATGCATTCTCAAAAGGTAAGAGTCAGTGAACATTCAGTTTTGCGGACAAATCCATAATTGCATAATCCAAAATAAAAACAGTAAAACAAATCCAAAACTAATTAGTTTCTAAACAGTACTGAATCCAAAAACATAGCCCATAAAGTACTCTTAATAGGCCATAACACATGTCCATCTATCCAAAATTAGCAAAAGCAATCAAGGTTGCGGGGATGGATGGCCTCACAGCTTTGCTTCTACTACTTTCTCTCAACAGGGGTACAAGAGGAGGAAGGTGCTTCTTTGGCTGAGTTGATAGTGATGGAGCTTGTGCTGGTGCTTGTACTGGCCATGGATATGGTGTTGGTTCTCTAGTTTGAGGTGGTGTTGCTCCTGGTGCCCCAAATGTTTCCCTTGCTGCTGTCAACACATCTACAGTCGACTTGTGATGTTGCTTTGCTAACAAGTCTCCCATACTGTGTCTATGCTCAGGTCCCTGGAAAAATCTTTGTGCTGGCTCCTTTGGTGCTTTCGTGCCTTTCAAGTAAGCTTCACTTGGAGAGTAATATACCAGAGTTTGAGGCTGAGATTTTAGTTCATTTCCCTTGCTTACCGACTTTTTTCCAGTTTGTTTTGCACTTGGTTTTCCTTTGCTGCTGGTGGCTACTTCTGTTGCATCTTGATTTGCACTTGATTTCCCTCGACTGGTAGCTGCTTGATGATTTACCTTTTTTGACCTACATGAGTTATTCTAAACTACATTAGCTTGGTAATTAATAATGCAGTTTAATAATAAGGTTAAAATATAAAATACTTTTCAACCTTGGTGGTGGTGGTCGGCTCCCTTTCTACTTGAACCCTGAAGTTACCGACCAGAATTTGGTCAATCAAATGCTTGAATCAACTGATTCTGCAGCAGTAGTGTTATTATTTCTTCCAGTTTCTGAAGCAGGGATCCCTTTGCAGGTCCTAGAGTTATGTCCTTGTTTCTTACATCTTGTACAAGTCATCTTCTTCCTCTTGTTTTTGCCCCTCCCTATATCTTCCTCATATTCTTCCCTGATCCTTTGTTTCCTAGGCCTTCCAATGCCTCTCTCAAATGGAGGAGGACGGACAATTTTGTTAGGGTCCTACACAAAGTAATCAATATAAAATGTATTTTGAAATGTATGATAAAGCAAAAAAGTTAACTATTGTATGACAAAACAATATACTTACAGTTGGCTTTGGCCACTCTTTCATATCTCTCATTGGTTTGATGTTGCCACTATATGATAGTAAATAACTCCTCACATGATAGAAAGAGCTGCAATACTCTGTCCATGACATTCTTCTAGGATACAACACAGCTATAGCATGTATACAAACTATGCCACTCAACTACCACTTTTGACAATCACATTCATGGTTTACTAAATTTACAATCCACCTTGTCCCATGCTCATTCTTTACAACATATAGGCCATCATCCGAACCATCCACAATGTAATTTGGAATTAGTTCAATCATCGCTTTGATATATTTTTCTACCATGGGCACCAAACCATCTATATTCATCTTTAAGGCAATTTCCTTTCTTTTATATCTCAAACTCATCACCATTAAGTGATACTTGTCAACTAAACTTGCAATAGGCAGATCCCTCAAGTCTAAAATCCAATTGTTAAAAGATTCTGAGAAGTTGTTAGTAACTTGATCGCATTTAGTTTCATGGTCATAATGTGCCCTTGACCAAGATTCATATCCCTCTCTATTCAACCAGGCTACTGCTTCTGAATCTTGTGCCTCTATTAGCTTCATTATTCTCTCAAATTCAGTCTTCTTATATGCCTTGGCAGCACTCCATGCCAGCAACTCCATATAGGCACCCTTAAAATATTTTTTGAAGTTTTTGTACATATGCCTAAAAATGTAATCTATGTGTTTGCTCTAGGGAATGTCTCTTTCACAGCTTGAATCAAACCTTTCTGCCTATCAGACATAAACGTAAGGGGTCTACTGTGATGTTCAAGATATTTGGCCATTATACCCAAAAATGCTTTCCATGTTTCTTTACCCTCTGACCTACAAATGTATATGGCTATTGGAAAAAGTCCATTGTTTCCATCTAGTCCAATCATACTTAGTACTTGACCACCATACTTTCCTTTCAAGAAACATCCATCCAAACCAATTATTGGCCTACACCCCACCAACCAAGCATCTAAAGAAGCCCTAAATGCAATACAAACACCTTCAAACTGTAAGGTGTTCCCATCTTTATAGTACTTTGCAATATTGTTTGGGCCATTGCTTTGCAATATCTGAAGACATTTATTCAAAAGCACATACAAAAGCATATGCATACATTAATTAACTTAATAAAATTCTCTTTACCGATGAAAAAACTGAAAAAACATATACAATTATAATTATATACAGGAAAGTACATACCTCATCACAAAAAATTGGGACAAGATTGTAACTGGCCCCATAATCACCATATATTGCTTGCAAACATTTATCTCTCATGATCCAAGCCGTGTAGTAGTAGCTTATACTAACATGATAAATCCTCCTGACTTCTTTCATTATAAAAGCAGGATACATGGTCTTCAAATGAACCTTGCAAAAATTATAACAAACATCAAACTTATGTACACAACATCAAAAAATGTACACATCAAACATTAAACAACTCTTCATTACCTTCATTTGATCCTCAATCTTTGTAGCTACCCATCTTGCATCAGCCATCCTATTCTTGAGTTCAGGGTCAGCCTCACAAATGTGATGATCCACAAAGGTGTTCAACCTCATTGTAGACCCATCTTGTTGCAGCCTGAAGTATGCTAGCCATGGGCATCTATCACCCATCTTGTCTACACCCTTACAATGTGCTCTAATTCTGTAACTCTCATTGTTTGGCATCTCTGCTACAAATTTATTCTTTATACAGTAATCCCTGATGTCTCTTCGCAATTCTGTAAGAGTTGCCCACTCCATATACAGGGTCCACTTAATAGGTCTTACTACTGATGACTCCCCTTCACCTTCAACTTCACCTTCAACTTCTCTATCATAAACATTCTCAGTCCTAGAAATGAACTCATCGAAATCATCAGGCCCTGGACAACGCCACTCCCTCTCTTCATCAGATGAATGCGTGCTTCTATATCCTTCATCATCTTGTATCTCATCTAGCTGAGGTGGTGGTGGTGGTGCAATAGTTTGAAGTGGTGGTGGTGGTGTTGGAAAAATCTGAGGAGGTGGTGCTACTCGTGTAATATTAATACTAGTAAGGGGGCCTAAGTCATCATCTACAGTATCCCAGAAATCATCTTCATCAGACAACTGCAATAAGATTTTGCTCTTCCCTTTACTAGCTTTCTTAGTTGTCTTCTTAGTGTGAAGTGGTGGTGGTGGTGCTGTAATTTGAAGTATTTCACTGTCTCTTTCCCTATCGCAATCAAACTCAACAAAAATGTGGGAGTCCCCATTGTCATCACATTCCAGCAATCCCCACATCTTAAGCAATTCTTCGTCTGTCATCACATAAAACTTCTCACCCCAAATTACATAGAAACGTAACAAATTCATCCTTCTTGTTAGAGAAATAGTTTTCTTTTATATCATCTTTCAAATCCATGATGTTCAATCGATCCCCATCAACATTCCTCATCACAAATGGTGGTGCAGCAGTCTTGTAGTTAGCTAGTAAATATGCAAAACCTCCAGGTGGATGACTAAAGAATCCAGCATAATGAATAACCAAATTCTTCTCTCCAAAGCAAGCCATAGAGAAGAAATAACTGAAATAACCTGTTGTTACGCATATTAGCAACAACCCCAACTCAAATATATACCAACTACATCAATGAAAACAGTTAAAATGGTAAAATGAAAAGAAAATACAAGTATGGAAGCACCGTTTTGTATTAAACCTACAACCACTAAATGCACGATTAAAAAAAATGATGTTTTGTGAAAATTTATTTTTTTATGCAAAAATGATGTTTTTCATACACAAAATGCTCTGAAGTAACTTCATTTACCATAAAGGTATGAGATTGATGGATTTACCTTGAATAATCACTAAGAAACCAAGCTTTAATGCATGTCCAGTTTACTTGTACAACAACCAATCGCAAGCTTCAACCCTTCAACACACGATCAAACCATCAGACACACTATCTAAACCTCTCGTAAACATGTTTTAATATGATCAAACACTAAAAATGATAAGAAACTATAAGATGCACAGTTCTTTCTTTCTTCCCGCTAAAAAAGAGAAGTGTCGAGCTCTGGAATTGGAATATACAAAGTTTCTCTGCATGAAAGACCCCAACCGTTGGATAGAAATAATCAGATGAAGACACGTCACCTCACATGATAATAATTGAGGGTATTTAGCCCATGTTAAAAAAAAAAAAAAAAAAAAAAAAAAAAAAAAATGGCCGTTGATTTGATTTGTCAAGATGATGACACGTGTCCAAAATTTGAATTCAGTCTTCTCCAAGTCAAGGGTCATTATAGTAATTGCAATGGGTAAGGGGTATTTATGTATTTTCAAATGCACTCAACAGAAAGAACACGGTCAACCAAGGTTGATTTGGATGTGCCGTGGTCTTGGGGGGATAAGCCTCTAGATGAAAGAAGTGGGGGGGGTAAAGCTAATTGGCATAAGTATTGGGGGGGTAAAGCTAGAAAACTGTTTAGACTAATGTGTAGCTGGAATTTATTAGGGGTGATAATTTGGCCATCCGCCTCCGGCCCTCAAAAGTTTGCCCTCACATATTTGAAAGGCGGGCTGGGCCGGCCCTCGTGCCTATAAGGGACGGGCTAAGGGCAAAATTCTAAAGCATGAGCCCGGCCCTCACCAACCCTCACTTGGCTCTCATATGTTTTCTTGTTATTTTACATTACATTTATGTATTATGAGGTTTTCTTCAATTGCGCAGGCCCTCCAATAAATTCCAATGTGCGCTAATCTCAACCCCACATCTGATTTTTGCTTTAAAATCTAAAATCAAAAATCTAAAACAAACTTGTTAATTGGAGAAACTGTTTTGGAAAAAGAACAAGTACATGAAATATCAAATTTACCCAAAAACTAATCCAACCTAATAACCATCGAAAATGGAAAGTGGAAAGTGAAATAAAACTTCGTTAGTTTGAAAAAAAAAAAAAGAAAACAGTTAGCGCCAATCTCTCACACTCTTTTCGGGCCAGTTATGATATCTCTATTAAACTATCGAGTTCATCTCTATTGTTTCTCTTTCTCACTATCTTCCAAGAGAAATCTTCTGCATTTCAAACTCTGGATTGGGCCATCTCTCAAATACTCCGTCAAGTTTGGATATTGGTTTCTACAGAGTAGGTGCTTCATTATTTTTTTTTTTTTTTTTATTTTTATTTTTTTATTTTTGTTCTATCTATGTTATCCTTCACCCATTTTTTTTGTTTTAGATACTCATACATTTTTGCTTTCTAATCGAAGTTCCCTTGCAATTGAGGGAGTCATACAGAGCCATGATTTGAAGGAACAAAGTATAATGAACATTCTAACACTTTGGCGTTATTATGTTAATATGCTTCAAACAAAGACAAAAGGCTTCTCTGTAGGGTCTAATTGTCTTTTAATGTGCTATAAAGGATTCTCTATGTGTTTGGCATGGGTTTCCTTAATGGTAACTCGAATCAGATCAATGCATTATATTTTAGCCTTCTTCGAATATGCTGGTTGTTTTAGTTAATATTTTTTTTTATGGAAAAATTGTTGGCTTACTGTAACGCCCGTATTTAAAATACGTAATTATTTATTAATTAATTAATTTAATTATTTATATAAAATTCGTTGGATTGGATTTGTGATATGTGGGCCTGGTTTCTGGGCCCGAGTTTGTATTGGGCTTGGGTTTCAAATCCAAGTATATAATCACATTGTTCTAGAGAATAAGGTTTTTAGAGAATAAAATATAATAAAAATGGAGGCGGCTTGTTTGCTGGAGGGTGGAGCGCGACGATTCGGAGTAGGAGGATTCGTAGAGCTTGGGATTAATGTGAGTAGTTAATTTTTCTACTTCACCGGTATACAGAAACAGTTTTATCATTCATTCTTCTTCGTCATGTCTCGTTACTATTAAACTAGTTATATATGGGTATATTGTTTTGAGTTATTAGTGAAACTGTCGGAACTGTTGGAATTCGGAAGTCGTCAATGGCGGCGTCGCAAGTCCAACAGCAAGAAATCGTCCAGTATTTTTCATTTGAACATTTATGATTATATTTACTGTGTTGTGGGGTTGGGTTATTAAGTGAGTTTAGAATCGATTGTTAGTGGGTTGTTGAAGCTCTGTTCAAGCTTTGAACAGGCACGAGCTCGAATTTGTGCTGCTTACCTTTTTGTTCTTTGTTTGGTGGGTTATGCAGCTATTGTTCTAGTTGGATTATGAGGATTGATTGAGGTTGGGATATCGATTTGGGCTTGTTGGTTTACTGGGCTGTTGGAAGCTTTGAATAACTGTGTTAATGGCGGCCAGAGAATCGCCTAGTGGATTTGATTAAGTGAACTATTGTTGTGTTGGGTTAGATGATGTTGGGTGATAATGGGGGTGTGTGAGGGCTGGCAGAGGTGGTAGAAGCCATTAATGGCGGCGCAATTTGGCCGGAATTCGCGTTGGTGCGCTGGTGAGGGGGTGATGAAATCGAGTTTTTCATGTATTAAAGATGTGGGGTTTTTCTTTAGGAGTCCAACCGCTTGGTTAGAATGGGTAGGCGATTGGAACTTGATGGTGGTTGATTTGGTGGCGGGTGGAGGCTGTTGGAGGATGAAGAACACGACCTGGTTCTAGTCTTAGCTGGGCTTGGGCTTAGTTGTTTTGTTTGGGCCCGGTTTTGTTTAAGTTGATTGGGCCAACATTTCATTTGTTTCTTTGGGCCCGGTTTTAGTTGTGTTAGTTGGGCCAGTTCCAGATTAAGTTGTGGGCCAGTTCAGTTTAAGTTTTTGGGCCTAAACATTAGTTAGTTATTGGCCGGGTCGGATTAATCCTTTGTTGTGGACCAGTTTTAGTTTAAGTGTTGAGCCGGTTTCAGTTTAATTCTCCGGGCCGAACCCATTTGTGTTTTGAGCCAGTTTCTAATTTTGGTTTTTGGGCCGGTCCATATAACTTGAAATAGATCTATTTGGGTCTTTAAACGTTTAGACTTTCGGGTTCTAAGGTTGGGTTTGGGCTTGGCTAGTGTGTTCGAACCATGACCTTAGCCATTACCTTAGTCATGAGCCCATGAGCCATGCACCTTTGCCCTTAGCCATGAACCATGGCTACGACCCTGAACCTGTTGAACATGGAAATGACAGTTTGACTTTGATCGATGACGTGTTGACTTTGACTTTGACCGATGACGTGTTGACTTTGACTTTGACCGATTACGTGTTGACTTTGACTTTGACCGTTGACCATTGACCATTGACTTTGACTGTCGACCGTTAACTGTGGAAATGTTGACTTTTTATAGATTTTCACATATTTGATTTTATGGACAATTGCAATAATAAAATATTGTCGAACATTGTATAACCTTGTTTGTCATTATCTAATTAAGATTTGACGTAAGTAGTGTGTAAAACATATAAATATTGGCACGTAACTAGAGGGGAATTCTGATAATAAGAATTTGATATATATGTTTTTATGAGTATTAAACTACATACGGACTTAGATTTATGGACTTTAGATTTTTGGGATTTGATTGTGGACTATGGACTGTTTAATTGTGCTACGTTTTATGTTGTAAATTGTATAGACAAATCAAATGCTAAAATGCTGTGGCAGCTTGTATAAATTTGGTTGTCATTATCTAAATAAGATTTGATGTTGATATTGTGACATTATATAATATGTTGGGATATATATATTAAAGGCAATAGTTTTGGAGAAATAAATGTATAGACACTCCATTATTTTTTTATCTGTGAGATGCTAGTAGAGTATTTGTGGATATTTCCCACGGGATTGTGGCTTAGTGCAATAATATATTGGCACGTAAAAGAATGAAAGCTGTTATAAGATGTATTGAAATAATTCTACATATATTTGGCTTAGTGCAATAATGTATTTGACATGCACGTGATATAGTGATAATGGAGATTGTATTATAACGAGAAACGTTGAGCTTCAGTACAATTAAGTATACTGGCATAGGATAGAATAAGAATTATTATGAGTCATAAATGTATGACACCTGAATAAATTACGTAACGAAAATCCTAGAACCTAGCTACCACAACTCAGTGATTTGCCCTGTGTGGGCGTATGTGATATGATTGGCCCCTGTATAGGGTGTATATATAAGATGTTGATTGACCCATGTGTTGGGCAATTGTAGCCGAATAGTAGCTTGATTATTCCGTTCGCAAAATTAGAACAAGATGCGTGATATTTTATGCCGAATAGTGGCAGTACTTGCATAATGGCTTTCGTGTGAGGGTTACCTGGTGTGCGGCATCCCGTTCAGGGTAGTTACGCACGGAGTGGTTCATTATGTAAGGGGAGGCATGTGGATGTACATGTTCGGCGTTGGGAATTGAAGCGATTGTGGTAGCCAGGGAAACTAGGTAAGACATAAATACGACGTGATTTTAGGGACAAGCAAAGAAAACCTTAATTAATATAATTATGGTAATATGTTGTTTAATAATATATCTTTAGATAGATGATTGTATATGGTTTTGCAGACGGGTGGGTCAAACTAATTACTTTTGCAGAGACGACCCACTCTGTAATTGAGCATGAAATGAGGTAAGTATAGAATATGCTTGGCTTGTTATTAGCTTGGTTAGAACCTAAGGCGCCTCGTGGAGGAACTAAATGCCTTTTTATTATGCGTATGGTTTGTTGTGTGGTTAGTAGGAAGTTAAAACGCCTCAGTGGAGGAACTACCTGTCTTATTTATTGTAGTTAAGAATGTCGTATTAGTTATTGGAAGTTAAGGCGCCTCGGTGGAGGAACTAACTGCCTTATAGATTGTGTAAATATATGTATAAGTATATGTTGTATTTTAGGGCTACTCACACCAAAGATTGTTTATAATGTCAATCCCGATTTGCATGTTTGCTTATCGGGTGTGTTCATTAAATAAACATAGTTGATAAGTCTTGACAGGTTAGTGTTGAAGAAGATTGGTTGCTGCTTGTGGTTTGCGTTAGCGTCGCATTTCAAGATAGGCTTTGTTTTCCTTTGAGGTGATATAAATTTTCAATTGAGATAAGGTTATTTGCATTTTCATTTGTTAATTTTTGTAATGAAGAGGACTTTTGTTTAAGTTAAAATTTTTATTGGTTTTTAATTATCCGCATATTTAAACTGTTTATGGGTTTTTGGAAATGGAGAGTGCGTCACACCTCGGAGATCGAAGAGTCGGGACCAAATATTGTTTTTTCCGAATTCTGTCGAAATTCAAGGTGTGACACTTACTGTAACTTTACTAGATTCCAATGTCTGTCTCTTGTAGGTAGCCTCACATTTCGAGACAACAGAGTTTCAACTGCCACATTTGGGTACATATCTCTCTCTTTCTCTTATATATTTATCGACTAATATCTTGGGCTCATCTATATGTTAGCTGAAACCATAAAAAAAAAATTAAATCATTCGTATACCCGATGTTAATCTATCAACTTTCATCTTCATTGATCAGTTATAATGATTTTATAAGAATTTCGTCAACAAAGTTATACTCTATCAGTTTCTTCGTTTTTGGTTTGGTGCTTGATTTAATGTATCCACTACTCCCTATTCCACAGGATCCTGTTAGTGATGGCAAACAAAGTTCAGGATATCACAAAAAAGGAATATGAGATTAGCTTTGTCGCTTTCAGGATTGCTATCTAAGGCCAGGGCTGAAACTTCTGCATGTAGGACTTATGCAAAGTTCAAGGTACTTATCTTGGATTTTTGGCAATTTTGTTGTATTTTATTTTGTACAGCTTAGATACTTATGGTTGAAAGTTTCGTGCAAGATGACCTAGAATGCATACTCTGTTGTAGGCATTCACAATTCTATTTATTGACTACATTTGCAATGCTTGTAAAGCCAAAAAGGTACAAAATTTTGGATTAAAACTTTTGTTCAGAGGACTGTCTCATTATTTTAGAGTAGAAGGTCCCTCAACCAAATACCACCTTACTTACGCCAATGAAGTGTGCAATGCTTGATACATATCTATTCTAGCGGGGATGGATTCAGTTAGACAACTTTGCAACCACATACTTTTTGCAGCACTTAAACAATAGAAAATAGAGGTTTTCTTTAATGCGCATGCCCTCCAATAAATTCCAATGTGCGCTAATCTCAACCCCACATCTGATTTTTGCTTTAAAATTTAAAATCTAAAACAAGCTTGTTAACCGGAGAAACTGGTTTGGAAAAAGAACAAGTACATGAAATACCAAATTTACCCAAAAACTAATCCAACCTAATAACCATCGAAAATGGAAAGTGGAAAGTGAAATAAAACTTCGCTAATCCTTTAAATTATTAACAAGAAGGATTGACACCACTAAAGATTGCAATTATAAATGAAAATCACAAGGATGTTTAGATTATTTACCATGTGACTTCACCTATTCCGTTAACTTGCATGTGTTGGTTTAGGAATTGTGTTATGCACTATACCAAAATAGGATATCCTTAACGGTTTCTGGCCGTTACTAAAAATATTTGTAACAGTTTTTAAGAGTAACTGTTTGAGCGTTATTAATGTGTTAATTTAATTAGTTACGGTTTTTAACCGTTACAAATTATTTATAGTAACGGTTATTTAGCGTAACTGAAATTAATTACTAACGGTTTTTCACCCCCGCACGTGTGTTACTTATTTCCAACAATATTAACGGTTTCCTTTAGATTCTAACGGTTATAAAATGTAAGTTCCTTTAGCTATTAGTAACGGTTTATATAAGTTGGTAACGGTTGTTAAGCGTAGAATATGTGTTACTGATTAAAGCATTTACTAACGGTTTTTGCATCCATTGCTAACGCTTTTACTTCCATGTAAGTGTTTGAAGAGATTAGTAACGGTTTCTTGTCGTTACTAAACAATTTTGTATTTAAAAAAAATTATTTTCGCCTTGCCACCCATTTACCTTCATAACATGCCTCACTTTTATTTTTAATGAATTCCACAAAAGTTATCAATAAACATAAAACCTCACAAGTACATCTGATCAAATACTAATTTTTATTACTACAAATCACAACCAAAAAGTCAATCATAATGAATGAGTATGCAGATTTTGAAATTTACAACTTATCCGTAGACTTATCCAAAAATTTATTGATTGACCTCCCTTTAGTACTTCATTATGGTCAGTTAACAAAACCTAGTGACATAATTTGCTGCAAAGAATGTCGGTAACACCTAGTACCCACGATAACAATAAGGAATCAACTCCCAAGTACGGAAGACCAAAATGATAAGAGAATATAAGTTCTAGATCATACATTCACACCAAAATGATATTATATTGATATCATATGCAAGAAAACACAAGTGCAAACTCACCTTTAACACACCCATGACATTAGCTAAGGAAGACTTCATCTCATTCATTTCCCCCTTCAGCTCATGTGTACTCTGTGGAGATCTTTAAGTGCACAAGATACTTACGAATATAGCGGAAAAAAATAAGAAAGTAGTGGAGAAGAATTACTTAAAAGATGAATTTGACGGCATTGAATTGTCGATGCTAGCATGATAGTCCTGAGAAAAAAAATGGCATTAGTTTAGCAGACCAGCAACAATAAAACTTATGTCACTACTTTAATGAAAAGAAGATGTGTACAACAATACTGGCCATGGCATTTTGCTGATCCCAATTGTCATTAGTATGGTTGTCTAATTTAAATTCTGTAAAGTCACCTATCATAAACACCGCATTTTTCATCCCAATTTCAGGTTTGTGCCCTCCACATCGAGCTATACCGTTCTACTGCCCTACTGTCACAATAAAGCACGATGGTCCACCAAAAAATTGCATACTTTGAAGAGGTACCATCACAAAAGGTAATCGCATAATCAGGCACCTATAAGAATGACATCAAGTTAGCTAAAAAAGAAACCAAAAAAATAGTTGAGACTTTATGATCAATACTAGAGAACTTACCAATGGTTTTCCAAAAGACAAATAAACTCTAGGAATTGAATCATCAATTTCGACCTTATTATTGCGGACAATAACACCAGCAAGATTACGAAAGTTTGCGCCCTGAAAATGCCAAATTCTAAGTGTCAAAAAACAAATCAACAATGTTATTGCCTACAAAGGGTTTTTTTTTTTTTTTTTTTTTGAAGAATAAGAACCTTTGATTTAGGAACAAGACAAACACGCTCATGGTCATCCTGGTTAAGCTTGAGTGGTCGGTGGTCATAAAGCATAGCATTTGATGATGATGACTCCAGCCCTAAGAACACTGCAATAACATTTAATGATGACTCATAAAGCATAGCATTTAATGAAAATAGGGTCTGAATACGCATTAAAAAAAACAAAAACAGGATGCATGACCAATGAACATAGTAATTTAAGACATACATATTACTCGAAATTTCCGTGATTAAGCAAGACAAACTGGTTTAACAGACAGTTGAAAACCCTTTTAGATTTCATAGCTAAAACAAAAACTTTTGAAAATAGGGACTCAATAGGCAAAAAAAAATACTAAATCAGGCTGAGTAACCACAGAATATAGTAATTATAGATAATACTGGATATTTTCACAATTAAGCAAGAAAAAACTGATTTAGCGAACACTGAACAGGACAGTTCCAAGGCATTTAAATTTCAGTGCCAAAACAGTGCGAGCCTCCTGTAAGCAATAAAATCATAAACTCATATACAATTTTGTACAATAAAAATTTAATTCACAAAAAGTTTAAACTTTGAGACAAATGCACACAACCAGACATACTTTGGTCACAATGTCACTT
Source organism: Coptis chinensis (assembly GCF_015680905.1). Classification (NCBI taxonomy): domain Eukaryota; kingdom Viridiplantae; phylum Streptophyta; class Magnoliopsida; order Ranunculales; family Ranunculaceae; genus Coptis; species Coptis chinensis. Next base: position 97,864,839 of record NC_141459.1, read on the forward strand.
TTTTGCTGATTAGAAAAGAGAACTTCCAAGATGGTAGTAGAAAAAACCACAATATAAGTGTGTAACACACTTTGAATTACAATAATATCCCCCACGGAGCTAAGTGGATAGCTCGAGACAAAAAGCGAAAAGGTGTTGTGCCCATAAAAACATCTTTTAGAGTGTATGGGTAACCATAAAAACAAGTTCATACACAAACACAACAGGTAGCACATCAGTTCCAACAGCATAGAACAATATATATTACACAATTTATATTCAATTGCGACGTACTAAAGTAAATAATTAACACTTGACTAACAATAAGAACGACAAGCTAGCAATTTAAGAAAAGGTAAAACATATCCACTATTTCTACTTGATCTAACGTAAGTTGATTCTTGTTCTTGTAAGGCAGCATAACTATTTCTCACTTCTTTCAATAAGTTTGCTATTTATCTATGGGTATATATCTATATATAAGAGGAAATGTAAAAGGTAATTAAAAAGAAAAATAAAATGTAAACATACTTGTGGGCAAGAATCAATCATGGACACCCCAATGTATGGAATGTGGACTGAAATCCTCTCAGAGAATTCAACAAGTATCTCCTCTTTCTGGTCAAATTTCTTTTTTTCTTTGATGCAAGAGATACTAGAGTCTTTCATATCATCGGGTAGATAACTTGAATTCAGAAGATCGAAAGCACACTGTAACCGCGAAAGAGAGAGCTTTTTCATACCGATCAAAACACCAATATTATTCACTTAACCAAACCATGAGAAACACACCTTGACAGCTCCATCGGCATGGATAGAGAGAAACAATTGTCTTCCGTGTTTTGAAAAAAAGACATAATGATAAATGGAAGTGACAGGGGAAAAAAAAATAACTCTTTATAAACTTCAACAGTAAAGATAGAATCATATGAAATCCTCTTGGTGCTTTTGTAGAAGCTACATTATCAAAAGGAAAGATATATAAGCTTTTTGTCTTTCATCTAACAGTATTTGTTGTTCATTAATACATAGATAACACAAACAGTATATTGACAGTCCGTGTTATGAAAGTGGATTATGTTTACAATCAGGCACGAAATATAGCAACAAAATCAAGTAATGCTAACAATCTATATACCAATGAAACAAGAAGAGTGCAAGTGACAACCGTCTTAACTAAGCTAGGCACAGGGCAGCTTTTACATTATTCTACAGGCTGCAGAAACACCAACAAGAGACTTTCCTCCTCCACAAGGTAGTCCAATAAATCCAAATCTTGCCCTGCCTGCAAAATGCAAAATAATGACCTATAAATCATAACCAACTTCGAAAAGAGGATTACCCTAGCATAATGCCAACCTAAATAAAACCTTCTATTTGAAAAATAATTCACCTCAAAGTATCTCATTACTAAAACTAAAACAAAAACAAGATGAACAGAAAAGATAGATAACCTGAAAGTCACACGACTTTAGAAAGAAAGGGCCAAACATTTTACACAAGCTATTTTCCTGGTACAGTACAAGAGAAACTAAACAAAGTTACAACATGTTAAGCAAAGACTAGTACACACCTTTAGTTCAAGAATCCCAACGTTCAATGGAAAAACAGTCCAAGGCTCCACCATCCTCCCTCCTCCTTTATCCGGGCTTGGGACCGGCAATGAAAACCAATTATATTAATTTGCACAGGCGGAGTTAAAAATGGGTTAGGACTTTCTTCAACCTGCTAAGCAAACAAGCATACATACACTGCAATCAAATTTAATAAATAGATATAGTATGAACATATTAAAGTTAATACTTATCCATACCAAAAAAAGACCATAAGTTTGTCAAGTCACTATGACATCCATATTAAACAAAAAACAAACGACATTCAAAATATAAATAAACCAAACCATACTGAAAAATCCCAAGTTCAGAAAGTTTGCATATCCCAAACAACTTATTAAGAAAACTGTATCCTTGACTCGAGCCAAATTAAAGGACCTCCTGCACTAAAGCCATCCAAAAATCTAACTCCATCTTGGGGCCCATCATAAACAAGAGCATCACCAACCAAGACTTCCTCTATGTAGACATTTTTCTCACCTGCGATAACTTTTCTGCCATTGCAATCTCTAGCTGTCTCTGTCATGACATTGCCCTTAGCAACTACTACACCATCCCTATCTAATAAGGATACATTTGGTGAAGAACCAAGCGTCCCAGAAGGAGGATTCAAATTTGCAAACATATTCATCAAGTTTTGTTGAGTTGAGTGACGAGCAGAATTAGAACCGACTTCAGTTTCTGGTGTTGTTAGGACGCACGGTTGTTGAGTAGTTGATGTTCCATTGTTTTTAACAGCCTTAAGTACATCCTGACACAATTTATAGTAACAATTGGTTATACATAATGAAATTGTATGCAAGAAAGCACAAGTGCAAACTGCAAACTCACCTTTAACACGCCCATGACATTAGATAAGGAAGACTTCATCTCATTCATTTCCCCTTTCAACTCAGAATTGGATGAAAAGCTTGCTTGCTGCAATAATGCCTTGGCAATACCTGTACGTTACAATTGCTTCTTAGACTTGTTGGAGCTGATTCCACGAGTTCTACTCCGTTTGTCAGGCCCAAAGACTTCAGACAACTCATCATTATCGAAATCTACTTCCATTACACTGCCCTCACCACCCGCGCTTGCTTATTTTCTTCTTTTATTAAAAGCTTCCATTTGTTCCTATATGAGTAATACATGCATAAATTATGAGAATGGTATGCAAGTATGCAACATAGTCTATATACAATACCAATACACAGGTAAGTTCAAGCTTTAATAAATGGGTCTGAGCGCTCGCTAATATAGTTCCATCACGACGCTCATGTCCTTTTTTCCAACTATCTACCCGTCCATGTTTTCTGCTAGGATCTTCTTTATCCTACAAAAAAAATCCTTAATAGTTGTTAGCATAAGGTGATAAGAAAACGTTAGCGCAAGAATAGACACCTACCATTTTATCCACTTTATGGGCATATGTGTCCCGCCCATTATTATGTCGATATATGTTCTTTTTGGCATTCTCAGCATTCTTTGCATTTCTAGCTCTCACTTCATCGATACTCTCATTTCTGACAAACGCAGCCCAATGATTTGGATCCTTGCCATCTGGGCATGCTGCAATAGCTTCTTCCACGCTCCTGCACTTACGCAAAATCTCTTTCCGAAAAGCATACTTTGCTGATCTGAACTTTTGGGGAAAGTCCTTTTGAACTTCTCGATGTGCCGTTGCTTGGGGAACATTAGGCTCAAATTCTTCCTACATGAACAAAGTGATGTTTATTCATTTCATATTAAGTAAATTTCCACACATAGGGCTGGACAACATGTAGATATAGGATTGGAAAAACATACTAATTATCAAGAATAATAGATGCTATCATCAAAATTAAAGTATATGTAAACCATACCATTAATTTGTTCCAGACATTATCCTTGAAGCTTCAATCTATTTTCCTCCAATCTTTGTAATGAATTGGAATACGAGCTCGAACATAAATACCAACCTGGGTATTCCATTTGACATGGTTAGGACCCACAGCGATGCCATCCCCATTGAACTCTATAGGTAACTTGGTAATCGTTGGTGAGGCTTTCGAAGGCTGAGATGTATGTAAGTCGGAAGTTGAATTATGAGATGGAAGTGGGACTGAACTCGAAGGCTGGGAAGCAGTATGTTGTGATTGACCTGATGGCATTATTAAATAGCCCAATATGACAAAAAAATTGTTATAACAGAAAGGTAAAATTAGGATACCACCAAAAAAAATGACAAAGTTCAAAAGTATACATTTATAAAGACCACTCTTGATAAAAAAAAACATAGCTCTCACCTAATTGCACAAACAAACTTCAGAATAGAAAAAAAAATAGAAAATGAGAAGTTCGCATGCAACTAAGAATCTTAAAAATATGATAATGCAACTATTACAATCAGGTTAGACTTTGCATCAAAGGCTGCAAATTAGGTTGGTCCTCAAGAATAGATTGGAAGTCGGTTGGTACATTTAGTTCATCAACTTGACTTGTCAATCGCCTAGGTGAATTTATGACTATCCACCAATTATGATTTCTCAAATCCTTTGAGTAAAATACTTGACTAGCCTCGGAAGCAAGAATCGCCGGTTCATCAATATACTAATCAACACTCTTTAGCCTATTGAGATTAACCATCACCAAATTAGAATCTGGACAAAGTTTAAAACCATTAGTCTTGTCCTCCACCTTCACCCAATTGCAGTAAAAGACAACATGTTGGAAGGTCGTATAGTCCAGCTCTATTATCTGTTCGATAACCCCATACCACTTAGTAAATGCATCAATGAGATTTTTGTCCTTCCTACTTGATGTAAATGTAGTGATTGCATTCATGCAAACACCGATGTCTTGTGTGGCAACCGTTTCATCATGAGACCTAGTAGAGAACACAAAACCATTAACACATTACTTTTTATACGTTTTAGCTTTGAATAATGGTTCTTGGACAAATCACCATAAGTCATAATTTGTGTCTTTTTTAGCCAACAGCTGTGAAGTGAAAAAAAAATGACAATTAGAAAGTTAAAAGTACGAATTGTAATATCCTAGTAAACTATATACATGAATATAAGAAAACAATATACCTTGTCATATAACCACACAATGAACTCGGTCTGTATCTCCACTTCTGGCTTTGCTATCCCTTTTCTTCTACCACGTGCACTTGCTTGTAAGGCACGATACTTACTGCAATTTGTTTATGCAGTTTGACATGACTATTTATTACAACTTTCTAGACTAGTAATTTCAAGTCAAATGTGTCAAAAAAGAAATCAAACCTATAATGTTCATCAAGCTTTTCGACGTCTAGTCGAAAAAGAACCCATCTACGGATTTGTATCCATTGTTACTTGCCTAGGGTCACAGTTTTACCCTCAAGTATAGACCCCTCATCACAATACTCTCCATCTTCATCTAGAAACACCTCACGAGTAGCTTTGTGATTTCCATCCCGTGAATTTGGCATGTCCTCCATAACATACCTAATAGATTCAGAAACAATATAGGACTCCACAATGGAGCCTTCAACATAATGTTTATTGCTCAGAATATTTTTACACTCCTTCATTGCCCTATTAAAATAAACAAATCCAAAATTGTACTTTGTAGTTTCAATGATAATTGTCGTTAAATATGAAATAAAGGTAAAATTGTACATACCGTTCAAATGGAAACATCCACCTAGGATCACGGGTCCACAAATCAGCCCTTTATCAGCTAAATGCACCAAGAGGTGGATGCTGATATCAAAAAAAGTAGTTAGAAAATACTTTTCCAGCACACACAATGCCTCTGCTACCATGTATTTGACAACTTAGATTTCCTTTCGGATTAAGACTTTCGAACATAGGAGATTAAAGAATAAGCTAATCTGGTGAATAGCTTTACGCAAATCCCAGTGTTTTGGAAAAGCGTGTTGAAGCAAAACTGGAAGCAAGTAACACATAATCACGTGATAGTCGTGTGATTTTATTGTAAGCAAACCAGGAGGACTCAAAGTGACAATATTTTTAAAATTCGTCGAAAAACCTGAAGGAAGCTTCAAGTTTTTCAAAATTGTGCAAAACTCAAGTTTCTCATCTTTATTCAAGACAAATGGGGCCTTTGGTTTAACAGATCTCCCTGTAATTGGGTCTGTTTGCATCCACTGACCACTATGAATCCCTATTTTCTTTAAATCCTTTCGCGCCTGTACTGTATCCTTTGCTTTCTCTTTCTTGTCAAGAATCACATTTATTATGTGTTCTGCCATATTCTTCTCATCGTGCATCACATCAATAACATGTCGAATCATATGCTTCGGCCAATATTCCAGTTCAAAGAGAATATACCTCTTATACCATGCTTTAGCAACTTCATAATCTTCATCATCTCCAATAGCAACCACATCTACACTCCGTTTCGCACCTTTTAATACTTTACCAGGTACATAATGGACACGACTTATCATTTTCTCAATTACTTCTCCCTTTAACCTTAGTGGAGGGGGGTTTAACTCTTTTGTCTTAAGTCCTAAGTACTTACCCTGCCTAAATGGGTGATCAGATTTAAGAAACATCCAGTAATTTGTATAAATGATCTTCCTTGCATTCCCAAGATGCATAGACCCCTTTCATCACCACAAATATGATAAGCTTTGTAACCATGTGTTTACACAGCCTGATAAGTTACCATACGCAGGTAAATCATGAATCCCCTATATCAACATAACACTCAAAGTAAAGTGCTCTTTTGTACATGTCATAACCTGCCACCCCTTCTTTCCATAACTGTTGTAACTCATCAACTAGTGGTTGAATAAATACATCAATGTTTTGACTCAGTACCTTCGGCCCTAGTATATATTAATAACGACATCATATGGAACTTAGATTTCATGCACAAAGACAGAGGGAGATTATAAGGAACTATGTAAATAGGGCAACAACTGTAACCAGTGGATTGAACTCCACGTGGATTGAATCCATCAGTTGCAATCCCAAGCCAAACATTACTCCTTTCCTTAGCAAAGTCTGGCCAGCCATCTTTACATGTCTTCCACTGAAGCGAATCGATTGGGTGTTGCATATAATTCCAAGAAAGTGTCGCTCTATCATGCCATGTCATTTCACGTGTTATCCATGGTATTGTGTACAACCTCTTGAGTATTGGAATCAAAAGAAAATGTCTCAATACTTTTCTCGCCTCTTTTGTTTCTTTCTTCCTCGTTTTCCCCTCCTTCACTTTGTATCTCGGTGTTTCACATTGAGGACATACCGTTAAGTCAACTTCGGTCTTCCAATATAACATACAGTTGTTTTCGCATGCATCTATACACTTGGCTTTCCTTCCCAAATCTTTTAACATTGCCTTCATTACAGGATACTTTAAAGGCAACGTGTTTCCTTCCGGCAACCATTTTCTTAACATGGACAAGATTGCGGTCACACTGTTTCCTGACCAATTATATTGCTTCTTCAAGTTTTGTAGGTCCACCACTGCAGAGAGAGTTGTTATAGGAGCCTCGCACGAAGGGTATAATTTTTCTTCCACTTTTTATTTATATTCATTATACCTCTTACCCAAATCTGGTTCAAGAACATATAGTGGTTCCAAATCTCCACCCTCACTTTTATCAGCTCCATTCAAATCACCTACTAGCCCTTCATGTATGCCATAAGCAACGTCAACAAGATTCCCCATTCCGAGTCCTTCAGCCTTATCGTTTTCTTCTGCATCTCGATCTACCATTCGATCCTTATATGGGTTCTCACCATGTAAAACCCATACACGGTATGTTGATTTTATACCATGCAAAATCAAATGTTTTCTCTAGGGTCCTTGTCACTAGCAAATTGAATAAAATCCGACACCCCTTGCTTGTATACAATCCCAAATCTGTCAATTTCATTCATCCAATCCTTTGGAATTGGTTGAGACATACTGCAAAATAACTCCTTACACAACACCGTTTAGAATAAAATAAAATCTAAGCAAAATAGTTTAGAGGCAAAAGGATGGAAGTGACTTCAAGCTTGCAATATGACATATACAGACACAACTATTTACTAAACTTCATTATACCAAATCAGGGAGTTCCTTCAATATGCAAGTCTAGTATACGTATTAGTAGAGTATCATTTTTTTTTTCGGTAGAATTATTGGCAAAGTATCAAATCATTAAGGTAAGTATACTCAATATTTCAACTAGTCACCATAACAAATTTGACAAGAAGGAAACACTAAAGAAAAATACAAACACTCGAGTTCACTCATGACAATGACGACAAGATATTTGTACAAATAATGACATGTAAGAAAAGATCTCTCAATGTCAATATTAACACCATTGATTAGTTTACTTACCACAATCATTTTACTTGGAAAAAAACCATAGAGATAAAACAACGATAATAACATGTAAACAGATAATAACCACAAAGATGCATTTCCACAAACAATCCAGAGACTCAAAAGAAGAGTTCAAACTGCATAGTATTCATATATTGAATAGTACTAATAGAGCATACCAATTACATGCCTAATTAAACCAACAAACTGAAACAGAGAACTAACAACTCCCAAAAACAATTATTTTTTATGCCTAATTGTTATGTAATTTGTGTTTTTCTTGGTTCCAAAATTATTTGCGTGAGTTTCTAACGGACTTTGAATTTTATATTGTATTTTTCCAATCGTTTTTGGATGCGTTTTAAGGGGTTGCATTTTTGTGGCAAGTATGATGTGGTCTTTGGGCTCATGGCATGTTAGGGATTTCTTACGTTTTCATGTGATAGTTATGTTTTTTTGATAAGTACGTAAACAAGTTTGAACAATCTTGTACAGTTAAAACAAATAAGTGTCCTTTTCATTGCACATCATGATATGGTTCCAATTTCGAAAGAGAGATCAACATTCCTTTGTATAATTGTATCTAATCATGGTTTCATATATAAAACAAATGGAATAACTTAGTATTTTCAGCTTCATAAAATCTATCACATTATTGTTAATTTGTTTAGTTTTCATTTTTTGAGTGTTTTTTTCTAGGAAACATGAGGACGGAGATATAGCAATTTTGGTTGAATTTATATTTGATTTCAACTATCATGATTAACTTTTTCCATTTTCAATTTTTACAGGATGAAATTTGTCAAATAATCGAAGGTTCTAACCACCAACAGCCGTATATATGGGAATGTAATTGGAATACCGGATCTATGGGATTAGCTGTTAGTAAAGCTGCAAATGGCATTGGAAGTTTACTTGGAAATGCTTTCACAGCTCCAATCAAAACAATATTTGGTGGTTCCTGCGAGTAAGAATTCTCCCCAATATTTACATAACAATCAGGCATAAGCCATACAATCATCCCCTTTGCAAAGAAAAACAATCAAATTAAAAGATAGTAGTTTCGCTCGAAGAGCACGCACAACTGAAAATAAAAAATCGTACCTTTTGCAGCAACTCAAATCGAACTTGGACTAAAACAAACCGAGCAAATCCCTCATTGAAGAATTAATCCAACTGAAGAGAGAGAGAGGGGTTAATTAATCCAACTGAAAAATTACCCAACCCTACGTAATTGAAAGGAAGGGGAAGACATACTTACAAGCGGCGGCAACAAACAACTTAAGAACGAAACAAATTTGAGAGAGATTGAAAGAAATTTGAGAGATTTAAAGATAGTTTGTTTCCATAGTTAAAGAGTTGTGATATGTGAAACTTAAAGAGAGCGCAAGTTTTTAGTAGTTTTCCTCTATTTCCCAAATTTATAATTTTTTTGTATGTGTGTTTTTTTTTAATGTTCATGGTTTGCCAGTGCATAAGTTTCATAAGAAAATTAAAACAAAACGTTAGAAATTAATTCAATTTTAATGGAAAATCATTGTAACAGTTTTTCATAATTGCTCACGATATTAAAGTGAGAGGAACTCTCTTATGCTTAAACAATGTTACTAATGAAAAAAAGTAAATGTTACTAATATCCTGTTTTGGTGTAGTGCTGTGATAATATCAAATTTACGTAAACTAACTATCTATGCGTAAACACAAATAATCAATTAACTAAATAAGTGTTTAATCAATATTTCTACTCTCAATTCATTATACAATATAGAGAGTCAGGATTCGTTCCACTCTTAATCTATCTAGACTTAAACGAATTCAATTAATCAAATAATGGTGAGAACAATGAGAGTAGTTATAACACCCCGTGTTTTATAATTTTTTTCCTTATAATAATAATAATAATAATAAGTTAAACTAAATATAGATAACTATCAGATACGGATAAAAAGCCCGTAGGTAAATGGATAAGTGTTGTCCTTGTTTTTCGAGTTTTTTTCTCTCGTAGAGTTTTTGGGAAAAAAACACAGTGAGGGTTTTAGAAAAAAATGGGAGTTTTACTGACAGCAGAAAAAGGAAGTTTTTCTGATAGCTGACTGATAATCGGAGAGCGCTACAGGTGAGTAGATTTTATCTTTCACTGACTACTAAAACTATGATTTTCGTCTATTTAGAATTTTCGGATTTACTGTCTAAAATATATAAGTTTTGTTCATTCTTACGGTTCATTCTATTCGATGCCGAAATATTCTGCCGGTTGTGAAAAACCAACTTATACTGATAAAAAAAATGGAGGCGACTACTAATTAATTTTAATTAATAATCCACATATAATCAACTGTTAGTGTGAGTATCGTTGTTTGGGTTATCGGTTTTCTTAGTTTTGGGTTGGACTGTGTTGATTGGTTGTCGGGTTAGAATTGGGGCTGGTGGCCAGACTTGAGCAGTGGGAGGTAGCTGTGGAGGAAGGGTCGATACAATTTCAATTAGAAATTTGTCTCGATGTTGGTTGAGAACTGATGGATTGGTGATGGGGCGCGGATGTTGGTTTACTGGGCTGTAGAAGCTCGGAGAAACCATTAATGGCGTCGGTTTGAGATTTTCGCAGTATAAGGAAATCTAAATTTTTGGATATCGGCATGTAGGGTTTTTCAGGAGGAGTGGAACCGATATGATGGAATTGGAGGAGGAGGAGAAATACGGTGGTGGCTGGCGGTGGAGAGGAGCTGCTGGAGAGAGGTTGGAGGAAGAGGACGACCTGTTGGGCAAGTTGGGCTTTGGGCCGGTTTCTTATTTTTTTGTGGGCTTAAGTTTTGTGGGCTTAAGTTATTTTGGGGCTTAGGTTATTATGTGGGATTAAGTTATTTGTTTTGACTTTAGACTTTTGGGCCTCGATTTTGGGCCTTGGTTTTTGGGGCTGGTCCATAGTATTTTAAGTGGATCTTCAGGTTGGGCCAAACCAGTTTATGGGCTGGGTTAAGGCTTAAGTTATTGAACCTGGTCAGCTTAGATAAATCGGTTTTGGGACTAGTTGACTGCTGTTGACCCTTGGCAGGTCGATTTTGACTTTGACTAGAGTTGACTTTTGACTAGGGTTGACTTTGACCAGTTAATCCAATTTGATTTTTTTTAACTCGGTTTATGATTCGGTTTATTGGGATAGGTGCTTGACTTTAGGCTAAGACCTGTATATATATATACGTGTATACGTGTATTAACTATTATGTGATATTTCAATCTCTTATGATATACGACGTTATGACACTTAGACATCCATGAAACTAATAACGCGTAAACCAAAAATACATGAATCAAGATACTCCTTCGTTCTCGGAAATAATACATGAAATAAAGTTCTATAATGCGTAAACAAAATTACCCCTCTTTTAGAACTCTCCACGCCTAAAATTTCATAATTGAGTTTTATGACTGTTGATGTCATATGTTAGGTGGGCATTTATTGAATGTGTCATAAATGGCCCGTTAGTGTTATATAGGGGTATTCATTGAATGTGCCATAAATGACCAGATTGTTTGGACTGCCCTAGAGAGGAACTAAGGTATTCGCCTTGCGGGTTAGTTGTATTCTTTGATTATGCGAGTGTTTGGGTTACTTTTGAATACATAGGATATCTACATATGATATATGCAAGTTCTAACTTTCTTTTGCAGGAGGGTAGGACTTAATAATATTTTGTCTTGGGACGCCGGTCCTACCCTTTCTGTGAATGGATATCGGTAAGTTTTAATTCCGGTATTTAGATATTAAAACGAGATATTAGAATGAGTTAAGATAATAGAAGTTTTGCTTGGGAAGAACTATGCCGGGTGAGATGACGGAACTACCTGTCTTCCAAGCTGAGAATAATTAAGTTATGGGAAGATATAAAGTGATTGTTTGGATAATTAAAGTATGATAATGTTTATATGTGGTTAGTCTACTCATACCAGCAAATTCCATTTTGTCAACCCATGTTTGCTTTGTTTTGGCAACGTGGGTGTGTTCTTGGGAACATAGGTGGAAGGCAAATGGAATTAAGGGCGTGTGATTTGGATTCTTGTTTGGAGCAGTCCGGGAGTTTATTTTTAGGTCTGTTCTTTTTGGAAGTATGTAATAGCTTAGTTCCTGTTTATATGACATGAGAATACGATGTTGAGGACCTTTTATTCTTAGAGTTTTATATGATGTTTTTGAACGGAAGATAGTCTTTAATAAAGTGATGGTTGAGAAATTTTGGAGATTTTTGTTGTTAAGATTCTTTATGATGTGGGTTTTATGTTTTGACATGTGTTGTATCCACCCCGTCATAGCCTGGGTTTTTAGACAATTGAATATAGTGATGTTTGAGATATTTATATTTCAAATATTCATTTTTTTAATTGTTTAGAAATTCGGGCTGTGACAGTAGTGTTGTGATTTATTTAAACTAAAACTAATTATAAATTAAACTAATTTAACTAAGCAATTAAAAAGTGAATTTAATGAATTGGAATAACATAGAGGAATGATTAATCCATCTATGTGAAACTATGATTATTCTAACTAGTTTCTCATGTTTTAATCTTAATATTAATTAATCTACACAAGGTAAAACAACAAAAGCCACAATTTATTATTGATCCCTAACCAATCCTAGCAATCTCTGTACTAAGATATGATTAGCAGAAGAGAAATTCTCCTCCACAAATCTCTTTGTGGAGTTTCCTTTCTCTAGTTCAATTTCTATAATCTCTATCTCTAGACAACTATACAACTTGAACTTGAAGCACATAAGATAATAAGAAAACTAAAGAAGAGCAATCATAACCCTCACATAGACTTCATAAAACTCCTCTAATGGAGTTTTTAGCCCAGTTTCATTGGGTTCATTAACAATAAACAATAATAATAAGATATAATTAAATTAAACTAAACTTTATTAAAATAACTTGAATTGAATTGAATTAACTAAAGCTTTTATTGAAAAGTTGTAATGGAGGCTATAAACTAAATCTAAACTAAACACTAATTTGATGCTAATTAACTAGATCTAAAACTAACTATTGGATCTAGACTAAGTAAAAACTAACTATTGGATTCTCACTAACTAAAAACTAAGTATCTTAAGAGCTAAGTTTTTCTCTCTTCAAATAGAGGAGACAAGATCCACAAATTCGTGCATGGCCTGAGGAGCCATATTGTTACGCCCGTATATAAAATACGTATTTATTTATTAATTAATTAATTTAATTATTTATTTAAAATTAGTTGGATTGGATTTGGGATATGTGGGCCTGATTTTTGGGCCCGAGTCTGTATTGGGCTTAGGTTTCAAACCCAAGTATATATTCATATTTTTCTAGAGAATAGGGTTTTTAAAATAAAAAAATAATAAATATGGAGGCAGAGATAAAATCTCGTTGGCTAGAGCGTTGGAGCGCGAGGATTCGGATTATGAGGGATTCGTCGTTGAGCTGTTAATAAAGGTGAGTAGAGTTAACTCTCACCACTACTAAAACTATAATTTTCGTCTGTTTAGAATTTACCGATTTCATAAACTATGATTTTCGTCTGTTTAGAATTTACGAATTTACTGTCCAAAATATATAAGTTTTGTTCATTCTTCCGGTTCATTCAATATTCTGCCGGTTGTCCATATAAACTGTTATTGTGAGTATTATGTAGTTGATTGAAGTTGGGAGATAGTGTTGCTAGAGGCGCGAGCCCCAAACATCCTCCTCTGTCCGGTATGCGTTACTGTGATACTGTGGGGGTATTGATATATTGATTTGAACTATTGAAGCTCGAAAGAGCGTCAATGGTGGTGCGAGCCAAATCAACATTTGTCCTATATGTGGTTTGAAACTGCTATACTGTTGTTGTGTGAGCTGATTTTATTTCGATTTGGTTGATGTCGGGGGACATCGGGATTGAGATTTGGGTACTGTTGGAAGCTTGAAGCTCGACAGGCGTTAATGGCATCGCCCAAGAACCAACGTTAATGGCGTTTGATTTGTTTGAACTTTTGTGGTGAGGTTAGATTTGTTGGTTTGAGGTTGGTTAGGGATGTTTGTATGGGTCTTTGGAGAGTGGGGAAGAGCTGTTGAAGCTTTATGTTCATTAATGGCGGCACTGAGAAAAATCACCAGTAATATGTATTATACTGTTAGTGTTGTGTTTGGTGTTGATTGAAGATTGGTGGTAGTAAGGGGTTGATGTTTGGTTATTAATGGTTGAATGGGTGCTAGTAAGGGGTAAGATTGAAGCTTGAAGAAGCTTTAATGGCGGCGGGAATTTGTCTCAGATCTAGTTTTGGTTGAAGATGTTGAATTCAAGAATTGAGGATTTCACGTTTATTAAAGTGGTAGGGGTTTTTATCCTCTTCATTTTCGAGTATGTTGGGAGTGGTGGCGATCGGAACTGGTGGTGGCCGATTTGGTGGCTGCTGGAGCTGAGGAAGATGACCGGCTGGGCCTTGGGCCGGTTTCAGTTTTTGGACTTTAGTTTTTAGTTGTTTGGGCCAACATTAGATTGTTTTGTTTGGGCCGGTCCACATTAGTTTAAGTTGTTGGGCCAGTTAGTTTAAGTGTTTGGGGCCAATTTCTAATATTGTTTAGGGCAAGTCCATAGGACTTAATAGAGATCCAAATGGGTCTTTCCACATTTAGACTTTTGGGTTCTAAGGTTTGGGGTTTGGGCTCGGCTAGTTGGGTCCGAACCGCTTCCTTAGTCATGAGCCCATGAGCCATGCACCTTTGACCTTAGCCATGAACCATAGCTATGACCCTGAACCTGTTGAACATGGAAATGACAGGTTGACTTTGATATTGATCGTTGACCATTGTGAGTTTGATTGGCTGACCGGGAATGTTGACTTTTTCCAGATTTTCACATATTTAAGAATATGGACAAATGTAGTAATAAAATGTTGTCGAAATTATATGGACAAATCAAATGATAGAATGTTGTGGAAGCCCTCAGATAAACTTGGTTGTCATTATCTAAGACAGATATGACGTGGATAGTTTGTATTTTTGACCTGTGACAAGAGTGAAATTTTAGGAGATATAATATTCCTAAAACGATATAAAAATGTTATGCGGTATGTTTGGAGCTATTGTGGCATTAGGGGGTATGTTGAAATTGTTGTTCTGTTAAAGGATATCATATGATAGGATATCGATTAAATGCAATATCTTTGAGAAATTTATATAAACGCTCTATTATTTTATCTGTGAGATGCTACTGGGAGGTAGTATAGTATTTGTGGGTATTTCCCACGGGATTGTGGCTTAGTGCAATAATATATTGGCACGTGAAAAAATGAAAAGTGTTATGAGATGTATTGAGATATTTCTAAATAGTGTGGCTTAGTGCAATAATTAATTGGCATGCACGTGATATAGTGAAATGATTATGAGATATAAATGTATGACACTTGAATAAATTACGTAACGAAAATCCTAGAACCTAGCTACCACAACTCATGTGATTTGCCTTTGTGATGGGCGAAAGTTATATGATTGGCCCTTCGGGCGTTTCAGTGAATCTGAATGGCCCTTATGGCGTAAGTAATGTGATTGGCCCTTATGGCGTTTCAGTGAAGCTGAATGGCCCTTCTGGCGTAGCCGAATGGTGGCTTGATTATTCCGTTCACAAAATTAGAACGAGATGCGCGATATTTTATGCCGTATAATGGCAGTACTTACATAATGACTTTCGTGTGAGGGTTACCTGTGTGCGCATCCCGCCGAGGTAGTTACGCACAGAGTGGTTCATTATGTAAGGGGATGCATGTGGATGTACATGTTCGGCGTTGGGAAGCGATTGTGGTAGCCAGGGAAACTAGGTAAGACATAAATACGACGTGATTTTAGGGACACGCAAAAAAAGCCTTAATTAATACAATTATGGTAATATGTTGGTTAATGATATATCTTTAGATAGATGATTGTATATGGTTTTGCAGAAGGGTGAGTCAAATTAATTACTTGTGCAGAGACGACCCACTCTGTAATTGAGCATGAAATGCGGTAAGTATAGAATATGCTTGACTGGTTATTAGTTTAGTTAGAACTTAAGGCGCCTCATGGAGGAACTAAATGCCTTTTTATTATGCGTATGGTTTGTTGTGTGGTTAGTGGGAAGTTAAGGCACCTCACTGGAGGAACTACCTGCCTTACTTATTGTAGTTAAGAATGTCGTATTAGTTGTTGGAAGTTAAGGCGCCTCGGTGGAGGAACTAACTGCCTTATGGACTGTGTATGTATATATATAAGTATATGTTGTATTTTAGAGCTACTCACACCAGCATTTTTATAATGCTAACCCGATTTGCATGTTTGCTTATCGGGTGTGTTCATTAAATGAACATAGTTGATAAGTCTTGACAGGTTTAGTGTTGAAGAAGGTTGGTTGCTGCTTGTGGTTTGCGTTAGCGTTGCATTTCAAGATAGGTTTTGTTTTCCCTTGAGGTGATATAGATTTTCAGTTGAGACAATGTTATTTGTATTTTCATTTGTAATTTTAAATAAAGAGTTATTGAAAAGAGATTTGTAACCTAATCTTATTTGTGAATTTTTGTAATGAAGAGGACTTTTGTTTAATTGAAATTTTTATTGGTTTTTATTGGTTTTGGCAGTGGAGAGTGCATCACACCTCGAAAATCGAAGAGTCGGGAACAAATATTGTTTTTTCGAATTCTGTCAAAATTCGGGGTGTGACACATATTTTGGGCCGGAAAATCGAACCCAAAACCTCAGTATTTCAGTCCACAAAAGGGTTTTCAGCTGGAAATGATTTCAACTGCCTTTTCGTCCACTTCTTCTCCTCTGATTGGGTCAAGGCTTAGACCATTAGAAATCTCTTTCCGAGCCGGTCATTTTGACGTAAGGTAGGTCCAATTCCGAGGTCTGAATCCAAAGATACGACCTTCGGAAGTTCACCTGACTTTTGTGCGCTATTTCTTCCCGCGTTGACTTTGACTTTTCAGCTTTGACTGGGCTTTAAAATAGATTTTTTCTCCTTGAATCTTGGCCTTTAATCATAGAACTTCTTAGCAACCAAACTTTGCTTCTTTATCTCGCAAAAGGGACGCATTTCTGCATGTATTCGACTCCAATGCCTGAAATACATAAGAACACGATAACAGTACTAACTCTTACTTATTAATCACATAATTGGTCTAAAAGTAATATTGTTAAGGGGTTAAAATTACAGTTTTAGACTCTTAGCATGCTGGTTATAGGCATTTGGAGGATAGTTAGTGGATTGGTTTGCTTATGGTGTTTTTTTGTGAGGGAAAGAGTTTGTTATTGTTGTGAATTGAACTTGCTTATCTTCTTATGTTACATAATAAGGGGATTTTAATTTTACTGCTAGTTTCTTTTTACTTGCTTCTGTTGCTTAAATTATCGTTACGCATTTCTCACCTTCACTTTTTGTCCCTTCATGATACAAAGGTGAATCTTTTAGCTGTTTATTTGTGAACCTAAAATGTTATTGTATATTTTATTTTTTATTTTAAAATGAAAATTTAACTTCAAATTAACGTTGCTTCACGTGTATGCTATTTATTTGTTGTTCATTTTATTTTCCACTTATAGTGCAAGAAATAATGAATGCATATTTATATTATGATAGTGATCAAGTGATGGTGGATATCTCTAATGAAGACAGAGATTGGGCTACAAATATGTGTAATGACGCATGTTTGTATGAGGAAAGTGATTCTTCAGACACTGAAATAAATGTTGTGGAAGGTTCAACCAATGTGAGTTTGGAAGACGGAGATGAATCAGATGGCCATAGCGTTAGTGAAATTGAAGGTTTTGAAGGATAGTCAAATGAAGCAGATGCAAGAAGTGAAAAAAACTAATGAGAATGATTTCAATCTATTCAGTGGTAAGTTGGGAGGGGAAGATCTAGATGAAAATACAATCATGTTTTCAATGCGTTTTAAAATCAGCAATGAGGCATTTGAGTTCTACAATGAGTATGCCAAGTTTGTTGGGTTTAATGTACGCAATGGTGTCTACCGATTTCATAAAGATATCCCAGTTAAAAGAAATTTTGTGTGCTCGTGCCAAGGTGAGAGAGAGGCGAAATATTTGAATATGGAACACAAAAGGAAACAACGTGAGTTGTCAAGATGCAAATGTCTTGCGATTTTTTAATTGATTTTTTATTTTAAATGCAATATATGGGTTGTTAATAAGTTTGTTGCTGAACACACTCATCCACTTGTGCCTTATCCTAGTTCGATATTTGGTCGCTCAAATAGAAAGATGGGCAGTGAAGATGCGGCTTTGGCAAAGAGTCTAATTGATGTGGGCATTATACAATGTCAAGTGATGGATTTTCTTGTTTATAGGGCTGGCCAGTTTTGTAAAGTTGGTTACATAAGAAAGGATTTGTATAATTATATGACCAGGATGAGGAAAATTTATTATATGAATGGAGATGCTAGCACACTTGTTTCCTGCATGAAAAACAAGTTGAAGATTGATCCAGAATTTTACTACTCATACGAGTTGAATGAACTTAGTCAATTGGTTAGATTGTTCTGGGCAGATTCGACATCTCGTGCAGATTACAGTTGTTTTGGTGATGTGTTATTGTTTGATTCAACATACCGGACAAATCAATACAAAATGCCAATTGTCTTATTTGCTGGAGTGAACAATCATAGACAAACTATTGTATTTGGTTTTGCAGTTATAACTAGTGAGTCAGAGCAGTTTTACATTTGGGCGTTAGAGTGTTTTCTTAGAGCGATGGGCGGTAAGGCACCTAAGTCGGTCATAACAGATGGTGACCATACAATTCTCAAGGCTATTAAAGCTACCTTACCTTGTGTTAGACATCGGTTATGTGCTTGGCACGCTCTGAAAAATTGTATTGACAATGTCCATGTCTCTGGGTTTCAAAGGGACTTTTGTTCACTCATGTTTATGAAATGTTCAGAAGAAGAGTTTGACCAAATGTGGGAACATTTGTTAGAAGCATACCAGGTCCATGACCATGAGTGGGTGAAGAAGATATACAAAAAGAGGATGAGGTGGGCAGAGGCATATCTTTGAGGCGCATTCTTTGGTGGTTGTAGAACCAACCAACGTTGTGAAAGCATGAACTATGTTATACGGCTTCATGTAAAGCCTGGTTTAAAAATGGTTGAGCTCTATGGAAAAATGGAGTTAGCACTTGAGAAGATCCGGCACCGTGAGCACGAAGAAGAAGTTATTACCCTGACAACCAAGCCGTTACTTGTGACCCACCTGACTGAGTACAAAAATCAGGCGAACTCCATCTATACACGGACGGCGTTTAATATGTTTAAGATGCAATTGCAGCAAAAGGCATTGTACATTGTTGATTCAATGAAGGATCATCAAGGTGATAATATTCGTTACTACACTTTGCGTCATCATTTGTATAGGCACTGCAAATCTATTGTGGAATACAATGTTGTTGATCAAAACACTAAGTGTTATTGTGGTCTATTTGAGTAATTTGGTTTTCCATGCCGACACATAATTTCCGTCTTCAAAAATGAAGCAGGAGGGCAATGGAGGATGAGAATGAAGAGTGATTTCTTTCTTTTTGTTTTGAGAAATCAGGAAACACGTAGAGATACTCAAATGAACTCTAAGAGGTAAACAAGGTAATTGATGAGCTAAACCAAATCTAATCAGTTAAACATGGATGACAAGGTAAACAAACTTTAAAAAGAAACTGTTGAGGTTATTTCGGAGGTATTTTGAAACTCCCAAACCACCCCCACAACAAGGTTCAAACCCCCACGTCTCTATTCGTTTTCTTCATTTGTTTCCTCTACAACTCTCATTACCCTTAGAGGTGACACTTTTATTAGCATTGGTTCATTAAAGGATATCAGTGGACTTCACATTTCTGAGGTATACACCCATTTCCCATTGGTTAGAAGTTTTTAGTTTGTCATGTTATTTTTCTTTTTGTTCCTTGGTTTTGTTGCTTAGTTTCATTATGTCTCCCAGGTAGTAATTCTTGTTTTTGTTCAAATAATACTGGTGCCTTCTTCTTGAGAAGTAATAGAAGTGCTAATCTTGTGAAAGGCTTATTCTGATCATATTGACTTGACCCCGCCAATTCTAACTTCCAAGGTATGTGTCGTTTGCTTAGAGGTCACTTCTAGCATCTTATGTTTCTTGTCCTTTTTCCTCTTGTTGCATCTACTTTTGCTATGTGGTATTGTGCATGCATTATTACTTACAGTTTTATTGGAAACTTATAATACGGTATTAGTTTTATTTTCATTCAATATTACAAATCGGTTCTCTTCCTAATTGTTTGATTTATTTATTCTTACTCACTGATTGGTATTTTCACTTATATTAGCTGATGAGTGTTTCCTACCTAGGTGAGTTTATGTATTGTGTTTTTAATCTTAGTTGGTTTTCCTGTATCAAATTGGTAACAGACGACATATAGCCTTTCTTAAGCATTCACAAACAGCAACCCAGTTTGGATGTTTTCTAAATTTTGCTATGTTAGTTCTCATATATTCGTATACTACACCTTCTCGTCTGCGAGTCAAAATGAATGTTTAAAGGATGTTAAGGGTCAATTGTTATGCTCGACTAGAGTTATTAATATGTCGTTGAAGCCTCAAATATTAATGTTTCTTTATTTAGTTTTGATTTTCAGGTTCCAATGGAAAAACTACATAAGGAGGTGGTTGGCGTGAAGCTAGATTTATGTGCAATGAAATCGTATCTTGCATTGATGAGGCTTTTAAAGGTTTAGCGTCCCATGCCAACCAAATTGAGGATAGAGTTAAGTTGGAAATATCAGTAAAGAAATGGGAGAATGATCCTGAGATGAGACGTTTTGAAGCAGCTTTAATGGAACTAGAGAATACTCATGTGCCAATTATTAGATATAAAGATGCTTCACCTATCACTCCTGAGCCGATGAAAAAGACAATGAAAGCAAAACGGAAGGTAAATTATGGGCTAAGGATTTTATGATTTAGTATAAACTATATTAATGAAAAGAAAAAAAGTTGCATAATGAGATGTTGTTATACCCTTGAGACGATGTGTGCTAGAGATTCTTTAGACAATACCCCCATAGTAACAACGAAAAAGGTGCATTCACATAATTCTCATTTTACTTGTTACAAGCACCAAGATAACCATTTGTTATTGTTTTAGGTTGACTTTGGTAAGGATATAGGTGATTGCTCCTTCTATCACTATCTGCATTACTTCCCAGACGTTCTACAACCTTTAATTTTGGATATTGAAGATCCAAAGGGTGATGACAACTGTGGATTTAGGGCCTTGACCATGGCATTGGGGTATGGCGAGGAGGGCTGGGTCCAAGTACGAGTTAATCTGATTTCAGAGTTGCACGCAAGTAAGGAAGAGTACATACGGATGTTCGGTCATCAAAACGTGACTCGTTGTGAGGGAAGTCTATTACACTTTAAGGGTGATGCTCCTAAGGAGAAATGGATGTTGCTACCTGAACATGGTTATCTTACAACGTCAAAGTATCGGGTTGGGATTGTGTATTTCTCAATGGCAGGTTGTCACACTTTTCTGCCGTTAAAGTCAGCATTCAATGAAAATGACTATAAAGTCATTGGTATTGGGCATGTTCCAAACCACTTTTTAAAGTTGAATTTGGAAGCAAATTGTCCAATGCCAAAAATCATGACGTTTTGGGAAAAACATCATCGTGAAATTGCAGATGAGTGGAAATCATATTTCATGTCTCGCTTTGATGCATTTCCACTTGTCTCTTGCAGAGATGATCATTTGGGCAACCATGTGATTCTGAGTGATTCAGACTGACTTGGTAGGAGGCCACATTTGTTGAAGCTTTCGCCCTATTATGTCTACAATAGACTTTAAGACCTTGAAATCATGTAGCCAATGTTCTTTCTCAAGTTTAATGCAATTGTTTGAGTTCACTTTAAATTTGTGTAGAAAAAATAATATGTTTTTCATAATTAGGGCAGGGATCGGGTCGGGTTCGGGTCGGATATGGCTATATCCGAATCCGAATCCAAATAATTTCACAGTATCCGAATCCGAATCCGAACCCGATTATGTCTGAAATTTAATATCCGAATCCGACCCGAACCCGACTAACCCAATCGGATAACACTAAAAATTCAAAAAAAGCCCAAAAATTATATCTGAACCCGAATCTGACCCGAATACATAAACGGATATGAAAATCTACCCGAACCCGATGTATTCGGTAATCGGGTCGGGTCGGATTCGGGTCTACCCGACCCGATTCCCTGCCCTATTCATAATTTGGATGTTGTTTGAAACAAGTTATTGCTTCCTCTTAAATTAGTTATGCACAAGTAAAAAACTATCGAATCCAAAGCCTTGTGTGTATGTAAAATCATGAGTGATGTGATTTTGAGTTGTAATATGATCATGAATAGATGCAATATTATCTTAAGTTGTAATATGATCATGAAATAGATGGAGAAAGAGAAACACACAAAAAAAAATGTGCCTCTTTCAGATTAAACAATTAGTTATAAGTGGATCCAGATGGATTCGAATCATCAGGGATAAAACACAATTTACACGCGTTTATTGGTTTTCAGTTACTTATTTTCTTAAGTCCGAGGTCCACAGTCTAAAGTCCGAGGTTCACTGTCCAAGTCTGAAGTCCAAAGTCCAACGTCCGTATAGTCGTACGTTTTAGTCAAGTTACCTTACTCACGTGGGTTTGGTAGGATAGGTCGAGTAAGGGATCGTCCAAACCTTAGGGCTCGGATAGGTTCACAACTGGAATTACAACTTTTGGTGAGTAGGATTTTTAGGTTTCTTTTTAGTTGGTTTAATTAAAATAACGGTAATGCAAATAATGTAAATTATTACGGCGATTATATATAGGTAAACAAAGATGGAGAAACAGGGAGAGAGTTAATCATGCTCATGCAAGAATCATTTTCAACAGTTTTTATTACTGAATCACTACATCTCTAATTCGTCTCGTTTCGGAGACGACGTCGACTATTGATCCCTAGTGCATGCCCACATCTCTAGGTCGCATTTCACTAGCATAAGGAGTTTCAATAATACCTCATCTCTGGTATATTATTTTAGCTCTTGGCTCGATTTCACATCACCGGATCGAATTGGAGAGTCGTCGACACTGCAGAGTCGCACGCTTGAGAGACATTTTGGTCGCTACAGACTATCCTAGAGCATCAGCAGTCCAACTTTGTACAGTCTCAGTCATTTTGGGACCGGATGTTAATTCTATGCCTAATTCCTAAGTAGTGATTCTAGAATATTAACGAGTCAATCCGGATTTTCACACGAGCAGTATAACCCTCCCCGGGGGGGATTAGCTCATTATCATAGAAGGAATAATAAAACTTGCTGTATACATTAAGTAAATAAATGCTGGACAGAAATTAAACTAGAAAAGAAATGACTGTTATTAAGGGTAAAATGACTTACAGTATTAAGCTGCTGAATTGGAAATTGCAAAATGTAAGTACTGAAGAAGAAAATCTAACTAGGCGTAGCTAAAGCATTAATATGCTGAAGGAAGATATATGAAGACCCCCCGCACATATATATAGGCTGGGGACCCTTCACGTGAAATCTTAATTTCTAATCAGGTTTGTTTTTTAGCCCAATTCAGTTTGTTAGGATCAAAACTTCGGTTTTTATAAAGTTTTGTTTTATTATCATTTGTTTTGTCCTTTTATGTTTTGGTTTTGTATTTTAGCCCAATTCAATTCAAACATTGAATTGGTACGTGTCTTCCTCATTGCAAGGTGGCACTAAATTGAAACCATCCTTTGCCACCTGCCTATGCTGACTCGTCATGCCTTCTGGGCCCGCAGAGTGGGTCTACTTAGTGTGTCCAGTGGCGGCGCCGATTTTGGTATTTTTACGACTTTTTGTCCTTGCGCAGAGTTCGTCGCCCGGGTCGCTATGGCAGCTTCACTAGCCAACGTCGGCACCTAGATTTATCCGATTTGAGCTTCGGAAGTTTCCTGCTTCTTTATATGTGGGCCCGCTCTACAATTGTTTTTGTTCTTTTGGAAACTTCGCTCTAGTCGGGCTTTGTTAGGCTTCACGGGATTGAGTGGGAATTCCAAATATTCCCAGATTCCTCAGATTTGGCGGCTTTCACTAGCCAACGTCGGCATCTAGATTTATCCGATTTGAGCTTCGGAAGTTTGCTGCTTCTTTATATGTGGACCCGTTCCGCACTGGCTCTGTTAGTTTGGAAACTTCGGCTCTAGTCAGGCTTTGTTGGGCTTCACGGGGGTTGAGTGAGAAACTTCAATTATTCCCGTATTCCCGTACTTCGATGCATGTTTTATCACTATAATTATTTTAATTGCAGAATCCTGCAAAAGTACGAAAATATAATTATTACATGATTATTAAACACATAATCGACCAAAATGCTATGTCTCTCGGGGTTTAATATTACAGTTTTTGGTGCTTATCACACCACCCCCAAACAGCACTTTGCTTGTCCTCAAGCAAAGAAGAGACATTAAAACGATAAGTGGTCAAAAATGTGTTGTCCTAAGCTAAATCTCATTTCGCAGAGTGTTGCATTGCATTGACCGTATGCAACAAGGCCTTGAACCACTAGGAATTCCCTAGTGGACGAGTTATAGCCTCGTGAGAGTTTTCCAGAGAAGATACTCACAAACTTCATTTATACTACAACGACTCAGTAACATAAGTATGAAACAAATTATTGTATATACAAATACATTCATGACTCACCCGTTAAAATGAAGATCTATACCTTTAGATGGTAGATTATGTTTCAAATCCAAGCAATTAAAGGTAATCCATAGTAGATTACCTAGCTATAGCCTTAATGATAGATTATCTATACCCTTAGATCGTGATTCTTCAGCGTTACATTCATATCTATATGCACATTTATGGTTTTTGGTCTATGCCTCATATAGACCAAACCTTAGCAACAATATTTCACTGACCAAAGCCAAATAACATTCTTTTTCATATAACCAAGTATAAGTATTACACACAAGCCATACATCTTGTATGGTATGGTAAGGTATTTGTCCTTGTCATGGTAAGGTATTCTACATAATGAATGTGTGACTCACCATTCTTGGTCGTTCCCTTGTTACCCACATAGCCTTATATTGAAGTAGACGTCGTACACACAAATATACACTTGATTGAAGACGTCTCACTTGGCCACTTCACCTGAAACAAAGGCAAAAGAACAACCAAAGAAAAAGTCTTCAATTGCCTATTACACTAAGGATAAAGTGGCCATAGTTGTACTTATTAAAGATACAAAAGTAATATCATTTATTGTGCACACCTCCTTGAAATAGTGACCTTTGGCTATCCAAGAACAAAGCATCATAGAGACCATCTCTACCACCCCAAATATCATCTCTATTGGTCATCCTCTATATATCAGCAACCATATATAGGAGCTAAACTTAGTAATTACAACCTCTAAACTTACAATATCACTAAGATGAAAATACTAAATGTGCACGTACACTTGATTTGGTGCTAGCTATGGCCAATAAAAGAACTTGTTCAAGTACCATGAGCAAAAATCTCAATTTCTACCATGATAGGAATATTTAAGAGGCCTCAAAAACATTAATATATAGCGTTCTGAAAGATTTTGGTTCTATCTATTAGCTGCAGAAGTGTATAATAAGCATTTCTACAAATAGTTTACAACTATTACAAGCAGCCAACACTTAATATTTTAATACTCTTTCTTGCATGCCCTATAAAACTTATACTGTCAACAGAGAGGAAACACAAAGAAACGAAAACGTATTGCATAATCAATTGGACATCTACGTGACAACAAAATTCATCATCAATTAATGCAAAAAGATGCTGAGTACAAATCCAGTTTAAATATCTCACTTTTAGTAGAGCATAACTCTTGAGTCCAATATCCAATTGCAGCGAAACGAGATTGATAAGAAAATAGACACATAGCACTAATTTGCTTTGTATAGGTCGTTAAAGCCTAATTGTGACTCTAACCTTGTCAAAACACAACTGGAAATTAGTCCAGTGCTGCTGCCCTGGGAAAGCTGCCGCACAATGTTCTCAAATTCTATTAGTGGCTATGAATAAAAATGGTTGTTACTTGTTACTTACTTCTCCATTGCACATTCACTCTACAGGGCAGCCAAACATGGGTTCAACCAAGCCTTTGTCCAAGTAGGGTAGTTGATATTAGACAATAAGAGGAGGTCGACAATTGCCTTGCCAATTTCTACATTCTTTCAATTCTCATATTGCAACCGATCGGAGATTGAACCACCAATGTTCTAACAAGGGCATATCTTAGTTAACCTAGGTATATATGAATGAATGCTTTCTATTATTCTGAAACACAAAAAGTGCTAATTTCAATGCTACTTACAGTACAAAGGGAAACCAAAAGCTAAAATAAAAAAGGCAACCTAAAATGCTACATCAAAGAGGGGACATGACAATGAAAACCATTACTTTGTTCCACCTTAGTGTGAGTTGTACAATATTTTATTGATGGACAATAAACAAATTCAGATGGTGCTACTTAGTCGTTGTTAGAAAGAAGATTAACCTATGTTTAAAATTATATGAATGGCCACATACTACTCTTCTCAGAGGTTAGAACTTGCAGATTATAGCTTCTCCCAGCCTGTTAAGTGCGGGCTCAAATTATTTCAAAAGGAACATCTTCATTTAGAAAATTGGTGCGTTAAGAGAACAGAATACCGACCCAACAAAATTTCAAAGGCTGTTAAATATCAAAGCATATCGACATTTTGCCTACCGAATACCCACTGGAATCGATCATCGTTTCTCATAATATGCACTGACATTATGACAACTAGGTTACATGAAATAAAGGACGGTGTTCTGGGCGAAAAAAAAAGAAAAAGAAAAAAATAATAATTAAGGTGCAGGCTATGAAAATGTGCATGACATCAACAGCGCATCAGACTTAGTACTCCCTAGATGATGTACATTACCTCTTCACATTTTCTTAGTCCATCTAACATCTCTGCAGATACCAGAGTCTCTTCAAAGACCATAGGAGCTCCCACTCAACACTAAACGTCAGTTGCATTCATCGCCAGCAGGGATTAATAATTTTAATAACCAAGCTCACAATGAGACTCCACTAGCAAAACCCACAATGTTGTATCCAAATTATCAAACTAAGCTTGGCTAAAAGTCAAGACATTACACCAGGCCACTATATAGGCAATCAACATGCCACTATAGGCCATCACCAGGCCATTACCTAGCTGCTACATGCCATCACCAAGAGACAAGGATGAGTACAAACCTTGGGGAGTTGTGGATTTCATTTTTCAGCATGAACTAAGGTAAGTTAAAACTATCTAGCAACAACAAATGGAAGGGATGGAAGTAGCTAGGAGATTATGCATCCTGATTCTTGATGCTTTCAGATTCGATATCGAAAGCTACCTTACTAAAGTCTAAACAGATGAAGAACAAAATACCCCAAATCAATTTTATTGCAATGTTGTTTGTTTTGTACTGATTAGTATTTTTTTTATACTGTATTGTTTTCTACCTCGTGATTTTTCCCACTTTATTTTTACTTAAGTGTAACCCCTGCTACTGTAGGAGCTCCAATGTTTGCTTCCTTAATTACTCCACTCAATTTTAGCTCTCAAATGTCTACTTGTAACCACCCTAATTTCGGGTATTTTTACAACAAAATACTCCAAATGTCTTCAAATTTTGCAAAGATAAATTACAAAGAAAAACATCTTCAAGTTCAATAACAAGAACCTAATTACAAGAAAAAGGCGACCTTGAATTTATTCAGTAAAGTTTAAGAAATTAAATTAACCAAAACATCAACTTACTTTCTTGAAAAGACCAACCTTGCATTTGTATCCAAAGAGAGAGAGAACAACCTTGTCCGAAATGAAGAATGCAACTTGAAGAAATCTAAGATGGAGATAGAGCAGAAACCCTTTTGACAATTGAAAAGAGGGAGTTTCATCGCATAGAATTTATTTCAAATATTGACATAGTTTCAATATTTATTTTCAATCGTTTTTTCCCTATTTTTAGTTTTATTTGTTTGTTTTTCTAGCGAGTGGTTTTGGAAACCCTTTTATCCACGGTAGGTTTGATTTTTTGAAAAACATAAACCACCTTTTTTCGAGAAACAATGGGGTCTATGAATACGCAAAAACAAACTACCGATATTAGGTGATTACCGTGAAATATGGCATATTAAATACCACTGTATACCGCAAACAACGGTATTTGCTTGCACCTAAATAGGGAATGCAAATTGTATTATGGTAAATGACTATTAGCCATTGTTATTGGAAAAACAATGGTATATACCATTTGACCAACTATGGTTAATGACTATTTCTGTAGTAGTGTGAAAGTATATAACTCAAAAGAGTTAGGAAAAAAAGGTTTATTTCTAAAGTGCAAGGAGTTTGCAGAGTGTTGCAAGAGGAACTATGCCGTTGTTTTTCTTCAATCATCATTTGTGGAAGCTTGCAAGAAGGAGTGGAATCTACATTAGTAAGAAAGCTGTGTTTCTTGATCTTTGTCATTGGTTGTTTGCTTTGTTTTTTGTATGTTTTGCGGTTGGGTAAGGAAGGTGTAGTTTTTCTTGTGTTAGAACAAGAGTCTTTTTGTGTTTGTAGTGTAAGTTTGGGTATGAGGTATAGTTAGATTTTTGGTTGTGATGTAAATAATGATAGTGATAGTTCTGATGATACTTATGTAGGAGAGGAAGAGTCTGTTAGTGAAGAAGAAAATGTTTGTTCTTAAGAGGTGGTGTTTGCAGTTAATCTATATGGGATAGGTCGTATTTGTAAAGAGATTCTGGATATGGATGAATCGACTTCTAATATGGAAGAGGGTAGTGGTAGTAGTGATTATGGATTGGGTGAGGAGTCGAATGAAGGTGATGTTAATTCAAGTGTGGGGGAGGATTCGGTGGAGGAGGCTTTTGTGGTTTTGGTAAATTGAGGCTCACCGAGTGTAGAGCGGTTGGAGAGGTTAGTGCGGGAGTTGTGTGGTTTGAAAAAGCTTGGTTCCAGAGTGATTGTTGATTTGAGACCAAAGATGTTTTTTGTGAGAACACCTGTGTTTAAGCTGCCATTGCAAACTGTTGTGATAGGCACATGTCAGATTCGTGTTGGGTTACGGCTTCCGTTATCAAAATTGACCTTGTCGTTGCTGAACTTTTGTCATAATGCACCATATCACTTTTTTGGTAACAGCTGGGTTATATGAGGGTTTTTTATATGTTAAATGAAAAGCAAGGGTATGGGATTGTGATAAAGGATGTGTTAGAATACATGTATGTGAAGTCGACTTGGTTAAAGTGTTGAAAGGTTACGACGTGTGCTCTAAGTTTGAGATCAGGTATGGCGGATGTGTTGGATTTGCCTAACAGGGTGTCATGGTGGGAGTATCCGGTGTTGGTTACTGGTATGTTTTGTGAAGCAGACGTTTCGCTGCATAACAAGGCTTGTAATAATGATGGTAAGGGAGGGTTGTTGATATTTTGTTTTGGTTTTTCTTTGTCTTGGTCTAATGTTTTTGTTTGTTGTGGCAGAGATACCGAGGTATACGATTCCAATTATAGAGCTGTGTGGGAAGATATCAGGTTTCGCAGAACTTGATAAGGAGCAGAAGAAAGTATTATTAACGACGATTGGTCATTATTTCGACTAACGTGGATCGGTTGCGGCTCGGGAGAGTAAGGTAGTTGGTAAAGTGCGAGCACAGGATAGGTTGTCGAGTTTGAGGACGGGTGCGGACGAAATGGAGAAAGGTAATTCATCAGGTGTTGTTGGTTTGGGAAAAAATATAAGTGGAAAGAGGGGTAGAGAAGGTGATGTGGCATGGGTGGATTGTATGACTCATAAGAAAGGTCAGAATGGGATGGTGCCAATTAATTTTTCACAGCTGGCATCAAGGAGAGTGGCGATTCCTGTTGTGGATTTAGTAGAGGGGGATATGATGATGGTGTTGGTGAAAAGATGGCTGGGGATATGGAGCTGGTGGTGAGAGAGCATTTGGAGGGATTGGTGGTGGATCCGGCTTTGGAAGCTGTGGATTGTGAGCTGGAGAAAGGTGTTGGGGGACATGTTTTGGTGGGTGATGCTGGGGCGGTTGCGTTGGTTGTGAAGGAGAAAAGGGCGAGTAAAGTTTCTTCATCAAGGCTAATACCGGTATCTAAAGACATGTGTGTGGGGAAGGCTAAGTATGTGGATGCCCGTATTCGTCAACGAGTTCGTCGTGATGGTAAATCATACAATCATGCTTCGATCAATGGCGAGAGGTTTGATGGAGTCAGTGCTTCTGGAAGCGGATTGGAAGAGGGTAGAGCCGATGGATCTGAACGAGCTACTGGATCAGATAAGTGTAGGGAGCTATCGCATAAGAATCTGGCTTTTCTTTTGTTGCTAGTGATGTTTTCTGCTTGTTTTTGTTGAAGTAAGTAATGTTGCCTGTGTTGCAGAATATGCTCTATGCACAACAGCTAGCAATGTTGGCTTCTGTTGGTATTATGTTAGATTCGGAGTTGGCGGTGAAGCAGATGGAGATAAGCAATTTGCGATATCGTGGTACGGAGTTGGAGGTGGTGAATAAGATTGTTCGTTCAAATCTTGAAGTGACCCAAGAATTGCTAGCGAAGGCCAATGATGAATTAAGTGAGTATATGCTCCTTCACTCGACTGAACGGGACCTGCGAAAGCATCTGTAGATTATGTATGATGAGCAAGTTGCGAAGTTAAAGGAGAAAGAAGGGCGATTGGAGTGGGCAGAAGAGCGTATAAATAGGTATGAGGAGCTGGCTGGAACGTGCTGATAGGTGGAACCAATTGGCTAGTTATCTGGCGGATCGGATGGGCGCTTGATCGTTGCTCCAGGTGCCCAGATTGAATAAATTTCACAAAGTGAGGGGTATGAATCGTCTATGTCATTCGTGTACCTGAGCGAGAAAGGTGATGACACTACACCATAACCCTGAAATTGCAACATATAGGAAAATTGTTTGCTAACACTTATTCATCCGTTATGATGTTTGTCACACATGTGTTCCGTTAGAAATGTTACCAACCGTTACATATTTTGTAGGCAAATACTTGATTTATTTAGTAACATATACTCAATATTATGTGACGGATGATGAAGTGTTACCTCTGTTAAAAAAAATTAAAGAAAAAATGAAAACAAATGAAGAGGGTTAAAACATTGGGTGGGAATGTTTTCATTCTCGCACTCATCTCTCACCATTTTCAATAACAAAACCAAAAGCCGAAGAGTTATGCACAGAAAACTGCTGCCGCCGCTTCTAGTGTTGCCCGCTGGGGCAAGTCGTCATCTTCTCCTTCCTTTTTTTTCGTATTATATTCTTTCTCCTTTGTAACAGTTTACAAAGTCAACTGCTCAATCTAGGGTTTTTTTTTGCTAGAGTTTTACATTTACACAATCAATTAATCAATCTACTGAAGGAAGCTTCTTCTTTGGCCTGCAAGGTAACGTTTTATTAAGTGAATCCTCTTTTATTTGAGTGTTTTAGTGTTTCCATTTTTTGAAAAAAATGAATTAGCTTTTGGGTTTGTGTAGACATAGGATTATTAGGGTGTATGTTAATAATAAATAAGTATAAATTGTCAACCATGGCAAAAGGTTGCATCTTTATATGATGTACTCAGTTTATCTGATGATCTAATGTTGTATTATGTGTATCAATAAATTGCCTTGCATTGTATGAGTTACATTGACGGAGCTGGAATGTTACATGCTTATATTTTCTGGAATCGGTGTTTGATTTGCAGCTCCTCATTTAAACGGGTTATGCGCTAAAGCTTTTTGCTCAATTGGTCTAAGCCCTACTTATAGGGTTTTTGATTCTGTCCCACATGAAAAAGCTGCTTACTGAGCTTTGTCTTTTGACATTCTGAACATTTGTTTGCTGGAACTGGTTGTATATATGTTATAGTTTTAAGAATGCGAAATTGAAATATAAAATGGTTCTATTTAACAGGTTTTACAGAATACCGTGATTTCAGAAAAAACCATGTTTTGACCTGAGTTCCCACCTCAAGGTTACTTTTTATCCTCAATTTCACTCCTTGGGTTCAACGGTATATGTCAATGAGTTTATTCAATTAGCATTTTCACGACAATATAAAGCTCGAACTTGGAGTTGTATTGATGGAAGAAAACAGTGCACCTACTACTTGTGTTGAAATAACCTTGAAGTGCCTTCCCCCGTATGATCCTGCTACCAGTTGGAATGCTGATTCCTCCCCATATATCTACTGAAAGATATGTGATTTTGCACTTGCTTATCGATCCAACCTTGTCACTCCTTTGATGGTAACACATTGTGAAAGATCATTTATATATATAGGTTAATTACTTACACATGAAGAGACTGACTTTGAACATATATACAGGTGGCAAATTATATTATCTCAGGCTCTCAGTTGTGGATGAGTTCAACAATAAGAAGCCGCCAATGCAACTGTTGATCTTTTTCAATGTTGAAGATGTGAGGAATCAAGCTGCAACTTCTACAGAAAGGTTAAAGAAGGTTGTTTTGGTTTCACATATTTATTCATTGTTTATCCTTTTATATTGTATGTTGTTGTTTAGTCTGATGCCGATGATTGTGTGATTAGAAATCTGGATACTACCAAAGGCGTAGAAGCTATTGATGCTTCATTGAGCCAGAAAAATAGACCTGGTGATGCTAAAAAAGCAGTCCACTAAAATAGAGTTACAGGAGAAATTCCAAAACTTTTTCCTCGATCAACTGTAAGTAAGGCCTCACTCATGGTACAATGTTCCATACTTAGGCATTTCTTCTGCATGTCCACTTTCCCTGTCTGTTCAATGTTCATACATGTCAAACCTGATACTTAGAAGCATTTGTTCTTGTTATTTTTCTTATGATTATATTTTTTTCCTGATTTTGTAGTCACTAGATCTAGTTGATGCTTCACCAAAGATATTGCAAGAGCTTACATGGGTACTCGAACATCAGAGGTAGGTGTTGCTTCCCAAAGTAGAGAGGAATCAACTCCCCTACCTACTAATGCTTTTCTATTGAAGAAATATATTCCGGAACTTACCCTGAAGTCATCAATATGTTGACCAGGTGATATGGTTCAGCAAAGTAATTCTTATTTAACACCAAAAACTGATGGAGGCAGAGTTGGGCTTCAAATTTTCCGTCTAAGTGTCCAACTCCTTATTCTAGAGATGTTCATTCAAGATGTACTTCTAAGGTATGGTGAGTTTTATTCATGCTATTTTGGTCATTAAACGGAAGTTACACCTTGTGCAATCTTACATACTCTTGCTTAATTATGCGGCCAGTTGGAAGGTGGTTGTGGCAAATCTTGGAGTCCATCTCCACTGAGTTTGTTAGTTATTTAGATTTCCTGTTAGGTAGACCCTTTTTATGGCATAGAAAAAGTTACAATTGAAACAACATTTACTCTCTCCGCATAATGTTTACACTCTTTTTCCTGAAAAAGTAAGTGTAAAACCCCATTTTTGGGCTTGATGGCTAGCAAGTGGGCTTTGGACTTTGAGGACAGTTGAATGGATTTTATTAGTAGGGAGCCCATTTGGACTATGGTACTACCCAATTAGTCGGTTTGTAAGTTGATCAAAAGGATAGAACTAGTAGGTAGAAGCCCCTAGATTCTACTCTCTTTCTCTTTCGGGATAAGGACGCCAATAGTGGGGCAGTGCTTGAGCAGGTGGTGAACACAAGCCTAGTGAATAGAGTTATATCTTCATCAATCGATTATTTCTTGCGGTTCCTTTTGTCTCCCAATAATTTATAATTCATATTCATATTCATATTCAGTATACCAGAAAGAAGAAATAAAATAGAGAACCTAGTTTTTGAACAGTTTTAGCACCTGCTACGGAAACAATTATAGTTTTCTCCTTAGTGATAGGTTTGGCATGCCGTTTGTTTCCCTATAAACTAGATTCGATAGGTTGTTAGATGGCATAAAACTTAATATATGGTTTCAAGTGAAAAGCTCTAGAAATTCAGTTCATTGGAGGGTTTGACACATGGACGATAACTGACGAGTTTTTGAGGAACTTGGAGGAATTTGATCAAGTCATTGGAGACACTAAATATATGGTTTTTGCTGATTTTCAGGCAAGTCTTCTCTACTTGTATGCCTTGGATTCTAACTTGGGTGTAGTACTTGTGATTCAATATACATTTGGGTGCATTCCATATTTCATATTAACTTGTTGTATTCCCATGATTAAGGGTAATATGTTGATTAAGTGATGAATTATGTGTAGTTCAGGTCTAAGTTTTGGTTATACATGCTGGAATATATATATATATATGACATGTGATGCATATATGTACATTTTGTTATTTACTTGGTTTTATATGATGTCGACTTTGGTGTGTTAGTTGTTCAACTCTATTTGTTGCTATGGTTTATTACTTTGAAATGTATTATTCGTGATGATTCTTTTATGAATAGTTTCCTTCCTTCATTGTGTTGCTATATTGATATCGTTGATTGTTATGCTTATGTGGGTTTGCTATTTATTATTCGATTTTTGTTTTGTACTATGGTGTATGAGTAATCCATCTTATGCCTGTGTGAACTGATGTCAAGAAACTCCTATATAAGAGAATGTGTACCTATGTTGTGCGGGTACTTCAAAATGGAAGCCATTACCTTGATACCTGTGTTGGACACTCCATATTTTAACTGAAATTGCTGAGTCTTCGGAGTGTCCCAGTCCTGCCATGTCTTAGCGTACCCATGCAACACAGATCTGTACCGAAGGATGTGCAGTGGATGATGAGATAGGGTGTACTCTCTAGGAGCTCCCATATAAGGTGAATGTTCCCACTGCATGACCTTTCTCCAACTGTTTTGGTGCGGGACCAGTTAGGGTTAGGTTCTGGTACTAGGGTGACTTGGATGAGATTGTTAATAGGAAAGATACTCGTACTACTCTAATGATAAAAAACACTTTTAACAAGTATGATGAAATTTGATCACCATGTGGTTGAAATGAAATTGTGGGACAAAAACATAATTCCTTTTTTTGTTTGCTCTTTTGTCTTTGATCCAAATACACATCAAAGATGTTGTTGGCTGCAATTGATGAAAACTATAAGGGTACTTATGATTTTCTCTACTTGCCAATTGATTTTAAGGTAGTTTCCTTCAATGTATACCATTGTGATTTATTTTAAATTCGTTTTAGCTAATGTTTGGTTTAGTATTCTAGAAGATTAATGATTTCTTTTGAATGTAATACAAAGGAAAAGATAGAGGATTGTGATGCACATCATAGTGCCGTTCTTGGATGGTGGTGCTGTTTTGAACCTTCCAATGTTCTAAGTAGGTCGGTATTAGGATTTTAATTCCCTTGTGATTTTGTTTGTCTTGCATTTCATTATGTCTTTGTCTTTTGTAGCAGAAAACTATATGATACCTCCTGCTCATGCAACATATGATCCGTACCCTGTTAGGGACCAAATATAGATATCTGATGCCCGCACTCCCACCTCATAGGTATATTTCTATATCTCCTGTTTCTTAGTCGAAACCCTAGGGGGTAGTAATGGGTATTTATTTGGCTGGTGGAGCTGACCTTAGCAACCTAAAACGTCATGTGTAGGTAGCGTGCTCACACACTGAAATCACGCTTTCCCATTTTTACTACTACGTCTCACAAAAAATGCGCTTTTAAACGTGTTAGGTCATGCTTTAAAAAAAAAATGTCAATACGTTCTCTAGTTGTCCCACTCTCAGAGTATTAGCCACAGGCATGACTTTGTTGTACAAGTCATCAATTTATTTATTTATTATTATTATTATTTGTTAGTAAAGGTTAGAGTTGAATAATAGACTATGCTTTGGCCTAGATTCTAAAGACATGATTGTTAAATTTGGTCGAATTATTGTGCTAAAAGCCTTAAGCTTATATCCCATATATGTAACTATTTGCCAAATAAACGGCTTTATTCATGGGAAAACATAATTTGAATAACATTATCACTTTAATATACGTAGTTTAATTTTTGCAAAAAAGAAAACTACTTCTTTTGTATATGTTTTCTTAATGTATATATAAGTTTTTAAATTTTTCATAAGGCACGCTTTTAGGGTGCTTTGGATAAAGGGAATTTTTAAGTTTAAACGCTTTAGCGAACTCGCACTCACTCACGCTTTGGTTGCTAAGGTGCTTACTTTTGAGCACTAAGTTTTTATCATTTATAGATTATTCACTGTTGTCCTAACCTGCCCATAAACATATTTCAGAGATCCACCAGCAGGGCTTGGTCGTATCCAGATGCTAATATGGAGTTTCTTAAGTCGAATGGAATGAGTTTAGCTTTTTCATTTTAGGATTGAAGGACATAAGGTGTGTTCATTTTTCATTTTATTATTCTTTTGTTAATCCGATTGTGAATGTGAACTAGTCTGTTGCAACAGAAAGTTAAAATTGAGAATCAATTGAATTCATTTTGTTTCATTAGTTTACCTTCACATTTTTATTGGAATGAATTGTAACTTGTGAATGAATTTGGCATTGTTCAAAATGTAGAAACCTAGGGAGTTTTTTTCTTGAGAAGCACCAAGTCTTTATGCATGTATCTTCCTACTTCCTTAAAGTGAGAGATCCTTAAGGGTCTCCTTTTATGTAAAAGATTGTTCTTTGTTTTGCATATTTTTGATTGAGTCTCCAAATTCAATTTGAGTTAAGTAACTCTTGAGAAGTATTTAATCTAGATAAAGTAATGGTATGTTAATAATTAGTATGCTTTTGTATGGGTGATATACTAGTCTTGTACTATCACTACAAGAAAATGGGCCTTTAGCCACGGATGACCCGGAACATTTGCCACGGCTCCAAGCTGTAGAATCATTTCCTACAGTTGGTAGCTGTTGGTATACTTATAATAGTTGTAGGACGACGTGACACTATTTGGCTACGTTTCTCCACAGTCATAGCCGTTGGTATTCCTACAGGTTTGAACCGTCGGATAGTATGTGATAGGCGTGGATTTTAACCCACGGTAATAATTCGACGGGTTAGCTGGAAAATTATTTGGAGAGGTTTGGATTTGGAGAGGTTTGGGCGCCAGAGGCTCTAAAATTTCCTTCTCCCACAAAAATCAGAAAAGGAAAAAAACCCCGTGATAACAATAAATTTCTCTAAACAAACCTCTTCCACCGCTCTCTCACCTTCTCTTATTATCGGCTTCTCGTCCCACCACACCGGACACCACCTTTCAAACAGCTCGTCACCATCACCTCTCTCTCAATCTCTCTCTCAAATCAAAGGTAATATTGTTTAAAGTTTTATTTTTTAAGTTTTTGTTTAATTAAAGGTTGGTTCTTTTTTTGTTTTGGATGGAAATTGAGTAATGGGTGTTCCTTTTTTTGTTGTTTCAGACTTCTTGGCAATTCAAAAGACGTTTAAGTAGGCACCGAACTCTTCGTATTCATTACCTTCGATCATCTTCATCGCCAAACTACGGTAATCAAAATCAAATTCACTCTCCAACCTCTTTCTCGTGGAAATTTAATTAATAATTTTGCTTCCATATAGATTCCAACTGGGATTCTTTTGTATCAGAACTTTGTAGAGTTATTTTGTTATGTAATGCTCACCTTAGCACCTTAAGAGGTAATGAAGATTGACCAAGAGTGGCCGACCTAGTCTGGAACTTAGGATATCGGTTCCATCCATATACTATCTTTAGTATTTCTCCTCTCCATTTATTAAATAATATTGTATGGACAACAAGAAGCTTCAACTTTTAAGTGTTAGTGTGTTACAACTGGGTGCTCATGTGAAAGCTTAAACCCGGTCAATAGTCCGGGTTTCACTTGAAGAGGTATGGCTGATCTTTAACATGTGACTATTTTTAATACTCCCTGAAGGTTCTGACAAAGTGTTTGTTGATAGTTACGCTTGAGTATTATAAAATATCTAAGGAGGATGCCATTTCCAAAACACAACAAACTATTATTAGAACTTTAAATAACATTAATTTTCTATCTCAACTTTAAATAGGATTTTCCATCGCCAAACTATTATCCTTGGTTCTTTCTCTTTGGTTTTAACCTATTATCCTTTAATTTTATTATTTTTCTATTTTGGAAAAATCAATTTTTAATAGTTGTATATGCTTTACAAAACATTATTTGCTGGGTTTGAGGGGATGAGTTTCACTATGAATTCAATTGGAGGTTCAATTTGTGTGTTTTCGAAATTGGGAGTATCGGCAATATTTTTATTGTGTTTGTATTGTTGTCATTGGTGAATTTGTATGTGCCAAAACACAAATTTTGCTTGGTTTGCCACTTACTTTTTTGGTTTGAACTTTGAACTGTATAGTCATAATATATAACTATTAAAATACAAATTCTTTGTTGCTTTGAAATATATTGCTAGAAGCATATTTATTTGTTACGCTTTTTCAGCTCAAGAAGGTGACCTTCTCGGTGCTCATAGGGTTCTCTTGTAGGTGTTTTACTTACTACGAGGTGAGTTGTCAAATTCTTAAATGTATTTTGTTATTGGTTGTATGTGTGAATAAAACAACTATGTAAAATGGATTTATTTAATTTCAATATAGCTCATTTGGATATGCTCTCTTAATATATATTTGTTTTCAATCAATGTGACCTCCCTAGATGGTGAGTTTTAGTTTTCTTTAGTTGGAGCATATATATTGCACACATATTCCTTTAAAAAAAATGGATTTACATTGATTTTTAATTTGTTTTGTTATTGTCTCCTTTGCTTTATCATTTTACAAATATTTTTCTTTTTCATTACAATTATTGCTTAGGTTTTAAATATAGATTTATGTCCAAGAAAATAATTCATGTTTAGAGATTTTGTTAATTTGGTAAGACATTTTTGCTTGAGATGAGGCTTGGGATAAGTGTATTCATGAATGAATCATGCTATTTAGTTTGTATATAGTTTGAACTTGTGTGATTCTTGTTTATTTGTAGATACATCATGGAGGGTTTTCTCCAAATGATAGAAGTAGTTGGGTGAATTTAGATCGCCATGACACCCGCTTTATAAATGGGGTAAACTATTTTATGGATTTTGTGGTAAAAACTACCGTAATAAGCTCTTAATGCCGTGTCCTTGTCGTGTGTGTAAAATGGAGGGAAAGCAAAACCTACCGAACTTCGTGAGGTATCACATTTATAAAAACCGGTTCGACCCAACATATTTAAACTGGATATTTCATGGTGAAGAAAGACATGATCCGAATGTGGAGTCCCATGGGAACTCTAATTTGCATGAGATGAATATAAATGATGCATTTACTACCGTGGTTGAAGAATTTGGTGGTGAAGAGTTAGATTCATTTCTTGGAGGTCTCGGAGTTGATAATGGAGAGGCACCGGGCATTGATGATGCTGAATCGATATTGTCAGATAAGAACTTTGAAGAGGCCATGAGTGCTTTATACCCTGGTTGCAAGAATTTCACTGTCTTAAGGTTTGTCATAAAGCTGTTTCGAATCAAAGTTACACGTGGGTGGTCTGACATAAGTTTTACCGAGTTGCTTCAGTTACTTAAGGCAGCGTTACCGGCGGATAATAAAGTTCCGAAAGACACGTATCGATCTGAAAAATTAGTTAAAGAGTTGGGGCTAACTTATGAGAAGATCGATGCATGCCCAAATGATTGTATTTTATATTGGGGGAAGAAAAATGAATTGTTGCAAGAATGTCCTACTTGTAAGGTGTTGAGATATAAAATTGCAACAATTGAGGAGAGAAAAAACCGTGTAAGACTACCTGCGAAGCAGTTGCGGTACTTTCCAATTGGGGATAGGTTGAAGAGAATGTACGGTGTCGGTTGGGTAGCTAAAGCTATGTGTTGGCATTCTACAAATAGATTGGGGGATGGTGAGTTGGGTCACCCAGTTGACTCATCATCTTGGAAACACATTGATAGGACATACCCAAGTTTTTCTTCCGAGCCACGTAATGTTCGATTGGGCCTTGCCACTGATGGGTTCAACCCCTTTGGAATGCAAAGCACATCGTATAGTTCTTGGCCAGTGATGTGTGTCACATATAACCTCCCTCCCTGGCTATGTATGAAACCGCAATTCACTATGCTAGCACTGCTCATTGAGGGACGACGACAACCTGGGAATGATATAGATATTTATTTACAGCCGTTGGTCCATGAATTGCAATCCTTGTGGGATAAAGGAGTGCTAGTCAAAGATGCTAATAGGGGTGATGTGTTCAATATGCGTGCAGTTCTCTTATGGACAATTCACGACTTCCCAGCTTTTGGGAACATCTCTGGATGTAGGACTAAGGGGAGATATGCATGTCCCCCTTGTGGTCTAAATACATCTACTGTGAGACTTGTTCATGGGAGAAAAATGTTTATCTTGGTCATAGAGCGATTTTTGCCTCAATTAGATCCAAATAGACTTGATATGAGAGAATCTACTTTCAACAAGGAAGAAGAACTCAGTCATAACCCCCGTTTGTCCGGGGAGAAGGTTAAAGAGTTAACTTCGAGAATCTCAAAGTTAAATGGGGAAAGTGCAAGAAAAGGAAACGGGAGGTGGTGACTCGAGGATGAAGAAGATGTGGATGGGGAAGATGTGGATTTCTAGTTTTCTCAAGCAAATCAATATTTTCTAAACTTCTTCCATATTGGGAAGAACTCCCCGTTCCTCATAACATTGATGTGATGCACACCGAGAAGAACGTGTGAAATTCTTATTGCTTTGATGTTGGACACCTAAAAACTAAAGATGATCTCAATGCACGCAAAGACTTGAAACTTTTGGGGATAAAGAAGAAGTATTGGGTGACAGACAATAATCATAAAAAGCGTGGAGTGTTTTGTCTTACACCTGCCGAGAAGTCTTTGTTTTTTACCACCTTAAGAAACATGCGCGTACCTGTTGGTTTTAGTAGCAATTGGAGGATTATTGTCAAGGAGGGGTCCATGGAACTCAAAGGGATGAAGTCTCATGACTATCACATTCTAATGCAACATCTGCTTCCTGTATTGATCCAACACGCATATAAAGATCGGAAGGAGGCCCGGGCTGTTATATTGAGTTTTTGTACTTTTTTCCGTGCTTTATGCTCAAGGAGAATTGATGTTGATTCTTTGGTTATACTTGAGATGGGCATGGCCAGAACCTTATGTGAGCTTGAGAAGATGTATCCTCCGTCGCTTTTTGTCATAATGATGCATCTTCCCATTCATTTAGCCTATGAGGCCCGCGTGTTAGGACCAGTGTTCTATCGATGGATGTATGTCTTTGAAAGGTATACTTAGATCAAAAACTTTTTACATGATTATTTGGTTTTATTTCTCGTACTTTCTATTTAAGTTTTGTTATTTAAAGGTTAATGAAGCAGTACAAGGATTATGTTACGAATAAAGCACGCCCAGAAGGTTGCATTGCCGAAATATACTTGAAGGAGGAGACCATGATATCTTGTGGAGGATATGAAGGAGGGGTGGCCTCCTTCAAAAGCTAGAAGAGTGCACCGAGGGTTTTGAGGTAACAATGCCTCCCCGGTTTGCTTTCGATGAAGTTGATGAAGTAGGTCCTCTTGGTCCAAGTAAACGCGTTACCTTTTAGAGGGTGTTGAGTGGGAGCAAGCACGTAAGTGGATATTGAAAAGTCATCCAAAGTATGAAATGTGGGAGAAGTAAGTCTATTGTAGTTTACGTGTATGTATTTTCCAATTACCAAAGTGACATTTTTATATTATTTATTGTGCTTTTATTAATGATATTGAACGAGAGAGTACAATAACTTCCTCGAGGTCCGCAAGAGAAACACAGAAGAAAGTCCGCCAATTCAAAGTACACGAAAAGACGAGTTCATGCCATGGTTAAGGAGACAACTTGATGTTCAAAACCCGAAGATGACGAGCTTATAGAAATAGCAAGGGGACCAAAGACGCTTTGCTATAACATATGAGAAGTATGCAGTCAATGGTTTTTATTTGTCACCAAAGATTATGAGTTGACTAGAAGAAACCAAAACAATTGGAGTTTGTACCAAGTGCCCAACTACCTTTCGCTCGAGTGCTAAGGATAAAAATCCTATAGAAGCATCTGCTGAATACTATGGTGTTCTTAGGAAAATTGTTCAATTGGAGTACCCAAATACTGATTACAAACCAGTGTTATTCAAGTGCGATTGGGTTAAGCTCCCAAACGGTGTAAAGGTGGATAACGAGTCAAAACTGTTGTTGGTCAATCTATCCAATATGCTTGGTTCATCTCAAATGAATGACGAGCCATTCATTCTTACTGAGCATGTATCCCAGGTCTTTTACTCTAAAGACCCAAATCAATCTTGATTGGCATGTGGTTATTGAGGTTCCAAGAAAGGTTTATTCTCGATATGGACTCAACAAGAGTAGTGTCGAAAAATATAGTTGTGGATGAATCGATTCATGAGGCCTATCATTCCGAACGTTATGGAGGATGAGTTGATCTTTAATGAAGAGAATATGGTTGCCGGCTTTGTTGAGGTTATCAACCCAGAAAAAAGACCTAGAAAGAAATGAGATGTTATATGAAGTCTTTTGTTCCGAAATTACATATTTAAACCTGTTTTTGTGTTTTTTTTTTTTTTTTTGAATTCATATTTAAATTAGTGGTTCACGCTTTTAAAATTAGTGTTTCACATTTTGACTAATTTCTGAATTCATTTTTGTTATTTGTACATTGATCTTTATTGTATTGATTATTAACTTAACTGTATATGCAAGTGCTTGTTTAATTTGCGAGTTTAGTTATCGCTTTGTACTATGGCTACTAGCACATCCCCATATTCAGCTCACCCACTAGAGGACTCCCCAACACTAACACCGGTAATTAGTTAATAATTCATGATTATCTGATTAAGTTAATTATTTCCATTTCATCCTTGTATAACATCATCGGTTTTGCATTATCGGGTGGAGTCAAGCTACTACTTCATCGACGGCCGAGATAACACTAGAGGTCCTACTCTACCTATATCCGATCATTTGGAAGAGGGGCAAAGAATTGAACTTTGGCTTAATATCTATAACCACTGATTTTCACGAAGAAGGTGTCGTGAGCTATCTAGTGAAGCCGCTTTCGCCTTTGGGGACCGTGAGATCCCATGCTTCTATAAGGATTGGCCAACTATGATGAAACTTAGTAAAGGAACTCACTATAACAGAATCATTAAAAGCTTGAATGATACTTTTGTATTTGTTAATGGTGACGAAGACAAGGGGGTAGACTGTAAGTATGTTCGGGATAAAATCATGGCCGCATGGAGGAGCCACAAGGGTGAACTGAAAAAAAATATGTATGTTTGGTAAGGATCCAGAAATTGTGAAAATGAAGGCACCCGGCGGAATCCCTTTGGAGGATTGGAAAGCTTTTGTGAATCATTGTCATTCAGATGAATTTAAGGTAATCTTGTCTTAGACATTCTAACGATATACTATCGATATGCATGCATCGTCTTTACTAGCTTATAAGATACAAAGCAAATTGTAACTTAATTTGTGTATGTTATGTAGGCATTAAGTGCGAAAAATATTCAGAACCGTGCAATGCAAATTGAACCAAACTGGGGGGAGGACACCAAAGACAAGTTTATCGCCGTAAAATTGCAAAGAAACAAGGTGTGTCGATGGAAGAAGTTGATCGGGTGATATGTAATGTGAGAAATGCACACACTTAAAAAACGGGTACACCCCAACCACGAGTTTGGCAAGAAAGTCTTTATTTTATATGTTTTTTTCTTGGATGCTTAGATGCATTAGTCAATGCATCATATTATATATATATATACTATTTAAAAGTGTATGCTTAGTCAAAGTGATGATACATCTGTGTTATCTATATGATTTTAGATTTTTTTTATGTTTTCCATTGAATAGGATAAGATTTCTCAACGTTCCCCTTTGAACTCGATCACGACCTCCAACTCCGACTTTGAAGCATGCGACAATGATGTTGTGACAGAGGTATGAATTTATACTTTGCTCAATTTTATTTTTATTCCTCGAATTAAAATCTCCAAGTACAAAGGTTGTTGGTAAAGACTCAAGAGGGTGCATGCGGGTCATGGGTTCTGGTGTCTCTAAGTCTTCATTTAAGCATTCGGCTCCTTATAGGAAGATATATCAGAAACAGATTAAGGTCACTGAGGAGTTAAAAAATCAGTTTGAAAAGAAAATTGATGAGTTTGAAGGACTCATTTGATGGAAAAGTAAATCGATTAATGAAACGGTCGCGCGAATCTTGTCCGCGGATGCCACCCACATGTAATTCCCTGTTGGACCCTCTTCTTCTGGATCACATGATATATTCTCTCAGGTACGAATACGTATGACTTTATTTTATTCTCATAGTAATAGTAAAATTTAATGGTTTGTGTATTTGAAATTTTAACTAATGTTATTTTATTTTATTTTTTTTTTATCTATTTTTGAAGGGACCTGATTACATGAATGTTTGAAGTCAATGTGAGAGCCTTTTGGCCCTTGAGAAAGGTTGCATCCGGGAGGGTGAAAAAAAGTTGATCCAACATTTAAGATTGGAAATAGAACTTTGGGGGATGGAAAATTCTTGGTTTACATTGAGGCGATTACTGTAGGTTCTTGCGAATTGCCTGAGCCCTATAATCACTTTCGTACCCTTGGTCAAGTTGGGCAGGGGACATG
This sequence comes from Coptis chinensis, assembly GCF_015680905.1. Classification (NCBI taxonomy): domain Eukaryota; kingdom Viridiplantae; phylum Streptophyta; class Magnoliopsida; order Ranunculales; family Ranunculaceae; genus Coptis; species Coptis chinensis. The sequence continues at coordinate 97,909,492 of NC_141459.1, forward strand.
TTATTTGGCCTAAGGAATTTCTGCAGTTTCCCCCCTCGTTGTTAAAGGCCATTTCCCCTTTTTAGTAGATACATAGTGTCATTTTCATCTTGGACTTGGAAGTATTTTATTTTGTATTAGTCAAGTTAGGATTTTGGACATGTTACTTTGCTTTCGGATAATGTTGTTTTGTTATGGATATTTCCGATGTGTTATTTTGTTTTATGGATATTTTGGTTGTGTTATATGTTGGATGAGCTTGTTTTATAGATATTTTGGTTATGCTATATGTGGCACTTGCAATTGTGTGGTTGTTTGTTTACTTTTTCAGGTGGCGGGATTCTTTGTACTAATCTAACCCCTTTTTAGCTCCGCCAATGCAAACTAGATATTTGTGTTGCTGGTCCCAAGCCCAGATAAAGGAGGAGGGAAAAGGTGGAACTGATTGGTTTTTGCAGGTTATGAAGTGAAAGCAACCTCACTTGTCCCTTGAAGCATAAGAATATGCAGATTTAGTTCCCGAGTTGAATAAGATAGTGTCTACAATTCAAGTGTTTGGTAAGTATTGCGTAGCCTTGTTACTTTGATAATTATCCATTTTTTTTCTTCCAACGAACACTGAATCTCTTGATAGTTTATTGAAGGTGAGAATTTTTCGTAGCTTTGAGAGGTTTAGTTTTCGGAGGTTCTTCTTGGAATCCAGAAAATTCCAACCAATCGTGATGTGGAGATGGGAATTTTCTGCAGGCCAGTCACTTGTAAGTACATCTACATTGATAGTGCATTAGTGCCCCTTAAGTATATAAATTATAAAGGAAGAAGGTGGTTGTTTACTTATGTAGTGGTTGTATGTGCCTATTGAGATGCCCAATCGGTGTTCCGTGTTTTCATCAAAACTACTATGAGTGCCACACCTTTCTTTGCACTATCCCATAATCACTTATTTTGCTTGCAATAATCCTGTACACTCATCACACCATTATACTTCCACATACTCCCGAGCTTTGTTGATTTGCAGATGAAGTAATATTTAGTCACAGAGCAGTGGACTCGGCAAAGAAATTGAACTACCCCTATTTTATTATAATTTATACACGGTTTTGCTATTATATATTACTCCTATCTGGTCAAATCCCTCTAGTTTGTTACTATCATCTGCAGTTACTAAATATGCATGCAACTCTACTTGTTATATATTTTTTATGGCACCTTATCCATGCAATTGAAATACTCTGCTTGTTTAATTTTTATTTGCTATCTAATGTTGACCTCTAGCTTCTGTAGGACCCTTCTGAAGAAGAGAAGAAATCAATTAGTAAAATTAAACACATTGGTCAAATAGCTACGGTAAAACCAAGTTAGTCTCCCAACCAGACTCAGGAGTAGGCGTAAGAAAGCATTGATGCGGTTTGAATTGAAATCTCCCGAGAATATTGGAAATGAGCTTCAAAGTCGGGTGTTATGCATACAGTACTTTACAGAAGCATTGGTTTTGGAATTGAGACATATGAATGATGAAGTCCTCCGTGAGTAGTTAAAAAGCGGGCAAAGAAAAAAAAAGACAAAGGGACACTAGTATTGGTAGATGACACTTACATTACGGTTGTCCGATTTAAACGTGTGGTTGAAATTCTTGAAACCTCAAGACCGAAAGCCCGACCATGGTCGATGCAAAATGGAGGTACTGAAATCTGGATCGCCTTTTTTTTTAAATCTTTGGTTTTATTGATTCTTCATTGTAGCTCTTATTCGGCCCTATGTGCTTATCTTTCTTTTTAATATAACCTGGGATTTTAGTTAAATAGATGCTTGCATGATCACTCTTTTTATTTCCTTCAATGCGAGTAATTATAACTTTGCTTTGATGGAAATTATAGGTGGTGTCCTCTTTGAAAGTTGGGGAAGATCGTTTACAAGAGTGGGAGAGGCTTTAGATTCTCAAATAATCGGCATTTTGGAACCGATTCTCGCATATCTGGCTGGGCGATCTTTTACCTCTTCCGATCCAGTCTTGGCAATTTGGCTAATCATGAATCCACAAATTCCTGCACATTGGAGTCGATGATGCCAACTCCTCCAAATCCAACAAAATACTTCGAAAGCGAGTGTTGCGGTGCAAATCCCCTCGAACTTATCTCTTCTTGTGTTGCTATGTTGCTCGTGATTCAGGTATTCTGACACTTTGCACCTTTACGGACTCGTGATTTGCTTATGATGTGCTTTGTGATTTATGTTATTGCTCTTTTCATAGAATATATATTCGAAAGTTAATTGAATTTACGTCAAGTGAAACTGATGAGTAGGTTTTGTTTGATTTGAAGTGGCTTGCGAGAACCTACTTGTTATGCTATTTCCTTGCTTCTTAGTACTCATTTGCAAGATTATGGCGAGGATAATCTCGAAGTGTTCTCTTTGATCTTTATCCGAGATTCAGTGAAATTTAAGAATGCAAACATATATATTCGTGGTCCGTGAATCCCCTTGGAGGTCGGTTAAATAAGACTTGTACTAATGGAAATTTAACTTGCAATGTTTGATGAATTTGCACCTAGGGAATATCATAAGTGATCATCGAACCCATAGAACTTCAATTGGATAACGCAATGCCTCGGGGTCGACAAGACTAGGAAGATGGCTTGCCTTTCTATTCGTATGTAGGCGGGCGTTAGCCAATGGCTTTACCGATGGTCCAACTGGTATTTTCCTTATGACTCCGTCGTGGGTTTTTACGAGAGATTAGACCGGATTCTCCTCCTGGCCGCTCAACCAAATTTCGGTCGATTGTTGTATGCCTTCTTTATAGAACTTATGATCGATAGTCAATTTGTTTTCTATTTGTTTCTTTAATTTGATTATACATATTGCTTCTTGAATTTAATTATATGCATGAAACTATCTTAACTTCATACTCGTCGACTTTTAATCTATTTTCCTTAGCATCTGGTTTCTCTATTTCTCGTGGATGAAATGCTAGTCGTCGAGATGACTTCAACGAAGTCACTATCTTTCTTGAAAATGGTCCAACTTTTTATATATTTCCGAGCGTTAGAATGATAAATGTGTGCAGTTTTTAGCGGGCTTGGTTTCTTCGCACATTGAGAAAAAAAAATTTCGGTAAAGTTAGCTAGTGAAAGGAGGACGTCTTGAGGACTTTGGTTGTCCGAGTAGGTGGTAGCACAGTTCAGATCGAAGGTGATCTAGTTTCCAGAAAACTTTGCTGCAATTACAAAACTAGCTCGAGTCCGAGGTGAGATATATGATGTTTCAAAGACATTCTTCTGCCTTGAAGTTTGCATAACCCGTCCTACTAATATGTCGGCAGCAATGCTTAAATTGGAGAAATATTTCACTCAAATTGCGTGATGCATCACTTAGGACCATAGAGGTGCCTTGGCCTTTGTTTTCATTTTTGAGAAGGATCTGAATATCGTTAGCCATCCCAGGGAGCCCAAATCGTCCTCGCTAAACACTGAATTACCGAAGCAGAGTAACTGATAGATGATAAAACAGATGATAAAACAGCCAAAGACCCTATTGGGCATTCTCTCGCCTATTCCTATTGATTCACCCTCCTCGAGCGGTAAGGGAGTTCGATTCACATCTTGCATTCGAATGTCAACCCGAAAAAACCTAGAACTACTCCTCGATAACCTCCATGAAGGCCTTCCCCGCTCCCCGGTGACTCAATCGAGGGCTTATATTATTATTATAGAAACCACTCCGGTCTATCAATCGCTAATTTATAACCCTTGAAAACTTTTTCATTGGAACTTCCTTTCCGATCAATAGGTCATTAGGGCTTTAGTCCAGAACCGATTCCTATTCAATAGAAGAAGTTGTTCGACCCTTTTTTATTGGACTACTCTTACCTCTAGACCGCTAGGCTTAATCATATGGTCTTTAGTGAACACCAATCCACCTTGGAAAATTAAGTTCCTTAAATACCATCGACTCAAGGTTTAGCCCAAAAAAGAGGGGGAGGGGAATATTTTTGTTCTAGACTCGACATCATCTTTGTTTTTGTCTTAGGAGGTCATTTTGTTGAACTTCATTCCATCCCGCAAGAGAGTTCCCCTTGAACCGTCTGGTTCCGCTGAGCCAACCACTCACGACATTCTCAAAGCTCTGTTGGCCTAAAAGGAAAGGTGATACACCGCTTCAGGCAGCAAGCACCATCCACTTGCTGGAACGAGGCCTTTCTCAACTCTTGGTCTATTGACGTTATTTGGGTCAAGACCTTCGTAACTTGACTCCACAGGGCTCATGCAAAAAGCGACTGGGTTAGTTTGGCCTTTAAAGCTGACCGAAACACATTATACCTAACGAACTAGCGTAGTTTGTGGTCCCTGCACGAACAGTTAAAACAAATGGAAAAGGAAGTTGAAGAAGCTGCACAATTGAGTTCTAGAAGAAGTAAATGGCAATTTATGGGGGCTAGAGATGCTGGATCTAAAGAAGAGCTACGCCTTGTTTATGGTGTTTCGGAAAGAACAGAAAAGACGAGCTGCTAATCTAATTCAAAACCGAGCCATATAAACTATGCTTTAAGTGAACTGGGTCATGAATTAATTATCTTATCGGTATCCTAAGGACACTTGATTCTTTATTGTTAAATGTCTTAGTATGAACTATTCTAAGAGTAATTTAAGATTCTGTGTGTGTGTGTGTGCTAGGTTGCACACTCATTTTAGTAGCCTTACAAAACGATGAAAGGGCAAACTACCAAACTTGATGCCAAGTTTCGTGAATCATACTTAAAGAAAGTTGTATCTTTACTACAATGCCGGTTGTCCGAGGGAGCCGCCTCGGTAAAGACGTGAATCATATAGAAGTGGACAATGGCATTGATCAAAGGGATGGTGTTGTTGATGAGATTGAGGAGGCGAGCTACGGCGATCCGCGGTGAGGCTTGCTTGCCGGTCCTTATTTATATTTACTAATATAGTTTGTATTGGTTATGGTGCATGCTCCAGTTCAATCTGGTAATGACACAAGTCCATGTTATTCATTTCTCAAATCGTCCTGCAAATTGTATATTGTCCAGAATTGAAAAAATAAGTTTGTAATTGGTGTTTAACTGCATTATAAGATTACTTGATGAACCAAATTTGAAAACAAGATTTTGTCTACTAGTAATTAAGTTATGGGGTGTTGTTTGTTGATGCTTGATGCAACTTTTAGTGTTGTTTCTCCCCTTCTATTTTGTTGTAGTGTTGATTTGATTTCGTTATCACAGTGAATAGTGAGGATATTCTAGTGATACATATAATACGAGGTATAAAAGGCTTGTGAATCATGTATAGTTTACACTCAACTAATTAATGATTTGCTAGACTGTTTTTACTAATTGCTTTGCACTAAGCAGCCTTACAATCAAAGAATCTCACTTGGTAGCTGTTCTCATGTCTCGACTTAAACATTATTAGATCGTTATTCCCCTAATATGTATAATTGTCATGGGTGATCTGATCTTTTTTGTTCTTCATATTTTGACATGCTTTTGCTTTACATAGTTGTTTCTAGTGGAGAGCATGTGGATGTGGTAGTAGGAGCAGCTGTAGCTGATGGAAAGGTGACCCCGAAAGTGCAGTCATTGATAAAAATACTTCTCAAGTATCAACAAATGGAAGATTTCCGTGCAATTGTCTTTGTGGAGAGAGTAGTTGCTGCTCTGGTTCTTCCGAAGGTAAAAAAATTTCACTTCTGACTTGTGAAATTTCACCAGTTCTAATTTATTATTCTTGTTTCCTTGGAATCCTCCCCGCTACAAGTTTTCATACCACGATTTATTTACGTCTATTAAGCGAGGTTTTCTGAGGAGCCTTCCGCCTTTGAATTTCATCAAGTGTGTGAGTTTAATTGGACACAACAATAGTCGAAAATGCGGGCATCCCAAATGCGGGACTCATTAGCCAAATTTCGCGATGGACGCCGTGAGTTTTAGAAGCGATGGTTTCCTTAATTTTGTAATAAAATACTACTTTTTTCTTCCATTACTAAAGGGATTTTTCCTCTTTAAGCCATTGTGGGGATTACAGGTGACTTTACTTGTAGCTATGAGTGTTGCAAAAGAAGGCACGGATATCGTGCAATGCAATGTTGTCATTCGTTTTGACCTTGCAAAGATCTGTCTTGGCCTATATTCAGTCCGGAGAGCCGTGCAAGGATGCCGGGTCTGATTACATATTGATGGTTGAGAGGTATTATCATGTATCCAATCGTACTAGCACTTACTTGTTAACTTTCCATTTATGCTACAGTTATTCGTCTATAGTTTTGAAGTAAATGTCAGTCTGAATGCCACGTTATGATGGAGTTGAGGTTGAAATCAGGCCTGCTTGTCGTATTGGTCGGTTGGAACTAATTTCTCTCCCACAAAAATTAGATACCCACAGAGAAGTTGGAACTAATCTCTACCACCTCTAGCTTCCACCGCCTTTGTAGCAAAAAAAAAAAACTTCCACGGCCTCTCTCACCATCTCTCTCATCTTCTTCCCTTACAGTTCATCACTATTATCGGTTCTCTCGCCATCTCTCTCATCAAACACCAAAGTAAAGCTTAAAGGTATCTTTTTTAAGTTTTTAGTTTATTAAAAGTTGCGTTTTTTTTTATAAAGACGTATGACTATACACAAAATCAAACTCTTGGGCTGGTGATATTGTAGGTAGATGGTACATGTTACTATTATCCTTCTAACTAGTGGGTACCAGTACGTATGACATGTATTTTTCTGTTGGATTTTATTAACTGAACTTTGTTAGTCATTTCTACAGTTCAAGAAAATTAACTAGTGAATTCGTAAAGCGCATTTTTGTTCCCGAATTGATTTAGATGGGAGCTTCATTCCTCTTACACACTGTGTCAACAAACATAATTATCTTTTCAAATAACATATAATGAAAACTTTTTTAGATTAAGAAAAGGGGGATAAAGATAAAGAAAGGGAGAATGTGGACGTGAGTTTCGCCATTTCGTTAAGTTGTATATCTAAGAAAAACTTATATGACTCTGTGACTTCCTTTTTGAAGCTATCCACCAGTCCCAGTATATATAGAGACAGACTCGGGGTGGGTGTTCTTCCGCTTCGCCCACTTGTCCGGCGGGGCTAATGGTTTGCTTGAGACTTCTATAAAAGCGATAAAGTGGGTTGGCTTACTGCAAAAAGACAAATAAAATTGCTGTCCAATGCTATTATGTAGGAAAAGGGAGATCCCGAGAAACCGCGGGCGCGAGGGAGCTTGAAAGGAAACAAAGGGAAGGTTTGGACTTCTAACCCGGTTGCATGGAAACTTTGATTTCTTAAAGGTTGTTTACTTATTTACTTGACATCTTGGGGTTAATGGTGATTAATTATAAGTCATGTGTTTTATGAGATCGAGAAAAGCTCGGTTGTTGCAGAGGCCAAAGCCGCAAAAATGCTTTCGGAGGCAGGTGATGCGAGGGCTGCAGCTTGAAGCCAAAAAGAAAGAGGGAGCTTGAGAGAGAAACTGCCGCGCCGCTTTTTACAAAATGTAAATAACAAGAATTCTTACTTCCGGTTTTCGTTTAGTAGATCATGATCTTGGCGTTCGTTGAAATCTCTCCCATTATTTGTCTACAGGGAATTCTCAGAGCATGGTTATAAGATCTTCACCTACACAAGGGAAGAACAGAAAATGAACCCAGGGACTTTGAACTCAAGGGTTGACGAAAATCCTGTGATTGCAGAGGAAAGAACAGGTGCTAAGGAAACTATTTCATTGTCGGTGCCCTCTGCAACTAGTCCTCGAAACCGCTAAGCTTCTCTCACATGGCTAGCTTGGTTAGTAAGTTGTTGGGATCCTTTCACATGACAATGTCGATGATTTAACTGTCTATGGAAGGGATAATTAGTGGTTGTGTGGTTTGAACTCCTGCTTCAGGTGATGAACTTAAGGAGTCAAATTGCAAAGGTCAAGTGGATTATGTGCTTCCATCGTCAGAGGAAGAAGTTGAACCCTCGAAGTTGAGTGAGTCATTGTCCGTAACATAAGAAGAGGATTTCCCCATCTGTCTTGAAGGTACCATTCTTATTTCTAGATTAAGTAGATTTCCCCATCTGTCTTGAAGGAGTCATTCTTATTTTAGTATCACAAATGTTTTAGTTTAGGTCACTGACTGATTACTTTGGTGCTTGATCGAGCTCTTTACTTAGTTAAGTTTTATTAGTTTCTGAATAAGCGAAGCCGAGTGACCTTTATAACTCAATTGTCAATTGTGTAAGCTATTATTGTGTCATGCTGTGGTTGTTTCCATGGCTGTACACTGGCTGTTATGTTAATGAGCTGTGACAATAATGATGCCACTCGTGGTTTTGGCCCTTTGTTGGTCATCTTAAAGTTGATTTTTGTGTGGACTTGAAAAGATCTTAATGGGTATGTAAGTTGTACCATGCATCCTTAATCCTGGCAGTTATTTTTGTTATTGATTACTAATTAAGAATCTAGTGGTCCTTTTGGCAGAATGGCAGTTCTTGCCTATGATTGTAGTCACACTTGACCACCACATGCATGGGATCCTAGTTGGGTGTCTTTTCCATTTTGTTGTAGTATTAATTGGTTAACATCATGTAGGGAAGTTTGATTAGCAAGATTAAATTAATGCAAAGTTGGTGACTTATCTGTGGTCCTGCTCACACCTATCATTTCGACTTAATCAGAACACCTACATAGTGTTCTGATTAATTGTTGTGCTGTTAAGCTCATATTAAAAATTCTCTCAACCTTGCGACCGTTGTGGGAAAAGGTAGGACTTCCTGGTCTGAGCCTCTTAGGACACAGTTCTGTGAAACCATTCCACATCTTCCTCGAAACTTAAGGATCGGTAGCTGTTTATTATTATTATTATTATTATTAAAGCCCAAGAATGTATTTTCTCATTACTATTGCCTAACGAAATGCCCTTTGGATTTTATGAAATTGACAATCCAAACATCCAGTTTGTCTAAATTCTACAAGCAGCATCTCGAACGCTTTTTGTTTCTTTGATTATCAATAGAACTTGTTTTTGTTATAAGTGAAATTTATTGATTAATAGAACTGAGTTTGCATCCAAAGAAGAGGTCATGCAAGAGTCTGCTTGAGACGAGAACCCATCCAATTACAAGGACACAATCCCCAAATTCAAGCCTTAATTCAGCAGCAGAGAGACTTTTACAAGATGGCATCAACAAAGACCGCAAAGAGATTTTTGCAATCTATATATGCAGCGAGTGCAATTGCAACAGCAGCAGCAACAACTGAGGCAGCAAATGCAACAACAAGGTCTGCAATCTGTATCTAAAGTTAAGCGCCCCTATGAGAGGTGTATGTGCTCGCCGATTAATGCAGTACATTTATCATCAACTCCATCGCCCTCCTGTAAGTTACCTGTACATTGATCTTAAGCATACCGTTTCTCTGCTCCTTTACCAACTTTTCAATCTTTGCCAAGTCAACTTTTTATATGTTGTTTTTTTATATATGTTGCTTGGTGAATTCAATGTAAAAAATTTCTTCATTCAGTTACACAAGTAATCTCTAATTGTGTGCTCTTTCCTTTTTTAGGAGAATACAATTGTTTAAGGCTAAGGTTTATTAAAGTTTATTAAAGTTTCGGTGGATGCTCATGAAAAGGTTAAGGCTAGAGTTCTAAAAAGCTAGGACTTCAAATCATTTCCGAAAGTATTCGAGTGCATGGCAATGATAAAACGTAACGGAGAAACATGCACGAGGTGAATTTTTATTGGGAAATATTTGGAAATTCATATTTATATTGAGCTTGGATAGTAAATGCTACAATTTTTTTTTTTTTTTTTTTTTGTATGAATATTAATCTCTTTATCAAACTGTTTTTCGATAAAGGAATACTGATTGGGAATATGTGTCTTCCTTGTGGTATTATTATTAGGATGGATGAATTATTAGTTGGATTGAAAAACAAAAGTGGACATAGGATAAAACAATAATTATATATTTTTTATTTTTTTTTTAAATCTAAAATGTTTTAGCCACGGCCAATATCCGTAGCTATAGGACTAAAAGGTGCGTAGCAAAGCAAGTTTTGCTGCGGCCTATGCCACGGCTTTTATCCCTTGTAAAATTTGAACTAGCAATGGCTTATGCCACGGTTGCCTTTGAGAAATTATGACGATATTTGTTCCCGCGACCATTAGCACTAGCAAATCTACTACGCTATTCCCACCGGACCTTATCGGTGGCAAGTTACAACGGCTTGAGCTGTCGGGTGGACCGTCGCATGTACCCACGGTCTTATGTTGTAGCTAAACCTTTAGCGACAGGTTGAAACCCCACGGTCTTGCGTCAGTCAATATCCGTAGCAAAAGAGCTTTACCCACGGACTTGGGCCGTGGCTAAATGTATGCTTTCTTGTAGTGTATGTAAGATGAAAATATATTTCTTTATTGATATTTGCAGATATTTTGAACTTTTGATGGAGCGTGTTGATAACGTTGAACTGACCCTTGAAGCATTGGCTCTTTCTTACTTGATTCTTGGGTCATTTCTAATGTATTTTGGGTGGAAAATTTCTAGTTTAGAGTATCTGTATACCTTAAAGGAACTTTGTACTTTGTGTTTTTCTATTATTATAAGATTAATAAAATTATTATTTTTTTAGTTGTATAGTACTGATTGTGGATTGTGTTATGTTTAAGTGGTGTGGTGGTAGATTTTGTTAGAATGGATGAATAGAAGAATTTGGTTGATATGTAATGGAGTGAACAGGTACAGTTGTATTGTGGGTGCCCGATCGAAACAAAAGCCCACAAAATCCAATTATTTTTTTAATACAACAAACTATTAGTAACGGATATATATCCGTTAGAAATGGATAATTGTCAACAATTAATTAGTTGGAAACAAATTAGTAAGTGTTACTAATACATTGTAACGTTTGATATCCGTTACTGAAATTAATTTCAGTAACACTTAATAACCGTCAGTAAATTTTGTAACGGATATAACTGTTACTAATATCCGTTACTAATATTTGTCACACTTTTGTGTCAACGCAAGATAACCGTTACTAATATTTTTTGTAACGGATGTATATCCGTTACAAATCTTCTGTTATGGTGTAGTGTGACCTAGCTGGTCAAGAAGTGTCATCGAGGAATGTTGTGCTGCCTGGTGATCGTAAAGGAAAAGTTGTGATAAACGGAGGCTGGGGAAAATCAGAGTCTTGTGGCAAGTTCGAGTGGTCAAGGTGTGACTCTGGTTCTTGATGTGGGTCATACTGGGCTGGCTGAGGAGACTATAGCGTCTAAACATGCTGAAATTGTTGGTGAGGGGGTTGTCAATCTTCATGTACCTTGATTTATGATGAGTGTTGGTGAGATTGCCTTTTGATACTTGATTTATGAAATTGTTGGTGAGGGGTTGTCGATCTTCCTGTACCTTGATTTATGATGAGTGTTGGTGAGATTGCCTTTTGATACTTGATTTATGAAATTGTTGGTGAGCGGGTTGTCAAAAAAACATTGATACTTTGACGAATGCGCGAGTCATTGAGCATGACGAGTGTTCGTATGTTTGGAGTCGAGCCGGTGGAGTCGTTGTGTAGGATCTCTTACACAACCCAATGGTGTTTTTGAATATGAAGTGCCGGAAATACTATAAGCCTGTACCCATGTGATTATTACAACCTAGATTTCCTTAATCAAACCATTTTAAGTAGAAATAATTATGTTTCTAAAATCAATTCTAACACAAATAGTTTTTAGATAAATATTTATGGAAGAACTAATACCAAACAACCAAATACATATAAAATATTGATTTAATGACCAAACCAAAAATAGAAAGAGAAATTACCAAAAACTAAAAAGAATCAAAATTTGGCAACTCATTTCAAAAGGAAGGCTCCATAATTTTTGTTCTCATTCTTTAAGCTATTTTTTTGTTTGTTTATGTTTTAATGGATGATCTCATTTTGAGAATGAGATAATGGTTTCTAAAATTTTTACCAAAGAATTTTTTTTTATATCCAAAATCAATTATGGAACTCATAATGCATTATTTTTCATATAATGGATTTTCATAATAGTTGCCAAACAACCCCTTAGATCATGAGTTGGTTTTATATTCTAGGAACACAATCTGGTCTAGTGTCAACCATTATGATAATCCATTAGGGCATCGCCAATGGATAGTGTATATATACACCTCCACATAGGTGCCACTAGGATTTTATGGCCCCTCTTACACATTAATAGTTTCCACATCTAAAATGGTATCCAATGCAACAAAGTTTAAGAGTTTGTAAAATTAAAAAATTGAGAAAAACCGACGGTCAAAGTCCGTCGCAAGGGGTTTAACCAAAAAATAAAATAAAACGCACATCACTTTGAGTAACGTCTGTAGTTTATTAAAACTGGGCCAACCAATAAATGACGGTCTTTACCCGTCGCAAATGTTTCAATTCTGAAAAAAAAAAACGTGAGTTTAAGTGACGTCCGAATTTCTTTTTAATTGGGACGTTACTTCAAGTAACGCCCGAGATATTTATTAACTAATAGCCGGATGAAAAATTCCCCACCCCCTCTATTAGCTATTAGCTTATCACCTCGGATTTACACCCCCCATTGGAAACATGTCTTTGACATTTAAAGTATAAATTTTACACTTTAAACAATTTACACCCTCCATTGAAGATGCCCTTATATGACAAATAACATATGAGTTCTAATTGATTTTGGATATAAAAAAATTTGTTTGGTAAAATTTAAATAAAGAGATTGTTAGCAAACAATTTCGTTAAATGTAATCACTAACACAAATTTCAATTTGGGTGCAATGCATGTCATTAGCAGAACTAGTCTACTAAATACCTTGCTATTTGTCAGCAAAAATATTTGATGTTTTATACCCTTGAGATTTCGAAAACAAGTTACTGTCGAAGTGTCAAGTGCTGGGCACAAATTTTTGTGGCCAATTCTAGCTCGCGAGTGCACAACAAATTTTTCTGGCCCACTGGAGATGCCCTACTGGTCTCATGAAAATTGAAACACAAATTTCCCCCTCTTGCAAATCTCTACTTTACCCTTCCAATAATGCCACGGCAGCATAGCTTATCTGCAGACTCTACGTTTCCGTTTCTCCTCGAAATCGAAAAATGAACCAACTTGGTTTACACTTTGCTTCATCTAGCAAATGCAAACTTCTGCAGACCCAAAAAGAGTTCACCTTTTCTCCACTAGCAAAGGTGAAACCTGTTCGATTACTTACTTGCCAATAATCTGTTTTTGTTTTTTGATATTCTTACTGTTAAATAATTGTAGGTTGCAACGCTAAAGTATGTGAAATGTACGAAGAACCCGAGTGAACGAGATGTACCATTAAATACCAATGCCAGTGGGAAGTACGTAATTTGTTTTTTCTCATCAAAATTCTTATGCTAGGACTTAGTAATTGAGTTGGATCTTAATAAGTGTTGATATGCAATTCCATGCATAAACAGTTGTTATATAGTATTATTTTCGAAACAATAATTATTTTTTCGTGGTTTGAATAGGACTAATTAGATATTTAGATTATGAAAATTGGTAGCAGTTGCTACTTAGAATAGTTTGATTGCAAAGACTAGTTTCTGCATTTTTCATTACAAAGTTGGATATTTTTATTATTTACTTTATTTATTGTTTTTCGGTGCGAAATAAATGTTTTATGGTGTTGGTTTTTTTTTGTTAAGTAAGAATGGGAGTGAAAAAACAAGTTCTGAAGGCTGGAAATGGTCCAAAACCCGTTCCTGGTCAGAGTGTCACTGTCCACTGTACTGGATTTGGTAAAAATGGTGATCTTGGGGAAATTTTTTGGAGCACAAAAGATCCAGGGCAGGAGCCATTCACATTTAAAGTAGGCCACGGTGAAGTAATCAAAGGATGGGATGAAGGTGTCTTGGGTATGCAAATTGGAGAAGTTGCTCGTCTTCAGTGCTCCCCTGACTATGCATATGGTGCTAGTGGATTTCCAGCTTGGGGAATACAACCCAACTCTGTTTTGGTGTTTGATATTGAAGTCCTGAGCGCACGGTGGAATAAAACTTGGGGAATACAACAATTTATTTCCAGCTTGGGTAATGCACCATGACTATATTGCTAAAGTTGGACCATCTAGAAATGTGTATCATACTAGTAATTTGATGCTCCTCAGGGTTTTTACCTTATGCATTAGTTTCCCGAGTGTTGCTCTGGAGTTGTAATGGTGAATTGGACAAGTTATCTGACTGCAAACTATGTATCACAATGATGTTATGCTTGAAAAAAAAATGTTTTGCTTTTAAGAGGAGATCAATTTTTCATTCATTTGTCACAATTGGATTCGATCGAATAGCTAGATTATTATTAGTTCTTAATTCAGAAATGAAAGCATTAAGAAGACACAGAAACTGGAACATAAATGTAAAGGCTTGTTTTGTGTAGAACCTTACAAATATGACGGAATAGGGAAAAATGGTGGAAAATATTGTTTTGATTGAGCTCGGATTAGCACGAGCTGCCTACGTATTAAGTTCTCTGATGAAATTGAATCAAGTCAGACGTAGTTCCTCACTGAAATTGTGTAATAAAATGGTAGATGGAGAATGAAGAAGATGATAATGGAGAAGATGTCTAGGATTCTTCTCCCCTTTCCTTGGTAAATTCACTTGTGATTTATAGCACATGACTTTTAATGTGAGACTTGAATGAGCTTAAATGGAGGATAAATTAGTGCTTTACAGAATTATTGTAACGGCTGTCTTTCCATCTGTGAGCGTTACAAGACCTGGCTGAGATTTTGATATAAGAGACCTAACAGAGGTCTTGATATAGTTATGTGATGAGTTGTGTTGGACACATATAACCTAGATGCTGCATGCATATTGCATAATACACTATAGGAGTTCACTTGAATAATAATGCATTAACGTAGGTGTTGAAGCTTTCTAAGCAATGCAATCAACAAGCTGGCATATGCTAAAACTTTGTGTCTTAAGGACTACTCATTTCCCCACACTGCCTTGTGCGCTTGGCCGGAGTCTGAAGGAGAGCAGGATATTGCGTTCTTTCTAAGCGTTGCTCACTGATAAATTGCTAGAAGAACTTGGTGTCCATGTTGGTAAGCTGCTGGGTAGAGCTCAACTTTTTGGATTCGCGTTTGATGCTCATGAAAGAATTGATTAATTACTATTCCAAAACCGTATTTATTACTTTGGATTCGCGTTTAATTACTATTCCAAGTAATTGAAAACCGTATTAATAATTACTTAGTATTTATTTCTAAGTAATTGATTAATTGGATTCGCGTGTCACGAGATGATTAATTAATTACTATTTGCTGTATACTTAAGTTCAAGAGACTCCGAAGATTCCTTATTCTGGATAGTAATAGCTTCAATTAATAGTCCTGTGACACGCTTCTTGGCTTCATGGTCTTGAACACTAACTCCATCTCCGTTCTGATAAAAGGTATGAGCAGCCCTTGCATGATTAATAGCAATATTAACAAATGAACTTTTGAAAGGTGAATCATAGATCGATTTGTTTAGTTTCTTCCACACATCTGAGATTAGACCTTTAATTTTGTCACGAGCAACATGCTCCGAAGTATTTGCCTCGTGCATGTAACATTGGATTGCTGATAGTTCATCACCACTCTCCAGTTCCGCCTAAATCAAATATCATTTTTCAAAGAGGTTAGAAGCGGAAAAGTCAACAAACATTCCAAAACCGTATAGTCTACTTACTGATGAAGTTGCTAGGTCATTGCAAAGCCGGAAAATCATGGAAGAGTAATATATGAGATCTGAATTTCTGTCTAAGCATTCTAATATGTCATTTGTTATGAGTTGCTCTGTTCCAAAAAATGCATGGACTAGACCTACGGTTGTGGAAGATGAAACCCATGCATTTTCCAAGTATTCGCTGAGCGATGGTATGTATCTCATATAACTCCATTCTGCCTCCACCAACATTGCTTTACAAAACTCTGCCCACTGAAAAAAGGAATAAATTCAGCTGTACTTCTTTTTTGGTGCTCAATAAATTCAGCTAGAGACGGATTACAAATTTAAAATGAAAAAAATAAAAATTAAAAAGTAGATTAAACTGATGCAATACCGCTTTCTTCAACTGTGGTAAGATGTTAAACCCGCGTGCCTTGTATTTTGTATAGACGATGTCGTTTGTTGTGTTGAAAAGAGCCAAGAAACATGTTATCATATAGTCTGGAAGTTGTGCCAATGCGGCGAGATCCCACCTGAAGGAAGCTTTTCAGTCAGATACCAATTAAGCCTAATCTCTTGATTTAGATATGAGCCTCCGCAATATTATGTAGACGCCAACCTTTCTACGGCAGCAGTAAAAAGTTTAAGTTCTTCCAATGAACCATAATTATCATAAAGATCATCTAGCGTTAATATGAAACAAACAACTTTAGTTATCCATTCCCTACAGCATAGGTACTGAGGTTCATAAGCAAGTCCAACAGACCATAAGAAACCCTCTACCAATCGATCCCTTGCAAAGCTCAGTTTGTTGGATAAACCAAGATGTTTCCACCACCTGATAGACAACAAAACGAGTAAAGTATATGATCTACTCCAGACATAAATACCAATGACAAGAGTGCTCCAGTAATTCTTACCTAGACATATTTTTTAGCTCTTTTTGGTGTATGGATTGCAACATATTAAAATCCAACTTAGCAAGTTCAAGCAGGACTGGATTCATTCCCTCTTTGCTTTGATATGCATCAATGTAGTATCTAGACTCTAACCTTGGCATCCTCCAGTGCAAGGGAAGCTCCAAAGAATGAGTCACTTCTTCGGCAAGGCTTCGATCTATTTTACCATTTAGAAGCTTTAAATGTTTAGCTGTGAACTCTTTGGCTTCATATAAGATCTTCTCACCTTCCAAACAAAGGTGAGAAGCTTCATATAAAGTCAGCATTCCCTTAACATCTTGACACAAGCACAGATTGAAACTTCCAGTCTTGTCCTTGAAGTCATTAAACGCATCTACCATTGACATGAAATAAAGTAAGGGTAAAAAGGTTAACATGAGAGTGAAACCAATGTGCTCTGAGTTCTCCGAGGAAAAGAACCACAGACTGCGCAACATTGGGAAATGCTTAGGTGTTCAATAACGTACAAAGAAAAGAATGAGATTATGTTTTAAGATACCGCATGAAAGTTCTCTCTCTATCTATCTAGTTATATATGGTTGGCTATTACAGTTAATGACGTAGCCGAAGCGATATTAAAAGTTCATTAGAACATTAAAAAAATAAATTAAAACATAAATTTATTGATAATATTGAAGACTTTATTACTCTTTATGTAGAGAACTTCATCAAATCATCTTAGAAACCTATGTACCAAAACACTAAGAAACACTTTCCTAATCTATCTATATCATAATAGTAACCTTCTAAGACTACTAGAACTCACAAACTAGACTTCTAAACACTTTTAAATTGTACTTAAATAATAAAAACGAAAATAACTTGTTTTTAGTAAATTTGGATTTACTAAAAACAATTAGACAATAACCATAGACTCTATGCTGTACATCAGTTAACGTGTGAAGCAACGTTTTACCTTCTGAGACCTTAAAACCATGTTGTCGGAGGAGTTTGAAATACAGGGCCGTGGAATGTAAATCATCTTTAGGACATGCATCTTTGTTGATCCTTAGGGTGTCCAGTATTTTGTTAATATCTTTTTCAAAGTGGTATCCAACCCCAAGCCTGTTCAAGTCATCGATCAGTTCCAATTTAGTTAATGAACCCACTGTGCCATCAATAAGCATGTCTTTCACCTCTTCTTTGAGCTTTTCAACTCGTCTAGCGCATGCCTTCTCCTACAAAGTTGAAAAAAGTTTTCCTGTCATCATCTTAAACTTTGGAATATATATTCCTTATGTTTGAATTGGTCATTACGACTAAACTAGGATAACGTACTCAAAGTTTACACCAACTTGTGAATCAAATTATAACAAAACATCTTCCTGTTTAGCAGGTGCAAGTAATTAAAATGCCAATTGAACAGAACACATAACAGTATAATGTCTCAAGTATATGTCACCACATATTGAGAACAATGATACAAACGGAGAGTAAGTAAATCAGGATGCCAAATGATACAAACGGAGAGTAAGTAATAGTCACCTTATAATCAGTCTGCAATGACTCGAGCAAATCAGGATGCCAAATGTTCTTTTGGTATTTCCCTGATTGTTTGAGTTGATTAGTTTTTTCTGTACTGCTATCATTACTACTTTGAACATGGCAAGTCACCCGATCACTGGTAATATACCTTTGATTGATACTGTTACTTGGTGGCAACAGAGTAGAACTGTTAGTGTGGGCGACGAAGAATTGAGACATTTTAGTCTTCAATGAACTTCAACTAATTATTATATATACACTTATATATTTGATGTATCAGAACTTCATAGAAGGTCTACTTATATATACACTTACGAAGAAGAAATATCAGTAGTATTCCATCAACGTGAGAAATAAAAATTCAAGCAAAGACAAAACGTGAGAAATAAATTCATGGTTAGTTGACCATTCTGCTCACAATTACGTGTTATCGTACACTACACAATGACGATGTGTAGCATTCATGGAAATCGCCATGGAAATCACGTTAGGATATCACGTTAGGATACACCAAAATCTTCGATATTTTTTTTCCGAAGACCGGATTGCTGTACTGAGTACTGACTATTGTGAAATTCGGGGAGAAGCAGTGTTTAGAAAACCGGACAGGACCCGTGGTTGAACCGGGGTTGACAGGAACCCGTAAATTTTTGGTTCGGTATGGTAAAAACTGGAACTTTTTGTTGGACCCTCCGTCTAAGCTAAACCGGGGTTGAACCGTTAGTGTGGGCAACGAAGAATTGAGACATTTGAGTCTTTAATGAACTTCAACTAATTATGATACAAATTTCATGTATCAGAAGTTCAGAACTTCATAGAAGGTCTACTTATATATACACTTAACTGAAAAATAAAAATTCCAGCCAAAAAACACGAGAAATAAATTCATAGTTACTAAATCTCTTCTTTTTCATGTCTCACGATCAGGTGTCATCGTAGATTACACAACTACGATTGATTCTACACATTAATTCTCCACCATTCATACAAATCACATTAGGATACACAAAAAAATTCGATCTTTTTTTTACAGAAGGTTTTGGAATTGGGGGACAAGTAGTGTTTAGAAAACCGAACTGGACCGGTGGTTGAACCGGAATCCGATAGAAATCGGTAAATATTCGGTTCGGTGGTGAAAACTGGAATTACCGGTAAACCGGTTCGATTTTAAACTAAGGAAAACTGGACCACCAAAGTATAATTTGTTTTTCTTGAAAAATTGTTAGTGGTAGGGGTTGAACCTAAGTACTTAGCACCTAAACAAAGTAGTCCTCAACTTGCTATTATATGTTTCTTGTAGAATATTTCTATTTTGATTTATAATACCAATTAATACTGAATTGAAACATATATTTATTCATTTCTTTTTTATAATTATAAAATTTATTAAAATTTTTGCTAAATAAGTATCAATCATGATAGACCATTTCAACCCATTAGGACAAAGTATTTATTACCAGTTCGGTTTTTAAAATATTGGGACGAAATTGTTTTTTTGGTCAAGTCTAGCTAGGAAGTTCGCAACCAGTCATAAATATGACAACATTTAGATCCTTGGCGATCTACCACTTAAACTGGCTGGCAGATAACCCAATCTAAAGCAAGTACTAAGAAGAATTCAATGCTCCATTTGGAAAAAAAAAAAAAAGTTAAACTATTGAACTTGATTAATAATTTAATAGTACGAGGTTCCCACCCCACCCCCCCTTGCGTAAGGGGGCGACTACACCACATGACCCAGCACAAAAAAACCATCCGAAGTCGGCTGTGATTGGCTGGTGTAGAGAGAGGAGAGAGAGAGAGAGTTTAACTTGTTATTTTATTTCTACCAACCAATCACAGTCGACTTCGGACGTTTTTTTTTGTGCTGGGCCATGCGTTTTAGTTCTATCCTTTGCATAATGTAGTATTCGATTTGGACTTCCTGTCACGTTATTGAGACAAGTTAAACCACACAGATGGTGACATGTGTCTGAACTCGGAATGACCCATTGGTCATTTAAACACGAGGATCATGAATACCTATTTGTGACTTTGTTAGCAAAGCGTGAATTTGTTGCACACGGAAGCTGTTGACACTCTCTGATATCCAACCACGTATCAATCTTATTTTACCACTAAAACCATCCAAAAAAAACAGACGTAATAGATAAATATCTTCAAGTTTAATTCTTTTTTTAACATGCTAATCTACTCTTGATAAAAAATGAATTAAAAGATAAATATCTTCAAAGCTGAAATTGGAAAAAAACAATAAAGAAAAATTTTTCAAAACTGAATCCAAAAAGTAAGTCTTCAGCTTTCTAGTAGTATTCACCACAAAACACTTTTGTTTATCTCCTACGTTTAGTTGTAGTTTTTCTGGAAAGACTAAAAGTCCCTTTCACCAAAAAGTCATTTTCTTATATAGAGAAATTTTGAAAATACGTAGGTGTGTGTAGTGTGATCCATTTAGGATTCCAAGCATTATCTCAAATAGCACAATTCATTGTCATACTTGATATACTAAAACACTTTTAATATATATATATCTTTAATATGGAAAGTGACTATTAACAAATCCATATTTACAATAAAGCCCATGGAACTTACAAGAAAGTCTTTTTCTACCATTATTTAAATTTAAGTCCTTCCACCTCACTTGTATTCACAATTAAACAATTGGGAATATGTTCTTCACTGTCACACCCATGTCTAATTGACCCAATGTGACATTCAACATTAATTAAGCATTAAGAAACTATTTCTTATACCGGCCGAGTTTGAGCTCAATTAGTTATGTCACAATTTTCTAATACATAACTCAGTAGAGTGGTGGATCCTTTATTAGAATACGTGATTCAAGACATCCTACATTTATTACCCAAAACGTTAAGTCTAGTCTATGAATATACATTAGTTTTTAACGTCTCAAATTAATAAATTTGAGACACAATGAATTTTCACAATTTCTCAAGTCTAGGGAATAATTGGTAGAGTGAGATTTGCATACTAACCTTAATAGTGAATTGAATTTATAATGTGTTATCACTTTGATCCCTCAGTGTCAGTCATGTAACTGCACCAATATACATACTTAGAGTCATACTCAAATGATTGAGATATCATCATCCTATCATATAGCAGTTATGTATATTACAGTCGTATAAGTGAAGCATCCGACTTCACCCCTAACTGTGAGCAAATAGATACAATCAAATCTCCCGCATATGACTATTCATATGTTTGATTGTTCTAATTCTATTACCTATGGAACTTATGATTTCATCATATGATATTAATTCACCCATATGTATAATAATAATATTTGTGTATTTAATCATCATGTATAAACAATAAATATTTATTAGTTTTGTAAAGGCCAAATATCCCAACAATCTCTCACTAACCTTCAAAGCCATTTAACAACTATTCTAAGACCCATATTATCTATATAAAGGTTTGTATAAACATATAATAATATATAGTGTTTGGTCCTCATAGACTGTTTCATTCCTAATGAATAGTGTATCATATACATATGAGATCAAAAACATAGTCATCTTACCTTCAACCTTTTTGTAAAACACAAGGTTCTTCCTCACATTAGTCAAAACTAAACGATTTGATTGTTTGATCAAAGTTTACATTCCAACTCCTTGAAGCTTGTTTAAGTCCATAAACAGACTTTTTCAACTTGTAGGTACTGTAAAGCCTCCAAGTTCTAAAACGCGGTCTCTGCAGCCATTTGCCAAATCACATAGTCATAATGAGCAGCAATCACTAGAAGGACTCTAATGGACTTTTCATGGCTACTAGCGAAAAAAATTCTCAAAATTGATACCCTCTTTTTGAGTAAATATTTTCTCCACCAGTCTCGTTTTAAAAGTCTCTACCTTTCTATCGGCTCCTATTTTCCTTTTGAATAACCACTTATTCTTAATAGGTTTAATATTTGGCAGTGGATCAACAAGCTAGTTCCCATATATTGTTGGAATACATGGACTCCATTTCCGATCTCATTGCTTCAAGCCATTTTCTCAAATCAATGTCAGAAATTGCTTCAACTATGTATAGTTCATAGGATCTACATCCTGATTATCTGATATAATAGAGAAAGTTTCCCCTAAAAGGGTTAACTTTTCTGGAGGTCTAATTGCCCTCCGACTATGATGAAGTATTGGAGTAGGTTCAGGTAAACTCGGAACTTCATTTGGAAGGTTTTCATCTAATGTAGGAGTTACTTCAGATTGAACATTACCAGGAATATCTGCCGTCATTTTTTTAATGACCATTTCACTACAAGGTTTTAGTTTCACAATATAATCTTCCTCGAGACACTTAACATTTGTACTCACAAACACTGTTTGTTCTCTTGGATTATAAAATAAACCACCTCAAGTTTCTTTTGGATACCCAATAAACATACATACTTCAGTTCTTGATTCTAACTTGTCTGTTTCCTTTTAGTACATGCGCAGAACAACCCCATACATGTATGTGGTGTAAACTAGGCTTTCGTCCAGACCATAACTCCCTAGGAGTTTTAGGAACTGACTTAGAAAGAACCAAGTTCAAAATATATATCGTTGTTTCTTAGGCGTATCCCCAAAAAGATATAGGTAGAGTTGAATAACAACTCATCATGGACCGAACCATATCCAATAAGGTTATATTTCTTCTTTCAGCAACCCCATTAGAAGCTATATCATTTGCTTTCAAGCCATCTACTTCAATAAAACAATCAGCACTAAATAGAAAGTAATTTCAACTACAAAGTTTTAATACATACAAATACAAGCATATTACGATACTGTTCTATAACAGACCAACTTCGCTGAAAAAACAATTAGCATTATAAGTCTGGCTCAAAATTGGCAATTGAAAACTGCCTCTGAATTTATTATATAAACGAATATTCTAATTAGAACAAAAAAAAATAGAAAACTAAGACAAAATGGGTTGACTATCATTAAGCTACCTTTTATTTACTTGATCAAAGAACCATTGCTTCTAAATAATAAATACAAATTACAGAGAGAACTAGAATTGTACATTTGAATGAAGAGGAGCACAAGGGGTGATGTTTTGAAATGATTACCAACTCCCATAATACAACGGATAGTTGTAACATAAATAGAATAATCATTTCAAAACAAAATGGCTAGGTCAATTAGTAGCATCCCTGTAGCCTCTCACAAACCAGACGGGTCATCGATCTGTCCTACATGGCCTGAAATATTGTAGGTATATTTTTCAACCAAAGCACCATCTCCTTGTCTTGGGAAGATTTATTCATAACGACATCTAGCATCGGACTACCAAAAACTTGAGGGGTACTCTTAAAAGACCATATTCTGTCTTTCGGCCACGGTCTCTGGGGCTGCTTCTTCTGCCAGAAAAGGGTATTGTGAGCACACTAATACAAACACACACACAAAAGACAACCATACTTCTGACGCTCTAAACATAACTCTGCATGCTCATATATTAGCACTCTAACCCAACACCTCATCAGGGCATCAAAGATTTTGTTAGGCCATGCTTACGTTATATATAGACGTTCCACACCATTTAAAAGAACAAGTAACAGAAAAGCATTAAAGGTCCATAAATCCAGGGGAAATTGTGTTTATTTTTTGGGCTATTTAGCTTTTGGACCACTTTTTAATTAGATAATTTGCAGTTGGTCACCAATTGATCTTTTATTTGCGTTTGGGCCAAAATTGACGGTTGACTGCGTTAACCGTCTTATATATTCTATCTATAATTTTCTAGAAATGGCTAAAATGCCCTGCACATGCCATACACATGACTTATTTGTGGACCAAACACAAATATTACTATTAACAATATGACCAAATGCTAAAAATTCCAAATAATTATCAGACACTTGACAAGATCTAAGATTTGATTCAATGACCATATAAGAATCTTTTTGCGACCACAACTTAACCAACTTACATCCAGCACCTAAGCCAAGGTAATTAACATAGACATGCAAATACGACCGAAAAGTGATAGGCGGAAGCAAAACAAAATGCATATTATTATTTTTTGCATAATTGTACGAATTAAATAGTCTCGATTATTAAACATATTTTTTTTGTGGTAGGAGCAAAATGAAACTTCACGAATATTATTATGAACACGTACGTTTGGGGTTGTAATAATTTAATTGCTATACTTAGAGGTTAGAAGGTGTTTGATCTTCATTAACTTTTATACTAAAATAATTGTGAGGTATTGTTCAAATTGGACTATATATCTCAAGCCTAAATTTAAACAAGATTCTTACATCTATATAAAAATGACCGTTTGCAAAACACCTCATACAATTTATTACCAGTGTTAGTCATGGTGTTAAACAATTTATTGTTGATTCAATCGCTATCATTAGGTATAAACTGGAATATAATAAAGATTGGTAAAAGAGAGTGAATATTTGAGTGACTAATTTATCCAATTAGAGAGTTTTTACTTTCAAGGAGACAGTGGTGAGCTTATGCTAATGGGAGAGATGGAAGAATAGAGTGGTATAATATATAATATAATTTTTTTAAGGGTGAGTCTATAGGCGTAACAAGGAAATAATATTAGCAGCTAAAATTATTGTTTAATGGTACCAAGAACAAAAAATTGTACACCCCAATTAGCGGCTAATTTTATGTCAATTTAGAGTTGGTTATTGTATTTAGGGTACGGTCAACTACCAATTACATGAAAGATGCATCATAATTAAAGCATACAATCAGAATTAGAACAAATTTAGGCCCTTTATTAAATGCCCAAGTCTTATATCAAAATTAGGATTTGGCCCCCAAACTTTAACTGTAAATTATGGTTTGGTCCTAAGGGTAAATGTGTCAAACTGTCAATATATAAAATATAGATGAGCAATCGTAAATTTTGGCCCAAATGCAAATAAACGATCAACTGGTGACAAACTGCAAATTATCCAATTAAAAAGTGGCCCAAAAGCTAAATAGCCCTTCTTCTTCTTTTTGCTTTTCCGTTTTTTAGTTTTACTTTCCTGATAATTTAGTTTGGTGCATATGGAGATCACCACCCACTGCCAAATAAAATAGTAATTCAACACGCTAAAACTAACCATTCTTGACACCATAAATCTTAGGGTTCTGGAGCCATAAACTCGTTGGTGTGATGGCTTGTTGGCTTTTGCATAAAAGGAAGCAATTTCAGGCATAAACTTGTTGGCGTGATGGCTTGTTGACAATTCTTCGATTGGAGCAAGGCAAAGTAGACACAATAGCTCGATTATTCCATCTTTTCTTTTGACAATCCGACACAAAATTCTTGATGCAAACACGAACATCAATCAATTTTTTAGAAAACTTCACGTATCTGACTTTAAAAATAAATTTCTTTGGAAAATGGAGACATACCATATTTTCCTCCTCTTTAACAATTAACTCGTCTTCGAGTTCGTGCTCAAGATAAGAAACATTGACAACCTCTTTAGCAACAAGTAATATTATCTCATGCAAATCAACATCTTCTCCTAAAACTTTCGCAACATTAATCTTCTCTTGAATATTTTTCTCATCCCCAAATTAAAATAAATATCTATTGTTCATTCTCCACAATTTGATTTGATACTAGAACAATTGTAAGCACTTGAACTTCATCTTTCTGGGGAGTAGAATATAATGTATTATACAATCACAAACTTCAAGAGTGGATGCAAAAAATACCTTTTCACATGGTGGTAGAGATGGAGATGACTTCACACCATAAGGGCCATTTTCTAATGAAGCAAAATTTTCATTTGTAACACATATATCCGTTAGTAGCTTTCTAACGGACATAACTGTTAGGTTCTCTGGTATCCGTTAGTATAATTCCATTTTTTTCCCAATTATTATTACAAAATAGTTTTAATGTTTGGTGACAATTATGTCCGTTAGGAAACAACTAAAAAAAACATCCAGATGGGGTATGCATGGAACTAACGGAAAATAATACAATTAAATAAAACAGTTTTGCACTTTTGCCCGATGATTTCCTCTTTCTGGGGAGTAGAATATAATGTATTATACAATCACAAACTTCAAGAGTGGATGCAAAAAATACCTTTTCACATGGTGGTAGAGATGGAGATGACTTCACACCATAAGGGCCATTTTCTAATGAAGCAAAATTTTCATTTGTAACACATATATCCGTTAGTACCTTTCTAACGGACATAACTGTTAGGTTCTCTGGTATCCGTTAGTATAATTCCATTTTTTTCCCCAATTATTATTACAAAATAGTTTTAATGTTTGGTGACAATTATGTCCGTTAGGAAACAACTAAAAAAAACATCCAGATGGGGTATACATGGAACTAACGGAAAATAATACAATTAAATAAAATAGTTTTGCACTTTTGCCCGATGATTTCCCATGCTCGTCTCTCTCAAGTGTTTAAGCCTCCATCCTCTGTCAAACCCTCGCGAACGAAGATGGAAATGAACCAGGTACGATTTCTCTCTCAATCTCTTGATCTGTTTTCTTTCTCTTCTACCCAAACCCTAGCTAGTGAATTTTCGAATTTTTTTGTTTTCATTGTGCTCCAAATTAGGTTTATTTAATTGTCTTCCTGATGAATTTGGTGAAATTATGTTTTGTGTGGAAATTGTAATATTGGAATTTAATTATTTCGTTGGTTTGGGATTTGGTTGTCTAATAAAATATCAAATGAATTTATTTATTAATTTAATAGTTTTCCTTGTTTTTTTTTAAGTGAAATCCATCTTCAGATATGGGTTGGTTTATTCCCTGTTCATTTTGTTTTTTTTTGGTGAAGTGAAAAGCTTCGGGGACATTGAACCTTTACTATATTGCTAAATAGCTCAACAAAAAAGTGCAGTAGTACTTATGGAAACATTTTCAAATTCTCGAGAGCAACTCTTTGGAGAGTCTGCTATGATTGAAAAGGTTGATAATGATTTTTAATAATGGTCTTGTCGTGTTTATCAAAGGGTTTTCAGTGTGTGCTTTCTACTTAAGAACATATACACTATAGTTGATAAGTTTCATTCCGCTTAGATGATTCACGCTTAATGCCTTTTTCAACATGCTTTTTGAATATTTTTGTCCCCATCCTTGAACCATGAAGTGATCTACAAGACTATTCTACTACTTTAGCCTTGCCTTTTTCTGAACAAGCACCTTTGCCAATTAATTCTTATTCCGCTTATTCTTAATAGTGTTATTATGATTATGAAATGGTCTATACTAAGTAGGCAAGGAATTCAAGACAAATTGGATGAGAAAGTTATCATCATATATAGTCTGTTCAATGGGGTTTCCTTAAAGCCCTGAAATTGAAATTAAGGTATTTTACAATCTCTTCATTTTGATTATTTTATATGCACCAACGACAAGCTGTTGATGGCCGTCCTTTTACTGGTTATTGTCTGCTTTTAATGGGGTTGTTTGTAATCTTTGCAGGTTATGAACACTAGTTCCTTTTATTGATTGTGGTTTTGGTTATTGTGGGATGGGGTAGTTTGTGGTGCTTTACTGATAAAGGTAGATATTTGTGTATAAATGATTCCTTTCTATGAATTGAAATTTGCACTTCAATTTTGTAATTTGGAACCAATGTTGTTAAACAATAAATTTTGTCTATACCTATTCCGTACAAGATTACAAGGTACATTATTTTCTTAAGATACTTGTAAACCATTTGCCAACAGTATGGAACCGAGAAGATGTATAGTGATTGTAGGTGAGAAGACTAGAGCGTACTTTTGACAAGAGTGATTCTCCTTCCTTTAGGCTTTAGAAAGCAACTTCTTCTTCTCCAGAGCAAAATTTTCTAATCTAATCCTTATGTCAAAGGAATCCAAATTGCTGGTGATTACATAAATAGAAGAAGCAATAAAATGTTTTGTAAAGTGTCTGGCTTCTTTTGTCTGAGCAGTAATTTATGTTGTTGTCGTTACCATATAGGCTGGAAAAAAAAATTGTCTTAAAGGTTTACTTTTCTATTTATATATTATTTTTTTTCCGTGATACTCATTACCTACATTGAAGTTTTCTCTTCATTGTGGAGTAGGTGATCTGTCATGAAGCTTTCACACATGTGGAGGGTCAGAAAAAATTTGTTCAGATTGATCAAAATGATTTATTTCCTTATCTCCTTGTCAATATTGGCTCCGGTGTCAGTATTATCAAGGTACAATGCACATCGTTATCACGGTTTGATCTATAATCCAAGAGACATAGTCTACTTGTCAACCTTGAGCTGCTTTTTAGGTGGATGGAGATGAAAACTATGAGAGAATCAATGGAACAAATGTTGGGACTAGGGAGGCTTTTAACGAAATGCAAGAGGTACTTCTCTTATTGGTTCCTTTAAACTCTCAATTTATTTTTATTTTATTTTTTCAATTTTCTTCTTTAAATGCAGTTCTAGATTTATTTACTTTCTTTGATAAGTTAAAGAAGACTTTTCTCTAAGATCTTCACATCCATTTCTTGTTCTAACTTTAATGAATTGCTGGAGTTGAGTCAACGGGGAGACAATAGGGAAGTAGACATGCTTGTTGGAGACATCTATGGTGGCCTGGACTATTCCTAGGTATATGTACTATCTGTTTCCAATCCTAATCTCACTTTATTATTTTCTTAACTTAAAATGATATTTATATATAGGTGAAATTGTAATTTTGACTTTAGTAACCCATTCTGTTGGAGTGCTACCTACTTCAGAGTCTTGCTAAGGGGGTAAAATATTGATAACTCTTTTGTTGAGCAGATGAAAAAAATATAGCATACAATGAAAAATTGAGAAAAAAGTGAGTTGGGGTCAAAGTTAGTTAAGAAACGCGTTGAAAAATTGAACAACATAAACTTCTTTTTTGTGAAAACTTGAGTGGGCATTGATATGCTTATGGTTCCAGTTCAAAGTTTGCATTTTTTATCGGCGTTTCTTATAGTATGCAATTATTAGGAAATCAAGAACATTTAGAAGCCAAAGTGAACAAGGTTCCATCACCAAGCCCAAGACCGCGGCACACAGTATGGGCTGAGAGGCTGGAGGGATGACCTACGCCAACGAGACGTCAGAAATTCTAGTCCCAAGTTCTTTTTCCTCTATGGAAGGGAAACTGGTTTTGTTCTTCCATTGAAAGTGGAATCACTTGCACTATAAAGCAGTCTAAAAATGTGAGAACTCTTCAGATCCAGCCTGTGTAGGTACAACACTTAGGTGCCACACTTTCAGTTTATGCTCCTATTCCAGGAAAACTTGTTGAAAGACTGTTTGGGATGCTAAGATATTTAAATAGGACAGACATTTATCTAGGTGTATCAAGTTCTGGTCCCACCTGCTGGCTAATTCTAGGTGTTGATGTCATTTCTCAGTTTGAAATAATTGGATACTGTTACAACCTTATTTCTCTTACGGGCACTATTCCCTAGCCCTTAAGCACTATTCTCCTTCTCAGCCCTTTCACTCTCCTTTGCTCTCCTAAGTCTTTTCTTTTCTTAGGTTAATGGATCCGCCTCTTTTTCTCTCCCCCACTATTACTCTTTATACCTTTCTTTTCATCCATCATGGCCCTCCACCTGTCCCTCCATCTCGCGGTCCTCTTAGCTCCATGTGTAGGGTTTCCGTACCGCGACCACACGCTGTCACCCCGATCCGGTGGATCGCGGACTTATGTGCTATGCTGACCCGGCCCATCTCACCATTGATATCCCGGTGCTACATCCTGCCACTACATATGCCCCCTCTCGAGTCCGCGATAGTATCTCGGTCGGGGAGTCGAGAGTTCTCCACTTTAAACCTTCCAACCGTAGCCTTCTGTCTTCTTTTCACCGCTGGATTCACGAGTTTCCACGTGAGTACAACTGGCGCCCCCTCGTTTCTTGCGCATCCACGCGTCCTTCACTGTCTGGTTCCTTTTGATGTCCCCTCGATTTCAGCTCCCCTCAAATTACTTTTTTACCACCTCCTCTTATAAAAAGCCCGCTCAATTTTTCCTTTCTCACCTAGCTTTTCTTTTGCCTTTCAGTTCCTCTCAACCTCTCCATCTACCTTTCTTCTTGTTTCCCAGCACCGGTCGCTTTCACGGTCGTCTTCTCCGGTTTCTTCTGCGGAAATTCTTGCTCTGGCTGCTTTCCTTTTACCTCAGGTTGGTCTCCTCTTCTCTCTAGCTCCGTTTAATTGCTATATTGCGCATTTCTCCTTTGTCCTTGGTATTAGAATCTGTTCATCTCCCCTTCCTTCTTCGCCTTGTTGTGGCTGTGTGTCTTCCACTCCGACCACGATGTCGGCTCCGAGATCTGCCACTTCTCCCTCTTCCCAGTCACGTAGCCGTGCTTCCCCACCTCTCCCCGACCAGACCGAGGCCCCTTCAATCTCTGGGCAAGCTTTTGCCCTCCCGCCGCCCCCACCACGCAGCCGTAGACCTAACCTTGAGGCTGTTAAAGCGGCTTACGAGATACCCGCTGACGTCATCTTAGAGCATGTGCCTGACCTAACTCATTTCCCGCATCTAGTTCCCTACAGGCCGGGGTGCCTCGTGGCCACGGTAGGACAGATTGTTGCCGGCCTGCGTTTGCCCTTCACCCGTCTTGATGTCGAGGTGTGTAATCACTTTAACATCCCCCCTTGCCAAGGCATTGGCAATTTCTGGAGGGTCATGTATGCCGCGAACCACTACAACCGTTCCGAAGTACCCAAGATAACGGTTCGTGACATGACCGCTCACTTCTTCATCAAAAAGAGCACCAAGGATGTCAGTGTCGGCTATCACTCCTTTTGTGTCCGCCCTAGAAAGCAGCATTTTATTCTTCGTGTAACTTCCTCAGACAAATTGTGGCATCACTACCCTCTTTACATCTCAGGCAATTTCCTCTCCGCGGATCTTCCATCCGAACTGAATCTTAACCACTTGGATTTTCTTCCTAGTGGTGAGTCTCTCTCTTTATCTACACCCATTGATGTATATCTGTTGGTTTCTCATCTAACTTGACGGCTCTCTTTTTCAGGTTGGCACCTCGACTCAAAGTCGCGACCTTACGACCACATTTCCTCGACCACTTTCCAAAAGATTCGCGACCTGGGACCTGCTCAAGCCGTGATACTTGGGATTGACCCTGCAACCGCTACTCCCCTACTGTCCGATCCTGAATTGAAATCCATAGGAAAATACTGCTCCCCATTTTTCCGTCCTCCTCCCCCCAAAGAAAGAAAGCCACGTGACACCCCACCTCCTAAGGGAAAGCGCCATACCACGAAACCCCCACTCCGTCCCCAAGCACGTTTTTCTCAAGAAGACCACTTCTCCCCCCGCAGCCCCTACTCCCTACCGATCCCTGACTACTTGGGAAGATCAATACTCATCCTATCATTCCCCTTCCACCACTTCTCAAACTTCAAACATGGGTGTTAACAAACGCAAACTCTTCGACAATGACTCAGATGAGGATGTCGTCCCCATTGCTGCCCCCCTCGCCGCTGCTCATTCCTCTCCTCCCCCAGCCTCCAAATGTCCACGACCCTCAGCTCCTGAAGAGGGTCCCCCAGCTAAGAACACATCTCCACCTACCACGCCTCCCCATGCGGAACAGCGGCCCGGGAAAGAGGTAGCACCCCGGACTGATAAGGGGGCCGCTGGACCCGTTCCTCTGTTTTGCCCCGCTTTCAAACTTCGCAACTGCATTCTAACTGTCAATGACTCTGCCTTGGAAAATCCGGCAGTGGCTTCCTCCCTGTTCTTTGGGTCTCATCTCCCCAAAGATATGACGTACGCTGAGGGGGGCTCCTTTGAGTCTCACCGGACTTCGTTCTACACCGGCTGGGAGAAGGTAACCTTTTCTTTTCATTCGAGTATCTTTCTTCCCTCTCTCTGAGTATTCTAAGTCCTATTCCCTTTTCCAGATGAGTTTGGATATCTCCTTCATGATCCGCGGCCTCTTTGGTGCCAGGGCACGGATCGATGAGTTGGACAAGGAAGTCGCCCATTTAGAAACGAAGAATGTAGCCGCGGACCTGGACAAGCTCAGGGCCCAGGACAAGCTTAAAACTGCAGAGGCCGCCCACCTTGCTTACATGGACAAGGTTAATGACCGCTTGAGTAATCAGCGCGAGACCCTTCAAGAGAAGCACGCCGCCGCTCTGGACTCCCTCTCTCAAAAGCATCAGGAGGAGGTATCGGCTCTCCTTAGCCAGCATGAGGTCGATATGGACGAGCTCCGGAATAGCTTTCGGGCCCAAGCCGAGAAGAGGGTGGCCAAGAAGGTCAAGGAGGAGTTAGACCGGCTCACCAAAGAAGGTCGTCTCCTTCCTGAAGCCCCTGTCGCTGCTCCACTATCCGAGGTCGCTGTGCCAATTCCGGACTCCACTTTTGAAGGGCAAGAGGCCGCTGCGTTGGTAGCCGGGGCGATAGATGAGGCTGCGGATGAAATCATAGCAGAAGCCGCCGAGTCCGTGATCCGCGAAAGTACTGCGGCTTAAAAATAGCTTGTTTATGCCCTGGCTAGGCTTCTTTTGATGCTACTTTGTCATACTCTTTATGCTACATTTTGTGGTATTTTCACCCCCTCCAGTTGGGATGTTCATATTATGTTTTGCTTGTTTGTCTGGATTGTTTCTGTTGATACTCTTACTCGTATATGGATCCAAAGAATAACCGCCCCTATTAGTGTATTTACCCCATTGGTTGGGAATATTTGATTTGCTTGCCCCACGCCGCCCGGGCCTCCGCCACTCTCTACCTCCTCGGTAGGCACTGCTCGGCGCGGCTGAAGCCTCTTCGCCCGCTTGCCCCTATCTCACATAGGTCCGAGGCAACTCCTCTCACCCCGGCACTGTGGGACCTCATCTTCGTGTGGCAACTCTTTTTGCCCCACTAAAGTTTGGACCTCTCGTCCTTGGAGGGCTCACCCCCTCCCTTCCCTTCACTCTGAAGGGCAATGAAAACTCATGCAATAATACTTAACTCAAAAGTGCTACGGTTTTATATATGTACAAATAGCTCATGCCATTTTCAGTTTCTCTCATTACATTTACTCATGAAATCTTTTCAGCAACCTTACATTCCACGGCCTATCCACCGCTGTGCCCTCCACAGTTTGTAACCTGTAGGTGCATGTTCCCCCCACCTCGACCACCACGTAAGGCCCTTCCCATGTCGGACCCAACTTCCCCTCGCTGGCTTTCTTGGTGCTGGGGGTCACTCGTCGAAGCACCTTGTCTCCCACCTTAAATTTCCTCACTCTCAGTTTCTTGTTGTACTGCCTTTGCAGGCGGCGGTGATATTCTTCCAGTTTGATGCGTGCTGTGTCTCTCCTTTCTTCTGCTAGATTCATGTCTCTGCCCGAATGCCCCAGTTTGACCCATCCTTGACAGCCGCGGTCCTAGTGGTTGCCGCCACCATTTCTGTCGGTATCACGGCCTCTACTCCATACGCCAATGCAAAAGGGGTCTCCTTGGTCGAGGTTCGTGGGGTTGTCCGATAGGCCCAAAGCACCCGATTTAGTTCGTCGGCCCAGGTCCCCTTCTGGCCCTCCAGTTTCCTCTTGAGATTGTTAAGTATGGTTTTGTTAGAGGACTCCGCTTGTCCATTTCCCTCGGGGTTGTAGGGGGCCGAGAATCCCTGTTTGATGTGATACGCTTGCAGAAAATTCTTAACCCTTGATCCCGTGAACTGGGTTCCATTATCCGCAATGATAGAATAGGGCACCCCAAAACGGCATATGATGTTTTCCCACAAGAACTTGATCACTTGCACCTCTTTCACCTACTGCAATGGTACGACTTCGATCCACTTTGTAAAATAATCTGTCGCGGCCAATAAGAATCTCCTTTTACCGCGAGCCATGGGCAGCGATCCCACTATGTCAAGGGCCCACATCGCGAATGGCCACGGGCTAGACACACTGTGCAGCGGCTCTGCTGGCGCCAATATCAACTGAGAAAACCTCTAACACTTCTCACATTTTTTGGCGAATTCCACGGCGTTTCTTTTCATGTGAGGCCAGAAGTAGCCTTGTGTTAGCAATCACGGTAATCTTGTTGTTACGCCGCCGAGTGGCTCCCACAATCCCCTTTGTGTAACTCACTGAGCACCTCTTGAGCCAGTTTCGGCCCCAAGCATCTTAACAACGGTCCATTGAAATTCCTCCAATATAATTCCCCTCCCACCAACGTGTATCTTCGTGATGTCTGTTCCAACCTTTGTCTTTCTCTGGAACAAATCCCCTCACCCCCTGTCAAAAACTGCTTGATTGGCATCACCCATCCTTCGTCACCCTCCGCGGTATTCATCACTCCCAATGCTTCCTCGATACTCGGCTTGTCCCACTTCCTCACTTCGAGGGTCCTTTCCTCGGACCCTGGCATGGCCGCAGCTACATAAGCCAGAGCATCTGCGTGGCGATTCTCCCCTCGGTTCAAATGTACAAAGCGGATTTGTGCGAACTTCGACTCCCAGCTTCGCAGGACTCCCAAATATCTTGCCATCCTGGGGCATCTCGCCGCGAACCCTCCATTTGCCTGGCACACTACCAAATTGGAGTCGAGTATACAGTGAGCTCCTTCACCCCCAGGCCTTCTGCCATTCTCATGCCGGCGATTACCGCCTCATACTCCGCTTCGTTGTTGGATGCTGCGAAACCCAATTTCATTGTCGACTCTGGCACATGTTGTTATGCGGCGTGACCAATACTACACCAATTCCATCGCCAAGATCCGTTCTTGACCCATCAGCAAACACTCTCCAACCGTTTCGTTCGTCCCATGGGTTCAAGCTATCCAGTTCCTCTTCCCTCTCCGGTTCCAAAACCATCTCCTCCCCCCATGTAGGATCCTCTGCGGGGAACTCTGCCAAGAACTCCGCCACTGCCTGAGCCTTCTCCGCTGTCCTAACCTGATATTGGATGTCATACGAACTTAGCATCACGGCCCATTTCAACATTCTTCCCGACTTCTCTGCTCTCAAAGCCTGCTTAAGAGGCAAGTTCGTGACCACGATCACTGCGTGGGCTT
Source organism: Coptis chinensis (assembly GCF_015680905.1). Taxonomy (NCBI): domain Eukaryota; kingdom Viridiplantae; phylum Streptophyta; class Magnoliopsida; order Ranunculales; family Ranunculaceae; genus Coptis; species Coptis chinensis. The sequence continues at coordinate 97,944,625 of NC_141459.1, forward strand.
CAAAATAGGGCTTCAGCTTCAGAGCCGAAAATATCAAGGTGAGGGCGTACTTCTCCACCCGACTGTATCTGGTTTCTGCATCCAACAACGTCTTACTCTGAAAGTATACTGGCCTTTCTATCTTATCCACTACTCGAACGAGGACCGAGCTGATTGCATAATCTGTGACCCCAAGGTACAAATACAATTTTTCTCCCTCTTCGGGTCGCGACAACAAATACGTGCCCCTCTAAATACCTTTTAAGCCCCTGGAATGCCTGTTCACATTCTGCCGTCCATGTGAAATCTGTGGTGTTTCTCAATAGTCTGTACAGTGGCCTACATTTGTCGGATGATTTCGAGATGAACCTGTTGAGAGCCGCGACCCTTCCAGCCAACCGCTGCACCTCCTTCACTGTCTTTGGCGATGGCATCTCCACCAACGATCTTATTTGCTATGGGTTGTCCTCTATTCCTCGCTGTGTCACAATATACCCGAGAAATTTCCCTGTGGTGACTCCAAATGTGCACTTCTCGGGATTGAGTTTCAAATTGTGTGTTCGCAGTATCTGAAATGTCTCCTCCAACCCTTCCAAGTGCTCCTGTTCTGACATACTCTTCTCCACCATATCATCGATGTATATCTCAATGCCTTTTCGGATCTTGCCCTCGAACATCTTCTCTCCCAAGCGCTGGAAGGTGGCTCCTACATTTTTTAATCCAAATGGCATTCTAGTATAGCAGTATGTGCCCCTTCCACTACGAAGGCAGTTTTTTCCTGATCAGGTCCATACATTGCCACCTGATTGTACCCCATAGACGCATCCATAAATGAAAAGAAGCTGAACCCCGCCGTCCTATCTACCAACTCATCCACTCGCGACATCGGATAACTGTCCTTCGGACACTCTAAATTTACGTCCGTGAAGTCCCCACACATCCGGACCTTTCCATTTTTCTTCGGGACCGCGACCACGATGGACAACCAGTCTGTGAACTCCACCTCTCTTATTATCCCCGCACCCTTTAGCCTCGCAACCTCTTCTCGGATTCCTTCTGCATATTTGGGTCTCACGCTTCTCATCTTACGTCTCACCGGCCCGCGTCCTCCTCATCATGCGCGGCGATGACACGCGAACTCGGATCTAACCCAGTGACATCCTCTATCCCCACGCAAAGGCGTCTGTTATTCACCAAGCATTGGACCAACCTATCCTTCCATTCTTACGTAAGACTTCGACCCTATCGATGTTAACTTCTCCTCTTCGCCCCTCCCCAAGTTTACTATCTCTATCTCGCCTAAAGTCTTGGGATCCTCCGCGACCTCCTCTCCCTCCTCCACGCCCCAAGATCAGAATTGCTTACGCCGCCTCTTCCTAGAGCTCGTCGACTCCTCTTCTTACCGTCCGCGGGACATCCTTTTGATTGTATTCGGTGATCGTTCTTGATGCCACCCGATCTCCGCGGACCTCATATGTTCCGTTGGGGTAGGGAATCGGATAACTTGATAGTAAGTCGGCGGCACCGCCCTCATCTCATGTATCCATCTCCTCCCCGGGGATGATCGTTGTATTGGGAATTAGAGTCGACCACCATGAACCTTGAGAACACTGTCACGGGCCCCGTTGTTACTGGCAGCAGAAGTTCCCCCATAGGCTCTGTCACACTTCCATTGAATCCATACAAATTTGTCCGCGGAGGTCTCAGTTGCCCCAGGTTGATCCCCATCTCCTCAAGAGCTCCTCTGAATAGCAAATCCACGGCGCTACCACAGTCTATCAGGACCTTTTTGACCACATAATTGCCCATCGCCACTGTAATAACCAACGCATCCTCGTGTGGCGTATCCATGCCTCGGAGGTTTGCCTTGGAGAACGTAATTTTCTCCTCCCCGCTCATTAAATCTGCTCTGTATCTCTGCCCTCTGTGGGACTCATTGACCTGCTGAATACTCGCTGTCCTCCTGACCTTATCCCGGTGGGCATTGTGACTCAACGCTTCTCCACTGAAGATAACATTTTTGGTTCCCAATATTCGTCCCGCGGCAGGCCCAGGCTCCCGGTCTGGAGTTTCCCCAACGAATTCCCTCAGCATCCCCTTCTCTATTAATCTCTGGACTAACCATTTCAAGGCATAACAATCATTGGTTTCGTGATTGCGCACTTGGTGATACTCACAGTATGGCTTGTTGGGCATTTCGGCCGGAATGGTTCGCGGCCCTTCATATCCTTGCACATTTTTAATCAGCAGTAGTATCTCACTTAACGGTTTCGCCAACGGGACATGTTCCACCTCGCGGTATGGCTTCCGCTCCCTTTGCTCTCTCCGCGCTATCTCTCTTCCTCTTTCCGGCCTTGAGGACTTTCCGCGGTACCTTTCCCCGCCTCGGCCACTTCCCTCGGTCTTTCTGCGTTCACCCCTTTTCTCTACCGCCGATACTGTCTTGGTTCCTTTCTTCGACTCCTTCTGCATGGTGTCTTCATATCTTATATACTTCTCTACCCACGGATACAACTCGTGCAATGTTGCTATCTCGTTCTTCGCCACGGAATGATGAACTGCCGTTCCAGGTCGCAGCCCCCTTTCGAATGCTATTACCGCTGTCCTCTCATCCAAATTCTCTACCTTTAGGGTCTCTGCCTTGAAGCGACATAGGTACTCTCTGACCGATTCCGCGGATCTCTGTCTAACGTTAAATAGGGTCGCGATGTCCACAACCCTCCTCTTCTGATGTATAAAGTGGTCAACAAACGCCAGCTCTAACTCTTGGAAATTGGTTATGCTCTTTCTTGGCAACCCGATAGTACCGGTCGGAAGCCCCACCCTTAAGATCGCGGGAACATCATGCACCGCAGAACATCATACCTCGCCTCTTGCCAAAGAGGCATCTCTTCCTAAAATGATGGATGTGATCTGCCGGGTCACCCGTTCCATCATATCTCACGAATCTCGGCCGATTAAAGCGCTTTGGTACCTCGAAGTCCATATCGCATCTGCGCAAGCGGGTTCGGTTCAGCCCGCCACCACTTGATCGCCGCGCCGCTTGGACCCTTGTTTGTTGAAGATTAAGCCACTTTCGGTCAACGTTAATCATTTGTTGTACTTGTTCAACCGTTAACCCGTCACCGGATTATCCACTAGGGTCGGTCCTTGTTCCTCTTCGCCCTCCGCCTTTTCATTCTCTGCTTCCTCCCCTGTTTCTTCCTCGGTCTCCTCCTCCACCCTCTCCTTCTCTCGTCTCAGCTCCTCATTTTCCTCCCTCAGCCTTTCAATCTCTTCCCCGCGATAAGCCACGCTTCTTCTTTTCGCTTCTTCCCTCCTCCTCGTCCTTCCCCCTTCTTCTACCACCGCCGGCATCCTGTTGCGGGACCATTATCTTTCGGAGCCTACGACCAACCGCCTTCTTTGGTGCCATTTCTACTTTGTGTTCCCCACAGACGGCGCCAAATGTTACAACCTTATTTCTCTTACGAGCACTATTCCCTAGCCCTTAAGCACTATTTTCCTTCTCAGCCCTCTCACTCTCCTTTGCTCTCCTAAGTCTTTTCTTTTCTTAGGTTAATGGATCCGCCTCTTTTCCTCTCCCCCACTATTACTCTTTATACCTTTCTTTTCATCCATCATGGCCCTCCACCTGTCCCTCCATCTCGTGGTCCTCTTAGCTCCATGTGTAGGGTTTCCGTACCGCGACCACACGCTGTCACCCCGATCCGGTGGATCTCGGACTTATGTGCTATGCTGACCTGGCCCATCTCACCATTGATATCCCGGTGCTACATCCTGCCACTACAGATACTAATGAAATAGTCAGCATAGGTGGTGTGGAATAGCTTGCTACGATCTTAAGACATAAATAGCAATTCCGAATAATCCAGTGCTGTTAACAAGGTTTTCAAATGTCAAAATCGTATTTAGAACATAGAGGTTCTGGAAGAACATAGATTACCACTCCTTTTCAATTTATTTGATTTTTTCAATTGGGAAGAGTTGGTAAAAGACTTAATTTAATACGAATACCAATCCCATGTATTATACTTATATCATCTTGCTATGAATTCCTTTTCCTGGATATGCTACGGTCTGTTTTAATAGAATATTGAAATTATGAGTGACTTCATGTGATAGATTGCCTACTTGAATGCGCTTAGATTTGGACTGAAGAGGATATTGTCACACCCTAAATTTTGACAAAATCGAAAAAACAATATTTGTTCCCGACTCTTCGATTTTCAAGGTGTGATGCACTCTCCACTTCCAAAAACTCATAATCTATTTAATTATTCTAATAATTTGAAACCAATAAAAATTTTAAATAAACAAAAGTCCTCTTCATTTCAAAAATTTACAAATATAATTAAGTTACAAATTTTCTTTCAACAACTCTTTAATTATAATTACAACTGAAAATACAAAACAACATTATCTCAATTAAAATCTATTGCACCTCAAGAGAAAACAAAACATATCCTGAAATGAGACGCTAACGCAAACCACAAGCATCAATCCACCTTCTTCAACACTAATCCTGTAAAGACTTATCAACTGGGTCCATTTAATGAACACACCCAATAAGCAAACATGCAAATCGGGTTAGCATTATAAACAATGCTGGTATGAGTAGCCCTCAAGTACAATATATATATATATATATATATATATATATATATATATATATATATATATATATATATACACACACACAATCCATAAGGCAGTTAGTTCCTCTACCGAGGTGCCTTAACTTCCAACGACTAATACAACATTCTTAAATACAATAATTAAGGCAGGTAGTTCCTCCACTGAGGCACCTTAGCTTCTAGTTCAATAATAATAAGACATTTAGTTCCTCCACTGAGGCGCCTTAACTTCAAAACCATACTAGATCAATTGTATGTTAACAAAGGCTTGTTTCCTTAATTAATCTCAGGTATCTAGACATCTCACTAGCAGGGGAACAAGGATTTTATTCTTTCGAAATTCAAGTTAATATACATACAATAATCGAAACATCTACGTATGAGCATGCATGCAGTGATCTAATAATGAAATGTACGAGCAGGGCCGTTTCTGGATCCTTTGGATAGCGTCCTTAAGTAGGTTCTCACAGGTATGTGTCGAAACACAATTTCTCTCTTATTTTTCCACTCAAGCTTTGCTATCTCCAGTGTGCAGTGGGCACACGTTTCCTCACATACTCAATGACAGTCAGAGGAGCCGAGGTCGAGAAGTCATAACTACTACTTATTATCATACTATCCTATTCCTAATTGAGCTAGAGGTCTTATTAGGTGTTATGGGGCTTAGGTGGTAGTGTAAAAGAAACTGGAATGGAAAATTCAAAAATGATAAGTATGAGAGAATAAGGTCTTCGAGATATTTATACTAGAGAAATCCTTTTTTCTTTCCTGCTTCTAACATGGTTTCCATACTTGGATTTTTCAAGCTTTTGTATTCCCTTTTGATTTGATCTTTGGGGGGGAATTCTAACCTTGATATTTCTTTTGATTTTTGGAAACATATTTCTATTTTCTTTTTCTTTTCTTTTGAAACAGGTAACTGATTTTGATTTGTGACAAGGTTTTTCTCTTCATTTTTCTGCACTTCATCCTATTTCTCATACTCATCATCTAGGTAGGCTTATTATTATTATTATTTATTTATTTTTTATTTATTTATTTTTTTTGGTTAATAGATGGGTAATGATTTTTTTGGTGAAGTAGAAAGGATTAATGAAAGGTTCAATGGGGCAACTAGCGGTAAATTTTTTTTTTACAGGTGTGAATTTTTTTGGCTATATCGATCCAAAGAAGGCCTAAATTTTCGCATAGGATTTGGGTAGTGATCAAGTAAGTAGACGTGTGAACTTCTCTATTCGGAAGAACTATTCCTCTGTGTCATTACTGATATATCACACATTTTGAGGCTTTTGGTTAGATTCTTACAGGATATGGAAACTAAGTTGTCTAACCGCGGGTCCCGTAACTTACTTCTCACTGTGTACATTTAATGATAGTCGGTGCATGAATGCTCATGAAAAGATGTAAAACCTATTGCATACGTATTAAATTAAGTTTCTAAGAACAAGTCCTAATTCTGATGCTAGGGTGAGATTTCTAAATATTTTTCATCATAGAAAGAGAAACGAGAATTTGTTACTAAATACGTTTATTTAGACATTAAGTAAACTATATACAACTATGCATGCCTAATTTTTGCAAAAGGTTCTCACCACCCCCAAACAGTCGGACACTGTGTCCTCAAAGTGTTAAGAGGAAGAAAGAGTATACCTGAGAGGCTTTGAGCAAAAATAAGGCTGACATCTTCCACAGAAATTTATTGTAACACACTATATATTATACATTATAAAAGTAGAAGCACACTGTTAGAGTAGCACACCGTTAGGTTATTTATTTATTTCACATCAAAACGTAAAACAAATATGTACATGCATCAACTCACATTGCCCCAACCTTGAACTGGGGGATAGTCCATCCTTGCCTCGTCCCTGTAGAAATGTCATTCCTTCGCATCCCGCCAATCTATCATAGCTTTCCAGACTTCACTCCACTTCCTCTTCTTTGCATTGTCTAGATGAGCTATCATTTTATCATCATTAGGGAAAGAACGAACTTTCTTAAGATACCTTGCGTATGTGTCCATGTCCAAATCGCAAAAGAACGAATTATCTTGTTTGTTGGACACATAGAGTCGACCTTTACCCAAATCCTGAAAAGGTGGCTGCAAACTTCGAGGAAGTACGTCCTCACTATCCCGCATGCTATAAATCGGCGGGGTGATATAGTGTTGCCGAAAAAGATCGAGCCTTCTTAAGATTCTCAATTACTAGTTCTCAGAATGTCGAAGGTGGTGTGTTCTTTGGCCAATGCATGGAATGTCTTACATCCGACTTTGATGCCGTGGAAAAATGTCAATCTCCCATGATGTTCGAAAGAATAAATAACATGGCGGTTCCAACATTCATGGTCATATATCGGCTAGTGGAATAGTGAATTTCGCCATCGGCCGCGACAAACGTTCTTTGACGTGGGCAAGGCCATCGCCATACCGGCAGCAAAATCTTCCTAGAATAGTCATTAAGGTCATTCTCTATCATGTATTGAATGGGAGATCGGGCTGAAGAGGAGGAAGGTCTAGAGCCATAGCCACCGTTGGCTCATAAAAGCATGTCGTGTCACCAATACGTGAGTGTAAACCCATTCAAAGGGAAACCCCGATACCGTGGTAGATCTTCCATGTTATCATAAAAATAAACTGCCAAACCTAGGGAGTATGTCTGCTCCGGGTGTAGAATGAGAGAGTTCCAACCAACTTAAGTTATGTAGTCTCTGAAAAGATGTCCATATGCCGGAGAATTCAGCAATGAATGGAAAGATTGTTCCGGAATCATCTTTGGAGCTTCCATTGTGTGAAAAAAATGTGACCTGTTTAGACAAGGATAAACAAATATTAGAGTATGATGAGAATAATTAAGTAAAAACAAATTACCATACGAAAATTAAAAACTTAAAAAGAAAATGATAACTAATATAAAATAGCAAAATTGCAAAATTTAAATGGTTTCATTGGCCCAAGTAACGGCGAGGATCCTTTTGTGGGAGGGATCCGTTTATAAGATTTTCTATGCCGTCAATCCGTGCAACAGCCTGTTGCAACATTTTGCTTTCAATGCGTAAATCTCGTGTGGTTCTCCATTATGAGAGTGTGATTTGCCAAGAATTGGTTGTGGCTGTGCAAGAATTGTGCTTGTTCCTCTTCGTTTATTGTCCGCAGGTCCTGAAATTCAAGAAGGCTGGTGATAATAATGTTCTAACGTTTGAATAATGTCATCAGTCCTTGTTGAATTAAGCGAAGCCCTTCCATGGGATTAAATACGTTGCATAATGCATTTTCATGAAAGATGTTGTCGGTGGAACAATCTTCGTTGGTTCCTGCACTGACATGGTTCTTTGCAATGTCGGGGTTCCAGAATCCGTTCCTACATACTGAGTGAATGGTAAGAATGTTAGCTGTTCGAAGAGGTGTATGAGGAGAAGTACTAGAAAAACCCCAATGTATCATGATAAGTGTCACAATGGTTGGTAAAGGGGCTGCCTTTTTCCTGGCACGTGCGATCGCATTCCAGAGAAATTTAATAATGTAAAAATCATTGCAGTTAGTCTGCAACACCCAGAGTAAATGGAGGAGGGGTTTGGTTATTTCTGAAGTCTTGGACGTGCCGATGACATTGTGAGCTACCTATTGGATCACATATAATTGGTTCTTTTGCAAAGATCGCTGATAAACAATACGGTTTTTCCGGTTGTATTCGCCGTGAAGGATAGTTGCAAACATCAAATGCCGGATATTATCGAAAGGTGAATCCTGAAGGTGTACTCTTTGGTTTGTAATAGGAATTTGAAGTACCTCAGAGATGATTTCCATAGTCAATTGATGCTCGCATCCGTTAGCACGACAAAAAATTTTCCGTTTTGGAAATAACCGCTTTTATAAAATAACAAGACCAATTTTCTGGAATAAAATGTTTGCTTATGGTGTAAAAGAGGGTACCATCCTCGACGTAATATTTCAGTGTCAAAAAAGGGATGAAAAAGACCATTTTGGAAATTTTCCATAAAATTTTGCTCAGGCACGAAACTTCGAGTGAGGGCCATTAAAGATGGAGTGGTGGAAAATTAGTTTTGAAAAAGGGAAGTTAAATTTTTGATGTGTCTATCCTTGTTATAAATAGGCACCCATCCGAAATGTAAAAGATACGTTTCGAGGTGTCACAGGGTAGTTAGACCACGTGTATCTTCTAAGATATGCGCAAAAGTGGATGAAGTGTGGATGAAAAGAATGGGGCATGTGACAAAGAGTGCCACCTTTGTTGTTGTTGTTGTTGTTTTTTTTTTTTTTGAAAAACGTAAGTAGAAGGACAAGGAAAATGTAGGTATACAATTACAATAAGATGTAAGAACGTACAACGGTATGGAAAGACAACACAATGATACGATGACTTAAATACAAACCTAAATGTTAGATAGAACTATATGCCACATTAACAACATGACTATAATAAAACAACCGAGCATGAAGACTTGAGTAGCATATTCAATCTGCTGCTGCTCAAACTTTTCTAGTGCATCCATGAATCTTGAGCTTGGAGTGATCCAAAAACGGTTTTTAGAATAAGAAGTGTAGAGGGAAGAATATGAAATGAGTGAATATGGAGGAAGAGTTGAACTTATTTATAGAAAGAAAATTGCCGTTTTCTGACCGTTTTCTAGATGTGGTCATGACCGTTTTCTGACCGTTTTCTAGATGTGGTCATGACCATTTTCTGACCGTTTTTTAGATGTGGTTCATGACCGTTTTCTGACCATTTTTTTATGCGTTTTCATTATCGGTTTCTGAACGTGTTAGTTACGTTAAAATTTGTTGTTTAAGTATGACATGTGAAATATATTTATATATATGTATATAATTTATTATTACCAATATATGTTCCTACCTATATACTATAATATTAGATATAGCTAATATATCAAGATAGAAATATTTAGGAACCATCTACTATTAAGCTAGAAAATGCAAACACGTAAATAAAATATCTGATATAAATATTATACAAGACCGGAAAAAATAAATCTAGCTACTGATGATCCTCGGTCTTTGTAGCGAGAATCCTCGGGGCGCGCGAAGAAGAACCGGGAGTCCCGCGACGTCGTCGCAAGATCTGAGCTCGTGGAGGCTAACTGCTCCCCCGATATCACCAAGAGTATCCATCACTTGAGCACGAAATCGATGATCGCTCGCCATGAACATTCAATAAACCGGTTTCGCGAGTAAGCATATTGTCCTGAAATGCAGTCATGGAGGCTCTCATTTCCTGCTGGAATTAAGCCCATCTTTGCGTGCATCATCGACTTCGTGGCGAGTGGTCATATCTGCCCTTAACTTCGCCCAAAGGTACGCCTCATCAATACCGGGCGAAAGTGTACATGTCTCTCAGACCACCGCTCACGCGCACGTAGGGCCTCTATGGGTTGGGTGATCTTACTCATGGCAGTCTCATCAAAGTATGGTGGGTGAGAGGATCCTACGCTAGCGTGCTCGGCAGCCCTAGGTGTTGTGGGTTGGGTGATCTTACTCATGGCAGTCTCATCAAAGTATGGTGGGTGAGAGGATCCTACGCTAGCGTGCTCGGCAGCCCTAGGTCCTGTATGCATTTCTTGAAGACAAGCATATTCTCATATTGTGGTATAGGGAGTAGTGGGGTGGCAGACAGAAAACCCAGATTAATCATGACTTGCGTTACTAGAACGACAAGGGGGGCTGACATAAGAGTGGCATGTGTGATAATATCAAAAAGAAAGGTAACGATGCAGAAGTTACCCTTTCGCTCCTGGAGGATCCAGAGAAGGTGGAGGAAGGTCTTGTTGATGTCGGAAGGCTTCGAGGTGCCAATGACGTTGATCCAACCATTGAGTCACCGCTAGCTGGTTCCGTCGCGATCGAAATACCGATACGCGCATTTCCCGTCGATGTTGTACTCTCCCTCGATTAGCGTGTCGAACATTAGGTCATAAGTCCGTGGGTACACGGACTGCTCTCTGCCGAATCGATGACGTTAATCGACCGGTGGAATGCCCGTGATCCCGAGAGCAACACACGGTGTGACTTGCGGCGCGACACCCTCGGTGACCCAAAAATGGTCGCCATTAAAGCTTCCATTGTCGTAGAATTTCATCACCAAATCCTTGGAATAAAGCCCTCCATTGGCATATAACAAACTCTCCCATCCTCTAGAGTGAATTTCGTGATCAAAGAATGGAGCAAACATCCCGTTTTCAAACAAATTCCCAAAAAAAATTTCAACACAAATCTGCCTGTTTCCGGCCATTGCTAGTCGTAGAGAGAGGATGGCTATTGATTACTGATGAGAGGGAGAATTGGGATGATCTGACGGAAGGAAATCTTGATCGGAGCTGTGAGGGTCTCGCGCGAGACCTGGTTTTAGTGTGGGCCTGTCTCGTGCGAGACTAATTCGAGAGGGGGCAAGATCCGGTTTTTTAGGAAGACAAATCGTGTATTTGTGACGCGTGTTATCGGGTTTTTTGGGTTTAAATGGACCGAGAAATCGATATTTTGGTTAGGCCAAAAAATTTCTCGAAGCCCAAATCAAGCCTAAAGCCTGATTTAAACCTAAAAATCTAAATGTGTACCCACGACTCGTTTGGACTCCGAATTGGACGAATGAGATATCGAAACGATCGGCATGAAAAATTCTATCCAATTGTATGAGTCATTCTTGAAAGTCATAATTTTTTTTTTTTTAACTAGAAAAGGAGAGTGTAAAGGTTTTATTTACATACAAGGGAGATATACGTGAAAAACACTAGATGTCTAGGGGAGTCACCATCTTAAATCATAGGCAACTGTCATGTCGGCTCTGGAGCGAACCCAATCCAGCCAGACTGTGGTTTCACCTCTATGTATTATGGGGTTAAGGGCAGGACGGTACCATCCCGGATCTGGCGCCGCTTCTGATCTAATAAAATTGCCCTTTTTACATACGGCTATCCTCAAACCGCCCCAAGGGACTCAAAGTAACCAATTCAAGGGTTGGTCTAGTGGAATCCATTGCTCGTTTGTGTTCCAAGTATGCAACATCTGAGGTTTGACACGAATCTCATGTGCAAAACTTAATGCAAAGGGAAAAGGTAACAAAATAAACATATGTACAATGTGAGTCTTTTAGCGTCAGATCCTCAAGACGAATCGAGTCTTTTAACGTCAGATTCTCAAGACGAATCCCAACCTGTGGGAGAAACGGCGCGGCGACGAAGATTATTCTGAGCAGCTGGTGTTAGACAAAAGTATACCTTAAACTGGCTAGTATCGGATAGGAAGTCCGGGCCTAGACAGAAGGGTGTTTGGCAATGCATACACCAGCCCATCCTTCAAGCGTCGCCGCTTACGAGCAAAAGAACTATGACCATTCCCTATTCGTGATGAGTGAGACTTACACCAAATGATTAGCTAAAGTTCACGAGGTAGAGAGTAGAAAAGGGAAGAGAAGGAAGGAGGTGAAATTTTAGGTACCCATCGTTTACCGAAAGGTACGTTTGCTCGTGTTGCATAAGACATTTATATACTTCTGAAAAAAAGAGTTTTCGTGGACTAAGGTTCCAGTAACTTGCAACCACACACTTTAAAGAACTTTGGAGATCATAAGATAGAAGATGGCCTGGCTACCAAAATGGCGTACCCTCTATAGAAACAAGATCGAAAGTACCAAACGAAACATCATCTAGTCGGTATATCTTGGATTACGAAGAAGAGTCCGCTCAACATCCGTGAGCGTAATTGCGGGTAATGTTTTAGGCGTTGCCCATTGACTTGAAATTCACTGTTATCTTTTTGGATTAAGCAAAGAGATTGCCCCATAATGTTTCACAGTTGACACAATGAAAGGACCAGACCATCGTGTTTTCAATTTACCAGGAAAGATGTGTAATCTTGAGTTGTACAGTAAAACTTTTTGGCCAATTTTGAAATCCTTACGCAAAATGTGCTTGTCGTGCACTCTTTTCATATTAGCTTTGTAGGATTTCGAGATCATAAAGCATCACTCGAATCTCCTCCACTCATTTAATTACAGGTTTTAAACTTCTCGCCTGCCTCGATGATATTGTAATTGAGGCTTTTGATGGCCCAAAAGGCACGATGCTCAAGTTTAACTGGCAGATGACAAGGTTTTCCAAAAACAATGCGGTAAGGAGACATCCCTATAGGTGTCTTAAATGCTGTTCGGTATGCCCACAAGGCATGATAAAGCCGGAGAGACCCGATCCTTCCTTGAGGGGTTGACAATTTTCTCTCGAATAGACTTTATCTCTCATTGGAGACTTCCACTTGGCCACTCGTTTGTGGGTGGTATGGAGTAGCAACCTTGTGAGTAACTCCATATTTCTTCATTAAAAACTCAAAAATTTTGTTATAAAAATGTGTACCCCCATCAGTGATGATAGCTTTGGGAACACCAAAACGAGAGAAAATATTTTCTTTTACAAATCTCACGACAGTCTTATGGTCATTTGAGCGACATGCGAGTGCCTCAATCCATTTGGACACATAGTCTACGGCGACTAAAATGTATAGAAAACCTTGAGAAATAGGGAAGGGTCCCATAAAATCAATGCCCCAAACATCAAAATTTTCCACAATCAAGATAGGATTTAGGGGCATCATATTTCATTTGGTAATTCGACCTAGGTGTCGCGACGAATGCAAGCTATGCAATGTTCGTGTGCATCGCAAAGGGTGGGCCAGTAAAAACCACATTGTAACACCTTGGTCGCAATTTTCTTTCCACTGAAATGACCTCCGCAAGATTGTTCATGTCAAAAGGATAATACGTCGGTGTGTTCCCAGTCGGGAATGCAGCGACGAATGAGTTGGTCTAAACAATACTTAAAGAGGTAGGGTTCATCCCAGAAATAATATTTTACAGTGGATAAGAACTTTTTATGATCAGGATGTGACCAAAAGGAGGGGAGTTCCTCAGTAACTAGGTAGTTAACGATATTCGCGTACCATGGAGATGGGAAAATAGAGTACAAGTATTCGTCCGGGAAGGAATCACTGATAGCTTCAGAATCACTATCGATGTCACTAACCAGCCTTGATAAATGGTCAGCTACAACATTTCGGTTCCTTTCTTGTCTTTGATTTCCAGGGTGAATTCTTGTAAGAGAAGGATTCAGCGGAACAATCGTTGTTTTGCGTCCTTTTTCGCGAGTAAGTACCGAATTGCTGCATGGTCAGTATATACAATGGTCGATGTTCCAACTAGGTAGGGGCGAAACTTATCCAAAGCATAGACAACAGCTAGGAACTCTTTCTCCGGTTGTGGTATAATTACGTTGAGCGTCGTTAAGAGTTTTACTAAGTAGTAAAATGACAATGGGTTTGTCGTCACGTCGTTGGCCTAGCACGGCACCAATAGCAAAGTCGCTAGCGCCACACATCGATTCGAATGGTTGAGACCAATCGGGGTTGAATGATAGGAGCGGTAGTCGAGCGGTTTTAGAGTATCAAAAGCTTGTTTGCAATTGAAATTGAAGTCGAATACTGCATCCTTAAGCGGAGATTGGTTAAGGTCGAGCAACTTTAGAAAAATCCTAAATGAATCTCCCCAGAAACCCGAGCCGTGGCCTAAAAGGCACGAATATCACGAAACCGCATTAGGAAGGTAGCGAAGAAATTTTAACAATTTTAGTTTTATCAACCTTTATCCCGCCTTTTGAAACAATATGACCTAGAACAAGTCCCTTGGTAACCATGAAATGACACTTCTCCCAATTGAGTACCAGATTTTTCTCTTCGCAACGCCGCTAATAATTTTTAGAAAGGTTGGATAAACGATTCGTTAAAGGAATTTCCGTAAATGGAAAAGTCGTCCATGAAGACTTCCATATAACGTTCCACCATATCACTAAAAATGTGAAGCATGCAGCGTTGGAAAGTGCCTCGACACTACAAAGACCAAAAGGCATTCGATGCGATGCAAAGGTTCCAAAGGGACACGTGAAAGTTGTCTTTTCTTGATCGGTGGGATCGATGATAATTTGGAAGTATCCAAATAGCCATCAAGAAAACAGTAGTAAGCATGACCGCTAAACGCTCTAGCATCCGGTCAATGAATGGGAGAGGAAGTGATCTTTACGGGTTACGCATTAAGTTTGCGATAGTCAATGCAAATTCTCCATTTCAAAGGAATGCGAGTGGAGATGCACTCACCATTTTCATTTTGCACAACTTGAATGCAGGACTTTTTAGGAACAACGTGGACAGGACTAACCCAGTCACTATCTGAGATAGGGTATATGATACCCGCATCAAGTAAACGTAAAACTTTCTCTCTCACTACTTCTTTCATGGCGGGATTAAGGCGGCGTTGTAGTTCTCGTGATGTCTTTGTGCCGTCATCAAGATGTATACGATGCGTGCATATGCTAGGGTCTATTCCCTTGATATCATCTAAGGACCATCCGATATCGGAGCGGTGTTCACGAATAACATGAAGCAAACGTGTCTCTTCGTCTGTAGTCAAGTGAGCAGAAATTATTATAGGGTGACTACCATCGGGATCGAGATGCACGTACTTCAAATCAGGGGGTAGAGGTTTTAAATCCGGAGTTGGAGAATTGGGGATCAAGGATTCATGAGGGATCATCTCTTCAATGGAAAAGAGCGAATCCGGTTCCTCTGAATTAGTTTGCACCGAAGCATTAGGGTCAAATAGTGGTACTGACTCTAATAATGCATGGACATCCCTTATGTACGAGTCATCGTCAAACTCTGGATTATCAAAAGAAAGAAATTGGTGTATCTCGTCTGGGGGAAAAGAGTTTGTGAAATAATCATGTTCCAGACTATCAACCAAGCTAATCTCGCCCTCCATTATAGGATCGGGAAACTGTTTCATTAATTTGAACACGTTGAGTTCGACGAAAGGTTCTCGAAAAGACAATGTCATTGAACCGTCCGGACAATTTATGAGAGGCGTTGGCGATTCAAGGAAAGGGCGTCCCCAAGATGATAGGGATGGAGTCACAGGCTACTTCGATTATCTAGAATAACAAAATCAACCGGGTAGTAAAAATCTTGGACCTTTACTATAACGTTCTCTACTATGCCTTTTGGGTACTTGATGGAGCGATCCGAAGCGTTGCAGAGTCATATTAGTAGGTTTCAATTCTTGAAGACCTAACCGCTTAAATAAGTAGTAGGAAGTAGGTTAACACCGGCACCTAGGTATAAATGTGCGATGGCGGTATACTTATTAATGATGCATGGTATGAATACAGTTGGTCGAACAGGTCCTTGTACTTTTACCACACCATTGGTAGTGGTAATCGAGGGAAATGCTTTCGATGAGGAATGCTTGTTGAGGTACATTAAATGCGTCGTTTGGTGGTGTACATGTCCTTCAAAAACTTGGCATGCTTGGGCAAATGCTTTAGCGCATCTCTAGGAAAGGTAAGTTTATGGTCAAATTTTTGAAGGTTTCACGGATCTCATCAAAATGTTCATCATGTTTGTTCTTTACCAAGCAGGGAACGGAGCTTTTGGACGGAATCGCGTATAAGGATCGGGTGGTATCTTTTCCTAGGGGCGTAGGGTGTAGATTTTGAAGGTACAACTTCGTCCCATTATAGGTTGCGAGTAGGAGTTGGAAGGGCGTCGGTCGTGACTTCCGTCGATTCCTTTGTCGGCATAATGATATATTATTGTCGATGGTTCGGCCAAAACGAAGAGTGGTGATGGCATTTACCTCACCCTGGCTTGGATTACTAAGTCCTGGTGCATTGTTGAGTTCAAAGGCAGTGTTTGTAGGCTTAGGGTTTGGAACTGCTTGGCTAGGGAACACGCCCTTTTGACTTTTATCCCCGAGCTAACGGTTGAAGAAGAGACCGCCGGATAGAAGCTAGGATTTGATTCTGTTGATTCATGTATGTCAGGAAAGTTTCAGCCGTTTTATCGGCTGTGGATTGTACCAAAGGAGCAACATGAACTAGTTCACGGTTATTATTCACGGGTTGATTTCGGTAGCCATATCCTTGGTTAGCGGGAACAAGGTTGCGGTTGTTTTGGTACCCCATATTTGCGTTGTTGGGAAAATTACTTTGCCCTTGCTGAAATTGTGGAGGATTTCCTTGACGATAGGAATTGTAGTTCGCTGGGTGGTGGTCGCATGAGAACGTTGTTGCCACCTGAAGGAGCTTGTTGTTGGACAGGGGGTGCCCAAGCTAAATTCGGATGTTGTCGCCAAGGTGCATTAGGGATGTTGAAAGCACAAGCCTCTCAGAAGGTTGGGGAAGACACTCGTATACCAAAGGACAATAAGAATCGGCGTGCTCAAGACTTAAGCAAAGAGGGCATGGGGAAGCGTTGGCAGCCATGACCTGTTTGGGTTTTTGTTCATTTACTTATACCGAAAGAGCATCGACCTTTTTGTTTAGGGACTCGATTAGAGTTTTTAATTCCGGATCGGGTTTGACCTCGAACATAGACGTAACTTTGGTAGGAGTGTCTTTAGAAGATCTAGAAGAATCAGTGTTTCCCCAATGGGTGCTTCGTGAGGCATGTTTCTCAAGAAAAGTGTATGCTTCAGTAGCGCCCTTGTCCATGAAACAACCGCCGTTCATGGTATCTAATGTTTCCTTTTGATGGTCAGAGAGACCATTAAAGAATGAACGGACTAATACAACGGTGTCGAGTTGATGATGGGGACATTCGAGAAGTAGATCAGTAAATCTGCTCCCACACTCAAAAGGATTCACGGGGTGTCTTTGGCGAAAAGAATTGAATCTTTTGAAGCATTTCTACAATTTTCTTCTTCGAGTATAGAACTTTATCATGAATGCTTGAACAAGTTTGGCCCATGTGTCAATGGATTGCGGGCGCTTGTCCGGGCGAGCCAAACCGAAGCTTTATCGGCTAAGGTGAAGGGAAACAACCTAAGCAAGACTTGTTCGTTGGTAACGGTCGGATGGCGGAAAGTGGTGACTACTTGTTGCATCCGACGAAGATGATTGTCTGGGTTTTTCATGGTCTAAACCATGGTAAACAGTAACAAACCGAAAATGTTTGGCGAAATACGAAAATCACCTACAATCGCGATCGAGTTTAATGCGAGAAGCGTGTCCTTCCCCGTAAGGCGATATAGAAATCCGAAAGGGGGTTTCTCGACCGTGAGATTTTCTTCACCATAATTAAAGGAGATAATGGAAACGGAGATGTTTGACGAGGTTGATTTACTGGAGGAGGAACTATGCCTAGGAGATAACATAAACAGTTGTTTCTTGTATTTTCGACGATGATATGTAAGTTCTAATTCCTTATGTTTACCGGACCGTAGTCTCATACAAATATAAATTTTAATTTAGTGCTCATAAGGAAACGAATAATGACCGGAGGTTTTAGAAGTTAGGAAGGAGGGAGTTGAAGCACGCTTTCCACGAAATGTTGCTAACTTCGGCGGGGAAGCTAGGATAGCGTGTGAATATTCCAAAGAGCCAGTCACCGAGAGAATTGAGGGAGGTTGTTCGTGCTAGCACGTTCCTTAATTAGGCAACCTCAATTTTTTTCCAAGTTTCCTAGGCACTGATGGAATAGGATGATGATTTATGATAGTGTATTATGCGGGGTGTTATTAAGATGATTTAGATGAAATTTTTAATTACTATGATTTTTTTTATTTTTTATTTTTTTATTTATTTTTTATTTTTTTATATTATTTTAATTTACGTAATTAGTGTATTATGGAGACGTGATTACGAAATATGCAATTAAAGACGATAGATGCCAAAATAGAAACTAACTAACATATACTAGTTTACGCAGAAAGTCTACCCATGCAAATCTATATTACCTATACGTGCAACTATGTGTAAGTTATACGTGAGCTAGGGGAATATCGAGAACGAACTCATGCAATTGAATACCGCGTACGTGAATTGATGTAACATACACATACAAAAATATTCTAAGCAGGTGGTTTGGCGCTACACATATATCGATCAAAATATATTCGAATCATATTAATTGTGTTACGTGAATATGTGATGACAACCACCTTTACATGCACAGAGTTCTCATGCCAACATACAAATATACGAGGTAAAACAGGTTATAGCAAATAATATCCTCGACAAAGTTTGAGGAGTTTAAGAGTTTGAAACCTAGCGTCCCGCGATTCCTCGTATAGCGATCGACTACTCCCGAACTTATGCTTACTAGTAAAACAGGACCAAAGAGCCCAAAAGAGTACTGAAAAGAAAAGTGGCATGTACCTGAAAACCGGAGTGTTGATACTCCAGGTTAGTCTCGCGTGCTACTAATTCAGTCTCGTCCCGAGACTCTTTTGTCCGCTCAAGATACTTCAAATTCCTACGAGTACTTAGACTGTGCTAATGAAAATAAACAAACTTGGTTCACAGATATTTGTTAGTGGAAAAAGTTAAGGTAAACTGTTCCGTAACTCGTTAGTATTGTAACATAAATGAAAATTAAAAAGATGAGGAGGTAGGGGAGGGGGTTTTTATGAATGTATTCCAGTTATTACGTTAAGTCCAGAGTCCTTCGGCGTGCAGCGGCGCCATTTGATAAAACACAATTTACACGCGTTTATTGGTTTTCAGTTACTTATTTTCTTAAATCCGAGGTCCACAGTCCAAAGTCCGAGGTCCACAGTCCAAGTCCGAAGTCCAAAGTCCAACGTCCGTATAGTCGTACGTTTTAGTCAAGTTACCTTACTCACGTGGGTTTGGTAGGATAACTCGAGTAAGGGATCGTCCAAACCTTAGGGCTCGGATAGGTTCACAACTGGAATTACAACTTTTGGTGAGTAGGATTTTTAGATTTCTTTTTAGTTGGTTTAATTAAAATAACGGTAATGCAAATAATGTAAATTATTACGGCGATTATATGTAGGTAAACAAAGATGGAGAAACAGGGAGAGAGTTAATCATGCTCATGCAAGAATCATTTTCAACAGTTTTTATTACCGAATCACTACATCTCTAATTCGTCTCGTTTCGGAGACGACGTCGACTATTGATCCCTAGTGCATGCCCACATCTCTAGGTCGCATTTCACTAGCATAAGGAGTTTCAATAATACCTCATCTCTGGTATATTATTTCAGCTCCTGGCTCGATTTCACATCACCGGATCTGGGAAGTCATGCGACACTAGAGAAATCGCGCTACAGACATTTTAGGTCGCTACGCGCTGTTCTGGAGCATCAGCAGTCCAACTTTGTACAGTCTCAGTCATTTTGGGACCGGATGTTAATTCTATACCTAATTCCTAAGTAGTGATTCTAGAATATTAACGAGTCAATCCGGATTTTCACACGAGCAGCATAACCTCCCCCTGAGGGGGGGGGGATTAGCTCATTATCATAGAAGGAATAATAAAACTTGCTGTATACATTAAGTAAATAAATGCAGGACAAAAATTAAACTAGAAAAGAAATGACTGTTATTAAGGGTAAAATGACTTACAGTATTAAGCTGCTGAATTGGAAATTGCAAAATGTAAGTACTGAAGAAGAAAATCTAACTAGGCGTAGCTAAAGCATTAATATGTGAAGGAAGATATATGAAGACCCCCCTCACATATATATAGGCTAGGGACCCTTCACGTGAAATCTTAATTTCTAATCAGGTTTGTTTTTTAGCCCAATTCAGTTTGTTAGGATCAAAACTTCGGTTTTTATAAAGTTTTGTTTTATTATCATTTGTTTTGTCCTTTTATGTTTTGGTTTTGTACTTTAGCCCAATTCAATTCAAACATTGAATTGGTACGTGTCTTCCTCATTGCAAGGTGGCACTAAATTGAAACCATCCTTTGCCACCTGCCTATGCTGACTCGTCATGCCTTCTGGGCCCGCAGAGTGGGTCCACTTAGTGTGTCCAGTGGCGGCGCCAATTTTGGCGTTTTTTACGACTTTTGTCCTTCTTGCGAAGTTCGTCGCCCGTCGCTATGGCAAACTAGCCAACGTCGGCACCTAGATTTATCCGATTTGAGCTTGGAAGTTTCCTCGCTTCTTTATATGTGGGCCCGTTCTACAATCGGTTTTGTTCTTTTGGAAACTTCGCTCTAGTCGCTTTGTTGGGCTTTTACAGGATTGAGTGGGAATTCCAAATATTCCCAGATTCTCGATATTTGGCAGCTTCACTAGCCAACGTCGGCATCTAGATTTATCCGATTTGAGCTTCGAAGTTTGTCTTCTTTATATGTGAACCCGCTCCGCGACCGATTCGTTCTTTTGGAAACTTCGCTCTAGTCGGGGCTTTGTTGGGCTTCCGCGGGGGTTGAGTGAAACTTCAATTATTCCCCGTATTCCCGCATTGCCGATGCATGTTTTATCACTATTATTTTAATTGCGGAATCCTGCAAAAGTACGAAAATATAATTATTACATGATTATTAAACACATAATCGACCAAAATGCTATGTCTCTCGGGGTTTAATATTACAGTTTTGGGTGCTTATCAATCAGCCTCTCAAATAATGAGCGCTCTTACCCTTTTGAGCTTATGGATCCATTGACAAAGACAAACATTCACCATATGATGAGTAACAAGTTCAGAGAAATCAAAGCACCTTGACTGCTTATATTCTGTCTTCTATGTCTCTTATATCCAACCAACTTACAATGATCTAATTTAGTACAAAGAGCAAGCAGGATATACTAGAAGCTGAAACAAGGGCGAGAACCCAGATATCAAAAGTCGTATTGATCTGATATACATACAAAGGGTACAAGAAAATCAATTTAAAGGTGATTTGATAAGGGAAAAGGTAGGAGATTCACTTTAAAAAGGTTCAAGATAGATATAGGCTATAATATTGCAGCAGGTGAAAACAGACTTCATCAAGGTATGCTTGTATGCGCTCACTGCTCAGGTAATTAGATTGCTCATGTATTCCAAGAGCTTTAGTTTATCCGAGCTTTATTTCAAAGTAAGTAATGGAATTCAAAGTCTTGAAGGAACTCTGTTATGTTCCCACCAAATCAGTAGGAAATAACTTGACAAACAGGCAGTTCTCTGTATGGCGCTCTAAAAAACTGAATGTGGGAAAATAACACGCTAAAATGTAAAAAGAGGCATCGCTTCCTTGAACTTTTGAACAGGACTACCCTGCCTTAAAACATTCTCGTTCAGAGATAGTAGACAATTTGGGGTTCAACATCAACAATTGTTTAAACATTGAATGTAACATGATAAACATATTGTTAAACCTCTTACAAAGGGCAAGTAATAATTTTCTGATAGTAATTAACATCATACAAGAGAAAAATAATAACTTGCAACACTTGATAATATAAGTCTCAACTATTATTTCAACTAGGGTTCAAGTAACAGATATACCTCCTTGCAGTATGAGGAAGAGCAGTTAGTACATTTTTTGCCATAGGATGTCATAATCCTTCCATCCACAGAAAATCCAAAGCTAGCGTGCTGAAGGCCTCAAAGGTAAGCTTTGTGTGTATTTGTGTTTAACCGTTTAGGTTATAAGTTCAATATTATCTTCGTTAGATTGGATAGTACCAAGAAAAGGAAAATGCAAGCAAGCCTATTTGTCAGTAAGTAAAGAGAGACGGAGGAGAGAGTTATCGAAAAGAGAGACTGGGGAGAGGAGTCTGGGCATGAGTTTCTTGTTACAGAATAATGGGAAACCTAAACAAAATTTCATCAGTTTTATGCCGGTTTCACCATTTGTAAATTTTATCATCTTTATGCTAGAAGATGACAGATGTGTGGTCTAGATATGTGCGCATTGGGATGCATTTGAAGCTCTGCGCATTGTAGATTTAGTAATGTATTATACTTTAATTACCTAAGTTGTATAAAAAAAATTTAACTAAATTAGTTTTCAATAGGGAATAGATTAGAACATAATATGTGTTTTTTGTAATTGGTTGAAGGAAAGGTATATAAGTAATACATAAAAACAAATCCAACCTAACAACATAGTTAAGTATGAAAAATGTAAATGTTTTAAGAGTATCATCTCTTCCACCATCTCTATTTCTCTTTTTCTAAAAGCATAAGAATTAGTTTTGTATACTTAGTTAAAATAGATATACATAATCAATGTATGATAAAAATAAATAAAAAATCACAAAAAAATAAATAAATAAGTAAACTAATAAATTATAATTCTATTGGGCTCGACCCGGCCCTCATTTGGCCCTAAAAAAAAAATCAAATTGGATTGACCGTGTGTATTTTTGTGTGTAGGGGGAGGGGAGACCCGAATTCCCCATCTAGTAGGGGGAATCTGTGAGGGACTAATATACACAACCAATGTATATTATACACATGTCCAGCACAACTCACCAGGTCGATTATACTAAGACCTCAACCAGGTCGATGTAATGTTGTAGGCCACTCGTCAACAGATGTGTCCATCGCCAAAGACAATTAGCTCGTACTAAATGAACTAGAGTCACCATCTCCATCATGCTAGAATGAGAGACCAGAGATAGCTGATAAAATCGTTATGTTATACTTAGTTCGTGGTCAACCAGGCAACCCCAAAGACAAATTGCCTTTGGTTACACATGAACACTAAATATCATCAATGAATGGAGCACCAAAGGTGGATCTCATTCATTAGGCAATTAATGGAGAACTAAAGATCAGAAAATATAAAGACAAGGTGGTGACCAAACAAAAGGGAGAGCTCCATGCACACATTCTCTCTATCTCTAATTCAATCATTCAATTCCAATATGAACTACGTCTGACTTGATTCCAGTTCACTAGAGAAGTGGATACGTAGGCAGTTCGATCCTTCAAACTCAGTCACAACATCATTCTCCCCAAATTTCCTACAAACATAAGGTTTGCCCAATTAGAACATTTACATTGGCGCCGTTTGCGAGTCAAAGTTCTTGAGAAAACTACATTTTTCACTTGTTATTCTCAAACCCACGAAGCATGGTTATCAGAAAAGTTATGGACGAACTCAAAGTATGTGGTGTTTCATTGCATTCGAGAAGAGAGTTGAAAACGAAAAGTCATGTCGTACATATGAGTTACCAATCAAACTCAATAATTCTCGTACAGATAAGTTGCCAATCAAGCTTAATAATTCTAGCTTGAACCATATTTCATTTTGAATTTTATTTCCTTAGCAAATTTATCTTAAAATGGATAATATTAGCTTATTACAATATAGTGGGACGTGCTTACTTCATAGTCATATCAGACTTTTCATATGGCACAGACAATGGCTACGTTACAGAAAGAGCACATGCATACTATTGCTTTCTTACCGTGCCATTCAACAGACCAGCTAAATACCCGATCATACAAAAAAAATTGTCATTATAATGATTTCTCAACGTTACTACACACATAAGGTTCTCCCAATTAGAACTTTTACATTGGCGCCGTCTTGGATGCTTTCATTTCTTGTTGGAACACATTCTAGAAGAAAATCAGATCGCAAGAAGCCAAGAATACCTGAACATAACGTCACCTGAAAGCTTTGGTATTCCTTGCTTTACTGAAGGACCTAATAAGGTTAACGACCTCTTCAGGTCTCAAGGCCTTGATCAGTTGAACGACCTAACTTCTGGTTATAAAATAATCCTTCCGAATTCATCAATTAATAGTATAGAATCAAACGTACCACTTTGCATCTTTGCATGATTGATTGTTTCACACTTCACAAACACCTTACAAATAAGGAATCAGATATCGGTCTCATTTTCAACGACTCGATTACTTGCATGTCATCAACTGCAACCTTATATCAGTTAATAATTATACAATCAATATTCATGACAAGGGTTGACACTAGTATCAGTTACATACTTCAGACTTTTTGCATAGTTCTTTATGACATGCATGCTAGACTTATACATCCTGTTGAGAATTAATCTTAGACGCGCCCGTTACCATATGGAATTTGTGATATCCTCTTTCTCTAGCACACCGTAAATTAAAAGCAAATCCTTTCAATTGATTTCTCATGACTATTGAAGCATAGCTATTACCGCCAATTTCTTGCAGTTAAACCTGATTGCAAAATTTGATGTCAACAAGTTTGTAAACAGACTATACCGGACCAAGAAGTCCGACTCGTTTCAGACATACATAGACTAGTTTCAATTTATTGTTTTGACTGTGATATGTGATATTGGCACCTAATGTTGTGGGCTAAAGCTCCAATTCCAGTTGAAAATTGTCACCCAGGTTGCACCTTAATTACATGAGGTCGATCAAATTCTTAATCAGCTTGCTTGGATTGAAAAGCGGAGGCTCATTCTAGCTTTCTAGCAAATTGATTTATTACAGGACAATACAGCTCCAACAAGTCATCGAGTCAACTCGAGCTCAAATGCCATGACTTCAGGAGAAACTCCTAGCAGGTCGTGCACATAGCTCGCCCAATGTCAATCCAGGGCTAGCAACAAATATCACCGAACTGGGATTGGTTACAGCCATCTGCTACAACCTACAGCCATCTGCCAATAGATTCATTATGAATTGACTCGACCATATAATTGCTTACATTTTTCAGTGACTCATATTGCCATCTGGCATTTGACATTTGGCATTTTTAGTGTCCCCTTGTCCGTCATCCACATATTGACCCCTCCCCAATATGTAAGTGTTTGACTAAAACTGTCGAACTTGAATATACTACTAATTTCTATCTCCACAGCTCGACTTACTGCAGGTCGATTACACTCCAAGCTGGGGTAAGCTACAACCAACTCCGAACTTAGGGGTCTAGCTCAAATCTGCAAACGATTTGAGCTCAATGCACACTTTATCTCCAAATTACCATTTCTTTTGCTCGATTACACTCCAAGCTGGGGTAAGCTACAACCAACTCCGAACTCAGGGGTCTAGCTCAAATCCGTAGACGATTTGAGCTCAATGCTCACTTTATCTCCAAATTACCATTTCTTTTGCTCTAATTCCTTTTGGATATTAGTTCGATCTAGTACGTGCAGGTCAATAAAGCTCCAATGCAAACTGGGGGCTAGCCACAACCATCTCCGGACTTGGGCTTATTATTGCCATCTAAACATGTTCAATTCTGTTATTATGATCCATGCATCTCCAAAATTACTACTGTTAGTTCGTACTAACTCTTTGGTGCTAGCTCGTATTTTTTACAGGTCAATCAAGCTCCAAAACTGGGGCTAGCTACAATCACGCCAATTCAAAGTTAACTATCAACCATAGTAATGACCCCAAAAGGCTAGCTATCCACCAATCAACTCGATCGGCCTGCTAATAAGGATAAAGTTCGATTCAACTATAGTCATGCCAATTCAAGGCTAGCTATCAATTGCATCTCCAAATCAAAATGCTCACTCAAGCTCAAAGGCTACATAACCCACCACTTCTCGCTAATTGAGGACCTACACTTCTAGGATCAATTCAGGCAGAACGCTCTCTAAGAGCAGAACGCTCACTCGAGCTCAAAAGCTACATAGCCCACCACTTCTTGCTAATTGAGGACCTACACTTCTAAGATCAATTCAGTGCATAACGCTCTCTAAGAGCAAAATGCTCACTCGAGCTCAAAGGCTACATAGCCCACACTTCTCGCTAATTGATAACCTACATTTCTAGGATCAACAACGTACAGAACGCTCACTTGAGCTCTAGTGCTCACTCGAGCTCCAAGGCTCCCTTGAGTTACAACTTTCTCACTAAGTTGAGGACCTACACTTCTATGATCAACTCAATGCAGAAATCAGAACGCTCTCTTGAGCTACAATCTTCTTACTAATTGAGGACCTACACTTCTAGGATCAATTTAGTACTTGTCAAAACAACATCACTTGCATCTTCAGTCATTACCCAGTGTGCTTCCCACGTGTGGAATTAATCTCTCATTAGATTGTCATACAAAACAAGAACAACCTAATGAGAGGGGGCTGTGTGAGGGATCAGACTAATATACACAAC
This sequence comes from Coptis chinensis, assembly GCF_015680905.1. Classification (NCBI taxonomy): domain Eukaryota; kingdom Viridiplantae; phylum Streptophyta; class Magnoliopsida; order Ranunculales; family Ranunculaceae; genus Coptis; species Coptis chinensis. Next base: position 97,971,128 of record NC_141459.1, read on the forward strand.
CAATGTATATTATACACATGTCTAACACAACTCACCAGGTCGATTATACCAAGACCCCAGCCAGGTCGATGTAATGTTGTAGGCTACTAGTCAACAGACGTGTCCATCACCAAAGACAATTGGCTCGTACTAAATGAACTAGAGTCACCATCTCCAGCACGCTAGAACGAGCGGCCATAGCCATAGCTGATAAAATCATTATGTTACACTTAGTTCGTGGTCAACCAGGCAACCCAAGAGACAAGTTGCCTTCGATTACACATGAGCACTAAAGATCATCAATGATCTCATTCATTAAGCAATTAATGGAGCACCAAAGATCGGAATATATAAAGACAAGGTGGTGACCAAACAAAAGGGCGAGCTCCATGCTCACATTCTCTCCATCTCTAATTCAATCACTCAATTCCAATATGAACTATGTCTGACTTTATTCCAGTTCACCGGAGAACTGGATACGCAGGCAATTCGATCCTTCAAACTCAGTCACAACATCATTCTCTCCAAATTTCCAAATTTATGTAAAGGTTTGCCCAATTAGAACCTTTACAGAAATAAGAATTCTTATTTCTCATTCATAAGAGAAATATAGGAGTTTCCCATGCTGGTAACGAGAGGACAACGTAGATAACTTTACCAAAACCCATAACCACAAAACAATAACTTTTGAGGGAACACGGGAAGTTATCTGCTTCAGTGGAGAAAAAAAATATGAAAGAACCCCCGTTGTCACACCAAATTGCACAAGAGAGGTAGAAGACACATTTGGCATAGAAGGAGAAGAAGAGGGGAGAGACATAATAGAAAGCTATAAAGCAGGTTTGGGTGAGTAAAGTTTGATAAAATGTTGGGGATATTTAAAGGTGGGTGATTTGGTCTGATGGTGTCTGAGCTGATGGATGGTGTGATATCTAGATTTTAGTGTTGTGAAACTACAATACCTGCAAGTTATGCAAGTTTGGGTGAGTTCTCAAACTTCCAAACTCGGGTGAGTCCTGAGTTATGAATATCATGATAACACGTCAGTTTTAAAAATAAATGTCCCCACTTAAAAAAAAATGTAAATTACCAATTTATGATATTTATTGTTATTGGTGAATGTTTGTTATTCACACTAGCATTATGGGCACACTTGATGAGCGTGAAACCTATTTTGGTACACACGATATGCTTATTGTTTTTCACACTTATTTAATGTTATCTATCCGAAACCGAAATCAATTGGGTTAATAAAAAACTAACCCCGATTCCAAAATTCAAATTTGAATCCCCGACCCAATTTGTTGCTCTAGATGTAAAGAGGTCCCACTAAGCATAGTTAGCAATTCGGCGAATTATTCGTTTAATTTGGAAAACGTTTAAAAATGTCGTATTTATCAATGATACAGAATAATTCGTTAATTCGGCAATAAATCATTAATTTGCAAATTATTCGTATTTTCACTATAAGTTTGCTGAGTATGTTGTCAAGTTTTATCGTATTTTTTTATTTTTAGCTTCGTATTATACTTGAATTACTTACGAACCCAAACTTTTGTCGTTTCCGTTTTTTTTAATCCGAATTGAAAAAACGAATTCTTATCAAGCTCGATTTTATTCGAATATTTTCCGTATGAAATTTTTGCCGTATTACGAATTGCTAACTATGTTACTAACCTACTAATTTAGACTAAATATGTTAAATTTGTCGGGATAAAAAAAAATCTGAAAATTTGTCCGGAATTTCTAATGAAATTGACGAAATTTCGGATGGAATTGTCGGGCATAGTGTGAAAATTTGTCCGAAATTTCAGATGGCATAGGTGCATGGGTTGTAATAATAGTGTTTGGCGAGGGCAAAATTGGAAAAACGAAAAAAAGACGTGTGAAAAAAAAAAGTTGTAGGTGGGGCGCGTTCTTAAGAGAGAGATGTTAGGATAAAAAAACACCAAAATGGACGCCCAATTTTAATACTTCCCTTTAACAAAAAAAATTATACTCGTCAAGAAAACTCCAAAACTCTTCTTGGATTGAAACTAAAATTTGATGCATTCGGAGAAGTTTCATTACACCCTAAGAATTATCCCTAATGGTTGAATTATCCCTAATGGTTGTATTGTAATACATTTTGATGTCGATTGGATGGGCAGGAGATCATTGGTGCATCAGTTAGAAGGTTCAGAGCCAACCAGCCCGTTGAAACAGAAATGCGAGCAGCGGAGTTCACCTTTGAGGGAGACACACGTAATATTGGGCTGGGTCAGTGAGAACATACAATCAAAATTAGACCGTTATTAATCCGTGAGCGTGAGCGAACTCTTGAGGTCACTATTCAACACTCTCACAAAAAACCACTTCATACGTGTCACTCTCCCAGGTGTCTGTCTGTACCCCCAAATAACCATTACTTTGTGTCTGACCGTACCCCTCTCTCTCATTTTCTCCTGTCTTCGCCTACAACCTCTCCCAATCTCTCCTCCAAACTGTTATCACAATCTACTCACAATCTAAGAGTGATTTACACAGCCTCAATCTCCCTCCTTCAGTCTTCCTCTCCCCTCCTTCCTTCTCAACCAAACCCAACTCTCTCTCTCTCCCCACCACAAACTCATCTCTCCCTCTCTTCTCCACCTCCGCTCACGCCCCACTGCCTTGCAGTTATCTAGTAAAAAATTCAAAACCTTTTTTCCTATTCCTCAAAACTGTATATATTCTCTCACAATTGCTTCTTTTTTTGTCTGAAGAAGAAACCAAGGCAAAAAAAATTTCAGCATCAAAACAATGGCAGAAAACGACGATCAAATGCTCCAAAAACTCCGACCCATTTGTTCAAATCCATTTTCAAGTCGCCCCAAACAATTAAAACTCAACTTTTTACACAACACCATTTCATGGATTCTTCAACTAGATTCCGTTTTCGTGATTCTACTGATCTTAATAGTAGTTCAGACGATTCATCTTCAGTTTCAAGTGTTGTTGTTGTTGATGATGATGATGAGTCAAAGATTGAGTCTTTGACTGCAAAGGTTGGTTTTCTTTTGGTGAATTCAAATAAGTATTGTTATAATGGTTGGAAATTGAGTTGTGGTTTGATGTTTAGGGAATAAAGCGGCTTTGTTCGGAGCTTCTTGAATTAAAGAAAGCATCAGATGATGAATTTCATAGCAGTGTTTATTTGAACTATGCAGCCTTTCTAGGGTATGTATGTTTCTTTTGGTGGCTTAAAACTAGTATTTCCAAATTCCAATGCACTATTTACATAAAGGAAACTAGAGTCTAGTTTTGTTGTATGCATGATCAATGTTTTATGGTTGAAACTAATGAGAACAAATAGCATTACAGATCTCTAAACCATGTGGCCGTGTCCAATTGTTTAATGATACAACTTAATGGAGATGTGCTCAAACTTGGGGTGCTTTAGTATATCTTTTATTGGTTGATTTAGTGTTAGTTGTTGAGACGAAAGTAATAGGTTGATCAAGGAGGGAGTAATAGATACATTTAAGAGGATGGACTAGGGTGGTTTGTGCAAATTTGGTGGAAATCGAGTTTATTTATAATATATTAAATTACAATATGAGTAGTTGAGCTGATCCTAGAAGATATAGTGTAGGGGATGTGGCATGGTTATTCTTAGCCCTCAACGTGGCATTGCTGTGTTTCTGTTCCTTTCTCATCTTTAGTTGTTTACTTCCAGTAATGTAAACTGAGTTTTTGTATTGTTTCCATCTGCAGAATATTTGAACAAGTAGGAGGTATAGGAAATGAACTGATGCAATTAAAACAACACGTTTCAACCCAAAGAGGGCTTGTAAAAGACCTTATGGATTGTGTGTACCCGGAAGTGCTGTCTAGGGACTTAATTATTGGAGAATCTTTAGACGGTGATCAATCTCCTTGGCACAAATTAGAGGGTCACACCGAGGAAGTTTCAGATACACTGGATATTCTTCTGTCAGAACATAGGTTAAATGAAGCACTGGCCATTCTTGACTTGGAGGATATAACTTTGAAGATGATATATAGGGATGAAAGTCCTCCAGCACAGCTTATGGAGGCTTATGACTCTGCAATAGCAGAAAGGAAATCCATACTTGCAGATCGATTAGCCGGAGTAGCTGATCATCCGAGAGTGGCTGCGGCAGAGTTTCAAAGGGCACTTTCTGGACTCTGCAGACTTGGATTTAGTCAACGCGCGACTCAACTAATGCTTAAGTTTTATCATTCACGTCTTGAAAAGGGTGTCAACGATCTGCAGTTCTCGAAGTCTTTTATACATAGGTCATACATACGGGAACTGGCAAAGCTTGTATTTTCTACAATTTCTCAAGCAGCAAGGAGTTTTGTTATCTTGTATGGAGAGAAATCTCCATATGCGTCAGAAATGATTCAATGGGCCCGTGAAGAAACAGAAGTGTTTGTAAGCTACTTTCATAAATATGTTAAATCTATCTCGGAAGTAAACGGTGGACTGTCTACTGCTGTAGAAGCTGTGCAATATGCTATTTCATTTTGTTCTATTTTAGAGACTCAGAGCATAGTGTTGTGCCCATTTTTGGCCAAGCTAATCCATCCCTGTGTGGAAGAAGTATTGATGATGCATATAGACCATTATAAGAAAGTCATTGGTGTATTCACAGCAACTGATACCTGGGTGCTGGGTAAATATCTTATTCCGGGAATCCTGAAGGAAGAAGCCTCTCCTATGGTCATTGGCGACAAAATGGAATACTGTCTTCTCACTAACAGTGGAAGGAAGCTTGTTACACTGTTACAGGTATTTATTTATTTATTTAAAAAAAAAAAAAAAAAAAAAATTTGCTAAGTTTGTTAGAGAGACCAAACGATATTATTTTAAGAGGCAGATTGCTTGAAAGCTTAGTTATTACATATACTTGTTGACACGTTGCAAGTATATGGATGTGCTCATAAGTTCATCTGCAGAAAGGAAGAGACATAGTTCACTTTGTTGGCAATTCCATATGAATGTCTTGTGGATTAGTTTTGTGAAGATATAAATACCAGCTTCTTGATCTAGCGTTTAAGTAAAACCATTAGGAGTTCAAAATTCAAGCAATTGCAAATTTCAGTTTAACTGAATATATATGATCCTGTTCAAATCGTCAGCTGTTTGCTAATTTTAGTTAGATTTAATGATCTTGGATTCACTAGGCGTAGGTTCGTTTCTCCTGCTGAATCGTATGAGCACAACTCTCTCTCTCTCTCACACTCACACACACACACACACACACACACACACACACACACGCAACACAATGTACTATGAGACGAATGTAGCCTAAGTTGGCCAGTTAATTATTAAGTGACCTTCTTGCTGGGTTTGGTTTTTCATTCATGGCTGTCAGAATACTGTAACACTCATTAAGTGTCTGCAGAAGTTTGTATAATGCATTGAATGCTCTCATATAATACCAACTTAAACATCGTTGTTTTGAGGCAGGGGAGTTGAGAATAGTCTTGAAGAGTTGATGCTTTTAGCCCATATCATGTTCTTTTGCTGAAGTTTTTCATTCCTTTCATAGTTGGTCCCTTTATCACATTTTACTTTTGTAAATGAGTATGGGTAACCAAATCAACCTGAAATTTGTTTCTGAGATGTATCAGGCTACCATGAAAGAAATCTCTCCATTAGTCATCCTTCAAATGGAAAATTTGATCCTTGATGGACTTTTGCAACTCTTTAAAGAGTACATTTACAGTCTTGAAAGGGCCATCTCTTCTAAAGCTGATGTTTCGGATAGAATTGGTTCTAGAATTGTATTGGCAGAGACACATTCTCAGCAGCTTTCAGTTTTGGCCAATTCATCAGCACTAGTACAAATAGTTTCTAACATCGCCAGAAACATATTCAAGGGCTTCAAAGTTTCTGATGGTCAGCTGTTAACAGACATTGAAATGGTTTTGCTTTATAAAGAACTTGACAATTGGATTTTCTCAATTCAAGATGCTGCCGATCAGCTCAAAAATGTTTTCTATCAGCAAACTATATATAAAGTTACTTTTCCAAAAGGAGAATCAGTATTTGGTGCAGAAACTTACTGTGGTGACCATGGTGACTCTGACGCTTCCTATGATTTGATGCCCTCTATTACATTTCAGGTTTGCCTTGCTTTTACTGTTAAATTCTGATAAATGTGACACTGCATAATACTTGTTGACAAAACCAACTCCGTTTCTGAAACGTATGTCCTTTCTAATTCAGGGTAATAGTAGTGCCTCTGATATAAACAAAACCAGAAATTTTTTATCATCGATTTATTTGGAAAGTCCTCATAGCAAGATGGTACCATAACAAATCAATAATAGAGGAGAATAATTCAAATATGTATTCTGGTAACTGTTATGAACTACTCGTCAATTAGTGGTTACATGCGGGGTGTTGAGTGGACTGTTGAGTAAGGCAGTCATATTACATTTCACTTTGTCCAAAATTTTCATAGAAATTACTTTCTTATGCAATATCAGTGCTCCCTTTTAAACTATATATACCATCTCTTACTCCCTTAAAGGAAATAGTTGTAGAAAATTATCGTTTATAATGCGAAGATGTAATTATGGCTGACCCAATCTTTATAAGTCATCTTCGTTCCTTTGGAGAGTTTACTCACACAATATCCCTATGATCCTTGATCAGGAACTGTTTCTACAATTGAGACAATTAGAGGAAGTTGGTAAATACATTTTTAACGAGGTTGATTGGTCAATGAAGGAGTTTCTGAGAAAACTAATGGAAACCTTTTTTGTCTGGCTTGAAAATAACCAAGATTTCTGGACAACTATTGAAGAGAATTCAACTTTTGAACACTCTTACGGTTTTGAGCAGGTATGGATTTTCATTAAATGTTGGGGAATTTTTCAATAGTAACTATAGTTTTTCCGAGCTTGTCAGCTGTATGTTTGCTTTGCTGTATTGCTTTTGCTAATCTGGGTGTCTGCTTTATTTTACTGCCCGCGTTAAGCTGTATGTTTGCTTTACTGCATCGCTCACATTTCCATTACTTTTAACTGGTAAGGTAAATGTTTACCTGATTTCACATAATCTTGACCTTTTTTCTTTCATTTTCCGGGGGTGGTGAATCTCACTGCTGGTGCCTGGATGCTTGCATTTAGATTTAGACATATACAAGTACTTTGTACGCACCTATAAATTGGTACGCTTGGTTACATGGCAATGCATACAGTGTGTGATGCTAAGACTCAACTGACTTTCTAGCCTCATCAGAAATATTTCATTTTTTTTTTTTTTCAATTTTGCTTCTTGCTTAAATTGTGCCAGCTTATTCAGGGGTGCGTGTGTCGTGTCAGACTTGTTGATACACTCTGGCTGTTTTCATGCATGTAAAACTTGCTTATTTCAGCCTAGATAAGTTACAAAAGGAAGTCCCAGATCAGTCAATAACACAAATTGGCTATGACCATAGTTTGAGAGGCCAAATAGAATTTTGGGCATGCTTCAGAAAAGCTGTTTCAAACACCACTGCATCATATCTGTCTAAGATACATTCCCCTCCCCTTCTTTCGACTCCCTTTTTTTTTTTAAAGTACGATGGTTCTTTTTTGGTATAGCATGGCCTGCAATTTTTTGGTATGGGAAAACAAATATATATTAGAACTTGACTTAAAATAAATCAAATGGGGGCTATTATAGAACAACCAATGCATTGTAAGATGATCTAGTAGTAGCCACATTGTGTTAAACCATATTACAGCCTCGAGGCCTATGCACAGAATTAAGTATATCAAAGATGGAGCAAAAGGTTAATAAACTTAATACATGTCTACGTGATGAAGTTTGTAACCCATGAAAACTTTCTGTTTTCTACTTATTTGTTGCCTGCATTTTTTTCTTCACATGCCATGTTTTTTCTTATTTGTGTTGTCTACCTGCTTCACCTTGTGGAGCAGTTTGTTTTAGATATGCAATTTCTGGTCGAAATTACGAGGTTCGGAGGTTACTACTCTAGTAATCTGTCCGATGCATCATCAGCCCTCATATCACGCATGGAATCCGTATTTCTTTCTGCAGGAGTTGAAACCCACAGGTTAGCCTTCTTTCATTATTATTATATTTATTGTTGTCGTTTTATTCTAAAAAGCTAGTCTATTGCAACTCACAATTTGCTAAACTGCTAATGTATATATTTTTTTAATTAATTAATTCTATGTATTTCAATCTCTCAATGAATTCATACATATCTTTTAAATGGTCAACTTTGAAGCCATCGAACACTTTCCTATTGTTGACAACCTAGACCTTCCATCATTTCATGGGAATTGAGGAAAATGACCAGGAATATGTGGAACGACTTCCTTGACTTTGTTACATGCACAAGTTATTGGAGTTAAAGAACATAATCATGTTTCAAACTTTCAATTGTAAAATCTCCGTTTTCTTTTTGTAGAGATGTTCTTTGTGATGGGTGGGCCACCAATGCCGCAACTGAATCTATTCAAAAGCTACTAGAGAATGAGAAATCAGATTTACTTCACAATGAAGAAGATATGAGCACTTCTGAAGAGGATCCCAGCACTCACCAAGATGTGTTTGGAGCCGATTCTGTTGAAAATGTCAAGAATCTCTTGGAGGATTCTACAGAGTTGGATGATGGACTCACATCAAACGCAGCTGATGCTGCAGTAGCTGTGGTCAAAGAGATACAAAGTTCCGAGGACACGACTGGTCAAGAACCTTTATGTCTCCGTTATGAGGAGAACATGTTGGATGATGAGGATGCTTTAAGTTCTACTGATAGGTTCGTACCCGAAGAAAGAACTGAAATTACGAATGCCGATAATGGTGCAATCACGATTGGAGAAAATATTGGAAACAGAGAAGAGTCAGCTCTAGAGTCCTCTCCAAGTACTCTTGTAGAAAATATTGGACAGTCAGAAGAAGGAACTGAGGCTACTAATGCCGATAATGGTGCAATCAATGATGTTAGAAGATAGAGGAAAAAGACAAGAGTCAGCTCTTGAGTCCCCTGTGGGTATTGCTATAGCGGCTTCTGATGAAAATGAGGATGAGGAAAGACTTCTTGTTGAGGATGATTTCAGAAGTTCTTGTGGCGAGTCAATAGGTTCAGCTGATGAACTGGCAAGTAATATGGACGGTGGAACAGAATCACCAGTATTAGAAACGTCTGCCCGTATTGCTCTGGATTCCGAATAAAAACCAGGCCACTGTGATATCTCTTTCCAGGAGTCCGCTGATATTTTCCAGACCAGCAGACCCAACATTTGATAATTCTGTTCACTGAAGCCAACATAATTGCCCCAGGTAGTCTATAGCAGCAAAAAGGGTTTATCTTAGCGTCCAATTTTCTCTACTTTCTTTGCAATCCATGTATAATCTTCCATGAGCTTCAGAACAAGAAAAAAAATGTGCTGAAAGTTAATTGGTACGGACCCTTTATTGTGTTTTTGTCACACCTCTAAAGCTATGCGTTTAGCCGCTCACTTATCAATCCAGTTGCAGTTAAGCACACTTCAATGCCGCATCCAACCTTAGTCTTAACTCTTAAGTCTTAAGTCTTAACTCTTAACCGAAATACATCTCAAAGCTATTCTCTGGGCCAAGCCCTCAATGAATTTTTTAGCTTTTGGACCAAATCTAATAAGCGTAATATACTATATTTCAAAATGGGCAAAAACCCTAGTAGCCTACAATTTTTGTTCATAGTTTCCTACTACTACTAGTATTCTACTAATCATGGAACACTACCCAACCATGTCAAAGTATGAAACTTAAAACATTCCAAACCAACGAAGAAACAAAGAAAAGATTTTATATTTCAAGAGGGCAGCACAGTTCTCTACCAGAGTTCTCTACTCTGTGACATCCTGGTTGAATCATTCATCCAGAGAAGATGACTGCCACTGGGGATGCAGATAGGGTCAGTACTCTACCAGAAGAATTACTAGGTCATATCCTCTCTTTTCTCGACATGAAACATTCAGTGCAAACATGTATTCTTTCCAAAAGTTGGAGATTCGGATGGCGTTCCGTCACTAGTCTAAATTTTGACATGAATCTCTGGAAACAATTTTTCGATTTCAGTCTCTGGCCATACCCAGAATATTTGCGCCAAAGTAAAGGGTCCATTCAGTTGTTTTGTAATGGCGAAAACTCTTGTGGTTTTAATGATGAGAAACTTATGAGCTTTGAAGAAAGTAAAAGATTTATCAGATTTGTTGACAGAGCTCTTTATCTGAGCTCTGCTTTACACATATTCAGTTTTAACGGTTTATATTCAGATAGCATTGCTCCTTACCAAGTCAATAAATGGATCACGTCTGCAGTATCACAACACGTTGAAGAGCTTCATCTTAAACGGATAAACCTACTTCCTAGTTTATCACTGGGCCAGGTTAAGACTTTAAAACTGTCAGAAGTTGATCTGCTACACAATGATAAAGAGCTGCTGTTCCATTTGCCGGTTGTGGAAAACTTGATTTTACATGACTGCACTTGTTCCCGTAGTGAAAATCTTGTTATATGTGCTCCTCAAGTTAAATACTTGTCAATGGAAACTATTGCTGGTGTTCCGGCAATCAAGATAAGTGCGCCAAATCTCATATCCCTCAAGCTCAAAGGAGAGTTGCATGCAGTCTCTTTTCTGGAAAATTTCTCTTCCCTAGTTACAGCAAAACTTGAAGCTGATTTAAGACAAAGTGACTGCATAATAAAACAAATAGAGAAATTACAGCATTTGAAGGAGATTCTAAAAGGAATTTCGCTTTCAAATGCAAAGTCATTGATAGTATCAACACAATGTTTTCCGGTATGCTTTCACTCTTTTTTTATCAGACTTTCGATAGGTGCATATTTAACTTTGCAACTTCGCTTTTTTTTTATCATATTTACTGAAAAATTGTTGTAATCTACAACCATTAATGTTAAGTCGAGTAAATTTCAATTTATTTCAAACTGTTATAAATATGCCAATACATTTTTTTTTGCATTATGTAACAAATGGTACTCATTTTGATTGTTTTTTTTTCCAGAAAAAGTTTTGGCCAGAGATGGTACCGGACATTTGGAAGCAGTTTGAATATGAAGTTAAGTTTCACAACGTGAAGTACCTGAAGTTGACCAATTGGGATAAGAAAACAAAAGGTGATATCGGGGCAGTGGTTAAGTTGTTAGAGAGCTTCAGTAAACTAGAAACTATTGCCTTTGACAAGACATTGACTAAGGTATTTTACCCTATACTCTACTACAACTTTCATTACTTGGAGTATGGTACCTTGTACCATGATGCATTAATTCTTGAAGCCATAATATTTTTTTGCTTGGTAAGTTGAGAATATAAAAAGAGAAAAAATAAAAAAGAATTACAAGTTCTCTAAGCCATTATACACTGCCGCATAGGATACTTATGAACCTCTAAGATATATATGGTTCGTCCCATTTGTTAGCATGGTGAACTGTCGAGCTTTGCTCCGGTGACCCACCAACATGGGACGTTTCAGCGGTACCGAGGTTGGCTTGTTTATTTGGATGGCACCAAGGTATTGACATTGTGAAGCATGCATGGTTGGCTTGGTTGTGCCAACTTTCCTACTCTTGGAATGCCTGTCACTCTGTTAGCACCGTCCCACCTTTGTGCATTGTTTCTTCCTTCCTGTTTCGAGTAAGGCCTGGTGTGACCAACTTCAATAAGTTTGGACGGCCTAGGAGAACCGACTGAGATCCGTCTTGACGAAAGGTTCTGAAATTTCAGCCCCAAGTCCATTTTCTCATGAATTTTTATCCCCCTTATGTGGATAAAGGAACTTAGTTAGGGTTGAGAGACAACTTCGAGAGATTCATTTCATAGGAATTGTGGAAGCTCTATTGAACTAGGGTTTGAGTGAGGTTGCTTCTTGTTTTTGATTTCAAGATAAATCTCTTATACTCGTAATCTCCAATCCTATTCTAGTGGAAAAATTGGCTCGTGTGAATGTAGGTAAGATACCGAACCTTGTTAAATGTTGTATGTCTCTTTGTATTTACTCTTCCTTATTGCTAGCTTGTTAGTTTTGCTCTATAGAGTTTGTTGTGTTAATTACCAAGATTCTTGTGGTAGGTGACTTCATTGGTGAGAGCTCCAATTGGAGTCATTTGGGATGAAACTTGAAAGTACCTAGGTTGAGGTGTGACCACCCAGTGGAAATCTCCCAACACCATTTCCTAAGCCATTGGGGGTTTACCAGTACAAGAAATAGTCTCATTGTTGCCAAGTCTAGCAGGGCCACTGCATTCAGCTGCCAGATTCACTTCCCTTTAAATGTGAGTTAGTACCACTGACTGAGATTCCTTTAAGCACCATTTCCATCTGTTGAGAAGCTCCCAAGGCATGGTCAAGGAGTTTAAGGCAGCGACAACAGAGGAATCAGATTCCACTCGCAATTGTCTCCAGCCTTTAGGAGATTGGCAGTTCCACTCCCTCTACAGTTGTTATACACTCAGCCGAAGCCATTAAATGATTTCATTGATGTTTGTCGAAATGAACAACTGATTTACGATCTTATTTGTATTCAGGGCGGAGCCACGAAACTATAGGGGGGGGAGTACATTTTCTTTAAAAAAAAATGGAGGGGCGAAGTCTTATAGTTTCATGAATTTTAGTATTGGTTGTAGTATAATTTGATGGTTTTTTTCTAAATGTTTGAAGGGGGGCAACTGCCCCCTCCTGTCTCCATCCCTGTTTTATTGTTCTTATGTGTCTTTTGTAGGATTTCTCTGCCTACTTAGCTTTCTTTCATTTGCTGAAAGTATTGAGTAAAAATGGTTATGTTGTTGTTCTTGATTATATATGTAAATCCTGCATATTGAGCTAATTCACGTACAATTTGGATCTTAGGAGGTCATGAACAATTTGGATTTGTTTTTTGTGTTTCTGCCAAAGATTTCGCCAGAATTAGTACTGGAAATCTTCAACCAGGAATCACGTAAAACTCACAATGTAAAGTACCTGAAGTTCAGCAATTTGCACATGAGGGTGGAATGTGATATTAGCGGATTGGCAAAATTATTAAAGAGCTTCCAAAGATTAGACATTCTCAGCTCTGACAAGACATGGACTAAGGTATTTAACCAAATACTCGAACATTGATTTCCATACATTTTTACCTGTTGGGTTTATGGAACGGTCGAGCTTTGCTCCGGTGTCCGATCATGTCGCCTTCACATTTTTGCTATTGGAGGTTAGACCGCGAAGAGGCGCCCAGGCTTTGTTCTTGACTGTTTTTGCCCAATGTAGCCCACGCGTTGAAGCTATTGGAAGTTGGCCACGACCAAGGCACACCCTACGCTCAACTTGCTGGAAGTCAGCGAAGAAGAGAGTGAACCATGCGCTCGACCATGCCTTAGTGACATTTGAACCACTATAAATTTTTGTGTCTCTTTGATTAATTTTCTCGATTGTGATGATAAATTAGTAGCATTGACCATGATACATTAAAATCGAGGCATCTTGACAGGACTTTGCTCATGCCTGCTGAAATTTTGACAGAGTTGCGATATTTAGGCCCAAAGCCCATTTTCTCACCTTTTTCTATGTATACCTATATAAAGGAAATATAATAGAGTTTTGAGACAACTTTTGAGAAATTCATTTCTTGGGTATTGTGGGAGCTCTATTGAAGCTAGGGTTTGAGTGAGGCTTCTTGTTCTTGATTCTTGATATCTCTTGTAAACTCTCCAATATTTGTTATAAAGGAAATTCGGCTCTTGTGTGGATGTAGGTAACATTTACCGAACCACCTTAAATTTTTGTGTCTCTTTACATTATTTACTTCCATATTTATTGTTTGCTATGATTGTGATGATAAATTAGTAGCTTTGCATGTTGAGTTTGTTGTGATAACTACCAAAAGACTTGGATGGGTGATTTCTTTGGTGTGAACTCCAAGTTAAAATCCATTTGTGATAGAAAGTAACTAGATTGAGGTGTGACTTTCTAGTGAAATCTCCCAACATTACCATGATACATTACTTCTATTCATATTCATGTCAATGATTTCGCTAATGACTCTTGACAGGAACAAATGGAGAAGCGCTTGCAGCAGAAGGCTCTATTAGTTGCGAACGAGACAAAAAGACAATCACAAAGGAACAACCGTTTCCGGGTCCGCGTAACCTTTAACTTTTAGCAGTTGAATCTAGCATTTACTTCCATTTTTCTCTTACCTTAACATTGTTTTCATTTATTAATGAAATGGCGGGGCCTTTAGCCCCAAACCTTGCCTTAAGAAAAAGCCATTATTGGTAAATGATGATGATTTGGACTTCGTTCAGGAAGCTGAAGTGAGAAGACAACATAATTTGGCAGCCACGAGAAAGGTGCAGGCCTACATCCCTAATTCGCGTTGTTCTAACAAAGGACATCAATAAAGGATGGAGCAAAACATGAAGAGGGATCTGGAGGGTGAAGCAGATTCCAAAGAAGAAGAGAAGGATGAAAAGTAAAAAGCACAAAAGAAAAAAAAAACCAAAAACAAAAACTGCAATTTTGTATATAGATAGGTTTTTCAGAGGCTGAAACACCTACCATTATATATTTTTATTGCATAATGGGCAACAAGTGGGTAACAGTGTTAAAAACTTGAGGGGGTTAAGACAGACCCTGTAGCCTGCAAAGCTTCCTTGTAGCTCCATTGGCAATATTTTCCTTTATGCATATCCAGTAAGACTCTGAAAATTGTTCTCACGAGTTTTATCACAAGTTTTCTCCTCGTAACTGGAACCATAAAGTGGCGTGCGTGCTTCATGAAATTTGTTGTATGGTACCTGATAATTAAGCAAATGAGCAATATCCTAGTTTGTTCATCACTTCTTGAAAAAACGTCAATTACAACATTCCCTAGGGCTAAAATTAAAGGAACGTCTGTCTAATGTCCAACGAGCAAATACTGTTTGGGGCAATGTACCAACAAAATACACAGGTTATTAAACATGCAGTGCATCCAACATTCCAACCTTTGTTTACAGAAATATTTCTCAATGCTCTTCTCTGGGTCAAGCCGGTTGCCCTCAAGGATTATTTAGCTTTTGGATAAAACCTCCAAAACCTAGTAAGGGCGATTCTTTTGGACCACAGGCGTAATATCATGCTATCTAAAAATTCCTAGTACTAGTATATCACTCATCAATCATCATGGAGCTGCTTTCCTAACACTGCTCAACTACGTTAAGTATCCTAGCACTGCTCAACTACGTTAGTATGACTTGGGTGCTTTCTTATATGAAACTTAAAGTTTCAATCCAATCAAGAAATACCAGAAAAAAGAAAAAAAAAAAACGAAGAATCGAATTTATATTCCAAGAAGAGTGCAGCATAGGAATTGCTCTGTTACATCCTGGTTGAATCATCCATATATCCAGAAAAGATGGCTACCACTAGGGATGCAGATAGGATCAGTACTCTACCAGAAGAATTACTAGGTCACATCCTTTCTTTTCTCGACATGAAACATTCAGTGCAAACATGTATTCTTTCTAAAAGTTGGAGATTCGGATGGCGTTCCGTTACTAGTCTAAATTTCGACATAAGTCTCTGGCAATGTCCTCGAGCAGATGGCGAATACGTGTGGTCTTTGAGTTATCAACAAAGATGCTCTGAAAAGAATATTCTATTTATCAAATTTGTTGACAAAGCTATTGATCTCTGCTCTGGTAACAAATTTAGTTTTAACAGTTATTGTCCAGGATTTTATTCATTTACGTTCGTGCCTGACCAAGTCAATAAATGGATCACGTCTGCAGTAGTATCACAACATGTTCAAGAGCTTCATCTTAAAGGAATAACACTACTTCCTACTTTATTACTCGGCCAGGTTAAGACCTTAAAACTGTTAGAAGTTGGTATGGTACATGGTGATAAAGAGGTCCTGTTCGATTTGCCAGTTGTGGAAAACTTGGTTTTACATCACTGCAGTTCTTTCCTCACTGAAATTCTAGTTATTAGTGCTCCTCAAGTTAAATACTTGTCAATGAAAAATATTGCTGTTCCAGCAATCAAGATACGTGCACCGAATCTCATATCCCTCAAGCTCAAACAAGAATTATCGCGTGCAGTCTCTTTTCTGGACAACTTGTCTTCTCTGGTTACAGCAGAACTTGATGTTGGTTTAAGCCAAAGTGACTACCTAGTCATTATGATAGAGAAAGTACAGCATGTGAAGGAGATTCTACAAGGAATTTCGCTTTCAAATGCGAAGTCATTGACATTGTCAACACACTGTTTTCCGGTATGCTTTCAGTCTTTTGCTGTCGAACATTCCACACGACCACATGTAAATGAATATTTACTAAACTTGCAACTTTACGAGGTCAAGCGCCTTTTTATATATCATATTTACTAAAAACAGTTGTAATCTACAACCATTAATGTAGGTTTACCAAATTTCATTTTATTTCATACTGTTATAAAGTACTTTATTTTCTTGCATTCTGTAACAAAGAGTGTTCATTTTGATTGTGTATTTTTTTCCCAGCAAAAGTTTTGGCCAGAGATGGTACTGGACATTTGGAATCAGAATGAAGTTAATTTTGGCAATGTAAAGTACCTGAAGTTGAGCAAATGGGGTAGGGAAACAGAAGGCGTTATTGGTGCAGCGGCTAAGTTGTTAGAGAGCTTCCCTAATCTAGAAACTCTTGCCTTTGACAAGACATTGACTGAGGTATTTTACTCAATATATATATACTCTACTATAACTTTCATTACAGGGAATAAGTATGGTACCATATGGCATGATATACTAATTCCTGAAGCCATTATTGGTGTCATTGATACGAAATGGACAACTGATTTCTGTTCTTATTTGTATTGTTCTTATGTATGATCTGGCCAGTCGGCCTACATAGCTTCTTTAATTGGCTGAAAATTTCTGAGTAAAATTGGTTTTGTTACTGTTCCTGGTTAAATATGTAAATCTTGCATATTGAACTAATTCACGTACAACTTGGATCTTAGGAGGTCATGAACAACTTGGATTTGTTTTTCGTTTTTCTGCCAAAGATTTGGCCAGAACTAGAAATGGAACTCTTCAACCAGGATCCATGTAAAACTCACAATGTAAAGTACCTGAAGTTCAGCAATTTGCATATGAGAATGAAATGTGATATTAGCGGAGTGGCGAAGTTATTAAAGAGCTTTCATTATTTAGGCATTCTTAGCTCTGACAGGACATGGACTAAGGTATTTAACCAAATACTCAAATACTGATTTCCTTACATCTTATAAAGTGGTACATTAATGTATGATTCGTCTCATTGATTTCGCTAATGAGTGTTGACAGAAACAAATGGAGTTATTGACTAAAGACGGCTGTTCACCTGTTCGGTCGAAGTGGCAAAAGAAGTGCTTACAGAAGGCTCTATTAGTTGCAGACATGACAAAAGGACAACCGCGAAAGAACAACCGTAGTCCTCTGGTCAGCTTAACCTTTAGCTTTTAGCAGCTGAATCCATCATTTACTATCACTTTTTTCTTACCTTGACTTTGTTTTCATTTATTAATAAAATGGCGCGGACTTTAGAAAAAAGCAATTATTGGTAAATGATGATGGTTTGGACTTTGTTCAGGACGCTGACGTGAGAAGACAACATAATTTGTCAGCCACAGCAAAGGTACAGGCCTACGTCCCTAATTCACGTTGGTCTAACAAAGGACACTGATGAAAGATGGTGCAATGAAGAGGACGAGGAGTGTGAAGCAGACCCAAAAGAAGAAGAGAAGAAAGAAAAGGAAAAAAGCAAACATAAACTGCAATTATTTAGAGCAGCTGCCCACCCACCTTGTGTACCCTGAAGTGTACCACCTGTGTTCATGATTTTCAGAGGGCTTTACCTACCATTTTAATGCATATGCCAATGCATTGGAATGCTTCAGCAAGCTTGAGGGTCTACTAAGTACTTCTTCGTTTAAGTTCATCAAGACAGAAACTCAGTAGCCTGCAAGGCTTCCTTGTAGCTCAGCTGGCAATATTATTTTATGAAGTTCTCAAGAGTTTCATGAAATTTTTTCCTCCTTTGTTTTCTTGCCCTGCAGTATAACTGGAACCATAAAGTGCAAGCTTCTTGAAACTTTTTCGTGAAATCGGCACTAGCTGATCATAAAGCCGGCAAACACAGTGCTCCACCAGAAGAACTACTCTGATCACACTCTGGTTGAAAATCATAATCACACTTAAACTAAACAAATTAATGCCGAGTCCATGAATACTATTTTGGGGTTTACTGAGTTTAAGAGCTTGTACCCAAGCAGTATACATTTAGAAAAAATGACTACCACAGGGGATGCAGTTAGCATCAGTACTCTATCAGAAATATTACTGTCACATCCTTTCTTTTCTCAACATGAAAGACGCAGTGCAAACTTGTATTTTTACTAAAAGTTGGAGACAACCATGGCATTCCATTACTAGTCTATGTGCTCTTCCAAGTGATGGTCAAACGATTTATCGAATTTGTTGACAGATCGGAGATCTTTATCCCTGCACTGGTATTCACAAAATCAGTCTTCGTGGTTTGCATCAATATGAAATTACACCTGACCGGCCAAGTCGATAAATGGATCAAGAGCTTCATCTTAAACTAGCACACCTACTTTATTACTTGGCTAATTTTAAAAGCTGTTAGCAGTTGATATCGTACATAGGAAAAGAGCTCCTTGGATTTACCAAATGTGGAAAACGTACTTGGTTTTATATCTTATTCCAAACCTGATACAGTATAGTAAAAAAGGTAGACCTAACCTAAAAATTCCAAAAAGGTAATTAGTAAACTACTTCTATTATTCATAGTTTCCTTCTACTACTGTACTACTTATCATGGACTGGCTTTCCTAACAGTACTCAACCACGTTAAATAGAACTTGGGTGCTTCCATGTACGACTGAAAGTTATCATACTGAGCCAACAAGGAAAAAGAGAGAAGATTTTATACTTGAGAAGAGGTGAACAGAGTTGAATTCATTTGATCCAGTAAATATGAGAGGAACTGGTGATGCAGATAGGATAAGTACTTTACCAGAAGAATTACTTGGTCACATCCTTTCTTTTCTTGACATGAAATATGTAGTGAAAACATGTATTTTTTCCAAAAGTTGGAGACACCGATGGCGTTTCGTTACCAGTCTAAACTTTGATTTTTATCTCTGGCAAGGTCCATTTCTATATTTAAGCGATGAAAAAGCTAGAAGATTCGTGAAATTTGTGGATGAAGTTTTTTGTCTCCATGAAGCCTATGGTATAAAAAAGTTTAGTCTTCGTGATTGGGTGTATTTTAATAATCATTCATTTTCCCAATCTAATAAATGGATCAAGTATGCATTATCACGGCATGTTCAAGAGCTTCATCTTCAAGAGATACAGCTAGAGCTTACTTCATTGGTTGGTCAAGTTAAGACTTTGAAACTGTTAAAAGTTCACTTTTGCAAATATATCAATCACATGGATAAAGAGTTCCTCTTGGATTTGCCAGTTGTGGAAAACTTTGTTTTACAAGACTGCTCTTGTAATGATACTCTTACTATAAACGCCCCTCGAATGAAGTACTTTTCCGTAAAATTTACTCGTAATGCAGTAATCAAGATATGTGCCCCGTATCTCATATCACTCAAGCTCGAAGGAGAAGTGCGTGTGGTCTCTTTTGTGGACAATTTTTCTTCGCTGGTTACGGCAGAAATTATAACTGATTCAGTACAATGCCAAGATAAAATCACAATAAGAATAAAGGAAGTAGTGAGTTTGCAAAAGATTCTTAAAAGAATTTCAGTTTGTAATGCGGAGTCGTTGACACTATCTACACGATATTTTCAGGTATGCTTCGGGTCTATACTTCAATTACATTCTACATGTTAAATGCATATAACAAACGTCAATTGGTTATTTGTTTATTTGTTATCGACATTCTATTTCACTTCAAAACATTGTAAAGAGTGGTACTCAATTTGACTATCCTAATCTCTCTTTTTCTTTTTCTTTTCCTCTGGCCATAGATTTGGCCAGAACTGATGGAAAGTTGTTGGAACCTGGATCCAATAGAATTCCACAATGTAAAGTGCTTGAAGTTGACCGATTGGCAAACAGAATTGAAAGGTGATATCAGCACAATAGCTATGTTGTTAGAGAGCTTTCGTAATCTAGAAACTCTTGCCTTTGACAAGACATGGACTAAGGTATTTAACCAAACATTCTCATAAAATATATATATCAAGAAACCATCGTTCGCATCAATGATTTCACTGCTGATTGTTGACAGGAACAAGTAAAATTATTGAGTGAAGGTCGAAGTACTACTGTTCTGTCGAAATCGTAGCAGCCCTTGCAGAAGGCTCTATTAGATGCAAAGATGGCTGAAAGCGCAATCCCAAAGGATATCCGTCCCAGGATTGGCTTAGAGCAAGTCCAATGGGATGCCATATGGGCTGCTAATAAATGTCATATAGTACCCCAAAATCCAAATTGGGCTGGGAGAAAAGTCTTAAATTTGGCTGGTGTGAAATAACGATTCCATTTTGTTTTATTATATGTTCTATACTTGTATAGTGTCAGAATTTGCACTTATTTGGAATTGTCCTTTACATATATTTAGTATAATGGTGGAGGTTTTAGCCCTTAACCGTGCATTAGAAAAAAACCATTACTGATGGTTGATCGATGATGGTATTCACTTAGTCCAGGAAGTCCAAAGATATAAGTCTACATGGCTTCTTGCATTGTCTTTAGAGGCAGGGGCGGCTCTGAGGGTAGCCGAGAGAGGTGGGCAGCTGGGGCCTCAATTTTTTTGTTCATACCTAAGGCATTGAATTCAGTGACAATTATTACTACACGTTTTGTGTTTTCTCACTGCCTACTAAGAAAACCACCAGTTTGCTTACAAGACAGGAAGCGTATTGCACAAAGGCACTTTCTTCTTCTCCAACATATCAATTCAACTCATTTTAATCAACTCTCTATATGGGTTTTTTGTTAGATCTCAAAGGTAGGAGGCCTCACATTAAGTGCTTGGCTAGGGCCCTTAATAACTCAGGGTCGCCCCTCAAGATAGATCACACTATCACAGCTAGAGAAGGAAAACTTAAAAGGATATGGATTTGACATAACAGAAAAGTAATATAAAAACAGTGGCCTCTGTAATTCAGAAATGTCCTGTATTATTACACTTTTACACAAACGGAAAAGAACACAGAGAGGGTCAGAGGGGTGCACAAGATCACAAGTTTTTCATGTAAGTCAGCAAAATAAAAAAAGAATTATTCATAAGAAAACAATTTCTTCTCTTCCCTTGCACATCTAGGGCGGAGGGCCTGTTAAATTTAAGTCAACAAAAAAAAAATTGTTAGCTAGCGTGTTTGTAGATAACATTACAAGAACATATTAGGGTGTGTTTGTTATGATGGAAACACCCATTTTATTTCCTTTCCTTTCCATGAGTTAAAATTTAACAAACACACCCTTAATTTCCACAAAAAAGCATCCGCATTACATTTAAAAAGAACAAAAGTCTGTAGTGCATGCAAGTACCTGGTTAAGAAAATAATAATAATAAAGACAGATTAATAGAAAGCGGGAAAAACTTGAATTAAGGTGGTTGTTCTTGTTGGTGTAGAAAGACGAAGACCAGCAGCAGCAGCTATGATCTGAGGTTCTTCAAAGGACCGCTAGATGGAAACATTTGGAATGTGAGAAATATTGTGCCAATCCTCGCCCTTCCCCTTCTCATATTGTCTATGTAGATCAGGATGACAGCTTTGGACTTCAAGAATTTGAAGAGCCAGCATTCTTTCTGGCAACAATCTTAGATTCTTGCAGTATGAAATTTCCAGACTCTGAAGTGTGGTGATGTGCCCTATCCCACTTGGCAAAGAAGTTAATTTGGGCAAAGATGATATTCGTAGGCTCTGAAGCACAGTGAGGTGTTAGAAGGCTTCTGCTGGCAATTCCATCTTTGGACATCCACCAATAACTATCTTCTCCAAGGATGACAAAAGTCGCAGGTTCTTGGGCAGAGAAATTAGGTTACCACACGAATGTAATGTCAAATATAAAAGAGAGCTCTTCAAACCATCGACTCCTATTTCTGGCAAGAACTTTAAACCTCCGCAATCTTCAACTCTCAAGTGTATAAGAGAAGTAAGCCTTTGGAGTCCTGGAAGGACAATCAGCTTCGGACAATAACCAATAACCAAAACTTTTAGCATTGTGCAATTTTCCATCACCATAGGTAAAGTCTCAAGGCTGGGGCAATACCATAGTATGAAATGTTCCAAAGCAGTGAAGGGTGTGATCATCCCCCTCTGGAAAAGATACCACCTTATCAAATAAATTCATTTCGAGGGGAGAAAGACAAGAAGGGAGACGTGTTAGTCATCTTAGAATCACATTGTTGCATCCAGTGAGACTAATATTTTTCACAGAAGGTGGGAATGGAAAAGTCGTCAACTTTTGCAGTAAAAAATGCTCAGCTCTCTAAGGCAAGGGAACACTTCTGTTCCTTCCTCTCTAGGTTAAAACCATTCTACCAAATTGCTCATGCTCCACATCTGGAGCTGTTCAAGTGAAGGGAATCCTCTGACACTTCCTTTACCGTAAAACTCATCGCCAATGCATTTCACAGAGTCACTTCCATTTATGTAAAGATCTTTAAGGAGTAGTTGGCCCAGTGAGGGAAGATATTCACATCTCTTACAATCGAAAGTTTGATCTGGATTAAATTAGGGAGAAACGCTGTCCAACTTGGAAAGGCCAGTCCCTTGTACCTACCCTTCTATGGAGTATGGACAACCTATCTAAACTTGGAAAAGGTTCAAGTCCTTCTAACACCCCCTCATTGTTCTTTTCTTGCATCTCACCATTACCATCACCAGCTGACCAGGACAACACTAATGAGCAAAGATTTCGCTTTCCTATCAGATTAGCATCTTTAGCATCCTCTGCATTTCTCACATGCTGAAGCCCTTTTATTTCTAGATCTCCTCTAACATGGTTTAATCCTTGCAGTTGTTTGATATACCATCCGCTCTCTGGCGCCACAATGAAGAAGCTCAATGTTCGGAGGCATATTAGTTGTCCCATTCCAGTTGGCATTTGAGTTAAGTTGTAACATGCCCATATATCCAGGTGTCTGAGGCTGTTCAGTATTTTCATGTATTTGGGCAACATCTGAAGCTGATAACATTGTCTTAGCTTCAACGTCTGCAAATTTCTCTGGCTACAAATGGGCTCAGGCAAGAATTTAATGTCAGTGCTAGAGAAGTTGAGATACCTCAAATGTTTCATACTTCCTATTGAATCTGACAAGTTGGTAATTTTAGTTCCACTCAAATCTAATGCTCGTAAGTCGTAAGAGATTGAGATTAATAAATTTTATTTGAGGAGGTTCAGTATAAGGATAGGCAGCCACTAAGGTACGCAACAAGGGGCAGAATGCAGATAGAGTCTCAAGAAACATTTTGTGGAGTTGAAGACTCTAAACTGTACATTAAATGCCGGACGCTTTTAGGGGTCGTACCGACCTTACCAATCTTTACAACACGGCAGTCATTCTCTGTAACAGAAGATGCAAGATCTTGCATGATGTCGTGCATACTACACGTTATATTTCCATTTATATCATCTACCCCTATGTCAAGAAAAAAGGACCTCCGAAGTAATTCATCCATGATCTCCTCACCAATATCTTCAAACTCCATTGTTCCAACGGATTGGATAAGACCATTTGCTCCATAACTGGAACAACTTTTCTGCCTCCATATTAAAAATTTTACGAAATATGGAGCGATAAGCAAAACATTGCCTCAAACGTGAGGGCAAATGGTTATAGCTCAATCTCAAGGCAGGCAAAATGGCACCGTCTTTGCCTAGCTCCCAAATTTCACTGTTCCTCACAGATTCCCACTGATTCTCTCTTTTGTAGTGCAATAAGGCTCCTATAGACTTCTCAGCTAGAGGCACACCTCCACATTTTTCACAATTTCTTTTCCAATCTTTACCAAATTTTCTTTCTTTTCGTTCTCCACGGTGAAAGCAAATCCCTTAAACAAAGACCAGCACACTTCCTCTGATAGGGTGTTAACTTGTATTCAGCATGTGCCCCACAATTAATGCCACACCTACTTGACGAGTGGTTACAATGATTGAACTTCCTCTGCCTCCACACTTCAGTAGATATTTCACTTTGTCCCACTTCTCTTGATCTTCATTCCAAATGTCATCCAGTACGAGTAAAAACTTCTTCAATTCCCACTCAACAAATCTTTGAGTTGGCCTTGCATAGAATCCAGATCTACAAGATCACACGGTTTTCTTAATATAGATTCTATCATCATTCGCGTAAGCCGTTTGACACCAAAATCTTCAGAAACAGAAACCCAAAATCTGGTGTCAAATTGCTTAGCTACCATCTCATTGTTATATACTAGCTGAACAAGAGTAGTTTTTCCAATGCCACCAATGCCAAGTATAAGATATATGGAAAGCTCTTTTTGAGCACCCACATTGCTCAACAAAGAGTTTATAATACTCTCTTTCTCACCATCTCTCCCATAAACTTGTGGTTCAGCTAAACTGGAGCTAGTTTCACGGTCACGAACCATTTCTTCAACTCCACTTTCCACAGCACGTGTTTCCAAATGAAACTTGGTTCTTTCAACAGCAATGTCATCAAACTTCTCTCTAATATCTTTGATTCTTTTGCCCATCTTATGACGAAACAACATTTATTTGAAATTAAAGCAAGTTGAGATAGAATCACTTACTTGTTTGGCGCAACTCCTTTGACCGATATCCAACTCTATTCGTAGAGCTGCAGTTGCACATTCGTCCAAGATGTCATCTGCATCGAAAGCGGCATATCCTTGAGCTTACTTAGCCAATCTCATCAATCACTAGTTGGCTTATCCTTGATTTGCTTCACCTCTGCATCCGCAAGGAAACCTTGTATGGTCCTAAAGGTGCCCAAAAGTTTCTCCAAGTCCTTATTTACGCCCCGCAGCAGATGAAACTCCTTTTGGATTAGAGAACTGAGATTGTCAAAAACTAGTCCAAGCAATGGAGACACACAACTACTTGAAGAATCATATCAGCCATCTTTCTTGTTTAGTTATCTGAGTTATGGTAGCTTATGAATTTGGAAGAAAATATAAAGAAAGACTCACTTAATGCAGGTAGAGATATAGTATTCAATGGCTTTTTAACTCCAATGGTTGCGAATTTCGAATTGCTTGGTAGAAGGCACTTCAAATTTCAATGAACAAAGCAAAGGGACATGCTCTCGATTTCCTAGTGATGGAAGTTATTCCTAGACGATAACTACACAACAATAAGTGAATAAAGAGCAGATTCTCTATTCGTATTCTGCCTTGTAAGAAGTAAAAATGAAGAAAGGGCAATTAGGTTTTCTCCTACTGAAATGATGAATTAAAACAATAAGACAAATCCAAATGAAATACGAAAAGATTTAAAATGCAGGCATGATTTGACCATATACTGCGCACATTTCTCCTAACCAACGATTTGAGGTGAACGAATTCCAGGTAAGTCTAATTTGAGGTGAACGAATTCCAGGTAGTCTGTTGGTCTCAAACCTCATTCTAATGAACCTTTTTCTTTATGAAGCTTATGTAGCACTCTACGCCAATTCCTGAATTGATTAGGATTTTGTAAACATTCAGAAAACAACAGATCCTTCAAATAATTTATTTATTAATACTTTGATTGCAAAGATAATGGTTTTTCTTTTTCCTCTTTTTAGCACAAAGATAAATAAAAATTTAGTTGAAACTCTGGAGAACAATCATTATTTAGTTGAAAGAATATTGGGCGAGATGGGCCATAAACAATAAAGCAAGAGATGGAATTAATTAGGAAACATCATTAACTTCTGCATAACACATCCTAGATGCTCTTAAAATTCAAGTCTAACACGTACTCGCAAATGCAAGGATTAATAACACAAACCAAGTTCAACTTTAGTACCCTAGTACTCAGGGCAAAAGTTGCAAGCCTTCCATAGGCAACCTATACAGCTAGAACTGAAAACATTTCACCGCTTCTCATTCTCTCTTTCACCCTTTCACCGCTGCTGGTTCTCTCTGCGCCTCACATATCGAGTTCTGTCATTGTACCTGGGCCTGTCTTGTGCTCTCTGGGGCACAGGTTCCACTCGCCTCTGTCTTTCGGGTGATCTTTGAACTATCTCTCCATTGACATACAACTCAGCTGTAAACCAAGATGATCAGAGTTTCAGGTCTTAAAATGTGTCTTGAATCATCAAGACATACAATGGACACATTATAAAATCAATAAAGAAAAGAATCACATTTTTAACAATTTCAATACAAAAAGAAAAGAAAGCAAGCATGTTTATACATCAAATTTAAATAATAAATATAATGGTACCAAGTACTACAAAACATAAAGAAATAAGGATTTTACCCAAGACCATCATATCATGTGAAAATATGCTGACTATAAACTTGGGTAACACGCAAGAATTTTCCATGATTGTTAATTAGGCAGAAAAGTTTGACCAACTGATGCAGTTTAGTCACATTCTGGACCCAGAATTCATGATGGAGACAAGGACCAAACCACGAAAAATGAATGCTCCATATCAACTAATCCTCAACGTTAGATGTAAGGTTCCCATAGCAACAAGGTTTGCGGAGGTTCCTAGTTGGAATCGCAGAATCAAGGATCTTAAGCAGTTGTGCCACCTTGCGTAGTTAGACATGCCTTCAAAGGCAGTGCGAAAAAGAGTATACTCATTATGAACCTAAAGCTCTACTTTACTTCAGATCGTTCAATTTTTTTTTCAGCTAAATTCAGGTGTTGATATGGTCATAACTTAAATGCATTAAGTCAATAAAACATGAGGGAAAAAAACACATGTTCCATCCCCACTGATCTTCAACACCACAGTAAAAGTTGCTAAGATTAGTTGGGAGAGGCACTTGATGTCAATCCATTAGCATTCAAAGCTAGACAACTGCCTTTGAAGGCTGTTCTGCTTTGCCAAGATGGACTGAGAATTCAAAATAAACTTTATAACAAAAACTACTAAAAGCAAACTACATGTATTCTTTGTCATGTTAAGCGATCCACAGCTCCATCAAGTATGAGAAGCTCAGACTAGTTGAGTAAGAAGTTTGATTTAAGTCCATTAGCATTTAAAGCAGGACACTGCCTTGACAGGCTTCCACTGCCTTGCCAAGATGGACTAATCATACCCAGAGCACTCTATCATGTGCATTGTATAGCGGTAAAGATTATTGTTCGTGATAAAAACATTTTTAGTTGTCTGTCCTGTATTTTAGATAAAGCAGTTCAAGTCAATGAGTACCTAGTCATATTAGAATGAGGGAAGGAGTCCTTGAGGCACTACCACACTAGTCATGAAAAGATAACTAATTCACAAAGAAAGGAGAGATGAACAAGAAAAGGAAACACACCCAACAAGTGATCAGCAGATAACTAAATACATACCTCCATAGTCCTTATTTTCAGCATCCACGTATGAATCAGGAAGCACGAAAAGAACACCTGGCAGGCCTGTAAAGAAAACTATAAGCATCTACAGCAGAAAGCCTTCCAACAGTTCAACAATAAAAACACCAACCTTCAAGCTTATTTGAAGTCTCTTCGTCAATTTCACAGCCAAAACCAAAGTACCTCTCACATGAAACATTGTAAATTTTTTTCTTGGCCTCTTCCACACTGAAGCAAAAACACACACACACACAATTTCAGAATTTAACTGGCAAAAAATAAAACATGACAGTGTGTAGACTGTATATATGCAATATAAAAAATACAATTTCCACGAACTGAATGCTGCGCAATTGTTTTTTTAATTTTTTTTAGTATATACCCTGACAAGCAAATGGATTACCATTTTAATACTGACAAAAGGGCCCAAACACACAAATGTTTTTCTCAATAAAATGCCTATACATTCTCAGAATGTGTTACAAAGGTAGATAACCCCACAACATACCCTATATCCCTACAAAAAGTTAAATGAACCTACTTTAACATTTCTTATACATTATTTACTCACTAAACAAAAGGAATGTTAAATTATCCTAACAATATAATGACAAAGAGTTATAAACCTACAAAACAAGCCAAATCAAACAATACCCAACATACCAAAACCAAAAAAAAAAAAAAAATCAGTCTTTATAATACCTTCCAAGAACTCTAGCAAGTGTTTCAACATAACAATCAATCATCTGTTGTTTATTAGCACCCTCACCACCTGGTTTATCCATAACAATAAGCCAATGCTCATAATCACAACCAGGAAACAACGGTGCCATTTCAGTCGGTGGCCTATCACTAAAATTGGACCCAGAGTTCAAAGGCGAGTATGATGAGTCACCACCTGATCGGTGAACTCGGTTACGTATCTGAGTGTTAAAACGAGTGGTAATCGATGGGTTTAAGACACGGAGTGAGTGTGAAAGAAGAAGTGAAGGTTTTCTTTGGTTCCAAATGAGGGGTTTTGAGATTGATGATGTGGAGAGGAAACGGGTGGTGAGGAAACGGGTTGTGGGTTTGGCTAGAATGGTTCGGGCGAGTATTGTTGTTGCCATTGTTGTTGGTGATGGAGAAATGAGGATTGGGGTGATTTTGGATTAGGGTTAGGGTTTAAGAAATAAGAAGTGAAGAGTGAGAAATGAAAAAGGTTAATATGCCACGATATTTCGAGATTGTTGATATATATCGGTATTGGATAAGGATGAAATGTTGATGATATCTTGAATTTTGGATGACGTGTCAAATTAAGGAGTGAAGGTGCATTTTGCAATTTGCACAAGCAGAAACGGATCAACATTTCTAGTTCCAAATAACAAAACAGTCAGTACAGAGTTACAATTTGTGATAAAAGCCTCCTTGAATGAATGTACTACGTACTCACGTCCAAAATGCACTATCAAAGGCAAGAATAACCAACACAAACCAAGTTATACGCTAAGAAAATACTAGGAAAATAGTTCCAACTCCTTCCATGTTCCATCGACAAACTATACAGCAAGAACTGAAAATGCTTCACCGCTGCTGCTGGTTCTCTCTGCGCCTCACATAGCGAGTTCTGTCATTGTATCTGGGTCTGTCAGTTCTATTCGAAGGCACAGGCTCCACCCGCCTTTGTCTCTCGGG
The DNA here is from genome assembly GCF_015680905.1 of Coptis chinensis. NCBI lineage: Eukaryota > Viridiplantae > Streptophyta > Magnoliopsida > Ranunculales > Ranunculaceae > Coptis > Coptis chinensis. The sequence goes on from NC_141459.1 coordinate 98,000,282, forward strand.
TGATCTTTGCACAATTTCTCCATTGACATACAATTCAGCTGTAGAATATGGAGAAACCTTTTAGATCCAGAATGGTAAATGTTGCAAGTCTTAAAATGCATTTGAATCATCATTATAGAATGGGAACGTCAGAAACAAAATATCAGAGAAAAGATCATAATTTCTGCAGTTTCAAATCATACAGAACTGCCAGAAACACAGTTTTTAAAGCACGCCATAAGAGTAAATATGACATCAAATTTGAGAAATAGCGCAACAAGGATTGTAGCCAAAAGTCTAACACCCACTGGAAATTATGCTGACTAAAACATCTGGAAAACATGCAACAATTTCAAAAACCAACATATGCTGTATTATTAGACGGCTGAAATTGAGACATGTTGTAAAAGTTATGATTATATGATGCAATGTTACACAGTATATTATAGATCCACGGTTTATCACGGACTGGGAGGATGCTCCACTCTCCAGTCTCCACCAAATCCTCAATGAGTAGAACTAGCTGTGAACTGTTAGAAGAAGAGTTCAGAGGTAGATCTCAGTTTCACTTGAAAAGGTCACAGGGTCAGAAGTGTATAAGAGCCATTCTAGTATCGTTCACCAGTGCTATATCCTTTAAGCTGGAATGATTGTTTTTTTAATTTATACCTCTACTATAATCAGTAATAAGTATACATCTATACATACTTGTTAGCTTTAATAGAAGACAAGTATATGTTAGTTTCTCAGTAATAACTAGTCCTCAATATTAGATGAAAGGTTCCCCTAGACTCCCAGTTGGAATTGCAGTAATTAAGGATCTGAAGCAGTTGCACCACCTTGTGTAGCAAGACACTGCCTCCAATGGCTGCCCCACTTTTCCAAGATGGATCAAAGGATATACTAGTAATAACTTACTCCTCTAATTTAATTCAGATTGTTCATATCTTTATCAGCTAAAATCAGGTGCTGACATGGACATAATTTAAATGATATAAGTCAGTAAAGCATGAGGGAAAAGATAATGTTCCATCCCCACTGAGTAAAAGTAGCTGAGAACAGTTACGACAGGTGCTTGATGTTAGTCCATTAGCATTCAAAGCTAGACAACGGCTGTTCTGCTTTACCAACATGGGCTGCCACTTCAGTTTGAATTTCAAACTTAAAATAAACTCCATATCTCCTTAGATATGAAAAATGATCCAGAGCTCCATCAATAATGAAACACTTTGAATAGTTAAGTAAGAAGTTTAATATAAGCTTATAAGAATTCAAAGCAAGAAAACACTTCAAAGGCTTCCGCTGCATTGCCAGAATGGAGTGATCGCCCCCTGAGCACCCTATTATGACTTTCGGGATCTTATGCCCATAATAGTCATTTTTTGCGAGCCAAAATGATTTTTATCTTTTCAGTAAAATGGCGTAGTACACGATTACCAAACGAAACTAAAAAGACGGCACAAGGTACTCCTGAGACACTACAAAATAGAACCTGAGGTACAAGCAACATAAATCTCCCTAAAAAAGAAAAAAAAATGAAACATTTCTATAAGAAAATTTAAAATAGTTTCATATTAAAGACATTCGACGGCCCTTATGCTCAGCACCGTAGGATCACATCATATTGCATCATCATACGATTTTGCATCATGTTACATTGTTATGTTCTAGTATAAAATAGCATATCCTAAATTACAAATCAACAGCGCAAATTGCCAAACCAAATCAAGTGAGTAACAAAGCTAACAAGTGCCCCTAGGATTTTATAACTACCAAGAACATGTGATATCAAGGGACAAGCTACTACTAAAGATAGATGTTACAACCTAAACCACTCTACTCTGTGCAAATTTCAACCATAAAGAATCAGATGCATAGAGAAGTTCCGAAATAGTTATTTGCATGCTGAAAACTTCGCCGAGAACATTTAGAAGAGGAATTCAAAGCTAGATCTAAGTTTCACGAACCCGGAGAACAAGTGCTGCAGTGGGTGTCCTGAAGGAGACAGAATTAGATGCGTCTGCAAGACGCTCTAACATTGTTCACATGAACGTCATATCCTTTAAGCTGGAATTGTTTTTAATTTTATTTGTAACCCTTCTACTAGAAGTTAGTATACATCAATATATAGTTGTTAGATCATATAAACAAACTAGAAGTCATATCATTGTTAACTGCTCTCATGTGTTCTCTTGTGTGATTATCTTTTCAAGCTCTTTCATCTCTATTTTAACAAATCACTTCTGTTTTCAACTTTTATATAGAGAAAAAATAGGTGAGACATTCGAATTTAATATATAGTAAAAAAAACCATGAAACGAAATTAGAAAGGTTAACATATGTTGTAGTGTCAACACTAAATTAGGTATAAAGTTGAAGGTTTGCAGACTACAATTTTTTATAGCCCGAAATTCATATAGTACAGCTTATCGGTTTTATTTTTCTCAACACAAAAATGAAAATCTTAATTTCCCACTAATTTATTGGATGAAGAGGTTCCTCATTATAGGTTCCCAGTTTTAATCAACTCAACAGGTTCCCAGTTCTAAAACAGATGCCTAAAGCAGATGTGTGTAGCTAGACACTACTTTCAAAGGTCTCCCCACTTTTCCAAGATGAACAAAGATACTACTCATGAGCTTGATGTTTTACTTCAATCCAATAATTTAAACATTACAAATTCAAGTTTATTTATTTCTTTTATGAGACATAATAAGAATTGATATGGTCATACAAAAGAGGACTTAGTTAGGAAAGTAGTAGGGTAAATATAAATGTTCCACCTCCACTGATCGTCAACTCCACTTGGTAAAAGTAGCTGAGAACAGTTAACTGAGGAGTTTGATATTAGTCCATTAGCATTCAAAGCTAGGCAACTGCCTTTGAAGGCTGCTCTGCTTTGCCAAGATGGACTGCCACTTCAGTTTAAATTTCATAACAGAATTAAACTAGATATCTAGTTATCTACCTAGTTATGTGATCCACAGCTCCATCAAATATGGGAAGCTAAGCAAGAAGTTTGATACATGTCCATTAGCAATTTAGCATTCAATGCAGTAAAATGCTTCAAAGGCTTCCGCTGCTTTGTCAAGATGGAGTGATTCGCCCCGAGCACCCTATGACTCTATGCATCATATTCCCACAAAATTCATTGTTTGTCATTCAAAACAATTTTTTTTTTCAGCACAACGGTGAGGTCAATGATTACCTACTTGAATCAAAATGAGGGCACAAGGTGCTCCTGAGATACATAATAGTTCCTGAGGTACAAGCAACATATTCACAAATAATTATAATAATAAAATGAAAAAAATTCTATAGGAAAGTTAAAAATGGTTGAACATTAAAGACATTCAACACCATTACTTAAATAAGGATGTGATGACGCCATATTGCGTAACCAAACAATTTTCTTGATCTCACAGTGTTATGTACTAATATTTTTTTAAAAAATATTCATTGGCGCAAAGTACCAACCCAAATCAAGCAAGTAACAAACGTACATTTTATAACTACCAGGAACATGTGCTATCAGGGGCCACGCAATACGTACAATTTTATAGACGTTACACTCACATTCAAAAACAAGACAAACTACTCCCATATAAGCAAATTTCATCAATAATAAATGAGGTGCTTAGACAAGTTCCATATAATTCCGAAAGCTATAGGCACCAAGTACTAGATACTTTTCAAACTTGAGTTTCCCAGTAACAAAATGAAAATACATGCAGGAACATATGCCAATCACCTACCCTCATGGTACACAACAATCTGCTTACTTCTGCCAACGGCACATTGTACATGCTTTCAAAATTAAAATAGATGCAATAAAATATGCTTCTTACTTGACTGTTTGGGTAAGAATCTACCCAGACACACTATTGAATCTGCAAGAGAGGATGTTGTGAAAAGAGTGAGACTGTGCCTTTAATGATTGCCTACGTATCCAGAATATGTTCTTGGAATCAAGTCTCCAAAACGTAGTTCTTTGAAAAAGAGAAGTGGTATTTATAGATGTAGAAAATAAGAGTTCTTGGTGCACAAGGACTCTTACTGGATAAGACTGGCCCATTGAACATGTGACTGGTCCATATGGTCACTGAACTTGTAAGCCGTCCAGGTAACCACTTGAAAACGTGAGCCATCCAAGTAGCCAACTGAGCCGTCCAGGTGGCCAACTGAGCCTGTGAGCCATCTAGGTGACCAATACTAACTAGTTAAAGTTGTGATTACAATCAGTACGTCACCGGGATTGGGCACTTAAACATGTGATCAAGACTAACGAGCTGAATTGGTGACACGCATGGACTTATAATTAAGACTACATTAAGACTATGTCCCCCATGACATCCGTTAGCCGGGGTACGAATGTGGAGGTACATACACTTGACAATATAAAACCCGGCTAAGGGGGAAAAGGCAAAACAGTGACAGGTGAATTTTAAACAGAGTCCACCAGTGGTCCAAGAACTTTTAAATGCATTTCCTGTCTAGATTGCCTTAATAAGCCCACAATGAATGTTATCCACCAAAAACGTCTATTGTGGGCTACATCGCCTAATTGTTTTACAGAGAATATTAAGAGTATAACAATTGGTTCGGAAGAACTGTTGCCTAAGGTTCCCAGGATATCCTACGTAAGTAAACCATGAATCATAAAACCCCTGGAAGCGCAACTAGAATAGGTCTTAGTCATCAAAACAACTAGCATTCACAAATAAGAGCAAAATGAAAAAGGAATGGAATCACATTCGAAAACCGATATCAAAACATAATTATAAACAAAATACATCTTTAGGTATCAAAAAAGTAAATGAGAATAAAAGATTACCTCCGTAATCCTTATTTTCAGTGTCAACATATGAATCTGGGAGCACAAACAGAACATCTGGCAAACCTGTAGAATAAGAGTGAGTGTCTATAGCAGGACTTCAATAACAGTTCAACAACTAAACACTTGAATTAAGAAGATACCAACCTTCAAGCTTATGTGATGTCTCTTCGTCAATTTCACATCCAAAGCCAAAGTACCTCTCACAAGAAACATTGTAAATTTTTCTCTTTGCTTCTTCTACACTGAAACAGAAAAAGAAATGTCAGGATCTAAATGGTACAAATGAAACATAAGAAACGGTGGAAATCGTATGACAATGATTATGGAATAAATCGGAATGAAATAACTTGATGCTTTTAGCATGCAAATAAAATGTAAACTCGAATTCTGGGCAATTGTTATAGAAAGTGTAGTCCCCCATTTGGATCCCATATAGAACTACTAAGCATAACAACTAAACAAAGTAACTACTGAATGACCAATCCAACTAAATCCATAGTTACAAAAACCAAATATGAATTCCTGTCTAGAAAAAAGTAACACAACTTGTCTCATTATCATAATAAACCCTCGTTCAATTCCAAATACAATTCCCCAAGGATCAAACAGATAGATAACCAATGAAAAAGCAATTGTACATTTGACGTTTCTTAAGAAAATATAATGGACCCCCAAGAGAACTACTTTACCATCCAAAAGGAATTGAGTACATAAAAGGAACTACTAATTTGCAAAAAGACCAATCCAACTAAAAAAAACCCTTTTGTTTCCTCATTTCAATCCCAAGTACAATTCCCCAAGCATCAAACAGATATATAACAAGCTATAAATCTAAACTAAGCCAAATGAAACAACAGCCACAAACACCCCTCAAACATCACAGTATCACACTATACAACAAACAAATAATCGACAAAACAAGCCAAAATAAACAATACCCAAACTTTAAAAATTATACCTTCCAAGAACTCTAGCAAGTGTTTCAACATAACAATCAATCATCTGCTGTTTATTAGCACCCTCACCACCAGGTTTATCCATAACAATAAGCCAATGTTCATAATCACAACCCGGAAACAACGGTGCCATTTCAGTCGGTGGCCTATCACTAAAATTAGACCCAGAGTTCAAAGGTGAGTATGATGAGTCACCACCTGGTCGGTGAACTCGGTTACGTGTCTGACAAGTCATTAAAGGACTCAAAACTCGTGCATGGGAAAGAAATGAGGGTTGTCTTCGAAGTGAAGAAGTTGTTGGGGGTTTTGAGATTGAAAGGGAGGAGACAAAACGAGTGGGAAGAAAGCGTGTGGGTTTGGAGAGAAGGTTTCGCGCAAAGGTGGTGGCTGCCATCAGTGGCGGAGCCAGGAATGTAAGTGAGAGTGAGCCACTCATAAACCAAGCATAAAAAAAATAACCACACTAATTTTTTTTTAACTAAAAATTCAAACCCGATCACAAAACAAGTATATTTCGAACATAAAAAAATCATATAAAATAATTGCAATAAATGTAATATAAAAAAATTTAAAAAAAATAAAAAAAATAATTCAATCTAAACAAATACTTATTCATAGGTTCTTCATCTTTTGGGCGTTGCGAGATCAACTTTCAATGCTTTCAAAAAACTTTTTTTCAATGTATGTTATTAAACAATCATTCAACCATTCATCCGTCATCCGATTAAGAGACGATTCATGATATTCATAGCTGCCCTATTGTTCTTAACAAGTAAAATCGCCAACTTAATCAACAAATACACAAGTGGGTGTATCTTTCTTTGTCTCAACCATTATTTTTTGGCTAATCTCGATTTTCTTTACCAAACTTTATCTAACGCATCATCAATATATAATTCTCAAGGTTTTCCATCCGATCTATCTCAAAAAATCATCGGGATAAAATCGAAGCAAAATGGATCAATTTTTGCTTATCGAAAGCGTTGACTCACAAGGATCAAGACATGCCATGCAAAGAAGTAATTACGTGTTTGCTTCATTAAACCGGGTCGTTTAACTCTTTGAAGTTGCAAATCAATCTGATTGATAGAATAATAATCCAACACGATAGTAATGTAAATTGGTGCTTCCTTCCGCTCTTCGTCGAGACCTCCCTCGAGCCACATACCTCTTTCCATATTTGGAACAACCACATCATGTTTGGCACATAGTGAAGAAACTTCAATCGGAGACTATCCCACCCATCATCTCTCATCTCTTCTCTTTGTTATTTTAACAAGAGCCATAGCATTGACAATGTCTTGGTCTTCCACAAAAGCCTTTGACAAATCATTGCTAATTCCTAATATCGCTTTCATCAAATGCAAATTTAAGATAAATTCAAAAGATCCGCACTAAACTCAATAATCCGTAAGCCCTCACCTCTTTGTTCCGAAAAAACCATCTTCCGCTATATTATCAAGCACATTCTTGAACCATAACTGTTTATCATGCCAAGAAGTGTATAATAGTGTGAGCCCATCGAAAGTGTCACCCGGATCGTTTAAGACTAGTCTCTTGATTCAACCCTTTACCACTTGAAATTTCTCCGCTTTGTAAAGTCATGGCTCTAGTCTTCATTGCTTCATCGTAACATATCTCGTCCGCTTACATGATGCTCCAACAGGTTTTACCACATTAGAGAAACACTAAAAAGGTTAGCAATTGACTCATGGTTCTTTGCAACCACAAGGGCTAACCGGAAGGCGATGAAACGAAACAATGAACATAAAATCTTCACTCATTCTCTTTCATTATAAGTGTTTTTAGGCCATTCAAATCACCTTGCATATTCTTTGGCCCCATCATACCCTTGTCCACGCAAATGCTTAACCCATGCTTAGAACACAACTCATCAATTGCCTTTTTAAGTGTTCTTGCACTAGTTTCCTTAACATGCACAACTCCAAAAATCTCTCAATCCATACCTTTCTTGTCGACATAACATAAAACAAGCGCCATTTGCTCTTTAATTGATATATCACGCGTGCTTCATCGACTAAAATAGCAAACAATGAATTTCCATAATCCTTTAAAATAACATTTGTAGTTTCCACAAAGAAATTTGCATTCACAATCTCTTTTTGTATATCGGTTCAATTTTCGATTTTAGAAGCATTATCAAGAACATTCTTAATGACTTCGTTATGATCTTTCAAAAATCGTTATAAGTTCAAGAAAATTACCTTTCTTGATCGACTCCTCGATTCATCATGGCCACGGAAAGCTAAACCTTGTCTCAAAAGAAACCTAATACAATCGGTTATTGCGGTTAGATGTATTCGGTAATCCGCCGAACTTGGTCGATTGTCTCTCAAGAAATGTTTGATATCTTTGCTCTTGATTTAGCAATGCCCTTTTTACTCAGAAGCAATATTATGAGCACTATTTGGTCCTCCAACATGCTCTTTTTTAATTTGGTTTTCCTTTCCCAATTAGTAAACCCCTTTGTAAGAAAAAACATCTCCGCCTCCTTGTGCCCCGGATTTAAAGAGATAACAATAGTGACAAAACGCGGCATCTTTGTGAATACTATATTCCAACCAACTAAACTCTCCATACCACTCTTTCCAAAGTGGCGGTTCCTCTTGCCTATTGTCCTTGGAGGAAAAGTATGATTAGGGCCCTAAAGCAAATATGTTATTCTCAATCGATTCCATTTAGGATGATAATCAAAATCTTGTTCCTCAATCCGTTCTCCCGAAGACTAGACAAGTCAAGTTCTTCACGATTTCCATGTTGAACCCGCTTTGGCGTAGGTTGTTCAACACCACCATCCTCGGTTTCTTGGTGACCTCAATTTGAAGAGGATCCTACTTCAACACTAACAACATGATCACGTTACTAGTTGGTTGAGCGAAAACGACTTTTCTTTGATCAAATACTTTAGCATAGCTATTTAAACAATTAAAATAAACCACCAATCAATTTAATTGAAATTGCACAAATTAAAATAAACCACCAATAATGTTCACAAAATAAAATAATAATCACAAACATATAAAAATCTAAATAATATGGTTTAGGAATCGATTACAAAAACACCGTTTAAAAAAATTAAATAATATAAGAGTTACCTAGTTATCTCCACAAAACCGGTAGGTGTAAAGTTGTTTGTTTGGGTAGAAAAGTAGAAGACTTAAATTTTAATATATGGTAATAGAGAATGGAGGAGAAGAGAATTAGAATAGGTGAGGGAGTTTTTTTTTTTTCTATTTTTTTTTTAATAGATACAAGATGGTTTCTATTTGGGTTTATATATGGGTGGATAAATCTGAGATAAAAAGAGGAACACACGGAATACAAGTACTATTGGTTTTCTATTTGCTTTTTAGTACTATTTGCTTTAACCAAATTTAACCGAATCAAATTGTAACCAAATTTCAGCACATCCTTTTAACCGAATCTATTTGTACATTGTACACATGACATCATGACCACAAAGATATCCTTTTGTTTCCTTTCTAATTTCTACATGCATACTTTTCTTTTTTTTTTTGTCTTTTACTTATACCACTTAGCACTTGCGGCAGTTGCCATAGCTGATAAATTTTTTTTTGGCTTGGGTCAAAGTGAGGGTACGCCAGGGTGTATGCTGGGCCCCCCCTGGCTCCGCCACTGGCTGCCATGGTTGAGGGTTTAAGGAAGGAGAAAAAAATTAAGAGAGTGAGAGTGAGGGTTTTAGGATTGGGGAATATATATCGTTTTTTTTCATAGGAGATATTTCAGGCGAGAATTAATGAATTAGTTGATAATGCCGGTTGGTAATATGCGAAATTTTGTATTTTTGTAGTGTTGAAATTTCAATTGATGCCGAGATTCATCTTTCTTATCGTTCTTATTTCGTCTTAATTTCTTATGTCTCTTCTTCACTTCTTTACTATTTCCGATTTTCTAATTTTTTTTTCTGTGTCAATTAGTTTAGTTGGTAAAATCTTTGGGTGACAATAACAGAGGTTTGAGATTCAAACCCGCCAACATTTGAGTTGCCCGAGTTAGTGACCTCATTTAAAACATGTTTGTCAATCAATCTAGAATGCGCTCCTCAAGTAATGTTTCAGCCCGAATTTCATATAAATTAAGCTATAATTTGTTTAACTTTATATTGGTTGTTCTTCATTCAAAAATACATTATCGTTTGTGGATCACGCTCAATCTATAAGCCAATACCCTCCTGACAACCCAACTAATACTTCAAAGATTCGTTAGCCTATCAACTTAACAAAACAAGGTTGTTTTATGACCCATGGCTGGGATTTCATCTAACGGTGTATAAATCAAGGGTTCTAGTTCTCGAGTTACAAAAACCCAAACCCTTCGATCATCCGCCTATTCTCACCAACCAATAAATTAATAAAACCTCATCGCAGCTTCAAAGAGACCCGCAAACTTTCAAAGTAGTGAAACTCTCGTGTTCTCCCTCAATTCGACTGTCACCGTCAATCTCATGTAAGTAATTTATAATTTGTTTTGTATTGTTTTGATTTTACTTATGTTTTCCTTAGCTAGCATCTTCACACCTCATTCAAACCATTTGAAAGAAATTGACACTAACACAGTAATCAAAAGTTGTATGAAAAAAAAATAGATTGAGTTAGAAAAATAAGGCTTATTTGCAAATGGCTAATAAATTCTTCAAAGTGAGTTATGAGGAATGGAGGATTCAAGTGCCCATTCAACTCCCTTTGAGTTGGGGTAATTTTCATTGCTTATTGCTTAGAACAAATTTGTATCTTGCAGATCAAATTTATTTTCGTTGTTGCAATCACAGGGGATATTTCTTTTTGGTTTGTTTTTTCTATTAATATCAAATTATTTTTCTTGCAATCATTAGTTCCAGATAAAATAGTCACTAATCGCAATAACAATTATGTCTTTTGAGGATTGTAGGGTATGGTTCAATTGCAAACTTTTTTTTTTTGTCGTCCTAGCTAAGCTAGCACACAAAAATACATTATTTGATATTATAATTTTGTACTTTTTTTTCCTATTCTTTTCTGAACAGGAACACCTTTTATACAATTTTGAAGCCATGGGGAGATTATGTACTTGCTTTTTAGTACTTGAATTGCCTATATATATAGGGAGGGATAGAGCCACTCCCATTAAAGCCACTCCATCGACTTACACATTGAATTAAGACTCCATTTTTTGTGGATATGATCTTCTCACAATGGATAGCATGCCCACAAAATTTCATCCTATTTAGATATGTCCAACTTTGCGAAAACTAGTGTTCAATTTTGAACATTTAACTAACGGTCTAGAATTTTCTGATTTCATAATAACATTTGATTAGATTAAACATATTTGAATGAGCCCAAATTTGGTGGGCATGTTATTCATGGTGGAGAGATCATATCTACAAAATATCCGCCCTTAATTCAACTTGTAGAATTAGATATGGCTTTGTTCGTTTTGGGAGTGGCTCGGGAGTGGTTGCACCCCACAACTTCCCAGCTCTCACTAGCATCACAAAGGTATGGTCTTCTAACATAATCTTCTACCCCCTTTTCTTTATACTAAGTTTTCAATTTGTTTTGTACAGTTTCACCTTTTTCTATTTTTAAGGAGTGCTTATTGTTTAGTTTTTAATTTTTCCTTTATTTTTTAAGGTCTATTTTGAATTTGCATGGTTTAGGTTGACTTGGTTTTAGTTTAATGTGAGATGTGTGTTAAGCTTCAATTTTAGATCAAGGTTTATGCTTGATTGAACATATTTAGACTATTCAGGTGTATGAAATGAATTAAACCATGTTAATTGATCTAGAAATATGAGTATATACAATGTAGTGAGTTCCACTTTAACATATCGATCTGAATGAACATTTGTATTGAACTTGAAGATCATTGTTCTCTAAATAAATATCTTATTTCCAGTAGTCTCATGTCTTTGGAATTTTTCTTGAGTTTGGTGTTTTTTTTTTTAATATAGGGAGTAGTAGTGCGCAAGCCAGCGTCGTCACTCTGAAATTTTGATTAGAGAAGATGGCAACCATTTGCACAGGGTAAGTTTGTTTAGTTTACATTGTAATTTGAAACTACAATGCTCAATACTATTATATGTGTTATCAATTTTAATTTATGGATTGTGATGGCATGCATGAATATTGATGATAGTATTCTATTGTGATAATGGTTCGTTGTTATATGATATATTGGTTTTCTTAGCATCCATTTTTGTTTAAAACTAGGACAACATATTTTCAGCAAGTGTGTTCTCTTTAACAACGAGTATCAACTTCTTCTCCCCTATATAGATCTAGGGAACGGGTTTTAGTTCTCTATTTGATCATCGAGTTTCTCTCTACTTACTATTTATATAATAAAATCATAGTAACTATTTATCTGTTAAACCCTAACTACAATATTTTTTAATGGAACTTTATTGTATAAACTCTATGTTTCACATTTCTCATTCTATCTCTAGAGGGTTATTTACTTAGTTATCCCTTAGAAATGAAAAACAAAGGCTAAACCCAAACTGAATTAAAGGTCTTTCATATACCTAAGGTAGCAGTTAGTAGATTACATTGTACTAGCCAAAAAGCACGTGCCTGCACGTGGATGACAAATATAGCATATTCAAGAGTATGTGAACATAATTATATAAAATTGTATGAATGTATGATCACTTGTTTACAAAGTGAGAACTACAATAATTTTACAAATTTGAATAGTGGAAAGTATTAAACGGAGAGAAAAAAAAAAAATGCAATTATTTATTGTAAATTTGTGTCTAAGCTAGAATAATTGCTTTATTTGAATTTGAATAAGAAAGATACAATAACTACTCCCACCATTATCATTAGGGAATGAGAAAATATAATAACTAAAAGATAATCAGTCCTAAAGGAGTAGCCGATCCTTTAGAGCAACTGCATAACTTTGTACATAACTTTAAAGAACCCACAAAACATCAAAGGTTGTATTAGAAATCATCTTTTTGCAGTATTCTACTATTTCAATATTTGCTTTTGCTGATTTTGTCTAAATTAAAGGTCCAAAATAACACAATAGCTTATAATAGATTATAATAGTGCCCGAACAAAGAGTATAAGCTACCAAGAGTGTTAATACATTTAAAAGTATAAGTGTATATAGAAGAAACATTAGCATTAAATATACATGGTCTTTTTTTGTTTTTTTCTTTTTGATGGTTATGTCTTACATGCTCTCATAAAAAGAGTAACTCAAAAAAGCAATACATGTCTAACCATTTATATCGGATGTCAATCAATTTAAATATGAATTCTCAATAAACAAGTAATATCTAAGCAATGAGGTATATGATCTTTGCTATCATATAATTCAAATTCTGATGGAAGTGTGAGGTCTAAACGGTCAAGATAACAAGAACACTAACCATTTAAATTCATCTTCAAAATGCACCGTGATACAACAGAAGCGACTAAGACAATAGGAATTATGACATCAAAATAACCTTATTCACTTGAGTTATCTAGGTTAATTATGTTAACAGGACAATTTATGAGTTCTATTAAGTTACATTTTGAAGGTTATTATAAATGTAACAGGACTCATAAAATTATGACATAACATTATGACAATTATAATAGAACTTTAAAGTTATAACATAATAATTAAAGTGACATGTAATAAATTTATAATTACAATAGAACTTTAAATATTATCCGTCCTCAATCCAAATGAAGTAACATCTTTAAAACCAAGATTTGCGAAAACATTTCCTAATACTTTATAAGTACACTACTTTGGGTTCCTACTACTACCGCGTGGCAATGTCTTACGGTCAATCGCCGTCTTGTTCTCATTTCACTGATCTCTATTTCTTGTTTTTCATCCTTTTTCGTTGCCACGGCTATATCAACTGGTTTCTCAAAGACGCATTTTCCACATTGACTCTCCACAATCACCCTTTTACAACCCAAACTTGACCATATTCGATCAATTCAAGCTGCGGTTGTTCGTTCCTTTGGCTCGAAACCAATATTTTAATACCTTGTTATCCAACAAAGTCTCCCCTATGATAGCCTACATACAACTTGGTATTCATGCATAAGTGTACATAGTTGGGTAGCAGCCACTCCTTCAAACATCCTATACTTACAATGTAAGAATTGCACGAACATCGCGATAAGGCAACTCGGTAGTCCTCTAGTGCGGATATAAACAAAACCGGAGTTCCAAGCATTCCAATGCAAGCTTGAAACCAAGAACACGGTTTATTTCTGCGGAGCGACTTCAACACTTTGCTTCCTCATTAGGCATGCGGCCCGATACATGTACAGGTAGTTAAATGTTGGATCCAATTCTGTTGCCTTGTCAAGATTATCACACTTCTTCTTCTACGGTATAGTGCTCTCTCTCCCGATACATCCATCCAAGAGGGTTAAAGGAGGAAATCACGAGCTAAGTTTGTCACAAGACCGTTGTTTCCATCCCTTGATGAAATCCAGTCTAGCCAAGCTAGCAACAGAATAAACATGGCACTGGCGACCGGCCAGCCTCAAATAATCATTTAGCCGTCGTATTTGTTTCCTCGGAAGGCTGGGCGATCCTAGCCGATGAAAAGACAATCTGCCTCTCGCCTACCAGCGGTGAAGATTCAACTAAGCTGTTCCAAGAAGTAAGCAATATCTCGAGCGAGGGATCTCCGGGCCATGGCAACCTCACTTAGCAAACGGTATAAGCGAGAATGAAGCAAACCCAACCATGATTGCTCTATGTTGTCTATTAAGCGTCTCTCGAATATCCTAACTACCATCATCACTCAAACAATTGGGAAGATCATGAAGGAACACTTGCGGACATGAAGCGGCATTGGAGTTTTCTGCAAGAGCATATTCCATAAGGTCCACTACTTCTTCTCTTGAAGTAACAAAAGATGAAAGTGTCCCGTACGAGGCATCTTTGAGCCTTTAACAAATTTTATTGGAAAATATCAATAATTCCAAAAAGATCGGGACAAATTTCATTTAGACTCTAAATTCACTAAAATCCACGATTGCCCTCATACCCGATGGAGAAATGCCATTTTGGAAATATCTGTCTTCTTGAAGTGATTCAAGAAAATCCCCATTAAGCAATGAATTAAATGCAGGTGACAGGCGACAATCTTACTCATGGGTCCGCGGGTTATTCTCTCATCTTCAATTTGAAAGAAGACGATTCGAGACACTTTCGCTTCTCATTTATCCCATATATTTCGGGGAATTAAAATCCATACCAGTGGGAAGCTATGAGGCAGGTGCCTATTGGCCCAAACTCCTGACATTTACCACAAGAAGCAAGCTACTCAGATATTAGCTCCTCACCTAGCTTCTCGTGCTTTAACCCACCCCCAAAACAATTTTCTCATGAATTGTGCTTGCTTTCTGCCAAGCTAGAAGGAGACTCCTCTCAGAAGTTTGACTTCTTCAAGCCCTCTAAAGACTTGGAACTGTAGCAAGTAAAGGTTCGACCTCTCGTGAGGGTAAGACTCAAGTTCTTCATGAATTTGAGCTAGAACTTCTACATAATCGACAGGCTTATAAAATGGGAGAATAGGCGTTCGGGGACCTTGATGAGAGATTCTCTAAGAACATACAAATGAACTCAATATCATGAAAAGGAAACCAAGCTAAATAATAAAATAAGTACTTACATCGAAAAAGGGGAAATATAGGGGATTTAGTAAACTTTCCTCTCTCAACTTGAAGCCATGGTATGCACTCAACCCGATTCATCAAGTGGTTGAGGAGCCTCAATATGTAAAAGTTTTAATCTGTTCCTATTCTTCATCATTACCAAGTCCAAAGTTCGGAATAAGCACATCGTGCCCCCAAAAAGTTAAGATAAGCTAAGAGTGATGTTCCTCAAGTAGTACCAAATCACAGTTAGTAAGCTAAAAGTAGAAACGACAAACGGACTCACATAGAGGCTGCCAAGATTCTTAGCTCCAATATTGGGTTCGAGGCAACATAGTGGACAGCTTCACCAACTTTCCAAATTCTAACACATCGACCGGTTTCAACCTCCCATGCAGAGAAACGGTTCCATCACTCGAACCTTAATCAGTTGAGGCGAATGTGTAATTTATGACATGAAAAACCAAATGAAGAGAAAAACTAAAGTATAGCTTTCCTTACCATAGGCTGGCCATTGGCCTAACACTTGAATGGAAATTGACATGACAAAGGCCCTTATGACCTTTATATTCAAGATAGCATGTGGAAGGATAAGGCTTTAGATCTTTCTTACTTGGTAACTTGGGCTTCAAAGATTCGGGATCAATGTTGATCAGGGCACAAACACTCTAATTTAGCTATCATTGAATATATATTTCTTTATCACGGAAGAAAAGAAATTGGCTATCACCGCTTTATATAGATACATATGGAATAAGTCTATTATTTGAAAGGTCATCGAAAGCCTTGAGAGATTTGGGGATAAAAGCGGGATAGAAATAGAAATAGATAGAAAGATGAAATACCTCATATGAACAAAAACAACAATAAACATGACCGGAATCCAAAAGCTTCTTGGCATAATGGTTGTATAAAGAGTTGAGACCAAAGCTGTCGATATGGACCATAATCTCCACCAATACCGGGACCTGTATAGCGGGGGTAAATTTGATGATCTACCACACTCAACAATAAATTAGGAAAATTTGATTAAAAATCGACCTTCATCCCAATCCCAATCAAGGCCAAGCCATGAAAGATGTTGTAGGGGGCAGCATTCTTAGATTCCTTTGTAGATCTATCCAAATATGTGTCTTCTATCCCGAAGTATAAACTTCCCACGCTTTGACCTTTGCATTTTGAAGCAAACAGAAAAATGTGTCATTTCCTTTGCATTTCCTTTGTAATGAAATTCAGAAGTTGCGAAAATGAAACAAACCTTCCTAGCGATTCTGTGTTGGATCTTTGCCGTCCATTTGACTCAATTTACGAAGAGAAGAGATCCCTACAACTCACAATATTATTTATAAATTGAGGTACCGCATGCAGTCCAAAAGAAATAAACTTAAAAGCCAACGAACCAAATTTAAAAACAAAATTAGATTGAGGAAGATCTTATTTAGTTTTATATAAAGAGATATGAAGAAAGAGGGATTAAAACATGTCCACATCTAATCTGTCACTAAAGTTCATCCAATTTATGAGTACTCCAAGGTATATTCTGATTACATGTCATAATCCTTTTAAAATTTGATCTAAGATATACCGACAAACCTATCAATCCTATTGAACTATTTTAGACTGTTAGAGTTACTTAAAATCCTACAACTAAACACCGAAACTGCATGGAAAACTTCAAACTAAAGATTAGTTAGGAATGAACTCAGATTACCATCAGCTCTAACTCTCTTAAGATCGTCCTCTTATAGAGCATTAGAGGCCATCCAAACTCCTCTCTTTGGAGTAGCCCACTTCATCCTTTAGGTTCTGCAGTTAGCATCACGATGATCATAGTTAGCATTTTAGCATTAAGCGAAGATTGTCATCTTGCATATAGAAGTTCAGAGGTTGAGATAGCTTGGCTTTTATACCAAATCTCAATCTTATGTTGTTGTTTCCTTCATTATCTTAGATAGTGCATTGACCAATTTGTATGTGTTTTAGGGGCATTTTAGTTCAATAGTCGAGTAGCACGCTTTGTTCGATTAACGTAAAAATGGATGGATTAATCCTCGAATAAAAGAACCAATATGATGAACACCTTTATAGAGTTATCTTGTTTTGCAATCATTGAAGATTATTAGATTTCAAGTTTACAGTAATAAGGGATTTGGAGTAAAATTGCAATTAGATATATGAAATATTCTGAAATTCGAAAATATCAAATGTTTAAATGATGATGATGGAGGTAATTTTGACAATGTTAACTATAGGGGTCTTGTTCTTTCGGCTTTTAAACAGACGTTAAGATCTAAGTTTTTGAGTTTCCATGTGAACCAATGGTGAACTGTAGTAACTAATAACATTCGAATAATTATCACCTCCTAATTTGCATATGTGAACTCTTGGAGGACTTGCAATTTGATTAGACGCAAATTATAATATGTGTAAACAAAATGATTTATCTGGAACCAAACAATATTATCAAATTGCAACCTAGCTAGCTATAACTACCATACAATTAGTGAAAGTTTGAATTCGAATAGCGTACATGTGAACCTCCAGGAACATAAGGCCTCGTTTTTTTTATGAATAAGTTTCTTTTTCAAGATAGAATAACATTTCCAATAAATGAGACTAAAAATGAATCAACTTTGAGTTATAAAACAAATTACCATTAGATTCAAAGCCAAATTCACCTTCCTTGTTGTAATTCAAGCCTGACTTCCAAGTAATGAACTTCTCACTACACCCACCAATTTCTGCCAAAAGAAAAACACATAACTGGGACTGAAATTTCAACGATCATGGACAACAAAGTGGCAAGAAAATACATACAACTTCACGGGTATTTAGAAGAGATTGGTTGTCTTGGCGAGATCTTGAAGGACTGAAAGCAGAAGATTACTCTGATGTCCAACATGGTTGGCCTACTCTCCTTGATTCTTTCACTGGATTGCTTTAATTTTGCTGCGAGGCACCACCAAATCTCCTCTCACGGGCTGCAACCTTTGTAGAAAACATCTACAATATCATTAGTAGTAAAAAAAAAAACCAGTCTAGGTGTCCCACTTTGTTAACTCAATCTCTAGCAATCGATTCATTTTTTCATTTTTGGGTGTGAGAGAGATGCTAAGATAAACGCTCCCCAAGATCGGGGTAACTAAAGTTCTCTGTCCAAGCCTTCCATGAAGTGAATCACAATAAATGCATCAAAGCTAACAAAAGCACATACTACTCCAATTATTCAATTGCTTATACCCGGCTTTTAATAAACCAGCGATGAGAAGAGCAAAGAACCAGAAACGAAAAGCCACAAAATATGATATGAATATAAGTAAAAGATTTTGAAATTAAGACTAACTGCAGGCCAACCTTCTCATAAAACCCGGGGATAATATTGGGAAAATATCAATGCTAACACTTGTATTTATAGACCTCCCTGTCTAGGGGCGTAAGTATTCCCAAATATAGAAGCAATAAGAATATAATCGATGGCCGAGATGTTGGTCTAGACATACCATCTTCTTACCCGGCCAGTCCGTTTTGATTGAAATTAATTTGATGTCATCCTTTTAACTTCAATTTTCAAATTGTTTAGATCAGATTTATATTCCCTTAACTTTGCTAGTGGCATAACCTTCACATTTTTTTTTGCAAACTCCTAGCTTCAAGGTCCATTTTGCAAATCATCAACAATTTCACAAAGCTTAGAATCTATCGAGGCGAAGAAAGAAAGAAAAAATATTAACAACAAAACAAAAAGGGTAAGATCATCGATTATTATGCCAAAGCCTCGGCATCTTTCAATCCGACCTTTATTTGACAAATCTTTTGTTTCCTCTGCTATGAAATTTGAAATCTTGAGAATGGCGATCCTCGGCATAGCGAGATTAATTTATTATGCACTTTAGTAACAATAAAAGCTTAAGACAATCATACTCAATTAAGATGAGAAATTAACTTTTGAAACCGAATTTGTTTTTGTTAAGTATAGCCCGTGATGAAGAGACAATCGGGTTTTTTTTTTTTTTTTGTGGATTTCAGTTTGAGGGAGAGCAAATTATGGAGATTTGGGAGAGAAAAAAAAGAAGAGAAGAAGAAAATAGCCGGTTGGTTTCTTGAATTTAATTTTGGAATAAAAGGTATTTATTTGGGGCAATTACTGAAGGGAAGCCGCGAACAATTGAATAAGGGCGTATATTTGATTTCCAACTTGAATTTACACATACATCCTTAAGTGACTATGTAATCTTAAGGGTATAGAAGGTATTAAATTTTGAAATGACAAAGTAGTCCTTCTTAAAGGCATTGAATAATTGATTTAAATATTTTATTAAGGGTATTTGATGGTAGAAAAAAGGTTGGTTCAATTTAAATGTCCATGTTAATTATAGTATACTCTACTAATAGAGATATGATTATTAATTGTTCTTTTCTAAATGGTGCGATTTTGCATTCTAAAATACTTTTCTACCATTTCATTAAATTAATGGAGTGGGTTGTATTAGACTATCGTTTGTTTATAGATGCGTTTACTATTTTTAAAGCTTTGGTTTTGAATGTATAGTCACCATGCATGGAAAAACATACAACATAGAATTGCATCAGGAAAGGTGGCGAGAGTTCGTTGCTTCACGCACAAAGGGCTGAGGAAGCCAAGGTATTTGTTCCATATATATTTTTTCCATTATGCTTCATTTAATCATGTTGTTTGTAGTACTTAGATTTGGTATGACATCCTAGAACTTTTTAAAGTGGGATGAAGTGGGTTTGGGTTAGATCTCAAATTGTTCATTTTAGAGCTAACTACTTGATATGAGTATAGATTCAAGTTAATGAATTAAAAGCAACCTAATGAGATCAAATAGTGTATGTCAAAATGTTTGAGTTAGTAACATAATGAGGTTGTTTGCAATTTGATAGAGTTCTCCCTTCGAAGAACAAGGTACTCAAAGTGTCGGAGGGCATATTTTTGAAAATACAAATACTCAAGGAATTGAGGTCAGTGTGTACTTTAATTAATTGTGTTGCTTTAGGTTAATCTTTCTGCTCAAGGCTCACAAGTCACTAAAGTTTGTCTTTGTTCACAAATTAGAAACAATGAAAGCAAGTGTTCCAGAATAAAGTTTTACATATATTACTCAAATGTAGTGATAGATATGCAAATAATTAAAGACCATATCACTGCTATGTAGACTAGATTGGTTGACAACCTTTGAGGGAATATTAGGTCATTGATTTAATTATCCCAACAGATTGTTGTGTATTTCATTGTAAGGAATGCATGGATATGATTTGTTGTGTATATATAAAACGGGGATTTAATGCACGTAGGTTTTGCTTCTCCATATATTTGTCAGTGCATTTGATTAAGTATTTATGAAGTTGGGTTAAGGTGGGGTTCTCTTTGATGCCACCTATCATTGTGGTAACATTAGCCTTTTTATTTTGTTATGCAATATTAGAAAAGGCTTCTTCCATCCTTAATTATGTATGGCCAGCAAGCTAAGTGTTGCTTGCTGTGTATTTGTTATGTTTGATATGTATGGATATGATTTTTTGTGTGGTATAGAATGGGGAGCTACAATTAGGTTAGCACCAACACTTTTCCTCTCTCATGTATATGAGATTGAAGTCGTGACCATTGTTAGGGAAATTAAATCTTTCTCTATTTAGGGTGGTTAAAGAAAGTTGAAAACAATCAATGTACTATTTAATTCCAATATTTGTGTTGTATAAATGTCTACTATCACATTTGTGCTAGAATTCTATTTATCCGAATTTCATTTCGTTGCTAGATTTCAGTTGGAAACAAGTTTGGTTAATACCAAAACCACCATTAAGCCATTTGAAGTTATGAGAAGGAGATGATTGTATGTAAGGGTGATGGGTCAAATATAGACAACGAACATGTATTCCATGACATTGGTATTATGTCTATTGTTGTGTTATCATAGCGTGATGTGGAATGGAAGGAACAAAATGACCTTCTTACTTTTCTTATGAGTATGCTATAGGGAAACATCTTCTTTTCTATATAATTTAGAGGTTTAGAGTATTTTATTATGGCTAAATCTACTGTGCGCGAGATGTAGGCTATGCCCTCACATCTCGGCCACTCATCACAAGGGGGGTGCGTGTGTATTGTGTCAAGAAGTACTGATCAACGGCCCTCACTTCCTGCGCACGATACATCTCGCACACCGAAGTAGTACTCTTTTATTATTGGTTTCTGATATGTAGTTCTTTTTTGTATAAACACTTGCATAGGTGTGACTGATTTTCATGGAAGAAGACCCAATGCACACATCTTGACATTTCTGCACAACAATGACAACTTGATGTTTGAGTTTATTTTTAAAATTAAAAAAATTTTTTTTTTAAATTTTATTACTATTTTTTTAAAGAGAATCAATAAGTATATCCTTTGTAATTATACAATAATATGAAACATATAATATGCTCAGTTGAATGTATTTTTTTTTTTTTCTCAAATATTCAATTGTTACATTTTCTAAAGGTGCTGAATATTTGTATAGTAAGGTAGGCAAAAATGTTTATATTGTACATAATAAATTTTATTAGATAGTGTCTATTGCCAGAGTCACAATTATATACTAACATATTAAACTTTTTCTTTTATGATAAAAGATATATGCCAAAATATTCCAAGGCAAACTAATACAACGTCTCTAAATTTTCTTGAGAACATAGAGTGCATTTTAGAGGCATGTTGTCAACCATCCATTCCTTAAATTCTTTTCCTACATTTCAAAATATGTTTTTCATTACAAATAATACAAGTGTAATTTTATAATTGGATGCACATCGACTTAATATTGAGCATATTAACACCATGTTTTTCCCTACATATTAAACTTTTTTTTTTTCGATATTAACATCAATGTTTTTTTTTTTTTTTTTTTTTTTTTTTTTTTTTTTTTTTTTTTTTTAATATTTTTTGGCATAGATAATATGTAGTCTAATACACCTATAAATTTTACTAAAACATAATCCTATCCCACACTTTACTAGAACATATACAAATAAAAACAACTATAACAATTATTTTGAGGATGTTAATGCAAATTATTATTTCTCTATAATAAAATATCACAATAATTTTATGAAATCCGTCCCAAAGGCACATACATTAACTAGTATATATATGAACAATATTTGGCAGTATTTTTTTGTCGCCAAGATTATCACCATGTATTTTCTTTTGGCCGGCCATTTTGATATTGCTTCTAAAAGATATGCATGTATCGAATTACTAACAAGAATACTGTCATAATTTAGTGTTGAGAAAGCTATTAATAAAAAACAAGGCGGTCATAATTTAGGCTAGCCAAGTTTTGACTCATATGATCTTTGATTCACACAATCTATAGAAAAATAGGTACATTTAAGACTAAAAAAAAATAGGAAAATATATATGTCTTGATCCTTATTTATATGATCTTTCAATTTTCAAGGAATAAAATATAAAATGTTATGTGTACTTTCCCTTTGAATTATTTCTTGGTTTTCTTTTATTAATCACAATTCTACATAAATATATCTTACTATAGGGTGGTATAAATACCCTCCGTTATCAAACATATCACTCTGACTGCGTGTCCACACCCCCCAGTCATTATCTTCCGCATTTCATTACCATGCCACCCGGGGACATAACAACGACCAGTTCGAGTCATCCCAAATATCAAACACAACCATATATTGAAGCAAATGATCTACCACAATCCTGAAGCTTAGTCAACGCACCAATCAAGAAGACATTTACTTTGTAACATCAGAAGTAATGACAAATCATCAAGATAGCATAAAATATGGATCTACACTTGACAATGGCCTGGAGCAAATAAGGAAAGTCAGCTCAAACATCTATAAGTAGAGAGAGATGAACTACGTAAGGCTTGATTCAAGTTGACCGAAGAAACTTGATACGTAGGCAACTCTTAACCCCAAGAAAGAGTGAAGCCATTCCTTATCAACCTCACCATCAGGTCGTAGATACAAATCCACACCTCTACATTGGCGTCGTCTGCCGGTTCGTTCCCTTGAGAAAAACACCACATTTCTCAAGCCCACAAAGTTGGTTAGAAAACTACCATAGAAGCACAACTACAAGCTCTAGTAGATCAAGTCAAGTTTCTCCACGAATCATTTACCACACTCCAGCAAGAGAACCAAGCTATGTGCGAGCAAACCACCTCCAACACCAATAACCTGGCTCCTGACGTAATTGAAAATAATGCAGTCACAGCCCTCACTACAACCACCAATCAACGACTGGAGGACTTAAGCCCGGTTGGAGAAGTCGTTTAAAAATCCAAAGATGCGATCCGGATAGTACAAAAGATGCTCCAGTCATACAAAGCGTCACCATTCACCACAGAAGTCAGGGACAAGCGACCTCCCGACTTTATCCGGTAAAGTTCCCATTTGCGGCAAGATAGCTCATGTCTAGGCCAGCACATAGCTCACTTCAGCCAAATCCTAGTGCTCTACAGCGCTCTGGACTATGACTACCTAAAGTGCAAACTCTTTCCAGCCAGCTTGAAGGACGGAGCTTTAGACTGGTTCTACACGCTAACTCCTGATTCAATCAACAACTTCGACAAGCTGGCCGAGACGTTCGCAGCAGAGTTCATCCACAACAAGAAGAAACAAGCCGACCTAGACTCGCTGTTCCAGCTTAAGCAAGCATACGACGAGACTATCTGCGCTTTCCTAGGACGTTTTAAAAAGGAACTCCTATCAATGGAACCAGGCCTCAAGGATAGTTTTGCAACCTCTACATTCACCAACGCCATCCTAGACGACTCCGACCTAGCAGGGTCTCTCATGTGCAATAAGCTAGAACCCCTAGACGACCTGTACTACAGAGTCGACAAGTACATGAAGTACGAAGAATGGATGGCCCAGCGCAAAGGCAAAGAAGTCCTCGTAGTCAATGACAAACGGGGACCCAAAGAAAGCAACCAGTACTCAAGCAACAATAAGGGCACCAACTCCCATAAGCCATCGTACACCAAGAGAGAATTCTCTAACTTCTCCAATATGCCAAGCCATATCCTGAAGAAGATATATATAACACCTTACTTCAAACCAAACATCAACAAGGTGATCGCCATATCAGGACGTCCATTGTCACAGCCCAAATTTCTAAACAATTAAAAAAAATGAATATTTGAAATATAAATATCTCAAACATCACTTGGTTCACTTGTCTAAAAACCCAGGCTATGACGGGGTGGATACAACACATGTCAAAATCTAAAACTCACATCATAAAGAATCTTAACCACAAATTCAATCTCCAAAATTCTCTTTATTACTTTATAAAAAAAATCTATCTTCCATAAAAAATCATCAATATAACATTCTAAGAATAATAGGTCCTCAACATCGTATTTTCATGTCATATGAAAAGAAAACTATGTTATTACATACTTCCAAAAGAAACAGACCTAACAAAACTAACGGACTGCTCCAGGTCAACTCCAAATCAAACGCCGCAGTTCCACTTCCTTCCACCTATGTTCCCAAGAACACACCCACGTTACCAAAACAAAGCAAACATGGGTTGACAAAATGGAATTTCTGGTATGAGTAGACTAACCACATAAAAACATTATCATACTTTAATTATCCAAACAATCACGTTATATTTTCCCATAACTTAATCATTCTCAGCTTGGAAGACAGGTAGTTCTGTCATTTCAACCGACATAGTTTCTTCCCAAGCAAAACTTATATTATCTTAACTCATTCTAATACCTCGTTTTAATATCTAAATACCGGAATTAAAACGTACCGATATCCACTGCTGTATAAGGGTAGGACCGCGTCCCTGCACAAAAATGTTATTAAGTCCTACCCTCCTGCAAAAGAAAGTTAGAACTTCTATATATCATATGTAGATATTATATTAGGTATTCAAAAGAAAACCCAAATCACCTAACAAAATCAAATTAATACCACTAACCCGCAAGGCGAATACCTTAGTTCCTCTCTAGGGCAGTCCAAAGAATCTGATCATTCATGGCACATTCAATGAATACCCGGGTCATTCATGACACATTCAATGAATACCCCTATATAACGCTAACGGGCCATTTATGGCACATTCAATAAATGCCCACCTAATATATGACATCAACAGTCATAAAACTCAATTCTAAAACTTGTGGCGTAGAGAGTTCTAAAAGAGGTGGTAAATTGGCTTACGCCTTATTGAACCTTATAGCATATATTATTTCAAAGAACGAATGAGTATCTTGATAAATGTATTTTTGGTTTACGCGTTATTAATTAGATTGATGTCTAAGTGTCATAGCGTTGCATATCATAAAATACTGTAAAAACACATAGTAGTTAATACACATACACACGTATATATATATATGTCTTAACCTAAAGTCAAGCACCTATCCCAATAACCCAAATCATAATCCGAGTTAAAAGGTCAAAATTGAGTTAACTTGTCAAAGTCAACCATAGTCAAAAGTCAACTCGGTCAAAGTCAACTCTAGTCAAAGTCAACTCCTGCCAAGTCCAGTCAACAGATCCAACCAAATCCAAACTTATCTAACCCCAAAAGCCCACAGCCTAAAGCCCAAAGTCTAATACAAAAAACCAAATTTGAAAATCTAAACTAAAGCCCATAATCGAAGTTCGCCCAAGCCCAACTACAAACAAAACGCTTGATCATTCATCTCCTTCCTCCCTCACGGCACCTCCACCACCACGACCACCATCGGCCATCACTTTCGCCACCCAATTTGAGCCAACGGTTGGGTTCCTTGAAACCCTCAACACCATACCAACACAATTTCGCGATTTTTCTCTTTACTTTGAAAATCGCGATCTACGACCATTAATGGTCAGAAAAGCTTCAATCGTCCCCTTCTCCATATACATCGACCCAACCATCAAACCTTTACTCCCCAAACATCAATCATCATTCTAGCATCAATAAAACCAAATTAACCAAAGTTTCACATAATCTATCGGGCGATTTCGGTCGTAGCCATTGATGAGCGCTTGAAGCTTCAACAACCGGAGTAAACCAACAAGCCCAAATCGATATCCCAACCTCCATCAATCAATCCCATAACAACATACAGCGGTTTAACATCACAAAAAAAACATAAGCGTAAACAAATATGAACAAGGCGATTCCGTTCCTTTGGTCAGGCGGCGCCATTGACCCGCCGAGCTTGAATAAACTTAAGTTCGAGTTTCCAAAACCACAACCAAACGAGTTTAAACGAAAACCCAAGCCGACATCTTCTTTGTGGGGCTTGCGCATTCTGTTTCTCGAACCTTCGACATTTCAATGTCGATCTCCTCGAATCCCAACAGAGTTTCCAAAATCTGTTTAACCAAAGTTAACAACGGCCGGACGAATGCTAATAACGAGAATAATAAACGAAAATATGAGCAAAAACTTTTTAACGATAATCGGCCGGTACCGCGAAAACAATAAATTGGTGAAATAGCAAAAATAGCTACTCACCGCAACGCCTCGATTATCAACCGGCCTACCAGAAAAACCTTCCTTTCCTTCCTTCAAAGAAGATCCCGTTTTTACGTGTAAACTCTCATTTGTGTTTTTCCCCCGAAACTCTCGTGGAGAAAACTCTATTCTGTTCTCTTCTTTATTAAAAAACAAAACCCCCGAAATAGGGAAGAAGGTTTATCCCATAAACCCACGTCTCCTATTTCCACTAACACTTATCCTATTTTTATTTTTTTTCTATTATCCATTATTATTATTATTAGAAAAATAAACGAAATAAAACACGGGGTGTTATATCCATACTACCACTTCCACAAACTCCACCACCATGACACCGATGAATGTTGGAACCTCAAGCACTATCTCCAATACTTAGTCGAAGAGGGAAAACTGAAAGAGTTCTTGCCAGAAACCGATCTCAGGCATAAACTGAATGCCAACCGCAACAAAAGCAGGAGCCGTAGTCATGAGCGACCTGCTCACAGAAGGATGATAAGAGCCTAAAACTGTAGTTTTAACCCCTTAATATCATTACATTCAAACCAATTATGTGTATAATAAATATGAGTTAGTACTGTTTATGTGTGTTTATGTATTTCAGGCATTGGAGTCAAATATGTGAAGAAACATGTCACTTTTATGAGATAAAGGAGCAAAGGTTGGTTGCTAAAAAGTTCTATGATTAAAGGCCAAGATTCAAGGAGAAAAAACCTTTTTAAAGCCTGGTAAAAGCTGAAAAGTCAAAGTCAATGCGGGCAAAAATAGAGCAGAAAAGTCAACAGAACTTCTGTAGGCAGTATCGTTGGACCCAGACCTCGGAATTGGGCCTATTATATGTCAAAACGACCGGCTCGGAAAGAGCTTTCTAAAGAGCTAGGCCTCGACCCAATCAGAAGAGCATAAGTGGACGAAAATATTGTTGTAGTAATTTCTAATAGAGAAACCCTTTTTGGACTTATGTAGTTAGGTTTTGGGCTTGATTTAAGGGCCCAAAACATGGCTCCGAAGCCCATGCACGAAAATGTAGACCTAGCATCTCTTATATAAAGAGGATGAAGGCATAACTCTTGATATACTTAGACTTAGATAGATATAATTAATTAGAGATGGATAATTAGAATTTAGACTTAGTTATTAGTTTAAACCTTAGTTAATTATTGTTCTTCAGTATTCATTAGATTAATAAAAGTACATTATTGTTCTTCATTATGTCTCCTTATATATCTGTTTATGATAGTCTAATAACATCTAGCTAAACCTCCATTAGAGGGGTTTGATGAAGCTTGATGAAGACTTGATATGTTCGTTAGAATTATTGCTTGTTAAGAGTTTTTTTCTAGAAGGACAGTTGATTCGCCATGAGAATGAGTTGGACTTCCTCACATGCTAATTATTAGTTGGCAGAGATTGCCATGAGTAATTAGGGATCAACACTTAATCTTATTTGATTAGGACTGCAATAATCTACACTAACATATTAGGAATACATTAAGTGGATTCAAATCTCCCTAATCCCTTCTCCATATTCACATTTCAATAGTCTATTATCATAGTATAAGTTAAACATCTTATTTAAGTCCAATTGCCATATTAGTGTAATTCAATTCATTACTCTCATTCTGTTTTGTTAGTATCGATTAAACTAGCGGAAACTTACGTTTAAAGGACTAGGAGTGGAACGAATTCTCTACTCCATTTATTGCATGATTCAAGAGAGTAGATAACTTTGATAGTTTAGAGTAAATTACATAGCTTTACTTCTGTTTAAGTTTAATTAGTTAAGCAGGAGTAAAACTAAGTTTTTACATTTATCAAAGGAGCAGAAGCAGAACAACTCGATGATCTAAATCTCCAGGTCGGTTGAGGCACAACAGAAGACAACACTCCTCTGACCACGATGAGAAAAAAATAATCCATATAATTATAGACACCTCTAGCAACGAGACCTCCAGTCGTTAAAAGTGTAGGCGCATAGGAGCACTACAAGAAATCTACCACCTATCCCACAAAGCCGAAGTGATCATTCCTGCCAGCGCTCAATCTACGACCTCGATATCATTCACCGAGGAAGATCTCGACAAGGTGTGCCTACCTCATAATGATGCTCTGGTAGTGCACGTCAAAATCAACGGATGGACATTCAAGAGGGTCCTAATCGATCCAGGCAGCTCCTGCGACATCCTCTTCTACCAAACATACAAGGATATACGCTTGCCAGACTCGGCGATGATAGAGTCAAATGCACCACTCTACAAGTTCAATGGAGACCGCACAGATGCCATTGGAGACTTCATCTTACCAGTCTCCATTAGAGAAAAAGAGGACATGGTCAATACCTCAACACGTTTCAGTGTGATTAATGCCAGGTCATCATACACTGCCATCTTAGGACGCAGGTGGATTCACAAGATCCAAGCAGTTTCATCAACCTAACACCAAGTCCTGCGGTTCCTCAGACCCCGAGGCATCATGGAGCTCAAAAGCAACCAACTAGAAGCCCATCGATGCAATCAAGTAAGTGAAACAACCAAGGCCAAAACTCAGGTTGTCCAGACGAAAGACATCCCAAAGCTGCAAGATTCTCAAACTTCCAGCCCTCCAGCATCAGCAACAGACAAACTTAAGGAAAAACAAGCACAAATCGAACCTGGAGAGAAAGTCAATTTTGGCACAAATGATGACCCCAAATTTGTTTATGTAGGGGTTGATTTAGACCGCAAGCTCTAGGAGCAACTTGTCAATTTTCTATCTCTCAATAAAGATGTTTTTGCTTAGTCGTATATCGATATGCCAGGAATCGACCTTCAGGTCGTTTGCCATAAATTAAATGTAGATCCAACTATAAAGCCAATCAAACAACGACCTAAGAAACTAGCACCAAATTTCAAAAAACCATCAATGAAGAGATAGAAAAGCTCAAAAATGTTGGATTCATCAGAGAGGTCGAGTACCCGACCTAGTTAGCTAACATTGTAGCCGTTCCTAAGAAAAATGGCCAGGTACGACTCTGCATAGACTTCACCAACGTCAACAAGCATTGCCCAAAGGATAGCTTCCCCCTTATCCAGGATTGACATACTGGTAGATCAAACTTGCGGTCATGAACTTTTATCATTTATAGACGCATATTGTAACGCCCGTATTTTTAAAAGACATATTTAATTATTTATTAATTAATTTAATTAATTATTTTCAAAATTCGTCGGATTGGACTCGAGACATGTGGGCCTGGTTTTGGGCCCGAGTCTGTGTTGGGCTTGGGTTTCGGACCCAAGTATATAAACACATTTTTCTAGAAAATAGGGTTCCTGGAGAATAGAATATATTAAAAATGGAGGCAGAGCATGAAAGCTGGATTTCTGGAGGGTGGAGCGCGACGGCTCGGACTATGAGGATTTTGTCGAGCTGTTCATTAAGGTGAGTAGATTAGTTTTCAATTTCACGAAACATGTTAATTATTCGGTTATTAATTTTTGTCCTGTCCTTGTTAAACAGTAAATTGTCGTTGTTAAATTTTGTTAAACTGTCGTTAGTGGTTAGAACTCGGAATCGACATTGAACTGTTGAAGATTTGATTGGGCTCGTTAACGTCGGTGCGAGCCCAAACAAACAATTGTCCGGTATATTGTTGGTTATACTGTGTCGTTGAAGTAGATTGATTAAAGTGTGGTTGGTGATGGGGTAGCTAGTGTAGAGGGTGTGAGCGCTGGAGATGGTACCGGGAAGCTTCGAAACAAAGTTGTTAATGGCGACGAGTAAAACGATAAAAGTTTATTTTAATTGTTTTTTTTTGTTGTTTTGTTGTTGATTGAAGAGGGGTGGTAGTAAGGGGATGAATGTTAGGTTGTTGGGCTGATGTTTGCGTGATGTCGGGGCAGTGAAGCTTTAAAGGAGGCGTTAATGGCGTCCCCTATCATACTGTGGTGGTTTGAACTTTTGGTAGTTTTGATTAGTTGGAATTTGTCGGTTTGATGGGTTGTGGGTTGATGTCGGAGGAGTTAGGGATGAATGTTGGCTTGTTGGTTGGAGAGTGGGTCGGGAAAGTCGTGGGAAAAACAATGGCTGGCCTGGGGTCGAGTTTTGGAGGTGAGGGAAATCGATTTTTGTGGGTATGGGAAGATGGGGTTTTTATGGGGGTTCAAAACCGAACCGTTTTGGGTTAGGTTGGAGTGCCGGTGGGTGGTAGCGGTGGCCGGACCTTGGCTGCGAAATGGTGAGAGAAGGGGGAAGACGACCTGATCTTTCTCTTGGGCTTGGGCCTATTTGGTTGGGCCAAAATGTTATTTGTATGTTGGGCCGGATTCTATTTTAGTTGGGATGGGCCATTTTTCTTTTAAGTCTTTGGGGCCATTTCATTTTAAGTGTGTTGGGCCCATTTCCTTTTAAGTTGTTTTGGGCCGGATTAATCCTTTGTATTTTTGGACCAGTTTAACTTAAGTTTTGGGACCAGTTCTAATATTAGTCTATGGCCCGTTTCATTTGTATTTTTAGACCGAACCCCTTAACTGTTTTTGGGCCCGTTTCTAATATTGCTTGGGCCAGTCCATAGGACTTAAAATAGATCCAATTGGGTCAGGTAAAATAAATAAGTGGACTTTTAGACTTTCGGGTTCTAAGGTTTGGGCTTGGCGATTAGGTCCAAACCAGACCGTGGTCATAATTTCTGCACCTTGCCATATGAACCATGGCTATGACTCTGAACCTGTCAAACACGGAAACGCCAATTTGACTTTGACGGTTGACTTTGACCTTTGACCATGACATGTTGACTTTGACCATGACAGTTTGACTTTGACCATGACATGTTGACTTTGACTTTGACTAGGACAGTTTGATTTTGACCATGACATGTTGACTTTGACCAGGACAGTTTGACTTTGACCATGACATGTTGACTTTGACTTTGACCAGGACAGTTTGACTTTGACTAGGACATGTTGACTTTGACTAGGACATGTTGAGTTTGACCTTGACCACGAGGTGTTGACCTTTGACCGTTGGCTGTTGACTTTGACCGTTGACTTTGACTGTGAAATGTTGACTTTTCCAGTTTTTCATATGTTTGTTTATATGGATATATATAGTAATAAAATATTGTCCATATTGTATAACTTTGTGTGTCATTATCTAATTTAGATTTGACGTGAGTAGTGTGTAAAGCATATATATATATTGGGCTTGGACTATGGACTGTTTAATTGTACTACGTTTTATGTGTATATTATATGGACACATATAGTAATAAAATCTTGTGGAAAGCTAGTATATATTTGGTGGTCATTATCTAAAAAGATTTGACCTTGATGTTGTGTATTTTTTTTGACACGTGATGATATTGAGATGTTAGGAGACATTATATTCTAATCGCTATATAAAAAATGTATGTGATACGTTGAAGCATTATGACATGATATCATATGTTGGGATATTTATATTAATGCAATATCTTGGAGAAATGTATATACACTCCATTATTTTATATGTGAGATGCTAATATAGCATTGGTGAATATTTGCCAGCCTGGGTGTGGTGTAGTCTGATAAGATATTAGCGCGTGAAAGTATGAAATATGGTTATGAGATATATTGAGATATTTCTAGAGATTGTGGCTTAGTGCAATAAGGTAATTGACCAGCACGTGATATAGTAGAAATGTTTATGAGTCATAGATGTATGACACCTGAATAAATTACGTAACGAAAATCCTAGAACCTGACTACCACAACTCATGTGATTTGCCCTTCTGGCGTTTCAGTTAAGCTGAATGGCCTTCGGCCCTTCTTCCGCGTTTCGCTTAAAATTTGAATGGCCTTCGGCGACCTCCCCGGGCGTGGCGAATAGTTAATTGATTATTCCGTTCGCAAAATAGAGCGATGATGCATAATATTTTATGCGAATAGTGGCGGCAATTAAACTACATAGATTTGGCTTCCGTGTGAGGATTTTACGGTGTCGCGGCATCCCGCTTTCGTGGTGGATTCGCCGCGGAGTGGCTCATTATGTAAGGGAGGCATGTGGATGTACATGTTCGCGCGCTGGGTTTGCGATTATTGGGTAGCCAGGAAACTAGGTAAGACATAGATCTGGCGTGATTTTAGGGACACGCAAAGAAAACCTTAATTAATATATTTGTTAATGATGTATCTGTAGATAGATGATTATATATGGTTTTGCAGAAGGGTGGGTCAAACTAATTACTTGGGCAGAGACGACCCACTCTGTGATTGAGCATGAAATGAGGTACGTATATAATATATTTGGTTGGTTATTTGTTTAGTTGAACCTAAGGCGCCTCGATGGAGGAACTACATGCCTTATTTATCATGTGTATAGTTTGTTGTGTGGTTAGTGGGAAGTTAAAGGCCTCGATGGAGGAACTACCTGCCTTTAATTATTATTCTTTAGGATGTTGTATTTGTCGTTGAAAGTTAAAGTTAAGCGCTTCGGTAGAGGAACTAACCGCCTTATGGATGGTGTTTATATTTGTATAAGTATATGTTGTTTTAGGGCTACTCACACCAAAGATTGTTTATAATCTTGACCCGATTTGCATGTTTGCTTTATCGGGCGTGTTCATTAAATGAACATAGTTGATAAGTCTTGACAGTTTAGTGATGAAGAAGATTGGTTCTTTGCTTGTGGTTTCGTTAGCATTGCATCGATCCTTGTGTTTTGTTTTCCTCGAGGTGATATAGATTTTCAAAATGAGATAATATTATTTGCATCTTTCATTTGTAAATTGTTTTATAATGAAGAGGACTTTGTTTAAGTTAAAATTTTTATTGGTTTTAATTATCCGCATATTTTAAACTGTTTATGGGCTTTTGGAAGTGGAGAGTGCGTCACACCTCGGAGATCGAAGAGTCGGGGAACAAATAATGTTTTTTCCGAATTCTGTCGAAATTCGGGGTGTGACACATATAGTGGATACAATCAGATACCACTTGCAGAAGAAGACCAGGAAAAAACATCCTTCATAACCGAACAAGGAACGTTTTGCTACAATGTCCTACCCTTTTGCTTGAAGAACGCTGGTGTGACCTACCAGAGACTTGTTACAAAAATATTCAAAGACTTGCTGGGTGACACTATGGAAGTCTACATAGACGACATGGTAGTCAAAAGCACAAAGGCAGGCGATCACATTTCTCACCTACAAGAAACCTTTGAAAGATTGTGCCAAAACAAGATGAAGCTCAACCCAGCAAAGTGTGTATTTGGGGTAGCCTCAGGAAAATTCTTAGGATATCTCGTTTCAACAAGACGTATTGAAGCAAACCCGGAACAAATACAAGCTCTCCTTGAAATGCTAGAGCCAACTTCCAAACAACAAATTCACAAGCTATCTGGCATGGTTTCAGCCCTCAACAGATTCATCTCACGTGCATCTGACAAATGCAGACCGTTCTTACAAATACTAAAGAAGGGTGCAATATTCACATGGACAGACGAATGCCACAAAGCTTTCAACGACCTGAAGGCTTACCTATCAACTCCGCCCGTCCTGTCTAAACCAAATGAAGGAGAAACACTGGGGATTTACTTTGCGACTACTGATTTTGCCATCAGCTCGGTCCTCTTTCGCGAAAGTGAAGGAATCGAAAAACCAATCTATTTCACCAGCAAGACATTAGCAGATTCAGAAAAGCATTACTCTCTAATTGAGAAAATAATATTATCTTTGTTATACTCTGCTCGCAAGTTTCGACCATAGTTCCAGGCTCACAGCATCAAGGTCATAACAGATGTAGCCATCAAGCAGATCTTGAGTTCTAACAACAAAACAGCCTGTATGGCCAAATGGGCTGAAGAACTCGGAGAACATCACATCAAATTTTTTCCCAGAACGTCTCGCAAAGGTCAGGTCATTGCCAACTTCCTTGTTAACTTCCCTGTCGAAGATATAAACTCGGAACCGGAGCCCATTACTTCACTCCATCAACCAACCACCCTAGACACATGACACCTCTACGTAGATGGAGCTTGCAACAACAGTGGTAGTGGACTGGGGGTTGTGTTAACTTCACAAGCAGGAACCTAGCTACAAAAGTCAATCAAAATTGATTTTGCAACATCCAACAACGAAGTTGAATATGAAGCGTTAGTCACAGGGCCTCTGCATGGCACAACAACTACAAGTCCGAAAGCTTAAAGCTTAAAGTGACTCACAACTAATCGTCAAACAGATCACTAAAGAGTATGTGACAAATGGAGCAAACTTAGCCAAGTACGCTCAGGTCGTCAATGATATCATCAGCTCGTTCATAACATTCTCCTTGGAACACATTCCCCGAGAGGATAATAGACATGCAGACAGTCTGGCTTTCTTAGCCTAAAAAACTAATATGCATGTCCCAGCACAATTTACATTGACATCCTAGAGAGGCCCGCATACCAATAAGAAAGGGTCAACATCCTCACAGACTTCCAACCCTCATCCAAAGAAGAGATCACTTAATCTTAGATATGCTCATTTATGAAATTTATCTTACATGGCGAGCTCCCAGCAGAGGCAAGGAATGCTTGTGTCATACAATTTCAAGCTCCCATATACACCATGATCAACGGACGATTGTTCCGTAAATCCATAAGAGGACCCCACCTAAGGTGTATAACTCCACGTGAAGGCCAACTTATCTTCGACGAAATTCACAAAGGCGAATGTGGCAACCATGCAGGAGTAAGATCTCTAACTCATAAAGTAATTGCCCAAGGGTATTATTGGTCAGGCATGCACATTGAGGCAAAGAAATATGTTCTCAAATGCCACCAATGTCAAATATTTGGTCACAACCACCTAAGTCCAGCACGGGAGTTTATCAACATAGCCAGCCCATGACCTTTTTATATGTGGGGGCTAGACATAATGAGACCATTTATCCCACAAAAGAAAACAGGACTCAAATACGTTCTTGTAGCCACAGATTACTTTACCAAATGGGTGGAGGCAATCCCACTTGTTCAAGTCAAGGAAATCAACGTCATCAACTTCATATGGACCAATATCATCACAAGATTTGTTCTACCCCACACCCTCATCATGGACAACAGAACCCAATTTGTTGGCACACAAGTCAAAGCATTCTTACAAAAGTGGCGCATCACTTAATCATTTTCTATACCTAGATACGCACAAAGCAATGGCCAAGCAGAGGTCACAAATAAATCTATCAAAGAAAATATCCAAAAAAAGTTAGAGAGCGAGAAAAGCCAATGGCCAGAACAACTTGAGAACATCTTATGGGCATATAGAACAACAGCCCGAGCCAGTACCAACGAGTCTCCTTTCACACTTTGCTTCGGAACAGAAACAGTCATACCATCAAAATTTACAATCACAACCACACGTTCTGACATCGTCGAATCAGGAGAAAATGACAACATCTTAGCCAAAGAAGTCAACCTCCTAGAGGAGCGAAGGGAAATTGCTGCAATATCCTTAGCTCGGTATCACCAAACCATCCAACGATCTTACAACAAGAAGGTCATCCCAAGATCTTTCCAAGCTGGCGACCTAGTCCTCAAAAAGACCTTAGCACCAGCCAAGCTTGACCTAACTTGGGAAGGCCCATACATAGTTCACAAAGTTGATGTCGTTGGAAATGGAGCTTACTGGATCAAAACTCAACTCGGTGATGTGCTTCCCCGACCTTGGAATATAGCTCTACTCAAGCGCTTTTACCAATAATTTTTTTTCTCCAGATGTATCAATCAATATGAATAAAATTTCATCAGCATTTCGCGTATAAATGTTATCCTTGCATTACATGAGTACCACGCATCTTGCACTCGCTGCCCAATCTGGGATATCAAAGCAATCGACTTAGCACCAACGCCAGGGTTAAACACGACTCAATTATAATTACCATGGAATGGTTAATTATCAATCAAATTCAATCCACAGTCCCCCAAAAGAACCGCAAATCAACTTAACACCAATGCCAAGGTTAAGAACGATGCAACTGTAATTTCCACACAAAGGCTAATTATTAGTCAAATACAATCTAAGGTACCTCTAAAAGGACCACAAGTCAACTTAAGGCCTTTGAAATGGTTAAGTTTGGCTCAACTATAATTACCACTCAAAGGCTAATTATCAGTAAAAAAAATCAATAAGAAGTTCCCCCAAAAGGAACCACTCAATCAATACACACACCTAAGGACACGAAGAAACCTAGGTGCTAACTATGTGCATCTATCAGATCGTACACAAACACTTACGACCTACCAAAGTACGACAGATCGTCGAGTCTACTACTATGCAGCACATGGCGTCAAATAACAAAACAAAAAACAGGAGAAACAATCACATTCATACAAAATTCACAGACAATCTCATTTCAACACAAGTAAGTAATTTAAATATTTTTACTTAATACAATTTCGGTTAGATACTAGAGGTCCCCAACTTATCATGGGAAAACGACCTCAGCATCCCCATCAAAAATAGAAGTTATCAGTATCAACAACAAAATAAAATATAGTTTAAAAACTTCATCCATCATCAAGCAAAATTACAAGAAGAGCACAACTAGTTGACACGGGGCAGATTCTCCACATTCAAGGGGTCCAATTGGTAGCCCTCTTCACCAACAGAGCTACTAATCAGATCACCGCTTGCATTCAGCACTTCAGTGGCAGCATCTTCAGTGGGCTGAGCAGCTGGAGCAACACCTAGGATAGTTGGTAGATCAGATCGTTTACTAGCATCTACAACAACATTTTCTATAGTTACTGATGCAACCCCACTTTCAACAGACCTTTTGAGGGTTTTGTACTTATGTTCTAGTTCCATATAATAATCCACCAGAACGTAGACATTCCCACTCTCTACCAGATCGACTAGGTCGTTATATTCATTCTGAGCTCGCTCAATAACAGCCTGCAATTGTTTGCTCTCAACAACCCAATGCTTTACCTCCACCCTTGAAGCATCAAGAGACGGCTGCAACAAGGCCACCTTCCTAGCCAAATCCCCGACCTGAGCCCTCAGTCCCACCACCTCTGCCCGTTTAACCTCTTGCACAGCCAACAGCTTGTCATAAGCCTCCTTGGCAACCTCCAACTCCTTCTTGTACAGGTCGAAGATAGTTTCCATCTCTTTCAGCTTCCTGTACATAGCCAGAACCTGACAAACCATCAAAGTAAGTCAGGAGTCAACATCACAAAGCATAAAACAAAAACTCAGATCGGAAGGACACTTATAAAGCACAGCGAGCGATCCATGTCTTTTAGGTTTGCCTCCAAGTCCTTCCCAGTCTCCAGCTGATGCCTATCTCCATCCAGGGTAATACTCTCCAGGAGCCCATTCGCAACCTGTAAAGACTTGAAACTACAGTCCCTATTCTTTGCTAGCCGTGACAACCCACTCACGTGGTTGTAGTAGGTGACCATTCTATCCAGAACGTCAGAATCACCAGCCTTGTCACCTAGGACCGCATTCCCAGACCTCTTACACTTTTGGGCAGTTGACTCAGTCTCACTAGCCTTCTTCTTGCCCCTAGCATCAGTCACCCCCACATCCACCGTCAGCTCCTTCAAGTTCATCCTTTTCAAAGGAGCTCGACCTAATGAAGAATGACCTTCCACTACAACAGGTCATTCCTCAGACTCAGTTCAGGTCCTCTTCGCCCCCTCAGACTCACCGACCTCAGCTCGCCTTTTCAGCTGAGGCCTACGAAAAGGAGTGGGAGCATCACCACCTCCCCCAACACTCTTACCTCCACGACCCGCCCTATCACCTTCACCCCCCTCAGGTCGTCTAGACAAAGGATGGCTACCAGAGCCTCCTCCAACCATTCTCACTCCAGAAACAAGCACCCTCCTTTGATCTTTTCTTTCCATCTCAGTATCCGAGCTAGAATCAGAGATGTCAAAGACTAACTTTTGGGCCCTTTTCTTCTGCTCAACTTTCTTCCGGTTGATTTTCTCACCTTCACACTTCTTGAAGTAATGCGCAACCTCTCCCAAGACAGATCGTTTCTCCTCCCAACTCAAACAAGCAAACTTTTCTATAGCCCCGGTACTCGTACGCCCACAAATAGAAACCTTTGCAAAAACAAAATAAAGTGGTCAGAACGTTCAAAATATCAACTACCATACATACACTATGACCTATAACATAACGACTTACCATCCAACTTTATAGTACGATTATCCAACTCCCAGTCAGAAGAACTGTAATTACCTACAACCAGTAAAGGCCTACGCTCCTAATCTTCTTTACTCAAGCCCACAATCACAGCGGATTTCCCCTTCACCACCTGCAAGCTAAAATTCATAGCAGACAACCTCTTCACAGGAAAATGCTCAAGCACATCTGAGAAATAGATGTTGTAACCCCTCTCATTCAACAAATCCAACACATGAAAAAACCTCAAACTATTCCCCACAAACTGACAAGGAGCCTTTCCACAAAAGTTCAAAACCTCCACAGTAAGACGAGAGAACGGCAACCTCATTTTAGCCTTCAATTGACCATAACAAACCACAATAGCCCTATCCCGAGGAACGTAATCCAATCCAAACACATTACTCTCTCCACTCAGGTCGTATATAGTCAGATTGGAGTCCACCCAACCAAACTCCTCCCTCAAAGCAGCAGTACAATCTACCGACCTAGGTACCACCTCCTTAACCATCGTTTCCAATGAGGAAGACGATGACGCTTCACCTCCACTACGAGCCCTAACACCACCATCTTCATCACTCATAGTTCTCTCTCTCCACTGATCCAACTCAACTTCTCCACTCAAACTGTCACTAGTAATCGATATGACAAAAGCAAAAAGAAAACAAAAGATCAAATTTTTTAGATTGAAAGAGACGCACCTAAAGATGAAAAGTCGGAAAGATTTTGGTTTTCTTTTCTCTCTGCTTTTTTTTTTTAATTCTTTTGTGTTGATAGAGTGAAGAAATGAAAGCACGCCAGAACCTAAACACTTCAGCTGCACAAACCTCGAAAAAGTCAAAACATTTTGCTTTCTCCACAAAACACAATAATAACCTCGCCCACAAATCGCTGCGATTTGGGCCAATGGATCAGATCCAACAGTTCCCGCACATTTTCCAAACTTATTCAAACAAAACCAGTTGTGTGACACGTGTTGAAAGCTTTATTTTATTTTTTCTTTTCACACCATAGCTGCCCAAAAAAATAAATAAAATAAAAGGGGCTGTGTAAGTACTCTCTTTTCTCAAACATATCACTACAGCACACGTGTCCACACCCCAGGTCATATATTCACAGCTTCATTACATCACCAAATTCATTACCATGCCACCCGGGGACGTAACAACGATCCGTTCGAGGTCATCCCAAATATCAAACACAACCATTTATGGAAGCGAATGATCTACCGCGATCCTGAAGCTCAGTCAACGCACCAATCAAGGAGACATTTACTTTGTAACATCAGAAGTAATAACGGATCATCAAGATAACACAAAATATGGATCTACACTTGACAACGGCCTATAGCAAATAAGGAAAGTCAGCTCAAACATAGTTTAAATACATAAATATGCAACGTACTTAGGGTATATTAACACTTGTATCAACATAATTTTTTTTTTCACAAACGTATCAATGTATTATGCTCGATTTCACAAAAATAGCAATCCGTTAGTTAAGTGATGATGTGCCTTTGTTTTTTCAATTCTGTTTTATTTGTATTTTCCACTTGGCATGCCACATCAGCATTTTCTACCAACTTAGCATTTCCACCTCAGCGTTGTTTCTTTTTTTTTTTTGTTTTTTGTTTTTTTTGTTTTTCATTTCATATTACTTTTTTTTATTATATATATTTTTTATTTTTTATTTTTTATTTTTCATATTTCTTTTTTTATATTATAATTTTTTTTATTTATAGTTAACTGACTTAAAAATAAATTAATAAAAAGTTTTTGAATTAATAAATATATAAAAAAGAATAAATTAGTAATTATATAATAATAAAATATTTATATAAAAAAAATAAAGAAATATATAAATAATAAATTATTTAATTTATTATATATATATTTGAAAATTATAAAAAATATTATAATATAAAAAAAGAAATAAAAAAAAATATTTTTTATTATATATATATAATATTTTTTATTATTTATAGTTTTTTTTTATAATTTTCAAATATATATAATAAATAGAATAATATATTATTTATATCTTTCTTTATTTTTTTATATAATTATTTTTTCATAAAACTGGGGTAAAAACCCTGATTTGAGTCTTTATTAGCTTAAAACTCATTGACTTTTTGAATTACGTCTAAAGCCCATCCCTTTTTTTAAGTTGTGAATTAAAAGTTTCTGCACGTTAAAATTATGGAATAAGGTCATTGACCCAATTAGATCACCTCCTTTAGCTTCTTCTAATACCAAATTTACCCTTTTCTTATCTGTTTAGTTCTTATTGTAGTTTGTCTTCGAAAAATCTCTCTTTTATTGAGTTTGAGATCGTGATATGTGATTTCATCAATTGAAAAAGTTTGGGTAACATAAATTTGTTATCCATGTTTGGGTAATGAAGAAAGGAATCACTAGTGGCTTAGCAAGAAAAAGGTTAGATTTTTATGATGTTGGGCTTTTGATTTAATGTGTAAATGAGAATTGGTGTTCTTCATTTTTAAGTTTTAAGCTTGGTTTTGTTAAGGTACAGTGTACGTTTGGCTTTGTTAAGCTTCAAATACTTAAGAAATAAAATTTTTCTTATTTGTTATGATGTGAATAAGATCTAGATAGAAATGTCAAAGATGCAAGAGCTCTTATTGCAACACAAGATCAATTAGAGATGGTTACAGTACTTAATCTTATTGTTGCAGCACTTGCACTTTAGCCTAGATATGAAGTAGCATTGGAACTCAATTCTAGAACACTTCGTTCGAATTAAGGAAGTGGCTAATATGCTTTAGGAATATGTTCTTAGCTATAAAATGGTGTATGATGAAGAATTGACTACTTATTTAGACAATAGTAGTTAACAAGAGATTTCGAGAGAAAGAGTGAAGCTTCTTTCTGAAAATTCTTTCGTCAACCGATTCATCTGATAGACAGTCTTCACTCAAATGCTTTTTTGTTTCTGATATGAAGAAAAAGTTATGGTTGGACTTTGTAAACAATATGATAAAGAAGGTCAATGGGGGTAAATTATTCATCTCAATTTCTTTAGCAATTGTGATTTATGTGGATTGATTTGGAGGATTATTGAAATAAATGGTATCTCACTATCCCTATGCAATGCAGGTATTTGGTATTGGGTGAAGCTTGTTGCTATCTTGGATTAATAGAAGATACAATGGTTCTCCTACAAACAGTAAGCCGCTACAATTCAAAGAGAAATCATATGATGTTATGAAGATATCTTTACCTTGTCTAATGCCGCTTTGTGCAATGACATGAATAACACCACGCTGCCTCCTTCCGAGGCTGCATCAAGTTTCAAAGGGGTATATTATGCCGAGACATTGTTTGTATTTGTGATTCTTCTGAGCATTGGACTATGCGTTGTTGTTGTTCTTTTTTTTTTTTGACAAACCGTAGTTTTACGAAGGATCCATAAGCTAAAAATGGAAGAGCACTCATTAAATGAGTGAGTGATGGTTTGAGTCCATCTAGATCCAATTCTAGCACCTTTTGGTGTAAAAAGGAATAAATAAAACGTCGTTTGATGGTAGTATATGCATAAGAGGCCTCTTTGCATAGATGATCGATAACATTTGTATATGTATTATATTAGGTTTTGTATTAGGTTGAAGACATGTTTTAGATTTGTTTGCACACAAACAATTTTTGCATTAGCAAGTGAGTTAAAAACCAATGATTTTGTGATGGTAAATTATACTTTTTTACCATATATAGATGACATAGGTTTTACGTTTCACAACAACTCATACTGAAGCATGGGATCCTTTTCAATGAACACTAACTTGGTAGTAATAGACAACATAATATTCATGTTGCAGTAAAGTTGACAGTGTAGCATCCATGTTGCAATAGATTTTCCAATGCAACATCCCTGTTGTAGTAATGTGGGAGTTGGCGATTACATTCGCGGATAGTAATATTAATATCTGATTGCAACATCCATGTTGCTGTGGGGGTTCACATGTTCCTTCTAATCTGGCTATTGAGTATTTAAAGAAGTACAACATGTTCCTTGTTAAGTCTCTCCATGCTTCTTCTCTCTCTAGCTTAAATTAGAAGCCCCGCAATGGGTTCATAGCTTTTGCAAGGTTGTGGTAATTGTAAAGGGTGATGTGAGTTTCATAAAAAAAATCATCATGAAGAAAGTGGCTTTGTTAATATATGTGATAATTTGATTACTACGCATTTGAATGCATTTCAGATAAGGAGCCAAAAGTGAGGTCTTGCGTTGCGCCAGTCTTGGATAATCTTTTGCAAGTAAGACTTATTTACCATGGAAACTTGTATGAAATTGTAGGAGTCATCCTCGAGAAAATTGGTGATCCTGATACTTCTATAAAAAATACATTCTTGTTCTTAGATAAGCTAACATCTCTTTTTTAGTTTTATACTAAAAAAAATCAAGCTTTTAATTTGTTTTTCTAATACCACGCTTACAAGTACCTTCCTCATGCACAAATTGTCATTTGTAGAATGTCTCATGTTTGGAGCCCTTAATACTGCAATTGATTCTGTCACCATTTTAATCCATATCTCTGCGACAAACTTTCTACTAAGTATGTCCATTAGTGTGAGTATAATAAAATGACTTGTATGCTCAAACTGGAAGAGCGCTCATTAAGTGTGAGGGTGATGGTTCGAATCCATATGGATCAATAATAAAATGACTTCGTATGCTCGTAAATGGAAGAGCTTTCATTAAGTGTGAGGGTGATGGTTCGAATCCATATTCGTCTTGATGGTAGTATATGTACAGTCGATAGTATTTGTATGTGTTATGATCGAAATTTGTAGTCACAAATAAATGTAGTCAATAGAATCTATGTTGTTTTTGTGTATTTTTTAGTCATTGATATAATACTTCGGTTAATTTCTAAACTTGAAGAACATTGCATTGTTTATCTTAGTTATGTGACAAAAGACCTCGACATCAAGTGTAATGTAAGAATGCGACCTTATGACTTGAGTCTAGTGTTGCAGTGAGAGCATGGACCAAAATATCGCCGATATATCCGATATATCGCCGATATATATCGGTATTTTGGTACACCGACATCGATATTTCCGACATATATCCACCGAATATAGAATTCTTTTTTTCCGATATATATATATCGAATTTCCGATATGAAACTTTATATCGCCCG
The DNA here is from genome assembly GCF_015680905.1 of Coptis chinensis. Taxonomy (NCBI): domain Eukaryota; kingdom Viridiplantae; phylum Streptophyta; class Magnoliopsida; order Ranunculales; family Ranunculaceae; genus Coptis; species Coptis chinensis. The sequence goes on from NC_141459.1 coordinate 98,044,513, forward strand.
ATATAATCGATATTTCCGATATAATCGATATATATCGGTTGACTTTTTGACCATTTTAAAATATAAATCCGATATTTCCAATATATTTCCGATATATATCCGATATTTCCGATATTATATTTCGATATATCCGATATTTCCGATATTTTAAATAGTTTGGGTTTGTTACCAAAAAAATGGATATATCCGAAATATCCGATATATCCGATATATATCGGTTTTTGGGTACACCGATATATTCATCGATATCGATATTTTGGGCCTTGAGTGAGAGTACGTTGACAGTGCAACATTCATGTTGCAATGGGAGTTCACAGTGGTTGTTGCAATAGTAATAGACAATGCAACATCTATGTTGCGATTGAGTTGACATTGTAACATTCATTTGTAGTAGTAGAGTTGCCGGGCAACATCCATATCGATAATAATAAAATGTCGCAACATCCATTTTGCATTAGAGTTGATGAAGTCAACATTCATGTTGTTGTGCGATTACCATTTTGCAACATTTATGTTGCGATAGTAATAGTCGATCTGCAACATCCATGGTGTTGTAGAAGAAGTTAATAAAGCAGGCCCAAAATATCGATATCGATGAATATATCGGTGTACCCAAAACCGATATATATCGGATATATCGGATATTTCGGATATATCCATTTTTGGTAACCCGGTCCAAACTATTTAAAATATCGAAATATCGGATATATCGGATATATATCGAAATATCGGATTTATATTTTAAATGGTCAAAAAGTCAATCGATATATATCGATTATATCGAAATATCGATTATATCGGCGATATAAAGTTTCATATCGAAATTCGATATATATCGAATCTATATTCGGTGGATATATGTCGGAAATATCGATGTCGATTAAAATACCGATATATATCGGCGATATATCGGATATATCGGCGATATTTTGGTCCATGGTTAATAGTGCAACATCTATATCACAATGGGGAGTTGATAATGGTTGTTGCGGCATGGACCAAAATATCGCCGATATATCCGATATATCGCCGATATATATCGGTATTTTGGTACAATCGACATCGATATTCCGGCATATATATATCCAAAATATAAATTTTTTTCGATATATATCGAATTTTCGATATGAAACTTTATATCGCCGATATAATCGATATTTCGATATAAATCGATATATATCGGTTGACTTTTGACCATTTTAAAATATAAACCGATATTTCCAATATATTTCCGATATATATCCGATATTTCCGATATTATATTTAGATATATCCGGATATTTCCGATATTTTAAATAGTTTGAATTTGGTTACCAAAAAATGGATATATCCGAAATATCCGATATATCCGATATATATCGGTTTTAGGTAACCGATATATTCATCGATATCGATATTTTGGGCCTTGTGTTGCAGTAGTAATAGATGCGGTCAATATCCATGTTGCCGTAGAGTTGATGATCACAATATTCATTCGCGATGGTTGTTGAAGTAGTAATAGATAGTCGCGAGATCCATGTCTGCAAAGATATAGTTAACAATATAACATTAAATGCTGCGGTGGGAGTTAGCGGTGGTTGTTGTAATATTAATAGAATTATCTGGCATCAATGTTGTAGTGTTTGAGAAAATTTCGGAGAGAAATCAATAGGAAATTTTAAGAACAAAATTACCAATTGAAATTTCACAAAATTTCAAGACAAAGTTCACAAGAGAGAAAGTTAAAGCGGGTTTCATATTTGGCGTTATTTGTTTTGTCTTAAAGGGCAAAGTGGTAATCTAACTCAAAAGTCAACCGGATGGGCTTTTACACATAAATAAAAACCGGTGTCTTTTTATCCATAATTAAATCGAACTGGGGCTTTAGGCCCAAACTCTGTTATTTTTTATTATATAATTATTAATTTATTTTTAAGTCACTTAACTATAAATAATAATATAAAAAATATTATAATATAAAAAAAAATAAAAAATAAAAAATAAAAAAAATAAAAAAAAGAATAATATGAAATGAAATGAAAAAAAAAAATTGAGGTGGAAATGCCGAAGTTGGTAGAAAATCTTCGATGTGACATACATGCCGGAAAATACAAATAAAACGAAATTGAAAAAAAATAATGACACATCATCACTTAACCGACGGATCCTAACGAATTGCTATTTTTGTGAAATCGGGCATAAGATATCGTTGATACGTTTGTGAAAAAAAATTCTATGTTGATATAAGTGTTAATAGGACCTAAGTACGTTGCATATTTCTGTATTTAAGCCGCTCAAACATCTATAAGTAGAGAGAGATGAACTACGTAAGGCTTGATTCAAGTTGACCGAAAAAACTTGATACGTAGGCTCTTAACCACAAGAAAGAGTGCAATCATTCCCTATCAACCTCACCATCAGGTCGTAGATACAAATCCACACCTCTACAGGTGGTGATGTTGGCACCCCCTTATTACATACTATGTTACGTTAATTTTTTTGTTTGACATAAAAGTCCATGTTTGTTAGTGATTGCACCCACTTTACCAAGTAGATTTTTTCCCTCTCTATGCCACATAAAGATACCCAAAAAAAAAAGAGAATGTATTATTTTTCTTTTTTTGTTTAAATATATCCAACAACACCCTTTTTTTTTTTTTTTGTTTTTTAGGAGTTTACATCTTACTAAGGTTATAGCTTGTGAATTGCTCTATTTTTAGGATACATTATGGGTATATATTATAAACTATGGCAGGCTCATGTATGATAGATTTAATGTACTATAAATGGGATAAATGATTGCCTTTGTTCATGATAGGAAAAAAAAAAAAAAAGAAGAAGAAGGTGGGTTTTTTTATTAAGTGGGTGCAAACCTTTAACCAGGTGGATTTAGTCATAAAAGTGGGTGTAGTGCATAATAAGGGTGTTGCCAATATCACCACTCTTATTAGAAGGAAATTCATAATCTTAATAAGTATGGATTCGAGGTTTGATTCATTTAATTCATAGTAATTACCAATTGTACCAATAAAAAAAATAATAATTACCAGTTGGCAGAGTTTTTGTCATGCATATGTTGCAATATGATAGATAACTTATTCTTGTCATTGAACAGAATTATAGTACGTGGAGTCTGTTTTTGCTGCATAATATGTAAATCATTTTGAGAATGGGAAATTGTGCAAGTGGACACAAATCACACAATAATCTACTGAAGATATAAAATAAATAAATAAAAATTGGAAAGATTTTCAATACAATTCAACAAAAATGTGCAATTGATCTGATGTACAATTCGATATTCTGAATATTAATTGTGAAGTAAATAATGGAATTGACACAATGTAGTAGAAGAACTGAAGAAGGCTAGCTAGAAGCTATAAACTCTCTGAAATTTTCTTAATTTGACTCTAAATTGCGACATGAAGTGGTGAACTAGTGATATAGAGGCCAAGTACAAAGTTTAGCAGCTATCAAAGGCACATTAAGACAAAGACTGACTACCAGTGATCGTTTTTTTTTTGGTAACCAACTACTACCAGGCTACCAGCGATCTAGAAGCTGATTAAATTCGTTTTTGTTTTTTCTCCAAAGACGTCCATTTAGCTGAGCTCATATCAGCCCATCTTATTTTCTCCTAGATGGTTCTTAACTTCTTATCCAGAATTCTTGGCTGTCATCTAGAACTCCAAGTCACGTACCCAAAATTGACTCCACTCTCTTCAACACCAAGAAAGCGAGACCCACAGTATTATCTGTTTGAAGTTTGAACAAAATTCAGATTCTAGCGAACTGGACAAGTTGGTATTGTGCATTTATCAAAAGACATCTTGCTGGTTTGGACTTAATTTATACCATGTGACTTTCTGAGTGAACTAGCTCCTCACTCTATTTCTGAAAGAGGCGACCTTACCGAATAGTCAATACATGTACATATCATGTCGTAGGAACACAATTCATCATCAATGTACCAAAGTCAACAAATAGATCGATTATTGGACTTGAGGCGAAGAAACTATTTGCGCGTTAACCATTATTTCTTAGCTGTCTGAGAATTTTAGGAGATGCATGCAAAGACGGCAGATTGAGCTAGGCCGCAGTCACATTAGTACATACCTCTCTCGGGGATTTTATTCTTTGCATAGTTTTCGCAATTCGTACTTCCCCTACATCATGTGTACTCTTGTACAGTTGTACATGATTATTTAAGAGTTTTACTAATTAGGCTTTTGGGAGTGATAGGAGAAGGAAAAAAAAAGCGTTTGGGCACGTTGACTCTAAGACTTGGTCCTGGTTTTGGGAATGTGAATTCATTCTTATCAATGATCGTGGTTCTGAATATGCATGAGGTATTTCTACGGCCAAGGTTGTGGTGTTAAGGTTCAAATAAGAAGATTTCTGAAACTGGAAGTTCAAGAATCAAGATACATCAACCATACCCAAATTGTAACAATTTCTGATATCGAAAAAAAGATACATGCCACTTAATTGTATATGGAATTATGGATGTAAACTAAATTAAAAAGCTAGGCTCGTGTAGACCAGCAGACGAAAACCTACCCTAGTGAGCATGTCTTCCATCTTCATAATGTATGCAATTGCGTGTCTTTCTTGTTCCCGAAATCAAGAGGATGAAGGTGACCGTAACAAGCTGAAGATGGGGAAAATTCCATTTCAAACTAGTTCACTTGTCAAAAGTTAAAATTCCAATGATTTTTGCATTGTAGTGGTATAATAGACCACATACTGACATACCCAAATCAAATAATGCTTGTCTTACAAGGAATGAATTGATTTAGGTTGTATCACCAAATAATGAACGTGGAAATTGTTGATTCCTTCGGAGAGAAAAAGGAAGAAAAAGTATAAAACTACATATGCCACACAACCTAGCTAACTAGTAACTACGACATATACCACGAAGAAATAATTTTTCCAAAAAATGTTGAACTCAGTATCATTTCCTCTTATGTATCATGCCAACAATATACTTTTTCCAATATTTTTAAGCAACCTAACTAGTAACTACCGCATATACACAATTATCATTTTTTTCAAAAAACCTTAAAGACTATATATATACTGAAAGATTCTAAAGAATTAGGAGATCAATTGCTTTACATTTGTGTATATGCTCCTTAGAACTTCAATTTTGAGCATAATGTTTTGTTTGTGGATACTGATGGTATGTCACAAGTCACAACGGCAGTTGGGACGTGGGATGGCTCGATGCAAGTTGAGGCCTAAGGTGAAAACTATAACTTGGGAGTAGTGGTGAAAACTGGACGGTAATGCCCGGGCTATAGATGTATATATCAGGTTGGAAAACAGGTATTGACTATGTATAAGTACAGGGTCGAGCGCCCCTTAATATACCTTAGTGAAGGGGCGCACGCCCCCTAGCCTTCATTAGTAGAGTTGCTTCAGGAAGGGCGAACATCAGTACTGGAAGTTGATTATTCACAAGGGGCGCACGCCTCCTAGTTTCTACACAGCCAAACTTTCAGTTTCTCACATATATTTTGGCATGATTTGAAATTTCGGTGACACCGAAATTCCAGTTACTATATAAAAGAAATTAGAGTTTTGACCCAAAACTAAGCTAATTAGTGAGAAGAAAAGAGAGATTTGAGAGAGCATTCTTTGTGAGTGATTGAGAGTTGTGTACAATCAAAACAAATTCTCTTGTAATCTTCTTGTTCATCTAGTAGAACCACTGATCTCGTCGTGTGGATGTAGGTGTTAAATTTCATGTTAGTGGTGATGCTAGGAAAGTTGTGACATTGATATATTGAGAGAAACCAAGAAGAAGAACAATAGAGAATAATAGAGATTGATTGATTGAGAGAGAGAGAGATTGACTAGGGTTAGAGTGATTGTGTTAGTTATTGTTCTCTATTTAGAGTTATATATTTACACTAACCTACCTTGGGTGTGAAGTAAAACCCAAAACATGATAGTGGAAATTACTAGATATGGATGTCCGTACTTATGGAAATATGGGACTTTACATATAAGACATATTCTATTACTCCCCCTTAAGCTGTAATGCCGCAAACTTGCAAATTATAGTTTGAATGGCAAAAAGAAAAGATAAAAATATAGCTCTCCCTTTTGCATAGAACTGCCTTTAGTAGAATAACTCAAACAACTGTTGAGACGAGACATTCTGGAAAGTGAAACTGTCGGTGTAGACAATGGCCTAACCTAAAAGCTGAATTTGTACCACAGGCACAAACTAGAAACAGAACACCTGTGTGATGACTGCAAGCTGAGAGATGAATCTAAATAGTGTAGTGATTGATGTGACTGCAACCTGAGAGATTAATAGAAAACTCGTGTTTTTTAGCCAAAGAGCTCAACAAGAGATAGTAAGAGTCAATGAAACACCTGAGTACCGGGCACCACTGCGGCATAAAAGGAATCAAACCCTGAAAAGCTGAACCATCAACGACAGCAACATATAATAAGCTCCTCAATAAGAAGGCTAAAACATAAAGTCGGTGAAACACTATAAAACTCAAAACCATGATATGAAAGGGAGTCAAACCCTTATAAAGGAAAGAACTTATCAACCAACCAATAATTATGAATTCTACCACATATTAATTGATTAGCTTCCAAATACAAAAGTATTAGAGACCAATTTGTAAGAATGTGAGTTTAAGATGATCAATGGTTTGGGGTGAAACATGGAAGCAGTACGTGAGAGAGAGACGTTCATAAAGAGATGATTGATATAGAAATTGATAAATTTGTCTTTAATTAACTTGAGAAGATTAACTTGAGAAGAAGTGGGAAAGGCGCCATCAAATATGGAGATTTTTCTTGGGATTTACTATTTTCATTTAATCTTTCCAATTAAGAGATTTAACTAGATGAGGACACTCCCGCAAAAAATGAGACTAGTACGCGTTTGGTCATTAGATTTGTCATATAGTTTTGAGATGCAAATAATGTAGTGGACTATTGGATATTATTTCCTTTAAACCAATTCAATTCCTGAAATTTAGTGAGGTGGGGAGAAATATATGGAGAAAACAAATTGATGACATTATCGTTTTGTGTTTTTTTTTTGCTTTTTAAAAAATGGTAATATCAAACATGTGCAAGGACAAACAAGGAAATTTGAGCCCTTCCAAATTTGAGGCCTTAGGTGGCTGCCTAAGTCGCCTAATGGATGAGCCGGCATTGCACGCATACATCTCCAGAACAACCTTAACAAAACCATCTAACCCTACATATTCCAAATACTCCCATAAATGAAGCATTGACAAATGCTAGATCACTTGAGTACCAAACTAATATCAACTAAATAAACTAAACAAATAAAAATATCTCTAATATGGCAATCGGGTGGATACAAACACAACTAGAAATAATGACACTCATAGCAATAAATATTTAAGTTATAGTAAAACTTACTCTCAGTGCAATTCCTACATCTGTCTATTCGTAACCAAATGACAAACGTAAAATATTAAACCTGAATCACTTAATATCAATTCTTCTAAGCAAAATATATGAGGAGCCAATATTAAACAGATCACACTAAGAACGCTCTAACATATATAATTACGAAATAAAACAGCGATCAAACATTAGAAACAAATAACTCTACGAGGTGGGTATGTACCTTTGGAAGCGGCTGTGTCAGGTGACTGCCTACGTACCCTTTCAGGGATCAAGCCATACGTAGTTCTTCCTTAGAACTCAACAGTTTAACATTGGAATACTAGGTCACTTGCCTATTCAATGCCAAGAATAAAATTTAACAATAGTCATGCACAAATTAAAACCTTAACTATAAAAGCCATAAACATCGAACTATAATCTCTTGCACATACCATTAGAACATGAAAAACCAAACTATGGGATGATTAACACAACTAAATAAACAACCCATCACTTATACAGCCACCACTCGACTCAAACAATTCATCGTACCAATCAAATTGATTTTAGTGGTTAGCTACATGCATTTCAAACATGTCACACACCATATCGATAATGATAACTATGAATAGAATACCAAAAGATGTTTATCTAACAAGCATGTTGCAACAAACAGTAATCATTACATATATTTATACTCATAGAAATTTCAACTTCTAATTAAACTTAAGAGGATTTATGATAGAGATTACTTAGCTTAACTCATGTGGTGTTTAATTACTCCAATTTCATGAAATTCCTTAGAATTCGCTTCCAATTCAACACCCCACTAAAAACCCTAACTTGTATTGTATGAGGTGGATGAGTGTACCCTCAAAATTATGAGAGGGAGACTAAGGAAGAGAAACCCCCAAATTTCGGAGAGAGACCGAGAGACCAAGACCGAGAAAGAGAGAGAAGACCGAAAGTCTTCTACCTTTATTTTCTGTTTTTCCTCGCCCTTATCCCCTCATTCCTTGCCATCCATCTGCCTTAGGCCCAAAAGCCCAACTCATCCTAAGGCCCAACAAAAAATGGGGTTTTACATACTTCTACCCTTAAAAGAATTTTGTCCTGAAATTCAACTAACTTCGGATTACCAAATGTGACATGCAACAATAGCTTCAACAGAACTACACGTGTGTACAGTTCAGCCAGTGTTTTAGGGTTATCCTTCATGAGCAACCTGGACAGATCAGTGTTCTTCCTAATTGCTTTGGTGAAGGCCACTATGGCAAACGACTCCTTGAGGCCGCTCTCCATGGACAGTAGCTCTGTCTTGAAACGTCCTAGGAAGGTGCGAATTGGTTCATCACTCTTCTTAGACAATTGGAAGAGTGAATTGAGGTCGGCTGTCTTATGTCTGTTGTGGACGTACTGGCTGACGAACTGGTCAATTAGTTTTTCGAAACTGTCAATTGAGTTCGGTCCTAGCGAGTATAACCAATCGAGAGCTCCATCTTGTAAGCTTGCTAGAAACAAAGCGGCCGCTAGGTGGTGGTCTCCTCGCCCTTTGTAGAGTGCAAGCTCTCAATATAGCGAGCTCACGTCTTTAAATAGGGCATGTCTTTGCCATTGTACATTCTTGAACCGAAACCGAAAGTGAAATCTTGGGGGGAGGGTTTATTGAGTACCTTAGTTGTGAAGGGGGACGCTCGGTACGTCTTCAACATCTTTTGAACGACCTGAGTGGCGTCCTTTTTGACAGTACTTTGTTCGATCCGCTGAGAGAGACTGTTGATTTGTTGGTTGACCTTGTTAATTCCATCCTCATCGGTGATTCCATTCGGGTTCTGGGACTCGACCTGGGTTTTTAATGCTATGTTCTCCTGCCGGAGTAGGGTGATGCTATTGTTCATGGCTTCCATCTAGGTGGCCATAATCTTCAGTTGATCCTAGAGGCTTTCCATGCTTCGTGGACTTGAGATTTGTTTGAAGGTTTTTTGGTTGAAGGGTTGTGAACTCAAGAAATCTCCCTTTATAAATGTAGGCAATAATTGGAGAGAAAGGTGTTTGTGGGATTAAATTGACCGAGTTCGTTTGGACGAACTGCCTACATATCAAGTTCTCTCTGGGGGGGGAGGGAGACTTGAATCAGGTCAGATGTAGTTCTTCATCCTCTTTATATAGGTAAGGTGCCCACGCCTCTTGCTTTCAAGTCAGATCTAGGTCTTCAGGTCACTTGCGAGCCTTGATGGTGAGTTAATGACATTTATTGTTAAGCGTGCCTGAAGTCTCGGTCTTGATAGTTGTAATAAAGACATCGTTACGAGCCGTTGTGGATGAGAGGATTGAGCGCTATGGAGGTCGTTTCTAGGGTGAGATCGTTTACTCGACTTGAGCCACTTAGAAGCGAGCTCGCAGGATGAGTATGTGAGATCGGTTTCTTGCCTGAGTTGAATCACTATGAAGCGAGCTCTGAGGACGAGGATATGAGGTCGGTTGGTAACTCTGTATATGCTGAACATGTGTGCGGTATTTATTGGATGTGAATATTACTCCCTCACAATATATATGCAAGTAATTCAGAAAAACCTTACCGGCCTCCATGGTTGATTTCCCAAAATAAATGTCACTAAATTTTACAGTTTACATCAACACTTTACATATCAACATTATTATTTTATATAATTATCGTGTGTTAGGGTTTAATATTTCAAAAGTTCCGGCATCCATTTTTGTTGTTGTCGTTGACTTTCGAATCTGCTTTACACTCTTCTATGTCTCGGCCAGATATGTTGAGATTTCAATACTCGGCATCGAGATTTTGGACTATGATTGTTATAAAATGAATGTGTAGATGTAACATGTAACTATCCCCGGTAGTATGACTTTAATATGGTTAGAGAGATTCGAGGCTATATAAAGGGATCGGACACACTTCATGAAAGTAAGCAAACCAACAGCGGCTACCTTGTGAACCATATTCTTGGTTGGGAGCCTAGACATTGAGATTGTTTCATAAAATGGAAGAAGCTCGTAGTGAGTTCACACAAGATGGTACTGTTGATCTCAAAGGCAACCCTGTCCTTAGATCCAAAAGAGGTGGATGGAAGGCTTGCGCCTTTGTTGTTGGTATGTGCATCCCTCTCTCTCTCTCCTTTCTTTTGTGACTGCATGTCTGGGTCCACAACTCCACATACTAGTCCTTCTGTCCAATGGGATCTTCCACAAAATGGTTCTTTTTTTGGTTCATGAAGCCTTTTGAACTTTTAAGGACAACTAATCATCTAGCTTCTTTCTTCTATAGTCACTGTGGAAGTACTATGGCCTGGAGTACTTGTTAAGTTCTAGTTGCAATTTGGGAGGGTGAAATATGTTGGAAGTAATGGATCTCAATGACTTGCGGGCATACTTATTTTGTTAGAAACTGGATTATTGATTTAGTTTACATTCTTATTTGGATAGTACGTGTCTGTCGAAATTATGTTTAGCTTCTAAAAAATGTAACAACAACAATGGACTAACGAGAACTGTTTGGTGGAAGATGGGTTGATCACCGTTTTTCCGCCATTTTAAGTGATGTTAGGTACCATGAGAAAATTGACTTGTTCAAAACGTGAAGTCTAGTGTGGTCTATCTGCTATGTTGTTGTAGGTGTATATGATTGTATGAAGGAAATATGACATACGTACACATGATACACATAGACACATAGTCCATACTCCTTTGACCAATCTCTCTCTCTCCCTAATAGCTAATATGTTTTTAGAGCTGATTCTTATCTGGGAAGATTATCTTCACGTGAGGACATATTTTATCTTTTCAGAAAATCATATATATGACATATAAATCTCGACGAAAAAACAAATAATAAAATAAAAACAAACTAGAATGGGTATGATGATATCTAATTTTATTGTACTAATCACCTAACGTGTCTCTGTCTTTTTCCCTTGAAAGGCCGGTAATGTACGCAAACTCTAGAAGCTTTTAGACTTTTAGTATGACAACGCAAGTATGTAAATTGCACATGAGAGAAATGGTAATGACCGCTGATGGTACATGTCCTTGAACATTCATCCATAAGCCATAAGCTTTACTGTGACAGCTGATGCTACATGTCCTTGAACATTCATCCATAAGCTTTACTGTCATAGAGCTAATCATTTTCATTAACAGATTACTCTATTTGTTATATTCAGTCTGAACTTGTTTTATCGTCAAAGTGGAATTTAGTGATTGGCCCCAAGAAGGAAATATCACATTTTCGGGTCTTTTAAACTACGCCAAAAACATCCCTATCTCTTATTAATACAGCCCCATAACTTTCATTTATGACAAAATTTGCATTCAAATTTGCATTCATGAATCATGAGTGACCAATTTTTTTATTTCTTTGTTCCTTATTAATACAGTATATGAGGTATTTGAGCGCATGGCCTACTATGGTATATCATCGAATTTGGTACTTTACTTGACAACTAAACTTCATCAAGGAACCGTTGCTTCATCGAACCATGTGACCAACTGGGTTGGAACGGTATGGATGACGCCGATCATAGGCGCATACATTGCTGATGCACATCTTGGTAGATATTGGACGTTTGTCATTGCATCGGCTATCTACCTCTCTGTAAGTCTTCTACGGATGATCACATGGTTAATAGTTATTTTGGTCTTTGGCCAGTCAACTTAACCTCAGTCAAGTCATTGTGGTTTTCTTTTCTACTCCATTTTTTATTCCAGTTTCTTTGTATTCCACTTGTTCAAGTGGGACTCATACGTTTAAGAAGTTGATTGGATTTTAGTTTATAGATTCTTGAACCACCCTCATACATACAGATCAACTCTGGTTTAAGAAATGATTAACATGTTTGTTATCCCAACTTTCTATATATATTTGAAACTTGTTGGGATAATAATAACAAGTTGACTCGTGATCAGTTTATGAAGTAGAGTAATATATATTGGATTTTAGTTCATAGATTCTTGAACCACCTCATACAATATCATATACAAATCAAATCTGGATTAAGAAATGATAAACATGTTTGTTGTCCCAATTTTCTCCTTTTGAAACTTGTTAAGATCATAACAGGGAATTGTGGTCCCCCCCCCTTTCTTTCTTTCTTTCTTTCTTTTTTAAACTCAAGAGTCATATGTTCATGCATTAGAATAGTGAACTTATACATTGATGTTGAAGTTCTTATAGAAAAATTGATGTCCTTTTCCATAAGAACAAAGTTTAGAGTCAGTTGTCATTAATCTAATTATACATAAATTAACGCGTTGTAATATGTCCAGCAAGATGAATACATATAGAATACGACTAGTTGGATTATATTATCTAACAAGTAGTGGTACTTAGTTTTCCAATTGAAGTCCTCAATTGATGCTTTCAAGTTATTAGCATCAGATCTACAAATGTGGTTTCTGTTTTATGTATACGTGTCACTGCACCTTTATATTCGTATTAAAGAAATCCCACTTTTAAGTAATCATATATCATGGATTTGAGGTAATTAAATTACTGGCGTAGCTTTACTGCTTTACTGAATTAATGAGAGTGATTAGTGTAGTTCCATTTCCTTCCGTATATGCTGGCCGGGAATGATTCAGGACTTAGAGATGATCACCCTCCAAAGCGAAAAAGAATAAAAAGTAAAAAAAAAATGAGAGTATGTTGTTTATTTTGTGGGCAAGTGCATCAGGAATCAGAAAAATAACAGCCCTGGTGTTTGCTGGAAAATCCAGTTATCGATATTGCACCTTCATTATTTTGGGGGAGCTTTCTTCGTATTACCTTCTCCTGTTTTTGTCAAAAAATCATACACTTCACCTCTTGTCGGAGCATAGTTAGCTTCACATTCTCACTTGGTAATGCTAATAGGAACTTGGTTTAAGCCTACTTGATATGCATGGTACCCTTAACAAAATTCATATTTTAATTATGACCACAGGGAATGTGTCTGCTAACAATAACAGTTTCAATCCCAGCCTTAAGAGCTCCACCTTGTAAGCAAGTTGACGTAGCGGATTGTAAGCAAGCATCGACATTACAATTGGCTGTGTTCTATGCAGCATTGTACATTTTGGCAATAGGCACAGGAGGGACCAAGCCAAACATTTCGACTATTGGTGCAGACCAATTCGATGAATTTGACACCAAAGAAAAGGCTCATAAGTTATCCTTCTTCAATTGGTGGATGTTTAGTATCTTCTTTGGAACACTCTTTGCAAACACATTCCTCGTGTACATACAAGACAATGTAGGTTGGAGTGTTGGCTATGGACTCCCAACAGCTGGTCTAGCGATATCGGTAGTCATCTTTTTAGTTGGAACGCCATTCTACAGGCACAAGGTACCATCAGGGAGTCCTTTCACTAGGATGTCTAGAGTGTTGGTTGCTGCTATAAGGAAATGGAGTGTACCCGTTCCAAGTGATCCTAAAGAACTTTATGAGCTTGACTTGATGGAATACACTAAAAAGGGGAAGTACAGGATTGACTCCACACCCTCTTTAAGGTTAGTTACTTATTAGCTTATAAAAGATGACAAATTAACAAATACAATAGATGCAAAGCAACTCTAAATAAGTAGAGTCGACTTGGATCCAGTGAGATATAGCACTCAACAACTTTTCTAGTCATTTGTTCTTATTCAAGTCAAACACAATGGTGTCCAGTAATACACACACACACACACACACACTAAGTTGAGATTGTAATTAATTAAATTAAGGGTACCCTTAAATTAAAGAAAAAAGAATTATGACTCTTGAATTAGTGGTTACTAACAATGTATATCCATGCAGGTTCCTGAACAAAGCTGCTGTTAAAACAGATTCAAAAGATCCATGGATGCTAAGTTCAGTAACCCAAGTAGAGGAGACGAAACAAATGCTTCGTATGATTCCAATCTTGATAGCAACATTTGTGCCAAGCACAATGTTAGCTCAGATTAACACTCTTTTTGTCAAGCAAGGTACCACTCTTAATAGAAGGATAAACAATTTCATGATCCCTCCTGCCAGCTTAGCTGGATTCGTGACGTTAGCGATGCTTATATCTGTGGTTTTATATGATCTCGTCTTTGTAAAGATTATGAGGAAATGGACCAAGAATCCTCGAGGTATAACACTTCTCCAAAGAATGGGAATCGGACTTGTTCTTCATATCGTGATCATGGTAATTGCATCTGGTACAGAGATGAGGAGACTTAGTGTGGCTAAAGATCATGGGCTTGTGGAGAACAAAGGGGACAGTTCCTCTTAGTATTATGATATTACTCCCTCAATTTGTGCTTATGGGGGTAGCTGATGCATTTCTAGAGGTTGCGAAGATTGAATTCTTCTACGACCAAGCACCTGAAAACATGAAGAGTCTTGGGACTTCTTATTCGATGACTAGTCTTGGAATAGGAAACTTCCTCAGCAGTTTCCTACTGTCGACAGTATCTGATATCACCAAGAGGCACCATCACAAAGGATGGATTCTAAACAACCTCAATGATTCTCACCTCGATTACTATTATGCATTCTTTGCAGTCTTAAACGTATTGAATCTCATTTTCTTCATGGTGGTCTGTAGGTTCTATATTTATAGAGCAGAGGTCTCCGATTCAATGAAAGTTCTCACAGAAAAACAAAAGACGGTAAAGTTAAAGGATACTAACCAAATGTCCATGTAATTAATTTGACTGTCAGAATTGATAAAATACTTTCTTCGAAGGTGAAAAAAATAATATTTAAGAGTTGAATCCAATATCTGGATGAATAGGATCCTTTGTTTTTTCTGTTATAGATAATTGATGTAGTGATGGTATGTAGTATGAAGGAACCAGGATTGCAGGTATCGTTCAAAACACAAGTGGTCTGGAGTTTGTATACATAAATACAGACAACAATATGGTAATACAAACCATCTATGAAAAAGAAACATATGGAATGAAGTACAATACTACTACAGTTTGAATAAACAAAAAATTTCATTTAAACCTACATATGCTTCCTATCTTAAAATAACCTCTGTATATGCTGGACCGTATTGGACCAAATCTTGTTAAGAACTTCAAGAGAGGCAATATCTTTGGCCTGTGAAATTTTTTGTGCCAGTGATTGCATTTCATCCAGCTGCTCTACTCATTCTATAAATGTTAACTTGAATCTCAATGAAATACAACCTAATAATTCATTCAAAGTCTCACATTCCGTCCACTCACTTAGGATGCACCTTGGAAAGTTTGAAAGGCCTTCGGATAATATTTTCTCTTACAACTCAGTGGTTTGTACATTGTAAGTTTTCAGTTGTACTGAACAATCAACTTTACTCCATGATAACTAGGAATAGAATAAACATATCTTGTGCCAAAACTTTGAGACACATTCACCAAATTTCATACTAATGTTCTAATAATCCCCAATGCAATCTTGATAAAACATAGTAAAAAGCAAACTCACTTAATGATACATTCCTCCCCCCACTGTTTCTGTTTTCTCATCGCTTTTACATGGAAGGAAAGCTGAAAGGCAGCGATAATCAACACATATTTTCTAATCAAGTTAATCAACCAAAACTCACATGCTACAAACAAGAAGCTTTGTCATCCCTTCAACACTCTGCCAATTTTCTTCATCTCCTTTTTGCTAACTGAAAGTTCTTTTTCAAGAAGTGATTTGCTGCCTTATCATCCCTGTGGCACAATACCCTTAAGATTGTGTTTGGGTCAGCCCTGTTCCACCTTCCGGTTGTTGGTGGCATAGGCAACCTTTGGCCACTACCAATTACCCCCAGCCCACTCACTTCACATGTTACAATGCTGAAGTCTTCCACCAGTTGCTCAGTACATTGACCCATTAATGTTACCACCCCTTCCACTGTTTCTGCCTCCTTTTCAACCACTTCCTCGGCTATCAATCCCTCACCACATGCGCAGAAGACACGCTTTAGGCTATCAAAGTCCTCCTCAATCATATCATGATCTAGCCTTGTAAAATTTCGTCTGCTACCCCCAGCAAGCAACACCATAAGATAAGCCTCAAAGGTAGCCTTCATGACTTCTTTCATTGCTAATGGTTGAGCTTTATCAGTGAGGATTGCTGATAGAAACGTCAGATTTTGTTTAAGGGTGCGCAATGCAGGGCGTATACGAGCATTAGCAACATCGCCTGTGTAAAGGCCATTGTAGAAGACAAAATTTGAGTCTAGGAAAATAAGACGATAAGCAGCTACCTCTGATACATTTTGAGTGGCTGCCAAAATGGATGAATGGGCTAGGTTAAAGTAAGCTGTGGAAGTGGTAAAAGGTCGTCCGCTGTTGGATATTTGGCTGCGAGGCAAGGAGTTTTGGCGAGGAGCAAGGGAGAGTGACTTGTCAAGGGAGTGAATGTGAGTGAGAATGTAATGCAGGGTGTTAAGGCGTACGTAAAGGCGCTGTGTGCCACGGCTTGTCGATGGTCGTGGATGGTTAACGTCTGTCGACCCATCCCGATGATTATCTTCTACCCCAACTTTGCAAGTTTTTTTCCACAGCTGAAGAAACCTTGAGTCGCGGTTGCATCTTGTTAAAGAAGGAAGTGGAGGGATATAGCTTTGCTTCGATCCTAAGATAACAAAAAATATGAGAACTGCGGGCATTTAGCAAAAATTAACACAAAACAGTTGGAACTTAGGCATGAAACTTGAAAAGTTCTGAATGACCTTACCACAGGTTGCAACAAAGGAAGTGTAGTCTTGAAAGAGATGTTCCAAGGCATCTGCAAGATCTTGGATTAGATCATCAGAAATGGTAATGGGGATTTCAAAAAAATGATCCACGGTTTCCCTGGCTAGCTTTACAATCTCAACAGCTGAATGGGCAAATGGCTCAGTTTTGGACATTGGGTTCCATGTCTGAAAAAAAAAAGTGAACATGTTTTTCTCAAACATTTAACATAGTTCAAAAACACATCAAATGCAAAGTATTATACATTATATAATAAGTACATTAGCATTTAGTATTGGCATTTCAATCTGTCTTAATAGTTTTATTTTATTTTAGATGATTGAACTCAAATTTTTAAATACGTGTTAACTGAAATGTGCTTACCTCAGTTTCTTTAGCTCTATCAAAGCAATTTCTCAGTCTCTTCAACCTCTCATCAACCCATGTTTTAATGAGCCCCAAAATGATGGACTCAACTTCATAGGGAACCATTTCCCTAATAATTGCCTTGCCTCCATCTTCACAGTCAACAGAGTCTTCGACCACAATCTGGATTAAATCTTTCTCAAGCTTTCCAGCTCTCTGCAAGACCCTGATTGCCTCATTTGTTAATGTGGAAACACCAGATAGGTACTGTTTCAACACAACTCCATAGCAGTCATGGAGGGTCATTGCAGCAACTCCAGCAGCAATGGGGTGCCATTTCTTTAGGATAGGGCTGAAGTTCTCCTTTTCTTCAATAGCGATTTCCTCTGTTTCTTTAGCTAAGTGAAGAAGAGTCTCACTTGCCTCCTCTTCAACTCCAGTGTCCATGCTATTTGCCGCATTTTCTAAAATCTTTTAACCAATAGAAAGCAACGATGAACAAGTATGACATTGAATATTAATCCTAATACAGTACCATGTTATATGAATCACAAATGAATGAACAGTCTCAGACTATTTAAAGATTCTTGGAAACATACCTTGGCGAATGCGTTCCTCAATGAGGATTTGATGTAGTAATCCACTCTGTTCCCCATTGTATCCATATTTAGCTCCTCGTTCTCTTGTACAACAGAAATATTTGATATATCTTCAGCTAATATCCTTGCAGCCGATAATGCAAGAGGAAGAAGGTTCTCCATTAATCCCGCTGTTCCCCTTTGAAAACTCTCACGGTAATGAAGCAATCTCTTCTCAGACCAATCTTGTATAGAAGCAAGAACTGAGGACAATATCTTCATGTATATAACTTCTCGATCTGATTTAGTCACATCGTTTGCAACTTCAGATAACATAGCAAGAGAGGCACATAAGAGGTCCTGCTCACTTTGTACTGTCGCAACATATTGTTGAAATAGCAGCCATGTAAAACATGCATTATGAATTACTTTGTTGATTCCTAGTGTTGACCATGTCTTCTTCATGAGCTCTAATAACTCATCAATCTCATCAAGAACTAAAGTCTCATCTTTATGGTCGAAGACTGAGCATAGAAGAGAGACATACAGGTTGATATTGAGGGGAAAACCATCTGCCCAATGACAGAAGTCTGCAGTAGTTCCATTAGCAGTTCTCCATGATAAAGATATGACGCAGTTGCATAAAGTTCGCATCGTTTCAGAGTTCTTTCCAGTATCAATGGACTTCATCTCACTTCCATGAACTATTTCACGAAGCCGAATAGCGTAAGGATTTGACTTATCTAATGGAATGGAAGGGTATCGGACAAGACCAGCTTCAAGAATCTTGAGTTGGCGATTCTGCCATAGGTGATACTCCTGAGCATCACTGAATTCAGAAGGTTTCAAATGGCGAATGAGCTCAAGTGGGAGGATTATGGTCTCTGCTTTCCTTCCCATCTGTTGAATGTAAGACAGGAATATATAGGGGATTACTTAAGTAACAAATTCCAAACCAAGGCATAAACATTTTACAATGAAGAAACAAATGTAAAGCAGAAAAAGGGACTGAAACATGGAAACATGGAAACAAGAACAAGTGTGTTTATATAAATGAACGTGTCTTGCTATTATTCCGCCTTTGTCAATGAAATTCATCCCTTAGCCAAAAATTAAAAGAAAAAGCACCTGCTAATGGACTAGATCAATTTTGAGAATTATGAGCCTTCAATTCCATTCTCAAATGCATGAATAAAAAACCTGCATCATACCTACCATACTGTATAATATTACTACTAGCTAGAAGGATTCACATGGAATGCAGTCAAGGCAAATTCTCTCATGGAGTAATTGCTCTTACAAAACGTGGAATAATCACTGCTTGTTCCAATTAATTGTTAATCGCAACAATCCAACTTATTAAAAGTATCATTGAAATCCTAGTTAGCAAGACTTATAAACAATTGCATCAGTTCCACAATAGGCTTAACAGGGTCTGGAACTGTGGCGCAATTTCATGAACCAACCATACAATAATATCAACACACTTTAGGATTTCACGTCAATAACTCAATAAGGGACCTAGCGGAAGCAGATTCCAGAGGTGCCAGTCTACCACTAACTGCTATAATATAGGTACAGATGTAAGTAGCTCCTTAGCACGATTTCCTCCCACACCTCGAACTTCAAAAGAAGCATTGGCCTCATATATATATTCCTATTACATGCATCATTTTTGTTGAACCTTTAATCTTTAGGTGCTACATTTCTCATATAGTAGTGATAATGACTTGTGACTATATGTTCTGTACTCATGTAATTCGTCATACACATAGCTCTGCACCATTGTGCATTTAAACAAACACATAATAATTAAGGGGACATATATTACACATACCTGGCCAACAAGAGTCCTCAAGATTGTTTTTCTAAGTCTGTTATCGCTAAGTTCAGACACCCTCATTTGTTGTCTCATAATCTCAGCTGAAGTTAAAGGGCGTCTTATCCTGGGCGAGTTAACCACACTTGGTGCAGACGGATTTGAATTAGGCGACGAAATTTTCTTCATTGATGATAAACGTTTCACAGATTTCAACCCAAGTGCTCTCTTAACTCGACTCGATCCAACTATACTTCTTTCTTTATTTCCACCCAGACTGCTAGTCTCATTCCCACCATCTTTCTCAGATTGAGTGTACGTCAATGCATTATTAATATTCGTATTCTTTGACCCTCCAAAACCCGGAGATGATCTGCATGCTGTGAAAAATATTTCATAAGCTGCTTCTCTTAAATCATCTCTGTCTAACGCCTCTATTTTACCAAACGGGTATTCAAGATCAGTATCATATTCGAATTCTGATCTAAATGTTGATACTGAACCTGCCAACGATTCTCTCCTAGAATGAGGTGCCATATTTTTTTGCCTAGTACGTAAAGTGTTGCAATGTGGATGGTGGCCTGGTGTTGGGTCAGATTTCTGGCGATGGTCGTCAGACATCTGACCCAAGAAGAGAAACTATGAAACTTGGCATAATGTAATGAAGAGAGAGGAGAAAGAAGTTGATGGGACAGCGTTGTTTGAGATGGCGAAGAAGGTGGAAACAGAAATAAACAATTAATGATGAAATGCATTTGGGTATGCATGAATGCATGCATGAATATAATGTATGTAGGGAGATTTTCTGTGTTTGGCTAAATATAGGAAAGATGAGCTTTCTTCTCTAACTACTTTACAGTTACTTGTATTATTTTCTGACACGCACATGCTTCGTCGCTTGGCAGATCGAGAATGTCAAAAGAAAGAGGTGCTCACCCATTTATTTGCCCCTGTAGACACGAGACGCACTTTTAGTAGGTCCAATAAATTACAAGTCTATTTTTTCCAAACTTGCATTTGATAAAGTTGCCAATTTAATAGTTTTCCAATATATTGCAAGAGTTATACATGTTGAAATGGTTGGATATATGCTGGACAATCCTTACTACTTGAAATTAAAAGCTTTAAAAAAACAACACTATGATGTACGTGCTTGTTAGTGATCATCATCTCCAATTAAATAATTACCCTCCATCATTTTCTTCTTCTTTCAACGTTTTAATACCTTTACCCAGGCCCACAATCACTGGATCCAGATCCAAAGCACATAAAACACGGATCGAAAATGACCCGACCCAAGTACTGAAACCCTAAATAAAATCAGAACCGTCCATTAAATCCCAATATCAAAGAAAAATCCGAACCGTTGATTCTCATTCCAATTTTATACTTGCTAAACTTGTCCCTCTTCTTCTCCCATCTAGATAATATTCCGAGCCTAGAGAGAAAAAAAAAAGAAAAAAAGAATAGATGGATTCAGACCAGGGGAAATTGTTCATAGGGGGAATATCATGGGACACAAACGAAGATAAATTGAATGAACATTTTGGAAAATATGGACAGGTGGAACAATCTGTTATTATGCGTGATAAAATTAGTGGTAGGCCAAGAGGTTTTGGATTTGTTGTCTTTGCAGATCCTTCTGTTCTTGATAGAGTTCTTCAAGATAAACATACTATTGATGGTAGAACGGTCAGTCACTATTATTTCTACTCTTAGCTTCATTTTCAGCTCTTAATTTATTAGTTTTACTAGATTTGAGGTTATAGATCTCGTTTTTTTCACTTACAAAGGTTGCTTCAAATCAAAATATTATCATAAGATTAAAAATTGTATCTTTATACTTATTACTCAGGTGGAGGCGAAAAGAGCTATGTCAAGGGAAGAACAGCAGACCACTTCTAGATCTGGAAACCCTGGTGGTGCAGGTAGAAACTTTGGAGGTGGGAGTAATATGAAGACAAAGAAGATATTTGTTGGTGGGTTACCTCCGACTTTGACAGAAGAAGGATTTCGCCAGTATTTTGAGACATATGGTTCTGTAACAGATGTAGTTGTTATGTACGATCAGACTACTAATCGTCCTCGCGGGTTCGGTTTCATATCATTTGATACTGAAGATGCAGTGGATCGAGTTCTGCACAAGACCTTCCATGAATTGAATGGAAAAATGGTGGAGGTCAAACGTGCACTTCCAAAAGATGCAAATTCAAGCGGTGGTGGTGGTGGTGGCCGTTCAATGGGTGGGGGTGGCTATCAGGGTTATGGTGCTTCAGGTGGAAACGGTGGCTCGTATGATGGAAGAATGGAGTCCAATAGGTATATACAGCCTCAGACAGCGGGGAGTAATTTTCCGGCATATGGATCTTCTGGGTATGGTGCACCTGGATACGGGTATGGAGCAGGAAGTAATGGTGTTGGGTATGGAGGTTATGGTGTTGGAGGTTATGGTAGTGCTAGTGGTGGCTACGGAAACCCCAATGCCCCAAATGCTGGTTATG
This sequence comes from Coptis chinensis, assembly GCF_015680905.1. NCBI lineage: Eukaryota > Viridiplantae > Streptophyta > Magnoliopsida > Ranunculales > Ranunculaceae > Coptis > Coptis chinensis. The sequence goes on from NC_141459.1 coordinate 98,066,836, forward strand.
GCGGTGGTCCACCAGGGGCTGCAAGGAGCCCTTGGGGTGCCCAGGCTCCCGGATATGGTTCTGGAGCATATAATGCTAGCATGGGATATGGATCAGCAGCTCCTTGGACTGCTCCCGGTGTTGGTGGTGGGGCCGCTGCTAGTGGTGGAACTCAATCTGCTCCAACAGGTCAATCTCCTAGCGGTGCTGCTGGCTATGGGAATCAAGGTTATGGTGGGTATGGTGGTTATGGTGGAACTGATGGCTCTTATGCCAACCCTGGTAGCTATGGTGCTGTAGGAGGGCGGGGCGGTACTCCGAATAGTAACAGTGCTGGTGGAGAGCAACAGGGGTCAGGTGCTGGTTACATGGGAAGCGGCTATGATGCTAACTCTGGTTATGGAAATACAGCGTGGAGGTCTGATCCTGCACAAGGTGCAGGTTATGGGGCAGGCCAAGCAAATGGTGCTTCTGGTGGACAAGTAGGCTATGGTGGATATGGCAGGCAGACCCAACAGCAGTAATCTTTATGATTCACTGTCAACTGCTTATCTTATTCTGTGGAGCCCTGCTTACAGCAGTCATCAGCTGTTTGGTCCATAATCTCATGCATGGAAGGGCACTTCGGACAAGATGACATCAGATTTTATGACTGGTTGGATTGCTTTTGCAGTAATTGCTATTTTGCTATTATATTTTTACTAGTTTTTGAGTGCTAGATGCCTTTTCCCGGTAGTTTCTATCAATTTGTAGTGTTATATTTGGGCTGTTTCACTGTGTCTAGTGTTAAAGCTAGAGTATCTGATATTAGACTTTAATATATTGGTGTGGCTAAGTATTGTTAGCTAATTATGTTTTAACCTCGTGGCATATTATTAATGTTCTCATCCTACTTTTTTCTAATGAATATTATCACTTATTTTATAAAAAAAAAAAAACATATTACTAACATTCTCTGGCAGCTGCAGCTTAGTTCTACCTGGCTACATGACTAGACCCTATTAGTTATAGTAGGAGTATACTCAGTAACTTATTCATGCATGTTAATCAGAAAGTAGAGTATGTTGAGAAGCTTTTAGGTAACAAGTGTGGAGTTGGAGATGTAATTGGATGATTAAATTATTATATAAGTGATTAACTTGAAACATCTGATCATGCCATAGTCATCTTCATTCTTACCTGTAGAAGCAGTTGTTATTTCTGTTACATTAATTAGAAAATAGAGAGTAGAGCCGATTGCTTATTTTTGCCTGTTAACCAGAATGTAGAGAAGCTTCTTGGTAACAAGTGTGGAGTTGTAGCTTTATTTGGATGATAACTTCACTACGTAGGCATTGAACATAAGTGGTAGTTGAGATGATTGATCATGCCATAATCAGTTTCGTTCTTGCTAGTAGAATCAGATGTTATTTCCAATATATTTGGTAGAAAGTAGAGAAGTAGTGATTCTTGGTGGTTATTATGGGAGTTAGATTGAATTATTAATCTTTAGTGGATAAACATGTCGTAGTTGAGATATTTGGTATCATTTTCGTTCTTGCTAGTAGAATCAGATGTTATTTCTGATATATTTGGTAGAAAGTAGAGACGTAGAGATTTGTGGTGGTAATTATGGGAGTTAGATTGGATTATTAATCTTTAGTGGATAAACATGTTGTAGTTGAGATATTTGGTATCATTCTGTCCTCTAATTTCGTTCTAGTAGAATCCGTAGCTTTTACTGGTATGCTAACTAGAAAGTAAAGATGTAGAGATGCTACTTGATGATAACTATGGAGTTGTAGCCCACTTGGGATGATCACTATGTAGAGGGTAGCGATAAACATAGCGGTAGCTGAGATATTTGAAGTTCCGATATTCATTTCCTCCTGTATTTGCCCTTGTTGTACAGGAGAGAGATGCCCGCTTCCTGCCAGGTGTCAATCTTTGTGGCTTATCTGAATGGTATTTTATGAACTGTTTGGCATGAGAGGCAGTGAAAGCTGGATTGACCTGATGCGTTTTACCTGAGGCAGGGAAAAGAGAAACAAGGCCACGATGATCGCACAGTTAAACTTTCATCCCCTTCATTTGAAACAGATGATGGTGGCCAGTCCTGAGTTCAAATCTTCTAAACAAGAATGAGCAAATGTGGTATGTAAAATGTTGACCTGATAACGTTCTCATGTTGTGTCATTTGACAAGTAATAGCAGTTAAAGATGGTTATGAAAATTTTGTTACTCATTTAATCTTATCGTAGATGCAAATAATTTGAGTAAGTAGCAGTGGTTTGTCAGATGGTCTAGGTGCCAGATGTTATATGCATTTTTTGTCGGCCCATGTATGGGATGGTTCACTAGCAAGTTCAGTTTGCGAGATTGATCTTAGCAAAGCACTTTTCTTTGTTATAATTGCTGTCCTTCCAACAGGTTTTAATATTATTCAGTGTATTCTGCCACGTCTCGTGGCTTGGTTGGTTAATACTTGTTACTTAATAGCATACACTTTTCCATGTTTCACTTGCTTAGGAGCTTTCCCGTGTTTTGGCTGACCAACCATGTTGCAGTGTCGAATGGAAACTAACTTGCATATACGCAGTCTGGGAAAAAGAAAAGTTCTTTCATTCAGATTTGATTGATAAGATGATTGGATGTAAATACTCTCGTGGAGCTATTACATGATTTTGGGATTTGGGGTTTATTCTTCAACCCCAAGTCCCTAAATGGAACAAAAACGTAGGACTCTGTTTACAGATGAGTACACTAACAGAAATTTGGTGTATTTTTCATCATTTAAACACAAATCTCCATACTAAGTTGCATATCATGACTGCTCTGCGTTCTCATCATTTAAACACAAATTCCCACTCAAAGTTGCATGTTATGATTGTTGTTCTGCACGACTGTTTTCTCTAGCGAATTGCAATATGATAAACCACGAGTCTGAGTATGTGACACTTATCAGAAATTTGTAGCTGGCATTAATACTGAATGTTTTTGGATTTCAAATATGAAACATGAGGGGAAATGGAAGAATAAAGGAAAGGTATGGTTGTTTATTGAGAAGTTGAGAACCAACGAAGCAAAGTTTCAACTGAAAATTTGAACATAGACGCATAAATTTCCTTACGTGAAGTGATCATGACTCATGAGTAAGAGCCGATACATTGACCCACCGATTCTCTTTAACTTGACCTAAAAATATCGGGCGGATATTCCAAAATACCGACAATTTTGATCAGAAAATCAGCGGGCTGAATATTTTTGAGACTTTGTAATTTTTGTTCCTGGTGAACGTATTAATTTAGTAAGTGGACCACCCATAACCCATGGCCCTACTTCGGCCCACAAGTATAACGGTCATATTTTGAGAGATTCAAAATCTGATGACCGTTTTATCCTCAAAAGCACTAACTTTTCTTCCTTTCTTCTATACGCTCTTCTTGACTCACTCACTCACTCACTCATCACCTTAAACTGTCTCTCTTCTTTCTTTCTATCATGAACAACACTCTTTACCAACTCTTCCTCTCTTGAGAAGGAAGTAAAAGGAAATTATTTAATGGGGTGTTTTCTTAATTGTTTTGGTGCAAAAAAGGAACGTAGACGACGAAAACCGAACAAAAGAGTAATACCTAAAGATCAAGTAAGCTTGGGTTGTTTATTTGTCAGTTTTGTTTCTTTTTGAGTTTTGAACATTTTATGGAAATGTTTTGCAGAGAATTGGTTGTAATGAATCGGCCAAGAGAGTGCAACTTTTAGACAATGTACCCCCATGCGTAAGCTTGATGTGTTTATTAGTGCATAATATTTGATGTGGTCTTTTATTCTTTTTCTGGAAAATTTGCAGAGAAATGTCTGTGAGGAATCGGGAGAGAGAGTGCTACCTGTAGTTGCAGGCCAAGTAAGCCATTTTCTTAGCTTGGTTTTGTAATTAGGGTCTTAATATTTTATGGGGTTTTTAAGCATTTCCTAATGTTTTTTTGTAGAGAGAGGCTTGTGATGAACCTTTGCAAGTAAGTCATCTTTAAGCTTGATTTTGTACTTGGATTGTAAACCTGTTATGGAAACTTAATTTGAGTTATTTTGTAGAGAACTGGTTGTGATGAACCTCTTTGTCCCGCTATCTCTTTGAGTCAAGACCTCACAGAAAAAGCCGAAACCCCAATTGTAGAATCGAGGTAATATATCCACATTGTTTTTCAGTTTTGTTAGCAGTTGTTGCTTTTTGTTGATTGCTGAGATTTGTGTTTTGTTTTGTTAGTGATAAATTGCAGGAGCAATTGAGCTTTGGTACTAGAAAGAAAGTCACTTTTGACTTGAATGTAAAAACCTATGAAGAGACTTCAACTCACGAGATTAGAGATTATGAAAGTGAAGAAGAAAAAGAAAGCGAAGATAAGAAAGAAGAGAGAGATGAGTCGAGCATAATAAGTGTAGTAGGATCTTTCCCATCAAACCATAGATACCAAAATTGCAGCAATAGTGATGATGAATACGAGGTCGAGTCGGAGGAAAGTGAGCTAGATGACGATGAGGATGATTATTATGATGATGACGATGAAGATGACAGTCAACAGATTGTGCAAGATGAGTCTTCTGAGTCCTTTTTCTCTTTACCATCAGCAGTGCAACGACATGGCTCTGAAACTCCATTGGCTGAGAAGGAAGTCAATAGCCCTTTGCCGCTAAGCCGTACTGGCCCTGAGGAAATGAAGACCCTAAGCTCTAACCAGAATACTCGAGATAGAAGCCAATATGTCCATTCAGTTTTAAATCCAGTTGAGAATCTAGCTCAGTGGAAGGTTGCGAAGAAGAGGTCAAAACCACCACTCATACAACAGAAGGAGAACACCAATTTAGATCAAGAACTGCAAATACCATTCAGTTTAGAACCAATATTCAAGGTTTCACCATGTAGTTCAAGCCCAAAGAGTGATTGGTCAAAGTTTCCCAAGGAAGAATTAGTCGTGGATGCAAGCCTTTCAAACTGGTTGGGTTCGTCTGAAACAACACCCTCAACCAAGACTAGTAATTTATCTATTGGTAATGAGTCAGCTGAGAGAAGCATGTCGCAGAGATCAAATTCACCAAGAAGTCACGAAGATCGACCAATCTTAGGTGCTTTAACTGTTGAAGAGCTTAGACATTTTTCAGCAACTTCGTCACCAAGAAAGTCACCAAGTAGAAGTCCAGATGAAATGCCTATCTTAGGAACTGTGGGAAGCTACTGGAGTCATACAGGACAGGCCATGGATTCATCAAGCTCAGGCTCTGCGTATAAAGGAATACCAAATACAACCAGCAAATACAGAGAGGTATGCTTGAAGTGAATTTTGTGAGTGTTTAATGTAGTTAGTGGCACATACTTGATTCTGTATGTGTCTTTGGTTGTGCAGGACAAAAGAGTGAATTGGCATTCTACTCCATTTGAGACAAGGTTAGAAAGAGCTTTGATCAAAGGTGAAGCTTACTCCAGCTAGTAAATGGTTTGAAAAAGTAATGGACTGCACTGCTGCTGGCTTGTGTTTCTGTCTTGGGTTTGTATTTTGCGTTGATTCACGTTTGAACATATTGTGAAGATACTTGTATTGTTTTGAGAAAAGAGTTTGAGAGTGTTGTTGTGTTTATGTGTCTCTCTTATGTTGTTTAATTAATTTATTTATTTTACGGGCATATTTTGAAGATATAATGTATTAGTTCGACATTTGTTTGAAATATTGATTGTACCTTCTGATAATATTTTGGATGTTAGTTTGTCTCTCTCTTTTTTTCATTTTTATTGGTAAAAGCACATTAGATAATAGAGATGAGCTCAAAGATTAAAATGGGCTAGTGGAACGGCAGTCAAAGCGTTTTCTGTAGAACTGCGCTTGTGGTTCGCTGAAAATCAGTGATTGAGGATTTAATGCAGCCGACAGATAGGGCTTGGCTTCCTTCAAGACTGATACGCAGAGCTTACGTCATTCAAATCGATTGAGAGCACATTGCCCATCACATTTCCTAACACCTTGGCCCAAAAAGTTTCTTTCTGTTGCAGGTAAAGAACACTATACGAAGAACAAGGTGTACAGTGTACTGTGATACTGATCAATATGTACTGGGGTCACTGTTTGATGTTACCCTTTGTCTTTGTAGTGTTTCCAAGCGAATGTTTCTAAAATATGAAGGACATGAAGATAGAAGACTTACTTGTTAGAAACTTGATTATAGCCGATCCTTTTCTTCGAGACATACAAATGTGCGATCTGCCTATTCTTGCTCTTCCACATACCACAACATACGGTATTCTGTTCTGCAGATTTCATGTCATCCCATTTCTTGAGCACAATGCAACATGAAATTCTGTAGCTCTTTTTCTAGTAGGCAAAGCGAGTTCTTAGCTTGCAACACTAGGCTGTATTTTCATTCCAGGGTTCTGTAATCAGACCCATACTCCAGATCGAAATCCATGCCTGTTTGGTCACACAACTGGTCTGGCCTTGGGTTTGCTCCCCAATGGTAACTAGTTCAATTCCCCTCAAGGCCACTGGCAAGGCAGTACCAGGTTGAATTTTCAACCCGGGCTTAGGATTAGTCGAATTTCCAACCCGGGCTTAGGATTAGTCGAGGTCGAATTTCCAACCTGGGCCTAGGATTAGTCGAGGTGGACGTAAGCTGGCCCACCCGGTTAGCAAAAAAACAAAAAAAAAAAAAAAAAAAAAAAGTTACACCAACCAATCTTTTCCACCAACCAAGGGAGTGGTTAACTTCACCGTACATATTGCGAAGACATAAGTGGCGCTCCTATAATCTGGATGCACACACTATAAATCTCGCTGTGAATGGAGCACCCTTGCAATGTTTTGGGTTACCTATTAGTATTACCTATTGCAATGCACACACCATAAATTTAGCCTTCATTTTTTACTCCTCCAAAGCCATATATATATATGCCACAATTGTCAAATGTCAAAAGTCCAAATAATAACCACAAATGTTTTGTGACACGAAAGTTTTTTGGAACGCAATGATGCAAAGTTTTTCTTTCTGTTCTGTAAAATTATCTTCAGTAGCCTTGATGACCAAACTTAAGTGTCCAACACTCTGACACAAATCATTATATCAAACATTTATCTCAGGCAAAAACGAAATAATAACCATTTTCAAACACAATCTATCTATAATTAGCATTACACGTTTAACTTTGAAAATAAAAATAAATAAAAATAAACAACGTAGGGTTAAGCCTTTAAAGGAGCATCTGCACTTGTTCTCTGCGTTTTAGAGCTTTGAAGGCTTGAATCAAATCATAAAACTAGTAAGCTATTCATTTTCTCCATTTTTCAATCCAATGTTTAGTTTTATTCGTAGAGCACTAAAACCCCATTACTGCAATAGATTCACAGAACTGAAAACTTGTACATTCCATGACATGGGGTTTCTTCATTATCTTCAGAATCATCATTTAACTTCATTTTCAACAACCCCATCATCTAAAACAGTAGATTATCTTGTGCATTCATGTGGTTTATCTTTAAAAACAGCTCAAACTTTAGATAAGAAAATTAACTTGACAACAACTGAAAAACCTGATTTAGTACTATCTATATTGAGAAGTTATGAAATGAGTAATGCCCAAGTTGCAGAAATTGTTTCCAGGGTTCCAAGTATACTGAAGTGTGATCCTGATAAGACCCTTAAACCAAAGACTGATTTTTTACATGGTTTGGGGTTTTCGGGTCCGGAAATTGCCAAGATTCTTATCTGTGATCGAAGTTTTTTAAGAAGAAGCTTGGAGAGAAGAATCATTCCTGGTTTCAATTTCCTTAAGAAATTTATTAGTAATCATGACCACTTGTTTCGTGCTTTAAAGAATAGGATTAGTCAGTTTGATGAAGATCTAGATGGTGTGATGGGGATGAATATCACAACCCTTCGTGATTATGGGGTTCAAGAATGCAGTATTGTATGGATCTTAGTTTGTCAACCGAGAATACTGTTGGTGAAAAATGACCGGTTAAAGGAAACAGTTGAGGCAGTTATAAAAATGGGATTTGTACCATCGAGCAGAATGTTTCGTTATGCAGTTCGTGCAAAGGCTGGAGTGTGTGAATCAGGTTGGGAAGCGAAATGGCAAGGTTACCGCAAGTTGGGATTTTCCGATGAGGAGATTGTTTCAGTGTTTAGAAAGGAACCCTATTGTTTAATGTCTTCAGTGGAGAAGATACGAAAAGGGGTCGAGTTTTTCACGAGGAAACTAAGATGGAAGCTCGGTGATATCTGTGAATGTCCAGTGATTCTTCGCCTCAGTTTAGAGAGGAGGATTGTTCCTAGATGCAATGTGTTGGAACTTTTGAACTCAAAGGGTATTATAGAGTTTAATATGAATGTCTGCTCACTGCCTGCAGTGCTCAAATTATCTGACAAAGATTTCTTGAAGAAGTTTGTTAATAAGTACAAGGAGGCACTTCCTGAAGTTTTAAAAGCATACAGCGGTAGGATTTGATTTCCAGAGTTTCAAGTGGATAATAGACATAAGAAGCTGTGATTTTATTGTTTTATTCTTTGCCAAAGTGCGGTTGATAGGAGCCAGTGTGTTCATTCCGCTTTTAACCCAGTTGAAAATGTCAATATCAGACCACAAGGAAAGCAACGCAAAGGGAAATTCTTTTTTGAGAGAGATGCAAATACCGTTGAGTTTAGGTCCTAGCTTCAGACTCCCACTCTTCAGTTCACCCTTCCAATAAAGAACAGGCCGTCTGCACAGTTGGGCTCATGTGAGACCAGACCTTCAACCAATAGTAATTACATATCCGTAGGAATGATTCAGCTGTAGGAAGCATATCACAGTGATCAATCTGCTGGAAGTTGTGAAGATCAATCGGTTTCACTTCAAGTGCTTTAACAGTTGAAGAGCTTAGACATTTTTCGACAACTTACACACCAAGAATTAGAACTGTTGGACTTACAAGGACAACCATTGATACAGGCTAAGGCTTCTCTTGTAACAGAATACCTAACACAACCAGCAAAAATATAGAGCGGGAGAGGTATTTGTTAAGTGATATATGTGCCTTTTCACTCTTTTGGGTTTATCGGTTAAGAGAGTGAATTGGCATCCTACTCCGGCCTTTTGATACAAGGTTAGAGAAAGCTATGGAAAGAGGTGAGGCTGAAGCTTGCTGCAGCTGGTAATGTGTTTGAAACTGCAGTGAGTTGTCTTCTGCTTCTATCTTTAGTTTTTATGTCTCAGTGATTTGCTTTTGAACAGCTTGTTAAGATTTGTTGAGAGTGTTTTTGTGTTTGTTCGCCTGTCCTGTGTTTTTACAATTTGTTTCGAGTGTTGCAGACATTTTCTGAAGATACATGGTTGTGTCTCTTCATTACTTGTGGCTTCATTGCAATAAGAGCGAATTATCCTTTTCTTATTAGATTCCTTCTCTTAAACTTACCTTTTTCACCTTCTTATTAGTACCATGTATTGTACTTACTTAGTGGCTGAGAAATGAGAATTACATGTCGTGGTATGCCCCTAATATATATATTTTGGTAGCTAACCAGGGTTGTTATAGAGGTCCCTTACCCCTTTGCATTAAAAAAAGAAAGCCAATTACATTCTTGCATATACTTTGCCTATAGTATCCTCATACACAATTTTCTTAACATCCTCAGAGAAAGAGCTAGGTACAGTCTCAATAAAACTTACAGTAGGAATATTAGCAGCTAAGGCATCTGCTAATTTGTTAGACTCTCTATAGGCATGCATGTGCAATAGTAAAATGGTCTAACTGTCCTAGGTAGTCTTGTTTCTCCTCCAGTAAGTGGTTTGCTTGCCATGGGTGTCCTCTGTTCTTCTTGAAAGACACCACATTACTTGAGTCTGACTGTGCTACGATTCTTCTAATGTTATGCTTCTTCGCCAATTTGAGTCCTTGCTTGAGCCCGTAGAGTTCAATAAGTGCAATGGTACTGTATTCTGTCTTCCCTTTTGCTGCAGCAATGACTTCCTCCTTATGGTCCCTGATGGCAGCAGCCCATCCTCCTTGAGTGCCTTGCAAGGTGATGTCTGTGTTCAAATTGCCTATGCCTTCTTCAGCTCTCTCCCACTTGCATTTCTTTTCTGTTTCCTGTTAAGCTCTATATCAATGTTCCATAATGCCATGTGTCTACTTCTCTTAGGTCCTTCATCCATCTTGAATTGACATGCCTGCAAGTTTTGTTTTTGTATCACTCAGAATCAGAAGAGAGGTTTGTTCTGCCATGGTGTGAATGTTCTTGAAGATTCTATTGTTCCTTTTCTGCCACACTCCGTATACAAACCCATTAAATAAGAGCCTCAGTGCATCCTGTTCACATCTTTTGCCAAGTCCTTTTTCCAGCGCCCATCTGGCCAAGTTTGTTCCCTTTGTCTATTATACCTTGTTCTTTTAATTTGGATTTCCTATACATATGAATCTTTCTAACATTCTAGTATACCAAATTCGATCTCTTAACTTCAGTACTGTTTCTTAAGTTTTTGTTTTTTCCGGGCTTGAATATATGTTATTATTAAAAAGGCATGCAGTAGTTGCGGAGCTACAGTTAGAAGCTTTTTCGTTATTTTGACAGTATTGACATTGGTCAAGTGATGATTCCTTTGAATTCAGGACATGATTACTTGACAAACATGTATCCATAAGATTATTCGTCGTTCTAGACTTGGAGAACGTTCCACTAAAACCTACGCCCAATAGGATCAACTAGTGAAAAACCAATGTTCTTTATACTAAACACGCGACACGAAGTTGTCGAAAGTCGAAGCACACCAGCTCTTATCCTCTGATTCAAGAGCAATCTCTATGTAAGGATGGTGGATATATTGCTAGAAGGATTTTTCATTCTTTGCATTATTTTGTATGAAATTTCCTGATGTTACAAAAGATTGACAACCTTTTTCTTCTCATTCAGTGTAACATGTGACCAAGCAAGATACTGGCTTTTATAATTAGAATTTTCCCTGATTGCAGAAGAAAAAATGCATCCTCTGCCTCACTTTGCTTTCTGTTTGAGAATGAGTTTGTCGGGAAAGTGGTCTTTCAGCTGGGAAAAGCAAATTTTGTTTTATGGTTTTGTTTTGCTTTTTTTTTGAGAAAAATCTGCAGTCCACTGGGTTAGCAGAGCCAGACGCATACTCTAGTTTAAACATTAGCAACTGAGTTAGTTTGAGACTAAATATTTCTTATTGGAAGTATGATTGCATTCAGAGCATCATCAACGCATTTCTAAATTTGATTTCTAATGTCACAGTTGACAATTTATTTGACAATTTTCGTCCCCAACGCGCTGTTATAACAACGTTTTCATAATAAGAGCATCATCAACGCATTGTTATAATCTATTTCCAATGTGACAGTTGACAGTTTATTTGGCAATTTTCGTCACCAACGCATTGTCAAAACATCGTTTTCATTTTAACAATTGTCAAATCTGAAATCAAATTCATCAAGAATATAGAAATGATTCGCACAGGACAAGTTGTCCCGTTCAAGAGTGGGACGGGACAAGTTTTGCCGTCCAACATTTTTTCCTTTTTTTTTAATAAAAAATTAAAATTTCTCGATTTTGCATGTGGGGCCCAAGATGTTGGACGGACAAGTTTTGCCGTCTATAACTTTTTCAATTTTTTTTAATAACAAATTAAAATTAACAAATTAAAATGGACTATATTTTTTTGGGCCCAAGATATTGGACGAGACAATTATTCCCGTCCGAAATAGAAACCCTAAATTTGTGGAAAATGCATTGGTACTTAACACGAAAATAACAATTTTGATCGACGAAAAAAACTGATGTGTTACAATTTTTTTTAACAACGCGTTGATGATGCTCTAACAATTGTCAAATTCGGAACCAAATTACCCAGAAATATAGAAATGACTCACACGGAACAACTTATCCCGTCCAAGAGTGAGACGGGACTACTTTTGACGTCCGAATTTTTTTTGTTTTTTTTTTAATAAAAAATTCCAAATGGCTCGATTTTGTATCGTTGGGCTTTTGGACTGTTGGGCTTTTGTAATTTGACACGGGACAACTATTCCTGTCCAAAATTAAAAAACAAATTTTGCCCAAAATGCGCTGGTTCTTCCCTTCATTGTAGAAATTTTTAAGTACCAAAACTGCTGAGGTGTCACAACGAAAAATGGAAATGCGTTGATGCCCCTCAGTGCAGTTGTAGAGTAAGAGAATGCAAGTTGTTACGGAAAACCTGTATACAATCTTCTTCTTGTCATACCAAATAGAGGATATGTCGATTTGCAAGATAAGTGAAGCTTTCTGCCCATAGCCGCAGATGGCAAACAAGTTTTCTTTCAATAAAATTTAAACGTCGTACCATCTTCAGTTCACACTTCACACTTCACACACACATAAATACATAATCACCCGATGTCCCGAAACATCCGAAACTGGTACGATTTTTGGTGGGATTATGTCCAGCCCAATTAAAAGTCCAATACGAACCTAAGCCCAATCCACGATTTCTATGGGCCCCTGGGTACTTAGAAGCCCAAAACTCATAATAACTAAAACCCTTAACAGAGTAAAACCCTTGCTACCTTCTTTTTCTGCAATTCATTCATGCTTGAGTGGACTAGTGGAGGCTGTGGAGTGTCTGATTACAAAACCAATTCAAGCAGATCCTCAAAACCCATTCTAAGTTGTAAGTTCTTCTAACATTTCCATACCTTTTTTTTTTCCTCAATGTTGCATGCACTTGTTTATAGAACTTTGCAACAAACTAGACCAGTAACTACAGTACTTCATCTTCAGTTTCATTACCATGGTTTTACATCAAGTTCATCAAACCTTAACACATCTATATCAGTAGAGTATCTTATGAACTCATGTGGATTACCACTTAAAGAAGCTCTTATAGCATCCAAGAAGTTCCACTTGAAAAGAACAGAAAATCCAGATTTAGTACTAACTTTGTTGAAAAATCATGGTTTGACTGAAAACTATATAACTAAACTCATTTCGAAGAACCCCCTTATACTAAATGCCGATATCGACAAAACACTGGTACCCAAGATTGAATATTTGAGTAGTTTGGGTGTTTCTGGTCTTAGACTGTTTAAAATCCTCACATCTGATGCACAGTTTTTACATAGGAGTTTGGATAACCAAATCATTCCTTCTGTCGATTTCATTAAGAGGTTTACTGATACCAATGAAGAGTTTCTTACCATTTTGAATCGACCTTGGAAGATTTTTCAGATTAAGCTTGAAAATGTAATGGGGCCTAATGTTGCAATATTGACTAATTATGGAGTTCCGAAATGCAATGTTCTAAAGTTGTTCATACTCAATCCGTGGACGTTGTCATTGAGAAACGATCGGTTTAAGACAGTTGTTGATGAGATTAAGGGAATGGGATTTCATTCGTCAAGTTCAATGTTCGTTCGTGCAATTATAACAAGGTCTGCTATGAGTAAATCAAGCTGGGATGAGAAATGGGCATTTTTTCGGAAATTGGGATTTTCTCATGAGGAGATTCTCTTAGTGTTTAAGAACCAACCCACTTGTTTGATATATTCAAAAGAGAAAATTCAGAGTGCGGTTGAGTTTTTCACTGTAAAGCAAAATTTTAAGCTGTCGGATATTGCTAAACGTTCAGTGGTACTTGCTCTTAGTCTTGAGAAGAGGAGCATTCCTAGGTGTAATGTGCTGGAAGTTCTGTACTTGAACGGGTTGACAGGGAAACTGAATGCAGGTTCAGTCACTTCAGCATTGAAATTAAATGAGAAAATGTTCTTAGAGAAGTTTGTGATGAAGTACCAAGATGCTGTCCCTAAGATGGTAATTGCATACAAAAGTAAGATTGGGCTTGCAGAGTTGGAAGAGAAAGATGGGCTCCAGGAGATGCAGAAAGGTTAGGAATGTTAGCATTTTCTATTGTGATTTCTGTCCTTAGCAACCATATCCATCATACTTTTGTTGTCAGGATAAATGTTAAGAATGAATCTGATTTAATGTGATCTTACTTCTAGAGGCTGTACTTCGAATTCTAAGGTAGTAGTAGTATGGTCTACACTTTGTTTGCAGTGTGACTTTCTATCTCCACTGATTATTGTTTTCAACAGTAATGAAGACTGTCAAATTGAACCCTCCTGCTTTAGTATTTCATATTGAAATTGAAACTTGATAGGTTTTCTATAGTTCAAGAAACATATTATAATTAGAGAGTCACTCACTGAAAAGTAGTATCTACCCGCGAAGGAGCTCGCTTGCAAAAGCAGCGATTTGATTGTAGTGCAATCCAAATTTTGGCCGATGTTAAGTACATAGTTGGATTGTGTTTATAATATATATAATCCTTTGACCCTCAACATCTTATTTGGAAATTTGAAAGACGATCAGTTGTAAAGTGATTGTTACAACTTATAGCCATGATTAAATTGATTTTTAGGATGAACACGAATTGCTGCAAATGCCTGACTGTTATTAGTAGTCAAGGAGTGTTATTGGTAGTCTGACAGAGTGAGTGACTCCCATTTTGCTAACTCCTTGCTAAAAAGTAAAACATGCAATTCATCTGCGGATACTGGTTAAAAGCTCTTGATACCAACAGCCATGGAGAATAAACAATCAAGGAGTTAGAAATTGATACCAAAAAAAAACCTAATGTGATTCATCTGAAGAAACTTGATACCAAAATAAAAATAAACCATCAATGTCAATTAACACTGAAGTAAAAAGCTCTTGATACCATGACAAGCCTCATAGTTTCGTTAGTTGTCACGAGAATAGCATATACAAATTGCAGACTGTTTATACAGATTACATGTGAGTGAAAACACCGGACTGCGGCCACTCTCCACTGGAGTAATTATAGTAACAACTAATATTGGCCTGTTGCTTGCATAGACAAATTACACGACTACCAGCTGCTATTCAAAGAAACAGTTCTATAAAGTCCTATGATTGATTAGTCAGGCCATTTTGTACAGAACACAGTGATCGAAAAGTATATAATGTCAAAATCTGGAGAGCTGGATGGTAACGTAAGTATTACTCAGGACTTGCCTTCTTTGGAGATATAAATTTTGAAACGGCTTTAGTTCCGTCAGTGATGGCGAACTTAGCCAATTCACCAGGAAGAACTAGACGAACAGCACTCTGAATCTCTCTGCCTGTGATGGTACACTTCCCATTGTAACGAGCTAGTCTGCCGGCTTCTTCTGGTAGTTTCTCAGACATATCCTCTATGAAATCGTTCACGACACCCACAGCCTTTCTAGACATTCAAATATGACGATGAACTTCTTTTAGCACCTTGAATACGTACACACTGTATCTTTGACTTCTCTTCTTTACAAGCTTGTTCTTCTTGTCACCTGAGGCGACCAATGCTTTATTTCTGAGTTCCATTCTGGCATTTTGCTTCTTCTCAGCTGGACCTTGTTCTTTTGAGGATCGCTTTTCTGCTTGTGGGTCCTCCGAAGCTTTATGCTTCCTCTTCTTCTCTGCTGTGCCCTTTTGTGTTAAAACTTTCTCCTCCTCTGCCTGTTTACTGGCCTTCTTTTCTTTGTTGCCTTTACCTTCTTTGCTGGGGTCTCTTATATTATCTTCTCTGTTTGGGCGCGCTGGCATGCCATAATTTTGGGCAGTGCAGGCATGCCATGATATTGGGCACCGCAGACATGCCATAGTTATAGGCGGCGCTGGAATGCCTTAGTATTGGGCAGCGTAGGCATGCCATAATAGTGGGCAGTGTATATAGTAGTGGATGGCGCTATAGTGGTACTCGACAAATTATGTTTATGAGGGTATGAATATAGTGGTGCATACAATCTCCATTGGTGGGTGGATCCTCTTTGGGTGGATCTTGTAAACTGAGAGCAGCCCACTTAAAAACTAAGAAATCACGAACCCGAAAAAGAAAGGTTTTTACTGGTTAATAAAGAACAAAACCTCCAATTTTCATGACATAACAAATTAAAAAAATTACCATGTCAATTACATCTAGAGCAGATTTGCAAGGTGGACCATTAAATGCAACCGAGGATACTGTCTCCTAAAAGAGCTTTAGCACAAGCCCAAACCGAGTCAGCTAATGAAACAAGGTCATAACCCCCTTCTAGGACCATGACCACTTTACCATGGGCTAGGGGTGGCAATGGGTCGTATTGGGTCGGGTTAGGTAATGTGTCATACTTTCGGGTCAACTGTTAATAGTTCAAACCCGACCCAATTACTAATCGTGTCAAGTTTGTCAAACCCAAAATATGTAACGGATTAATGGGTGACCCGCTAAAAGGGGAAATTAACATAAAATAAAATTTTTTTTTGATAAAAAATATTTATTAATCTAAATAATAAAAGAACTTGCAAAAGTGAGTTTATTGAAGCACATGCATCTTACTAACCAAACAAGTGAAACATCCTAAAACATAACCAAACTAAAAAACAACCATGCATTTCGGTTTATCAACTTTGCTACCTGGTATTATTATTAAATAAATGCAAATATTATTGTGACTTTGGCATTGTTCTCTTTATATAATTGAGACTAGGGTAAAGAGTTCAATGTTAATGCACGTGATAATATATTTTATTGAATGAATATATAATATTCTATATCTTTGGATTGCCGGGCTTAACCTTCTAAATCTAGTTGATCATTTTTACGTTTAGTATTTTTCTTTTAGGTAATTGGGATTATGAGATTTAATAAAATTCGGAAACATATATGTTTAAGGACTTAAAAAGCAGTCATCTTCTTGATGACCCGACCCATTGGACCGGAAACTAATCGGGTATACTAACGGGTTACCGGGTTAACATGTGTGATCCTAACTAACCCATTTATTTGGCCGGGTTTGGCGGGTCAACCCTTAAATGACCCAAAAGCCTTTTTTTTCCAACCCAAACACTTTAATTTATATGTCTTAGCGGGTCGTGGTAATACAAAAGTTGCAATCTTACCATGGGCCAACATCAACTGAAAATAGTTGGTACAATAAGAATCTCAAAATGAAATTGGAAATAAAATCTGCTAAAAGGGGAAAATGATAAAATAAAATAAAACCACTAATAAACTAATGATACACTGACTTACTAATTTGATCTACTTAACCAATCTACTAATAATAACCATTGATTTACCTAGACACACGTGTATCATTATATTAATGCAAACTAGCATTATCCAAATAGTGAGTCGTCCATAGTAGGTCTAAAAAATAGGTACCAAAATTCTACTAAAGATTTAATGGTGGATTTGAACATATCTAGTCCTAATCTTCTTTGTCAATCGATGATAGCCAAGGGGTGTGATGTGACACTTGCCTTCAATGTTGCCAGAAGCTGTCAAGTATAAGAGTATGTAAACTATATATAAATGAACAATCATGTTCATATATGTTTTGGGTATGAACATTTATTGTTCATATATATTTTGGGTACGAACAATCAATGTTCATGTCTGTTTTGGGTATGAACATTTATATATGTTTTGGGTATGAACAATCAATGTTCATATTTGTTTTGGGTTCACATTTTTTTTTTGTATGAACACGGATTGGTATGAACAATCAATGTTCATATCTGTTTTGGGTGTGAACATTTATTGTTCATATCTGTTTTGTTCATACCTATTGTTCATAACCATTAAGTATGTGGTACACATATCAATCTTTGTCTATCCATTGGTTGCCAAGGTGTGTTTACCAGAACTTTGTCATATCTCATTTCTTAATTTTCAATTCCATTGTTTTAAAATGTGTTCACTTGCTACAAAACGATGCGCCCACCAAACTTTGCGGTTATGTGCGAGAGCTTTTGATTATCTCTTCTTAATCCCAAGCAAAGAAAATATTACTTTGTGAGTATCCTATATATGTTTGGGAGCTAGAGTGTGTATGGGTATCTAATTACCCAAAACCGAATCGAATTAGAACTGTTTATAAGCGGTTATGGGTTTAAAAATGTTAATAAGCGAATTAAAACCGAACCGAATTAATTAATACACTATATATGTTAAAATTTAGTGTGTAATATATATTTATATAGATCGTATGTATGTATGTATAGTATAATGTACTCTTGTTCGATTTAAAATGGATATTAATACATGCGTCATTTACAATTTATGAGTTGTACTTAAAAGTTTTTCTAAAAATTCAAAGATTATCAATTTATGACCATTATAAGTGTTATTGTCGCACTAAAAACTAACTTTTATATCTGTTACGTAATTAAAAACGTAATTTTAGTAATAATAATATATAACCCAAGAAAAAACCAAAACCAACTTAATTAATGGGTATAGTTTCGGGTTTTCTTAAAAATAAAATAAAATAACCAAACTTGATAGGAACCATTAAAAATAGAATGCAACTCGAAACCAGTAAAAACCGACCCATGAACACCCCTATTTGGTACCATGATCAACTGATCTTTGTTTAGCCTTAGGGTGCCCAGGTGTGTCTACCGCAAATTTGTCCTATCTCATTTTATTATATTTTTTATTTGAAAATGTGACCTCGTGTTATCAAAGAAAAACGTCCACCAATCTTTGAAGTTATGCCCGCGCCTACGGCCCACGAGACCTCGACGCGCCTGCGGCGCTACCCCGAAAAATGAACAATCAATGTTCATATATGTTTTGGGTATGAACATTTATTGTTCATATATGTTTTGGATATGAACAATCAATGTTCATGTCTGTTTTGGGTTCATGTTTTTTTTTTGTTGTGAACATTTATTGTTCATACCTATTGTTCATAGCCTCTAAAAGCACCGGACGCACCTCCTAATAGGTTGTGTCCGCGTCTGACGCGGACGCGGACACGGACACAGCATGGACACCCGTCGGACGTGGTCAGGACGTGGTCAACATGGTCAGGACGCGGGTCAAGACACAGTCAGGACACGGTCAACATGGTCAGGACGCGGATTTTGACCTAAATAATAATAATAATATTAAAAAACTTAATTTTTTCATTTTTTTTTGTTTTGTTAAGACTTATAACATATTTTTAAAGTTTGATTAGGAAATATTAAACTTAATTTTGTGGCTATTTATCTTTAATAGTTTTGAATTTATGATAGTTGATACATTTAATTAAGTTTTCAATGTTTAATTTATATAAAATAAAATTATAAATATTAATTAATTTTCGCATCCTTTGCCGCGTCCGCGTCCGCGTCCTACTTTTTTGAGATATAACCGAGTCACCGCGTCGATTAATGCTGCGTCGAAGTTAGTGTCCGCGTCCGCATCCGTGTTCGTGCAACATAGTTCATAGGTAATGTTCATAATTTGGAGTATGAACAGTTATTGTTCATATCTGTTTTAATAAGCAGTTGATGAAGAACAACTATATAGTTGATTGAGAAGTTATATATGTGATAAAATATATGAAGAAATGGTCACACACCCCATGCTTTCCAATGACAAATATTCCTTATGGGCTTATTAGCAAGTAAAGTGTGTAGGAAAAGACGACTTTGGATTGTGCTTTTAAACAGACTTAAAGATTACAAGAACTTGAAGGAGAAAAGACAATGGAATTAGAAAGCCTGAAATGAAGTGCACGTCATGTTCAAGTGAAATGTATCAGGGATGGTTAAAGAAGTTAAATGGACTTGTATACAAAAGGGTATGCCCGTGCCTACGGCCCACGACGCGCCTGCGGTGCCACCCCGAAAAATGAACAATCAATGTTCATATATGTTTTGGGTATGAACAATCAATGTTTATGTTTGTTTTGGGTATGAACATTTATTGTTCATATATATTTTGGGTATGAACAATCAATGTTCATATTTGTTATGGATTCATGTTTTTTTTGGGTATGAACACGGATTGTTCATACCTTCTTTAGGTATGAACAATCAATGTTCATATATGTTTTGGGTGTGAACATTTATTGTTCATATCTGTTGTGTTTATACCTATTGTTCATAGCTAATGTTCATAATTTGGGATATGAACAGTTATTGTTCATATCTGTTTTGGGTTCATGTTTTCATAGCCACAATCAATGTTCATAGGCGACGTTGAAGATGGGTAGATATGAACAATCAATGTTCATACCTATTGTGGGTATGAATGAAAATAGAACCCGCAAGTCTCACAGTTCAAACCAAAACCAACTTCATTCTAGGCATTTTTCACCATAAAATAATAATAATAATAAAAGATTCTAGTGCCTCTTCAAAGGAAACTAAGGCATGTGTGAATATGAATACTAAGGAAGCTTTTCATCATGACAAAAGAAGACAATCCGCTGAAAATTTCCCGCATTGCAGGTAAATTGCACCATACAAAGTGACTTCTAACATCCAAAGAACCAAAACCAAAGGACATCGGGATCATCATCATGAGAAATTCAAAATGTGGCTATAAAGAGATTGTAGCATTAGCATGATGAAATTCCGTCTCAAGCACATTGGTAGCGATGGTTGAAACTTGGAACCGGAGAACACACTATTCCCAAATCGAGAGTGAAGAATGCAATTAGTAACCTCTTCAACAACCCAACCAAGCCATCCATGCATGAACCTCTAGGTGGTGGACATTAATCACTTATCTTGAGTTGTGGGTAGTCTTGATTATTTTGTTGATGGAGACTTGAAATGATTTTGGATTTGAAGTAATGGAATCATTGGCTGTGAAAATTTCAGAAGTGTAAATAAGGAGGCAAGTATATGATGGTTCAAAAGAAAAACCAAAGAGCTAAACATGTATCCATCCACAAAACAATGGCGTACCTCGAACATGGATGAAGACGGTGAATCTGGGAGTGATGGACGAAAGATGTCATCTCACGATCTAAAGCAGAAAGTGTTAGTTTTCACCCTGGACCTACAATGCCATAAATCAAACAAGTAGCCCAAATTGGAGCTAAACGCAACACTGCCTTTGCTTATTCCACCTGAGTAATGCTACAAACTTCCCAATCATCTGAAGTGACAACTGCTGAACTCATTGCTTTGTCAAGGAACCTGACAAGGCCGGATTAAAAGTTTTTTTTAGTATGTTAGTCTATTAGTTTCCATATACTAAGCATTACCGATGTGGTTAGTAAGTGACATTTTTTTCAAGTGCAAATCGTACTAAACTTGAGATCTAATTCGTGCGGCAGCTGGATCTGTGGATCAGTAGTAGCATTCTAATGCATGGGTCGTGAAATGAATTGAAGGGTCCTACTCTTATAGTGTTATGATCTAGCAAAAATGGAATTCCACTCAGTTTATCAGGGTGTTTTTCTTTATAGAATCACACTCATTATGCATAATGTGGGCACAAATGAACAAAATAGAACATGAGCCTCTTTTAATTTGCCATGCACTACAGAATTCTAATCATTCTCAAAAGAAGTGAAATATATATACTTCTCTTACTTGAATTAGTTCTGGTTGATGAGAATCCATTGTCGCCATGTAAAAAAGGTGAACCACTCTACACATCATCCAAAACAAGTCTTTGCAAGCTCTTTGTGGGTACTGACTTGTTTTCCATCCATTCTGACTCTTTTATCGCAGTCTTCATCAATGTAAGCCACTGTGACAGAAAGATTCTTCAAATCACTCTCTTTATATGCATTCAAGAAAAATGTACATAAAGACTGAAACGAAAACATTGAACATAACTAAAAATAAAATCTCACTATTTCGACAATATGTCTTGTGACATCTCGATGTTGCCATCTAAATGCCTTCTCTCCTAGGTCAACAATTGTGCTTTGTAGCGTATGATATAATATCTCAACTGGTTCAGAGCAAAAATCAGTAGCTGAGTAAGTAACTTTAAACAACCATGAAAAGAAAATAAAACTAATAAGTAGGAAAAGAAACTACTTATGCACTGACCTGAGAAATGCTTAAAGCAAGACTTCAGGATATACAACATTTGTCGTAAGTTTGGAGGTAGAAGAATACTTATCTTGGACTCGCGGAAGTGCACCTTGATAATGGCACATATAAACCGGCAATGGCTGAAAAACTTCATTCGAAGATCGATGCCCACAAACTTCACAGATTGTCGTTGTGATTTATTTATAGTCATGGAATAAGCCAAACGGATCGGAAATTGTCTTCTTGTCCACTTTGTCCACTATAACAAAATGACATCTAATATGAAAATAAACTCACATGTAAGCGCTGTAATGCAGTGTTAAATAATATTATTTATGTTAAGTTCTTCAATTCAATTAAATGGCCACTTTGTCCTATTTTCAATATCAAGCTTCCAGACATTGTTTACTACAATGGTATACCTTATTACGCATGTCATAGACATAAGCTTCCAAAGCATTTTTTGTCTTTGGTTCGTTCCATAATTTGATCCCGCGCACACCAACCTAAGCTCTTTATCATGAGCTTCTAAGACTTGGGCTTTTGTCATTCCACTATATCTGATCTAAGTGAACAGGTACCTCGATCCTCCTAGAGTGCCTGCTCTTCCTCATTTCATCACCGCACATGGTAATTCTGAGCAATCAAGATCCAAGATGTAATCCGGTTTGATTCAGGCCGAGAGAATTTTGAACTTGACAAACAATAATATTAAGAATTAAGGGTATACAAAGTTTAAAGCAAGACAACGGTAGAATAAAAACTGGACAATATTAATAGCGAAAGTTCAATTAAATTCTTACGAGTGCCAAAACGACAAAGAGAAGAGACGGAGGAATGTTATCCGTTGGGCGCTGAACAATTATGAAAGATAAAATAAATAAATAATAGACGTAATTGCAATGCAACAAAATAATGTTGTACAGATAGTAACCCATGAGGTAACTAAAGTAACACCTAGAAACCATGAGGTGGCTGAAGAATCAGCCTATCTTGTGGGGAAATATAAATACATCTTTATTGACGGGTGCCTTGGGCGCTTGCCCTTATCCACATTTGGTCGGTTGGATTGCTTTAATACATAAGAAGGAAAAAAGAATTAATAATAAAGTGAGTGCAAATAGATCGACTTGTTGAATAAGTAAATGTAAACAACCATGAAAATAAAATAAAACTAATAATAAGGAAAAGAAACTACGTATGCACTGACCTGACAAATGCTTAAAGCAAGGCTTCAGGGTATACGACATTTGTAGTAAGCTTTTCAGCGTTTGGAGGTACAAGAATACTTATGCGGCCGCGGAAGTGCACTGGATAATGCCACATATAATCGGCCATGGCTGAAAACTTCAGTTCAAGATCGATTCCCACAAACTTCACGGATTGTCCTTGTGATTTATTTATAGTCATGGAATAAGCCAAACGGATAGGAAATTGTCTTCTTGTCATATTGAAAGGAAAATCAAGAGGGATGGTGACAAAGAGATCCTTGGAATAAATACACGGTTACCTGATTTTTCACCGTAAGAATTCGCCCGGATAATGTGTGGTTGACATTGCAACACCATCAAAGCGAGTCCCGTTGCATAACCCATCTCCTCAGGGCAATATTGCGAAAAACATTATTGGACAACCCTCTTTTAGATTGAGTCGAAATGGTGGCGGGACCCATGGGATCAAGTGAGTTTAGGTACTCATTTGGATCTTGATTAATATTTCTAGGATTATTTGCATCCGCCTCATCCAACTTGTCGTGCCAGCCCGAAAAAGTCCTAGTTTCTCCCCGGGAACATCATGTAAAGTTCTTTGCATTAATGGCATTGACATCATCATTCCTCGCAGAAAGAATTGTCCGCTCGGTTAAATAGTCGGGGTGAAGGGAAGTATCATCCAAATTAGGATAAGTAGCGTAAATCGTGTCCCGAAGATGTGTGCAATGATGGATCGTTGAGGGTAGCTCAATAACCACTCCAGGATCGTTTCCAACCTGATGACATAAAATGTGAAATAGAATATTATGAGAATTCTAATAGAGGAATATTATAAATTAGGACATGAATGTTGGTACCTTTGTTAAAAACTCTGCAAAAAGTAAATTCTCATAAGTGCCACGCTCTAATCGCATGTTCTGTACCAGGGTGAGAACATTGACGTGATTCCAAAGAAAAGAGCATCGCAAGGAAGCACGAACAATTTGCCCTCGGGACCCTCTGGGTATAACTGGCAGGCATTGGCGGAAGTCACCACCAAGAACAACAGTGATTCCCCCGAATGGGTTGTCATTGTCTCGAATATCACGAAGTGTGCGATCAACAGCTTCCAAACAGAACTTGTTTTGCATCGGGACCTCATCCCATATGATTAGGTTAGCTTGTCTGAATAAATCAGCTTGTGGTGAACTTCTCGAACCCACATACGAGTTATCCATAATATCTAATGGGATGCAAAAGGTTGAGTGAGCAGTTCGACCACCTGCCAATAGTAAAGAAGCTATTCCGGATGAAGCCACCATAATAGCAATGTGTCCTTGAGTACGACACGTAGCAGCAATGGTGTTGTAAACAAAAGTTTTTCCTGTGCCGGCTGCTCCATTCAAGAAAAATAGTCGTCCGCTGTTGTGAGCTACTGAATCTGTCACTTCACTATATGCAAAGTGTTGCTCAGCATTTAAGTGGATGGCATTGGCATGTGCCTCTTCATTGTGTGGGTCAAACTGAAATTGCCTTTGCTCCCATATAAGTCTGTTCCCAACAACCAAGCTCCAATTTCTAATTGGGAGCGGCATTAATAGGAAAATGAGCAAAGAGTTTGACCACCGACTCATAGAGAATATCATTTAGGAGAAATAAGCCATAATCTTGTGTACGGGCATCGTAGGATGAGGAATGAAGAACATGGTTTGAAGCTTGTATGGGAGGTCATCACAAATGCTTTCGCAAAAATTCATTCCATAAGGCTTCAGGTTGCACCGGATTGCACTCGTGAGAATAGTACGAAAAAGTCGGCC
This sequence comes from Coptis chinensis, assembly GCF_015680905.1. NCBI lineage: Eukaryota > Viridiplantae > Streptophyta > Magnoliopsida > Ranunculales > Ranunculaceae > Coptis > Coptis chinensis. The sequence goes on from NC_141459.1 coordinate 98,091,629, forward strand.
GAAGTTGATACCCGGTTGCATGATTGCGACCTCTTGTAAACATTGCACCCATTCGGCCGTCGTCTTCAAGAAGTCCACGCGATAACACACGCTTCTTTGAAAGTACGGCGGAGGACCATTTCAATTCTCTTTAGATCATCAAAGGATCATGGACCTTTTACAACAGTTAAAGTAACCGCAAATAAAACCGCTCACCAGAGTTAGGACTTGCAAAATACATTCTGCCAATAGCAGGTGCTTGAGTCCTTTTTGTCCATCTATGCCACCTTTTGGTCCAAACATAATGTTCTGGAAATTCTTGATATGTAAGCCCTCGTGTATCAGGATCTAAAGCACACCGCTCAAAAAATGCAGTTAGAGTTGACTTTTGTTGCTGAGCCCTTAAGAGAATAGCATCCGTTGATTCATTAGGATTGTAAACTACTCGGTGCATTCCAGGGAGATTAAGTGCCAATCTCACAACAGCCGGCTTCTCTTGGTGAAGAGAAAACCCGAACAACCTCCAAACCGCTTTAGGTGGCCCGATATATCGTGCATCTAAATATTGTTGTATCTCATCCAAGTCATTGAACACCACTGTTGTCCTGTCGTGTCCTTTGAATATGTACTTGTGAATGTATTTGACACAACGTATCCCGGCACAAACTTTGACATTAATATGGCAATTGAACATCTTAGAAAGATAAGGATTGTATGGAACAACATTTCTATTATCAACTTCATGCCCTCTAACATTATATTTCTTGCCAGTGTCACGACGACGATAGATAGGATATCCAGTATTATCCATGGTTGTAACATTTTCGAAAGCACGGGGATATTGACTTTTGCAACGCCTATTTACCATACATGGACAACTTGGATTTTTAAGCCACATGGCCCATGAACCATACATTTGATAACAATCTTGAAACAATTCAGGTTCAAGATATCTAGATCATGAAATTCAAAGACAAACAATGCGATCAACCCGAAAGCGGGCACCGCGAATCTTGTCTTGATGTCGAAGATATATAAGGCGTGCATATGTGGTAGACCACGTTTCTGAAATTCAATTGTGTAAACATGTGCAACAACAATACCAAGCACACCCTTGTCTCGATCTCTCTCATTAAGGCTCTTCGCTTTAGTTCAAACACCGCGGGCTACCACTTCCGGTCGATCGAGAGCGGTTTAAGTTCTTCCGCAAGGCCTTAATAACTTCCTCCCAATGTGGGTTCCACAATCATGGTGAGGAATATATCCGGATGGTTGTTGAACCGAGTTATAGCCATTGAGTCTGGAATATCTCAAACATATGCCTTGGATTTTGCCGGCGATATGATCTTTGGTAGAACTATGTGCCTTCCAACTTGATCCGGATTTAAGGTTTCTCTTTGGGATATCGGTGAGATTTTGATATAATTCAAAGATGAAGTACATCTTGCCTAAATCAGTAGTACCGTAAATCCGTTACGTTCGATTGGAAGCCCATGCATCAACTAAGAATTCACAAACAGTTTTTCCCTTGCAAAATAGAAGAATATTCGTTGGGGGCCAAAACATCGGTAAGAATAGAAGTCCATCCGTGTGAGGTGGTCGTGATGGTGGTTGAAGTTGAGGGTCCAAAGCGCCGGATCCGGTGACCACCCAAGCTCTCCATGAGGAAACATTAACACATAGTGCAAAGGTAAATATGCTGGATGACATTCACTGATATGAACAAATTCATTTCCCCCCTTTAAGATAAATAACAATGTCTCGCATACTGTCCCGCTCACTGCCATCTCCGGGTAAAATAACCGCAATTTCATCAGCTGATGGCAAGTTGTAGTGGCGTCTGTCAGTGGCCGCACTGTAATGTAAATAAGCATGGATGTTGAGATTTTCATCATTCCTAACAGAAGCCGATCTAAGAACCTCATATGCATGTAAAAAAGTGTCAGAGAAACGGTTATATTGGAGCATAGTTTCGTGCAGGATTCTAAGAACATCTACATCCGGATTAGGATTCGGCCGCCGAATATCCATCTTTGCACTTGGATCATAAATATAGAGTTGAGAGTATGTTGCCCGCCTCTACGGATCGGGAATAAGAGCTCCCCCGCTCGATGTCGTAGTTCTCTATGTATAGTGAAAGGTCGTGGACCTCGACCAACAAAAACACGTTCATCAACACCTAGACTTGTAAATGCAAACGCCTGATTGTATTGTCTTCTGTACTTTCGAAAAGACTTTGACTTGTGACCATCTCCCTCGTACAAAGCTTTGAGGGCAGCAGGCAATGTCTGCAATGGAGGCATTTGTATTTTTCCTTGCAAACAACAAGTCCCAAACTGAGGATTTGCTAGCGACGATCTACTCAACCGTTCGTCTTTCCAATGAAGTGCATGGCAGAAAGGACACTGAACATTCATTTCCCCTAAGGAGTGACGTCCTTGTTCAATTGGATGGTTAAGAACATTAGAAGGAAGTACATCATCTTCATCGTCTGTTATGTCATCATTTCCATCATATTGTTGTTGTCTACATAATAACGAATGTGTCAGCAAAGTAGATGAAGGTTAACGCGTCAGCAAATTAGACGAAAATGCAAATAATGCTCAATGTTTCGATAAGAACAGGCGTATACCCTGCATTTTGGTGATGCGATGTTGAAGCACAATTTGATGTTGTTGGATGTGGTATCGCAGAAGAAATGATGAGGTTGAAGACTTCGGGGGCATACGGCTGTAGAGAATACATGTAAGAGTTGATCAGAAAAGTCAAGATCATACGTAACAAATAATTGCCTATTTAAATACCTTGCATTTTGATGACCCATTCGCAGAATCGGTCGAGCATGATGGGAGGACATCTGTAAAAAATAGCCTTACAGATTAAGATGTCGTGACGACTTCGTTGAAGAGATTCGAGGAAGTGAGTAGCTCGAATCCGTGAATAGGTGTAATAGGGCTATGGTGAGTTGGGCCCTCACAGCTTGAGGGAGGAGTAACGTAGATTTGGAGGAATGATATTTTGTGAGGACCCGGCAGCGGCGGAAACCGGGTAAGAGGCCCCGGTCGCGTAGATTGTGCGAACAAACAATGCGAGTTATTGTTTTGTTTAAGGTTTTTTTCTCGTTCCCTTCTAACACGTTGTGCCATCATTCTTTTTGTTAATATCTATAGCAAATGAAACAATATAAAAATCTATATAATAATAGCTATAAATGTGTTGGAGTAGTGACAACAATTTGAAATTTCAAAAATAAAATCAATAAAAAAAACAAGACAGAAAGTAAGAGCTCTATAGTAATAATACAGTTTGGTGGAGAAATAATTGTAGACGATGGTAGAATAAAATACATCGACAATATTAATAATATGGGAAGTTCAATTCGAAGCTGACCTGAGCACCAGACGACGGTTGAAGAGAGGGAGGAATGTCAGCCGTTGGGCGCTGAACAATTAAGAAATATAAAATAAACAAATAAATAATAGACTTAATTGCAATGCATCAAAGCAATGATGTATAGATAGTAAGTCACGAGGTGACTGAAGTAAGACCTGGAAGGCACGAGGTGGCTGAAGATTCAACCTATCTTGAGGGGGAATGTAAATACGTCTTTTTTGGTTTGAAGGTTCCTCAGACGGGTGCATTGGGCGCTTGCCCTTATCCACATTTGGTCGGTTGGGTTGCTTAATAAAGATAAATCGAGAAAAAGATTAAGTTAATACTAAGCAATATAGAAGAAGGAAAAAAATTTAATAAGTAGAAGCAACGGACATCGCACAAGTCTGAAAGGGTAGTAAAATTCATAACAAAATAATAGAAAAGTGTGAGAAGTTGAAGTAGTACCCGAAGGCGGGTGGTGGTTGAAGGGTCAACCTATCTTGGGCCGATCGAATTATGGTTTTCATGGTTGAAGGATCCTCGTGGGATTCATGGGCGCTTTGCCCCCGTCCGCCATTTGGGAGGTTTGTGAAGAAGAAGGCATGAACGTTAGAACACATGAATATGTCTAGCTTACATCACATAATTCAAATTAAGGTACACAATCGAGAAGCATTCTTACAAGTACTTGGATGTAAGAGTGAAGTCCCAAAGATACTTTCGTGGAACTACTGAAGCGAGTTCCAAATATCTTGCTACACGCTCAATCCACTCTGAACTACGTAGAAGCACATGACAATGGCACGAAATTCAAATCAGAAGAAGAAAAAATCGAAAAAGTTTCTCGGACATCCATAGAGCATAATGAGTTGGTGACAATTAAGCGTTTGAACTAACCTGTACTGTTTTTCACTTTGCTTTCTTTGTCAATTACAAACTGTTCGATATGAAGAAAGTGTAAGTCACTCCAGTAAGAATTAAGTTACAAAGTTGCACAAAACTGTCAAGTTACCGTGAATGATAAAAAGTATGGCAGGTTTCTTTAAGGATTTGCATCTGGCAGGTTTTAATACAAAAAAAAAAGTATGCTGTATCAAAGTAGGCCCTGCTTGACGCCACATTCAAAGCCCCAGAAACTAAACTAAACATGGTAAAGATTCAACACTAACAAGTAAAATTTCCGAATTTTCTCATGTGTGACCAAACACAGCAATATTACATTTTCTTGGGTAAATATCATGAGAAGATGATCCAAATTATCTTTAATGAGCAACCAAACACAGCCGCAAGGCCCAAAATAAGCTGAAATGAAGGTACTGGGTTGAGAAGAAGAAATGAGAAAAAACAGGCTCAAACGTACTGCAATAAAATGGACGAAAGTTGACACTCACAGCTCTTGGTGGCTCCTTAACTACACTGCAGAGCAAGCTTCGATACAAGAAAGACAATATTAGCTAACCAGTGGTATTGTCTGCACTATTGAGTTTCTACACTTGAGTAATCTGGGTCTGCACAACAAAGAAAAATGTAGATTGGCAAGTATTAAAGTAATATATTTGTATACCTTAAACAAAGAAAGGGACTAAACATGATTTTAGTGTTTCTAATACTTTAATATGGTTGGTACATTTTAACTTTCCCCCAACCTACACTTCCACAGTCTAGACTTCAACTGAGAGAAAGGGAAATATGGGAGGATCAAGAAGGAGGTTAATGGAATAGGACTCCCCAAAACTAAAAGAAGAACCTTTACTGAACAATTCCGTAAACTTTGGTTGAATCCACTGTTGGGAGGATTAAGAAGGAGGTTAAAGGAATAGGACTCCCCAAAACTAAAAGAAGAACCTTTAATGAACAATTCCGTAAACTTTGGTTGAATCCACTGTTGGAAAAGTGCTACAAATCGGCATGAAGTAAAAGCTAAAGAAAGCGAGAAGAGAGAGAGACGGTCGGGAGAGTTGTGTGAGAGAGGGCATCAACTAAAAACTAAAGAGAGCGAGAAGAGAGAGGCGGTCGGGAGAGTTAGATTACATTAAATCTAATGAGGGCGGATGTTGCTGTGTAAACCAGCAGACGAGCGTTTATCACTTAGATTGTCCACATCATAAGCGAGAAAATAGGTTTGTAGCCGTAGGATGAAGGCCCTACGAGCCCCACACTGCTGTATATTGTTAATATAGATGTAAACTATATATAAATAGGCATGGACTACCCAAGGAAATTCTCATGGGGATGAGAGTTTGCAGACAGTTGGATGTGTAATATAACTGTTTGAAAATCAAAAACAAAAAGGATGAGAAAAAAAATGAGACGATTTTGTAATTCTAGATTGTTAGATCACACATCCAACGGTCGCGGATCTGGTCTCTATGAGGACTCATATAAATATACAACAAACAATGTATACTTGACGTTTAACTTTTCCAAACAAGTTATAGTTGTACCCGAGTCAAATCCTGCAGAAATGAGTACGATATCTAGTTGAAAATAATGTGCTATGGGGAGCAAGATATGATCCCACACTGCCGTACTCAGCATCCCCATACTTCTCCCCTTCTTCTCAAGACTCCATGGAACGTTTCCGTTGAATCCAACTCCAGACCCCCCTCCAATTTCAGTGTAATTACCAGCTTTCCCGTGGGATAGAAGTTGCAATCTTCGTACCTGAAAAATATACTTATTTGTGTGATAACTAGAACTATCAGCATGCACAAGCCACATAAGGACCAGAGTGCCAATAATAGATTTCCAACAAAATCTAGTTAGTGAGAAACCAATATCAATGTTATCATTAGAAAAGTCTGTTCTACTAAAGGAGTCTCGACTAGTGCTTGATCCAGTCCTCAGCAAAGATCATCAAGTGTCTGTAAAATCAGCTGGGAGGTGTAGAAATGATCTCCTCAAGGAGCAAACCTCTGATTTGGCTAAATAGCGTCATCCCAGACGTGGCGAGATAAGTAGATAGAATATACAGTAAATTTGTATCTGGACTACTATCCGATATAAAATTAGGATTTCCAGATAGAGGCCTTAATCCAATCCAGCAAAATTCTAAACTTTAAGTCCTGAAGAGAATTGCAAAATATGTTCCCTTTAGAATTGTAATCAACAACAGAATTTTGTGAAGTTTACTGAAGGCATAAGTTGCAGTACAAGGGAGAAATTTGGAGACATTCAAGTATTCAACAGGGCATTCAAGTTTATGCAATTAAGAATTCAACTGGACCCCATGTGGTTTTGAAAAAAGAAATTAAAATACCTCAAGTGGTTCGAGTGTTCGACTACCCTATTCCATTTGCACATACAGTTTTGCTCTCATGCGGACTGTTAAGTTACATATTTGGAGCGGACTCAAACTCAAAAGGAAACGAGTTCGTCTACTCAGGATATCCTCATAGGGACGAGGTCGGCGACCGTTGGATGTGTGATCCAACGGTTTAGAAATATAAAATCATCTCATTTTCTCTCTCATCTTTTTTGCTTCTTGATTTTCACACCCTTAGATCACACATCCAACGGTCCACAGACCCTCATCCCTATGAGGATATCCACGGGATAGCCCAAGCCAAAGGAAACTCACACTTTTAATTTAGTATTTCTTATTCTTTCATTAAATATAACTAAATTGGGTCCCACAAATATATTCACATGACTCCTTTTCTTAATTCTCTCTCTATTTTATCTCCCCCACACAACACACACCTCTCTCTCCTCACTCTCTCTCTCCAAAAGTAAACACACGCCCTCTCTCCTCACTCTTTCTCCAAAAGTAATTTCTCTTTATTTGACTTCAATTAATATATTTTTTTCTCACCTCTCTCTTACCTATCTCTCTCTCCACTTTTTGCTGCTGTCACTGGTTGTTATCAAATCTTTAGAATTCAAGTCATTAGGCCAGCTAATTAGTATTCTATTTCATGAAAAATCTTTACGGCAACAATTTTACATTCAAATCTTTCCACTTTTTCTGCATAGATTTAATAGGATATCTGAAAAATGTTTGTTTGAAGCTAGCTAGGATGTTCCAACGGTTCTTTGTGAACTTGTGAAGTACCCAATCTTTGATTCAACTCTCGACAGAGTTGCAAAGAGTGCTTACTTATGCATCACTATGTAGTACCTATGACCTAAACCGAAAGTGGCATGTATTGGATTGCCGATAGCTGCAAATCATTTGAGTGAATGTGTAAGATAATATATTTCAATGTTCTTGAAGTTACTCTCTCTCCTGCTTTTTAGACTTCTCAAATTGTTTTGATCATCATCATCATCCAATCTCGAAAAGAGAGTCAAGTGATCTCTCTATGCCAAACAACTTCAGAAAGAGGAGGGTCCAGTTAAGCTTTATAGTTTAAATTTGGAACCCACTCACCAAAGAGGAGGGTACAGTTAAGCTTCCGTAAATACAATGATCAAGCTTCTCATCTTGGCAAACAAGAACCCATGGGCGTGGACCATCAGCCATAATTAGAAAACGATAGGGGATAAAGTTAGTGCTCTAATCAGTCAAAACTACAAAGCATTCATGTACGGATTGAAGGAAACATCAAGGCGTTGTTCTAATGAAAAGTGTGGTGCCAAATTGAAAGACATGGTTCTTGATTGGGAGGATGCCTTACCTCCAAAGGAGATGAATCAAGCAAAGAAGCACTGTAGAATGGCTGATGTTGTACTATGTCTGGAAATCAGGTGGTTATGGTGGTATTTTCCGTTGGCTGAGACGTGCTTTAAGCAAAGAAGCACTGAAAATATAGGTGGTATTTCCGTTGGCTGAGACATTCAGTCGACAAAACGGGCTTTGCTCCCCTTTACAACCCTTTAATGGTGTCGTCCAAAGAAGGACAAATGAAATGACCGCAGAGAACAAGGCGGGGAGGTGTTATTGAAAGAATAAAAAGAAAAACAGTAAATAGTCCTCAGACATTCACATACTTGGCCTATAGTGCGGATGATTTCTCATGTTGGTTAGATGAAAATGAAAATGTATATATATAATATAAGCATGTGGGCTACAACTATACTTTTGGTTTTTTGTCACACCAATTCATACTGTCAAAAACTGATGTCAAAACTGTATAGTGGAACAAGACAAACAAGACGTGAACCCCGAAGTTGGAAACTTGGAATCAAATCATTTAGCAAACATGTACCGTGAACTAGCTAAAGGTACTTAAAATGATATGTTTAAAAATAACATAGGAACACCTCAATTGAACACCTCAATTCACATAAAAAAAACAACGCTAAATCTAACTACAGACTATTTAATTTACTAAATAAAAATGCCACCAGTTCATTATTTTCACACTTGATTCTCTCACAATCATGATCCACTCAAGGCAAACGCTCAACCTGTGTAGAGGCCGGACGAAGTTACCACCACCATCTCTTAACTCGAAAAGGTTGAACCAAAAAGTCAATATTAACCTCAATACAAAATAAAAATAAAAGAGTACGTATTAAATAAAAATAATAAACAATCAAACATTACCAATAAACTTCGGACAATTTCTTTTGTCGTGTGATTGCCCGGTAAGTCCACATCCATTACAGCGCCTTGCTTGAACTTGTGCTTGAACATGTGTCTTCTCTTTTCCCCCTTGCAATCTATGTTTCCCACTCCCCTTTGCTTTAGCTAGATTCGGCTCATTCAAAGTCACATATCGAGGCATTTTTTCCTTCTGAGAAATTCCAACTCCTTTAATAGCCAACACTTCCTTAATCATTTCATGTACCACTTTCAAATGTTGCTCATAGATTTCACTTGCCTCTTCACAAGCTACAGCATCATCAAGTACCCTTGAAGTAAGATGAGATAATTTTGTGTGCCTCAACAACATAAAGTCGTTACTACTTTCTTTCACCTCTTTCCCACCATCTACTATTATTTCTTCCAATTTTGTATCTTTCCTCCATCTACTCAATATATAAGCATCCGACAAGTAAACAATTTGACTAACTTTCAAGTAAGCCAAAATGTGTCTACAAGGAATTCCTTCAAATTCAAAATTTTTGCAGCTACAAGTAGCAAAATTTAGAGCCTTATCATATACAACTTTCCGCAGTCTAGAATCTCTTGCACTTGGCCTTTTCACCATGTAGACAACCTGTTTTTCATCATCTATTGAACTTTCAATCAAGTACTCCAAACTCTCCCACAACTCATTCTGAAATTTAAAAAAAATAGACAAGGTATATATATCTGCCATCTGCTTCTCCATAGAAATTGGGGTTTTCATCACGGGACACTCATTGCTATCAACATGATCAGCTTGCAATTCTTTATGACGTTGGTATTCAAGTGCACGATTAAATCGCATAACAAATTCATTTAAAGAATTTTCTCTAGAGACATACCTCTTGAAAAATGCATGTGAATTTTCCGCTCTTTGACTACTTGACATGACATGCCTAAGAAATAAAATGTGTTTCACAAATGACGGAACCCACCTAGAACGCATACCATACAATGCAGCTAACCAAGTGTTATCTTTTAGTTAAATTTTCCCTATTGTATCTTGCCACATTGCCTCAAACTCTTCACCAGACTCGGTATTCCAAATGCATTTTTGAAAAACATTATAATGATCTCTATAAATGATAGCATCCAATTTTTCAGAAAACTTGTTCAGAATATGCCAAATGCAGTATCAGTGATATGTATTTGGAAGAGTTTGAGCAATAGCTTTTGACATAGCGGGGTCTTGATCGGTGATAATCATTTTGAGAGGGCCAACTGACATTACTTCCATCCATTGTTGGAGTAGCCAAATGAATGATTCTGTCGTCTCGTCACACAGGAATGCACAACCAAATATTACAGTCTGACGATGTTTATTTACCCCAGCAAATGGTGCAAATATCATACCATATTTATTGATGTTTTAGGTTGTATCAAACACTACTACATCACCATAAAGTTTGTGCGCTCTTATTGCCTTCGTGATCACCCGAAACAATGAGTCAACCTATTTTTGTCGCCTGCGTCTCCAATTCTCAAAGAAAATGAAGAATTTTTTTCTTGCTCGACAAAAAGTATTCCATCAATATCTCTGCATCATGCCCATCTACCAAGTTCTTTGCATCCCTAACAAAATTCCTAAGATCTTTTTTCTGTACAGTCAATATTTTCTATTCCACCCGCTTCCATTGAAAGAATACTTATCTGCTGGTTTATAGGTATATTGGTCGAAGAAAAAAGTTGAAACAATGACTTTTTTGTTTCAGATACGCCTCGGTGGGATCTCAACAGATGTACTTTATGAGGGGTTGAAATAGAATGGTTGTGACCCTCGATAAACTGGCTAACAATGTAACCCGATCTCTTCAAAACTGATAATTTTGCCTTGCAACCCTCATGAACAATCCCCCGACGCCTTTTTTTTTCTTTCTCATTTTTCTGTTTAGGTTTTCCCTCTTTGAAACAACAGTACTCCTTCCTAGTTATTTCATTATCTTCTTTATCTTTCTTAGTAGAACTACTTCGTATATACTAAACCTAGCCACTTTTGCATAATTGTTGTAAAATTCATAAGCTTCATCTAAAGACTGAAATTCTTGTCCTATTTTCGGTTTGCAATCTTCTTTTACTTCAGGCATATAAACCATATCAGATTGTTCTTCTTCATCTGAGTTTAATTGTTCAAACTCCATATTCATTCAATAGATACTACACATAAATAAAATTGTAATTAATTAACATTTAATAAGAATTATTGAAAAATTAAATTGTAATTAAATTGAATATAACACTACGAGACCCTGAATAGGGAGTATACGTAATAACCATTTAATAAAAAAAAATGAGCAAAAAAAACTAAACAAAAATTGAACATACCGGACGCGGGGGATGCTTGAAAACGACTTCAAATATATTATTTTTTGCTCCACGTTGGAACAATCCAAAAAGAAAAAAAAAAAAAAAAAAGGTGTGTGATAGTGAGATTGAGGTGAGAGACTATGTGTGTGGGGTCGGAAATTTAGAAGAGGGTTGGAAATAGAGAAGAGTACGTGACATCAGCAAAAAGTGGAGAGAGAGATAGGTAGGAGAGAGGTGAGAAAAAATATATTAATTGAAGTCAAATGAGAGAGAAATTACTTTTGGAAAAAGAGTGAGGAGAGAGAGAGAGCGTGTGTTTACTTTTGGAGAGAGAGTGAGGAGAGAGAAGTGTGTGTTGTGTGGGGGAGATAAAATTGAGAGAGAATTAAGAAAGAGAGTCACGTGAATATATTTGTGGGACCCAATTTAGTTATATTTAATGAAAGAATAAGAAATACTAAATTAAAAGTGTGAGTTTCCTTTTGAGTTTGAGTCCGCTCCAAGTATGTAACTTAACAGCTCCGCATGAGAATTCCACATTATCATCTCCTATTAAAACGGGAATTCCTTTCCTATTTATTAGATATTTCTAATTAAAGCGAGAATCAATTTCTTATTAAAACATAAATTCCTCTTTTATTAGAAAAAAGAAATTCTAACACTTCTAATTAAAACGGGAATCTTTTTCCTATTAAAACAAGAATTTCTTTCATATTGAAAAGGAAAAATATAACATGTCTAATTAAAATGAAAATCATTCTCTTATTAAAACGGAAATCATATTTCTAAATTAAGTCAACTATTAAAATGGGCGGGGTTAAAAAAATGGGTTTATAAAACTTAATTAAAATAATTTGTTAGAAAATTAAAACGGGTTTTTAAAACTTAATTAAAATGATTTGTTATGAAATTACAATAGGTTAGCGACTAAAACGGGAATCACGATTTGTTAGAAAATTTCTATATGTATATAGTTATGATTGTTGAACATGTTTTCAAAAGAGCCCGTGCATTATAGTATTAATATTAAAGCTCCCACAAGGGGTATTTTTTTAGCTCTATTAAAATTCCACGTCATCTCCTATTAAAACGGAAATTTCTCTCTTATTTGAAAAATCGAGAATCTTTTTTTACAACGGGAATTTCTCTCTTATTAAAACAAATTCTAACACTTCTAATTAAAGTGGAAATCATTTTCCTATTAAAATGGGAATTCTTCCCTTATTGAAAAGGGAAAATTTAGCATATCTAATTAAAACGGTAATTATTCTCCTATTAAAAACATGATATCTCTCCCAATTTAAAAAAATGGGTTTTTAAAACTTAATTAAAACAATTTGTTAGAAAATTAAAACGGATTAGCGACTAAAATGGTAGTCCCAATTTTCTAAAAAAAATCTAAATATTTTCAAAAAAGCCGGTGCATATGCACGGGACTACAAGCTAGTCTTAATATTAAAGCTCCTACAAGGGGTATTTTTCGAGCTCTATTAAAATTCCACGTCATCTCCTATTCAAACATAAATTTCTCTCTTATTTGAAAAATGGAATTTTTTTTTACAACGGGAATTCCTCTCATATTATAACGGGAATTATTTTTCTATTAAAACAAATTCTAACACTTCTAATTAAAGCGGGAATCATTCTCCTATTAAAACAGAATCTCTCTCCCAATTGAAAAAACAGATTTTTAAAACTTAATTAAAAACAATTTGTTAGAAAATTAAAACGGGTTAGCGACACAAACGGTAGTCCAAATTTTCTAAAAAAAATCTAAATGTTTCAAAAGAGCTATATGCACGGGCATACAAACTAGTATATATATATATATATATATATATATATATATATATATATATATATATATATATATATATATATATATATATATATATATATATATATATATATAGGGGATACAGCCACAGTCTTCAGAGCCACATTGTGGACACATGCCGATCCACACCTTTCATCTCCCCATCAACCCAACCGATCCTACGGACAAATGTAAATCGAAAAACAAAAAACGAAATTCCAGAAAAACCAAAATTTCAGGAATTTTGAAAACAAAAAACACGAAATCAGACATAAACACGAAATGTTTACCTTCTTCTCCAATTAGTTCATCGTTGTGAAAAACAAAATCTCCTCCAATTTCACCGATCTCTCTCCAAAATCTATAAAGGAGAAAGCGAAAACAAATCTATAAAGAGATTCATTTGAAAAGACGCAAACTGCAAGTGTGAAATATGCTTAGCAAGCATTAATGCAACACTTGATCTATTGCCAATGAGCATTCAAAAAAGCACACTAACCAAGTTTTCCACTCTTAAACCTTTTAGAATGAAAAGAACCCCTATTCGTTTCAAACCTTCCATTTTATCCACACCCATGAAAGGTACTAGTCGATTCAAACTTCCCCATTCTTAAGTCTATCTTGCTAAGTCGAATTTTCGGAGGAACAAAACATGGGGAAGGAGAAGAAGAGGAAGAGAAAATGGAATATCGGGTTTTATCTATGGAGATTGATTGTCGCTTTGGCGTGATTTTTGCAGTTTGATTCTGTTTTACTTGGGTGGTTACCGGATTCTCGACCTACATTGTCCCCGAAAATCCTTAAAAGAGTAGGAGAGGAATTGTGGGTTAGTGATGATTTGGGCCGGAAAGTTAAGACTCTTGCAAAAGAATTTGGAGGGCTTGTCAATGAGAAGGTTTCAAACCGCAGCTCTGTTGATTCTAGTTGGAGATTGATTCAGTACTATTTCTTGTTCAAATTGAATTCATCAAAGTTTGTTGTGCTTTTACTATTCACTTATATCATCGTTTTATCGAAATTGAATTTGACAAAATTTCAGATATATAAAGTGATTGCACAATATATAGTCGCCGATGGTCATTGTAATACCAGCTTTTAGTTGACGTCGGCCATACCACTGCCGCATTGACAAATGACAAATCTTTATTAGCTAAACAAATATGATAATATTGGTGAAATGGAAATGCTACTTTCGGTTTTGTTTAATGTAATGATACATTTGTTTCGTTTTTTTTTTTTTTTTTTTTTTTTTTTGCAACTTTTAAATGGTTTTAGAGTATACATTATATGGTGTACACGCTAACCGGAAGCATTTAAAAGAAGTTTTACTACCGGGTATGGCATGATATCCGGTGTTAGATTCTTCCGCTACATCGAGGTCATTGTCATTGTTAGACCATCATTCATGTCGAAATTGTCCAACATGTATAACTTTTTTATCATTATAATTTATCATAAGTTTATTCCTTTGAAGTAGTAACAGTCCTTTGTTTTCATGTAAAAAGATGCATGAAGCAATCATGCGTGAGGATTCATCGAGTTTGAGGAAGGTATTGTTCTTCAAGAATTTCGTAAAGGCTTCAAACTTGGTGACGGACTCTTTACTGCCATCAATGGTGAAGGTGTCTGCGGGACCCGCCCGAAAAGCCGTAGGGAATTGGACCATCGGGGGTGTAGAGGCTGGCATTGATACGAGTGAGATCAGAGAGTCTTCTTAGTTTTGAGTGAAGTGAATCTTATTGTTGGTGGAATTGGTGTCTGAAAATATATTAGCAGTTCTTGGATAGTGGCCGGACTGGCGCAATGTGATCACTACATGTAAAATTTTGCTGTATTTGGTGTCTTTGTGATGGAGCTGAAAATGGTTTGAAGAATAGCAAATGGAAGTGTATACTTGACAGGGAGAAATTGCTTATTTTCTACCAATGTCACTAGGCAAGAGGTGTGGTACAAGCTGTCCCTCTTTATTTTTAGGCGGGAACATCTGCTGTTGTGAATTGTAAACACGTGGTTAGCTAATGCGTCATCCCCGAAACTTGCTTCTTGATAGCAGAGGTTAACTTTTGCCAGTTTTGATTGTTGAAGCAACTTACAATTATGTTATTTTTATGTCCCTCATGACCCATGGAAGCATTATCTCTTGTTTACCAATGGCATCAAACAGGACCTTTGAGTCTCTCTTTACCGTTGGTTTGGTGTCTTTGGCATTATGAACTTGCTAAATTTAATTGCCAAGTCCGAATCCATATCCAATAAGAGGTTCCAAGTAAGAAAAGGAGGGGAAACGGGGAGTTGAATAGATGATGATGAAAGTGGAAGGTGGTGATCTTGACATCTTTCTTCTCGGCTGCTTATTACGATCTTGAGCCAACGCCGTGCCCAAAAGTCAAGGACTAACCTTTTTCAAAGGCAAAAGATCCTATACCTTTTCTCGCACATGGCCAAACCAAAGCTGAACGTGACTCTAGAATGGAGGGATGCATTCTAATAATCAAATAATACAAAATCAAAAACATATTGAGTGGAATTAGCCTCATAATTCATGTATAAGAATCACTTTCGGAATGAACAAACTATACACCGGTCATTGCTAACTTTACCTTAATAACAATTTATTAACCAACTAGCAAATTATAACATCACTCTTTCGAGAAAGACAAGTCAATTCATCCGGTTGAAATATCAAAGACAAGAATAGATTACAACCTAGCAATATACAAAGCGAGGGCTTTCAGTAAATGAAGTCGTACTTCTATTTTCTCCGAAGATCCTTAATGTCGTTTCGGGCGAAGTTTTGGCAATGTTCGGTTCCAACATTGTTGTAACGAAAAGTTCTCACCTCGAAAAACTAGCGACAAGGCAAAATTTTGACTCCTAATGCAGTTTTGTGTGGTCACATCACCTCCCTCTACATTTGTCTTGGTGAAGGTCATGATTAGCCCCTCTTTTACCCACTAGAGGAAATGATACCCTTTGTGGAGTTTTTGCGCTCGCGGGATCTGTCTTTTGTTCCCGGGGAGGGTTTTCATCACCCCTACGTCATCTTCCTCTGTTTCTTCACCGCCTCGGGTCGATGCTTCTTTGGAATTGCAAATTGGTAGTTTGGACTAATCAAGGTGTCCTCTTCAGGTGGGAGTGGGATTCCAGAACCTGCGATAGACTTCAAAAGTGGATTTTTGTTTCGAATCCTTGCCAGCTCAAGTAGGACCTAATGAACGGTAAGGCATGTTAGCATCTCATGGGATGGACGCCTCGACAGAAGGATAAACAGGGAAGACCATATTAAAGTGAAAGAAAGTGCTATAAGCGGCACATTGCACATAATACAAAGACATGTAGCAAGAAAAACACCACAAGACAAAATATAAGGGAGGATGGAATGGTGTAAATCGTAATATATGTGAGATGAGGTGAAATGCCATTGTAACTAAATAGAGATCCTCTAGGCCATACCCAATTCTCAGAGTGTACTTGTAAATCCTTTAGATTTGTTAATACAATACAAACACATGCATTTTTGCCAAAAAGGAAAAACAATCACCCACTAGCATGCATGTAGCAAAGAACATGGAGAACAAAATGAGCACCCTTCCGATCATATGGACGATGACAAAAGAACTCAGAGGGATATTTTTTGAATAGTTGGCTAAAAATGACAAGTAATTAAAATAATCCCTTGCATTTGTGATGAAAGAAAATACAACCAAACAAGCATGTGATCTGCTAAACCCGCATGACCCTAATAGCATGTAACTTGTGTAGAATAATGCCACTTATAATGTTCATAATAATGATTATATAAGCAGCCTATGAAGCTAGATTATCAACATTTACAGTGACATCAAGGACATATCACATAGGTTTGATAGAGATTCTCACTTATTACACGCAAACTAGCAAATTCATAACAATCATATGTCCTCACAAAGCACATAACAATCATCATTATATAGAGGGGGGGGGGGGAACACAACAACACATTCCTTTACAAGCCTAACAATGAAAAAAATGAAATACCTCATTGATAGCAAGCACTTGTCCATTGCTCTTCTTAACCTTCTTCAGCTTCCTCAAGAAATACCTATAAAACCAACCAAACCAAAACAACAAAACATATCAGATCATCAAAAAAAAAAAAAAAAAAAAAAATGATGATGATGATGATCATAGTTAGATTGGTTACCAGAACTTGGATTTGGCACGAACTTCATTAGTAGCCCAAAGCTTCATCCTGAAAATCTTAGGGTGCTCCTCTGATTCAGTTGGAAGAGCTCTCCCCACCACCTGATACTGATGAAACTGCACAACACCATGAAACACCCATTTCTCAAAATGAAGAAAATAACATTACATGATAGAATGAAAGAGAAAAAAAAAAAAAAACTTACCCTGAAGGTAACCATTTCCATACGAGAGTTTAGATACAACAAAAACCTTGAATCACATAAAAGAAACTCCCAAACATAGATATATTAGACAATAAAACACAAAGATATTATGATATATGAAGAAACCTTCAGATCGGTCTCAATTTTGAAAATTTCGTGTTTAAGATCAGTTGTGTGCATTCAACATTTAAAAAAAAGAACATACCATACCCAAGAACACCTATAATAGAAACAAGAGAACTGTAAAAGGCTTACAAATATCAGAGAAGAGGGAGGGAAATTCAGTAAGAGAACACATGAAGCAAATTCACTACACTATAGTAATTAAACTACCCATTAAAGGAAGTACACGAAAGAAAATGATCATGTATTTACTCCTCTATTTAACTCGTCCCACAAATATAGCGATGTAAGCGTGGCGATGTTGATTATACTAGGACTGATTCCTAGAGTTATGTTGTGAGTGATTCTACCGTTAGAACTAGGGCCGAATTGGGATATGTGAACGAATTCACATGAATTCGATAATAAATTCTGAGTTAGCGGAGGATGCAACGATAACCATAGCAGTTTTTCCCCACGAAGTAAGTGAAACAAGATTCGCTTCATCAAGAAGACAAGTTCAATTGTTCTAGCAAGAGTAATAGTCTCAAAAGAAATTTAAGTTCTAAACCAATATAGCATACTAACCAGAGGATGTCTTATGCTTTCATATGGGTAACGAGAAAAAGTACATCAAAATTTTGAATAATAGTCCACCACCAAAGCGGGTTCCCTAGTTCATAACAAGCTTGGATATTATAGTAGAGGTTAGCTTTTAACTAATAACACGGGGTGCTTCCTAGTTACCATCGAGAAGAAATAAATTGATCACCATTTCTCGTAATATTTTAAAGTTGCAAAATTAAAGATATTTGTCCTAGTGCATCACATGAAAAGAACAGACAGAGATAAGATACACTTTATCTAATAACAAGAGAATCTAAGAACTTAGAAACAGATCTGAGAGAGAATCGAACCCGGTGGACAGGAAGCACATTCCTTAGAATAGTAATTTAAATTATACAAACAATAAAATACAACAAAGAAAGTAGTCCAAACCTCAGCACCAAAACGCCAAAAAGAGACAATTCAAGGCTCCAACAATTATCATTTTCCTATTGAATTTTGGAGAGAGGGAGAAAAATTCTCGATCTAATTTTGGAGAAGAAGGTTCGATCGATTTTTGTTTATTTCGTTTTTATGTTTAAGTAAAATTTGTTTTTTCCGAAATTTCGCTAATTTCATTTTGGTAGCTGAGAATTGAGATGGTCCGTTGGATTGGAGATAGATCGGTGGTGTGCATTCATCATGGGCGAATGTGGCTACAGTGAATGTGCCTCTATCCTACCCCATATATATATATATATATATATATATATATATATATATATATATATATATATATATATATATATATAAATAATATGAGTGATTGCTGATTGTTAACTGACAATAAACAATTAATCCACTGTTGCTGAAACTTTACTTTTGATGGCCACTATTATTATAAGCCTAATTTTGCAAACAAATCCATACCTCCTCGGTCTTCCTAATTTTGCAGAATAGGAAAAAAAAACTCCTGAACAAGAATTTTTTACCATTCAAACTCATGACCACAAAGAGCTGCATCATTAACCAACTTGAGCGAATTTCGATCTAGAACAAACCCATACTCGTTTTCCATTTTCTCAAAAAACTAAAAAAACTAACTGTTTGACTAAATCTACCAGCTCTAACAAGTCTATAATTGAAGATGCTAACATCTTCGACCCGGCAATACCACGACCCACAATAATAATATCATAAAATCCTTTTTTCTTCGAAATAGTCAATAATGTATGTTCCAACCAAACCATCACTAACGGGAACATTTGTCATGGAATCAGATGGTGAACGTTTTATAATTTAAAAAATATAAAATCCTCTGTTGTAAACGAATTCCTAGCTAATGCTGCACACATGAAAATGCCATGCCCAATAACTCCTCACATATAAAAAATGGACATCTTTAACAGTTACTTACACAAGATCTTCTTATATGTTCTATGATTTGCTGAGAATAATACATGTAAGTCTACTACCTAACTATAATGACCAACCAGTTTTTAGTTAAAAGAAGAAGGTTCTTTTACCTGTGAACTGAAAAAACCAACACTCTATTATCCTCCCAAAACATCTGTTGGGTTCCATTCCTGTGATGGACATCCCAGTCCACAAGGAAGATCTTATTAATGTCATCATGAAATTTAGTAATATAAACAGTTAGTATAGATACTTGAAACTAATAAACATAAATCTTTGTTTCTGTGTAGAAATCCTAACCCTCTTGAGAAGATTCCTTGCAGCTACAGCTATATTATTAAAATAGCAAAAACCCATTGCAGCTTCGGGAGTTGCATGGTGCCCTGGAGGCCTCACCTCAGCTATAGCAGAGTTCCAATGCTGATCCACAACTTTTTGACATGCCGAAAAAAGAGAAACCATATGTCCATATTCATGACTGTATGTACTAGATAAAACCTTATTCACTTTCCGAACAAAAGTAAGTAACCAAGGATTCAAGGAAGAGGAAAAAAACAGACTATAGTATAATACAGTAGGAAATAGATTGCTGATAAAATTGACTCGTCATTTAGACTACAAAGTTGAAGTAATAACCCGTAATCAATATCTAGTGGATCCGGCCTTCCCAACGTGCAAGAAGTATATTACAGTCTCTACTATACCGCATGAGGGTTTAAAGCACTTAAAAGCAGTGTGACCCCTTTTCTTCTTCAACACTCAGCTCTACCATTAGTCCTAAAATTCCGATTCATGGCTGCTATTTTGAAATCACAACCAGTTACATGTACATGTACAACATATTATATTATACCATAGGAGAACACTTTATATCTTTACAACTGTCGCACGAAAGGTATAGATGGTTATAGGGGGTGAGTGTGGGGCAATGCGCACCTCCTGAGATTACAAAAGTTCCACTACTACATCGCTAATTGCCTAGAAAAATCTTCAAACTATAAGGACTCGCACCCCTCAATTTTTTTTGCAAACTTACACGCACCTCCAAAATTTTCACAACTATATTGAGAATATAATTAACAAAAAAAAAAAAATAGTATTAAAAAAAAACTAATAAAAAACATTTCAATAAACCGGCCAACTGTTTTTTTTTTTATTTCTCTTTTTACCTTTACAAAATTATCATTTATCATTTATTTTGAGTCCAAAACCATTAAAGAGAGACAAATCTGTATTTGAATGTTTGATTGGTTAATGAGACTAAAATAAAAAGCCAAAGGTCCAAAACCCAACCAGTTAGTTTTATAATTATAATCATCCATAACAAACTAAGTTCTCCCTCCTTTCTTTTACTCTCAATTCTTAAACAAGCGTCATCAACCAAAAACAAAAAACAAATTAAAAAAGACTTTGTGGCGTAGCTGTTGCACACTTGTCCTAATTATTTGTAAAACTCGTTATTTGTAAAAACTCCTAATCATTTCCACTTAACAAAAAAAAAAAAAACAACAACAATATAAGTTTTTACTTTTAATTAATGTTAATCTTTTATAGTTTTCTCTACATGATAGTAGGATTATATAGACTTATAGCATTATAGTAAGTTAATAATTTGTTGAATTGTTGTACACTTGTGGACTAGATTATATATATATATAATATATATATATATATATATATATATATATATATATATATATAGCATTATAGTATCAATTAATTGCTTAAGTAGTTAACTTCGTCAGTCCATATTAAATTCTTAATAGTCAATGCACTCTAGTTTTGTGAATTAAAATAAATGTATAATTTTGTTAATCTTTATTGTTTAGACTTTCTGACAAAAAAAATAAAAAATAAAAAAAAAATTGCCCCATATTTATTTTTTTGGGTGGGGTGGGGTGTGCACATAATCTCGCACCCCCTGGCATAGAATCCTGGCTCCGTGCGCTGGTGAATAGCATAAGGCGCAATCACTTTTCTTAGATATATTGAGTTGTATTTGTTTTCTAAAGGTTTTCCTCTCATTGTAACCCATAGAGGGAATCTGTTGTATTTCTTCAACATATTTTCTACTACGAACGAGGAGTAAATCATCCTTGTTTGCCGTTTGCCCAGGATTGACATCACATCTGCTTAAAAAAAAACGTTATCATGTAAGACACATACAACCAAATTAAACATGGAGTAGCAATAGTAAAAAACATAAAACCTTGATACTAAATCATCTTTGAGCAGTCTATTCCATATTGCATCCTAACTAGTTGCTCAGGTCATTCTATCTCGCCGCTTTTCTTATGTTCTAACATAACAACATCATACAAGATACCCACAAGCTTAGGCACATGATCTTCAACAATTCAGTCAAGATGACCTTAAACATATTCTTCCATAGCTGAAAATTTTACAAAACATGTTACAATGTTAATGCTGCGTGATGAAATTATGATTTATTTGAAAATAATATTCTTCTATTCATTTTTGCCAAACACAATAACTGATTCTGGGAGAAGATAACCCTAAATCCCCAAGTTAGAGTATTACAAAAATTGGAAGTTCGTTTAAAATCCTAAAATTAATTGCAATAATTGAATCAAAACAAACGTCTAATCAAAGTTTTCTTGAAATCAAGAAAATTGCTCTAAACCCTAGAACAATAATGGTTCATTAAAAACAATCGAAGTAAGAAATTCTACCTCCTAACTGCTGAGATTCCATTTAAAAAGAAGAAAATACAGCAGAGAAGGTGATCTTGGAGTAAAGAAAAGTGTTGATTCAAAACCGCATAAGCTTACTAAACATTATCCAATCAATAATAAGTACAACAGTTTCAGTTTGTTATAAATACTAAATATTATACGGCTGGGTACCCTTGATCATCTGAACCAAAGATTCATCATCTAAAAGCTATTTGTAACTACCACTGAGATCCAAAAACCTAAGAAACCACACAACCGACAAGAGCTGAAAAATCCAAAACCTTTGTCATTTCTATGAGTAAAAAACACAAAACTGACAAGAGATGAAACTGTCATTGATACTCTCAATCTTTTGGCTTTTGGTTTATAGTTAGAACACAGATCGGCTGTGCAGGGGCATCTAAAGTTTTGATTTACCATCTTTAAAATGAAAACCACATCAGCCAAAATCCTATGACATCTATGGAAAAAAATTGTGTTAGATGTGTGTATTTGAGAAGCTGTTGTTTAGCTGATAAGTAGTATTATAATTTCAGCTGAATATGAAAAATGAAGGACTCCTGCATTATGTGTAGGTAAAGATTAAAGTTTTTCTTTTGGACGATCAGTTACTGTTGAAGAATTCATAATCAGTCCACGCACGCATAAAGTTTGGTTTTATTTTTATATGAATTGATGATGTTTGATAATCGACCATGAAAGAATAGCTATTTTGACATAACGTACAGTGGTCTTGATATCACAACGTATTGTTAATTACAAAATTCAAGTTTACATATTGTTTGTGGTTACCACCGGTTCGATTCGGCGGTTTTCTGGCGATTTGGGTTTCTCATTGATTGTTTGTTACTATTATGTGATGGCGATGTCCATTGGTTATTAAAATTTTGGCACCTTTGGTGATTGGTGCTCTGTCCTTTGACATTTCGCATTTTTTAAAATCTATGTATAGTTTTTCGAAATAAAGGTCGCAATAAGAGTCTCCTTTTCTGTTCGTTAAAAATTGTTCGTTAAGTAGTTTCCTATTAGAAGTTGTTTTCGTACATTCCCTGAAAGACATGTTCTCTATTCATTAAAATTATTAGAAGTTGTTTTCGTACATTCCCTGAAAGACAAGTTCTTTGAAGCAAAAGTTGTCCCGCTTCCAACCATTCGCCACAAAATCACAAACCAACCCAAATTTCAAATTTTCGACATCATAGCTGACCATCTTCTAATCACTATAAAGGAAAAGAACTCAAGGATTTTGGGCGTGAAAAGTCATTATTTGGAAATTCAGCAATGAACATATGTTCGAGTATAGTTGCAACGGAATTCGGAATTCGTAGACTTACTTAACATCAAATACCAATCTCTTTTACATATATTCAAAACAATTGGGATTTGTAGTAGTTCCCTTAGTTGTATACAACACTCTAAAAAACCCACGTTAATACGAATTAGGTTTTGCTATTGCCTCGTGAAAAATCTATAGAGTTTTAGTGGAGAGATGAGTCTACAGGACAATTTTAGTAGATCCACGTAGGAGAGCTCTGTTATAAGAAATTGCCACCTAGGATAGTGATTGTCCACTTCAGCTGTATTCTCTTTTTAATATAAAGAGAGGTGATAGGTGATATATACAGATAGATTACCCATGGTTTATCTGTTACTTGGGCAGTAGGTGGCAACCACAAGAGAAACCGTCGGGTAAGATTTTATTTTATTATTATTATATTTTTTGTAGATTCACATCCACGCGTTTTGACCGTGGGCTTAGGGCTCGAAAAATTGGTCGGGCAAGCACTGTTGCTAAAACATACACTCAGTCGATCAGTTTACTGTATTCTATTTTCTTCTTTTTCCTTTTTAGGGTTTTGTTTGACAAAATTAGGATAACTAATTTTTCAATTTTTATTTTCAAATGATTTACTGAACGGGAAAGGGATTACAAGCTTTGTTTCTCATCTCCGAACACGATGATTCCCACATTACAAGTTGAAGGTGACGTAAAATCACTTATTATACTATTAAAGATTTTTGTTTTTTTTTTTTTTTTTTTGCTTTTAATGTAGCCCTGGGTTACTATATCACCATCTATGCTTATAGAATGCGCTGCCCACACTCGTTTCTAGCTCTTTTCCTTGGCTTCTGTTTAATTCGGCTTGAGGTGGTTCCACGGTCCAATATAATTCCCTACGCGGGGTTGATGAGCTGATCTATTATTTTGTTTTTGAATTCTATTGGGCTCCTTTGTTTTCGGCGTCTATTGGGCTTGGGCTTCATCCTCTGGCCCAGATGTAAAGATTGTAACCGGTTGATGGAGATATGTGCAGTGAATTTTGAACAGTGGATGGAACCGGTTGTAGATATCAAATTCCTACGACCAGGTTTATTCAATCTATTCTCAAACTGTTAGTTTCCGGGAAGTCGAAGTACGTGACATTTAAGTACGAAAAGGTAACTGTAATAACTGTAATAAGAAGTAAACTAAAATTGGTACTTCAACCCCCAAAACAGAAGTCACAGAACACACAACCAAATATAAAACCCATCCTCGTTCTGGCTACAATAATTTGTATTTATTATTTATTGTTAGGTAGGATTTGGAAGAAAAGGTTGATCAAGTGTGACTAATAAGACAAACTTTGTCTGTAAGTTGTTTTATTTTGAAATGATGCATCATATTGTATTTTTTTGTTTTTTTTTAAATAAATTTTGTGTATAGATAGTTTTGTTAAGGGTTTATTAGTGAAAACCCCCATTTTATGACATGTTTTTGTGTTTACCCCCCAAATTTTGAATCATCACAAAGTCCCCCACTCGTCCCTACCGCTTCGAAATCATCTATTTTTGCTCTATTGGCTAAAATACCTTCGGGAGTAAACACAAACTAAAAGAAATTGGCCCAAGCCCAACTAACTAAATTAAACAACGATCGGGTGTATATGATCACCATCATCCTCATCCACCAAACCAGCAAACCCTAAGCACTAACCCACCGATTTAATATATTAAACTTCATAATCACCCCCTACGAATAACAACCGCCCATCGACATTCGCAGAACCCAATCAATGACCATCACATCCTCACAAATAGGATTCACAATCCCTTTAACAACTCCCATATGTTCGGGTGGTTAGAATAATTAAACAACTCTTGTTTACTTGCATACCTGCCATGTAACATGTGAGTGAAGTCATAAAGAAGATGAACGGTTTTATAAATGGGCCCAAATTTGATGATAAGTGGAGTACATGGTCAAATGAGTTCAAACTGTTTAAGGAATTGATCATGGTAGTTATATTTTTGGTACTATTTGTTTGCAAGACTATGTGTTCTATATGACTCATTTTGATTGTTTGTGAAGATGAAGAAGAGGAGAGGAGAGGAGGGAGGAATTTGAAACAAAACCACTAACAGGGACCTTTTACTTTGCTTAGGATGTCAAGTGTGGGAACAAAACCCCTAAACAGTTAGACTAGGTACAATATATCCACCCAACCACCTCGATCTCTCACCTCTTGCTTTTCGAGGATGTCCATGATCAAATATCCGATATATCCGTAAGAACTACTTTGTAGTCAACAATTCAATTTTTTCAATTCACAATTTTATCTCTTTTCATCCTATTCTACTATACTTTCACCATTCCAATCATTTTAATTGAGTACTTTTTTTTGATGACCTCACGCTTTGGAATCACTATTGGAAAACCGAGTGATTGTTTTGGGCTCTAATGGTGTTCTTTTTCTTTTTGGGTTTTAATTGGGGAAGATGATGAGTCGACTCAATTTTCGGAATTTTGATGTTAAAAGATTTTGAAATTTCATTTGGGATATGATCATTTGGTGACATACATTTGTGTTTACCCCCAAGGGCATTTTAGCCAATAGAGCAAATATGGATGATTTCTGAACGGGCGAGGATGGAGTGGGGGGACTTTTGTGATGATTCAAAATTTGGGGGGTAAACACAAAAACATGTCATAAAATGGGGGGTTTTCACTAATAAACCCTAAAACACCCTTTTGTTAATGTAGTTTTGGTGATTTTGTTGCTATAGTTTCAATATTTGTTTTGTTGAGCTCTCTAATAGTTGTTTGATTTCTGCTTAAAGTTGCAATATTTATTGATACTGTGAGTATGGTTTTAGTTTAGTTTGATTTGTTTACCACTTTCCTTCTCCTTTGTGCCTTCATTCGGTGGTTTGCTGTTTTGTGCTACATCAAATTGCAACGAACTATCCCCTGATTCTGCCCATCACTTAATTTAAGATAAGTTTGGAAGGAAATTATGTTTGAATTTAAGATGACTTGTCACATGCAAATTGCAGCCAATTTTTAAAAAATATAGAAAAAAGTGTCATTGTAGCCATTTTCCCTGCTGCATATTATAGAATTTTCATTTCTATTTGTGGCCTCCAGATAATGTCAAAGGCTTCGTGCGTATTGTAGGGGAGTAATATCCTCATTAAGGAATATTGCACACGCGCAAAGCATAAGCGAACTCAGGACATCGACCTCCAAGACCAATCTGTGAGCAGCTCCCTTCATGTAGGTGGTATGCTTAAGCTCATTCAAGGATATCGCAGGACGAATAAACGACTGGAGACAGAACGCCTCAGATAAAAACACCACCAGGTGTAATCATTACCAAAATCTTACTTGTACTTCTCACCACCGGGAAATAGGGACTACCGCACCAACTTCCAATCAGCACACAACTCCTACTAAAACCAACCTAACACACATTCATAATCTCCATCCTACATGTGTACAAGAGGGTACATATGTCTCAAAGATCAACACTCCCTTAGGCCTATAAATACCACCTACTTGAACTACGTGAGACCTGATTCTTCTCTCCCCTCAAAATCAAGAGAAGATACGTAGGCAGCTTGCTCACTAGCGAACTCGGTCTCTCCAAAACCCAAACCCATCCTCCTCTCTTCCATTGCATGTAAAGTGAAACCAAAACCCACCTTTACATTGGCACCGTCTGTGGTCTCAATTTCTTGAGAAACCACCTAACAAATCCAAACTCCATAAACTAAAAGTCTCAAGCCCACGAAGCATGGCAAGCCTCGAAGCTCAAGTCCAGAGTTTAGTCAGTCACCTAGGCACAATGAACGGGCACATTACCCTGCTCCAGCGGGAAAAGTCTCCAAGTTAATAGTTTTTTGTTCTAATTTCTTTTGGATATTAGCTCGATCTAGTGCAGGTCAATCAAGCTCCGATGCACACTGGGGGCTAACCACAACCATATCCGGACTGGGGCTCATTGTTGCCATCTAAACAAGTTCAATTTTGTTATTATGATCCATGCATCTCCAAAATTACTACTGTTAGGTCGTACTAACTCTTTGGTGTTAGCTCGCATTTTGTACAGCTCGCATTTTGTATAGGTTCTTCAAGCTCCAAACTAGGGGCTAGCCACAGCCATCTCCGAACTGGGGCTAGTCAATGAAGCTCCAAAACTGGGGCTAACTATAGTCATGCCAATTCAAGGCTAGCTATTGACGACGATCTCCAAAGCAGGATGCCCATAGACTTACTCGGGTCACAACACCCAGCTGAATATAACGCTCACTTGAGCTCGAACGCTACATAGCGTCACCACTTCTCTCCCATTGACGAGACCCCAGAGGTCGTCTCAGCTCCTGTTGGCAAGACCCCAGAGGTCGCCTCAGCTCTTGTTGTCAAGACCCCAGAGGTCACACCAACTCCTGTTGCCAAGATCTCCATTCCTCCGGTTGAGAAACAATCACCCGAGACCAGCTCCGCTGAGGTCGCTTCATCTTCTACAGCAGTTCAGCATGAGGAAACCACTCACAACTCGGTCTCTACAGAACAAAACACTCTCAGGAGTTCAAACATGCTCAAGCACAAAACGCTCTCTTGAGCTCATACGCTCCAGAGCCTCTCCGAGTCTCGCTAGTTGAGGACCTATACTTCTAGGATCGACTCAGCGAGAACGCTCTCAGTGAGCAATACGCTTTCATAAGCTAACACACTCTCCGTGAGCATGCTCTCTTGAGCTTACAGGCTCCATAGCCTCTCCGAGTCTCGCTAGTTGAGGACCTATACTTCTAGGATCGACTCAGTGAGAACGCTCTCAGTGAGCAATACGCTTTCATAAGCTAACACGCTTTCTGCGAGCAGAACGCTCTCTTGAGCTTACAGGCTCCATAGCCTCTCCAATTCTCGCTAGTTGAGGAGTTACATCTTTAGGACCAACTCAGTGAGAACGTTCTCCGTGAGCAATACGCTTTCATAAGCTAATACGCTCTCCGTGAGCAGCACACTCTCTTGAGCTTACAGGCTCCATAACCTCTCCAATTCTCGCTAACTGAGGACCTACATCTCTAGGATCAACTCAGTGAGAATGCTCTCCATGAGCAATACGCGTTCATAAGCTAACACACTCTCCGTGAGCAGCACGCTCTCTTGAGCTTACAGGCTCCATAGCCTTTCCAATTCTCGCTAGTTGCGGACCTACATCTCTAGGATAAACTCAGTGATAACGCTTTCCGTGAGCAATATACTTTCTTAAGCTAGCACGCTTTCTGCGAGCAGAATGCTTCCATAAGTACTATAAGGTCCCTTGACCTACGCTTTCCGCGAGCAGAACGCTTCCATAAGCGCTACAAGGTCCCTTGACCTACGCTCTCCGCGAGCATAATACTTCCATAAGCGCTACAAGGTCCCTTGACCTATTGGAGCAACACACTTACATACGCTAGAACGAACACTCGAGCTCTCTAAGGGTCCCTCGACCTACGCTCAACTCAGTGCAGAACGCCCTTTACGAGCCAACCATTTATTCGAACTAAAAAACTCTCAGGAGTTCCAACGTTCTCCAGCACCATACACTTTCTGTAGCTCTAAGGCTACTTAACTCTCGCGCGCACTCTCAAAAGTTATGCTAAACACGTGCCAATCACGTGTTTGCTTCAATCCACCACTAGTTTGCTATATAATACAAAACGATCTCTCCAGCACGGTGAATATTTCTGTTCACATCCGTTCGCCTCCTCACATATGCTAAACACGTGGCACCATTCTTTCTCAGCAGATCACTTCTCCGTATAAAGCGACCCATTGAGAAGGGGCTGTGTAGGGGAGTAATATCCTCATTAAGGAATATTGCACACGCGCGAAACATAAGCGAACTCAGGACATCGACCTCCAAGACCGATCTGTGAGCAGCTCCCTTCATGTAGGTGGTACGCTTAAGCTCATTCAAGGATATCGCAAGACGAATAAACGACTGGAGACAGAACGCCTCAGATAAAAACACCACCAGGTATAATCATTACCAAAATCTTACTTGTACTTCCCACCACCGAGAAATAAGGACTACCGCACCAACTTCCAATCAGCACATAACTCCTACTAAAACCAACCTAACACACATTCATAATCTCCATCCTACATGTGTACAAGAGGGTACACGTGTCTCAAGGATCAACACTCTCTTAGGCCTATAAATACCACCTACTTGAACTACGTGAGACCTGATTCTTCTCTCCCCTCAAAATCAAGAGAAGA
Organism: Coptis chinensis; assembly: GCF_015680905.1. Taxonomy (NCBI): domain Eukaryota; kingdom Viridiplantae; phylum Streptophyta; class Magnoliopsida; order Ranunculales; family Ranunculaceae; genus Coptis; species Coptis chinensis. The sequence continues at coordinate 98,121,300 of NC_141459.1, forward strand.
TACGTAGGCAGCTCGCTCACTAGCGAACTCGGTCTCTCCAAAACCCAAACCCATCCTCCTCTCTTCCATTGCATGTAAAGTGAAACCAAAACCCACCTTTACACGTATTACTTTATATATAAACAGTGAATTAGCATGTTCTTGTATGGAGGTGTATGCGTGGAGTTAATTACAATCTTACACTGTCAGGTTTCACTCGAGTTCCTCATTGTTTAGCATAACATCTCTTTCTTTTGTGCATCCTCCATTGATGGCGTATATTAAGCGATCTAAGATCTTATATTAGTTTTGATTTCTTAACCCTTTTTTTTCATTATTTGTGGACTTGAGCTGATTTGTTAGTTTGTTTTGTTTGTTTACTGTCAAACTAGCTTGTACGCCTGTGTATATGCATCGGCTATATTGAAATTATTATTATTATATTATTATGAGGCCAGATCTTCTCCGCCCGGGTGGAATACTTAAGGTTTTACACCTCACAAAAATATATTGACACCTGTCCACTCATTTAACCCCAAAATTAATGCAACAAACAGAGTTAGATGAAAAAAAAAACACCTACAAATTAGGAAGATTCCTTACGTGGGTAGATAAAAGTAAAATGACATTGACGCCTGAAAGCAGCTTGGATTCCTCAACCAAAATATTAACTACAAAACTTCCCAAAATGTTAATAGAAAGTGGTGGCAAATAAAGCTTGACCACTCAAGTCAAACTTGCATAGATAAGTTTGTGTCATACTTGATGTTTGTTACCCTCACAGTCGTTATATTCCCATAGTTGGTTCTTTTTCGACCACCTTTATTTTGCTTTGAATCATGAAGATCTGTTTCATTGAACAAGTTGGTACAATTATTAGAGTCGGTCTAGCTGCAATCGCTTTTTTCGTTACCTTTTTCTTTTCTTTAAAGATTGTGGCCTTCAATTCATCAACTATTATTTCTTGATGGACTACAGGAAGATTCACAGAGATGTGGTATTGTGGATACACTCGTGAGTTAGACAAGACCTTCAAACTTATTTGGAAGTTTTGGCAAACTGTTCTTATTCTCATACTCTTTCCTTATTTTTAGTGATTTGTTTTTTGATTGTTTAACACCGTTACTACCCTTCAGTTTGGGTGTTAAATGAGTGGACATGTGTCGATTTATTTTTGTAAGGTGTTAAAACTTGAGTTTTCTACCCGGGCGGAGAAGATCTGGCCTCTATTATTATTATCTTAATAGAAACTTGTTTTAGTTGGAAGCTTTAACAAACCATTTTAATAGGAGGAGAAATCCTGTTTTAGTAGTTGACTTAATTTAGAACGAACTATGATTCCACTTTTACTTAATTTCCGTTTTCAATAGGGGTAGAGATTTCCGTTTTAGTAGGAGACGATGTGGATTTTTAATAGAGCTTGAAAAATACAATGAGTGTAAGCTTTAGTATTAAAACGTATAGATATATAGATTTGTGTTGATTGCATATTGTTTATATATTCAATCTTAGAGTAGGTCTTTCCAAATTGTTGTATATTGTTATTATTTATTGTGGATGAAGAGAGCAACAAAGACCCAGATCTGAGATTCCTGAAGGAGATGAAGAGTATGAGATTAGCTTGACACTTTATTACCTTCCGTAATATCAAGAAATTGGTCCCAAAATGAAGTCTAGAGGACACGGTTTTTTGTGAGTAACTCACAAGGATAAATTTTGGGAAAAAGTAACTCCCGAACCCACTATTTCAAAATTAGTAACCCTAAAAGACAAAATAAGTTGGCCCCGCCTTTTTACATTTTTTTAAATACCAATTATACCCTTCCGTGAAAATAACCCTCAAAGATAAATGACCCTGATTTAAAATAAATATTTTCCGATTTTATCCTTTCTGTCATTTTACTATGAACAATGAGTGTTCATACCTTCTGCTGGTGATGAACAATGATTGTTCATATTCAAATAGGTGAATGTACCTTATACAATATATTGATGTATGAACATTGAATGTTCATACCTAAAGGACTATGAACATTGAATGTTCATACCCAAAGACTATGAACATTGAATGTACCTTATACAATATATTGATGTATGAACATTGAATGTTCATACCCAAAGACTATGAACATTGAATGTTTATACCTAAATGACCAAGGACTATGAACATCGAATGTTCATACCCAAAGGACTATGAACATTGAATGTTTATACCCAATTAATGTTCATACCCAAGGACTATGAATATTGAATGTTCATATCCAAAGACTATGAACATCGAATGTTCATACTCAAGGACTATGAACATTGAATGTTCACTATGAACATCGAATCTTCATACCCAAAGGACTATGAACATTGAATGTTCATACCCAAAGACTATGAACAATCAATATTCATACCTACCAATTGAAGAAAATTTAAAAGTAGTCATGAACAATGATTGTTCATGTTTGATGTATGAACACTTTTGATGTATGAACAGTGATTTTTCATACTCCCAAATAGGTATGAACAATTCATGTTTATAACTGGATCAATGTTTATACCTATTGGACCATTGTTCATAGCTCCAATAGGTATGAACACTTAATGTTTGTAATTGGGGGTATGAACAATGAGTGTTCACACTTGCTTAAAGGTATGAACAATGAGTGTTCATACTAAATACACTAGGTCGTTTCGTCTGGTTAGGCCGTTAATTATTTCATGTTAGGGGTATACTTGACATTTCATCTACCCAATCCGTTTTTTATTTCGCGTCAAGTATACAAGGGTATACTTGACCTTTCATCTACCCGGTCTTTGTGAGTTACGGGAAAAAAAAAAAAAAAAAAGTGTCCTTGAGAGTTACTTTTTCGGCAGTTTTGTCCTTGAGAGTCACTCCCTGCCGTAATATAGTTTATTACTTAGAGGTTGTCTCGGTACATGGGATGTTTTTCCTTTTTTCGTGGGGAGGGAAAAAGGGGGGGATTGGTCATTTTGTTTATATAATTTGAGCATGAATGTTAGTTGTTGTTTTTTTGTCTTTTCCTTTTATCCTTTGATCCTAACATGTTTACCTGGCGTGCTTATGTCACTGCCCGAATTTCTAAACAATAACAAAGTGAATATTTGAGATAAAGAAAATCTCAAACATCACTAGGTTCACTTGTTTAAAAAACCAGACTATGACAGGGGATACTACACATACAAAACCCTAACAGCCATGTCATAAAAGAATCAACTTAAATAACAAAAATCCCAACAATTATCCGCAATTTCTTTATTAAGATAACATCCTTCCAAATAAAACATCAAACAAACTCTCCAAATAAATTCCTCACTTTATATGTTCTCATGCCATGAAAAAGATAAACTACGTTATTACATTCTTCCAATAAAGAATCGGACCTAAAAGAAAACTAATTGATTTGCTCCGGTCTTCTTTCTTCCCAATCACATCCTCCATTGATGACCTATGTTCCCAAGAACACACCCATATTTTTCAAAGCAAACATTTTTTTCATTAAATGGAATTTGATGGTATGAGTTAGACTAACTTTGTTTGTAAACATTTCAAACTTTACTTATCCAACTAACACTTTAAATCTATCATCACCTTATCATTCTCGGCATTGGAAGAAGCCGGTTTCATATCATCTCAACCGGCATAGTTTCTTCCCAAGCAAAACTTCCATTTTATTAACTCATTCTAATAACTTCTTTTATTATCTAAATAATTGAATTACACTTACCGATATCCGCAATTTGTATAAGGGTAGGACCCATCCAACCAAAATATCATTAAGTCCTACCTCTCCGCAAAAAAAGTTAGAGCTTGTATATATAACATATGTAGATATTCTATATGTATTCAAAGGTAAACCCAAGCATTTCATGATAAACAAATCAATTTCTCTTATCAATTAATCAATTACTTTTCTTATACACCCACCCTTTAGTACTACTCCACGATTTGCATCCACACATTTTTGCCAAATCAACATTCCCACATGCCTTCCCACCAATACCACAATATCATAGCCATCTCACGGGCTTTTTCATACACATATTTCTTTTGGGCACAAAACTTCGAGGTCATTCATGGCACATTCAATGAATACCTTAGGTCATTCCATACATTCAAGGAATACATATCATATCAAGCGGGCCATTCATGGCACATTCAATGAATGCCCCGGGTCATTCCCCGCCACATTCAAGGAATACCCAATCCTACATTCCCCACACACTCGAGGAATCTGACTAACCCATAAGGATTAATACCTTAGTTCCTCTTTAGGCATTTTTACAATCGGTCATTCATGGCACATTCAATGAATACCCTTCTATTCATTCATGGCACATTCAATGAATACCCTTATATAACACTAACGGGCCATTTATGGCACATTCAATAAATGCCCATTCTAACATATGACTTCATTACTCATAAATTCAATTCAAAACTAGAGAGGCGTGAGAGTTCTAAAAGGGTGCGGTAAAGTTTTGTTTCGTCGTTCTTTATTTTATGAGATTATTTCAAAACGTAGGAATATCTTGATTCAATTATTTTTGGTTTACGCGTTATTAATTTCATGAATGTATAAGTGTCATAACGCGATGTATATTTTTTGAAAATCACAAAGCAAAAATACACGCATTACGTAAGAGTATATTTATAAAGGTCCTAGCCTAAGGTCAAACACGTTAATAGTCCTAGACTTATCCTATTAGACCGAATCATAATTTTTAGGAAAAAGTCACATTTTTCAACTTTTGGTCAAAGTCAACCAAATGGTCAAAGTCAAATCTGGTCAACAATCAAAGTCAGAGTCCACTCTAGTCAATATCAAAGTCGAGTCCACTCGGTCAACAATCAAAGTCGAGTCCACAAACTCTTCTAACCCAAAGGCCCAAAGTCTAAGGCCCAAAAAATAAAAATCCAAAAGTAAAAGATATTAGCCCACTCGATTTTGGCCCCAACAAATTCGCTTTTTGCTCTTGTTCATCTTCTTCCCTCATTCAACTTCCAGTTCATATTCAAATAGGTGAATGTACCACCACCGCCATCCATGACAAAAGAACCCGGTGGTTTTATCCTCGCAAAACCCCTACACACCTATCCTAACAATTCATGATTATTATCTTGTAAAAATCACATCCCACGCCATTAACAACCTTTGGACATTCTCCTCTCCAAAGACCCAATCCACCTAACATATTCACCTCAACCCAACAACCATGTCCCAACAAAATCCAACAACAACAACATTCAAATGTTCATTACAAATCCGGACGGTTTGGGGTTTGGTCGAACGCCATTAATGGTCAAGTTTCAAGGCTTCCTCACCCGAATCAACCCAAAACACCAATTCGATACCCAACTCTTCATTACCATAACCAAACATCATCAATAACATTCAAATTTAACACTTCAACATTTCCACAAATCAAAAATGAAATATCATGTTTCAACCACAAAAACAGAATGACGGTTTGGTGCTTTTGGTCTTGATGGCGGTATTACCCACCGATGTCGGACTTATTCCTTTAAATGCCAAAATTAAGTCCTAGTTATTTAGCTCGCGGTGTTTCCAAATGGTATCTAACATAATGTTTGACACCATTAATAATCGGCACCCTTTAACAGAGTTTACCGGATATAAAAAAACCAACATTATCAGATACTAAATAAATATTTAAAAGATCGTCGGACTACTCCCGTATTAAAACCGAAACGGTATACTTCGACATTTCATCTAAAACCAACGCTTTTTATTTACGTCAAGTAACAAGACGATCTTTCTTGTTCAAACCCCCTTTTTTTCTCAAAAAAATAAAAATCTTTTTTTTTCTAAAACTCCCGTTTTGTTTTTCCCTAAAAACTCTCGTGAGAAACCCTATTTTAGGTTTTTAAAACCTCCCGAAAACAACGGTTTTAAACCTATCTACTTACTTTTTGCTTTTATCCAAAACTACTTTGGATATCTTATCTCTGTTATTTATTTACATTATTATTATTATTAATATTATTATTATAGGAAAAGCAAATAAAAGCCGGGGTGTTATAGGTTATGTCGATCTTCTCTCAGTACTGTGATTTTTGTTTTTCAGTCCGATTTTTTTTTTTTTTTTTTTTCTTAATATTGTTTCCTCTATTAACTATTACCAATAGCCATCTCTCTCTCTTCCCCAACTGTAATTATAAGTATAATGTTATCCATAATAATCTAGTTGGCTCTGCCTATCCTTTTGTATTAGCTTGTGGTCTAGTCTTGACTATATGTGCTCTTGTTTCCTAGTGATTTACGCATTTGAGATATTTTTAATTATTTTTTCCAAATTTAAGCACTTAGGGACCTGCTCATTCTTGATCGGTTTTTGTTTGCAGGTTAGAAATCGTGGTAATGCTGACAACTTGCTATATACAATCAGGTTCATATATAGGTTGTGCGTAAGAATGAGGAAAGGAAGAAGTACAATTTGTCAACGGGTGACAAAGATCAAAAGAAGAAGAACTTTGAAGGAAGAAGTGAGAAACTGGCTTGATTTGCCTCAAGATGTTATGATTATGATTTTTATGAAACTGGGTGTAGTTGAAATTCTAGTTAATGCTCAAAAGGTATGTTCTTCATGACGGAAACTTGCCAAAGATCCCCAACTCTTTCGTTCTATAGTAATCAGAGATCCAGAAAAATATTTTAGGTATCAAGGTCATTTTACGAAGTTTGCCAAGGAAGTAGTGGATAGAAGCTGCGGACAACTGGTAAAACTCTCGTGTACTTATGCGATTACCAAGGGGCTTGTGCATTACATTGTCGATCAATCGAATCGGTTGAAATCTCTTCGATTAGGGTTTGAGGCGGGTATCACAGGTAATGGATATATTGAAGTTTTCAAAAGACTTCAGCATCTGGAAGACCTTGAACTGTGCCTATGTGTTTTTAATAGCCAAGTGATTGAAGAATTAGGTCGTTCTTGTCAGAGTTTGAAGTATTTTCACTTAAATTTGAACAGAGGAACAAGGCATTGGAATGGCAGTTGGGATGAGGAGGCATTTGTTATTGCAAAATACCTGCCTCAGTTACGTCGCCTTTGCCTGGTTGAAAGTGCACTGTCAAATAAGGGATTGGAAGCCATTCTTGATGGATGTCCCCACATTGAATATCTTGATCTTCAAGACTGTGTTTACATGGATCTGAAGGGAGATTTGCTCAAGAGATGTGTATGGAGAAAAAGAAAATTGAAACATCCGGATGGAACCACTAAATCTTGCATCACCATCTTCAGAGGTAACCAAAAATTAGTTGGTAAGGTTCTTTTACCTTTATCATTTTCTGAGAATGGACTCGAATGAGTTCTCCAGCAGGTCTGTCTTTTTAGTTTATGATGTATTTTTATTTTTTTAAATTATCGAATAAAAATATTATGTATTTTTAAGGATGGTGATAACAACTTCTCATTTTACATTATCTGGTTATTAGATTATTTTCCATTTGAAGGAACTATTGCATAAAGTAATATATGGGTTTAAATCTTCCGCTTTCTTCCGTGCACTTATTTATTCCTTTATTTTTAAAATCTGTGTGCATTTCCCCCCTATATTTATGTGCATTAAACCGCGGATAATAAAGTAGTGAAGCAGCGGCAGTACACGATTGCCATTAAATTGGAACACATCGTTTTTAATTTTGATATATACGTAAATAATAACTCTATATGTAAGCTGAACATTTTATCCTAGATATCTGAAGTCTGAACGTATTAACTGATCAAGTGTATGAGTGATTAGCCGGCGAGTCCGGTCCCTCTATAACTGCGTACAGAGATGGGTTCTCTGTAACTGTTGTAAACTTTGTGCCACCTGTATACTTTTAAGTTTTAACAGCCCCAATAACTCCGTTATTTTTTCTTCTAATTTTAGGTATATTTTTTTTTTCCTTTAATATCTAACTAAGAAAAACCCACGTATCATAACTTAAAAAAAAAAACAGAGAGTGACTCTCCAGGACAGATTGGGGCAGAGAACCAATTTTTTTTTAATCACTCACAAGTACGGTATATGAAACTTGATGCGAAATTAGAAACGGCTTGGATAGATGAAATGTCAAGTATATTACTGATGCCAAAATAACCAATGTTTTTACCTACTGTGAGACTATTGTTCTCCTTTCCATCCTCTAATGGTGCTCTGTCCTTTGACATTTGGCATTTTTTAAAATTTATGTATAGTTTTTTGAAATAAAGGCCGCAATAAGAGTCTCCTTTTCTTGGTGCGCATCGTTGAAGATCTCAAACTAAGGTTTGTCATCCTTGTCTACTTTTTGCTTGTCAAGTCTAGCGATAGACTTGATTATGACATTCTGAGTTTGGCTCTTTCGATGATAGTCTTTGTAACTACTTATGTAGTTCTTATTCTTATTTCGTATGTCAATGTTGCAGACATTTATAAAAAATGTTATACCAGAAATGTTTAGATTCACCAAAAAAGTAGGCATGTTGAATTCATTCGTACCCAACAAATCTGCAACATTCCTAGCATATGAGTTTTATGTTATGGTGTTACTTAATTTTCACTAGGATGCAAGTATTCAGCCTAACTCACATGAAACAAAGACTCGTTTCAGCTACCTATGCTGTTTGTATAACTCATTCATTTCATCGTCTTCCTTAGTCTAATTACTCCATTCATCACAAACCTTCAACAACCACATACTGATCCATCTTTTCCAATTTATACACTGTCAATTGCACGCAACCTGTATCACAGAGTTGATTGCAAGCCTACAATCATAGCTCATCTTCCTAAGCTTGAATTCCTCAACATTGTTTATTCAACGATGGGATGAAGCTGTCCTGGTCATGCTGGGGAAGGTTCCGTTCTCCGGACCTAATGGTGATGGCTCGACATCCTGTTTGGTTGAATACAAGAAAAATGATTCGTGAACAACAGACAATGTACTTAGCGTTTAGATCTCCAATAAGTAAAACACCCTATTCGGTGAAAATTAAGTGATTGAATGGTTTTAAGTGTAAGCTTAAGTGTGTGACCTGTGAACTTGCCAGAATATTGAACTTTTATACATGGTTAAGATTCTTGCAAGTGATGCACATTTTTTACATAGGAGTTTGGAGAACCAAATCATTCCTTGTTTTTTCTTCGTCATTCACTTATACCAATTGTAAAGGTGTGATATGGTTTTCCCTTACAACAGTCACTGGGGGACTGGAATAGATTATTGGATGAGACCGAGTTCGACTTGAGAGCGAACGGGGACTGGAATAGATTATTGGATGAGACCGAGTTCGACTTGAGGAGCTTAACCCCCCACGATCTTATTCAGGTTGTATGGGGGAGAGTAGAATCAGGTCTGGCGTAGTTCATAGGAGAGGTATGTTAGAAAAATGATTTGCTCAAATCCATTTAAATATGAATGAGTTGCTCAAAATATGATGCCTTGGAATAGAATTGAAGTGCTAGCTTTCTATAGAAGGAAATCCGTTCTATCTTGGGAGATAGTTTCCCATCAACCTTCAAGGTATTTATAGAGATGGAGAGTGTATCCTTGCTCACCACGTGTAAAGGATGTCTCCAACGAGGGGTGGAGATTAGGATCACATGTGAGAACCGCCTCCTAGGTCCGGCCGAATGATGTGGAGTGGCACAGTCTGTACAAGTAGCTTGGCGGCCATGACCCGGTCGATTTGTCAAGATATGTGTAAGTACACCTTTAGTCATGATTGCTTCCGGATAAGGAACCCGTCACTTCCTCGTGTAGTTCGCGCGGATATCGCTGACCGGCTGCAGAGTGTTCTACTAGCTCATGGAGGCGACCTAGATCCATAGGTCGATGTGTCATTCCCACCATGTTAGGCGTGTGCTGGATAGAAAATATCACTCCCCTACACAGCCCCCTCTCAGTAGGTTGTGAGAACGACTGCCGAGAGATTGGTAGCGCGCGTGGAGTGTGTTAGAGGTGGAAATCTCCAACGACCTGTGAGGAATGGCTCGTGTTAACCATGTGAGCTAGTGGGTGCGAACGTTTGACGCGTGTGCGGCCGACGTGATGTGATCCGAAATTCTTGCGAGAAGAAAACGTGGCGCCCGTTTTCTGGATGTGAAAAGACATGACCCTTTGGTTGGAAGTCGTGGGCAGCCTAGGGCTAGGTGTAATCATGATGCCTTGAAACCGAGCGGGTTGCTCAAAAAATTTCACTTGCTCTGTTGAGACTTCATTTGGCTGCTTCGTCTGGTAGACAGAACTTTATTACCGCATCAACCTTTAGGTTAGTTCTCTGCCATTTTTGAACCTCTTCTTCTTGTTTAGTGCTAAGCCTCTGTTCTAGAGTTGTTAGGATACCCTGTTAGATACTAGTAGCTAGATTTGTTAGGGTTAGAAGAGAAAATGTCGGACTCGATGACACTTTCGATCTAATGAGGTTCGCCAAGTTTCTCTTTATTTGGGATGACGGCGCGATGAGAAAGATGAGTCTGTGTGTGAGATGGGTGAGAGTGATGATGAAGGCGAGGCGACTGAGGGGGGCTAGCAGTGAAGAAGATGTGGTAGCACTTCAGGTCGCGGTGAGGGTCGTCGCCGTCTTCCGCCCGCCGCCTAGAGGGCGTGGATAGACATGCTTTGAGGGCGCTCCCATATCTGAGGAAGAAATATGGGATAACCATAAGCGATCCGGATATCCATAAGCCCGACGTAACGCCTCGGTTTTTAGTGATAGGTACACCCCACCAAATCATGGGGTGATCATCCGTGAGGGATACCGAGGGCACATGACGATACCGTTCTCCAAGCCGTTTTGCGAAGTTCCCGAACCGCCAGGGTAAAGGCTCGCTCAGTTTGTGGGTAACACGTGGCGATTATTTAAGGTTTTGACCTCTTGAACGCCCCGATGGTGAGTACCAAATCGAGGTCGCCGATGTTATCGAGCACTACCTCGTGAAAGCGATCTAGGTCATCAACTTTAGCCTCAAAAAACTCGAAGCTACTGCTGTTGGGCATTCGATGGTAAAGAGTAACGAAGTCGTGGGACAAACGACCGCGCTTTGTAGGACGCCATCAGTGCTTAGCGGGTTCAATGAACCATAAAATATGCAACTTTATCGCGGTGGGTAGCAAGGGCGTTGTCCGACAGTCAATTTGGTTTTGTTGAACTTTTATCAAATCCGTTGTCTTGTTGCCTATCGCAGATATCCGCCAAAAAGGAGTCAAGTCGACAATTGATCAAGAAGTTCGCTAGCCCGGTCGCGAACTGAAAATGCAGCTGCTTACCGGAAGTCATGCGATTTCTTTAAAGAGCGGAGGACCCACGCCATCCGGGAAAAAGAGTAGAGCGTAATGCCCGAGCTGGGTAACTTGAGGGGAATACGCCGAAGAAAGCCGCGATGGAGAAGCGTAGAGCCGATCCGTGACGCTGGAAGACAGCAACGAAGGCCGCATCGCGAAGCGACCGTTGAAATGCCGGGCCTCTGGGGTCCGAGCGCGGGGCAAGGTCGAGGGACGCCCCTTTTGATGTGGGACGTTCTCTTCGACATTCCGTGAGTATCGACCGCTGGCTGGCGGTGGTGGCTGAAACCGCGACCGGGTGGTGAAGTCGCGAATCGGGAAGGGCGCTCGCCAAAACGAGGGCAAGGCCGATGCCCGACTTCAATGTCTAGGTGAGGGCCGAGGTTGCCCCGAGGTCGCCGACCTGGTTGTTGGAGATCCCTTGGCAAGATGAAGGGAAAGGTTGGTGCAAGAGATCGGTAAGGGCACTCTAGTCTTTGGAAAAGACGAAATGAGTGCAACCTGATGTACATCGATGATGTAACTGGGAAAAAACGCTATGTGAAGAGGTCGGACTGCAGCTACAAGTTTGCACCCATAGCTGCTTGCTTGTTGGAGGGGATGACCCTGGACGATGATAGGAAGGACCTGGATGGTAAGGAGCTGGAGTCGAACCTGAGGGGGATGGACAAAGCAATGTGCCTGGTGAGTAACCCTTTCGCTCTACTTTGATCGCGGTTATCGAAAGTTACATCCGCTTTGTTTGGTAATAACGTGATATGTTGTGTGATCTGTCGCAGCTGATCGCTGGGTACCAGAAGCTAAAGACGGCTGCGCAGATCGCTGAACTGGAGAAGGCGGACGTTGAGTCATTAAGGACGAAATTATCCGACCGCGAAATGCAAGAAAGAGGTCGGTGAAGGTCGAATCGATGCTAGGAGGCCTCACCACCGCCTTTGACTCGGGCGAAGACCTCTGCTGTGAAACGACTTCGATCGAGTTGAAGCATGAGGTGGAGGCGCTGAGGGCCAACTAGCAGCGGCTAACACTTTATGCCGAACGATGTAAGACTTCCACTCGCGCAAGCAAAAGAGGCCTATCTCACCATCCGTGTCTTTGAGGTGGAGGAGCCGGAAAGGAAGATGGACGACCCGCAGGAGGAGAGCGGAACGCCGGACTTCGAAATGAAGCTTGAAGCGCGAACTACCACCAAGATGCCGCCTGCTCCTCGCGCAGTCGTGTCACCTCCCTCGCCGGTTTGATGAGCGAAAGCAGCCTCGTGGGTCCAAATGATCTCCATGTGGTTGGTGCCGGCCGAGCGCCAGTGGCGCTCTTCCGTGATCCAAGCTCCGCTCTTTTTGAATGTCACTTTTGTGGAAGAAGATTTAGGCGAAAATGTTTAGAACATTTGTTTATTACACGCTGTTAGATCGGGCCTTCGGCCTTAAACAATAGAAATTTGGGTTTCTAGGTCAACTCGGTAGCTCGCTTTTTCTTTTTGTTATTGATTATGATACTAGATGTTTAATTCTTACCGGATTTCCGAAAGCATTCTCGCCAGAAGACGGTTAATCTGTGAACCGGGCCCTTCTTGTCGTCGTTAGGTCGCCCTTTGTATGAATGAATCTTGTTGTTCTTTCCCTTTATACTTGGCCTTGTGTATGAGAGGAATGTTTATATTTGTAAGCGCAGCATGCCGTTATGAACTAAATGGTGCAGTCGCTCATCTCGGTGAGGGCGGCGTTCGCACTCTCGCCGCCTGAAGCTATAAGCGCGTCGTGGCGGGCACGGCCGATGAAGGCGGGGGTATGAAATGATGGCCGCCAGTTATTGGCGCGTTTGGTCTCGATGTCATAATGGTGTGCCTTTGAGAAGAGACGCTTCGCGGGTATAAATACGACCGGTCTTCGGGAGAGCAATGGCATTTGCTCTTCTTGTTCTTCCTATCGCGTCGCTCCTCCTTCCTACTTGCTTCGCTCTCGCTTCTACTTTCGTGCATGTTTTTCTTGCTTTCGTTTAGATTGTGAGCGTAGAAGTTACTGGCCGCTCTGACCATCTTTGTTTTGTTTTCTGTGTGCAGCTTTCATTATGGCGCTGTGTTTGCCCTACGCCGAGGAGAAGCGGAGTGTAAGAGCGAGTTCCTCCCCTTTCATGGAGGAGATGGAGTTCCGGCCTCATGTGCATGGGGACCACGGTAAGAGGAAAGCTCGCTGTGTGCCGTGGCAAGAAGAGCAAGTGATCCAAGGGATCGCATATTTCGATGGCGGCATTGTGTTCCGTCGCCGCCGAAGGCGGAATGCTCCCATCGTCGCTTGATGGAAGTGACGACTGGGCAAGGTCGCCACGCCGCTAGTGAGAGTTCGCCCCCGTGTTGGGGACGTGGGAGCCGAATTCTACTACGGGGAGAACGGGAAGAAACGCGGTCAGAAAACGCTCGATTTAGCGCTTCCACTCGGCCCCATAAATGACTAGCCCCCGGGGGGATCGTGGTTAGATGGGGACCGAGCCGGGTCGAGGATGAGGACATGGACACGCTGGCGGGGACCATGGATATGGCGAAGTTGTTTGGTGAGTATTTCTCTGTCGGCTTTGTCGCTTTGTTTTTAAGTGATTCGATTATGACTTTGTCCTTGTAGTTTCGGGCCGGGTATGATAAACTCAAGAACGCCAAAGGTAACGGGCCGATATCGATGTCAACTCCCGTCGAAATGGATGCTTTGCGAGTCACCAATGACAAAAGGAAACTTGACGCGATGACGGGCGGCAACCGCGGTTCTTTGATGATGAGAATGCTAGCCGGTTGCCGCGATGGCGAGCTGCAAATGGAGGTAGCGTGGTCACCGAGTACGCTTAAGCGATGTCGGCGGGTTGCTCGCAAAGCTCAAAGCGCCGATACCACGGCCTCAGAGCGCAGTATGCCAAGCCGGACGAAGTACCGTCGGTGACAAAAGGCATATGGGCCTCGGGACGGCATGCTCGCCGCTGTTCATTACGCTGGTCATAGAGACATGTTCCTTCGACCCGAAGATCGCCCTCGGGACAAACATGTGGTTGGTGCCCCGCGATGTTGATTTCTCTTCTAAGAAACTTCGGTTCATGTTTGTAATGATCATGCTTGTTCTTTGCCCCTACGAGGGTTAAACATTGGAGCCGCGTTTTGCCCTTGCCCGAAGCGGTTCACCTTTTGATCTGAGAACCGGTGTCCACGAAAGTGGCGATTCGTTAATCCCCCTTTTTGTTGTTCATCGGTCCGACCGATTTCGGTAAACCCAGCCAGACGCTGGTTTGAACCGACACCAAACCGGTCGTAATTCGACGCGGTAACTTTATGCTTAATGTTTATCTTTTTCTTGGATCGCTTGTAGCTATTACTCTTTTACTCGCTCATTTGGTTTGTTTTCTGGATGTACTCTCGTGAAAGCCGCTATACTTGTGTAGTATTGCTTGGGAGAGCGATCTAGAGATGTAGGTGTCCGATTAGTGTAGACTTAGGGGCTCGTGGGCCCCGCGGATTTCCCGAAGCGTGTTGCCGCTGAGCCGTTCTACGTGAGTTGATTCTAGGAGTATAGGTTCTCAACGAGCGAGACTCGAGAGGCGATGAGCCCCGTAAGCTCCCCGAGAGCGCTCGCCGCTTGAGGCGTGTGTAGCCCCCGAGTCTTTGCCTCCCCCGGTAAGCTTTCGCCGAAGTTGATCCTAGGAGGTAGGTCCTCAACTTAGCAAGATTCGAGAGGCGATAAGCCGTAGCGACGCAGCGGCATATGGAGCTTTGCGCGAAAGGCGTGGTTTGGAGATGCGAAAAAACCGTAATTTATGATAACAATCTTGAGTGTCTTACACTTGAGATTGTAGTGAATGGAAACATGAATTACAATACATAATGCAACTATTGGTAAAACTGCTTTAGCAAGTATGTGTTCCAAGGTCGTGGGCGCAACAACTTCCCTTCGGGTTTTAATCCAATACGCCCATTGCCAACGACGCTGCTCCACTATGTAAGGGCCTTCCCACGCTGGCGCTTAGCTTAGAGTCATCTTGAGTTTTTCTTCAAAACTAGATCCCCGTGTTGAAAAGATCGAGGATGTACTTGTTTGTTGTAGGATCGCTTTAGGACTTGTTGGTAGGATGCTACTCGATAGTCGCTAGATCGCCCGTTCCTCGAGGGAGGTCGACCTCTCGAGCTAAAACCGAAATATTAAGGCGACTCGACAAGCTCGATCGGGTTGTCGGGATTGTCGTACCGGTGGGGATGACGGCTCGCATCTACAAGCATAAGGAAAATGGTGATTCACGGTGCCGGAGCTTTGGAAATAGAAAGCGATGAGCCCATAGTATGTTCTCGAAATGATTTGGCCATCGGCTCTTGTTCTTTTCAATTTTCTTCTTCGATTCTTTAGAATGGCTTTGTTGTCGGGCCTCCGCTTTGTCCATTGCTTTGGGGCGATCATCGCGCGAGAAGGCATGAACGATCTTCCACTTGGCCGTAAACTCTTTTGGTGCTTTGCCTTTGAATTGAGCCATTGTCCATCACCACCGCGTGGTAATCCAAACCGGTGATGATATGAGTCCAAATGAAATTCCCGACATGTGATTCTTTGACGCGTGCCAACGGAATTGCTTCACCCACTTAGTGAAATAATCTGCGGGCGCAAGAGCGACGGCGGAAGCCGGTGCTCTTCGAGGGATGAATGGTCCCATAATGTCCATGCCCCACATGTGGAACGCTAAGGGCTCGCGATGTTGATGGGTCACAGTTCGGCCAGATGATGTTGTGACCAAATGTTTGACATTTGACACACTTCGAGACATACGATTTGGCATCAATCTGCATAACGGGCCGAAGTATCTTTGGGAGATCACTTTGTGGGCCAATGAGCCAATTCCCAAGATGATTGTCACACTCTCCTTCATGGATCTCAAAAAAAAATTAACCGACCTTTGCTCGATCGATGCACCTCGGATGAGGTCCTCCCCGCAGACTTGAATAACCTCGTCATTCACCAAACAATAGCTACGTGCCCGGTGGGAACCTTTCCGGCTTTGGTACGCTTCATCCGAGTGTGCCGCGGCCGGATGTATCAGATAATAGGTTGCATCCATGTTTGACTCATCCGATCTTCGTGAGAGCCGGGCAATGTGTCGCCGACACCAAGACATGGTCCGCTTGGTAAGTCGGGTCGATCGACCACTTCAATAGTCGGTTGTCTAGGGGCACAATTCGATCCGAGTGGCTAGGTATGCTTGAAATTTATCTGCGTGGACGGTTCTCGCCACGCAAAAATGGTGTAATCGTAGCTCGCTTAAAAGAAGGAAGCAAATCATTAACAACTTGAAGGTACTTTGGAAATGTTACCTTCACCGGTAGTGTACTTTTTTGCGATCCGCTGAACGACCGGCGAAATCACTAAAGATTTGATCTCCCTTACGCCGAGCTGGATTGCCGCACGCATTCCCATTATTAGTGCTTCGTACTTTGCTTCGTTATTGGAAGTTGTGAAGTCTATGCGGACTGCTTTCTCTATCATAGCTCCCTCGGGGGATACTAAAACGACTCCGATACCGCTACCTCCTGGGTTGCTGGAACCATCGACGTAGAGGGACCAAACTGTTTTTATGTTCGCTTTTGTGGGTGCGACCTCTGTTTCTGACTCCCAATTAGGGTTGTCGACTGGAAAATCTGCGAGGAAATCTGCGACGACCTGACCCTTCTGCGACGTGCGGGGGACGAAGTCCATGTGGTGCTCGCCCAATTCTTCGGCCCATATTGCCATCCTAGTGGTCTTATTTTCTTTATGAAGGATCCTCTTCAACGGGAGATCGCTAAGTACTTTGATTGGATGGGCTTGAAAATAAGGTCTGAATTTTCTTGCCGAAAGTATAACAAAGCAAGGATCGCTCTCTATGTGGGAGTAATTCCTCTCCGGAGTGAAAGGTCTTACTTGTGAAGTAGATCGGCTTTTCTGAATCAGGTTCCTCTTTGAATAGAACCGAACCGATGGCGGTCCAATCACGCGATAGAGCCCCAGAGTTTCTCCTCCGCCTCATTTAGCTAAGACGAGGGTGTTTCAATGAGGTATTCCTTAAGAGTGGAGAATGCTTGGTGGCATTGATCGCTCCATGAAAACCGCCGCCTTTTTTAGTATCTGTAGAACGGGTCGACACTTATCCGATGCTCGATATGAATCGGTTGAGTCGCGTGACCATGCCCCGACAACTTTTGTATCCGTTTTTTGTTATGGCTCGGGCATGTCTAAGAACGCCTCGAATTTGATCCGGATTTGCTTCAATACCTCGCCATGCGAGACCCGATAATCGAAAATTTTCCCGGAGGACGCCCAAAAAGGCACTTCTCCGGGTTCAACTTCATTCCGGTTCGTCAGAGTCCGGAGAACGCTTTGCTCGAGGCGAGTAAGGTGGTCGCCGCTTTGCTTTTGACAACCATATCGCCGATGTAGACCTCCATGGTATCTCCTAACATGTCCCGAACATGTCGCCACAAGTCGTTGATATGTCGCCCGCATTCTTCAACCGAATCGGAGAACATTGTAACAATAAATTCCTTGCTCAGTGATGAATGGGGTCTTCTCCTGATCTTCTTCAGCAAGTGGTATTTGGTTGTACCCACTATATGCATCCATGAATGATAGCAGCTCGTGCCCACAAGTCTGGTCGACAAGTCGGTCGATTCTGGGTAGTGGGAAGCTATCCTTTGGAGTTTCTTGGTTGACGTTGGTGAAGTCGACGCACAGGCGGACTGTACCATTCTTTTTCGGAACTGCCACTATGTTTGCGACCCACTTTGGGTAATTGACCTTTCGGATGAAACCTACTTGTTTGAGTTTATCTACCTCATCGTTGACTGCTTTTTGAAAGCGTAATGACAATCTTCTAGGTCGTTGTCGAACTAGTTTGGCACTAGGGTTGACGTTTAACCGATGGCATGCAACGCTAGGGTCTATACCAGGTACGTCGATATACGACCAAGCGAACACATCTTTATTCATGGACAGAAAATTTACAAGATGAGCCTTAAGTGTGGGGTCGAGGTTAGCCCCGACATAGACGAAGTTTAGTGGTCGCCTTCGTTCCCGTGATTCACTTGCTTTTCTTTTCTTGGGTGCTTGATTCTATCGCGAGCGTGCTCTCTGGAGGATTGCATTTTGCAGATGCTGTGTTGGTCTGATGACTGGCTGGAGTAGCCGTAGGAGCTGGAGCGCGTTTTACGTGGTTACGACAAATGGTCGAGGGTGATCGCTTTCTTCGCGACAAATGTAAACCGGGTGGTTTCTTTACAACTCCCGGGGTTGTATGAGAGCTGGTGATGCGATCTCGATGCTTTATTTGTACGTGACGTTCTCCACTGGGGTGACCTCAAGGATTTGCAATGCTGGTACGACAGTTGCCTTGGTGGAGGTCGGGATCCGGGCTGGTGAAAGGAAGTTCTTGTTGGAGCCCCCACCTTCCGCTTTGAATTGCTACTGGCTCTCACCTCGCCACCAAGTCTTTGGCCATTGTATAGTTGGTGGGCTCTCGTTCTTCGACGGTGATGGGAGGTTCAGCGATCTTGTTTGTCGCGATGATCGGTTACAATGACGGGCCTCGAAATGGTTGCTTCAAGCTCCATCATTCCCCTCGAGTCTCAAAAAATGGATCATTTGGTACAAAGTGGATGGTAATCGCCTCAGATTTGATGGATCCACCGTCGCCCTAGAATGGCGCCAGAAGACGACTTGGTATCTAGGACGCCGAAAGACGGTTGAAGCCGACCTTTGTCTTATCGGGGAGCCCACCGAGATCGAGTATGATGTCTCCTATTGGGTCGGCCCCGGAGCCATTGAATCCAGAAGAGGGTGCGATTGGGTCTATGAAGACCGACTTTGGCAGTTCATCTCTTGGATCGTGTGGTAGAACAAAATATCGCAGAGCCGCCAGATCGATCAAAACTTCGCTTTGACGGTCCGGTCGCTGATTTTGACGTGGACCACGAGCGCCATTGTCGCGGGGAGGCAAACCTTTGTTGAGGTCGACCTCGAGAAGGTGATGTCTCCTATCCCCTCCTGGCCCGAATCGCGGCGCTGCAGTGCTTTTGTGAAGAAAAGTTGTAAACTTCATGAAGCGGCTTCAACGCTTCTTTCTCGCTAACTTGAGACGGAATCATCCCGAAGTGTGATCATGTGGATGGTTCTGTCATGCTCGTGACCTCTTGATGGCTGACGGCGATCTTGACGGGAGCGTTCTCTGGAACGTCCTCTGCTGTGAGGACGACTTTGGGACCGCGGATCGCTCCATCGGGGTGGGGATCGGCTTCGTATTTTGCGGGCCATGAGCTTGTGGCGCAGGTCGTCATCGGGTATATTGGTGTATTGCTTGATGTGGCCGGCTTCAACCAGGTCCTGCAAATAATGCTTGAGCCCCCAAAGACACGCCGGTCTCGCGGGCATCTAGCACGTGAAACGCACAAAGGTAGGGTCGGTCGGCGATCGGGTCGCCTTTATCTCCGGTTGGTAGAAGGCGTTCCGCGATCTTCTCTAGTATGTAGCTAGGAGATCCGGTGAGCACGGCTAATTCTCGGTTATTGCTTGGTTTGGGTTTGGAGGATTGCCCTTGTTGTTTCTGTCGCTTTTAGAGGATGATGTTACCTCGTAAACCTCTCCTTCTTTTTCTCCTTCTTCTTGGTTATGATCTTTCAAACCTTCTTGCGGTTTGATGTATTTATCAACTCGAAGCTGAGATACCGGCCGCTTCGGGTCGGTCTTCGAGAGCGATCCGGTGAGTCGCGCGGTATTGCGGCGCGGCAAAGCGGTTGTGAAAGCCACCTGCGAAAATGACTCTTTGAGGCCGCTTTCCATGTCCAAAAGTTCTGTTTTGAACCGGCTTAGAAAGGAGTCGTAGGTTTCGTCCCTTACCAAGAGCGAAATGGAAGAGTGAATTGAGATCACCCTTCTTACGCCCTGTTATGGACGATTGGCTTCGCCGAACGATCGGTGAGCCGCTCGCTTTTATTGAGTCTGCCTCGAGGGAGAAGAACCAATCGAGTGGGCCATCTTTTAGACTCACCGGAAATAGTCTGCAATGGAGATGGTCGAACTCTGGTGCACTGTAGAGTGCAAGACTTTGAACATATCGGGCTATATGCTGGCCTGGGCATGTGCGGCCGTCGTACATCGGGAACCGTGGTTGGACAAAGTCCGGAGGAGAGACTTTGTGAAGTATTTCAAAGAGAAATGGAGATGCGCCAGGTTTTTCGGCATCTTTTGCACTAACCGGGTGAAATCTTTCTTTACCGCGTTTTTGTCGAGCCTTTGGTTCACCGGTGATCCGTTGACGACGCTGATGACGCCGTCCCTCAAGCCAGTGACACCTAGTGGGTTCTGGTGGTATCCACCATTGCGTACGGAGTGTGACGCTTTTCTTGCCCGAGCTCGGCTATTTGCTCGCTCACCGTCCCCTAGTTGGCCCGCTAAAAGGTGGAGTTGAGCTTCGGGGCTTGCCATGCTTCGTGGGCTTGAGAGTTTTGGCTACTGATTTGTTTGGAAATGGTCCGGTTTCTCAAGTAATCGAGACCACGACGGCTTCAATGTAAAGGTGTGATATGGTTTTCCTTACAAATACCACCGGGACCGGAATAGATTATTGATGAGACCGAAGTTCGACTTGAGAGCTTAACCGCCTACGATCTTACTCGGGTTGTATGGGGAGAGTAGAATCAAAGTCCGGGCGAGTTCATAGGAGAGGTATTTATAGAGATGGAGAGTGTATCCTTGCTCACCACGTAAAGGATGTCCCCAACGAGGGTGGAGATTAGGATCACATGTGAGAACCGCCTCCCAGTCCGGCCAGAATGATGTGGAGTGGCAGTCTGTACAAGTAGCTTGGCGGCCGTGACCGATGGTCGATCACAAGATATGTGTAAGTACACCTTTAGTTATGATTGCTTCGGATAAGGAACCCGTGTCACTTCCTCGTAGTTCGCGTTGATATCGCGATCCGTCTCAGAAGCGTTCTACTAGCTCTCATGGAGGCTTACACGATCCATAGGTTGATGTGTCATTCCCACCATGTTAGGCGCGTGCTGGATAGAGAATATCACTCCCCTACACCAATGAAGATTTTCTTACCCTCTTGAATCGACCTTGGAAGTTTTTTTGGACAAACCTTGAGAAATATTGCAATATTGAGTGATCATGGTGTTCCGAAATGCAACATTATGAAATTGTTCATGAAAAATCCTTCAAGTTTGTCGTTGAGAAGTGATCGGTTTCACACAGTTGTTCAGGAGATTAAGGAAATGGGATTTGATTCGTCGAGTTCAATGTTTATTAATGCAATTGTAGCGATGTTGTCCTTGAGTAAATCAACCTGGCAAGAGAAATGGGAATCTTTTCGGAAATTGGGATTTTCTAATGAGGAGACTCTTTCAGTGTTTAAGAACCAATCCACTTGTTTGATATATTCAAAAGAGAAGATTCAGAGCGCGGTCGAGTTCTTCACTGTAAAGCAAAATTTTGAACTGTCATATATTGCTAAACATCCAGTGATACTTGGTCTTAATTTTTGACAAAAGTGTCATTTCTAGGTGTAATGTGTTGGAAGATTTGTACTCAAACTGTTTGATAGGGAGGCCGAATGCAAATTTAGTCAGTACAGCGTTGACAGTAAATGAAAAAAAAATATTGAAGTTTGTCATGAAGTCCCTGAGATGGTAAATGCATACAAAAGTAAGATTGGGCTTGCAGAATTGAAACAGAAACGGCGCTTTAGGAGATGTGGAAAGGTGAGTTATGTATTGATTTTCGTTTGTTCTTACCAACCAAATGCGTCACCTTGTTCAAAATGCTTTCTTCCATTGAGTTTATGTTACAAGAAACAAAGATGCATATACACTATACCAATCCATCAAACCCTAGTGATTTGAGTACCCTGCAGCTGCTTTACAGGTATCTACGAAATATATATATTTTCCCCCATTCTAATCTCCTTGTCGTTATGAATTTTGATGATATATCTTTGCAGAAGTGGTGGCGTCAATTACTGCATCATACAAATATCAATTCTGCTAATGTGTAATATCTTCTGCTGCCTGTAAGTCAGATTCTACTGATGTGTGGCTGCACTAATGCATTATGCTTTTGTCCTTGATCACAACATCAATTCTACCAAATTTTTGCATACAATAGCAGTTTTAAAAATAGAAACATGATATACCAGATTCCTGGGTAAAGAAAATTTAAGAGGTCCATTCGATCTAATCTCTTACAGAATTTTACATTTTTAATCTTTTGAGGAGATCTCTCACGGATTTATAATTTCTCCGGCTTTCAGCATCATCTTTAGCAATCTTGCACAAGACCATGTTATCAGCCTGCATAGAAACAAAATAAAGAATAAGATTAGCTACAACTAATGAAGAAATGGATGAGGTCCACCCTACGATCCTAGACAAATAGTCACAAATCTAGTTTGGAATAAAATTTTCTTTGATTCAGTTAAAAAATCTGCTTCTACAAACATGTCAACAAATAAGTAATACCTATGTCAGAAGCAACTAAGAAAGTGATGCGAGGCGGTTTAGCATACGCATATGCTCATTAAACAGTAGTATGGTTGAAAATGCTCCAATCAAACCACTTTGGAATATGAAAGCAGGTATCGGCTAATGAATCAGTCTCAAAACATTAAAAGATTATGAAAATTTGTTGTATTGAATGTAAATTTTCTTACCACCAATCCTGATCCACGTTGTACTATATATTCATGCATAATCCAATCTGTCTTTTCATCACCACTGTGCCTCCTCTATAAAAGCCGGAAGGGCTTCTTGTAATCCGACATTCCCATCTTTGCCATAAATTTTTGAAGTTCTTCCACTTATCTTCCAATATCCACCTTCACCAGCCCCACGAACTCGACGAAGTGATAATGGAAAATGTCGATGTCTTGGTGTGAAAAAGTATAATGCGTTATTTTTCCTCCCCTGCCATTTGGATCGCTCTACAAATTAACATGACACAATTTTTAATAAAAATTGTATATATACTTATGTTTTTTGTCAAAAATCATTCACCTAGAGCAGCCTAACTCAAAAGTTGCAGGAAGGTTTATTCCTCCTCATGGCCCATTGGTGATTGGTCTAAATCGTGTGCAGATGATTCTTTTTCTTTTTCTTTTTTCCTAATTCCCCTTAATATTGTTTAGTTAGATATATAATCGAAAGCGTCCAGTTGCTAATGACTGCAGGTTTACAGAATTGGTTTTTATGCTAAAAATACAAAATAACCAATGAAGCCGTTGAATATAAGAAATCGCATGCCATTAATCGTAGAACAAGTGAACTTTCTAAGACTTATGAGGCAACTAAAATTAAACGTACCTGCGAGGTCTTCAGGAGTATGCTTAGTAATATCCACATCTTGAATATTGTTAGTTGGTACTGGACGGTTCGAAATTTTGTTCATGAGATATCCTTCAATTAGCTCTTTGTCGCATGGATCAAAATCTTCATCACTATCATTATCAATATCCATGTCTAAGTCCATGTTTGAAGTTAGAAGAAAAAGCTGATCGAAGAAAACAACGAGCTTACTGAAAAAATCAGATGTTATATTCTTATATATTACGTGAGCAAAACTCTATTGTTATTAGGATTTCTACAGAGACTAGTTTTGGCAAAGCATAGTTCTTTTAGGGCTGTCAATGGGCTGGACTGCCGACCCTATAGATTCTACGGTTCTATCCACAGGCCCATTGGGCTATTAGTGGGCTTCTAACAATGGGCCAGAGGAATGCTTAAAAGTCCAAACAATCAATAGCCTGTAACTGTCTAAAACCCTGTAACTGTCTAAAACCCTTGTTTTATTTTCTGCCAATTCAAGCTGAAGTCTCTCTCTGATTTCAAAATCTATTCAAGGCAAATCCTCAAAACTATTTCTCACTCCTAAGTTCTTCTAACACTTGAACCTCTTTTCTGTTGCAATGTTGCATGCACTTGTTTATAGAACTTTGCAACAAACTAAACCAGTAACTACTGTACTTCAGCTTCAGTTTTACTGTCAGGGTTTTACATCAAGTTCATCAAACCCCAACACGTCTTTAACAGTAGAGTATCTTATGAACTCATGTGGATTACCACTTAAAACGGCTCTTATGGCATCCAAGAAACTCAACTTGAAAAGTACTGAAAACCCAGACTTAGTCCTGACTTTGTTGAAAAACAGTGGTTTGACTCAAAAACGCCATAACTAAACTCATTTCTAGATTGCCCACTATGCTAAAAGCTGATGTCAACAAAACAATCAAGCCCAAGATTGATTTTTTAACTAGTTTGGGTGTTTCTGGTTCTAGGCTAGTTAAGATTGTTACAAGTGATGCACAATTTCTACATAGGAGTTTGGAGAACCAAATCATTCCTTCTATCAATTTCATTAAGAAATTCACTGATACCGATGAAGAATTTCTTACCATTTTGAATCAACCGAGTAGGATTTTTCAGATTCAGCTTGAGAATGTAATGGAGCCTAATATTGCATTATTGAGTGATAATGGTGTTCCCAAACACAATATTATCAAGTTGTTCATGCTCAATCCTCGGACATTGGCTTCTAGAAACGATCGGTTTAGGACAATTGTTTAGGAGATTAAGGAAATGGGATTTGATTCGAGGAGTCCAATGTTTATTCAGGCAATTGTATCAAGGTCTGGTATGAGTAAAACTAGGTGGGAAGAGAGATGGGCTTTGATGCACAAATTGGGATTTTCTCATGCGGAGAGTCTTTCAATGTTTAAGAAGCATCCCAGAGGTTTCGTACTTTCAAAAGAGAATGTGGAGTGCAGGGTCGAGTTTTTCACTGTAAAACAAAAGTTTGAACTGTCGGATATTGCGAAAAATTCAGTGATACTTGCTCTTGCTCTCGAGAAGAGGATCATTCCTAGGTGTAATGTGCTGGAAGTCCTGTACTCAAACGGTTTGATAGGGAGTCGGAATGCAAGTTCAATCACTTCGGCGTTGAAACTAATTGAGAAGAAATTTGTAGAGAAGTTTGTCACTAAGTACCAAGACGTACTCCCTCAGCTTGTGAGTGCATACAAAAGTCAGATTCGGCTTGCAGAATTGAAAGAGGAAGATGGGATTACAAGATGTAGAAAGGTGAGGTTCGCATTGATTTTCTTTTCTGGTTTTTTGTCCTTCCCAACTAATATCATCCTGCTTTTTTAGTCTGGATAAATGTGAAGAATGAATGTCATTTTGTGTAATTGTACTTTCTCAAGTTGTACTTTGTTTGCAGTGTGATTATGTATCTCTTCCCTTCTTTATTGCTTATGTATTTCTTGTTGAACTGAAATTTAAGAGTCACCTATAGTAAAAAGAGGGCCACTGAAAACCACTAGGTAACAAAAAACCCGCAGGGAACTCGTTTGCAAAAGCCACATTTGAAAATCTCAAACTGAGGCTTGGCACTCTTGGTTACCTTTAGCTTGTCAAGTTCTAGTAATCGGCTTGATTATGAGATTCTGACTTTGGGTCGCTTTACTGATAGTCTTCGTAACTACTTCTTTAGTTCGTATGTCAGATATCAGTGTTACGGGTGTCCATAAGAAGAGTTGTACCAGAAACGGAAATAAAGGTCTAGATCGACTTACAGAAACAGGCCTATGCATTCACTCCCACTCAACAAGTTTGCACTTCTTTGCCTATGAGCTCCAAAGTATGCTGCTATGTAAATTGTCAGCCTAGGATGCAAGTCTTGAACTTACAAGTAAGAATGTAGTCCAGCTACCTCTCTTGTTTGTAAACCCTAGGATGTCTTGAACTTACATATAACTAAAACCCTAATCACGTATATGTTAAGTGATTGACACTTGACAGAATGAGTGTCTGTTGATGATGGCATAGTTGTTAGTGCAGGCATTACTGTGGTACTCGCCAGAAAATTGAACTTATGTAGAATTAGATGGTTGTGTTGTAACAAGTACATGTCTAAATGTTACTTACAGAAGATAGTAGCATTTTTTCTTAATGAACATATAACTGCCAATGCATGGCAGGTTGCTTTTGTATAGCTTCTGGGGAAATGCATTGTTCTTCTTTACAAGGTTTGTTTTCATGCTTTTCCCTTGTCACATTCTTACCACTTAATTCCATCAATTCAATAGTAAAAGCCGCAATCTACAGTAACTTTGCGGGATAACAGTATATTAGTTTGTCATTTCTTTTAAAGAAAATCTTTAGCTTCTTTCTCATTCGAATACTTAAGACAAATATAGACACAAATCTTCCTTCCCCCTGTAGGAACTATACTCAATTTATAGATATAGTTTAGAAATGGTTATGGACTTATGTTTAAAAGTAGAAACCTCAATTCATCTTGTAAGTCCACTTTTAGGAGTGGAGTAACTTTGGAGTCACGATAAGGTGGAGTTCATATAACCATTCCCGTTTTTTGAATCCTTATATTCTTCTCTTTTAGAGGAGTAGCTTAAAGGGTTTGCTTTAAAGGATTTGTGTGGTAACCAATAAAACCTTTCATCACAGTTTCCATCAGTGGTTAAGAAACTCACAATCATTGTAGAGAAGAGCTGGATTCTACAGAAATATGATACTTGTAGCAACTTGTTAGTAGAACAGATTGAAGTCTCTGGAGCACAAGTGATTCTCAATACCCAAAGATTCCAGTCTGCAGAAACGTATCCAATGATAGCACCTTGTCTTAGAAGCCACACTTTGAGTGCTCCCGCCAGCAAAATCACCAGGAGTCCCATCAATTCGCAGATGACTATTTTAATTTTAATTTTGTATATGCATAGTGCGTGGTAGGTTCACCAAGGCATCCTGGACTTTCTCGTTCTCCTTTTCCCTGTTAAGAGCATATTTCCCTTGTTGTCATCATCAATTTTACTCCATATCCATCTACGTTAAACTAAGAATCGTTGACGAGGCTTCATGGAAACCTATGTTTGTATGGAATCAAATGATCTTTGAATCTGAAAGTTTTCACAAACAAAAACGAAAAGCTTTCTTCTCTTTTATTTTTCTACACAGACGTGGTCCGACCAAATGGGACAACTATTCCTTCCCTGTAACAAAAGGATCATGGGTAACTATTACATTCAGAACGGCTCTACTGGTTTACGTAATTAAGCTCCCCTTTTTATAGTAGCAGATTTACTTCCCAGGAGAGCCAGAAGTGTTATGTGAACACTATGAATGAGGCAATTGCTTCCTTACATAGAACAAGTTCTTTCTACTCTAGTTGCACAAAGCCACAAACTAGTTACTGGTAAGTGAGAATACTTTACTTAGTACTAAGTAATACAATTGGGCAATGGAGGCATGTAGTGGAGAATGATAGAATTATATCTTCTAGTTTATCTTCCTTTTTAACTAGGTGTACTTCTGATATTTGTAATAGTAAAGCTAATGGACTAGCCAATGAACTGCAGAGTTTCATAAAAAATAAACGTACTAAGTTATATGTGTGACAGTTTAGAACTTTAGAACAATATGTTCACTCACCATGTCAACTACAACTCATTGACTTTACTACCCTCCCTAACCTCAATCCTCACTGGAAAACCACCTTTCATCTTAGAGGTCAGATGAGAAATGAACACAGGCTGGAAACCTTCACCTAACGCTGGCACTACTCGAAATTGACGCAAAACCCCAGCTACCACTCTCTTCATTTGCAAGAATGCCATCTCTTTACCGAGACAAATTCTAGGCCCAGCTTGGAACACTGGATATAGAAAATTATCCCTCCCTACAAATTTCAATTTACCTTCACTTTCATCCCTCTCCAGCCATCTCTCTGGCTTGAAATCTGCCCAGTCTTTACCCCACAAATTCTCCATTCTCCCCATTGCATAAGGATGATATGTGACCCTCATCCCCTTCTTTACAACAGTTCCATCTGGTAAAACATCGTCGCCTGTTGCCTCTTTCGTGTCTGCAGGGACTGGTGGGTACAGTCTCATGCTTTCGCATAGTGATGCATGAGTGTAAACCATGTCCTTTACTTCATCGTACATTGATCCTTTCAGGTTCTCCATCATAATCTCGTTAAGTATCTCTTTTTCTACATGAAAGTTGCAAGAGATTAACCAGAAAAACCATGTTAAGGCCGCTGAGGTTGTATCACGACCAGCTATAATGAAGCTTATAACCATATCAATCGCAAAAGCATCATCTGAATGGCCGGAATTCATGATCCTTGAAAGAAGATTGACGGTTTCTAGAGAGGACTTGTCTTTTAGTTCTTGCCTTCTTTTCTTTCACAATGTTTTGTGCAAACTCTCTGGTTTGAGAAATTGCTTGCTTCAGTTGCTTTTCAGATCCAAGGTTAAGTGCCCTTTTCAGCTTCCAGGTTGCTGGAAATATATAACCAAACCGTTCACTGCTAATCCTCACAGCATCCTCAAAAGCAGCTGCAAACGCTGGTTGTGGGAGTGATGGAGACAAGTACTCAGGGTCAAACCCAAAGGCAATCTTGCAAATGTTGTCAAAGGCAAATCGTTGGAGAATATCTTGAAGATCAAGTACTGAATTATTGGCTGCCGCGT
The DNA here is from genome assembly GCF_015680905.1 of Coptis chinensis. NCBI lineage: Eukaryota > Viridiplantae > Streptophyta > Magnoliopsida > Ranunculales > Ranunculaceae > Coptis > Coptis chinensis. The sequence continues at coordinate 98,150,096 of NC_141459.1, forward strand.
CTGAGAGAATGGGGATAAGGCGATTGGAGAGCTCTGAATCAACTACAGTCTCAACAAAATTACGGAGGGACTTAGTGTTGAACTCATGGCTTGAAATTTGTCTTCCGAACTTCCAGTTAGCACCATCAGCATTGGATATGCCATTGCCAAGGAAATCGACTAAAGTAGTAGTAAAGAAGTCTCCTTTGGGGTAAAGAGAAAATTTAGTCTTGAGAATGTGTTGCACATTGGAAGGATTGGCAGTAACAATCTGACGTTTACCAAGAGCCCGATGAAACACAAATGTCCTAGTAGGACACTGACTCAGAATCTCTGCAAACCATTGGCTGTATCGCCCTTTATTCGCGATGATAGCAAGTGATGAGCCAATCAACGGGTACGACCTCGGCAGCTTAGAGACCCAACCGGAAGATGATTTTGGACAAATCCTTTTATTCTTGATGAAGATGAAGAAGTAAAGTGGAAGGATGAAGAGAAGAATAATAGCTAAGACCACAAAATGGAACATGATTCGTAATTTGGCATATACCAAGTTAAGTGGTTGTACTGTACTTGTACCTTTGTGAAATGTGTGCTGTTTGTCGTTGATATGGAATTGATAATGCTGGAAAGTGTATTTATATAGCTTATTCATTGCGTCTATTGACCCATAGAGCAAATACCGATAGAGAATTTTCTTTCCAAATGAACTGTTGCCCCTGGTACGCGGTTTGAATGTGCTGTTTGGCACATTCCTAACAGTACATAAGGGGCGGCTATTACTCCAGGCATATTATTCAAGATGGCGAATGTTAAGGTGACCAACAGAGATTGCCTGTCAGTAATAATATGAATATGAAGTTTCTTTGCCCCTTCGCCCCATCCCATACAATTGAAATAGCCTACGATGATGATTGTGATAACGATGTCAGCTTCGAGATGCTTTTAGACAATTGGCTGTTGCAGGAAAATGTTGTGTCAATTATATGTTGCAGTAAAGATGAAAGGAGATTGTCAGGTTATATTCGCTGGTGTAATCTCCTTGCTAGTGAATATGCCGGTTGCTATATGCTAATATGCAATTTCCACCTGGTACTATTTTTCGTAATTTTGTACTTAATAACAGAATTCTTTGTCATACAAGATTACAAGTTGAACACTGGAGTCTGGAACCCGTGATCATCTACAGTAAAAACAACTTACGTAATATAAAAAATATGCTGAAACCCCTATCAACTATCAACTATATGCCTATAACTATGCATACTTGTGTTCATTATACATAAATTTTGGTGGTTCTTCCATAAAAAAGTTGGTAAGTAAGGTTTCCTAATTTGTCTAAGTTCAAATGGGCCTCCAATCTTCTTGGATGAACTGATGAAGCCAGCATCAGGAGTATTTCAGCCACAATTTGGAAGAAGAATTGGAATTAGAAATGGTTATTTCCATTCAACAGTTAAAGCACCTAAATGGGTTCAACTTCATGACTTCTGCTGAAATTTCAATGACGCACACGAAGAAAGGAGACTAATATATGTGAGGATAAATTCTGGTTACCTCACAATCCCTGGACACCACTTCAAAGCAAAATGCACAAGTGCACACCTGAAGAAGAAGAAGCGAGCATTGGAGACCTAAACGAGATTAGGGTGGGAACAAACTGGGGAGGAATCACTACCTATCCTCTTGTTCGTAGTTCAGTGGTAGAGCCTTGGCCTTTAATATAGGCAGTGATCCTCCTTCCTATTTAGTTGAGGATCACTACAAATCAAGAAGTCTCTTTCAAAGAAAATATAGGATCGGACCTCATTGCCTACTTGAGCTGCTAGACTTCCATTGAGAGTCTGGTCGATGAGGAATAAGTCGGAGATTCTAATTTCAAGACACCTTCTACTACCTTAAGATTGTGTCAACCTAGTAGTGGATCTGTTTCAGCACTCATTGACTCAGTTCCAGTTCCTGCTAGGTTAGAATAATTAACCATCTCTCCTAGCCGTTAAGGGGCCTACCAGGTACATGGAGTCACTCGGACCACTTCCCGGTGTTTCATTGCCTATCAGAGAGCACATCTTTAGCGTTCATACTCTATCAAGTGTCCAAATGGGCACTGACCGAATAGTGCACAACTGCACACAAACCTAATTTTGCAACTTTTGTATTCAAATAATTATCCACCCTTAAGAAAGTTTATTCCTATATCCTCAAAGAGCATAAATGTCAAAGTCAAGCACCATATGAAGATGAAAAACAGATAACATGTCTTGCCCATTTACTGAAATGCTAATACTACATTTTTGTATGCTTCGAAAACCATTCCAGAAAGTGAGAATTCAAAAGAGAATTTCAGGGCCATTGATTATAAACACAATAAAGAAGAGGAGATAGTGAGACACATAATGACACTGCACACAAATTGCATAGCTTAAAAAATAATGTACAACTTGTGAAAGTAACCAAGTACGATTACATTAAATCACATTCATTCTTCACATTTACCCTAGCAACAAAAGTAGGATGGATATAGTTGTCAAGGACAAAAAACCACAAAAGAAAACGAATACATACCTCAACTTTCTACATCTTGTAAAACCCATCTCCCTCTTTCAAATCTGCAAGCCCAATCTGGCGTTTGTATGCATGTACCATCTCAGGGACTGTCACTTGATACTTAGTGACATACTTCTCTATGAATTTCACCTCATTTAATTTCAACGCTGTAGTGACTGAACCTGCATTCACTCTTCCTATCAAACCGTTTGAGTACAGAATTTCCAGCACATTACACCTAGGAATGATCCTTTTCTCAAGACTAAGAGCAAGTATTACTGGATTTTTCACAATATCCGACATTTCAAAATTTTGTTTTACAGTGAAAAACTCGACCCTGCTCTGCACTTTTTCTTTTGAAAGTCCGAAACTACAGGGATGCTTCTTAAACATTGAGAGACTCTCCGCATGAGAAAATCCCAAGTTGCGCATAAAAGCCCATCTCTCTTCCCAATTTGATTTACTCATATAAGACATTACTATAATTGCATGAACAAACATAGAACTAGACGAATCAAATCCCATTTCCTTAATCTCAGAACTATTGTCCTAAAACGATCGTTTTTTCAAAGACAGCGCCAAGGATTGGTCATGAACAACTTCAAAATATTGCATTTAGGAACACCATGATCCCGCAATATCGCAATATTAGACCCCATTACATTCTCAAGCTTATTCTGAAAAAGGTTCATAGGTCGATTCAAAATGGTAAGAAACTGTTTATCGGTATCAGTAAATTTCTTAATGAAATTGATAGAAGGAATGATTTGGTTCTCCAAACTATAATGTAGAAACTTTGGATCACTTGTAACAATCTTAACTAGCCTAGAGCCAGAAACACCCAAACTAGTTAAAAAATCAATCTTGGGCTTGATTGTTTTGTTGACATCAGCATTTAGTATAAGGGGGTTCCTTGAAATGAGTTTAGTAATGTAGTTTTGAGTCAACCCATGGTTTTTTAATAAACTTAGGACTAAGTCTGGGTTTTCAGTGGTTTTCAAGTTGAGTTTCTTGGATGTTAACAGAGCTGTTTTAAGTGGTAATCCACATGAGTTCATAAGATACTCTACTGTTAAAGACGTGCTGGGGTTTGGTGAATTTGATGTAAAACAATGGCAATGGAAATTAAAATGAAGTACAGTAGTTACTGGTCTAGTTTGTTGCAAAGTTCTATGAACAAGTGCATGCAACATTGCAAAAGAAAAGGGGAAGAATTGAACAGTTAGAACAACTTACAAAATATAATGAGTTTTGAGGAGCAGCGTGAATTGGTTTTGAAATCGATAGAGACAGTCCAGCATGAATCGCAAGACAAGAAGCCAACGAGGGCTTTACTGTAATTTTATAGGGATAGGGGTTTTGAGTAGGGCTGGAAATGGTACGGGATGCCACCAGAATCCGACAATATCCGAATCCATTTAACCGATATGGTTTCTATGTTTGTGACTAGAATCCAACCCGAATATCCGAAAACCCGAATCATTTTAACAAGATTTATATTTTGATGCCTAAAAATTAATTTATATCTTACATTTATAAATGAAAATCATTAAAATAGTGTATTTTTTAGTATTTTTTAATGGATATGGATATTCGAAATCCGGATGGATCTAAATATGGTAAAGAGTTTTGAATGAAAATCCGGCCCGAACCGGCTCCATTTCCATCCCTAGTTTTGAGCACCCCGTGTGCAATTTACTACCAAGAAATTGGGTTGCTTCAAAAATAAAATTACTTTTAAAGACTTGGAAATATTATTTTTGGGTTTTAATACCATTTTAGTTATTTTCATTACTAAAAGTCATTATTTTTCAAAATGTTTTCGAATTTGGGGATATGACTCGAGACCGCTGCAAAACCTTTTTTTTTTCAAACTTTTCCGTCTTCTCTTTTTACCCTTTAACCGTTTTTCAAAAAAAAAACACACAAAAAGTTTTGGTGGAAGCGTTCTATGGTAAGATTGTTGCTGGTCTTGAGAGGGAGTTTGAGTTATCTGCTTGTCAAAAAGCAGTCATTGGATGCTTGTAGTCAGAACACGCAAAAAAATTTCTACTTGTTATTCCGATGGAGGGACTTGGACAGCGTATGTCGCTGGTGGAGTATCGTTCTATTCTCTGGTACCGTCTCATGATTCCTTTGTACTCTGATGGTGGTCTATGCCCTGTTTGCAAAAAGAGTAGATTAGATGCTTTCAGGGATCATACAGCACATTGTTGACACTTCCCAGATTTCAAATATCGACATGATCATGTCAGAGATATTTTATGTGATGCATTTTAGAGGGCTGGGGTACAAGTGAAGAAGAAGGCTCTCGTCAATTTTCTCACTGATCCGAATGAGGGAAGATCGACACTTCGGCCTGCAGATGTATTGATTTACAGTTGGTCTGAGGGGAGGCATGCGTGTGTTGATGTAACTGGAGCCTCTTCATTGGTAGGGATTGGGAATGGAGTCTTTGGGGTGGGTGGCACAGCTAATAGAGCAGCGGCAGGAAAGATTGAAAAACACGAGGAGGCTTGTAGGGCTAACCAGCATTGTTTCATTCATTTCAGTTTCGACACATTTGGTTTCTTGGCACAACAGTCTGTTGAGCTCCTTAAGAGATTGCAGAAAGTTATGGATTGCAACGTAATGACAGCTGGTTCTAACGAGTTTGTATTTAGGAGGATAGGATTTGTCATTCAGAAAGGACTTGTGGCGCAGCTTGTTGCACGCTTGTCCTAGTTTCTAGTGGAACAATTTACAGTAATTCCAAACTTTCAAGTTCACATACATTATAAACTAAACTTGAAATCCAAAATCGAAACACTCAGTTTCAAGTGATTCATGCTTCCTTTCCAATCACCGCATTTTATTCAGGCTTTAAGCTCCAACTTCTTTTCTTGTCAGACAGGATCTTGTATGTCAACTTTGCACGAGCTTTTTGAATTTTTTCTCCACAATTGCTTGTTGTGAGACTGTGAATAAGAACACATTGTTTTGTTTATACGACTATTGCATGGACTTGCATACATAAATTGAACAGTCCACCCTAAAATTATAATTGATATTAGAGTCCTCATAATGAGTCAATAATTTACATAAACTTTAAAAGTATTGGGACTATAGGCATATGATGATTCTTGTTGGGGGCAGTCCATAACTTGAATCGGCGAATCAGTAGGCCACAGTTTTTTGCCTTTTTTACTACGATATTTGTTAACCAACTCGATCACTTTATTTCTCTGTAAATTCAATCATTTAGTTAGACTAGGGAAGAATAGCAAAGGCAGATTAACAATCAAGAAATTGGGTCAGGGAGCCTCTTTTAGAAAAGTTAACAAATAATTAATTATAACCATCTATTTTGCATTTTTAAATGCATATGCACAAATATACACCACCAGCATAGTAAATTTATTTTAAAATATTAATGCATTTTAAAATGTATATGCGTAATGATATGCATTTTTCACAAAATGTATTTTATTATTTAGTAGTTTCGACCAACTATTATGAAATGCAATGAGTTGGTTTAGGGTTTAGTGTCTAGAGGTTTAGGGTTTAGGCTTAGGGTCTAGTTTATAGGGGTTTAGGATTCGGTGTCTTGAGGTTTAGGGTTTATGCACTTAGGGTATAATGTCTAGAGGTTTTTAGGGTTCAGGCTTAGGGTCTAGTTTATTGGAGTTTAAAGTTTATTCTTAGGGTCTAATTTACAGGGATTTAGGGTTTAGTGTGTAGAGGTTTAGGGTCTAGTGTCGACAAGTTTAATTTGTGATACACCATATGCAATTTAAAATGCAAAGTCATTGTCAGCACTCTAGGGAAGGCAACAAAAATGAAATATGCATAATGCAAGCCCCCTTATATATAATGTGCCAGAACCAACACAGGTTGCTATGGAACTCCTATATACAATTTTTTGAAAAAAAAATAAAAGTTCTCCTATATACAAGGGGTTAAAAACATGTTTCTAGTGTGCCTCAAACTAACAATGAAAGCCCAATAAAACAGGCAAAGAACCGAGCCAAACACTAATATGTGCTACTACCTGCTGGACAGTCAAACTCTAGGTATGTTTTGAGCTAAAAAAACAAATTTTTTGAAAAACAATCAAAAACATTTTCAGCTTTCTGGTGGAGGGTGCCCCTGATGCATGTAAACAAAAGTGGAATCAATGGGTAGATGAAGATTGCTGCGTTGATGAAGACATCAAAGAACCTGATCGATTAACCAACTAAGTAGCAATTAATGAAGCATATGGTCAACAATTTTACTAAATGGTTTTGCAATACTGAAGCAATTATTACCAAACAGTGTAAAGAGTTTGTTTGTCACTTTATATTGGTGTTTATATTTTGAAATGCAAGTATTTGTGATGCATATAAAATCAAAGTCATACCATTGTTTCAGCATCTCTTATGTACTTGTTTGATCCACTTCTTAGCTTCACTGAATTGAAAACGAGCCATTCCCAAGTATCCCAATCCAATCTGAGTAGTGTCCAATGGTAGCCCTCTTTTAACTTAATGGTTTTCGGTGTGTTCATTGGAAAGAAACAGATCGAATATTTTTTCGTAGAACAACATGAAGAAACTCTCAAAAGGTGTACCTCTAAATAAGTACAAGTGGTGCTCATTGATTTTGTCCTGGATCCCATTGATTAAGTCGTATAGTCCCTTGAGATTGCATTGATATTCCCCAAATGAGCTACTTTCCGTATCTTCTTCAACTGGTTTTGGAATCTCCTTTTGAACTTTATGTTTTGGATCATCTTCAAAATCTGAGTCAGAGTTTTTCCCATCTGCACTGCTAAAATGAAATACAAAATGAATTTGCATTTTGAAATGTATGACCAATGAAGAGATTTTACATTTTTAAATGTTGCCATAGATTTCACATTTTAAAAAGTTGGCATATGCATTCCTAAAACAAATTGAAACCTTTATTTACTAATTACAAAGTAAGCAATGCTTGTAAACAATTAAGTTCTTTTTTTTTTCTCAATGACAGTTAATGTTAACCAATCAAATAAAAGCTTTATAAGGAAAGTGAGAGAAACATCTACCATATGCTCAAAAATGTTTTCGAAAATATGAATTCTGATTTTGGAAATAAATGAGAAATTAATGGAAGATGCTATACGTGGAATTCAGTAATTAATGAATTTCTATATATGATAATATTAATCTCTGTTAAAATTGGAAACAAATTTATTACATACCTTTGACCACGATTCGCAATTGAAGCCTTCTTCATTTTTTATCTCTCACAAACTTAATTTTCTCGAGAATTTAGTTGCCTAAATTGATCAACTTTTTATATCTAAATTTTTTGATTCAATTTCATTTTTTGTGTGAAATTCAAATTTTTGTTTTGCATCTCACTACGTTACTGGGTAGATAGTCGGTTCTGCTTGTTTCCAAGTGAGGATATTTTCGTCTATTCCTGGTAAAGTTGGGTAACAGGTGTTAGTTCCATATTCTGGTCAAATTGGAGTATTAAATTCTAAAAATATTTAAGAGGAGTCTTAAAACTACTAACTATTTATAACTAAGAGCATCTCTAGGTCGTAGTAGTATACTCTTCAAATTTGAAGAAAATTTTTAGAGAATTTGGTCGCAAATTTCGACCAACTCTAGGTGGTCACAAATATGGACCGCAAATGCAATTGTAGACCCTACCACGCCATTGGTACCGACGACGCCAAGAGATCAATGTCGCTAACATTACCAATCAATTGCCCCAAGTTCAAAAAAACTCACGCGATTTCCCATCGCCGCAACAAATTGAAAAAAAAAAAAAAAAAAAAAAAAAACTTACGCGACATTAGTAGTGGTGTGGTAATCGGGCGCTGTCTTTTGGTCAAAGTAAAAAAAAAAAATGGGGCGACATTACCAATGTCGCTCAAGATCTCCAGATTCAAATTGCCAAATTTATAACAAACAAAAGGTGATGCAAGACCAATTTGAGGCCACCTAGATATGGAATTCCCAGAAATTTCGAAGTTTTTCTTCAAATTTGAAGAATTTGAGCCTAGAGATGCTCTAACTCCTCTAGCCTAATTTTATGGTATTTACTACAGAATAAGTTTGTGGACAGGAAACTGTTTGCTGTCCACAAGACCTCAGCTTCTGATTGGTGAAATGGCTGCCCAAAAAAACTGTGTTACTGCCCAAAAATGGATTTAACTAATAGAAATGTACTGTTTGTGGACAAGTCTGTCCACAAATTCGGACTCTATTTACTACCCAGGTCTATATTACTACCGAGGATTTTACCCTTGTCCACTATGCAAATTTGATAGCCATTTTCTCATGTGTTCGAAACTCTTCAATGAAGAGCAAATAACAAACTCAAGCCTTTAGTTGATCCAAATTCTGAAGGGCATCATTTTGAACCATTGGCATCCCTAGAGACTTGAGATAAGCTTCAGTCAAGAGCATCAAAGACTTCATGTTACTTTCCTCTTCTTGAATATTTAATCTTGGGATTCCAACAAGGTGCTAGATATACTAGCAGTATTAGCAGTATTCGTCAGCAAAAAACGGACCATGGCCAGTGCCTTCAGGCACAGATCACGCTATTTTGTAAGAGTTCAATAAACTATGCTTTCATCAAGACAAAAGAATTACAAAGGTGATTTCACATGTACAAAAACATAAACAATATACGTAAGTATAGAAAAATCACAAACGCTACAGATGTAATACATTAGCTGCAGGCTCCTGCCCCAATCTTCTTTTACCATTTGATCCAGTAAACATAATCATGGCTCAAAGGGTCTGCAGCTATAGAGATACACAAGTTTGTTGACACGCATGAAAATGTCTCACATTTATTTTCAGTACCGCGAACCCAAACAATATCATACCATGACCGACTACTGCTAGCAAAGTTTATCCTACTTTAGGAGATTGGACAATCACTTCCATTCCAGTTTGAGCCTGCAGAAAAAGGAAAATGCCGCTGCTAGACATCTTGTGTTCCTGCAAACACTGTTGCTTCTTGTAATGACAGATTAGTTGGAATAATCAGCAGTACACACCATCCAAATCTGTTGCTAAAAAAAACCAGGAAGAGATGGTTTATCACCCAAGTCCAAATCCAATGCCTATAGCAAATCTGTTGCTAAAAAAAACCAGGAAGAGATGATTTATCACCCAAGTCCAAATCCAATGCCTAGCAGGTGTGATCCGAATATAAAATCTGACTCAAGTATCAACCAAGGACAAACATATTAATCTGACTTGAGTATGAATCTTACCCAACTCGTGCCCATAGGATGAATCCCAGTCGCCGAACTAAGGTGAGACACAAGAAAGAAGACAACTCATTGAAATTTAAAAACTGGGACGTGTATCATCAATTTGACACATGGCACATACCAAGCTGAACCCTACTAAAAGTCAGACACGAGGACACAACATATCAAAAAGAAAATTATTACTATTTTTTAGTTGCACTACTAATTTTTGGGCTGAAGACCTTAAAAATCTTCTCCTTACAAACATATAGCTACGAAAGTGGCATATCATGGAGTTGTAACTATGTTAATTGATTATATTCTTAGGCTTCAAAAGTGGCATATTAGGGTATCTGTGTTGTATGGGTACGGGACGGAGTGTCTGGTTTGGACACGGGTACGACGATTTGGACACGGCAAGATCTGAGAATTAGGGTACTGTTTTGCTTGTGTCCGGTGTCCAGTCCGCCAAGATCCGTCCAACGCACGACACGGGTAATGCAAATACGAGGAAATTAGGGCGTACCTATACAACAGAGCAGGATATAAAAGAAGCCTTAGTTAGAAATGGTATATGTACAATCCTTGAGCATTTCAAAACTCGTTTGTGTTAAAAGACTAGTGGTTACTCACTGATTTGTCACTTGGGAGACTCACTTTTCTGAGGACATTTATTATTAAAAAAGTCAATCTAGCATCACACAACAAACAGAGAGCAACTTCTTGTAACAAAATGTTGTTGCACCCACTCAGGGTTCAACCTTAGTAACAGGGAGACAGATAAGTGTGTCGGTGTCTGACACGACGACCTATATAAGTCAAACACGAGGACACAACATATCAAAAAGAAAATTATTACTATTTTTTAGTTGCACTACTAATTCTTGGGCTGAAGACCTTAAAAATCTCCTCCTTACAAACATATAGCTACGAAAGTGGCATATCATGGAGTTGTAACTGTGTTAATTGATTATATTCTTAAGCTTCAAAAGTGGCATATCAGGGTATAGAAGAAGCCTTAGTTAGAAATGGTATACGTACAATCCTTGAGCATTTCAAAACTCGATTGTGTTAAAAGACTAGTGGTTACTCGCTGATTTGTCACTTGGGAGACTCACTTTTCTGAGGACATTTATTATTAGAAAAGCCAATCTAGTATCACACAGCAAACAGAGAGCAACTTCTTGTAACAAAATGTTGTTGCACCCACTCAGGGTTCAACCTTAGTAACAGGGAGACAGATAAGTGTGTCAATGTCTGACACGACGACCTATATAAGTCAGACACGAGGACACAACATATCAAAAAGAAAATTATTACTATTTTTTAGTTGCACTACTAATTCTTGGGCTGAAGACCTTAAAATCTCCTCCTTACAAACATATAGCTACGAAAGTGGCATATCATGGAGTTGTAACTATGTTAATTGATTATATTCTTAGGCTTCAAAAGAAGCATATCAGGGTATAGAAGAAACCTTAGTTAGAAATGGTATATGTACAATCCTTGAGCATTTCAAAACTCGTTTGTGTTAAAAGACTAGTGGTTACTCGCTGATTTGTCACTTGGGAGACTCACTTTTCCGAGGACATTTATTATTAAAAAAGCCAATCTAGTATCAAACAGCAAACAGAGAGCAAAAGCTAAAGCGACGAGAACAATCAAACCTAATTACGTCCATATGCTGAAACAAAAATCATAGTGTACAATAAGAACTCAAATTACACTTAACAAAATGCAAACGTGAATCAATACGAAATGATCTGAGGTTCGATTTTTGCTGGATATAATCTCCTTGCTAGTCAAGTGTTCAAAATAGCAGTCACCGCAGTATAAAGAACAAAACCATACATACGGTGGTTGCTATTTTATAATATACAATTCCGTCTTCAGGGGCTAGTTTTTGTTATTCTTGTACTTAATAACATAATTATTTGTCATACAAGTTGAATACTGGAACCCGTAATCATCTAGAAAGGAAACAGCTTACCCGTAAAATCCCCATCAACTATAGTCTATAATCCTATACTATGCATACCCGTGTTCATGACTTCATGGAGCCTATACATTAAATTTTATTTCAGGAACTTTTCACTGAAGCTCTATTTGGGCTTTGCGCCACAATTTGGAAGAAGAAATGGAATTAAAAAAGGTTATTTCCATTCAATCGCCAAAAACACCTAAATGGGGTTCAACTTCATGACTTCGTGAATTTTCAATGATGCTACCAAGAAAGGAGACTAATGTGAGGATAAATTCTGGTTACCTCACAATCCCTGTACACCACCTGAAAGCAAAGTGCACAACTGACGAAGAAGAAGAGAACATAAGAGACCAAAAAGAGATTAGGGTGGGAACAAACTAGGGAGGAATCACTACCCATCCTCTTGTTCGTAGTTTAGTGGTAGAGCCTTGGCCTTTAATATAGGCAGTGACCCTCCTTCCTATTTAGTTGAGGATCACTACAAATTAAGAAGGTTCCTTCAGAGAGAATAGAGGATCGGACCTAATTGCCTACTTGAGCAGCTAGACTTCCATTGAGAGTATGGTCGATGAGGAATAAGTTGGAGATTCTAGCTTCTAGACACTTTCTAATATCTTAAGATTGTGTCAACCTAGTAGTGGATCTGTTTCAGCACTCATTGACTCAGTTCCAGTTCCTGCTAGGTTAGAATAACTAACCATCTCTCCTAGCTGGTGGTGCGTGCCAGGTACATGGAGTCACTGAGGCCTGATTCCAGTGTTTCATTGCATATTAGAGAGTGCATCTTTAGCGTTCAAACTCTATCATGTGTCCAAATGGGCACTGACCGAATAGTGCACAACTGCACACAAACCTAATTTTGCAACTTTTGTATTCAAATAATTATCCACCCTTGAGAAAGTTTATTCCTATAGCGTCAAGCACCATATGAAGATGAAAAACAGATAACATGTCTTGCCCATTTACTGAAATGCTAATAAAATGCTAATACTACATTTTAGTATGCTTTGAAAACCACTCCAGAAAGTCAGAATTTGAAAGAGAATTTCAGGGCCCATTAATTATAAACACAATTAAAGTAGAGGGGATAGTGAGATACATAGTGACACTGCACACAAATTGCAGAGCTTAAAATTTATAAGTACAATCTAGTGAAAACAAAGTAAGATTATATGAAATTACTTTCATTCTTCACATTTACCCTGGCAATTAAAAGTAGGATGGATATAGTTTGTTAAGGACAAAAAACCACAAAGAAAATGAATACATACCACAACTTTCTACATCTTGAAAATCCCATCTCACTCTTTCAATTCTGCAAGCCCAATCTGGATTTTGTATGCATTTACTATCTCAGGGACTGTCATTTGGTACTTAGTGACATACTTCTTTATGAATTTCTCCTCATTTAATTTCAACGCTCCAGTGACTGAACTTGCATTCAATCTCCCCATCAAACCGCTTGAGTACAGAACTTCCAGCACATTACACCTAGGAATGATCCTTTTCTCAAGACTAAGAGCAAGTATCACTGGATCTTTCGCAATATCCGACAGTTCAAAATTTTGTTTTACAGTGAAAAACTCGACCCTGCTTTGCACATTCTCTTTTGAAAGTACGAAAATACCAGGTTGCCTCTTAAACATTGAAAGACTCTCCGCATGAGAAAATCCCAATTTGCGCATAAATGCCCATTTCTCTTCCCAATTCAATTTACTTATACCAGACATTACAAAAATTGCACGAACGAACATAGAACTTGATAAATCAAATCCCATTTCCTTAACTTTGTAAACTATTGTCCTAAAACGATCGTTTTTCAAAGACAACGGCCAAGGATTGATCATGAACAGCTTCATAATATTGCATTTTGGAACACCATGATCCCGCAAAATCGCAATATTAGGCCCCATTACATTCTCAAGCTTAATATGAAAAATCCTACTCGGTCGATTCAAAATGGCAAGAAACTGTTCATTGGTATCAGTAAAACTCTTGATGAAATTGATAGAAGGAATGATTCGGTTCTCCAAACTATAATGTAGAAACTTTGGAACAGTTGTGAGAATCTTAACTAGCCTAGAGCCAGAAACACCCAAACTAGTTAAAAAATCAATCTTGGGCTTGATTGTTTTGTTGACATCAGCATTTAGTATAATAGGGTTTCTAGAAATGAGTTTAGTTATGGAGTTTTGAGTCAACCCATGGTTTTTTAATAAACTTAGGACTAAGTCTGGGTTTTCAGTGGTTTTCAAGTTGAGTTTCTTGGATGTTAACAGAGCTGTTTTAAGTGGTAATCCACATGAGTTCATAAGATACTCTACTGTTAAAGACGTGCTGGGGTTTGGTGAATTTGATGTAAAACAATGGCAATGGAAATTAAAATGAAGTACAGTAGTTACTGGTCTAGTTTGTTGCAAAGTTCTATGAACAAGTGCATGCAACATTGCAAAAGAAAAGGGGAAGAATTGAACAGTTAGAACAACTTACAAAATATAATGAGTTTTGAGGAGCAGCGTGAATTGCTTTTGAAATCGATAGAGACAGTCCAGCATGAATTGCAAGAAATGAAGCCAACGAGGGTTTTACTGTCATTTTATAGGGATATATGGGTTTAGAGCCACCCCGGAAAAATGGAAATATTAAGAGCACCCCAAAAAAATCAAGAAATTAGCCCGTAGGCCCAATTTAGTTTCAAAACGACTCTAGAGGACATGTTATTTTTTTTTTATCCCTTACAAACCCAATTTCCACGTTTAAATAGTCAACAAAATTTTTAAATTTTAATAACCCTTAAAGACAGAATAAATTGGCCCGACCCTTTTTATTGTTTTTAAATCACTTTGACACTTTCTTGTTAATAAACAAAATTACCGGTGGAAAAACCCAAAACCCCTTTCTTGCATGTGGAAATGTAAGTTGTACCTTAATCATAGCCAGACCAACTGCTACACAACTATACAATACATGAGTAATCCCAAGAACAAACAGAAAACGATGAAGTTGTTCCAGAACTTCTTGGGAAACAAATGGTTTGTGACCCTGCAAGAAGAAACTAGTAAACCAAGTGAAACTTGCTTAATTGAATCAACAACCAACTACAGTAGAAGGAAGCTAATAGTTACCTCTCCAAAGATGGGATGGCAAATTCTTGGGAGCAAAGGTTGTAGCCGTACAATTTGAACTAGATAACTTTGAATTAGTAATAAAGAAATGTTCAGTAAGGCCAAAATCCTCCTCTGAACAGAGATAAAATCAACTATTGAAAAGAGAATAATCAATGCAAATCTCATAAATCGATTTTGTCCATTGTCCCAACATTAAAGATATAAGTCCAAGCAACATCAGCTCTGAAATCCAAGCAAAGCAAGTTTCAACTTTCTCTACTAAAACTTCTTAAGAGCTATGAATATCGGGGAGTTTCCAATTGAGCTATGAACAATGAGATATTAGACTATGAACATTGATTTTTGGGAGTTCCTTTTGAGCTATGAACAATGAGTGTTCATAGTCCATACTGTACTATGAACAATGAATATTCATAGTCATGAACCATAAATATTCTTTGTTCATATTACAATTGGACTATGAACAATAATTGTTCATAGCTATGAGTTATAAATAATGAGTGTTCATAGTCTATACGTATTGTACTATGAACAATCAATGTTCATAGTCATAAGCTATGAATATTCTTTATTCATATCACAATTGGACTATGATTGTTCATAGTCATGAGCTATGAACATTTTTTATTCATATCACAATTGGACTATGAACAGTGATTGTTCATAGTTCGGTAGCTATGAACACTTGAGTGAATGGTGTTGTATTTTGCGGTTAAGTTGTCTTCAGAAAATGTTTCAATTCGAGGAATGAAAATACCATCGAAGTTCACAATACCAGCTAGAAGCTATCTTAATTTCTAAGAACACTTGTGCTATTGTGCATAATATAACTTGACCCGTAGTTTTCAGTTGCAACCTTTTTCTTTATACCAATCGGGGGCAATATGTTTAAGAAGAAAAGTGGCATATTGTAGCTTGTAGCCATCGTAGGGGACTATTGATGGCTATTGTCACATCCAATCAGAAAAGGAAGCAACAACAAATATTACAATACCGTGGACTCTTGAAGTGGATTTTGAGAAATTACAATAACGATTACCAGCTTTATCGAAATATTACGTGGTTAACTTGAACGCTACGTGGTTAACTTGAACGCAACCACTGGTTTTAGAGATACAAACGTCTGGAGAAGGAACTATCAACGAATTACAGTATCTTAGGGGCTGAGTGTGCAGTATATCAACACACAAAGGAGTTTGGGGTGGTAAAAGCGTGCGTGTTTAGCTCTCCTATGGACGTTCTACGCGTGAAAGGGTATAACAGAAAAAGAAGATTAAATCAGTTTGAAATGATGGAGCTCTGATATGTATTAAACCCAGTGATAAAGTGTCAAAACATTTTAAAGGTCAATCGTTATTGTGGAAGCAAAAGATGACCCATTAAGAACAAGCCACATCCTGAAAACTCTTATTTTGAACCACCAAGTTCAAGTTTTTGATAACCGTTCTTTTTGTGTTGTGCGTTCATTTTTTTTGGGGTGTGATCTCGGGTTTTTTGGGTTGTCTGTTTTGAGTGTTTTCTGAAGAACGAAATTGATGGTGGGCGCGGGTTCTTGCTTACAGGGGTAAACTTGAACTTTCACTAACCTGTCCTACAGAGGATTTTACCCTTGTCCAGTAAGCAAATTTGATATCCATTTTCTCATGTATGTTGAGGGAATAAATGACCATTCCCTCAGTGTTCGAAACTCTTCAATGAAGAGCAAATAACAAACTCAAGCCTTTAATTGATCCAAATACTGAAGGGCATCGTTTTGAACCATTGGCATCCCAAGAGACTTGAGATAAGCTTCAGTCAAGAGCATCAAAGACTTCATGTTACTTTCCTCTTCCTGAAAATTTAATCTTGGGATTCTAACAAGGTGCTTGATATACTAGCAGTATTCGTCAGCAAAAAACAGACCATGGCCAGTGACTTCAGGCACAGATCATGCTAGTTTGTAAGAGTTCAATAAACCATGCTTTCATCAAGACAAAAGAATTACAAAGGTGATTTCACATGTACAAAAACACAAACAATAAACCTAAGTATAGAAACATCACAGACTCTACAGATGTAATCTTCTTTATCATTTGATCCAGTAAACATAATCATGGCTCAAAGGGTCTGCAGCTATGGTGGTACACAAGTTTGTTGACATGCATGAAAATGTCTCACATTTATTTTTAGTACCACGAACACAAACAATAAGTATCATACCATGACCGACTACTGCTAGCAAATTTTATCCTACTTTAGGAGCTTGGACAATCACTTCCACAAGTTCCATTCCATTTTGAGCTTGCAGAAAAAAGGAAAATGCCGCTGCTAGACATCTTGTGTTCCTGCAAACACTGTTGCTTCTTGTAATGACAGATTAGTTGGAATAATCAGCAGTACGCACCATCCAAATCTGTTGCTAAAAAAACCCAGGAAGAGATGGTTTATCACCCAAGTCCAAATCCAATGCCTATAGCAGGTGTGATCCGAATATAAAATCTGACTCAAGTATCAACCAAAGGACAAACACATTAATCTGACTTGAGTATGAATCTTACCCAACTAGTGCCCATAGGATGAATCTCAGTCGCCGAACTAAGGTGAGACACAAGAAAGTAGACAACTCATTGAAATTTAAATGTGTCATCAAGCCAATTCTTACCAAAACTGGGACGTGTATCATCAATTTGACACATGGCTCATACCAAGTTGAACCCTACTAATTCCAGTCCTTTACATAATCAATCAACAATTCATTTGTATCAAGCACAGCCAAGGATGTAAAATTAACTTCTTGTAACAAAATGTTGTTGCACCCGCTGAGGGTTTCAACCTTAGTAACAGGGAGACAAATAAGTGTGTCAGTGTCTGACACGACGACCTATATAAGTCAGACACGAGGACACAACAGATCAAAAAGAAAATTATTACTATTTTTTAGTTGCACTACTAATTCTTGGGCTGAAGACCTTAAAAATCTCCTCCTTACAAACATATAGCTATGAAAGTGGCACATCATGGAGTTGTAACTATGTTAATTGATTATATTCTTAGGCTTCAAAAGTGGCATATCAGGGTGTAGAAGAAACCTTACTTAAAATGGTATATGTACAATCCTTGAGCATTTCAAAACTCGTTTGTGTTAAAAGACTAGTGGTTACCCGCTGATTTGTCACTTGGGAGACTGTCACTTTTCCGAGGACATTTATTATTAAAAAAGCCAATCTAGTATCACACAGCAAACATAGAACAAAAGCTAAAGTGACGAGAACAATCAAACCTAATTGCGTCCATATGCTGAAACAAAAATCATACAGTGTACAATAAGAACTCAAATTACACTTAACAAAATGCAAACATGAATCAATACGAAATGATCTGAGGTTCGATTTTTTCTGGATATAATCTCCTTGCTAGTCAAGTGTTCAAAATAGCATTCACCGCAGTACACAGCTCAAAACCATACATATGGTGGTTGCTATTTTCTAATATACAATTTCCTCTTCAGGGGCTAGTTTTTGTTATTATTGTACTTAATAACAGAATTATTTGTCATACAAGTTGAACACTGGAAGCCGTAATCATCTAGAAAGGAAACAGCTTACCCGTAAAATCCCCTTCAACTATAATGTATAGTCCTATAACTATGCCTACCGTGTTCATGGAGCCTATACATTAAATTTTATTTCAGGAACTTTTCACTGAAGCTCTATTTGGGCTTTGCGCCACAATTTGGAAGAAGAAATGGAATTAAAAAAGGTTATTTCCATTCGACTGTTAAAAAGCACCTAAATGCGGTTCAACTTCGTGACTTCTGGTGAATTTTCAATGATGCGCACCAAGAAAGGAGACTAATGTGACGATAAATTCTGGTTACCTCACATTCCCTGTACACCACCTGAAAGCAAAGTGCACAACTGAAGAAGAAGAAGAGAACATAAGAGACCTAAAAGAGATTAGGGTGGGAACAAACTAGGGAGGGAATCACTACCTATCCTCTTGTTCGTAGTTTAGTGGTAGAGCCTTGGCCTTAATATAGGCAGTGACCCTCCTTCCTATTTAGTTGAGGATCACTACAAATCAAGAAGATTCCTTCAGAGAGAATATAGGATAGGACCTAATTGCCTACTTGAGCTGCTAGACTTCCATTGAGAGTATGGTCGATGAGGAATAAGTCAGAGATTCTAGCTTCTAGACACTTTCTACTATCTTAAGATTGTGTTAACCTAGTATTGGATTTGTTTCAGCACTCATTGACTCAGTTCCAGTTCTTGCTAGGTTAGAATAACTAACCATCTCTCCTAGCCGTTATGGTGCATGCCAGGCACATGGAGTCACTGAGACCTCATTCTGGTGTTTCATTGCATATCAGAGAGCACATCTTTAGCGCTCACATTCTATCATGTGTCCAAATGGGTTAGTGCACACATAACTAATTCTGCAAAATTTGGTCTTCAAATAATCATCCACCCTTAAGAAAAATTATTCATATATCGAAGAAATGTCAAAGCACCAACCACCAATATGAAGATGAAAAAATAAGTGTGTCTTACCCATTTAATGAAATACTAATACTATGTATGCTTTGGAAACAGCTCCAGTCAGAATTTGAAAGAGAATTTCAGGGCCCATTAATTATAAACACAGTTAAAGTAGAGGGGATAGTGAGATACATAGTGACACTGCACACAAATTGCAGAGCTTAAAATTTATAAGTACAATCTAGTGAAAGTAACAAAGTAAGATTATATGAAATTACTTTCATTCTTCACATTTACCCTAGCAACAAAAGTAGGATGGATATAGTTGTCAAGGACAAAAAACCACAAAAGAAAATGAATACATACCTCAACTTTCTACATCTTGTAAAACCCATCTCCCTCTTTCAAATCTGCAAGCCCAATCTGGCATTTGTATGCATGTACCATCTCAGGGACTGTCACTTGATACTTAGTGACATACTTCTCTATGAATTTCTCCTCATTTAATTTCAACGCTGTAGTGACTGAACCTGCATTCACTCTTCCTATCAAACCGTTTGAGTACAGAACTTCCAACACATTACACCTAGGAATGACCCTCTTCTCAAGACTTAGAGCAAGTATCACTGGATTTTTCGCAATATCCGACAGTTCAAAATTTTGTTTTACAGTGAAAAACTCGACCCTGCTTTGCACATTCTCTTTTGAAAGTACGAAAATACAGGGTAGCCTCTTAAACATTGAAAGACTCTCCGCATGAGAAAATCCCAATTTGCACATAAAAGCCCATCTCTCTTCCCAATTCAATTTACTTATAGCAGACATTGCAAAAATTGCACGAACGAACATAGAACTTGACGAATCAAATCCCATTTCCTTAACTTCGTAAACTATTGTCCTAAAACGATCGTTTTTCAAAGACAGCGGCCAAGGATTGGTCATGAACAACTTCATAATATTGCATTTTGGAACACCATGATCCCGCAATATCGCAATATTAGACCCCATTACATTCTCAAGCTTAACATTAAAAATCGGACGCAGGTCGATTCAAAATGGTAAGAAACTGTTCATTGGTATCAGTAAAACTCTCGATGAAATTGATAGAAGGAATGATTCGGTTCTCCAAACTAATATGTAGAAACTTTGGAACACTTGTGAGAATCTTAACTAGCCTAGAACCAGAAACACCCAAACTAGTTAAATATTCAATCTTGGGCTTGATTGTTTTGTTGACATCAGCATTTAGTATAAGGGGGTTCCTTGAAATGAGTTTAGCTATGGATATTTGAGTCAACCCATGGTTTTTCAACAAAGTCAGCACTGAGTCTGGGTTTTCAGTGGTTTTCAAGTTGAGTTTCTTGGATGCCTTAAGAGCCGTTTTAAGTGGTAATCCACATGAGTTCATAAGATACTCTACTGTTGATGAACTTGATGTAAAACCATGGCAATGGAAATTGAGATGAAGATGAAGTACAGTAGTTACTGGTTTAGTTTGTTGTAAAGTTGTACGAACAAGTGCATGCAACATTGTAACAAAAAGGGGATGAATAATTAAAACAACTTACAGAGAAACTCCAGCATGAATTGCAAGAAACTGTAACGAACAAGGGTTTCATTGTTTTTTTAGTTTTAACTTTTGAGCACCCCCGGGTAGATGGAAATATGTTAAGGGCACCCCCATATATACAACACTTGAAAAGTGACTAGATTTACACTTTCTTTATTCTTAGTAAGAGAGAACTAGGAGAATTGATGAATAAGAATATCTATATACTAAAGCAGGGACCTTCAAGTGACTAGATTCACACTTTTTTTTATTCTTGGTAAGAGAGAATAATATCCCACTTTCAAACGTCATTCAAAGCAACGTCTACAATTATCTTGACTATCTATATAAAGCTAAAGTGTGTTGAAGACTTTTTAGTTAAAAGGAAGATTTTTTATTAACTAATATGTGGACTCTAATACGATAGTTAGTTTTTTTTTTCTCTCCCATGGAGATGCCCTCAAATATAAAAGAATAATATCTTTTCTAATAACCTACAATCCCACCTATATGGAACTTTTTTCTCTCCTATGGGAGAGTTTGATGTGGCACTCAATGTATTTTTCTAATTTTTATATTTGGAAACTTTGAATTTGAATATTTTCAATTCTTATATATTTGAATCAAATAAAAAAATTAAAAAATACTAAAAATAGGTGATTTGTAAAATGTCCTATTACTTAATCAAACACTTTTAGTGTTCAAATTCTTATATATTTGATCAAATAAAAAAATTACTAAAAAATAGGTGATTTGTATAAACTAATTCTCTATTACAAATAATACAATTTTAGTGTCTATGATAAAACACTAACTTATTTCGAATATATCCTTAACACGGCCTCAAAACATAGTTAAAAACAATTATACAAAAAATAACATCACAAAATATATAATAGAAAATGAAAAAAATAAATAACGACAAAGCAATAATGATAAATATTTTAAAAAATATATAATACTGAATGAAACTAACGTCAAAAAACAATTAATATGAAACCGAAAACTGGATGCAAATGTATCGAACTAATCTCAAATAATATTTAACTAGAAATCGGAAACTAGATGCAAATGCAAGCATTAAACTAATCTTAAAAAGTAATTAATAGAAAATTAGAATATGGATACAACTGCATTAAACTAACATCAAAGAATAATTAACGGAAAATCAAAACTTGGATGCAAATACATCAAACTATTATAAAAAAATAATTGTCAGAAAATTAGAAACTGGATGCAAATACATTGAGCTAACCCGCAAAGATTAAATTAACGGAAAATCGAAAACTGGATGCAACTGCATTGAACTAACCTCAAAGAAATATTAATTATAAATTGGAAACATGATGCAAATGTATGGAACTAATCTTAAAAAATAATTAACGGGAAATCGGAAAACCGGATGCAATTGCACTGAACTAATCTCAAAAAATAAACTGGATGCAAATGCATTGAACTAACCTCAATAAATAATTAAAGAGAAATCGAAAACTGGATGCAAATTCATTGAACTAACATCAAACAATAATTAATAGGAAATTAGAAACTATATGCAAATGCAAATTTATCAAATAATAAACGAGAAATCAGAAACTGGATGCAAATACATTAAACTAATCTCACAGAATAATTAACATGAAATCAGAAACTGGATGCAAATGCATTTAACTAACCTCAAAGAACAATTAATAGGAAATTGAAAATTGGATGCAAATGTATTGGACTAACCGAAAAGAATAATTAATGAGAAATCAAAACTGGATGCAACTGCATTGAACTGATCTCAAAAAGCACTACACCATAACATGTTATTTGCAACGGCAAAAAAGTGTTGCTAATAATTTTCGCAATGCTTTTTAAACGTTACAAATATGGCGTGGATAAAGTGTTGGAAATATTTACAACGCTTAAAAAGTGTTGCAAACAGAAATTTCCAACGGTTATTAACCGTTGCAAGCGGAACTTTCCAGCACTTATTATAACTATTTTGTGCACAAATTTAAAATCTTTGCAATGGTTTTTTATTTCACAAACGCTTTTTAAGCGTTGGTAATTTGTTAAAAAATTTACCAACGGTTTGTAACCGTTGCAAAAATGTTAGTTAATTTAAAAAAAAATAATTTAAAATTCGTTTGTAACGGTTATAAACCGTTGCTGATGGGTTGCTAATAAAAAAAAAATTATCATATTTTGTAGCGAGACCAGCTAAACTTACAATAAACAATGAATACAAGAATACAATAAACAATGTATCATCGTTGCCAATTGAAATAACTAAGTTCACAACCATAGATGTGAAAATTTCTTTTTCACCACCAATCAGCTTTGAAGAGAGTGAGGTCTTTCCTATAATAAAAAATAAAAAAATAAAAAAAATGCTTTGAAGAGAGTGTGGTAGCAGCACACTTTGCCAACAAACTCTTCTTTTCTTCCATACTTTTCCCCTCTATACCTGCAAAGAAGTTCCTTAATTTTGTTAATTGCACCAAATACAAGTAGCAAACTCATGGCTTCTAGAACAATTTGTCATGAACATATCCATCCAATCAAACCAAAATATCCAAATTCCTTACCAAATTGGAAGCATCTCAAAAACTACGATAAGACTTTTGAGTGGACACCATCCTCAAAAAGGCTTGACCTCCTTTAAAAACTCTCCCACAAAAAGAACTACTCTAGTGGTTCCATCACCAACCTGTAGACAATAAATCCGATCATTAAAATTACAAGTGAATTCCAAATTTATCCCTAAAACCTAACCAATACAATTATTAATGATACCCTCTCAACTTTCTCTTAGACAATGTCCTTGTTAATGTCATTATCTTCTTTAAAGTATAAGTTGTTAAATGTTGTAGTAATGCAACCATCATAACCCACTCTAAGATAAATATAAACTTTAACTTAAAAATTTCACTCTTTTTAGTCACCAATCACTAAAATTAGTAAATTTGTTTTCTATTGTATACCTCGAATCTTGAGACTTGGCAATATCGACAAGAATCTTAGCAATCAGGATGAACAACATCAAGAAGTTTCATAATAGTAGCACCATCATTAGAAATAGTAGCATTGCCCTTGTCATCATGAATCAATTTATCCATTCCTCTCGGACCCAGTGTTGTTCGGACGACATCTGCAATTCCTGTACTAGCATTTATATTGCTTATTATTTGTGGCTTTCCTTGCGATGTGTCTGTTCCTTCTTTCAATAATATTATCTGCGGTTGCTGTATTCAGATTCAAACTTAACATTAGTACTCCACACAGTTCTCATGCAACATAAATAACCATGAGATAAGCACAACCTAGGACTTGTCAGAGGTTACCTTATTAGGCAAATAGGAAGGATCACATACAACTTTCTTACATTTAGCAGTTTCCCCTTCAGATGTCACCCCAAAGGCTTTACCATTTGCATCAAACTCCACCTACAGCCATAGAAGGTCAATGCAATTCATCTAAAAATCGCATGACTTATTACGACAGTAATTGGAGAACATCACAGTTCAGTTGTTTAACTAAATTTAGTGTTAAGACTTAGCAGATTTCATAAAGCTAGAGGTGAGTCAAGTATTACTAGCATAAGAAATTTAGGGGATTGAGATGCTAATGACGTCCTAAATTCGACTTGGATGAAAGTGAGCTACAACAAGTAACATAGACTTGCTAGATTTGTGGACAAACAATCACCTTTTTTCTGTACAGAAAACTACCTAAAAGGATAAGGCCACTCAAATCTGCCACTATCCAATCCATCTCATTCAAGTGGGAGCAATTTGCTAAACATACTCCACATTGATTGCTAGTGGATCTCGATGAGAGTCACAGGAGAGTGCTTTGAGTTAAATGTCTCCCAAGAATCTAAGGAAACTTCGGGCTATGAAAAATGTACCATACTCAGCCTTGATCGGAGACTTATGTCTGCATGTTGTGTACAAGGCCGGACATCTGCTATGCGATTGGGTTAGCAATATCAAGGTTCCAAACAAATCACAGGTCGCATGGAATCGGAAGGTCCAAGAAGATAATGAGGTATCTAAAAGGCAAATGGACTACTCAATTTGTCTACCAAGGAAGATCTTAAGTCGATTGGGTACTCCGATGCGGTAGGGTTGGAGGACCTTGATGAGGAAAGGAAGTCAACTTGGGATATACCTACATAATGAATGGAGGTGCTATATCCTGGGCGGCAAAAACAAACTTCCATAGCTTTCAACCATGGAAGTCGAGTATACTATGATTGCCGGTTCTGCCACCGCGAGGGAAGGTATGTGGCTCGAGCAATTCATCAAACACTTCCCGATTGTTCTCAAGAGTCAACGGTTCAATATCGGATGGACGGATGGGCACTCTGCATATGCTAAAGATCCAGTACCATGGAAGAACCAAGCGTATAGAAAGTTAAAATACCACTACGTCACGACAAATGATGCGAAAAGAAAGTGGTTCTCTGACATATATCCACCGTGGATGGTTTAGCGGATCCACTGACCAAAACCTATTCCAAAGGAACTTCTTCCCTTGCACATGTAAAAATGCTTTAAGTTAAAGAGGATGTGGATTATGTTAAGAACAACTTTGATGGTTTTAATGAATAAAAGTGCATTCTTTCCAGATCGATTGCATTCTCATTATCTTTGTTTATCATCTCATATGTATGTCGTTAGGGTTGATTGGTTCACTCACATGAACAGTCAACTTCCATTTTAAATAGTGGGAGTTTAGCCTTGACAAGTCACTAAACCTTATAGGAAGGGTGGACTGAGTGCGAGTCATACCCCTTCTTATAATTGGATAAGAAGAAACAGAACTCATAGGGGAAGATTCTGCCTAAAACCTACAAATTGTTGCCAGTGGGAGCATAGTATCCTTGAATTGTCATTAGGGATGACAACACTTGCATGGTATGGGGACATACAGATATCTATTGTTGAGTAAACAAATTAGATATTCTTGCCATGACATGTTTTTCACACAAACATGTGTATAGTTGACCACGAGAGCAAGAAAAGAAATATCCCTAAAATTCTTGCTATGTGAGCTCTATTGATATATTTTTGTTTAAAACATATCGAATGGTACCTCCTTGAACTTTTGACCTTGTCAAGAAAAATAAGAGGACTACTCGTAACTTTGGTTTGCTCCCCCACAAGCTCTTACTAAAAGCGTCAATTGGATGCATCTTTGGGAAGTTAGTAGAGAACTCGGCGAATAATGACTTAAGGTCGGAAAGAGGGTAAAAGAACCCGAAGGTTTATCACACAATCAATCGGATTCTACCCGGCCAGACAATTGATGATAATTGTGAATCATGTGATACGTTTTGACTTTATGGTGTGGACTCATAGGGATGAGTGCTATTTTGTCAAAGTGATGAAACAAACAGATCTTGGGGGTATACACACACTCTCGGATATTAGGTTTTCGGATTCATCTTCTTTAAGATCACTTTTCATGGTAGATCAATGGCGTATTTGTGCTTTTCATTGCGACTTTGCTACTTTGAGATATCATGATACGTGTGCTGTGGTCACACGAACCATTTGCCGTGTGAGACACACAAATGGCTAAAGCATTCTACTTAAATGCTTCTCTTAGAAACCTTCTTCGTTGTGGGGCGAGTGGGAGATGTTGGAAATAAGGTTGGATAGGCGTAATGAGATAAGGATAAACCATTGAGTATAGGACTCATCCTATCGATATTAGATGAGTATAGGACTCATCTGTCGGATATTAGATGAGTATAGATTCTATCTATCAGATATTAGATGAGTATATGACTTCTATCCTATCCTCGATATTAGATAGTATAGGACTCTATCCTATCGGATATTAGATGAGTATATAACTCTATCCTATCGATATTAGATGAAGTATGGGGCTCTATCCTATCCATTATTGAGGAGGTGGGAACATATAAATAGACCCCCCCTCTCACATATTAATCATCTCAACAACAAAAGAAAAGCTCTCTCTCCTTTAATGGCACCTCCAACATTTTCTAAAGTAGAAGCCCGGTAATTTGTGGAGATTCCATAGGTGGTATCCTCCCTAGCCATTATCGATTCTTGGTTGCCCCGTGAAAAAAGGTTGCTTCCCGTTAAATTGGTTGGAACTTGGCTTTCGAAACCAAAGTTAAGAAGAAGAAGATCTTGAGTGTGTCAAGAACATCTTCTCCTCAGATCAAAGCTTGGAACTTGAAATTGAAAACTTGACCCGATCTTCTGTCTTACATTTTTCGCGCTATTTTATGCACGTGGTATAACGTAATTGTATATATCATAGGAATCATGCATGTGGATAAAATATACCAATGTAGGATTTTATCGATATCCATGCATGATTCCTATGATATCATAGAATTAGCTCTTTGTCGCATGGATCAAAATCTTCATCACTATCATTATCAATATCCATGTCTAAGTCCATGTTTGAAGTTAGAAGAAAAAAGCTGATCGAAGAAAACAACGAGCTTACTGAAAAAATCAGATGTTATATTCTTATATATTACGTGAGCAAAACTTCTATTGTTATTAGGATTTCTACAGAGACTAGTATTTGGCAAAGCATAGTTCTTTTAGGACTGTCAATGGGCTGGACTGCCGACCCCTATAGATTCTACAGTTCTATCCACAGGCCCATTGGGCTATTAGTGGACTTCTAACAATGGGCCAGAGGAATGCTTAAAAGTCCAAACAATCAATAGCCAAAACTGTCTAAAACCCCTGTAAACTGTCTAAAACCCTTGCTTTATTTTCTGCCAATTCAAGCTGAAGTCTCTCTCTGATTTCAAAAATCTATTCAAGGCAAATCCTCAAAAACTATTTCTCACTCCTAAGTTCTTCTAACACTTGAACCTCTTTTCTGTTGCAATGTTGCATGCACTTGTTTATAGAACTTTGCAACAAACTAAACCAGTAACTACTGTACTTCAGCTTCAGTTTTACTGTCAGGGTTTTACATCAAGTTCATCAAACCCCAACACGTCTTTAACAGTAGAGTATCTTATGAACTCATGTGGATTACCACTTAAAACGGCTCTTATGGCATCCAAGAAACTCAACTTGAAAAGTACTGAAAACCCAGACTTAGTCCTGACTTTGTTGAAAAACAGTGGTTTGACTCAAAACGCCATAACTAAACTCATTTCTAGATTGCCCACTATGCTAAAAGCTGATGTCAACAAAACAATCAAGCCCAAGATTGATTTTTTAACTAGTTTGGGTGTTTCTGGTTCTAGGCTAGTTAAGATTGTTACAAGTGATGCACAATTTCTACATAGGAGTTTGGAGAACCAAATCATTCCTTCTATCAATTTCATTAAGAAATTCACTGATACCGATGAAGAATTTCTTACCATTTTGAATCAACCGAGTAGGATTTTTCAGATTCAGCTTGGGAATGTAATGGAGCCTAATATTGCATTATTGAGTGATAATGGTGTTCGCAAAACACAATATTATCAAGTTGTTCATGCTCAATCCTTGGACATTGGCTTCTAGAAACGATCGGTTTAGGACAATTGTTGAGGAGATTAAGGAAATGGGATTTGATTCGAGGAGTCTAATGTTTATTCAGGCAATTGTATCAAGGTCTGGTATGAGTAAAACTAGGTGGGAGAGAGATGGGCTTTTTGATGCACAAATTGGGATTTTCTCATGCGGAGAGTCTTTCAATGTTTAAGAAGCATCCCAGAGGTTTCTGTACTTTCAAAAGAGAATGTGGAGTGCAGGGTCGAGTTTTTCACTGTAAAACAAAAGTTTGAACTGTCGGATATTGCGAAAAATTCAGTGATACTTGCTCTTGCTCTCGAGAAGAGGATCATTCCTAGGTGTAATGTGCTGGAAGAACTGTACTCAAACGGTTTGATAGGAGTCGGAATGCAAGTTCAATCACTTCGGCGTTGAAACTAATTGAGAAGAAATTTGTAGAAGTTTGTCACTAAGTACCAAGACGTACTCCCTCAGATTGTGAGTGCATACAAAAGTCAGATTCGGCTTGCAGAATTGAAAGAGGAAGATGGGATTACAAGATGTAGAAAGGTGAGGTTCGCATTGATTTTCTTTTCTGGTTTTGTCCTTCCCAACTAATATCATCCTGCTTTTTAGTCTGGATAAATGTGAAGAATGAATGTCATTTTTGTAATTGTACTTTCTCAAGTTGTACTTTGTTTGCAGTGTGATTATGTATCTCTTCCCTTCTTTATTGCTTATGTATTTCTTGTTGAACTGAAATTTAAGAGTCACCTATAGTAAAAAAGAGGGCCACTGAAAACCACTAGGTAACAAAAACCCGCAGGGAACTCGTTTGCAAAAGCCACATTTGAAAATCTCAAACTGAGGCTTGGCACTCTTGGTTACCTTTAGCTTGTCAAGTTCTAGTAATCGGCTTGATTATGAGATTCTGACTTTGGGTCGCTTTACTGATAGTCTTCGTAACTACTTCTTTAGTTCGTATGTCAGATATCAGTGTTACGGGTGTCCATAAGAAGAGTTGTACCAGAAACGGAAATAAAGGTCTAGATCGACTTACAGAAACAGGCCTATGCATTCACTCCCACTCAACAAGTTTGCACTTCTTTGCCTATGAGCTCCAAAGTATGCTGCTATGTAAATTGTCAGCCTAGGATGCAAGTCTTGAACTTACAAGTAAGAATGTAGTCCAGCTACCTCTCTTGTTTGTAAACCCTAGGATGTCTTGAACTTACATATAACTAAAACCCTAATCACGTATATGTTAAGTGATTGACACTTGACAGAATGAGTGTCTGTTGATGATGGCATAGTTGTTAGTGCAGGCATTACTGTGGTACTCGCCAGAAAAATTGAACTTACGTAGAATTAGATGGTTGTGTTGTAACAAGTACATGTCTAAATGTTACTTACAGAAGATAGTAGCATTTTCTTAATGAACATATAACTGCCAATGCATGGCAGGTTGCTTTTTGTATAGCTTCTGGGGAAATGCATTGTTCTTCTTTACAAGGTTTGTTTTCATGCTTTTCCTTGTCACATTCTTACCACTTAATTCCATCAATTCAATAGTAAAAGCCGCAATCTACAGTAACTTTGCGGGATAACAGTATATTAGTTTGTCATTTCTTTTTAAAGAAAATCTTTAGCTTCTTTCTCATTCGAATACTTAAGACAAATATAGACACAAATCTTCCTTCCCCTGTAGGAACTATACTCAATTTATAGATATAGTTTAGAAATGGTTATGGACTTATGTTTAAAAGTAGAAACCTCAATTCATCTTGTAAGTCCACTTTTAGGAGTGGAGTAACTTTGGAGTCACGATAAGGTGGAGTTCATATAACCATTCCCGTTTTTGAATCCTTATATTCTTCTCTTTTTAGAGGAGTAGCTTAAAGGGTTTGCTTTAAAGGATTTGTGTGGTAACCAATAAAACCTTTCATCACAGTTTCCATCAGTGGTTAAGAAACTCACAATCATTGTAGAGAAGAGCTGGATTCTACAGAAATATGATACTTGTAGCAACTTGTTAGTAGAACAGATTGAAGTCTCTGGAGCACAAGTGATTCTCAATACCCAAAGATTCCAGTCTGCAGAAACGTATCCAATGATAGCACCTTGTCTTAGAAGCCACACTTTGAGTGCTCCCGCCAGCAAAATCACCAGGAGTCCCATCAATTCGCAGATGACTATTTTAATTTTAATTTTGTATATGCATAGTGCGTGGTAGGTTCACCAAGGCATCCTGGACTTTCTCGTTCTCCTTTTCCCTGTTAAGAGCATATTTCCCTTGTTGTCATCATCAATTTTACTCCATATCCATCTACGTTAAACTAAGAATCGTTGACGAGGCTTCATGGAAACCTATGTTTGTATGGAATCAAATGATCTTTGAATCTGAAAGTTTTAAAAAAAAAAACGAAAAGCTTTTCTTCTTTTATTTTTCTACACAGACGTGGTCCGACCAAATGGGACAACTATTCCTTCCCTGTAACAAAAGGATCATGGGTAACTATTACATTCAGAACGGCTCTACTGGTTTACGTAATTAAGCTCCCCTTTTTATAGTAGCAGATTTACTTCCCAGGAGAGCCAGAAGTGTTATGTGAACACAATATGAATGAGGCAATTGCTTCCTTACATAGAACAAGTTCTTTCTACTCTAGTTGCACAAAGCCACAAACTAGTTACTGGTAAGTGAGAATACTTTACTTAGTACTAAGTAATACAATTGGGCAATGGAGGCCTGTAGTGGAGAATGATAGAATTATATCTTCTAGTTTATCTTCCTTTTTAACTAGGTGTACTTCTGATATTTGTAATAGTAAAGCTAATGGACTAGCCAATGAACTGCAGAGTTTCATAAAAAAAAAACGTACTAAGTTATATGTGTGACAGTTTAGAACTTTAGAACAATATGTTCACTCACCATGTCAACTACAACTCATTGACTTTACTACCCTCCCTAACCTCAATCCTCACTGGAAAACCACCTTTCATCTTAGAGGTCAGATGAGAAATGAACACAGGCTGGAAACCTTCACCTAACGCTGGCACTATTCGAAATTGACGCAAAACCCCAGCTACCACTCTCTTCATTTGCAAGAATGCCATCTCTTTACCGAGACAAATTCTAGGCCCAGCTTGGAACACTGGATATAGAAAATTATCCCTCCCTACAAATTTCAATTTACCTTCACTTTCATCCCTCTCCAGCCATCTCTGGCTTGAAATCTGCCCAGTCTTTACCCCACAAATTCTCCATTCTCCCCATTGCATAAGGATGATATGTGACCCTCATCCCCTTCTTTACAACAGTTCCATCTGGTAAAACATCGTCGCCTGTTGCCTCTTTCGTGTCTGCAGGGACTGGTGGGTACAGTCTCATGCTTTCGCATAGTGATGCATGAGTGTAAACCATGTCCTTTACTTCATCGTACATTGATCCTTTCAGGTTCTCCATCATAATCTCGTTAAGTATCTCTTTTTCTACATGAAAGTTGCAAGAGATTAACCAGAAAAACCATGTTAAGGCCGCTGAGGTTGTATCACGACCAGCTATAATGAAGCTTATAACCATATCAATCACAAAAGCATCATCTGAATGGCCGGAATTCATGATCCTTGAAAGAAGATCGACGGTTTCTAAAGAGGACTTGTCTTTTAGTTTTTGCTTCTTTTCTTTCACAATGGGTCTGAGAAATTGCTTGCTTCAGTTGCTTTTCAGATCCAAGGTTAAGTGCCATTTTCAGCTTCCAGGTGCTGGAAATATATAACCAAACCGTTCACTGATAATCTTCACAGCATCCTCAAAAGCAACTGCAAACGGTGCTTGTGGGAGTGATGGAGACAAGTACTCGGGATCAAACCCAAAGGCAATCTTGCAAATGTTGTCGAAGGCAAATCATTGGAGAATATCTTGAAGATCAAGTACTGAATTATTGGCTGCCGCGTCTGAGAGAATGGGATAAGGCGATTGGAGAGCTCTGAATCAACTACAGTCTCAACAAACTTACGGAGGGACTTAGTGTTGAACTCATGGCTTAAAATTTGTCTTCCGAACTTCCAGTTATCACCATCAGCATTGAATATGCCATTGCCATGGAAATCGACTAAAGTAGTAGTAAAGAAGTCTCCTTTGGGGTAAAGAGAAAATTTAGTCTTGAGAATGTGTTGCACATTGGAAGGATTGGCAGTAACAATCTGACGTTTACCAAGAGCCCGATGAAACACAAATGTCCTAGTAGGACACTGACTCAGAATCTCTGCAAACCATTGGCTGTATCGCCCTTTTATTCGCGATGATAGCAAGTGATGAGCCAATCAACGGGTAATGACCTCGGCAGCTTAGAGACACAACCGGTAGATGATTTTGGACAAATCCTTTTTATTCTTGATGAAGATGAAGAAGTAAAGTGGAAGGATGAAGAGAAGAAAAATAGCTAAGAGCACAAAATGGAACACGATTCGTAATTTGGCATATACCAAGTTAAGTGGTTGTACTGTACTTGTACCTTTGTGAAATGTGTGCTGTTTGTCGTTGATATGGAATTGATAATGCTGGAAAGTGTATTTATAGCTTATTCATTGCGTCTATTGACCCATAGAGCAAATACCGATAGAGAATTTTCTTTCCAAATGAACTGTTGCCCCTGGTACGCGGTTTGAATGTGCTGTTTGGCACATT
Source organism: Coptis chinensis (assembly GCF_015680905.1). Classification (NCBI taxonomy): domain Eukaryota; kingdom Viridiplantae; phylum Streptophyta; class Magnoliopsida; order Ranunculales; family Ranunculaceae; genus Coptis; species Coptis chinensis. Next base: position 98,183,133 of record NC_141459.1, read on the forward strand.
CCTAACAGTACATAAGGGGCGGCTATTACTCCAGGCATATTATTCAAGATGGCGAATGTTAAGGTGACCAACAGAGATTGCCTGTCAGTAATAATATGAATATGAAGATTCTTTGGCCCTTCGCCCCATCCCATACAATTGAAATAGCCTATGATGATGATTGTGATAACGATGTCAGCTTCGAGATGCTTTTAGACAATTGGCTGTTGCAGGAAAATGTTGTGTCAATTATATGTTGCAGTAAAGATGAAAGGAGATTGTCAGGTTATATTCGCAGGTGTAATCTCCTTGCTAGTGAATATGCCGGTTGCTATATGCTAATATGCAATTTCCACTCCGGGTACTATTTTTCGTAATTCTTGTACTTAATAACAGAATTCTTTGTCATACAAGATTACAAGTTGAACACTGGAGTCTGGAACCCGTGATCATCTACAGTAAAAACAACTTGCGTAATATAAAAAAATATGCTGAAACCCTATCAACTATCAACTATATGCCTATAACTATGCATACTTGTGTTCATTATACATAAATTTTGGTGGTTCTTCCATAAAAAAGTTGGTAAGTAAGGTTTCCTAATTTGTCTAAGTTCAAATGGGCCTCCAATCTTCTTGGATGAACTGATGAAGCCAGCATCAGGAGTATTTCAGCCACAATTTGGAAGAAGAATTGGAATTAGAAATGGTTATTTCCATTCAACAGTTAAAGCACCTAAATGGGTTCAACTTCATGACTTCTGCTGAAATTTCAATGATGCACACGAAGAAAGGAGACTAATATATGTGAGGATAAATTCTGGTTACCTCACAATCCCTGTACACCACTTCAAAGCAAAATGCACAAGTGCACACCTGAAGAAGAAGAAGCGAGCATAGGAGACCTAAACGAGATTAGGGTGGGAACAAACTGGGGAGGAATCACTACCTATCCTCTTGCTCGTAGTTCAGTGGTAGAGCCTTGGCCTTTAATATAGGCAGTGATCCTCCTTCCTATTTAGTTGAGGATCACTACAAATCAAGAAGTCTCTTTCAAAGAAAATATAGGATCGGACCTAATTGCCTACTTGAGCTGCTAGACTTCCATTGAGAGTCTGGTCGATGAGGAATAAGTCGGAGATTCTAGTTTCAAGACACCTTCTACTACCTTAAGATTGTGTCAACCTAGTAGTGGATCTGTTTCAGCACTCATTGACTCAGTTCCAGTTCCTGCTAGGTTAGAATAATTAACCATCTCTCCTAGCCGTTAAGGGGCCTACCAGGTACATGGAGTCACTTTCGGACCACTTTCGGTGTTTCATTGCCTATCGAGAGCACATCTTTAGCGTTCATACTCTATCAAGTGTCCAAATGGGCACTGACCGAATAGTGCACAACTGCACACAAACCTAATTTTGCAACTTTTGTATTCAAATAATTATCCACCCTCAAGAAAGTTTATTCCTATATCCTCAAAGAGCATAAATGTCAAAGTCAAGCACCATATGAAGATGAAAAACAGATAACATGTCTTGCCCATTTACTGAAATGCTAATACTACATTTTTTTGTATGCTTCAAAACCATTCCAGAAAGTGAGAATTCAAAAGAGAATTTCAGGGCCATTGATTATAAACACAATAAAGAAGAGGAGATAGTGAGACACATAGTGACACTGCACACAAATTGCAGAGCTTAAAAAATAATGTACAACTTGTGAAAGTAACCAAGTACGATTACATTAAATCACATTCATTCTTCACATTTACCCTAGCAACAAAAGTAGGATGGATATAGTTGTCAAGGACAAAAAACCACAAAAGAAAACGAATACATACCTCAACTTTCTACATCTTGTAAAACCCATCTCCCTCTTTCAAATCTGCAAGCCCAATCTGGCGTTTGTATGCATGTACCATCTCAGGGACTGTCACTTGATACTTAGTGACATACTTCTCTATGAATTTCACCTCATTTAATTTTAACGCTGTAGTGACTGAACCTGCATTCACTCTTCCTATCAAACCGTTTGAGTACAGAATTTCCAGCACATTACACCTAGGAATGATCCTTTTCTCAAGACTAAGAGCAAGTATTACTGGATTTTTCACAATATCCGACATTTCAAAATTTTGTTTTACAGTGAAAAACTTCGACCCTGCTCTGCACTTTTTTTTTTTGAAAGTCCAAACTACAGGGATGCTTCTTAAACATTGAGAGACTCTCCGCATGAGAAAATCCCAAGTTACGCATAAAAGCCCATCTCTCTTCCCAATTTGATTTACTCATATAAGACATTACTATAATTGCATGAACAAACATAGAACTAGACGAATCAAATCCCATTTCCTTAATCTCGTAAACTATTGTCCTAAAACGATCGTTTTTCAAAGACAGCGTCCAAGGATTGGTCATGAACAACTTCAAAATATTGCATTTAGGAACACCATGATCCCTCAATATCGCAATATTAGACCCCATTACATTCTCAAGCTTATTCTGAAAAAGGTTCATAGGTCGATTCAAAATGGTAAGAAACTGTTTATCGGTATCAGTAAATTTCTTAATGAAATTGATAGAAGGAATGATTTGGTTCTCCAAACTATAATGTAGAAACTTTGGATCACTTGTAACAATCTTAACTAGCCTAGAACCAGAAACACCTTCAAACTAGTTAAAAAATCAATCTTGGGCTTGATTGTTTTGTTGACATCAGCATTTAGTATAATAGGGTTTCTAGAAATGAGTTTAGTTATGGAGTTTTGAGTCAACCCATGGTTTTTTAATAAACTTAGGACTAAGTCTGGGTTTTGAGTGGTTTTCAAGTTGAGTTTCTTGGATGTTAACAGAGCTGTTTTAAGTGGTAATCCACATGAGTTCATAAGATACTCTACTGTTAAAGACGTGCTGGGGATTGGTGAATTTGATGTAAAACAATGGCAATGGAAATTAAAATGAAGTACAGTAGTTACTGGTCTAGTTTGTTGCAAAGTTCTATGAACAAGTGCATGCAACATTGCAAAAGAAAAGGGGAAGAATTGAACAGTTAGAACAACTTACAAAATATAATGAGTTTTGAGGAGCAGCGTGAATTGGTTTTGAAATCGATAGAGACAGTCAAGCATGAATCGCAAGACAAGAAGCCAACGAGGGCTTTACTGTCATTTTATAGGGATAGGGGTTTTGAGTAGGGCTGGAAATGGTACGGGATGACACCCGAATCCGACCATATCCGAATCTATTTAACGGATATGGTTTCTATGTTTGTGACTAGAATCCGACCCGAATATCTGAAAACCCAAATAATTTTAACCAGATTTATATTTTGATGTCTAAAATTAATTTATATCTTACATTTATATATGAAAATCATTAAAATAGTGTATTTTTTAATATTTTTTAATAGATATGGATATCCGAAATCCGAATGGATCTAAATATGGTAAAGAGTTTTGAATGAAAATCCAACCCGAACCGGCTCCATTTCCATCCCTAGTTTTGAGCACCCCGTGTGCAATTTGCTACCAAGAAATTGGGCTGCTGGAAGTATTATTTTTGGGTTTTAATACCATTTTAGTTATTTTCATTACTAAAAGTCGTTATTTTTTAAAATGTTTTCGAATTTGGGGATATGACTCGAGACCACTGCGAAACTTTTTTTTTCAAACTTTTCCGTCTTCTCTTTTTACCCTTTAACCGTTTTTCAAAAAAAAAAAAAAAAAAACAAAACAAAATTTTTTGGCGGAAGCGTTCTACGTTAAGGTTGTTACTGGTCTTGAGAGGGAGTTTGAGTTATCTGCTCGTCAAAAAGCAGTTATTGGATGCTTGCAGTCAGAACACGCAAATAATTTTCTACTTGCTATTCCGATGGAGGGACTTGGACAGTAGAGCAGGGAATCATGTCGGGTTTGACCCGAATCGGACTCGACCCGAACCCGAATAGTTTGAGTTCGGCTCGATTTTTATATCTGTTTATTTATTTGGGTCGGGTTTGGGTCTATCGGGTTCGGGTTTGGATATATTTTTTGGGCTTTTTTGAATTTTTAGTGTTATCCGATCGGGTTAGTCGGGTTCGGGTCAGGTTCGGATATTAAATTTCGGATATAATCGGGTTGGATATTATGAAACTATTCGATTCAATATAGCCATATCCGACCCGATCCCCCGCCTATTGGACAACCGTATGTCAACGGTGGAGTATCGTTTTATTCTTCTGCATGCGCCTCATGATTTTTTGTACTCGGACGGTGGTCTATGCCCCGCTTTGCAAAAAGAGTAGACTAGATGCTTTCGGGACCATCGCGCATTGTCAACACTTCCTGTTTTCAAATATCGACATGATCATGTCGAGATATTTTATGTGATGCATTTTGGAGGTCGTGGTACAAGTGAAGAAGGAGGCTCTCGTCAATTTTCTCAATTGATCCGAATGAGGGAAGATCGACACCGGTCTGCGGATGTATTGATTCTGATTGGTCCGAGGGAGGCATCGTGTGTTGATGTAACCGGAGCCTCTCCATTGGTAGGGATTGGGAATGGAGTCTTTGGGGGGGTGACGCAGCTAATAGAAGCGTGGCGCAAAAGATTGAGAAACACGGGGAGGCTTGTAGGGCTAACTAACATTGTTTCATTCATTCGGTTCGACACATTTGGTTTCTTAGCACAACAAATCGCTGAGCTCCTTAAGAGATTGCAGAAAGTTATGGACTGCAACGTAATGACAACTGGTTCTAACGAGTTTGTATTTAGGAGGATAGGATTTGCCATTCAGAAAGGACTTGCGGTGTAGCTTGTTGCACGCTTGTCCTAATTATTTGTAAAACTCGTTATCATTATTAATAAAATAAAATTAGAAAAAAATAAATAAAAAACAACTAATTCACATTTTATGTGATTCATATTCTTCACTTAAATTCCTTCTTTTTATTTCTTCCACAATCTCAGTGGTCAGAAATTCCGTCAGTACTCCGGTATTAATAAGGTCAGATTCTTTTCTCATTTTAAAATGCATTATATTGTTATTTCACTCATATTTCATATAAGTGCATATTGTATTGAAATGGAATTGTTTTGAATTGTTAATTCACTCATATTTCATCTGGACATAATAAGAACGTTTTTTTTTAAATCGCAAGGTTGAAATGGAAAATACTTAAGGGTTTACCGTGAATGCATTTTAAAATGTGCAAGAAAAATGTGAATTGCGAGCATTGTCTAGGTGTCTTTGAAGGGTTTATTGTTTACTAGGTTTAGAGTTTAGGATCTAGGTTTTTAGTTGGTTTATGGTTTAGTGTTTAGGATTTATGGGTGTTTAGTGGGTTTGGGGAGTAGTAATGGCGTTGTCATGTTGCTTAGCATTTTGAAATGCATAGCTTGTTTTGACCTCCATTACTTTTGATTTATAGTTTGAATTGCATCCGAGATAAAAATAAATAAATGTGAACCTTTTCAAAATACTGCAAATCGATATTTATAGGTATTATAAGTAAACATGTATAGTTTTAACGTATGTAGCTTTGGAATGTAGGATATTTTCTCATTGAGTTAATTGTCTTCTTTGTGTATATTAGCTAACTATATGTTGGTAGTTTATAGATTATTCAAGAATGCCAACAATTATCTTTTAATTGCAAAAAAATGCAGCAGATCCTATATAAACAATGACAAAGTCCGCGGCAGATCGAAATGATTCCCTAGTATAACAGCAAAGTGTGTTTTTGTCAGAAGCATCGATGTAGGATTCAAATTTCTAGTGGAACAATTTACAGTAATTCCAAATTTTCAAGTTCACATACATTATAAACTAAACTTGAAATCCAAAATTGAAACACTCAGTTTCAAGTGATTCATTCTTCCTTTCCAATCACCGCATTTTATTCAGGCTTTAAGCTCCAACTTCTTTTCTTATCAGACAGGATCTTAAATGTCAACTTTGCACGAGCTTTTTGAATTTTTTCTCCACAATTGCTTGCTGTGAGCCTGTGAATAAGAAGGCATTGTTTTGTTTATACGACCATTGCATGAACTTGCATACATAAATTGCACAGTCCACCTTGAAATCATAATTGATATTAGAGTCCTCATAATGAATCAATAATTTACATAAATTTTAAAAGTATTGGGACTATGGGCATACGATGAATCGGCGAATCAGTAGGCCACAGTTTTTTGCCTTCTTTACTACGATGTTTGTTAACCAACTCAGTCACTTTATTTCTCTGTAAATTCAATCATTTAGTTAGACTAGGGAAGAATAACAAAGGCAGATTAACAATCAATAAATTGGGTCAGGGAGCCTCTTTTAGAAAAGTTAACAAATAATCAATTATAACCACCTATTTTGTATTTTTAAATGCATATGCACAAATATAAACCACCAGCATAGTAAATTTATTTTAAAATACTAATGCATTTTAAAATGTATATGCGTAATAATATGCATTTTTCACAAAATGCATTTTATTATTTAGTAGTTTCGACCAACTATTATGAAATGCAATAAGTTGGTTTAGGGTTTAGTGTCTAGAGGTTTAGGGTCTAGTTTATAGGGGTTTAGGATTCAGTGTCTTGAGGTTTAGGGTTTATGCACTTAGGGTATATTGTTTAGAGGTTTTTAGGGTTCAGGTTTAGGGTCTAGTTTATTGGGGTTTAAAGTTTATTATTAGGGTCTAATTTACAGGGATTTAGGGTTTAGTGTGTAGAGGTTTAGGGTCTAGTGTTGACAAGTTTAATTTGTGATACACCATATGCAATTTAAAATGCAAAGTCATTGTCAGCACTCTAGGGAAGGCAACAAAAATGAAATATGCATAATACAAGCCCCCTTATATATAAGGTGCCAGAACCAACACAGGTTGCTATGGAACTCCTATATACAATTTTTTGAAAAAAAAAAAAAATCTCCTATATACAAGGGGCTAAAAACATGTTTATAGTGTGCCTCAAACTAACAATGAAAGCCCAATAAAACAGGCAAAGAGCCAAGCCAAACACTAATATGTGCTACTACCTATTGGACAGTTAAACTCTAAGTATGTTTTGAGCTAAAAAAACAATTTTTTTGAAAAGCAATCAAAAACATTTTCAGTTTTCTGGTGGAGGGTGCCCCTAATGCATGTAAACAAAAGCGGAATCAATGGCTAGATGAATCCTAAGATGAAGATTGCTGCGTTGATGAAGACATCAAAGAAACTGATTAACCAACTAAGTAGCAATTAATGAAGCAATCTGGTCAACAATTTTACTAAATGGTTTTGCAATACTGAAGCAATTATTACCAAGTAGTGTAAAGAGTTTGTTTGTCACTTCATATTAGTGTTTATATTTTGAAATGCAAGTATTTGTGATGCATATAAAATCAAAGTCATACCATTGTTTCAGCATCTCTTATGTACTTGTTTGATCCATTTCTTGGCTTCACTGAATTGAAAATGAGCCATTCCCAAGTATCCCAATCCAATCTGAGTAGTGTCCAATGGTAGCCCTCTTTCGACTTAATGGTTTTCGGTGTGTTCATTGGAAAGAAACAAATCGAATTTTTTTTCGTAGAACAACATGAAGAAACTCCCAAAAGGTGTACCTCTAAATAAGTACAAGTGGTGCTCATTGATTTTGTCCCGGATCCCATTGATTAAGTCGTATAGTCCCTTGAGATTGCATCGATATTCCCCAAATGAGCTACTTTCCGTATTTTCTTCAACTGGTTTTGGAATCTCCTTTTGAACTTTATTTTTTGAATCATCTTCAAAATCTGAGTCAGAGTTTTTCCCATTTGTACTGCTAAAATGAAATACAAAATGAATTTGCATTTTGAAATGTATGACCAATGAAGAGATTTTATATTTTTAAATGTTGCCATAGATTTCACATTTTAAAAAGTTGGCATACACATTCCTAAAACAAATTGAAACCTTTATTTACCAATTACAAAGTAAGCAATGCTTGTAAACAATTAAGTTTTTTTTTTTTTTTTTTTTTTTTTTTTTTCACAATGACAGTTAATGTTAACCAATCAAATAAAAGCTTTATAAGGAAAGTGAGAGAAACATCTACCATATGCTCAAAAATGTTTTCGAAAATATGAATTCTGATTTTGGAAATAAATGAGAAATTAATGGAAGATGCTATACATTGAATTCAGTAATTAATGAATTTCTATATATGATAAGTTTAATCTTTGTTAAAATTGGAAACAAATTTATTACATACCTTTGACCACAATTCGCAATTGACGTCTTCTTCATTTTTTATCTCTCACAAACTTAATTTTCTCGAGAATTTAGTTGCCTAAATTGAACAACTTTTCATATCTAAATTTTTTTATTCAATTTCCTTTTTTGTGTGAAATTCAAAATTTTGTTTTGCATCCCACTACGTTACTGGGTAGATAGTCAGTTCTGCTTGTTTCCAAGTGAAGATATTTTCGTCTATTCTGGTCAAATTGGAGTATTAAATTCTAAAAAAATTTAAGAGGATTCTTAGGACTACTAAATATTTATAATTAACTCTTCTAGCCTAATTTTCTGGTATTTACTAGCCATGTCTGTATTACTACCGAGGATTTTACCCTTGTCCAGTACGCAAATTTGATAGCCATTTTCCCATGTGTGTTCGAAACTCTTCAATGAAGAGCAAATAACAAACTCAAGCCTTTAGTTGATCCAAATTCTGAAGGGCATCATTTTGAACCATTGGCATCCCTAGAGACTTGAGATAAGCTTCCGTCAAGAGCATCAAAGACTTCATGTTACTTTCCTCTTCCTGAATATTTAATCTTGGGATTCCAACAAGGTGCTTGATATACTAGCAGTATTAGCAGTATTCGTCAGCCAAAAACGGACCATGGCCAGTGCCTTCAGGCACAGATCACGCTATTTTGTAAGAGTTCAATAAACTATGCTTTCATCAAGACAAGAATTACAAAGGTGATTTCACATGTACAAAAACATAAACAATAAACGTAAGTATAGAAACATCACAGACTCTACAGATGTAATAAATTAGCTGCAGGCTCCTACCCCAATCTTCTTTTACCATTTGATCCAGTAAACATAATCATGGCTCAAAGGGTCTGCAGCTACAGTGATACACAAGTTTGTTGACACGCATGAAAATGTCTCACACTTATTTTCAGTACCGCGAACCCAAACAATATCATACCATGACCAACTACTGCTAGCAAAGTTTATCCTACTTTAGGAGCTTGGACAATCACTTCCATTCCAGTCTGAGCCTGCAGAAAAAGGAAAATGCCGCTGCTAGACATCTTGTGTTCCTGCAAACACTGCTGTTTCTTGTACTGACAGATTAGTTGGAATAATCAGCAGTACAGACCATCCAAATCCATTGCTAAAAAAAACCAGGAAGAGATGGTTTATCACCCAAGTCCAAATCCAATGCCTATAGCAAATCAGTTGCTAAAAAAAACCAGGAAGATCCAATGCCTATAGCAGGTGTGATCCGAATATAAAATCTGAGTCAAGTATCAACCAAGGACAAACACATTAATCTGACTTGAGTATGAATCTTACCCAACTCGTGCCCATAGGATGAATCCCAGTCGCCGAACTAAGGTGAGACACAAGAAAGAAGACAACTCATTGAAATTTAAAAACTGGGACGTGTATCATCAATTTGACACATGGCTCATACCAAGTTGAACCCTACTAAAAGTCAGACACGAGGACACAACATATCAAAAAGAAAATTATTACTATTTTTTAGTTGCACTACTAATTCTTGGGCTGAAGACCTTAAAAATCTCCTCCTTACAAACATATAGCTACGAAAGTAGCATATCATGGAGTTGTAACTATGTTAATTGATTATATTCTTAGGCTTCAAAAGTGGCATATCAGGGTATAGAAGAAGCCTTAGTTAGAAATGGTATATGTACAATCCTTGAGCATTTCAAAACTCGTTTGTGTTAAAAGACTAGTGGTTACTCGCTGATTTGTCACTTGAGAGACTCACTTTTCTGAGGACATTTATTATTAAAAAAGCCAATCTAGTATCACACAGCAAACAGAGAGCAACTTCTTGTAATAAAATGTTGTTGCACGCACTCAGGGTTCAACCTTAGTAACAGGGAGACAGATAAGTGTGTTGGTGTCTGACACGACGACCTATATAAGTCAGACACAAGGACACAACATATCAAAAAGAAAATTATTACTATTTTTTAGTTGCCTACTAATTCTTGGGCTGAAGACCTTAAAATCTCCTCCTTACAAACATATAGCTACGAAAGTGGCATATCATGGAGTTGTAACTATGTTAATTGATTATATTCTTAGGCTTCAAAAGTGGCATATCAGGGTACAGAAGAAGCCTTAGTTAGAAATGGTATATGTACAATCCTTGAGCATTTCAAAACTCGTTTGTGTTAAAAGACTAGTGGTTACTCGCTGATTTGTCACTTGGGAGACTCACTTTTCCGAGGACATTTATTATTAAAAAAGCCAATCTAGTATCAAACAGCAAGCAGAGAGCAAAAGCTAAAGCGACAAGAACAATCAAACCTAATTACATCCATATGCTGAAACAAAAATCATACAGTGTACAATAAGAACTCAAATTACACTTAACAAAATGCAAATGTGAATCAATACGAAATGATCTGAGGTTTGATTTTTGCTGGATATTCCTTGCTAGTCAAGTGTTCAAAATAGCAGTCACCGCAGTATAAAGATCAAAACCATACATACGGTGGTTGCTATTTTCTAATATACAATTTCCTCTTCAGGGGCTAGTTTTTGTTATTCTGGTACTTAATAACATAATTATTTGTCATACAAGTTGAATACTGGAACCCGTAATCATCTAGAAAGGAAACAGCTTACCCGTAAAATCCCCATCAACTATAGTCTATAATCCTATAACTATGCATACCCGTGTTCATGACTTCATGGAGCCTATACATTAAATTTTATTTCAGGAACTTTTCACTGAAGCTCTATTTGGGCTTTGCGCCACAATTTGGAAGAAGAAATGGAATTAAAAAAGGTTATTTCCATTCGACTGTTAAAAAGCACCTAAATGGGGTTCAACTTCGTGACTTCTGGTGAATTTTCAATGATGCGCACCAAGAAAGGAGACTAATGTGACGATAAATTCTGGTTACCTTACATTCCCTGTACACCACCTGAAAGCAAAGTGCACAACTGACGAAGAAGAAGAGAACATAAGAGACCTAAAAGAGATTAGGGTGGGAACAAACTAGGGAGGAATCACTACCTATCCTCTTGTTCGTAGTTTAGTGGTAGAGCCTTGGCCTTTAATATAGGCAGTGACCCTCCTTCCTATTTAGTTGAGGATCACTACAAATCAAGAAGATTCCTTCAGAGAGAATATAGGATAGGACCTAATTGCCTACTTGAGCTGCTGGACTTCCATTGAGAGTATGGCTGATGAGGAATAAGTCGGAGATTCTAGCTTCTAGACACTTTCTACTACCTTAAGATTGTGTCAACCTAGTGGTGGATCTGTTTCAGCACTCATTGACTCAGTTCCAGTTCCTGCTAGGTTAGAATAACTAACCATCTCTCCTGCCAGGTACATGGAGTCACTTTCGGACCACTTTCCCGGTGTTTCATTGCCTATTAGAGAGCACATCTTTAGCGTTCAGACTCTATCATGTGTCCAAATGGGCACTGACCAAATAGTGCACAACTGCACAGAAACATAATTTTGCAACTTTTGTATTCAAATAATTATCCACCCTTAAGAAAGTTTATTCCTATATCCTCAAAGAGCATAAATGTCAAAGCGTCAAGCACCATATGAAGATGAAAAACAGATAACATGTCTTGCCCATTTACTGAAATGCTAATACTACATTTTTGTATGCTTCGAAAACCACTCCAGAAAGTGAGAATTCAAAAGAGAATTTCAGGGCCATTGATTATAAACACAATTAAAGCAGAGGAGATAGTGAGACACAGTGACACTGCAAACAAATTGCAGAGCTTAAAAAATAATGTACAATTTGTGAAAGTAACCAAGTACGATTACATTAAATCACATTCATTCTTCACGTTTACCCTAGCAACAAAAGTAGGATGGATATAGTTGTCAAGGACGAAAAACCACAAAAGAAAACGAATACATACCTCAACTTTCTACATCTTGTAAAGCCCATCTCCCTCTTTCAAATCTGCAAGCCCAATCTGGCGTTTGTATGTATGTACCATCTCAGGGACTGCCACTTGATACTTAGTGACATACTTCTCTATGAATTTCTCCTCTTTTAATTTCAACGCTGTAGTGACTGAACCTGCATTCACTCTTCCTATCAAACCGTTTGAGTACAGAATTTCCAGCACATTACACCTAGGAATGATCCTTTTCTCAAGACTAAGAGTAAGTATCACTGGATTTTTCGCAATATCCGACAGTTCAAAATTTTGTTTTACAGTGAAAAACTCAACCCTGCTTTGCATATTCTCTTTTGAAAGTACGAAAATACAGGGTTGCCTCTTAAACATTGAAAGACTCTCCGCATGAGAAAATCCCAAGTTGCGCATAAAAGCCCGTCTCTCTTCCCAATTCAATTTACTTATACCAGACATTGTAAAAATTGCACGAACGAACATAGAACTTGACGAATCAAATCCCATTTCCTTAACTTCGTAAACTATTGTCTTAAAACGGTTGTTTTTCAAAGACAGTGTCCAAGGATTGGTCATGAACAACTTCATAATATTGCATTTTGGAACACCATATTCCCGCAATATCGCAATATTAGGCTCCATTACATTCTGAAGCTTAATATGAAAAATCCTACTCGGTTTATTCAAAATGGTAAGAAACTGTTCATTGGTATCAGTAAAACTCTCGATGAAATTGATAGAAGGAATGATTCGGTTCTCCAAACTAATATGTAGAAACTTTGGAACACTTGTGAGAATCTTAACTAGCCTAGAACCAGAAACACCCAAACTAGTTAAATATTCAATCTTGGGCTTGATTGTTTTGTTGACATCAGCATTTAGTATAAGGGGGTTCCTTGAAATGAGTTTAGCTATGGATATTTGAGTCAACCCATGGTTTTTCAACAAAGTCAGCACTGAGTCTGGGTTTTCAGTGGTTTTCAAGTTGAGTTTCTTGGATGCCTTAAGAGCCGTTTTAAGTGGTAATCCACATGAGTTCATAAGATACTCTACTGTTAAAGATGTGTTGGGGTTTGATGAACTTGATGTAAAACCATGGCAATGGAAATTGAGATGAAGATGAAGTACAGTAGTTACTGGTTTAGTTTGTTGTAAAGTTGTACGAACAAGTGCATGCAACATTGTAACAAAAAGGGGATGAATAATTAAAACAACTTACAGAGACACTCCAGCTTGAATTGCAAGAAACTGTAGCGAACAAGGGTTTGAATGTTTTTTTAGTTTTAACTTTTGAGCATCCCCGGGTAGATGGAAATATGTTAAGGGCACCCCCATATATACAGCACTTGAAAAGTGACTAGATTCACACTTTCTTTATTCTTAGTAGGAGAGAACTAGGAGAATTGATGAATAAGAATATCTTTATATATATATATTATAGCTCTACCCTCTTCAATTGATGAAGCGTTTCTAGGGTGTTCACGTGTCATGGCTAATTAAGAAAAAATATGAGATAAAATAGGAAACAAATATTTATCTTTATCTTTAGATATACTAGCCATTTGGCCCGGCCTATGGCCGGACTTGCTACATAAATAGCTAATGACTCAAAAGCCTAAAATCTACTTGAATAAATAATATATGTATATTGATAGCTAATGATTCATTGTATACTTTATTTGAAGGGTTTATGTTTTTCTAATTTTTTTAGAAGGGTTTTGACAAAAGGTTTTATTTCTATTTTTGGGTTATTATTATCCTAAATAACAATTCTTATCATCCACCTATATAAACTATATCAAAATATAAAACAAACAATCAAGAAATATAACACGACTCAAAACATACCATATGTTGGAATATAACACGCATACTCAAAACATACCATATGTTTAGCGATAACCTAATTATATTCATTACGCACAATGCTTCATTCTCAGATTTGAAGTTCTTCTACTTGAATATTTGGCTTCAGAGAGCTCTTCACGCCTAGTCATGAGTTCGTTGTAGTTCACATCTAGTACTTCAAACTTGTATATCGATCTGTTGTAGATAGCGTATGACATTTCCTGCAACAACATTTTTGAGTCAACTTTCTTGGTTTGGTATGTTCCAAATGATGTTTGTATGCTAGGATAATTTGGATCTTGATGGTATTCTCTTAGTATAGGCACATTGATTAAGAACATCCGCTCACGTCTTGATAGTTCTCAAATATTGAACTGTAAAACCGGTTCTTCATAAATATTTTTCTTTTTGAAAATTTCTCTAAGTGCACTCTTCAATGAAACATTGTGTTTTGTTTTGTACTCCACGATCTTCTTGTTGTATGTTTGATTCTTGTTGAATGTTTGATTATCTTATTTTTTTTTATTATAGTAGTTTAATAAAAAAAAAACATATATTGTCATGGAATAAATTGTGTTTAGCATGTATGTGGTTGGTATATATATATTTCATAGGGTGAAGAGTCCATTTTGTTTTGTAATTTGACCAGTAATTAGAAGTTTTTTAATTACATCCGGAAAAGGACTGATGTGAGATAATGATACTATCCTAAAATATATAGTTATATGAATCTTATCACGATTTTATTGCAACATTACTTTTTCCACGCCGATTAATAACTATTTTAAGCATAAAAGGGTCATATCTCGCGAGCTTCTCCATTTGGACTTGCAAATGGCACTATTGTAACCGGCTTTACAAAGACCGTTAGAAATGTCGCCGTCAAACATTTGCGGCATTCCCTGTGCCATCGGTCTCACAAATGCATATTGTTCCGAAATAATTTTGTTGTCTTGAGTGCTTTTTTTTTCCGAATTAGTCCTACTTAAGGTCTCCCCGTAAGAATTATCACCAAGTAGAATAGAGTCACCATGTCGCCTTATTAAATTCCTCGTCCTAGACCATGGGCGATGTGTCCATTATATATATAGTAATGAACCGTGAAGCGAATGTTCTCAGATAGAAGACATGAAACTTACATGGAGAACTTCTTGTTATCTCCCAGAAAACTTTTCTTTCTTCCACATGTTTGATGATATTACCATAATTAATGCTGTTACAGACTAAGGCTGAGTCCAATGGCTCTCTATCCCTTTAAAAGTAGTGTTAAAGTCAATAAAGTAGAGCTAAAGTCAATAAAGTAGAGCTAAAATAGAGCTAAAGTAGAGCTAAAGTCAATAAAGTAGAGCTAAAGTCAACATATTTCACTCTCTATCTCTATTTTACTCTCTATAATTCAAACTCGGGAGCCTTTATACGTCCCACTCAGGGAATTCGTTAGTTATATCCTGTTCCAATTCAGGCAAGTGAAGATTCTTCGTGTCATCCGAAGATTTCAGGACTAAACCGCGTTACCACCAAACATGGGGTTGATATTAGCCGAGGTCTTAAAGTCGTTGTTCCTATTCTCGCATCTCATTGATAATACCGCCCGGAGCATTATCTTTGTTCCTATTCGCATCCCAACCATGCATGTAGAAGCACCCGCCTCATTTGGCGGACCTCCATTTGTGGCCCCATTTAATACATTAAAGGTTGCCTCACCTCTGAGTCCATTTGCATTATGCCCACCAGTGATTGTTGTTGCACCCTTCCTCCATCGTTATTCATCATCTCATGAAGCAACCTATTTGATCATGTCTTCTTGCAAAATTCGGGCCGCCTTGAGAAGACGTGAATGGTTCTGGCGTAGTGCACCGCTTATTGGGTCTTCTTTGCTTGAAATTGGGCGTGGGGTTGACAATCCATTAACCGGTATGTTTTGCATTGATCCCCGAATCGAAGATTCATGACCTTGAAATGGAGAAGTTTGTGTCCGAATTGGAGTATTGAAGGGAGAAGCCTCTTGTTGAAGCGCGTTAGGATTCAATTCATGGAGTTCTCCACGCAAGTTCGATAATTGCCGAGAGCCAATGCGGTTTGTCTTTGAAGTATTCAAGACTCCACTTCCAACCATGTGGTTGTTATTGTTCATATGACTACTAAGACCGGGATGAATTGACATAACATTACTTTCGGTGTGTTGCGATCATTTGGTAGACCATGAGCACCACCAACCTGCTGCCCATTTCTCGGTGTGGAATCCAAAGAAAACCAAAAGTTGAGACTCTCTCTTACCTTCCCCACTTTCAGCCGAGTCTTTGGCGGAATAGCACCAAGTAAAATCTCGCCATCATCCATATAAACAAAAGCAAATCCTATAACATAAACAAAAGGAAATAAAATCTGGTAGATACCACACAACTACCAAAGAGGAATAATACAAAATCCGGGATCTCTATGTAACATACGGAATTAAACAACAACAACAACATGAAAATGATAAAATAGTATACCTTTTATATACCCGACCAAAGGTACCACCCATTACGAAACAATCCATCAAAGACACCGATGACCTTCCCAAAGTTCAAGTCCACCAAGAACAATTTCAATCCACGAAAACAACCGGATGGTTCGCTCTCAAACCTTCTTTCTGCAATTTAACACCGTGTATCCGGTAATGGACCTGTAATTGCTTCGGTTACATATTGAGGAAACGGCGGACTTCAAAGTTCAAACCGATGGCATGTAAATATATAATATCGGTAATGGTACTTTACAAAATGTTAATTTCTACATTTATAATCTATGCAATTATCAGAATAAAAGGAAAGTTACATAAGGCAACCTAATTCACGTATAATAGACTAATAAACATGCAACATGCATCATAGATTTCTCACTCATACCTACAACAAATAAAAAGGAGTGAGCGGCCACCGATAAATGAAATAAAAGGAGATGAATATTAAGAGTGGATTATTAATGACATGTGCAAATTAGTTATCAATGGCTCGCAATTTCATCATAATTATAACAACTTGTAGTGGTCCAACACTCCAACCATTATTTTAGGAGACTATGGTTTGTCTATCAGACGAAATAAAAAATTCTAAACTAAACATTGAAGATGTAAAACATGATCTCCGTTGTCAGGTGAACATGGAAATGTTCCTCTGTTTTCAGCAAAAATCAGTAATAAGGACAAAAGTGCATCTCCTGAACATTATTACACTTTGCTTTGGATTTAAATAAATCAGATGAATATAACTAAAAGTGATAGGAGAGGGCAAGAAAACTCCAAAGTTTCACGTAGTGTTCCACTTCTTGGAAGAAGATTCAAGAACTGATTTTTCTGTCTAAATAAAATCAGTTCTTTACCAATACATAATCCTAATTCCAAAATACTCTATAAAATTATACTACCTTAAAGAGAAAAAGCTTCAAAACCATATATAACTTTGATGAGCAAAGCGAGAGTTCTCGATAACCGGTCTTCATGAGTGTCCCCAAACCTTGTGAAACTGAAAAGGAAAAGCAGAAATTGTAAATCCGGTATGAGTGATCGCTCCGGTGTCGTTTTCATGCGAGAGACTCAAGGACAAACGATGTTTAAATAGATCAAGGAGAGAAAAGCTTTGTATTTCATGGTTCGAACCCTACAAATTTACCACCTCAACAGGGCGTGTACATCCTAACGTAGCATGTTCATTAGGCGTACTCATGAGATTGTAGTTCTTTGGTACCAATTACTTTTGAATTATTTACCTCAACACACTCACAAATTTGCTTACAAAGCAGAAACAACGATATCTGAGAATGGTAAATGCATCCAATGCCCGACTATCTCAAACATGCATGATGTCAACACAATGCGCAAAAAGCACATGGAATTTCTTTCTTCCAATTAAATGTAATTCGTGTAAACGATGTTAATGACTTAATGACCTTTAAATCAGATAATCATAAACAATAACCACACACCTGTTTAGCGACGAATTCAGGATAATTGTCTTGAAGAATAGAGAGAGCTTGATTAGTAGCATGACGAAGTTCCGTCTTCAAAGGTCCAGGTGAGTTCTTCAAGTCGTTAACCTGAACAATCTGGACTAAAATCAAGCTTCTAAATACTCTTCTCCAAAACTGAATCCTCCACCTCAAACGGTTTTTACTCTTCTCTTCATCGAGAGAAAGTCTTACGATACAATTCCTTGTTCGGAACTCCCCATAAACATTATAACAAACCGGGTGTCCTTCTTTATCAAAACCATTCATGAAAACAACTTTTCAAGATCAGTACCAAGATCTTCATCAAGAATCCTTCGATACCAAACTCCTTTCTCCACAAAGACGTGTTCTTCACCATAGTGAATGCATCCTTGACCTTGAAATCGCGACCTCACAAGAACTTCAAGAGAATAGTATCACTCTTCTCCCCAAGTGAAGACTTCTTCCGGTGGTACTTGTTCTTCTTCAACAATTGGCGTTGGCGTTGGCGTAGTCTCTTCTTCCTTGGTTTCTTCAACAACGGTTTCAGTTTTTGGTTCTTCTTCTTCTTTGGCGACAGCCATACTTATTGTTATTTTGTTTCTAGGCAAATTATTTGTAAATCTAAGAGCTCAACAATAAAAATGTAACCTAGTTATTTCAATAGAAGCTAAACTTCAAAATAAGACCAACAAAGAGTAAAACAAAGCCTCTACGGGATACGGGAGCGATGGGCTACTAACAGTTTAGTAGCCTAAATGCAACATATGAAACTACCTTAATTTCCAACCTGATTATCAAGTGGCTAGAAACTGTCAAAGACACCAAAAGCAAATGACAATGGCAGCAAAATACTTGGCTCATCAAGTTAGTAATGCTTGCCACATTAAATTGAATTTCCGTAAAAAGCTTAACAAAGGTGTAGATGCTTTTCTCTAAAAACAAATCAAAACCGATGAGAGCATCTTTAATAAGATTAATACAAACCATTCTAGTGTTATGAGACACTTTCGGGATGACATTTGCAAATACAAAGTAACACCATCAATATATTGTACGAATCCGCATCAGGAACCTCACTACTCCGAATCATCATACAAATGGCATTCCATGTGCTTCCACAACCCTCCCTTCTTTGCAAAGAGCATGCATCAACGTGTTATATGTTATCACGTTTGGCGGAACTCATTGCTCCATCATTTCACGGAAAAATTCTAATAGCATCATTCATATAGCCTCCGATAAAATACCCATGAATAATAGAACTGTAAGTGGTGACATTAGGGAATACATTTTTATCCCTCATTTCTCCAAACAACTTAAGTGCCTCACCCATAACTCCCTCCTTAACAAACCCATTAATAACTATATTATACGCAACCACATTAGGCTTACAATTCTTCTCCTCCATTTTCCTAAGCAAACCATTAGCATCCATTACCTTACCCGTCCTACAAAACCCATTAATAACAAAACCATAAGTAGGCTTCAAAGGGCATTTCAACATTCTCATCTTCTCAAAATAGCGTTCACGATCCGATAACCTATTCTCCACACAAAGACCCTTAATCAAAGAACCAAAAATAATCGTATCCGGATTATGCCCTCTTTTAATCCTCTCCCCAAAAACCGCAAACCCGCAATCAACAAAATTCAAATGACAATAACAATGTATCAATATAGTCAATGTATAGTTATCCAGGATCGGCCAATCAAACCTATCTTCCTATACAAGTTAATAACTTCCAAAACCTCTTCAGTCTATATCGTTACATTGCTTTTAATAACATATTAAAAGTGTAAACGAAGGTGTGGGGCATATTTCGATTCTTGATTAAAGTAACCCAATGCATGTTCATATGTCTTTAGATAAACATTGGTCGGTTATGAAGTGTTCTAATTGGGCTTTAGTGTTTGGTGTGTTTAAGGTGATGAGTGATATGGTTTGTGAATCTGTTAATGAGTGTTTTGAGAATGAAGAAAAGAAGAAATATAACGTGATGAGAAAGTACCACTACCCTTTGGAGATAAACAACAACGACATGAAGTTATGGCTGCTCTTATTGTTTGCTGCTGCTGCCATTTATGTATTGACCAATTTTTGAGAAGGCGAGATGGGTGTAAACACTTTTTGCTTCTCACATGTAATGGTGTTATGGAATATGAGATATGGGTGTTGTGATATTTGCACCCATTGAATTAGGAATGGTTATATTTTTTCGGATGGATTGATTGGTCTGGGGTTTTGACGAAGAGTCTTTTGCTCTCCTCTTTCTCTCTCTCTATTTTTTTTTTAAGGTTCGGTGAGAAGAAGAAGTATGGGTTTATTTGTTTTGTTTTGTTTTTATTTATTTGGCATTGGATCCAATCTGAAATATAGACGATGGTTCCATTAATGAAAAAAAACTTGTTTTGTTTGGAGATAAGATTTAAGAACGGAGTAAGAATGGAGATAAAATTTAAGAATGAGATAAGATTTAAGAAAGAGGTTTTTATCTACTTATCTATTTTGGGTTTCTATGTATTTTGGGCTACGAACAATTGAAATCGCAAAAAAAGGGCGTAGAATTCATTTTTTTAAGTAAAATCTGATGTGTTAGTCCTAGAGAAAAAAAGGGGGCTGACGTGGGTGCCTGGGAGCATTCTCAACTACTGAGTATTAATGGTCTTTGATATTATAGTTATACCCTCATAGAGACTCCAGTTTTTCCTAAACTCTATTACTAAATATAAAAAAGTATGATATAAATAAGGAAACAATCTCATCTAGAGTTTCACTAACTCTTCAACTTTTCCTAAACACTATAGCTAATTACGAAAAAACAATCTCATCTAGAGTTTCACAGAATCTCCAACTTTTCTTAAACAATATTACTAATATAATTACGAAAACAAAATAGGAGACAAAAAACTAAATTGCTAAAAACAATAATTTTCACCGAAAACGATTTTCCTAAAACCCTTTCGATTTGATGCGTCATCCACTGTGTGATTTAGACATTTATTCAGTTAAGGATTCAAAAAATCACAATTACGGACACAATAATTACGACATATTTCAATTCCTTAGATATATATTATAGTTATACCCTCACCAATCTATTTTTTGGAACACTTGCAGGGACTCCAGTTTTTTCTAAACTCTATTACTACTTATAAAAAAGTATGATATAAATAAGAAAACAATTCCATCTAAAGTTTCAGAAAGTCTCTAACTTTTCCTAAACACTATAACTAATTACGAAAAAAATTAATCTCATCTAGAGTTTCACAGAGTTTCCAACTTTTCCTAAACAATATAGCTAATTACGAAAAAAAAAAAAAAAATACTAAAAGCAATAGTTTCCACCGAAAACGATTTTCCTAAAACCCTTTCGATTTGATGCGTCATTCACAATGGGATTTAAACAATTATTCATAGTTAAAGATTCTAAAAATCACAATTCTGGCCACAATAATTACGATATATTCCAATTAAATTTATAAATTTATAAATTTTCAACACTTATATATATATATATATATATATATATATATATATATATATATATATATATATATATATCTTGAAATAATGAGATTCAGTAAAATTAAATTCTGGCCACAATATATATATATATAACAAATTACATGTGTAAAATTAAATTATACAAAAAATAACATCACAAAATATATAATAGAAAATGAAAAAAAAAAAATAACGGCAAAGCAATAATGACAAATATTTTAAAACATATATAATACTGAATAAAACTAACGTCAAAGAACAATTAATGGGGAACCGAAAACTGGATGCATTTCCATCCATCAAACTAACCTCAAATAATATTTAGCAGAAAATCGGAAACTGGATGCAAATGCAAGCATTAAACTAATCTTAAAAATTAATTAATAGAAAATCAGAATATGGTTACAATTGCATTAAACTAACCTCAAAAAATAATTAACGGAAAATCAAAACTTGGATGCAAATACATCAAACTAATATCAAAAAATAATTGTCGACAAATCGGAAACTGGATGCAAATGAATTGAACTAACCTTCAAAGATTAAATTAACGGGAAATCGAAAACTGGATGCAACTGCATTGAACTAACCTCAAAGAAAAATTAATTATAAATTAGAAACATGATGCAAATGCGTGGAACTAATCTTAAAGAATAATTAATGGGAAATCGGAAACCGGATGCAACTACACTGAACTAATTAATCTTAAAAAATAAACTGGATGCAAATGCATTGAACTAACCTCAAGAACTAATTAACGAAAAATTAGAAACTTGATGCAAATTCATTGAATTAACCTCAAACAATAATTAACAGGAAATCGGAAACTAGATGCAAATGCAACCTTATAAAATAATAAACGAGAAATTAGAAATTGTATGCAAATGTATTAAACTAATCTTACAGACTAATTAACGGGAAATCAGAAACTGGATGCAAATGTATTGAGATGACCTCAAAGAACAATTAACAGGGAATTGGAAATGGGATGCAAATGTATTGAACTAACTACAAAGAGTAATTAATGAAAAATCGGAAACTAGATGCAACTGCATTGAAGTAACCTAAAAAAAATAACGGAAATCGGAAATTGGATTCAATTGCATTGAACTAACCTCAAAATATAAATAACGAAAAATCAGAAACTTGATGCAAATGCATTGAACTAACCTCAAAACATAGTTGGATTATATATTGTGAGAATGTCTCGATAAGTATAATTTTGCATTTAAAATTGTGTTTATCTTATCTCTTTCCGTATGATTGGTAACTATTTACTATTCAAGTAGCTTCAATATATATAAACTTCGCCTTATTAAGCAATCTCGCAAAACTTCAATTAAACTTCTATTATTAAACAACAAAATAAAGTTGAAGGGTTTTATCAAATATAAGTTTTTTTTTTTTTTTTTTTTTAATGAAGAGTGAGGTTTTCACGTTATAAGAAATTTGGATGAGTGATCAATATAATATTAATATATAATAGTTATGCATATTTGCAAATATTTTTTAGAATAATTAATATAATAACACCCGTTCGTAGATAATCTTTGCAGATTCCACATAGTGAGTCATGCATAATTTAAAGAATAATTAACGGGGAATTGTGAACTGAATAATCTTTGATAATCCAACATAGTAAATCAAACATAATATATTTTTTATGTCATGTTTGCAAGGACACTGCAGATGGATCAGTAGAAGTTGGTATTACACACCACATTGAATAATTAAAAAAAAAAATCGAAAATTGGATTCAAATACATAACTAAGTTTAAAGAGTAATTAACGGGAAATCGAAAACTTTATGCAAATGCAATAAACTAAACTCAAAAAGTAATTAACTAGAAATCGGAAACTGGATGCAATTGCATTAAACTAACGTCAGAGAATAACTAACGGAAAATTAGAAATTGGATGCAAATCCTTGAAAAATATTTAATGGGAAATCGTAAACGGTATGAAAATACATCAAACAAACCTCAAATAATAATTAATGGGAAACCAGAAACTGGATGCAAATGCATTGAACTAAACTCAAAAAATAATTAACAGAAAATCAAAAACCGGATGCAACTGCATTGAACTAACCTCATAGAATAATTGGTGGGAAATCAGAAACTAAATGCAAATATGCATTGAAATAACCTCAAAGAATAGTTAACGGGAAATCAGAAACCAGATGTAATTGCATCGAACTAACCTCAAAGCATAAATAATAAATTGGATGCAAATGCATTGAACTAACCTCAAGAAATAATTAACATAAAATTGGAAACTGGATGCAAATTCATTGAACTAACCTCAATCAATAATTAACTGGAAATCGGGACCTAGATGCAAATGCAATATTATCAAATAATAAACGAGAAATTGGAAACTGGATGCAATTGCATTGAACTGACCTCAAAGAACAAATAACATGAAATTGAAAATTAGATGCAAATATATTGAACTAACCACAAATAATAATTAACGAGAAATCGGAAATTGGATGCAACTGTATTGAACTAACCTCAAAAAATAAATAACGGGAATCGAAAATTGGATGCAACAGCATTCAACTAACCTCAAAATATAAATAAAGAAAAATCAGAAACTGGATGCAGATGTATTGAACTAATCTCAAAAAGTAATTAACGGGAGATTGGAACTTGGATGCAAATGCATTGAACTAATCTCAAAGACTAATTAACGAAACATCAAAAACTGGATGCAATTATACTGAATTAACCTTAATGAATAACTAACGGAAAATTATAAAGTGGATGCAATTGCTCTAAACTAACCTCAAATAATAATTAACGGGAAATCGGAAACTTGATGCAACTGTATTGAACTAACCTCAAAGAATATTTAATGAGAAATTAGAAACTGAATGCAATGTACTACATTGAACTAACCTCAAAGAATAATTAATGAAAAATCAGAAACTTGATGCAAATGCATTGAACTAATAACCCTAAAACATGTTTGTATTATATGTAGGGGGAATAAATGTCACGACAAATATAGCTTTGCATTTTAAGTAGTGTTTATCATAATTTTTTTATTATGATTAAAAATGTCATGCTATTCAAGTAGTTTCAATATTATTTTCATCACATTGGGTATTTTCACAAAACTTCAATCAAACTTCTATTATTAAACTTAACAACAAAAAGAAATCGATGAGTTTTATCAAGGTTTGATACTTCATTTTTATAGAGAGTGGTGTAAGAAATTTGAATGACTGTTTAATATAATTTTCATATCTCATAGCTATGCATAGTTGCTAATATTTTTTACAATAATTTAATACGATGACACCCGTTCGTAGGACGGGTTTGAAAGCTAGTCTATATACTAAAGCAGAGACCTTCAATTAGGGGTGGGCAATGGGCCGGGTCGGGCTAGCCCAGCCCTAAACATTTAAAGCCCTTCAAATATTAGATTCGGATTAAGCCCGCCCTAAAGTCAACATAGGGTCGGGTCGGGGGCGGTCACAAGTCTAAACCTCGATCCCTTACCCCACCCTAAGCCCTCTTTAAAGGCTTTTAGGCGGGGCCTATATATTTTCTTTTTTTTACTACATCAGTTTTAAAACTCATTTATATTACAAAAATGTACAATAATCTACAAACTCAAAGTCCAACCAATCTAGTAATAATCCCCAGATAAGTCCAAAAATTTAAAATGCACATCCACAATCTAATGAAAATTAAGTACATCGAGAGTTGAATTTGTTCTTCCTTGTACTCAAACCTCACTAAAATTACATTTTAAATTGAAATATATAGACAAATAATCATATTATCATTTTAAAGGAAGAAGTAATAGATATAAAGAAGAAACATAATAGTTTTGGTTAAGGGTCATGGAAGTTGTTAAACTATTTGTAATATCATAAATTATTTCTATAATAGATTCAAACAAATATAATATTACCTTTCTTCTAATTTAAAAGTGATTCAAGCTTTGTATATGGAAATAAAAATATTGGCTTTTGAACAAGTGATGGAGAAATGTTTGAGATTACAAATGTCATTTTTCTGACAAAGGTTGTTTTTTGGTTTCTATGTTACAAATGTATGCTCTGTATTTTGCTTTAATGGTGTGGAAGGAAATCTTTAGTTTTAGACTTGGCTTGGATGTGAATAAAAATATAATTTATAAGAAATAAGTGAGAAAAGAAATTGAGAATAATAAGTTATGGACTTTGACTTGATGATCAAAGGAATAAAGTCTTATTTTTTATTAGGCTAGTGCTCATTGTTCTTCATGGCTGTTAAGTTGACAAGTTTTTGTTATATAAGACAAGTTATTGGAAGTACCCTTGGGTGTAAGTGATAAATTACAAAGGACAATGTTATTTTAATTGAAAATATTTAACAAAGAGTTGGACAATTATGGTATGTGTATTTATAGTGAAAGTGTGAAACAGGGCCGGTTAGGGCTTGGTTAGGGTCGGGCCTATGTTTTAGAATCTTAGCCCTAGCCCCCCCGCCCTAAACTCTGTGAGGGCTTTATAGGGCTTAGGGTCGGGTCGGTCAGGGCCGGGTTAGGGTCGTTAGGGCCAAATTCCCACCCCTACCTTCAAGTGACTAGATTCACACTTTTTTTATTCTTGGTAAGAGAGAATTAGGATGATTGATGAATAAGAATATCCTATGCAATAGGGGTGGGCAATGGGCGGGTCGGGCTAACGCGGCCCTAAACATTTAAAGTCTTTCAATTATTAGGGTCGGGCCAGCCCGGCCCTAAAGTCCCCATAGGGCCGGGTCATAAGTCTAAATTTCAAGCCCTGACCCTACCCTAAGCCCTATTTAACATTTTAGGGTCGGGCCTATATATTTTCTTCTTTTTACTGCATCAGTTTTAAAACTCATTTATATTATAAAAAAAATTCAAAGATTTGCAAACTCAAAGTCCCACCACTTTGAAATTTGAATAACAACCAATTTAGTAATAATTCTTGATAAGTCCAACAATTTAAAATGCATATCCACAATCTAATAAACTGAAGTACATAGAGACTCATATTTATATTTCAAAATTACAGTTAAAATGCACAAGACACATTTTGGAATGAGCTTTCACTGACATAAATCCGTTATTTCTTGTACTCAAATCTCACCAAAATTACATTTAGCATTGAAGAACACAAAGACAAATAAGAGTATGGAATGAGGTTTTACTGACGTCAACCTATTTTTCATTAGGCTAGTGCCCAGTGCTCATTATTGTTCTTGGCGACTAGGTTAGACGGGGAGTTGTAAGGTGTACGTGAGTTGTGAGATAGAAACAATTAGGTTTACAAGTTTTTATGATATAAGACAAGTTATTAGAAGTACCCATACGGTAAGTGATAAATTACAAAGGGCCGGTGTTATTTTAATTGAAAATATGTAACAAGGAGTTGGATAGTTTTAGTTGTGTATTTTATAGTGAAATTATAACTAGGGCTTGGTTAGGGCTTAGTTAGGGTCGGGCCTATGTTTCAGAACCTTAGCCCTGACCCTGCCTTAGAAGGCATTAGGGCCGGGTCGGCCCTGCCCTAAACTCTGTGAGGGCTTTAGTTGTAAGGGCTTTATAGGGCTTAGGGTCCGGTCGGTCAGGGCCGGGTTAGGGTCGTTAGGGCCAAATTCCCACCCCTATTATGTAATCTACTATCTACTATCTATATACTAAAGCAGAGACTTCTAATGGAAGATTTTCTCTCTCCTATGTAGCACTCTAATATGATAGTTAGTTTTTTTTTCTCTCCTATGTGGCACTCAAATATAAAAGATAATCTTTTCTAATAGCCTACAATCCAACGTACATGTAACTTTTTTGGAGAGTTTGAGTGTATTTCTAATTCTTATATTTGGAGAGTTTGAATGTATTTTCAATTCTTATATATTTGATCAAACAAAAAAAAATACTAAAAAATAGGTGATTTGTAAAAGGTCCTATTACGAATCAAACACTTTTAGTGTTCAAATTCTTATATATTTGATCAAATAAAAAAATTACTAAAAAATAGGTGATTTGTAGAAACTAATTCTCTATTACAAATCATACAATTTTAGTGTCTATGATAAAACACTGACTTATTTCGAATATATCCTTAACACGGCCTCAAAACATAGTTAAAAACAATTATACAAAAATAACATCACAAAATATATAATAGAAAATAAAAAAAATAAATAATGACAAAGCAATAATGATAAATATTTTAAAAAATATATAATACTGAATGAAACTAACGTCAAAAAACAATTAATATGGAACCGAAAACTGGATGCAAATGTATCGAACTAATCTCAAATAATATTTAACTAGAAATCGGAAACTGGATGCAAATGTAAACATTAAACTAATCTTAAAAAGTAATTAATAGAAAATTGGAATATGGATACAACTGCATTAAACTAACCTCAAAGAATAATTAACGGAAAATCAAAACTTGGATGCAAATACATCAAACTATTATAAAAAAATAATTGTCAGAAAATTGGAAACTGGATGCAAATACATTGAGCTAACCCGCAAAGATTAAATTAACGGAAGATCGGAAACTGGATGCAACTGCATTGAACTAACCTCAAAGAAAAATTAATTATAAATTGGAAACATGATGTAAATGTATGGAACTAATCTTAAAAAATAATTAACGGGAAATCGGAAATCGAAAACCGGATACAATTGCACTGAACTAATCTCAAAAAATAAACTGGATGCAAATGCATTGAACTAACCTCAAGAAATAATTAACGAGAAATCGAAAACTGGATGCAAATTCATTGAACTAACCTCAAACAATAATTAATAGGAAATTGGAAACTATATGCAAATGCAACTTTATCAAATAATAAATGAGAAATCAGAAACTGGATGCAAATACATTAAACTAATCTCACAGAATAATTAACAAGAAATCAGAAACTGGATGCAAATACATTTAACTAACCTCAAATAACAATTAATAGGAAATTGGAAATTGGAAATTGGATGCAAATGTATTGGACTAACCGAAAATAATAATTAACGAGAAATCAGAAAATGGATGCAACTGCATTGAACTGATCTAAAAAAGCACTACACCATAACAGGTTATTTGCAACGGCAAAAAAGTGTTGCTAATAATTTTCGCAATGCTTTTTAAGCGTTGCAAATATGGTGTGGATAAAGTGTTGGAAATATTTGCAACGCTTAAAAAGTGTTGCAAACAGAAATTTCCAACGGTTATTAACCGTTGCAAACAGAACTTTCCAGCGCTTATTATAACTATTTCGTGCACAAATTTAAAATCTTTGCAACAGTTTTTTATTTCACAAACGCTTTTTAAGCGTTGGTAATTTGTTAAAAAATTTACCAACGGTTTGTAACCGTTGCAAAAATGTTAGTTAATTTTAAAAAAATAATTTAAAATTCGTTTGTAACGATTATAAACCGTTGCTGATGGGTTGCTAATAAAAAAAAAATCTCATATTTTGTAGCGAGACCAGCTAAACCTACAATAAACAATGAATACAAGAATACAATAAACAATGTATCATCGTTGCCAATTGAAATAAGTAAGTCCACAACCATAGATGTGAAAAATTCTTTTTCACCACCAATCAGCTTTGAAGAGAGTGAGGTCTTTCCTGGAAAAAAAAAAAAAAAAAAAAAAAAAAAAAAGAAGAGAGTGTGGTAGCGGCCTGACACTTTGCCAACAAACTCTTCTTTTCTTCCATACTTTTCCCTCTATACTACAAAGAAGTTCCTTAATTTTGCTAATTGCCTGAAATACAAATAGCAAACTCATGGCTTCTAGAACAATTTGTCATGAACATATCCATCCAATCAAACCAAAAGATCCAAATTCCTTACTAAATTGGAAGCATCTCGAAAACTACATATAAGACTTTGAGTGGACACCATCCTCAATGAAAGGCTTGGCCTCCTTTAAAAACTCTCCCGCAAAAAGAACTACTCTAGTGGTTCCATCACCAACCTGTAGACAATAAATCCGGTCATTAAAATTACAAGTGAATTCTAAATTTATCCCTAAAACCTAACCAATACAATTATTAATGATACCCTCTCAACTTTCTCTAAGACAATGTCCTTGTTAATGTCATTATCTTCTCTAAAGTATAAGCTGTTAAATGTTGTAGTAATGCAACCATCATAACCCACTCTAAGATAAATATAAACTTTAGCTTAAAAATTTCACTTTTTTAGTCAGCCAATCACTAAAATTAGTAAATTTGTTTTCTATTGTATACCTCAGAATCTTGAGACTTGGCAATATCGACAAGAATCTTAGCAACAGGATGAACAACATCAAGAAGTTTCATAATAGTAACACCATCATTAGAAATAGTAGCATTGCCCTTGTCATCATGAATCAATTTATCCATTCCTCTCGGACCCAGTGTTGTTCGGACGACATCTGCAATTCACTGTACTAGCATTTATATTGCTTATTATTTGTGGCTTTCCTTGCAATGTAATGCATTCCTTCTTTCAATAATATTATCTGCGGTTCTTTGTATTCAGATTCAAACATTAGTACTCCACACGGTTCTCATGCAACATAAATTAACCATGAGATAAGCCTGACCTAGGACTTGTCGAGGTTACCTTATCGAGCAAATAGGAAGGATCACATACAACTTTCTTACATTTAGCGGTTTCCCCTTCCGGATGTCACCCCAAAGGCTTTACCATTTGCATCAAACTCCACCTACAGCCATAGAAGGTCAATGCGATTCATCTAAAAATCGCATGACTTATTACGACGATGGCGGGAGGACATCACAGTTCGATTGTTTAACTAAATTTAGTGTTAAGACTCGGCAGATTTCATAAAGCTAGAGGTGAGTCAAGTATTACTAGCATAAGAAATTTAGGCGATTGAGATGCTAATGGCGTCCTAAATTCGACTTGGATGAAAGTGAGCTACAACAAGTAACATAGACTTGCTAGATTTGTGGACAAACAATCACCTTTTTCTGTCTTTAAAACTACCTAAAAGGATAAGGCCACTCAAATCTGCCACTATCCAATCCATCTCATTCAAGTGGGAGCAATTTGCTAAACATACTCCACGGGACTATAAGGGGTGGTTTGTATATGGCGCTTATAGATAGGAACTGAGGCACATATAAGTTTTTGGATATCATGATCTGTAAGAAACTTACTTTGCACTCTCGGCTTGTTAAGCATGTAGGTGCCACCATAAACAACACTTAGGCGAGCAAATGCCTGAAATTTCCATGTATACAATGTCAAAATTTTAAAAATAAGAAAGAAAAGAAAAGGAAGAAGGCTCTTCATCTATCCAGAGTAGTGAATGAAACAAACACCGGGTAGTTCTCCTAATCCGTCATATGGATAAATATAAGGAGATCCTCCTTCAAATCGAGCCAAAGACTCTGCATAAAGCTTTTTGTGAAACGAGACGAGTTAGTTATTGAATATCAATTTTCATCACTATAAAACAAAGACATGGAAATGATAAAATACAATTGTGAACAAAATATAGATTTAAACACCAACAAAATAGGCAAAATAAGAATAAAACTGAAACTAAAAAAGATGCAATAATGCAGTCATTTCAGTCCTATGAGTTTGAGAATAGGAAGAAATTTTAAAATAAAGTTTATTTGATCAAGAATATATATACCATCTGCTCTATCAATATGAGGTTCAAATGAAGCAGCAGGTTGCCCTTTTATATAAATATTATGAGCCCTTATCGAATGTTCCATCAATAGTGGTTAGGACGGAGGAAGGACTTCAGACTCATCCAAGTAGCTGTCATCTATATGGAGTGCCAAGGGATGACTAATGAAATCAACTGTATTGTCATCTAGCCTATATTTTCTACATTGAAACAAACATTAATACATCTGATTTAACTATCTATGCGTAAACACAAATAATCAATTAACTAAATAAGTATTTAGATCAATATTCCTACTCTCAATTCATTATGCAATATATAAAGAGTACGGATTCGTTCCACTATCAAGACATAAATAAAATTCAACTAATCAAACAAAAGGAACAATTATGAGAGTAATATATGATGTGAAAACAGTAAATAAGATGTCAAAACAGTAGATATAATGATGATAAAAGGGTATAGAGAAGATTCAATCCACCACGCAATTCGATTGACCATTAGGTTGATTATCGAATTGCCTATTGATCCCTAGTGAACACCAAGTCCTCTCGGATCAACGCTTCACTAGCATGAGAGTTTAGCTCCACCACAAATCTCTTTGGCGGTGGCTCTAAACTTTAGTTTAACTCTTATGATCTTTATCTCTAAACAATCATAAGAATCAAACTTAAAACGCTAATACAAATCCACAACCATACTAATTACCAATCATCCTCACATGGCTTCATAAACCTCCTCTAATTGAGGTTTAGCCTTGTATCATAGGAATCATCTTAACTAAAGATTGAATAGAAGACATAATTTAAAGATACTTGAATTGAAAGTAAACTAAAGCTTTTATTAATAATTCTAATGGAGGCTACAAACTAAACTTATAAACTAAAACTAAAAAGGAGAGAAAGAGAGAGAGAGAGAACCCTAATTTATTCTAAACTAAAGAGGGAGTAGACAATCTTTGTTTTAGCCTTAACCCTCTTTTTATAGGAGAGGGTTGGGTTATAATTTCGTGCATGGGCTTTTAGGCTAGGTTATGGACCCATAAATCAAGTCCATAACCTAATTGGGTAAATCCAAGACTTTTAATTCTGGTTGTGTTACTGTAGCACGCATTTTCACCAACTTATACTACTCTGATCGGGTCAAGGATTAGA
Organism: Coptis chinensis; assembly: GCF_015680905.1. Lineage (NCBI taxonomy): Eukaryota > Viridiplantae > Streptophyta > Magnoliopsida > Ranunculales > Ranunculaceae > Coptis > Coptis chinensis. The sequence continues at coordinate 98,215,342 of NC_141459.1, forward strand.
CCATTAGAAATCTCTTTCCAAGCCGGTCGTTTTGGCATAAGGTAGGCCCAATTCCGAGGACTGAGTCCAAAGATACGACCTTCAAAAGTTCTGTTGACTTTTGTGCGCTATTTCTGCCCGCGTTGACTTTGACTTTTCAGCTTTGACCGGGATTTAAAAAGGCTTTTTCTCCTTGAATCTTGGCCTTTAATCATAGAACTTTTTAGCAACCAACCTTTGCTCCTTTATCTCGTAAAAGGGACGCATTTCTATACATATTCGACTCCAATGCCTGAAATACATAAGAACACGATAACAGTGATAAACCTATATTATTAATAACACAATTGGCTAAATATAAATACTATTAAAGGGTTTAAACTACAGTTTTGGGCTCTTATCATCTACCAATATGTTAATTCTTGGAAAAGGAAAGTTGTCCTTGGGGCAATGTTTGTTGACGTTAAATGGAAGTCTATATTGAGGAGTCGTACTGGCGTTCTTCTTAGGAACGGCTACGATGTTAGCTAGCCAGGTTGGGTACTCGACTTCTCTGATAAATCTCACATTTTTGAGCTTTTCTATCTCTTCATTGGTGGCTTTCTAAAATTTGAGAGCTAGTTTGCGAGGTTGTTGTTTGATAGGCTTTACATTTGGATTGACATTTAATTTGTGGCAAGCGACCTGAGGGTCGATTCCAGGCATATCGATATACGACCAAGCAAAAACATCTTTATTGAGAGATAGAAATTTGACAAGTTGCTCCTTGAGCTTGGGGTCTAGATAAGCCCCTACATAAACATTTTTTGGGTCATCATTTGTGCCCAAATTAACTTTTTCTCCTAGTTATATTTGTGCTTGCTGCTTCCCTTTGAGCTTGTCTACTTCTGACGTTGGAAGGCTGGAAGCTTGAGGATCTTGCAACTTTGGGCTTTCTTTTGCTTGGACGACATGAGGTTTGGTCATGGTTGTTGTGCTTATTTGATTACATCTATGAGCCTCTAGTTGGTTGCTTCTGAGCTCCATGATGCCTCGGATTCCAGGGAACCGCAACACTTGGTGCAAGGTGGATGGAACTGCTTGGATCTTGTGGATCCACCTACGCCCTAGGATGGCTGTGTAGGATGACTTGACATCAATTACGCTGAAACGTGTTGAGATTTTGACCATGTCCTCTTTTTCGCCAATGAAGACTGGTAGGGTGATGTCTCTAATGGCATCTGTGCGGTTTCCGTTGAACCCATAGAGTGGTGTGTTTGATTCTATCATAACCGAGTCTGGCAGGTGCAAATCTTTGTACGTTTGATAGAAAAGGATGTTGCAGGAGCTGCCTGGATCGATAAGGATTCTTTTGATTGTCCACCTATTGATTTTGACGTGCACTACCAGGGCATCATTGTGGGGTAGGCACACCTTGTTCAGATCGTCCTCTGTGAATGCTATGGAGGTCGTTGACTGAGAGCTGGTAGTGATGACTTCAGCCTTGTGGGAGAGGTGGTAGATTTCTTGCAGCGCGCCTACACGACTGCGCTTTTCCCGACCTGACGTTTCATCGTTGGAGGTGTCTGTAATCATATTGATTCTTTTTTCCTCGTTGTGGTTGGAGGAGTGTTGTCTCCTGTTGTGCCTCGACCGACCTGGAGATTTAGATCGTCAGGCTATTATGCTCCTGCTCCTGTTGTTAGTAGGTCGTTCATGGCTTTGGCTCCTGCTTCTGTGGCGATTGGCATTCAACTTATACCTGAGGGCGCTTTCCGGTTGGAACTCTTTCAGTTTTCCCTCCTCGACTAAGTCTTGGAGGTAATGCTTGAGGCTCCAACACTCATCTGTGTCATGGTGTTGGAGTTTGTGAAAGTGGCAGTATAGACGTCCTTGGAGTGATATTACTTTGTTGATGTTGGGCTTGAAGTACGGTGCTGTATAAATCTTCTTCAGGATCTGGCCTGGTGTCCTAGAGAAGTTGGAGAATTCCCGTTTTATGTAGGAGGGCTTGTGGGAGTTGGAGCCCTTGTTGTTGTTGTTGCCTGAGTAGTGGTTGTTTTCTTTGGGTCCTCGCTTGTCGCTGATTGCGAGGACTTCTTTGCCCTTGCACTGGGCCAACCATTCTTCGTTTCGCTATGTGCTTGCTTGAGTTGAAACAAGGAGTCCAGGTCGACTTGTTTCTTCCTGTTGTGGACGAACTCCGCTGCGAACGTCTCAGCTAGCTTGTCAAAGTTGCTGATTAAATCAGGAGTGAGCGTGTAGAACCACTCTAAGGCTCCGTCCTTCAGGCTGGTTGGAAAGAGTTTGCACTTCAGGTAGTCGTACTCTGAGGCGCTGTATAGTGTGAGGATCTGGGTGAAACAAGCTACGTGCTGGCCTAGACACGAGCTACCATCGTACAACGGGAACTTTGGTTGGATGAATTCTGAGGGGGGCTGCTTGTCCCTGATTTCAGTGGTGAATAGTGATGCCTTGTACGTCTGGAATATCTTCTGAGCGATCTGGATCGTGCTGGCTTTGTCGTTTAACTTCTCCAACCTTTGGGCAAAGTCTTCTAGTCTTTGATTGGTGGTGGTGGTGAGGGTTGTGACGGTGTTGTTCTCCAATGCGTCTGGAGTGTCGTTGTTGGCGTTGGAGGTGGCCTGTTCGTGCATCGTTTGGTTATCTTATTGTAGGGTGATGAAGGCCTCCTGGAGTGTCTTCATCTGGTCTGCTAACATTTGAAGTGATGGGTCCATGGTGGTTTTTCTTACCAGTTTCGTGGGCTTGAGAAAAGAGTGTGTGTTCTTTTCTTAAGGAAATGAATCGGTAGACGGTGCCAATGTAAAGGTTTGGTGTTTCGGGGTGAACGACCTGATGTTATGTTTGATAGGGAATGGCTGCACTCTTCTCGGGACAAGAGTTGCGTACATATCAAGTTTCTAGGGGTAAACTTGAATCAAGCCTTACGTAGTTCATCTCTCTCTACTTATAGATGTTTGAGCTGACCTTCCTTATTTGCTTCAGGCCATTATCAGGTATAGATCCACATTGTGTGCTATCTTGATGATTCGCCATTACTCTTGATGTTACAAATTTAATGTCTCCTTGATTGGTGCATTGACTGATCTCCAGGATTGCGCTAGATGATTTGCTTCCATATATGGTATGTAATGGAGATTTGGGACGACACGAAGTCCGGGCCGTTCGACATACTAGCCTTGTGGTAATGAAGCCGATAGAGATCTGGCCGGGGTTGTGAAAGCGTGTCTTTGTAGTGATATGAAATGTAGAACGGAGGGTACTTACAACATCACTTTGGAGTAGATCAAATTGAAGAGCAACTCCTTCCAAGGAAACAATGGTATCCCTAGCGGTGACTTGAGATGAGCTTCCGAAGAAGAGCATCGAAGACTTCATGTTAGTTTCCTCTCCTGAGAAAATTTTATCTTGGGATTCCAACAAGGTGCTTGATATTCTAGCGGTATTTGTCAACCAAAAACACATAATAGCAAAGCTTTTCGGGCCGCAGATTACAATTGTTTTGTAAAAATTCAAGAAACTATACTTTCATTAAGACAAAAGAATTACATAAGTGATTTCACATGTACAGAAACACAAACAATAAACATAAGCTAGTAGAGAAACATCACAGACTATACAGATGTAGCACATTAGCTGCAGGCCGCTGCCCTAGTCTTCTTTACCATTTGATATAGTAAACATATGGCTCCAAGCTAGGTGTTGGAGTTATCCCTCACATGAGGAAGAAGAAGAGAATCCGGTGATGTTTACGTAAAGAAGTTTGAGCGAGAGAACGCTCGAAACTAGTCTAGCCCAAAGAGCCTTGGAGAAAAAGAAGATAGTTTTTTTTCCTCAGCTTTTTCCGAAACAAGTCTATTGGACTTTTTTTTTTCTGAAATTCAAAGAAGGCGCGCGCGCTTGAAATGGCCTATCTAAGGGCGCGCCCGCGCTCAAGTCTATTTTAGTCAGAATTTCTATTTCTGAGAACCGCGAGTTTGCAGCATAAGAAAGGGGTTTTTGGCAAAACCTAAGAAACGAACCAAGCAACACAAGAGAGAGAAAAGCCCAATTTTGAGAGCTATCAAAATTGAGAGGTGACCTTTGTAGAGAAAAAAGTCTGTAGAGAGAGAGGAGTGATCTAGTAAGGTGAGAGACTGGAAGGAGTGATTGTAATCTTCCTTCCCACTTTATAAAAGGACTAGCTATTGTGGAAGTAAACACCATTTGCCGAACCATGGTATATCTTTGCGTTGTGGTATGATTTTACTTCTTTGCATTATTATTTGTTGTTAATAGTTGTTTAGAGAGTTGGGCATGTTAGGTTGGTTGTAGTGGATATTTAGAATTTGTCTAGAGTTGTAGTGTTTCATATTACAAGTTATCTGTGTAATGGGGATCGATTGGTATCGTTATTCCCCAACAAGTTGTATCAGAGCCAGGTTAGATTAACCTAAGTTGTTATCCGAATTTTTCTCGGAAGATGTTTGACAAAATTCCTGAGAGAAGATTTGAGTTTAAATAACTTGTAGAAATGGACCATTCTATGAACACTCGCATGATTAGTCTGAGTAAAGCAACTACACTATTTGGAAAGCCAAGATGGAAGACTTGCTATACTGCAAGGACTTGGCACAACCCATTGAGAATGGGAGAGAAAAACCGAAAACGAATCCTTTGGCTAAGTGGAGCAAGCTTGACAGAAAAGCAAAATGGTACATTAGACAGTGTCTTTCACCATGTATCCCAAGAGACTACTGCTTTTGGCTTGTGCAAGAAACTCGAAGACCTCAATGAGAAGAAGTCGGCCGGAAACAAAGTGTTGCTCATTAAGAAATTTGCCAACATGAAGTACAAAGATGGTTCTTCAATGTCTGAGCATCTTAATGAACTACAGAATACCATCAATCAGTTGCATTTGATGAAGATTAATATGGGTGACGAAGTTGAGACTTTGTTCCTATTAACCTCTCTACCTGATAATTCGGATACGTTAGCAGCTTCTCTTAACGGAGCCGCTAAAGATGGAGTTATTTCCATGGAGATAGCTACCGAGGCATTGTTGAATGAGGAGACAAGAAGGGGTTCAATAAGCATCTCCTCTCACTCAGAGATCCTTGTCACAGAGAAGGGGGGGGAAATGTAAGAGCAGAAAACCATCTCATTCTAGAGGTGATGACAGAAGCAAATCTAGGGGTGAAGCTAAAACCCCTAAGGCAGAGAGACAATGTTACTATTGTGCCACCAAGGGTCACTTCAAGTATGAGTGCAGAACACTGAAGAGGGATGAGAAGAATAACTGTGTACATGAAAACATGGTACAGAGGAATGGAAACACAGGCAGAGATACTATCGCACTAGTCGACGATGGTCTGGTGGGAATTATGTCAGAATGTGGTGTGTACTGTCTTAGTACCTCATGCTAGGATATATAGTGGGTAATAGATACATGAGCATCTTATCACGTCACACCGCATAGGGGATTCTTCACTACCTACAGCTGTGGTGAGTTTGGTGAGGTAAAGATGGGTAATAGTGGAGTCTCAAAGATTGTAGGCATTGGAGGTGTCCATATAGAAACCAATGTCGGCTACACCTTGACACTCAAGGATGTAAGACATGTCCCTGACATTCGGTTAAGCCTAATTTCCGCTGGGAAGTTAGATGATGATGACTTTCTAAACTCGTTTGGTAATGGGGTATGGAAAATGAGCAAAGGTTCCATTGTAGCAGCTAAAGGAAAGAAAACTTGCTCTCTTTACAAGACACAAGGTAGTTTGTGTAAAGCAGAAGTAAATACGGCAGAAGAAGAAGCTTCCTCCGAGCTATGGCATAAGAGACTATGTCATATGGGAGAAAAAGGCATGAAATTTCTTGCCAAGCAAAAGGCCTTGCCAGACATTAAAGGTACATATTTAAATAGATGCACTCACTATTTGGTAGGAAAGCAACACAGGGTGTCTTTCCAAAGATTCCCGTCTGACAGAAAGGATAATGTCCTTGAGCTAGTTCACACTGACTTATGTGGTCCTATGAAAGTAAATTCCCACGGGGGAGCTTTGTACTTCTTGACTCTCATTGATGATGCATTAAGAAAGATATGGGTATATAGTCTGAAGACTAAGGATGAAGTACTTGGTGTGTTCAAGATTTTCTATAGCATGGTGGAAAGAGAGACAAGGAAGCCTCTGAAGTGTATTCACTCAGATAATGGGGGGTGTGTACATTAGGCCGTTTGAAGAGTATTGCCAGAGTCATAGGATTCGTCATGAGCAGACCGTTCCCAAGACTCTGTAACACAATGGTATAGCCGAGAAAATGAATCGGACCATTGTAGAAGATGAGATGCATGATGTCTTACTCTAAGTTACCGAGAAGTTACTGGGTAGAAGCAATGTGCACATTCGTACATGTGATCAACCTATCGCCGTCAAAGCCTCTGAATAGTGATTATCCAGAGAGAGTATGGTTAGGCAAAGATGTTGATTATGGATACTTGAGGGAATTTGGGACCAGGGCATTTGTTCATATTCCCAAGGATGAGATATCCAAGCTAGATGACAAAGCCAAGCAGGGCATTTTTTTGGGTTATGGAGATGAGAAGTTTGGCTACAAACTCTATGATCTGATTAACAAGAAGGTAATCCAAAGTCAAGATGTTGTGTACTTAGAAGACCAAACCATAGCAGATTTCGAGAAGGGTGAGAAGCTACAAGCTTTCAATAATGATCTTGTTGATTCAGAACCAGAAGTTCCTACTGTGGAACATGCAAAAGGCATTGAGAATGCAGAGAACTATGGGTTTGAAGCTCATGATGATGATCTAATTGCTCATGATGGGATAGAACCTATTGATATAGAAGATGCAGATGAAGTACATGAACCACCACCAGAGCAAGCAGAAGTGCATCCTCTGAGCCATAAAAAGATGGGGTAAGAAGGTCTGACAGAGAGAGACAAGCTTCAACTAGGTATCCACCACATACGTATGTTTTATTATCTGATGGTGGAGAACCTATGTACTAGCAAGAGGCTCTTGAAGGTACAGACAAATAAAAGTGGTTGAAGGCCATGCATGATGAGATGGATTCTTTGCATAAGAATCATACTTAAGAGTTAGTTGAGAAACCGAAAGGAAGAAAAATTCTCAAGAATAAGTGGATCTACAAAGTCAAGCATGAGAAGAATAATCCACACCCAAGGCACAAAGCTCGCCTTATTGTGAAGGGATTCAGTCAAAGGAAAGGTATTGACTTTGATGAAATTTTCTCTTCTGTAGTTAAGATGACTTCTATCAGGGTGGTATTGGGTTTGACTGCAAGTATGAACCTAGAGGTTGAGCAACTAGATGTCAAGATAACTTTTCTTCATGGAGACCTTGAATAATAAGTCTACATGGACCAGCCATAGGGGTTTGAGGTCAAAGGCAAGGAACACCTAGTATGCAAGCTGATAAAGAGCTTATATGGGTTGAAGCAGGTATCGAGACAGTAGTACATAAAGTTTGATTCCTTTATGGTGAAGCAAGGATACAAGAAGTCTGCTTCCAATCATTGTGTGTTTGTTCAGAAATTTCTAGATGGGGATTTCATAATGCTCCTATTGTATGTGGATGATATGTTGATAGTTGGCCCGAACATCAACAAGATATCCAAACTGAAGAAAGACTTGAGTAAGTCCTTAGAGATGAAGGATTTGGGTTAAGCAAAGCAGATACTTGGGATGCGGATCACTCGTGACAGAAAGAGTGGGAAGTTGTGTCTTTCTCAAGAAAGCTACATTGAGAAGGTGTTGAAGAGATTCAACATGGATCAAGCGAAGCCAGTTAGTTGTCCGCTTGGTGGCCAGTTCTGTATGACCAAAGAGATAAGTTCTGCATGAGCAGAGTCAGATGGAAAATAAACCCTTATGCATCCACAGTGGGCAACTTGATGTATGCAATGGTGTGTACAAGATCGGATATTGCTTTTGCCGTTGGTGTTGTAAGTCGATTTCTGTCAAATCCGGGTAAGGAGCATTGGGAAGGTGTTAAGTGGATATTGAGATATCTCAAGGGCACTTTCCAAATCATGTTTGTATTTTGGTGGGAGTAAACCCTTACTTGAAGGCTACACTAATGCAGACATGGCAGGTGATGTTGACTCGATGAAGTCCACCTCCGATTATCTGGTTACTTTTACAGGGGGAGCAGTTTCTTGGCAATCTAAGTTGCAAATGTATGTTGCCTTCTCCACTACAGAAGCCGAGTATATTGTAGCCACTGAGTGTTGCAAAGAGATGTTATGGATGAAGAGGTTCTTTGATGAACTAGGGCTAAAGCAAAAACAGTTTGTAGTTCTATGTGATAGTCAGAGCGCCATCCATTTGAGCAAGAATCCAAGTTTTCATTCTAGATCCAAGCACATACATGTGTGTTACCATTGGATTAGAGAAGTACTTGAAGACAAGCATTTGTGCATTGAGAATATCCATACCGACAAGAACGGGTCGGATATGATGACCAAAGTCTTACCGAAAGATAAGTTTGATGTTTGTTGTGTTACCGCCAGAATGGTAGCACACTCCTCCTGTTGATTTGGAAATTGCATGGAGGTATCCCCCCTCACTGTTCGGGAGGGGGAGATTGTTGGAGTTATCCCTCACATGAGGAAGAGGGAGAGAATCTGGTGATGTTTGCGTAAAGAAGTTTGAGCGAGCGAATGCTCGAAACTAGTCTTGCCCAAGGAGTCTTGGAGAAAAAGAAGATAGTTTTTTTTCCTCATCTTTTTCCGAAACAAGTCTACTAGACCTTTTTTTTTTTCTGAAATTCAAAGAGGGCGCGCGCGCGCTTGAAATGGCCTGTCTGAATGCGCACCCACTCTCAAGTCTATTTTCGTTAGAATTTCTATTTCTGAGAACCGCGAGTTTGCAGCATAAGAAACAGGTTTTTGGCAAAACCTAAGAGACGAACCAAGCAACACAAGAGAAAGAAAAACCCAATTTTGAGAGATGTCAAAATTGAGAGATAACCTTTGTAGAGAAAAAAGCCTATAGAGAGAGAGAGGAGTGATATAGTAAGGTGAGAGACTGAAAAGAGTGATTGTAATCTTCATTCCCACTTTATAAAATGATTAGCTCTTGTGGAGGTAGGCACCATTAGCCGAACCATGGTATATCTTTGTGTTATGGTATGCTTTTACTTATTTGCATTATTATTTGTTGTTGATAGTTGTTTAGAGAGTTGGGTATGTTAGGTTGGTTGTAGTGGATATTTAGAATTTGTCTAAAGTTGTAGTGTTTCATATTACAAGTTATCTATGTAGTGGGGATCAATTGGTATCGTTATTCCCCAACACTAGGGTCTGCAGCTATGGTGGTACACAAGTTTGCTGATATACTTGAAAATGTTACACGTTTATTTTCAGTACCACGAACACAAACAAATACGTATATATCATTCCATGACCGATAACTGCTAGCAAAGTTTAACATACTTTAGGAGCTTGGACAATCATTCGATTCCTTTTTTAGCCTGCAGAAAAAGGAAAATGTTGTTGCTAGACATATTGTGTTCCTACAAACATTGTTGCTTATTGCAAAGACAACTTAGTTTGAATAATTAGGAGTACATACCATCCAAATCTGTTGCAAATAAAAACATCTCATGGTCTTCCAAGAAGCAAGACATTGTCACCCTGTCTACTACGGAAGCGAAATATGTCGCTGCTGCCTCTTGTGCTTGCCAAGCTATTTGATTCAGGAACATCCTCACTGAACTACATTATCCTCTTGATGGTCACATGACAATTTTCTGTGACAATAGCTCCACAATTAAGCTGTTGAAGAATCTGGTTTTACATGGGTGCAGTAAACATATTGAAGTGAGATTCCATTTCTTACGGCATCATGTCCAAGCACAAACAATTGATCTAAAGTACTGCAGGAGTGAAGATCAAGTTGTAGACATTTTGACTAAGCCTCTCAAACTTGCTCAGTTTATAAAGTTGCGACGATTACTTGGTGTCTGCTCGATGGCAAATCCAGTTTGAGGGAGGGAAGTTGTAGCTCACTTGTTACCTTTCTAAACTGAAAGTTTCTACAACACACTTCAGTTTAAAGGAGGGAATGTTATGATTTAAGAAGTTAGCATAAGCCTATGCTTATGCACTTAAACATGTGCCAAGCTTATGTCCATTGAGTTGTCTGTTGAGTTTGTTTAGTTGTTGACTGAGTCTAGGTAGTTGCTATTGTTATGGTCATGCATTGAAGAGTGGCGTTAGTTTTACTTCACTAGCTTGTATTTAGAGCTGCTACTTTCTCATTCAATAAACATAGTTTTACACCATTACTTTTTGTTATTGTTAAGCTCTCAAATCTCACAGGTTATCAATATTGCATGGTTTTAACTGTAGGAGTAAGTGTGTGACCTGTGAACTTGCCAGAACATTGAACTTTTATACATGGTTAAGATTCTTGCAAGTGATGCACATTTTTTACATAGGAGTTTGGAGAACCAAATCATTCCTTTTTTATTCTTTGTCATTCACTGATACCAATGAAGATTTTCTTACCCTCTTGAATCGACCTTGGAAGTTTTTTTGGACAAACTTTGAGAAATATTGCAATATTGAGTGATCATGGTGTTCCGAAATGCAACATTATGAAATTGTTTATGAAAAATCCTTCAAGTTTGTCGTTGAGAACTGATCGGTTTTAGACAGTTGTTCAGGAGATTAAGGAAATGGGATTTGATTCGTCGAGTTCAATGTTTATTCATGCAATTATAGCTATGTTGTCCTTGAGTAAATCAACCTAGGAAGAGAAATGGGAATCTTTTCGGAAATTGGGATTTTCTAATGAGGAGAATCTTTCAGTGTTTAAGAACCAACCCACTTGTTTGATATATTCAAAAGAGAAGATTCAGAGCGCGGCCGAGTTTTTCACTGTAAAGCAAAATTTTAAACTGTCATATATTGCTAAACATCCAATGATACATGGTCTTAATCTTTGACAAAAGTGTCATTCCTAGGTGTAATGTGTTGGAAGATCTGTACTCAAACTGTTTGATAGGGAGGCCGAATGCAAGTTCAGTTAGTACATCGTTGACAGTAAATGAAAAAAAATCTTGAAGTTTGTCATTAAGTCTCTGACTCCCTGAGATGGTAAATGCATACAAAAGTAAGATTGGGCTTGCAGAATTGAAACAGGTGTTGGAGTTATCCCTCACATGAGGAAAAAGGAGAGAATCTGGTGATGTTTACGTAAAGAAGTTTGAGCTAGCAAACGCTCGAAACTAGTATTGCCCAAGGAACCTTGGAGAAAAAGAAAGTTTTTTCCTCAGCTTTTTCCAAAGCAAGTCTACTGGACTTTTCCTGCAAAAATCAAAGAGGGCGCGCGTGCTATTTTTGGCCTATCTGAGGGCGTGCTTGCACTCATGCCTATTTTCCTCAAAATTTCTATTTCTGAGAACTGTGAGTTTGCAGCCTAAGAAAGGGGTTTTTGGCAAAACCTATGAGATGAACCAAGCAACACAAGAGAGAGAAAAACCCAATTTTGAGAGCTATCAAAATTGAGAGATAATCTTTGTAGAGACAAAAGCCTGTAAAGAGAGAGGAGTGATCTAGTAAGGTGAGAGACTGAAAGGAGTGATTGTAATCGTCTTTCCCGCTTTATAAAAGGATTAGCTTTTGTGGAAGTAGGCACCATTGGCCAAACCACGGTAAATCTTTGTGTTGTGGTATATTTTACTTTCTCTGCATTATTATTTGTTTTTGTGATAGTTGTTTTAGAGAGTTGGGCATGCTAGGTTGGTTGTAGTGATAGTTAGATTGTTGTCCGAGATTGTTGTTAGTCCTAGAACAAGTTATCGTGTAGTGGGGATCAATTGGTATATCGGTACTAACCCTAACAAGTTGTATCAGAGCCAAGTTAGATTAACCTAGGTTACTATCCAAATCTTGCTCGGAAGGTGTTTGACAAAACTCCTGAGAGAATGTTTGAGTTAAAAATAACTTGTAGAGATGGACCATTCCGTGAACACTCGCATGACTAGTTTGGATAGAGCTAACTACACCATTTGGAAAGCCAAGATGGAAGACTTGTTCTATTGCAAGGACTTAGCACAACCCATTGAGAATGGGGGAGAAAAACTGAAAGCGATTCCTTTGGCAGAGTGGAGCAAGCTTGACAGAAAAGCTATTGGGTACATTCGATAATGGATTGACAACAGTGTCTTCCACCATGTATCCCAAGAGACTACAACTTTTGGCTTGTGGAAGAACTCGAAGACCTCTATGAGAGGAAGTCGGCCGGAAACAAAGTGCTGCTCATTAAGAAGTTTGTCAACACGAAGTACAAAGAAGGTTATTCAATGTCTGAGCATCTTAATGAAGTACAGAATACATCAACCAACAGATTTGATGATGAAGATTAATATGGGAGACAAAGTTGAGGCTTTGTTCCTATTAAACTCTCTACCCGACAATTGGGAGACGTTAGCAGTTTCTCTTAACGGAGTTGCTAAAGATGGAGTTATTTCCATGGAGATGGTTACCGAGGCATTGTTGAATGAGGAAACAAGAAGGGGTTCAAGAAGCAGCTCCTCTCACTCAGAGATACTTGTCACAAAAAAGCAGGGGAAAGGTAAGAGCAGAAAACCATCTCACTCTAGAGGTGATGACAAAAGCAAATCTAGGGGTGATACTAGAACTCCTAAGGCAGAGAGACAATGTTACTATTGTGCCACCAAGGGTCACTTCAGGTATAAATGCAGAACACTTAAGAGGGATGAGAAGAATAACTGTGTACATGAAGACATGGTAAATAGGAACGGAAACACAGGTAGAGATATTACCACACTAGTAGACGATGATCTAGTGGGAATTGTGTCAGAATGTGGTGTGTGTTGTCTTAGTACCTCATGCCAGGATACAGAGTGGGTGATAGATATTGGAGCATCCTATCACGTCATACCACACAGGGGATTCTTCACTACCTGTAGCCGGGGTGAATTTGGTGAGGTAAAAATGGGTAACAGTGGCGTCTCGATGATTGAAGGCACTGGTGATGTTCATGTAGAAACTAATGTCGGCTACACCTTGACACTCAAGGATGTAAGAAATGTCATTGACATTCGGCTAAACCTAATTTCCGCTGGGAAGTTAGATGATGATGGCTTTCTAAACTCGTTTGGTAACGGGGTATGGAAACTGAGCAGAGGTTCCATTGTAGCAGCCAAAGGGAAGAAAACTTGCTATCTTTACAAGACACAGGCTACTCTGTGTAAAGCAGAAGTAAATGCGGCAGAAGAAGAAGCTTCCTCCGAACTATGGCACAAGAGACTGTGTCATATGGGCGAAAAAGGCATGGACGTTCTTGTCAAGAAAAAGGCATTGCCAGACATTAAAGGTACACATTTAAATAGATGCACTCACTGTTTGGTAGAAAACCAACACAAAGTATCTTTCTAAAGATTCCCGTCTCACAGAAAGGACAATGTCCTTGAGCTAGTTCACACTAACTTATGTGGTCCTATGAGAGTAAAATCCCATGGGGGAGCTTTGTACTTCTTGACTCTCATTGATAATGCGTCAAGAAAGATATGGGCATATAGTCTAAAGACAAAGGATGAAGTACTTGGCGTATTCAAGATTTTCCATAGCATGGTGGAAAGAGAGACATGGAAGCCTTTGAAGTGTATTCACTCAGATAATGGGGGTGAGTACATAAGGCCGTTTGAAGAGTATTACAAGAGTCATGGGATTCGTCATGAGCAGACCGTTCCTAAGACACCGCAACAGAATGGTATAGCCGAGAGAATAAACCGGACCATTGTAGAGAGGATGAGATTCATGTTGTCTCACTCTAAATTACCTAGAAGTTACTGGGTAGAAGTAATGTGTACATTCGTGCATGTGATCAACCTATTGCCGTTAAAGCCTCTAAATAGTGATTATCAAAAGAGTATGGTCGCATAGATGTTGATTATAGATACTTGAGGTATTTGGGTGCGGGGGCATTTGTTCATATTCTCGAGGATGAGAGATCCAAGCTTGATGACAAAGCCAAGCAAAGGCAATTTTCTGGGTTATGGGGATGAGAAATTTGGTACACAAACTCTATGATCCGATTAACAAGAAAGTAATCCGAAGCCGAGATGTTGTGTTCTTGAAAGACCAAACCATAGCAGATTTCGAGGAGGGTAAGAAGCTACAAGCTTTCACTAATAATCTTGTTGATTCGTAACTGTAAGTTCCTACCGTAGAACGTCATGTAAGGCATTGGGAATATAGAAAACTATGAGTTTGAAGCTCATGATGATGATCCTATTGCTCATGATGGGATAGAACCTATTGATATAGAAGATACAGATGAAGTGCATGAACCACCACCAAAGCAAGCAGAAGTGCATCCTCCTGAGCCACAAGAAGCTTGGGTAAGGAGGTCTGATAGAGAGAGACAAGCTTCAACCAGGTATCCACCACATACGTATGTTTTACTATCTGATGGTGGAGAACCTATGTACTATCAAGATGCTCTTGAAGGTATAGACAAACATAATTGGTTGAAGGTCAAGCATTATGAGATGGATTCTTTGCATAAGAATCACACTTATGAGTTAGTTGAGAAACCGAAAGGAAGAAAAATTCTCAAGAATAAGTAGATCTACAAAGTCAAGCATGAGGAGAATAATCTACACCCAAGGCAGAAAGCTTGCCTTGTTGTGAAGGGATTCGGTCAAAGGAAAGGTATTGGCTTTGATGAACTTTTCTCTCCTGTAGTGAAGATGACTTCTATCCGGGTGGTATTGGTCTGACCGCAAGTATGAACCTAGAGGTTGAACAACTAGATGTTAAGACAACTTTTCTTCATAAAGACCTTGAAGAAGATATCTACATGGACCCGCCAGAGGGTTTGAGGTCAAAGGCAAGGAGCACCTAGTATGCAAGTTGATAAAGATCTTGTATGGGTTGAAGCAGGCACCGAGATAGTGGTACATAAAGTTTAATTCCTTTATGGTGAAACAAGGATACAAGAAGTCTATTTCCAATCATTGTGTGTTTGTTCAGAAATTTTCAGATGGAGATTTCATAGTGCTCTTGTTGTATGTTAATGATATGTTGATAGTTGGCCCGAACATCAACAAGATATCCAAGCAGAAGAAAGACTTGAGTAAGTCCTTAGAAATGAAGGATTTGGGTCAAGCAAAGCAAATAGTTGGGATGCGGATCACTCGTGATAGAAAGAGTGGGAAGTTGTGTCTTTCTCAAGAAAGCTACATTGAGAAGGTGTTGAAGAGATTCAACATGGATCAAGCGAAGCCAGTCAGTTATCCGCTTGGTGGCCAGTTCTGCATGACCAAAGAGATGTGTTCAAAGAGTGAGTATGAGCAGAGTCAGATGGAAAAGATTTCTTATGCATCCACAGTGGGCAACTTAATATATGTAATGGTGTGTACAAGACCAGATATTGCTTTCACCATTGGTTGTGGGCCGATTTCTGTCAAATCCGGGTAAGGAGCATTGGGAAGGTGTTAAGTAGATATTGAAATATCTCAAAGGCACTTCCAAATCGTGTTTGCGCTTTGGTGGAAGTAAACCCTTACTTGAAGGCTACACTAATGCAGACATGGCAGGTGATGTTGACTCGATGAAGTCTATCTCCGGTTATCTGGATAATTTTGCAGGGAGAGCAGTTTTTTGGCAATCTAAGTTGCAAAAGTGTGTTTCTCTCTCCACGACAAAAGTTGAGTATATTACAGCCACTGAATGTTGCAAAGAGATGTTATAGATGAAGATGTTCTTCGATAAACTAAGGCTAAAGCCGAAACAGTTTGTAGATCTATGTGACAGTCAGACCGCCATCCATTTGAGCAAGAATTCGAGTTTTCATTCTAGATCCAAGCACATACATGTGCATTATCATTGGATTAGAGAAGTTCTTGAAGACAAGCATTGTATATTGAGAAGATCCATAACGACAAGAATGGGTCGGATATGATGGCCAAAGTCTTACTGAAAGGTAAGTTTGATGTTTGTTGTGCTACCACCGGAATGGTAGCATATTCCTCCCCGCCGATTTGAAATTGCATGGAGGTATCCCCCCATTTGTTCGAGGGGAGATTGTTAGAGTTATCTCTCACATGAGGAAGAGGGAGAGAATTCGATGATGTTTGCGTAAAGAAGTTTGAGCGAGCGAACGCTCAAAACTAGTCTTGCCCAAGGAGCCTTGGAGAAAAAGAAGATAGTTTTTTTTCCTCGGCTTTTTTCCTCAAAACAAGTCTCATCGGACTTTTTCTGAAATTAAGAGGGATGCCGCGCCGCTTGAAATGGCTGTCTAAAACCTTCAAGTCTATTTTTGTCAAAATTTCTATTTTTGAGAACCGCGAGTTTGCAGCATAAGAAAGGGGTTTTTGGCAAAACCTAAGAGACGAACCAAGCAACACAAGAGAGAGAAAACCCAATTTTGAGAGCTATGAAGTAAGTTTACAAGTAAGTTTTAAATTTTTAGTATTATATATAACTTTATGATAGTATTATAATTTTTAAATTACGTACAAATTTGATTTTGATATTTGTTTTTATGATAGTATTGGTGGCATGAGTCCGTACCTACCATGGCTCCTCTTCTGAGACCGAACATGGACCGTGATATTGTCCCACGGATTAGAGTATGGATGAATGACTTTAAAGATCGCTGAAGTGGTCAAGGGCACCACAACATTCACTTAGATCGTAACCAACTCGAGACTAGGTCGGCATTGGGGATACAGTGGATACCATGGTTTCATACTCGATATATGCAATTAAATGTTGATGATGTGGAGAGAGATACTATGGATGATGTTTGGTTACGTGAGGCGATTCAACGTGTACGTCGTTCGTATAATCTTACAATGCGCCAAATCATCTTTAAGTTTGGAGGTATCATCGTGTGGTACATGGGTGATAGGTGTTGGCACCAAATCATTGGGACACCTTTCATCCCACACCCTCCTCCGAAGAATATGTCCCCATTGGGAAGAGCCAGTCAGTGGAGGTCCTATCTTAGAATGCATGAAGACTTGTGGCCACAAGCTTATCTATATTTAGATGTGAATGGTGACTATGATAGTTACTGGGATCGCGTCTCAAGGGGTCTTATATTGCCTGCTAACATGTACAGAGCTACTAACATGGACTTTGTGGGACATAAGGATATTATAAGTGATTTGTATATCCCACACCCTGCTGAGCCCTACTCTTCATCTCAAGGTCCTTACGAGGCTTTTGTTCCAGTTCCTTCCGATCCGGATAACCTATGGAGCTATGGCATAGTTACATCTCAGGGAATGCATATCATCATACCTATACCTCATGTTGATCAAAGTTATCTTCCGAACTTTGTCCCGGATTTTGACACTCTAGATGAGGTTAGTATTTGGTTTACATTTTGAAACTTAAATTATATTTGGTTTATAGTGATGATTTTTCTTAAAATTATTGATTTTTTTGTAGGCTACACTTAGAGCGCGATATGCCGAGTCGCAGCTAATGATGCATGGGATGCGCGATTCGTTTATGATTACAACAGACGAATAAGTACTATCATTATTTGGTGGCCGAGCGCGATAGAGTCGCGGAGTTAGAAGCGCAGGTGCTAGAACTGACATTGCAAGAATCACGACGAGCGAGTAAATCAAAGAAGAGGCAAGCCGGCGAAAATTAGTTTAGAATTTATTTTTATATGTGTTTTGATTTACTTCTATGGATTTTGTTTAGTTGAATGAATTGAATTATATTTGTTTAATGAATAAATTTTGGTTAGTTGAATGGATGTGTAGATTGTTAAGTTGTGGAATGAATGGTAATGGATTGTGGAGTGAGTGGAATGGAATGAATGGAGTGGAATGGATATAAATTTGTATATGAAAAGAAGAACAAGATTTCTCAGTTTTTGCGTCTGCCAGGTACAGACGGCATAGTTTCTGCCGTTTGTACATAAATAACCAACAGACGGTAGAAACTATGCAATCCGTATCCCGGAACTTATTATAGCAGCTGCTAGCAAAGGTCTTAACTTTGGCTTCCAAATTTAAGACCCTTTTAACAGTCCCATTGGAATGACATTTTTGTGGATGGGTGCTATATTTGCCTTTTAGCAGCCCATATAGCCTCCCATTGGACCTGCTCTAACTGTCTAAAACCCTTGTTTTATTTTCTACCAATTCAACCTGAAGTGTCTCTCTGATTTCAAACTCTATTCAAGGCAAATCCTCAAAACTATTTCTCACTCGTAAGTTCTTCCAACACTTGAACCTCTTTTCTATTGCAATGTTGCATGCACTTGTTTATAGAACTTTGCAACAAACTAAACCAAGAATCTCAGTACTTCATCTTCAGTTTATCACAGGTTTTACATCAAGTTCATCAAACCCCAACACTTCTTTAACAGTAGAGTATCTTATGAACTCATGTGGATTACCACTTAAAACTACTCTTATGGCATCCAAGAAACTCAACTTGAAAAGTAAAAAAACCCGGACTTAGGGTTGTTTGTTTTTCCGAGCCTATGAATCTTTGAATCTTTGAATGGCTCATCCTCCTCAATGCTAAATCTTTGATTGTGAATTCTAAAAACATGTTTGTTTTCTGTTAGAATAACCTGGCTCTGAAAGCTGAATATAAATCATTCTGACAATTTTACTCATGTTATCTATTTTAAACACTAACTTGATTTCTTGTTAAACAAAATATATATTATATTTGAGGAGAAGAGATGGATTATCGAAAAAAATAAATGATAAATAAATTTATTTAAAATATGCTTTCACAAATATATTTTAACGGTTTATTTTCATATTTTGTTTATTTTCAGAATATATATATGTAATTCTATTTTTAACAAAGTGGATATCATTCACACAAAAAAAAATGAAAAAACCCATGACGCCAACATCAAATTTTGAAGAACCTATTTTGAAACCATAAAAGTCAAGGTAGGAAAGTAGATGGGTTCTTAAGATTGGGTTCTTAAGAAAGGGCAAGAAGGGACTTTTTTGTTTCAAATATTAGAATTCAAAGATTCAAGAAATTTTGTGTAATTGAATGCTAAAAGTACCACTTAATGCTTAAACTACTTAAAAAAAACAAACAAGTTTTCACCCTCCTCAATGCTTAAAACTTAAGTTTAAGAGGCTCAATCTGTGAATTCAAAAAAAACCCCTTAGTCCTAGGGGTGGGCAATGAGCTCGATTCCGCTAGCCCTTCCTAAACATTTAAAGCCCTTCTTCAGATATTAGAGGCCGGGGCGGCCCTACCTAAAGTCAAGATATATGGCTGGAAGTCTAAATCTCAAGTTCGACCACGACCCTAGCCCTCTTTAAAGGGCTTTAGGTCGGGCTTTAGGGTCTGCCTATATATTTTCTTTTTTTACTACATCACGCTTTAAAACTCATTTATATTACAAAATGTACAATAATCTACAAACTCAAAGTCCAACCAATCTAGTAATAATCCTGTATAAGTCCAAAAATTTAAAATGCACATCCACAATCTAATGAACTCAAGACATCGAGAGTTCGAATTTGTTCTTCCTTGACTAAACCTCACTAAAATTACATTTAACATTGAAATACATAGACAAATAATTATATTATCATTTTAAATGAAGAAGTAATAGATATAAAGAAGAAAACATAATAGTTTTGGTTAAAGTGGTCATGGAAGTTGTTAAACTATTTGTAATATCATAAATTATTTCTATAATAGATTCAAACAAATATAATATTACCTTTCTTCTAATTTAAAAGTGATTCAAGCTTTGTATATGGAAATGAAAATATTGGCTTTTGAACAAGTGATGGAGAAAGGTTTGAGATTACAAATGTCATTTTTCCGACAAAGGGTGTTTTTGGTTTCTATGTTACAAATGTCCGCTCAGATTTTGCTTTTTAATGGTGTGGAAGGAAACCTTTAGTTTTAGACTTGGCTTGGATGTGAATAAAAATATAATTTATAAGAAATAAGTGAGAAAAGAAATTGAGAATAATAAGTTATGACTTTGACTTGATGATCAAATAATAAAGTATTTTATTTTTATTTAAGCAATTTCATTGTACTTCTTGTCACACTAAAGTTGACAAGTTTTGTTATATAAAACAAGTTATGGAAGTACCCAAAGTGTAGTTCTATAAATTACAAATTCTGAAACAATGTTATTTTAATTGAAAATATTTAACAAAGAGTTGGACAATTACATGATATGTGTATTTATAGTGAAAGTATGAAATAGGGGCGGTTAGGGCTTGGTTAGGATTCGGCCTATGTTTTAGAATCTTAGCCCTAGCCCTTGCCTCTGAAGCATTAGGCCGGGCGCCCGCCCTAAACTCTCTGGAGGCTTTAGTTGGCGGCTTTATATAGGGCTTTGGATCGGTCGGTCGGGTTTAGGGTCGTTAGGGCCAAATTCCCACCCCTAGTCCTGACTTTGTTGAAAAACAATGGTTTGACTCAAAACTCCATAACTAAACTCATTTCTAGAAACCCTTTTATACTAAATGCTGATGTCAACAAAACAATCAAGCCCAAGATTGATTTTTTAACTAGTTTGGGTGTTTCTGGTTCTAGGCTAGTTAAGATTGTTACAACTGATGCACAATTTCTACAGAGGAGTTTGGAGAACCAAATCATTCCTTCTATCAATTTCATTAAGAAATTCACTGATACCGATGAAGAATTTCTTACCATTTTGAATCAACCGAGTAGGTTTTTTCAGATTCAGCTTGAGAATGTAATGGAGCCTAATATTGCATTATTGAGTGATAATGGTGTTCCCAAACACAATATTATCAAGTTGTTCATGCTCAATCCTCGGACATTGGCTTCTAGAAACGATCGGTTTAGGACAATTGTTGAGGAGATTAAGGAAATGGGATTTGATTCGAGGAGTCCTATGTTTATCCAGGCATTTGTATCAAGGTTTGGTATGAGTAAAACTAGGTGGGAAGAGAGATGGGCTTTTATGCACAAATTGGGATTTTCTCATGCGGAGAGTCTTTCAATGTTTAAGAAGCATCCCAGTGGTTTCGAACTTTCAAAAGAAAAAATTCAAAGCAGGGTCGAGTTTTTCACTGTAAAACAAAAGTTTGAACTGTCGGATATTGCGAAAAATCCAGTGATACTTGCTCTTGCTCTCGAGAAGAGGAACATTCCTAGGTGTAATGTGCTGGAAGTCCTGTACTCAAACGGTTTGATAGGGAGTCGGAATGCAAGTTCAATCACTTCTGCGTTGAAACTAATTGAGAAGAAATTTGGAGAGAAGTTTGCCACTAAGTACCAAGACGTACTCCCTCAGATTGTGAGTGCATACAAAAGTCAGATTCGGCTTGCAGAATTGAAAGAGGAAGATGGGATTTACGAGATGTAGAAAGGTGAGGTTCGCATTGATTTTCTTTTCGGGTTTTTGTCCTTCCCAACTAATATCATCCTGCTTTTTAAGTCTGGATAAATGTGAAGAATGAATGTCATTTTGTGTAATCGTACTTTTTCAAGTTGTACTTTGTTTGCAGTGTGATTATGTATCTCTTCCCTTCTTTATTACTTATGTATTTCTTGTTGAACTGAAATTTAAGAGAGTCACCTATAGTAAAAAGACGGCCACTGAAAACCACTAGGTAACAAAAAACCCGCAGGGAACTCGTTTGCAAAAGCCACAGTTGAAAATCTCAAACTGAAGTTTGGCACTCTTGGTTACCTTTAGCTTGTCAAGTTCTAGTAATCAGCTTGATTATGAGATTCTGACTTTGGGTCGCTTTACTGATAGTCTTCGTAACTACTTCTTTAGTTCGTATGTCAGATATCAGTGTTACGGGTGTCCATAAGAAGAGTTCTACCAGAAACAGAAATAGAGGTCTAGATCAACTTACAGAAACAGGCCTGTTCATTCACTAACTTTCCGCCTGAACTAAAAGGCCTTGCAATCAACAATAGTGAAGCCATACGTTCTGCCCATAATAGCTTTGCCAGGCCTGAGCCATTTGTTCCTGAGGAGCAGAAGGTTGCAACCAAAGATGATGATGTATACCATTTTATAAGTTATATACCTGTTGATGGGGTCTTGTATGAGCTTGATGGGCTGAAGGAAGGGCCCGTTAGCCTGGGGCAATGCCCTGGTGGGCAAGGTGACTTAGATTGGTTGCAGATGGTGCAACCGGTGATCCAGGAACGTATAGAAAGGTGCTCTAGAAGTGAGATAAGATTCAACCTCATGGCATTAATTAAGAACATGAAGGAGATGTATACTGCCGAACTGAAGGAACTCCAAAAGAAGAGGGAACATATCTTGCAGCAGCTGACTGCTGCACAAGGAGAGAGGAAGGTAGATAGCAGCATTGACGCACTTAACAAATCGCTCTCTGAAGTGAATTCTGGTATTCAGGGTGCTACTGAGAAGATATTGATGGAGGAAGAAAAATTCAAGAAGTGGAGAACAGAAAATATCCGTAGGAAACACAATTACATACCATTCTTGTTCAATTTCCTCAAGCTTCTGGCCGAGAAAAAACAGTTGAAACCCTTAATCGAGAAGGCAAAGGAGAAATCAAGCAAAAACACAGTCGTAGGTGAATAATCTAATTTTGTTGGTTAGGTGCGGTGGTGAAAAACAATTTCAACTTTTAAGAATATGGAATATCTGGTGCTTGCATTTACTTAATATTTTATGTATCTCCAGATCTATCAGTTAGACAGTTGAGAACTAATGTCAAGTTACAATAAGACAGGTAAAACTCAGTTGAAACTTGATGGTTGGTTTTCTTATATGCTTGTTTATGTATTTCTTTGTTCAGGAATTTACACCATCGAAGTCTCCGGACTTACGTTGCCATCTGCCGCTAATATCCAGCACATCTGCTGCGCCATACATCTGCCGCTATGGCGCAGAAATCTGGAGACCATATCAGCAAATGAATGCCTGAGTGATATGGATTTAAGTGTAACTAGCTTTCGAACCCGTCCTACGAACGGGTGTCGTTATATTAAACTATTCTAAAAAATATTAGCAACTATAGAGAGTTATGAGATAGGAAAATTATATTAATCACTCATTCAAATTTCTTGCTCCACTCTCTATAAAAAGAAAGCATCAAATCTTAATAAAACTCATCGACTTATTTTTGTTGTTAGATTTAATAATAGAAGATTGATTGAAATTTTGTGAGAATGCTCAATGTGGCGAATATGATATTGAATATACTTGAATAGTAAGACATTCTCAATCATAATAAAAAAAAATTATAATAAACACTACTTAAAATGTAAAACTATACTTGTTAAGACATTATATTCTCCCTACATATAATACAACTATGGTTCGGGGTTAGTTCAATGCATTTGCATCAAGTTTTCGATTTTACGTTAATTATTATTTGATGTTAGTTCAATAGTTGTATCTAGTTTCCAATTTTCCATTAATTATTCTTTGAGGTTAATTCAATGTAGTTGTATCAAGTTTCTGATTTCCCATTAATTATTCATTAAGGTTAATTCAGTGCAGTTGCATATAGTTTTCAATGTTTCGCTAATTACTCTTTGAGATTAGTTCATTACATTTACATCCAGGTTCTAATTTCTTGTTAATTACTCTTTGAGGTTAGTTCAATAGATCTGCATCCAGTTTCTGATTTTCCGTTAATTATTTTTCGAGATTAGTTCGCATCTAACTTCTAATTTCCGGTTATTTATGCTTTGAGGGTAGTTCGATGCAATTACATCTGGTTTCTGATTTTCAGTTAACTATTCTTTGAGGTTATTTCAATGCATCTATATCCAGTTTTCGATTTTCTGTTAAATATTCATCAAGGATATTACATCCAATTTCGATTTCCTACCTATTAGTTAATCTATGATTTTAGTTTAATGCAAGTTGCATCAAGTTTCCGATTTTTTAATAATATTATTTGAGGTTAGTTCAACGCAACAGATCCATTTTCTTATTTTCCGTTAATTAGTTAGTTCAATGCATTTGCAGCAAGTTTTTGATTTCTCATTAATTATTTTTTGAGGTTTGTTCAATGCAGTTGTATCAAATTTATGATTTCCCGTTAATTATTCATTCATTGAGGTTATATTAGTTCAGTACAGTTGCATCCATTTTTCGATGCTTCGTTAATTAGTCTTTAGATTAGTTCATTGCATTTGCATCCAGTTTTCGATTTCTCATTAATAACTCTTTGAGGTTAGTTCAATATATCTGCAACTAGTTTATGATTTCTGATTATTTATGCTTTGAGGTTAGTTCGATGCAATTTCATTCGGTTTCTGATTTCTCGTTAACTATTCTTTGAAGTTATTTTAATGCATTTGCATCTAGTTTCTTATTTTCTGCCAATTATTCTATAAGGTTAGTTCAATAAAATTGCATTCGGTTTTTTATTTCCTGTTAATTATTTTTTGAGGTTAGTTCAATGCATTTGCATCAAGTTTCCGATTCCCCATTAATTATTATGTGAGGTTTGTTTGATGCATTTTTGCATACCGTTTCCGATTTCCCTTTAAATATTTTTCAAGGATTTGCATCATATCCAATTTCTAATTTTCCGTTAGTTATTATCTAACATTAGTTTAATGCAGTTGCAGCAGTTTTCAATTTCTACTTAATTACTTTTTGAGTTTAGTTTATCGTATATGCATAAAATTTCCGATTTCCTGTTAATTACTCTTTGAGCTCAGTTAAATGTATTTGAATCCAGTTTTCGATTTTCTTTTAATTATTTAATGTGGTGTGTAATACCAACTTTCTACTGATCCATCTGTAGCGTCCTTAATTGCAAACATGACATAAAAATAAATTATGCTTGATTTACTATATGAGATCATCAAAGATTATTCAGTTCCCGATTTCCTATTAATTATTATTTAAATTATACCTGACTCACTATGTGGGATCTTCGAAGATTATCTATGAACGGGTCCTGTCATATTAATTATTCTAAAAAATATATGCAACTATATATGCAGAACTATTATATACAAATTGTTTCGACCCCCACCTACGTGGCAAACCTCCATTAGTAGGAGTCTCCACTTTATTCGTTTAATCGACAGGGCTAAAGCCCAATTTACAATACTATGGATCAATGTACATGCCCATTAACTCATATGTCTAAGGCTGAACATTAGCCACATGGCTTGCTACTTACGTACATTAATTTATGTCCAGATTCGTTTCTTATCAAAGAGATAATTATCAGTTGAGAGTTATATTCAATTACAATTACTTGAGCTACAAGAAATCTCTACTCTTATATAAATACCAAACTATTTCTCATAAAGAACTACGTTCTTAAGACTTGATCTAATTGATAATTTGGGTAGGTAGGTAACCGCAAGGTACAGTCTCATCATTCTCCCAATCACCATCATTCCGATTTCCCGACAATTATTTTTTGGTGTTAGTTCGATATATTTGCATCTACGTTTTGATTTCCCGTTAATTATTCTTTGATGTTAGTTTAATGCAGTTGTATCCATATTCTGATTGTCCATTAATTACTTTTTAAGATTAGTTTAATGCTTGCATGTGCATCCAATTTCCGATTTCCCGTTAAATATTATTTGAGATTATTAGTTCAATGCATTTGAATCTAGTTTTATGTTTCTCGTTAATTATTTTTTGACGTTAGTTTCATGCAGTATTATATATATTTTAAAATATTTGTCATTATTGTTTTTTTTTTTAATATCTTTTGTGATGTTGTTTTTTGTATAATTTAATTTTCCACATGTAATTTGTTTTGGTTTGGTATATAATTTTTTTTACTAACGTCCACTTTAACTAAATCAATAGTTATCTAATTTATTTAAGCCAACGTCCGCTTTAATTGAATCTCGTTATTCCGCTAAAATTGGAAATTATAAAATTCAGAATTATTGTGGCCGGAATTGTAGTTTTTGAAATCATTAACTATGACTAAATATCTAAATCCCATAGTGGATGACACATCAAATTGATCCAACTTTATTTGTTAAGCCCATATATATAGTGCATACAATACAATTTTATTTGTTTTGGGTGTACACCCGTACTGTTACTTATTTTATGATTAGTTTATTTTTTTTTTTTTTTTTTCCTAGTCACATGTGTGGTTAACAAATGCATAAAGTAAATGTTCAAGTAACTAAATTTATTTTTTCCGTTTGTTCTTTTATAGTTTCATTGTCAATTTCTAGAAAGAAACTTTGTTATGTTAAACTTCACCTGAGATTAGTGTAGAAACTATTATTTGTCGCATAAGGGTTTTAGGAAAATCGTTTTTGGTTGAAACTATTATTTTTAACAATTTAGTTTGTTTAGGAAAAGTTGGAGACTTTGTGAAACTCTAAATGAGATTGGTTTTTTTTTATTTATATCTTACTTTTTCGTAATTAGTAATAGAGTTTAGAAAAAACTGGAGTCTCGGTGAGTGTTAAAAAATATAGATTGGTGGGGGTATAGCTATAATATATACTAGATTTTGGACTCGGACATACGTCCGGGATCTATTAAATATTTTCTGTGCTGAAAATACTTTACAAAATGTCTCACACAAATTTTCGAATCAGAATATATTTTTATTGAAAATAAATCGAAATACGTTAATAACCAACGATTATGGTACATAATTACTTGGAAACTAATTAAGGAATCAAATTGAGATAGCCTCTTCACTTTGTGGTTTAGGATATTAATCCGTAATTTTCAAATAGAATTATCTTAAACTCGATCTAGCTTATATAATAATTTTATTATATTTATGGTGATTTAGCGGCAAATTTTCGAATCAGAATATATTTTTATTAAAAATAAACCGAAATACGTTAATGAGCAGCGATTATGGTGCAAAAGTACTTGGAAACTAATTGATCAAATTGAGATAGCCCATTTACTTTGTGGTTTAGGATATTAATCCATAATTTTCAAATAGAATTATATTAAACTCGATCTAGCTTGTATAATAATTTTCTTAGATTTATGGTGATTTAGCGGCAAATTTTTGAATCAGAATATATTTTTATTGAAAATAAACTGAAATACATTAATGAGCAGCGATTATGGTGCATAAGTATTTGGAAACTAAGGGATCAAATTGAGATAGCCTATTCACTTTGTGGTTTAGAATATTAATCTTTAATTTTCAAATGGAATTATTTTAAACTCGATCTAGCTTGTATAATAGTTTTATTTGATTTATGGTGATTTAGTGGTAAATCATCACCGTTCGGCTTACGTACTAATGTGTACAAATCACTAAAACAGATTGATTGTTTCCATATCCTCAAAGAATACACTACTCCCACTTGAAAAGATTTATCATATGCACGTGTCCTACGAACGGGTGTCGTTATATTAAATTATTTTAAAAAAATATTAGCAACTATGCATAGTTATGAGATATGAAAATTATATTCATTACTCATTTAAATTTCTTGCACCACTCTCTATAAAAAGGAAGCACCAAACCTTGATAAAACTGATCAACTTTTTTTTTATTGTTAGGTTTAATAATAGAAGTTTGATTGAAATTTTGTGAGAATGCCCAATGTGGCGAAGATAATATTGAAGCTACTTGAATAGCAAGGTATTCTCAATCACAATAAAAAGAATTATAATAAACACTACTTAAAATGC
Source organism: Coptis chinensis (assembly GCF_015680905.1). Taxonomy (NCBI): domain Eukaryota; kingdom Viridiplantae; phylum Streptophyta; class Magnoliopsida; order Ranunculales; family Ranunculaceae; genus Coptis; species Coptis chinensis. The sequence continues at coordinate 98,242,924 of NC_141459.1, forward strand.
AAAACTATATTTGTCGAGACATTTATTCTCCATACATAAAATACAAATATGTTTTCGAGTTATTAGTTCAATGCATTTGCATCAAGTTTCTGATTTTCCATTAATTATTCTTTGAGGTTAGTTTAATATAGTACGTTGCATCCCGTTTCCAATTGCTCATTAATTATTCTTTGAGGTTAGTACAATGCAGTTTCATCAAGTTTCCGATTTCCCGTTAATTATTATTTGAGGTTAGTTTAGTGCAATTACATCCACTTTATGATTTCCCATTAGTTATTCATTAAGGTTAATTCAGTACGTACAGTTGCATCCAGTTTTCGATGTTTCGTTAATTAGTCTTTGATATTAGTTCATTGCATTTGCATCCAGGTTCCAATCTCCCGTTAATTACTTTTTGAGGTTAGTTCAATATATTTGCATCTAGTTTTTGATTTTCCGTTAATTATTTTTCTAGGTTAGTTCGATAGTTTATCATTTCTATACAGTTTGCATACATGTAAGAGTCTGTTTGTATAAACTTACTTTCGTTTTGGGTTCCTAATTACTTGCAATTACTCATATGAGAAGGCTAAAAAAGTGGATATTTATGCTTTGAGGTCAGTGCGATGCAGTTACATCCGACTTCCGATTTCTAGTTAACAATTTTTTGATGTTATTTCAATGCATTTGCATCCAATTTCTGATTTCCCATTAGTTAATCTCTGATTTTAGTTTAATGCAATTGCATCCAGTTTTCGGTTTTCCGTTAATTATTCTTTGAGGTTAGTTCAATGCAGTTGCATATAATTTTCGATTTTATGTTGATTGTTCTTTGAGGTTAGTTCAATGCATTTGCATCAAGTTTCTGATTTCCCGTTAATTATTTTTTAAGGTTAGTTCAATGCAGTTACATCAAATTTCTGATTTCCCGTTAATTATTCATTTAGGTTAGTTCAGTGTAGTTTCATCCATTTTTTAATGTTTCATTAATTAGTCTTTGAGATTAGTTCATTGCATTTGGATCCAGTTTCCGATTTTCCGTTAATAGCTCTTTAAGGTTAGTTTAATACATCTGCATCTAGTTTCTGATTATTTATGCTTTGAGGTTAGTTCGATATAATTATATCTGGTTTCTGATTTCCCGTTAACTTTTCTTTGAGGTTATTTCAATGCATTCGCAATTAGTTTTCGATTTCTCACCAATTATTTTATGAGGTTAGTTCAATGCATCCAGTTTTCCGTTCCCCATTAATTGTTTTTTGTCGTTAGTTTCATTCAGTATTATATATATTTTAAAATATTTGTCATTATTGTTTAATGTATTTTTTTACCGTTTTTTTTTCATTTTCTATTATATATTTGGTATAATTGTTTTTAACTATGTTTTAAGGTCATGTTAAGGATATATTCCGTTAATAAGTCCTTGTGTTTTATCATAGATACTAAAATTGTATGATTTGTAATAAAAATTAGTTTATACAAATCACCTATATTTTTAGCATTTTTTTATTTGATCAAATATAAATTAGTTTATACAAATCACTTATTTTTAGCAATTTTTTTTTTGATCAAATATATAAGAATTGGAACACTAAAAGTGTTTGATTCAGTAGTAATAGAAAATTACCTTCTACAAATCACCTATTTTTTAGTAATTTTTTTATTTGATCAAATATATAAGAATTGGAAATACACTCAAACTCTCCAAATATATAAATTAGAAATACACTCAAAATCTCTAAAGAGATTCAATATAACCCAACTATGTTTTGAGGCTATTAAAATATATTATCTTTCATATTAGAGTGTCACATATGATAGAAAAAGGCTAACTCTCATATTAGAGTGCCACATAGGAGAGATAAAATCCTCCTTTTTCTGGTCTCAATACATTTAGTATATAGACTAGATTTTGGACCCGGACATAAGTTTAATGCATTTGCATCCAATTTCTATTAAATATTTTGTGTTTGAAAATGCTTTACAAAATATCTCACACAAATTTTTGAAACAGAATATATTTTTATTAAAAATAAACCAAAATATGTTAATAACCAACGATTATGGTGCATAAGTATTTGGAAACTAATTAAGGAATCAAATTGAGATAGCATCTTCACTTTGTGGTTTAGGATATTAATCTGTAATTTTCAAATAGAATTATCTTAAACTCGATCTAGCTTATATAATAGTTTTATTATATTTATGGTGATTTAGCGGCAAATTTTCGAATCAGAATAAATTTTTATTAAAAATAAACCGAAATACGTTAATGAGCAGCGATTATGGTGTATAAGTACTTGGAAACTAATTGATCAAATTGAGATAGCCCATTCACTTTGTGGTTTAGGATATTAATCCATAATTTTCAAATAGAATTATATTAAACTCGATCTAGCTTGTATAATAGTTTTCTTAGATTTATGGTGATTTAGCGGCAAATTTTTGAATCAGAATATATTTTTATTGAAAATAAACCAAATATCGTTAATGAGCAGCGATTATGGTGCATAAGTACTTGGAAACTAAGGGATCAAATTGAGATAGCCTATTCACTTTGTGGTTTAGAATATTAATCTGTAATTTTCAAATAGAATTATTTTAAACTCGATCTAGCTTGTATAATAGTTTTATTAGATTTATGGTGATTTAGCGGTAAATCATCACCGTTCGGCTTACGTACTAATGTGTACAAATCACTAAAACAAATTGATTGTTTCCATATCCTCAAAGAATACACTACTCCCACTTGAAAAAATTTATCATATGCAAGTGTCCTACGAACGGGTGTCGTTATATTAAATTATTCTAAAAAATATTAGCAACTATGCATAGTTATGAGATATGAAAATTATATTAATTACTCATTTAAATTTCTTGCACCACTCTCTATAAAAAGGAAACACCAAACCTTGATAAAACTATTCGACTTTTTTTTTTTTGTTAGGTTTAATAATAGAAGTTTGATTGAAGTTTTGTGAGAATGCCTAATGTGGCGAAGATAATATTGAAGCTACTTGAATAGCAAGGTATTCCCAATCACAATAAAAAGAATTATAATAAACACTACTTAAAATGCAAAACTATATTTGTCGAGACATTTATTCCCCATACATAAAATACAAATATGTTTTCGAGTTATTAGTTCAATGCATTTGCATCAAGTTTATGATTTTCTATTAATTATTCTTTGAGGTTAGTTTAATGTAGTACGTTGCATCCCATTTCTAATTTCTCATTAATTATTCTTTGAGGTTAGTACAATGCAGTTTCATCAAGTTTCCGATTTCCCGTTAATTATTATTTGAGGTTAGTTCAGTTCAATTACATCCACTTTATGATTTCCCGTTAGTTATTCATTAAGGTTAATTCAGTACGTACAGTTGCATCCAGTTTTCGATGTTTCGTTAATTAGTCTTTGAGATTAGTTCATTGCATTTGCATCCAGGTTATAATTTCCCGTTAATTACTCTTTGAGGTTAGTTCAATATATTTACATCCATTTTTTTATTTTCCATTAATTGTTTTTCTAGGTTAGTTCGATAGTTTACAATTTCTATACAGTTTGCATACATATAAGAGTCTATTTGTATAAACTCACTTTCGTTTTGGGTTCCTAATTACTTGTAATTACTCATATGAGAAGTCTAAAAAAGTGGATATTTATGCTTTGAAGTCAGTGCGATGCAGTTACATCCGACTTCCGATTTCTAGTTAACCATTTTTTGATGTTATTTCAATGCATTTGCATCCAATTTTTTATTTCCGTTAGTTAATCTCTGATTTTAGTTTAATGCAATTGCATCCAGTTTTTGGTTTTCCGTTAATTATTCTTTGAGGTTAGTTCAATGTAGTTGCATATAATTTTCGATTTTATGTTAATTGTTCTTTGAGGTTAGTTCAATGCATTTGCATCAAGTTTATGATTTCCTGTTAATTATTTTTTGAGGTTAGTTCAATGCAGTTACATCAAATTTATAATTTTCCGTTAATTATTCATTTAGGTTAGTTCAGTGTAGTTTCATCCATTTTTTAATGTTTCATTAATTAGTCTTTGAGATTAGTTCATTGCATTTGTATCCAGTTTTCGATTTCCCGTTAATAACTCTTTAAGGTTAGTTTAATACATCTGCATCTAGTTTATGATTATTTATGCTTTGAGGTTAGTTCGATATAATTATATTTGGTTTCTGATTTCCCGTTAACTATTCTTTGAGGTTATTTCAATGCATTTGCAATTAGTTTTCGATTTCCCACCAATTATTCTATGAGGTTAGTTCAATGCAGTTGCATTCGATTTTTGATTTTATGTTAATTATTTTTTGAGTTAAGTTCAATGCATTTGTATCCAGTTTTCAGTTTTCCATTAATTATTATTTGAAGTTTGTTTGATGTATTTGCATACCGTTTCTGATTTTCCGTTAAATATTTTTCAAGGATTTGCATTCAATTTCTAATTTTCCGTTAGTTACTCTCATGCGTTAGTTTAATGCAAGTTGCATAAAGTTTATGATTTCCGTTAATTACTCCTTGAGCTCGCTATGTATTTGAATCCAATTTCGATTTCCTTATAATTATCCAATGTGGTGTGTAATACCAACTTCTAATCGATCCATTTGTAGTGTCCTTGCAAACATGATGACAAAAAAGTAAATTATGCTTAATTTACTATGTGGGATCATCGAAAATTATCCAGTTTCCGATTTCTCGTTAATTATTATTTAAATTATGCATAACTCACTATGTGGAATCTTCAAAGATTATCTACGAACGGGTGTTGTTATATTAATTATTCTAAAAAATATTTGCAAATATGCATAACTATTATATATTAATATTATATTGATCACTCAACCAAATTTCTTATAACATGAAAACCTCACTCTTCATTAAAAAAAAATAACTCACCTTTGATAAAATCCTTCAACTTCATTTTTTTGTTTAATTATAGAAGTTTGATTGAAGTTTTGTGAGATTGCCTAATAAGGCGAAGTTCATATATATTGAAGCTACTTGATAGATAAGATAAACATCATTTTAAATGCAAAACTATACTTATCGAGACATTCCCACAACATATAACCCAACTATGTTTTGAGGTTAGTTTAATGCATTTGCATCTAGTTTCTGATTTTTCGTTATTTATATTTTAAGGTTAGTTCAATGCAGTTGCATCAAATTTTCAATTCCCGTTATTTATTTTTTGAGATCAGTTCAATGCAGTTGCATCCAGTTTATGATTTATCGTTAATTATTCTTTTCGGTTAGTTCAATACATTTGCATCAAATTCCCAATTTTCTATTAATTGTTCTTTGAGGTAAGTTCAATGCATTTGCATCCAGTTTTTGATTTTCCGTTAATTATTATGTTAGATTAGTTTAATACATTTGCATCTAGTTTCTGATTTCTCGTATTTATTATTTGATAAAGTTGCATTTGCATCTAGTTTTCGATTTCCCGTTAATTATTGTTTGAGGTTAGTTCAATGAGTTTGCATCCAGTTTCCGATTTTCCGTTAATTATTTCTTGAGGTTTTGCATCCAATATATTTTTTGAGATTAGTTCAATGCAATTGCATCCGGTTTCCGATTTCCCATTAATTAGTTTTTAAGATTAGTTCCATGCATTTGCATTATGTTCCCAATTTATAATTAATTTTTCTTTGAGGTTAGTTCAATGCAGTTGCATCCAGTTTCCGATTTCCCGTTAATTTAATCTTTGAGGGTGAGCTCAATGCATTTGCATCCAGTTTCTGATTTTTCGACAATAATTTTTTGATGTATTTGTATCCAAGTTTTGATTTTCCATTAATTATTCTTTGAGGTTAGTTTAATACAGTTGTATCCGTATTCCGATTTTCTATTAATTACTTTTTAAGATTAGTTTAATGCTTGCATTTTCATTCAGTTTCCGATTTCCCGTTAAATATTATTTGAGGTTAGTTCGATGCATTTGCATCTAGTTTTCCGTTCCTCATTAATTGTTTTTTGTCGTTAGTTTCATTCAGTATTTGTCATTATTTGTCATTATTGCTTTGCTGTAATTTTTTATTATTATTTTCTATTATATATTTTGTATAATTGTTTTTAACTATGTTTTGAGGCCATGTTAAGGATATATTCGAAATAAGTCGGTGTTTTATCATAGATACTAAAATTGTATGATTTGTAATAGAAAATTAGTTTATACAAATCACCTATTTTTTAGCAATTTTTTTTTATTTGATCAAATATAAATTAGTTTCTACAAATCACCTATTTTTTAGCAATTTTTTTTATTTGATCAAATATATAAGAATTGGAACACTAAAAGAGTTTGATTCGTAGTAATAGAAAATTACCTTCTATAAATTACCTATTTTTTTAGTAATTTTTTTTTTTATTTGATCAAATATATAAGAATTGGAAATACACCCAAACTCTCCAAATATAGGAATTAAAAATACATTCAAACTCTCCAAAGATGTTCCATGTGCGTGGGATTGTAGGCTATTAAAAAATACTATCTTTCATATTAGAGTGTCACATATGATAGAAAAAAGGCTAACTCTTATATTAGAGTGCCATATAGGAGAGAGAAAATCCTCCTTTAAAGGTCTCTGCTTTAGTATATAGATAGTAGATAGTAGATATTTAAAGATTTGAAATTCTTTTTTTTTCCGTAATTATAGAGTTTACAAAAAATTGGAGACTATGTAAAACTTTGAAAAATAGAGCCAAGAGAGTATAGTTATAATATATATCTAAAGATTACGCTTAAGAACTCCGATATCAGTTGTCCGCGCTCTCACTTCATCAGAAACTCGACTAACAGAGTTCAGTTTCTATTAATTGTATTAGAAGTTTTCTATTCTAGCAATATACTGATTTGGAAACTCTAACCCTAGATGTAAATCTAATGTAATCTCTATATATATGAATGATAAATCATTGTCTTCTCTCAATTCAGAGAAGACACCCAATATCGTCTCTTTAGTCTATTTAATTTCACAGTTCGGGTCATTTGTCTTCACATATTATAACAAATAATATATGGAACTAAAGTTTTAGCTTTGAATCTTAGAAATCTCCGTAAGATTAATTTAGCTTTCTTCTCTTTTATTATGGGCAGAACGTATGGCTTCATTATTGTTGATTGCAAGGCCTTTTAGTTCAGGAGGAAAGTTCTTGGCGAACTCTTTCAGCTTCGAGAGTTCTGGACCGATGTCAACATCTGGACAGTTCATAAGAATGGACAGGATTGCCTGAGTTGCACATGCATTATTAATAACCTGAAAGGATATAAAAAATAGTTAGACGACATACATGCAAGGGTGGATAAACCATAGATCCCTGTAACAAAAGGATCATGGGTAACTATTACATTCAGAACGGCTCTACTGGTTTACGTAATTAAGCTCCCTTTTTTATGGTACCAGATTTACTTCCCAGGAGAGCCAGAAGTGTTATGTGAACACAATATGGATGAGATTGCTTCCTTACATAGAACAAGTTCTTTCTACTCTAGTTGCACAAAGCCACAAACTAGTTACTGATAAGTGAGAATACTTTACTTCGTACTAAGTAATACAATTGGGCAATGGAGGCCTGTAGTGGAGAATGATAGAATTATATCTTCTAGTTTATCTTCCTTTTTAACTAGGTGTACTTCTGATATTTGTAATAGTAAAGCTAATGGACTAGGCGACTAGCCAATGAACTGCAGAATTTCATAAACGTACTAAGTTATATGTGTGACAGTTTAGAACTTTAGCGCAATATGTTTACTCACCATGTCAACTACAACTCATTGACTTTACTACCCTCCCTAACCTCAATCCTCACTGGAAAACCACCTTTCATCTTAGAGGTCAGATAAGAAATGAACACAGGCTGGAAACCTTCACCTAACACTGGCACTACTTTCGAAATTGACGAGAACCCCAGCTAGCACTCTCTTCATTTGCAAGAATGCCATCTCTTTACCGAGACAAATTCTAGGCCCAGCTTGGAACACTGGATATAGAAAATTATCCCTCCCTACAAATTTCAAATTCCCATCACTTTCATCCCTCTCCAGCCATCTCTCTGGCTTGAAATGTGCCCAGTCTTTACCCCACAAATTCTCCGTTCTCCCCATTGCATAAGGTTGATATGTGACCTCATTCCCTTCTTTACAACAGTTCCATCTGGTAAAACATCGCCGCCTGCTGCCTCTTTTCGTGTCTGCAGGGACTGGTGGGTACAGTCTCATGCTTTCACATAGGGATGCATGAGTGTAAGCCATGTCCTTTACTTCGTCATACACTGATCCTTTTGGGTCCTCCATCATAATCTCGTTAAGTATCTCTTTTTCTACATGAAGGTTGCAAGAGATTAACCAGAAAAACCATGTTAAGGCCGCTGAGGTTGTATCACGACCAGCTATAATGAAGCTTATAACCATATCAATCACAAAAAGCATCATCTGAATGGCGGAATTCATGAGCCTTGAAAAAGAAGATCGACGGTTTCTAAAGAGGACTTGTCTTTTAGTTTTTGCTTCTTTTCTTTCACAATGGGTCTGAGAAATTGCTTGCTTCAGTTGCTTTTCAGATCCAAGGTTAAGTGCCATTTTCAGCTTCCAGGTGCTGGAAATATATAACCAAACCGTTCACTGATAATCTTCACAGCATCCTCAAAAGCAACTGCAAACGGTGCTTGTGGGAGTGATGGAGACAAGTACTCGGGATCAAACCCAAAGGCAATCTTGCAAATGTTGTCGGAAGGCAAATCATTGGAGAATATCTTGAAGATCAAGTACTGAATTATTGGCTGCCGCGCGCCGAGAGAATGGGATAAAGGCGATTGGAGAGCTCAATCAACTACAGATCTCAACAAACTTACGGAGGGACTTAGTGTTGAACTCATGGCTTAAAATTTGTCTTCCGAACTTCCAGTTATCACCATCAGCATTGAATATGCCATTGCCATGGAAATCGACTAAAGTAGTAGTAAAGAAGTCTCCTTTGGGGTAAAGAGAAAATTTAGTCTTGAGAATGTGTTGCACATTGGACAATCTGACGTTTACCAAGAGCCTGGTGAAACACAAATGTCCTAGTAGGACACCGACTCAGAATCTTTGCAAACCATTGGCTGTATCGGCCTTTATTCGCGATGATAGCAAGTGATGAGCCAATCAACGGGTACGACCTCGGCAACTTAGAGACAGAACCGGAAGATGATTTTGGACAAATCCTTTTATTCTTGATGAAGATGAAGAAGTAAAGTGGAAGGATGAAGAGAAGAAAAATAGCTAAGACCACAAAATGGAACATGATTAAGTAGTTTGGCATATACCAAGTTAAGTGGTTGCACTGTACTTTCGGACGCGGAGCCGGGAATAGAAATCTGACCTAGGGGGGAGTGCTTATACTATTTCATAAAATGAAATAGCATGAAGCGTGTTTACCACTTTGACCATGTAATTAACAAGGGATAACAAAACATATTAGTAGATGAAGTAAAACATTCAAATTATGAACATACCCCATGGATCTCGAAAAAGAACAATCAAGGCAGACTAGTATAAGCAGTGATCCTCCTTGGGGAGGAATCACTACCTATCCTCTTGTTCGTAGTTCAGTGGTAGAGCCTTGGCCTTTAATATAGGCAGTGATCCTCCTTCCTATTTAGTTGAGGATCAAGAAGTTTTTTTCAAAGAAAATATAGGATCGGACCTAATTGCCTAGTTGAGCTGCTAGAATTCCATTGAGAGTCTAGTTGATGAGGAATAAGTCGGAGATTCTAGTTTCTAGGCACCTTCTACTACCTTAAGATTGTGTCAACCTAGTAGTGGATCTATTTCAGCACTCATTGACTCAGTTCCAGTTCCTGCTAGATTAGAATAACTAGCCATCTCTCCTAGCCGTTAAAGGGCCTGCCAGGTACATGGAGTCACTCGGACCACTTTCCGGTGTTTATTGCCTATCAGAGAGCACATCTTTAGCGTTCAGACTCTATCATGTGTCCAAATGGGTACTGACCGAATAGTGCACAACTGCACATAAACATAATTTTGCAACTTTTGTATTCAAATAATTATCCACCCTTAAGAAAGTTTATTCCTATATCCTCAAAGAGCATAAATGTCAAAGCGTCAAGCACCATATGAAGATGAAAAACAGATAACATGTCTTGCCCATTTACTGAAATGCTAATACTACATTTTTGTATGCTTCGAAAACCACTCCAGAAACTGAGAATTCAAAAGAGAATTTCAGGGCCATTGATTATAAACACAATTAAAGCAGAGGAGATAGTGAGACAGATAGTGACACAGCAAACAAATTGCAGAGCTTAAAAAAAAAATGTACAACTTGTGAAAGTAACCAAGTATGATTACATTAAATCACATTTACCCTGGCAACAAAAGTACGATGGATATAGTTGTCAAAGACAAAAAACCACAAAAGAAAACGAATACATACCTCAACTTTCTACATCTTGTAAAACCCATCTCCCTCTTTCAAATCTGCAAGCCCAATCTGGCGTTTGTATGCATGTACCATCTCAGGAAATGCCACTTGATACTTAGTGACATACTTCTTTATGAATTTCTTCTCATTTAATTTCAACGCTGTAGTGACTGAACCTGCATTCACTCTTCCTATCAAACCGTTTGAGTACAGAATTTCCAACACATTACACCTAGGAATGATCCTTTTCTCAAGACTAAGAGCAAGTATCACTGGACTTTTCGCAATATCCGACAGTTCAAAATTTTGTTTTACAGTGAAAAACTTGACCCTGCTCTGCATTTTTTTTTTTTTGAAAGTCTGAAACTACAGGGTTGCTTCTTAAACATTGAGAGACTCTCCATGAGAAAATCCCAATTTGCACATAAAAGCCCATCTCTCTTCCCAATTCAATTTACTCATACCAGACATTACTATAATTGCACGAACAAACATAGAACTAGATTTTAATCAAATCCCATTTCCTTAATCTCAGTAAACTATTGCCCTAAAACGATCGTTTTTCAAAGACAGCGTCCAAGGATTGGTCATGAACAACTTCATAATATTGCATTTAGGAACACCATGATCCCGCAATATCGCAATATTAGACCCCATTACATTCTCAAGCTTATTGTGAAAAACGTTCAGAGGTCGATTCAAAATGGTAAGAAACTGTTTATTGGTATCAGTAAATTTCTTAATGAAATTGATAGAAGGAATGATTTGGTTCTCCAAACTACAATGTAGAAAATTTGGATCACTTGTAACAATCTTAACTAGCCTAGAACCAGAAACACCCAAACTAGTTAAAAAATCAATCTTGGGCTTGATTGTTTTGTTGACATCAGCATTTAGTATAAGGGGGTTCCTTGAAATGAGTTTAGTAATGTAGTTTTGAGTCAACCCATGGTTTTTTAATAAACTTAGGACTAAGTCTGGGTTTTCAGTGGTTTTCAAGTTGAGTTTCTTGGATGTTAACAGAGCTGTTTTAAGTGGTAATCCACATGAGTTCATAAGATACTCTACTGTTAAAGACGTGCTGGGGTTTGGTGAATTTGATGTAAAACAATGGCAATGGAAATTAAAATGAAGTACAGTAGTTACTGGTCTAGTTTGTTGCAAAGTTCTATGAACAAGTGCATGCAACATTGCAAAAGAAAAGGGGAAGAATTGAACAGTTAGAACAACTTACAAAATATAATGAGTTTTGAGGAGCAGCGTGAATTGCTTTTGAAATCGATAGAGACAGTCCAGCATGAATTGCAAGAAATGAAGCCAACGAGGGCTTTACTGTAATTTTATAGGGATAGGGGTTTTGAGCACCCCGGAAAAATGGAAATATTAAGAGCACCCCAAAAAAATCAATAAATTAGCCCCTAAGCCCAATTTCGTTTCAAAACAAGTTATAGGACATGATTTTTTTATAATCACTCACAAACCGAATTTCCACATTTAAATAGCCCACGAACCCAATTTTTAAATTTTAATAATCCTTAACGACAAAATAAGTTGGCCCGACCCTTTTTATTGTTTTTAAATTTCACTTTTACCCTTTCTTATTAGAGAATTGCTAACGTCCTGACCATTAAAGGGGTAGGACCATTCTCACCCGCTAAATGTCGAAATAAAATACATGTTGACTTATTCCATACATTTACAATTTTAATTAGTGAAACTCATAAAGAAAGTTTGAAACAAAAAGAAACTCAAAAAGAAAGCTTGAGGGTTTTAGCCAGTGGCGGTAAACGAGACAAACTGATGGAAAAAGGTAATTTGTATACTTTGTCTGCTTCTTCTCTCCCCTCATTTTCCCTAGTATATATTATAGAAAAATTGAAATGGTAGTTTCACTTGGGATCGCTATGTCACAAGCGTAGCGCAGTGGATATCAAAACAACCCCAGCAAGCAAGCACCACTTACAAAGATAAAAAGATTGAACATTTCAGTCATCAAATATTTCAAATTAGTAGCTACTACCATGAGGCTTTAACTTGAATGATGTCACTCTCATTTTTATTTGATAATTGTTTGGGTTTTCCTCCGTTTCTCCTAGCCTTGAGTGTCCCCATTGAATTTCATCGAGATTGAGTCATATTTAATTAGGAACAATTTATTGCAGTCATTGTTCTTGTTTTGGTTGAGCAAAAAAAAGTTAGCAATGATGCACTTTATTGTTTTGAATCAATGTTTTGCTTATCAGGTATCTAGTTAGCAAGTTTATTTTCAGTTTATCATCAATGAAATAGAATTTAGATAATTTACTAAATTTTTTAATCTTATCTATATTGGACAGAGTATATGGATTACGTCGACGCCATGGATAGTCCAAGACACTTGAGTTTTGAACAAACAATAATGGATGATGCAATATACATTGATGGAAACGTGGTTCTTGGAAGTCCATCTTCAATGACAAAGATTAGAAGTGAAGAGACTAATGTTTACATGGAAGAAGCCGACGTGAAATTGAGGGAGTTTCAAAAAATGAGAATGCAATAGTAGATCCCTATGTTGGTTTGGAATTTGAATCTGAAGAAGAAACTTATAAATGTTACAATGACTATGCGAAGATTATTGGCTTTAGTATTCGTAGACAGCACATGAAGCATTCGAAACTGAACAATGATGTGATTGGTAGGACTTATGTGTGTTCTAAAGAAGGCAAAAAACATGCTGCAAAAGGAGTTGAAAACCCACGACCGAACACAAGGACAGATTGTAAGGCAATGATGAAGGTGAAGAGAATCACTAATGGAAAGTGGATTTTGCTTTGAAGTGGAACCGGATAGTTCACGCTTTTTCAGATCACAAAAGAAGATTAACACACCGGAAAAGAACATAATTAGAACTCTCTCATCAGTAGGAGTAGGTGTTCCGAAGATCATGGCAACAATGGTGAAGCAATCGGGTGGAGTGAAAAATCTGACTTTCACAGATAAGGATCTTAGAAATTTTCGTGACAAAGAAAAGAGAGAATCAATGTCAACCTGGGGATCTTGCATGAGATCATTTATGAATTTTTTCTTCGTACACAAGTTTCAAATCCTCGCTTCTTTTATGCTATGGAGCTAGATGAAGGGAGACACTTGAGGAATGTTTTCTGGATAGATGCCAATTCAAGGATGGCTTATGCACACTTTGGTGACGTTGTTACTTTTGACACTACATACTTGACTAACAAATATTCCATGAAATTTGCCCCATTCGTAGGAGTTAATCACCACGGGCAATCGCGGTTTGCTTGGATGTGCTTTTACTAACGGATGAGACTATACCATCTTCTGTTTGGGTCTTTAAAACATGGTTGATTGCAATGGAAGGAAGAGATCCTAAAGCCATTATCACGGATCAAGACCAGGTGATGAAAGCAGCAATCAAAGAAGTTTTTCCAGAAACAACACGCCATCGTTTTTGCTTGTGGCATATTCTGAAGAAAGTACCTGAGAAATTGGGCAGTGTTTGTGTAGCCAATCCGACCTTCATGTATGAGTTTAACAAGTGCATTTATGATTCATTGACAGTCGACGAGTTCGAAAGATAGTGGAAAAAACTGATTGAAACATATGAGCTTGGTGATCATGAATGGCTTTTAGCATTGTTCGAATGTCGCATACCACGGGGTTCGGTGTGCTTGAATAATACTTTTTGCGGGAATGTCAACGTCTCAACGAAGTGAAAGCATAAATTCTTTCTTCGATGATTATGTAAACCGTAAGACTTGTTTGAAGGAGTTCATAGATCAATACAATTTAGCTCTACAAAAGAGATACAATGATGAAGAGAAAGCAGATTTTGAGACTGTAAAAATCCCCATATTTGAAGACAAACGCGTCGCCTTTATGAAGCTTCGGATGGCATCTATATACACATTTGGAATATTCAAGAAATTCCAAGAGGAAATATTACTAATTCCTTCATGTAATAGAGGTACAGTCCAAATAGATGGGGAAAAGGAAATACATGTAGTGCAAGAGTTGGTAGTGAAGCTAAAACCGGTAAAAGAGAACGAAGGAATACACACTTATGTGTGGGATGACTCAAAACCAACGTTTCTTGTATTTGTCATCTATAACGAGTTCAAAGGTTTTCTGTGCGGACATGCAATGGTTGTTCTATTTGCAAAAGGTGTGTATGAGATCCCACCTCACTATGTAATCAAAACGTTGGAGTAAGGATGCAAAATCTTTGGATATCGTTTATGAAAATTCTACTAGAGTGAACGAGGATAATCCGAGTTTAAAGCGAAATGCTTTAGTGACTTATGTGTGGGCTGTATCAAACTTGCCGAGGAAGGTTGTACATCCAAAGACAAGTATATACTTGTAAAACAGATTTTGAAAAAGAAGCAAATAGAAGTTGTCATCTTTAGATAATGTCACGGGTTCTTCGCAACAAAAAGTTCAAGATGGATATCAAGTTGAAGGCATGGCGTCCACCGAATAAAGATTACCGCGATCCGGTATCCACAGGTTCTAGAGGTCGACCATCTAAGAGAATCAAAACTGGGGTGGAAGTGAGCCAAGCAGGAAAAGAAAGAAAAAACAAGTGCATTCGTTGTAAACAACCTGGCCACAACATCAAGAGCTGTAAAGAGGTGAGACCCTTGACAAGTTTATAATTCTATATAGCCTTTTTATTGACACCGGCTATTAGTTAGCTGATGCTTGTTACTTCAAATTTGAATATCTTGTAGGTACAACAACAACAACCACTGAGTGCTCTCGCAACTGAAAATGGTGATGACTACAACATAGCAGTAAGCTTGCGGCAGTAACGATCTATGGTGAATGGTGATTGGAAGAAGATTTATGGACTCCTTATACTTAAAGAAGAAGAAAGAACAAATGATACCTCAGAACAAATACAATTAATCGACATATTTTTGTGAGAAGATGTAAATTTTGTAGTGTGCAAGAGTCATTTTGTGACGATGTCAATATGGACACTAAGTATTTTGTAAAAAACTAATTCTCTAATTCTCATGATCAATGATATGATACTTTTGTGATTTTTTTTGTACAGTGAAATAGTGTTACAGAGTTACAGTTCTATGGTTTAAATATCAATGGGTCTTGGTGGATTTGAACCACCATCATCTTGAGATATTTAAGTTCGTCTTGAATTTCTCAAGTGCTCTTCCAATTTGAGCTAAAGACCCGGCCACACAAAAATAAAACTCAACCAAAGAAATTCACCTAAAAAAAATGAACAAGAAGATACAGAAACATCACAACAAAGTAAACATTTTTCCAATTCACAGCAAAGTAAACACCTTTAACAAAGTCACAACAACCGAAAATTCTTCTATCAATTGTTGAGAAATTTATTTATCTGGAATACATACCGAATGAAATTTGATTGGGGGCGGATGCTTTCAAAGTCATGAGAACTAGAAGAAAGGAATACGGTAGTTGTCGACTTGTCGGAATTTATTTCTTCGCAACACTGTTGGATAGTCTTGGAGATAAAAATTGAAAAAAAGGAACGAAGAAGATAACTCAGTTTTTCTCTTTCTTCGATCTCTTTTCTTTTTTTCTTTTAAGCCTAAGTTTTAAGTTTAGAAAGATTTCACCGGGTGAAACATTACCCTTGTTTCATTTCTTGTCTTTTACTGGGTGAGAATGGTCCTACCTCTTTATAGGGTCAGGACGCTAGCAATTCTCTTCTTATTAATAAACAAAATTACTGGTGAGAAAATCCAAAACCCCTTTATTGCATGTGAAAATGTAAGTTGTACCTTAATCATAGCCAGACCAACTGCTACACAACTATACAATACATGAGTAATCCCAAAAATAAGCAAAAAACGATAAAACTATTCTAGAGCTTCTTGGGAAACAAATGGTTTGCGACCCTGCAAGAAGAAACTAGTAAACCAAGCGAAACTTGCTTAATTGAATCAACAACCAACTATAGTAGAAAGAAGCTAATAGTTACCTCTGCAGAGATGGGCGAGATCCTCCTCTGAATAGAGATAGAATCGACTATTGAAAAGAGAAGAATCAATGCAAATCTCATAAATCGATTTTGCCCATTGTCCCAACATTAAAGATATAAGTCCAAGCAACATTAGCTCTAAAATCCAAGCAAAGCAAGTTTCAACTTTCTCTACTAAAACTTCTTTAGAGCTATGAATATCGGGGAGTTTCCAATTGAGCTATGAATATTGGGGAGTTTCCAGTTGAGCTGTGAACAATGAGATATTGAACTATGAACATTGATTTTGGAGAGTTCCCTTTGAGCTATGAACAATCAATGTTCATACCACAATTGGGTCATGAGCTATGAACATTCTTTGTTCATATCACAATTGGACTATGAACAGTGATTGTTCATAGCTATGAGCTATAAACAATGAGTGTTCATAATCCATACTGTACTATGAACAATTAATGTTCATAGTCATGAGTTATGAATATTTTTTGTTCATACCACAATTGGACTATGAACAATAATTGTTCATAGTCATGAGCTATGAACATTCTTTGTTCATATCACAATTGGACTATGAACAGTGATTGTTCATAGTTCGGTAGCTATGAACACTCATTGTTTATAGCTATAAACAATGAGTGTTCATAGTCCATATTGTACTATGAACAATCAATGTTCATAGTCATGAGCTATGAATATTCTTTGTTCATACCACAATTGGACTATGAACAATGAACAACGATTGTTCATAGTCATGAGCTATGAACAATGAACAATGATTGTTCATAGTCATGAGCTATGAACATTCTTTGTTCGTATCACAATTGGACAATGAACAGTGATTGTTCATAGTTTAGTAGCTATGAACACTTGAGTGAATGGTGTTGTATTTTGCGGTTAAGTTGTCTTCAGAAAATGTTTCAATTCGAGGAATGAAAATACCATCAAAGTTCACAGTACCAGCTCGAAGCTACCTTAATTGCTAAGAACACTTGTGCTGTTGTGCATAATATAACTTGACCCGAAATTTTCAGTTGCAACCTTTTTCTTTATACCAATCAAGGGCAATATGTTCAAGAAGAAAAGTGGCATATTGTAGCATGCAGCCGTCGTAGGGAACTATTGATGGCTATTGTCACATCCAATCAGAAAAGGAAGCAACAGCAAATAGCTCTGAGTGCATATGAGATGGGTGTAACTGTGTAAGGTTCTAACAACGTGGACACTTGAAGTGGATTTGAGAAATTACAATGACGATTACCAGCTATATCGAAATATTACTCGGTTAACTTGAACGCAACCACTGGTTTTAGAGATACAAATGTCTGGAGAAGGAACTATCAACGAATTACAGTATCTTAGGGGATGAGTGTGCAGTATATCAACACACAAGGAGTTTGGGTGCGTGTTTAGCTCTCCTATGGACGTTCTACGCCTGAAAGGGTATAACAGAAAAAGAAGATTAGATCAGTTTGAAACGATGGAGCTCTGATAAGTATTAAGCCCAGTGATAAAGTGTCAAAACATTTTAAAGGTCAATCGTTATTGTGGAAGCAAAAGATGACCCATTGAGAACAAGCCACATCCTGAAAACTCTTATTTTGAACCACCAAGTTTAAGTTTTTGATAACCGTTCTTTTTGGGTTGTGATCTCGGGTTTTTTGGGTGTGTTTTGAGTGTTTTCTGGTGGGCGGTTCTTGATTACACGGGTAAACTTGAACTTTCACTAACCCTGTCCTAGAGAGTCATTAAAACAAAACAAAACGCTGGTTTTGAGAGTGACTTTTCCTTCCGGTTAGTCCTTGAGAGTTGCTCTCTGAAAAAAAAATACCATTTGGCCAGAGAAAGGCAATGAACGGAACAAGAATATCTGTATTACTACAGAGGATTTTACCCTTGTCCAGTAAGCAAATTTGATATCCATTTTCTCATGTATGTTGAGGGAATAAATGACCATTCACTCAGTGTTCGAAACTCTTCAATGAAGAGCAAATAACAAACTCAAGCCTTTAGTTGATCCAAATACTGAAGGGCATCGTTTTGAACCATAGGCATCCCTAGAGACTTGATATAAGCTTCAGTCAAGAGCATCAAAGACTTCATGTTACTTTCCTCTTCCTGAAAATTTAATCTTGGGATTCTAACAAGGTGCTTGATATACTAGCAGTATTCGTCAGCAAAAAACAGACCATGGCCAGTGACTTCAGGCACAGATCACGCTACTTTGTAAGAGTTCAATAAACCATGCTTTCATCAAGACAAAAGAATTACAAAGGTGATTTCACATGTACAAAAACACAAACAATAAACGTAAGTATAGAAACATCACAGACTCTACAGATGTAATCTTCTTTATCATTTGATCCAGTAAACATAATCATGGCTCAAAGGGTCTGCAGCTTTGGTGGTACACAAGTTTGTTGACACGCATGAAAATGTCTCACATTTATTTTTAGTACCGCGAACACAAACAATAAGTATCATACCGACTACTGCTAGCAAAGTTTATCCTACTTTAGGAGCTTGGACAATCACTTCCACAAGTTCCATTCCATTTTGAGCTTGCAGAAAAAGGAAAATGCCGCTGCTAGACATCTTGTGTTCCTGCAAACACTGTTGCTTCTTGTAATGACAGATTAGTTGGAATAATCAGCAGTACGCACCATCCAAATCTGTTGCTAAAAAAACCCAGGAAGAGATGGTTTATCACCCAAGTCCAAATCCAATGCCTATAGCAGGTCTGATCAACCTTTATAACAGGGAGACAGATAAGTGTGTCAGTGTCTGACACGACGACCTATATAAGTTAGACACAAGGACACAACAGATCAAAAGGAAAATTATTACTATTGTTTAGTTGTACTACTAATTCTTGGGCTGAAGACCTTAAAAATCTCCTCCTTACAAACATATAGCTATGAAAGTGGCATATCATGGAGTTGTAACTATGTTAATTGATTATATTCTTAGGCTTCAAAAGTGTCATATCAGGGTATAGACGAAACCTTAGTTAGAAATGGTATATGTACAATCCTTGAGCATTTCAAAACTCGTTTGTTTTAAAAGACTAGTGGTTACCCGCTGATTTGTCACTTGGGAGACTGTCACTTTTCCGAGGACATTTATTATTAAAAAAAGCCAATCTAGTATCACACAGCAAACATAGAGCAAAAGCTAAAGCGACGAGAACAATCAAACCTAATTGTGTCCATATGCTGAAACAAAAATCATACAGTGTACAATAAGAACTCAAAGTACACTTAACAAAATGCAAACGTGAATCAATACGAAATGATCTGAGGTTCGATTTTTGCTGGATATAATCTCCTTGCTAGTCAAGTGTTCAAAATAGCAGTCACCGCAGTATAAAGATCAAAACCATACATATGGTGGTTGCTATTTTCTAATATACAATTTCCTCTTCAGGGGATAGTTTTTGTTATTCTTGTACTTAATAACAGAATTATTTGTCATACAAGTTGAATACTAGAACCTGTAATCATCTAGAAAGGAAACAGCTTACCCGTAAAATCCCCATCAACTATAGTCTATAATCCTATAACTATGCATACCCGTGTTCATGGAGCCTATACATTAAATTTTATTTCAGGAACTTTTCACTGAAGCTCTATTTGGGCTTTGCGCCACAATTTGGAAGAAGAAATGGAATTAAAAAAGGCTATTTCCATTCGACCATTAAAAAGCACCTAAATGGGGTTCAACTTCATGACTTCTGGTGAATTTTCAATGATGCGCACCAAGAAAGGAGACTAATGTGAGGATAAATTCTGGTTACCCCACAATCCCTGTACACCACCTGAAAGCAAAGTGCACAACTGACGAAGAAGAAGAGAACATAAGAGACCTAAACGAGATTAGGGTGGGAACAAACTAGGGAGGAGTCACTACCTATCCTCTTGTTCGTAGTTTAGTGGTAGAGCCTTGGCCTTTAATATAGGCAGTGACCCTCCTTCCTATTTAGTTGAGGATCACTACAAATCAAGAAGATTCCTTCAGAGAGAATATAGGATAGGACCTAATTGCCTACTTGAGCTGCTGGACTTCCATTGAGAGTATGGCTGATGAGGAATAAGTCGGAGATTCTAGCTTCTAGACACTTTCTACTACCTTAAGATTGTGTCAACCTAGTGGTGGATCTGTTTCAGCACTCATTGACTCAGTTCCAGTTCCTGCTAGGTTAGAATAACTAACCATCTCTCCTGCCAGGTACATGGAGTCACTCGGACCACTTTCCGGTGTTTCATTGCCTATCAGAGAGCACATCTTTAGCGTTCAGACTCTATCATGTGTCCAAATGGGCACTGATCGAATAGTGCACAACTGCACAGAAACATAATTTTGCAACTTTTGTATTCAAATAATTATCCACCCTTAAGAAAGTTTATTCCTATATCCTCAAAGAGCATAAATGTCAAAGCGTCAAGCACCATATGAAGATGAAAAACAGATAACATGTCTTGCCCATTTACTGAAATGCTAATACTACATTTTTGTATGCTTCGAAAACCACTCCAGAAAGTGAGAATTCAAAAGAGAATTTCAGGGCCATTGATTATAAACACAATTAAAGCAGAGGAGATAGTGAGACACAGTGACACTGCAAACAAATTGCAGAGCTTAAAAAATAATGTACAATTTGTGAAAGTAACCAAGTACGATTACATTAAATCACATTCATTCTTCACGTTTACCCTAGCAACAAAAGTAGGATGGATATAGTTGTCAAGTACAAAAAACCACAAAAGAAAACGAATACATACCTCAACTTTCTACATCTTGTAAAGCCCATCTCCCTCTTTCAAATCTGCAAGCCCAATCTGGCGTTTGTATGTATGTACCATCTCAGGGACAGCCACTTGATACTTAGTGACATACTTCTCTATGAATTTCTCCTCTTTTAATTTCAACGCTGTAGTGACTGAACCTGCATTCACTCTTCCTATCAAACCGTTTGAGTACAGAACTTCCAGCACATTACACCTAGGAATGACCCTCTTCTCAAGACTTAGAGCAAGTATCACTGGATTTTTCGCAATATCCGACAGTTCAAAATTTTGTTTTACAGTGAAAAACTCGACCCTGCTTTGCACATTCTCTTTTGAAAGTACGAAAATACAGGGTAGCCTCTTAAACATTGAAAGACTCTCCGCATGAGAAAATCCCAATTTGCGCATAAAAGCCCATCTCTCTTCCCAATTCAATTTACTTATACTAGACATTGCCAATGAACTGCAGAATTTCATAAACGTACTAAGTTATATGTGTGACAGTTTAGAACTTTAGCGCAATATGTTTACTCACCATGTCAACTACAACTCATTGACTTTACTACCCTCCCTAACCTCAATCCTCACTGGAAAACCACCTTTCATCTTAGAGGTCAGATAAGAAATGAACACAGGCTGGAAACCTTCACCTAACGCTGGCACTACTAGAAATTGACGCAGAACCCCAGCTACCACTCTCTTCATTTGCAAGAATGCCATCTCTTTACCGAGACAAATTCTAGGCCCAGCTTGGAACACTGGATATAGAAAATTATCCCTCCCTACAAATTTCAAATTCCCATCACTTTCATCCCTCTCCAGCCATCTTTCTGGCTTGAAATGTGCCCAGTCTTTACCCCACAAATTCTCCGTTCTCCCCATTGCATAAGGTTGATATGTGACCTCATTCCCTTCTTTACAACAGTTCCATCTGGTAAAACATCGTCGCCTGCTGCCTCTTTCGTGTCTGCAGGGACTGGTGGGTACAGTCTCATGCTTTCACATAGGGATGCATGAGTGTAAGCCATGTCCTTTACTTCGTCATACACTGATCCTTTCGGGTCCTCCATCATAATCTCGTTAAGTATCTCTTTTTCTACATGAAAGTTGCAAGAGATTAACCAGAAAAACCATGTTAAGGCCGCTGAGGTTGTATCACGACCAGCTATAATGAAGCTTATAACCATATCAATCACAAAAGCATCATCTGAATGGCCGGAATTCATGATCCTTGAAAGAAGATCGACGGTTTCTAAAGAGGACTTGTCTTTTAGTTTTTGCTTCTTTTCTTTCACAATGGGTCTGAGAAATTGCTTGCTTCAGTTGCTTTTCAGATCCAAGGTTAAGTGCCATTTTCAGCTTCCAGGTGCTGGAAATATATAACCAAACCGTTCACTGATAATCTTCACAGCATCCTCAAAAGCAACTGCAAACGGTGCTTGTGGGAGTGATGGAGACAAGTACTCGGGATCAAACCCAAAGGCAATCTTGCAAATGTTGTCAAGGCAAATCATTGGAGAATATCTTGAAGATCAAGTACTGAATTATTGGCTGCCGCGTCTGAGAGAATGGGATAAGGCGATTGGAGAGCTCTGAATCAACTACAGTCTCAACAAACTTACGGAGGGACTTAGTGTTGAACTCATGGCTTAAAATTTGTCTTCCGAACTTCCAGTTATCACCATCAGCATTGAATATGCCATTGCCATGGAAATCGACTAAAGTAGTAGTAAAGAAGTCTCCTTTGGGGTAAAGAGAAAATTTAGTCTTGAGAATGTGTTGCACATTGGACAATCTGACGTTTACCAAGAGCCCGGTGAAACACAAATGTCCTAGTAGGACACTGACTCAGAATCTTTGCAAACCATTGGCTGTATCGGGCCTTTATTCGCGATGATAGCAAGTGATGAGCCAATCAACGGGTACGACCTCGGCAACTTAGAGACAGAACCGGAAGATGATTTTGGACAAATCCTTTTATTCTTGATGAAGATGAAGAAGTAAAGTGGAAGGATGAAGAGAAGAAAAATTGCTAAGACCACAAAATGGAACATGATTCGTAGTTTGGCATATACCAAGTTAAGTGGTTGCACTGTACTCAGGGACGGAGCCAGGAATAGAAATCTGACCTAGGGGGGAGTGCTTATACTATTTCAGAAAATGAAATAGCATGAAGCGTGTTTACCACTTTGACCATGTAATTAACAAGGGATAACAAAACATATTAGTAGATGAAGTAAAACATTCAAATTATGAACATACCCCATGGATCTCGAAAAGGAAGAATCAAGGCAGACTAGTATAAGCAGTGATCCTCCTTGGGGAGGAATCACTACCTATCCTCTTGTTCGTAGTTCAGTGGTAGAGCCTTGGCCTTTAATATAGGCAGTGATCCTCCTTCCTATTTAGTTGAGGATCAAGAAGTTTTTTTCAAAGAAAATATAGGATCGGACCTAATTGCCTACTTGAGCTGCTAGAATTCCATTGAGAGTCTAGTTGATGAGGAATAAGTCGGAGATTCTAGTTTCTAGGCACCTTCTACTACCTTAAGATTGTGTCAACCTAGTAGTGGATCTATTTCAGCACTCATTGACTCAGTTCCAGTTCCTGCTAGATTAGAATAACTAACCATCTCTCCTAGCCGTTAAAGGGCCTGCCAGGTACATGGAGTCACTCGGACCACTTTCCGGTGTTTATTGCCTATCAGAGAGCACATTTTTAGCGTTCAGACTCTATCATGTGTCCAAATGGGTACTGACCGAATAGTGCACAACTGCACAGAAACATAAGATACTCTACTGTTAAAGATGTGTTGGGGTTTGATGAACTTGATGTAAAACCATGGCAATGGAAATTGAGATGAAGATGAAGTACAGTAGTTACTGGTTTAGTTTGTTGTAAAGTTGTACGAACAAGTGCATGCAACATTGTAACAAAAAGGGGATGAGTAATTAAAACAACTTACAGAGACA
This sequence comes from Coptis chinensis, assembly GCF_015680905.1. Lineage (NCBI taxonomy): Eukaryota > Viridiplantae > Streptophyta > Magnoliopsida > Ranunculales > Ranunculaceae > Coptis > Coptis chinensis. The sequence goes on from NC_141459.1 coordinate 98,267,075, forward strand.
GTCCAGCATGAATTGCCAGAAACTGTAGCGAACAAGGGTTTCATTGTTTTTTTAGTTTTAACTTTTGAGCACCCCCGGGTAGATGGAAATATGTTAAGGGCACCCCCATATATACAACACTTGAAAAGTGACTAGATTCACACTTTCTTTATTCTCAGTAAGAGAGAACTAGGAGAATTGATAAAAGCAGGGACCTTCAAGTGACTAGATTCACACTTTTTTTTATTTTTGGTAAGAGAGAATAATATCCTATGCAATCTACTATCTACTTGTACTAAAGCAGAGACTTTTAATGGAAGATTTTCTCTCTCCTATGTGGCACTCTAATATGATAGTTAGTTTTTTTTCTCTCCTATGTGGCACTCAAATATAAAAGATAATTTTTTCTAATAACCTACAATCCCACCTACATGGAACTTTTTTTGGAGAGTTTGAGTATATTTCTAATTCTTATATTTGGAGAGTTTGAATGTATTTTCAATTCTTATATATTTGATCGAATAAAAAAAAATTACTAAAAAATAGGTGATTTGTAAAAAGTCCTATTACGAATCAAACACGTTTAGTGTTCAAATTCTTATATATTTGATCAAATAAAAAAATTACTAAAAAATAGGTGATTTGTAGAAACTAATTCTCTATTACAAATAATACAATTTTAGTGTCTATGATAAAACACTGACTTATTTCGAATATATCCTTAACACGACCTCAAAACATAGTTAAAAACAATTATACAAAAATAACATCACAAAATATATAATAGAAAATGAAAAAAATAAATAACGACAAAGCAATAATGATAAATATTTTAAAAAATATATAATACTGAATGAAACTAACGTCAAAAAACAATTAATATGAAACCGAAAACTGGATGCAAATGTATCGAACTAATCTCAAATAATATTTAACTAGAAATCAGAAACTGGATGCAAATGCAAGCATTAAACTAATCTTAAAAAGTAATTAATAGAAAATTAGAATATGGATACAACTGCATTAAACTAACATCAAAGAATAATTAACGGAAAATCAAAACTTGGATGCAAATACATCAAACTATTATAAAAAAATAATTGTCATAAAATTGGAAACTGGATGCAAATACATTGAGCTAACCCGCAAAGATTAAATTAATGAAAAATCAGAAACTGGATGCAACTGCATTGAACTAACCTCAAAGAAAAATTAATTATAAATTGGAAACATGATGCAAATGTATGGAACTAATCTTAAAAAATAATTAACGGAAAATCGGGAACCGGATGCAATTGCACTGAACTAATCTCAAAAAATAAACTGGATGCAAATGCATTGAACTAACCTCAAGAAATAATTAAAGATAAATCGAAAACTGGATGCAAATTCATTGAACTAACCTCAAACAATAATTAATAGGAAATTGGAAACTATATGCAAATGCAACTTTATCAAATAATAAACGAGAAATCAGAAACAGGATGCAAATACATTAAACTAATCTCACAGAATAATTAACATGAAATCAGAAACTGGATGCAAATGCATTTAACTAACCTCAAAAAACAATTAATAGGAAATTGGAAATTGGATGCAAATGTATTGGACTAACCGAAAAGAATAATTAACGAAAAATCAGAAACTGGATGCAACTGCATTGAACTGATCTCAAAAAGTAAATAACGGGAATTGAAAATTGGATGCAACTGCATTGAACTAACCTCAAAATATAAATAACAGAAAATCAGAAACTGGATGCAAATGCATTGAACTAACCTCAAAACATAGTTGGATTATATGTTGTGAGAATGTCTCGATAAGTATAGTTTTGCATTTAAAATATTGTTTATCTTATCTATTTCCGTATGATTGGGAACTCCTTGCTATTTAAATAGCTTCAATATATATGAACTTCACCTTATTAGGCAATCTAACAAAACTTCAATCAATTTTCTTTTATTAAACAGCAAAATAAAGTTGAAAGGTTTTATCAAATGTTTGTTTGTTTGTTTTTTTTAAAGGAGGATATGGAGGGAAAGATGTATATGAAGATTAATTAATGCAGGTTAGGGGTAGGCCAAAACCCTAGCTTATTGTTTAAAAAAAAAGGTGAGTTTTTTTTTTTTTTAGAGAGTGAGGTTTTCACGTTATAAGAAATTTGGTTGAGTGATTAATATAATATTAATATATAATAGTTATGCATATTTGCAAATATTTTTCAGAATAATTAATATAACAACACCTGTTTGTAGATAATCTTTGAAGATTCCACATAGTGAGTCATGCATAATTTAAAGAATAATTAATGGGAAATCGAAACTGGATAATCTTCGATGATCCCACATAGTAAATCAAGCATAATTTACTATTTATGTCATGTTTGTAAGGACACTACAGATGGATCAGTAGAAGTTGGTATTACACACCATCTTGGATAATTAATTAAAAGGAAGTTGAAAACTGGATTCAAATATATAACTGAGCTCAACGAATAATTAACGGGAAATCAGAAATTTTATGCAAATGCAATAAACTAAACTAAAAAGTAATTAACTAGAAATCGGAAACTAGATGCAATTGCATTAAACTAACGTCAGATAATAACTAACGGGAAATTAGAAATTGGATGCAAATCCTTGAAAAATATCTAACGAGAAATCGAAAACGGTATGCAAATACATCAAATAAATCTCAGATAATAATTAATAGGAAATCGAAACTGGATGCAAATGTATTGAATTAAACTCAAAAAGTAATTAACAGAAAATCAAAAACCGAATGCAACTGCATTGAACTAACCTCATAGAATAATTGGTGGGAAATCGGAAACTAAATGCAAATGCATTGAAATAATCTCAAAGAATAATTAACGAGAAATCAGAAACTGGATATAATTGCATCGAACCAACCTCAAAGCATAAATAATCAGAAACTAGATGCAGATGTATTGAACTAACCTTAAATAGTTATTAACGGGAAATCGGAAACTGAATCTAAATGCAATGAACTAATTTCAAAGACTAATTAACGAAACATTGAAAAATGGATGAAACTGCACTGAACTAACCTAAATGAATAATTAACGGGAAATTATAAATTTGATGTAACTGCATTGAACTAACCTCAAAAAATAATTAACGGAAAATCGGAAACTTGATGCAAATGCATTAAACTAACCTCAAATAACAATTAACATAAAATCGGAAATTGGATACAACTGCATTGAACTAACCTCAAAGAATAATTAACGGAAAACCAAAAACTGGATGCAACTGTATTAAACTAAAATCAGAGAGTAACTAACGGAAAATCAGAAATTAGATGCAAATGCATTAAAATAACCTCAAAAAATAGTTAATTGGAAATCGAAAGTCGGATGTAACTGCATCGCACTGACTTCAAAGCATAAATGCCCGCTTTTTTAGCCTTCTCACATGAGTAATTACGAGTAATTAGGAACCCAAAACGAAAGTGAGTTTATAAAAATAAACTCTTACATGTATGCAAACTGTATAGAAATTGTAAACTATCAAACTAACCTAGAAAAACTATTAATGGGAAATAAGAAACTGGATGTAGATGTATTAAACTAACCTCAAAGAATAATTAACGGGAGATTGAAACCTGGATGCAAATACAATGAACTAATCTCAAATACTAATTAACGAAACATCAAAAACTGGATGCAACTATACTGAATTAACCTTAATGAATAACTAACGGGAAATCATAAAGTGGATGCAATTGCACTGAACTAATCTCAAATAATAATTAACGAGAAATTGGAAGCTTGATGCAACTGCATTGAACTAACCTCAAAGAATAATTAATGAGAAATTGGAAACTGGATGCAATGTACTACATTAAACTAACCTCAAAGAATAATTAATGGAAAATCAGAAACTTGATGCAAATGCATTGAACTAATAACCCTAAAACATATTTGTATTATATGTAGGGGGAATAAATGTCTCGACAAATATAGTTTCGTATTTTAAGTAGTGTTTATCATAATTCTTTTATTGTGATTGGGAATGCCTTGCTATTCAAGTAGCTTCAATATTATCTTCGCCACATTGGGCATTCTCACAAAACTTCAATCAAACTTCTATTGTTAAACCTAACAATAAAAAGAAGTCGAAGAGTTTTATCAATGTTTGATGCTTCCTTTTTATAGAGAGTGGTGCAAAAAATTTAAATGAGTAATTAATATAATTTTCATATCTCATAGCTATGCATAGTTGCTACTATTTTTTAGAATAATTTAATATAACGGTGCCCGTTCGTAGGACACATCGTTCATGTGATAAATATTTTCAAGTTGAAGTAGTGTATTCTTTGAGGATATGGAAACAATCAATCTGTTTTAGTGAATTGTACACATTAGTATGTAAGTCGAGCGGTGATGATTTACAACTAAATCATCATAAATATAATAAAACTATTATATAGGCTAGATCGAGTTTAAGATAATTCCATTTGAAAATTATGGATTAATATCCTAAACCAGAAAGTGAAGAGACTATCTTAATTTGATCCCTTAGTTTTCAAGTACTTATGCACCATAATTGCTGCTCATTAACGTATTTGGGTTTATTTTTAAAAAATATATATTATGATTTGAAATTTGTCGCTAAATCACCATAAATCTAAGAAAACTATTATACAAGCTAAATTGAGTTTAAGATAATTCTATTTGAAAATTACGGATTAATATCCTAAACCACAAAGTGAAGAGGCTATCTCAATTTGATCCCTTAGTTTCCAAGTACTTATGCACCATAATCGCTGCTCATTAATATATTTCGAAGTGAAGAGGCTATCTCAATTTGATCCCTTAGTTTCCAAGTACTTATGCACCATAATCGCTGCTCATTAATATATTTCGGTTTATTTTCAATAAAAATATATTCTGATTCTAAAATTTGCAGCTAAATCACCATAAATCTAAGAAAATTATTATACAAGCTATACCGAGTTTAAGATAATTCTATTTGAAAATTATGGATTAATATCCTAAACCACAAAGTGAAGAGTCTATCTCAATTTGATCCCTTAGTTCCCAAGTAATTATGCCCCATAATCACTGCTCATTAACGTATTTCAGTTTATTTTCAATTAAAATATATTCTGATTAGAAAATTTGTGTGAGACATTTTGTAAAATCTTTTCAGCACACAAAATATTTAATAGATCCCCGGCATATGCCCGGGTCCAAAATCTAGTCTATATACTAAAACAGAGACCTCTAATGGAGGATTTTCTCTCTCCTATGTGGCACTCTAATATGATAGTTTTTTTTTTTCTCTCCTATATGGCACTCAAATATGAAAGATAGTCTTTTCTAATAACCTACAATCCCACGTATATAGAAATTCTTTGAAGAGTTTGAGTGTATTTCCAATTCTTATATATTTGATCAAATTAAAAAAATTGCTAAAAAATTGGCCGGTGATTTGTAAAAAGTAATTTCCTATTACGAATCAAACACTTTTAGTGTTCAAATTCTTATATATTTGATCAAATAAAAAAAATTGATAAAAAATAGGTGATTTGTATAAACTAATTCTCTATTACAAATTATACAATTTTAGTGTCTATGTTAAAGCACCAACTTATTTCGAATATATCCTTAACATGACCTCAAAACATAGTTAAAAACAATTATACAAAAAATAACATCACAAAATATATAATAAAAAAAAAAAAAAATAATGGCAAAGCAATAATGACAAATATTTTAAAAAATATATAATACTGAATGAAACTAACGTCAAAAAACAATTAATAGGGAACCGAAAATTGGATGCAAATGCATCAAACTAACCTCAAATAATAATTAACGGGAAATCGGAAACTGGATGCAAATGCAAGCATTAAACTAATCTTAAAAAGTAATTAATAGAAAATTGGAATATAGAAACAACTACATTAAACTAACCTCAAATAATAATTAATGGAAAATCAAAACTTGGATGCAAATACATCAAACTATTATAAAAAAATAATTGTCAGAAAATCGGGAACTGGATGCGAATACATTGAGCTAACCCTCAAAGATTAAATTAACGGAAAATCGGAAACTGGATGCAACTACATTGAACTAACCTCAAAGAAAAATTAATTATAAATTAGAAACATGATGCAAATGCGTGGAACTAATCTTAAAAAATAATTAACGGGAAATAGGAAATCGGATGCAATTGCATTGAACTAATCTCAAAACAGAAACTTGATGCAAATGCATTGAACTAACCTCAAGAAATAATTAACGGTAAATCGGAAATTGGATGCAAATTCATTGAACTAACCTCAAACAATAATTAACGGAAATTGGAAACTATATGCAAATCCAACTTTATGAAATAATAAACGAGAAATCGAAAACTGGATGCAAATGCATTAAACTAATCTCACAGAATAATTAATGGAAAATAAAAAACTGGATGCAAATGCATTAAACTGACCTCAAAGAACAATTAACAAGAAATTGGAAATTGGATGCAAATGTATTGAACTAACCGAAAAGAATAATTAACTATAAATCAGAAACTGGATACAAATGCATTGAACTAACCTCAAAACATAGTTGGGTTATATGTTGTGGGAATGTCTCGATAAATATAGTTTTGCATTTAAAATGATATTTATCTTATCTCTTTCAGTATGATTGGGATAAATATAGTTTTGCATTTAAAATGATATTTATCTTAACCTCAAAACATAGTTGGGTTATACTTGCTATTCAAGTAGCTTCAATATATATGAACTTCACTTTATTAGGCAATCTCACAAAACTTCAATCAAACTTCTTTTATCAAACAACAAAATGAAGTTGAAGGGTTTTATCAAAGGTGAGTTATTTTTTTTTTAATGGAGAGTGAGGTTTTCCCGTTATAAGAAATATGGTTGAATGATCAATATAATATTAATATATAATAGTTCTGCATATTTGCAAATATTTTTCAGAATAATTAATATATATAACAACACCCGTTCGTAGATAATCTTTGAAGATTCTACATAGTGAGTCATACATAATTTAAAGAATAATTAATGGGAAATCGGGAACTTGATAATCTTCGATGATCCCATATAGTAAATCAAGCATAATTTACTTTTTATGTCATGTTTGCAATGACACTACATATGGATCAGTAGATTGAAGTTGGTATTACACACCACATTGGATAATTAAAAGAAAATCGGAAACTGGATTCAAATACATAACTGAGCTCAAAAAGTAATTAATGGGAAATCGGAAACTTTATGCAAATGCAATAAACTAAACTAAAAAAGTAATTAACTAGAAATCGAAAACTGGATTCAATTGCATTAAACTAACTTCAGATAATAACTAACGGGAAATTAGAAATTGGATGCAAATCTTTGAAAAATATTTAATGGGAAATCGGAAACGGTATGCAAATACATCAAACAAACCTCATATAATAATTAATGGGAAACCGAAAATGTAGGAACTGTTATGGTTGCACCGAATGATTTACTACGAACCGCGAAACACCCACGCGCAGCGGAATAAGGGGTGTCACGGTTTGGTTAGAAATGATACCTTTTGATCGGCTAAGATAACTCTAAGAATCCAAGCTTTACGATTCTGCAACCTCTTAATCTTCTGTTGTATTCCTATCCTTAGATTAGGCATTGTGTGGGCAACGATCTACCAACCCTTTCTTTATCTCTTTCCTTGCCTATCTTTTTCAATCAATGAATAGTGAATTCGACCAGGAGAGAAGGGTTTCTATTTATAGGCTACAACAGGGACCATGAGGAGAAATTAGGGTTGGGCCTCCTGACGGGCTTGGGCTTCTTGTGTTCGCCCAGAACACACGACCCAAGTCCGTCAACAAATGGCTTATTCCACTAAAGGCCATTGTTGCACTACTTCCCTAATCCCAAATTATGTGTTATGTTTATAGGCTCCATATTATATGCTTGTGAATCTCCCCGTGTTTAAGATATCAAATGTCCATTGATTAAGTCAAGTTATTGACAACTACATTAATCAACATCTTATGTCCTTGAGTAGTACCACTCAACCTCATTGTCATGTCGGATTAAATCCATCTGCAGGGTTTACATGATAATCCTTATAAGCTCCTCAAGGGGATATCATCAACCCGACTTCTTGTCACTGATTCCTTCTATAATCAATCAACAAAGACACCTTACATACAATGTCATTACCCAATCCATCGAGTTTGTTAATTCACAAATGAATCTCACTTATTGATGATTTAAAGCAATGTACAATGCAATAAAAATTATCCATTATTATATCTGGATTAAGAGGACAAGCATCCATAATAACAGAGGTGTTTGTTTTCTTATATAGTCAGTATAAAGAGAAACAACCTCACTTGGTCCTATTAAATACACACAAAGTGTACTAGTGTATTCCTGTAGTCAAGATAGACTAATACCAAATTATACTACAATCTTACCAATGGTTTGTCCAAATCCATCTAGGTTGTGAACGTTTACTTATACTTTATAAGGTACTGATGATATGATCTTTTGTGTGTCACCACACACCATATCATCTACAACATAAAGTATTAGACACATGCATATAACTAATAACATATATAATATGCATAACATTTGCCCATATGATTCTCATTCAAAATATAAAGAATTAGAGTTAATACAAAAGTAATGCTTTTATTATATAACCCTATCAGAAAACTGGATGCAAATGTATTGAACTAAACTCAAAAAATAATTAACAGAAAATCAAAAATCGAATGCAACTGCATTGAACTAACCTCATAGAGTAATTGGTGGGAAATCAAAAACTAAATGCAAATGCATTGAAATAATATCAAAGAATAATTAACGGGAAATCAGAAACTGGATATAATTGCATCGAACTAACCTCAAAGCATAAATAATCAGAAACTAGATGCAGATGTATTAAACTAACCTTAAGGAGTTATTAACTGGAAATCGGAAACTGAATCCAAATGCAATGAACTAATCTCAAAGACTAATTAACGAAATATTGAAAAATGGATGAAACTGCACTGAACTAACCTAAATGAATAATTAACGGAAAATTATAAATTTGATGTAACTGCATTGAACTAACCTTAAAAAAAATAAATAACTTGAAATTAGAAACTTGATGCAAATGCATTGAACTAACCTCAAATAACAATTAACATAAAATCGAAAATTGGATGCAACTGCATTGAATTAACCTCAAAGAATAATTAACAGAAAACCAAAAACTGGATGCAACTGCATTAAACTAAAATCAGATATTAACTAACGGGAAATCAGAAATTGGATGCAAATGTATTGAAATAACCTTAAAAAATAGTTAATTGGAAATTGGAAATCGGATGTAACTGCATCGCACTGACCTCAAAGCATAAATGTCTGCTTTTTTAGCCTTCTCACATGAGTAATTACGAGTAATTAGGAATCCAAAACGAAAGTGAGTTTATAAAAACAGACTCTTACATGCATGCAAATTGTATAGAAATTGTAAACTATCGAACTAACCTAAAAAACAATTAACGGGAAATTAGAAACTGGATGTAGATGTATTGAACTAACCTCAAAGAGTAATTAACGGGAAATTGGAACTTGGATGGAAATGCAATGAAATAATCTCAAATACTAATTAATGAAACATCGAAAACTGGATGCAACTGTACTGAATTAACCTTAATGAATAACTAACGGGAAATCATAAAGTGAATACAATTGCACTGAACTAAGCTCAAATAATAATTAACGGAAAATCGGAAACTTGATGCAACTGCATTGAACTAACCTCAAAGAATAATTAATGAGAAATTGGAAATTGGATGCAATGTACTACATTAAACTAACCTCAAAGAATAATTAATAGAAAATAAGAAACTTGATGCAAATGCATTGAACTAATAGCCCTAAAATATATTTGTATTATATGCAGGGGTGTGACGCCCCGAGACCCAACACACACATCCCGAGGACGAGGAGTGAATCTCGAGGCTGACACCCATCCTAATTCTACCGAAATTTCTGCAGAGTTTCCTTTGTTTAATCGACATTCGTAAACCCTAAAACCTGTCATAAAACCTGTCATAACCTGGAAATCCTAAACTACAACCTTCCAACAACCATATATATACAAACCAACCTTCTAAACAACATTATATACATCCACCAACTTTGTTTAAGTGTAATCTAACGGCAAATACATCAAGTATTACATCAAAATGAGCCAAAATAATCTCTATATATACAACCAAAATGACTAGACTATCTCTATACAACCCAAAATATGAACTTGACTCTGTCCTCGTCAAGCATAAGGGAATCCTCCCAAATCCCCATAACCATCATCGCTAGGGTTTGGAAAAGCCTCATCCGCAACTGGCTCGTCTGAAATGTTAAGTAGGATGAGCAACAACTATGCCCAGTAGAAACGTACATAACCAATAAATAGTCTACTTATAGAAAACATTTAAAACATGCAGGGTTTCCATAAAAGTATTCAAATATCGTGAATATATATATATACATCACTAACTAGCAGAAATCATCTCGACATGCTTCATTGATATACAAAATAGAGTTTTTCACAATCATCATACAACTATTGGGTCAGGTGCATCCTATTAGAATGGTGAGGGTAATATAATATTATATATAATAGATCCGCGAGACAAATCTTTCAAATATTTTCCAATGTGAACCATGCAACCGTTGTTTTCCTTGATTTTACCGGCGAATAATTAGCTGAAATGCCGTTGTTGTGTTCGATTACACACAAAATCCCCAAAGCTTTTAGGGCTCGGGTGGGCCATGTAACCACGACCCCATATGGACCCAACTTATGGTGGTCAACCGTTCGACAACCTTGAGACTTTTCGGGATCCTGACACACATCCGGGGAGTGGACTAACTCTCAATCCTGCGCGTCTAAACCTCATCGAGGTAACATGTAACCCCACACAAGCTAATCACCATACAAATAACTTCACACGTATAAAACATGGTTATGTAGAAAAATAGAAAAGGAATTCCCGGACTACATCCAAATGATGCATCCCTTTAAAGGTGGCCCACCACCTCGAAGGTGTACACCACCTCTTGAATCTAATCTTTAATGGCTGCCGTCTCGAAATTGCGATGCAAATTCTTCATTCTTTATAGGAATTCACAATTCCTTTTCTAAATCCCTCGTGATAAGCATAGTAATATCTATATATATATACTCAACCGATTGTTTCCAAATACTCTAGTTATATATTTAGTTTTTCTTTTTAAAACTGTTGATTCTGTAGGTGTGAGTTCCTGGATTTCCCACCATCAAGTACAAGCAACCTATGACTCCTAAATGGGCCAGTCATATTAAATAACAACCGATGATTCCCAAACGCTTAATCATCGTAAATAACAAACAACCATCCCTGAACAATCCAGAACCTCACACCTAGTTACAAACAACCGGGTAATCCTTACCCGCATTACAAAATCCATCTCTCCCCTCCTTTAATGAGACAAAGAGGCGATAACCCTTCCCAAAACCAGTTTTGCTCTTTTTAACAAAGAAAATAAATCCCTCTACCCGATTTCACAAAACCATTTCACACGAAAAGCTATCCATATATATATTTTATATCGAGGAATACAATGCAAAACATGGATATCACATATACATGCATGGTTGATACGCAAACTATTTTTCTCAATTTAAAACAATCAAATCATGCATGACAATAAGCATGTTATATATTGGTATGTAAGTTCCTACCTTAGCAAGCTCCGTTCTCCTCAAGCCCACTTAACCGAATCGAGTCCACTTAACCGAATCCACTCGAATTCACTCCTATAACATCATATGTATACGTCGGTCGTTAGAGTTTATCAAACTAACGAGGAAATTCTTGTCTACGAAAGTTGAGAAGAATCTCGACGTTAGGAATTTGGTTTTGTAGATAGCATCAAAACCAAATTCTTTCTCAACGTTAATAATACTAACGTTGAATATTACTAAGTTAATAATAATGCTAACGTTGATAATACTAATGTTAATAATACTAACGTTGAATATTACTAACGTTAATAATACTAACGTTACTAATAATGCTAACGTTGATAATACTAACGTTAATAATACTAACGTTGAATATTACTAACGTTGAATAATAATGCTAACGTTGAATATTGTAGATATTGTAGTAATTCTTTCTCGACGTTAATAATACTAAGTGGGTGTTCTTTCTCACTCACTCGATACTCAACGTGATCTTAAACAAGTGTAAATCTAATATAAACTTCTCAAATGGAGCGGATAATTAATGATTCTTACCTAGCCAGTAAGAATAACTCCTTAATTAGCTATCTGCTCCACCAAATTTCGCTCACTCTAGCTTCTCCAAACTGGTACTGCCGAAATCCAACAACCCCAATTCAATTAATTACAATCAATACCTCCCAAATTCAATTAATTATATCAATACACCCCCTAATTCACTTAGTTTTCATCAATATATCCAATTCCATCTAAATTTAAATCTAATTATCTAATTGAGACGAAATCACACTCACCTTTCTCTACGATCCGACGAAATTCCAATGATTTTTGCATCTCCACACTTGAATTCACGGTTTCTACGTATTGGGTGCGAGAAATTTGGGTTTGGGTCGATTGAATTTCTCTCTCCTAGGGTTTAAGAAATAGCGAAATTGGGGAAGAAGGAGAAATTGGGTGCGATTCTTTGGTTTCACGATTTTGTTTTGTTTGGGCCAATTTATTAAGGCCCAAGCCCAATATGTCCCAATTAGGCTTAAAGTCCTAATTCACTCCTAACCACTAACTCATTTGACGTCGCGTCGTAATTATTTTTCCGGCCCATCCCGCTAAATTTAATCTCCTATATTCTATCTCACCGCAGGCTATAACAATAACCCACTCATGCGTGTAAGCTGTTAACTCGTCCCGCTTCGAACACAGAAAGCCGCTAACCGGCATTTTGTCAAATTTTTGCATATGGTTCACTTACCTAACGTGACTTATGAGTCGGAGTTAAGTTTCATTAAATTACGTACGTTTGAAATATAAACCCGACCGACCAATTACATAAATGACCCTAGGTTAAATATGAAATTTACAAAAATACCCTTAGCGAGAATTTGAGTCTTTACAAGGGGGAATAAATGTCTTGACAAATATAGTTTTACATTTTAAGTAGTGTTTGTTATAATTTTTTTATTGTGATTGGGAATGTCTTGCTATTCAAGTAGCTTCATTATTATATTCGCCACATTAGGCATTCTCACAAAACTTCAATCAAATTAACAATAAAAAGAAGTCGATGAGTTTTATCAATGTTTAATGGCTTCTTTTTATAGAGAGTGGTGCAAGAAATTAAAATGACTCATTAATATAATTTCCATATCTCATAGCTATGCATAGTTGATAATATTTTTTAGAATAATTTAATATAACGACACCCGTTCGTAGGACACGTTCATGTGATAAATCTTTTAAAGTGGGAGTAGTGTATTCTTTGAGAATATGGAAACAATCAATTTGTTTTAGTGATTTGTATACATTAGTATGTAAGCCGAGTGGTGATAATTTACCGCTAAATCACCATAAATCTAATTAATAAAACTATTATACAAGCTAGATCGAGTTTAAGATAATTTAGTTTGAAAATTACAAATTAATATCCTAAACCACAAAGTGAAGAGGCTATCTCAATTTGATCCCTTAGTTTCCAAGTACTTATGCACCATAATCGTTGCTAATTAATGTATTTCGGTTTATTTTCAATAAAAATATATTCTGATTCGAAAATTTGCCTCTAAATCACCATAAATCTAAGAAAACTATTTTACAAGCTAGATCGAGTTTAATATAATTCTATTTGAAAATTATGGATTAATATCCTAAAGTACAAAGTGAAGAAGCTATCTCAATTTGATCATTTAGTTTCCAAGTACTTATGCACCATAATCGTTGCTCTAACGTATTTCGGTTTGTTTTCAATAAAAATATATTATGATTCGAAAATTTCTTGAAAGAGAATTTTTTTTGTATTCATCAATTCATCGTAGAACACGCTCATGTGATAAATCTTTTCAAGTGAGAGTAGTATATTCTTTGAGGATATGGAAACAATCAATCTGTTTTAATGATTTGATAGATATTTTAGTTATTAGTACACATTAATACATAAGCCGAGCGGTGATGATTTACTGCTAAATCACTATAAATCTAATAAAACTATTATACAAGCTAGATCGAGTTTAAGATAATTCCATTTGAAAATTACGAATTAATATCCTAAACCACAATGTGAAGAGGCTATCGCAATTTGATCCCTTAGTTTCCAAGTACTTATACACCATAATCGCTGCACATTTACGTATTTCAGTTTATTTTCAATAAAAATATATTCTGATTCATAAATTTGCCGCTAAACCACCATAAATCTAAGAAAACTATTATACAGGCTAGATCGAGTTTAAGATAATTCAATTTGAAAATTACGGATTAATATTCTAAACCACAAAGTGAATATGCTATCTCAATTTGATCCTTTAGTATCCAAGTACTTATGCACCATAATCGTTGCTCATTAACGTATTTTGGTTTATTTTCAATAAAAATATATTCTTATTCAAAAATTTGTGTGAGACATTTTGTAAAGCCTTTTCAGCACACAAAATATTTAATAGATCATGGGCGTATGCCCGGGTCCAAAATCTAGTTTTAATTCTAAAGCGGCAAATGTATATCTTACTAAGGGTGTTGATGGGTACCCGTTTAACCGGAACTGTAATCATGGTTCCAGTTTCTATTTTTAGGAACCATTTAAAAATAATTACTAAAAAAACGGATCATATAGAACCAAAACTGAATGGTTTTTTAAACAAAAAAAAAGCAGAATTGGACTGGAACCGAATGCTATCATACTTTTAATATATAAAATATCAAAATAAAGAATATAAAAACTCAAAATGTTTATTTATATATTACTAAATTTTATTTATTAGTGTAATATGTAGCTTTCATAGTATTTAATATTATAAATAATATAAAAATAAAACTTACAACCTTAAATATATGGTTTTATTTAACTAATTATTGAATGACATAACTATTTATATCAATATTTAAAAAACGACTCGTTTGTGCAGTATTTATGTGTTTTTAGTACACATTTTTTTAATAAAATCAATAAAAAATATGTGTAAATAGTGAATATCTTGATAACCGAAATGAAGAACCGGAACCGGGAATACCCACTAGGAACCGATAGTTATGGGTATGGTTCTACAATTTTAAGAATAGCAAAGAACCGAAACTGTAAAATTAAATGGTTCTTGGTTCTTATAACACTAAGAACCGGACCGTTGACACCCCTAAGTCAATTTTGTTTACTAACAGCCAATACGGAAAATTGGTGTCCAGTTAAGCACATTGCAGGGTATTTTAAGGGACTCCAGAAGAGTATGCAAGGCAAACTTGATAAGAGCCCAAAACTGTAGTTTTAACCCTGTAACAGTCATACTTTTAGACCAATTATGTGAGTAATAATTAAGAGTTAACACTGATTACGTGTTTTTATGCATTTCAGGCTTCAAAGTCCATTATGTGCAGAAACGTGCCACTTTAGTGAGATAAAGGAGCAAAGGTCGGTTACTAAGGAGTTCCGTGATTAAAGAACAAGATTCAAAGGTTTAATCTAATACAATAATTGAAATGGAACTAAACTTAATTAATCTACATCAAAATAAACTAGATCTAGAATTCATTAATGGAGGCTACTAATCTAATCTATTTCTAGGTCTAACTATCTACCATTAACTAACTACCATTAACAAAGATTTTAGCTTTTGTTTTTATACTTTCAGATCCAAAAATCGTGCATGGGCTTGGAGCCATGTTTTGGGCCAGAGAATCAGGCCCAAAACCCAATTCTTTCAGTCCAAAAAGGCCTCTTCAGCTGCAGTTGGCTTCAACAGACTTTTTGTCCACTTCTGCTCCTCTGATTGGATCAAGGCTTAGACCATTGGAAAGCTTTTTCCGAGCCGGTCGTTTTGACATAAGGTAGGCCCCATTCCGAGGTCTGAGTCCAAAGATACGGCTTTTGAAAGTGTCACCTTTTTTATGGCTCTTCGTTTACGCGCCGACGACTTTTCAGCTTTTACTTTTTAGAAAGGCTTTGTTTTCTTTAATCTTGGCCTTTAATCACGGAACTCCTTAGTAACCGACCTTTGCTCCTTTATCTCACTAAAGTGGCACGCGTTTACGCACATAATGGACTTTGAAGCCCGAAATGCATAAAACACGTGAATCGTTAACTCTTAATTATTACTCACATAATTGGTCTAAAAGTATGATTCTGAGGGTTAAAACTACAGTTTTGGGCTCTTATCAAACCACCCCCAATAGCATTTTGCTTGTCCTCAAGCAAAGATGAGAAATTAACATAAGTGACCAAAATATGGAGTTCTATCTACTTCTCGTTTCACGAAAGTGCATTGCATTGACCATATGCAACAAGGCCTTAAACCACTAGGAATTCCCTAGTGGACGAAGTTATAGCCTCGTGAGAGTTTTCCATGAAGGTACTCACAAACTTCATCTATACTACAACGACTAAGAAATAAAACTATTGTTTCCTTATTCATGCTCCAAACTATCTATACATCTCACTAGCTATGAACAAGAATAACCAAGTAAAAAACCTAAACTAATATATGCATAATAATCAATCATCTATAATAAACATATATACAATGAGTAATACTATGAAATGTCTAGCGTGTCCGTTTCTTCAAACTTCGGAATAGCGCCCTTAAGTAGGTTCTCACAATAATAGTCAAGATACAACACTCGATTTTTCCACTCAAGTTTTCGCTACTCTAGTGCTAGGGCACACTTTACCTTACAATCTCAATGACAACAAGGAAGCCGGAGTCGATCAAACACATCCGCCACTTACTATCACACTAACCTATTCCTAATTGAGCTAGAGGTCTTTATTAGGTGTTCTTGGGGATTAGGAGATGGTTTAAGAAGGAAGGAAATGGATATTCAAAAGGACAAGTCCGAGATAATAGAGTCTTCATATTATGTAACTAGAGAAAACCTTGTTATTTACTTTTGCTTCTACACTTTGTTTCCATCCTTAGCCATATTTTTTTCTTTTTCTTTTTTTTTTTTTTTTTTTTTTTTTTTTGACTCCTTTTATTCTATTTTTGGAGTTTTTATTTTATTTCTATTTTTATTTTCCTTTTCCTTGGATGGAAACTTCTTTTCTTTATTTTCTGAAGCAATTAACTAACTTTTGTTTACACAGGTTTTTCTCTTCTTCTTTCTTCTCATTCTATTCTCAAACTTATTCTAAATTGGGTAGGTTGATTTTTTTTTTTTTTTTTTTTTATTTTGTTTTTGTTTTTGTAACAGGGTAAAGGGATTGTGGTTTATGAAAGGCTAAAGAAAGGCTCGAGGGGCGACTAGCGGAAAATAATTCATAGGTTTGAATTTCTGGCTATATCGATCCAAAGAGGGCCTAAATTCTCGCTTAGGATATGACATAGTGATCAAGCAAGTGGACGTGTGATATCTCTATCCGATTTTACTTCTCCCTTTGTGTCATTTCTCAAATGTTTCGCTCATATAAGGCTTTAGGCTATATTCTCACAGATTTGTAGAATAAGTACTCTAGCCTAGATTTGAAAACTTCATCGCTAACAATCATAGATACTCATGTAATATATTTATAGATAGATGCAAAGATTATTACCTATATATTAACCTAAGTTTCTAACAATTATTCTGATGCAACAGCTACGTGAGACTTCTAGATTGTTAAGAGCATGGAGAAAGAAACAATACCAATATTCCTAAGTGTATAGCATAACTTATTTATTTATATTTTTGAAATTTTGAAATTTTAACTAGAAAACAAATGCATATTATACATATCTATATCCTAACAGATGCCTTAATTACACGTGTTTCTATGCCCCCAAACAAAAAGCATGCTTTGTCCTCAAAGCAATTAAATAAAGAGGGTAGGAAAAATACCATTGAAGCGCCGAAATTCAGAACATCCGTAATACAAGGTTAGAACGCATCTAATATAGGAAATAAAACTCGACACAACTCTATAATGAAGTTCTACCCATTATGGGGTTAATAAGAATGAAATTGCTTGGGACATAAGCGCATACTAACTAGAATGAAACTTACCTTATCCCCGCTTTACTTTCGTCATCTTCCTCATTCTCTTCTTCCATAAAGAAGTGAGGTTCCTTCACGCCCCGCCATGCCATGATAATTTGTCGCTTCCCGCCATTTATCATCTATGATTGCTAACCTATTAAGAGCCACTTGGTCCGACGGGGTGTAGTGCAACCAGATGAGGTTATATCCTCCACCCTTGCCAAGTCATTGCGACGAAAGATCGAATAATACTATTGGTGGGTCGTGCGATTCGAATCGTAATCCAATCCGTGAAGCGTGTACAAAAACAGGAAAGAAACATAGCATAATACGAAAACTAGAACGGGCATAAGAAGGTACTTATGCCTCATGCTATGGGATCGAGCTAAACTAGACATCAAGGTTCGGGAAGGTCATGACACATACGCCCCGTGGCTAAAGCAAGGAAGACGCCGCAAGTGGCATCATTCACGTAAGAAAAACGACATTCCCCAAAAATGTTTAGCATGATCCAAAACATAACAGTTACTATGTTCATGGACAAAGCTACCAAAGGCGACGTTATATTCCCTTGGTCCTCAATACGAAAATGCCCGCGCCATACGACTCATGCAAAAACTCGTAAGTGTAGATATACATATTATCGAATCTAATAGCACCATGGGTCTTGTATTTCAAATGGGCATAGCCACCCAAGAACAAATGCTAGCAAGAACCCGTAATTTCCATTGGTTCATTATCAATGTTGATGGAGAACACTTGTTCTCCATCTGGTCTTTCAAAGAAAATGCAGTTATCGTAAAAATAAGATGCTAGAGTCGGAGAATAAAGTGCATCCGGTCTTACCATAAGCGGCTCCCAACCAACGAATGTGATCGCTTCGCGAAACCAAGCACCATAAGTAGTGCTTTGGAACAAATCTTCAAAAACTGTTCCGGTATCAATGTTGGAGATGTCATCTCAAAATTACGCTTTGGAATAGCTGCGAATGATCCGGATACTACGCTAAAAAACTGGAAATTTTCTGGTCCACGGAAGTCGGTAGCGAAAAGCGCTTCGATAGAAAGCTTGAAATTTCCAGTGTTTGAAATGCTGGTCGCTTCGGCTTGAAATGAAGCCCCTCGACAAAAACTCAGAAAAAAATACAGAGGCCGAAAAGCGCCCCTCAGAAGGCGAAAAGCCGAGTTGCGTAAACTTCGGAAAATGAGCCGAAATGAGGGAATCACGGAGTGAAAGGTGAGTGATGGAGTTTAGGTGTAGTGTGAGTTGTGAGGATAGATTGTATCAAGTTTATATAGGTTTAAAGTTGCTAAACGGATCGGAAGTTGCCAAAACTAATTACGGCAGCCTCCAAAATCCTAAAATTTCCAAACCCAAAAACGTAACCAACTCATTTTCTTGATTCTAATTCAAACCCAAAGATCTTTTAGGTTGATTTTATGATAGAATGTACCTATTTAATCTAGATTTCATCCTACAATGATACTAATCATAGATATGCCTAAACGGCCATATTTGCACCTTGACTCCATATAATAAATTCTAACACGAGGGTTATAAAAATAATGCTTGAATTGATAAAACCACCCCCAAACAAGTTGGGAAGATGGGATCAATATGAAAACAACCACGCATACCGAAAATAACCCTTTATATTAAAATTTTCATTCGAGTACATTACACTACAAAATTCAAATTACGGAAATAAACTTGCACTAAAATAAATAACAATTATGAAATTACAAATAAAACATAAAACATCAAACTATACTATCCCTAGCTACTCTCGAATCGGTGGCGGAGGGAACATGCTCCGAGATCGCCCCCCGAAGCTCTGTAGCCGACCATTCGCCCTTCGGGCGACGACGCTTCGTGCCCGGATGGT
This sequence comes from Coptis chinensis, assembly GCF_015680905.1. Lineage (NCBI taxonomy): Eukaryota > Viridiplantae > Streptophyta > Magnoliopsida > Ranunculales > Ranunculaceae > Coptis > Coptis chinensis. Next base: position 98,287,153 of record NC_141459.1, read on the forward strand.
GTGTCCTCGGCGGAGAGTCCCCGTGAGATGGGAATCGTGGTCGATCTCGCCTCGAACCGGCATCGAAGCTTCTAGCTCGGCTCATCTGTTCCCACCTCTCGCCCTCTCTCGGGTACGGAGCTCGGTTGTGATGCATCGCTGTTCGCCGAGTCCGGAGGTCTTCACAGATAGTGTTAAGCTTAACGCGATGCCTCGATGGATCACAGCCATGCGCTCGCATCCGTCCCAAAGACCTCTCCAAGGCATTCACGCCAAAACAGGTCAAGTCCTCCTCATCCTCGAGGCATCCCGATGTCCCCCCTCCTCGGCATTCTCAGCTCCTCCATCCTCTTCTTCTTCTTCTCTATCCTCAGCCAATCTCCAAACCCGTTGGACACACTCCTTATAGATCGCGAGGGTTACGGTGGAGAGTGATGTATGTCCGATCGACCGAGCCGCCTCAACTTGAGCATGATCTTTGTTATCAACACGGGGAGAGGGCAACAGCACCTCCCTACTCCCCTAATCATGCTCAAGAAAAACTCTAAGATGCAGAAGTCATACTTCCGCTCTCGGAGTATCCATAAGATATGGAGGCGCTTCAGCCGATATCGGGCCGACCTTCCCTTCCCTCGATCGTTCGAATTAATCCATTGGCGTAGAGCACCGGTTGGTCCTAAGGAAGCCCGTCGAACACAATGCGATCTTGCATTGTAGTCCCCTCCAATAACTGTCCCGTGCATCAATGGCTCTACCCCATTATATTGTGACTCCTGCAATGTGACATCCAAATGGATTCTAGGCGGGATGCCTAGAATCTCAGCCAACAACCCAAAACTCCTTCCTTCCTCACCACCACAACAAAAATCCTAGTCCCTTCCAACTCCCTCGTATTGTAGGGCCGTCGGACTAAGTCCTCGTGGTAATATGCTTCAGTCGAGTACCACAAGCTATTCCAGTCTCGACTGATCATTTCGTCATCGTAAAACGACGCTTTTTGAAAAGCTTGCTCTGGTAAAATTCGGCGTTGTTGAGCCATTGGTGTTTGGAATGTAGTGGGGGTTTAAATGGGATGTGGTGGTGGGATTTGAATCGACCGACTGAAGCAAACAGTGGTGGTGGTGGCGCGGCAGCACCAAAATTTGGAATTTTCAGTGGTTTTTGCTTATTTAATTTGATGGAGGTGGTGGTGGAAAGCTTTTAGATTAGATTTGAAATCGATTTGAACTGGGGCGTGGGTTAATTTGGTTTTGTTTTTATTTTTATTTTGTTTTTTAGGTTTTTGGAGCTTGGGCGTTAATGGTGGATGGAGAAGAAAACGATGAACTGATGGTGAAGGTGAAGGGCGCGGTCGCGCTGTCGGTGGGCGCGGGTTGGGCGCGAGTTGGGCCCAAGCCCAAAATCGAAATTTGTGATTTTTTTCGATTTTTCGCGAAACTTCAAATCAAAATTGCCGCTTCGTTACCGGTCCGATTTTTGCGAATGAGATATGGAAATGATCAGGAGAGAATTTCCCATACAATGATCCATAAAACACTCCGTTCCGACCGTGGATGACATATAAGATAGTGGAAAACGTCTCGAAGTACGTGCATGACGTACGTTATGCGAACAATTGAACTCTAAATTCATGGATTATGTCAACCCGAATCGTAATACAATAAAACGGCCTAAGCAACTCTAATGGGACATAAATATTTAGTACGGAAACATTTAACACCCACCCCCAAACAAATTTTACAACGAAGCTTAGAAAATTTGTTTTTAGCAATGGTCTTTTAAAGTCGATTCCCCGACTTCCCTAAGTTACTATGCTTATTCTTTAATATATATATATATATTATATATATATTTTTTAATTTTAAAAAGAAAAACAATAAACAATGAAGATATAATTCACCCCATAGAGAAACATGACTCAAAAAATCCGAGAAAATATGCAAGAGTGGAAAATGTGAATTATGTTTAAACGTGGACTTAGGATCCGGTACTTACAGCCACACACTCCATAGGGAGGGCCCGGTTACCTTAATGGTGCACTCACCAATATATGGAAATGAAAGGAAATGCACCAAACACAAAAGTTGAGTCGTTTATAGTCAGATACTCGAGACTTGTCTAAACATATGTATGAACATGTAGTTTATCATATATCAACAACCGAAATAGTTGTGGATCATTCCATAAATAAATATCCCAGAAAACATATCCAAACACAATCAAGCACCAAGATTTCCCATGACTCAACCTAGTGAAATGAAAACGAAATCGGATAACCCTATTATGTAACCTATCATGCACCTTATTTTTCATTTTTGAATGAGTGGGTGTTCTAGTAAATAAGTGTGGAAAAGTGAATGATTGTGGAGAATATGGTGGATAGGGATAAGTTGTAGAAAGACAACCCACAAACAATGAGGGATGTGGTTTTAGCACAAAACTCATTCATTGTGTGTGTGTAGGGACCGCCTCAATTCTGAAAATGAAGGTGTCAAATGGTTTGTCCTTCTGTAGTATTTGTTTACTAGGTGAATTTAAAAAATTATGAAGCACAGAAGAAACAACAGGATCGAGTGCAAACTCGGGATTCCTTTGAAAGGGTGGAAGGAAGGGAATCGAGGTGGATGTTGTGCAAAGTAGTTCTTGATAGGGTGATTCATCACCTGCTCGAAGAAACTCATCAAATTGCTCATCTAGATTGGTCATATCCTCATTACTATGATAGTCCTCTATATCTTTGAGAAAGTCATCTATCTCCTCCTCATCCGTAATATGTGTATCGACTAGTGTAGGGATGGAAATATTGGAGTCTGATCTTCCAAAGAAAAGAAATTTGGGCATATGATTATCAGGGAACGTGTTGTTGAAATAATCTCGAAGCAACGCCTCGATCATGCTAACCTCTCCATCCATAGGCTAATCGGGTAACCGTGGTCTTTGTTTTAAAACATTGACTTCAACAAAGAAGATGGCCAAAAGACATGGACATTGAACCATCACGCAATTAATGAGCGCATTGGCGGTTGCGAAAAAGTCGCCTCTAAAATGATCTGATTCAGAGTCGTTAATCCACTTGTGTCAAGGATGACAAAATCAGTGGGATAGTAAAAATCCCTGAATTTTTACCGTAACATTTTCGACGACACCCTTAGGATACTTAATAGACCGATCGATAATTGCAACGCCATTCTAGTGGGTTGCATCTCGCCTAGACCTATTTGTCTATACAAATAAAACGGAGTAAGTTGACACTAGCCGCCAAGTCTAATAACGCTGTCGTCAGATAAGAATCTCCTAAGGTGCATTGTACGATGGGATCTAACCGGGGTCCTTGTACTTAACAATTCCATTATGTTCGAGATAGAGTTGGGAATTGTTACTTAAAAAGGCATCTTTTGGTATATTGGTCTTACGCCTAGTAGTACACAATTCCTTAAGAAATTTAGCATGGTGTGGTAGCTTTTTATAGCTTCGAGGAAGGGAAGGTTTATAGTTAGATTCTTGAAAACATCCCTAATCTCCTCGTAATTTGTATCCCTAGTTAACATGGCTAATTTTTGTGGAAACGGTGGTTTTCGGCTATATTTAGCAATGGTATTACACGGGTGTTTAACCGTGGCTTCCTTTCTTAGGTTGTGTTATAACCGGTACCTCTACAAAGTAGGCTCTTGGGTTTCTATTTCGGTATCTAGTAATATAGCGGTGTAGGGCTCTTGGTGGGGTAACTATATATGGTATAGTTACTTTGTTATCAACCATTCTGCCGTAACGGAGGGTGGTGATGGCCTTTAGGTCACCTACATTTTCATACTCATTACTAGTATTTATCGGTTACCTCAAAGGCTGTATTTGTTGTTTTAGGATTAGGTATTTCGTTACAAAACACACCTTTGGGTTGGGGCTTTATCTTGAGCCAACCGTTTGGTTAAATTATTAACGGATTGTAGAAGCTGTTGGTTAGATTGAGCCATGGTTTGGAAAAGTTTTTGGCTCACTTGTATGAAGGTGTCAAGACGATCCGGTTGTGTGGGTGTAGTAGTCACGGGTGGTGTGACTGGAAATAAATTAGATTAGTAGTTAGTTAATGGTAGATAGTTAGACCTAGAAATAGATTAGATTAGTAGCCTCCATTAATGAATTCTAGATCTAGTTTATTTTCATGTAGATTAATTAAGTTTAGTTCCATTTCAATTATTGTATTAGATTAAACCTTTGAATCTTGTTCTTCATTTTGATTAGATCAATAAAGTAGTATTTTTATCAATTTCGATTTGTCATTTCCATTTCTAGATCTAATTTCAATTCCTGTCCTTATTTCATTTGAGTCATTAAATTAGAATTCATTATTGTTTAATTAAGTAAATTTCAATTCTTTATATCATGTTTAGTTTAAATGTAATCGAAAATGATTGCGTAATGATTCTCAGCTAAACCTCCATTAGAGGGGGTTGAGAAGCCTTGATGAAAGCTTGATTCCGAATATCGTAGAATCATCGTAATTTCCTTTCCACTCTAGAAACGATTAGTTCACCATGAGAATGGGTTTAATCGTTCACATGCTAGTTATGAATTGGTAGGAATGCCATGTGTAATTAGGGATTAGGAAGAACCAATTGTTCTGCGAAGCCCAAAACATGTTCGGATTACGACGATTCGTCGTTAATAGGATTAAGTCGAGTTAAGGTGGAATCAATCCCCCTCTAACTCCTTATCATCGAATCAACGTAGCATTTCCTTAGTTATTCCCATAGTTCTTGACTAGTTCTGCATTTCGGTGGGTAGTTGCAGATCGTAGTCTAGTTGCATTTTTCGTAAATCTCTCATTAGACTTTAAGTTTAGAGTACTTACACTTGAGAACATAGCATGCGGAAGGACAAAGAGTGGAACGAATCACTCTACTCCACTATATCTCATAGACTTGAGAGTAGAATCTTTGATAATATAGGCACTTAAGATAGTTTTAGTTTTACTTGCGTTTGTAAGTTTCATCGCTTTATTTCGTAGGTAAAACTATTCAATTTTATCTTTTATCAAAACTCCAATTTCCTCCTAGGAGCAATATGATATTTCAGATTCTAGGATTCTGCTTCATGAAATTTTTATCAGATGGATATTGCTATTTCCACGAATCCCAGTCTTTTGCTCCCATAACCATTTTCTCATTTATGTTGAGCGAATAAGTGACCATTCCCTCACTGTTCGAAACTCTTGAATGAACATCAACTAACAAACTCGAGTCTTTAATCCATCCAAATACTTAATGGCATCTATAGAGGTTTGGTGTTTCGGGGTGAACGATCTGATGTTATGTTTGATAGGGAATGGTTGCACTCTTCTCAGGACAAGAGTTGCCTACGTATCCAGTTTCTAGGGGTAAACTTGAATCAAGCCTTACGTAGTTCATCTCTATCTACTTATAGATGTTTGAGTTGACCTTCCTTATTTGCTTCAGGTCATTATCAGGTATATATCCACATTGTGTGCTATCTTGATGATTCACCATTACTCTTGATGTTATAAAGTTAATGTCTCCTTGATTGGTGCATTGACTGATCTCCAGGATTGCGCTAGATGATTTGCTTCCATATATAGTTGTAGTTGAGATTTGGGACGACCTGAATCTGGGTCGTTATGACATACTAACCATGTGGTATGAGCTGATGGAGATACGACCTGGGTTGTGAACACATGTGCTGTAGTGATATGAAATGTAGAATGGAGGGTACTTACACAGCCCCTTTGTTTTACTTATTGTTTGGACAACTACAGTGTGAAACTAAAAGTTAAAACAAAGTTTTTTAACACGTGTCCGTCTAATGGGTTTTTTTGTATTTTGGAAAAATGTGCGGGAACAGTTGGATCTGACCTATGGGCCCAAAATCACGGCGGTTTGTGGGCGAGTTATGATTATGTTTTTTGGGAATACAAAATGTTTGTCTGTTCTCGAGGTTTTGTGCAGTTGAAGGGTTTAGGGTCTCTTGGTGGCTTCTCATTTTCATTCTATCAGCACGAGTCAAGAAAAAGCAAAGCAAAAGAAAAAGAAAAAACCTTTCCAACCTTTCATCTTCAGGTGCGTGTTCTTGATCTAAAAAAGTTTGATCTTTTGTTTATATTTGCACTCGTAATGTCTGTTACCAGTGATAGTTTGAGTGGGGAAGTTGAGTTGGACCAATGGAGAGAGAGAATTGTAATTGAAGAAGATGTTGAAGTTAGGGTTCGTAGTGGAGTTGGGGCTTCATCGTCTACTCTATTGGAGACGATGGCCGAGGAGGTGGAGTCTCGGTTGGTAGGTTGTTATGCTACTTTGAGGGAGGAGTTTGGTTGGGTAGAGTTTGACCTAGAGATGTACGACCTGAGTGAGGAGAGGAGATTGTATAACAGTGATTATGTTCCTCAGGATGGGGGAGTAGTGGTTTGTTATGGGCAGTTAAAGGCTGGGATGAGGTTGTCGTTTTCCCATCTTAATGTTGAGGTTTTGAACTATTGTGGAAAAGCCCCTTGTCAGTTTGTAGGGAATAGTTGGAAGGTTTTCCATGTGTTGGATTTGTTGGATCAGCGAGATTATAACATCCGCTTAGGGGATGTGTTGGAGCATTTTTCTATGAAGAGGTCGTCTGCAATGAATTTTAGTTTGCAGGTCGTAGGGGGAAGTCTGCTGTGATTGTGGGGGTGAGTAAAGAGGAATGGGGGCGTAGGCCGTTGTTGGTTTTGGGTAATTACACCCCCTCTGAGTGTGAGCTGAATATCCGTTCTGTGAAGTGGGATGGTAGGTAGTTATTTTGTAGGTCGTATATAAGTATTGTATTTGATATGTTGCACGTTATGATATTTTTGTTTCCTTTTATGCAGATGTTTCTATTCGGGGTCGTCCTCAGCTTGACGTTATAGAAAAGTTTTCTTATTTGAGTTGGGAGAAGAAACGAGCTATCTTGGGGGAGGTTGCCCACTACTTTAAGAAGTGTGGAGGGGAGAAGATCAACCGGAAGAAGGTGGAGCAAAAGAAGAGGGCTCGTAAGCTCATTTTTGACATATCTGATTCTAGCTCGGACGCTGAGATGGAGAGGGAGAGCCAAAGGAGGGCACCTATTTTTGGAGTGAGAATGGCTGGAGGAGTTGCTGATAGCCGTTTTGCTCCTAGACGTGCTGAGGGAGGTGATGGTGATCGATCTGGTCGTGCTTCTGGTGAAAGTGATAGGGGAGCTGGTGATGCTCCTGCTCCTTTCCGGAGGCCTTCGGTGAAAAAGCTCTCTGAGGTGGCTGAGCCTGAGGGCGAAGAGGTTCCAAACTGAGTATAAGGAACGACCTAGTAATGGGGAAGGTCGTACCTCTTCAAGTCGGGCTCCTTTGAAGAAAATGAACATGAAGGAACTGGCGGTTAATGTGAGGTTAGCTGATTCCCGGGGTAAGAAGAAGGCTAGTGAGACTGAGCAAGTTGCCCAGAAATGCAAGGGGGTCGGGGAGTGCGACCCCAAGTGACAAGAGTGCTGATGTCGTCCTGGATCGGGTGGTCAGCTACTATGATCCGGTGAGTGGGTTGACCAAGCTGGTGAAGAACTTGAATTGTAGTTTCAAGTCTTCATCAGTTGCTGGAGGGCTGTTGGAGAGTGTTACCCTGGATGAACATGGAAGGATCTGGGGGCGAACTTGAGAGATATGGATCGCTCCTTGTGCTTCGTAAGTGTCCATTCAATCTCTATTTGTGCTATATTAGTATCCTTCCGATCTGACTTATTTTGTTGGTTTTGTCAGGTTTTGGCCATGTACAGGATGCTGAGGGAGATGGCCACTATCTCTGACATGTACAAGTAGGAGCTGGATGCGGCCAAGGAGGCTTATGACAAGTTGGTGGCTGTGCAAGAGGTGGAGAGGGCTGAAATGACGGGGCTGAAGTCGCAGGTCGGGGATCTAGCTGGGAAGGTGGCCTTGCTGCAACCAACACTTGATGCGTTTAGGGTGGAGGTTTAGCATTGGGTTAATGAAACCAAGTGAGCGCCAGATGTTGATGAAAGAGCTCAAAAAGAATACAATGACCTGGTCAATTTGGTGGAGAGTGGAGATGTTTACGTTCTAGTGGATGACTTCATGAAACTAGAACGTAAATACAAAACCCTCAAGAGGTCGGTCGAGAGTGGGGCTGCAACAGTAGCTATGGATAATGCTAATATAGATGCTATTAGACGACCTGGTCTACCATCCGACCTTGGTGCTGCTCCTGTTGCTCGGCCCACTGAAGATGTTGCTCCTGAAGTGCTAGATGCAAGTGGTGATCCGGCTAGCAGCTCTGTTATATAAGAAAGCTGCCAACTGGATCCCTTGAATATGGAGAATCTTCCTTGTGTCAATTGATTTTGTTCTTCTTTTAAGTTGTTTTGATGATGGATGAACTATATGTTCTTACTTGCTGTGTTTGATACTGATAACTGATATTGACAATTTTGATTTTTGATGGGGGTACTGAGGTCGTTTTCTTAGGATAACCTGGGGGCCTCTAGTACCTAACCAAATTTATATGTAAGTAGAAACATTTAAATTACTTACTTGTTGAGATTGTGTTTGAATTTTGCATGCCTGTGATTGCTTTTATTGCTATTTGATTTGTTGTTAGATGACCTGTGCTACATGGTAGTAGACTCGACGTCTTGTTGAACTGTGGTAGATCGTTATTGTTTGGTTCACAACCTGAGCGTAGTTGTCACCTAGGTCTCCTCGTGTGTGTTGATTAGGTCGTTCCTTTTGGGGGAACTTCACATTTACTGATAACTAGCCTTTGAATGGTAGTTATAGTTGGGCCAAACTTAACCCTTTTCCAAGGCCTTAAGTTGGCTTTAGGTCCTTTTGGGGGTCCTTTATGTTTGTATTTGACTGATGATTACGTGGCAATTATAGTTGAATCATGCTTAACCCTGGCGTTGGTGTTAAGTTGATTTAGGGTCCTTTTGGGGGACCTTGGGTTGGATTTGATTAGGGAATTAACCACTGTGTGGCAATTGTAGTTGAGTCGTTCTTAACTCTGGCTTTGGTATACGACCTAACATTGTGATGTCCCAGATCGGGTAGCTTAGTGCAAAATGCGTGGTACTCATGTAATGCAAAGATGACATTTGTACGCAAAATGCTGATGAAATGTTATTCATATTGACTGATACATCTGGAGAAAAATTATTGATAAAATCGCTTGAGGAGAGTTGTGTTCCAAGGTTGGGGAAGCATATCACCGAGCTGAGTTTTAATCCAGTATGCTCCATTTCCAACGACTTTGTCTATAATGTAGGGGCCCTCTCATGTTGGGTCGAGCTTGGCTGGAGCTAATGTCTTTTTGAAGACTAGGTCGCCAGCTTGGAAAGATCTTGGGATGACCTTCTTGTTGTAAGATCGTTGGATTGTTTGGTGGTACCGAGCTAGGGATATTACAGCTGTTTCCCTTCACTCTTCTAGAAGATCGACTTCTTTTGCCAAGATGTTGTCATTGTCTCATGATTTGATGATGTCAGATCGTGTGGTTGTGATTGTGAGCTTTGATGGTATGACTGCTTCTGTTTCGAAACAAAGTGTGAAAGGAGACTCATTGGTACTGGCTCTGGTTGTTGTCCTGTATGCCCATAGGATGTTCTCGAGTTGTTCTGGCCACTGGTTTTTCTTGCTCTCCAACTTCTTTTGGAGATTTTCATTGATTGATTTGTTGGTAGCTTCTGCCTGACCATTGCTTTGTGCATATCTAGGTGTAGAAAATGCTTGAATGATGCGCCATTTTTGTAGAAATGCCTTGACTTGTGAGCCAGCAAATTGGGTTCCGTTGTCCATGACAAGGGTGTGGGGTAGACCAAATCTTGTGATGATATTGGTCCATATGAAGTTGATGACGTGAACTTTTTTGACTTGAACTAGTGGGATTGCTTCAACCTATTTGGTGAAGTAATCTGTGGCTGCTAGGACGTATTTGAGTCATGTTTTCTTTTGCGGAACGAATGGTCCCATGATGTCTAGCCCCCCATATATGAAAGGGCCATGGGCTGGCTATGTTGATCAATTCCTATGCCGGACTTAGATGGTTGTGTCCAAATGTTTAACATATATTGGTGGCATCTGAGAACGTACTTCTTTGCCTCGATGTGCATGCCTGGCCAATAATACCCTTGGATGATTGCTTTATGGGCCAGAGATTGTGCTCTTGTGTGGTTGCCACATTTACTTTTGTGAATTTCTTCGAAGATGAGTTGCCTTTCGCATGGAGTTATGCACCTTAGGTGGGGTCCTCCTGCGGATTTACGAACAATCATCTGCTGATTATGGTGTATCTAGGAGCTCGGAATTGTATGGCACGATCGTTCTTTTCTTATGTTGGGAGTTCCCCATGTATGATAAATTTCATAAATTGGCCTATCCAAGATTGAGTGATCTCTTCTTCGGATGAGGGCTGAAAGTCTGTGAGACTATTGACACTTTCTTGCAGGTAGGCGGGCCTTTCCAGGATATCAATGTAGACTGTGATGGGACATGCCTCTTGGATTTTCGAGGCTAAGAACGCCAAACTGTCTGCATGTCTATTGTCTTCTTGGGGAATGTGTTCAAAGGAGAATGTTTTAAACGAGCTGATGATGTCATTAACGACTTGAGCGTACTTGGCCAGGTTTGCTCTGTTTGTTACATACTCTTTGGTGATCTGCTTAACGATTAATTATGAGTCACTGTGAGCTTTTAGCTTCTTGACTTGTAGTTGTTGTGCCATGTGGAGGCCTGTGATCAATGCTTCATATTCCGCTTCATTATTTGATGTTGCAAAATCGATCTTGATTGACTTCTATAGCTGTGTTCCTTCTGGTGAAGTTAACAAAGCGCCCAGTCCACTGCTGCTATTGTTGCACGCTCCATCTACGTAGAGGTGCCATGTGTCCGGGGTGGTTGGTTGATGGAATGTTGTGATGGGCTCTGGTTCCTAGTGGACATCTTCGACGGGGAAGTCAGCCAGGAAGTCAACGATGACCTTGCCTTTGCAAGACGTTCTGGGGACAAACTCGATGTGATGCTCACCAAATTTTTCAGCCCATTTAGCCATGCGGGCTGTTTTGTTGTTGGAAGTCAAGACCTGTTTGATGGGTACATTTGTGATGACCTTGATGCTTTGAGCTTGGAAGTAAGGTCGGAAATTTTGAGCATAGTAGAGCAAATACAGTACTATTTTCTCTAATACTGAGTAATGTTTTTCTGCATTGCCAACGTCTTGCTGGTGAAGTAGACTGGTTTTTCGATTCCCTCGCTTTCTCAAAATAGGACCGAGCTGATGGCAAAGTCGGTAGTTGCAAGGTAAAGCCCCAGCGTCTCTCCTTCAGTTGGTTTGGACAAGACGGGCGGAGTTGATAGGTAAGCTTTCAGGTCGTTGAAAGCTTTGTGGCATTTGTCTGTCCATGTGAATGTTGCGCCTTTCTTCAATATTTGCAGGAATGGTCTGCACTTGTCAGATGCACGTGAGATGAATCTGTTGAGGGCTGAAACCATGCCAGATAACTTATAGATTTGTTGTTTGGAAGTTAGTTCTGGCATTTCAAGGAGAGCTCGTATCTGTTCTGGGTTGGCTTCGATGTGCCTTTGTGAAACGAGATATCCTAGGAATTTCCTTGAAGCTACCCCAAATACACATTTTGCTGGATTGAGCTTCATTTTGTTTTGGGGCAATCTTTCAAAGGCTTATTGTAGGTGGGAAATGTGATCTTTAGCCTTTTCACTTTTGACTACCATGTCATCTATGTAGACTTCCATAGTGTCGCCCAACAAGTCTTTGAACATCTTTGTGACAAGTCTTTGGTAGGTTGCACCTACGTTCTTCAATCCGAATGGTAGGACGTTATAGCAGAACGTTATTTGTTCGGTTATGAAGGACGTCTTTTCTTAGTCTTCCTCTGCCAGTGGTATTTGATTGTACCCACTATATGCGTCCATGAACGATAAAAGTTCGTGTCCGCAAGTTTGATCTACTGATAAAGACAAATTTATGTCAACTAACTATCTATGCGTAAACACAAATAATCAATTAACTAAATAAGTATTTAGATCAATATTCCTACTCTCAATTCATTATGCAATATATAAAGAGTACGGATTCGTTCCACTATCAAGACATAAATAGAATTCAACTAATCAAACAAAAGGAACAATGATGAGAGTAATATATGATGTGAAAACAGTAAATAAGATGTCAAAACAGTAGATATAATGATGATAAAAGGGTATAGAGAAGATTCAATCCACCACGCAATTTGATTGACCATTAGGTTGATTATCGAATTGCCTATTGATCCCTAGTGAACACCAAGTCCTCTCGGATCAAGGCTTCACTAGCATGAGAGTTTAGCTCCACCACAAATCTCTTTGGTGGTGGCTCTAAACTTTAGTTCAACTTTTATGATCTTTATCTCTAAACAATCATAAGAATCAAACTTAAAACGCTAATACAAATCCACAACCATACTAATTACCAATCATCCTCACATGGCTTCATAAACCTCCTCTAATGGAGGTTTAGCCTTGTATCATAGGAATCATCTTAACTAAAGATTGAATAGAAGACATAATTTAAAGATACTTGAATTGAAAGTAAACTAAAGCTTTTATTAATAATTCTAATGGAGGCTACAAACTAAACTTATAAACTAAAACTAAAAAGGAGAGAGAGAAAGAGAACCCTAATTTATTCTAAACTAAAGGGGAGTAGCCAATCTTTGTTTTAGCCTTAACTCTCTTTATATAGGAGAGGGTTAGGTTACAATTTTATGCATGGGCTTTTAGGCTAGGTTATGGACCCATAAATCAAGTCCATAACCCAATTGGGTAAATCCAAGACTTTTAATTCTGGTTGTGTTACTGTAGAATGCATTTTCACCAACTTATACTACTCTGATCGGGTCAAGGCTTAGACCATTAGAAATCTCTTTCCAAGCCGGTCGTTTTGACATAAGGTAAGCCCAATTCCGAGGACTGAGTCCAAAGATACATCCTTCAAAAGTTCTGTTGACTTTTGTGCGCTATTTCTGCCCGCGTTAACTTTGACTTTTCAGCTTTGACCGGGCTTTAAAAAGGTTTTTTCTCCTTGAATCTTGGCCTTTAATCATATAACTTTTTAGTAACCAACCTTTGCTCCTTTATCTCGTAAAAGGGACGCATTTCTATACATATTCGACTCCAATGCCTAAAATACATAAGAACACGATAACAGTGATAAACCTATATTATTAATAACACAATTGGCTAAATAGAAATACTATTAAAGGGTTTAAACTATAGTTTTAGGCTCTTATCATCTACCAATATGTCAATTCTTGGAAGAGGGAAGTTGTCCTTGGGGCAATGTTTGTTGACGTTCGTGAAGTCTATGCAGAGTCGTACCTGGCCGTTCTTCTTAGGAACGGCTACGATGTTAGCTAGCCAGGTTGGGTACTTGACTTCTCTGATAAATCTCACATTTTTTAGCTTTTCTATCTCTTCATTGGTGGCTTTCTAAAATTTGAGAGCTATTTTGCGAGGTCGTTGTTTGATAGCCTTTACATTTGGATTGACATTTAATTTGTGGCAAGCGACCTGAGGGTCGATTCCAGGCATATCGATATACGACCAAGCAAAAACATCTTTATTGAGAGATAGAAATTTGACAAGTTGCTCCTTGAGCTTGGGGTCTAGATAAACCCCTACATAAATATTTTTTGGGTCATCATTTGTGCCCAAATTGACTTTTTCTCCTGGTTCTATTTGTGCTTGCTTCCCTTTGAGCTTGTCTACTTCTGACGTTGGAGGGCTGGAAGCTTGAGGATCTTGCAGCTTTGGGCTTTCTTTTGCTTGGACGACATGAGGTTTGGTCGTGGTTGTTGTGCTTATTTGATTACATCTATGAGCCTCTAGTTGGTTGCTTTTGAGCTCCATGATGCCTCGGATTCCGGGGAACCGCAACACTTGGTGCAAGGTGGATGGAACTGCTTGGATCTTGTGGATCCACCTACGCCCTAGGATGGCTGTGTAGGATGACTTGACATCAATTACGCTGAAACGTGTTGAGATTTTGACCATGTCCTCTTTTTCGCCAATGAAGACTGGTAGGGTGATGTCTCTAATGGCATCTGTGCGGTTTTCGTTGAACCCATAGAGTGGTGTGTTTGATTCTATCATAACCGAGTCTGGCAGGTGCATATCTTTGTACGTTTGATAGAAAAGGATGTTGCAGAAGCTGCCTGGATCGATAAGGATTCTTTTGATTGTCCACCCATTGATTTTGAAGTGCACTACCAGGGCATCATTGTGGGGTAGGCACACCTTGTCCAGATCATCCTCTATGAATGCTATGGAGGTCGTTGACTGAGAGCTGGTAGTGATGACTTCAGCCTTGTGGGAGAGGTGGTAGATTTCTTGCAGCGCGCCTACACGACTGCTCTTTTCTCGACCTGAGGTTTCATCGTTGGAGGTGTCTGTAATCATATTGATTCCCTTTTCCTCGTTGTGGTTGGAGGAGTGTTGTCTCCTGTTGTGCCTCGACCGACCTAGAGATTTAGATCGTCAGGCTATTCTGCTCCTGCTCCTGTTGTTAGTAGGTCGTTCATGGCTTCGCCCTCGCCTCGCGTGGCGATTGGCATTCAACTTATACCGGTGGGCTTTCCCGGCCGAACTCTTTCAGTTTTCCCTCCTCGACTAAGTCTTGGAGGTAGTGCTTGAGGCTCCAACATTCATCTGTGTCATGGTGTTGGAGTTTGTGAAAGTGGCAGTATGGATGTCCTTGGAGTGATATTACTTTGTTGATGTTGGGCTTGAAGTACGGTGCTGTATAAATCTTCTTTAGGATCTGGCTTGGTGTCCTGGAGAAGTTGGAGAATTCCCGTTTTATATAGGAGGGCTTGTGGGAGCTGGAGCCCTTGTTGTTGTTGTTGCCTGAGTAGTGGTTGTTTTCTTTGGGTCCTCGCTTGTCATTTGATCATGGAGGACTTCTTTGCCTTTGCACTGGGCCAACCATTCTTCGTTTCGCTATGTGCTTGCTTGAGTTGAAACAAGGAGTCCAGGTCGGCTTGTTTCTTCCTTTTGTGGACGAACTCCGCAGCGAACGTCTTAGCTAGCTTGTCAAAGTTGCTGATTGAATCAGGAGTGAGCATGTAGAACCACTCTAAGGCTCCATCCTTCAGGCTGGTTGGAAAGAGTTTGCACTTCAGGTAGTCGTACTCTGAGGCGCTGTATAGTGTGAGGATCTGGGTGAAACGAAGTTACGTCTTTGCCCGACACGAGCTACCGCCATTATCAAATGAACTTTGGTTGGATGAATTCTGAGGGAGGTTGCTTGTCCCTGATTTCAGTGGTGAATGGTGACGCTTTGTACGTCTGGAGTATCTTCTGAGCGATCTGGATCGTGCTGGCTTTGTCGTTTAACTTCTCCAACCTTTGGGCAAAGTCTTCTAGTCTTTGATTGGTGGTGGTGGTGAGGGTTGTGACGGTGTTGTTCTCCAATGCGTTTGGAGTGCCGTTGTTGGCATTGGAGGTGGCCTATTCGCGCATCGTTTGGTTATCTTATTGTAGGGTGATGAAGGCCTCCTGGAGTGTCTTCATCTGGTCTGCTAACATTTGAAGTGATGGGTCCATGGTGGTTTTTCTGACCAGCTTCGTGGGCTTGAGAAAAGAGTGTGTGTTCTTTTCTTAAGGAAATGAATCGGCAAACGGCGCCAATGTAAAGGTTTGGTGTTTCGGGGTGAACGACCTGATGTTATGTTTGATGGGGAATGGTTGCACTCTTCTCGGGACAAGAGTTGCATACATATCAAGTTTCTAGGGGTAAACTTGAATCAAGCCTTACGTAGTTCATCTCTATCTACTTATAGATGTTTGAGCTGACCTTCCTTACTTGCTTCAGGCCATTATCAGGTATAGATCGACATTGTGTGCTATCTTGATGATTCGCCATTACTCTTGATGTTACAAAATTAATGTCTCCTTGATTGGTGCGTTGACTGATCTCCAGGATTGTGTTAGATGATTTGCTTCCATATATGGTTGTAGCTGAGATTTGGGACGACTTGAGTCTTGGCCGTTACGACATACTAGCCTTGTGGTACGAGCTGATAGAGATACGGCCGGGGATGTGGAAACGTGTGCTGTAGTGATATGAAATGTAGAACGGAGGGTACTTACAACATCACTTTGGAGTAGACTGCAAATTGAAGAGCAACTCCTTCCAAGGAAACAATGGTATCCCTAGCAGGGACTTGAGATGAGCTTTAGTGAAGAGCATCGAAGACTTCATGTTAGTTTCCTCTCCCTGAAAATTTTATCTTGGGATTCCAACAAGGTGCTTGATATTCTAGCAGAATTTGTCAGCCAAAAAAGACATAATAGCAGTGCTTTCAGGCACAGATTACACTGTTTTGTAAAAATTCAGTAAACTATACTTTCATTAAGACAAAAGAATTACATAAGTGATTTCACATGTACAGAAACACAAACAATAAACATAAGCTAGTAGAGAAACATCACAGACTATACAGATGTAACACATTAGCTGAAGGCCGCTGCCCTAGTCTTCTTTACCATTTGATATAGTAAACATATGGCTCCAAGCTAGGTGTTGGAGTTATCCCTCACATGAGGAAGAAGAAGAGAATCTGGTGATGTTTACATAAAGAAGTTTGAGCGAGCGAACGCTCGAAACTAGTCTAGCCCAAGGAGCCTTGGAGAAAAAGAAGATGATTTTTTTTCCTCAGCTTTTTCCGAAACAAGTCTATTGGACTTTTTTTTTTTTTTTTTCTAAAATTCAAAGAAGGTGCGCTGGCTTGAAATGGCTCACTTTAGCCAGCTCAAGTCTATTTTAGTCAGAATTTCTATTTCTGAGAACCGCGAGTTTGCAGCATAAGAAAGGGGTTTTTGGCAAAACCTAAGAAACGAACCAAGCAACACAAGAGAGAGAAAAACCCAATTTTGAGAGCTATCAAAATTGAGAGATGACCTTTGTAGAGAAAAAAGCCCGTAGAGAGAGAGGAGTGATCTAGTAAGGTGAGAGACTGGAAGGAGTGATTGTAATCTTCCTTCCTACTTTATAAAAGGACTAGCTATTGTGGAAGTAGACACCATTTGCCGAACCATGGTATATCTTTGCGTTGTGGTATGATTTTACTTCTTTGCATTATTATTTGTTGTTGATAGTTGTTTAGAGAGTTGGGCATGTTAGGTTGGTTGTAGTGGATATTTAGAATCTGTCTAGAGTTGTAGTGTTTCATATTACAAGTTATCTGTGTAATGGGGATCGATTGGTATCGTTATTCCCCAACAAGTGGTATCAGAGCCAGGTTAGATTAACCTAAGTTGTTATCCGAATTTTGCTCGGAAGATGTTTGACGAAATTCCCGAAAAGAAGATTTGAGTTTAAATAACTTGTAGAAATGGACCATTCTATGAACACTCGCATGATTAGTCTGAGTAGAGCAACTATACTATTTGGAAAGCCAAGATGGAAGACTTGCTATACTGCAAGGACTTGGCACAACCCATTGAGAATGGGAGAGAAAAACCGAAAACAATTCCTTTGGCTAAGTGGAGCAAGCTTGACAGAAAAGCAAAAGGGTACATTAGACAATGTCTTTCACCATGTATCCCAAGAGACTACTACTTTTGGCTTGTGCAAGAAACTCGAAGACCTCTATGAGAAGAAGTCGGCCGGAAACAAAGTGTTGCTCATTAAGAAGTTTGCCAACACGAAGTACAAAGAAGGTTCTTCAATGTTTGAGCATCTTAATGAACTACAAAATACCATCAATCAGTTGCATTTGATGAAGATTAATATGGGTGACGAAGTTGAGACTTTGTTCCTATTAACCTCTCTACCTGACAATTCGGATATGTTAGCAGCTTCTCTTAACGGAGCCGCTAAAGATGGAGTTATTTCCATGGAGATGGCTACCGAGGCATTGTTGAATGAGGAGACAAGAAGGGGTTCAAGAAGCATCTCCTCTCACTCAGAGATCCTTGTCACAGAGAAGGGGGGGGGAAGGTAAGAGCAGAAAACCATCTCATTCTAGAGGTGATGACAAAAGCAAATCTAGGGGTGAAGCTAGAACCCCTAAGGCAGAGAGACAATGTTACTATTGTGCCACCAAGGGTCACTTCAAGTATGAGTGCAGAACACTGAAGAGGGATGAGAAGAATAACTGTGTACATGAAAACATGGTACAAAGGAATGGAAACACAAGCAGAGATACTATCGCACTAGTCGACGATGGTTTGGTGGGAATTATGTTAGAATGTGGTGTGTACTGTCTTAGTACCTCATGCTAGGATATATAGTGGGTGATAGATACATGAGCATCTTATCACGTCACGCCGCATAAGGGATTCTTCACTACCTACAGCTGTGGTGAGTTTGGTGAGGTAAAGATGGGTAATAGTGGAGTCTCAAAGATTGTAGGCATTGGAGGTGTTCATATAGAAACCAATGTCGGCTACACCTTGACACTCAAGGATGTAAGACATGTCCCTGACATTCGGTTAAGCCTAATTTCCGCTAGAAAGTTAGATGATGATGACTTTCTAAACTCGTTTGGTAATGGGGTATGGAAACTGAGCAAAGGTTCCATTGTAGCAGCTAAAGGAAAGAAAACTTGCTCTCTTTACAAGACAAAAGGTAGTTTGTGTAAACCAAAAGTAAATACGGCAGAAGAAGAGGCTTCCTCCGAGCTATGGCATAAGAGACTATGTCATATGGGAGAAAAAGGCATGAAATTTCTTGCCAATCAAAAAGCCTTGCCAGACATTAAAGGTACACATTTAAATAGATGCACTCACTATTTGGTAGGAAAGTAACACAGGGTGTCTTTCCAAAGATTCCCGTCTTACAGAAAGGATAATGTCCTTGAGCTAGTTCACACTGACTTATGTGGTCCTACGAAAGTAAATTCCCACGGGGAGCTTTGTACTTCTTGACTCTCATTGATGATGCATCAAGAAAGATATGGGCATATAGTCTGAAGACTAAGGATGAAGTACTTGGTGTGTTCAAGATTTTCTATAGCATGGTGGAAAGAGAGACAGGGAAGCCTCTGAAGTGTATTCACTCAGATAATGGGGGGTGAGTACATTGGGCCATTTGAAGAGTATTGCCAGAGTCATAGGATTCGTCATGAGCAGACCGTTCCCAAGACTCTGTAATATAATGGTATAGCCGAGAGAATGAATCGGACCATTGTAGAGAGGATAAGATGCATGATGTCTTACTCTAAGTTACCTAGAAGTTACTGGGTAGAAGCAATGTGCACATCCGTACATGTGATCAACCTATCACCGTCAAAGCCTCTGAATAGTGATTATCCAGAGAGAGTATGGTTAGGCAGAGATGTTGATTATGGATACTTGAGGGAATTTGGGACTAGGGCATTTGTTCATATTCCCAAGGATGAGATATCCAAGCTAGATGACAAAGCCAAGCAGGGCATTTTTTTGGGTTATGGAGATGAGAAGTTTGGCTACAAACTCTATGATCTGATTAACAAGAAGGTAATCCAAAGTCGAGATGTTGTTTTCTTAGAAGACCAAACCATAGCAGATTTCGAGAAGGGTGAGAAGCTACAAGCTTTCACTAATGATCTTGTTGATTCAGAACCAGAAGTTCCTACTGTGGAACATGCAGAAGGCATTGAGAATGCAGAGAACCATGGGTTTGAAGCTCATGATGATGATCCAATTGCTCATGATGGGATAGAACCTATTGATATAGAAGATGAAGATGAAGTGCATGAACCACCACCTGAGCAAGCAGAAGTGCATCCTCTGAGCCATAAAAAGATGGGGTAAGAAGGTCTGACAGAGAGAGACAAGCTTCAACTAGGTATCCACCACATACGTATGTTTTATTATCTGATGGTGGAGAACCTATGTACTAGCAAGAGGCTCTTGAAGGTACAGACAAATAAAAGTGGTTGAAGGCCATGCATGATGAGATGGATTCTTTGCATAAGAATCATACTTAAGAGTTAGTTGAGAAACCGAAAGGAAGAAAAATTCTCAAGAATAAGTGGATCTACAAAGTCAAGCATGAGAATAATAATCCACACCCAAGGCACAAAGCTCGCCTTATTGTGAAGGGATTCAGTCAAAGGAAAGGTATTGACTTTGATGAAATTTTCTCTTCTGTAGTTAAGATGACTTCTATCAGGGTGGTATTGGGTTTGACTGCAAGTATGAACCTAGAGGTTGAGCAACTAGATGTCAAGATAACTTTTCTACATGGACCAGCCATAGGGGTTTGAGGTCAAAGGCAAGGAACACCTAGTATGCAAGCTGATAAAGAGCTTATATGGGTTGAAGCAGGCACCGAGACAGTGGTACATAAAGTTTGATTCCTTTATGGCGAAGCAAGGATACAAGATGTCTGCTTCCAATCATTGTGTGTTTGTTCAGAAATTTCTAGATGGGGATTTCATAATGCTCCTGTTGTATGTGGATGATATGTTGATAGTTGTCCCGAACATCAACAAGATATCCAAGCTGAAGAAAGACTTGAGTAAGTCCTTAGAGATGAAGGATTTGGGTTAAGCAAAGCGGATACTTGGGATGCGGATCACTCGTGACAGAAAGAGTGGGAAGTTGTGTCTTTCTCAAGAAAGCTACATTGAGAAGGTGTTGAAGAGATTCAACATGGATCAAGCGAAAGCCAGTTAGTTGTCCGCTTGGTGGCCAGTTCTGCATGACCAAAGAGATAAGTCCAAAGGGTGAGCATGAGTAGAGTCAGATGGAAAATATTCCTTATGCATCCACAGTGGGCAACTTGATGTATGCAATGGTGTGTACAAGATCGGATATTGCTTTCACCGTTGGTGTTGTAAGTCGATTTCTGTCAAATCCGGGTAAGGAGCATTGGGATGGTGTTAAGTGGATATTGAGATATCTCAAGGGCACTTTCCAAATCATGTTTGTATTTTGGTGGGAGTAAGCCCTTACTTGAAGGTTACACTAATGCAAACATGGCAGGTGATGTTGACTCGATGAAGTCCACCTCCGATTATCTGGTTACTTTTACAGGGGGAGCAGTTTCTTGGCAATCTAAGTTGCAAATGTGTGTTGCCCTCTCCACTACAAAAGCCGAGTATATTGTAGCCACTGAGTGTTGCAAAGAGATGTTATGGATGAAGAGGTTCTTTGATAAACTAGGGCTAAAGCAAAAACAGTTTGTAGTTCTATGTGATAGTCAGAGCGCCATCCATTTGAGCAAGAATCCGAGTTTTCATTCTAGATCCAAGCACATACATGTGCATTACCATTGGATTAGAGAAGTACTTGAAGACAAGCATTTGTGCATTGAGAATATCCATACCGACAAGAACGGGTTGGATATGATGACCAAAGTCTTACCGAAAGATAAGTTTGATGTTTGTTGTGTTACCGCTAGAATGGTAGCACACTCCTCCTGTTGATTTGGAAATTGCATGGAGGTATCCCCCCTCACTGTTCGGGAGGGGGAGATTGTTGGAGTTATCCCTCACATGAGGAAGAGGGAGAGAATCTGGTGATGTTTGCGTAAAGAAGTTTGAGTGAGCGAATGCTCGAAACTAGTCTTGCCCAAGGAGCCTTGGAGAAAAAGAAGATAGTTTTTTTTCCTCATCTTTTTCCGAAACAAGTCTACTGGACCTTCTTTTTTTTTTTTTTTTTTTTTTAATTAGAGAGAAGGCGCCTTGAAAATGGCCTTTGTCGTCTAAAGGCGCACCCACTCTCAAGTCTATTTTCGTTAGAATTTCTATTTCTGAGAACCGCGAGTTTGCAAATAAAGAAACGGGTTTTGGCAAAAACCTAAAGAGACGAACCAAGCAACACAAGAGAAAGAAAACGAGAGCTATCAAAATTGAGAGATAACCTTTGTAGAGAAAAAAGCTTATAGAGAGAGAGAGAGAGAAGAGTGATATAGTAAGGTGAGAGACTGAAAAGAGTGATTGTAATCTTCATTCCCACTTTATAAAATGATTAGCTCTTGTGGAGGTAGGCACCATTGGCCGAACCATGGTATATCTTTGTGTTATGGTATGCTTTTACTTATTTGCATTATTATTTGTTGTTGATAGTTGTTTAGAGAGTTGGGTATGTTAGGTTGGTTGTAGTGGATATTTAGAATTTGTCTAAAGTTGTAGTGTTTCATATTACAAGTTATCTATGTAGTGGGGATCGATTGGTATCGTTATTCCCCAACACTAGGGTCTGCAACTATGGTGGTACACAAGTTTGTTGATATACTTGAAAATGTTACACGTTTATTTTCAGTACCACGAACACAAACAAATAAGTATATATCATTCCATGACCGATAACTGCTAGCAAAGTTTAACATACTTTAGGAGCTTGGACAATCATTCGATTCCTTTTTTAGCCTGCAGAAAAAGGAAAATGTCGTTGCTAGACATATTGTGTTCCTGCAAACACTGTTGCTTATTGCAAAGACAACTTAGTTTGAATAATTAGGAGTACATACCATCCAAATCTGTTGCAAATAAAAACATCTCATGGTCTTCCAAGAAGCAAGACATTGTCACCCTGTCTACTACGGAAGCGAAATATGTCGCTGCTGCCTCTTGTGCTTGCCAAGCTATTTGATTCAGGAACATCCTCACTGAACTACATTATCCTCTTGATGGTCACATGACAATTTTCTGTGACAATAGCTCCACAATTAAGCTGTTGAAGAATCTGGTTTTACATGGGTGCAGTAAACATATTGAAGTGAGATTCCATTTCTTACGGCATCATGTCCAAGCACAAACAATTGATCTAAAAGTACTTTGAGAGGAAGATCAAGTTGTAGACATTTTGACTAAGCCTCTCAAACTTGCTCAGTTTATAAAGTTGTGACGATTACTTGGTGTCTGCTCGATGGCAAATCCAGTTTGAGGGAGGGAAGTTGTAGCTCACTTGTTACCTTTCTAAACTGAAAGTTTCTACAACACACTTCAGTTTAAAGGAGGGAATGTTATGATTTAAGAAGTTAGCATAAGCCTATGCTTATGCACTTAAACATGTGCCAAGCTTATGTCCATTGAGTTGTCTGTTGAGTTTGTTTAGTTGTTGACTGAGTCTAGGTAGTTGCTATTGTTATGGTCATGCATTGAAGAGTGGCGTTAGTTTTACTTCACTAGCTTGTATTTAGAGCTGCTACTTTCTCATTCAATAAACATAGTTTTACACCATTACTTTTTGTTATTGTTAAGCTCTCAAATCTCACAGGTTATCAATATTGCATGGTTTTAACTGTAGGAGTAAGTGTGTGACCTGTGAACTTGCCAGAACATTGAACTTTTATACATGGTTAAGATTCTTGCAAGTGATGCACATTTTTTACATAGGAGTTTGGAGAACCAAATCATTCCTTTTTTATTCTTTGTCATTCACTGATACCAATGAAGATTTTCTTACCCTCTTGAATCGACCTTGGAAGTTTTTTTGGACAAACTTTGAGAAATATTGCAATATTGAGTGATCATGGTGTTCCGAAATGCAACATTATGAAATTGTTTATGAAAAATCCTTCAAGTTTGTCTTTGAGAACTGATCGGTTTTAGACAGTTGTTCAGGAGATTAAGGAAATGGGATTTGATTCGTCGAGTTCAATGTTTATTCATGCAATTATAGCTATGTTGTCCTTGAGTAAATCAACCTAGGAAGAGAAATGGGAATCTTTTCGGAAATTGGGATTTTCTAATGAGGAGAATCTTTCAGTGTTTAAGAACCAACCCACTTGTTTGATATATTCAAAAGAGAAGATTCAGAGCGCGGTCGAGTTTTTCACTATAAAGCAAAATTTTAAACTATCATATATTGCTAAACATCCAATGATACATGGTTTTAATCTTTGACAAAAGTGTCATTCCTAGGTGTAATGTGTTGGAAGATCTGTACTCAAACTGTTGATAGGGAGGCCGAATGCAAGTTCAGTTAGTACAACGTTGACAGTAAATGAAAAAAAATCTTGAAGTTTGTCATTAAGTCTCTGACTCCCTGAGATGGTAAATGCATACAAAAGTAAGATTGGGCTTGCAGAATTGAAACAGGTGTTGGAGTTATCCCTCACATGAGGAAAAAGGAGAGAATCTGGTGATGTTTGCGTAAAGAAGTTTGAGCGAGCAAACGCTTGAAACTAGTATTGCCCAAGGAACCTTGGAGAAAAAGAAAATAGTTTTTTTTTCCTCAGCTTTTTCCGAAGCAAGTCTACTGGACTTTTCCTGCAAAAATCAAAGAGGGCGCGCGCGCTATTTTTGGCCTGTCTGAGGGTGTGCCTGCGCTCATGCCTATTTTCCTCAGAATTTCTATTTCTGAGAACTGTGAGTTTGTAGCCTAAGAAATGGGTTTTGGCAAAACCTATGAGACGAACTAAGCAACACGAGAGAGAAAAACCCAATTTTGAGAGCTATCAAAATTGAGAGATAATCTTTATAGAGACAAAAGCCTGTAAAGAGAGAGGAGTGATCTAGTAAGGTGAGAGACTGAAAAGAGTGATTGTAATCGTCTTTCCCGCTTTATAAAATGATTAGCTTTTGTGGAAGTAGGCACCATTGGCCAAACCATGATAAATCTTTGTGTTGTGGTATATTTTACTTTCTCTGCATTATTATTTGTTTGTGATAGTTGTTTAGAGAGTTGGGCATGCTAGGTTGGTTGTAGTGATAGTTAGATTGTTGTCTGGAGATTGTTGTTAGTCCTAGAACAAGTTATCTGTGTAGTGGGGATCAATTGGTATATCGGTACTAACCCTAACAAGTGGTATCAGAGCCAAGTTAGATTAACCTAGGTTACTATCCAAATCTTGCTCGGAAGGTGTTTGATGAAACTCCTGAGAGAATGTTTGAGTTAAAAATAACTTGTAGAGATGGACCATTCCGTGAACACTCGCATGACTAGTTTGGATAGAGCTAACTACACCATTTGGAAAGCCAAGATGGAAGACTTGTTCTATTGCAAGGACTTAGCACAACCCATTGAGAATGGGGGAGAAAAACTGAAAGCAATTCCTTTGGCAGAGTGGAGCAAGCTTGACAGAAAAGCTATTGGGTACATTAGATAATGGATTGACAACAACAGTGTTTCACCATGTATCCCAAGAGACTACAACTTTTGGCTTGTGGAAGAACTCGAAGACCTCTATGAGAGGAAGTCGGCCGGAAACAAAGTGCTGCTCATTAAGAAGTTTGTCAACACGAAGTACAAAGAAGGTTATTCAATGTCTGAGCATCTTAATGAAGTACAGAATACATCAACCAGTTGCATTTGATGATGAAGATTGATATGGGAGACAAAGTTGAGGCTTTGTTCCTATTAAACTCTCTACCCGACAATTGGGAGACGTTAGCAGTTTCTCTTAACGGAGTTGCTAAAGATGGAGTTATTTCCATGGAGATGGTTACCGAGGCATTGTTGAATGAGGAAACAAGAAGGGGTTCAAGAAGCAGCTCCTCTCACTCAGAGATACTTGTCACAAAAAAGCAGGGGAAAGGTAAGAGCAGAAAACCATCTCACTCTAGAGGTGATGACAAAAGCAAATCTAGGGGTGATACTAGAACTCCTAAGGCAGAGAGATAATGTTACTATTGTGCCACCAAGGGTCACTTCAGGTATAAATGCAGAACACTTAAGAGGGATGAGAAGAATAACTGTGTACATGAAGACATGGTAAATAGGAACGGAAACACAGGTAGAGATATTACCACACTAGTAGACGATGATCTAGTGGGAATTGTGTCAGAATGTGGTGTGTGTTGTCTTAGTACCTCATGCCAGGATACAGAGTGGGTGATAGATACTGGAGCATCCTATCACGTCACACCACACAGGGGATTCTTCACTACCTACAGCCGGGGTGAATTTGGTGAGGTAAAAATGGGTAACAGTGGCGTCTCGAAGATTGAAGGCACTGGTGATGTTCATGTAGAAACTAATGTCGGCTACACCTTGACACTCAAGGATGTAAGAAATGTCATTGACATTCGGCTAAACCTAATTTCCGCTGGGAAGTTAGATGATGATGGCTTTCTAAACTCGTTTGGTAACGGGTATGGAACCGGCGATGTTCCATTATAGCAGCCAAAGGGAAGAAAACTTGCTATCTTTACATGACACAGGCTACTCTGTGTAAAGCAGAAGTAAATGTGGTAGAAGAAGAAGCTTCCTCCAAACTATGGCACAAGAGACTGTGTCATATGGATGAAAAAGGCATGGACGTTCTTGTCAAGAAAAAGGCATTGCCAGACATTAAAAGTACACATTTAAATAGATGCACTCACTGTTTGGTAGGAAACCAACACAAAGTATCTTTCCAAAGATTCCCGTCTCACAGAAAGGACAATGTCCTTGAGCTAGTTCACACTAACTTATGTGGTCCTATGAGAGTAAAATCCCATGGGGGAGCTTTGTACTTCTTGACTCTCATTGATAATGCGTCAAGAAAGATATGGGCATATAGTCTAAAGACCAAGGATGAAGTACTTGGCGTATTCAAGATTTTCCATAGCATGGTGGAAAGAGAGACATGGAAGCCTTTGAAGTGTATTCACTCAGATAATGGGGGTGAGTACATAAGGCCGTTTGAAGAGTATTACAAGAGTCATGGGATTCGTCATGAGCAGACCGTTCCTAAGACACCGCAACAGAATGGTATAGCCGAGAGAATAAACCGGACCATTGTAGAGAGGATGAGATTCATGTTGTCTCACTCTAAATTACCTAGAAGTTACTGGGTAGAAGTAATGTGTACATTCGTGCATGTGATCAACCTATCGCCGTTAAAGCCTCTAAATAGTGATTATCCAGAGAGAGTATGGTCAGGCATAAATGTTGATTATAGATACTTGAGGGTATTTGGGTGCAGGGCATTTGTTCATATTCTCAAGGATGAGAGATCCAAGCTTGATGACAAACCCAAGCAGTGCAATTTTCTGGGTTATGGGGATGAGAAATTTGGCTACAAACTCTATGATCCGATTAACAAGAAAGTAATCCGAAGTCGAGATGTTGTGTTCTTGAAAGACCAAACCATAGCAGATTTCGAGGAGGGTGAGAAGCTACAAGCTTTCACTAATAATCTTGTTGATTCAGAACCAGAAGTTCCTACTATAGAACGTACATAAGGCATTGGGAATATAGAGAACTATGAGTTTGAAGCTCATGATGATGATCCTATTGCTCATGATGGGATAGAACCTATTGATATAGAAGATGCAGATGAAGTGCATGAACCACCACCTAAGCAAGTAGAAGTGCATCCTCCTGAGCCACAAGAAGCTTGGGTAAGGAGGTCTGACAGAGAGAGACAAGCTTCAACCAGGTATCCACCACATACGTATGTTTTACTATTTGATGGTGGAGAACCTATGTACTATCAAGAGGCTCTTGAAGGTATAGACAAACATAATTGGTTGAAGGTCATGCATGATGAAATGGATTATTTGCATAAGAATCACACTTATGAGTTAGTTGAGAAACCGAAAGGAAGAAAAATTCTCAAGAATAAGTAGATCTACAAAGTCAAGCATGAGGAGAATAATCTACACCCAAGGCAGAAAGCTTGCCTTGTTGTGAAGGGATTCGGTCAAAGGAAAGGTATTGGCTTTGATGAACTTTTCTCTCCTGTAGTGAATATGACTTCTATCCGGGTGGTATTGGGTCTGACCGCAAGTATGAACCTAGAGGTTGAACAACTAGATGTTAAGACAACTTTTCTTCATAAAGACCTTGAAGAAGATATCTACATGGACCAGCCAGAGGGGTTTGAGGTCAAAGGCAAGGAGCACCTAGTATGCAAGTTGATAAAGATCTTGTATGGGTTGAAGCAGGCACCGAGATAGTGGTACATAAAGTTTGATTCCTTTATGGTGAAACAAAGATACAAGAAGTCTATTTCCAATTATTGTGTGTTTGTTCAGAAATTTTCAGATAAGATTTCATAGTGCTCTTGTTGTATGTTAATGATATGTTGATAGTTGGCCCGAACATCAACAAGATATCCAAGCTGAAGAAAGACTTGAGTAAGTCCTTAGAGATGAAGGATTTGGGTCAAGCAAAGCAAATACTTGGGATGCGGATCACTCGTGATAGAAAGAGTGGGAAGTTGTGTCTTTCTCAAGAAAGCTACATTGAGAAGGTGTTGAAGAGATTCAACATGGATCAAGCGAAGCCAGTCAGTTATCCGCTTGGTGGCTAGTTCTGCATGACCAAAGAGATGTGTCCAAAGAGTGAGTATGAGCAGAGTCAGATGGAAAAGATTTCTTATGCATCCGCAGTGGGCAATTAATATATGTAATGGTGTGTACAAGACCGGATATATCTTTCACCATTGGTGTTGTAAGCCGATTTCTGTCAAATCCGGGTAAGGAGCATTGGGAAGGTGTTAAGTAGATATTGAAATATCTCAAAGGCACTTCCAAATCGTGTTTGCGCTTTGGTGGAAGTAAACCCTTACTTGAAGGCTACACTAATGCAGACATGGCAGGTGATGTTGACTCGATGAAGTCTATCTCCGGTTATCTGGTTAATTTTGCAGGGAGAGCAGTTTTTTGGCAATCTAAGTTGCAAAAGTGTGTTTCTCTCTCGACGACAAAAGCTAAGTATATTACAGCCACTGAATGTTGCAAAGAGATGTTATAGATGAAGATGTTCTTTGATAAACTAAGGCTAAAGCCGAAACAGTTTGTAGATCTATGTGACAGTCAGAGCACCATCCATTTGAGCAAGAATTCGAGTTTTCATTCTATATCCAAGCACATACATGTGCATTATCATTGGATTAGAGAAGTTCTTGAAGATAAGCATTGTATATTGAGAAGATCCATACCGACAAGAACGGGTCGGATATGATGGCCAAAGTCTTACTGAAAGGTAAGTTTGATGTTTGTTGTGCTACCACCGGAATGGTAGCACATTCCTCCTGTTGATTTGGAAATTGCATGGAGGTATCCCCCTCACTGTTTAGGAGGGGGAGATTGTTAGAGTTATCTCTCACATGAGGAAGAGGGAGAGAATTCGATGATGTTTGTGTAAAGAAGTTTGAGCGAGCGAACGCTCAAAACTAGTCTTGCCCAAGGAGCCTTGGAGAAAAAGAAGATAGTTTTTTTTTCCTCAGCTTTTCCCGAAACAAGTCTACTGGACTTTTTTTCTGAAATTCGAAGAGGGCGCGCACGCGCTTGAAATGGCCTGTCTAAGGGCGCGCCCGCGCTCAAGTCTATTTTTGTCAAAATTTCTATTTTTGAGAACCGCGAGTTTGCAGCATAAGAAAGGGGTTTTTGGCAAAACCTAAGAGACGAACCAAGCAACACAAGAGAGAGAAAACCCAATTTTGAGAGTTATGAAGTAAGTTTTAAATTTTTAGTATTATATATAACTTTATGATAGTATTATAATTTTTAAATTACGTACAAGTTTGATTTTGATATTTGTTTTTATGATAGTATTTGGTGGTATGAGTCCCATCTACCATGGCTCCTCTTCGAGACCTAACATGGACCGTATATCGATGAATAGAACTTTATGAATGACTTTAAAGATCGCTGAAGTGGTCAAGGGCGCCACAACATTCACTTAGATCGTAACCAACTCGAGACTAGGTCGGCATTGGCGATACAGTGGATACCATGGTTTCATACTCGATATATGCAATTAAATGTTGATGATGTGGAGAGATACTATGGATGATGTTTGGTTACGTGAGGCGATTCAACGTGTACGTCGTTCGTATAATCTTACAATGCGCCGAATCGTCTTTAAGTTTGGAGGTATCATCGTGTGGTACATGGGTGATAGGTGTTGGCACCAAATCGTTGGGACACCTTTCATCCCACACCCTCCTCCGAAGAATATGTCCCCATTGGGAAGAGCCAGTCAATGGAGGTCCTATCTTAGAATGCATGAAGACTTGTGGCCACAAGCTTATCTATATTTAGATGTGAATGGTGACTACGATAGTTACTGGGATCGCGTCTCAAGGGGTCTTATATTGCCTGCTAACATGTACAGAGCTACTAACATGGACTTTGTGGGACATAAGGATATTATAAGTGATTTGTATATCCCACACCCTGTTGAGCCCTACTCTTCATCTCAAGGTCCTTTACGAGGCTTTTGTTCCAGTTCCTTCCGATCCGGATAACCTATGGAGCTATGACATAGTTACATCTCAGGGAATGCATATCACCATACCTATACCTCATGTTGATCAAAGTTATCTTCCGAACTTTGTCCCGGATTTTGACACTCTAGATGAGGTTAGTATTTGGTTTACATTTTGAAACTTAAATTATATTTGGTTTATAGTGATGATTTTTCTTAAAATTATTGATTTTTTTGTAGGCTACACTTAGAGCGCGATATGCCGAGTCGCAGCTAATGATGCATGGGATGCGCAATTCATTTATGATTACAAATGCATCTAATAAGTACTATCATTATTTGGGTGGCGAAGCGCGATAAGTCGCTGAGTTAGAAGCCTTGAGTGCTAGAACCGACATTCATGAGAATCACGAACGACGAGAGTAAATCAAAGAAGAGGCAAGCTGGCGAAAATTAGTTTAGAATTTATTTTTATGTGTGTTTTGATTTACTTCTATGGATTTTGTTTAGTTGAATGAATTGAATTATATTTGTTTAATGAATAAATTTTGGTTAGTTGAATGGATGTGTGGATTGTTAAGTTGTGGAATGAATGGTAATGGATTGTGGAGTGAGTGGAATGGAATGAATGGAGTGGAATGGATATAAATTTGTATATGAAAAGAAGAACAAGATTTCTCAGTTTTTGCGTCTGTCAGGTACAGACGGCAGAGTTTCTGCTGTCCGTCCATTTAATTAAAACGAGAGACAGACGGCATAGTTTCTGCCGTTTGTACATAAATAACCAACAGACGGTAGAAACTATGCGATCCGTATCCCGGAACTTATTATAGCAATTGCTTGCGAAGGTCTTAACTTTGGCTTCCAAATTTAAGACCCTTTTAACAGCCCCATTGGAATGACATTTTTGTGGATGGGTGCTATATTTGCCTTTTAGCAGCCCATATAACCTCCCATTGGACCTGCTATAACTGTCTAAAACCCTTGTTTTATTTTCTACCAATTCAACCTGAAGTGTCTCTCTGATTTCAAACTCTATTCAAGGCAAATCCTCAAAACTATTTCTCACTCGTAAGTTCTTCCAACACTTGAACCTCTTTTCTAGAACTTTGCAACAAACTAAACCAGTAACTACTGTACTTCATCTTCAGTTTTACTGTCAGGGTTTTACATCAAGTTCATCAAACCCCAACACTTCTTTAACAGTAGAGTATCTTATGAACTCATGTGGATTACCACTTAAAACTACTCTTATGGCATCCAAGAAACTCAACTTGAAAAGTACTGAAAACCCAGACTTAGTCCTGACTTTGTTGAAAAACAATGGTTTGACTCAAAACTCCATAACTAAACTCATTTCTAGAAACCCTTTTATACTAAATGCTGATGTCAACAAAACAATCAAGCCCAAGATTGATTTTTTAACTAGTTTGGGTGTTTCTGGTTCTAGGCTAGTTAAGATTGTTACAACTGATGCACAATTTCTACATAGGAGTTTGGAGAACCAAATCATTCCTTCTATCAATTTCATTAAGAAATTCACTGATACCGATGAAGAATTTCTTACCATTTTGAATCAACCGAGTAGGTTTTTTCAGATTCAGCTTGAGAATGTAATGGAGCCTAATATTGCATTATTGAGTGATAATGGTGTTCCCAAACACAATATTATCAAGTTGTTCATGCTCAATCCTCGGACATTGGCTTCTAGAAACGATCGGTTTAGGACAATTGTTGAGGAGATTAATCCAGGCATTTGTATCAAGGTTTGGTATGAGTAAAACTAGGTGGGAAGAGAGATGGGCTTTTATGCACAAATTGGGATTTTCTCATGCGGAGAGTCTTTCAATGTTTAAGAAGCATCCCAGTGGTTTCGAACTTTCAAAAGAAAAAATCCAAAGCAGGGTCGAGTTTTTCACTGTAAAACAAAAGTTTGAACTGTCGGATATTGCGAAAAATCCAGTGATACTTGCTCTTGCTCTTGCTCTTGCTCTCAAGAAGAGGATCATTCCTAGGTGTAATGTGCTGGAAGTCCTGTACTCAAACGGTTTGACAGGGAGTCGGAATGCAAGTTCAATCACTTCTGCGTTGAAACTAATTGAGAAGAAATTTGGAGAGAAGTTTGTCACTAAGTACCAAGACGTACTCCCTCAGATTGTGATGCATACAAAAGTCAGATTTGCAGAATTGAAAGAGGAAGATGGGATTTACGAGATGTAGAAAGGTGAGGTTAAATTGATTTTCTTTTCGGTTTTTGTCCTTCCCAACTAATATCATCCTGCTTTTTAAGTCTGGATAAATGTGAAGAATGAATGTCATTTTGTGTAATCGTACTTTTTCAAGTTGTACTTTGTTTGCAGTGTGATTATGTATCTCTTCCCTTCTTTATTACTTATGTATTTCTTGTTGAACTGAAATTTAAGAGAGTCACCTATAGTAAAAAGAGGGCCACTGAAAACCACTAGGTAACAAAAAACCCGCAGGGAACTCGTTTGCAAAAGCCACAGTTGAAAATCTCAAACTGAAGCTTGGCACTCTTGGTTACCTTTAGCTTGTCAAGTTCTAGTAATCAGCTTGATTATGAGATTCTGACTTTGGGTCACTTTACTGATAGTCTTCGTAACTACTTCTTTAGTTTGTATGTCAGATATCAGTGTTATGGGTGTCCATAAGAAGAGTTCTACCAGAAACAGAAATAGAGGTCTAGATCGACTTACAGAAACAGGCCTATTCATTCACTCCCACCCAACAAGTTTGCATTTCTTTGCCTATGAGCTCCAAAGTATGCTGCTATGTAAATTGTCAGCCTAGGATGCAAGTCTTGAACTTACAAGTAAGAATGTAGTCCAACTACCTCTCATGTTTGTAAACCCTAGGATGTCTTGAACTTACATATAACTAAAACCCTAATCACGTATATGTTAAGTGATTGACAGAATGAGTGTCTGTTGATGATGGCATAGTTGTTAGTGCAGGCATTACTGTGGTACTCGCCAGAAAATTGAACTTATGTAAAATTAGATGGTTGTGTTGTAACAAGTACATGTCTAAATGTTACTTACAGAAGATAGTAGCATTTTCTTAATGAATATATAACTGCCAATGCATGGCAGGTTGCTTTTTGTTTAGCTTTTTTGGGGAAATGCATTGTTCTTCTTTTCAAGGTTTGTTTTCATGCTTTTCCCTTGTTACATTCTTACCACTTAATTCCATCAATTCAATAGTAAAAACTGCAATCTACAGTAACTTTGCGGGATAACAGTATATTAGTCTGTCATTTCTTTTAAAGAAAATCTTTAGCTTCTTTCTCATTCGAATACTTAAGACAAATATAGACACAAACCTTCCTTCCCCCTGTAGGAACTATACTCAATTTATAGATATAGTTTAGAAATGGTTATGGACTTATGTTAAAAGTAGAAACCTCAATTCATCTTGTAAGTCCACTTTTAGGAGTGGAGTAACTTTGGAGTCACGATAAGGTGGAGTTCATGTAACCGTTCCCGTTTTTTGAATCCTTATATTCTTCCCTTTTAGAGGAGTAGCTTAAAGGGTTTGCATTAAAGGATTTGTGCGGTAACCAATAAAACCTTTCATCACAGTTTCCATCAGTGGTTAAGAAACTCACAATCATTGTAGAGAAGAGCTGGATTCTACATAAATATGATACTTGTAGCAACTTGTTAGTAGAACAGATTGAAGTCTCTGGAGCACAAGTGATTCTCAATACCCAAAGATTCCAGTCTCCAGAAACGTATCCAATGATAGCACCTTGTCTTAGGAGCCACACTTCAAGTGCTCCCGCCAGCAAAATCACCAGGAGTCCCATCAATTCACAGATGACTATTTTAATTTTAATTTTGTATATGCATAGTGCGTGGTAGGTTCACCACGGCATCCTGGACTTTCTCATTCTCCTTTTCCCTGTTAAGACCATATTTCCCTTGTTGTCATCATCAATTTTACTCCATATCCCTCTACCTTAAACTAAGAATCGTTGACGAGGCTTCATGGAAAACTATGTTTGTATGGAATCAAATGATCTTTGAATCTGAAAGTTTTCGCAAACAAAAACGAAAAGCTTTCTTCTCGTTTATTTTTCTACACAGATGTCTAACTATTTTTGCATGTATGTCGTCTAACTATTTTTATATCCTTTCAGGTTATTAATAATG
Source organism: Coptis chinensis (assembly GCF_015680905.1). NCBI lineage: Eukaryota > Viridiplantae > Streptophyta > Magnoliopsida > Ranunculales > Ranunculaceae > Coptis > Coptis chinensis. Next base: position 98,321,386 of record NC_141459.1, read on the forward strand.
CATGTGCAACTCAGGCAATCCTGTCCATTCTTATGAACTGTCCAGATGTTGACATCGGTCCAGAACTCTCGAAGCTGAAAGAGTTCACCAAGAACTTTCCTCCTGAACTAAAAGGCCTTGCAATCAACAATAGTGAAGCCATACGTTCTGCCCATAATAGCTTTGCCAGGCCTGAGCCATTTGTTCCTGAGGAGCAGAAGGTTGCAACCAAAGATGATGATGTATACCATTTTATAAGTTATATACCTGTTGATGGGGTCTTGTATGAGCTTGATGGGCTGTAGGAAGGGCCCGTTAGCCTGGGGCAATGCCCTGGTGGGCAAGGTGACTTAGATTGGTTGCAGATGGTGCAACCGGTGATCCAGGAACGTATAGAAAGGTGCTCTAGAAGTGAGATAAGATTCAACCTCATGGCATTAATTAAGAACATGAAGGAGATCAGGAGATGTATACTGCCGAACTGAAGGAACTCCAAAAGAAAAGGGAACATATCTTGCAGCAGCTGACTGCTGCACAAGGAGAGAGGAAGGTAGATAGCAGCATTGACGCACTTAACAAATCGCTCTCTGAAGTGAATTCTGGTATTCAGGGTGCTACTGAGAAGATATTGATGGAGGAAGAAAAATTCAAGAAGTGGAGAACAGAAAATATCCGCAGGAAACACAATTACATACCATTCTTGTTCAATTTCCTCAAGCTTCTGGCCGAGAAAAAACAGTTGAAACCCTTAATCGAGAAGGCAAAGGAGAAATCGAGCAAAAACACAGTCGTAGGTGAATAATCTAATTTTGTTGGTTAGGTGCGGTGGTGAAAAACAATTTCAACTTTTAAGAATATGGAATATCTGGTGCTTGCATTTACTTAATATTTTATGTATCTCCAGATCTATCAGTTAGACAGTTGAGAACCAATGTCAAGTTACAATAAGACAGGTAAAACTCAGTTGAAACTTGATGGTTGGTTTTCTTATATGCTTGTTTATGTATTTCTTTGTTCAGGAATTTACACCATCGAGTCTCCAGACTTCTGTGCCATCTGCCGCTAATATCCAGCACATCTGCTGCGCCATACATCTGCCGCTATGGCGCAGAAATCTGGAGACCATATCAGCAAATGAATGCCTTAGTGATATGGATTTAAATGTAACTAGTTTTTGAATCCGTCCTACGAACGGGTGTCGTTATATTAAATTATTTTAAAAAATATTAGCAACTATAGAGAGTTATGAGATAGGAAAATTATATTAATCATTCATTCAAATTTCTTGCTCCACTCTCTATAAAAAGAAAGCACCAAATCTTAATAAAACTCATCGACTTATTTTTGTTGTTAGATTTAATAATAGAAGATTGATTGAAATTTTGTGAGAATGCCCAATGTGGTGAATATGATATTGAATATACTTGAATAGCAAGACATTTTCAATCATAATAAAAAAAATTATAATAAACACTATTTAAAATGCAAAACTATACTTGTTAAGACATTATATTCTCCTTACATATAATACAACTATGGTTCGGGGTTAGTTCAATGCATTTGCATCAAGTTTTCGATTTTACGTTAATTATTATTTGATGTTAGTTCAATAGTTGTATCTAGTTTCCGATTTTCCATTAATTATTCTTTGAGGTTAATTCAATGTAGTTGTATCAAGTTTCTGATTTCCCGTTAATTATTCATTAAGATTAATTCAGTGCAGTTGCATATAGTTTTCAATGTTTCGTTAATTACTCTTTGAGATTAGTTGCATTTACATCCGTTTCTAATTTAGTTAATTACTCTTTGAGGTTAGTTCAATAGATCCGCATCCAATTTTCCGTTAATTATTTTTCGAGATTAGTTCGCATCTAGCTTCTAATTTCCGGTTATTTATGCTTTGAGGATAGTTCGATGCAATTACATCTGGTTTATGATTTTCAGTTAACTATTCTTTGAGGTTATTTCAATGCATCTATATCCAGTTTTCGATTTTCTGTTAAATATTCATCAAGGATATTGCATCCAATTTCTGATTTCCCAGCCTATTAGTTAATCTATGATTTTAGTTTAATGCAGTTGCATCAAGTTTCCGATTTTTCGTTAATTATTATTTGAGGTTAGTTCAATGCAGTTGCATCCAATTTCTGATTTTCCGTTAATTAGTTAGTTCAATGCATTTGCAGCAAGTTTTCGATTTCTCATTAATTATTTTTTGAGGTTTGTTCAATGCAGTTGTATCAAATTTATGATTTCCCGTTAATTATTCATTCATTGAGGTTATATTAGTTCAGTGCAGTTGCATCCATTTTTCATTGTTTCGTTAATTAGTCTTTAGATTAGTTCATTGCATTTGCATCCAGTTTTCGATTTCTCATTAATAACTCTTTGAGGTTAGTTTAATATATCTGCAACTAGTTTATGATTTCTGATTATTTATGCTTTGAGGTTAGTTCGATGCAATTTCATTCGGTTTCTGATTTCTCATTAACTATTCTTTGAAGTTATTTCAATGCATTTGCATCTAGTTTCTTATTTTCCACCAATTATTCTATGAGGTTAGTTCAATAAAATTGCATTCGGTTTTTTATTTCCTGTTAATTATTTTTTGAGGTTAGTTCAATACATTTGCATCCAGTTTCCGATTCCCCATTAATTATTATGTGAGGTTTGTTTGATGCATTTTTGCATACCGTTTCCGATTTCCCTTTAAATATTTTTCAAGGATTTGCATCATATCCAATTTCTAATTTTCCGTTAGTTATTATCTAACATTAGTTTAATGCAGTTGCAGCAGTTTTTGATTTCTACTTAATTACTTTTTGAGTTTAGTTTATCGTATATGCATAAAATTTCCGATTTCCCATTAATTACTCTTTGAGCTCAGTTAAATGTATTTGAATCCAGTTTTCGATTTCCTTTTAATTATCCAATGTGGTGTGTAATACCAATTTTCTACTTATCCATCTGTAGCGTCCTTAATTGCAAACATGACATAAAAATAAATTATGCTTGATTTACTATATGAGATCATCAAAGATTATTCAGTTCCCGATTTCCTATTAATTATTATTTAAATTATACATGACTCACTATGTGGGATCTTCGAAAATTATCTATGAACGGGTCCTGTCATATTAATTATTCTAAAAAATATATGCAACTATATATGCAGAACTATTATATACAAATTGTTTCGACCCCCACCTACGTGGCAAACGCTCCATTAGTAGGAGTCTCCACTTTATTCGTTTAATCGACAGGGCTAAAGCCCAATTTACAATACTATGGATCAATGCACATGCCCATTAACTCATATGTCTAAGGTTGAACATTAGCCACATGACTTGCTACTTACGTACATTAATTTATGTCCAGATTCGTTTCTTATCAAAGAGATAATTATCAGTTGAGAGTTATATTCAATTACAATTACTTGAGCTACAAGAAATCTCTACTCTTATATAAATACCAAACTATTTCTCATAAAGAACTACGTTCTTAAGACTTGATCTAATTGATAATTTGGGTAGGTAGGTAACCGCAAGGTACAGTCTCATCATTCTCCCAATCACCATCATTCCGATTTCCCGACAATTATTTTTTGGTGTTAGTTCGATGTATTTGCATCCAAGTTTTGATTTTCCGTTAATTATTCTTTGATGTTAGTTTAATGCAGTTGTATCCATATTCTGATTGTCCATTAATTACTTTTTAAGATTAGTTTAATGCTTGCATGTGCATCCAATTTCCGATTTCCCGTTAAATATTATTTGAGATTAGTTCAATGCATTTGAATCTAGTTTTCTGTTTCTCGTTAATTATTTTTTGACGTTAGTTTCATGCAGTATTATATATATTTTAAAATATTTGTCATTATTGTTTTTTTTTTTAATATCTTTTGTGATGTTGTTTTTTGTATAATTTAATTTTTCACATGTAATTTGTTTTGGTTTGGTATATAATTTATTTAAGCCCAACGTCCACTTTAACTAAATCAGTAGTTATCTAATTTATTTAAGCCAACGTCCGCTTTAATTGAATCTCGTTATTCCGCTAAAATTGGAAATTATAAAATACAGAATTATTGTAGCCGGAATTGTAGTTTTTGAAATCATTAACTATGACTAAATATCTAAATCCCATAGTGGATGACACATCAAATTAATGCAACTTTATTTGTTAAGCCCATATATATAGTGCATACAATACAATTTTATTTGTTTTGGATGTACACCCGTACTGTTCCTTATTTTATGATTAGTTTATTTTTTTTTTCTTTTTTCCTAATCACATGTGTGGTTAACAAATGCATAAAGTAAATGTTCAAGCAACTAAATTTATTTTTTCCTTTGTTCTTTTATAGTTTCATTGTCAATTTCTAGAAAGAAACTTTGTTATGTTAAACTTCACCTGAGATTAGTGTAGAAACTATTATTTGTCGCATAAGGGTTTTAGGAAAATCGTTTTTGGTTGAAACTATTGTTTTTAACAATTTAGTTTGTTGTATTTTTTTTTCCATAATTAGCTATATTGTTTAGGAAAAGTTGGAGACTTTGTGAAACTCTAAATGAGATTGGTTTTTTTATTTATATCTTACTTTTTCGTAATTAGTAATAGAGTTTAGAAAAAACTGGAGTCTCCGTAAGTGTTAAAAAAAATAGATTGGTAGGAGTATAACTATAATATATATATATATAAGGATTTGGAATTATTTTTTTTTTTCGTAATTATAGAGTTTACAAAAAATTTGGAGACTATGTAAAACTTTGAAAAATAGAGCCAAGAGGGTATAGTTATAATATATATCTAAGGATTACGCTTACTTTTCCGAATCTAGAAGAACTCGATATCAGTTGTCCGCAAAGAGATTATGAGTATATGCAAGGTTAGTAATAAGAATACACTCTCAGACAAGACGCCATCTAACACACATCCAGACGACGCCAGCTAACAGAAACTTCGACTAACAAAGTTGAGTTTCTATTAATTGTATTAGAAGTTTTCTATTCTAGCCATATACTGATTTGGAAACTCTAACCCTAGATGTAAATCTAATGTAATCTCTATATATATGAATGATAAATCATTGTCTTCTCAATTCAGAGAAAACACACCCAATATCGTCTCTTTAGTCTATTTAATTTCACAGTTCGGGTCATTTGTCTTCACATATTATAACAAATAATATATGGAACTAAAGTTTTAGCTTTGAATCTTAGAAATCTCCGTAAGATTAATTTAGCTTTCTTCTCTTTTATTATGGGCAGAACGTATGGCTTCATTATTGTTGATTGCAAGGCCTTTTAGTTCAGGAGGAAAGTTCTTGGTGAACTCTTTCAGCTTCGAGAGTTCTGGACCGATGTCAACATCTGGACAGTTCATAAGAATGGACAGGATTGCCTGAGTTGCACATGCATTATTAATAACCTGAAAGGATATAAAAATAGTTAGACGACATACATGCAAGGGTGGATAAACCATAGATCCCTGTAACAAAAGGATCATGGGTAACTATTACATTCAGAACGGCTCTACTGGTTTACGTAATTAAGCTCCCTTTTTTATGGTAGCAGATTTACTTCCCAGGAGAGCCAGAAGTGTTATGTGAACACAATATGGATGAGATTGCTTCCTTACATAGAACAAGTTCTTTCTACTCTAGTTGCACAAAGCCACAAACTAGTTACTGATAAGTGAGAATACTTTACTTCGTACTAAGTAATACAATTGGGCAATGGAGGCCTGTAGTGGAGAATGATAGAATTATATCTTCTAGTTTATCTTCCTTTTTAACTAGGTGTACTTCTGATATTTGTAATAGTAAAGCTAATGGACTAGGCGACTAGCCAATGAACTGCAGAATTTCATAAACGTACTAAGTTATATGTGTGACAGTTTAGAACTTTAGCGCAATATGTTTACTCACCATGTCAACTACAACTCATTGACTTTACTACCCTCCCTAACCTCAATCCTCACTGGAAAACCACCTTTCATCTTAGAGGTCAGATAAGAAATGAACACAGGCTGGAAACCTTCACCTAACACTGGCACTACTCGAAATTGACGCAGAACCCCAGCTACCACTCTCTTCATTTGCAAGAATGCCATCTCTTTACCGAGACAAATTCTAGGCCCAGCTTGGAACACTGGATATAGAAAATTATCCCTCCCTACAAATTTCAAATTCCCATCACTTTCATCCCTCTCCAGCCATCTCTCTGGCTTGAAATGTGCCCAGTCTTTACCCCACAAATTCTCCGTTCTCCCAATTGCATAAGGTTAATATGTGACCTCATTCCCTTCTTTACAACAGTTCCATCTGGTAAAACATCGTCGCCTGCTGCCTCTTTCGTGTCTGCAGGGACTGGTGGGTACAGTCTCATGCTTTCACATAGGGATGCATGAGTGTAAGCCATGTCCTTTACTTCGTCATACACTGATCCTTTCGGGTCCTCCATCATAATCTCGTTAAGTATCTCTTTTTCTACATGAAAGTTGCAAGAGATTAACCAGAAAAACCATGTTAAGGCCGCTGAGGTTGTATCACGACCAGCTATAATGAAGCTTATAACCATATCAATCACAAAAGCATCATCTGAATGGCGAATTCATGATCCTTGAAAGAAGATCGACGGTTTCTAAAGAGGACTTGTCTTTTAGTTTTTGCTTCTTTTCTTTCACAATGGGTCTGAGAAATTGCTTGCTTCAGTTGCTTTTCAGATCCAAGGTTAAGTGCCATTTTCAGCTTCCAGGTGCTGGAAATATATAACCAAACCGTTCACTGATAATCTTCACAGCATCCTCAAAAGCAACTGCAAACGGTGCTTGTGGGAGTGATGGAGACAAGTACTCGGGATCAAACCCAAAGGCAATCTTGCAAATGTTGTCGAAGGCAAATCATTGGAGAATATCTTGAAGATCAAGTACTGAATTATTGGCTGCCGCTGAGAGAGAATGGGATAAAGGCGATTGGAGAGCTCTGAATCAACTACAGTCTCAACAAACTTACGGAGGGACTTAGTGTTGAACTCATGGCTTAAAATTTGTCTTCCGAACTTCCAGTTATCACCATCAGCATTGAATATGCCATTGCCATGGAAATCGACTAAAGTAGTAGTAAAGAAGTCTCCTTTGGGGTAAAGAGAAAATTTAGTCTTGAGAATGTGTTGCACATTGGACAATCTAACGTTTACCAAGAGCCCGGTGAAACACAAATGTCCTAGTAGGACACTGACTCAGAATCTTTGCAAACCATTGGCTGTATTGGCCTTTATTCGCGATGATAGCAAGTGATGAGCCAATCAACGGGTACGACCTCGGCAACTTAGAGACAGAACCGGAAGATGATTTTGGACAAATCCTTTTATTCTTGATGAAGATGAAGAAGTAAAGTGGAAGAATGAAGAGAAGAAAAATAGCTAAGACCACAAAATGGAACATGATTCGTAGTTTGGCATATACCAAGTTAAGTGGTTGCACTGTACTCAGGGACGGAGCCAGGAATAGAAATCTGACCTAGGGGGGAGTGCTTATACTATTTCATAAAATGAAATAGCATGAAGCGTGTTTACCACTTTGACCATGTAATTAACAAGGGATAACAAAACATATTAGTAGATGAAGTAAAACATTCAAATTATGAACATACCCCATGGATCTCGAAAAGGAACAATCAAGGCAGACTAGTATAAGCAGTGATCCTCCTTGGGGAGGAATCACTACCTATCCTCTTGTTCGTAGTTCAGTGGTAGAGCCTTGGCCTTTAATATAGGCAGTGATCCTCCTTCCTATTTAGTTGAGGATCAAGAAGTTTTTTTCAAAGAAAATATAGGATCGGACCTAATTGCCTACTTGAGCTGCTAGAATTCCATTGAGAGTCTAGTTGATGAGGAATAAGTCGGAGATTCTAGTTTCTAGGCACCTTCTACTACCTTAAGATTGTGTCAACCTAGTAGTGGATCTATTTCAGCACTCATTGACTCAGTTCCAGTTCCTGCTAGATTAGAATAACTAACCATCTCTCCTAGCCGTTAAAGGGCCTGCCAGGTACATGGAGTCACTCGGACCACTTTCCGGTGTTTATTGCCTATCAGAGAGCACATTTTTAGCGTTCAGACTCTATCATGTGTCCAAATGGGTACTGACCGAATAGTGCACAACTGCACAGAAACATAATTTTGCAACTTTTGTATTCAAATAATTATCCACCCTTAAGAAAGTTTATTCCTATATCCTCAAAGAGCATAAATGTCAAAGCGTCAAGCACCATATGAAGATGAAAAACAGATAACATGTCTTGCCCATTTACTGAAATGCTAATACTACATTTTTGTATGCTTCGAAAACCACTCCAGAAACTGAGAATTCAAAAGAGAATTTCAGGGCCATTGATTATAAACACAATTAAAGCAGAGGAGAGAGTGAGACAGATAGTGACACAGCAAACAAATTGCAGAGCTTAAAAAAAAATGTACAACTTGTGAAAGTAACCAAGTATGATTACATTAAATCACATTTACCCTAGCAACAAAAGTAGGATGGATATAGTTGTCAAAGACAAAAAACCACAAAAGAAAACGAATACATACCTCAACTTTCTACATCTTGTAAAACCCATCTCCCTCTTTCAAATCTACAAGCCCAATCTGGTGTTTGTATGCATGTACCATCTCAGGAAATGCCACTTGATACTTAGTGACATACTTCTTTATGAATTTCTCCTCATTTAATTTCAACGCTGTAGTGACTGAACCTGCATTCACTCTTCCTATCAAACCGTTTGAGTACAGAATTTCCAACACATTACACCTAGGAATGATCCTTTTCTCAAGACTAAGAGCAAGTATCACTGGACTTTTCGCAATATCCGACAGTTCAAAATTTTGTTTTACAGTGAAAAACTTGACCCTGCTCTGCATTTTTTCTTTTGAAAGTCTGAAACTACAGGGTTGCTTCTTAAACATTGAGAGACTCTCCGCATGAGAAAATCCCAATTTGCACATAAAAGCCCATCTCTCTTCCCAATTCAATTTACTCATACCAGACATTACTATAATTGCATGAACAAACATAGAACTAGACGAATCAAATCCCATTTCCTTAATCTCGTAAACTATTGCCCTAAAACGATCGTTTTTCAAAGACAGCGTCCAAGGATTGGTCATGAACAACTTCATAATATTGCATTTAGGAACACCATGATCCCACAATATCGCAATATTAGACCCCATTACATTCTCAAGCTTATTGTGAAAAACGTTCAGAGGTCGATTCAAAATGGTAAGAAACTGTTTATTGGTATCAGTAAATTTCTTAATGAAATTGATAGAAGGAATGATTTGGTTCTCCAAACTAATATGTAGAAACTTTGGAACAGTTGTGAGAATCTTAACTAGCCTAGAGCCAGAAACACCCAAACTAGTTAAAAAATCAATCTTGGGCTTGATTGTTTTGTTGACATCAGCATTTAGTATAATAGGGTTTCTAGAAATGAGTTTAGTTATGGAGTTTTGAGTCAAACCATGGTTTTTTAATAAGCTTAGGACTAAGTCTGGGTTTTGAGTGGTTTTCAAGTTGAGTTTCTTGGATGTTAACAGAGCTGTTTTAAGTGGTAATCCACATGAGTTCATAAGATACTCTACTGTTAAAGACGTGCTGGGGATTGGTGAATTTGATGTAAAACAATGGCAATGGAAATTAAAATGAAGTACAGTAGTTACTGGTCTAGTTTGTTGCAAAGTTCTATGAACAAGTGCATGCAACATTGCAAAAGAAAAGGGGAAGAATTGAACAGTTAGAACAACTTACAAAATATAATGAGTTTTGAGGAGCAGCGTGAATTGCTTTTGAAATCGATAGAGACAGTCCAGCATGAATTGCAAGAAATGAAGCCAACGAGGGCTTTACTGTAATTTTATAGGGATAGGGGTTTTGAGCACCCCGGAAAAATGGAAATATTAAGAGCACCCCAAAAAATCAATAAATTATCCCCAAAACCCAATTTTTATGGGACATGATTTTTTTATAATCATTCACAAACAGAATTTCCACATTTAAATAGCCCACGAACCCAATTTTTAAATTTTAATAACCCTTAACGAAAAAATAAGTTGGCCCGACCCTTTTTATTGTTTTTAAATTCCATTTTTACCCTTTCTTATTAATAAACAAAATTACTGGTGAGAAAATCCAAAACCCCTTTATTGCATGTGGAAATGTAAGTTGTACCTTAATCATAGCCAGACCAACTGCTACACAACTATACAATACATGAGTAATCCCAAAAATAAACAAAAAACTGATAAAACTGTTCTAGAGCTTCTTGGGAAACAAATGGTTTGTGACCCTGTAAGAAGAAACTAGTAAACCAAGCGAAACTTGCTTAATTGAATCAACGACCAACTACAGTAGAAAGAAGCTAATAGTTACCTCTGTAGAGATGATTTATCCTCTTCCTCAATAGAGATAGAATCGACTATTGAAAAGAGAAGAATCAATGCAAATCTCATAAATCGATTTTGCCCATTGTCCCAACATTAAAGATATAAGTCCAAGCAACATTAGCTCTAAAATCCAAGCAAAGCAAGTTTCAACTTTCTCTACTAAAACTTCTTAAGAGCTATGAATATCGGGGAGTTTCCAATTGAGCTATGAATATTGGGGAGTTTCCAGTTGAGCTATGAACAATGAGATATTGAACTATGAACATTGATTTTGGAGAGTTCCCTTTGAGCTATGAACAATCAATGTTCATAGTCATGAGTTATGAATATTTTTTGTTCATACCACAATTGGGTCATGAGCTATGAACATTCTTTGTTCATATCACAATTGGACTATGAACAGTGATTGTTCATAGCTATGAACTATAAACAATGAGTGTTCATAATCCATACTGTACTATGAACAATCAATGTTCATAGTCATGAGTTATGAATATTTTTTGTTCATACCACAATTGGACTATGAACAATGATTGTTCATAGTCATGAGCTATGAACATTCTTTGTTCATATCACAATTGGACTACGAACAGTGATTGTTCATAGTTCGGTAGCTATGAACACTCATTGTTTATAGCTATAAACAATAAGTGTTCATAGTCCATATTGTACTATGAACAATCAATGTTTATAGTCATGAGCTATGAATATTCTTTGTTCATACCACAATTGAACTATGAACAATGAACAACGATTGTTCATAGTCATGAGCTATGAACAATGAACAATGATTGTTCATAGTCATGAGCTATGAACATTCTTTGTTCATATCACAATTGGACTATGAACAGTGATTGTTCATAGTTTGGTAGCTATAAACACTTGAGTAAATGGTGTTGTATTTTACGGTTAAGTTGTCTTCAGAAAATGTTTCAATTCGAGGAATGAAAATACCATCAAAATTCACAGTACCAGCTCGAAGCTACCTTAATTGCTAAGAACACTTGTGCTGTTGTGCATAATATAACTTGACCCGAAATTTTCAGTTGCAACCTTTTTCTTTATACCAATCAAGGGCAATATGTTCAAGAAGAAAAGTGGCATATTGTAGCATGCAGCCCTCGTAGGGAAATATTGATGGCTATTGTCACATCCAATCAGAAAAGGAAGCAACAGCAAATAGCTCTGAGTGCATATGAGATGGGTGTAACTGTGTAAGGTTCTAACAACGTGGACACTTGAAGTGGATTTTGAGAAATTACAATGACGATTACCAGCTATATCGAAATATTACTCGGTTAACTTGAACGCAACCACTGGTTTTAGAGATACAAATGTCTGGAGAAGGAACTATCAACGAATTACAGTATCTTAGGGGCTGAGTGTGCAGTATATCAACACACAAGGAGTTTGGGTGCGTTTGGGTGCGTGTTTAGCTCTCCTATGGACGTTCTACGCCTGAAAGGGTATCACAGAAAAAGAAGATTAGATCAGTTTGAAATGATGGAGCTCTGATAAGTATTAAGCCCAGTGATAAAGTGTCAAAACATTTTAAAGGTCAATCGTTATTGTGGAAGCAAAAGATGACCCATTGAGAACAAGCCACATCCTGAAAACTCTTATTTTGAACCACCAAGTTCAAGTTTTTGATAACCGTTCTTTTTGGGTTGTGATCTCGGGTTTTTTGGGTGTGTTTTGAGTGTTTTCTGACGAACGAAATTGATGGTGGGCGGTTCTTGATTACAGGGGTAAACTTGGAACTTTCACTAACCCTGTCCTAGAGAGTGATTAAAACAAAACGCTGGTTTTGAGAGTGACTTTTGCTTCCGGTTAGTCCTTTGAAAAAAAATACCATTTGGCCAGAGAAAGGCAATGAACGGAACAAGAATATCCTGTGCAATTTACTACCCAGGTCTGTATTACTACAGAGGATTTTACCCTTGTCCAGTAAGCAAATTTGATATCCATTTTCTCATGTATGTTGAGGGAATAAATGACCATTCACTCAGTGTTCGAAACTCTTCAATGAAGAGCAAATAACAAACTCAAGCCTTTAGTTGATCCAAATACTGAAGGGCATCGTTTTGAACCATAGGCATCCCTAGAGACTTGAGATAAGCTTCAGTCAAGAGCATCAAAGACTTCATGTTACTTTCCTCTTCCTGAAAATTTAATCTTGGGATTCTAACAAGGTGCTTGATATACTAGCAGTATTCGTCAGCAAAAAACAGACCATGGCCAGTGACTTCAGGCACAGATCACGCTACTTTGTAAGAGTTCAATAAACCATGCTTTCATCAAGACAAAAGAATTACAAAGGTGATTTCACATGTACAAAAACACAAACAATAAACGTACGTATAGAAACATCACAGACTCTACAGATGTAATCTTCTTTATCATTTGATCCAGTAAACATAATCATGGCTCAAAGGGTCTGCAGCTTTGGTGGTACACAAGTTTGTTGACACGCATGAAAATGTCTCACATTTATTTTTAGTACCGCGAACACAAACAATAAGTATCATACCGACTACTGCTAGCAAAGTTTATCCTACTTTAGGAGCTTGGACAATCACTTCCACAAGTTCCATTCCATTTTGAGCTTGCAGAAAAAGGAAAATGCCGCTGCTAGACATCTTGTGTTCCTGCAAACACTGTTGCTTCTTGTAATGACAGATTAGTTGGAATAATCAGCAGTACGCACCATCCAAATCTGTTGCTAAAAAAACCCAGGAAGAGATGGTTTATCACCCAAGTCCAAATCCAATGCCTATAGCAGGTCTGATCCGAATATAAAATCTGACTCAAGTATCAACCAAAGGACAAACACATTAATCTGACTTGAGTATGAATCTTACCCAACTAGTGCCCATAGGATGAATCTCAGTCGCCGAACTAAGGTGAGACACAAGAAAGTAGATAACTCATTGAAATTTAAATGTGTCATCAAGCCAATTCTTACCAAAACTGGGACATGTATCATCAATTTGACACATAGCTCATACCAAGTTGAACCCTACTAATTCCAGTCCTTTACATAATCAATCAACAATTCATTTGTATCAAGCACAGCCAAGGATGTAAAATTAACTTCTTGTAACAAAATGTTGTTGCACCCGCTCAGGGTTCAACCTTTATAACAGGGAGACAGATAAGTGTGTCAGTGTCTGACACGACGACCTATATAAGTTAGACACAAGGACACAACAGATCAAAAAGAAAATTATTACTATTGTTTAGTTGTACTACTAATTCTTGGGCTGAAGACCTTAAAAATCTCCTCCTTACAAACATATAGCTATGAAAGTGGCATATCATGGAGTTGTAACTATGTTAATTGATTATATTCTTAGGCTTCAAAAGTGTCATATCAGGGTATAGACGAAACCTTAGTTAGAAATGGTATATGTACAATCCTTGAGCATTTCAAAACTCATTTGTGTTAAAAGACTAGTGGTTACCCGCTGATTTGTCACTTGGGAGACTGTCACTTTTCCGAGGACATTTATTATTAAAAAAAGCCAATCTAGTATCACACAGCAAACATAGAGCAAAAGCTAAAGCGACAAGAACAATCAAACCTAATTGTGTCCATATGCTGAAACAAAAATCATACAGTGTACAATAAGAACTCAAAGTACACTTAACAAAATGCAAACGTGAATCAATACGAAATGATCTGAGGTTCGATTTTTGCTGGATATAATCTCCTTGCTAGTCAAGTGTTCAAAATAGCAGTCACCGCAGTATAAAGATCAAAACCATACATACGGTGGTTGCTATTTTCTAATATACAATTTCCTCTTCAGGGGCTAGTTTTTGTTATTCTTGTACTTAATAACAGAATTATTTGTCATACAAGTTGAATACTAGAACCTGTAATCATCTAGAAAGGAAACAGCTTACCCGTAAAATCCCCATCAACTATAGTCTATAATCCTATAACTATGCATACCCATGTTCATGGAGCCTATACATTAAATTTTATTTCAGGAACTTTTCACTGAAGCTCTATTTGGGCTTTGCGCCACAATTTGGAAGAAGAAATGGAATGAAAAAAGGCTATTTCCATTCGACCATTAAAAAGCACCTAAATGGGGTTCAACTTCATGACTTCTGGTGAATTTTCAATGATGCGCACCAAGAAAGGAGACTAATGTGAGGATAAATTCTGGTTACCTCACAATCCCTGTACACCACCTGAAAGCAAAGTGCACAACTGACGAAGAAGAAGAGAACATAAGAGACCTAAACGAGATTAGGGTGGGAACAAACTAGGGAGGAGTCACTACCTATCCTCTTGTTCGTAGTTTAGTGGTAGAGCCTTGGCCTTTAATATAGGCAGTGACCCTCCTTCCTATTTAGTTGAGGATCACTACAAATCAAGAAGATTCCTTCAGAGAGAATATAGGATAGGACCTAATTGCCTACTTGAGCTGCTGGACTTCCATTGAGAGTATGGCTGATGAGGAATAAGTCGGAGATTCTAGCTTCTAGACACTTTCTACTACCTTAAGATTGTGTCAACCTAGTGGTGGATCTGTTTCAGCACTCATTGACTCAGTTCCAGTTCCTGCTAGGTTAGAATAACTAACCATCTCTCCTGCCAGGTACATGGAGTCACTCGGACCACTTTCCGGTGTTTCATTGCCTATCAGAGAGCACATCTTTAGCGTTCAGACTCTATCATGTGTCCAAATGGGCACTGACCAAATAGTGCACAACTGCACAGAAACATAATTTTGCAACTTTTGTATTCAAATAATTATCCACCCTTAAGAAAGTTTATTCCTATATCCTCAAAGAGCATAAATGTCAAAGCGTCAAGCACCATATGAAGATGAAAAACAGATAACATGTCTTGCCCATTTACTGAAATGCTAATACTACATTTTTGTATGCTTCGAAAACCACTCCAGAAAGTGAGAATTCAAAAGAGAATTTCAGGGCCATTGATTATAAACACAATTAAAGCAGAGGAGATAGTGAGACACAGTGACACTGCAAACAAATTGCAGAGCTTAAAAAATAATGTACAATTTGTGAAAGTAACCAAGCACGATTACATTAAATCACATTCATTCTTCACGCTTTACCCTAGCAACAAAAGTAGGATGGATATAGTTGTCAAGGACGAAAAACCACAAAAGAAAACGAATACATACCTCAACTTTCTACATCTTGTAAAGCCCATCTCCCTCTTTCAAATCTGCAAGCCCAATCTGGCGTTTGTATGTATGTACCATCTCAGGGACTGCCACTTGATACTTAGTGACATACTTCTCTATGAATTTCTCCTCTTTTAATTTCAACGCTGTAGTGACTGAACCTGCATTCACTCTTCCTATCAAACCGTTTGAGTACAGAATTTCCAGCACATTACACCTAGGAATGATCCTTTTCTCAAGACTAAGAGTAAGTATCACTGGATTTTTCGCAATATCCGACAGTTCAAAATTTTGTTTTACAGTGAAAAACTCAACCCTGCTTTGCATATTCTTTTGAAAGTACGAAAATACAGGGTTGCCTCTTAAACATTGAAAGACTCTCCGCATGAGAAAATCCCAAGTTGCGCATAAAAGCCCGTCTCTCTTCCCAATTCAATTTACTTATACCAGACATTGTAAAAATTGCACGAACGAACATAGAACTTGACGAATCAAATCCCATTTCCTTAACTTCGTAAACTATTGTCTTAAAACGGTTGTTTTTCAAAGACAGTGTCCAAGGATTGGTCATGAACAACTTCATAATATTGCATTTTGGAACACCATATTCCCGCAATATCGCAATATTAGGCTCCATTACATTCTGAAGCTTAATATGAAAAATCCTACTCGGTTTATTCAAAATGGTAAGAAACTGTTCATTGGTATCAGTAAAACTCTCGATGAAATTGATAGAAGGAATGATTCGGTTCTCCAAACTAATATGTAGAAACTTTGGAACACTTGTGAGAATCTTAACTAGCCTAGAACCAGAAACACCCAAACTAGTTAAATATTCAATCTTGGGCTTGATTGTTTTGTTGACATCAGCATTTAGTATAAGGGGTTCCTTGAAATGAGTTTAGCTATGGATATTTGAGTCAACCCATGGTTTTTCAACAAAGTCAGCACTGAGTCTGGGTTTTCAGTGGTTTTCAAGTTGAGTTTCTTGGATGCCTTAAGAGCCGTTTTAAGTGGTAATCCACATGAGTTCATAAGATACTCTACTGTTAAAGATGTGTTGGGGTTTGATGAACTTGATGTAAAACCATGGCAATGGAAATTGAGATGAAGATGAAGTACAGTAGTTACTGGTTTAGTTTGTTGTAAAGTTGTACGAACAAGTGCATGCAACATTGTAACAAAAAGGGGATGAATAATTAAAACAACTTACAGAGACACTCCAGCTTGAATTGCAAGAAACTGTAGCGAACAAGGGTTTCATTGTTTTTTTAGTTTTAACTTTTGAGCACCCCGGGTAGATGGAAATATATTAAGGGCACCCCAATAAATATTACACTTGAAAAGTGACTAGACTCAGAGAGAATTAGGATGATTGATGAATAAGAATATCCTATGCAATTAATTCTGAAGCGACCAAAGTATATGTTACTAGTGTCAATTTTGTTTACTAACGGCCAGTACGGAAAATTGGTGTCCAGAAGGGTATGCAAGGCAAAACACCAGTTTCCTCCTTGGAGCAATATGAAAATTTTATCATATGGGTATTGCTATTTCCACGAATCCCAGTCTTTTGCTCCCATAACCATTTCTCATGTATGTTGAGCGAATAAGTGACCATTCCCTCACTGTTCGAAACTCTTGAATGAACATCAACTAACAAACTCGAGTCTTTAATCCATCCAAATACTTAGTGACATCACTTTAGAGTAGATTGCAAATTGAAGAGCAACTCCTTCCAAGGAACCAATGGTATCCCTAGCAGGGACTTGAGATGAGCTCCAGTCAAGAGCATCAAAGACTTCATGTTAGTTTCCTCTCCCTGAAAATTTTATCTTGGGATTCCAACAAGGTGCTTGATATTCTAGCAATATTTGTCAACAAAAAAAGACATAATAGCAGTGCCTTCAGGCACATATTACACTGTTTTGTAAAAATTCAGTAAACTATACTTTCATTAAGACAATAGAATTACAGAAGTGATTTCACATGTACAGAAACACAAACAATAAACATAAGTCGAGAAACATCACAGACTGTACAGATGTAAAGCATTAGCTGCAGGCCGCTGCCCTAGTCTTCTTTACCATTTGATCCAGTAAACATATGGCTCCAAGGGTCTGCAGCTACGGTGGTACACAAGTTTGTTGACACACATGAAAATGTTACATGTTTATTTTCAGTACCACGAACACAAACAAATAAGTATCATACCATGACCGATAACTGCTAGCAAAGTTTAACATACTTTAGGAGCTTGGACAATCACTTCGATTCCTTTTTGAGCCTGCAGAAAAAGGAAAATGTTGCTGCTAGACATCTTGTGTTCCTGCAAACACTGTTGCTTATTGCAAAGACAGCTTAGTTGGGATAATCAGGAGTACATACCATCGAAATCTGTTGCAAATAAAAACCGGGAAGAGATGGTTTATCACCCAAGTCCAAATCCAATGCCTATAGCAGGTCTGATCCAAGTATATAATCTGACTTGAGTATTAACAAGAGACCAAATGTATTAATCTTACCCAACTTGTGACCACATTGAATCCCAGTCGCCGAACTAAAGTGAGACACAAGAAACAATACACCTCATTGAAATTTAAATGTGTCATTAAGCAAATTCTTATCAAAACTGGAACATGTATCCTCAATTTAACGCGTTGGTCACACCAAGTTGAACCCTAATAATTGCAGTACTTTACATAATCAATCAGCAGTTCATTTGTACCAAGCACAGCCAGAGATGTAAAATTCACTTCTTGCCCAGGATTTCATTCGAAGTTACAGGGACACAGATAAGTGTGTCAATTATGACATGGCAACCTATATAAGTAAGACATGGACACAGCGAATTAAAAAGAAAAATATTACTATTTTTAAGTTGCACTACTAATTCTTGGGCTCAATATACCTTACAAATCCCCTCACAAATAAATAACCATGGAAGTGCATACCATGGAGTTGTAGCTATATTAACTGATTATTTTCTTAGGCTTTTAGGGTATAGAAGTAACCCTAGTTAGAAATCTTCTGCACAACGTGTCCGTGTGTGCGACACGAGTGTCTGTGTGTTTGTGTGTCTATGTTACTTAGGTTACCAAGATACAGGTGGAAGTAGAAGAAGAAGACTTGAAGATTAGTTTTAACCTGACATAAAGTTGAGTTGGATAAGGACGTTCTTTGAAGATGCCAGGGCGTGAGGGGTTCGCCTTGAGGAAGAGGGCTTTACTGGACCTTTGGGTGAGAGCCAACCGAAAGGACGCTTGGAAATCCTTGCCAAGAGACTAAAAAGATGAGTTTGGGGACTCTGTCAAAAGATTATCTCATCCACAATTTGACCCAACTCAGGATGAAATTGAGATCCTACCCAGAAATTGAAATTCTCAAAAACTCTTTTGTGTTAAAAGACTAGTGGTTACCCGTGGATATGTTACCTGGGAGACACTGTCACTTTTCCAAGGCCATTTATTATTAAAAAAGTCAATCTAGTATCACACTGCAAACAGAGAGAAAAAGCTAAAGCGACGAGAACAAGCAACCCTAATTCTGTCCATATGCTGAAACAAAAACCATACAATGCATAGTAAGAGCTCAAATTAGACTGATCAAAATGCAAACAAGAATCAGTACGAAATGATCTGAGGTGGGTAGAGTACTTTTTGAAGATGAAGGACTGGAAAAGGAATCACTGAGGTCAAAGATATTAGCAAAGCCGAGGAGCTCTAAAGGTTGCAGAGACATCTGCTGCACCTTGAATGAGCTCGAACCAGAGACCTCTTGGAGCAATGTCCAAGGGTCTGCTAGATGTTACTATGTGATGAAAGAACTTGTCGTGGATATATTCCCCCCACCCCGTCCCATCTCGTTCTTCCCTGCTCTGAAGCCGTTGTACAGCATCCAAAAACCGGAGAAAACAGCCCCTATATCCCTTTTATTCTGTTGGGAGATTTCACTAGAAAGTCACACCTCAATCTAGTTACTTTCTTTCCCAAATGATTTCAACTTGGAGCTCACACCAAGGAAATCACCCACCCAAGACTTTGGTAGTTATCACAACAACCTCAACAAAGCAAAACCACTACAATATCATCACAATTCATAGCAACAATAATAATGGAAGTAACAATGTAAAGAGACACAAAGATTTAGGTGGTTCGGTAAATGTTACCTACATCCACACACAAGAGCCGAGTTTCCTTTATAACAAAGATTGGAGAGTTTACAAGAGATCAAGAATCAATAAGAAGAGGCCTCACTCAAACCCTAGCTCAACAGAGCTCCCCACAATAATACCCTAGAAATGAATCTCTCAAAGTTGTTCATCAAAACCCTAATCTATTTCCTTTATATAGGTGTACATAGACAAAGGGAAGATAAATGGGCTTGGGCCGCAATTGAGCTTGAGCTTGAAGGCCTATCCATAGTGGTGGCCCCCTTCATTAAATCATGAGCTGAAAGTGCTGCTGAGGTGGCAGCGGCCTTTCATTAAACCATGAGCCGAAAGGCGCTAAAAGCGAAATAAGCGCTTTCTTCTTTAGGCATCATTGCTGTTGCCGACGAGCTGAAGCCATTACGGGACGAAGGTCGCCCTTCATCGATACCGGGGTGAGTGTGGTATACGGACAACCGGAGCAAAGCTCGACGGTTCCAACAACCCAACAATCTCCCACTTGGAACCTTCGAGATTCTTCATGCACATCACATCTCAATTGTAACAACTCAATCCAAAACCAATATACTAAAGAAACACTCGGCTCATCCATCATGGTCTTCAAGCAAGAAGACCCACCGAAGTTGAACACAACTTCAACTTCTCAGTAGGCACGGCCTTGGTTAACATATCCGCCGGATTCTCACTCCCTTGGATCTTCTCAAGTGCCAAAACCTCATCCTCCAACAGAGATCGGATAAAATGATACCGGAGACCAATGTGCTTGGTCCTAGAATGAAAGGCGGAATTCTTGGCAAGATGTATAGCACTCTGACTATCACTGTGTAACACACTTCTCTCTTGCTTCATCCCAAGCTCTTCCATCAATCCCTGTAACCAGATCATCTCTTTGCTTGCCTCAGAATCGCCACATACTCGCTACGTGGTAGACAAAGCAACAATCTTCTCAGAATCGAGAAATCCAACTCATCGCGGTAGCACCTCACCGTGAAAGACATAACCAGAAGAGTGCTTCTTCGATCTACCTCACCTGCAAAGTCGGCATCCACATACCCTTGCAAGTTCACAACACCCTTCCATAACATAGGCATTTCTCTCGTAGTACCTCTCGGATATCTCAATATCCACTTCACGGCTTCCCAATGTTGCTTGCCGATTAGACATAAATCTATCGGCCCAATCGCTTGGGCTATATCCGGACGTGTGCAAACCATGACATACATAAGACTTCCAATGGCAGAGGCGGTATGGTACCTTAGCCATGAAGTTTCTTTCCTCAACAATTTTGGGAGAGTGTTCCTTTGGACAACTTGAAGTGGATCGCCAAAGGTGTGCAAACTGGTTTCGCGACTACCCATGCCGAACCTCTTCAAGACCTTCTCAATATACTCACCTGAGACAACTCGAAATACCTTTCTCGCTATCTCTTCTCGATCCTCATCCCTAGAATCGTTTTCACACACCCAAATCCTTCATAGAGAACTCACTTGCTAACTTCTCTTTCAATCTCCCAATTTCTGACATATCAGAACTCGCTACTAACATATCATCAACATATAGCAACAGGATGATGTAGCTGGAGTCGAACCTCTTGAAGTAGCAACAATGGTCGGCAAGCACTTATAGTAGCCATTTCCTTGCATGAAGTTATCAAACTTCCCCGTACCACTTTAGGGGCTTGTTTCAAACCATACAAGCTCTTTCTGAGCCTGCATACCATATTCTCTTTACCCTTCTTGATGAAACCCTCCGGTTGCTGCATGTAAATTTCCTCAACTAGGTCACCATGGAGGAAGGCAGTTTTAACATCCAACCGCCAAGATACAAATCTTCCGCTGCAAACAATACTCAACACCGAATCCGAATAGTATTCGGTTTCACCACCGAGAGAATATCTCCGTGGAAGTCAATGCCCTTTTCAATGAAAACCCTTGACTACTAGCCTTGCCTTGTACCTCGGGAACCATCATGTTCCTCTTTGACTCTAAACACCCCATTTGTTCTCAGAGCCTTCTTGCCCACGGGTAGTTTGGCTAACTCCCACGCGCCACAAGAGATGGGGACTTCATCTCATCTTGCATAGCAAGCTCCCACTTGCTTGCATCACTCACCTCCAATGCTTCATCATAGCATTGAGGCTCGCCACCATCAGTAAGTAGCAAGTAATTCACATAGGTGGAGGGCGGATATCTTGAACTCGGTACATGTGGCCTGGATGTCTTCCTTGGGGCACGAGGTGGAGATGGACACGGTGGTGTAGTATCCTCATTATTCTCTGAGTCACTACTACTGTCATCCTCTGACTGGGGGGCTCCCACTATACCACGACTTACATCAAAGTCTTCCAACTCAACATACTCTGTGCCTCTCTCTGTACCCGATTCCTTGGTTTGTGCTTCATCTCTGTCCTTGTACATCACCTTTTCATTAAACACAACATCTCTACTACGAATGATTTTCCCGATTTTGATCATCCCAAAAGCGATACCCAAAATCATCACCGCCATAGCTAAATGAAGGTGCACTTTAGTGACTTAGCATCAAGCTTGCTTCTAGCTTGGTCACTAATGTGGACATAGGACACACAACCAAAACCTTCAAATGGGAAAGGTTCACATCCTTCCCGCTCCACACTTCCTCCGAATCTTAAAATCCAAAGGCACCGATGGTCCTCTATTGATCGGAAGCCGCCCAGCGTGCTAACACTTTCTGCCCGTAACTGGCCAGGCAAGCCCTCGCTAGTGTACGATACACCTAGCTCTCTCTGTCGATGTTCTATTCATCCGCTCTGCAACCCCATTCTCACGAGGTGTCCCCGCAAAAGTCTTTTCCATCTTGATGCCATTGTCAGCACAGTACTTCTTAAAACCTGAATCCTCATACTCTCCACCGTTGTCGGATCTCAGCTTCTTTACTTTCAAGCTTGTCTCATTCTCAACCATGGCCTTCCAAGTCTTGAACACTTCAAATACTTCTGACTTGTGTCTCAAGAAATAGACCCACACTTTCCTAGTATGGTCATCAATGAAAGTCACAAAATATGACTTTCCGCCAAGTGAAGAGACATTAGCTGGCCCCCAGACATCTGTATGTATCAACTCAAGCCTTCTAGCTTTCGGAGTCTGACCCATTCTCTGAAAACTCACCCGCTTCTGCTTTCCAAATACACAGTTCTCACGTCAATTCAATTTCACGATCGAACTTTGGGAGTTTACCGTAAGAGTGAAGGATTTTCATTCCTTTCTCACTCATGTGACCAAGTCTCGGTGCCAAACATTCGGATCCTCTTTGCCATGTACCACAGCAATCGACTCACAACCATGTGCAGTCATGTAGAGAGTACCATCTTTCTTACCATTTGCAACAATCAATGAACCCTTCGAGACCTTCCAAGTATCACCAGTAAAGATTGTAACAAATCCTTCACTTGCCAATTGCCCCACAGAAATCAAATTCTTCCTCAAATCCGGAACATGTCTGACGTCCCTCAATAACCATGACGAGCCATTCATCTTGATATGCACATCACCCTTGCCGACAATGTCACAAGGTTGGTCATCACCGAGAAAGACCGTTCCAAGGTCACCTTCGGTGTAGTTCTCAAGGAACTCTCGATGTGAGGTAGCATGGAAAGATGCGCCGGAATCAAGTACCCAAGACTCCTTCTTGTGCTCCATCGAACATATCAAAGCGTCATCTACCATCTCAACAACATTAGCTTCTTGATTCTTTTTCTTGTTCTTATTAATGTTGTTGTTGTTTTCTTGTGCCGCAATTGGGGCTATAGTGGCCGGGCCTACCACAATTATAGCACACCACTTCACTTATGTCTCGAGGTTTGTGTTCAACGCTTTGCAATTGGGAGGCTTGAGATTTCGATCTCCCCCTCCACTTCTTCTTACTACGACTCCTGTTTGACTTTCTTCCCCTACTTTCGCTTTTCAATGCCGACCCGGTTGATCCCAAGATGACGGACAATCCTCTCCGGTTTTCGGTTAGTACCATACTAACAACGTGCTCAAACTTCAACTTGGTCATTCCCGCAGAGCCACTAATAGCCGCCATAGTCGCACTCCAACTTGGAGGCAATTGTCCAAGTATCGCCAAAGCTAGCACCTCATCACTAAATGTAATCTCAACCGACTCCAATTGGTCCTTAGTTTGGTTGAATTCATTTAGGTGATCCTTGAAGGAGGTCCCCTCCAACATTTTCATACTAAATAGCTTGGTGATCAAATAGACTTTGTTCATGTCGGTGGTTGTTCATACTCGTAGTAAGTGCCTCCATGAGAGACTTCGCCGTCTTCTCAGTTTTAATATTGAAGGCTACCGACTTCGAAAGACTCAATCGGATTGTGGCCAAGGCCTTTCTATCTTGCAAATCCCATTTATCTTGTGGAATCTCCTCAGGCTTCTCACTTATCAATGTTTCCATCAAATCCTTCTGATAGAGAACATCCTCAATTTGCATCTTCCAATAGCCGAAGTTTGTTCCGTCAAACTTCTCTATCTTGTAGCTTTCCTTTTCGGTCGTCATGACTCTACTGAATCAAAAACCTACGGTGGAGAACCTCTCAGAGGGATTTCCTCAAACACCCTGTAGCTCTGACACAGTCACCTATGCTCTGATACCACTTGTTGGGAGATTTCACTAGAAAGTCACACCTCAATCTAGTTACTTTCTTTCCCAAATGATTTCAACTTGGAGCTCACACCAAGGAAATCACTCACCCAAGACTTTGGTAGTTATCACAACAACCTCAACAAAGCAAAACCACTACAATATCATCACAATTCATAGCAACAATAATAATGGAAGTAACAATGCAAAGAGACACAAAGATTTAGGTGGTTCGGTAAATGTTACCTACATCCACACACAAGAGCCGAGTTTCCTTTATAACAAAGATTGGAGAGTTTACAAGAGATCAAGAATCAATAAGAAGAGGCCTCACTCAAACCCTAGCTCAACAGAGCTCCCACAATACCCTAGAAATGAATCTCTCAAAGTTGTTCATCAAAACCCTAATCTATTTCCTTTATATAGGTGTACATAGACAAAGGGGAAGATAAATGGGCTTGGGCCGCAATTCTGGAGCTTGAGCTGAAGGCCGCTATAGTGTAGCGCCGATTCTTCATTAAATCATGAGCGAAAAGCTATCTGAGGTGAGCGCGAGTCTTGTGCTGAGGTGAGCGAAAGCCTTTCTTTCATTAAACCATGAGCGAAAAGCGCTTAGGTGAGCGGAGGCCGCTTCTTCTTTAGGCATCAGCGCTGTTGCGACGAAAGGAAGGCCATGGACGAAGGACGTCGTCGCCTCTCTTCATCAGTACCAGGGTGAGTGTGGTATACGGACAACCGGAGCAAAGCTCGACGGTTCCAACAACCCAACATATTCTACTTCCCCTCTCCTCTCCGCTCATTCTCACGCCCATCGATCAGGTTATACTAGTATGTATATTAAGGGTATATCATACATTTAGCCTAAGCATCACACTCTTCTAAGAGATAATCTTAAGTTATCATATGAGCTCCCCTTTATGTCTATCTCAAAAATATAGCTAAATTCCACAATCTTTACAAGCAACTAAAATCCTTCAGCTAAAAAACACTACATTCACAGAATATAAAAGCAAGCGATACCAAAAATTGAAACAAACCCCATATCAACATAAACGAAAAAAGAAAACATACCATCTTCTTCAAGATCACTACCGGAATCAATAATCTGTTTAATCTCAAATTCATCAACAGCATTAGCATCCTTTGGTGGAGGGAAGGACTTGAAGTGAATCAGTTTCAATAACACAAGGATTATTACAAAAACGAGCACCAAAAAAATTTGGGTTTGAAACAAAACCAAAAGTTTTGTAGTTTTTAATAAGTGGATTTGTCTAACTTGCCTGTCATTTTAACCAGTTTTCGGGGTTTCCATGTATATTTGGTGCAGATTGGCATGTTGTGTGGATTGTATCTGTTCCCTTGGGTTTTTCCTACTGCTACTGAGGCCTTTGACAAATTTCTCCTTGAATTTCTCAGGTAAACTACAAAGCTTAATATTCGCTAATACAATTACAGGACCAGCATGCGCATAAGCTAAGACAGTCATCAAGATGGCATATATGCGGCAATAATCTACAAAGTTATTTGTTGACACCGTCAATCCAATCCAAGTCACTAAGTGAAGATATCTGTGTTACTGTAAATGATCAAATCAAATGCATACTAGGTACGTGGACACATTATAAAATCATAATTTATATTAACACAAAGTAAATGGGAACAAGATGAAGTTAACTAGGCCTACCTGTAGAGATGAAATTATTTTCAGAATCCAAAAAAATGATTTCCATTATATCCAACCTCCTTGTATTGTAATACACATAAACAAAACACCAAATCTATACATCATTCCAATTCAACTTCAGGTAGTGGACGCACTAACAAACTCTCCGACTCAATATCTGCCAACGCCGAATAACTTCCACATCTCAAATGCCGGTTACAAGACAAAGTACCAAACAAAACAAAACACATAACCAAAATCCCAATAGCATGTACAACAAACAACAAATCAATCAAAGCCACACCTCTTAATCCATCCTCTTCAAGCTCACATTGTACATTACTCTTCACATGAGACTCAAGTAATGAAATCTTCCTACACCCTTTCGGCGAAAAAGTATCTGTATACAAAGACAACCCAGCTTGTAACACCCACGTCCCTTTAAACACAAGTCCACAACACAAAACCACCTCGACGAAAAACGCAGTTGGTCTTAACGACAAATAAAAACAACAACTAGCACAAACTAATGTCAATCCAGCTAACAACTCATAAACACGAAAACCAGGATTCCCCACACCTGAAATCTCTTTCCCCGTGAAAGAACACTCCATTAAAAACAAAATGCCAGCAAAAATAAACAAAAAACTCTCGTTAATAAAAAATGGCTCAACGTTTTCACGTAAAATGATTAATATTAAGAGTGCCCAGAACATTAAAACTACTAATGATTGTTGAAATAATGTGAAACGGTACGTAGGGTGGCCTGAAAATGATAGGAACAAGAAAATTTCTGAAAATGAAGCAATGGGTAGGACTATTAGGAGAATGTATAGGTCGATGGTTTTCCATCTTGGGTCTGATAAGTACCATGTTTTTGATCTGTAGTGAGATGGGTTTTTCAGGTAATGGGAAAAAGAACATATTAGTCTACGTATTCCAATTGGGAATAGGAATAGAAATGCGGAAAAATGGGTTGCTAATGATCCCATTTTTGTTTTTCGGTTTTGTTTGAGAATAGTGGTTAAAGAGTTTGTGAGAAAGCAGGTTGGGGAATTTTATGCCATTGAAGCTGGAAGAAGAAGATGAAGAAGAGTTTGCAGTATGTTTCTCTTTTTGTTTTGTGTTGCACCGTGTGTGGCTTTTTCTTACGTTCTTCGATTTTTGCATTTTAAGGAGAGACTATTCTAACCATCAAACACCAAATTTTGTTTTTTCATTTTAACGAGAGACACCTTTTGATAAAAACACCGAAGTGGCAAATTTGGTATTTGATTTGGTGGCTATATCAAATCTCTCTCGCAATTTTGGAAAAATTGTGCAGTGTTTCGAACACCTCATGGGCTTGGACTAGTGTGGGCTTCAATGACGCGGTTTTGCGAAAACCGTGTGGTGTTGTAAACACCAAAGGAGCAAATTTGGTATTTGCTTTGGTGGCTGTATCAAATCTCTCTCGCCGTTTTGGAAAAATCACGCAGTGTTTTGAACACCGCATGGGCTTGGACTAGAGTGTGGGCTTCAATGACGCGGTTTTGCGAAAACCGTGTGGTGTTGTAAACACCAAAGGGGCAAATTTGGTATTTGCTTTGGTGGCTATATCAAATCTTTCTCGCAGTTTTGGAAAAATCACGCAGTGTTTTGAACACCGCATGGGCTTGGACTAGAGTGTGGGCTTCAATGACGCTGTTTTGCGAAAACCGCGTGGTGTTGTAAACACTGCGTGCTCTAAATGAAAAACCGGGCAAAAAACGGCTATATTTTTCTTTCACTATAAATTGAAGAACTCACACAATAGGTTTTACACTCACTTCTATTCTCCACTCTCCACTCTCTACTCTAAACCACAATGACTAGTGAAGAGCCAAAAACAAAATCTAGAGGGGCTTCATAGATACAAGAACAAGATGTTGCTCTCACTAATAGTTGGCTACAAGTTAGTCAAGATAGTGTAGTAGGAAATGAACAAAAGTCAAACGAATTTTGGAGTAGGATTCTAAACGCAACTTTACGGGCATAAAACACCGTTGGACTCTCATTCAAACTAATATCAACAAGTTTCATGCTATTCTTTCTAAGATTCAAGCATCTCCTCCAAGTGGCTATAATGACAATATGATTGTAAGTATTATTTACTTTATATTTGTTATTTTGATTCACAAATACATTTTTCAATTCTAATTTAGTTTTTTCTTAATTGGTAGGTTGAGGAAGCAATAAGTGCATATATGGGATCCATAATGGGGTTTGAAAGTGGATGTAATGATATAATATGATGAAAGACTCACCCAAATGGAAGAGGCTACAATTGAGAAATGAATTGCGACCCACCAAAAAGTCGAAGTCAAACAATGGGGAAAGAGGTTCATCAGTTCCAATATCAACTGCAACAACTCAACCAATAGATTATGATTCACACCAAGTTAATGGGCTTGCGGATAGGCCTTTTGGAAAGAAAGAAGAAAAGAGAAGAAAACAAAAAGAGAAAGAAAATGGTGATTCTAAAGTGGAGGAATCCGATAAGAAACTTGATGATTTTCTTGTGGAACTTCTAAAACCACCAAAGAAGGCAATGAATTGGAAGCTCAAAGACAATTGAAGAAAGATGAGATGGAATCCGAAAAACTTCAATTGAAGAAAAAATCGATGGATTGGAAGCTCCAAATCCAAAAAGAGAAACTTCAATTAAAGAAAGATGCGCTCCGAGTTAGAGAAGATGAAAATGATGCTAAAATACTAGGAAGGAAATTAGAAGGATTACCCGAAGATGAGTGCGAAATTTGGCAACTTAAAAAGGAAAATTTTTTACAAAAAATGAAGAATTGAGTTGTCAATATCACTGGTAGTAGTCAAAGTAGTGCAGAGTCTAAATGATTTACTTCCAACTTATTATGTCTTTTAATTTATGATGTATTTTAATTTGAGTTTGTATCTTGATTTTAATTAGAATGTACTTTAATTGAATATTTTCTTTTAATTTGAGTTACCTTAATTTAAAGTTGATACTTTTTATCATTCTAAAAAAAATTCGGCAGAGTCTACTTTGTATTTTCAAAATTCTCATATACACAAATCCTTTCATAAAACCACAAATACATAGAAATTGAAACGATAAATAAACACAAAGTTCAAATGAAGTCCAAATAGAAATAGAAATCAACGCCGACCACGCCTACTCCACAAATGCTCGACCAAGTCATTCTTCAATCTATCATGAACAACTTGTGAACGAACCTTCTCGACGCTAGATGCCCAACGAGATAAAACAAAGTGGCGTTCATCTTCAGATGCACCTTCTATACTTGGCCTTTCATAATCAGGAATATACTACGGGATATCTGTTTCGCGTTCATCTTCCACAATCATATTGTGTAAAATGATGCAAGCCCTCATAACAGTAGCCATAGTCTCCAAATACCATAACCTGCGCGGATTTGCTAAAATAGCCCAACGCGACTACAATGTACCAAACACCCGCTCTATGTCTTTTCTAGCAGCTTCTTGTTTCTTTGCAAAATATTTGTCTTGTGCAACAGTCAGCTTAGAAATCATTTGAATCAAGGTGACATAATTAGGATATATACCATCAGCCAAGTAATAGCCCATATCATAATGATGCACATTCATAGTGTAATTACAAGGAATAACTTCATCATTGACTATATCATCAAATATTGGTAAGCGGTCAAGCACATTAAGATCATTGTAAGAACCCGCATTCCAAAAAAAAACATGCCAAATCCACGTGTCACGAGAAGAAACCGCTTCCAGAATTACTATTGGTTTATGTACATGGCCAGTGTGAGACCCTTGCCATGGGGATGGGCAATTCTTCCATTGCCAGTGCATGCAATCAATGTTTCATAGCATTCCAAGCCATCCACGTTCCTCAGACTCTTCAAAATAAACGCGTTGAATATCTGCAAAGATTTGGTTTTATGCGCAAGTATTCACCTCTAAAAATTCTAATAATTCTATCACAGAAATAGCGCATGCTTTCATGAACAGTTGGCTCAGCAATATGTAACATGTAATCTACTAGCTCAGTTGGAAACCCATAAACAAGCATTCGTGTAGCACCAATTAATTTGATTTTTGGGTGAATCCCAAATTTACCCGCATTATTAACTTTTTGTTGAAAATATGGTACATGATGGTTAAGATGATTGAAAATACGAATAAACAATGACTCACCCATACGAAATCGGCATCGAAAGTCGTGGTCAGTGAATATAGAATTTGCGCCGAAGTAGTTAGCATTTACACGAGCCAGTATTGCCTCGTACTGACGATTCTTGCATATTCTTCCTTTCTTCGAACCACCATGTGGTTTATAAGAAGACTCTGCTAGCTTCCTGCTGACGCAATAAACCCAGACGATGTCGGACCAAAGGTAGAGCAATAGCCACTAATTTTTTACAATGCTTAATTGCAGTGTTATCATTTGAAGAGCTCGAGCTCGAAGAAGCTAGAAGAAGAAGAAGAAGATGAATGATCCATTGAAAAATCGTCAAGAGTTTCGGCAGTTGTTTTTTTTTTTGTTTTTTTTGTTTTTGTTTTTGTTTTGTTAAGGAGATGAGTTTAGGATTAGAGAGAACATGAAAAATGAAGAGAGCCATGCAGGAAACATGGGGTTAAGAGATGATAGCACGCGGTGTGTGACACACCGCGCGGTTTCTGGAAAACCGCGTGGGCTTGTGCTTCTGTGGTGGGCGTCTATGGCATGGTTTTGCGAAAGCAGCGTAGACTATATGGCACGGTTTATCCAAAACGGCGGCATTCCATGTCAATTTTTGGTATGGCTCCTGAAGTTGGTTGGTGTAAGTTTGGTTTGGTTAAAAAATTTGGTTTTTTTTTGGTATCGCTGCTCCTAAAGATGCTCTAATACTCTTTCTTATGAGTGCCATATATATGTCTCAATTGTGTAATGCAGTTATCTCATCAAGCGTGTTGTCTAATATTGCAAAATATTAAAAATTGAGGTATATTACATTATTATATACCGTATGACATGTGGATACATATATGACACAGAGTATCTGACCACAGATTATTTTTAAAATATGGTTTGATGTGTATTTTTGGTAGTTATATATTCTAGTTCTTTGATCGATCGAACAAAAAAATATAAAAAATAATAGAGGAAGTTATTTCGTGATGTTTGAATATGATACTCTAATTGCTTCAGAGTTGGACCAAAGAATTAGGTTATGATTTGAAAGTTATGCCAAACTCCCAAGGACCATTTCTGACGAAAATGAAATTCAACTAGTTTTTCCAAATGCAGATTGTACTTACAAATATCTAATGCGTGACACACAAGTTATTTCGTGACCAAGGAGAAGACCACTGGAGTTGGAAGTTCTAGGGAAGTTGGTGTTAGAGTAGTTGTATCAACACAGCAACTAAAGTAGAACAGAAGGAACAATAGACAAGGATAGAATTAACAGGTAATAACCAAGGCGCGAATTAGGCTGTCCTTAAGGAAAGATTTCGCCCCTTCTAATGGTGCAGAAAGGCAGCAGTGGCGTCTTCCTTACAGGATTCAATGGTTAACAGCAGTCTGACTTTGCACTAGGACAGACTACCCTCTAGAACAGCAATATAACTCTCTCTGGCAGCTACAGGAAGAAGAGAAGAAGAAAATGATTAGTTTGAGTTTCTATTTCTCTGAGTTGAGTTTCTGATCAAGTCTATTCCCTCTATGGACTCACAGTCCTATTTATAGAGGTTAGGTCGGTCTCCTAAATAGATAAGGAAGAGAGACCAACTCCTAATAGAACACCAAAACTTGCTACTCAAGAAAAAAGCAAAACAAGTTTAGGCAATTGGTCAAACCACTACCCATAACAGTAAGCCCAAGCCCAAGCCTGAACCCGACCTTATGTGGTGGATAACCAATGTGGGCTATCTATTATGCACTAAAGTGGAAAGAACACTATTTGGTCATCTCCTCCACTTTGCACACATACACTAGTATTTAGAAATACACAAGAGATTCTAACAATCCTCCACTATTTCAAAATACTAATAGTCCCCCACTATTTTAAAATAGGATATTACAAAAGAAAAGGGTTAACTAAATGCCAAAGAGAATCGAAAAAACAATGCATAAGATACTGGTGTTTTACGGGCTTGAACCAGTCATAGGGTAACATGCCTTATAATACGTGAAAGTGGTGGATTAAAAAATCTTTGAACCAACATTTCCTTGTAGTAAAATAGATCACATGCACCCATATTGCTCTTTCATTATATGCCTGTTCTGCGGTGTTGCGCTTTTTGGCCCTTGCGCTGCTTGTGTTCCATGAATGCTCTAGAGTACTTGCCCATATACTCATAAGAACCGACCCAGTTCTACATTCACGTAGGTGGATATCCATCAAGTGTACATTGCAGTTAAAATACACTATCTCATTATAAAATGGACTATGGATTCCAATAAGAGTAAAATAACTCATCCTTACTCATTGCAATTCTAGTTATACAAAGTATACTATAGTACCATCTCACCATAGGGTGGGACGTCTCATAAATAAATAAGACGATAGTACTGCAGGACGACGAAGTGACTTGTTTTTCCCTTTGAACCTACTTCATGGGATCTCCAATCACATAGGTAGGGTTGCCGTCGATCAATAAGCCCTATATAGGCATAAGTCTCATCCCCCTCGACGTATAACCACTTGCCTCCAAATAAGTAGTACGGTCAAACATGTGGCCAAACTAAGTCGGAAACATAATCTCTAGCAGCTGCTTGATTAAGTTATATCTCAAACTTATGTGTATACATTTCCCATTGCACATATTTTTTTATTTTTATGTCTTGGCTATTGCAAAGTATAGACACATCAGGAGGCTGTTTAGAGCCAATGGGAAGATTTGCCAAGAGGTTGCTAACCTACTCAATATCATCACATGCCTTTTATAAGGCGATTAGCTTGGATAATATCCAAGACACTTAATTTCCACCAAGGGTAAACACATAAACATTACTGGATCCAGTTTATAACACATTACCTTTCCAACAATGATGGAAATCTACTAAATATAAGTCCATAATCAATGGCTCCGCTATAGTACTTGGATAAACTGACAATATACATCCAATGTTTCTTATAAGAACAATGGGTTATCAACTCAGTATGCCATTAATGTAGGCAATGTCATGTCTCACATATATAATTCATCAAGTACAATAGGCTACTAATGATATTGACATATTTAGTATGAGAAAACACAAGTAGATTATTTTTCATAAGATGGATATTTGCCACAAAAGGTGTTAACGCATGCTTACTATCAGAATACCCATACTTTTCAATAAAAAATATTTCTACTACGTGCTAAAATAATATAATAAGACCAACATGAGTTATAATTCCTATATTCACCAGTCATTCAATTCTGTAGTGCCCGAAATTCCCCTATACTATCCGCCTGGTCTGGTTTAAGGTACGCTGTGGGCTTCAACCATATTCAAACGTCAACATTTTGACAATTGAATATAGCAGTTATAGAAATGAGTTTAACAACATAATGAACTATCATTTTCAATGACGGTCTATTATGTGTTTCAAATAGGAATTTCTCTGTCTCATACACATTCTCAATGCTAGCACTCATGATATTAAATCATCTAAACAAAGAGAGATTAACATATATGTCTTGTTTTATTCTAAAGAAAAGACACACCTTTATCAACAACGGTACTTTGACATCCATATGACACTAATATGTTGTTGAATTGCTCATGCCATTTATAGGCGCTTGAATCAACTCATACAAAGATTTAACTAAATTGTATACCTTCAGCTCATCACCTGGCACTACTTTGTATTGTAGTTCTGCACAAATACTCAACTAGAGTCTTTAGAATTCTGTAGAAGAAATTCTAGTTACATGAGCAAGGTTTCAAAGTAGTATAAATCTTGTCTCTGATTGAAACCCCTTGGCTATTATTATTAGCCTTGTATTTTGCAATACAACTATCACGTTTTAGTTTTCTCTTGAAAATCCAATTCAACCTATAGATCCCCCAATAAAACAAGAGTCTAGTTTAGAGGAGTTTTATCCTTCAAAAAAGGACGCTTCTCATAGACAGACAACTTCCTTATAGGTTAATGAATCTTCCTCAAGAAACATATAAACATCATCACTGTAAATAGTGGATATACTCACTGATAGTCTTCCAAATTTCTTGTTCAGAAATTATGGGATCCTCTTACGTAGTTCATTATGAACATCCAACCACTCTATGCCAATTTTACAGAAAGCACATCCTCAAATAAAATTAGCATATAAGACATTCAATAATAGTGTGGTATCTATAAGATTGTTATCACGCATGGCAACTAAAACAAATATCACTATTATAAGTTTCACCAATGAACATCTACTAGATAGTTCTAGATCTCAAAAATATTTCTTTTAGATTCATTCACAATAGCCTTGGCAAGACACCCCCCACATTTTGAAACATTTTTGGATAGGCCCAAGACCTTTCCATATTTTGTAGTTTAGTGTATTTCCAATTATCTTGTGAGATAAAATATGATAAAACAGTGTCATGCATATGGGTCACCACCCCCCATAGTTCAATGGTTACTCAACCTAATCAAACTTACATGCAAAACACATTATACCGCTACAAACATTAAAAGAAACAACAACAATAATATGCACTCTTATGACAATAATATACTTTACTCAAGTCTATGATTATGGATCATATTAAACATAGTCATATTATGTTCATGCTATCTATATGAAAGGAAATTCACAAATGATTCAAATGAATTTTAAAGAATAGAAGAATTAGATGAAAAAGATTTTACCCAAGATAATATCATTATCATTCTTCTTTTCATCATTCAACATTCCAACTTACATAGAGAGACAATCCACGCACCTGTACATCACCTTGGCTATTTATTCATAGTCATAAGAGGATAATGCCTAATAAGACAATCCACAAGCGTTACATCTCCTTGTCTAAAATAGTCACTGGAGGATATTGTCTAAGAAGACAATCCATAACCTTACATCTCCTTGACTAAATTAGGTTTAGGAGGATATGATTGTTTCTCATATTGTTTCCTCTCGTAGACAACGATCACTACACCATAACAAGCTATTTGCAACGGCAAAAAAGGGTTGCTAATAATTTTCGCAACGCTTTTTAAGCGTTGCAAATATGGCATGGGTAAAGTGTTGGAAATATTTGCAACGCTTAAAAAGCGTTGCAAACAGAAATTTCCAACGGTTATTAACCGTTGCAAACAGAACTTTCCAACGCTTATTATAACTATTTCGTGCACAAATTTAAAACTTTTGCAACGGTTTTTTATTTCACAAACGCTTTTTAAGCGTTGCTAATTTGTTAAAAATTTTACCAACGGCTTTTTAAGCGTTGCTAATTTGTTAAAAATTTTACCAACGGTTTGTAACCGTTGCAAAGTTGTTAGTTAATTTTAAAAAAATAATTTAAAATTCATTTGTGACGGTTATAAACCGTTGATGATGGGTTGCTAATAAAAAAATAATAATTTCTCATATTTTGTAGCGAGACTAGCTAAACCTACAATAAACAATGAATACAAGAATACAATAAACAATGTTGAAAGTAATAATACATAGGCATAATCACAATCAAATTTTGATGGCAAAGACCCTCGATCCTGATAACCAAAGAAGTGGCAAATAGCATTGAACTTCTTTCCCTTGTACGTCCCTTTTTTCTGTACACATCATCAAAAAAAAAATCAAGGTAAAACATAGCTAGTAGAACAGACCATTAACAGGAGCAACATTTTCAAGGCTGCCCATCCTTAGGGACCATTCCTTCTATTAATTATAGGCTAAATCTACCCTGCGCAGGTCGTATGGTGTGCTGGCAAATCTGGGCCACTCATATCACCGGGGTGCGTGTGTATTGGACGGGCGAAATCTTGATCCAAAGGTCTATATCCTCTCAAGCACCATACATCTCACAAGACCGAAAGAAGTGCTCTTAATTATATTGCTCACAGAAGACAAATTTTATGCTTGCAACATAATAAGTATAAATCCCGATGGCAGTGAACAATCGCCATAAAAGGCCAAAATGGACAAACGAGAAAAGGGATTAATATCGCAATATAAGACGATTTCACATTACTAAAGCTAGGATATGAATTTCAAATCCTCAAATACATTATTCTTCCCTACTCCGCAAATTGTTAGCCTTGTAAGATTCTCCTTATATGGATATATCAACCTGGCCAAGTCCGGAACTACCAAGACAAAACCATTTTTACCGCAATATCGCTTTTTTGAAAAAGACTGAAATTTCTTCGGAGAAAAGAATTGAGCACAACTTTGCTCGATTACGCACTTAAAATCTCGGTTTGCACATAAGACAGAGAATTCAAGGAAGGTACTCTCCCCAAAATTCAAGTAGCTAAAGAAGAGATGACCTTCTGGCATCCATGTGACTAACCGACTAAGGTTGTGGTCAAACTATGAATTTCAAAATACAAATAAACAAAGCAAAGCATTGAAATAAGAACTTTGTCGAACCAAAATACAGTAGCAAAACCAATATAAAAATCTTCCAAGAAAACAAAACTATGCCAAAAGAACCTACCAAGCACTTGTTCATTTCTGTCTCCACCAAATGAGCTAGAAGTTTCTGTCTCAATCTGAAATAGAAACCAAGAGTAAGTCATGATAAATGATAAAATCCTTTTCTCAAAAGCACCAAGCCAGTCTCATACCTGTGATAACTGTGCAGAATCATCGATTCGGGATGAAGCAGCAGCTGGACAACATAAAATATTGATTCAGATGAATATCATTAAGCAGCATTAGACGGGAAGACTCAAACAGAGAGAGAGAGAGAGAGAGAGAGAGAGAGAGAGAGAGAGAGAGAGAGAGATGTTTCTTGATAAAAGGTGGCAAAAATTCAAACAAGGTAGATGCCTAGGGTGAAAGTTGTGAGGAAATGTTGTCGACAGAAACACCTTGTCTGTGCAAGCCATGAATTTCCTAGATAGGTGATTACGGTAACCAAAGCATCACATCAAATTAGTAACTTTTTAACTATGTTTGAAACTAAAAAGAGCAAATTCATTCTTATGGATAGATGCCAATAAGAGCTACATTGACAGATTCGATGGGTGTACTCATTAAGAAATCATGTAGGTTACCTGTAAGAGTGCATACACTTCAGGAATGCTTTCAATTATCCCCTCAGGCAAAAGGATGACTCCATGATTCTTGTCTGTTAGTAGAATCATATAAAAGTGATAAGTTCATTAATAATGGAAAGTTCGAGACAACAGAATAAAAACAATACCACAATGTCTTCATATACGGCCTTCTCTTTGCGGTTATTTTAAATCATAGCATAACTGACGGATTTAAATCCTTTGATTTCTAACATAATCAGTGTGCATAAAAATTGCCAATTCTAAAAAAATATGTATCCCCATTTTGATGTTTAAGTGTCACCTTTACACTGTTTCAGATGTAGCCTCTACCCTTATGGTAAATAAGGTTATGTTTATCACCGTTTGAGGCTTTGAGCTGCACTTCTTTATTTTTTGAAATTAATAGGTAATTGTAATCACCAAAAGTTACAGACCATTGCCACATATCCAGATAAAGTATAAGGGATTATAATTGGATTCTACTATAATATTGTTTCAATTAGTTATTTAGAAATTGGATAAACTATAATTGAATATAACTTGATCTATATGTGAGGATCAATTAGTTATTTAGAAAGTCAAAGTTTCAATAACTAACAAAGTATAGTAAATAAACAGAGCCTTGATTTCAGACCTTGTTCTGCTCTGGTTTGAACTGCATCACAAATTTGTTTCGTCAGATCAAACAAAGTGAGCTTAGATGAAGCAATCTCCTCCCAAGGATAACCCGAGGAACAAGTACAACAAATCAAGTGCCACTTAAAAAGTGGAAGCAGTTACACCAAGAATTGTCAATGACGATGATCTCGCACAAAGAAGCATACCATATTTGGGTGTGACTCAAGAGTGCACTCCAAAGCAACATGTGATGCCTTCCTCGACCCATGAGTCCGATAAAATAGTAATACCGGAAGAACAAATTCAAGGTTCACCGAGATAGGGTCAAAAACCGTATAATGCTTTGTATTAAGCCGATTACCTTTTCAGCAGAGAGAGCATCTGTGCAGACATTACTTATGAGCTGGGAATTGACCTAGAAACAAGGCATAGCAAACAATCTCTATTATTTTTCACTGCGTGACTGTCAAGTGTAGTAGTAAAACAACATAAGGATATAAAATTTGTGTGTGTGTGGGGGCATGAGACTAAATTGACAGTGAACTTTGATTTTATACATTAGTAAAGGCATGAGACTAAATTGAAAACTTTGTTTTTCTCTTTTGCAACTATACAGTATATTGTTTTTCTCAAATGGGGTCTGCATTACACATACATGAAATGCGAAATATCAAAATGGTAAATCCCAATTCAATTCATGGTCTGCACTCAACGCTTACCATGTAAATCTAGCATACTGATGTTTAAAGATTTCTTCGACTTAAGCGCCACACAAATAAACCGGCCAGCCACCATTGCATCGGTCGCCGAACCGATTGATCCTTCATACCTATAATTACATAACAGATATGAAGAGGAAATCAATAATGATATTTAAAAAATTCAAAAAGATAGCACAAATTCTACAGAGGCAAAGTCAAGTCTTACAAAGCAACCAAGAGAAAAGCGGTACCCCATAACAATAACACCTTCACCAGCTGCTTTTGATGCATAGAAGAAGCTCTCATGTATTGATGTCACCATATCTGTCATCAAGCCAACCACACAAAGTCATTATCAGGGTAGAACACTTTCACAACACATTCCATCCACACTCCTAATCATTGTAATGCAGGAGATTTCCCAACACTCTTAAAAATACCGTAATGTTAACTGCTCCACTATTTTGTACAAAAACATAAGTGTAAGTTGAAGTGGTATAATATCGACTCTGGAAGAATGTAGAACAATGCAACTGGACTTACATTGATTAGAGCCAATAACAAAACACTCCCTTGGAAGATTGTTTCGTTTAACGTAGTCAAGAAACGAGACCAATTCCACAGGCTTTCCAATTATCCCTCGTTGCTCTGCTCTGCCCAACATAAAAATTAAACATTTAAGAATGACGAACACAAAAATGGGTTCAAATAATGTAATAATGTTTACTTACATGATTGAAAGCAGGCGAGAAGGACCAGTTAGGTCATAGTTAAGTAGCATAGCAGCTTTTAATGGTTCACCTGCATCAAAACTATTTTTAGACAAGTTAAAAATGCTCAAGGAAAATTATATAGTGATGATGAT
This sequence comes from Coptis chinensis, assembly GCF_015680905.1. Taxonomy (NCBI): domain Eukaryota; kingdom Viridiplantae; phylum Streptophyta; class Magnoliopsida; order Ranunculales; family Ranunculaceae; genus Coptis; species Coptis chinensis. The sequence continues at coordinate 98,360,812 of NC_141459.1, forward strand.
CATCATGAAATTACCAGAAGACCCAATATTGTGAGATGCCCATTTCTCCCAAGCTTTGTGTGTGAAACCCAACTCCATTTTTTTCGCCAAGGTTATCTCAAGTTTCTTCACCTTTGTTTTCGGTTCATATTGAGCGGTAGTAGTGAGAGAAGAGAAGGGAGTAGAAGAGAGAGGGTAGCGGTAGTGAGAGAAGAGAAGGGAGTGGAGAGGAGAGAAAGAGATCGAGGTTATGTTTTATGTTTCGACGAAATAATGAGCGCGATTTTATTCCGTTTCCCTCTTTCGCCAAAATTTCAAGTTTCTAACGCATAACCTACGGTTTCCTCTAATTTGAAAGCGTTAGAAATTAATTCTTGAAATTCCTCCGAATTAAAGCAACACTTATCAACATTCGCAACGCTTATATAGCGTAGGCAACTTACCAACGCTAAAAAAGTGTTGCAAACCAAAAAAGGTGCGTGTTGCAAATAGCCTGTTATGGTGTAGTGGATGCTCATTACTTAATAATATATGACATGGTTAAGCTTCATGCCTATGTTAAATAATGCATTCATGCCAAATATGGTTAATATCATATCATAGGTTCAGGAAAAGTAAACTTTAACTGTACCCCTCCCCTCACAACAAAAAGTATACGATATTTAAGCAAATTTAGTCACTGAATATGCAAAACAACTGAGGACTCCACCTCCTCTCCTTACATGAGCTCAAGCAAGATAGGATACCCTATCAACAAGACCTCAAGTACTACTACAACATCTAATGACTTAACCCATTAATGTCTTAAACTAGAAAATTTTTACTAATAAACTATCATCAAATTCAAAGTAAATCCACGATGATTAATATCCAAAACTAGCATGCTATACAACTTTAACATATGCTCTATTGGATATAAGCTACAAGTTACTTCATCTAACATATATTTTCACAACATTATAATCATAACCATCGTCTAACAACACGTACACTTAATAGAGGTAATCAATTATGCATTGAATACATTATAATTACTATCTAAGAGTGTGATTGATATTAACTATTTTGAGGTCTCTCTTAGACCATCTACATACATCTACATATGTACAAAGAAAATTAATATCAAACTACTTCTAGTCAAACCAATTAATATCTTAGTGATAAACACGTATAATTTGTTGACTAGGTTATTAAAGAAGTTTAAGCTTAGAGATTTTCCTCCTAAGAAAAACTAGCATGCAACTCAAGGCAAAAATATCACCATATAATCAAACCAAAAGAATTGCAAAGAGTGAAAGAATACAATACCTAACCGATTGAAAAGCCGGATTACCATATTTTTCTCCTTCTAGAAAAATAGTTCAAAAGAACTGTAATTCTGAACCAGTTCAGGACGAATTGGGTATCAAGCCTTCTACCACTGGAAATCTCTTTAAATCAACTATCCAACACAAAAAGCGGATTGCAAAACCGAGCTCTGAACTGAAAGTTACAGCAGTTTCCGTAATGAGCGACACAGCTGTCAAAAAGATGAACTTTGACGTTTTTCTTGATAGAAATCTCAAATTTGACTCCCACAAACGTAAGAGAAAGGTTTACAACTATATAGGGTTTGATAAACCACAAAAGATCAATTAAAATTCAATCTTTAATTGGTTTCCCTAACAAAAACGAAATTATCAGAAAATTTCTAAAGTCATAACCCAATAACACAAACAATAACTCAAAGTAAAAGACTTATATTTTGATTGCCGTATTAAAGCACTCTCCTTTATTCTACTACAAAAATCTTTTCTTAAGATTGTTAGAGTAGTTGTATCAACACAGCAACTAAAGTAGAACAGAAGGAACAGTAGACAAAGACAAAATTAACAGGTAATAACCAAGGCGCGGATTAGGCTGTCCTTAAGGAAAGATTTCGCCCCTTCCAATGGTGCAAAAAGGCAGCAATGGTGTCTTCCTCATAGGATTCAATGGCTAACAGCAGTCTGATTTTGCACTAGAACAGACTACCCTCTAGAACAACAATATAACTCTCTCTGGCGGCTACAGGAAGAAGAGAAGAAGAAAATGATTGGTTTGAGTTTCTGTTTCTCTGAGTTGAGTTTTTGATCAAGTCTATTCCCTCTATGGACTCACACTCCTATTTATAGAGGTTAGGTCGGTCTCCTAAACAGATAAGGAAGAGAGACCAACTCCTAATAGAACACCAAAACTTGCTGCTCAAGAAAAAAGCAAAACAAGTTTAGGCAATTGGTCAAACCAGTACCCACAACAGTAAGCCCAAGCCCAAGCCTGAACCCGACCCGATGTGGTCGATAATCAATGTGGGACTATTTATTATGCACTAAAGTGGAGAGAACACTATTTGTTAATCTCCTCCACTTTGCACACATACTAGTATTTAGAAATACACAAAAGATTCTAACAGTTGGAACATACTTTTTCAAACCATATTATTCGATCTTCCCAGTGCAAGTTTTTTGGAATGTTCAATTCGAGGAAGAGATGTTTGTGCTGATAGTTCAAGTGACACCCGATGCATTGAGGGTCTAGCCTTTGGATCTTGATTTATGCATGCCAAAGCAGTTGAAAATGTTGCGGCTATTTCTTCTGCAGTAAAACCTGTTGTAAAGGGAAGCCGGTCGTCTAACACGTCTTCCAGAAGCAGGTTATGTCTTTTGGAATGTAGGTATGAAATGTCTTCGCCGGGATGTTTTCCCACTAGCACTCCCAATACGACCACTCCGAAATTGTATACATCACTTTTCTCTGTTACCTTCACTATTGAAGCAAGCTCTGCATAAGCAATAAAGATAGAAAAAAAATTGGCAAGGTAAGAATGCGGAAACTATACTCTTATTTTTCTCATATACTGATATGCCTAGGAAGGCTAGAAACCATATTTTAGGCTGTTTCTCCACTAAAACAAAGTAGGTCGGCCACAAGTTTTACTCTTAAGATAATTTAATGACATATATCTTAATATAATTCAATATGATTTTGATTGAAGAAAAAAACAATCAGAAACACAATTCATATGATAGATTAAACTATGTTGTTGGCATTTTACAGGTCAATCTATAAAATTACAAACATAATATTAAATGAATTGCAGGATAACCTTACCTGGCGCCATGTACCCGTATGAGCCAACTGGTGTCGTCTAGGTAGACTCGCCTGCTTCCACTAGTCTGGCTGTCCCAAAGTCTGAGAGCTTTGGTTCAAGTTCTAAATCCAGCAAGATGTTATTAAACGAGATATCCCTGTGCACAATTGGTGGTCTGCAGTCATGGTGTAAGTAAGATAAACCCTGTGCCACACCTGTGATAATTTTCAACCTCACTTCCCATTCCAAAATCTTTGCTTCTGGTTCACCATACTGCATGAACTTTGCCAAGTTTCCCTTCTCAAGATACTCGTATACTAAATACTTGCATCCCTTGTATGAAGAGATTCCATAGAGTTTTACAATATTCCGGTGTCGTATATTAGTCAGTGTAAGGGTTTCTGACCTAAAACTCTTTTCCTGCCAATCTACAGTTGATTCCATTTCTTTTTTCTATATGAAGATGTTTTACAGCAAAAATGTCACCATTTGGAAGCACTGCTTTGTAGACACTCCCTTGTCCGCCTTCTCCTATGCAATATTTCTCATGAAAGTTCTCAATCACAGTGACAACATCTTTGAACACCACTTTCCCATTGTAATTCCATATGGACAATGATCCGTCTTCCCTGCTTGCGCCATGGTTTTCTTCATCTTGGTCTTTTCTACAAGTAGGGTAGTAGATGAAAATTACGAATGAAATGAATAGAATTATTATGGCAGCTAAGAGAGAAACAGAAATGGCAACAACCATTCTAAGCTTATTGCTTTCTCTGTGAAATATGGACAATGTGTTGTTACAAGGATTTAAATCTTGCTGGTCATTGTTGCTGCACAGACCTGGATTTCCAGCAAATGCCTCTGCTGGAGCTCTTTGGAAGATCTCAATATCTGGAACTGGACCAGTAAGGTTGTTATATGAGACATCAACCGATTGAAGACTTCTCATTCCCTGCAGGGAAGAGGGTATAGAACCAGTGATGCAGTTGTGAGAAAGGTTCAAACTCTCAAGTGATATTAGATTTCCAAGCGGTGGTGGGATAACTCCTGTGAGTGAGTTCTCATTAAGGTCAAGCATAGTCTGTAAGGACACTAGATTTCCAAGATGGAAAGGAACTACCCCAACTAATTCATTTTTCCTGAGTTACAAGGATATTAGCGCAATGCAGTCTCCAAGTTCCTCTGGTATCGGCCCAGTCAGGTGGTTTTGGGACAAGTCCAAGATTGTAGACTCAACAACCTTCCAATCTCTGCTGGTATCTTCCCAGATAACTGATTGTTGCTGAAATTTAGTCCATATAAAGGTGTATCTGCATCGAACAGCTCCAGCGGAATATCTCCAATAAGTTGATTCGAGGACAGATCAAGTTCTTGTAGATTTGTTAAATTTCCAATCTCCGAGGGAATTTTACCTGATATAATATTGGTGGACATTCTAAAATATGAGAGCCTTGTACACTCCCCCCAATCCGAGGAGAGTCTTCCTTATAATTGATTATTCCCCAAGTCGATATATAGCAAATTTGGATATACTCCAAATGCATTTGTGATGTCTCCTTCTAGGAAATTATCTTCAAGGCGGAGTCAGCTCAATCCAGTGCAATTTCTTAGGCTGCTGGGAATAGGTCCATCTAGTCTATTTCCACTCGCTAGCAAGTACATGAGCTTCCCCCCTCCACATATATTGGTAGGGAGTTTGCCGGAGAAGAAGTTGTAGGAGAAGTCAACATTCTGTAGAACACTGGGGCCAAAATCTTCGGGTATACTACCAGAAAAATTGTTATTTGAAACATAAAACAAAACCAAGTTTTGCAAGCTTGTTATAGATGAAGGCAAGGTCCCTTGGATTTTATTTGAGCTTACATCAAGCGATGTGATGCTTTGCATATTTCCTATTTCAGGTGGAAGAGTTCCACTGAGTTGGTTATTGTAAAAGTTTATGCTCACAACTGTTGTTAAATTTCCTAAAGATGAGGGAATTGAGCCGGTTATAAGATTATTGGACAAGTCAAGGTCAATCAGATTTGACAAATTTCCAATCTCTGGAGGGAGGGAACCTAATAATTGATTGTCAAATAGGTACAGATATGTGACCTTCTGGAGCAATCCAATTTCAGGAGGAATCACACCACTGAAATTGTTGTGTTGGAGCTGCAAAGAATTGAGGTTAGTCCAGTTGGATAGGAAATATGCTTGAACTTCTCCTGATAGTTTATTGCTAGAAATCCCAAAATCAACAAGTTGGGATAGTGAGGCCATTGATTTAGGCAAGGGACCTGAAAGGTTGTTGATAGAGAGGTCGAGAAAAGTGAGATTGGTGCAAAATCCAAGTTCATATGGGATGCTTGAATTCAAGCCAGAGTTCTGGAAGTTTAGCGTCTGAAGCATCTTAAGTTTTCCTATTGAAGATGGTATTGGTCCATTGAACAAGTTGTCATTCAATTCGAGAATTTGGAGGTTTGACAAGAGGCCTACTTCATATGGTATTGTACCATTCAACTTGTTTAGTCCCAGCCTCATATGTTGTAGCTTGCTCAAATGTGTGATCTCCACTGGAATTTCTCCTTCAAATAAATTTGAAGTCAGGTTGAGAAATTCAAGGTTCTTAAGACTAGTGGCAAGTTGCACTGGAAGTGGATCTGTGATAATATTTTCAGATTAGTCAAGAAAGATCAATTTTGGACATTGAAAGATGAAAGGAGGAACCTCTGTGTCCAAATAGTTGTAGTTCAGCCAGAGAAACGTCAATGATTTCATTCCTTTGAATCGCATACGATCTGGATTTAGAAGATAGTTTCCAGCAAGATTGAAGTTCCATGCTTTTTGCAAGTTGCTGAGCTGATATGGAATTTGACCGTTGAGTGAATTGTTAGAAAGGCGAAGTACCTGAAGCTCTAAGAGGTTCCCGAGCTGCACCGGAATTGTACTAGTGAAATTGTTGCTTCCCATATCAAGAAATACGAGTCTAGAAAGCATTCCAAGTTGACTGGGGATTGATCCAACCAAGTTATTAAAACTAAAACTTAGAGAAGTGAGGTTGGGAAACACTAAAAAATCAAGTTGGTCGAGAGTGCCATCAAGGCCCGAGTTCGCGAGGTTTATCTTGATAATATCATTTACTTCATTGCACTGAATTTCAGTCCAGTTGCAAGGACTCTTACCGGTGACATTAGTTAGAGACCATGAAGTTAGAGGTCATGAAGTTAGAGAATGAGACTTCAACCGATTTTTCCATCTTAACAAAGCTTCTACTTGTGCTTCTTTTTGCGCCGTGATTTCTGAGAATGCACAAGAAAGGAAGACAATGAAAATTACACTTTCTAATGTTCTCCCCATGGTTCTTCCAACAAGTCTCTAAGTTGCTTGAAGAAAAAGCAAGTATGTCTCTATTATATAAGAACTTGGAAGGCAGAGAGAGATACGAGAGTGTGTAGTATGTACACGATAGATTCACAAGTAGTTGAAATTTGAAAGACTTGACTTCGAACAACATGATATTCTCTACTTGCTATATACGTTACTAATAAAGACTTGGCTTCATGTCCACTTCAAGGTAGTTAAGGACTTAAGGTCTTAAACATGCAGTTTGCAACCAATACTAACTTGTGCTTGTCAACAGTGTATATTTTAAGAGAGTATCTTTGCTAAATCCAATTAAATTGTTGTTGGTGGCAAGTTTTTTAAGTGTCGGTTAAGATCGATGTACTACTAGATTAAATAAGTTTTTCAAGTTTTTGTTGAATCAGAAAGTTCTTAAGACCAACTTCCCTGACCATTTGGCCTTTAGCTTCTATCCCATTCATAGAAACTGCAGACTACGAAACAGAGATGGCCGGCCGTTCTGTCGATTAAAAAGTTCAAGGATTTAAATGAAGAGAGAAACATTAAAATAGAGTGGGGAAAATGTAGGTAGAACACTAGAACCGTTGAAGTGCAAATGTTTTCAATTTTCAGTTTTTCACAGAATAGAAGGGGAAAGTACAAATTGATATACAATATTCTGTGGTACCAGTGTGGCAGTGTGAACTGTGACATGAAATTGACAAAGCCCAAAGGCGGCCAAATAGCTAGAGACTTATGTTGAGGAAAGATATCTGTTTTGTGTTGCAAATTTCAACCCATTTTCCATACGAGTACTTTCGTTGCAGTCCCATATAAAAAAGAGTTGAAGAGTAAAATATTAGGATTAACTAGTATTACCCCCTACTAGATGAGCTAACTAGGGTTTCCCCCAACTAGATGGAGAAATTAGGGTCTCTCCTTTGAGTACACCCAAAAAAAAAAATACGGTCAACATTTTTTGTGTGTACTCAGGGGGGGAGACCCTAATTTATCCATCTAGTTGGGGGAAATCCTAATTGGCTCTTCTAGTAGGAGGGTAATACTTAAAATCCAAATAAATTTGTTCAAAATCGACAGATAAGATTTCTAGGGTGCGCATGGTGTACAAGTACGCTGGCATGAGGGCCCTCGGACAGTACTTTTTGTAGTAATACACCTGTACTCTTTGCGAGTGGCCCAAATTCAATTCCTCACTCTCTCTCATGTGCACACTAGATTTATTTATAATAATCTAATTTTATATTTAACGAAATAGGAAAGTGTGGGGCTCAACAAACCCCATCCAATGATAGATATTCATTTTCATCAAAATATGACATGACAGATCTAAGTGTTTGGAGGGTTTGTACAATCAGCCAACAATTGTTGCTGGGATTATAAACTGTTGGGGCTCCAAATTTGACATGGTACTGCACAATTGGCTAACCCAATTGATATTATTGAGTTTATAGATAATTAGCAATTGGACTGGCTTTACATACCCTGTTAATATACAAATTGGATTAAGATTGGATTAAGTCATGGCTTTCATCATCCATGACGATCAAACAACATAAAAAATACTTGAATGTTACTAACTTTTCGTAGTTCAAAGCGAAGAGACTACTTGGAAACCGAGTAAGTGGTCCAATTCAAAGTATCGAATGTTCCTCACGGGCCCAAGGCCGACCGGGAAGTGACCATTCTGGTCTTTCATATGCCACGCCCACACCAGCAGACAATAGATGCCAAAACCTTATTGCCCTATAAATATCAAGAGAAAGACACTGAAATTTCATAGGAAGCACAAGTAGTGAGTGTGAAAAAACAATTATGGCAGATCTATTTATTAAGCAAGCAAAGGAATACCAAGAGAATCGGCCAAGTTATCCACCCGAGCTAATACGATTTATCGCTTCGAAAACACCCAATCATGATCTTGCGTGGGACGTTGGTACTGGAAATGGCCAAGCTGCAGTCATTGTGAGCATTTTATCTTGTTTTCTGAGTATATATATGTTGTGTATTTTGGTCAATCAAGCCTCATTTTGTCTGAGCCCATGATCCATGAAAAGACGAGCTAAACAGTTTGGAACCATGATTCATGATCTACTTTTCTTTTTTGGAAAATTTGAGGTTGAAAACGTGATTGCGAAGCCTCTGATCCTTCACTAAGATACTTTTAAAACTTTTTTTTTTTTTTTTTTTTTTCATTTCTTTCATTTTTTCAACTAAGATTACAATATGAGCTGCGTGAAACGTATTGTATAACTCTTTTGTAAAATGAAATGAGCCAAACATATTGACGCTCGACTAAATGCAATCTGATGGTGGCAAAACAAGTTCACCATATTGCTTTTGTTTTTGTTGACTTTTCTGTACATTTTATTCTATTGAATTGTTTTGTTGTGTTTTAATTTGTTGTTTGGACAGAATGCTAAATCAAGCTCTCTATTATTGTTTTCAGCTGGCCGGAATTTACAAGAATGTTGTAGGCACAGATACAAGTGAGCAACAACTGGCACTTGCGTCAAAGCTCCCCAACATTCGTTACCAACACACTCGTCTAAACATGTCCCTATCCGAACTAGAACGCGACGTGGTAGCACAAGACACCGTGGATCTTGTCACTGTCGCTCAAGCTGTTCATTGGTTTGATCTCCCACATTTTACAGTCGAGTTAAATGCGTCTTGAAAAAAAGCCCACTGGGGTTCTTGCAGTATGGTGTTACATTGAGCCCGAAGTCAATGAAGCTGTAGACATTGTGTTCTGGAAATTGTACAGGGCATCTGGGCCTTATTGGGCGCCAGCTCGTAAACTAGTGGATGATAAGTACAGAAACATTGATTTCCCGTTCGAACCAGTTGATGGAACAGATAATACTGGTCCATTTGAGTTTGTAACTGAGAAATCAATGGATTTGGATGGATATTTGACGTACATAAGATCCTGGTCGTCTTATCAGACTGCAAAGGCAAAAGGCGTTGAACTCTTGAGTGAAGAAGTGATTGCGGATTTTGAGCGTGCATGGCAAACAGAAAATGGTAGCCGAAAGGTTGTCCGTTATCCAGTTTACCTGAGGATAGGGAAGGTGGGGAACTGATATGCATTGCCGCTTTATTCGCTAGCATTATTTCGCCTAATAGGCTAATTGTTTATGTTCAAATAAGTTTCTGTAGAATCACTTTTTCACTTTGTAAACGTAACCAGTTTAATACTAAGGATGGTTGCTAAACACCTTTCGCCTCCGACTCTCCGAGCTTAGTTAGCCATATTGGAGGTGGCACTGTCACACTATGAACTAGTATAAAACATTGTAACCTTTGTTATTCGCGGATGTGATGCTTTCTGTCAAGAAGTAAAATTGAAATTTCTATCCCTCAGTTTAGATGACACTCCATTTTCACTATATTAACATGTTAAGCAACCCTGCGTAGTACATAACTACATCTGCTTGCCGGCTTGAGTTGAAGACCTTAATCAAGCCCAAACAGGGATAAGCCCAACTTCAACAATAACAACAAAAAGTAATCAGTGGTGTGGACTGTGGAGTGTGGATTCTGTAGTCTTATGGCTAGAAGACTATTCGTGGCGGCTACTGGTTAATTGTTGTCTCACTTGTTCACTTGCTTCTCATTTTGTTTTTTAAAACTTTAACAAGCTCTATAATAAGTTTTTTTTTTAGCTAAAGATATGTTCTTATCTTGAAATCATCCTCAAATTACAATCATTCCTGATATCATGATTAATCCAGCCCCCTAAGAAAGGAGGTGGAGTTACATTCCAGACCGAAGAGTACTTAGGGAGCCAATGCCTCCATCCGTGTTGTAATAGATTTGGGTGAGCTAGTGTTACCCCCACCACTAGATGAGCCAATTAGGATTCTCCCCCTACTAGATTGGAAATTAGGGTCTCCCTCCTAAATACACACAAAAAATATTCGGTCAACCCAATTTGATTTTTTTTGTGTGTGTATTTAGGGGGGGACCCTAATTTCCCATTTAGGGTGTTAATATTGGTTAACCCCAGTTAAACCCAATAGATTCTCTTGATCTATTGCAGTATCCCAGTGTATTGTTTCTGCCTTATGTGCCGTAAACGTCGCCAATGCATCAACCCCATAATTAGTTTCTCTGTAGCTCCAATTCAGTAAAAAGTTTCCTTCCGAAAATAATGCTCGAATTTCCTTTATCATCTCCTTAGCACTTGCCGGTATTGGAGATGACATATTGGTAACGAACTCGTAAAGCATTCAATAGTCCATTTCCACCAGTACATTTGCAAGGTTTGAGGCTTTCGCAGCTTGTAATCCTATTTTTAGTGCAATTGCCTATGCCAAAAAAGCTGTATAGAAAGCAATGGGAGTAGCAATGGCCATTATGAGCCTACCATTTTCGTCTCTGAACAAGCAACCAGCCCCTGCTGTACCTGGATTCCCCAGTGATGATCCATCAGTGTTAAGCTTAATCCAACTATTTGGTGGGCAGTCCCATTTCACATTAATTTCTATCTTCTCAGCGCCATTTTGTGGTCGAGTGTCAACAATTGCAGCCATGATTTCCGTCATCTTCCTTGCTTTTATTACCCAACGAAGAGGCTGTTGTGGTTTTTCATTGAAAATAATCTCATTTCTCGCCAGCCATATGGCCCATAACCCAGCACCAAGTGTAGTCATCCACATTCTTGCATCGGCCTCATTCTCTAAGCATTTGACCATGTGTTGTAACCAATCTCTAATGTTGTCAGCAGTACAGTAAGCCACAGAAACGGACAATAAGTAATAACAATGTTTTCAGCTGTTGGGGTTTTCAAGAACACTTAATTGGCATAATATAGTAATATACAATGTATTATCACTTTTTTTGCATTTAAGATACTATACACTTTTCTATGCACTGTTATTCACTAGGGTATGCCCGTATTCGCAATCGATATAGACTTCGCTTGCACTAACTCTGTAGAAACAGCCTAAACCCAACTCCCCCCCCCCCTTTTGATTGTATTATACTGGCTATTGTTCCATTCATGGTTAAGAATGATTATTAGGTTGAAAAACTTGACATGACACTAACTTGAACCACGAGGGTAATTTGGATGAAACTCCCCATTATTTGACGACTTTCTAATGTTTTGGATCATGTTAAAAGGCTAACTGTCATTCAATAAATCCGGTCCAAATGTGCGAGATGTTTAACCACGGAATGGAATGCAAGGCCCGGCCGCTCCTCAACATTTAAATTAACACGAAGTTACTTCAAAACCCTTTGGAAGAGATGCGGGGATCTACTTGATAATTGAATTCTGTACCTACGAAAGAACATGAATGAGTAACCAAAAAAGGAAAAAACATCAGATATAGTTCTTTCTTTGGGGACTTCCTTTATTTCCTTGCGGGGGTGGTATCCTACCGAAAACAGGTGTATCCCACAATAAGTGATAAACACACGATATTCTTTAGTAAAAGTCGATAGAATAGTTAAAATCTGTGTTCACGACATGGTATTGTTTAGTGAAAACATGACATACACCCGCTCAACTAAACTAACAAGTCGAAAGTTGTTTACTAACAATTGCAACGATATAATAAAACACAAACATATGCTACCGACACACACACTTTAAGTATCAATGGAGTTTTTATGGATACAAATATCACTAAAAAGTGCTAAGTTTATAGGAGTACAATGAATAACAAATGCCTCATTACTAATCAAAAGAACCTCAAGTTTACAAATTTGATAAAATGAATCCAAAGTGAGCAACTGAGTATTTTGTTAGTTTGTTTAACATACTTGAGCACTGATCTCGACCACGACTATTCGGGACATTACGGACCGGATGGTTTCCTCCATGATGACCAAACTTCATTTTAAACGTTTTACCACCCAATGCCCGCCAAGTAATTGATGTCCCATGCAAATGCCAAAAACAAGAACCTTTCCAAGCATTTCCTTCAATATTTCAACAACATAAGACACTGCTGAAGGATCCCCAGGTCCATTGCTAAAAACAACTCCATCAGGTTTCATTTTGACTGGCCATGTACAAGGTAGCTGTTGGAATCTCCAAGTGTATTTCAAAACACTTGTGTGTTGTTTAGTCCCACATTGGTGAACCACCACTAGGAAGTGAGGTATATGAGGTGAACCTCTAACATAAGGGCGTGCCCTTAGGGTACAAAGGCTTTTGTGTTAGGAGGGAGGACTCACGCGCCCGCCCGCCTGCCCCGCACCGAGTCGTGTCGTGGGCTTGGGCTGTTTGTCTAGTGGGTAGTGGATTACCAATTGCCTAAACTTGGTTTTGCTTTTGCAACAAGTTTCGGCTAAGCTAGAGTTCTACTTCGATTTGGTTTTGTGAAACCGAATTAGATAGGTGTCCTTCTCTATCTATGATTCGATCATACCTCTATATAAACACTGCTGTGTTCATAAGAGAGATCAATCACGCAACGAGAGAGAGAGAGGACGAAAGAACTAGAACTCTTTGCTTCTTTGCCTCTATATCGACCGAGACGTAAGTCGCATCTTCTTTGCCACTATAGAACCAAATAATCCAATTCAAGAGAAAACCGAAATCGCGGAATACTCTATCGGCCTTACATCCCACTTTTTCGTAAAACGAGATTCACACCTATTCTCTTCTCTTCTTCCGCCACCGCCGAGAGAGTTATATTGCCGTTCTAGAGGGTAGTCCGTTTCTAGTGCAAAGTCGATCATTGTTAACCATTGAATCCCCGTGAGGAAGACGCCACTGTTGCCTTTCTGCACTATTGGAAGGGGCGAAATCTTTCCTTAAGGACAGCCTAATCCGCGCCTTGGTTATTACATGTTATTCTGTCCTTGTCTTCTATTGTTTTCTTTTATCTGCATATAACAATCTTAAGGAAAGATCAAGATGTCTACACCTGTTGACACCACGCCGATCAAAGAAACTAATTCTGGAGTCATGGAAGTAACTTCGTCTATGAGAGATGCTGCACCTCTACTGAATGCTCGCAATTTACCTAATGTGTCTAAGATTGAATCCTTCAACGGTTCACACTTCAAGAGATGGAGAGAAAGGGTGTTCACAGCCCTAGATGTACTCAACTATGCAAAGTATCTCACTGATACAGCACCCATGGAGGGTTCTAATGATTTCGAAAGAAATCAAGCCGCTTTGGCTCATCGGGAATAAGGTATGTCGTCATGCTATTTTTAGTACCTTGTCCAATGAGATTTTTGATATTTATTGTTCAAATAAGAATGCACATGATATATGGGAGAGTTTGAACAAGAAATCCATAATAGAGGATGCTGGTACTCAGAAATATGCTATTGGGAATTTTCTTAAGTTCCATATGAGAGGATATAGAGATGTAACGCCTCAAATCCATGATTTTCATGTGCTGATTAATGATTTGAAAACTGAGGGTATTAATTTACCCAAACCTTTGTTGCTGGATGTTTGATTGAGAAACTCCCCGAGTCTTGGAAACACTATAAAAATAGTATGAAGCATAAGCGTAAGCAGATGACTCTTGAGGATGTGATCATTCACATTCACATAGAGGAAAAGAACAAGACTCGGGATGAGGTGTTGTCTAAGGAATTCCATTCTAAAGCCAATATCATTGAAGGTAATCCCAGCAAATCTAACAAAACCTCTAAGAAGCGTAAGTCCAACAAAATAAGAATTTCAAGGTCAAAGGCACTTCTTTTTAAAAGGAGTGGTAATGCGGGCAATGGAAATTGTTATGTTTGTGGGTAAACCTCGACATAGGGCTTTTCGGTCTGGAACAAAGAAAGACAATCGATGATCCTCCCAATGCTAATCTAGTTGAGGGAGATGATATTGTAGCTGCTGTGTGGTGTCACAAGTGTTCATAGCCACCGGGAAGAGGAACTTGGTACTAGATTCGTGCCACCCGCCACGCCTCGTGGTGATGTTGAAGCCTTCTCGGACTACATACTAGTGAAAGATGAAAAGGTCTATATGGGTGACTCTAGGTCTGTTCCTCGCTTGAGGAACAGGGCAAGGTTCTTTCCTGGTTAACTTCGGGAAAACCCTTTCACTTAGTAATGTTCTTCATGTTCCCGAGATTCGGCCGGAATCTGATTTCGGTGGTCCCTATCGGGAAAAAGTCAAGGCCAAGGTGACTTTTGAGAGTGACAAGTTTGTTCCGACAAAAGAATGAGGGTTTTGTTGGTAAAGGTTATTGTAATAACAAAGGTCTTTTCATGTTGAATGTACTTGACAACATTATTATTAATAAGCATGAATCGGCTTCGCTTTTGTTGCTTGACTCTTTTAATATATATGGCATGGTAGACTAGGACATGTGAATGTTCAAGATATGAAAAGGATGAAAGCATGTGGTTTATTGTCTAATATTTCTGATTTTTCTAATGATAAATGTGAGATATGTCTTTGAGACTAAAGCCACGAAGAAACCCCTCATAGAAACTGCGGTCTAGAGATAAACCGGATTACTAACTCTTATTCATAATGGATTTGGGTGAATTCGTAAGTACCATGTCTAGAGGGGGGAAGTTTTATTATATTACATTCATAGATGACTTCTCTAGGTACACCATGGTATATTTACTTAGACACAAGCATGAGGCAGGTGAGATGTTTCTCAAGTACAAAGTCGGGTTGAAAACCAAATTTTAACTCAGAAGATTAAGAGACTTCGGTCCGATAGGGGTGGAGAATACGAAGTCTAACCCCTTCCGTGACTTTTGTGACAAGAATGGCATTATTCATGAGACTACTCCACCATACTCTCCTCGAAGTCTAATGGAGTAGCCGAACGGAAAAACGTAACACTAAAAGAGATGATGAATGCTATGCTTGTAAGTTCGAGCTTCCCCTCAACTTGGGGGAAGCAATCCTATCTGCACCGCCATATACGAGAATAGGATACCCAACAAGAAAACAGGGAATAAGACACCATATGAGTTATGGAAAGGTCGTGTACCTACCCCGACATACTTAAAAATGTGGGGTGTCTTGCTAAGGTTCTTGTGAACGAACCTAAAAAGAGAAAATTGGGACCTAGAACCGCTGATTGTATGTTCATTGGTTATGCTCATAATAGTGTCGCATATAGATTTTAGTAGTAAAATCTGATAATAACCTTGTCGATGCTAACACTATTATAGAGAGTAAAAATGCTGATTTCTTTGAGAATTTGTTTCCTTTGAAAATTGGCATTGAGAGGTTGGTAGCTCCTAGTGAACAACAATCAATGATCCCCGAAATTTCGAACAAGAAATTCGGAAGAGTAAAAGAGATAGAAAATCCACCAATTTTGGTGATGACTTTTACACTTTTCTTCTTGATGATGATCCCGTGGACGATAATGAGGCAATCGGTTCTCGATGCACCTTTCGGAAAGGATG
Organism: Coptis chinensis; assembly: GCF_015680905.1. Lineage (NCBI taxonomy): Eukaryota > Viridiplantae > Streptophyta > Magnoliopsida > Ranunculales > Ranunculaceae > Coptis > Coptis chinensis. The sequence continues at coordinate 98,376,608 of NC_141459.1, forward strand.
CTATACACTCGTGAGCTAGATTCGATTATAACTAATCACACATGGGAGATAGTTGATCTACCTCCCGGGAGAAACCTATACGCTACAAGTGGATCTTCAAAAAGAAATTGAAACTAGATGGTTCCATTGAGAAATACAAGGCTAGACTTGTAGTCAAGGGATTCTCCCGAAAAAAGGCATTGACTATTTTGATACTTATGCTCCGTGAACTAGGATTTCTTCTATAAGAGTTCTAATGGCTCTAGCTGCTATTCATAATTTATTTATTCATCAAATGGATGTAAAACTGCATTTTTGAATGGTGATCTTGATGAAGAAATATATATGATGCGACTGAAATGGCACGATAGTACCGGGAATGAGCATAAGGTATGCAAGTTAGTTAAATCTTTATATGGTTGAAACAAGCCAAAAACAATGGCATGAAAAGTTTGACAGTTGTCATGATGTCTAATGGATATCACATAAATGATGCCGATAAATGTATTTACTTTAAATCTTTTAATGTGAATACATATGTGATTATCCGTCTATATGTGGATGACATGTTAATCATGAGTCCTAGCCTTGATGTTGTGAGAAACACCAAGATGTTTTTATCCTCCCATTTGAAATGAAGGATTTGGGAGAAGCCGATGTGATTCTTGGAATCAAAATCATCAGAAACAGTTGATGGCTATACGCTTTCACAAGAGCATTATGTTGAGAAGTTTTGAAGAAGTTTAACTTTTATGAAAGTAAGCCCATTAATGCGACACCTTATGAGGCAAATAGTGAACTTCAGAAAAATGCTCAACATGGTGTACTTCAGTCTAGATATGCCCAAATTATTGGTAGTCTCATGTACTTGATGAATTGCACTAGACCTGACATTGCTTATGCAGTTAGCAGGCTAAGCAGATACACTCATTGTCCTAGCCAGGAACATTGGAGTGCCTTAGAAAGACTAGCCAAGTACTTGAGAGGAACAATGAATTACGCATACGGTTTAGACAAACTCCACCTGTGATAGAGGTTATTGTGATGCTTAACCGATATCCGATTCTCATGATATCAAGTCCACTAGTGGTTATATTTTCACCCTAGGTGGAGGTGCGAAATGCTGGAAATCTTCTAAGCAGACCTTGATAGCTCGCTCAACCATGGAGTCCGAGCTTATTGCTTTAGATAAAGCAAGTCCGAGGTCGAAAGGCTTAGAAACCTCTTGGCAGATCTTCCTATTGGTACAAAACCACCTCCAGCTGTACCTATGCATTGTGACTGTCAGGCCGCAATAGCAAAGGCAAAGAGCAAATTGTATAATGGGAAAAGCAGGCATATTCGTCTGAGACTACAGTCTATAAAGCAGCTGCTGGAATCTGGAGTTGTGGCTCTAGATTATGTGAGGTCAGAGTTAAATTTGGCCGATCCTCTGACAAAACCACTTAACAGGAGACAAGTGGTTGATACGTCGAGGGGGATGAGACTTTTGCCTTAGATAGAGGGCTTTGGCGACGGCAACCCCACCTATGTGATTGGAGATCCCATGAAGTAGGTTCAAAGGGAAAAACAAGTCACCTCGCCGCCCGGTATGCTATTGTCTTTCTTTGAGACGCCCCACCCTATGACTAGATAGCATTTTGTATACTTTGTATAACTTGAATAGCAATGAGAAAAAGGATGAGTTATTTTACTCTTAATGGAATCCATAGTCCATTATTTTATGAGATAGTGTATTTAACTGCTATGTACACTTGATGGATATCCACCTACGGAATGTAGAACTGGTCGGTTCTTATGAGTATTCGTGCAAGTACTCTAGAGCATTCACATAACACGTAGCTAAGGGCCAAAAAATCGCAAATAATCGCAATGCATATAATGAAGGAGCAATGTGGGTGCATGTCCTCTATTTTACTACAAGGGAATGTTGGTTCAAAGATTTTTAATCCACCACTTTCACGTATTATACCTACATGTTACCCTATGACCGGTTCAAGCCCGAAAAGCACCAAGATCTTATGCATTGTTTTTTCGATTCTCTCCGCATTTCGTTAACCCATTTCTTTTGTAATATCCTATTCCAAAATAGTGGGGGACTATTAGTATTTTGAAATAGTGGGGGATTGTTGGAATCTCCAAGTGTATTTCAAAACACTTGTGTGTTGTTTAGTCCCATATTGGTGAACCACCACTAGGAAGTGAGGTATATGAGGTGAACCTCTAACATAAGGGCGTGCCCTTAGGGTACAAAGGCTTTTGTGTTAGGAGGGAGGACTCACCCAAAGCCACACATTGCCACATATTTAGACCGAACCGAACCGAAGTCGTCGTGGACGTGACGTGGGCTTGGGCTGTTTGTCTAGTGGGTAGTGGATTACCAACTTGGTTTTGCTTTTGCAACAAGTTTCGGCTAAGCTAGAGTTCTACTTCAATTTGGTTTTGTAAAACCGAATTAGAGAGGTGTCCTTCTCCATCTATGATTCGATCATACCTCTATATAAACACTGCTGTGTTCATAAGAGAGATCAATCACAGAACAGAGAGAGAGAGAGGACGCAGAGAGATAGAACTCGTGTGCTGCTGCTGCCTCTATATCAATTGAGACAGAAGTCGTGCATGCTGCTGCCACTATAGAACCAGCGAATCCAATTCAAGAGAAAACCAGAAATCGTGAATACTCTATCAGCTTACATCCCACTTTTCGTAAAACGTAGATTCACACCTATTCTCTTCTTTCTTCCCGCCCGCCGAGAGAGTTATATTGTCGTTCTAGAGGGTAGTCCGTTCTAGTGCAAAGTCGATCGCTGTTAACCATTGAATCCTCGTGGAGGAAGACGCCACCGCTGCCTTTCTCTCGCACCATTGAAAGGGCGAAATCTTTCCTTAAGGACGTTCTAATCCGCCTTGGTTATTACCGCTATTCTGTCCTTGTCTTCTATTGTTTTCTTTTATCCGCATATAACAAGAGCCACATGATGCAAAAACGCGTAGAATGTTATGCTTGATCCCAAAATCATAGGCAACAACCTTCATTAAACAAAAGAAAAACAAAGGAGAACTATCGACATCAAAACAAGTCTATTGCACTAAAAGTAGACCACTAACATGAAAATTCCGCCTTCACTTCCTTTGTTGAGGAACTCCCAAATGAACCAGTTTTGTCTACCCATTCATAAGGGGCAAAAGAGACACCACTTATTAAATCAACACCTGCACATTTGCATCAAGAAGGGAATATTATTCTAATGTTGCAGGTCATCTTTCATAAACTGTGTGAGACCACAAAAGTTGTAACAAAATAGTACAATACAAAATACTATCCCCACTTAGTCATGTTTAACTGCGGAGTTCCTACGGAATCCATACTAAACAATCCGGAATGGGAATCGACGTTAGGATTTAGTGGATCAATTACTTATGCCCCACATCTCGAACAGTTTCCTAGGCAGTAAAATACATCATATCTTGCGCAACCTTCTCCCCATGGGCTAAGCGCCTTCCCAGATACCTGACACAGTCGTCCTCTCCCCACGGATAGACACCTTTCAGTATACCCCCACAGGGTATTACACTATTAGTTTTTTGGCACTTTGAGACTATGTCTTATGATAAGCACCCAAAACTGTAGTTTAAACCCCTTAATAGTATCTCATTTAGGCCAATTATGTTAATAATAATATGAGTTTAGTACTATTTACGTGGTTTTGTATATTTCAAGTCTTAGAGCTGAATATGTGCATAAAGACGTCACTTTTGCATGGAAAATGAGTAAAGATGATTGCTAGAGAATTTCTACGTTTAAAGCCCAAGTTTCAAGGAGAAAAAACCTTCTAAAACCCAGTCAAAACTGGGAAGTCAAAGTCAACTCGAGTAGAAAAGGGACAGAAAGTCAATGGAACTTCAAAAGGGAGCATCTTTGGACTCATACCTCGGAATTTGGCCCATTTTATATCAAAACAACCAGCTCGGAATAAGCTTTCCAATAGACCTGGCCCAATTAGAGCTGTAAAAGTGGACGAAAAGGGTGTTACAGTAATTTCCAGCAGTTGGACCCCTTTTGGATCTATTTCTTCGGGCTTTGGGCTTGAATTAGTGGCCCAAAGGCTTGCTCCTAAGCCTATTCACAAAATTGTAAGCCTAATCGTTTAATTTATAAAAAGGATTAGGGCAAAAACTCATCTTCTTCTTCCCCAATAGTTAATTAGTTTAGGGTTCTTAGGTAGCCTCCAAACCTCCATTAAAGACCATTAATTTGTTCAATTCAATCTATTCTTATTATTAATATGTCTTTATTTCATTGTTTTAGTATAGAAGATCCAATGAAACAAGGCTAAACCTCAAAATATAGGGGGTTATAAAGCCTATGTGAGGATTATGATTATTTAGCTTAGATATTGTGCTAATTAACATTTCAAGTTTGATTCGCATGATTATTTAGAGATAATTAAAAATCATATGAATTGAACTAGAGATTAGAAACTCCATCAAAGAGATTTGTGGAGGAGCTAATCTCTCATGCTAGTAAAACCATGATTAGAGATAACTTGGTATTTACTATGGATCAATAAAATTAAACCAATGATTAGGTTGAATAATTGTATGATTCAAATAGGTGGATTATCCCTTTTCTATTATTTTACTTCATTGATTTTTATCAATGTTCAAGTAGTTTAGCATTTTAATTACTATTTTTAAAGCATCAATTCATTACTCTCATTAGTTTAAAGTAGATTTTACGTGTTTTTATCATTCAAGTGCTTGAGAATTAAGAGTGGAACGATTCCGGACTCTCCTATTTACAAGAATTTGCATGTTGAGAGTTAGGTTATAATTATTGATAGCGTAAGAGCAGTTAGAATTATTAACTGTTTTACGTATTATCATCCTACTTTCAGCTAGTCGAGTGCACACATGGCCGTAGGAGTCAACCATCGAACCACGTGTCTGTTCAATTCATTAGGTGTTGGTAATTTTGCCACACAAGTTGAAATCCATGCGCGTGAGCAGCATATATGTGACATCAATTTCCTCCATTTACTCTTCTCCATCTTCTTCAACACCTCCATTAACAACGCCCAACCAAAAAAATCAAAACAAAAATAAAGATATAATTGGTAACTATCTTCTCTAATGAAATGAAAAATTTATCTATTTAGTCACTCCGTGACACCTTGGTGGGATAGAATTGTAATAGCTTTTACTATCAAGTAATATACTTGTAGGGGTTTGCCTTACTCTTAGCTTTATTTTAAAAAAAATAAAAAAAATAATTATTAGTAAAATATTAGGTTCTTATTGTTCACGACTTTCCCAATTTTTTCCAGACCTTTTCTTGAATTTGTACACATTTCACATTTTGACTCCTTGCCAAATTGATGATATTGTATTTAATTATGACTATGGTTAAAAGTGTGCCCTGGCCTTATTTATAGAAAAACATTCATTATATAATCATATAGTCCTAAAACTTATTATAATGGCTTATAAGATTGATAGAATCCTTTAGCCTCAAAGCTTTTACCACAAATATCATCAAATTTTGCACAAAACAATTAATATAAAATCTGGTATTAATTCATATCAGTATTGTTAGAAAGTACAAACCACCAAGAATTGTAATAATTTATATGTCATAAATATATTATTTATTCTTAATATCTACTAGTAGTATCTCCTATAACTAACTTGGACTCTTAAATTCATTCGGGTATTTTCTTACGCATAATACCCCCAAATAAATAATTAAATCAAACACCTCAATACTATTGAGAATGACTATTTGGTCTTTTTACACCCATGTAAATTCGTAGTACTGATATTGTCCTTCAATTAAAGTGTTGTTTAACGCTGTTTAATAGGGATAATCGGTCATTTTATGTGGTGATTAATTAAAAAACCAAATCCACGCAATTTTGAATTGTATGCCCACACAATAAATGGCCATTTAATTATTTTACCTTTACATCTCCCCTCAAAATAAGTTTTGCAACAAAAGTAAACCGACCTATCATTCTCTCTCGCTCTCGCTTCAAATTGAGCTCTCTCATTGCAACAAATTCCAGCCATTCAATTCAATCGAGGTAAAAAATATGAATTTTCTCTATATAACAATGTTATTATTTTACCTTTTTGAAGTTTAATGCAAACTCCATCTCAACTAATTCACTATCCGTTGTGGCAAGTTCTTCCCATTTCGACAACATCATTTTTCAGTTGAGTAACTTCTATAGTTTCATTTGCAAGTGACAAACTATATATATTATTATTATTACTGTAGGTTAATAATAATCTAATAATATATGTCAAAACTACATAATATTATAAGTTAGAACTATTAGATAGTAACCTATAATAATAAACTATGTTTTGACCTATTATAATAATTAGGTTTTACCAATTATAATAGTTACTTATTAAAATAATTAGTAATAAGTAATTATTATAATAGATCTAATAATATAGGTTAATTAGTAATAATCTAATAATATAGTTTATAGGTTTATATGTAATAATAGGAATAATCTATATTATTGAATGCGTGATATATTTGGTAAGTTTTAACTTGGCTTTTAATGTGGGTTTTATTTGCTAGTGGATTTTTCAGATCAATAAGGTAGTGCAATGTCACTTGGCAGTTGGCACCAATAACAAAAAAGACAAGTGACTGCCTTTGTTAGTCCACATTATACTTGCTTTTTTTCATTGGTTTCCGGTATATATCGTCCTTGCTCTTTATTCCAGATGCACGTTTATCTGTTAAGAAGTTAGTTTGTAAGCGTCCTCTAAATATTGGTTCATTGTGACTTTATACCTAAGGCTTATAGAGTATTGTTTCATTTGTAAGTCGTCATTCCTTTGACTATTCGTTTCGAAATCAATATTGCGTTGTTTGTTATTTTAAGTCACACAGTCTCTTCGTGGGGGTTTTTAAGTACTTCTTAAGACCTTTGAGTGGGGGTAATCAGTCATAATTGAAGGTCTCTTTGAGTGGGGTTTTAAGTATTGCTTTACATATAATTTTTAATTGAAGGTCTCTTCAAGGTGCGCATCTCTTCTTCTCTTTGTTCATTTTTTTTTTAAAATATTTTGGTTTAGGTCGTATGATAAAACAACTTAAACACACAGATAATACACCACGCACAAATCATGAAAACCGAAAGATATTTGACTCAAACTCAAGATGAAGAAGACTATGATGTCGGGGGTAAAGCAGCCAATTTAAGGTGAGAATTTTATTCGAATTGTTTATTCTTTCATTAACACCCCAACTTCAATGCCTTGCTATTCTTCCTCACGTCTTCTTCCCCATATCGAAAACCAACTCATCAGCATATGTTCTTATGCAAAAACATATGCAAAAGTCTTTTTATATAATTTCGTACTCGATCGAGCCTTAAAAGTTTCTATAGCATTTGGAAACTTCTGGATCATTGTCAGATCACACCTCAGAGCTTAATTTGATATATTTATTACCACATGTAGTGAGATGACAACCAATTAATGTGCATAAGTTGGACTTGAGGAGAATCTGCAAAGTGTAGATAAATAGGGTGGGGGTTGTGTTGCCATTTTGTTTTTGTCCCAACTCACTGCTTCTGGTCAAGCTCCATTTTGCAGTGGGTTTTTTTTTTTTTTTTTTTCTATCCAATCCTATTTGTGTTTTGTATTGTACTTTAATTTAGTCGATTTGTTTTGACAAAATCTTTTGTTTATTTTAATTTAAGGTATATATGCATTTGTGGGGTTTTCTCAACTATTAGAAACACATCTGTATGAAGATTTGTTTGAGACGGTAATAATTGGGTATGATTTGTATGGTTTTTTGAAGTGGAATGCATATTCCATAGTTATTGAATGATATGATAGAAATTTTTTTGTAGAGACTGGCTTTTGTGATGGGAATAAAATGGTGAAATATGCCTTCCCTTTATTTTTGCTTTGAGGTCGATGTTGTTATGGTATTCAAAAGTGTACCAGAAGTGGTTGGTGTGATCGCATGACAAAATTCATTATCCTTATAGCCACCAAATTGAATCTAGTTAGCCTGATGCAGGGAAAACTAAGGCTAGGGACTGAGTTCAAGCATACGGGTTATAACTAAACTTCTTATTATACAAGTTTTGCTTATTGTTGAGTGACTATATTATAACTTTAATTTAATTTTAGAGCTGCTTATAACAAATTTAAATAAAGTCTTATTTCTTGCATGTAAGCGTCATACAGAGAACTTATTGAAGATTGCAAGTATTAGTTTTGCCTTAAACTACATTATTTGATCATAGTAGTAGAGTTTCATATTCCTATGTGATTATACAAACAAGGTATTTTTGGTTTACTAATAGTTTAGGCTACTACACTGAAACAAACGAACTAGATACCCCACTGCAAAGCCAAGTTAAAACATCATATTTAGGAATGTTGTTGATGTGTTGTTTGTTTCAAATGAATGACTACGGTTTATTTTTTTATTGGGGCAGTGTATATTAACAGGTCATTCGTAATACCCATTAATGCTAGACTTCAAAGAAACAGAGGTAACATGACTGAACTTTTTCTTATTGAATTAAATTATCCTTGATGGTTTAGTATATGTTCACCCTTCTTTGGATAATTCCTTCACTTTTTCAACTTCTCGACATCAATCTTAAACTTTTTTTTTTGTGGACTTATAAAATATTAGTATATCTTCTCCTTTTGTTAGTTATTGACTACTTCACTCTTTCTTCTCCGTATAACATTTTCGTTTAAGTCATGATCGACAATAGTAAGCTATTTCTCTGTGAAAACTCGGGGGTTGCATCAATTGTAGTAGAATTTTGCTGAAGATGGAATGCTTTAATGTGATAGCAAACTACACTACACTATAAAATAGAAATGGTCTTAAGAATTTTGAGTATCGATAGAGTAGGAATATATAGACTGATTTTGCTAAGATGAGTAGCTCATGTCATATATTTCAATGCATTTGAAAGCATATCTTGATCGATATCATATTTAATTTGAGACCTTGGAGTCTTGGACATAACTGGATATGATGATCAACTATATTAATTTAACTGACTTGATTTTGAGCGAGGTAGAGCACCATATATCTCATATATTTAATTGTGTTTGCTTTGTGTACGCGTAGACCTCAGTGATGTTCATATATATTGGTACCTTGCTTTCAATAGTATGTTCATCAGACGAGTTTGATGTAGATTTTTATTTTTTTGAATTGCATTTCTATATGTTAGTCCTACAGGATGATTATGCTGTTTAGAGCTTTGAGCATGACATTGCTGCTTGATATTCACTTTTCCTTACGTTAGAGATTAGAATCTCTAATTTGGTACAAAAGCAACTCAAAGTTATTAGAATCTCACGATTTTCGTTTCTGTAAAGCTAAAGTAAGGATTCGAACCAACTAAAATCTAGGACAACTACAAATTAGTTATTACTCTTAGGGAACTAATGAGTAAGGTTATACTACTAATGCTAGGTTTTCTTTCCTACACAAACATTAAGAAAAACATTAAAGGTTGAAATCATGCACTTAATACAAAAGACAAATTACTAAAGAAAGAAAAGTGGAGAGCTAATCCTCCTCATGTGAAACTAACATTTAGTTGTTGATTTGAAAAGGTTTATTGATTCTTCCTAGACTCATAGACAAGCCCCTAATGGAAGAAAACTTGATCCCTAGCATGCATGGCTCACTTAAGAGCTCATACATGCTAGCAAGTGGAACCAAGCAATGACTTATCTCTAAGCTCATTGCTTTGATTCCTAACTAGACACTACACCAACTATCATTTTGGGATAGGATGTAGAGCTAGTTGTTCTTCCTAACAACCTACCAAACCAACAACAATTGTTTTTCCCTCACATGAGTTGGATTAACTCCCCAAAAGGGAAGTTAGCTCATGATCCTTGGGACAAGGAAATTACAACTAGAAAAACAAAAAGAGAGAGAAAGAGGAAGAAGATAAACAATCAAACTCACTTCTTTTTATTTTCTAGAAGAAAGCAAATGTTTCCTCCATTAAAACTATTACAAGCTTCTTACCGAAACTAAAAACTAAACTAACCCTTTTTTTTTTCACTAAGGAACTAAAATAATACCATGTAAGGAAAATAAGTCAAGGGAGTAAATGGAGTGTCCCCCACCCTTGTCTAATTTCTTCTCCATTTGAGAGAAATCTCATTTCCTCCCACGGAATCATCAAACCACATTAATTCATTTTTATCCACCACATTAAAACAAAGTGACACCTTGCCTTTTTTTTTTTCACTATTAACACCTAATCTAATTTATTACATGCAAGGTGTCAACTTTGCACCAATAATTTGTTATTTTTGTCTTGACATGCTCCATGATTGATGACTCATCCAATCTTGTGGCCCCGTATAGTGGGTCCATGTGCAGTCCAATGGCGGTCCGGTATTTGGGCAGTTTTACAACTTCCCGTCTATGCGTAGAGTTCATCGCCCTGATTGTCTGAGTAGCTCTCTTGTCGCATTCGGAGTCCTGGTTCGAGAGGTAAGAGCTTTGGAAGTTTGATGCTTCTGTGCGGATTTGGAAGAATTCATATAGACGCCCTTCCTGGCTTTTATCGCAGGTTTAACCAATATTTCCGTGTTTATCGCAAAATACCGCAAAAGTATGAAAACATATTTATTTCATGACTATTAAACACATAATTAACCAAATTTATATGTCTCAATGGGGTTTCATAATACACTTTTGGGTGCTTATCACACTACCCCCAAACAGCACTTTGCTTGTCCTCAAGCAAAGAAGAGACTAAAATAGATAAGTGGCAAAAAATGTGTAGTCCTAAGCTAATTATCGTTTTTGTAGAGTGCGGCTGCATTGACCATATGCAACAAGGCCTTAAACCACTAGGAATTCCCTAGTGGACGAGTTATAGCCTCGTGAGAGTTTTCCAGAGAAGATACTTACAAACTTCATTTATACTACAACGACTCAGTGACAAAAACTCGTTTCCTAAATTAATCTCAGATATCCATACATCTCCTTAGCAAGGAACGAGGATTGATTTCTTTGAAACTCAAGTTAATATGTATTCAATAATTAAAACATCTACATATGATCATGCATGCAGTGAACTTTTCATTGAAATGTACTAGCAGGGTTGTTTCTGGATCCCTTGGAGAGCGTACCTAAATGGGTTCTCACGGGTATGTGTCGAAACACAATTCCACTCAAAATTTTTACCACTCAGGTTTTGTTAACTCCAGTATGCAGTGGGCACACGTTTCCTCTCATCTCAATGACAGTCAGAGGAGCCGATGTCGATCAATCACGTCTACTACTTATTATCACACCACCCTACTCCTAATTGAGCTAGAGGTCTTTATTAGCTAGGTATTGTGGGGATTAGGTGATAGTGTACAAGAAAATGGAAATGGATAATCAAAATTTACGAGTATGAGATAATAGGGTCTTCATATATTTACACTAGAGAAATCCTTGTTTCCTTTCCTTCTTCTAACTGAGTTTTTCCAACCTTGTTCTTAAGCCTCTGGATAATTTTTTTTTTTTTTTTTTTATATATATATATATATGGCTTAAGAACATGATTCTATTTTTCTTTCCTGAAGCAAGTAACTGACTTATATTTAGGACAAGTCTTTCTCTTTATTCTTCCACATTTCATCCTATTTCTCATACTCATCACTTAGGTAGGTTCTTTTATTTGGTTTAATAGATGGGTAAGGAATTTTTGTGGTGAAATTGAAAGGTTTGATGAACGGTTCAGTGGAGTGACTAGCGGTAAAATTTGTAACATGTAAGAATTTTTAGCTATGTCGATCCAAAGAAGGCCTAAATTCTCGCCTAGGGTTCGGGTGGTGATCAAGTAAGTAGACGCGTGATTTCTCTAATCGGAAAAATTACTCCTCTGTGTCATCACACACAAATGACTCATGTCAAGGTTTTTGGTTAGATTCTCACAGGATTTATAGTTTAAGTAACTAACCGTTGGTTCCGTAAACTTATCGCTATGTACAATCGATGATACTCAAGCATACATGAATATTCATGAAAAGATGTATAAACTATTGCATACGTATTATCTAAAGTTTCTTAAAACAAATCCTAATTCGGATACTAATGTGAGATTTCTAGACAATTTTCATCATTGAAAAGGAAACAAGACTTTGTCACTAAGTACAATTATTAATATGAAAATAAAAACTATATACAGGCTACAAGATGCCTAATTTTTGCTACAGGTTTAAAGCACCCCCAAACAAAATGATGCTTAGTCCTCGAAGGATCAATAATTAAAGAGAGAAAGTACCTGAGAACCGTGAGCAAAATTAGGGATAGATTGCTGGAACAGAGAGATTGAAGATCATAATATATTATTCAGAAAGAACAAGAAAATATTCAATAACACACTAAACATAGCACACGAAATAAAAAACCATAGCATACGAAACATGAAAAATAATAGCACACCAAACATAAGGTTTAGCTAGATATATGTACAATGGCAAACTCAAGTTTACCATCCAGTAGGATGTGACGGTCTGGCGTCCTCTTTAAGGAAATGCATTTCCTTAGCATCGCACCAATAGATAATAGTCTGCCAAATTTCTGCCCATTATTTGTCTCCGGATTCCCTCAAATTGGTCTTCATCTTTTCGTCCTTTGGGTAACATTGAACATGCCTCAGGTATCGAACGGGACGCTTCCATTGACGAAGCCTCAATGAGCGAATGATTCTATTTGCTAGGCACATGGAATCCACCTTGACTTAGTCATGAAAAGTAGCTGCAAACTGTGGGAAATGTGTCTTCATGATCCGCAAGCGGATCGTAAAAGTATATACCGATCCCGAAAAGTGCGAGCTCGCTTTCAGCCGGAGATAACACAACCTAAAATGTTAAATAATGCATGATCCCGAAGCTAGTGCACTAAATACAACGCATAAGCGTTCTCATTGGCGAGAAAAAATGCCAATCTCCCATAATGTTCAGAGTACAAATAACATTGCAGTCCCCATGTTCATGGTCATGCTTGCTAATGGAATGGTGATGTTGCGCCATGGCACATGGCCATCTCCTTCTCGTTTGATCTCAAGACCATCACCATAAGAGTCGCGAAACGCTTGCCACTGAAAGGAACGGTAAGAATTATGATAGATGTAATGCCAAGATGCAGCAGGTTCGTGGTATGGAAGGTCCAAAGTTAGGGCAAGTTGTTGTTCACAAAAGATATGAGGTGTGTCACCAACTCGGATTGTGAACCTGTCTAAGTAGAAACCATGCGCATGGTTCAATGCTGGTGTGTCTTCCATATTAGCATCAAAGTATGCAGCCAAACTCGTAGAATAAGTTTGGTCAGGTTGAAGAATTAGGGAAGACCACCCAATGTTTGTGATGTAATCATGGAAGATATGGCCATATGCATTGGAATCCATCATAGACTGAAAGGATTGCTCAGGAATGAGTTTGGGAGGTACCATGGATGATGAAGATGCAATGTTTGATAAAGATGCCATGGTGGATGAAGTAAAGAAATGGGTAACGATACCGGCAACTGGATGGAAAAATGAGTATGTAAGAAAATAGACCCTCCTGTAGCACATGTTAAAATTATATTAGTCACAACGGAAATGATGACAATCCTACTAAGCATTGCATACAAAAGAAAACAAAAAGATAAGACAAAATACATAGTATGACGGAAAAACGTAATAACATATATATAATTATATACTTATTGACTTAGTAATATCATGGATTCTTATATTGATCTTGAGATGCATATTTTGCACCGCATCGCTTAGGTCTTCTATTTGTCGGCCGAAATGCATCCTGAATGTCCCTTTGGCTGGCGAGAGTACAGTTTGATTTTCCATTAGGATAGCGTGATTTTGCAAGGATTGAGAATGATTTTCCAAGATCTCCTCCCGCTTCAACATCATGCGTTGCTTGACGATCTTGGAAATCTCAAGAAGAGTTGTGATGATGATATTCTGACGAAGCGCAGTAGTTCCCTCAAACCCCGATGAAGAAGTTTAATGCCTTCCAAGGGATTAATAATGTTCAAAGATGACATTTTCATCAAATAAATGGTCAATTTGAGCTTGGGTTGTTCTCATTCATCTATCGAGTATCGTGGGTCCAAAACCAACGGAGTAGTCTGTTTGGAGTACTTTTATATATGCTCTTTGAAGGGTTGTCTCGGAGAAATTATTGATAACCCCAACGCATCATAATCTGCGTTACTAAAGTAGGTAGGGTGCCGACCTTCTTGTTTTCTTGGTGATTACGCTCCGAGGTGTTGGATTAGACAAAAGTCATCTCTTTGAGTTTGCAAAATCCAAAGTAGGTGAAGTTGAGGCTTTGTGACTTCTGATTGGTGTGATGTACCTACCACATTATGTCCCAACCCAAGGAGCACAACACGCTGATTCTGCTTTCAAAGAGCGCTGAAGAACAATGTGATGTGTATTTTCGACGCCACCATGAGATAATGGTAGCTCGTAGTAAAGTTTTTATGAATCAAATGATGACTCTTGAAAAGGGACTCTTGGGTATTTATTGGGATTTGAAGTATGTCGGAGATCATTTCCTTTATTCAATTCCAATCGTTGTCCATAGGCATTGAAGTAGAATTTTCCATCTTCAGATCCGCTTAAATTGGTAGAACATCAAAACCAATTCTCGAATAACCAATTTCTGAATGATATAGAAGAGGCCCCATCCGCGACGATGATTTCGTGTCAAAATAAGGAGAAAACCGCCCTCTTCGAAAGTTTTCGTAGTCTTTCTCTCGCTATTTTTTTGGTTGAGCCATTACCGAGGGAAGGATAGTGAAAATTGTTTGAATAAGAATGGCTGAAAAAGAAGAGATTTATAGCCAATCTATGAGTCTATACCAATCTGAGTCCAAGTGTAGTTAATGACCCATGTGATTATGAACAAAGATCATAGGGGATCCACAAGAAGTCTTTGTCATGTCGATATCCAAATACAATTAATGAGATGGTTTAATGTTAGAAAATACAGAGGAAAGTTTCACAGGTAGTTAGACTTACACGTAATTTCAGAAATGATTATCATAACTTAGTAATAGAATAAGGATAGAATAATCGAAATGCATGTGTGACAAGTGTTATGTGTACCTTGTAGCGTCATGCCGATTTTCTCCAACACCATGTGTATCCATTAATTATTTTGGTGAGTTTTGGATGGCCTTTCTTTGTTATGGTTTGTTTATTTATTTACTTATTTTTTTTTTTTTATATATATATATATATATATATATATATATATATATATATATATATATTTTTTTTTAAAGAGGAAAAGACAACTAATATACACAAATATTTAATAATGAACTTCCCATTTAATAATGAACCCATACAAATGGGTGAGAATTATTTAACACACCATACTAATATACCTAAATGAAAATCAGAAAAAGAGACGGTTACATAGATCTAGATGTTCTGGATCATGTTATGCATGAGTGACAAGAGAATAATGATAAACACTATTATCACGATTAATGTGATAGCCCATTCGCTGTTGCTTTTTCCCATCGCTTCTATTTGATTCATTATGTTCAAGAAATTGAGGATTTGTGAAGAAGAATTTGTGAAGAATGAGAGAAATGGGTTGAGTGAAAGTGGAAAAGGAGAGTTGTATTTATAAGTAGATTTCTGACCGTTGGGCATCTGACCGTTTGGATCAAAGCCGCTTGGTGTCCGACCGTTGGGCTTTGAGAGTAGGCCCATGCATCAAGGAATATATGAGGAAGTACACTACGTGCATAAATAATTTCTCATTCAAACCGTTCGAAATACAAAAATTATGAGAAATCAACCGATATATAATAATTTTAGCACTAAAAAAAAAAAAATGCAATGCATAAGGGAAATAAATGACATAGTCATTTCTAAACCAAGGGAAATAAATGCCTATCGAATCCTCCGGTTAGCGTAAGATGAACCCCGGTTTCTACGCCTTTCGCCACGATTTAACTTCAGCCGAAATGACCGGTCCGAATGTGGCCTATAGATCAGAAAGTAACCGATCTTGAATTGCTGCGAAGTTGCCATCATCATTCTCCTGAAACGCCTTGGCGATTTCTCATTTCTTTACCGGAAGTCATTCGGGAAGTAAGCATCTCTTCCCGGTGAAGAAACATCCCGCAAGATACTAGTATTCATGTGCCTCAAAGCGCCCATAGGAGTATTGATTCGGGCGATGGTATCTTCATTAAAACAAATGGGTGGTGAAGGAGGAGGAGGAGGTACGCTATCATGCTCAATGTCATCTCTAGCTACGGGTCCCAGTGGTCTAAAACACAAGTCTCAAAAATCCAAAAATTCTCGAAAGACCTTGTTTCAATGAAAGGAGTAGCAGATCGAACCCTAAGTTAAGCATAAGCCGAGTAACAAGTACAAAGAAGAGGAGCCGACTGCTTTGACGCGGTCGAAGAATATGGCCCGTGAAATGGACCATACGAAAAGTGTTCTTCCTCTCCCGTAGGATCCACAAAGAGGTGCAAGAAAGTCTTGTTGACGCCGCATCTTTTGAAGTTCGAATGACGCTTATGCCCATCCGAAAGTGACGGGCTAATTGGTTACGCCTCGAAGCGAATCTTTGGTACACGCAGCTCGAGCCGCTGTTGTACTCTCCCTCGAAAGCGTGTCAAACATCAAATCCCTCGTGGTCGGATACTTCGACAATAACAGGTCGGATTATCGAATTTATCTGACCAGTATGTATTCAAATCAACTCCAAATATGAGTTCACGCTCCAACCCATCCGCCAGAATCCAAAATTGCCACCCCGTAAAACCTCCATTGTTGTAAAATTTCAACACTAAATCTTCGAGTAATCGAGCGGAATTCGTGCAATAGATATTCCCACTCTCTACTAGCAATTTTTCATCGAAAAATGGGTGAAACATCCCGAATTGTAGAGATTTCCAAATTTCGCTTAACCGTGATTCGCCTTCGTGGCCCATAGCGCCGTGTAGATGATCTTTGATGGTGCAAATAGCAAGAGGAGGTGGAGGAGATGGTGCTGGAGGAAGGGGGTTGAGTTTGGTGTACTTTGTTTCGCGGCGCTGCCTAATTCACACCGCCTTTTAGAAGTGATGGGGGACCAAGATCCGATTTTTGTGGAAGAAGAAGTGAGAGGGTGGACGCTGCGTGGGTGCCTCGCGCCGTGGGCTTTGTAAATTCGATTTTTGATTTTGGTCGGGTCAAAATTTTGGCCCAACCCCAAATGAATATCAGAAATTCCTTTTATGTCCCGGAATGTTCAAATTTCAAACGTGGAAATTGATTCGCTTCAACTCCAAATTGAACGGATGAGATATCAAAACGATCGGCATTAAAAAATGCCATCCACTAGAATATGAAAAAATCACATTCAAACATTTTGTTTTTTTTTTTACTAACTTTGGTTTTATTTATTTATACTTTTATATACAAATATACAAGTCGAGAAGAACGTGTCAACAATACCGAAGTCCAAATAAAACAACACATCACAACAAATTTTAACTCTCAGCAACTTTCATGTCGGCTCAAGCTTAACCCAATCCAGCCAGATCGTGGGGCTTAACCTTTATGTTTGGGTGCCTAGGGTTCGTGATTCGTACCATCCCCCGACCAATGTGCAATGGTCTAATAATAATATTACCCTTAGTACATATGGTATAGCCTCAAACCGCCCGAAAACAAACCACATAGAAAACTGATCGGGTTGGCCTCGGTGGAATCCATTGCCCGCATTTAACCAGGAAATGTCCGATGGTGCATATCACGACTCTCTTTGGGCACCATGCCGGGTGCTAATAAAAAAAAAAACGATATATACATGTTGAGTCTTTTAACGCCGATCCTCAAGACGATAGTGAAGTCTTTTAATGTCGATCCTCAAGACGAATGTGAGTCGCTTAACGCCGATCCTCAAGACCAATATGAGTCTTTTAACGCCGATCCTCAAGACGAATCCCAACCCGTGGGAGCAACTGACGACGACGAAGTTTATCCCCCGAGCCGGTGTCGACAATAATATACCTTATACCGCTCATCTCGATAGAAGATCAAGACCTGACATAAAGGAGTTTGATACCATACACCACCCCATCCTTTTCACCACGCCGCTTCGAGCAAAAGTACTACCACCATTACCTATTCGAGATGGGTGAGATTTGGACCAAATGATGAGTTGGAGTTCGCGAGGAAGAGAATAGAAAAGGGAGGAGAAAGAAGGAGTTGAAATTTTGGTACCCATTGTTTTCCAGAGGCACGCTTTGCTCGATTATCGAAGACATTTATACTTCCCTGGTAGAGTTATTGTGGACTATGGTTCCGGTGCTTGCAACCACACACTCTAGGGATTTTAGAAAAGAAAATAAAAGAGGGCCCGACTACCCTAATGGCATATTTTTCCCCGCTTAAATACATGGAAAGAAGTACACCAAATAATCTATTAGTCCGTAGACTGATCATCGAGAAGAGTCTCTTCGACATCCGGAGAGCGAACTCATGATAATGTTTAAGGCCGCCATTTACTTGAAATTCGCTACCATCATTTACGCTTTTCAGAGATAGCCCCATAAGGGGTGACAACAGAGACAAAGAAAGGACCGCACCATCGAAGTTTTAATTTTCCCGAAAAATGTAATCTTGAGTTGTACATCAAAACTTTTGACCGACTTTGAATTATTTTTCTCAATATGTGCTTGTCATGCACTCTTTTCATGTTAGCTTTATAGGATTTCGGTGAGATCATAGGCATCATCAATTCAATTTCCTCAAGCTCATTTAACCGCAATTTTTTCTTTTTCGCCACGCTTAGTGTTATAATTGGTGCTTTTGATGGCCCATAGAGCACGGGTGCTCAAGTTCAACCGCGGATGACCGTGTTTTCCAAAAACGAGGCGATACGGAGACATCCCTATAGGTGTCTTAAAAGTCGCTCAGATGCCCACAAGGCATCGATAATCGTGATGACCAGTCTTTCCTAGATGGATTGACATGCTTTTTCCAAAATGGATTTGATTTCTCGATTAGAGACTTCTACTTGACCACCGGGTTTGAGGATGATACGGAGTTGCCACTTTGTGCGTGACTCCATATTTCTTTTACTAATGATTCAAAAATTTTATTGCGTAAATGTTTTCCCCGTCACTAATTATAGCTTTGAACACCAAATCGAGAAAAATATTTTCTTTTATGAACAAAACGACCGCTTTATGATCGTTAGCACGACATGCCAATGCCTCAATCCATTTTGACACATAGTCAACTCGCTACAAGTATGTATAGGAAACCATGAGAATTTGGAAATGGACCCATGAAGTCGATGCCCCATACATCAAAGATTTCCACAATTAGAATGGGATTTAAGGGCATCATATTGCGCTTGAGTAATGCGACCTAATCGCTGGCAGCGATTGCATGCTTTGCAATGCTCATGTGCATCTCTAAATAGTGTTGGCCAATAAAACCACATTGTAGAATCTTGGCCGCAGTTTTCTTACCACTAAAATGACCACCACAAGATTGTTCATGGCGTAAGGATAACACATCGCCAGGTTCCCACCGGAATGCAACGGCGGATTAGTTGGTCCGAACAATACTTGAAGAGGTAGGGATCATCCCGTAAATAGAATTTCACAGTGGATAAAAACTTTTTCCGTCATTACGGAGACCAAGATAAAGGGACTTCCTCAGAATAAGTAATTTACTATGTCGGCGCACTCGCGGGACGAAAAAATAGAATACAAGTGTTCATCCGAAAGGAATCACGATAGGTTCGGTATAAGTATCAACATCAATCGACAAGTCTTGATAAATGGTCCGCAACCACATTTTCGCTTACCTTTTTATCTCTAATTTCGAGAGTAAACTCTTGCAAAAGGAGAATCCATCGGATCAACCTTTGTTTTGCATCTTTTTCGCTAATAGATAACGGCGCGCGATGGTCGCAGGTAGACAATAGTTGGAGAACCCACTAGGTAAGGATCTAAACTTATCCAACGATATACAACGGCGCAGAAACTCTTTTCTCGGTGGTATAGTTACGCTGAGCTTCATTAAGGTTTTACTCGCATAGTAAATGACAACCGGCTTATCTTCTCGGCGTTGCCTCTAAGTACCTCAATAGCATAGTCGCCGCCAGGCCACACATTAATTCAAAAGGTTTAGACCAATCAGTTGGTTGAATTATGGGAGCCGTAGTTAATGCGGTTTTAATATCTCAAAGGCTTGTTTGCAACTGAAACTGAAATCAAAAGCGCATCTTTAAGCAGAGATTGGTTAAAGGTCTAGCAACCTTTGAGAAATCTTGAATAAATCTCCTATAGAAACCTCAAGCGGTCCTAAGAATGCGCTAATGTCTCGAATCGTTTTTGTATAGGAAGTGAAGCAATTTTTTCTATCTTAGCTTTGTCGACTTCGATTCCGCCCTTTGAAACGATGTGTCCAAAAACTATTCCTTTAGTAACCATGAAATGACATTTTTCCCAATTAAGAACAAGGTTTTTCTCTTCACAATGTAAAGACCTTTTCAAGATTTGGATGCATACCTATCGAAAAGAATCTCTATATATTGAGAAGTCGCCCATGAATACTTCCATAAACCGCTCAACCATATCAATCGAAAAATATGAAGCATGCAGCGTTAAAGTACCAAAGCATTGCAAAGGCCGAAAAGACATTCGCCTATATGCAAATGTACCAAATGGACAGTGAATGTTGTTTTTCTTGATCGCCAGGTCTATGACTATCCAAAATAACCCTAATAACCATCCGTAAAAAAAGAATAGGCATGACCGGGTAAACGCTCGAGCATCCGATCGATGAATGGAAGTGGAAAGTGATCCTTACGAGTGACGACATTAAGTTTGGCGATAGTCAATGCATATTCGCCATTTTATCGATACAAGCGAAATACATTCATCTTTATCATTTTCGCACAACCGTAATGCTAGATTTCTTTGGAACCACGGTACAGACTCACCCAAACACTATCGAGATAGGGTAAATAATACCGCGATCTAGTAATTTTAACACTTCCTCTGACCACATCTTTCATGGTAGGGTTTAGACGCGCGTTCACGCTGACGCCTTAGCATTTTCTTCCGTGTATGCGATGGGTGCACACATTAGGTTCAATGCCTTTAATGTCATCGAGGGACCATCCAATAGCGTAACGATGTTGTTGAATGACATTAATTAAATGAGCTTCCCCGATCGCCGTACCAATCAGAAGAAATAATAACCGGGTGACGCACCATCCGCATCAAGTCAGATGATAAAACGCCTTTACACACGCTTATTGGTTTTCGCCACTTATTACTTAAGTCCGAGGTCCACACCAAAGTCCGGGTCCACAAATTAAGTCCAAAGTCCAACGTCCGATAGTCGTGACGCTTTAGTCAAGTTACCTTTTACTCAATGGGGATTGGTAGGATAGGTCGAGTAAGGGATCGGCCCAAACCTTAGTGGCTCTGATAGGTTCACAACCGGAGTTACAACTTTAAGGCTTAGTAGGATTTTAGGTTTCTTTTAGTTGGTTTTAATTAAAATAACGGTAATGCAAGTAATATAAATTACTACGGTGATTATATGTAGGTAAATAAAAGTAGAGAAACAGGGAGAGAGTTAATCATGCTCATGCAAGAATCATTTTTCAACAGCTTTTATTACTAAATCACTACATCTCTAATTCGCCTCGCTTCGAGACGACGCCGAAAGTATTGATCCCTAGTGCATGCCCACATCTCTAGGTCGATTTCACTAGCATAAGGAGTTTCGATAATACCTCATCTCTGGTATATTATTTCAGCTCCTGGCACAAGTTCACATCACCGGACGACCGAGAGTCGTCACACTGCAGAGTCGCTACGACATTTTTTGTCGCTACAATAGACTGCCCCGAGCATCGCGACTCCAACTTTGTACGGCCTCGCCATTTTGGGACCGGATGTTAATTCTATGCCTAATTCCTAAGTAGTGATTCTAGAATATTAACGAGTCAATCCGATTTTACACGAAGCAAAGATAACCCTCCCCCGGGGATTAGCTCATCATCATAGAAGGAATAATAAAACTTGTCAGATACATTAAGTAAATAAATGCAGGACAGAAATTAAACAAGAAAAGAAATAACTGCTATTAAGGGTAAAATAACTTATCAGATTAAGTCAAAAATAAAATGGCTAAGGTAAGCATCAAGAAAGAAAACTAAACGTAGCTAAAGCATTAATATGCTGAAGACCTTCTAATGAAGGCGAACCCCCCCATATATATAGGCGGATGTCCCTTCACGTGAATTCATTTGGTATTGAATCAGGTTTGGTTTTTAGCTAATTGAAAAGTTCAAAACTTTGAGAATCAAAGTTTTGTTTTAAACGTATTAAGGTTTTGTCTTTTTGCTAATTTTCAGTTTCGTCTTGTAGCTCATTTCAATTCAAACCACCTGGTTTGAATTGGTACGTGTCTTCTCTCTTGCCAGGTGGTATCAAATTTAAGAAGAAACTTGCCACCTGCCTATGCTGACTCATCATGCCTTCTGGGCCCGCAGAGTGTGTCCAGTGGCGGCGCCGAAAATGGCGTTTTTACGACTATTTGTCCTTGCGCAGAGTTCGTCGCCCGGGTTGCTATGGCAGCTTCATTAGCCAACGTCGGCACCTAGATTTATCCGATTTGAGCATCGAAGTTTCCTGGCTTTTTATATGCGGGCCCGCTCGCGACCGGTTCTCGTTTCTTTTTCGGGAACTTCGGCTCTAGTCGCTTTGTTGGGCTTCACGGAATCGAAAGTGTGAATTCCAAATATTCCCAGATTTTGTACTTGGCAGCCTTCACTAGCCAACGCCGGCACCTAGATTTATCCGATTTGAGCTTCGAAGTTTTCTTCATATATGCTGGGCCCGCTCCAAGACCGGTTCTCGTTCTTTGAAACTTCGGCCAAGGGGTCGAGTGGAAACTCCAAATATTCCCCGTGATTCCCCGCATTTTGATACATGTTTTATCACTATATTCATTTTAATTGCGGAAACCCTCGCGCAAAGTACGAAAATATAATTATTACATGATTATTAAACACATAATCACCAAAATGCTATGTCTCTGGTTTAATATTACAGTTTTGGGTGCTTATCACACCACCCCCAATAGCACTTTGTTTGTCCTCAAGCAAAGAAGAGACATTTAAACGATAAGTGATAAAAATGTGTCATTCCTAAGCTAAATCTCATTTCATAGAGAGCGGTGCAGATCGATCGTGATGCAACAGTAGTCTTGAACCACTAGGAATTCCCTAGTGGACGAAGTTATAGCCTCGTGAGAGTTTTCCGCAGAGAAGATACTCACAAACTTCATTTATACTACAACGACTCAAGAATAAAGGCTTGTTTCTTTAATTAATCTCGTGTATCTAGACATCTCACTAGTAAGGAAACAAGGATTTAATTCTTTTCTCAAATTCAAGTTAATATACATACAATAATCAAACATCTACGTATGAGCATACATGCAAAGATCTAATAATGAAATGTACGTAGTAGGGTCTTTCTCGATCCTTTGATAGCGGCCCTTAAGTAGGTTCTCACGTGTATGTGTCGAACACAATTTCTCTTTATTTTTCCACTCAAGCTTTGCTATCTCCAAAGGTGCAAATGGTACACGCTTCCTCACATACCAATGATACCAAAGGAGCCGAGGTCGAGAAGTCACAACTACTACTTATTATCACACTATCCTATTCCTAATCGAGCTAGAGGTCTTTATTAGGTGTTATGGGGATTAGGTGGTAAAGAAGAAAATGGAATGGAAAGTTCAAAAAATGATAAGTATGAGAGAATAAGGTCTTCGAGATATTTATACTAGAAAAAAATCCTTTTTCTTTCCTCGCTTCTAACATGGTTTCCATACTTGGATTTTGTATCCCCTTTGATTTTTGATCCTTGGGGAATTCTAACCTTGATATTTCTTTTGATTTTGGAAACATATTTCTATTTTCTTTTTCTTTTCTTCCTAAAACAGTAACTCGATTTTGATTTGTGACAAGGTTTTTCTTCATTTTTCTCAAGACTTCATCCTATTTCTCATACTTATCATCTAGGTAGGCTTATTTATTTGTGGTTACTAGATGGGTAATGATTTTTTTGGTGAAGTAGAAAGGATTAATGAAAGGTTCAAAAGGAGGCACTTAGCTGTAAAAAATTTTACAGTGCTAATTTTGGCTATATCAATCCAAAGGAGGCCTAAATTCTCGCCAGATTTGGGTAGTGATCAAGTAAGTAGACGCGGTGAACTTCTATTCGAAGAACTACTCCTCCGTCATTACTCATATATCATACATTTGGAGGCTTTTTGGTTAGATTCTTACAGATATGGAAACTAAGTTGTCTAACCTCGGGTCCCAAACTTATCACTGATACATTTAATGATAGTCAGTGCATGAATGCTCATGAAAAGATGTAAAAACTATTGCATAATGATAAATTAAGTTTCTAAGAACAAGTCCTAATTCCGACGCTAGGGGTGAGATTTCTAAATATTTTTCATCATAGAAAGAGAAACGAAATTTGTCACTAAATACGCTTTTATTTAGATATTAAGTAAACTATATACAACTATGCATGCCTAATTTTTGCAAAAGGTTCTCACCACCTCAAACAGCTGGGACACGTGGTCCTCAAAGTGTTTAAGAGGAAGAAAGAGTATACCCGGTAGGCTTTTGAAAGCAAAAATAAAGTTTACATCTTCCACAGAAATTTATTGTAACACACTATATATTATACATCATAAAAGTAGAAGCACAATCGTTGTGAGTAGCACACTATTAGGTCACTTATTTATTTCACATCAAAACATAAAACAAATATGTACATGCATCAACTCACATTGCCCCAACCTTTGAACTGGGGATAGTCCTTCCTTGCCTCGGCCCCTCAGAAATGCCATTCCTTCGCGATCCCGCCAATCTATCATAGCTTTCCGTGACTTCACTCCACTTCCTTTCTTTGCATTGTCTAGATGAGCTATCATTTTATCATCATTATGGAAAGAACTTAACTTTTTCGAGATACCTTGCGTAGGCGGTCCATGTCCAAAATCGCAAGGAACTCCAATTATCTTGTTTGTTGGACACATAGAGTCCACTTTTACCCAGCCTTGAAAGGTGGCTGCAAACTCGTGGAAGTATCGCCCTCACTATCCCGCATGTCAGAATCGGGCAGGGTGATATAGTCTTGCCGAAAAAGACCGAGCCTTCTTAAGATTCTCAATTACTAGTTCAGAATGTCGGCGTGGTACGCTATCGGGCCAATGCATGGAATGTCTTACACGCCCTTTGATGCCGCGGAAAAAATGCCAATCTCCCATGATGTTCGTAAGAATAAATAACATGGCGCTCCTACATTCATGGTCATACCGGGCAGTGGAATAGTGAATTCTCGCCATCGGCCAGCCACACACGCTCTTTGACGGGCAAGGCCATCGCCATAGCGGGCAAAAATCCTCCCTAGAGTAGTCATTAAGGTCATTCTCTATCATGTATCGATGGGGAGGTCCGCTAAAGAGGAGGAAGGTCTAGAGCCATAGCCACCGCTGCTCATCATAAAAGCGCGGTCGGTGTTACTAATAATGTAGGTAAACCCATTCAAAGGGAAATCCCCGATGTGGTAGATCTTCCATGTTATCATAAAAAATAAACCGCCAAACCTGGGGAGTATGTCCGCCCGCGTAGAATGAGAGAGTTCCACCCAACTCGAAAGTGATGTAGTCTCCGGAAAAAGATGTCCATATGCCGAGAATTCAACAAATGAATGGAAGGATTGTTCGAATCATCTTTGAGCTTCCATTGTGTGAAAAATGTGACCCGCTTTTAGACAAGGATAAACAAATATTAGAGCATGATGAGAATAATTACGTAAAACAATTTACCATACCTAAAATTAAAAACTAAAAAGAAAATGATAAATAATATAAAATTGCAAAATTTAAATGGTTTCATCGGCCTAAGTAACGGCGCAGGATCCCGCTGTGGAAGGGATCCGCTTATAAGATTTTCTATGGCGTTAATCCGCAAATGTACCGTTGCAACATTTTGCTTTCTCATCCCGTAAATCTTGGCGGGTTTTCCATTATGAGAGTGGATTTGCCAAGAACCGGTCGTGGTCAGGCAAAAATCAGGCTTTGTTCCTCTTCGCTTATTGTCCGCAGGTCCCAAATTCAAGAAGGCCGGTGATAATAATGTTCGACGCTTGCATAATGTCATCATTCCTGTTGAATTGGGTTAAGCCCTTCCATTGATTAAATACGCTGCATAATGCATTTTCAGTAAAAATGTTGTCTGGGGAACAATCGCCGCTTGGTCCCGGACCGACATGGTTCTTTGCAACGCCGGGTTCCTTAATCCGCTCCTACATACCGAGGAATGGTAAGAATGTTAGTCGCTCAAGAGGTGTATGAGGAGAACTATAGAAAACCCCAATTTATCATGATAAGTGTTACAATGGTCGTAAAGGAGTCGCCTTTTTCCTAGCACGCGGCGCATCGTGATTCCGTAGAAATTTAATAATGCAAAATTCATTGCAGCTTAGTCCCGCAACACCCGAGTAAATGGAGGAGTGGTTTGGTTATTTCGAAGTCTTAGATGTGCCTAGGACATTATGAGCTACCCATTGGATCACGATAATTGGTTATTTTGTAAAGATCGCTAAAACAATAACCACGGTTCTTCCGGGTGTATTCGGCCGCGGAAGGATAGTTGCAAACATCGATGCCGGATATTATCGAAAGGTGAATCCTCAAGGTGTACCCTTTGGTTTGTAATAGGAATTTGAAGTACCCCCGAGATGATTTCCATAGTCAATTCACGCCAAGATTCATAGCAGCACGGACAAAGAATTGTCCGCTTTGGAAATAACCGCTTTTATAAAATAACAAGACTAATTCTCCTGAATAAAATGTTTGCTTATGGTGTAAAGAGGGTACCATCCTCTAATTTAATATTTCAAGTGTCAAAGAAAGGATGAAAAGACCATTTTGAAAAATTTTCCATAAAATTTTGCTCGTGCACCCAAACTTCGAAAGTGAGGGCCATTAAAGATGGAGGGGTGAAAAATTATTTTGGAAACAAGGAAGTTAAATTTTGAGGTGTCTATCCTTGGTATAAATAGGCACCCATCCAAAATGTAAAAGATAATGACGAGGTGTCACAGTGGTAGTTAGACCACGGTATCTTCTAAGATATGCGCAAAAGTGGATGAGAAGAATGGGGCATATGACAAGGAGTGCCCTTTTTTTTTTTTTTTTTACGTAAGTAGAAGGACAAGGAAAATGTAGATATACTATCACAATAGGATGTGTTAACGTATAAATGGTATGGAAACACAACATAATGATAATGATGACTTAACTACAAACCTAAATATTAGATAGAACTATATGCCACATTAACAACATGACTATAATAAAACAACCGAAAGCATGAAAACTTGAGTAGCATATTCAAGCCGCCACCGCTTCAAACTTTTCTAGTGCATCCATGAATCTTGAGCTTGGAGGATCCAAAAACGGCTTTTAGAATAAGAAGTGTAGAGGGAAGAATATAAGAATATGGAGGAAGAGTTGAACTTATTTATAGAAAGAAAATTGCCGCTTTCACAATCGCTTTTTAGATGTGGTTCATGACCGCTCGAATCGCTTTTTTATACGCTTTCATTATCGGTTTCTCGATAGTTACGCTAAACTTTGTTGTTTAAGTATGACATGTGAAATATATTTATATATATGTATATAATTTATTACTACTAATATATGTTCCTACCTATATACTATAATATTAGATATAGCTAATATATCAAAATAAAAATATTTTAGGAACTATCTCTATTAAGCTAGAAAGTACAAACACGAAATAACATGTCCGATATAATATTATACAAGACCTAAAAAAAATCTAGCTACCGGTGATCCTCCTCGCGTCAGAAGCGTAATCCGGGTCCGCGAAGAAGAAGCAGGAGTCCCGCTGACGACGCGGCAAGACGAAGCTCCCCGCGGAGGCTAATCGCCCCCGATATCACCAAGAGTATCCATCACCGAGCTCGAACCGATACGGCTCGCCATGACCATTCTCCAAACCGGTTATGGCGAAAAGCATACCGCCCCGAAATGCGCCATGGATGCTCTCATCTCCCCGCCGGAATTCACCCATGCCGCCCGGCTCATCGACTCGGGCGAAGTGGTCATATTCACCCTTAACTCCTGGTAACGCCCCATCGATACCGGGCGAAAGTGTACATCTCTCTCACCAATCGCTCACGCATCGCAGGGCCTCTATGGGTCAGGATCTTACTCATGGCAGCCTCATCAAAGTATGGTGGGAGAGGATCCTACACTACGGCGGCTCAAGCAACCCTAGGTGCCGGGGTTCCTAAGGGTCTTGTATGCATTTCTTAAACACCAAAGATATTCTCATATTGTGGTATAGTGGAGTGAGGGGTGGCGCATGTAAAGCCCGTGATTAATCATGACTTCATGCTACTAGAACGGCAAGGGGGTCACCTAAGAGTGGCATGTGTGATAATATCAAAAAGAAAGGTAACGATGCGGTTACCCTTTCGCCTCCCCCGGAGGATCCGTGAGAAGGCGGAGGAAGGTCTTGTTAATGCCTGAAGGCTTCGAGGTGCCAATGACGCTCACCCAAACCATCGAAATCACCGCGAATGGGTTTCGTCAGCGACCGAAATTGGATACGCCGCGATTTTCCGCCGATGTTGTACTTTCCCTCGATAAGCTTGGTCGAGCATTAGGTCGTAAGTCCAGTGGTACACGGACTGCCGAAGTCAAAATTATCGACACCAGTGGAATGCCCGCGGATCCCTATAGCAACACCGTGTGACTTCTTTGTCGCGACACCCTCGACGGTGACCCAAAATGGTCGCCATTAAAGCTTCCATTGTCGTAGAATTTCATCACCAAATCCTTAGAATAAAGCCCTCCATTGGGTATATAACAAACTCTCCCATCCTGTTAGATTGAATTTCTCGATCAAAGAATGGAGCAAACATCCCGCTTTCAAACAAATTTCCAAAATTTTTCCACACAAAACCATTCTCGCTTCCACCATTGCTGATCTAAGAGGGAGGATGGCTATGGATTATTGATGAGGGGAGAATTTGGATGATCCGGACGGAAGGAAATTTTGATCTGAGCCGGTGCGCGACGCGCTACGGGACCCGGTTTTAGCGTAATAATCGCTCTACGCGTGACCGATTCGAGAGGGGCAAGATCCGGTTTTTAGGAAGACGATTCGCGGATTTGTGACGCTGCGGTTATCGGGTTGTTTGGGTTTAAATGGACCGAGAATTGATATTTCAGTCGGGCCTAAAATTTTTCGGCCCAAATCAAGCCAAAAGCCCGATTTAAACCTAAAATTTAAATGCTGCATCTACATCGACTCGCTTTGACTGAATTGGACGAAATGAGATATCGAAATGATCGGCACGAAAAATTCTATCCAATTGTGTGAGTCATTCTTGAAAGTCACATTTTTTTTTTTTTTTTTTTTAAAGAAGGAGAGTGTAAAGGTTTTATTTACATACAAGCGGAGATATACGAAAACACCGGATGTCCAAAGGAGTCACCATCTTAAATCATAGACAATTGTCATGTCGGCCGAGAGCTTAACCCAATCCAAATGATCGCGGCTTCACCTCTATGTATTATGGGGTTAAGGGGCAGGATCTTCGACTATCCCTCGACTGCGGCGCTGCCACGGTCTAATAAAATTGCCCTTTTACATACCTACTATCTCAAACCGCCTTCAAGCGGACTCAAAAGTAACCAATTCTGTGGTTGGTCCGTGGAATCCATTGCCCGCTTTGTGTTCCAAGTATGTAACATCCGAGGTTTGATACGATCCCTTTGTGCAAAACTTAATGCAAAGGGAAAAGGTAACAAAATAAACATATTTTACAAGGCGAGTCTTTTAACGCCGATCCTCAAGACGAATGAGTCTTTTAACGCCGATTCTCAAGACAAATCGAAGTCTTTATTGTCGATTTCAAGATGAATCCCATCCCGCTGTGGGAGAAACGGCGCTGGGCGACGAAGATTATCCTCAAGGCAGCCTAGTGTTAGACAGAAGTATACCTTTAAACCGGCTAGGCATCGGATAGGAAGTCGAGCCTAGATGACGTATGCGGTGTTTGGCAATGCATACACCACCATCCTTCTTCATACTAGATCCAGTTGTTTCATTTTATTGGAATTGAGAGAATAACCTAAATTAATTTGACTTTCTTTATTATTTTTTTTTTATTCCAAGTAACTCTCATCAACTAGCACTATTATTATCATGTGAACCATTTTGGAGTAATTCATCGAATCGAGTTATATATATATATATATATATATATATATATATATATATATATATATATATATATATATATATATGATCCCACTATGGATATCTACATCCATATAGATACTTTACTTTTAATTTCAGACATTTGCTAATTCCTTTTAAATAAAAAATAAATAGATATAATGCCCATACCATATATCATGTCATGGTTACCGTGCATACAACTTTTCGTTTGTGTTAGGAAGAAGACTAGACTGCACCCTATTCTACTAAATGGATATATATATTATGATCCAAGTCCGGAAAGCCTTGAAAAAAATGGATGAGATTAGATCCTGAATAATCTAGACAATATTGTTTTTGAACATGAAGAGATAGGAGAAGCCATTGCAAGTGCCGGAAATACTAGACCCACTAAAGGCACACAAAAAAAGGGTAAGTTGAAAGCTGTCATAGAATGGATACCTCGATTTAATATTTGTACCTATTTTAAAGATATCTTATGATAAGTATATCTATTATCAGTATATAATAATAGGTATAGGTACAAAGAAATATAGAACTAAACAAGGTACCTATTTACCTTTATATTTATGATTATTCTTGTTTTCTTATACTTATCTTCTAATAAAGACCAAAAGAGTTTCTTACAAGTTATCAAAGGATTCGTTAGAATACTATCCAACAAGGGATTCCTAGTAAAAATGGAAGTTATCGGGGAATCTAGAAAAAAATAAAAGCAAGATTTCTATTCTTTATTTTCTACATTTTAATAAGGTAAGGAACATTCATTTTTTTTTTTTTTTTCATAACTTATGATAAGAATTGACTCTTTTATCCTATTTATAGAGTTTTACAATTACTAATTATGAATCTAGGTAGGAATAAAAATGGATCTAGAGGAAATAATAAAAGTAATTATCAAAACTTAGATCCTTTATACAATTAGATCTTATGACCTCAAGCAAAACTCCATGCTTATTATTTTTATTTTTTGCTTAGAATTTGATTACTATAAGATAAATACTTATGCACCTAAAAAACTGAAATTAGAATTAACTGATCTACTTAATTTCATTTTTGATTCAAGGAAAAAGAAACCGTAACTGAAATAACTCACCCAGAACACCTTTTAAAAGATTACGGGTAAGGACAGGCCAAATAAGCCCTTATGGAATAAATACTTAGCTTCTTGTGAACCATTCGGTCCTGTCTTATTCAATGTTTGTTCAATGATCTCTTTTACCCACCAAATGCAATGTATGCATTAGGTTCGGCAATAATGATATCTCCTAACATACCAAAACTAGCGGTCGACTCCACCGGTTGTAAGGAGATGTAAGGATTAATGCTAATTAGAATAATTTTTATTTGATTGATAATGATATAAAGCTGAAGATATTTTATAAGAATCAATATGATCTTTATAGGGTTCCTCCTCCTAATGAAATTCAATGGGATCCACGGAAACCATGTCCTCGGCCCATAGCATCCCAAGTGCTCGGATCAATCAAAAGTTCGATTCTTTCTGAACCACTCATTTTCAAATGATATCCACATTGTTCACAAATATTAAGTTTTAACCTAAAAAAAATTCTTATAATTTTAATCCATAAATAATTTTTGCATTGAACCCACAAATGCCTATATTTTTGGCTTATATCAAGATCAGATATCTTCCTATCATATCAAATCGCTTCCATTTCCATGCTTAGTTTGTATATTGAAACTCTCATCTGTCAATACTATTTACACTTTCACTACAAATGTAACTATAAATATAACTCTTCAGTAATTGTTTCTACCATTTGAAATGGAACTGTCCATATTTATTTCGAATGAAGATAATTCTCAATGCAACTAGTAATGTGATTATTCCAACTATATTGAGTATCATACATGTAACGGTCATAGTAGTGATTGCCACTCTTAAAACCAATCATTTGGATAACTAGAAGAAAAAAAAAAAAAAACTTTCCGAGGAAAAAGAACGATCATTTTCAATCTCAAAAAAATTATTTTCAATATCAAAATATATGGAATAATTTTCACCATTACTATTCCTAACTAAAAAAATGTCATTAGAGA
This sequence comes from Coptis chinensis, assembly GCF_015680905.1. Taxonomy (NCBI): domain Eukaryota; kingdom Viridiplantae; phylum Streptophyta; class Magnoliopsida; order Ranunculales; family Ranunculaceae; genus Coptis; species Coptis chinensis. Next base: position 98,409,053 of record NC_141459.1, read on the forward strand.
TCAAACTCCGAATGTCTCTGATACCAAAAAAATGATCAACATTATTAGAGCTATCATCCCAACCATAAATCATATTATTCATAACAGGGTCTTCACTCCGTTGGTATTTTCAATGGGACCAATACCCTTTGGTGATTTTACTTAGCCCACACCCTTGTTTTCTAACTCTTCCTTAGACAACATTGAATTGAACCACCATTTTTCCATAGAGCCTTCCCCCGCCCCTATTTGAATGAAAATACAATTGATGAATAGCCGCTCGATGAATAATCATTTGAAAATTTTCTCCTCGAATAAGCATATAGATCCAATCACTAGGATCATTAACTAATAACAAGTAAGTATTGAAAGAAATGATTCTATTGTGGAAATCAAAGTATCACTTCACTATAGATGATGGCACCCTTCTTCAATTCAAAACATAAAGAGAGGTTTCTCCCATGTTGTGAACAAATTTTCATCATAAAGATAAATATTTTTTTCTCTTATATATATATTATATATATTCTTATATTATAAATATGAATAATTACTTTTCTTATAATTTCAGACAATAATAAGTTTCTGAGTGCAACACTAAACTAAAAAGGACAATATATGATGGTGGGTAGGGGGCTACTGTGCTCCTTGGCTCAATCCATGGTATATAAATATTAAATAATCTACCAATCCCAAGACCCTAGGATTAATTATGGATACAACAATAGAAAAGACACATTTTGGTTGTTTATTCTTAATAATTAAATTATATATGATATGAAAAATATAGTAACTACGGACCTCATTCTTTATTCAATTCGCCTTTATTCTTTTTAAGAATTGAGCCGAGTTTAATTGCAATTCAATTAAGGTAACAAATACGTAATTAAATTACTAGATTACAATTACAAAGTGTCCATTGCTTCAAATTCAATTTGATCTCCTCATCCATACTTCACAAGCAACAGCTAGTTCAAGGCTCCATTTGCAAGCCTCGATAATTTCATTACCTTCACGAGCAAGATCACGCCCCTCATTACGAGCTTGTACCATAGGGCTTCTAGGGCTACTCGATTAGCTATGGCACCCGGTGCATTTCCCCAAGGGTGTCCTAAAGTTCCTCCACCCGAACTGTAGTAATGAAATCATCCCCAAAGATCTCGGTCAAAGCAGGCATATGCCAAACATGAATACCTCGCAACAGTGAGAACACCTAGTAGAAATACCCAATCTTGAGTGAAGTAAATACACGACTTCGGGTCTTTTCAATAAAATCATAGTAAATCAACAAAGCCTAGGGTGATCTCTCTTTCCCCTTCTAGTTTACCTACTACGGTCCCAGAGTGAATATGATCTCCACCGGGCGTAAATGGCACTTTAGCTAGTGTACACGGAAATGTATACCATGATTTTTCTGTCTATCAATAATTGCATGCATTGCGCGGTGAACAGGGGCGGCCTTGAGTTTTGGGGGGCCCTAGGCGAGATCCTAAAATGTGGCCTCTACCGATAAATGTTGAAAAATACATAAGCCAATTTTTTTTCTTATTTGATCAAAATTAAGTCCAAATTCCTTCATACTTTACCGGAATCAAATGTGTGGTTAATATCAACAAATTCACACCAAAATTCAATTACAAAAACTAAGCACTCTTGAAAAGCTAGTCTTTTTATATTTTTAGTCGAAATCTCTAATTAAGTCTTCATAATCAAGTTTTTTCTACTAAAGACTTTTCAATAGATAACATAGCTAATCCATTTTAATCTTTCTTGATACATGCTCGATCGAAAAGTAAGATTTGATCAACTTCAACTTTGAAAATTTTCTTTCTCGCATCACGATGGTAACGGTATAGTCAACAAAGAGAGAGGAATGGAGACCGTGGGAGTGTAGGTTGAGAACTGGAGAGACCTTAGAGAATTGCAGAGACCGAGAGATTGAGAGGAGAAGTGGAGTCGTGGAGAACAAGCCTTTGTACAGTTTAGTATCAATGTTTAATGATTTATGTTTGGGCAAAATTTGGAGCCAATGTTGGGCGAAAAAAAAACAGGGATGTTTGTTTGCAAAGTCTTTTTTGGGATCTAAAAAAAAATAATTGACCACAACTGCTTTCAACCATGGGGGCCCCAATATTTGTAGCCAACTTCGTGGCCCCATCCGCCGGCCCTATGGTCCTCGTATGGGCTGGCCGGTTAATGTGAAAAAAGTAGACCATTATCTCGGCAATAATGAGACAAGCTAGTATTTACGGTGAATCCCCCCGTTAAGTAGTCATGCATTCGATGGGCACCCCTGACTCTCGGCAAATACACCCTTTTTATCATTTCTTCGATGTACCCAAGTAGCATTCAAGTAATTACTTTAGCAAAAATAGGAACGGTCTCTCCAACCCATAAATGGTTGGGAGTTCACGTTCTCATCATCCTTGGTAAAATCAAGCCCACCGCGGAGACATTCATAAACCGCTCTACCGTAAGTTCTTAGCGGATAATCCCAATTTTGGTTTAATAGTACATCCCAATAGGGGCGGCCATACTTGTTCAATTTATCTCTCTCAACTTGATACCATGGGGCTACCCCGAAAGTTTTAACATGAGCAATAGGAATTTGCAGATCCTCCAAACGTGAGGGCGCCAGAAAGCACTTTGAACCAAAAACATTACCCACAATGGAAGTAAACATGTTAGTAAGAACCCTTCAAAAAGGTCTAAAGGATGATAGGCTACATAACAAATATATTGATTTTTTTCTCCAGCAATCGGCTCGATGTCGAAAGCATCGCCCTTTGTAACGATCAAGGTAAGTCCATCGGTCCACCACAGTTGTCCATGTAATTGTAGAAGATTCGGCAGCTATAGCGGCCCGCCGTTAACTCCGTTGAGGAGTTACTCGGAATGCTGCCAGGGTATCAATATCTTTGGGTGTATATTGAGGGAGTATAATAAGTCAATTTGTAATCGTTAACACCGCTTTGAAGTCAACACTTGCTTTAGTCTCTGTTTGTGGTGACATAAGTCCCTCCCTATAACTCATGAATTAAGAATTCTCACAAGGACAAGGTATACTTAACATGGATTAGGCTTTTAATGAAAACCTTTCACAGAATCCTTCACAAAATTATCAACAAATCTTATCAACTAATTGAATGGTTCAAGGAGCCATACACCATGGTATTTAATTAGCCAAATAAATCTATTTTATATGTATGGCGTAAACCCAATCCCTTTTTGCAAGTTTTGAATCACTCACTTTGTGCACTTGTGTAGCAGCCGAGGCCCTAAATATTAGCAATCAAATGGGGCCCTAGGCGTGGCCTATCTTTGCCTACCCCTCGAGCCGGCCACAGGGACTGCCTCGGGAGGTTTGTTAAGATGATTCAAGATTTGATGTCGAGAACCCTAAGAATCATTTAGACTTGCTTTTGAAAGAACAACAAATGATATTTGCACTTGAAAGTTTGCTTGAATGGGATATAATCTTTTTAATCTGCAGGGCAAATAGGTTTATGCTAGATGATGTTGTATTAAAGTAACATGTGAAAACAATGTTTTAACATACTAAATCATGCATTCAATCAATCTATTATACTCTCAATATCATGTGATAAAGAGGAGAGTAATCGTGTTCGAACCACTCTTGTTGTTACTTACTTGACACAAATCTAAACTAAACTACTATTAACTAATGAGAGTAATATGAAAACATTAAAAGTATATACTAAAACAATGAATTAAATTAATGAAAGAGAGGTATAGAGAGGCAAAAATCCACCACGTAATTCAAATGGCTATTAGTTAGTCATTGAATCGATTTCCTTGGTCCCTAACAAACTTATGATTATCTCTAATCATAGTTTTGTTAGCTAGAGAGATTGCACCCCACAAATCTCTTTGATGGGGCTACAAATCTCTAGCCCATTGTTATGAGGTTTATCTCTAAACCACATCCCAATGGACTTAAATTTTATTCTAAACAACAACCAAATTAATTAACAAATTATCCTCACGTGGTTTCTTTAACCCCTATAATGGAGGTTTAGCCTCGAGTCATGGGATGAGATATATCAAAGCAATAATAATAAAAAGACATTAAAGTAAAGAGATTTCAATTAGAACTTGAAGCTTTTATTGATTGGGTTTTATGGAGGCTACACTACAAACTAATTAATTTAAACTAAACTAAAACTAGTGAAGGAGAGAGAGAACCCTAAACTATATTAAACTAAAGTGGGAGAAGCCAAGTTTAGTTCAGCATTAACCCTCTTTATATAGGAGAAGGTTAGGATTATATTTTCGTGCATGGGCCGAAAAGGAAGACTTTAGGTCTCTAATGTGAGCCCAAAGTCCATTAGGTTAAGTCTAAAGCGGCCACAGTTGCTGGAAATTACTTCAGTGCCATTTTCATCCATTTTTACAGCTCTGATTGGGGCAAGACCGGGTCCATTGGAAAGTTTATTCCGAGCCGGTCATTTTGACAAAAAGTAGGCCCAAGTCAAAGATACAGCCTGTTGAAGTTCGTTGACTTTTATGTTCTTTTTCTATCCGGATTGACTTTGACTTTCCAGCTTTGACTGGGCTTGAAAAAGGCTTTTCTTCATGATTCTTGGGCTTTAAACGTAGAACTTCCTCGGCAACCATCTTGACTCGTTTTCTATGCAAAAATGATGTCATTAGTCACGTAATCAGCTTCAAGTCCTGAAATACACAAAAACATGTAAATAGTGCTAACTTTTATTTATTATAAACATAATTGACCTAAATGTAATACTATTAAGGGTTCAAAACTACAGTTTTTGGTGCTTATTAACCACCCCCAAACAGCATTTTGTGTGTCCTCAAGCAAAGATGAGAACTTAAAACAGATAAGTGGCAAAAAATGTGGTCCTAATTAATCTTGTTTCAAAGAGTGTGATTGCATTGACCATATGCATAAGGCCTTTAACTACTAGGAATTCCCTAGTGGGTGAGTTATAGCCTCGTGAGAGTTTTCTAGAAAAGATACTCATAAACTTCATTTATACTACAACGACTAAGAAATAAAAGTAATTGTTCCCTAATTTTATCTCAGAATCTATACATCTCACTAGTAGTTAAACAAGGATTATCAATCTAACTCCTAAATTAATACATGCTTAATAATCAAATCATCTTAAGATAAACAACTATACAATGAACTATGCTATGAAATGCAATGGCAGGTCCGTTTCTAAAACTTTTGGGTAGCGTGCCTAAGTAGGTTCTCACAAGGAATGTGTCAAGACACATAACACTCTGATTTTTCCACTCAAGTTTGCTAACTCCAGTATGCAGTGGGCACACGTTTCCTCACAATCTTAATGACAATTAATCTAAGGAAACTGAGGTCGATCAAACATATCTACCACTTACTATCACACCAACCTATTCCTAATTGAGCTAGAGGTCTTTATTAGGTGATACGCGGCATAGGTGTTGGTTAAAAAATGAAAGATATGGATAATCAAAAAGACAAGTTTGAGATAATAGGGTCTTCATATTATGTAACTAGAGAAAATCTTATTCTTACTTTGCTTCTACACTTTGTCTTAGCCCTTTTGTTTTGGCTTTTGACTCCTTTGATTCTGTTTTTGGAGTTCTAACTTTTTATTTTATTATTCTTGTCTTTGGATGGAAACTTTCTTTTCTTTTCTTTTTATATTTCTTTTTCTTTTGAAGCGACTAACTAATTTTTGTTTACACAGGTTTTTTCTTCTCTTTTCTTCACTCATCTTATTTCTCAAACTTATCCATATAGGTAGGTCGATTTTATTTTTTTTTTTGCTTTTATTGGGTAAAGGATTTGTGGTTTGTGAAAAGGCTAATGAAGAAGACTCAATTGGGGCAACTAGCAGATAATTACTTATAGGTATGAATTTTTAGCTATATCGATCCAAAATAGCCTAAATTCTCGCTTAGGATAAGGTATGGTGATCAAGCAAGTGGATGTGTGATTTCTACTTGGAATTTACTTCTCCCTTATGTCATCACTTTCGGATATTTCACTCTTATGAGGCTTTTAGGCTAGATGCTCATAGGATATGTATTAAGTACTCTAACCTAGGTCTCGAAAAAATACGCCATGTACAATCATAGATGCTCATACAAGATATTCATGAAAAGATGCAATGACTATTACCTACATATTAATCTAAGTTTTAAAAATTAAATCCTAATTCAAAGTACTCATTGAGATTTCTAGACTAGCTAATATCATCATAAAGAAGATAACAATACCATTATACACTAAGTGCATAGTATAAACTATTTTTTATGATTTTTATACTTATCTAATTTTTATACAACAAATAATACTAATTAATATGCAACCTAATATGTGTAAACATTTTACAACATGTTTCTATACCACCCCCAAACAGAATCATGCTTTGTCCCCAAAGTATGGAATGAAAATAAATGATAGAGAGTACCATAGAAACGTGCTTGTAAATAAGAGTACCTGAAAAAGAAAGTTAATCTATACTAATATAAATAAATAAAAACATACGGAACTCCTATATGAGTTCCTCCCATTATGGGGATAACATTAAATAATAATTAGCGCTTGGGACATAAGCGAACTCTAACAGAAATAAAATAATATCATATGTTCACAAATCAAATAGCACGTATCATGACTCCTATAAGATTAGCTTTCGAAATGCCGTGAAATAGGAAAATTTTAGGAAATTAAGGTACCTAATTACATTATGCATCAACAAGGCCCATGGGTTATATATTTTAAAATTCCTACATGCAATTTTAATATGTGAATGTACAATGTGCCAAAATTAAATATACTACCCCCAAACAATTTGGGAGAAGGGGGTTCATGAAATAATTCAATAGCACAATTAAATTACTTAACTAACTAACCTAGACTCTATTGGCGTAAATATGACAGGCAAAGGGTGACAAAAAGTTTTGAAAAGAAAGACCAAAATACGCCACCCCCAAACAAAATTTGAAAACTCTTTTTAGTTAGAAAAATTTTATTTGGCCTATACTCTAGAAAGTTGGTATTTTACAAAAAACTGGGTCTTTTAAAGTCAGATTCCTAGACTTACTCATATATGTTTTAATTTTTAATTTTTAATTTTTATAGGTTTAATTTTTGAAAAACAAAATTACTTAATTTAAATAAAATGAGTCGCTTTATAGTCATATACTCAAGACTTTATCTAAAACAGGTATTAACATGCAATTTACCATATATCAACAACCTAAATAGTTGTGGATCTTTCTATAAATAGTTAACACAAAAAGCACGCTTCAAAACGTAATTAAGCACCAAAACTTCCTACGACGTGGCTTAAGCCGGAATGAAAGAGTGAAGTCTAATGGACCTAGAACCTAATCGAAAGCATGTAGTTTCTTTTTTTTTCCTCCAATAAAAGGGTGTCTAAGTGAATGATTATGAGAAAATGGATGGTTATGGAAGATATATGTGGGATATGGTAAGTTTTAAAATGAAAGAATGGTTGTAATGTCTCACATCGAAAATGAATGGATTGGGTTGCTTTCCTTGAGTATTATTTCCTTACCATCCGGTTTAGAAAAATCATGAAGCACGTGCAAGAAGGTCAAGTGCAAACTCACGGTTGTTTTGAAAAGGTGGAGGGTGGGGAACATTCGTGATGGAAGGTGAATGAGTGACAGGATGATGTGAGGTGGGTGAATGGTGCTCGGCTAGTGTTCTTAGTTCTAGGTCATTAGAAGCTTTGAGATATGCAAGACATTCCTCAATAGGTGGGTTAGAAGGGTCACTAGGATAGAAGGTGAAAAATTCTTCTTCCGTCATGGTGTCAAAGGATGAATGGATGTTAATAAAAGAGGACTCGCGAGGTGGCAAAGAAGGGTTGCAAAAGAGTTGAAGGAAATCTTCCCTCGATTTCATTAATGTTTAGGAGTCAAAATTATGATCTTTGTCTTCTTCCCAAGAGGGGTACCGACTAGGGTGGGGGTCACCGGGTGTGCTTATGTGAGAGAAAAATTCTCAATATAATTTATTTCTTCTTCTACAGCAAAACCTAGTTGTTCAATGCAGTGTTTTATCCCTATACCGCCTAGCATGAGGGGAACATATGTATTAACCGTTGCTTTATCTTTTATTGGATTCCCTTTTTGGTTGTGGTTTAACTGGGACTTTTATAGTTGTAGGATCTTGGTTTCTATTCACAATATTATGTAAGGTTCTATTTTCAGTTTCCGTTTAAGTGATCTTCAGGCATAGTCACTTTGTTATCAACTACTCTACCCAAACGAAGGGTAGTGAGTGTCTTTAGCTCACCCTGGTTTAGATTACCATTACACTGAATACTGTTCACTTCGAAGGCGGTACTGTTCACTGAATATTGTTGACTTAGGAGTAGGCATTGCTTGACCTAGAAATACTCCCTGTTGATTATTATTTTGGTTAGGAGATAGATCAATAACCTTTTGGCACAAAGACTACATCATTTGCATCGTTTGTTGTAGCATATTAGAGTTTTGATCATGCTGATCTTTCATAAATCTAGAGTTTTGTTCATTTTGTTGCTTCATCAAGTTGGAGTTTTGTTGCATAATTTGATTTTGATGTTGCAGAAAAGTTACTATTACATCCTCTGCAGATGGGTTAAGTGGTGGAGTGGTCATAGAGGAGGAATGAACTAAGGCTTGTTGTTGTTGATGTCCGGATGTTAATAGTTCCTCGGGTAATAGGCACTAAACCTCCGCTCGCCACCTAAATCTTCTTGTCCTAGATGTTGGTTAAATTGGTGGAAGTCTATAGTGGCCTAACATTTTGATTATTAAAACATGGTTGTTGTTGTTGATTATAATTAGTGTTCCGCGCCTCTATTGTGTGTTAGGGTTGTTATTAAAAGCACAAACATTGTCCGGGCTGTGGTGGTGGATGTTCATGGACAATAGACAATAGAAGTTAGAATGCTCGGGACTAAAACATAAATTACAAACGAGGAGAGTTGATGTTCATGACCGGAGTGGGTTTGAGTTCATGTTAATTTGTTAACAAATGAGGGCATAGACCTTTCTAGTGAGGGATTCAATTATAGATAGTAACCTAGGGTTGGGTGTGGCCTCAACTATATTGGTTACCGTAGTTGTTGATGAACAAGTATTGGAACGGGAGTACTCACTACCTCCCCAGTTGCTACTTTTATTGGATTGATTATCTAAGAAGTTATATGCATCTGTGACTCCTTTACTTAAGAAATTACCTACATTCATGATATCTAAAGTCTCCTTATGGTGTTGGGATATGCCTTTGAAGAAGGCACGAACTAATGTGTCTTTACCAAGATGGGGACATTCTACTAGAAGATCAGTGAAACGATTCCAAACCTTAGAAAAAGATTCTTGAGGCTTTTGGCAAAAGAAGTGAATATTTTGTAGCATTTCATCAGTCTTCTGTAGTGGGTAAAATTGTTCCATAAATATTTCAACTAGTTTTTCCTATGTGTCGACAGAGTTTGGCTTTTCTGCTGTTAGCCAAGCTGCTGCTTTGTCAGCTAGGGTGAAAGGAAACACCCTTAGCTTTATTTGTTCAAGTGTTACGTTAGGATGATGGAAGGTGGTTAGTACGTACTTGTTGTATCCTACGTAAGTGTTGATAGGGTTTCTTATGGTCTAAGTCATGGAAAACAAGTAGCAGATTAAATATATTGGGGGATTCTAAAATCTCCCGTAGTATCTGCAAGAATTATGTAGGACTTAGGTCCATCGTTTAAAGCCTTATAAAAATCAGAGAGGGTCTCTTTTGCTATTTCTTCACCCATTCTGAGATGTAATGGGGTGGGTGTAGGTGTTATGTGTGTGGTGATGTGTGATTTTCTAGATAGACGATTATTTTTGCATTGTGTCTATGATAAACTAATAAGGCAGGTTTATCGTGTAGCATCTTAATCTCATGCAAGTTTTAAGTCTAATAGGCAATTTCTAATGAGCATGCAAAAATTAGCCCGATTACTACTAGAAATAGAATCTTCCTAATAGATTCAAGGATGTATAAAGGTGTTACCTCGAGCCGCCCTTGCTACGCAGTATAAATAGCACCTTCAACAACCTTGAAGCACATCTATGTTATTTGAACAATTATCACGGTCTTGGTCCGGGCACGAGGTGGGTAGTGAAGTCCTCGTAAAAGTTTTGACCTGATTAGTTCAATAGTTTTAAGAATTAGGTTAAGGCTTTTACTATGGGGTTAAATGTTGGGCCCTAGATGTTAGGCCCGTGAAACGGGTAGTGGGTAGGTTTTACTAATTTAACTAATATTAATTATTATTTTTTTTATTTTTTCATCAAACCAACGGCCAGTCACTTAAGAATTGAGAGAGATTGTTAGATGCGTGCACGTTCTTTAATTAGAGAACCCGATTCTTTCGGTTTCTTAGACAATCGTATAGAATGAAAAATTAATTTTAAAACTTTGTAGTTGGTAGCATCACGAGTACTATAATTGTACTCGTGAGATAATATAACAATTAATATAAAAATTGAACTTAAAATAATTAATTTAGGACACGTCTTGCCTTCGGAGAAAGCAAATTAGGCGTGTGGCACACTCAAGCAAGAAGTCACGGGCCGTGCTCACTCAAGGCAAATTGAGGGCGCGTGCTTTGTAAGTTAAAACAACAGGTTGAAATTTTTAGGGTATGGTCACGGGAATGCAGGGAGTTGCTTTCTCAACTCGTATGCACTCAGGCAATAGCAAATTTTTTGGAATTTCATGAACAAAGGAAAACAAAGAGAGAATAGTGAAAATAGTTTTTCGCAGTTTAATCTAAACACGCAATACATAAAAACAAACAAGATGGCAAAAAGCCATTTGATGTTGAAGAAAAGTAAGATGTGGAAACAATAGATATGAATTGATGAAGAAGAATTAGAGAGGGGTTATTCCACCACGTGATTCAATTGGCTATTAGTTATCTATCGAATCGCTTTATTGATCCCTAGTGAATACCAAGTCCTCTCGGAGCAAGGATTCACTAGCATGAGAGACTAGCACCCCCACAAATCTCTTTGGTGGGATTTCTATTCTCTAGCCCTTTAGTTATGAGTTCTATCTCTAGAAACTCACAACTAAGGACTTGAAATTCTATTGCAATACGATAATAACTAAAGACTAATCATCCTCACTTGGCTTCATAAACCCTCTCTAATGGAGGTTTAGCCTCGAGTTATGGGATGAGATATATCAAAGCAATAATAATAAAAAGACATTAAAGTAAAGAGAATTGAATTAGAACTTGAAGCTTTTATTGATTGGGTTTTATGGAGGCTACACTACAAACTAATTAATTTAAACTAAACTAAATATAAAACTAGAGAGAGAGAGAGAGAGAGAGAGAGAACCTTACACTATATTAAACTAAAGTAGGAGAAGCCAAATTTTGTTTAGCCTTAACCCTCTTTATATAGGAGAGGGTTACCGTTACATTTTCGTGCATGGGCCAAAAGAGAGGACTTTGGGCCTCTAATGTGTGCCCAAAGTCTATTAGGTTAAGTCTAAATAGGCCACAACTATTGAAAATTACTTTAGTACCCTTTTCGTCCACTGTTATAGCTATGATTGAGACAAGACTGGGTCCATTGGAAAGCTTATTCCAAGCCAGTCGTTTTGACATAAAGTAGGCCCAATTCCAAGGCCCGAGTCCAACGATATGGCCTATTGAAGTTTGTTGACTTTTCTGTTCTTTTTCTACTCGGATTGACTTTGAATTCCCAACTTTGACTGGGCTTGAAAAAAGATTTTTCTTCATGATTCTTGGGCTTTAAACGTAGAACTTCCTCTGCAATCATCTTGACTCGTTTTTCATGTAAAAATGGTGTCTTTAGTCACCAGCTTCAAGTCCTGAAATACACAAAAATATGTAAACAGTGCTAACTTTTATTTATTATAAACATAATCAGTCCAGCTAAGTAAACATCAATTTCGTAGACAACAATCTTACAGCAAAATTTCGACCGTTGGATCACCAAATCTAAATCAGGCCCAAATCTAAATAGAGCAGGGGTATTTTAGTAAATTTAATTATTTCTCTCCCAAATTTCATTTCTACTCTGCGATAAAAAAAAAAAACCCTTACCTTCTCGCGCTCTCTCTTTCTCTCCTCCACTATTGGAATCAGAGATGGGTTCTTCAAATTTGGGTGCTGAAAATCAAAAGAATAGTTGCTTGCTTGCTTTGATTTTGGGTTGGAAATTTTGGGTTATTTTGAGTTTTGTTGGGGTTAGCAATTTCCAATTTTCGATTTCCAATAGTGGAGGAAAGAGAGAGCACGAGAAGTTAAGGGTTTTTTATCGCAGAATAAAAATGAAATTTGGGATAGAAATAATTAAATTTACAAAAATACCCCTATTCTATTTAGATTTCGGTTTTTGATTTTTGATTTAGATTTGGTGATCGAACGACTGAAATTTTGCTGTAAGATTGTTGTCTACGAAATTGATGTCTACCTAGCTGGAGGCTAGGGAGACATGAGTTTCCGAAACAGCCAAAAAAACTGCCAAAAACAGCCATTGGATCCAAACCATCCTGAATCAAGATTAAAAAACAAAAATTGGAAATTAACCTCACAAAATACGAAACAAAATTTTGAAAACTCGGAATTTTCGTAAACTCACAGAAACAAACTCACGAAGGGTTTTGAATTGGGCGTTTTCATATCACCGAAAATTAAACCACCAAAAATTAAACCGTTTTCATATCACCGAAAATTAAACAAACAACAAACAAACTCAACAAAAGAAGGAAGGACGTTAATCACGAAGTTTTTTTCCAAAATTGAAGGTAATTTAGATTAAGTTTATAACTTTGATTAAGTTTGAGTTTTCCCTTGCTAGCTAGCATTTGAACTCGAACCCAAAATTTAGAAATGGAGTCAATAGGAGATAATGTAAGAATCAGTATCGACAAGGACGTAGTTATTGGGTCTTCGTCGAATAAATCCCCGGATAGACTAGTTGCTCCATTTGTAGGTATGGTTTTTAGTAGTGTTGACGACGCAAAGACTTACTACAAATAATATGGTCAACAAGAGGGATTTGAGACTGTTGGTCAATCGGGTCGCATTTAAATGGGGAAAAGGCGGTGGGATTTTGTTACTTAGATGTTTAATAGTTTGTTCATGTGAAGAGGTCCATAACAAGAGATAAGTGGGAGAAGTGGGTGTTTCTAGAAATGCTAGCACTGTCAAGTGTAGTTGCCCCGCTAGAATGTGTGTTACAAAAAGAAAACACAAAGATATATATTATCTAAGTTCTGATAATGACCATAGCCACAGTTTGGTTAGTCCAGCAAAGAGAAATTGCATGAGATCGAACAAAAATATGCATGAAGCAAAATGAAGAAGTTGACTGAGACTTTTGGTGAACATGGTTTACTTGTCGGTAAAGTTGCAGTTGTTTTTAGTGGAGAAGAATTTAGGTTTACAAATAAGGATTGTTGGAACCATCATTATGGTTTGACTAGAAATATGCCTAAATAAGGTTATGCAACTGCCGTGCTTAAATATTTTATGCAGAAAAATGCCGAGAATCTCCAATTTTACTACGCTATTGATCTAGATCAAAATAGGACTGCAGTAAACTTTTTCTGGGCTAATGGGAGGTCTCGAGTGCAGTATGAGTATTTCGGGGATGTTGTCTCTTTTGATACCACATATCGTACGAATGCATACTCTATGCCTTTTGCCCCTTTTACTGGAGTCAATCATCATATGTAGTTGATTCAGTTTGGTTGCGCGCTGTTACTTGATGAGACATAAGATACATTCATATGGTTGTTTAAGGCCTGGCTTGCAACCATAGGTGGTCGTGCGCCAACTGCAATCATCACTGACCAGGATAGAGCGATGACTGCAGCTATTGCAAAAGTATTCCCTGATACTTGTCATCGTTACTGTCTTTGGCATATTATACAGAAATTTCAAGAGAAACTATCCTTTACTAAAATTGAGATGCTGGTAACTGACCTGAAAAACATTATTTCTTACTCGTATAAGATTGCTGATTTTGAAAGAAGATGGTGTACAATAATAGAGAAGAATGAGTTGTCTGCAAATCCTTGGTTGACAGAAATTTATAATATGTGGGAGAAATGGGTTCCTTATTATCTCAGTGACACATTTTTTGCTGGTATGCATACGACTGGGAGGAGTGAATCGATGAATTCTCATTACGACCAATTCATAAATACGAGCACTATGTTGATGGAGTTTATACATGGTAATGAGAGATCTTTGGCTTTGATTGCTAGGAATTAAAGAGATGTTGATTACCGCACTGAGCATAGTTCACGAATTGTGGCTAAAGATGTTTTCCTCCTTATGCATGCTGCGAAGGTCTATACGATTAATGCATTCAATAAATTTAAGGAGCAATTAGAGAAGGCAAAGATGGAGTACAAAATTGATGGGGACGAGATTGTCAACAATGGAATCGGAAGCTACATGGTGAAATTCAGAGACCTATAGAAGAAGTCCGTTAGGAAAGTGAGTTTCAATAGAGGAACCTTAGAGGGAGACTGTGAATGTAAGTATTTTCAGTTTATAGGGTAACTTTGTGGTCACATGTTAAAGATTTTTCAGCATTACAAAATTGAAGAGATTCCAAGGCCTTTTCTTTTAAAGCAGTGGATGCAAAAGGCAAACACGTATAGAACGGAGTTTCATACTAGATTAGTGGCTGGACATGAAAACCATGAACTTTTGAGAGTGGCTCATTGTAACAAGGTTGCTTCTCAAGTGGCTTACGATGTGGGGAGTAGTGTTAAGGCTTATTCATATTTTATAGAAAAGATGGATGAAATGGCTAAGCATGACTCAACGTTGAATATAGCTTCGAACGAAAGAGACGAAGATAATGAAGATGATCTAGTTGAAGAGTCTTTTGTTGATACCTCACAGGTTATGATTGTGATATTAATGTTTAATTTGATATAAGTTTTGTGTTTAATGTTATTTGATTTTTATTTGATTTATTATAATGTTTAATTTGATATAATTTTTTTTTTTATTTTGACTTTCAAATCTTTATTTCAGATATTGATTTTGAATCCCAACATTTCTCAAACAGAAGGGAGGAAGAAGAAAGCAGAGAGATGGAAATCCCCCAGAGAGATAGCCCTAAACAATCCAAGAAGAATGTGTAGAAACTGTGGAAAGATTGTTAACCATGACTCGAGAAATTGTCCAGAGAAAAATAAGACGTAATTTGTGAAATGTAAGTATTTTTGGTTGCTTGGTTTGTTGGTTAATACATAATCTATGATATGTTAAAGGAGTGCACATACTTTGTGCATTTTGGTATTTCTCTGACCCTCTACTTGATATATGAAAGTGATTATGCTGTGGTTGTTCATACCTATTTGGGGTATGAACAATCACTATTCATACCCCAATATGAGCTATGAACACTCATTGTTCATATGAACAATTATTGTTCATATCTATTTGGGGTATGAACAATCAATTTTCATACCACAATATAATATATGATCAATAAGAACACATGAGCAATTATTGTTCATATCTTAACATGAGCTATAAACACTAATTGTTCATATGAACAATCATTGATGATGCAAGATGCCAATGCATATGTCAATGAACTTGGCATATGTGATGCAAAGATGTTGCCAATGCATATGTCAATGAACTGGAAAAGTGGGTTGAGTACGTGTTGAGTTTGTTTGTTGTTTGTTTAATTTTCGATATGAAAACAGTTTAATTTTTGGTGGTTTAATTTTCGGTGATATGAAAACGCCCAATTCAAAACCCTTCGTGAGTTTGTTTCTATGAGTTTACGAAAATTTCAAGTTTTCAAAATTTTGTTTCGTATTTTATGAGGTTAATTTTGAAATTTCGTTTTTTAATCTTGATTCAGGATTGTTTGGATCTAATGGCTGTTTTTGACAGTTTTTTTGGCTGTTTCAGAAACTCATGTCTCCCTAACCAAACCGTGTATATATATATATATATATATAGTCATATGGAAGTATTCAAAATTTCAAACATTTTCAGAAAAATGAAATGGAGTCAGGTGGTACATATGACTATTTGATTGCATATTCGTATTTGTAAGAAATTATCATTGCATCCAAGTGGAAACAAGGACATAATTGAGAAAGATCATATTTCTCTCTATTTGGCTATAGCCGAGAGTCCGAGACCAACTCTCTTCCAACTAGTTGGGAAGTAAATGTATTTTTCAGGTTTTTTCTGTATGATCAGATCCAAGACAAATGTGAAGGTGGAAGGTAATCTCTTGTCCAATTTTCTTTTATGTAGTTTGTCATGCCAACACTTTTGCTTCACAATATTGGTAAGAATCTGAGAGAATTGTTACTGCCACTTAATTATTGCAACAATTAGACCAGGCACACCCAAATTTGTGACATTGAATTTGAGCCGTAAGAATATTGTGATGCTTAATGGACGGAGAGTTCGCCGCTTTCGTGCAATATCATCCAATATCGAGTAAGCAATTTAAAATCTCCTTATTTATTTAATTTAGAAATACCTTTCTCACTAAATTTAGAATAAATCCCACTTTTATTAATATAATTTAAATAAGGTCTTTTTTTTTTATTAATAATTTAGAAACACCTCTCTAATGTGACTTAAATTAAATAATTACCTCCATTTCCCACATTGAAATTAAAACAAACCCTATTTTATTATTGATAATTTAAAAGAATCTCCCTAATATCACTTAAATAACATAATTATCTCCCATTTTGTTTTTAAAAAAAAAATAGGTGAGTCTCTCCTATATAATTACAATTACCATTAACAATTAAAATCCAAAAAAACCGTGCTAACTATTGATCTCGAGAGACGGGTTTCAAGACTTAAAAAAACCAATGTGGAGGAAGGTTTGCATACTTGTGAAGACAGAATGGGGCTTCCCCACTTCATATCCCTTACAACTTTTAATGACCCTTCTAATGGATACCTTCTCAATGACACTTTTGTTTTCGGAGCTGAGGTTTTTGTTTGCAAGAATAAAGGACAAGGTGAATGTCTCTCACTTATAACAGACGCAAGTAGTATAAACTATATTCATGGAAGATTGAAAGATTTTCACAGTTGAAGGATGATTTTTATTACTTAAGTTCTTTTATGGCTGGAGACTACAAATGGTAAATAAAATGGAACTATCCATTCGGCATGTGACTTCTGTCATTTTCAGCTTACGAACAAGAAGAATCTTCAACTCTTCTCCATCTTATCTTCTTTGTTTCTATGTATTTAGCATTGGATCGTTCAACACCATTTCCTGAAGGTCAGAAAGTGTATGTAGACTACACACTGAGAAGAAAAGTAAAATCTTAACTTACATTACTACATGATTCTCACGGAGTTTTCTCATAACGTAAGTCTGAACCCTTTATTTTTTCTTGGCAACTAACTTTTGGTTTACTGAGCAAGGAATTGGCTATGGCTTTCCAAATTTCGTGTCACTTGATGCTCTTAACGACAATACAAAGGGTTTCCTGCTGAAAGATACATGCATCATTGAGGCAGAGGTTCTTGTACTTGGGACAGTTAGTAAATTTCCATAGACCCTAAACCCTAAACCCTAAGGAGCAAGGTCCAACACCACTATAACCTTTTAGACTCAGTTATTAACTACAACTTAATACCTTATATTTCCTGTGACCTCGATCCCCTCAAGGTTCTCTAAATTGTTCATCTTCGTTTTCATCTTGGATTCAGATCTATCTGGTACAAACTATGAAAATATTATTTAAGCTTTTTTCGTTTTGTAAATTTGAATTGCTCTTCATGAATATATTTGCTCTTGCCAGTTATCAATCATACAATGCAGTATTTAGACACATTATTTCTGGACTCCACGTTAGTAGCCTCCTTTTCTGCTCTAAATTACTGGTGACGAGAACATAGGTGACCAGTCTATTATACAACCATAGTAGAAATTTGAGATTATCATACAAACATCCATGTTCGTTATTTTCGTAATACAAACACTTCAATTAAGTGTGCCAAGGACATCACGCTTGAGATGACTGCATTATCTCAAATGAATTGACTAATTTTACACCATTTCAGCAGATAACAAAGGGAAAAGGAACAATAACAAGGATGAATATTTTGACATTATTTTAACGACATATGGTGTGTTCCTGTGTACATTTCCTGATTTTCCATTTGCGCTTCTTTGGGAGCATACCTGAGTCAGGTCCTACAAGCTAAGTATAATTGGTTTCCTAACTTCTGAGTTCTGACTGGATTATTTCTACATATCATGAAAAAGCCTCCGTATTTGCTTAACAGTTGTAGGCATCAAGGTCACTGGACAGCGCTTATACTGTTGTGCAAACAATGAATAAACAAGATCATTTAAAGGTGAAAATTGACATGGTTCAAATATTTGTAAGGAATGGCATGAAGTTTCCCACCTGCAATACATATCTGAATATGCATGGGCAGCAGAAAACAAACCCTGAGACTGCAACCACCGATGGATTTACACGCTTCTGCGAGCACAGGGGGCAACTTGTTCCATCGGGGTGTAATGGAATTCCCGCCTCTGCAACCTCCTTTACGTGTGTTTTTTCCACAGAGTTGGATTTTATTAATTGGGAAATGAAATTATCTAAACTTAAAGAAATCACTATCCAATAGAAGCTAACTCTGGAATCACTAGTAGATGACACCATAACACCTAGTGGGTAGAAAGACTAAGATGTCATTGGTTGCGTCTCCTACCAAACAATAAACATGTAACAAAGTTGCAGGTTCTAAATTACTTTTCTTATTAAGAAGCCCAATCTTGCAACTCAAACATTCTATGAGAGCAATTAAAAATGCAAAGATTAGAGTTGATGTGAAAGGAGACAGTAAGGAAATATGTGACAGCATGCACAACTGATTCGATATTAAATAGGTTACATGCTCCTATATTAGCTATTGAGATTTGTTTGTGTGATCATGATTTATTTACCAATCTTAAGTGTGTTGTGACTGTGCAAGACGAAAAGCATTTGATTTAGTAAATCCCTTGCTACTTGGAACATAGACCACATGAGGGAAAATGCAGAAATGTATTAAACAATATGAGTGAAAAGGTACATGACAATTACCTTTGGAGGTGGTGGCGGAGGAGGTGGTGGATATACATTAGGAGCTGACATTCTTTCTTCCGCAGACTGGTACCACCACTCCATCATATGTAAAATTTCAGTGGTGTGTTAGTTTCTATTAAACTTTGGTGCATTCAACTCAAAACTAATTGGTGATGAGTGGAGATGCCCAGGAACTTATATACTGTTATGCAAGGTATTCAATATCCCATATGGGACTATATTCTCAACACGCCCCCTCACATGTGCCGTTACTTCAGCCTAATACGTGGACAACATGCCTGGGGAACGTGGAATAAACAGGGCCCTTGGGAAAAATACAATAGCCTGCTCTAATACCATATTAAACCCTAAAGCATCCAACTCGCAACCAATTGGTGGTGAGTGGAGAAGCCCGGGAACTAATAACTTTTTAGTTTTTTTTATAAGCCCGGGAACTAGCTAATATACTGTTATGCAAGGCACTCAAAATCCAATTTGGGACTGTATTCTCAACTCTTCCAAACTTTTATGGTAGGTGACGCTAGATGAAGGAAAAGAGCAAGCCTGAGTTTAATGCTTTGACTGATGAAGCATCTAAACTAATCAAATGCATGCATCTCCTTTTATGTCTTTTGAACTAAACATCACCAATATTCTAATTTGGTATGAGTGCAATCATCTTGCTTAATACCAGCAAAACAAACTTCCCATTGGCTCCTAGGAAAACAAAACCAATCTGACTTCCCTCCTTGATTATCAGCCCATTAAAAACAAATCAAAACAACAATCATTCATTTCCACCTATTCATCAAACAAGAAACATTTTAATGAATGACATCAACCAAGGAACATTATGTTCATATGCAGTCATTCACGTGCACTATTGACATGATGTCTATGTCCATTGTGATAATAATTAAAGAATAGGACAGAGTGAATGCAACATGAACCAAAGAATTGTTATATAAGATATGAAAGTATTGCATTACCAACCACAGATCACACAGCAGTGTTCACAAAATAGCAATGGGGCACTCACTTTGAAGAAGAACACTGCAGCAATGAGACCAGTTTGTGCATAGTCCAGTGTGGTGTACATACAACTCAGTAACACTCTTTGTAATGTCTGAAAAATGAAAAGGCATTCGAACGAGAAAATTAGATAGAGCTCAAACACTATCAATCACATGTAAACTGTGTAAGATAATTTATACCTTTAACCAAGGAGGTCCACGAAGTCTCTCACGCTCCCGGCTCCTTATTTTTGAAATTCTAGAAGAAGTGTCCATCTACCTTGACATCAAAATAAATTAAAATTAAGTACAAGGTACTGAGCTTTTGGAAGGAAGGAAAACAAGTCTAAATGGCCTTATCATGTCCTATTTATGAGGATAAAGGCAACAGAAGCATAAGAACAGAAAAGCGGGCTTATAAAGCCATGTTACCAAGGCACGCCAACTTTCACTAGGTAATAATAAGAATAACCCCAACGGCTACAAGATGATTTAGTAATGGGGGTCATCCCTAACTACCCTAATAATTATTCGATATAGAGGTCAACATGGATAGTTGTATATCTGGTTTTCGCCTTTACTAAGCCAACACCATAACAAGGAAATCATATGCCATCATCACAACCCATCAAAAGGACAATCAAGTCAACATTGCTTGGGGCATCCACATTATCAAAAAAATTCTGATAAGGGTATTATTGTCCACATAAACTTAAATTTGCAGGTGAAATATTATCACAAGTATTGTAACCAGCCCTTGGCTCATCTCCATGCAGGCCCATGAGACGACCTCAATTTAGTGTAGTAGTATCAAACATAAATTTGTGTCATGATAGTTCTCAATTCTCATAAATATGTTATCTACGTGTTTGGGATGGTAAGCAGGTAATCCAACCATAAAGTTCAATGCAATTTGAGTAAATAGAAAACGACTGGAGAAAGATTACCAGCTCTTGTCCTGTTGCACGACAGACATGAATGCCAAGTGCATGCAATCCAGGGGAATAAAATCCAGTAGCATCCAACAGATATAACAGCTGGTAAGCAAATGTGAGTCCTGCACCAATTTACTTTAGAGCTGAGAGCCAGAGACTGAGCATTCAATGGCAGATATTTACAGAAGGTACTGTTCCGGCCCCCACAAATGTGGCTGGTGTGTTTTAGCAAATCTTGCTGAAACAGGTACAACTGAAAATAAAAGTCAACAGAGAGACTATAACTCTTATGATTACTTAAGGATAGCTAAGAGTGCCTAGAAATCATTAATCCTGGTACTCTCATCCAAGTTGATGTTCTGTACAGATAAAAGTCAAATCAATGTAGAACTGTGAAGGAGATCATCCAATAGTCTTATTTTTTTGTTCAAAATTCTTTACATCATTAAACCAGAGAACTTTTATCATGGAACTAAATTAGTGTATAAAGGTAATGCCATGCTCAAAATACAACATTGACAGGTTGTTCCTGCATCCATAACTTTCAGAAAAGGATCATGAAAAACAATCTAAATATGAATTAGATATAATGGTTAGCAAGATATTCATTAAAATCAGTTCAAGAATGGTAGTTTCATTAAAACAAAGAATGGTCTGTTTTCTTCAAGATGGGGCACGAGTCGAGCTACAAATATAAAACATGAAATTTCAACTCCTATGTCATATAAATAGAAGACATGTAAGCAACAATTACAATATGATGCATTTGATAGTCTCAGAGGAATATTAGGCCTCATGCATAATGCTTTAAGTAAAGACCTTCAACAACATTTAATAGACTGCACTGAGTTTTATCATCGTCAATAAGCTCCACTAGTGTAGTAACATTGGCTTAAACTCATATTCACTGCATAAATTGCTTCCACTAAATAAGCCATTTTATAGGAGACTCAAACCCGTACCACTCGGAAACCAATTTTTTATATTTGCCTACTTTTTCCCACTATTACTTCATTACATGTTTCTTCCTACTTGTTCACGGTTTGCCCCCTCGTAAGTCGTAACCCTTAGGGCATCTCCAATGGGGGGTGTAAAATTACACCTCCACCTAGGCTCCACGTAGGTGCCATTAGGATTTTACACATCTAATTGTATAGTATTGTATAGCTCATAAATATCCACACTCTATACTCTCCAATGGAAGAGTGTAAAAAAAATAGATTTTAAACTCGGACGTCACTCCAAGTGACGTCCCTCTTTAATTTAAACTGGGACGTCACTTGGGACGTCACTTGGAGTGACGTCCGAGTTAAAAAATAAAGCTTCAAACGTGTGTTGAAGTGACGTCCGAGTTTTTAAGTTAAACAGACGTTATTTTAAGTGACGTCCGGGCTTTTTATTAACTAATAGCGAGAGGGGGAATTCCCTACCCTCTCTATTAGCTAATACACTATTACCTACGGTTTAGCACCCCTATTGGAGAGAGTTTTTTGATATTTGGAGTGTAAAATTTCCACTCTATACAGTTTACACCCCCCATTGGAGATGCCCTTAGTGTTCCCGATTTCCCACATCAAGCAAAAAAGTTCAAAGGCCATTTCCAATTTAGCTTTACCGAATCATTTATGACACGCCCTTCATACTATGGCAACTCCGTAATCAACTACAAATGAAACAACAATATTACATAGCCACACCTGACTAATGACTAATATGCACTTCAGAATAATATGTAAGATCTAGATACTCATACAACAAGGATATTAAAATGATGTGAGTGAGTTTACTGTTTGAAAGCTGTTGGAAATAAGGCTAGATAAACGCCCACCAGGATAAGGATAAACCACCAAGATAAGGATAACCACCAGGTATTAGGATGAGTGTAGGACTCTATCCTATCTGATATTAGATGAGTATAGGACTCTATCCTATCTGATATTAGATGAGTATAAGACTCTATCTTATCCAATATTGAGGAGGTGGGAGAGCTCTATAAATAGACCCCCCACCCCTCACATATTGATCATCCCAATAAAGAAAAGCTCTTTCTCCTTTAATGGTGGCCTCCAACATTTTCTAAAGAAGAAGCTAGTAATTTGTGGAGATTCCAAAGGTGGTAACCTCCCTAGCCATTGTCGGTTATTGGTTCGTGAACAAAGGTTGCTTCCCGTTCGTGGTTAGAACTTGACTCCAGCTAAGTTGAGAAGAAGAAGATCTTGGTTGTGCCAAGAACATCATCTTCTCCTGTAGATCAAAGCTTGGAACTTCAAATTGAAAGCTATGACCAAGGTACGATCTTCTGTTTCCGCTGCGCTATTTTATGCATGTGATATAGTGTAATTATACATATCGTAGGAATCATGTATGAGATATCGGTAAAAACCCTACATTGGCATCGAGTCAGGTTTTCCATGGTTTGCATGCTTTTGTTTGTAGTTTTGATATTGTGATCTACATTTTTTTTGGAAAACTGTTTTTTTTTCAAAATCTTTTAATTAATTTTTAAATAATTAGGTTGTTTAAAATTAATTAGAAATTGCTTAATTTTTTTGCAAAATAAATTATTTATGGGAAATAATTTGGCTATTTTAGGGGAAATTTTTTTTTAGGAAAATTTTTTTCCTTTAAATTTTTTATTTTTCCACGATTAAAAATTGGCATTAGGATGTTTATTTTTACTATACAGTAATTATTTAAATCTAGATTTTTACTATTGCATGTAAATAAAATTGTATGTTTTCTATCAACGGTCATATGAAAACTAAGACACAATGCCTAAGTCGCATAGACCCGAGACTTGTAGGAAAATTGAACCAGATCTTGGGAGACGGGCTTCCAAGAAACGCATGATTGCAAAGCAATATAGGAGAGTTTTGCAGCGTACTGTCTTGAAATCTGATAAGATAAAGACAGAGCCACCATCACCAAAATATACACCAAAGAGCCCCAAATCCTATTCGGGATAGGAATGAGGCTCGACCACTTAAATCTCTCCTACATCGATTATGGGACGATGCTGAGGAACCAAATCCATATGATGTGTCATCAGGGTTTATTTTCCCACCTCACAGGGAAACAAAGGAAGTGGCTAGTAATTTTCAAATAGCTGATAGTGACTGTGAGGATGAGGATGACTCCCCTGGGCACCCAGGACGTTTCTATGTTCATGGTTGACTGGCTCTTTTTAGTTCCACATTGTTTTTGAAAAATAGAAAACTCCTTTGTGTAGAAACAATTTTATTAAATGGAAATTTAAGTAGTAGATTTTTTGTATATTCTATGCTATTGATAGTCAAATGCATTGATTTTATTTAATGGCTAGAATCATGCTAGTAGATTATAATGATCATCTCATATGTGAAAATATGGATTACTTAGATTTATTTTAAGAGATGATTCTTATTCGTAGTATCTTATTTTTTGGAATTCAAACTTGATAGAATGGCACCATGGGAAAATCCCCATTTACGATGCTACCCGAAGGACTTGTTAAACGATAAGAATTACAAACTTTTCGCCTGTAGGAAAGTTAGGCTAATCTCGCAGATAGGAAGGTCATTGACGAATAACCGAGACAAAAGAGCATAACCTACCGCCAAAGGAATAACACAAGCTGCTTATACCGCCGCATCTCTTAGGAAGTACAATGAGTATACAAGTAGAGACAATGTTGCCCTAATTGCCATACTTGGCACCATGAGGAATGACTTCATGATGCAATGATGGCCTTGGATCGGCTAAAAGAGCTATGGGAAGCAAAGAAAGGCGGACCTTGGGGTACGACTATCGCAAACCGAGGGAGGCTACAAATGATCTTTGACAAATTTATCAAAATGCCCCATACCTCTATGACACAACATTGCACGGTGATGAGGAACATGGTTGCCGAAGTTAGCCCAAGAGACAGTCCCGTCAAATGAACAACAAATTCAAGCCATTAGGTCTTTACCTAAAACTTGGGAACAATTTCGCCTTATCCTAACGATGACGACAATCACAAACTTTGCACAGTGTAGAGGAAATGTGAGCTTGAGGAACAAAGGTTTCTCAATGAAAAGCATGTTGTTCAAACCGAAGCAAATGTTGTCAACTCCAAAAAGGAAAGGCTCCTTGGAACAAGAAAAGTGGAAAAGGGAAAGGCAAGGAAAAGGCCAAGCGACCCACAACAAAAGAAACCTAGGAAGTCGATGGACATGACTAGTGTTGAATGCTTCCGTTGTCATCGATGGGACACTATGCTAGGGCATGTCCTTCTCCCCGAGGTAAGTTTTACTTTAAGTCTTCACAATGTGATAAAATCTTGTCATCTTTGTCGATTCATCACAATATTGGATTGTAGATTTAGCAGCGACAGACCACATAAGCCGGGATAGGTCCCTATTTGAAGATTTTCGGAAACTTCCACAAGGAACTCGGAGAATCCACATGGAAAACCAAAGTGTAGCTGATGTTTTGGGCACAGGCACTTGTAGGTTGGATTTTGCGAGTGGGAGATCTATCCTTATTGAAGAAGTACTTTTTGTACCCTCAATTAGGAGAAATCTTTTATCAATTTTGAAATTACTTCAAGAATCCTATGTGTTTAAGTTTTCCCAGAACTCGCTTGAGATATCTTTAAATAACAGTTTGATAGGTCATGCTTATTTAATGAATTCTTTTATGACATTACACTAAGCACAAACTGAAGTTTTTATGTCTAAAATGGTTGGTTGCCAATTATGGCATGCTAGACTAGGACATATTGGACCGCAAGATAGATAGGACCGCTTAGCAAGGGAGGGTTGTTAGGTAACTTAACCTCTGTTAAAATGGAAACCCGTGAAAGTTGTCTTGCTTGGAAAAGCCACCAAGAAACCTTTTTGGGAAAGCCCAAAGGGCAACTTATCCTTTACAACTTATTCACTCGACATCCGTGGACCAATGAATGTAACAAAGAAGGCATGGGGCTTTGTATTTCATTACCTTCACAGATGACTATACACGTTATGGGACCGTGTACTTGATGTCTCTCACAAATCGGGCCTTGGACTGTTTTTAAAAGTACAAGAACCTTGTTGAGAATCAACTTGATAGGACAATAAAGGCCTTAAGAACCCGAATCACGACGTGAATATCTTTCACGATGAGTTTAAGGAACTCGTGGAAAATAAGGGTATAGCTAGACGACTAACTATTCCTTATACCCCTCAAAGAGAATAGTGTCTCCGGAGAAGGAATAGAACCCCGCTGAAATGGTTAGATCTATGATGGCTCAAGCTAACTTGCCCATCTCATTTGGGGTGATGCATTGTTAACGGCCGCATTATACATTAACCTAGTTCCTTCAAAATCTGCCGACAAAACACCCTATGAATTATGGACCGGTAGACAACCTATTTTGAACTACCTTAAACCATGGGGTGTGTAGCCTTTGTCACTTCTCAAAATCGAGAATTTAGGAAGTTGAGTGCTCCCCGGAAAGAAGTGTGTCTTTATAAGATCACAGTGAGACTTCTAAGGGGTATGTCTTCCTAGAGGAGGATACTCGGGCATGTCACGAAATAGAAGCACGTAACGCCGATTCTTAGAGGATCAATACCCAATGAGGGTGAGGTTGATAAGGATATATACAACTTTACGAAGTTGACAACCTTATAACCGGCGATGAACAAAGCTAAGATGAAACTTTCATCAACCCCGATTCCAAAGGACAATAGCATTGGTCAACCCATTGATCAATCCCAACCTCGTAAGAGTGTTAGAGGCCATATCCCCAAAAAGCCGGTTTGAGATTGAAGGGAGATAAATATGACCAATGCACTTACGAAAATATCCGATGAACCTAAAACGTTCAAGGAGGCTATTTCGGGTCCAATACAAGTAAGTGGATGGAAGCTATGAAGGAAGAATTGAGTCGATGAAGAAAAACAAAGTATGGGACTTAGTTGATCTACCTCCAAACAGGGGATCTATTAGGAACAGTGGAGGTTCTCAAGATCAAGAAAAATGCGGAAGGAACATAGACAAATTCAAAACCGGCTTGTTGCAAAAAAGGTTACACCCAAAAGAAGGAATAAACTATGAGGACACCTTCTCACCAAGAAGAGATTTGCCTCCATAATCGCCTCCTCTTGTCGATGGTTGCCCACTTAGATTTAGGGCTTTACCGATGGATGTCAAAACCGCTTTTCTCAATGGAGAATTGCAAGAGGAAATCTATATGGATCAACCCACCGGTTTTCAATCAAGGGTCGAACACAAAGTGTGTAAACTAACGCATCCATTTATAGTTTAAAACAAGCTCTAGACAGGTGGAATCTGAGATTCCATGAAGCTATGCTTCAAGACAAATTTGAAATGGTAAATGAGGACCATTGGTATATGTCAAGACATCTAAAAATGGTTTTGTGATTCTATCTCTATATGTGGATGACATTTTGTTAGCGTAACAAAGAAGGCATTGATAAATTTCACTAAGGAGTGGTTGTCATTAAACTTGAAATGAAGGACATGGGTGAAGCTAGTTATGTCTTAGGAGTTAAAATAACTCGGATCGGATCAACGCTTGTTATCTTTGTTTCCGGGAGACATATATCAAGAAGATTTTGGAAAGATTCAACATGACCGATTGCAAGCAAGTGGATCTCCCAAAGAAGTCTAGGAGAGTCTTTGAGTTCTAAAATGTCTCCCAAGAATCCTTCCAAAACTTCGGGGCTATGAAAAATATACCATACTGCCGCTATCGGAAGCCTTATGTATACAATGTTGTGTACAAAGCCGGACATCGCTATGCAAATTGGGTTAGTATCAAGGTTCCAAACAAATCCCGGGTCGCATTAATCGAAGGCGTGTCCAAGAAGATAATGAGGTATCTTAAAGGCACCGTGGACTACTCAAACTTGTCTACCAAGGAAAGATCTTAAGCTGATTGGGTATTCGACGCCGACCGGGTCGAGACCTTGATGAGAGGAAGTCAACTTCGGGATATACCTACATAATGAATGGAGGTGCTATATCCTAGAAGCAAAGAAGAACCAAACTTCCATAGCACTTTCAACTATGGAAGCCGAGTATATTGCATCTTTCGCCACACAAGAGATTGTGTGGCTCGACGATTCATCAAACACTTGTCGTTGTTCTCAAAAAGTCATTGAAACCGGTTCACATCCGACTGACGATGGCTGCTCTTGCATATGCTAAAGATCCAAAGTACCATGGAAGAACCAAGCATATAGAGTTAAAGTACCACTACGTATGACAAATAATACTGAAGAAGAAAATGGTTCTACAATATATATCCACTGATCAGATGGTTGCGGATCCACTGACCAAACCTATTCCAAAGGAACTCTTCCCTTGCACATGTAAAAATGCTTGGGTTAAAGAGGATGTGATTATGCTAAGAACACTTTGATGGTTTAATGAATAAACGCATTCTTTCCGTCGATTGCATTCTCATTATAATTGTTTATCATCTCATATGTATAAAACAGGGTTGGATGGTTCACTCACATGAACGTTACCTTCCATTTTAAACAATGAGAGTGTAGCTTGACAAGTCACTAAACCTTATGGGAAGGGTGGACCTAGTGCCGAGTCATGCCCCTTCTTATAATTGGATAAGAAGAAACAGGCTTCATAGAGAAGATTCTGTCTAAACCTACAAACGGTTGTTGCCAAGTAGGAGCAAAAGTATCCTTGAATCATTAGGGATGACAACACTTGCATGGTATGAGTGGACATACAGATATCTATTGTTGAGTAAACAAATTAGATACTCTTGCCATGACATGTTTTCACACAACATGTGTATAGTTGACCACCTAAGAGCAAGAAAATAAATATCCCTAAAAATTCTTGCTATGTGAGCTCTATTGATATGTTTTTTGTTTAAGACATATCGAATGGTACCCTCGTTGAACTTTTGACTCGTAACTTTGGTTTGCTCCCCATAAGCTCTTACTAAAAGGATGACTGGATGCATACTGGGAAGTTGGTAGAACTCTGACGACAATGACTTCATGCAAAAAGGTAAAAGAACTGTTTATCACACAATCACTGGGATTCTACCTGGCCAGGACAATTGATGATAATTATGAATCATGTGATACGTTTTTTGATTTTATGGTGTGGACTCATAGGGATGAGTGCTATTTGTCAAAGTGATGAAACAAACAGATCTTCGGTATACACACACACTCCTCGATATTAGGTTTCCGGATTCGCCTTCTTTAAGATCACTTTCATGGTAGATCACCGCGGTCGCGTGCTTTTCATTGAGACTTGCTACTTCACGGATATCATGATACGTGTGCTAGGGTCACACGAACCATTTGTCGTGTGAGACACACAAAAATGGTCGAAAGCATTCTACTTAAATGCTTATCTTAGAAACCTTCTTCACCGCCAGGCTGAGCGGAGATGTTGGAAATAAGGCTGGATAAACGCCTACCAGGATAAGGATAAACCACCAAGATAAGGATAACCACCAGGTATTAGGATGAGTGTAGGACTCTATCCTATCTGATATTAGATGAGTATAGGACTCTATCCTATCCAATATTGAAGAGGTGGGAGAGCTCTATAAATAGACCCCCCACCCCTCACATATTGATCATCCCAACAAAGAAAAGCTCTCTCTCCTTTAATGGTGGCCTCCAATATTTTCTAAAGAAGAAGCTAGTAATTTGTGGAGATTCTATAGGTGGTAACCTCCCTAGCCATTGTCGGTTCTTGGTTCGTGAACAAAGGTTGCTTCCCGTTCGTGGTTGGAACTTGACTCCAGCTAAGTTGAGAAGAAGAAGATCTTGAATGTGCCAAGAACATCATCTTCTCCTGTAGATCAAAGCTTGGAACTTCAAATTGAAAGCTGTGACCAAGGTACAATCTTCTGTTTCCGCGGCACTATTTTATTCATGTGATATAGTGTAATTATACATATCGTAGGAATCATGCATGAGATATCGGTAAAAACCTTACAAAAGCAAACCAAAATAATCCTTCAAACTGATGTAGCTTATAAACAGCGAAATGTACCTTCATTGCCTGCGTGTATCCATGGGTAGCAAGCACCAATAATTGCCTCAATCCTCTTCTGAATGCATGTCCATTGCAAATCTTCCGAACTCAAAGTTCCTGAGGTAACATGAGAAGTTTCACCGCTATCAAAATAGTCAGAATCATCAAATCTCACATCACTAGGTCCCCATAGACTAGCTTGAAGTGTAGCTTCCCTCTCTTTGTTGTAGATAGAATGCAACTTTGATTTAAAATATGGCAGAACCACCTACAAGATCAAGTAGAAACTGAATATCAATGTGTGAACTTGAACGGGGGAATACACATACACATACAGAGAAATATGTGTGCTCCAAAAGATTGTAAGCAAATTAGATAACGAGTTTATTCCAGGAAGCAAAGGCAAAAACTATCACAATAATGAAATACAATCTAAAAAGTAAAAAAGATATGTAAAAGCGATTGCAAAACGCTACAAAAAGGCGCAATAGAGATTGCTAAAGAAGAAGGTTATACCAGAAATGCAATAGAGAGGACTCTTTGGCGCTTCTCTAGTCCCAATGATGAAGCCTATCACCTTCTTTTTGTAATGAGAATTGTCCTTGCTCGCTTTTAACTTCACCGCTTGCTCCTTCGCAGAAGCCATACAGACTCTTCTCCAAAAGAAGCCTCTGCAAAACAAGTTCGTGAAACCGTAAAACAAGTGTGAAACGCCAAGTGAGGTAATGACTACAAGTTAGGAACTCTATTCAACCAATTCATCCTTATCAAGACCAACCAACTCAAATATTATTGGAAAGGAAATCAAACTCCCAAATCCCAATAACTAGATCTCAGCCAAGTCACTCGCTCAACAATCTTTACATAAAATACATTGATGACATGCATATGACAAAGATGACCAAGTGCTAAATCACACATGGATGACATATATAGAAAAGCAGTAATAATCAACATGAATGACGGGACATGGCAATATGTTGATAGTTGATACATCAACTCTCACTAGGAATTTGTCATGCTCTATTAGTCACCTTAGACCTTGCACAATTCTAATAGATGTTTTCGCTTCATCAAGCACATAAGTTTTGTGGCTCAAGAGGGTTGTGTGACACCGCCATACTGTGGGAGCTCGTGGGTTCAAACCCGAAGCAAAGACTAGGGAGTTTAATTACTCGCGGCGATGGCTCTTCAATAGTCAATACGTTCTGGAGCTGGTGCCCTTGAGACACGGTGACATGGTTTCCGAAAGTCGAATAGTTTCTGAGCCAAAATGTGCTCCTAGAAGTCGTATATTTGTTGTCAATGTCCAAGACAAACAACGTTCAATGAGATCCACTTTGTGGATTTCCAAGAAGAAGTAAACTACATATTTAGTTAGAGCAATGCTAAAGCAGACTACCCACTTTGCGACTTCCATACATGTCACCTCAAAAATAAATGTCTTGGGATTCAACAATGTACTTCATAGTTCAAACCCCAAGACCAAAATAATTTCTTTTAGTGATGTGGCATGTATGAAATTCACAAAGTGGGCTGCCTTCTAGCTTTGCTCTAATCCTCGTTCGAAAATCCCAACGAACTCTTTGAAACTTTAATACCAAAATTAAGATGATATGCGATCGCTAAACAAAACAAAACAATGGGTAATCTCTAAAACACCGAAAACACAAGCAATAACACAAAATTAACAAAACAGACAAAGATAACAAGAAGAAAACAAACACAGAAGTTCTCAAGCTATGAGTTTCAAGGACCAAAGATCAACAATGCAAAGAACTCATCATCATAATCCAACACTTTATGTAGAAAAGGTCTTCTCAAAGCCAAAACCTGCATCAAACCAACCAAAACCAATTATCCAAACCTTAAATTAACTAAATACATCCAAAAATCATAAATTTAAAAAGAACCCACTCAAGTAAAAACAAACAAAGAGACTTACACCAATGGAGTATGTTAAAGCAAATGTTATACTTGGCTGGAAGTTGTTGTCTTTGCTGCCATTTCAAAGAAAGTGGGATCGAAACCCTTGTCCACCCACTTTGAAACAACATCTTTTTTAGATGAAAGCTAGATTTGAAGTTTGATTAAGTGTTGTTGTTTTTGAGGAATGAGCTCAATGAAGCAACCTAAAGAAAGAGGTTTTTCAAATTGAATTTTAAGAGGGTTCTTCAAATCGAAAGAATAGTTGGTTTGGGTTATTTTGAGTTTTGTTGGGGTTAGCAAATTCCAATTTTCGATTTCCAAATGAAATAAAATAATGAGTTGAAGTCTTCGGGTGTTGGACATTGATCTTTATATTGCCTCGTTGGTAGCTTTTTTTTTTAAAAAATCCTGGGCATGACAAGATGTTATCAACTCCAATTTTAGTCCATAGTGATCAGAATTTCAATTAGAGTTGTATGCCTCATCCGATCCCTAACAACACTAGTACGTAAAGTCAAGACTGCGTGGTTGGTTCTCGTCTCTTTCATCGATTTTAACTTTTTCGTACTAAAAACTTTTCGTTTTTGCGATTTATCTGCCCATTTCTTGGTTGTGCTTCATTTATGACTTGTACTTGAGATTGAGTTTCATATCCCACTTCCACTCCATCTCCATTTGAATCTGCTTCCCTTTCCTCTTCTTGAGTAGTCGGCACTTCATTGTTGTTAATAACCACCACAGGAGTACTAGGACTTCTAGTAAGAATATTGTCAACAATGTCTCTTGAACAATGACATCCCCTTCCGGAGTTGGTGAAACTAATAACACCAACAAAAAATTATGCAAGAGTCAACGGGTCTATGAAGGACACTAGGATTTTCATGTGACCACGTCCTATTATGTGTGTCTGGAATGCCCGACTCTGAGAAACCAAAAAGGAAAAAAATAGGAATGCTTTTGACTTTAATAATATATGTTAAATACGAAATATCATATTACTAGATAACTGCTAAACAGTTGGAGAGTGGAGAGTGGAGAAAGGAGAAAAGAGAGAGAGAGTTAGGATTTGGTTGAAAGGGAGAGGCAAAAGTGACTTCTGCATTGCATTTAAACCAACCAATTTAGTTTTTGTCCGTGATAACCTCTTTTCTAGTGATAGTTCGACATGATATATATCACTAAGTGTTGTTGCTTTCCAGTTAAAAACACCACAAAATCCCTCCTTCCTCAACTCGCCCTAGCTATGTAGCTCTATCTCCATATCACGCCAAGGTAACTGCTGTTTTTAATGGATGAAATTTCAGTGCATTTGCAATTATTTGCTTGTCTTGTCGTGTGGGTACATTGCTTTGACTTTATAACAATGACATGCTTTTGAAGTACTTACTTTGTAACTTGCCATACACATTTTAGATGATAATCATGATACATCTTGCTTATCTTTATTACATTGTAGTTGGGATTTGTAAGAACTTGAAATCCTTGTTCACCCTGAAAAGAATGGTGTTGTTTTTTGTACTAGTATTCGCTCAAGTAACGATATTATATGCTAAACCTTACATACTCTAGGGACTCTTGGAAGCCTCGAGAACATGAATACAATGAGCAAACCAAACCCCCAAGCTCTTTCAATGGCTGGGCCAAAGCCGAGGTGAAGCTGATTTCTCATCCGTAAGTTTTGGCAAGTCATTGGTCACTTCTCTTTAGCAAATCCAACTTGCCCTACGTAACCATGTCATGCACTCATATCTTGCTTGCTTGTTATTTTTTTTTGGTAAACATGACTTGGCTGTAGTGATTGCAAAGCAAGCGATTAAACTTAAAACCAGACCGCCCAACGGCTACATTCGCCTTGGTGAATCTTATTTGGAGTTAGTAACCGGATGAAGCTATAACCACTTATCAAAAAAGGTGTAACATTGGATCCGTCAATAAAGCTTTTAATTTTTGTTGGAAATAAGGTTGGATAGACGCCCACCAAGATAAGGATAAACCATCGAAAGTATAGACTCTATCCTATCTGATATTAGATGAGTATAGGACTCTATCCCATCGATATTAGATGAATATAGGATTCTCTATCCTATCGATATTAGATGAGTATATGACTCCTATCCTATCGATATTAGATGAGTATAGGACTCTATCCTATCGATATTAGATGAGTATATGACTTATCATATCTGATATTAGATGAGTATAGGACTCTATCCTATCCAATATTGAGGAGGTGGGAACCTCTATAAATAGACCCCCACCTCTCACATATTAATCATCCCAACAACAAGAAAAGCTCCTCTCCTTTAATGGCGACCTCCAACATTTTCTAAAGTAGAAGCCGAATTTGTGGAGATTCCATAGGTGGTATCCTCCCTAGCCATTGTCGGGTTCTTGGTTCTTGGTTCGGTGAAAAAGGTTGCTTCCGCTCGTGGTTGGAACTTGACTCCGACAAAGTTAAGAAGAAGAAGATCTTGAGTGTGCCAAGAACATCTTCTCCCTCGTGATCAAAGCTTGAACTTCAAATTGAAAGTCGTGACCAAGGTACAATCTTTCTGTTCCGGCATTGCCATTTTATGCATGTGGTATAACGTAATTGTATATATCGTTAGAATCATGCATGAGATATCGATAAAATCCTACATTGGCATCGAGCAGTTTTCCATGGTTTGCATGCTTTTGTTTGGTTTTGATCTTGTGATCTACAATTTTTGAAAAAAATGCGTTTTTCAAAATCTTTTAATTAATTTTAAATAATTAGGTTGTTTAAAATTAATTAGATTTTGCTTAATTTTTTTGTAAAATAAATTATTTATGGGAAATAATTAGTGGAAAAATTTTTTCTAGGAAATTTTTTTCTTAGAAATTTTTACATGGAAATTTATTTCGAGATTATTTCTCTATAAATTTTAGAATTTTTTTTTTTTACATGTATTTTTCCACAATTAAAAATTGACATTAGGATGTTTATTTTTACCATGCAAGAATTATTTGAATCTAGATTTTTACTATTGCATGAATATAAAATTGTTTGTTTTCTATCAACGGTCATATGAAAACTAAGGCACAATGCCTAAGTCACATAGACCAAAACTTGTAGGAAAATCGAACCGTGATCTTGGGAGACGGCTTCCAAGAAACGCATGATCGCAGCGCAAACATAGAGAACTTTTCAAGAGTATCGTCTTGAAATCGATAAGATAGAGACAGAGCCACCATCACCGAATATACACCAAAAGAGCCCCAAATTCTATTCAAGATAGGAATGAGGCTCGACCACTTAAATCTCCCTACATCGACATGGGGACGATGCTAAGGAACCAAATCCATATGATGTGTCATCGTGGTTTATTTTCCCACCTCACGGGAAACAGAGGAAGTGGCTAGTAATTTTCAAATGGTCGATAGTGATCGTGGAGGATGAGGATGACTCCCCGGCACCCGTGAAGCTTCTATGTTCATGGTTGACTAGCTCTGTTTAGTTCTACATTGTTTTTGAAAGATAGGAAACTCTTTTTGTAGAAACAATTTTATGAAATGGAAATTTAAGTAGTAGATTTTTGCATATTCTATGTTATTGATAGTCAAATGCATTGATTTTATTTAATGGCTAGAATCATGTTAGTAGATTATCATGATCATCTCATATGTGAAAATGTGGATTACTTAGATTTAAATTTAAGAGATGATTCTTATTCGTAGTATCTTATTTTTGGAATTCAAACTTGATAGAATGGCACCCAATGGAAAATCCCCGCTTACGATGCTACCTGAAAAGGACTTGTTAAACGATAAGAATTACTTAACTTTGGTCTAGGAAAGTTAGCTAATTCCGCGATAGGAAGGTCATTGATGTAATAACCGAGACAAGAGCGTAACCTACCGCTGAAGGATTAACACAAGTCGCTTATAATCATTGCATTTAAAAAGTACAATGAGTATACAAGCAAAGATAATGTTGCCCTAATTGCCATACTTGGCACCATGAGGAATGACTTCATGAAGCGTATGATGGCCTTGGATCGGGCAAAAGAGCTATGGGAAGCAAAGAAAAGCGGACCTTGGGGTAATGCATCATCGCGACACCGAGGAGGCTACAAATGAGCTTTGACAAATTTATCAAGTCAGCCCCATACCTCTATGACACAACATTGCACGGTGATGAGAAACA
This sequence comes from Coptis chinensis, assembly GCF_015680905.1. Lineage (NCBI taxonomy): Eukaryota > Viridiplantae > Streptophyta > Magnoliopsida > Ranunculales > Ranunculaceae > Coptis > Coptis chinensis. The sequence goes on from NC_141459.1 coordinate 98,445,185, forward strand.
TGGTTGCCGAAGTTAGCCCAAGCAGGACAGTCCCGTCAAATGAACAACAAATTCAAGCCGCCATTAGGTCTTTTACCTAAAACTTGGGAACAATTTCGCCTTTATCTTGACGATGACGACAAGATCACAAACTTTGCACAAAAAGCAAAGGAAATGTGAGCTTGAGGAACAAAGGCTTCTCAATGAAAAGCCCGTTGTTCAAACCGAAAATGTTGTCAACTCCAAAAGAGGGGAAGGCTCCTTGGAACAAGAAAAGTGGAAAAGGAAAGGCAAGGAAAAGGCCAAGCCTAACCCACAAAGAAAAGAAACCTAGGAAGTCGATAGACATGACTAGTGTTGAATGCTTCCGTTGTCATCGATGGGACACTATGCTAGGGCATGTCCTTCTCCCCGAGGTGAAGTTTTACTTTAAGATCACAATGTGATAAGTATCGTCATGTCATCCCGATTCATCACAATATTGATTGTAGATTCAAGCAAATGACAGCACACATAAGTCGATAGGTCCCTATTTGAAGATTTCCTAAACTTCCACAAGGAACTCGGAGAGTCCACATGGGAAACCAAAGTGTTGCTGATGTTTTAGGCACGTGCACTTGTAGGTTGGATTTTTATGAGTGGGAGATCCATCCTTATTGAAGAAGTACTCTTTGTACCCTCAATTAGGAGAAATCTTTTATCGCTTTGAAATTACTTCAAGAATCCTATGTGTTTAATTTTTCCCTTAACTCGCTTTGAGATATCTTTAAATAACAAAGTTTGATAGGTCATGCTTATTTAATGAATTCTTTTATGACATTACACTTAGCACAAACTGAAGTTTTATGTCTAAAATGGTTGGTTGCCAATTGTGGCATGCTAGACTAGGACATATTGGACCACAATAGGATAGACCGCTTTAGCAAGGGAGGGTTATTAGGTAACTTAACCTCTGCTAAAATGGAAACTCCTGCGGAAAGTTGTCTTGCCGAAAAGCCACCAAGAAACCTTTTGGGAAAGCCCAAAGGGCAATTTATCCTTTACAACTTATTCACTTTCGCACATCCGTGGACCAATGAATGTAACAAACAAGGCATGGGGCTTTGTATTTCATTACCTTCACAGATGACTATACACGCTATGGGACCGTGTACTTGATGTCTCACAAATCGACGCTTTGACTATTTTAAAAGTACAAGAACTTAGTTGAGAATCAACTTGATAGACAATAAAGGCCTTAAGAACTGATCACGCGGACGTGAATATCTTTCCTCGATGAGTTTAAGGAACTCGCGGAAAATAAGGGTATAGCTAGATGACTAACTATTCCTTATACCCCTCGCCAGAATGGTGTCTCCGGAGAAGGAATAGAACCCTCACCGACATGGTTAGATCTATGATGGCTCGTGCTAACTTGCCTATCTCATTTTGGGGTGATGCATTGTTAACGGCTGCGCGACATACTTAACCTAACCTAGTTCCTTCAAAAATCGCTGACAAAACACCCTATGAACTATGGACCGGTAGACAACCCGCTTTGAACTACCTTAGACCATGGGGGTGTGCGGCCTTTGTCACTTCTCAAAATCGAAATTTGGAAAGTTGAGTGCTCCTGAAAGAAGTGTATCTTTATAAGATACGATGAGACTTCTAAGGGGTATGTCTTCCTAGGGGAGGATACTACTCAAGGGCATGTCACGTAAATAGAAGCACGTAACGCCGATTCTTAGAGGATCAATACCCAATGAGGGGTGAGGTTGATAAGGATATACAACTTTACGGGTTGATAACCTTATAATCACGATGAACAAGGCGAAGATGAAACTTTCATCAACCCCGATTCTAGTAACAATGGCATTGGTCAAATGATTGATCAATCCCAACCTCGTAAGAGTGTTAGAGGCCATATCCCCAAACGCCGGTTTGAGATTGAAGGGAGATAAATATGACCAATGCACTTAAAGAAATATCCGATGAACCTAAAACGTTCAAGGAGGCTATTTCGGGTCCAATACAAGTAAGTGGATGGAAGCTATGAAGGAAGAATTGAGTCGATGAAGAAAAACAAAGTATGGGACTTAGTTGATCTACCTCCAAACAGAGATCTATCGGGAACAAGTGGGTTCTCAAGATCAAGAAAAATGCTGAAAGGGAACATAGACAAATTCAAAGCTAGGCTTGTTGCAAAAGGTTACACCCAAAAAGAAGGAATAGACTATGAGGACACCTTCTCACCAAAAGATGAGTGAGATTTGCCTCCATACGCCTCCTCTTTGTCAATGGTTGCCCATTTAGATTTAGAGCTTTACCGGATGGATGTCAAAACCGCTTTTCTCAATGGAGAATTACAAGAGGAAAATCTATATGGATCAACCCAATCGGTTTTTCAATCAAGGGTCGAACACAAAGTGTGTAAACCCAACAGATCCATATATGGTTTAAAAACAAAGTCTCTAGACACAATGGAATCTGAGATTCCATGAAGCAATGCTTCAAGACAAATTCAAATGGTAAATGAGGACCATTAAGATATGTCAAGACATCTAAAAATGGTTTTGTGATTCTATCTCTATATGTGGATGACATTTTGTTAGCAGGTAAACAATAAGGCATTGATAAATTCCACTAAGGAGTGGTTGTCATTAAACTTCAAATGAAGGACATGGGTGAAGCAAGTTATGTCTTAGGAGTTAAAATAACTCGCGGATCGCCCAAACGCTTGTTATCTTTGTCTCGGGAGACATATATCAAGAAGGTTTTGGAAAGATTCAACATGACCGATTGTAAGCAAGTGGATCTCCCAAGAAGTCTAGGAGAGTCTTTGAGTTCTAAAATGTCTCCCAAGAATCCTATCAAACTCGGGGCTATGAAAAATGTACCATACTCAAGCGCAAATGGAAGCCTTATGTATGCAATGTCAGGTACAAGGCCGGACATCCGCTATGCAGTTGGGTTAGTATCAAGGTTCCAAACAAATCCCGGGTCGCATTAATCGAAGGTCCATCCAAGAAGATAATGAGGTATCTAAAAGGCACCGTGGACTACTCACTTGTCTACCAAGGGAAAGATCTTAAAATCGATTGGGTAATACTCCGACCGGGCGAGAGACCTTGATGAGAGGAAGTCAACTTCGTGGATATACCTACATAATGAATGGAGGTGCTATATCCCGAGCAAAGCAGAAGCAAACTTCCATAGCACTTTCAACTATGGAAGCCGAAATATATGCATAGTTGCTTTCGCCCACACGAGGTCGCTGTGGCTCGTGACGATTCATCAAACACTTGTCGTGTTCTCAAGAGTCACCAAACTAGTTCACATCCGATCGACAAAGATGGTCGCTTCTTGCATATGCTAAAGATCCAAAGTACCATGGAAGAACCAAGCATATAGAGTTAAAATACCACTACGCACGACAAATGATATCTGAAAAAGAAAGTGGTTCTACAACATATATCCAATCGATCGGATGGTTCTTGGATCCACCGACCAAACCTATTCCAAAGGAACTCTTCCTTGCACATGTAAAAATGCTTGGGTTAAAGAGGATGTGATTATGTTAAGAACACTTTGATGGTTTAATGAATAAAAGTGCATTCTTTCCGTGATCGATTGCATTCTCATTATAATCGCTTTATCATCTCATATGTATGTCAATAGGGTTGACCGGTTCACCTCACATGAACAGTCACTTCCATTTTAAATAGTGGGAGTTTAGCTTGACAAGTCACTAAACCTTTATAGGAAGGGTGGACCTAGTGCCGAGTCATGCCCCTTCTTATAATTGGATAAGAAGAAACAGCTTCATAGGGAAGATTCTGCCTAAACCTACAAAACGGTTGTTGCCAAGTGGGAGCATAGTATCCTTGGAATTGTCATTAGGGATGACAACACTTGCATGGTATGAGTGGACATACAGATATCTATTGTTGAGTAAACAAATTAGATATTCTTGCCATGACATGTTTTCACACAACATGTGTATAGTTGACCACCGAGAGCAAGAAAAGAAATATCCCTAAAATTCTTGCTATGTGAGCTCTATTGATATATTTTTGTTTAAAACATATCGAATGGTACCCTCCTTGAACTTTTGACCTTGTCAAGAAAATAAGAGGACTACTCGTAACTTTGGTTTGCTCCCCACAAGCTCTTACTAAAAGGTCGACCCGATGCATACCGAAGTTGGTAGAACTCGACGACAATGACTTTATGCAAAGCGGTAAAAGAAGAAAGGTTTATCACACAATCACCGGATTCTACCCGCCGTGACAATTGATGATAATTGTGAATCATGTGATACGCTTTTGACTTTATGGTGTGGACTCATAGGGGATGAGTGCTATTTGTCAAAGTGATGAAACAAACAGATCTTGGGGTATACACACACTCTCCTGGATATTAGGTTTTTCGGATTCATCTTCTTTAAGATCACTTTCATGGTAGATCACCGTATCGCTTTTCATTGCGACTTGCTACTTCCACAGATATCATGATATCGCGGTGCTAGGGAAGTCACACGAACCATTTGCCGTGGTGAGACACACAAATGGCTAAGCATTCTACTTAAATGCTTCTCTTAGAAACCTTCCCGTTGTGGGCGAAAGTGGGAGATGTTGGAAATAAGGTTGGATAGACGCCATGAAGATAAGGATAAACCATCGAGTATAGGACTCTATCCTATCCGATATTAGATGAGTATAGGACTCTATCCCATCGATATTAGATGAGTATAGATTCCCTATCGATATTAGATGAGTATATGACTCTATCCTATCCGATATTAGATGAGTATAGGACTCTATCCTATCGGATATTAGATGAGTATATAACTCTATCCTATCTCGATATTAGATGAGTATAGGACTCTATCCTATCCATATTGAGGAGGTGGGAACCTCTATAAATAGACCCCCCCACTCTCACATATTAATCATCCGAACAACAAGAAAAGCTCTCTCTTTTAATGGCAGCCTCCAACATTTTCTAAAGTAGAAGCCCGCAAATTTGTGGAGATTCCATAGGTGGTATCCTCCCTAGCCATTGTCGATTCTTGGTTCTTGGTTAGAAAAAAAAGGTTGCTTCCGCTCGTGGTTGGAACTTGACTCAAGCAAAGTTAAGAAGAAGAAGATCTTGAGTGTGTCAAGAACATCTTCTCCCCCGTAGATCAAAGCTTGGAACTTCAAATTGAAAGTCGCGACCAAGGTACGATCTTTCCTTTTTTCACGCTTATTTTATTTTATGTGGTATAACGTAATTGTATATATCATAGGAATCATGCATGTGATAAAATATACCAATGTAGGATTTTATCGATATCTCATGCATGATTCCTATGATATCATAGGAATTAGCTCTTTGTCGCATGGATCAAAATCTTCATCACTATCATTATCAATATCCATGTCTAAGTCCATGTTTGAAGTTAGAAGAAAAAGCTGATCGAAGAAAACAACGAGCTTACTGAAAAAATCAGATGTTATATTCTTATATATTACGTGAGCAAAACTCTATTGTTATTAGGATTTCTACAGAGACTAGTATTTGGCAAAGCATAGTTCTTTTAGGACTGTCAATGGGCTGGACTGCCGACCCTATAGATTCTACAGTTCTATCCACAGGCCCATTGGGCTATTAGTGGACTTCTAACAATGGGCCAGAGGAATGCTTAAAAGTCCAAACAATCAATAGCCAAAAACTGTCTAAAACCCTGTAAACTGTCTAAAACCCTTGCTTTATTTTCTGCCAATTCAAGCTGAAGTCTCTCTCTGATTTCAAAATCTATTCAAGGCAAATCCTCAAAACTATTTCTCACTCCTAAGTTCTTCTAACACTTGAACCTCTTTTCTGTTGCAATGTTGCATGCACTTGTTTATAGAACTTTGCAACAAACTAAACCAGTAACTACTGTACTTCAGCTTCAGTTTTACTGTCAGGGTTTTACATCAAGTTCATCAAACCCCAACACGTCTTTAACAGTAGAGTATCTTATGAACTCATGTGGATTACCACTTAAAACGGCTCTTATGGCATCCAAGAAACTCAACTTGAAAAGTACTGAAAACCCAGACTTAGTCCTGACTTTGTTGAAAAACAGTGGTTTGACTCAAAACGCCATAACTAAACTCATTTCTAGATTGCCCACTATGCTAAAAGCTGATGTCAACAAAACAATCAAGCCCAAGATTGATTTTTTAACTAGTTTGGGTGTTTCTGGTTCTAGGCTAGTTAAGATTGTTACAAGTGATGCACAATTTCTACATAGGAGTTTGGAGAACCAAATCATTCCTTCTATCAATTTCATTAAGAAATTCACTGATACCGATGAAGAATTTCTTACCATTTTGAATCAACCGAGTAGGATTTTTCAGATTCAGCTTGGGAATGTAATGGAGCCTAATATTGCATTATTGAGTGATAATGGTGTTCGCAAACACAATATTATCAAGTTGTTCATGCTCAATCCTTGGACATTGGCTTCTAGAAACGATCGGTTTAGGACAATTGTTGAGGAGATTAAGGAAATGGGATTTGATTCGAGGAGTCTAATGTTTATTCAGGCAATTGTATCAAGGTCTGGTATGAGTAAAACTAGGTGGGAAGAGAGATGGGCTTTGATGCACAAATTGGGATTTTCTCATGCGGAGAGTCTTTCAATGTTTAAGAAGCATCCCAGAGGTTTCGTACTTTCAAAAGAGAATGTGGAGTGCAGGGTCGAGTTTTTCACTGTAAAACAAAAGTTTGAACTGTCGGATATTGCGAAAAATTCAGTGATACTTGCTCTTGCTCTCGAGAAGAGGATCATTCCTAGGTGTAATGTGCTGGAAGAACTGTACTCAAACGGTTTGATAGGGAGTCGGAATGCAAGTTCAATCACTTCGGCGTTGAAACTAATTGAGAAGAAATTTGTAGAGAAGTTTGTCACTAAGTACCAAGACGTACTCCCTCAGATTGTGAGTGCATACAAAAGTCAGATTCGGCTTGCAGAATTGAAAGAGGAAGATGGGATTACAAGATGTAGAAAGGTGAGGTTCGCATTGATTTTCTTTTCTGGTTTTTGTCCTTCCCAACTAATATCATCCTGCTTTTTTAGTCTGGATAAATGTGAAGAATGAATGTCATTTTGTGTAATTGTACTTTCTCAAGTTGTACTTTGTTTGCAGTGTGATTATGTATCTCTTCCCTTCTTTATTGCTTATGTATTTCTTGTTGAACTGAAATTTAAGAGTCACCTATAGTAAAAAGAGGGCCACTGAAAACCACTAGGTAACAAAAAACCCGCAGGGAACTCGTTTGCAAAAGCCACATTTGAAAATCTCAAACTGAGGCTTGGCACTCTTGGTTACCTTTAGCTTGTCAAGTTCTAGTAATCGGCTTGATTATGAGATTCTGACTTTGGGTCGCTTTACTGATAGTCTTCGTAACTACTTCTTTAGTTCGTATGTCAGATATCAGTGTTACGGGTGTCCATAAGAAGAGTTGTACCAGAAACGGAAATAAAGGTCTAGATCGACTTACAGAAACAGGCCTATGCATTCACTCCCACTCAACAAGTTTGCACTTCTTTGCCTATGAGCTCCAAAGTATGCTGCTATGTAAATTGTCAGCCTAGGATGCAAGTCTTGAACTTACAAGTAAGAATGTAGTCCAGCTACCTCTCTTGTTTGTAAACCCTAGGATGTCTTGAACTTACATATAACTAAAACCCTAATCACGTATATGTTAAGTGATTGACACTTGACAGAATGAGTGTCTGTTGATGATGGCATAGTTGTTAGTGCAGGCATTACTGTGGTACTCGCCAGAAAATTGAACTTACGTAGAATTAGATGGTTGTGTTGTAACAAGTACATGTCTAAATGTTACTTACAGAAGATAGTAGCATTTTCTTAATGAACATATAACTGCCAATGCATGGCAGGTTGCTTTTTGTATAGCTTCTGGGGAAATGCATTGTTCTTCTTTACAAGGTTTGTTTTCATGCTTTTCCCTTGTCACATTCTTACCACTTAATTCCATCAATTCAATAGTAAAAGCCGCAATCTACAGTAACTTTGCGGGATAACAGTATATTAGTTTGTCATTTCTTTTAAAGAAAATCTTTAGCTTCTTTCTCATTCGAATACTTAAGACAAATATAGACACAAATCTTCCTTCCCCCTGTAGGAACTATACTCAATTTATAGATATAGTTTAGAAATGGTTATGGACTTATGTTTAAAAGTAGAAACCTCAATTCATCTTGTAAGTCCACTTTTAGGAGTGGAGTAACTTTGGAGTCACGATAAGGTGGAGTTCATATAACCATTCCCGTTTTTTGAATCCTTATATTCTTCTCTTTTAGAGGAGTAGCTTAAAGGGTTTGCTTTAAAGGATTTGTGTGGTAACCAATAAAACCTTTCATCACAGTTTCCATCAGTGGTTAAGAAACTCACAATCATTGTAGAGAAGAGCTGGATTCTACAGAAATATGATACTTGTAGCAACTTGTTAGTAGAACAGATTGAAGTCTCTGGAGCACAAGTGATTCTCAATACCCAAAGATTCCAGTCTGCAGAAACGTATCCAATGATAGCACCTTGTCTTAGAAGCCACACTTTGAGTGCTCCCGCCAGCAAAATCACCAGGAGTCCCATCAATTCGCAGATGACTATTTTAATTTTAATTTTGTATATGCATAGTGCGTGGTAGGTTCACCAAGGCATCCTGGACTTTCTCGTTCTCCTTTTCCCTGTTAAGAGCATATTTCCCTTTGTTGTCATCATCAATTTTACTCCATATCCATCTACGTTAAACTAAGAATCGTTGACGAGGCTTCATGGAAACCTATGTTTGTATGGAATCAAATGATCTTTGAATCTGAAAGTTTTCGTAAACAAAAACGAAAAGCTTTCTTCTCTTTTATTTTTCTACACAGACGTGGTCCGACCAAATGGGACAACTATTCCTTCCCTGTAACAAAAGGATCATGGGTAACTATTACATTCAGAACGGCTCTACTGGTTTACGTAATTAAGCTCCCCTTTTTATAGTAGCAGATTTACTTCCCAGGAGAGCCAGAAGTGTTATGTGAACACAATATGAATGAGGCAATTGCTTCCTTACATAGAACAAGTTCTTTCTACTCTAGTTGCACAAAGCCACAAACTAGTTACTGGTAAGTGAGAATACTTTTACTTAGTACTAAGTAATACAATTGGGCAATGGAGGCCTGTAGTGGAGAATGATAGAATTATATCTTCTAGTTTATCTTCCTTTTAACTAGGTGTACTTCTGATATTTGTAATAGTAAAGCTAATGGACTAGCCAATGAACTGCAGAGTTTCATAAAAAAAACGTACTAAGTTATATGTGTGACAGTTTAGAACTTTAGAACAATATGTTCACTCACCATGTCAACTACAACTCATTGACTTTACTACCCTCCCCTAACCTCAATCCTCACTGGAAAACCACCTTTCATCTTAGAGGTCAGATGAGAAATGAACACAGGCTGGAAACCTTCACCTAACGCTGGCACTATTCGAAATTGACGCAAAACCCCAGCTACCACTCTCTTCATTTGCAAGAATGCCATCTCTTTACCGAGACAAATTCTAGGCCCAGCTTGGAACACTGGATATAGAAAATTATCCCTCCCTACAAATTTCAATTTACCTTCACTTTCATCCCTCTCCAGCCATCTCTCTGGCTTGAAATCTGCCCAGTCTTTACCCCACAAATTCTCCATTCTCCCCATTGCATAAGGATGATATGTGACCCTCATCCCCTTCTTTACAACAGTTCCATCTGGTAAAACATCGTCGCCTGTTGCCTCTTTCGTGTCTGCAGGGACTGGTGGGTACAGTCTCATGCTTTCGCATAGTGATGCATGAGTGTAAACCATGTCCTTTACTTCATCGTACATTGATCCTTTCAGGTTCTCCATCATAATCTCGTTAAGTATCTCTTTTCTACATGAAAGTTGCAAGAGATTAACCAGAAAAACCATGTTAAGGCCGCTGAGGTTGTATCACGACCAGCTATAATGAAGCTTATAACCATATCAATCACAAAAGCATCATCTGAATGGCCGGAATTCATGATCCTTGAAAGAAGATCGACGGTTTCTAAAGAGGACTTGTCTTTTAGTTTTTGCTTCTTTTCTTTCACAATGGGTCTGAGAAATTGCTTGCTTCAGTTGCTTTTCAGATCCAAGGTTAAGTGCCATTTTCAGCTTCCAGGTGCTGGAAATATATAACCAAACCGTTCACTGATAATCTTCACAGCATCCTCAAAAGCAACTGCAAACGGTGCTTGTGGGAGTGATGGAGACAAGTACTCGGGATCAAACCCAAAGGCAATCTTGCAAATGTTGTCGAAGGCAAATCATTGGAGAATATCTTGAAGATCAAGTACTGAATTATTGGCTGCCGCGTCTGAGAGAATGGGATAAGGCGATTGGAGAGCTCTGAATCAACTACAGTCTCAACAAACTTACGGAGGGACTTAGTGTTGAACTCATGGCTTAAAATTTGTCTTCCGAACTTCCAGTTATCACCATCAGCATTGAATATGCCATTGCCAAGGAAATCGACTAAAGTAGTAGCAAAGAAGTCTCCTTTGGGGTAAAGAGAAAATTTAGTCTTGAGAATGTGTTGCACATTGGAAGGATTGGCAGTAACAATCTGACGTTTACCAAGAGCCCGATGAAACACAAATGTCCTAGTAGGACACTGACTCAGAATCTCTGCAAACCATTGGCTGTATCGCCCTTTATTCGCGATGATAGCAAGTGATGAGCCAATCAACGGGTACGACCTCGGCAGCTTAGAGACACAACCGGTAGATGATTTTGGACAAATCCTTTTATTCTTGATGAAGATGAAGAAGTAAAGTGGAAGGATGAAGAGAAGAAAAATAGCTAAGAGCACAAAATGGAACACGATTCGTAATTTGGCATATACCAAGTTAAGTGGTTGTACTGTACTTGTACCTTTGTGAAATGTGTGCTGTTTGTCGTTGATATGGAATTGATAATGCTGGAAAGTGTATTTATAGCTTATTCATTGCGTCTATTGACCCATAGAGCAAATACCGATAGAGAATTTTCTTTCCAAATGAACTGTTGCCCCTGGTACGCGGTTTGAATGTGCTGTTTGGCACATTCCTAACAGTACATAAGGGGCGGCTATTACTCCAGGCATATTATTCAAGATGGCGAATGTTAAGGTGACCAACAGAGATTGCCTGTCAGTAATAATATGAATATATGAAGATTCTTTGGCCCTTCGCCCCATCCCATACAATTGAAATAGCCTATGATGATGATTGTGATAACGATGTCAGCTTCGAGATGCTTTTAGACAATTGGCTGTTGCAGGAAAATGTTGTGTCAATTATATGTTGCAGTAAAGATGAAAGGAGATTGTCAGGTTATATTCGCAGGTGTAATCTCCTTGCTAGTGAATATGCCGGTTGCTATATGCTAATATGCAATTTCCACTCCGGGTACTATTTTTCGTAATTCTTGTACTTAATAACAGAATTCTTTGTCATACAAGATTACAAGTTGAACACTGGAGTCTGGAACCCGTGATCATCTACAGTAAAAACAACTTGCGTAATATAAAAAATATGCTGAAACCCCTATCAACTATCAACTATATGCCTATAACTATGCATACTTGTGTTCATTATACATAAATTTTGGTGGTTCTTCCATAAAAAAGTTGGTAAGTAAGGTTTCCTAATTTGTCTAAGTTCAAATGGGCCTCCAATCTTCTTGGATGAACTGATGAAGCCAGCATCAGGAGTATTTCAGCCACAATTTGGAAGAAGAATTGGAATTAGAAATGGTTATTTCCATTCAACAGTTAAAGCACCTAAATGGGTTCAACTTCATGACTTCTGCTGAAATTTCAATGATGCACACGAAGAAAGGAGACTAATATATGTGAGGATAAATTCTGGTTACCTCACAATCCCTGTACACCACTTCAAAGCAAAATGCACAAGTGCACACCTGAAGAAGAAGAAGCGAGCATAGGAGACCTAAACGAGATTAGGGTGGGAACAAACTGGGGAGGAATCACTACCTATCCTCTTGCTCAGAGTTCAGTGGTAGAGCCTTGGCCTTTAATATAGGCAGTGATCCTCCTTCCTATTTAGTTGAGGATCACTACAAATCAAGAAGTCTCTTTCAAAGAAAATATAGGATCGGACCTAATTGCCTACTTGAGCTGCTAGACTTCCATTGAGAGTCTGGTCGATGAGGAATAAGTCGGAGATTCTAGTTTCAAGACACCTTCTACTACCTTAAGATTGTGTCAACCTAGTAGTGGATCTGTTTCAGCACTCATTGACTCAGTTCCAGTTCCTGCTAGGTTAGAATAATTAACCATCTCTCCTAGCCGTTAAGGGGCCTACCAGGTACATGGAGTCACTCGGACCACTTTCCGGTGTTTCATTGCCTATCAGAGAGCACATCTTTAGCGTTCATACTCTATCAAGTGTCCAAATGGGCACTGACCGAATAGTGCACAACTGCACACAAACCTAATTTTGCAACTTTTGTATTCAAATAATTATCCACCCTCAAGAAAGTTTATTCCTATATCCTCAAAGAGCATAAATGTCAAAGTCAAGCACCATATGAAGATGAAAAACAGATAACATGTCTTGCCCATTTACTGAAATGCTAATACTACATTTTTGTATGCTTCGAAAACCATTCCAGAAAGTGAGAATTCAAAAGAGAATTTCAGGGCCATTGATTATAAACACAATAAAGAAGAGGAGATAGTGAGACACATAGTGACACTGCACACAAATTGCAGAGCTTAAAAAATAATGTACAACTTGTGAAAGTAACCAAGTACGATTACATTAAATCACATTCATTCTTCACATTTACCCTAGCAACAAAAGTAGGATGGATATAGTTGTCAAGGACAAAAAACCACAAAAGAAAACGAATACATACCTCAACTTTCTACATCTTGTAAAACCCATCTCCCTCTTTCAAATCTGCAAGCCCAATCTGGCGTTTGTATGCATGTACCATCTCAGGGACTGTCACTTGATACTTAGTGACATACTTCTCTATGAATTTCACCTCATTTAATTTTAACGCTGTAGTGACTGAACCTGCATTCACTCTTCCTATCAAACCGTTTGAGTACAGAATTTCCAGCACATTACACCTAGGAATGATCCTTTTCTCAAGACTAAGAGCAAGTATTACTGGATTTTTCACAATATCCGACATTTCAAAATTTTGTTTTACAGTGAAAAACTCGACCCTGCTCTGCACTTTTTCTTTTGAAAGTCCGAAACTACAGGGATGCTTCTTAAACATTGAGAGACTCTCCGCATGAGAAAATCCCAAGTTGCGCATAAAAGCCCATCTCTCTTCCCAATTTGATTTACTCATATAAGACATTACTATAATTGCATGAACAAACATAGAACTAGACGAATCAAATCCCATTTCCTTAATCTCGTAAACTATTGTCCTAAAACGATCGTTTTTCAAAGACAGCGTCCAAGGATTGGTCATGAACAACTTCAAAATATTGCATTTAGGAACACCATGATCCCGCAATATCGCAATATTAGACCCCATTACATTCTCAAGCTTATTCTGAAAAAGGTTCATAGGTCGATTCAAAATGGTAAGAAACTGTTTATCGGTATCAGTAAATTTCTTAATGAAATTGATAGAAGGAATGATTTGGTTCTCCAAACTATAATGTAGAAACTTTGGATCACTTGTAACAATCTTAACTAGCCTAGAACCAGAAACACCCAAACTAGTTAAAAAATCAATCTTGGGCTTGATTGTTTTGTTGACATCAGCATTTAGTATAATAGGGTTTCTAGAAATGAGTTTAGTTATGGAGTTTTGAGTCAACCCATGGTTTTTTAATAAACTTAGGACTAAGTCTGGGTTTTGAGTGGTTTTCAAGTTGAGTTTCTTGGATGTTAACAGAGCTGTTTTAAGTGGTAATCCACATGAGTTCATAAGATACTCTACTGTTAAAGACGTGCTGGGGATTGGTGAATTTGATGTAAAACAATGGCAATGGAAATTAAAATGAAGTACAGTAGTTACTGGTCTAGTTTGTTGCAAAGTTCTATGAACAAGTGCATGCAACATTGCAAAAGAAAAGGGAAGAATTGAACAGTTAGAACAACTTACAAAATATAATGAGTTTTGAGGAGCAGCGTGAATTGGTTTTGAAATCGATAGAGACAGTCAAGCATGAATCGCAAGACAAGAAGCCAACGAGGGCTTTACTGTCATTTTATAGGGATAGGGGTTTTGAGTAGGGCTGGAAATGGTACGGGATGACACCCGAATCCGACCATATCCGAATCTATTTAACGGATATGGTTTCTATGTTTGTGACTAGAATCCGACCCGAATATCTGAAAACCCAAATAATTTTAACCAGATTTATATTTTGATGTCTAAAAATTAATTTATATCTTACATTTATATATGAAAATCATTAAAATAGTGTATTTTTTAATATTTTTTAATAGATATGGATATCCGAAATCCGAATGGATCTAAATATGGTAAAGAGTTTTGAATGAAAATCCAACCCGAACCGGCTCCATTTCCATCCCTAGTTTTGAGCACCCCGTGTGCAATTTGCTACCAAGAAATTGGGCTGCTGGAAGTATTATTTTTGGGTTTTAATACCATTTTAGTTATTTTCATTACTAAAAGTCGTTATTTTTAAAATGTTTTCGAATTTGGGGATATGACTCGAGACCATTGCGAAACTTTTTTTTTCAAACTTTTCCGTCTTCTCTTTTTACCCTTTAACCGTTTTTCAAAAAAAAAAAAAAAAAAAAAAAACAAAACAAAATTTTTTGGCGGAAGCGTTCTACGTTAAGGTTGTTACTGGTCTTGAGAGGGAGTTTGAGTTATCTGCTCGTCAAAAAGCAGTTATTGGATGCTTGCAGTCAGAACACGCAAATAATTTTCTACTTGCTATTCCGATGGAGGGACTTGGACAGTAGAGCAGGGAATCATGTCGGGTTTGACCCGAATCGGACTCGACCCGAACCCGAATAGTTTGAGTTCGGGTCGATTTTTATATCTGTTTATTTATTTGGGTCGGGTTTGGGTCTATCGGGTTCGGGTTTGGATATATTTTTTGGGCTTTTTTGAATTTTTAGTGTTATCCGATCGGGTTAGTCGGGTTCGGGTCAGGTTCGGATATTAAATTTCAGATATAATCGGGTTCGGATATTATGAAACTATTCGGATTCGAATATAGCCATATCCGACCCGATCCCTGCCTATTGGACAGCGTATGTCAACGGTGGAGTATCGTTTTATTCTTCGGTACCGTCTCATGATTTCTTTGTACTCTGACGGTGGTCTATGCCCTGTTTGCAAAAAGAGTAGACTAGATGCTTTCGGGGACCATGCAGCACATTGTCAACACTTCCTAGGTTTCAAATATCGACATGATCATGTCAGAGATATTTTATGTGATGCATTTTGGAGGGCTGTGGTACAAGTGAAGAAGGAGGCTCTCGTCAATTTTCTCACTGATCCGAATGAGGGAAGATCGACACTTCGGTCTGCGGATGTATTGATTTACAGTTGGTCTGAGGGGAGGCATGCGTGTGTTGATGTAACTGGAGCCTCTCCATTGGTAGGGATTGGGAATGGAGTCTTTGGGGTGGGTGACGCAGCTAATAGAGCAGCGGCAGGAAAGATTGAGAAACACGAGGAGGCTTGTAGGGCTAACTAACATTGTTTCATTCGCTCGGTTTAAAACACATTTGGTTTCTTGGCACAACAAATGAAGCTCCTTAAGAGATTGCGTAAAGTTATGGACCGCAACGTAATGACAACCGGTTCTAACGAAGTTTGTATTTAGGAGGATAGGATTTGCCATTCGAGAAAGGACTTGTAAATGTAGCTTGTTGCACGCTTGTCCTAATTATTTGTAAAACTTCGTTATCATTATTAATAAAATAAAATTAGAAAAAAATAAATAAAAAACAACTAATTCACATTTTATGTGATTCATATTCTTCACTTAAATTCCTTCTTTTTATTTCTTCCACAATCTCAGTGGTCAGAAATTCCGTCAGTACTCCGGTATTAATAAGGTCAGATTCTTTTCTCATTTTAAAATGCATTATATTGTTATTTCACTCATATTTCATATAAGTGCATATTGTATTGAAATGGAATTGTTTTGAATTGTTAATTCACTCATATTTCATACAGACATAATAAGAACGTTTTTTTTCGTGCAGTTGAAATGGAAAATACTTAAGGGTTTACTGTGAATGCATTTTAAAATGTGCAGCAAAAAATGTGAATTGCAGAGCATTGTCTAGGTGCTGAAGGGTTTATTGTTTACTAGGTTTAGAGTTTAGGATCTAGGTTTTAGTTGGTTTATGGTTTAGTGTTTAGGATTTATGGGTGTTTAGTGGGTTTGGGGAGTAGTAATGGCGTTGTCATGTTGCTTAGCATTTTGAAATGCATAGCTTGTTTTTGACCTCCATTACTTTTGATTTATAGTTTGAATTCGTACCGAGATAAAAATAAATAAATGTGAACCTTTTCAAAATACTGCAACGATATTTATAGGTATTATAAGTAAACATGTATAGTTTTAACGTATGTAGCTTTGGAATGTAGGATATTTTCTCATTGAGTTAATTGTCTTCTTTGTGTATATTAGCTAACTATATGTTGGTAGTTTATAGATTATTCAAGAATGCCAACAATTATCTTTTAATTGCAAAAAAATGCAGCAGATCCTATATAAACAATGACAAAGTCCGCGGCAGATCGAAATGATTCCCTAGTATAACAGCAAAGTGTGTTTTTGTCAAGCATCGATGTAGGATTCAAATTTCTAGTGGAACAATTTACGAAGAATTCCAAATTTTCAAGTTCACATACATTATAAACTAAACTTGAAATCCAAAATTGAAACACTTTCGGTTTCAAGTGATTCATTCTTCCTTTCCAATCACCGTGATTTTATTCAAAGCTTTAAGCTCCAACTTCTTTTCTTATCGACAGGATCTTAAATGTCAACTTTGCACGAGCTTTTGAATTTTTCTCCACAATTGCTTGTTTGTGAGCCCGTGAATAAGAAGGCATTGTTTTGTTTATAATGACCATTGCATGAACTTGCATACATAAATTGCAATAGTCCACCTTGAAATCATAATTGATATTAGAGTCCTCATAATGAATCAATAATTTACATAAATTTTAAAAGTATTGGGACTATGGGCATACGATGAATCGGCGAAATCAAAGAGGGCCACGCTTTTTGCCTTCTTTACTACGATGTTTGTTAACCAACTCGGTCACTTTATTTCTCTGTAAATTCAATCATTTAGTTAGACTAGGAAGAATAACAAAGGCAGATTAACAATCAATAAATTGGGTCGTGGAGCCTCTTTTAGAAAAGTTAACAAATAATCAATTATAACCACCTATTTTGTATTTTTAAATGCATATGCACAAATATAAACCACCAAAGATAGTAAATTTATTTTAAAATACTAATGCATTTTAAAATGTATATGCAATAAATATGCATTTTTCACAAAATGCATTTTATTATTTAGTAGTTTCGACCAACTATTATGAAATGCAATAAGTTGGTTTAGGGTTTAGTGTCTAGAGGTTTAGGGTCTAGTTTATAGGGGTTTAGGATTCAGTGTCTTGAGGTTTAGGGTTTATGCACTTAGGGTATATTGTTTAGAGGTTTTTAGGGTTCAGGTTTAGGGTCTAGTTTATTGGGGTTTAAAGTTTATTATTAGGGTCTAATTTACAGGGATTTAGGGTTTAGTGTGTAGAGGTTTAGGGTCTAGTGTTGACAAGTTTAATTTGTGATACACCATATGCAATTTAAAATGCAAAGTCATTGTCAGCACTCTAGGGAAGGCAACAAAAATGAAATATGCATAATACAAGCCCCCTTATATATAAGGTGCCAGAACCAACACAGGTTGCTATGGAACTCCTATATACAATTTTTTGAAAAAAAAAAAAAATCTCCTATATACAAGGGGCTAAAAACATGTTTATAGTGTGCCTCAAACTAACAATGAAAGCCCAATAAAACAGGCAAAGAGCCAAGCCAAACACTAATATGTGCTACTACCTATTGGACAGTTAAACTCTAAGTATGTTTTGAGCTAAAAAAACAATTTTTTTGAAAAGCAATCAAAAACATTTTCAGTTTTCTGGTGGAGGGTGCCCCTAATGCATGTAAACAAAAGCGGAATCAATGGCTAGATGAATCCTAAGATGAAGATTGCTGCGTTGATGAAGACATCAAAGAAACTGATTAACCAACTAAGTAGCAATTAATGAAGCAATCTGGTCAACAATTTTACTAAATGGTTTTGCAATACTGAAGCAATTATTACCAAGTAGTGTAAAGAGTTTGTTTGTCACTTCATATTAGTGTTTATATTTTGAAATGCAAGTATTTGTGATGCATATAAAATCAAAGTCATACCATTGTTTCAAAGATTCTTTATGTACTTGTTTGATCCATTTCTTGGCTTCACTGAATTGAAAATGAGCCATTCCCAAGTATCCCAATCCAATGAAAGTAGTGTCCAATGGTAGCCCTCTTTTCGACTTAATGGTTTTCGTGTGTTCATTGGAAAGAAACAAATCAATTTTTTTTTTTGAGAACAACATGAAGAAACTCCCAAAAGGTGTACCTCTAAATAAGTACAAGTGGTGCTCATTGATTTTGTCCCGATCCCATTGATTAAGTCGGATAGTCCCTTGAGATTGCATCGATATTCCCCAAATGAGCTACTTTCCTCAGATTTTCTTCAACCGGTTTTGGAATCTCCTTTGAACTTTATTTTTGAATCATCTTCAAAAATCTGAAGTCGAGTTTTTCCCATTTGTACCGCTAAAATGAAATACAAAATGAATTTGCATTTTGAAATGTATGACCAATGAAGAGATTTTATATTTTAAATGTTGCCATAGATTTCACATTTTAAAAAGTTGGCATACACATTCCTAAAACAAATTGAAACCTTTATTTTACCAATTACAAAGTAAGCAATGCTTGTAAACAATTAAGTTTTTTTTTTTTTTTTTTTTTTTTTTTTTTTCACAATGACAGCTTAATGTTAACCAATCAAATAAAAGCTTTATAAGGAAAGTGAGAGAAACATCTACCATATGCTCAAAAAATGTTTTCAAAAATATGAATTCGATTTTGGAAATAAATGAGAAATTAATGGAAGATGCTATACATTGAATTCAAAGAATTAATGAATTTCTATATATGATAAGTTTAATCTTTGTTAAAATTGGAAACAAATTTATTACATACCTTTGACCACAATTCGCAATTGACGTCTTCTTCATTTTTATCTCTCACAAACTTAATTTTCTCGAGAATTTAGTTGCCTAAATTGAACAACTTTTCATATCTAAATTTTTTATTCAATTTCCTTTTTTTGTGTGAAATTCAAAATTTTGTTTTGCATCCCACTACGCTATTCGGGTAGATAGTCAGTTCTACTTTGTTTCCAAGTGAAGATATTTTCGCCTATTCTGTCAAATTGGAGTATTAAATTCTAAAAAATTTAAGAGGATTCTTAGGACTACTAAATATTTATAATTAACTCTTCTAGCCTAATTTTCTGGTATTTACTAGCCATGTCTGTATTACTACCGAGGATTTTACCCTTGTCCAGTACGCAAATTTGATAGCCATTTTCCCATGTGTGTTCGAAACTCTTCAATGAAGAGCAAATAACAAACTCAAGCCTTTAGTTGATCCAAATTCTGAAGGGCATCATTTTGAACCATTGGCATCCCTAGAGACTTGAGATAAGCTTCCGTCAAGAGCATCAAAGACTTCATGTTACTTTCCTCTTCCTGAATATTTAATCTTGGGATTCCAACAAGGTGCTTGATATACTAGCAGTATTAGCAGTATTCGTCAGCCAAAAACGGACCATGGCCAGTGCCTTCAGGCACAGATCACGCTATTTTGTAAGAGTTCAATAAACTATGCTTTCATCAAGACAAGAATTACAAAGGTGATTTCACATGTACAAAAACATAAACAATAAACGTAAGTATAGAAACATCACAGACTCTACAGATGTAATAAATTAGCTGCAGGCTCCTACCCCAATCTTCTTTTACCATTTGATCCAGTAAACATAATCATGGCTCAAAGGGTCTGCAGCTACAGTGATACACAAGTTTGTTGACACGCATGAAAATGTCTCACACTTATTTTCAGTACACCGAACCCAAACAATATCATACCATGACCAACTACTGCTAGCAAAGTTTATCCTACTTTAGGAGCTTGGACAATCACTTCCATTCCAGTCTGAGCCTGCAGAAAAAGGAAAAATGCGGCTGCTAGACATCTTGTGTTCCTGCAAACACTGCTGTTTCTTGTACTGACAGATTAGTTGGAATAATCAGCAGTACAGACCATCCAAATCCATTGCTAAAAACCAGGAAGAGATGGTTTTATCACCCAAGTCCAAATCCAATGCCTATAGCAAATCAGTTGCTAAAAAAACCAGGAAGATCCAATGCCTATAGCAGGTGTGATCCTAATATAAAATCTGAGTCAAGTATCAACCAAGGACAAACACATTAATCTGACTTGAGTATGAATCTTACCCAACTTCGTGCCCATAGGATGAATCCCAGTCACTTTTAACTAAGGTGAGACACAAGAAAGAAGACAACTCATTGAAATTTAAAAACTGGGGCGTGTATCATCAATTTGACACATGGCTCATACCAAGTTGAACCCTACTAAAAAGTCAGACACACGAGGACACAACATATCAAAAAGAAAATTATTACTATTTTTTAGTTGCACTACTAATTCTTGGGCTGAAGACCTTAAAAATCTCCTCCTTACAAACATATAGCTACTTAAAGTAGCATATCATGGAGTTGTAACTATGTTAATTGATTATATTCTTAGGCTTCAAAAGTGGCATATCAGGGTATAGAAGAAGCCTTAGTTAGAAATGGTATATGTACAATCCTTGAGCATTTCAAAACTTCGTTTGTGTTAAAAGACTAGTGGTTACTCGCTGATTTGTCACTTGAGAGACTCACTTTTCTGAGGACATTTATTATTAAAAAGCCAATCTAGTATCACACAGCAAACAGAAAATTAACTTCTTGTAATAAAATGTTGTTGCACCCGCTCAGGGTTCAACCTTTAGTAACAGGGAGACAGATAAGTGTGTTGGTGTCTGACACGGCGACCTATATAAGTCAGACACAAGGACACAACAGATCAAAAAAGAAAATTATTACTATTGTTTAGTTGCCTACTAATTCTTGGGCTGAAGACCTTAAAAATCTCCTCCTTACAAACATATAGCTATGAAAGTGGCATATCATGGAGTTGTAACTATGTTAATTGATTATATTCTTAGGCTTCAAAAGTGTCATATCAGGGTATAGACGAAACCTTAGTTAGAAATGGTATATGTACAATCCTTGAGCATTTCAAAACTCGTTTGTTTTAAAAGACTAGTGGTTACCCGCTGATTTGTCACTTGGGAGACTGTCACTTTTCCGAGGACATTTATTATTAAAAAAAGCCAATCTAGTATCACACAGCAAACATAGAGCAAAAGCTAAAGCGACGAGAACAATCAAACCTAATTGTGTCCATATGCTGAAACAAAAATCATACAGTGTACAATAAGAACTCAAAGTACACTTAACAAAATGCAAACGTGAATCAATACGAAATGATCTGAGGTTCGATTTTTGCTGGATATAATCTCCTTGCTAGTCAAGTGTTCAAAATAGCAGTCACCGCAGTATAAAGATCAAAACCATACATACGGTGGTTGCTATTTTCTAATATACAATTTCCTCTTCAGGGGCTAGTTTTGTTATTCTTGTACTTAATAACAGAATTATTTGTCATACAAGTTGAATACTAGAACCTGTAATCATCTAGAAAGGAAACAGCTTACCCGTAAAATCCCCATCAACTATAGTCTATAATCCTATAACTATGCATACCCGTGTTCATGGAGCCTATACATTAAATTTTATTTCAGGAACTTTTCACTGAAGCTCTATTTGGGCTTTGCGCCACAATTTGGAAGAAGAAATGGAATTAAAAAAGGCTATTTCCATTCGACCATTAAAAAGCACCTAAATGGGGTTCAACTTCATGACTTCTGGTGAATTTTCAATGATGCGCACCAAGAAAGGAGACTAATGTGAGGATAAATTCTGGTTACCTCACAATCCCTGTACACCACCTGAAAGCAAAGTGCACAACTGACGAAGAAGAAGAGAACATAAGAGACCAAAAAGAGATTAGGGTGGGAACAAACTAGGGAGGAATCACTACCCATCCTCTTGTTCGTAGTTTAGTGGTAGAGCCTTGGCCTTTAATATAGGCAGTGACCCTCCTTCCTATTTAGTTGAGGATCACTACAAATCAAGAAGATTCCTTCAGAGAGAATATAGGATAGGACCTAATTGCCTACTTGAGCTGCTGGACTTCCATTGAGAGTATGGCTGATGAGGAATAAGTCGGAGATTCTAGCTTCTAGACACTTTCTACTACCTTAAGATTGTGTCAACCTAGTGGTGGATCTGTTTCAGCACTCATTGACTCAGTTCCAGTTCCTGCTAGGTTAGAATAACTAACCATCTCTCCCTGCCAGTACATGGAGTCACTGGACCTAAGGGTGGAATTCCTTCCATGCTCAAGCTCGGCTCACTAATTACACGAGCTTTAAATTGAGCTCGAGCTCGGCTCATATAGTTAAACGAGCAAGCTCGAGCCGAGATTAAACGAGCCAAGCCCAAGCCAAGCCCGAGCCACTTGGTCATTTTACACTATAAATATGCTATTTGAACTAAACGAGCCGAGCTTCATCAAGCTCATTTGTTACACGAGCTTTAATTTGAGCTCGAGCTCAGCTCATATAGTAAATGAGCAAGCTCGAGCCGAGCTTAAACAAGCCAAGCCCAAGCTGAGCTCCGAGCCCTTGGCTCAAATTCCACCCTTACTCGGACCACTTTCCGGTGTTTCATTGCCTATCAGAGAGCACATCTTTACCGTTCAGACTCTATCATGTATCCAAATGGGCATAAATAGTGCACAACCGCATTTAAAACATAATTTTGCAACTTTTGTATTCAAATAATTATCCACCCTTAAGAAAGTTTATTCCTATATCCTCAAAGAGCATAAATGTCAAAGCGCCAAGCACCATATGAAGATGAAAACAGATAACATGTCTTGCCCATTTACTGAAATGCTAATACTACATTTTTGTATGCTTCAAAACCACTCCAGAAAGTGAGAATTCAAAAGAGAATTTCAGGGCCATTGATTATAAACACAATTAAAGCAGAGGAGATAGTGAGACACAGTGACACTGCAAACAAATTGCAGAGCTTAAAAATAATGTACAATTTGTGAAAGTAACCAAGTACGATTACATTAAATCACATTCATTCTTCACGCTTACCCTAGCAACAAAAGTAGGATGGATATAGTTGTCAAGGACGAAAAACCACAAAAAGAAAACTAATACATACCTCAACTTTCTACATCTTGTAAAGCCCATCTCCCTCTTTCAAATCTGCAAGCCCAATCTGGCGTTTGTATGTATGTACCATCTCAGGGACTGCCACTTGATACTTAGTGACATACTTCTCTATGAATTTCTCCTCTTTTAATTTTCAACGCTGTAGTGACTGAACCTGCATTCACTCTTCCTATCAAACCGTTTGAGTACAGAATTTCCAGCACATTACACCTAGGAATGATCCTTTTCTCAAGACTAAGAGTAAGTATCACTGGATTTTTCGTAATATCTGACAGTTCAAAATTTTGTTTTACAGTGAAAAACTCAACCCTGCTTTGCATATTCTCTTTTGAAAGTACGAAAATACAGGGTTGCCTCTTAAACATTGAAAGACTCTCCGCATGAGAAAATCCCAAGTTGCGCATAAAAGCCCGTCTCTCTTCCCAATTCAATTTACTTATACCAGACATTGTAAAAATTGCACGAACAAACATAGAACTTGACGAATCAAATCCCATTTCCTTAACTTCGTAAACTATTGTCCTAAAACGGTTGTTTTTCAAAGACAGTGTCCAAGGATTGGTCATGAACAACTTCATAATATTGCATTTTGGAACACCATATTCCCGCAATATCGCAATATTAGGCTCCATTACATTCTGAAGCTTAATATGAAAAATCCTACTCGGTTTATTCAAAATGGTAAGAAACTGTTCATTGGTATCAGTAAAACTCTCGATGAAATTGATAGAAGGAATGATTCGGTTCTCCAAACTAATATGTAGAAACTTTGGAACACTTGTGAGAATCTTAACTAGCCTAGAACCAGAAACACCCAAACTAGTTAAATATTCAATCTTGGGCTTGACTGTTTTGTTGACATCAGCATTTAGTATAAGGGGGTTCCTTGAAATGAGTTTAGCTATGGATATTTGAGTCAACCCATGGTTTTTCAACAAAGTCAGCACTGAGTCTGGGTTTTCAGTGGTTTTCAAGTTGAGTTTCTTGGATGCCTTAAGTGCCGTTTTAAGTGGTAATCCACATGAGTTCATAAGATACTCTACTGTTAAAGATGTGTTGGGGTTTGATGAACTTGATGTAAAACCATGGCAATGGAAATTGAGATGAAGATGAAGTACAGTAGTTACTGGTTTAGTTTGTTGTAAAGTTGTACGAACAAGTGCATGCAACATTGTAACAAAAAGGGGATGAATAATTAAAACAACTTACAGAGACACTCCAGCTTGAATTGCAAGAAACTGTAGCGAACAAGGGTTTGAATGTTTTTTTAGTTTTAACTTTTGAGCACCCCCGGGTAGATGGAAATATGTTAAGGGCACCCCCATATATACAACACTTGAAAAGTGACTAGACTCAGAGAGAATTAGGGTGATTGATGAATAAGAATATCCTATGCAATTAATTCTGAAGCGACCAAGGTATATGTTACTAGTGTCAATTTTGTTTACTAACGGCCAGTACGGAAAATTGGTGTCCAGTTAAGCACATTGCAGGGTATTTTAAGGGACTCCAGAAGGCTATGCAAGGCAAAACACCAGTTTCCTCCTTGGAGCAATATGAAAATTTTATCATATGGGTATTGCTATTTCCACGAATCCCAGTCTTTTGCTCCCATAACCATTTCTCATGTATGTTGAGCGAATAAGTGACCATTCCCTCACTGTTCGAAACTCTTGAATGAACATCAACTAACAAACTCGAGTCTTTAATCCATCCAAATACTTAGTGACATCACTTTGGAGTAGATTGCAAATTGAAGAGCAACTCCTTCCAAGGAACCAATGGTATCCCTAGCAGGGACTTGAGATGAGCTCCAGTCAAGAGCATCAAAGACTTCATGTTAGTTTCCTCTCCCTGAAAATTTTATCTTGGGATTCCAACAAGGTGCTTGATATTCTAGCAGTATTTGTCAACTAAAAAAGACATAATAGCAGTGCCTTCAGGCACATATTACACTGTTTTGTAAAAATTCAGTAAACTATACTTTCATTAAGACAATAGAATTACAGAAGTGATTTCACATGTACAGAAACACAAACAATAAACATAAGTCGAGAAACATCACAGACTGTACAGATGTAAAACAATAGCTGCAGGCCGCTGCCCTAGTCTTCTTTACCATTTGATCCAGTAAACATATGGCTCCAAGGGTCTGCAGCTACGGTGGTACACAAGTTTGTTGACACACATGAAAATGTTACACGTTTATTTTCAGTACCACGAACACAAACAAATAAGTATCATACCATGACCGATAACTGCTAGCAAAGTTTAACATACTTTAGGAGCTTGGACAATCACTTCGATTCCTTTTTGAGCCTGCAGAAAAAGGAAAATGTTGCTGCTAGACATCTTGTGTTCCTGCAAACACTGTTGCTTATTGCAAAGACAGCTTAGTTGGAATAATCCGGAGTACATACCATCCAAATCTGTTGCAAATAAAAACCGGGAAGAGATGGTTTATCACCCAAGTCCAAATCCAATGCCTATAGCAGGTCTGATCCAAGTATATAATCTGACTTGAGTATTAACAAGAGACCAAACATATTAATCTTACCCAACTTGTGACCACATTGAATCCCAGTCGCCGAACTAAAGTGAGACACAAGAAAGAATACACCTCATTGAAATTTAAATGTGTCATTAAGCAAATTCTTATCAAAACTGGAACATGTATCATCAATTTAACGCGTGGGTCACACCAAGTTGAACCCTAATAATTGCAGTACTATACATAATCAATCAGCAGTTCATTTGTACCAAGCACAGCCAGAGATGTAAAATTCACTTCTTGCCCAGGATTTCATTCGAGTTACAGGGACACTGAGGATAAGTGTGTCAATTATGACATGGCAACCTATATAAGTAAGACATGGACACAGCTTAATTAAAAAGAAAAAATATTACTATTTTTTTAAGTTGCACTACTAATTCTTGGGCTCAATATACCTTACAAATCCCCTCACAAATAAATAACCATGGAAGTGCATACCATGGAGTTGTAGCTATATTAATTGATTATTTTCTTAGGCTTTTTAGGGTATAGAAGTAACCCTAGTTAGAAATCTTCTGCACAACGCGTGTCGTGTGTGGCGAATGCAGTGTCTGTGTGTTTGTGTGTCTATGTTACTTAGGTTACCAAGATACAGGTGGAAGTAGAAGAAGAAGACTTGAAGATTAGTTTTAACCTGACATAAAGTTGTGTTGGACAAGGACGTTCTTTGAAGATGCCAGGGCGTGAGGGGTTCGCCTTGAGGAAGAGGGCTTTACTGGACCTTTGGGTGAGAGCCAACCGAAAGGATGCTTGGAAATCCTTGCCAAGAGACTAAAAAGATGAGTTTGGGGACTCTGTCAAAAGATTATCTCATCCACAATTTGACCCAACTCAGGATGAAATTGAGATGCTACCCAGAAATTGAAATTCTCAAAAACTCTTTTGTGTTAAAAGACTAGCGGTTACCCGTGGATATGTTACCTGGGAGACACTGTCACTTTTCCAAGGCCATTTATTATTAAAAAAGTCAATCTAGTATCACACTGCAAACAGAGAGAAAAAGCTAAAGCGACGTGAACAAGCAACCCTAATTCTGTCCATATGCTGAAACAAAAACCATACAATGCATAGTAAGAGCTCAAATTAGACTGATCAAAATGCAAACAAGAATCAGTACGAAATGATCTGAGGTGGGTAGAGTACTTTTTGAAGATGAAGGACTGGAAAAGGAATCACTGAGGTCAAAGATATTAGCAAAGCCGAGGAGCTCTAAAGGTTGCAGAGACATCTGCTGCACCTTGAATGAGCTCGAACCAGAGACCTCTTGGAGCAATGTCCAAGGGTCTGCTAGATGTTACTGTGTGATGAAAGAACTTGTCGTAGATATATTCCCCCCACCCCGTCCCATCTCGTTCTTCCCTGCTCTGAAGCCGTTGTACAGCATCCAAAAACCGGAGAAAACAGCACCTATATCCCTTTTATTCTACTTCCCCTCTCCTCTCCACTCATTCTCACGCCCATCGATCAGGTTATACTAGTATGTATATTAAGGGTATATCATACATTTAGCCTAAGCATCACACTCTTCTAAGAGATAATCTTAAGTTATTATATGAGCTCCCCTTTATGTCTATCTCAAAAATATAGCTAAATTCCACAATCTTTACAAGCAACTAAAATCCTTCAGCTAAAAAACACTACATTCACAGAATATAAAAGCAAGCAATACCAAAAATTGAAACAAACCCCATATCAACATAAACGAAAAAAGAAAACATACCATCTTCTTCAAGATCACTACCGGAATCAATAATCTGTTTAATCTCAAATTCATCAACAGCATTAGCATCCTTTGGTGGAGGGAAGGACTTGAAGTGAATCAGTTTCAATAACACAAGGATTATTACAAAACGAGCACCAAAAAATTTGGGTTTGAAACAAAACCAAAAGTTTTGTAGTTTTTAATAAGTGGATTTGTCTAACTTGCCTGTCATTTTAACCAGTTTTTCGGGTTTCCATGTATATTTGGTGCAGATTGGCATGTTGTGTGGATTGTATCTGTTCCCTTGGGTTTTTCCTACTGCTACTGAGGCCTTTGACAAATTTCTCCTTGAATTTCTCAGGTAAACTACAAAGCTTAATATTCGCTAATACAATTACAGGACCAGAATGCGCATAAGCTAAGACAGTCATCAAGATGGCATATATGCGGCAATAATCTACAAAGTTATTTGTTGACACCGTCAATCCAATCCAAGTCACTAAGTGAAGATATCTGTGTTACTGTAAATGATCAATTCAAATGCATGCTAGGTACGTGGACACATTATAAAATCATAATTTATATTAACACAAAGTAAATGGGAACAAGATGAAGTTAACTAGGCCTACCTGTAGAGATGAAATTATTTTCAGAATCCAAAAAAATGATTTCCATTATATCCAACCTCCTTGTATTGTAATACACATAAACAAAACACCAAATCTATACATCATTCCGATTCAACTTCAGGTAGTGGACGCACTAACAAACTCTCCGACTCAATATCTGCCAACGCCGAATAACTTCCACATCTCAAATGCCGGTTACAAGACAAAGTACCAAACAAAACAAAACACATAACCAAAATCCCAATAGCATGTACAACAAACAACAAATCAATCAAAGCCACACCTCTCAATCCATCCTCTTCAAGCTCGCATTGTACATTACTCTTCACATGAGACTCAAGTAATGAAATCTTCCTACACCCTTTCGGCGAAAAAGTATCTGTATACAAAGACAACCCAGCTTGTAACACCCACGTCCCTTTAAACACAAGTCCACAACACAAAACCACCTCGACGAAAAACGCAGTTGGTCTTAACGACAAATAAAAACAACAACTAGCACAAACTAATGTCAATCCAGCTAACAACTCATAAACACGAAAACCAGGATTCCCCACACCTGAAATCTCTTTCCCCGTGAAAGAACACTCCATTAAAAACAAAATGCCAGCAAAAATAAACAAAAAACTCTCGTTAATAAAAAATGGCTCAACGTTTTCACGTAAAATGATTAATATTAAGAGTGCCCAGAACATTAAAACTACTAATGATTGTTGAAATAATGTGAAACGGTACGTAGGGTGGCCTGAAAATGATAGGAACAAGAAAATTTCTGAAAATGAAGCAATGGGTAGGACTATTAGGAGAATGTATAGGTCGATGGTTTTCCATCTTGGGTCTGATAAGTACCATGTTTTTGATCTGTAGTGAGATGGGTTTTTGAGGTAATGGGAAAAAGAACATATTAGTCTACGTATTCCAATTGGGAATAGGAATAGAAATGCGGAAAAATGGGTTGCTAATGATCCCATTTTTGTTTTTCGGTTTTGTTTGAGAATAGTGGTTAAAGAGTTTGTGAGAAAGCAGGTTGGGGAATTTTATGCCATTGTAGCTGGAAGAAGAAGATGAAGAAGAGTTTGCAGTATGTTTCTCTTTTTGTTTTGTGTTGCACCGTGCAATCACTGTGTGGCTTTTTCTTACGTTCTTCGATTTTTGCATTTTAAGGAGAGAAACTATTCTAAGCATCAAACACCAAATTTTGTTTTTTCATTTTAAGGAGAGACACCTTTTGATAAAAACACCAAAGGGGCAAATTTGGTATTTGCTTTGGTGGCTGTATCAAATCTCTCTCGCAATTTTGGAAAATTTGTGCAGTGTTTGGAACACCACATGGGCTTGGACTAAAGTGTGGGCTTCAATGACGCAGTTTTGCGAAAACCGCATGGTGTTGTAAACACCAAAGGGGCAAATTTGGTATTTACTTTGGTGGCTGTATCAAATTTCTCTCGTGGTTTTGGAAAAATCACGCAGTGTTTTGAACACCGCATGGGCTTGGACTAGAGTGTGGGCTTCAATGACGCGGTTTTGCGAAAACCGCGTGGTGTTGTAAACACCAAAGGGGCAAATTTGGTATTTGCTTTGGTGGCTATATCAAATCTTTCTCGCGGTTTTGGAAAAATCACGCAGTGTTTTGAACACCGTATGACCTTGGACTAGAGTGTGGGCTTCAATGACGCTGTTTTGCGAAAACCGCGTGGTGTTGTAAAGACTGCATGCTCTAAATGAAAAACTGGGCAAAAAACAGCTATATTTTTCTTTCACTATAAATTGAAGCACTCACACAATAGGTTTTACACTCACTTCTATTCTCCACTCTCCACTCTCTACTCTAAACCACAATGACTAGTGAAGAGCCAAAAACAAAATCTAGAAGGGCTTCATAGATACAAAAACAAGATGTTGCTCTCACTAATAGTTGGCTACAAGTTAGTCAAGATAGTGTAGTAGGAAATGAACAAAAGTCAAACGAATTTTGGAGTAGGATTCTAAACACAACTTTACGGGCAGAAAATACCGTTGGACTCTCATTCAAGCTAATATCAATAAGTTTCATGCTATTCTTTCTAAGATTCAAGCATCTCCTCCAAGTGGCTATAATGACAATATAATTGTAAGTATTATTTACTTTATATTTGTTATTTTGATTCACAAATACATTTTTCAATTCTAATTTAGTTTTTTCTTAATTGGTAGGTTGAGGAAGCAATAAGTGCATATATGGGATCCATAATGGGGTTTGAAAGTGGATGTAATGCTATAATATGGTGAAAGACTCACCCAAATGGAAGAGGCTACAATTGAGAAATGAATTGCGACCCACCAAAAAGTCGAAGCCAAACAATGGGGAAAGAGGTTCATCAGTTCCAATATCAACTGCAACAACTTAACCAATGGATTATGATTCACACCAAGTTAATGGGCTTGCGAATAGGCCTTTTGGAAAGAAAGAAGAAAAGAGAAGAAAACAAAAAGAGAAAGAAAATGGTGATTCTAAAGTGGAGGAATCCGATAAGAAACTTGATGGGGGTAATGAATTGGAAGCTCAAAGACAATTGAAGAAAGATGAGATGGAATCCGAAAAACTTCAATTGAAAAAAAATCGATGGATTGGAAGCTCCAAATCCAAAAAGAGAAACTTCAATTAAAGAAAGATGCGCTCCGAGTTAGAGAAGATGAAAATGATGCTAAAATACTAGGAAGCAAGTTAGAAGGATTACCCGAAGATGAGCGTGAAATTTGGCAACTTAAAAAGGCAAAAATTTTACAAAAAATGAAGAATTGAGTTGCCAATATCACTGGTAGTAGTCAAAGTAGTGCAGAAGAGTCTAAATGATTTACTTCCTACTTATTATGTCTTTTAATTTATGGCGTATTTTAATTTGAGTTTGTATCTTGATTTTAATTAGAATGTACTTTAATTAAATATTTTCTTTTAATTTGAGTTACCTTAATTTAAAGTTGATACTTTTTATCATTCTAAAAAAAATTCGGCAGAGTCTACTTTGTATTTTCAAAATTCTCATATACACAAATCCTTTCATAAAACCACAAATACATAGAAATTGAAACGATAAATAAACACAAAGTCCAAATGAAGTCCAAATAGAAATAGAAATCAACGCCGACCACGCCTACTCCACAAATGCTCGACCAAGTCATTCTTCAATCTATCATGAACAACTTGTGAACGAACCTTCTCGACGCTAGATGCCCAACGAGATAAAACAAAGTGGCGTTCATCTTTAGATGCACCTTCTATACTTGGCCTTTCATAATCAGGAATATACTACGGGATATCTGTTTCGCGTTCATCTTCTACAATCATATTGTGTAAAATAATGCAAGCCCTCATAACAGTAGCCATAGTCTCCAAATACCATAACCTGCGCGGATTTGCTAAAATAGCCCAACGCGACTACAATGTACCAAACGCCCGCTCTATGTCTTTTCTAGCAGCTTCTTGCTTCTTTGCAAAATATTTGTCTTGTGCAACAGTCGGCTTAGAAATCATTTTAATCAAGGTGACATAATTATGATATATACCGTCAGCCAAGTAATAGCCCATATCATAATGATGCACATTCATAGTGTGGTTACAAGGAATAGCTTCATCATTGACTATATCATCAAATATTGGTAAGCGGTCAAGCACATTAAGATCATTGTAAGAACCCGCCATTCCAAAAAAAACATGCCAAATCCACGTGTCACGAGAAGAAACCGCTTCCAGAATTACTATTGGTTTATGTACATGGCCAGTATGAGACCCTTGCCACGGGGATGGGCAATTCTTCCATTGCCAGTGCATGCAATCAATGTTTCATAGCATTCCAAGCCATCCACGTTCCTCAGACTCTTCAAGCAAACGCTGAATATCTGCAGCATTTGGTTTGCACAAGTATTCACCTCTAAAAATTCTAATAATTCAATCACAGAAATAGCACATGCTTTCATGTACAGTTGGCTCAGCAATATGTAACATGTAATCTACTAGATCAGCTGGAAACCCATAAGCAAGCATTCGTGTAGCACCAATTAATTTGATTTTTGGGTGAATCCCAAATTTACCCGTATTATTAACTTTTTGTTGAAAATATGATACATGATGGTTAAGATGATTGAAAATACGAATAAACAATGACTCACCCATACGAAATCGGCGTCGAAAGTCGTGGTCAGTGAATATAGAATTTGCGCCGAAGTAGTTAGCATTTACACGAGCCAGTATTGCCTCGTATTGACGATTCTTGCATATTCTTCCTTTCTTCGAACCACCATGTGGTTTATAAGAAGACTCCGCTAGCTTCCTGCTGACGCAATAAACCCAGACGATGTCAGACCAAAGGTAGAGCAATAGCCACTAATTTTTTACAACGCTTAATTACAGTGTTATCATTTGAAGAGCTCGAGCTCGAAGAAGCTAGAAGAAGAAGAAGAAGATGAATGATTCATTGAAAAATCGTCAAGAGTTTCGGTAGTTTATTTTTTATTTTTTTTTGTTTTTGGTTTTTTGTTTTTGTTTTTGTTTTTGGTTTTTGTTTTTGTTTTGTTAAGGAGATGAGTTTAGGATTAGAGAGAACATGAAAAATGAAGAGAGCCATGCAGGAAACATGGGGTTAAGAGATGATAGCACGCGGTGTGTGACACACCGCGCGGTTTCTGGAAAACCACGTGAGCTTGTGCTTCTGTGGTGGGCGTCTATGGCGTGGTTTTGCGAAAGCAGCGTAGACTATATGACACGGTTTATCCAAAATGGCGGCATTTCATGTCAATTTTTGGTATGGCTCCTGAAGTTGGTTGGTGTAAGTTTGGTTTGGTTAAAAAATTTGGTTTTTTTTTTGTATTGCTGCTCCTAAAGATGCTCTAATACTCTTTCTTATGAGTGCCATATATATGTCTCAATTGTGTAATGCAGTTATCTCATCAAGCGTGTTGTCTAATATTACAAAATATTAAAAATTGAGGTATATTACATTATTATATACCGTATGATATGTGGATACATATATGACACAGAATATATGACACAGAGTATCTGACCACAGATTATTTTTAAAATATGGTTTGATGTGTATTTTTGGTAGTTATATATTCTAGTTCTTTGATCAATCGAACAAAAAAATATAAAAAATAATAGAGGAAGTTATTTCGTGATGTTTGAATATGATACTCTAATTGTTTCAGAGTTGGACCAAAGAATTAGGTTCTGACCAAAGAATTAGGTTCTGATTTGAAAGTTACGCCAAACTCCCAAGGACCATTTCTTACGAAAATGAAATTCAACTAGTTTTTCCAAATGCAAATTGTACTTACAAATATCTAATGCGTGACACACAAGTTATTTCGTGACCAAGGAGAAGACCATTGGAGTTGGAAGTTCTAGGGAAGTTGGTGTTAGAGTAGTAGTATCAACACAGCAACTAAAGTAGAACAGAAGGAACAGTAGACAAGGATAGAATTAATAGGTAATAACCAAGGCGCGAATTAGGCTGTCCTTAAGGAAAGATTTCGCCCCTTCCAATGGTGCAGAAAGGCAGCAGTGGCGTTTTCCTCACATGATTCAATGGTTAACAGCAGTCTGACTTTGCAACTAGAACAGACTACCCTCTATAATAGCAATATAACTCTCTCTGGTGGCTACAGGAAGAAAAGAAGAAGAAAATGACTGGTTTGAGTTTCTGTTTCTCTGAGTTAAGTTTCTGATCAAGTCTATTCCCTCTATGGACTCACAGTCCTATTTATAGAGGTTAGGTCAGTCTCCTAAATAGATAAGGAAAAGAGACCAACTCCTAATAGAACACAAAAACTTGCTGCTCAAGAAAAAAGCAAAACAAGTTTAGGCAATTGGTCAAACTACTACCCACAACAGTAAGCCCAAGCCCAAGCCTGAACCCGACCTGATGTGGTGGATAACCAATGTGGGCTATCTATTATGAACTAAAGTGGAAAGAACACTATTTGTTCATCTCCTCCACTTTGCACACATACACTAGTATTTAGAAATACACAAGAGATTCTAACAATCCCCCACTATTTCAAAATACTAATAGTCCCCCACTATTTTGGAATAGGATATTACAAAAGAAAAGGGTTAACTAAATGTCAAAGAGAATCGAAAAAACAATGCATAAGATACTGGTGCTTTACGGGCTTGAACCAGTCATAGAGTAACATGTCTTATAATACGTGAAAGTGGTGGATTAAAAAATCGTTGAACCAACATTCCCTTGTAGTAAAATAGATCACATGCACCCACATTGCTTTTTCATTATATGTCTGTTCTGCGGTGTTGCGCTTTTTGGCCCTTGCGCTGCCTGTGTTCCATGAATGATCTAGAGTACTTGCCTATATACTCATAAGAACCGACCCGGCCAGTTCTACATTCACGTAGGTGGATATCCATCAAGTGTACATTGCAGTTAAAATACACTATCTCATTATAAAATGGACTATGGATTCCAATAAGAGTAAAATAACTCATCCTTACTCATTGCAATTCTAGTTATACAAAGTATACTATAGTACCATCTCACTATATAGGGGGGCGCCTCATAAATAAATAAGGCGATAGTAATCGCAGATCTAATTTGTGACTTGTTTTTCCCTTTGAACCTACTTCATGGAATCTCCAATCACATAGGTAGGGTTGCCGTCAGTGTCGCCCTATATATAGGCATAAGTCCCATCCCCCTCGACGTATAACCACTTGCCTCCAAATAAGTGGTACGGTCAGACATATGGCCAAACTAAGTCCGACCTAACATAATCTCTAGCAGCTGCTTGATTAAGTTATATCTCAAACTTATGTGTATACATTTCCCATTGCACATGTTTTTTTTATTTTTATGTCTTAGCTATTGCAATGAGACAGTTGCAAAGCATAGACGCATTAGGAGGCTGTTTAGAGCCAATGGGAAGATTTGCCAAGAGGTTGCTAACCTACTCAATATCATCACATGCCTTTTATAAGGCGACTAGCTTGGATAATATCCAAGACACTTAATTTCCACCAAGGGTAAACACATAAACATTACTGGATCCAGTTTATAACACATTACCTTTCTAACAATGATGGAAATCTACTAAATATAAGTCCATAATCAATGGCTCCGTTATAGTACTTGGATAAACTGACAATATACATCCAATGTTTCTTATAAGAACAATGAGTTATCAACTAAGTATGCCATTAATGTAGGCAATGTCATGTCTCACATATATAATTCATCAAGTACAATAGGCTACCAATGATATTGACATATTTAGTATGAGAAAACACAAGTAGATTATTTTTCATAAGATGGATATTTGCCACAAAAGGTGTTAACGTATGCTTACTATCAGAATACCCATACTTTTCAATAAAAAATATTTCTACTACATGCTAAAATAATATAATAAGACCAACATGAGTTATAATTCCTATATTCACCAGTCATTCAATTCTGTAGTGCCCGAAATTCCCCTATACCATCCGGCCGGTCTGGTTTAAGGTACGCTGTGGGCTTCAACCATATTCAAACGCCAACATTTTGACAATTGAATATAGCATTTACAGAAATGAGTTTAACAACATAATGAACTATCATTTTCAATGATGGTCTATTATGTGTTTCAAATAGGAATTTCTCTGTCTCATACACATTCTCAATGCTAGCACTCATGATATTAAATCATCTAAACAAAGAGAGATTAACATATATGTCTTGCTTTATTCTAAAGAAAAGACACACCTTTATCAACAACGGTACTTTGACATCCATATGACACTAATATGTTGTTGAATTGCTCATGCCATTTATAGGCGCTTGAATCAACTCATGCAAAGATTTAACTAAATTGTATACCTTCAGCTCATCACCTGGTACTACTTGGTATTGTAGTTCCGCACAAATACTCAACTAGAGTCTTTAGAATTCTGTAGAAGAAATTCTAGTTACATGAGCAAGGTTTCAAAGTACTATAAATCTTGTCTCTGATTGAAACCCCTTGGCTATTATTATTAGCTTTGTATTTTGCAATACAACTATCACGTTTTAGTTTTCTCTTGAAAATCCAATTAAACCTATAGATCCCCCAATAAAACAAGAGTCTAGTTTAGAGGAGTTTTATCCTTCAAAAAAGGACATTTCTCATAGACAGACAACTTCCTTATAGGTTAATGAATCTTCCTCAAGAAACATATAAACATCATCACCGTAAATAGTGGATATATTCACTGATAGTCTTCCAAATTTCTTGTTCAGAAATTATGGGATCCTCTTACGTAGTTCATTATGAACATCCAACCACTCTATGCCAATTTTACAGAAAGCACATTCTCAAATAAAATTAGCATATAAGACATTCAATAATAGTGTGGTATCTATAAGATTGTTATCACGCATGACAACTAAAACAAACATCACTATTATAAGTTTCACCAATGAACATCTACTAGATAGTTCTAGATCTAAAAAATATTTCTTTTAGATTCATTCACAATAGCCTTGGCAAGACACCCCCCACATTTTGAAATATTTTTGGATAGGCTCAAGACCTTTCCATATTTTGTAGTTCAGTGTCTTTCCAATTATCTTGTGAGATGAACTATGGTGAAACAGTGTCATGCATATGGGTCACCACCCCCCACAGTTCAATGGTTACTCAACCTAATCAAACTTACATGCAAAACACATTATACCGCTACAAACATTAAAAGAAACAACAACAATAATATGCACTCTTATGACAATAATATACTTTACTCAAGTCTATGATTATGGATCATATTAAACATAGTCATATTATATTCATGCTATCTATATGAAAGGAAATTCACAAGTGATTCAAATGAATTTTAAAGAATAGAAAAATTAGATGAAAAAGGTTTTACCCAAGATAATATCATTATCATTCTTCTTTTCATCATTCAACATTCCAACTTGCATAGAGAGACAATCCACGTACTTGTACATCACCTTGGCTATTTATTCATAGTCATAAGAGGATAATGCCTAATAAGACAATCCACAAACGTTACATCTCCTTGTCTAAAATAGTCACTGGAGGATATTGTCTAAGAAGACAATCCATAACCTTACATCTCCTTGACTAAATTAGGTTTAGGAGGATATGATTGTTTCCCATATTGTTTCCTCTCGTAGACAACGATGCTCATTACTTAATAATATATGACATGGTTAAGCTTTATGCCTATGTTAAATAATGCATTCATGCCAAACATGGTTAATATCATATCATAGGTTCAGGAAAAGTAAACTTTAACTGTACCCCTCACAACAAAAAGTATACGATATTTAAGCAAATTTAGCCACTGAATATGCAAAATAACTGAGGACTCCACCTCCTCTCCTTACATGAGCTCAAGCAAGATAGGATACCCTATCAACAAGACCTCAAGTACTACTACAACATCTAATGACTTAACTCATTAATGTCTTAAACTAGAAATTTTTTACCAATAAACTATCATCAAATTCAAAGTAAATCCACGATGATTAATATCTAAAACTAGCATGCTATACAACTTTAACATATGCTCTATTGGATATAAGCTACAAGTTACTTCATCTAACATATATTTTCACAACATTATAATCATAACCATCGTCTAACAACACGTACACTCAATAGAGGTAATCAATTGTGCATTGAATACATTATAATTACTATCTAAAAGTGTGATTCATATTAACTATCTTGAGGTCTCTCTTAGACCATCTACATACATCTACATATGTACAAAGAAAATTAATATCAAACTACTTCTAGTCAAACCAATTAATATCTTAGTGATAAACACGTATAATTTGTTGACTAGGTTATTAAAGAAGTTTAAGCTTAGGGATTTTCCTCCTAAGAAAAACTAGCATGCAACTCAAGGCAAAAATATCACCATATAATCAAACCAAAAGAATTGCAAAGAGTGAAATAATACGATACCTAACCGATTGAAAAACCGGATTACCATATTTTTCTCCTTCTAGAAAAACAGTTTAAAAGAACTGTAATTCTGAACCAGCTCAGGACGAATTGGGTATCAAGCCTTATACCACTGGAAAGCTCTTTGAATCAACTATCCAACACAAAAAGCAGATTGCAAAACCGAGCTCTGAGTTGAAAGTTACAGCAGTTTCCGTAACGAGCGACGCAGCTGTCAAAAAGATGAACTTTGACGTTTTTTTTGATAGAAATCTCAAATTTGACTCCCACAAACGTAAGAGAAAGGTCTACAACTATATATGGTTTGATAAACCACAAAAGATCAATTAAGATTCAATCTTTAATTAGTTTCCCTAACAAAAACGAAATTATCAGAAAATTTCTAAAGTCATAACCCAATAACACAAACAATAACTCAAAGTAAAAGACTTATCTTTTGATTGCCGTATTAAAGCACTCTCATTTATTCTACTACAAAAATCTTTCCTTAAGATTGTTATAGTAGTTGTATCAACACAGCAACTAAAGTAGAACAGAAGGAACAGTAGACAAAGACAAAATTAACAGGTAATAACCAAGGCGCGGATTAGGTCAGTCCTTAAGGAAAGATTTAAGCCCCTTCCAATGGTGCAGAAAGGCAGCAGTGACGTCTTCCTTATAGGATTCAATGGTTAACAGCAGTCTGACTTTGCACTAGAACAGACTACACTCTAGAACAACAATATAACTCTCTCTGGTGGCTACAGGAAGAAGAGAAGAAGAAAATGATTGGTTTGAGTTTCTGTTTCTCTGAGTTGAGTTTCTGATCAAGTCTATTCCCTCTATGGACTCACAGTCCTATTTATAGAAGTTAGGTCAGTCTCCTAAACAGATAAGGAAGAGAGACCAACTCCTAATAGAACACCAAAACTTGCTGCTCAAGAAAAAAGCAAAACAAGTTTAGGCAATTGGTCAAACCACTACCCACAACAGTAAGCCCAAGCCCAAGCCTGAACCCGACCCGATGTGGTGGATAATCAATGTGGGACTATTTATTATGCACTAAAGTTGAGAGAACACTATTTGTTCATCTCCTCCACTTTGCACACACACACTAGTATTTAGAAATACACAAGAGATTCCAACAGTTGGAACATACTTTTTCAAACCATATTATTCGATCTTCCAAGTGCAAGTTTTTTGGAATGTTCAATTCGAGGAAGAGATGTTTGTGCTGATAGTTCAAGACTTCGAGTGACACCCGATGCATTGAGGGTCTAGCCTTTGGATCTGGATTTATGCATGCCAAAGCAGTCGAAAATGCTGCGGCTATTTCTTCTGCAGTAAAACCTGTTGGAAAGGGAAGCCGATCGTCTAACACGTCTTCCAGAAGTAGGTTATGTCTTTTGGAATGTAGGTATGAAATGTCTTCGCCGGGATGTTTTCCCACTAGCACTTCCAATACGACCACTCCGAAACTGTATACATCACTTTTCTCCGTTACCTTCACTATTGAAGCAAGCTCTGCATAAGAAATAAAGATAGAAAAAAAATTGGCAAGGTAAGAATGCGGAAACTATACTCTTATTTTTCTCATATATTGATATGCCTAGGAAGGCTAGGAACCATATTTTAGGCTGTTTCTCCACTAAAACAAAGTAGGCCGGCCACAAGTTTTACTCTTAAGATAATTTAATGACGTATATCTTAATATAATTCAATATGATTCTGATTGAAGAAAAAAACAATCAGAAACACAATTCATATGACAGATTAAACTATGCTGTTGGCATTTTATAGTTCAATCTATAAAATTACAAACATAATATTAAATGAATTGCAGGATAACCTTACCTGGCGCCATGTACCCGTATGAGCCAACTGGTGTCGTCTAGGTAGACTCGCCTGCTTCCACTAGTCTGGCTGTCCCAAAGTCTGAGAGCTTTGGTTTAAGTTCTAAATCCAGCAAGATGTTATTAAACGAGATATCCCTGTGCACAATTGGTGGTCTGCAGTCATGGTGTAAGTAAGATAAACCCTGTGCCACACCTCTGATAATTTTCAACCTCACTTCCCATTCCAAAATCTTTGCTTCTGGTTCACCATACTGCATGAACTTTGCCAAGTTTCCCTTCTCAAGATACTCGTATACTAAATACTTGCATCCTTTGTATGAAGAGATTCCATAGAGTTTTACAATATTCCGGTGTCGTATATTAGTCAGTGCAAGGGTTTCTGACCTAAAACTCTTTTCCTGCCAATCTATAGTTGATTCCATTTCTTTTTCTGTATGAAGACGTTTTATAGCAAAAATGTCACCATTTGGAAGCACTGCTTTGTAGACACTCCCTTGTCCGCCTTTTCCTATGCAATATTTCTCATGAAAGTTCTCAATCACAGTGACAACATCTTTGAACACCACTTTCCCATTGTAATTCCATATGGACAATGATCCGTCTTCCCTGCTTGCGCCATGGTTTTCTTCATCTTGGTCTTTTCTACAAGTAGGGTAGTAGATGAAAATTACGAATGAAATGAATAGAATTATTATGGCAGCTAAGAGAGAAATAGAAATGGCAACAGCCATTCTAAGCTTATTGCTTTCTCTGCGAAATATGGACAATGTGTTGTTACAAGGATTTAAATCTTGCCGGTCATTGTCGCTGCACAGACCTGGATTTCCAGCAAATGCCTCTGCTGGAGCTCTTTGGAAGATCTCAATATCTGGAACTGGACCAGTAAGGTTGTTATATGAGACATCAACCGATTGAAGACTTCTCATTCCCTGCAGGGAAGAGGGTATAGAACCAGTGATGCTGTTGTGAGAAAGGTTCAAACTCTCAAGTGATATTAGATTTCCAAGCGGTGATGGGATAACTCCTGTGAGTGAGTTCTCATTGAGGTCAAGCATAGTCTGTAAGGACACTAGATTTCCAAGATGGAAGGGAACTACCCTAACTAATTCAATTTTCCTGAGTTCCAAGGATATTAGCGCAATGCAGTCTCCAAGTTCCTCTGGTATCGGCCCAGTCAGGTGGTTTTGGGACAAGTCCAAGAATTGTAGACTCAACAACCTTCCAATCTCTGCTGGTACCTTCCCAGATAACTGATTGTTGCTGAAATTTAGTCCATATAAAGGTGTATCTGCATCGAACAGCTCCAGCGGAATATCTCCAATAAGTTGATTCGAGGACAGATCAAGTTCTTGTAGATTTGTTAAATTTCCAATCTTTGAGGGAATTTTACCTGATATAATATTGGTGGACATTCTGAAATATGAGAGCCTTGTACACTCCCCCCAATCCTAGGAGAGTCTTCCTGATAATTGATTATTCCTCAAGTCGATATATAGCAAATTTGGATATACTCCAAATGCATCTGTGATGTCTCCTTCTAGGAAATTATCTTCAAGGCGGACTCGGCTCAATCCAGTGCAATTTCTTAGGCTGCTGGGAATAGGTCCATCTAGTCTATTTCCACTTGCTAGCAAGTACATGAGCTTCCCCCCTCCACATATATTGGTAGGGAGTTTGCCGGAGAAGAAGTTGTAGGAGAAGTCAACATTCTGTAGAACACTGGGGCCAAAATCTTCGGGTATACTACCAGAAAAATTGTTATTTGAAACATAAAACAAAACCAAGTTTTGCAAGCTTGTTATAGATGAAGGCAAGGTCCCTTGGATTTTATTTGAGCTTACATCAAGCGATGTGATGCTTTGCATATTTCCTACTTCAGGTGGAAGAGTTCCACTGAGTTGGTTATTGTAGAAGTTTATGCTCACAACTGTTGTTAAATTTCCTAAAGATGAGGGGATTGAGCGGGTTATAAGATTATTGGACAAGTCAAGGTCAATCAGATTTGACAAATTTCCAATCTCTGGAGGGAGGGAACCTAATAATTGATTGTCAAATAGGTACAGATATGTGATCTTCTGGAGCATTCCAATTTCAGGAGGAATCGCACCACTGAAATTGTTGTGTTGGAGCTGCAAAGAATTGAGGTTAGTCCAGTTGGATAGGAAATATGCTTGAACTTCTCCTGATAGTTTATTGCTAGAAATCCCAAAATCAACAAGTTGGGATAGTGAGGCCATTGATTTAGGCAAGGGACCTGAAAGGTTGTTGATAGAGAGGTTGAGAAAAGTGAGATTGGTGCAAAACCCAAGTTCATATGGGATGCTTGAATTCAAGCCAGAGTTCTGGAAGTTTAGCGTCTGAAGCATCTTAAGTTTTCCTATTGAAGAT
Source organism: Coptis chinensis (assembly GCF_015680905.1). Lineage (NCBI taxonomy): Eukaryota > Viridiplantae > Streptophyta > Magnoliopsida > Ranunculales > Ranunculaceae > Coptis > Coptis chinensis. Next base: position 98,487,812 of record NC_141459.1, read on the forward strand.
GGTATTGGTCCATTGAACAAGTTGTCATTCAATTCGAGAATTTGGAGGTTTGACAAGAGGCCTACTTCATATGGTATTGTACCATTCAACTTGTTTAGTCCCAGCCTCATATGTTGTAGCTTGCTCAAATGTGTGATCTCCACTGGAATTTCTCCTTCAAATGAATTTGAAGTCAGGTTGAGAAATTCAAGGTTCTTAAGACTAGTGGCAAGTTGCACTGGAAGTGGACCTGTGATAATATTTTCAGATAAGTCAAGAAAGATCAATTTTGGATATTGAAAGATGAAAGGAGGAACCTCTGTGTCCAAATAGTTGTAGTTCAGCCAGAGAAACGTCAATGATTTCATTCCTTTGAATCGTATATGATCTGGATTTAGAAGATAGTTTCCAGCAAGATTGAAGTTCCATGCTTTTTGCAAATTGCTGAGCTGATATGGAATTTGACCGTTGAGTGAATTGTTAGAAAGGCGAAGTACCTGAAGCTCTAAGAGGTTCCCGAGCTGCACCGGAATTGTACTAGTGAAATTGTTGCTTCCCATATCAAGAAATACGAGTCTAGAAAGCATTCCAAGTTGACTGGGGATTGATCCAACCAAGTTATTAAAACAAAAACTTAGAGAAGTGAGGTTGGGAAACACTGAAAAATCAAGTTGGTCGAGAGTGCCATCAAGGCCCGAGTTCGCGAGGTTTATCTTGATAATATCATTTACTTCATTGCACTGATGAATTCCAGTCCAGTTGCAAGGACTCTTACCGGTGACATTAGTTAGAGACCATGAAGTTAGAGACCATGAAGTTAGAGAATGAGACTTCAACCGATTTTTCCATCTTAACAAAGCTTCTGCTTGTGCTTCTTTTTGCACCGTGATTTCTGAGAATGCACAAGAAAGGAAGACAATGAAAATTACACTTTCTAATGTTCTCCCCATGGTTCTTCCAGCAAATCTCTAAGTTGCTTGAAGAAAAAGCAAGTATGTCTCTATTATATAAGAACTTGGAAGGCAGAGAGAGATACGAGAGTGTGTAGTGTGTACACGATGGATTCACAAGTAGTTGAAATTTGAAAGACTTAACTTCGAACAACATGGTATTCTCTACTTGCTATATACGAGTTTACTAATAAAGACTTGGCTTCATGTCCACTTCAAGGTAGTTAAGGACTTAAGGTCTTAAACATGCAGTTTGCAACCAATACTAACTTGTGCTTGTCAACAGTGTATATTTTAAGAGAGTATCTTTGCTAAATCCAATTAAATTGTTGTTGGTGGCAAGTTTTTTAAGTGTCGGTTAAGATCGATGTACTACTAGATTAAATAAGTTTTTCAAGTTTTTGTTGAATCAGAAAGTTCTTAAGACCAACTTCCCTGACCATTTGGCCTTTAGCTTCTACCCCATTCATAGAAACTGCAGACTACGAAACAGAGATGGCCGGCCGTTCTATCGATTAAAAAGTTCAAGGATTTAAATGAAGAGAGAAACATTAAAATAGAGCGGGGAAAATGTAGGTAGAACACTAGAACCGTTGAAGTGCAAATGTTTTCAATTTTCAGTTTTTCACAGAATAGAGGGGGAAAGTACAAATTGATATACAATATTCTGTGGTACCAGTGTGGCAATGTGAACTGTGACATGAAATTGACAAAGCCCAAAGGCGGCCAAATAGCTAGAGACTTATGTTGAGGAAAGATATCTGTTTTGTGTTGCAAATTCCAACCCATTTTCCATACGAGTACTTTCGTTGCAGTCCCATATAAAAAAGAGTTGAAGAGTAAAATATTAGGATTAACTAGTATTACCCCCTACTAGATGAGCTAACTAAGGTTTCCCAAACTAGATGGAGAAATTAGGGTCTCTCCTTTGAGTACACAAAAAAAAAAAAATACGGTCAACTTTTTTTGTGTGTACTCAGGGGGGAGACCCTAATTTCTCCATCTAGTTGGGGGAAATCCTAATTGGCTCATCTAGTAGGAGGGTAATAATAAAAATCCAAATAAATTTGTTCAAAATCGACAGATAAGACTTCTAGGGTGCGCATGGTGTACAAGTACGCTGGCATGAGGGCCCTCGGACAATACTTTTTGTAGTAATACACTTGTACTCTTTGCGAGTGGCCCAAATTCAATTCCTCACTCTCTCTCATGTGCACACTAGATTTATTTATAATAATCTAATTTTTTATTTAACAAAATAGGGAAGTGTGGGGCTCAAAAAACCACATCCAATGGTAGATATTCATTTTCATCAAAATATGGCGTACTTGAATCTATCTAAGTGTTTGGAGGGTTTGTCTAATCACCAACAATTGTTCTTTGGGAACTTATAAACCGGAATTTCCCAAATTGACGTGATGCTATCGCTTGATTGGCTCACCCAATTGATATTATTGGGTTTATAGATAATGACCAATTGGACTTGATTTACATACCCGGTTAATATACAAATTGGATTAAGATTGGATAAAGTCATGTCTTTCATCATCCATGACGATCAAACAACATAACAAATACTTGAATGTTACTAACTTTTCGTAGTTCAAAGCGAAGAGACTACTTGGAAACCGAGTAAGTGGTCCAATTCAAAGTATCGAATGTTCCTCACGGGCCCAAGGTCGACCGGGAAGTGACCATTCTGGTCTTTCATATGCCACGCCCACACCAGCACACAATAGATGCCAAAATCTTATTGCCCTATAAATATCAAGAGAAAGACACTGAAATTTCATAGGAAGCACAAGTAGTGAGTGTGAAAAAACAATTATGGCAGATCTATTTATTAAGCAAGCAAAGGAATACCAAGAGAATCGGCCAAGTTATCCACCCGAGCTAATACGATTTATCGCTTCGAAAACACCCAATCATGATCTTGCGTGGGACGTTGGTACTGGAAATGGCCAAGCTGCAGTCATTGTGAGCATTTTATCTTGTTTTCTGAGTATATATATGTTGTGTATTTTGGTCAATCAAGCCTCATTTTGTCTGAGCCCATGATCCATGAAAAAACGAACTAAACGGTTTGGAACCATGATTCATGATCTACTTTTCTTTTTTGGAAAATTTGAGGTTGAAACGTGATTGCGAAGCCTCTGATCCTTCACCAAGATACTTTTAAAACTTTTTTTTTTTTCATTTCTTTAATTTTTTCAACTAAGATTACAATATGAGCTGCGTGAAACGTATTGTATAACTCTTTTGTAAAATGAAATGAGCCAAACATATTGACGCTCGACTAAATGCAATCTGATGGTGGCAAAACAAGTTCACCATATTGCTTTTGTTTTTGTTGACTTTTCTGTACATTTTATTCTATTGAATTGTTTTGTTGTGTTTTAATTTGTTGTTTGGACAGAATGCTAAATCAAGCTCTCTATTATTGTTTTCAGCTGGCCGGAATTTACAAGAATGTTGTAGGCACAGATACAAGTGAGCAACAACTGGCACTTGCGTCAAAGCTCCCCAACATTCGTTACCAACACACTCGTCTAAACATGTCCCTATCCGAACTAGAACGCGACGTGGTAGCACAAGACACCGTGGATCTTGTCACTGTCGCTCAAGCTGTTCATTGGTTTGATCTCCCCACATTTTACAGTCGAGTTAAATGCGTTTTGAAAAAGCCCACTGGGGTTCTTGCAGTATGGTGTTACATTGAGCCCGAAGTCAATGAAGCTGTAGACATTGTGTTCTGGAAATTGTACAGGGCATCTGGGCCTTATTGGGCGCCAGCTCGTAAACTAGTGGATGATAAGTACAGAAACATTGATTTCCCGTTCGAACCAGTTGATGGAACAGATAATACTGGTCCATTTGAGTTTGTAACTGAGAAATCAATGGATTTGGATGGATATTTGACGTACATAAGATCCTGGTCGTCTTATCAGACTGCAAAGGCAAAAGGCGTTGAACTCTTGAGTGAAGAAGTGATTGCGGATTTTGAGCGTGCATGGCAAACAGAAAATGGTAGCCGAAAGGTTGTCCGTTATCCAGTTTACCTGAGGATAGGGAAGGTGGGGAACTGATATGCATTGCCGCTTTATTCGCTAGCATTATTTCGCCTAATAGGCTAATTGTTTATGTTCAAATAAGTTTCTGTAGAATCACTTTTTCACTTTGTAAACGTAACCAGTTTAATACTAAGGATGGTTGCTAAACACCTTTCACCTCCGACTCTCCGAGCTTAGTTAGCCATATTGGAGGTGGCACTGTCACACTATGAACTAGTATAAAACATTGTAACCTTTGTTATTCATGGATGTGATGCTTTACGTCAAGAAGTAAAATTGAAATTTCTATCCCTCGGGCTGAAGTCAATGGCTCTCTCCTCGGCTTTTAAAAGTTAGTGTTAAAATCGATAAAGTAAAAGTTTAAAATTCGATAAATCTCTATTTTAAATGAAATTTAAAATGGAAATTTAAAGTCGATAAAGATGAGGAACAAATACGCCGACTTTTATTTTCTCACTTTATCGATTTTCTTTGCAAAGAGAGTAAAATAGAGATATTTTTAAATTTACTTTATCGACTATTTTAAATTTCAACTTTATCGACTTTTAACACTAATTTTAAAGCTGATAAAGATAAATCGACTCAGCCTCATTTCGATGGCACCATTTTCACTATATTAACATGTTTAAGCAACCCTGCGTAGTACATAACTACATCTGCTTGCCGGCTTGAGTTGAATGATCAAATACTAGTTTCGACACAGACTTGACCTTAATCAAGCCCAAACAGGGATAAGCCCAACTTCAACAATAACAACAAAAAGTAATCAGTGGTGTAAGGTGTGTGGACTGTGGACTGTGGAGTCTTATGGCTAGAAGACTATTCGTGGCGGCTACTGGTTAATTGTTGTCTCACTTGTTCACTTGCTTCTCATTTTGTTTTTTAAAACTTTAACAAGCTCTATAATAAGTTTTTTTTTGCTAAAGATATGTTCTTATCTTGAAATCATCCTCAAAGTACAATCATTCCTGATATCATGATTAATCCAGCCCCCTAAGAAAGGAGTTACATTCCACACCGAAGAGTACTTAGGGAGCCAATGCCTCCATCCGTGTTGTAATAGATTTGGGTGAACTAGTGTTACCCCCCACTAAATGAGCCAATTAGGATTTCCCCCCTACTAGATTGGAAATTAGGGTCTCCCTCCTAAATACACACAAAAAATATTCGGTCAACCCAATTTGATTTTTTTTTGTGTGTGTATTTAGGGGGGAGACCCCAATTTCCCATTTAGGAGGAGGGGGGTGTTAATATTGGTTAACCCCAGTTAAACCCAATAGATTCTCTTGATCTATTGCAGTATCCCAGTGCATTGTTTCTGCCTTATGTGCCGTAAACGTCGCTAATGCATCAACCCCATAATTAGCTTCTCTGTAGCTCCAATTCAGTAAAAAGTTTCCTTCCGAAAATAATGCTCGAATTTCCTTTATCATCTCCTTAGCACTTGCCGGTATTGGAGATGACATATTGGTAACGAACTCGTAAAGCATTCGATAGTCCGTTTCCACGAGTACATTTGCAAGGTTTGAGGCTTTCGCAGCTTGTAATCCTATTTTTAGTGCAATTGCCTCTGCCAAAAAAGCTGTAGAGAAAGCAATGGGAGTAGCAATGGCCATTATGAGCCTACCATTTTCGTCTCTGAACAAGCAACCAGCCCCTGCTGCACCTGGATTCCCCAGTGATGATCCATCAGTGTTAAGCTTAATCCAACCATTTGGTGGGCAGTCCCATTTCACATTAATTTCTATCTTCTAGGCGCCATTTTGTGGTCGAGTGTCAACAATTGCAGCCATGATTTCCGTCATCTTCCTTGCTTTTATTACCCAACGAAGAGGCTGTTGTGGTTTTCCATTGAAAATAATCTCATTTCTCGCCAGCCATATGGCCCATAACCCAGCACCAAGTGTAGTCATCCACATTCTTGCATCGGCCTCATTCTCTAAGCATTTGACCATGTGTTGTAACCAATCTCTAATGTTGTCAGCAGTACAGTAAGCCACAGAAACGGACAATAAGTAATAACAATGTTTTCAGCTGTTGGGGTTTTCAAGAACACTTAATTGGCATAATATAGTAATATACAATGTATTATCACTTTTTTTGCATTTTAGATACTATACAATTTTCTATGCGCTATTATTCACTAGGGTATGCCCGTGTCGTATGACACTGATATAGAGTCGCTTGCGGCACTAACTCTGTAGAAACAACCTAAACTTGAACTCCCCCCATTTTGATTGTATTATACTGGCTATTGTTCCATTCATGGTTAAGAATGATTATTAGGTTGAAAAACTCGACATGACACTAACTTGAACCACCTGAGGGGTAATTTGGACAGAAACTCCCCATTATTTGACAACTTTCTAATGTTTTGGATCATGTTAAAAGGCTAACTGTCATTCAATAAATCCGGTCCAAATGTGCAGATGTTTAACACAGGGAATGCAAGGCCAGCACAGCTCCCAACATTTAAATTAACACGAGTTACTTCAACACCCTTTGGAAGAGATGCAGGATCTACTGCATAATTGAATTCTGTACCTACGAAAGAACATGAATGAGCAACCAAAAAGGAAAAAACATCAGTATATAGTTCTTTCTTTGGGGGACTTCCTTTATTTCCTTGCAGGGTGGTCTCCTACCGAAAACAGGTGCATCCCACAATAAGTGATAAACACACGATATTCTTTAGTAAAAGTCGATAGAATAGTTCGCTCTGTGTTCACGACATGGTATTGTTCAGTGAAAACATGACATACACCCGTTCAACGAAACTAACAAGTCAGAAGTTGTTTACTAACAATTGCAACGATATAATAAAAACACAAACATATGCTACCAGACACACACACTTTAAGTATCAATGGAGTTTTTATGGATACAAATATGACTAAAAAAGTGTTAAGTTTATAGGAGTACAATGAATAACAAATGCCTCATTACTAATCAAAAGAACCTCAAGTTTACAAATTTGATAAAATGAATCCAAAGTGAGCAACTGAGCATTTTGTTAGTTTGTTTAACATACTTGAGCACTGATCTCGACACGACTATTCCGGACACTACGGACTGGATGGTTTCCTCCATGATGACCAAACTTCATTTTAAACGTTTTACCACCCAATGCCTGGCCAAGTAATTGATGTCTCATGCAAATGCCAAAAACAAGAACCTTTCCAAGCATTTCCTTCAATATTTCAACAACATAAAACACTGCTGAAGGATCCCCATGTCCATTGCTAAAAACAACTCCATCAGGTTTCATTTTGACTGGCCATGTACAATGTTGCCACATGATGCAAAACGCCGTAGAATGTTATGCTTGATCCCAAAATCATAGGCAACAACCTTCATTACACAAAAAGAAAAACAGTGAGAACTATCGACATCAAAACAAGTCTATTGCACTAAAAGTAGACCACTAAAATGAAAATTTCCGTCTTCACTTCCTTAGTTGAGGAATTCCCAGTCAGAACCAGTTTTGTCTACCCATTCATAAGGGGCAGTGCAAGAGACACCACTTATTAAATCAACACCTGCACATTTGCATCAAGAAGGGAATATTATTCTAATGTTGCAGGTCATCTTTCATAAACTGTGTGAGACCACAAAAGTTGTAACAAAATAGTACAATACAAGCTGAACTTGCGCAACTTCCTTTATTAACGCAATATGTAATCTAAACTTACCAACAATATTCCAGGTACGGGACATTTCCAAGAGTTCCTCATCAGTTTTAGATTTTTCTGTGCTCAATACACCTATTAGACTTCCATAAATAGAAATTAGTTATGGAAATTAGTTAATAATGGTAAGAAATTGTGCATATAGAAAAGCAAGAATCTAATACCGAAGTGATGATGATGATATAGAGTAGAAGGCTCGTGCCTCAAAGATTACAAAAAATTGCACTTCTTTTTAACCCCTCTTCTACAGTTTTTTCGGATGCTATTTTCTGTTAGATAAACAGAATGAAAAAAGCATGCATGAACAAATAAAAGAGAGGCCAATATGAAATACGCAGTTCCACTATCTGAGTTTTTTGGACGAATACTATGAGGTCGTGGTTGTTGTGGAAAGAAAACCACACTTTAAATCATAGAAAAATGAAAAACGAAAAAATTGGAAGGGAGGAGACATGGATACTTGGTTTTAAATCGCGGATGACTCTCTTCAGTCGCGGGTTCTCGACACTGAGGCGAATACTCTCTTCAGTAGTGGGTTCTCGATGAGAAAAGGGGTGGGAGTGATGGAGGAGGTTAGGGCAGATAGAAAATAAGATCTAATCACATGGATCAAGATGTTGTGGATAGAAGCAACATACTAGCGGGGAGCCGCTTTTTCTTCCATGTCATATTTTGTTGAAAAATGATTGCAGCCGTTGGATTGGGCTCTTTGGGCCCCACACCATTATATTTTATTATATAGACTAGTTAGTGCCCGTGTTTTCGGCACGGATTTCATAGAGTGGCATTCCAGATAGATTGATTCAAAAGTACACATGTATTAGTATAATGGAAATGGAGATTTGAGAAGTAGGTAACTCGAAAAGTATAATGCGTTAATAAATAACAACTTATTTAGTAATGAGCGGTTTATTTTAAAAATTGTGTCACTAATTTCTTGAAAGCATTTGGGAAATAGGTGAATATAATGTATAACATTTTTAGTAAGGAAAACACGGGTAATTGGATAACATAAAAAAAAAATTAAAATGTCTTGAAAAGTAGTTTGTTGTTGGCAAACTATTCATCAAGTTGAAGTCGATGTAATAAGGTTATTTGGTAATTTGGTTGAACTTTATCCATATAAGGTTACGGTTGTGAAATGGTAGAAGTACTATGAAATCCATAAGGCACTTTGAAATGAGGCAAATTGCAGAGCTTATATCAACTATCAAGTAGGTCAGTGCCTCCGATTATTTCTCTAAATACAGAAGCTCTATGTTTTCTAAATTTGCCATCAATGCACTTCTAGAAGCTTGGATGTGATGGAGATACCAAGAACATTATTGTTGGCTTATTATAATTTATTTGTATACACAAATCTCTTGGAATTTGAATACACTAAGTTTTGTAATGTTAATCTGATCTGCTGCTATCATACTAAAATCTAAACCTTTCAACTCCATTAAGTATAATATATCTAGCATCTCGACCATTATAAAAAGATAAAGTCAGTCTTTCTATTGTTTTTCCTTAATAAGAACTCCACGCCCAATTCTATTCATAATCATTTAAATATTCTGCATTCAACTTCCGAGTTTCTTCAAGCAATTTGACCCAATTGCATGAAATATTGGGTGTCTCGATATGCTTCAATTGTATATATACGAACCCAGTCATCCTAAAGAGTATTAGAACACGCAGTTGTAGCACATTCTAAATGTTGTACCACGATAGCACATACCAATGCCCTAATCGTGTCGATTTTGCATTATTGTTTTGGTACTCATAATCCAATCTGGACCATCCTAAGTTAAGACAATAAGCAAAATAGGCCAAGAGTAATCACTTCATTTCCAAAATAAGATCATTTTTTAAAAAGGCATTGTGCATAGAAATAAGATCATTAAAAAAAGGCATTGTGCATAATGAATGGCATGACATTTCCAAAAAAAGGCAGCTCAATGAAAGGAATGTAATATCTTAGTGCATTTTGGGTGGTAAACATTGTGCAAAAATATCTTAGTGCACTTGTAAGTTGTTAACATATTTTGATATAGAAAGGCAAGCTATTTGTTATTGAATTGTGTTGATTGTTTAAATCAAGCAACAGTGTGTGTGTGCTTGTGATAGTATGAACTAGAGGACCGATCGCTGCCTATCCGAATACGGTTGACGATGTGGCTAGTGGAGCAACTCTTTTTTAGAGTTGTATGGACTTTCATCTTCTAAAGAGTATTAGAACACGCAGTTATAGCACATTCTAAATGTTGTACACGATAGCACATACCAATGCCCTAATTGTGTCAGATTTTGCATTATCGTTTTTGGTACTCATAATCCAATACCGGACCATCCTAAGTTAAGACAATAAGCAAAATAGGCCAACAACAATCACTTCATTTCCAAAATGAGATCATTTTTAAAAAAGGCATTGTGCATAGAAATAAGATCATTTAAAAAAGGCATTGTGCATAATGAATGGCATGGCATTGCCAAAAAAAGGCAACTCAATGAAAGGAATGTAATATCTTAGTGCATTTTGGGTGGTAAACATTGTGCTAAAATATCTTAGTGCACTTGTAAGTTGTTAACATATTTTGATGTAGAAAGGCAAGTTATTTGTTATTGAATTGTGTTGATTGTTTAAATCAACCGGCCGATTAATGTGCTTGTGATAGTATGAACTGTAGGGCCGATCTGCCTATCCGAGTACGGTTGGCCGCATGGCTAGTGGAGCAATTTTTTTTGCGATCGAAGTTCTTATAAGTGTAATAAACCCATCATACAACTTCGTGCTAACGGGAAAATGGTGAATAACGACTCCAAATGACAATTCCGCGAGGTTTCTTAGCCGTACAATATAAGTATGTGTGTCTAACTCACAAACTCTATAACTAAATGACCTAAATGTTTGATTTCAAGGGAGAAAAACACCAACAGTATACCAATCCAAAGGAACCTTAGAATATTATTTTAAAAAAAAGGGAACCTAAGAATCGAGTGCAACTCTCACAGCAATCAGATTTAAAACTTTGAATATAACGAAAAAACAGGGCAACTAAGTTAGTACATAACAACTTTAAATAGAAACATGGTATATCAAATCTCAAAATCTCCGTATCTTTTTCACACAGCCAAACTCCAAATTGTTTTTTGTTAACTGGTATTCTGCTAAGTGGTAACATCATTTGATATATCAAGCAACCACGACAGCAAAGATCGCGTAATAGCGGCGAAGCGGATCGGCATGAGCGGACGGTAGCGGCAGCTCTGCATCTGCATCGGTCGCGGCGGTATCGGCATGAAGCGGCGAAGCGGCGGCAAAGATCTGCATCTGCAGCATCTGCATCAGTAGCGACATCGGCATCAGCGGCAACATCAACGCGCAAAGACATCAACATCAACCTGCATGGCGGCATCTGCAGGAGGCAGCAGCAGCAGACATCAATCCACACACACCAAACACTATACCACTAAACCACTTGCCACCTACACGACTGCACCAGCAGCACCTACACCACTACATAGTAGACACATCACCACTTACCAGCACCACCTACACCAAGTAGTAGACACCAGCACCACCTACACCAAGCAGTAGACACCAGCACCACTACACCACCTCCCAGGCTCCCAACGCACATGACCACCACACACAAAAACCAACCAACACACACTCACCACACTACTACCACTTGCCAGCACCACCACACTACCAGCACCTGCCACCTTCAGCACACACGCAACACCACAGTTACACACCAGCCAGCACATTCACACACACCTAACAATAAAACATCATCTTCGCTAGACCTTCAGTTTAACTTCCATGACATTTCAATATATTACAAACACAACCCAAATCTATAGTTATCAACCCAAAAGTTATCAAATTCGGCTCAAATTAACACGATTTGACTATAAAAGGAAACAAATTAACTTACAGTGAAAAATTAGTGCCACCACCTCAAAAGCCACTTCAATCCAAGCACATCAAAGTAGAAGAAACGTAGGGTGTTGCCTTCAATTGAATCCTACGCCAAGCACATTAAAGTAGAAGATCTCCATGACTTCAAATCCACTTCAATTCAATCAATGTGAATGTGGGTAATGAAAGCGTAGAAGCATCAATGAAGCGGAACCCATATGCACATCAAAGTAAAGTGCACACCGAAAAAGGAACCCTTCGCTAGAAATATTTAAGCAATCATCATTCATTCCCGTGTTCAAGTTAAATGAATAATGCCAACACCATATTCAAATAAGAAAGTTCTAAAACACACATAAAACAGAAAGTTCAAAGCATAGTGAAAACTGTAAATGTAGACAACGCGATTAAAGAGTAAATTAAAAAGCACACAACTCAAGCAAAATGAGTTCCTACTCCGAAGCACAAAAGCCCAAACCGTGAAGCAGGAAGAAAATGACAGGAGTGGGTAGTCGCGTAGCACACATGTCCTACATCAGGGAGGAGACAATCATGTGATATGTTGATGAATATATTTTTGGAAACAATGAAGCAAAAATAACTGAACTGGATTGAACCAAATGGTTGAATAAGTGCTGACCCACTAATGAACCCTTGTTTTTTTTGCTTGGTGGAGCTCAGATTCCATATCTTGGCTTGAAAGCTCTTTTCCAGGTACTCCATCTTCTAAATTGGGGCGGCCACTTTTTGGGTCCTGTATTTAACCACAATAAGTTTAATGTAGGTGAAACAATACTATTTTTGTAAATAAAGGGATCAAAAGAATACCTCATCAATAATTTCTTTCATAAGTGGGTCATCAACATCCATAGTAGCTGGGAAAATCTTGTAGATAACAAAAAAAGACCGGCTTTCCTTCATACTCTGACTGAAATAATTTATTTTAACTTGGAAAATAAACTCTTTTCCAGCAACCTGCTGCAATGCATCCTGAACGATTTGTGGGCCGTTTTTCTGTGTTAGGAAGCACTTTATTAATATTTGGTGAGAAGCATGTGTTTTGTGTTTAAAAGCAGAACATTAGTGATAAAAGATAAGTTATAGGGTTGTGCCTTCTTGTAGGTGTCCACCAATTCTTTAACCGGCTTCTGAATAAGGTATTCAGCTTCCCGATCAAAAAGCAACAAACGAAAGTAACCCCGACGGCGAATCTTCCACATCCATTCTTAGAAGGTACCTGGACACTCCAAATAAAATTTATAAAAAGTGGATCCGCCAAAAGTAAAAAATTTAATAAGGAATTAATGATCGACCTCTCATTGCGGCTCTTGATTTCAAGGTTACAGTTTGGGCAAACGCGCTCAACAACCTTCTTGTTACAATTGTTGTTGGTGCATGAAGTGTAATACCAATTCGTGTCGAAGACATATCCTATGGTTGCTTTGCAAGTGTAGGTTGCTCCCTGTTTTACGGTCGTAATGACCTTTAATAGAATCTTGGGCAACGAAACAAAGTTGGCTCTAATGGATTGAATGTTACCTTATTGGATTCATCTAGTCCCATTTCCTTTAATTTGTCTACTGAAACCCTACGGTTTCTAAGCAGTTTTTTCTCAGAGAAGCCCTCTTTTGCAGATGAATGTTGCTTTGCTATTTGCACTTTGGTATCCCCCAAGCTATAGAATTAAGAATGACAAATATTGTAACGCATGACATGATCATGAGGTAAAATGATAAATACGAAGAATAAGATGATACACTGACCTGTTTTTATAGTCGATAATAGCCTGAGTGTCCAAATCTATGTAGACCTTCGTTCCACTAAGCGATGAAAGAGAAAACTGGCCTACAACATAGTATTAAGACATGAAATATGCATCATTTTGCTTTGTGTAATTTAAAAAAAAAACTGAGTACATGAAGGTGGAATAAATGTGTACCTTGGAAATCTTTTGGATTAAGTGAAGTGGCAATGACGACCACATCTTCTTGTGTCAAAAGATCATCCGGAAACTCTTCGGTTAAAGCACCCCATAAAGCAATAGTCAATTCCGCGGCACTGATTATAGGATCAATTGTGTTAGGAAAAAAATACATAGTGCTTATTAGATACGAACGTCGGCAAGTTACCTTTGATCCATGAGCACAATCTCTCGAAAAGCAGTTCCATTTTTTTGTGTGATCTCACCGATTCGCTTAAGGAGTCCAATAACATCTAATTTTTTGGTTGACATAAAATGTTAGATTACATTCGTTAAGGGTTAATTAAGAGGTGAAAGTGAAACTCGTAGCAAACTATTACCTATAAGGTGAGTCTTGTCGTGAACTCTACTCGAAAGGGTGTCGAACTGTGAGAAGTTGAATTTGTGCCTTGCAATGTGGGTGCCTTCCACATCATCTGGTGTGATCACCGTTCTAGCATTAAAAAAAATCTTGTGTTCATTCTTAACCGGGCGATAATCTTTTGCAAGCCATACATCGAATTTCTCCATGGTGTAGACATTGCCTTCTTTTAACACACCATCCGTAAGCAAATTGTGGAAATCCCCAAAATATTTCTTTAGTAAAAGCGACATGGATGTCGGCACCACAGTAATGCGATCGAGGAAACAACAATAAAGTCAGCAAACCATTATAGCATGGTTTTGGCAAACAAATGGCACACATAGAAATATAATCACCTTTGGATCTAAAAGAAGAAACTCCAAACTAAGAGTGTCATTATATTTCAAATGCACTGACTCCCACAGCCTTGTAATGCGGCCCCTCACTTTATATCGGTTTGATCCGTTGCGGAGTTTGTCAAGGTCTTGATAGTTTTGCATCAACATCGGGAGAATCTTAAGGATGGGAAAAGGCCCAAATTAGAATAGTATCGTATTAAAAAAAACAAAATGGAGCAGAAAAGAAAGAAAAATTATAACCAAAACAACAACAAAGCGCGAATTGTTTAAAAGTGCGTTTGTCGATGAAACGACAGTGAATGCAGACGCGACAACTATTTAACAACCCATTCAAGAATGACAATAAGTTGACCGTACAATTGGGTTAGGATGGGCAGCAGCAACGCTTGATTAAATTATACAAACAACTCAAGAGGGAAACGGATGTAACTAAATGTAGATTGCGCAAGGAAATACTGCAAATTAATTTTTTTTAGTAAGTCTGAGGAGGCATAGCACATGAATCAGGTTATCTTACGCAATTTTGATACCATCTTCAATCTACAATCCCACATATTCCTACGAATAAACTATCTTGATAATGGTGGCCATCTAACAATTTCTTAAAGGTTAGGTTCATGCCCTCTCAAATTTCTACGATGCAAAGAGTCATTCTAGTGGCCTACATTGTTGTTGTTGCATATTGAATTAAAGTGCAAGGCAGTTGTCCTTAACACTGTTTTTGTCTCTAAAAATCAATTCATAACACAAACAAAATTTTCACCCAGGCCAATTAAGTCATGAAGCATTTCCACCAATAATTTAAATTTACCCAACAAAGCATTGAACTAAGCATGTCATGCCCTTTCTATAAACAATGAACTAAACCATGCCCTTCGTATAAGTATTGAACAAAACTATGTTGATGCAAAATGTGTAAATACAATAGCATCTCAAATCGAAGTCACCTATAGGCTATAGTAGATTTGTCAAGAATTTAATCACAATCCAACAATGCTTCCTCTTCTTGTCGTCCACCCTAAGTATATTTGTTCTACAAAATCTGCAAATGTGACTACAAAAGAAACAACTAATAAAATTCTTACTTAGCATAGGTTAACACAACTTTTAAATTTTTTTGAAAAACAAAAGCTATAAAGCATTTCCATGCATTCTATTTCACTAATTCTTACTTGCTTCCACATGCTTGTAATATGAGCGATGGTTTGTTCGGTGAAGTTTAGAATGGTCTTGGTAAACTTGCATTACCATTTCAAGATCGTCACTATAAGATATAATAAGATAAAAAGGTTTTACAAAAGAAGGTCGTCACTTATTTTTTACATGTGATGTATACATATCACATATCCAAACCCAAAAACTGAAAAAAACTGAACATTTCTCAAGGCATGTGAAACATTGGGTACTCTCAATAAACTTCAGGTGACCACATATACTAAGCTGGTCAACTTCAGGTGACCAAGTTTGGTTACTGATTATACTTGAACCTTTTGTCCTTTTGGTACTTACAAATAACAATTGGTTTTATTCATAATGAACTAAATGCATTCAGAACAGAATATTTGATTAGAGACCATTACTCTAGCTACACCTCATACATGGAAATAACAATAGTAAAATTCGAAAAATCAAATCTGAATATGGTGATCAATTAATTGATGTTGTATTCTTTTCATCTTTAGATTTATAGTAAGTGCAATCAAAAGCATGAAAAAATGGATTTATATACAAAAATGATAACATATATAATAATTAATTAACCTATTTATATTGAATATATCTGAAATATTGGGTATCAATTAGCATTTGATATATTGAAATCCATTAAAGGTGATGAGTAGCCGGAATGAAGTAAGGAATAAGAGGGAATAAACACAAAACCTGATTGCTGAGGTTGTAACACGAAAAGTAGCTTGATACGAAGAAGGTGAACAAATAGAGCGGATACGGAATTCCGATACTAATTTATAGATTGTGGAAAAAAACGTATAGAAGGAGAAGGAGAAGAGCCCCATCCGTTACAGTGATGATGAGGATGTGGTTACAGAAGTTGGAGGAGTTTAATTGAATTGTGAATGATGGTGGAGAAAAAAGAGGAGTGCGAGATATATATTATTGAGGTTAAGCGGGCTGGAAACTGTTGAGGCCCAAGGAAATAAATCAACATGCAGTAAAAGTCACAACAATAGTTCGAGATTTCGGAATTCTCGGAATTTAGATAAATCTAAAAACAGAAATCCATTAACTTTTGACTCTATCACATTCGGAAATTCGAATGCATTCGGAATTTCGGATATTTCGACTTTATATTTGGAATTTCAGTTTTCCATTTGGAATTTCGGTTTTTTGGAAAACCGAAATTCCGAGGAAAATTCCGGAGTTTCGTTCGGAATCACGAACTATCACAACTACGGCACATTTAAGAATCAACACATTGCTGATCCTTAATTGTATATCACTCCCTTAAGTGTATAACATATATTGAAGGCTGATCCTTAAGTGTGACTGTCAAAAGCAAGTGCTTATATTAATGAAAACACAAACTGACCAGCTAATTCCAAAAGGAAAATCCCAGGCAAAAAAAATGGTTGTTTTCTGAGAATGATGAAACACCAATATTGGGACAAAGGTTTTTTTTTTGCTTCATTGCCAGCAGTCAAGCCATTGTGATGGTAAAAGTCACAACCATAGTTCGGGATTTCGGAATTCTCGGAATTCCGATAAATACAAAAACCGAAATCCATTAACTTTCGACTCTATCACATTCGGAATTTCGAATATTTCGACTCTATATTTGGAATTTCGGTTTTTTGGAAAATCGAAATGCCGGGCGGGATTCCGGAGTTTCATTCGGAATCACGAACTATGGTCACAACTACGGCACATTTAAGAATCAACACATTGCTGATCCTTAATTGTATATCACTCCCTTAAGTGTATAACATATATTGAAGGCTGATCCTTAAGTGTGACTGTCAAAAGCAAGTGCTTATATTAATGAAAACACAAACTGACCAGCTAATTCCAATAGGAAAACCCCAGGCAAAAAAATGGTTGTTTTCTGAGAATGATGAAACACCAATATTGGGACAAAAGTTTTTTTTGCTTCAGCGCTAGCAGTCAAGCCATTGTGATGCCACTTAGACGACCAAAGAAAGGAGAAAACTGTTGTGTGCGAGAGAGTTTGGCATAGCACACCGTTCAAAATCAGTTGCAACAAATTATTAAAAAGCAGTAAATTCATATGGTTATTGGTTAGTATAGTAATGATCTACATGGACGATGAGTTGATGCTGCGCAAAGCAATATATTGAGTCGTGCAGTTTAGGTTAAAGATCAAAATTTTGGCAATGTTTGATAGAAAGCACTGGGCAACAGGTCAATAACATTTCATGCATTTAACGTTTTGAATCGGGAAATAATTATTATTTAAAAAACTAAATAGTCAAAAATTTATTGGTGAAGGTGAAACGGAAGCAAGTGAGGATTACAACTTAATCTATGTCTTCCATGGAAGTGGGATTAAACTCTTTATCATAGGAGGTTTTGATCGGCGTCTTGGTGCTTTTGGCAGGGGTCTCTTCAACCTTGAGTTTTGGTTTAAGGTAGTTTAGGTGTGACTTGGTGAGATAATAAAAAACATACATCATTGCTTTTAGACCGACAATGCCTGGTGGAGTTTCGGGCTTAGAAATTGGGAAGTTGTCCTCATAGGATGTTGTCAGTGGCTTGCTTGTATCTGGGCCTTCGTTTGATAAGTGAGACATTTGCTGCAAAAGATACATGAGAGCCACCAAACATTAGGCACATAAATAGATGACAATGTACAAATTAGATGAACAATGAAGAAGAGCAAGTGGGAATCGTACCTGTGGACTGGGTGTTGGTAAGGGAAGGCTTGCTTCTATGGCGAGGTAATGAGAAATAGATACCAAGTTTTATCGCATGAAAGGGAATTGAGGGTGATTTTTTATAGGGGAAGGAAGTAATGTAGTAAATGTAAAAGGGTGGGGAATTGATGAGTATGGGAGTTACATATACATATAGGATGAAGTGAGTCAAAAGAAGTAGAATGAAATGTTTTTAATGTTTTTAATGTAATAATTGCGGTAGTTTTCATACCAACAATGTATAATAGATAAGGTACAAAGCGGGATTAATTTGTTTGAAAAGCAATGTAACTGAATATAATGTGAGTAATGATTCCCATAACAACGAATTTAATCAGACAAATCGACCTACTAAAGATAATCTCTGATTTGTCTTGACACATGCGCCCATGTGTATCAATGCAAGGTAACGTTTAACAAACAGTGTGTCGCAAATAGGTGGTAAAAAAAGTAGGTCTGCCTAGCAGTACATGCTCGTATCATGTTGGTTAATAGAGATGCATATTCGTTATGCGGGGGATAGGAAGCAACCGAGGTCTTTTCTAACGCACCTAACAAAGATTGTTTGTGCATGCTAGTATGTTTTGTAAAAAAAGAGCTGGTTTGGGAACCTTATTTTCATGGACGCTTGGAATGATGCATTTATTTTTGGGTGGATCTTGTAGGCATTGGCTTATGTGGTTAAGTTGGGATGTAAACAATTTTTTGAGCACATTATTAATCTGGTCATGAATCCAATCTCAAGTCGCACAACAATGCGGGCTCTCAAGAGCAATTGGAGAGTGGCGGTAATTTTGGTTTTTTTAGGCGTTAACTAATGTCTTAGATGCTTTGTTTAAGAGCTCAACCGTCGGACCACTGAATTAAAATACCATCCTCTATTCTTGCTGGACTAATGAGCTGAAAGACAATAAAATAATAAAGGCTTGGCTAGATTGTGACTAAAATGGTTAGTTGTATACCTGACTTATGACTCGGTACTGGTAAAAGGCTTTGTCAACTTAACCTTAAATAGATACGGTTGTTTAATAGAAGAAGGAAGCAGTAATTAACTGAGAAGTAGATATATATTGGTTGCTGGCAGAAGGGTATGTGCTAAGCAAACAACATTGATTTTGGCCGAAAGAAAAAGGGAAACAGGGGGGGGGGGGGGAAATAACCAAAAAAAAAAAAGCCAAACAACACTGATGAGATAGATAGGGGAAAAAGCTCAATAAGATAGATAGAGGTTCGTTCAAACTTGGTATACATAAACGACACTCCATAATGCACTAAACACTAACAAAGCATGTTAAGATAAAGCAAGTTGAAAACATAGTTGTGCAATCTAGGAAGCAAAGGGAAACTAAAAATTGATAGGTATGAAAGAATTAATTTCCTTCTTTTTCTTCAAGGGTCGCCTTATGCCCCCATGTCCATCGAAGATGGTACGTAGTCAGAGTCGTCAACGACGCTCTCCTCATCATCACTAATGATGATCACATTAGGAATGACATGGTGTGCTTGCAGAGTTGCAATCTGTTGAAGTAGGGTAGTGTTCTGGGTTTGAAGTTGTTGAGTCTCGGCTTGGAGCTGTTGATTTCGAAGGCGCATTTGGCATAGTTCCCTTGAGTTGAAGTCAATAAGATCAAAATGGTAGATAGAACGAAGGTATTCGATCGATCTCCGGGCGGCAACCTCATCAGAACCATTTTGGCTGATAGATGGATCTCCGAAACATCTCTTCTTAGATGTGATGAATGTAAGGGTCTGTATATCGACCCAAGATTTGTAACGGCCGAACCTGAAGACTGCATCATAGATAGGTAGTGGTAATCCTATTTGATGGGTAACGTCATTTAGCAAGTGTTTGAAAGAAATTGCAACTGTGCTGCCATTTTCCATTGCCTGTGACGAATTGGGTAAAAAAAGAAGTTGTAATTAGAAAAAAACATAACTGAATGAAATTGGTAAGTGTGTAGTACAATATGAAATTGTTATTAGCAAATGGGGAAGAAAACTTACGGGGTAACTTGTCGGAACTATGTACTTGGAGGACCTGGCCATTAAAAGAGACAGAATCGTAAGTATAAAAAAAATGTTAGCTCAATATGGCAAATGGGCGGGGGGAAAAAACGAACCTCGTGGAAGAGAGGACAGAATTATGAACAACTGGCTGGTTATGAACTCATTCCGACAATGTATTTATAGGAGTTGAGGAGACCTTTCAATGACGATATATAGTGGGAAGGCATGGGTGGAAAGCTATTTAAAACTGTTAAAGGAGTTGTTTAAAAAACTTAAATAAGAGGAAGAGGAAAGGAACAGTTTTTGGAATGGGAGGGGAGAAGTGTATGGGCCAAAAGCGTTAAGAACCGGTGTTGTGTTTTCATATAGGAACCCACGCTAAAAGGCGGAAATGATATATTGGCTCGGCAGATTTTAAAAGACCCCGGTGCCTAAGGTTTTCAATTCATAAAAAAGAGTGTTTCTCCAATGCTAAAATTCTTTTGCTGATAAGCCTATAAAACCACGCCGGGTAAATATGCCAAGTTAATTGACGATTCTTTTGGGTGTCTGTAACATGGGAAGTCCACGTTGCAAATCAGAAGCAAACCAATCTGGACAGAGGAACAAATGCATGCGCATTCTCTAAATACTACGTAGCTGAGCGAAAGGTTTTAATTACCTAATAAATAGTCTTGCGTTATCGGTGCTCGTCGATGAGAGAAGAATCTGCTTGAAAGAAGTAGGTATTGAAAACATGCGAAGTAGTTTAAAGCCATTAAAATTGTGTTGAAAGTGCGAACTGAAAACTGAAGAAACAGTATAAAGACACCAGCATTTTGGTGAATGTGTGCATGAACATTGTCAACGCAACTAACAAAACGGGTGTGTTTGCCAGATTTTGTAACCTACCTATAAATCATGCTGGAAACCAATTAATTAGAAAGTTGTTGGTGCATACGTTATTTACCAAAAGAAGGCGTCTCAAACATGCCCAAAGCAGGTGCTTTATAAGAACGTCGATAGAATTACAATTGTTGAGGGTCTAAAAGGTTTCACGCATTCTTGAAGACATTCTTAGAAGCGAAGAACAAAACATGTACATGAGAACTGAGCAAGTTCAAGAAAACACTGCAACTTTGCTTGCAGGCAATTTTTATTACACATTACAAAGCACATGTGAAACCGAATGCTTGATCACCACAGTCAGCGTCCACACTGGAACACTGTTAGCTAATACCCCAAAGTCTGCGGCACTGTTGAAGGAAGCATTTATGTAAGGATCCTTGTGCGACTTCTTTCCATAACTCTATAAAGAGAACAAAAAATAATCGAACCATAGAAACTCCTGGACGCATACCTGTTTTAAAAAAGGGAAAGAACAAACGTGAGATTTAAAATACCCAAATGAATAAGAACACACCGTACCCGAGGCAAAATTCATTCAGGAGGCACAATTTAAAAGTTTTTCCTACAACAATTAACTAATTAACAATCGGTAACCTCGGCTAAACAAAAAAGAAAAGAAGAAGGAAAACCCTTGTATTAAAACCTCATGCGGGACTCCTATCTCCTCATGGATACCTTCCACAATTACAGCGTCCCTTATCACCTAAACATGGTTGCGGTAGATACAGCCACATAGACAGGTTTAAGTTCAATAAACAATTGTTTTAAGTGTCCTACAATTGCTTGTTTTCACATTGTCGCCTCTTGGATCATTAAATTGGATATCATCCTTGGTGGTGACCAACATGGAACTTCGAAACACGGTTTCAAGTCGTCCATGTGTGGAAAAAAAGATTCCCACGGAGAATAGAGGGCATAAAGAGAGACTTGACCCACACTAAAAGTTTCTAGGAAAGAACCAACATGCATGTTTACCTACACTTGATCCATTGCATAGATCACAAATCCTCAAATAACAGGAAAAGCTAAAATCTGATGATTACTAACAATTCATGATATTTGAATTACGTTCTTAACTTGATTTTGTTACGTTACAATGTCGCGTCATAGTCGGTCACAACTTGATATGGATTCAAATTGCCACAGTTTTTGCACTGTTACCATACATAATACATACACGATCACATAGTTGCAATAAGGGAAGTTGCAATGATAACCAATAAGGGATTGACAATTGTTAACGACACAATGTTAACAATATCATTACGAATTGCTATCTAGCCATGAACGCCATGAAGGCACAAATTATAATGAGCTATGAAGGCACTATGTGATAATCTAATAACACTTCTAAGAACGCAATGTACCTTTTTATTCACAATGACAATCTTTTCAAAAAAATTCCAATTCTTTTGGGTGCTTCTACCGAGTAAGATTTGACCAACAATCTAGTCTAACTTTGTGTGACACCCCAATGAACACCTTCAATGACACTAAAGATTCAAAAAGGTAATTGGTAGTTCTAAGGGACGGTTGGGACATTTCCCACCAAAGGGTCCCCACGACCCAAACTTTTTATGTTTCTATCATGTAAACCTTACTATTTTCCTATATAAAGATCGTGAGAGAAGGCTGAAATGAAATCCGTGCCATACTCTTTTTTTCCAAGATTTATTCTTCATTAACATTAATATAATTTTACTTGAACATACGACAACCATGCTTCTTTAGAGATTCAGAATATGACAATGATGCTAATAAATATGTTTTTTTTGATAATTAATGCTAATAAATAATAATTATAGTAGCTCCGGTTTCTTACCTGTTGAGACTGAAGATCAGATGGTGAAGGTCGAAACATGATTGGATCGAATCCATGCACTTGCTCAGCACTTCTCCTCGCGGTTTATGTCCCCAGATAATCCAGAATGTAAGATTCAATTTCATCCTCTGTCAAATCTCCCACAATACTCACCTGAAAGAAGACATTGATGGGGATCAAGGCAACAAAGGGGGATATATAGTTTTGAGTTCTTATGTACTAACCTCATGGTTACTGCTTGATGAATCGCGTCTAATGGGCCTTCTTAATTTTCCTCCAAATCACTGCTGTAGAGTTCTTATGTACAATGAATTTTCTTAATTGTGGTGGAAGACTGATCTGACATCCAGAAAAAGGATCAAACAAGAAGTTACCATTGTGATTTGCCATTCTCAAATAGCCTTGGGCTGATCCACAGCAGAAACTCCGACTTGCTAACTTTGGCAGCTTAAGATTATAGATTGTACCTTCTGAGAGACTTAAGAACATTCCAGTTTGTGTGGTTTCATCGCGAGAGATCATTAACCAAGGAAGTCGATTGAGTCCATGAAGGTAGTGTATGTGCTCTACTGCAATGGACCTCCATGCATGACAAACTGCAGCAAAACGGATATAATCTCTCAGACATAGTCTACGCAAAATCATGTTCTCCGTTGGTCACCTTATTGCAACTTCCCTTTTTTTTTGTTATAACTCGATTCCCATATCACCTCTAAAAAAAATGACATGAATCCATGAAAAAGAAGGCAGCATAGCACTTGGTCACATGAACCAAGAACAAATGGAAAAGAAACCGGCCTCATATTTCCTTCATGAGTTCATCTCCTCTGGCAATCTGGGAAACAATCAGGGGCAACAAAAATTGATTAAAAAGTAAAATTCTGGAATGTGATTTTCAAATAAAAAACGTTCTAGCTAGCAAAAAGTGCGAATCTACCAATGGCCTTCAATGTAGAATAACATCAGAACGTGTACAAAGTTCAGAGATGCTTAATCTGAAAAAAATATATTAAATTTAATCCACGCGCTTAATCTGAAAAAGTACCTGCAGTATTCTTCTCAAGAAGATCAAATTACGATTTTAGGCTTTTCGAGAAATCTGAAAATAGACAATGAAAATCTTCAGAGATTCACCCATTTAGGAATTCATTACCTACAAAATAATGCAGAATAACATCAGAACGTGTACAAAGTATCTAGATGCTTAATCTGAAAAAGTATATTAAATCTAATCCACGCGCTTAATCTGAAAAAGTACATGCAGTATTCTTCTCAAGAAGATCAAATTACGATCTGAGGCTTTCCGAGAAATCTGAAAATAGACAATGAAAATCTTCAGAGTTCCCTACAAATCATTTAAACATATAGGCCCCAGATCCCAAACTAAGGAGGTAGCATGCGTATTTAGAGACCTGATAGTTTATAGGCTTCCAGATACTGACTTGCAGCTACCTGATGCTGCTCGATCAATGTAAACCGATGCCCTGAAATGACTATTGGTGCCACACACTCTGGATCTGAACGCATCATTATATTCAAAAACTTAGAGAATGATTTTTCAAGTAACTCTTCAACTTAACTTTGTAATAGTAGTTCCAGGCACTAATACATTTGGGATTTCTCTGAACAGTGGCCTCTACCTCTGGATGCACATCGGTTGCATCAGTGGCAATAGATGCTATTTGAGTTTCAAGTATCTCAAGCTCCTCTTTCTTCTCAGTCGATGGTGTATTAGATGCCACTTTTCGTGTATCTTTAATAACTTTGAATGCTTCTAAGTACCGCCCCAAGGATGCCAATGCTTTGCATAGGTCTATTATAAGTTGGTAATGTTCGTTGTCCTTTATAAGATTTGGCAAGGGCGGCTCAATTATTGTTGGTCGTGTAGATTCTTCATCCGAATCATCATTGTACCATTCCTGCCCAGCAGCCGGTACCGCATCTCTTATTTCTTCCTTCAAAGCTTTCCTTTCTTGAAGTGATCTCTTTCCTCTTGCAGCTTTTGATAACGCAACAGGAGCTGCTAGTGGCCTGAGACCTTGAAATATGAAACCAACTTTATGGTCATCTAATACTTAACTTTTTCAAAAAGTGTGCTTTTCGGAAGCCTATTTTTGGGTCTAATTGTTTTGGCCGCATGTTCAACTCTCAAAGTTTCAAAAATAAGTGGAAAGATCGGATGGCAGCCTAAAAAAGAAAATTACCATCTTTCCTTGGAACAGCTAAGATAACTGCTACTTCAGCAGCACTAAGGTCAGCATGTTCCACATATTGTGCGCCCCAAATTTTCCTTAAAAGCGACTCTGTTGTAGCTCTTGCCTGAACCATGCTTCCCGTCAAAAGCGGTATCTAAAGTCAACTTAGTATATGCTAGAGATTAGACTACTGATCTTGCATAATTCAAATATAGACCATAAATCAAAAAGGGTTGAAGCGAGTAGTATGGAAGAAATGCCCTCTGTATAAGGAGGCTTCACATGAATGAAGCATTGTTCATACCATTTAGATAAATGCTTTGCGTTACTATCAAAGAATCAATCGGCGGGTTTTGCAAATGATAACATTATCTATTGTATATAACAATTGCAAAAATCTATATAGAATAATCTATCATCGAACCTATTAACCCACCCACATAGCATATAGGTCAATGGGCCATACTACAACTCGACTTATCTCCTAATAAGCTAAAAGCTTTGTATTGGCAATTCACATACATTGATATGTGGAAAATTTTGAGTGTTAGTTGATATGTGGTATGTGAAAAGATGTGGTATAATATATTTTTCTTGAATGGCATCTACAATTGAACAATGTGAAAACCACTTTCGATTGAACAATACCAAGACATATTTTTCATTATCATTTAACGGTTGGCGTTATTAATAGTTTTTCATAAAACTAAAAATGACAAAAAAAAAAAAACATCATACACGAAACCCGATTTATGTGTTATTCCTAATAATTGATCGGATAATTTTGTAGGGGTCGAAAGCAAGCAAGGAAAAAGACACAGAACTACTGAAGTTGTCATTGTTTAGTAACTTGATGCACCTAATGTGAAAACCACTTGATTGTGAACAATACCAAGACATATTTCCGTATCATTTAACGGCGTTATTAATAGTTTCTCATAAAACTAAAATGACAAAAACATCATACACGAAACCGATTTATGTGTTGTGCCTAATAACTGATCGGATAATTTTGTAGGGCTCGAAAGCAAGCAAGGAAAAAGACATAGAACTACTGAAGTTGTCATTATTTAGTAACTTGATGCACTATGCAAATTACAAAGATGCTTTCCCTAATAAGCAAAACGTGAGAAGTGGGATGAGGAAGGGGAAACCAACTTCAACATAAATAACAACTTCTAGAATAATCGAAGACAATTTAGCATAAGTTCATTACAATAGAACTTCTGGGTACACGATATTGGTGGTACATCTAGAAGAGTTTGGTGGAAGGACTACACTAATTCTCTTCGAAGATGTGCACCTGGAGAGCGCCACGTATAACTGTCCATGGCTGAATACAGGAGTTCGTAAATCTATCCCAACATACTTCACTGACTGCCCTTGGGATTTATTTATTGTCATACCGTACGCAAGTCTAACTGAAACCTGGGCGTGTCATTTGGGGCGACCACTCTGTAGATGAAGGGTCAAAGAGATCCTAGGTAGAAGTCTTTGGCTCGCTGCGTGTTCCCGGTTATAATGATTGCTTCAATCACTTTAGGGGCACATTGGAGAACAATCAGGCGCATTCCATTGCAAAGGCCAGCTTTGGGACCAATGTTTCTGAGCAACATAATTGGGCACCCAAGTTTCAACTTGAGCCCGAAAGGAGAGGTAAACCGGATGGGTCAAAGCGAGTTAAGGAACTTCGGTTGGATAGTCGCCAATAGGTGCAGGAGACTTATCACGGTTTTTCCTTTCATTTGATTGAGAGTCAGCAACATCTGGAGTTGAGTTGGTTATTATCCTTTTTTTTGTGGACGTAGGTTTACAATCAGTATCAACAGCTTTATCTGCAGCAAAATATTCGAGAACTTCGCCAGGAAACAAACGCAAGGCCATGTCATTAATATCCTTGACATCATCGTTCCTTGCAGCTAGAATAGTACGTTCTCTTAGGAATTCTGGTGTAGCCGTGCCCTCCTTGTCCAACTCAGGGTATACAGAGAGAATTAGGTGTCTTAGATCTATCTGAGTTTTGTATACGATGGCAGCTCAACCTTTTCTTACGGATTTGTGCCTATCTATCTACACGATCACATAAAAGTAAAGTGCTTAGTTCAACGTTAAGTATTTGCGGCAACAACATTTCAAAGGCAATGTTGTCATAAGTATTTACCTCGGTAAGATAGGTTCCAAAGTCAATGTTGTCTACATCCGACATGTCCAGCATGTTTTGAAATAGATGCAAAACTTCCACATGCCTCCGAGTTGAGACCCTCGCGCAAAGATGCAAAGAAACAAAATCTTCACGGACCCTTTTTGGTATAGCGGGCAATGTTTGCGGAAATCCCTCCTAGAATAACGGTTATGCCACGAAATTATTTTTGTTTTCATAGATATCTTGAAGCGACCGATCAACGGCTTCAACGCAATATCTATGTTGCATGGGGACTTCATCCCAAATTATAAGTTTTGCCTCTCTGAAAAGTCCGGCCTGCAATGAATCTTTGCCAAACCCACACATGGTGTCGTTGAAGACGTTTAAGGGCAAACTAAATGTCGAGTGAGTAGTGCGGCCCCCAGACAATAGCAAAGATGCAATTCCAGAGGAAGCCACCATTATAACGATATTACCAATACAACGACATGACGCTGCAATTGTATTGTACAGGAATGTCTTCCTTGTGCCCGCGGCTCCATTCAAGAAAAAAATCTTCCCTTGAGCATAGTGTACAGATTCTGTCACCGCATTAAAAGCATTGCGTTGCTCTTCATTGAGACGACTAATATTAGCATCAGTTGATTCTTGTAAGCCCTGATGGTTTAGTAGTGATGCTCCCGGATGAGTCCATTTCCAACAACACGCTCCAATCTTCCTTTGGTAGGGGCATGTTAGGGGAAATTCGATAGATTCTTCCCACTTTCTTGTAGCAACCTGTTCCAACAAAAAACAAACCGTGATCCGTAAACTCGGGACCTCGGATGGATTCTCTATAAGAAACTCGGTTTTCATCACGCGAAGGTCATCACATATATTAACGGCAAATCTGTTCCACAATACTTCCGGGACGCGTTGGAGAGCACTCTGTTAGGATAATCTTTGAACAATCGGTAGCGGTGATACCCGTCCGCATGCAAGATGCCTCCTGCAAACATTGGCTCCACTCTTGGTCATCTTCCAATAGCCCTCGTGCAATACATGCTTCCTTAAACGTACTGTATGGAACACCGTCCACCAATTTAAGTGATGCGAATGATGTGGGCCCTTTAACAACGGTTAGCGACATCGTGAGATAAAAACACTCCCGGCATTAGGTTTCTCAAAAACATTCGGCCAATAGCGAAACAACTATCTCGACTCCTGAGTGTCCATTTTTTAAAACCCATGTTGTAAACGAAGGCTCCAGGCATCTCTGAATAAGTGAACTCTCGGGCTTTTGGATTTTCAGCACAACATTTAAAGAATGCGGTTAGAGTTGATTGTTGATGTTCAAATCGGCGAAATTTCATCGATGGTTCGGTTGGGTCGCATGAGAACCCGATGCATCCCGCAAATGTATTGCTAAGCGAATAACGTTGGGTACCTCTTGGTGCATGTTAAACTCTAGAAGCCGCCGCATGACTTCACGTGGGCGATATACCTCAGCGTCGATGTATTGTTGTATCTCATCATTTGCTCCGTTAACACCATGGTTGTTTTGTCAAAACCCTTGTAAATGTATTTATGGATATATTTGATCACCGAATCGATGCACACACTTCAACATTAATGTGGCAATCAAACAGCTTCGGATAGGTAATGGATTATATGGAGCTACATTTTGGTTGGTCACTTTATGTTTCTTTCGCTTTGTACTCTATGCGGTGTTGCGGCGATATATAAAGCGGGTATCCTTCTTGATCCATCGTTGTTTTCTCAAAGCAAATTCCCCAGCGAGTATTGGAACTGCAAAATCCACCATCTTGCATGCGCGAGCTTTTGGATATTCAGAACCACACGGACCATGAATCATACATTTCATAACTGTTTGAAAGAGAGCGGGTTTGGTGTCGATTTTGGAATCTCAGCAGAAACAATTTGATCGACTTGTTCAGTGGTATGAATCTTGTCTTCGTGTTGTAGGAATATGAGAGCGTGCATGTGTGGAAGGCCACGCTTTTGGAATTTAATGGTGTAAAGTGTAAACATGTGCGACCGCACGACCGAAAATGTGTTTCTTGGTGATTTCATCCATTATTGCTCTACGCTTCATCTCAAAAACACGTGCCACTATCGTTGGTTTATCATTCGATTTTTGATGTTTTTTAAGCTCCGTTAGAACTTCGGCCAATTCGATTTGATTCTTTGTAAGAAAAACATCCGGATGTTTATGGTAGCGTGTGATGGCCATTGAATCTTGGTAGATCTCGTACATATGCCTTGGACTGCCTGTATAAGATGATGGCAGGATAACACGCTGCCCAACTTGGCTTGGATGCAGGCCCTGTGCTGCAATATCTGTTAATCCCTGGTATAACTCTACACGAATTTGAGCTTGTCGATCTCTAAGAAAACGTACGCGGTTCTGGTCTGTTGCAGCCCAAGCATCGACTAAAAATTGTTGGCCTAGGGCGCCCGCATTCAAAATAGGGGAATACTCTGATGCGCGATCAAACATACGATAGGCATAATATTGCGCTTGTGTCAAACGCGCATCGGTGGGACAATTGTTAACGACATTCCACTGACGCAGGTCAGGAGACCAACTGAGATCCCCTCGCGGAAAGAGAAGAACATAATGGAGGGGAGAATACGCGGGGTTACACTCGCTGATCCTTTCTAACCCACCTTCTCGCAAGCAAAGAACAATATCTCGCATGCTATCAAAACGTACTCCCCTCTCCTGGCAAAATCACAGCTATCTCTGTTGTGGATGGAAGGTTGTAGCGGCACCGGTCACTCCCAGAGCTATAATGCAATCGGGCTGGGACATTGTTATTTGGAGAATCACTTGTATTCAAAATCTCAAAAGCATTCATATACAACCTGTAAAAGTTGTTGTTTTGGATAAGAGTGTCCTGAATGATGCTCAAAACGTCCTTTGATAGATGAGGGTTCCTACGAAGACAGTGATTCAAAACCTCGTTTCCATCATAGAAGTAAAGTTGTGAATAGACGGGATCCCCGCCTAGAGATGGAAGGAGTGACCGACTCGTGGTAGAGTTCTCCATGGATGACAAATGATTGTGGGCCCGCGCCCACTCAATACAGCGTTAGTCCGGATCCATACCAAGGCTTGTAAAAGCATTACATGCATTATATGCACGAATGTGCTCCACGGAATGACACCGCGAGTCCATCATTTCCTTCAGATAGTGAGTGGAGAGCGGTGTGGCAATGGCGATAGCAAGGGCGGTCGACTTTCCCTTGTAAACAACACATCCCAAATTTAGGGTTTTTATGAATGTGTCAATTTCTCATCCATCCGGTGAAGAGTTGAACAATGTGGGCAACACACATCCATCCGTCCCGGATAATGGCGTCCTTACGGCAAATCGGTCCAACGGTTTTTGAGGAGATTTGTCGCACGCTTCAGCGCCAGCAAGTGAGACCGAATCAAATGAATTCCTCATTTCAACCCCAAACGCATCTCCAGCGGTACAATTGGCTCTTTTCGTGACATCGCTCAAAGCGGGGTACTATACATGAAAAAAGTATTTAGTGCATAAGTTTTCTCCAAAGTAGCATAAAGCTTTGAGGGGCAATCCAAACGGAAGAGAAAATCGTGCTTGAAGAATTTTAAGGAGGCTGATCTTTTTGACTAACACACATGGGTGGATCAAAGGTGCTAACATCCTTAATTTGTTCTCGAAAAAACTTCATTCTCTCGTTAATGCGATCCCCTTTAGATGATGACCCAACCAAATACGTTGATTGTGTAATGCCGTGGTTGCGGAGCCAAATCATAAACGATGTCCTTCCCATTTTTTATTTCCATTTTGCATGGGGAACCCTCAACGACAGTCGTAGCAATGGGGCCGATGAGTTGATGGTGGCTCACAGCCGCTTTTAATTAAAGTTGAGCTAGGAAGGCGGGCCATTTTGTCTCTCATAAACCCGGACACCGCGGCGCTAGTGTCTTTCGGTTAGGTGTCACAGTTGGGCTCAAATGGATCTGAATATCTTTAGATGGTAGTTGCATTCCCCGAGATGTGGTTGAAGATGAAAAGGCTCTCTTTCCCTCCGAAAGCACGTTGTGCGATGGTGCGGCGAAAGCGAGGAGCAGATCTTGGAGCAAGTTGGTGTTGGGAGCTGCACTTTCGTGGCGTTTCGTTGGAGCTTGCAACCGGCTTTGAAATGGTAATCAATCGAAATAAGCACGCTTAAAACGCACGCTATGATCGAAATAAGAGATGTTATGGTCATAATAAGACATTGTATTAACAACGACACAATGATCAAATGTTTTTTGGCTGTTTAAAAGCCAGGGAGGTAGCCACACGCAAAATGGGTTAATTAATAGGTTAAGGCAAAAGTTCTCCCCAACCATTGGGTGTTGTGCTTGTACGGTTTTCCGGTGGGAAAAAGAAAACTAAATGAATACATGTGCGGGAATAAGCAAAAAGAAAAATATATCATGCTTTCGAAAATATAAACGCACCTTCATTTTTAATTAACTTCTTGGTCTTCGTCATGCGCCCATGCCCCCGATCGACGAACTTGTGAGCCCGACTACCGGCAAAAATAAAAAAGCGCACAATTTATTGGTTGAGTTAGTAATGGGGATTAGATACGCTAGCATCGGATATATTAATTAGATCATGGGAAACAAGAAACACCGAAATAAAAAAATAAAAAGTGAAACAGTTGTTCCACTTTAAAACAGTCTAATCTCTAGCAATAACCCCATCTCATGATGGTACCACCATTCAAGCACCATGATACAAAAATCTAGCCCCAAAGCAAACTATAAGTGGTATAACCTCCTAGCCCCTGCTACTCTCGAATGGAGAAATCAAGGCTTTCTATTGTTCAATGGTTTTCATAATTCTCACAATTAATTTCTAATCCTACGCCATTGTGGTTGAGGCTTTACAACATTCCAGTATCATGCCACTTGAATCAAGGGCATATCAATCATTTTGCATTTACTTGGATCACACAATTAATGTGTAAATATATAATACACCTAAAATAGCAAGCCCACATCAATTAAAATTATATAGCAAGAACAACATAATCATGTTATAATCATGTTGTAGCAAAGCAAGTACCCCATTCGCAAAAAATTAATTTTTGACTAAACAAAGTAATTACTTGGAAATATATAGCCATATTTAATTAGCTAATAATGAGACTCCATGTTAGTTGAGCTGAAATGTATTAATAAAGAAGAACCTGAAACCCGTAAAATATGCATGGTTGCCACTGGAACTTAAAAAAATGCATTACAAAGATATATTAAATGGTTATCCATGGTGTTTCTAAGATTGGTTAACTTCAATTGAAACCGAGAAGAAGCTGAAAAAAATATTGTAGAACTAAAGCGGATTATAATTTGTCCCAAATGATACAATTTCAAGGGTTTACAAAATCTCAAGTGCAATTAAATGGACATACCTCAATACCTAGACGTCAACTCCTCATAAGAAGAGCCGCTTACAACATCCTTGTTGGCCATGGTTTCCTCATCAATGGACCTCCTCCCATTAAACCTTAAGAGTTAGATACGAAGGAATCAATGGTTAGAGTTTCCTCTTGAGAGTATGATCCTAACATAACAAAAATGAGAAAAATAGCCCACCAAAAAGATGCAAATTCATGTCAAATTGTATTATTTGTACAAACAAATATGTTCTACACTATGACGAAGTAAAAAAGAATAGCCCTCAACTTATTTGATTCTTGTATAAATTTATAATGACTATTTTTTTTAAGACTGTAATTTCATTCTTTAAGGAATAACAAAAACCAAATCCACAAAGGATCAAATCAAACTGCAATATAGCATAGAACCTTACATGTTTGAAGTTCTTCTATAACCAATCAAAAACTATAAGCCAGTCATTAACTAAAATCCCAGCAAAAAGTTGAGTTCCCACATCTCCAAATACTGATAAAAAAAGAACAACACATTCCCAAAATCATATTCTGCGAGTTCGCCTTGTTGTGACCTTACTATGTTCATTATCAATTAAAGACTACTCAAAGTTTCCTGCTAAAGGGGGCTTCTTATTTTCAACTGCTTCTCAAAGAATATCTCGGAGCAACAATTGGAGTCTCAGATCGACTTACAGAGAAGTTTGAAGGCAAAGACTTCCTCACACTCTCAAACCTTTTCGAATTGCTTTTCTTTCCAGATTCCATACTAACACCAAGACCATAAGGTGTTTTCTTCTCTTGCCCAATCACACCCTTCTTTCTCTTAAGCCTTTTATTCCTTCTAGCAGAATATTTGAATTACAAAAACCAAATAAATCGGCGAGACACGCACACTTTGAACTGAATAGTTTCTTTCATAGTTTTGTGAGACCCAAATTCAGCCAATAAAATACCAATAGTTTAATTGAATCAAAACATAAACCATTTGAAATTCGAGGGAAAAGAACAACCAAAGCAAAAGAAGAAAGGCTGATAGAAACTTTACCTTGTATACACATGCGTTGGCTTTGGGTGAAGAAGACAACACATTGATCTTTCTAACAGAATCATAGCTTGAGAGAGATCGGAAGTAGTTTGGATAACTGGAGAAGGTGAATAGAGAGAATGACTATTCGGTTCAACTTCTAATTAATTTGAAAGCCTTTTTCTTTGATTTGAGAGAGAAAAGAGAGTTGAAGGAGCGAAAGAGTAGTTAGGAGTGAGGAGACGAAGGGTGGGTTTTTGATATTTGGGATAACAGTAATAATTAACACTTTAAGACTTATAATTAATTCTTAATTCAATGTGGCGGCATGACAACCCTCGATTTATACTGCCTGAAACTCAATCCCAGCCGTGAGTCAGAAAAGAGCTTTGTTTTGTTAGGTTGATTGTACAATTTATAACGATCCGCCGTATTCTATTACGTTGATACTATCCCCACTTAGTCATGTTTAACTGCGGAGTTCCTACGGAATCCATACTAAACAATCCGAAAAAGGCATCGACGTTAGGATTTGGTGGATCAATTACTTATGCCCCACATCTCGAACAGTTTCCTAGGCAGTAAAATACATCATATCTTGCGCAACCTTCTCCCCATGGGCTAAGCGCCTTCCCAGATACCTGACACAGTCGTCCTATCCCCACGGATATACACCTTTCAGTATACCTCCACAGGGTATTACACTATTAGTTTTTTGGCACTTTGAGACTATGTCTTATGATAAGCACCCAAAATTGTAGTTTAAACCCCTTAATAGTATCTCATTTAGGCCAATTATGTTAATAATAATATGAGTTTAGTACTATTTACGTGGTTTTGTATATTTCAAGTCTTAGAGCTGAATATGTGCATAAAGACGTCACTTTTGCATGGAAAATGAGTCAAGATGATTGCTAGAGAATTTCTACGTTTAAAGCCCAAGTTTCAAGGAGAAAAAGCCTTCTAAAACCCAGTCAAAACTGGGAAGTCAAAGTCAACTCGAGTAGAAAAGAGACAGAAAGTCAATGGAACTTCAAAAGGGCGTATCTTTGGACTCATACCTCGGAATTTGGCCCATTTTATATCAAAACGACCGGCTCGGAATAAGCTTTCCAATGGACCTAGCCCAATTAGAGCTGTAAAAGTGGACAAAAAGGGTGTTACAGTAATTTCCAGCAGTTGGACCCCTTTTGGATCTATTTCTTCGGGCTTTGGGCTTGAATTAGTGGCCCAAAGGCTTGCTCCCAAGCCTATTCACAAAATTGTAAGCCTAATCGTTTAATTTATAAAAAGGATTAGGGCAAAAACTCATCTTCTTCTTCCCCAATAGTTAATTAGTTTAGGGTTCTTAGGTAGCCTCCAAACCGCCATTAAAGACCATTAATTTCTTCAATTCAATCTATTCTTATTATTAATATGTCTTTATTTCATTGTTTTAGTATAGAAGATCCAATGAAACAAGGCTAAACCTCCAAATATAGGGGGTTATAAAGCCTATGTGAGGATTATAATTATTTAGCTTAGATATTGTGCTAATTAACATTTCAAGTTTGATTCGCATGATTATTTAGAGATAATTAAAAATCATATGAATTGAACTAGAGATTAGAAACTCTATCAAAGAGATTTGTGGAGGAGCTAATCTTTCATGCTAGTAAAACCATGATTAGAGATAACTTGGTATTTACTATGGATCAATAAAATTAAACCAATGATTAGGTTGAATAATTGTATGATTCAAATAGGTGGATTATCCCTTTTCTATTATTTTATTTCATTGATTTTTATCAATATTCAAGTAGTTTAGCATTTTAATTACTATTTTTAAAGCATCAATTCATTACTCTCATTAGTTTAAAGTAGATTTCACGTGTTTTTATCATTCAAGTGCTTGAGAATTAAGAGTGGAACGATTCCGGACTCTCCTATTTACAAGAATTTGCATGTTGAGAGTTAGGTTATAATTATTGATAGCGTAAGAGCAGTTAGAATTATTAACTGTTTTACGTATTATCATCCTACTTTCAGCTAGTCGAGTGCACACATGGTCGTAGGAGTCAACCATCGAACCACGTGTCTGTTCAATTCATTAGGTGTTGGTAATTTTGCCACACAAGTTGAAATCCATGCGCGTGAGCAGCATGTGACATCAATTTCCTCCATTTACTCTTCTCCATCTTCTTCAACACCTCCATTAACAACGCCCAACCAAAAAAATCAAAACAAAAATAAAGATATAATTGGTAACTATCTTCTCTAATGAAATGAAAAATTTATCTATTTAGTCACTCCGTGACACCTGGGTGGGATAGAATTGTAATAATTTTTACTATCAAGTAATATACTTGTAGGGGTTTGCCTTACTGTTAGCTTTATTTAAAAAAAAATAGATAAATAATTATTAGTAAAAGATCAGGTTTTTATTGTTCACGACTTTCCCAATTTTTTCCAGACCTTTTCTTGAATTTGTACACATTTCACATTTTGACTCCTTGCCAAATTGATGATATTGTATTTAATTATGACTATGGTTAAAAGTGTGCCCTGGCCTTATTTATAGAAAAACATTCATTATATAATCATATAGTCCTAAAACTTATTATAATGGATTATAAGATTGATAGAATCCTCTAGCCTCAAAGTTTTTACCACAAATATCATCAAATTTTGCACAAAACAATTACTATAAAATATGGTATTAATTCATATCAGTATTGTTAGAAAGTACAAACCACCAAGATTTGTAATAATTTATATGTCATAAATCTATTATTTATTCTTAATATCTACTAGTAGTATCTCCTATAACTAACTTGGACTCTTAAATTCATCCGGGTATTTTTCTTACGCATAATACCCCCAAATAAATAATTAAATCAAACACCTCAATACTATTGAGAATGACTATTTGGTCTTTTTACACCCATGTAAATTCGTAGTACTGATATTGTCCTTCAATTAAAGTGTTGTTTAACACTGTTTAATAGGGATAATCGCTCATTTTATGTGGTGATTAATTAAAAAACCAAATCCACGCAATTTTGAATTGTATGCCCACACAATAAATGCCCATTTAATTATTTCACCTTTACATCTCCCCTCAAAATAAGTCTTGCAACAAAAGTAAACCGACCTATCATTCTCTCTCGCTCTCGCTTCAAATTGAGTTCTCTCATTGCAACAAATTCCAGCCATTCAATTTAATCGAGGTAAAAAATATGAATTTTCTCTATGTAACAATGTTATTATTTTACCTTTTTGAAGTTTAATGCAAACTCCATCTCAACTAATTCACTATCCGTTGTGGCAAGTTCTTCCCCTTTCGACAACATCATTTTTCAGTTGAGTAACTTCTATAGTTTCATTTGCAAGTGACAAACTATATATATTATTATTATTACTGTAGGTTAATAATAATCTAATAATATATGTCAAAACTACATAATATTATAAGTTAGAACTATTAGATAGTAACCTATAATAATAAACTATGTTTTGACCTATTATAATAATTAGGTTTTACCAATTATAATAGTTACTTATTAAAATAATTAGTAATAAGTAATTATTATAATAGATCTAATAATATAGGTTAATTAGTAATAATCTAATAATATAGTTTATAGGTTTATATGTAATAATAGGAATAATCTATATTATTGAATGCATGATATATTCGGTAAGTTTTAACTTGGCTTTTAATGTGGGTTTTATTTGCCAGTGGATTTTTCAGATCAATAAGGTAGTGCAATGTCACTTGGCAGTTGGCACCAATAACAATTGAGGCACCATTGAAAAGACAAGTGACTGCCTTTGTTAGTCCCCATTATACTTGCTTTTTTTCATTGGTTTCAGGTATATATCGTCCTTGCTCTTTATTCCCGATGCACGTTTATCTGTTAAGAAGTTAGTTTGTAAGCGTCCTCTAAATATTGGTTCATTGTGACTTTATACCTAAGGCTTATAGAGTATTGGTTCATTTGTAAGTCGTCATTCCTTTGACTATTCGTTTCGAAATCAATATTGCGTTGTTTTGTATTTTAAGTCACACAGTCTCTTCGTGGGGGTTTTTAAGTATTTCTTAAGACCTTTGAGTGGGGGTAATCAGTCATAATTGAAGGTGTCTTTGAGTGGGGTTTTAAGTATTGCTTTACATATAATTTTTAATTGAAGGT
Organism: Coptis chinensis; assembly: GCF_015680905.1. Lineage (NCBI taxonomy): Eukaryota > Viridiplantae > Streptophyta > Magnoliopsida > Ranunculales > Ranunculaceae > Coptis > Coptis chinensis. Next base: position 98,525,662 of record NC_141459.1, read on the forward strand.
CTCTTCAAGGTGCGCATCTCTTCTTCTCTTTGTTCATTTTTTTTTAAAATATTTTGGTTTAGGTCGTATGATAAAACAACTTAAACACACAGATAATACACCACGCACAAATCATGAAAACCGAAAGATATTTGACTCAAACTCAAGATGAAGAAGACTATGATGTCGGGGGTAAAACAACCAATTTAAGGTGAGAATTTTATTCGAATTGTTTATTCTTTCATTAACACCCCAACTTCAATGCCTTGCTATTCTTCCTCACGTCTTCTTCCCCATATCGAAAACCAACTCATCAACATATATTCTTATGCAAAAACATATGCAAAAGTCTTTTTATATAATTTCGTACTCAATCGAGCCTTAAAAGTTTCTATAGCATTTGGAAACTTTTGGATCATTGTCAGATCACACCTCAGAGCTTAATTTGATATATTTGTTACCACATGTGAGATGACAACCAATTAATGTGCATAAGTTGGACGTGAGGAGAATCTGCAAAGTGTAGATAAATAGGGTGGGGGTTGTGTTGCCATTTTGTTTTTGTCCCAACTCACTGCTTCTGGTCAAGCTCCATTTTGTAGTGGGGTTTTTTTTTTTTTTTTTTTTTTTTTTTTTTTTTTTTTTTTTTTTTTCCAATCCTATTTGTGTTTTGTATTGTACTTTAATTTAGTCGATTTGTTTTGACAAAATCTTTTGTTTATTTTAATTTAAGGTATATATGCATTTGTGGGGTTTTCTCAACTGTTAGAAACACATCTGTATGAAGATTTGTCTGAGACGGTAATAATCGGGTATGATTTGTATGGTTTTTTGAAGTGAATGCATATTCCATAGTTATTGAATGATATGATAGATATTGTTTTGTAGAGATTGGCTTTTGTGATGGGAATAAAATGGTGAAATATGCCTTCCCTTTATTTTTGCTTTGAGGTCGAGGTTGTTATGGTATTCAAAAGTGTACCAGAAGTGGTTGGTGTGATCGCATGACAAAATTCATTATCCTTATAGCCACCAAATTGAATCTAGTTAACCTGATCCAGGGAAAGCTAAGGCTAGGGACTGAGTTCAACCATACGGGTTATAACTAAACTTCTTATTATACAAGTTTTGCTTATTGTTGAGTGACTATATTATAACTTTAATTTAGTTTTGGAGCTGCTTATAACAAATTTAAATAAAGTCTTGATTGTATTTCTTGCATGTAAGCGTCATACAGAGAACTTATTGAAGATTGCAAGTATTAGTTTTGCCTTAAACTACATTATTTGATCATAGTAGTAGAGTTTCATATTCCTATGTGATTATACAAACAAGGTATTTTTGGTTTACTAATAGTTTAGGCTACTACACTGAAACAAACGAACTAGATACCCCATTGCAAAGCCAAGTTAAAACATCATATTTAGGAATGTTGTTGATGTGTTGTTTGTTTCAAATGAATGACTACGATTTGTTTTTTTTATTGGGGTAGTGTATATTAACAGGTCATTCGTAATACCCATTAATGCTGGACTTCAAAGAAATAGAGGTAACATGACTGAACTTTTTCTTATTGAATTAAAGTATCCTTGATGGTTTAGTATATGTTCACCCTTCTTTGGATAATTCCTTCACTTTTTCAACTTCTCGACATCAATCTTAAACTTTTTTTTTGTGGACTTATAAAATATTAGTATATCTTCTCCTTTTGTTAGTTATTGACTACTTCACTCTTTCTTCTCCGTATAACATTTTCGTTTAAGTCATGATTGACAATAGCTATTTCTCTGTGAAAACTCGGGGCTTCCATCAATTGTAGTAGAATTTTGCTGAAGATGGAATGCTTTAATGTGATAGCAAACTACACTACACTATAAAATAGAAATGGTCTTAAGAATTTTGAGTATCGATAGAGTAGGAATATATAGACTGATTTTGCTAAGATGAGTAGCTCATGTCATATATTTCAATGCATTTGAATGCATATCTTGATCGATATCATATTTAATTTGAGACCTTGGAGTCTTGGACATAATTGGATATGATGATTAACTATATTAATTTAACTGACTTGATTTTGAGCGAGGTAGAGCACCATATATCTCATATATTTAATTGTGTTTGCTTTGTGTACGCGTAGACCTCAATGATGTTCATATATATTGGTACCTTGCTTTCAATAATATGTTCATCAGACGAGTTTGATGTAGATTTCTATTTTTTTGAATTGCATTTCTATATGTTAGTCCTACAGGATGATTATGCTATTCAGAGCTTTGAGCATGACATTGCTGCTCAAAATGGTGGTTCCTTTGCATAAGAGATAGCCCCAGTAAGACTTAAATTATTATTTCAGATGGTAACAGATTTTACTGTTTGTATGAAACTACTCAGCTTCTATTACGATTCCATTTGAATTTCCAGGGGAAGTGGAATACCCTCCACATTTCACATTTGTTGATGTGGATGAGCCTAAGCAAGGTAAAAGGACTCGATTGCTATCAAGTACTTTTCCTATAAAGTAGTTTCTTCTTATGAGACGCTTTACCTATAGCAGGGAAGAGTAAAATTTTCGAGATCATACTAAACAACATAGCAATAATACGTACATGACTACTAAAACAATTCGGAATTCTGTTTTTAATGGGAATCAAAATGCTTCTTTGCAATATAGGGGGTTGTGTTGAATGTGCCTTTGAATACTCTACATTCAAATTCACAGCCCAAAATTACTTTTATGGAATTCAAGTTATAGATTGATGTCTTCTATACAGTGAGGCAACAGGTGATAGCAATGGAGTTACTACATCTGTTGGGATTTTGGGATCGGAGGGACACTTTTTTCCGGAGGTTCAAATTGCTGAAGTTCATTGCTTGTAAGATAAAAATCTAAAAATTGGAGCTGAAGATGTGCATGTTAGACTTATTCAAACATACTTATTGGTACCATAAATTAATGTTATGAAATTTATGTTCTTCAGATAAATTGCAATTTGATATTTATGTGCAACCCAGCAAAAATATATGCATGTAGTCAGTGACTTTTTATTTTAGATTCTTTTTAAGCCACCAAATTTCATGTTCGGTCCATTTAGAGTATGTTCAGAATAATTTCCATGGTTTTGAATTGTCACAAGCCTTTTTCTTCTTTTGTTCAGAATAGTTACATTATTGGACAATTTTTTAATGTGCTTTGAGCAATTTCTGTTTTCAAAGTATGCTTCCAAACTTTTTTTTTTGGCTGGAATATGTTTCCAAACTTCAGTTCGTAGATATAAAGCTTATCAATTAAAATTTCCGAGTAACCACTTATTAAATACATGTTTAGCACGCTACTGGAGTTCACAACATCTAACAATCTGTACCCCACTCTTAACATTCAACTGAAACAATTGAGCTTAAATAGATGATAATATCTTAAATGTGGATCAGGTAATTTTATGATCGAACTATCCATTGCTAGGAGAGCAGCAATTTCTACTCAAGGGGATATAGCAGCTATCTACCTTACCTCTTCAAATAACTCCCCTCTCTCTCTCTCTCTCTCTCTCTCTCTCTCTCCTCAAACTCTTTTCTTTACCCAAACCTCTCTCTCCCCCATATCACCGAAACATACTACATACCCTTCAAAGCAGGTTGTTCTTATTCTTCACACCGCTTCAAACCAAGTCAAGCTATAGTGTGTCTAGAGACAATATGTATAAACCCCCAGCCTTGACTACGGGGGCATCGTCCTCAGGTAGTAACAATAGTAAGATAGATGAGCTGCAGCAAGAGATGCTAAAATTGGTCTTCACTAAAAAAACACCATGCAGTGGAGATAGATTGTCTAAATGTAGAAGATGTTACTGATGAAAGGCTTACTGTTGCAGGCAAAATGTATGGAGGATACCCAGTTAACCTTGAAAATCTTGGGGAAGAACTCCATCACATCTGGCAAACAAAAGGTAACATCACCTTTGAACTCTTATCGAGAGAACATGTTAGGATCCATTTTGAAAAGGCAGAGGAATACAACCATGTGCTGGAGCATGGGCCATGGGTTGTTCATGGCTACATTCTGTCCATCAAGAAATGGAAAAGAGTTGAAAGGTTAGAGGATTATAATTTTGAGTTTGTCTAGTTTTGGGTCAAAATTTGGGATCTCCCCAAGGAACAGATTAACAAGGCGAATGTTCGAAAGATTGGAGCTGAATTGGGAAAGGTGCAAAAGGAAGATCTGTCATGCCCACCGGATTTCAGCATACCAGTACCAAGAGGTCGCGTTGAGATGGACATCAAGGAAAGGCTTACAAAAGATAAGAAAATTCAAATGGAAACTGGGAACAGAGACAAGTTAAATTCAAGTATGAAAAGCTTGAGTTTTTCTGCTTCTTCTGTGGAGTTATTGGTCACGACCAGTATACTTGCCGCATTCACGCACAACATCGGTATGATTTACTAAAATGTGGAGGATTCCCAAAAGACATCAAGCCAAATTTCAGTAGCCAGTTGAGAGCAAATGTATTTTTCAATGGAATAGCATATACATGGAAGCAAACGGTAACCATCTCGGGAATGCCTCAGAAGCCTAGATATGAGGAGATTCCGGCCACCAGCAGCGGAAATGATGAGGAGTATGCTAGGAAGATGGTGATACGTGGCAAACAGGAGAAAAATCATAGCTACACGACATCTAATGGGTCCATAGAAAAAGACAAAATACAAAGATCCGTTGAAAGTATAGAACATGGGTCCAAGGTGACTAGCCAGAGGGATAAAGACAAAGTCCAAAGAGCCGTTGAAAACACAGAACACGGGTCCAAGATGATGAGCCAGAGTGGGAGCCCAACGGTAACATCCCAAGAGTTTGTTGGGCCTGTGGGTCAAGGGCTTCTTGGACCCAAACCGAGTCGACCACATCTTGAAGTCCAAAGGCCTAGTGGCCAGATGGTCCAAGTTACAGAAAGGGGTAAAAGTTGCAATGGGCTAGTGGGATTAGAACTAGCGGATCAGGATCGGGGGAAAAACAAGATAAGCATAGGAAATATAAAGGAATCAACGACTGAGTCATCTCTCTCGAGAAGTCTGCCTCTCCCTACTACGCCTAGCTCCCTGATTGCATACTGACGTGTGGGAAATGACAGGCCAGTTCCGTTTGATTCGACAAGAAAGGCTCAGCATGCAGTCCTGGTCAAGAAAAAGGGTAAGACTTTCAAGACTTTTAAGAGAGGCCATGTGTCAAAGAATAGAGGTCAGGGGGATAATAAAAAGCTGATATATCCAGAAGGGTTTCAACCAGAATAGGAGCTAGAAGTAGAACTAGATTTTGAAGTACAAGACCCAAATTCGGAAAACAAAAGAAAAATTCAGCTAGATCTAAGTGGGATGGAAAGTTTCAGGAAAGATAAGAGTGATGATGGTTTGTTGGGTCGAGGAGTGCGAAATGAGAAGAACAGATCAAAGAAAGCGAAAATACATGCTGAAGAGTTGAGAAGTCAAGGAAAAGGATACAAGTTGTTTCCAAAAAATGCAAATATCATCTCTTTGATCAGTGATTCGAGCTCTGAGCACAACTCACACAAGATTACTCCTTATCAGGAACAAAACAAAAGGGAGCAGAATGCACTAACCCTATATCAGTCTGACTCGGAGGAGAGTGTGACACAGCCAACTTCGTTAGCTTATGATGATACTACAGTGGTAAACTCCGCAGCTCGTGGGCTGGAGTTTAATGATGGGCAAGGGGGTTATTATGGTGAGCAGAGTTCTGTAAGCAAGGCAATTTTGGATGAATCTGGAAAGGGTGGTGGCACAAAGAAGAATGGTCAGTATGGGTCTAAGAATGGAAACGAAGGGTTCGCGGTGGTTGTCCCAACACAGCCGCCTTCCCCTCAATGATGTTGGCACAGAATTGCCGGGGGATTGGATCCCCGACGGCGGTTCGACAGTTGTTGGACCTGGTACAGAAATTTCAACCTGATGTAGTATGTCTTTCGAAAACAAAAGCTAGTATGGATAAAATAGGTAGTCTTAGTAAAGCAATAAAGTTTGATGGTTGGTATGCTGTTCCTGCTGCTGGTCTGAGTGGTGGCCTAGCTATTCTCTGGAGAGAGGGATGTGATTTGGAGGTGCTTGGGGCTACACAGAATCAGGTAACTGGAAAATTTACTAATTATCATTCTAGTTTTGTTTGGTATTTCTCGTTTGTTTATGGCCATCCTGTGGCACACTTGAGGAAAAAGGTCTGGGATGAGCTGAGGGAGTTTGCTCCCCTTATCCCTGGCCCATGGATGTTGTTTGGTGATTTCAATGCTATCACCTCTTTGGATGAAAAAGTTGGGGGTTCTAGTTGTTTCAGTAAATGCATGATGGACTTTAATAATATGATAGATGACTTAGGTCTGGTAGATTTGGGTTACCGTGGCCCAAAGTTTACCTGGAATAACAACAGAGATGTGCATAACAACATTTTGGAGATGCTGGATCGAGCCATGGCTACACCCAGTTGGTTAGCTCTGTTCCTAAACATGACTGTCCAGAATGTTGTCAATGCCTCATCTGATCATTTCTCCTTAGTTATTAGATTAGAAAGTAAGGATGAGTTGGGTAAAAAACCGTTTAGATTTTATAATATGTGGTTAAAGCATGATTCTTGTAAATACATTATTGATGATGCATGGAATAAAGTAGAGCATGTTTTGCCTGATAATAATGTGTTAGCTAAAGTCATTGCCACTCAGGATGTGCTTACTGAGTGGAATAAGTCTGTTTTTGGCAATGTGTTCTTCAATATTAGAAGGACTCAGAAAGAACTTGAAAAGGTTCTCATGAGACCTCCTACTAATGGGAATCTTGCTAAGGCAAAGTTTTTTAAAGCACAGCTGATGGATTAGTTTGAAAAAGAAGAGAGTTTTGGAAACAAAAGTCCACCATCCATTATATCAAAGAAGGGGGCAGAAATACTAGATTTTTCCACCTCTCAACTGTGTATAGAAGGAGGAAAAATACCATTCAAAGACTGAAAGATGAAGCAGGGGTTTGGCAAGAGGGTAGGAAAGATGTTGGTTCCAATATAAATAAGTATTTCTTGGATATCTTTGCTTTTAATAGCCCAAAGAGGAACAACAACATTCTTAACCTCTTCCAACCCTGCATCACTGATAGGGAAAATGAGATTTTGGTTTCTTGTCCCTCTGTTGCTGAGGTATGGGGGGTGGTTAATAAGATGGGTAGTCTCAAGGCTCCAGGACTTGATGGGTTCCAGGGGGTCTTTTACCAAGAATGTTGGGATGTGGTGGGTCCTAGCATTACTTTGTTTGTACAAAACTTTTTCAATAATGAATCTCTACATCCTAGTTTCAATGAAACTTTCATTACTCTCATCCCTAAGATCTCAAATCCTGACCATATTGCTAAATTTAGACCTATTAGCCTGTGCAACTTTATCTATAAGATTATTTCAAAGATCCTGGCTAAGGGCATCACCAATGAGACCTTTATATGGCTCTCTATCTTCAAATATAAAGGAACAATACGAAAATGGGCTTCCAATGCAAGCTCTATATGGCCCTCTATAGTTATCTTCCTTTAAAACTGTCTCTATTTCTATCACATTTATTGAGGGCCCGGTCCGTTTCGCGACTTAAAAAAGAAATACGCCCCGAAAACATTTCAATGGGTAAAAACCTAGCGTAGTTGGTAGAAGGTGTTCCCCGAATGGGTAACTTCCCAGGTTCGAGTCCCACGCCCAAAGACTTTGATTTTTTAAACTGTTTTGAGTTCCAAAAGGCTGGAATTGTAGAAATAAAAAAAATGTTCTTGCTAAGAGTCGAAACCACACCGTGCCCACCCTGGAGATTATTCTGGTCACAAACTTTGCCACTAGTCCATTGAAAACCAGATTGTTCATTGCCTTGGGATTTTAATTTTGATTATAAAGGTTGCGTTGGAGAACCCATGATTTAGAGGTCCTTCATACCAAAGTCTCTCCTTCAACCTAACCTTTAAAATGGTGATGTGGCCCTCTATTTTGAGGGCCTGCATTGGTGATGCCCTAATAGGCTAAAAGCACATTTACAAAAGATTGTCTCCCCCTTTCAAGGGGCTTTTATTAAGGGAAGAAGTATTGGGGATAATATTGGACTAGCTTGTGAGATTTTTCATAATATGAATAAGATGAAAAAAAAAAAAAAAAAAAAAAAATGGTTGGATGACTCTTAAGATAGATATGTCAAAGGCCTATGATAGGGTGGAATGGGTGTTCTTAGATGGGATTTTTGAAAAGCTTGAGTTTAATAAGAAGTGGAGAGCATTAATTCATCAATGTCTCTCTACTGTTAGCTTCCAAGTGCTTCTGAATGGTTCTTCTTTGGACAAGTTCTTGCTTGAAAGGGGGCTTAGGCAGGGGGATCCCCTGTCCCCATACCTCTTTATTATTGTGTTTGAGGCTTTGTCTAGATTGATTGCTGATGCTGAGATTAAGCAAGAGATTCATGGGATAAAAATTTGAAGGAATTCCCCTTCCATCACTCACTTGTTGTATGCTGATGACTTAATCATCTTTACAAAGGCGAGTGTGAAGGAGGGGGGGTACCTGAAAAATTTACTCCATGAGTATTGTGATGCCTCAGGGCAGAGGATCAATTTTGATAAGTCTAGCTTATTCTGCAGTAAGAATGTTCACCATAAACATAGGCTGATTCTTAAGAGGTTCTGGAAGATGAGGTTGATTGATAAAAATGATAAGTACCTGGGTGTGCCTATTGTTTTATCAAGGAAAAAGGCTGAGGATTTTGATTACCTGGTGGACAAGATTCTTGGTAAGATAAAGGGGTGGAGGGCAAAGGTGCTCTCACAAGCTGGAAGAGCAGTTATGATCCAAGCTGTGGCACAAACCACCCCTTTATATGCCATGTCTACTTATGCATTGCCTGTGTCTACTTGCAATAAAATTGACCAAGCATGCAGGAAGTTTTTTTGGAATGGAGATTCACAAACAAACAGTATCCATACCATTGGGTGGGATAAGATTTGTAGACCCAAAAGATGGGGTGGGTTGGGCTTTAGGAAAGCCAAAAGCATAAACCAAGCAATGTTGGCTAAACTTGCTTGGAAAGCAACAAGTGAAAAAGAGTCTATCTGGACTAGAAGCTTTGCTAGTATCTATGGCAAGCATTGGTTTGGCATGAAAGAGAACCCCCCTCCCCATGCATCATACTTTTGGAAAGGGGTGCATAGATAATATGCCCGCATAAAAGAAGGAATGATATGGAATATTAGAGATGGGAATACAACTTCTGCACTAGAGGACCCCTGGCTGCTGGTAAATGGTATACCAACATGTATTAATAAGATGGGTGATAAGAGCCCAAAATTATAGTTTTAACCCCTTTAACAATATTGCTTTAGACCAATTATGTGATTAATAAGTAAGACTTAGTAATGTTATCGTGCTTTTGTGTATTTTAGGCATTGGAGTCGAATATGTGCAGAAATGTGTCCCTTTTACGAGATAAAGGAGCAACAGTTGGTTGCTAAGAAGTTCTATGATAAAAGGCCAAGATTCAAGGAGAAAAAACCTTTTTAAAACCTGGTCAAAGCTGAAAATTCAAAGTCAACGCGGGCAGAAACAGCGCATAAAAGTCAGCAGAACTCCCGAATGTTGTATCTTTGGACTCAGACCTTGGAATTGGGCCTGCCTTATGTCAAAACGACCGGTTCGGAAAGAGCTTTCCAATGGTCTAAGACTTGAACCAATCAGAGGAGCAGAAGTGGGTGAAACCTCCATGGAAGTCAAATCTAACTGAAAAGGCCTCTATGGACTAAAGAAATTGGGTTTTGGGCTCGATTTTCCGGCCCAAAACATGGCTCCTCAGCCCATGCACAAAAAAGTGGATCTGGTCTCCTCCATTTGTATGGAGAAGACTTAACTCTTAAGATAACCTAGATCTAGATTAGAAAGTTAGGTTAGACTCCATTAATTAGTTCCAATAACTTGTTTTAGATCTAGTTTTTACATTCAATGAATTAGTTTTAGAACAAAGTAGATTATTATTTAGAATCAAATTTAGTTTTATAATAAATAATTAGTTTTTCATTTCAATTTAGTTTTTGATTCAATTCTTATTTTAGATTTAGTTGTCTTAAATTCATAATTAGTTTGTTTTAATTTGATAAGTAGTTATTCATAATCTTAGTTCTAAATTAGTTTTAATTTTAGTTTTAATTCATTTTGAATTATTATTGTTATTGTTCAAATAGATTAATAGAGTTTAATACTTATTCAATAATGACTTGTTCTATTTGTTTAATCAAGTTTAGTTTAATTTACATTATGTTTTCCTTTCATTATTTTAGTTTAATTAATCCAATGATATTAGGCTAATCCCCCCCATTAGAGAGAGTGATTATGAAACCTAATGAGGAATATATTGCTTAGTAGAATTATTTAATTGTGTATGTATTTCAACGAGTTTAGTTTATTGTATGACTTCCAAATAAGCATATGATAAATTAAACTAGGGATTGTTGTAATTAAGTCGAGAGACTTGGTTGTAATAATCCTACATGCTAGTAATAATGACTATAGAGATGTAGGTTGTTGCTAGGGATGATAAATGTTGAGGCTTTAGGTTGAATCGTTGCGTAAAAACCTAAATACGATATCTTTTCAATGAATAATTCGATTATTGCATGAAACTAGTTATTAGGTGGATTGATCACTCTTCTCTATAACTTTCTTTTCCATTGAAACCCTATTTTTATTAGTTTAGTTAATTTAGATTTATTTGAATCCATCGTATAAGCGTAGAATAGAAATATCACATCACACATTACTCTCACCATTGTTATTTGTATTTGATTAGTTGAATTCGTTTAAGTCTAGAGAGTTAAGAGTGGAACAATTTCATACTCTATATATTGAATGAATATATATGTGAGAGTAGGAAATAAATAATTGATACCGTAAGAATGAAGTTAGAGTAATCTAGTTGAGTTTTTACGGTTATCAATGGGGTTCTATAGTGCGGAGCTGGCTGAGGCTCAAGTAAAGGACTTGATGATGGAGGACAAGAGTGGATGGAATGTTGACTTCCTCAACAACCATCTACCTCCTTTCCTAAGTCAAAAGGTTCAAGAAATACAAATTAGGCCCCAGGAAGCTGGGGAAGACAAGATGGTGTGGTGTGATTCAAAAGATGGCAGTTTTCTCATTAAATCAAAAACTACCTTTTTCTATGTAAAAAGGTTGGATTGCCATGCATCAACTTTTAAGATTAAAACCATAACTAGAATCTAGAAAGTACATGTACTTGCTAGAACTCAGGTTCTCTTGTGGAAAGCCTATATGAATGGGCTGGCAACTGGAGATTTATTGAAAAGAAAGCAAATGGTGGGGGACTTTGAATGCCCTTTTTGCCATAAAGAGGTTGAAAACCCTAGCCATAGCTTCTTCATGTGTACTTGGTCCAGAAGTGTATGGTTTGCAATTGTAGGTATAAGAGTGGATCTTGTACCTTATCAGTCCATGAGAGAGTGGATTGATGAGATTATGGAGTGGTGCTGCAGCAAAAAAGAAGATGAGATTATTAGTTTAGTTAATTTAGATTTATTTGAATTCATTGTATAATCGTAGAATAGAAATATCACATCACACATTACTCTCACCATTGTTCTTTGTATTTGATTAGTTGAATTCGTTTAAGTCTAGAGAGTTAAGAGTGGAACAATTTCGTACTCTATATATTGAATGAATATATATGTGAGAGTATGAAATAAATAATTGATACCGTAAGAATGAAGTTAAAGTAATCTAGTTGAGTTTTTACGGTTATCAAATGACGCCGCTGCCATCTTAGTCTCGTTCAAGACAAGAATTCAATTGCTTGAACTCAAGGGGCAATCCCCCATTCTCTACCCACCTACCCTTTTCATTTTTCTTTATTTTTTCTCATATTTTCGTTACTGTTCACTATTTTAAGCACAGAGCACGCCCGCCCTCCCTTGTGTCTTCGGAATCACAGCGAAGAATACTGTGGTAAAGGTATTTTTAAATTTCCGAAAATTTTGCAAATTTTCAGGTATAATATTTAAGGTGTTATTGATTTACTGGAATATTTTCAAAATTTTCTTGATTGTTTTACCTTGTGAAAAAATACCATCTTTACACTGCTGTAATTCAGCTTTCACATTGTAAGTGTCTGGCAAAACTGTCGAGTAATGTTACTTAGGAAGTTCCAAAAATTCTAAACTTTTTATAGGAGTATCTATCTTAAGTCAGGAGTTTTCAGTAAAATTTTGACGAGTTTTTGATTTGTTTTGACCTCCTAACTAGTGGAGTATTTCCAGTGTGTTTCTGCAGTTTTGCAAACACTTAATATCTGGAACAACAGCCGATAAGGAGGGTTTGTAGAACTCCAATTGCTCTAAAATCTTTACAGAAATACCCATGCTCTGTCAGGAGTCTCCAATACAATTTTGGCAATTTTTGTCTCTGTTTTGATTGGTTAACCATTCAGTTGTTTGAATTGTGTCTGAAAACTGTTTCACAAACTTTAAAAGGTAGTAAAAGGACTTTCATATCTCCGATTGATTTGAAATTTTACAGGCTACTTGATAGACGTCTTAGCAAACTATTGTAAAAATTTCAAATTTTTTGGAGCGCGCCCCGCGCCCTAGATAGCCTATTTCCAAGCGCGCCCCGTGCTCAACCGCCTGGATATTGTGTCAAGCACGAGCGCGCCCTGCGCCCTAGATAGGCTATTTCCATGCGCGCCCCGTGCTCAACCGCCTGGACATTGTGTAAAGCACGAGCGCGACCTGTGCCCTACCATAGCAAATTACGAAGCCCGCGCGTGCTCAAAAGCGCTGAACTCGAAGTTTGACCTCGAAAGCGTGACCACCCTCCCAAGGTCGAACCGTAGCCGCCCTCGACCCTCTCTCGAGCGACCCGATTTTCACAGGTCAATCCAAATTTTCATTTCTTCAAGTTATTCAGTGTTTCTAACATCATACAAATACTGAGATTGCGTATACAAGACGCTATTCAAACGCGTAGCAAGGAGGCATTCAGGTACTCCTTCTTCCACTTCTAGCCTCTTATGTTAGAGGAGTTTTAATTCTAGTATAATCAGGCTTGTTTTTCATAGACATAAATACTACACGCCTATCTAGAATTTCACATACTACACCTGCATCAATGGCTAAAGAACAAGAGACTCCTCTCTCTGATTTTTATAAAGCCTTAAACGATGGCCCTAAGTCGTGCATCGTTCTTGCAGACCTAGCTAGTGGGGGATTTTCGAATTCCCCCTAATATATTTAACTTGTTAGCGGTTTTTCATGGTTTAGACCACGAGAAGCCTTACCAACATATGCGTAGGATAGAACAAGTTCTCACTACATTCCATCATCCTAGCGTAAGTCCGGATCAAGTTAAACTTAGGGTGTTTCCTTTTCACCCTAGCCGACAAGGCGGGGCTTGGTTAACTGCCCAAACGCCAAACTCTCGTGGACTCATGGGCTCAACTTATTCAATTGTTCATGGAACAATTTTACCCACCACTAAAGACAGATGAAATGCTTCACAAGATTCATTTCTTCCGCCCGTAATCCTCATGAATCCTTTTCGAGGCTTGAGTCGCTTTCAATCGATCTTCTCATTGAATGCCCGCGATCATAATCTTCGAAAGACACGCTTTGTTCGTGCTTTCTTCAAGGGGCTTTCACATCATCATAAGGAGGTTCTAGATATCATGACCGGGGGTAGTTTTCTTAGTAAAGGAGCCTTGGAGGCTTATACATTCTTAGAAGATCAATCTAAGAGGAACAACAATTGGGGAGGTAACGACTCATCCCGTTCCACTCCTTTTTCTTTTGAGGTTAAACCTGATTCTGAGCTTAAAACTCTTATCGATGGCCCTCACTAAAAAGGTAGATGCCATCTCTGTTAAACAACAACCCACTCCTGTCATGAACATTAACTCTACTCGTTGTAATGTCTGTTTTAGTTTTGAGCATTTCGACTTCTATTGTCCTCTTGTCTATGCACAACCACCACCACAACCATCACACTTCAACCAGTTAACTCAACATCAAGGACAAGGAAACTTAGGTGACCAGAATAGAGGTTTAGTGCCCATGACCCAAAACTATCAACATCAAGACATGAACGCTCAACAAGCTTTAATTCCAGTTCAACCATCTACAAACAAATTAGTAGTGATCTTGTTGGAAAAACAAAATCAAATTATGCAACAAAACTCCAACTTGATGAAAGATCAACATGATCAAAACTCTAATATGATGAAACAAACGATGCAAATGATGCAGTCTTTGTGCCAAAAGATTATTAACATGTCTCCTAACCAAAATAATAACCAAACAGGCGTGTTTCCAGGTCAAGCAGCGCCTAATCCTAAGTCAACAAACACCTCCTTTGAAATAAACAGTATTCACTATAATGGTAATATAAACCAAGGGGACCTGACAGCACTACCGCCCTTCGCTCAAAGGAAAGTAGTTGATAACAAAGTAACTATGCCCTCAAGACCACCCCAGCGTAGAAGCTGAAAATGAAACCATACCAAATACTGTAATAGAAACTGAAGACCCTACAACTGTAGAAGTACCAGTTAAACCACAACCAAAAGGAAAAACCTTACAAGACCCAATAATAGAAATTGAAGACCCTACACCTATAGAGGTTCCAATATGGACACCTAGATGGAAAACGGCTAAAGATAAAGCAAAGACTAATAATATTGCTAAATATAGTGATAAACCACCATATCCCCAGAGACTAGTTGTGTTTAAAAAGGACGAGAATTTTGATGAGATTAGGGAAGTGTTTAAAAATCTGACTATAAACCTACCTTTTCTAGATGCTATAAAATGTCTACCTGGACACGCTAAGTTTCTAAAAGAGTTGCGCACCAAGAAGAGGAAAACCAACATACCCAATGAAGCCTTCTTAACTGAACAATATCCCTTTTTATCTGAACATAATGAAATTGTTAAGTACAAGGACCCTGGTCGTCCCTATCAGATAATGCACCTTAGGTGATACCTTCATAACAACTGCTTTATTAGACCCTGGAGCGAGTGTTAACTTATTCCCTTTTATTTATATAAACAACTGGGTCTAACAAAACTTCAACCAACCAAAATGACTTTGTAGTTAGCCCGATCGTTCTATTACGTGATCCTAAGGGTGTAGTTGAAAACATTCTTAAAAGTGCAGGGATTTTTACTATCCAAATTTACTTTTGTTATTCTTGACACGAAGTTGCTCATGATTCCATTCCCATCATCTTAGGGCGTCCTTTCTTGGCAACCGCCAATGCCCAAATCAATTGTCGAGATGGCTCAATGACTCTTTCTTTTGGAAATCTTTCTGTGGAAGTTAACATGTTTAGACAAAAGCAGAGACAACTAGGTTTTCCTGTAGAAGGTGAAGTTAAGTCTATTGAGAGTTTTGTATATCACATTAGTGCTTCCGACGATCTCGTCCATACACTAATAGATACCCTCTTATGGAGGAAGACAAAGATCACAATTTTAACTCTTTGAACATAACTAAACTAGCGAAAAAAATTTCCACCCTGCCTTCCGACACTACAAGAGATGGAGTAAACCTCACAATAGACGAGACAGATGAATTCCTCAAAGATGGAGATGAATACCATAATTATATGGATGCGAACAACCTAGATAAGGAATTCCACGAGTTTCTAAGAGCCTGTGATGATCCACCCTCTCAAGAACTACCTAAAGAGCCACCTGATACCTTCATTTTCAGATGTGTGCTAATACCAACCTATGCCACCAATAAGTTTTATGTTAAAGCCACGCACTCATTTTTTCCATTCCTTCAATCTAAAACTTATCCATACCCTACATATCTTCCACAACCATCCATTTTCTCACGATCATTCACTTGGACACCTTTTCATTCAAAGAAAAAGAAGAAACTTTATGCTCGATTAGGTTCTAGATCTATCAAAATTCACTCCCATTCTACTAAGCCATGCCATAGGAAATCTTGGTGCTTAATTCTGTTTGATGGTGCATTTCATATTAACTATTTATAGAAAGATCCACAATTATTTAGATTATTGATGTATGGTAAACTGCATGCTAATACATATATACCACATTAAGTCTAAAGAATCTGACTTAAAAAGACCCATATAATTTTTTGTAACATACCACATTTCTGGAGTATAGGCCAAGCAAACATTTTCAAACTTAAAAAAAGTTTTCCAATTTTATTTGGGGGTGGCGTATTTTGGTATTTCATTTCAAATCTTTTTGCCACCCTTTACCTATCATGTTTACTCCAGTAGAGTTTGTGTTAGTTAGTACGTAATAGTTTAATTGTGCTTCATATTATCATATTATCTTTACAATATTTCTATTACAGTGTAATCGCCAATTTTGCCACGCTTTCTATGATAAATTTTTTTCTTATCTCTTTACACTTTGAGGACAAAGCGTTCGATTGTTTGGGGGTGGGATAGAAACATTTGCAAATATTAGGCATTTTTAGGATGTAAATTATGCACTTTTCTTTATAAAAAATTAAAAATCATAAATATTGTTTATACTAGGCACTTAGTGATAATAGTATTGTTCCCTTCTCCATGATGATATTAGTCTAGAAATCTCACGTAGTACTTAAATTAGGATTTAATTTTTGAAACATAGATTAATATATAGGTAATAGTTATTACATCTTTTCATAAACATCTTACATGAGCATCTTTGATTGTACTTGGCAGTATTTTTTTGAAACCTAGGTTAGAGTACTTAATACATATCCTGTGAGCATCTAGCCTAAAAGCCTCATAAGAGTGAAATATCTGAGTGATGACACAAGGGAGAAGTAAATTCCGAGTAGAGAAATCGCACATCCACTTGCTTGAACATCACACCATATCCTAAGCGAGAATTTAAGCCCTCTTTGGATCGATATAGCCAGAAATTTACACCTATATGAAATTTATTATCCGCTAGTTGCCCCACTGAGCCTTTCATTAGCCTTTTCACAAACCACAAATCCTTTACTCAATAAAACAAAATAAAAAATAAAATTAGCCTACCTATCTAGATAAGTATGAGAAATAGGATGAGTGAAGAAAAGAAAAGAGAAAAACTTGTGTAAACAAAAATTAGTTAGTTGCTTCATAAAAAAAAAAAAAAAAAAAAAAAAAAAAAAAAAAAAAAAAAAAGAAAAAAAAGTTTCCATCCAAAGAAAAGAAAATAAAAATAAAAATAAAATAAAAACTCCAAAAATAGAATAAAATGAGTCAAAAAGCCAAAATAAAAAGGCTAAGGATGGAAACAAAGTGTAGAAGCAAACGAACAAGGTTTTCTCTAGTTACATAATATGAAGACCCTATTTTCTCATACTTGTCTTTTTGAATATCCATTTCCTTCCTTCTTTAACTAATACCTACGCCCCGTATCACCTAATAAAGACCTTTAGCTCAATTAGGAATAGGTTGGTGTGATAGTAAGTGGTAGATATGTTTGATTGACCTTGGTTTCCTTGGATTGTCATTGAGATTGTGAGAAAACGTGTGCCCACTGCACACTGGAGTTAGCAAACTTGAGTAGAAAAATCAGAGTGTTATGTGTTTTGACACATTCCTTGTGAGAACCTACTTAGGCATACTACCCAAAAGTTTCAGAAACGGACCTGCCCTTGCATTTCATATCATAGTTCATTATATAGTTGTTTATCTTAAGATGATTTGATTATTATGCATGTATTAGTTTAAGTTTTAGAATGATCATTCTTGTTTAAATACTAGTGAGATGTATAGATCATTGAGACATAAATAAGGAAACAATAGTTTTATTTCTTAGTCGTTGTAGTATAGATGAAGTTTGTGAGTACCTTCACTGAAAAACTCTCACGCGGCTATAACTCGTCCATTAGGGAATTCCTAGTGGTTTAAGGCCTTGTTGCATATGGTCAATGCAATCGCACTCGGGAAAACGAGATTAGTTAGAACTCTATTTTTGGTAACTTATTCTAATTTCTCATATTTGCTTGAGGACAAGCAAAATGCTATTTGCGGGTGGTTTGATAAGAGCCCAAAACTGTAGTTTTAACCCCTTTAACAATATTGTTTTAGACCAATTATGTGATTAATAAGTAAGAGTTAGTATCGCTATCGTCGCTTTTTGTGTATTTCGGGCATTGAGTCGAATATATATTTGAAATGCATCCCTTTTATGCAGATAAAGGAGCAAGGGTTGGTTGCTAAGAAGTTCTATGATAAAAGGCCAAGATTCAAGGAGAAAAAGCCTTTTAAAGCCCGGTCAAAGCTGAAAAGTCAAGGTCAACGCGGGCAGAAACAACGCATAAAAGTCAGCAGAACTTCCGAATGTCGTATCTTTGGACTCAGACCTCGGAATTGGGCCTACCTTATGTCAAAACGACCGGCTCAGAGAGAGATTTCCAATGGTCTAAGCCTTGAATCAATCAGAGAAGCAGAAGTGGGTGAAACGTCCGTGGAAGTCAAATATAATTGAAAAGGTCTCTGTGGACTGAAGAAATTGGGTTTTGGGCTCGATTTTCCGGCCCAAACATAGCTCCTTAGCCCATGCACGAAAAAGTGGATCAGGTCTCCTCCATTTGTATGGAGAAGACTTAACTCTTAAGATAACCTAGATCTAGATTAGAAAGTTAGGTTAGACTCCATTAATTAGTTCCAATAACTTGTTTTAGATCTAGTTTTTACATTCAATGAATTAGTTTTAGAACAAAGTAGATTATTATTTAGAATCAAATTTAGTTTTATAATACATAATTAGTTTATCATTTCAATTTAGTTTTTGATTCAATTCTTATTTTAGATTTAGTTGTCTTAAATTCATAATTAGTTTGTTTTAATTTGATAAGTAGTTATTCAAAATCTTAGTTCTAAATTAATTTTAATTTTAGTTTTAATTCATTTTGAATTATTATTGTTATTGTTCAAATAGATTAATAGAGTTTAATACTTATTCAATAATGACTTGTTCTATTTGTTTAGGGGTATTTAGACTTTGGTCCTAACCATAGTTGGTTTATTAGGGTTTAGTCCAGAAAAGCTTGAATATTAGGGTTTAGTCCTAGTTTTGGTTTTTGACCCCCAGTCAACTGAGTTGACTGTGGTCAATCAGCTTGTATTTTTGAAATGACAATAATACCCCTCGCGTGCAATATCACGTGCTTCTATTTTATCAAATTTATTGGACACGTGTCGGCATCTGACTTCAACTTTCGATGTGGCCGTCAGATCTTAAATTTATGCATCTCGAGAATACAGGTGAATACTGAAAGAGATAAATCCATTGGTTGTATTAATTATAATCTTTCTTCCGTGATCAACAACTGCAATACCTTGGATAATACATTCATCTTGGATGAGCACATCCGGAGGTTGAGGAAGTGGGGACCATTTACCAGAATGAATGTCGTATACCTCAGCCTAAGGGTTTGGAATTGGATCACATTCCATATCAGATGCAAATACATATATCTTGTTACTAATAGTTACTGCTTGAGAATCAACTCTCTCATGAACCATCTGACTCCGACTTTTCACCCAAACCACAGAATCAGTAGTGTCACATAAATGGACATCATCCTTTGTACCAGTGTAATAATTATCCTTACTTGTATAACCTCCAAATAGAAATATTCTAGACCCGTATGCGGCAGAGGCAAAATATTTTGGGAGTTGAGGATCCAGCATTTCATAAACAGAATGATGCTGTTCTCTTTCAAGAACATCCGGTTTTATTTTCGAGCCATTATCATCACCGGATCGGCCTCGAACCAAACAAATTGATCTGGCTTTGTTTTGAAACAAACATATAAATATAAATTCTTGTTCACATTATCATCAGCAGCAGTATCCTTCTCGACAAGAGGATTTCCTGATAAAGAGGTTGTATCCTTCTCGACAAGCTCGAGTTGTGCTTTTTTCCTTTTAACGCTTTACTCTTCTGACCCATCTCCGTCTCTCTTTCTTTCTTGCCCCTCAAACCAAATGCCGATCGATTTACTTTATCATTCTGGATTTGGACTTTTTTTTTTTGGGCCAAATCGTATAGTTGGCTAAATATGTATAGTTGACTCGTGTCGAATAAATTTGATAAAATAGAAGCACATGATATTGCACGCGAGGGTATTATTGTTATTTTGAAAATACAAGCTGATTGACCACAGTCAACTCAGTTGACTGGCGGTCAAAAACCAAAACTAGGACTAAACCCTAATATTCAAGTTTTTTTGGACCAAACCTTAATAAACCAAATATGGTTAGGACCAAAGTTTAAATACCCCATTTGTTTAATCAAGTTTAGTTTAATTTACATTATGTTTTCCTTTCATTATTTTAGTTTAATTAATCCAATGATATTAGGCTAATCCCCATATTAGAGGGAGTGATTATGAAACCTAATGAGGAATAGATTGCTTAGTAGAATTATTTAATTGTGTATATATTTCAACGAGTTTAGTTTATTGTATGACTTCCAAAATAAGCATATGATAAATTAAACTAGGGATTGTTGTAATTAAGTCGAGAGACTTGGTTGTAATAATCCTACATGCTAGTAATAATGACATAGAGATGTAGGTTGTTGCTAGGGATGATAAAGGTTGAGGCTTTAGGTTGAATCGTTGCATGAAAACCTAAATACGATATCTTTTCAATGAATAATTCGATTATTGCATGAAACTAGTTATTAGGTGGATTGATCACTCTTCTCTATAACTTTCTTTTCCATCGAAACCCTATTTTTATTAGTTTAGTTAATTTAGATTTATTTGAATCCATCGTATAATCGTAGAATAGAAATATCACATCACACATTACTTTCACCATTGTTCTTTGTATTTGATTAGTTGAATTCGTTTAAGTCTAGAGAGTTAAGAGTGGAACAATTTCGTACTCTATATATTGAATGAATATATATGTGAGAGTAGGAAATAAATAATTGATACCGTAAGAATGAAGTTAAAGTAATCTAGTTGAGCTTTTACGGTTATCAATGGGGTTCTATAGTGCGGAGCTGGCTGAGGCTCAAGTAAAGGACTTGATGATGGAGGACAAGAGTGGATGGAATGTTGACTTCCTCAACAACCATCTACCTCCTTTCCTAAGTCAAAAGGTTCAAGAAATACAAATTAGGCCCCAGGAAGCTAGGGAAGACAAGATGGTGTGGTGTGATTCAAAAGATGGCAGGTTTACTGTTAAATCAGCTTACCTTTTTCTATGTAAAAAAGGTTGGGATTGCCATGCATCAACTTTTAAGATTAAAACCATAACTAGAATCTAGAAAGTACATGTACTTGCTAGAACTCAGGTTCTCTTGTGGAAAGCCTATATGAATGGGCTGGCAACTGGAGATTTATTGAAAAGAAAGCAAATGGTGGGGGACTTTGAATGCCCTTTTTGCCATAAAGAGGTTGAAAACCCTAGCCATAGCTTCTTCATGTGTACTTGGTCCAGAAGTGTATGGTTTGCAATTGTAGGTATAAGAGTGGATCTTGTACCTTATCAGTCCATGAGAGAGTGGATTGATGAGATTATGGAGTGGTGCTGCAGCAAAAAAGAAGAGAGAGAAGCCAAAGGAATCCTAGCTTGCAACCTGATGCAGTATATATGGGATACTAGAAATAAAATAAAGTTTGAAGGGGCAAAAGGAAGCAGAGAAGGAGTGATCAGAAAGACTCAAGCACAAAGTCGTAAATGTCTAGAAGCATTCCAACAAGAAACAAATCAAGGAATGGGCCATACAGGGGCATCCTCTTCACACTCTAATTCTATTTCTAGTTCTGAACTTGTAAATGAAACGGTAAGTCTTCCCTTTAATCATGTTAGAAGCACTTATATCAAAATGGATGCAGCTTATGACAGGAGTACAGGATGGGCTGGAGCAGGAGTAATAGCTTGGAATGGGCAGGACAGGGCAGTAGGAGCAGCTATTAGAAGGTACAAAGTTCGCAGCGTGGAGGAGGCAGAGTTGATTGCAGTGGAAGTAGCAAAGGGAACCGCCAAGGCACCGGGTGGAGTTCCGTGATAGGTTTGAAGGTGATAATGCCTCGGTCATACAGGCTCTGCAGAGTCCTGATTGTCCATGTAGCTAGGGTCTTGCTACTGTAAGAAATTATATTTTGAGATCCTCAGCTGTGTTTAGGTGTTGTCAGTTTAAGTGGATTAACAGGCAATTTAATGGGGAGGCGCATGACCTGGCACAATGGGCTAGCCATGGCCAAGGAATCAGACCTCTTCCACATTGTATGTTAAAACATAACTTATTTCCTTGGAGTTTTTAATATATAAGATTGGTGTGGATTAGTGAAAAAAAAAAACTATCCATTGCTAGGAAAAGATAATATGAAATGCAAACAAGGACTACTCTAAAAATCAAAGAAAATAGGTTGTTTTTCTAATTCATAATCAAGCAGTTTTCACAAGTGGCATGTGTAGAGCCCGTGCATTTTTGCTAGTATCTATAAATACCTTTGTACTTTATCTCATATAGCAAGATAGTAGAGTCTCAAATAAAATTAAAAAAAAAAAAAAAAAAAAAAAAACATATGGCTAAGCTTTCTTTCATCCACTTCTTCTTTTTTGTTCTTCTTGCCTTATCAGGTTTGCAGTCTTCTTCGTTATTTCAATTTCTCTTAGATATGCTTATTATTTTATTTTTATATATCTTCACAACATCATTTGGATGTCCGATCTTTTATATTATA
Organism: Coptis chinensis; assembly: GCF_015680905.1. Taxonomy (NCBI): domain Eukaryota; kingdom Viridiplantae; phylum Streptophyta; class Magnoliopsida; order Ranunculales; family Ranunculaceae; genus Coptis; species Coptis chinensis. The sequence continues at coordinate 98,548,388 of NC_141459.1, forward strand.
CAAACCATCCTGATCAATCGTGCAAATAAAAAGAAAGAAGAAAAAAAAAATGATATTGTTGGTATTGTTCCAAAATATCTCCAATTTCAATTCACTTACTTTTTTCTCACTTAAAATTTGTCTAAAAATAATTTTGCAGCTTTAGCGGTGATTCCTAGAGCAAATGTTGGAACATGCCAAATTAAACTATGGAAAGATGGTTGTGATCCTTTAGCTTGTCGAGAACAATAATGCACACAACAATATAATGGTAGTGGAGCTTGCATGGACAATGACACTGCAGTTATGGATTGTATTTGTTCATATCCTTGTTAATGCTATAGTTTGATTATTTTTTCGATCATGTATCTCAAAAACTCGATAAAGTCCAAAGAGACTTACAAATAAATTGTTTTTTTTTCTTCCCCCTTAAGTATAAACAAGCAATTGTATTTGAGTTCCCTATTGAGTTTAATACTGTACTTAATTCTTCCTTAATTGCAAATTATGTCACATTAATTAAATACGTTGAATATGAAATTTCAAAGAGTGTTCTACTTTTGAGACGTGCTTCATCATTTAGCATGCTCGGTGTAATGCATGCCTCAAATTTATTATAATTTGAAACTGACTCATGTCAACTATAAATCATCCAAATAAAAATTTTCACGTGAAATATAAATATAGATATTTTTATGGTTAGTTAGAGATGTCCACAACACTGCTAGCTAACCATTTTTCTAACCAATGCAATGAATTATGTTACACTAAATAGGAAAAATAAGCAACGTACTATCACATTTTTTTTCCACTTTGGATACATTTTTTTCACTTTGAATATCAATTTTTGTGAGTGCATTTTGTTTATTTTTTTTTAATTCAACTCTAGTTTCTCAATTTGTGGTTTCTATTGTTGAATAATAAGTATGGTTGTTATTTTGATTACTATTTCATTGTTATTTGAGTACAATGCAAGTTGTTTGGAATCCAAAATGAAGTATTATATGAGAAAGTTCCAAATGACCCAGTGAGGTCGTTCTGAAGATGCCTCAAACGACCTCACTTGGTCGTTTGGGCCGCTTCCAAAACGACCCAGTGAGGTCATTTGAATGTCTTTGTTTTTTTTTTTTTTTTTGAATATTCTTGAATATTCTTTGTGAGTTAATACAAAATTTGGAGTTATTTGAATTGTGCATGGAAGGATCGTTTTGAATGATTTGAGTGTTTGAAGCTAGGTTACATGGACACGCCATATTTTGAAAAAACTTGTAATACGAATTATCCGATTTGATTAAACTTATACTTGTTTTTTTTTGTTTGTAAGGAAATGGGTCCTCGATCAAAAAATGCCAAAAATGTAGCGAAAACTACATTCAAGGGTGTACAGAAGTTGTTTGGTGGCGCAGCCTCTTCGGTCGCGTGACGCGCCGGAGCCCGAAGAAGAAGAGATAGATCGAAAACAAAGGCTTCAATCTGTAGAGGCGAAAGAAAAGTAGATGATGATCTTACTAATGTAGGTGATGTAGAATGAGAGAAGAAGAGAAAAAAAGGGAGCGCGCAACTCGGCCTTAGTGTGTAGAGGGGACCAGAATGAGGTTATTCCGAGTAATGTAGATACTGAGAGTGATAGTGAAACTGAGAGTGAGGGTGATATTAATGTAGATAAAGATTTAGATGATGTAGATAAAGATTTAGATGTAGATGTAAATGTAGCAATGGATCATGGGAATAGTGTAGTTGAAAATGATGGGGATGATGATGGGGATGACTCATGTGAGGATGGAGATGATGGGGAAGAGTCTGGTGATGAGGAGGGTGATGAAAAGGATGAGGAGGATGATGATTTGGAAGAATTGATGGAAGTTGAAGCACCGGTCGAAGTCGAAGCACCTCCAGTGGTAGACTGTTAGAAAATCCAAGAATGATTTGGAGTACACACGAGGTGTATATGGTGGTGGCCCCCCACCGAAATTCTGCTTCAGATGACTATTATTGTGCATGTGGCTCGTGATGTTTGGGAAAATAAGGTATTATCATAGACTTAGTATCTTGATTTTCCTTTGTCTTTACAAAACTTTTTGCTTCTCCTCATTGAGTCTTTGTTGTTTCAGGCGGAGCACGGAGTGTTGAAGTGTGTTCCACATCTATCCAAGTTAAGCCAATGGGATCTCAAGAATGAGTTCAAAAGATCTCCCAGATTTGAAAATGAGCTTAAGAGGATTGGGTTTTATGATTTGGTATTTGGGTGTTACAAGCATCAAGATCCAACTTTGGTCTCTGCGTTTGTGGAGAAGTGGCATCCAGAGACCAACACCTTTCATATGCCATTTGGGGAGATGACTATGACTTTGGATGATGTCTCCCAAATCTTAGGCATTGCGGTTAGAAGCAGAGTAGTGCGAGGGAACATGAAGTTGACCCGTGAACAATTGGAGAGTCTCCTACACCGTGCTTTGGGCGTCTCGCTGCTTGTGATTAAAGCGGAGATGGACGTGAGCCGGTTCATTTCAAAGGTAAGGCTGGAATTGCTACGGAGCCAGTTTGCTGGGAAGGTATGAGATAAGGATAAAGATGGGAATGTAAAAGGGAAGGTGTTGACTTTGGTGGAGGTATAACAAGCTGTAAGAGCTTATCTACTATTTTTCTTTGGATGTACCATATGCATCGACAAGTCTGGGATTGGAGTGCCTGTTTATTATTTGAGGCTGTTGTTGAAATTTAGTGAGATTGGCGAGTATGCGTGGGGTGCAACAATTTTGGCCTTTCTGTATAGAGGACTTGGGACTACAACGTGTGCAAAGGTGAAAGGTGTTTCGGGCTTCCTGACTCTTCTACAGGTAAAACTTAAATATTTTGTATACTCTTTTTAATGTTAATTATATTATTCTATTAGTATGTTAACTGTATGTGTATATATCTAGGCGTGGATCTATGAGTACTTCCCGTTATTCAGGCCAATCCCAAACTTGGAGTATAAGTTGGCTGGATTGCGTGTTCTTAGACACACAATTAGCGTTGTGCACTACGAGAACCCATATCATACATTGCAGTATTATCGAGTGATAATTGATGATATGTTGGTGTTCAATGTAAGTATTTCAATTTGTTTCAATTTTTTTTAGTAATTAATTATTTGAGTATGTGATTAATGACACATTTTCTTTTGTTTAAGGTTGATTGACATCTATACGATAATGTCAGAGCTATACGCCTAGTCGATGACATTGCCTTTTTTGAGAGAGTGATATGCTTTTTTGACGTTGTGGAGATTGCCGTCCGAATTAACTTAGTCGATCACTCGATTTCCAAATCAAATAAAATAAAAGCTGCCTAAACATTATTTTCAATAACATAAAAATAAAATAAAATTACACTTGTTCCAAATTACATCAAAATAGCATGTCAAAATGAATTTACAAATTACATCAAAATATTATATCAACAACATATGAAAAACTTAGTCGATAACATGTACTGTTGGGTCTTCAACGGGCTCGTCTTCCCATATTAGATTGGGAATGTTCAATTCCATAAATTGCAATTGTCTTGCTGTGAATGCCAAATTCCAACTTTCAGCAATATCATATCGAGCTCTAAGCCATTGACACATTACTGGAGGAACCGGACAATCTTCAACAAGTTCAACATTGACAAAATGATTTCCACCAACATGTGCGCTACCCAACACTTTTTTCACTCTCTCAGGATTTGCTTGGGTTCTCAGCGGCATGATAATGAAGTACTGACGACTTCCTAAATACAGGAGGACAATATTAAATCTTGAAGCAAATATGTATCCAATAAAGGGCATGCTCATCCACTTATTTAAGGGTGTGTAACCTTCTTTATGTGGGATTGTTTTCTTCATAGAAACAACCTCATTTTGACCATACAAAGTACAATAAAGGGGGAGGTGGTCAATAACCTCTTGGTACAAGTCCTTTCTCATCTGCGGCCAATCTTCTTGACTTCTTCATAATGCAATGCACAAAGATCTATAACCGCAATTGCCATCGCCAATAGGATCATTGTCTCTAACAATGTATTTGTGCATTTCTTCAGAAATATCCAACCCGTAATCCTTAGGACCCCTCGTCTTTCCAAAGTCTAAACCATCTTTCACATTTCGTGGTGTGGTTGTTTTTGGAGAAGCCTTATTTCTTGGTGTGGTGTGGGTGTTTTGGGTGGTTGTTTTTGGAGAAGGCTTCTTTCTTGGTGTGGTGTGGGTGTTTTGGGTTGGTGTTTTTGGAGAAGACTTCTTTTTTGGTGTGGTGTGGGTGTTTTGGGTTGGTATTTTTAGAGAAGGCTTATTTCTTGGTGTGGTGTGGGTGTTTTGGGTGGGCGTATCATTTTGTTGTGACGGGATCTACTCTTCATGGTCACATTGAGAATATTCAAAATAAGATGGATCTCACTTTGAAGAGTTCTCATCTCCAGTTGGAAGCTTTCTCTTGCAGCTACCTTTCGGCTGACCTTTGGTTTTTACTTCCTCACGAGGCGGTACTAGCCATGTACTTTTTGGTACGGCAATTTCCATAAGCTTTCTAATCATAACCTTCTGCTCTACTTTAGAAACCATTACAAACCTTTTCATGAACAAGTCGATCGAAGGTCTAACATCGGGACCAACACCCACTGACACATTAGGATAAGCAGACAATGTTTTCCAAAAGGGGTCGATAGCAGTTAAAGGGATGGACCGCTCTTGCTCTTCAAACTCAATTAATTCATGAGCACATGGTAGTCCATGGCTCATGCACAGATAGCACCAACACCTGATCTCTCCATCTTTAACACATTTTACGCGGGTATCTATTTTTTCAAATAGCAAGTCCAAACATTTGCGTGACACAAGGCGTCCGAGTTCACGAAACAAAGGAATATTGTGGTGGTGCTGAGTTACAATCATACTCCTCTTGAAGGTAGCTCTAATCTCAGACATCTGGATCTCTAGAATCGGGTGGATTAAGCTAAACATACTCAAAAAATCATGACAATTTGCATTTCCTAGTACACGCTTCACCCGAAAGCATGAGACCCTTTTCAGCTTCTATTGGTCGTTGTACTCCCCAAAGTGAATGTGTTAGTCAGTCCAACAACATACGAATCGATCCCTGTGAGGAAACCAAGTCTCTCACAAATAACTAACAAAATTGGAGTATTCAACCCTATAATATTTTTCCAAAGCATTCCATCTATGCTGGAAAATAACCTCTGTCTTTGATTTGACTATAGTGTTCCACGAGAACTGGGCCTTCTCTATAAGTTCTGTACTTGGAAAAATATCGTAATATTTTGAAAGGATGCACGTAGCGATATGCCATCTACATAGATACTTTTGTACGTTAGGGAAAACTTTATCAGCAGCACTCATCAGGGCCAAGTCCCTATTAGACACTATCACGGATGGGGTTCTGTCACCAAGCAACCACTAAACTGATGCAGGGCTCACTCATAGTCGATTGTTGTTTCAGACTGATGCAACACCTGACACATGGTGAAAGACTTCCACGTTGGACTCACCCCAACAAACTGTACGAAAAGTCACCGATACCTGTTAGTTTTGTAGGTAGCGTCTAACATGAAAACTATTGGAAAAGTCCAAGCCAACTTAACACCTTCTGGATGTGCCCATAACAACCCCGTTATCTCCTCGTTATTCGCATCCTCTCTTAACTCCTTAAAATAATATTCTTCTGCTAACAACTCACGTAATCTCTGCAATTGTGTGAGACCGTTCATATCCAATCTCCTCACTTTCTACCTTGCAGTGTAGACTTGGGATATACTAGATATGTTTTCATGATACCTATTATTAATGGAATTCAAAATTTGTTTAGGATTTATTCCACACTTACTCATCTCTAAGAAGTACTCGAACTCTAGAACGGTCAGACGAGTAGCAAATGCATGTCCTTCAAGGGTCTTCGCCAATACATGGTTGTGAATACCATTTCTAACTTATATTTTCCAACTATTGATAGTGCCGCATTAGAAAACACCTTTTAACTTAAATGGACATCCCGATTTCTTAGTTCCCGACTTTCTCTTATTAGCCCTCCCTTCGCCTTCCTTCTTGTGTGATCGATAGACACCCGAGCACTCACAAGCCAAATTAAGTCTTGCTACTCGGTTTCCCTTAGCATACTCCGACTTTTCAATTACCACAACCACATTAACTTGTTTTCCTCTAGCGGTTGCCCAACAAATTGCCTCGCTACGTGTATGAAAGACCTAAACACATAAAAAACAACAAATATTATTAATACACTAATAAAATTACATTTAGAAAATAAAAAAAAAATGAAATCAATACCTACTCCATCATACCTCTTCTGTAGTAAATATTTATATTGTATCACTTAAAATCAGTTGACAATCCACGTCATTTGAGTTTGCAGAGAATCAGTTATCGGATCGCGGCAAATGAGCCTACATATAGAATAAAACAAGAGTCTAAAACAATTTGTGTAATGAGGGATTTCGAAGTCACAAAAAAAAAGAACTTCTCACTAAATTTAGTCCAAACGACCTAGCCACATCGGCCAATAGGGTTCCTAAACGACCCAGTCATGTAGTTCCATAGAGGGTCCAAACGACCTAGCCATGTTGGTTGCTAGAGTCCCCAAATGACCCAGAGGTATCGTTTGGGCTTGGGTTCTAAATGTTGTTGATTCATTCATTCAAGTGTTTTGCATTCATTCATTCAATCAATCAAGTGTTTTGCATTCATTTTAATCAATGCTCTCTTATAGATTCATTCATTCATTCATTCAATCAAATGTTTTGTATTCATTCTAATCAAGTATTACCTCATTATTTAGGTTTGGTTGCCTTTTTCGTTGATGATTTCTCGGCATCTCATTTGCTCGACTAGTCGCATCTTCTATTTCGTCAACTTCTTCACCTTCACCTTCAACATTTTTTGCCACTTGTTCACTTTTTATTGGTTGTTCTTCACCTTCAACATTTCCTCTATTTTCTCCTTCTCTAATTTGTTGTTGCACCTCAAGCATTACCTCAAATGCCTCTTCTTCATCTTCGTATTCCATTTAGGATTTTGATTGGGTTTTGACTGAGTATGAAAATAGTAAGGAGTAAATGAGAAATTTGAGTATTTGATTGAGTATGAAAAAAGAAGTAAGGAGTAAATGAGAAACTTGAGTATTCTATGTATAGATATTTAAAATTTTGATATATTTCAAATAATTGAGTGAAATATATTTATAAACTCTAAACCCTAAACCTTAAACCCCAAACTAGTTTATTATCCACAATTGAAAAAGATGGAAAAATAACTAGTTTAGATATAAAACAAATTATTATTTTAGATTTGGATAATTTAGTGAAATATGTTTGAAATTAGTTTTTTTTTTATGTCAGTACGAAATTTGTAAACCTTGAACCTTAAACCATAAACCCCAAACCCCAAACCCCAAACTAGTTTATGATTCACAATTTGAAAAAGAAAAGGGTAAATAATAAGTTTAGATATAAAACAAATTATTATTTCGAATCATTGAGTGTAATATGTTGGTACGAAATTTGTAAACCCTAAACCCCAAACCTCAAACCCCCAAACTAGTTTATATATGATTCACAATTTGAAAAAGAAAATAAAAAATAACAAGTTTAGATATAAAACAAATTATCATTTCGAATTTGAGTGAAATATGTTGGTACGAAATTTGTAAACCCTGGACTCTAAACCCTAAACCCCAAACCCCAAACTAGGTTATAATTCACAATTGAAAAAAAAAATGAAAAATAACAAGTTTAGATATAAAACAAATTATTATTTTGATTTTGGCATGTTTTAACTTGGCTATATATATATACTATGTCATAACAGATAAAGAGTGCAGAGTGCATGTAGTTGTGTTGGTGCAACTAATTGTGTTGTTCCTAACCCAATTTTTTAAATCGGATTTCAATTTTGCTAATTCAATTGGGATGTGTTGATAATTGATCATTACTAATTCAATTTTGCAGATCATTGTTTAAATAAATTATTGTACAATTATGATCGATTAATGTTTTGTATTATAAGAAAAGTGTTTGGTGTTTATATATAAGAAAAGTGTAATTGGTGTTTATGTAATTAATTTTTATTGGTTAATCGGGCTAATCATTGGTTAATTAGGAATTTCCTTGGTTTAAGGACTCCCCCATGTCTCCCTATAGAAGCCCCAAACGACTCAGCCATACCGCTTGCATGTGATACCAAACGACATGGTCAGACCGTTCCATGGAATTGAAAAAACAGAGAGCTTTGTCTCAAACGATATAGCTAAGCCGTTTGAGTGTACACTCAAATGATATGGGCAAACCGTTTGAGTGTACACTCAAATGATATGGTAGTACCGTTTGAGTGTACACTCAAACGACACACTTAGACCATTCCATGGAGATTCCAGATAGCTAATTCTCAAACGACAAGCTCAGACCGCGTGCATGTACACTAGAACGACATGGTGGTATCGTTTGAGTGTATACTCAAGCGACATAGCAAAATCGTTTGAGTGTACACTCAAACGATATGGTGGTACCGTTTGAGTATACACAAACGGCACGCTCAGACCGTTTCATGGAGATTCCAGAGAGCCAATTCTCAAACGACAAGCTCAGACCGCGTGCATGTACACTAGAACGACATGGTGGTATCGTTTGAGTGTCTATTGAAACGACATGGCGAAACCGTTTGAGTGTACACTCAAACGACCCGAGGGTTTCGTTATGGCGAGACTGGTTGAATTGTATAACACCCCATATATTTTTATATATTTCCTAGTACTATAAAAAGAATAATAATAATAATAAGAAAAAAGAAAATAAAACAAATAGGATAAAGATTAGTGGAAAGAGAAAACGTGGGTAAAGAGGATAAACCTTCTTCCCTATTTTCAGGGGTTTTGGAAAAAATAATAAACACAGAGAGGAGTTTACACAGAGAGTTTTACACAGAGATGAAAGAAAAGATAAAGGGGAGGATTTGAGCACCTCTTAGCTAGCCTTGGATCGGATTTTTGGCGTTCTATTATATATATTCTTTTTGCAGGATACGAGAGGTGAGTAGATTTTTAATCTTTCACAGAACTTTTATTGAATGTTTTATCTCGAAGCAAAAGGTTCACTGATTCCATATAATTTTGCTTATACAAAACTGATTACATATAACTGTATAACTGTGTTACTTAAGTTTTATTCACTCTGTGTCGTTCTGAATTATTCTGTATGCTCTGTCAAAATTGTTCTCCTTAAATTTAAAGTAATGGGTATTGAATACTTTTATATTGCCGATTGAGATGGAGTATATGGGTTGTTTTATACTGTCGATTTAGATTGGATATAAGGGTTGTTATATACTACCGAATGAATATAATATATGGGTTGTTGTGTTTGAATTGAGAGTTTTGGTTGGTTAATTTCTTGGTTGTTGTTGTCGGGTGAAGGGTAAATGTTGGTTGTTGGTTTGGGTACGGTGGAAACTAGCTTTCGCAGGGCAGTAATGGAGTTGAGATCGATTTTTGGGAAGTGAGGGGAATCGAGTTTTGGTTATATCCAAATGTGGGGTTTTTGATAGGGAGTAAAACCAAACCACTTTTGTGGTTTTTAGTGATCATGTCGTCTCGGCGAGATCAGGAAAGGAAGATCTATCGGAGGAGATGACCAAGAGCATGATCTGGTGCTCTCGGCTTTGGTGAGTTAAGTTAGAAAGGGCTAAAGACTTTTGGGCTTGGGCCTATTTTAAGTTAAAAACTTTTGGACTTAAGTCTTGTTTAGTGGATTAGATCTGTCAAATTTTAGTGGGCCGGTTATATTGTTAAGATTTGGATCTGTTGGTCTTTGAATGACTTGGCGTGCTTTAGATGTCTTAGCGCTGGTCTGATTTTGAGCTAAATTTTGATTTAGTTAGAGTTTGAACTAGATTTTTATGAAAATATGAAAAAGTAAGATATGGAAGTCTTCTTTCTATTCCAATTGTCCTCATCACATTCCGAGGTCCGTGGAATTAATTATGACGTCTAGAAGTTTGACTGGCAGAAAATAGTGCGTCAGAAATCAGTTTCTGTGCACTGTACTCGAACCTATTTTTCGTACATTTAGAATGAGATTGAGTATTTTTGTAAAACATAATAAAGTAATTTCTATGTGTTAGATTTTCAATGCAAAAAGACTCAATGCATTTGGATATCTGTGGAAAGAGTTGTGCCATTCGGAAGATAGTCCATCAGAAATCTAATTTGCTGAAATTAGGATTTGTACCGTTTTCAACTTAAGCTTTCTTCTAGATGGGCTGAGGTTGGGACTTCGAGTTCTACATGAAAAAGTATGTCCACATACCCTAGTTTCTAAATAATTAAGTTATATGTCATTTGGATGAATATATGAAAAACTATAGCATTGACAAGTTGGCTAGAAAACCTACCGTGTTATCCTTTATGTGCATGAACCTATTTTGGGAAATATGTCTAGTAATGAACTAAGAGTCTCTTAAACTCTTCTTGGTTATTTTATATAGTGTTTTTAGTCTACTTTTAGACTGTGGTTTTATTTGGAATCGACATGGTTTATAAGACCGTTTTTTTAGAATCAAAAGTAGAGAAATATATGATTGTGAGTTTTTGGATTTAAAGGTTCATAGTGTATCTCTAGGTATGGAACTTTACGTATATGATTGTGGGAGTATTTGAAACTTATTGTATGTGATTCTATATAGTATAAATTGTTGTTTTCCTTAAAGGTACATACAAGGATGTTGATATTTATTGGTTAAGAGCTACATAAGGCTTGATTCTAATCCTGAAAGATTGGATACGTAGGCAGCCTTAGGTACAAGTACAACTACTATTTTATATATTATATATTAGTTTTTGTGATAAATATATGTGTATAATGTTAGTATTTAATTGTGTACGTGATTGTGATTGTTTGAATTGTATTTGATTGATGACCATTCGTGTTGCGTTCAATGATATTTAAATGCGTGATTGATTTGCATTGATGTGTGATAAGCACTCAAAACTGTAATATTAAACCCCGAGAGACATAACATTTTGATCGATTATGTGTTTAATAATCATGTAATAATTATATTTTCGTACTTTTGCAGGTTTTCGCATTTAAAATAAATATAATGATAAAACGTGCATTGAAGTACGGGAATACTGGAATATTTGAAGTTTCCCACTCAACCCCAGTGAAGCCCAACAGAGCCTAACTAGAGCCGAAGTTTCCAAAAGAACAGAACCAGTGCAAAACGGGTCCACATATAAAGAAGCAGCAAACTTCCAAAGCTCAAATCGGATAAATCAGGGTGCCGACGTTGGCTAGTGAATTGCCAGAGTGACCAGGGCGACAAACTCTACGCAAAGACAGAAAGTTGTAAAAACGCCAAAATCAGCGTCGCCACTGGACATACTAAGTGGACTCACTCTGCGGGCCCAGAAGGCATGACGAGTCAGCATAGGTAGGTGGCAAGTGATGGTTTTAATTTAGTGCCACCTCGCAATATGGAAGACACGTACCAATTCAAAACAGATGGTTTGAAATGAAATTGGCTAAAAACACCTAAACTTTAATACGGTAAAGAAGACGAACAAATGGGTAAAACAAAACTTTGATTCTCAAAGTTTTGAACAACTCAATTAGCAAACAAACAAAAAGCAAATTAAACCGTCTCCCGTCTCCGACCTATATATATATATATGGGGGGGTAGCCTTCATATTTTTCCTTCAAAGATTTTATGCTCTAGCTTCCGCTTAGCAAGAAGTTAGTTTTAATTCAAAGATTTACATTCCGTCATTTACTTTCCAAAGCCTTAAATATTGTAAGTCATTTTACCCTTAATAACAGTCATTTCTTTTCTAGTGTAATTCATGTCCTGCATTTATTTACTTAATGTATACAATAAGTTTTATTATTCCTTCAATGACCATGAGCTAATCCCCTCGATGGGAGGTTATGTTTATCGCGTGTGAAATTCGATTGACTCGTTAATATTCTAGAATCACTACTTAGGAATTAGGCATAGATTAGACATCCGGTCCCAAAATGACTGGACTAAAAATTTGGAGGCTTTGATGCTCCGTAATGTCTCCCAAACCCAAAATGTCTCGCTAGCGACTTATATAGTGTCGACAAACTCTCCAATTTGTCCAAATGATGTGGAATTGAGCCAGAGCTGAAATGATATTCCGAGATGAAATATTAGTTCAACTCCTTATGCTAGTGTGATGCGGCTCAGAGATGTGGGCATGCGCTAGGGATCAATACTCGACGTCGTCTACGAACACAAGATAAATTAGAGATGTAGTGATGTGGTAATATAAACTGTTAAAAATGATTCTTGCATGAGTATGATTAACTCTCTCCCTGTTTCTCTATTTTTGTTTACCTGCATATAATCGCCGTAGTAATTTACATTATTTGCATTACCGTTAATTAAAACCAACTAAAAAAACCTAAAATCCTACTCACTAAAAGTTGTAATTCCAGTTGTGACCCTTTTCCGAGCCCTAAGGTTTGGACGATCCCTTACTCGACCTATCCTACCAAACCCACGTGAGTAAGGTAACTTGACTAAAACGTATGACTATACGGACGTTGGACTTTGGACTTTGGACTTGGGTCTTTGGACTTCGGACTTTGGACTGTGGACCTCGGACTTAAGAAGATAAGTAACTGAAAACAATAAACGTGTGTTATGATCGTTTTATCAATGCGTGAAAATAACTTTATGCATGTGTGATCAATTGTTAAGCATGATTAATGCTAGTACAATGATAAGTGAGTTGAGAATAATATTTTCAACGAGTCAACTACACCTTTAGAATTTTCCACGCCTCAGGATTTGGTAATGATATATTATGACTTGAGATGTCATGTGATAAGAAGGTATTCATTGAATGTGCCATGAATGATCTGTTAGTGTTATGATGAGTATTCCTTGCATGTGGCGGGAATGACCCAAGGTTTTCATTGAATATACCATGAATGACCTGTTAGTATTATGATGGGTATTCCTTGAATGTGGCTGGAATAACCTAAGGTATTCATTGAATATGCCATGAATGACCTGTTAGTGTTATGATGGGTATTCCTTGAATGTGGCAGGAATGACCCAAGCTATTCATTGAATGTACCATGAATGACAGTACATGTTAGTGTATGATGGGTATTCCTTGAATGTGGCGGGAATGACCCAAGGTATTCATTGAATGTTCCATGAATGACTTGAGATATTGAGTGCCCATAAGAGGCTGTGATTATGCGAATGGAAAGTCCAAAGATGGTTGTGACTCACAAGTTATGAGTTTACAAGATGTAAATATGTTTCTGGAGACGATATCCCCGCTTGGGACATATGTCTTGTAGTGGTACTCGGTGTGAGAGAGGCACATGGGTATGTGTGATTTGGCAAATGTGTGAAGTGCAAATCATGGAGTAGGAACTAAAGGTGAGGTCAGTAAATAAATGATTAATAAACCAGATACATTGTGGAATTGAATGAACTAACAGTATGTGAATTTGTGTGATGTTATGGATGTGAAGTGTGATTGTGAATAATATTAGTGAATGCTTGTAATCTTTTATGTGATTGGGAAATGACTATAACTTGAGATGTTATTACAAAAATATTAATGATTTGTGATAGTCTGAGATCTATGATTATGCACGTAGAAACTTTATGACGTAATTATGTCATGTGAATGACTACCCTTGATATAGGTATTATGATAAGTGGTATTCCCCGAATATGTGGGACAAACCAGGTTATATCAATTAGACTTAAATGTCTTAAATGAGGTTTGATTATGAATGAAAATTTGACTGGCTGAGATAAATCATTTTATTGTAATGTCTAACTCTGTTTTGCAGGAGGGTATGATCTATTAATCTTTTATGCAGGGACATAAATATCCTACCCCAAGACGATGTGTTGGCTTAAAGGTAAGGTGTATCAAACTCATATTTAATTAGGTTAGTATACGTGCATTTAATAAGTGGAATGTAAGTGGTATTTATGTTGTGAGTTATTTTGGAAAGTGGGAATGATGAGTACTATTATATGAGATTATTGGAATTGTATATTGGGGGTGAAATCTTATTTGGGAAGAAACTACATGCCATTTTGAGAAAATAGAACTAACTTGTCTTCCAAGTTGAAATGATTGTAATAGTATATTCCTTTATTTGAAATATTAAACATATTGTTTTTATATTTTTAGTATTACTCATATTAGCAAATTCAATTTGTTGACCCATGTTTGTTTTATTTTGCAACGTGGCTGCATTCTTAGAAACATAGATGGTGGAGTGCAGTGGATGAGGGCACGTGATTTGGATTTGCTCTTGGAATCTTCTGGTTTAAGTTTTTCTGAAGTGTACGGTTTTGTTTTGAGACAGATGTAATAGAGTTGGTTAGTTTCTTTGTAGTTTAATAATGTGATTGAAGGATTGTTCCTTTTGGTTTTAAATTTAATCTCAGATTTTAATATCGTGCATGGTTGATAATGTGTTATTAGGGTTTCGTTTCATCCTGAGTTTTCAGATGATTGAATAGGGTGACGATTGAGATAATTATATCTTGGATAATTTCCTATTTTAAATTTTCTGGAAATTTGGGGTGTGACAAATTGGTTGTTGGGCCTGGGCTTTGATGGCAAACTTGTAATATGAATTGTTTTTTTTGGGGTTGCCCAATCCAATTTGATGAGTGCCCAATTAAACTACCCTTAAATAATAAAACCCAGACTAACTAAAAACAAACCCACGAAGCCTTTAGATTAAACCCATACAAACTAAAATCATTCTCTCTAGTCTCTTCCATTGTATGTCTTCCTCCTTTAATACCCAGGTTAAGGAATGGAATTATTCAAAAACTCAACAGGTGAAAAGTGATTGATTGGTGATGGGTTCCTTGTTGCCATTTTCATTTCATTTTATTTTGGTGCTTGTCAAATCAATGAATCGTACAAAATCCAGTAGAGAGAGATGTTCATTATTGGAAAAAAAAAATTAAAAATAGAGAGAGATGTTTGAGTATAGTTCAAAACTTTAAATATTTGATCTTTGTCTCAAAAAATATCTGAATATTGAGGAACATGCATTTTATACTCCCAAAAAGAAGACAATCTATTCAACAAGGAGATTTTTTTTTAATCGAATTCTAAATTTCTTTTTTCCATATGCATGTGGAATTTTTGGAGGAAGAGAGAGTGCGTGGGTTTTTTGGTTTTGATTTTGAAAAAAAAAAGGAGTTAAGTTGATGTTAAGTGAGGGACACGTGGTGATAGATTTTATACTGTTAACCAGTTATTGCATAGCCGAACTCGTAGAATAATGCATGGCAAAGGCAACAGTGCAGATACTCTCTGCAGAGTCTTGCCATAAAGACAATTTATGGGGTGGTTAGTGCTTGGGTTGTAGTATTCTAGAATGTTCAGAATTATGACCATCTTTTTTTCATTCTCTTCAATTATTGTGCACAACTAGACGTGTAGACAGCATGCCCAATGCCAAGCGATCCTAAACACTGTTGGAAAATATTTTATTATCAACTTAACAAAACAACTCAGTTTCCTAACTCGCGGCTGGGATTCGATTTCAGGGGTATAAATCGAGGGCCACCATTCTACCATGTGGATTAGGAATTTATTAAAGGTCTTAATTGTGAAAACCCTTCGTAGTGTAAACCCCTGGGTTCTCACTTTCGCTACGATATTAATTACCAGTCTTAATTATGAAAACTGAACCAAAAAAAAATCTTTCAGTCTTCACAATCAAAGAATTGAAAGAAAGAGTCAAAACCCTATGTTTCCCCACCCCTAACTGCTCTTCCTCTTCTTCAACTCTCTCTCTCTCGAATCTCAACATTAGTTCTTCTCTTATATAATCCGCTCACTCTCTCGAATCTGAACATTAGTTCGTTTCTTCTATAATCCGCTCAGGTATTGTTCTTCTTTCTCGAAAGTCAGTGTCTTATTATCCCCTCTATTTAAAACTAATTTCTTCCTCTCTCTTCATCGTTATCTTTTTTCAGTTGTGAAGCCCTCATCTTTTGGGCAATTTTTCCTTTGTCTATTCACAAGCTCTCTAATTTTCCTTTTACTTTCATTGGTTTATTGGTGAACGAACTAAGAATGGCAGAAAATAGGGAATGTCAATGATACTTATATGGATTCATTTTGTCGATTGGTGGTAGTCTTTTGCATGCTCTATTCAAGTAATTGGAATCGGGTAACAATAGGTGATTTGGTGAAACAAAGTTTTTAGTTGTTGCTAATTTTTTTTTTTCTAATATGGCGTGTTAATGATTTCACATTTTCACTGATCAAGGTTTTATTGCTCTATGTTTAGAAATGAAGGAAGAAAATAAAGGAATTATTGAACCTCTTCTGGGTAATCTTGGCGAGTCTGGTATGTTCTAAAGCTAACAACTAAATAATTATATATATATGATATTTGTTTTCTGTTGCTAAGATGTACGTACTGTAAGACAACAATATTGACTATTAAGTATTTCTTTAGTTATTAATTTTAAATTAATTTGATATATGTTGATATTCGACTGAAGGGTGGCTGAGGATAGAGGAGCTTAACCAAACTTTGGTTTTTTATGCAGGCAGTAAAGCCCAGAGAAGAAGGATTGCCTAATTGTCTAACCTATGTGTTTCGAGTCTTCATCCAATTGTCACACCATTGCTAAAATTGTGCAATTTTCAGAGGTATGTTGAGATTATATAATTGTTGGGTTATCATCTTCATCCATTTGTATCAAATAGAATAATGAATTGTGAACGATCTTTTTAGATAGCCTACCTTTCTTATGGTTAACTATAATGATGCATAGAGTAATTTTAACAAATTTCTCGCGGCCAAGCGATCTAAGTGTTGTGAATTCTATGGCTTCAAGCTCTATTCCATTTTTTAAATCTCTTTTCAAATTGTCAATTCACCCTTGAATAGTTTGGAGAATAAATACGGTTGGAGCATCATTTTTATGAACCAGAAATACATGGAACGTTTGACGAAAAAAAGGGAAAAAGAATGATGAGAGAACTCAACGCTTCAAAAAAAAAAATGGTTACATATAATTTTTTTGTCATATCTATTTGTGTGGTACATCCTGAAGAATGCATTGGCTTTGATTCAATTTAAGGGGGTATAAATCGAGGGTCACAATTGCCTCCACGTAAGATTAGGGCAATAAATCAAATACTTAAATGTGGAAACCCTTTGTGTCCAAACCTTTCATTCTTCGAGATTAGAATTTAATTGGGACTTAGGTGAAAAACTTTGAAACCTTTTGGGTTCTCCCTCCACCTCTCAGTGCTTCGACCAAGTGCAATTAGAAATTAATTTGGAAAAACAAACCTTTGGTTTTCCTTTCATTCCATCTCCCCACCTTCTTAATAAAGAAAAAAAAAGGACAATTAACTTCGGTATTGAGATCTCTCTCTGTCCATGGGAAAAACAGGTGGGTGAGGGTTTGTGCGTTCCGGCAAGCTTTACTACTAATTTGTGCTTTCATTTTAATTGATCGGGTTGAAAAGAGCAAAATACTACCAATTTGAGGAAACAAATAAGAGCAACGGTCAGAATTCCAACAACCTTATATACTGTTTGATTGTTTATACTTCACTTTTGTCTAATTTCTATTACACAATCTCACGGTCTCACTCTTCTCCATTTTATTTTTGTATATCTATCTCACCGGAAAAGCAACCCCTCCCCCTCATTACACAATCTCACGGTCTCTCTTCTCCATTTTATTTTTGTATATCTATCTCAATCGAAAAGCAAAGACATTACAAATGTAAGTAGGTGAGCATTTGATAAAGGTTATTCTTTGGTTTGTCTGTTATAGTTTGATGAACCAACTGTATAATTTCTTTGAATGTTAGATTGATATATCTATTTAATATGCGATTCCAATCCTTGCATTGCCGCTGCTATCTTTTCTTGACTGGCATATTGCTTTCAGGTACCAAAGCGGTATGAGAAGTTTATATCCATTACTTTCTATTTTAACTCATTGAATGATTTATGCATTTTTCCATTGAATTTAAATTTTCTTCTTTTCTATCTAAATTTTTCTTCATAATGGACTTATTTTCGATTATGGTTACTTTTATTTTTATTTTTCTCTATTAAGTTTCAAACGTGAGAATCTTTCATGAATGCAATTTCATTTTAGTTGAATGCCTCAAGTTTTTTCAAGTGCAATCCATTTGAGTTGATTGCGCAGCCTTAAACTTTTCCAGGGTACAATCAATTCTAGAGAAAGACTTTTCTCACCCTGTCCGCCCTCTGTGTTTTCTTCCATGTTTCTCCCAGGTGTGACTCTTCAATTCCTATCTATTTGCCTACCCTTCGCACTTTCTTTTCCGCACATTACATTATTGCATTTTTTGTTGATTTTCGAGGATCATCTTCAGATTGCACAAGCCAGATACTGATTTGGGTTGTTGTTTTTATATTTACTAATTTTCAACTTGACGTCTTATTGCTTAACAGGTTGATCATTGAGCATAGGAATCAAAGTTTTGAATTCAAATGCAGTTGTCTATTACACCCAACAAGCCCTTTGGTTTTAATTTTGTATTTTAAGGATTAAATCTCAACTGATTTCTTATGTTTTTTTTTGGATTTGATAGTTATTTTCAATTGATTTCTATTTTATTTTCAAGTCATTTGGATTTCTTATTGATCGAGTGTGTAAATGAAGCACCATTAAATAGGAGAATTGACCATGGGGTTCTTAATTACGTTAAGTAAGGGTAAATGTGGTTTCCTTAATTACGTTATCCCAACTTAGCACACGATCTCATAGTGAACACTGAAACTGCGAGATTGTTGTATATACATGTGATGGTTGTTGAATTTTGGAAATTGAGAGAATTTTTGCTTCCATTGAGTGCAAGCAGACATTTCATACACAACAAAATTAAAGGGCCTAGGTTAGGTTTAATCCTACGGTAGTGCGACTAATGGTTAGCAGGTTAGGACTCCCTCATGTGCCCTGATCATGCACCATGTGAGCCAACAAGATTAGAAATTAAAGATAATTCACAATTATGAGGCAATAGGAGTTTGAAAACCTTCATCAATAAGAAAATTTAAGGTTTCATAGTTCTCTTCATCTATAATAATTATAGTTATAGTTTGCCTATTAGCAAGTGATTCAATGGTGTGCTCTATTCATTATTCTCCCGAGTCTTGACTTGGCCACAATTTGATTTTTTTTTTAAAGTTTAAATGTTCATTTATTCTTTTGGTTAGTTTCTTACTACGAATTCCGAGATTTGTCTTTTTTGTGGGCGACTGATGTGAATAACCTAACCAAAGCTTTCTTTTTCCTGTAAATAGTGAACCTCACACAATTGTTGTGATAGGCGGGTGACGTCCCACTTTGGATATTCATTTGAGGGTTGTATGTTTTTTTGCAAACTTTCAAGCTATATTGAGATATTATTCTTGAGAATCATCATCTAGAAAAGTAATTCTTTATTTGTTCCCTCTTAGCTCTTTGATCTTTTACCTAATTCATCTGCTTTGTTAATCCTTATGTATGTTTTAGATATGTGCTCCTTTAAATTAAATAATTCATGTATTACATTTTCTTTTCTCTTTGATGGACTTTTTAAGATTTCTTCTTTGTTTATTTTTCTAGCGTCATTTTTTGTTATGGAATATGGGTTGCTAACTAACGGATGCAAGACTATTATGCTCAATTACTATTAAAGACTAAAGCACTTAAAAGTTGTAACTACCACCTCAATAGGACTCTCTGCATTTTAATTTCAACTTTCTAGCCTAAAAATGTATGTCGTATGTGCTTAATTCGTTAGTTGCGCTTCTTATATGCTTCTAAGTACGTCAGGATTCCTCTAGAGGGATTGCTTCTTTAATTGTGATGCTACTGCACTTTGAGTTCTTCCATGGGTTATGGAAAATTTTCTTGGGCACTATATAAATTCATAATATTGGTTCATATTGTCCACAACAAATAATTTTTAGGTCAGGAACCCCTTCATCTTCGTAGCAATCTTCTCCTAACTCTAAGATTCCCAAGTTTAACCTTTGCATATGTTTTCATTTAATTTTAACCCTTGAACTATTAGTTGTGTCTAAGGTCTGACTTCATACATATTCTTATCATGTTGTATGCAAATTAGGTAGATTAATTGTAAGAAAATAAGGCATAGAATATCTATCATTGATATCTTCAGGCTTCAGGGACATTGCCTTTTCATTGAATGCACCCACATTAAAAATATAATATCTTGGTATGAACCTATTTTTCATTTCGAATTTATTCCTTTACCTTGCGATTAATGTACATGGGTGACAATCCTATATCCATATCAGTTTGAAAGATCAGTTAGACTTTGGTTCCATGACTGCAATTCTTTTTAGTCTTTAGTTCCATGACTAAAATTTGTTGTTGACTTCTGATGATATCAATTAAAATTTTGTTTCTTCGACAAGAATGCGCACTCACTCGGGTAGCCTTTCACATATCTTGCATAACATAACCTATTTGCAGTTGGTATGCCTTTTTTTTAGTGTTGCATTATTGTCTATACAAATTATGTATTAAATATAGGTTGTACACATGTGAGAGTCTACTATACTAGCCAAGTTTATAACATTGCTATCCCTACTAGCACAAAGACCCTTCTACAGGTTTTGCATTGGAATTGCAACATCGTCTTTGGGTTTACACTATGAAGGTTAGATGAGAACTTTGTTTAGTTTAACATGGGTTTTTCCAAAATGAGTGTGTATTATCTCAAGTCAGCAGGTAAAAATGCCTAAAATAAATAGAATGTCGCAGGTCATCTAAGAGACGTTATCAGTGCTATGTCAACTAGGAATATCAACTTTGGTTTGTAATCTTTAAGGTGACACAATCATAAATTACACCAACACTTAGACCAATTTAGTAATTTTATACCTTGGTTATTGATTCCAACTATTAATATATCATCAAACTATGGTGCAGAGGTGATTCATGTTGATTCTTTATCATTACGCCATTAAACAAATTATGTATTTGTATTTATGTTGATATTTTTTTTTGCTGAATTCATATAATACTTAATATTCAAGATTGATAACCATTGTGTGAAAGTTGAACATAGAAAATGATGGGCCCTTACTTTTTAGGTAATGTTGGTGGTGTTAAATCTAAGTTTGCAGGTAATGTTGGTCGTGTTAAGTCTAAGTAGATTTCGCATTGGCAGGATATTACAAATGGGTTAATTATTCATGCAAGATTTGTGGACCATGGGAATATAAAAGCTATTTCGGATGCAATTCTATACTTGGAAGAACTTAGGTTGTATTAATAGCGAGTGTAAGTACCATCTGTTCTGCACTACAGTACACGTGTCCATACACCAGGTCGTTCTCCATCAGCTCGTACCGCTCTAGCAGAACATACCAACTACCCGATCCAAGGTCATCCCAAGCAGCAGTTACAGCCATATATAAAAGCAAATCAACTAGCACAATCCTGGAGCTCAGTCAACGCAACAATCAAATAGTCATTTACTTTGTAACATCAGAGTAATGGCGAATCATCAAGATAGCACATAAGGTGAATATACACTTCATAACGTCCTGGAGAAAATAAGGAAAGTCAGCTCAAGCATCTATAAGTAGAGAGAGATGAACTACGTAAGGCTTGATTCGAGTTTACCCCAAGAAACTTGATACGTAGACAACTCTTATCACAAGAAGAGTGTAGCCATTCCCTATCAAACAAATCATCAGGTCATCAGGTCGTTGTCCCCTAAACACCCAACCTCTACATTGGCGCCGCTGTCGGTTCGTTTTCTTAAGAAAAGAACACACACTTTTTTCTCAAGGCCACGAAGCTGGTCAGAAAAACCACCATGGACCCCTCACTTCAAATGTTGGCAGATCAGATGAAGAAACTCCAAGAAGCTTTCATCACCTTGCAGCAAGAAAACCAAATGATGCGTGAGCAGGCCACCTCCAACTCCAACAACGACACTCCAGACGTAGTAGAGAACAACGCCGTCACAGCCCTCACCACCACCACCAATCAAAGGTTAGAAGACTTCACACAAAAGTTGGAGAAGTTAAACGACAAGACAAGCGCGATCCAGATCACTCAGAAAATACTCCAGACGTACAAAGCGTCACCATTCACAACTGAAATCAGGGACAAACAACCTCCTCCAGAGTTCATCCAACCAACGTTCCCACTGTATGACGACAGCTCGTGTCCAAGCCAGCATGTAGCTCATTTCAGCCAGACTCTCACACTCTACAGCGCTCCAGAGTACGACCACCTGAAGTGCAAGCTCTTTCTAGCCAGCCTGAAGGACGGAGCTTTAGAATGGTTCTACACACTCACTCCTGACTCAATCAGCAACTTTGACAAGCTAGCTGAGACGTTCGCAGCTAGAGTTAGTCCACAACAGGAAGAAACAAGCTGACCTGGACTCCTTGTTTCAACTAAAGCAAGGACATGGCAAGATGATACGCATATTCCCAAGACGTTTCAAAAAGGAGCTCCTCTCAATGGAACCAGGCTTAAAGGATAACTTTGCAACTTCGGCATTCACCAACGCTTTCCTTGATGACTTCGACCTAGCAGGATCTCTGATGCGCAACAAACCAGAACGCTTAGACGACCTGTATCACATAATTGACAAGTACATCAAGTGCGAAGAGTGGCTGGCCTAGCGCAAAGGCAAAAAAGTTCTCGCAGTAAGCGACAAGTGAGAACCCAAAGAAAACAAACACCACTCGGGCAACAACAACAACAACAACAAGGGCTCCAGTTCCCACAAGCCCTCTTACATAAAAAGGAAATTCTCCAACTTCTCCAGGACGCCGAGCCAGATCCTGATGAAGATCTATACAACACCATACTTCAAACCCAACATCAACATGGTGATTGCCATACCAGAGCGTCCATACTGCCATTTTCACAAGCTCCACGACCATGACACCAATGAATGTTGGAGCCTCAAGTACTACCTCCACGACTTGGTCGAGGAGGGCAAATTAAAAGAGTTCCTGCCAAAAAGTGACCTTAAGCATAAACTGGACGCTAAACGCAATAAAAGTAGGAGCAGCAGCCACGAATGTCCTACCAACAACAAAAGCAGGAGTAGAACGGTCCGCCGATGTAAATCTCCAGGTCGGTCGAGGCACAACAAGTGACAGCACTCCTCCGACAACGACGAAGAAAAGGTCTTACAACAAGAAGGTTGTCCCAAGATCTTTCCAAGCTGGTGACCTAGTCCTCAAAAAGACTCTAACTCCAGCCAAGCTTGACCCAACATGGGAAGGCCCCTACATCATTGACAAAGTCGTTGGAAATGGAGCATACTTTATCAAAACGCAGCTCGGGGATATGCTTCCCCGACCTAGGAATACAACTCTCCTCAAGTGATTTTATCAATAAATTTTTTTTCCGGATGTATCAAGCAATATGAATAAAATTTCATCAACATTTCGAGTACAAATGTCATCTTTTACATTACATGAGTACCAGGAATGTCACACCCCCGAATTTCGACAAAATCAAAAAAACAATATTTGTTCCCGACTCTTCGATTTTCGAGGTGTGAAGCACTTTTAACTTCCAAAACCCCATAATCTATTTAATTATTCAAATAATTTGAAACCAATAAAAATAAGTTTTAAATAAACAAAAGTCTTCTTCATTACAAAAATTTACCAATATGATTAAGTTACAAATTTCTTTTCAACAACTCTTTAATTATAATTACAACAGAAAATACAAAAATATTGTCTTAACTTAAAATCTATTACACCTCAAGGGAAAACAAAACATATCCTAAAATGAGACGCTAATGTGAACCACAAGCATCAATCAACCTTCTTCCACTAATCCTGTCAAGACTTATCAACTGTGTTCATTTTATGAACACACCCGATAAACAAACATACAAATTGGGTCAGCATTATAAATAATGCTGGTATGAGTAGCTCTAAAATACAAAATATACTTATATATATATATATATATATATATATATATATATATATATATATATATATATATATATATATATATATATACACACAATCCATAAGGCAGTTAGTTCCTCCACCGAGGCGCCTTAACTTCCAACGACTAATACAACATTCTTAAATACAATAATTAAGGCAGGTGGTTCCTCCACGAGGCGCCTTAGCTTCCAATTCAATAATAATAAAACATTTAGTTCCTCCACTGAGGTGCCTTAGCTTCAAACCGTACTAGATCAACTGTATATAATAATAAAATAACAAAACTAAAACTTACTATATACTTACACTAGTGTAAGCCTAATCACAGAGTGGGTCACACCTGCATAAATAATCAATTCAACCCACCCTTCTGCAAAACCATTGTGAATGCAACATAAATTATAATAAAACAAATTTATCATATATATAATTCCAATCATCTCATTGAACTAACAAGAACAATCTCAATGACAAATTTCACAACCACAATAAATCATTTATTATAGATTTAACGTACGTTTTGATATATCATCACAATTATTGTTTAGAGTTTCTTCAAGTGTCTCTAGAATCATGTCGTCTCTATGTTTTACATAGTTTTCCTGGCTACCACAATCGCTTCCCTATGCCGAACATGTACATCCACATGCCTCTCCTCACATAATGAACCACTCCGTGTGTAGTTACCCTAAGCGGGATATCACATACCAGGTAACCCCCACACGAACGCCATTATGTGGGTACTGACACTATTCGGCATAAAATATTGTGTGTCTCATTCTAATTTTGTGAACGAGAAAATCAAGCCACTATTCGGCTACGATTGCCCTACACATGGTTCAATCAACATCTCATACACCCTATACAAGGGCCAATCATATCACATACGCCCTACACAAGGGCCAAATCATATGAGTTGTGGTAGCTAAGTTCTAGGATTTTTGTTATGTAATTTATTCAGGTATCATACATACGTATCTCATAACCATCTCACTCTATCACTTGCCAAATAAATTATTGCACTAAGCCATATTATTTTGAAATATCACAATACCTGTTATTTTCATTCTTTCATGTGCCAAATAAAATATATTGCACTAAACCACAATCCCTTTGGAAATATCCACAAATACTATAATACCTCATAGTAGCATCTCACAGATATAATGATGGAGCGTTTACATTTATTTCTCAAAAATATCGCATTTAATATACATCATAACATATTATATCAGTTAACAGAACAACAATTTCAGCATACCACATAATGTCACCATTACTCCAACCGTACCGCATAACATTTTTATAGCATTTTAAGAATATCATGTCTCCTAAATTTGAATCTCATCACGTGTCAGAAATTGCACAATATCGACGTCAAATCTTTCTTAGATAATGACAAACCAATTTATACAAGTTTCCACAACCTTCTACCATTGGACTAGTCCATACAATTTACAAAAAAAGTAACACAATTAAACAGCCAATAGTCCACAGTCAAGGCCCAAAACCAAAGCCCAAAAGACTAAACACTTAAAGACCCAATTGGACCCATTTTAAGTCATATGGACCGGCCCAAAACAAAAATAGAACTGGCCCAAAGAAACCACTAATTAGTTTTGGCCCAAGCCCAACCGAATTAGAGACCGAACTGGTGAGACTGGGAGCACTGGATCCCGATCTCAGTCATCCCCTCCACCGCACCAGCTCGAGTTCCGGCCACCACTTCTCACTTCCTCATCCCCGCGGTTTGACTCCTGGACAAAAACCCTACCCCTTTAATTAACACAAAACTCAATTTCATTAACTTTCGAAATCACTCCCCAACCATAGATCTCGACAGCCATTAACGCCCCTCCAGATCTTCAACAACACCCACCCCATTAAACAACCAAATCTACATTCACCAAACACCGTTCACCCAACAACACAATTTACCCATACAACCCGACAGTTAAACCACCGATTTTAATCCCGACATCACCCATAAACCAACAATCCACAATCAATTCAAATCAAGAAAAACGCATATATAATACATAGATCGACCAAGTAATTAACAGTAACCCTTAATCAATTGATTACTCGCATTTTATCAATAGCACGTTTTCTGGAGACCAGACTTGTTCTTTAATCGATAATCAACTTTATATAAACGCCGTTAACACTAAATAGTCTACAGTACTAAAACCGAATAATAAAGCAATATGTGAATAGTAACAATCATTTTTTTTTTCCCAGTATTGTGAAATCTACAGAAAATGTGAAATTTATCAAATCCATAAAATATCTACTCACCTCTAGTATTCTCGCAAAGAGTATATATAGAAAATATCTCGCCAGAAATCCGATCCCAAGCTAGCTAAAAGATGCACAATCCGTGTCTCCGTTCTTTCTTTTAGTTAACTAGTCTAGTTCTAAGCAAAAACTTATTTTTCTTAAAAATCCTAAATTTATGATAAACCATTCCATTCTAAAGAATTTATATTATGCTTAACATTTTAGAAACTTCCTATTTTACCAACTATCTCTATTCCTAATTATAGAATATTATTCTATACTATAAGTATTATATTTATTATATACCTTATATTAATATATCTTTTGAAAACTTTCCAAATATTAAAAATCTCTACACAAAAATTCAAAATTCAAAATACTAATTTTTCCCTCCTTTCTCTTTCTATCAAAAAGTCAAACCCACATTTACTAGCACGTTTGACCAGGAAATAAATATCAAATTCCGAAATGCTAAATATTGTTACGAAATAATGGAAAAATAATTGGGGTCTTACAAGGCATCTCGCACTACGCAACCCGACCTCGGACATCACAATGTTAGGTCGTACATAAAAAACGGAGTCAAGAACGACTCAACTATAATTACCACGCAGTAATAAATTATCAATCAATCCAACCCAAGGTCCCCCAAAAGGTACCTAAATCAACTTAACACCAACGACTGGCTAGGGTTAAGCATAATTCCACTGTAAATTCCACGCAATTATCAGTCAAATTCAAACATATGGGACCTCCAAAAGGAACCAAAGCCAACTGAAGACCTTTTCGAAAGGGTTAAGCTTGACTCAACTATAACTACCAATCAAAAGCTAGTTATCAATCAATAGGAGTTCCCTCAAAAGGAACAACCCAGTCGACGCAAAAAGGCGACCTAGGTGACAGCTACGATCATCTAACCAGGTCGTGCGCCAAACAATTACGACCTTCGAACATTAGACGATCTACCATAGTACAACAAGTCATCAGGACTACCACAATGCAGTCCAGGTCATCATACATCGAATCAAACAACAATAAAAGCAATCACATCCACGAAAAATTCAAAGACAATATCAAGGCAGAACAAGTAAACTTACAAAATTTGGTTGGATACTAGAGGCCCCCAGGTTATCCTGAGAAAACGACCTTAGCACCCCCATTATCAAAAATCAAAGTTATCAATATCAGTTATCAGTATCAACCAAAGCAAGTGAGAAAACATAGTTCATCATCATTCAAACAAATTAATAGCAAAGAGAGAAAAGGCATAGTCAGAGGACATAGGGAAGATTCTCCACATTTAAAGGCTCCAGTGGGCCACCCTCTTCACCAGCAGGGCCCCCAGCTGAATCACCACTCACATTCACAACTTCTGTGGAGACCTCTTCAGTTGGCTGAACGGCTGGAGCAGCAGCAAGGTCGGATGGTAGATCAGGTCGTCTACTAGCATCTGCAACAGTACTTTCCACAAGTACTGTTGCAACCCCACTTTCAATCAACCTCTTTAGGGTTTTATACTTACGTTCTAGCTCTAGAAAGTCGTCTACCAGAATGTAAGTATCACCGCTCTCTACCAAGTCGACCAGGTCATTGTACTCATTCTGAGCTCGTTCAGCAACGACCTGCGCATTCTTGCACTCACCGACCCAATGCTGAACCTCCACCCTAGAAGTATCAAGAGATGGTTGCAGGAAAGCCACCTTCCCAACAAGGTCAGCGACCTACGACCTCAGCCCAGACACCTTAGCTCGTTCCACCTCCTAAACAGTGACCACCTTGTCATAGGCCTCCTTGGCAGCGTCCAACTCCTTTTTGTATAAGTTGAAGATAAGGGCCATCTCTTTAAGCTTCTTATACATAGTCAGGACCTGACAACAAACAAAGTAAATCGCCAAGCAGTAAAAGTGAAGAACAAAACAATACTCAGATTAGAGAGGCACTTACAAAGCACAGAGAGTGATCCATGTCTTTAATATTCATCCCTAAGTCTTTCCCAGTATCCAACTGGTGTCTATCTCCATCCAGGGCAATGCTCTCCATCAACTAAATAATTCTTGAAACTACAGTCCCCATTCTTCACAAACTTATTCAGCCTACTCATTGGGTCCTCATAGGTAACAAGCCTATCAAGAAAGTCATCAGCACTCTTGTCACTTGGGGCCGTACTCCCCGACCCCCTCAATTTCTGGGCAACTGGCTCATTCTCACTAACCTTCTTCTTGCCTCGGGTATCAGCAACCTCCACATTAACAACAAGCTCCTTCAAATCGTTCCTCTTCAATGGAGCCCGACCTGCAGAAGAACGACCTCCACCAGTACTAGATCGTTCCTCAGACTCAGTTCGGAACTTCTTCGACCCCTCCGTCTCAACCACTTCAGAGCACCTTTTCAAATTAAGCATTCGAAACTAAGTGGGAGCATCACCACTACCACCACCGTAACCAAAACGTTCACCATCACCCACTTCAAAGCATTTGGATGCAGAACATTCACCATCACCCACTTCAAAGCATTTGGATGCAGAACGGCTTTCTGCAGCTCTTCCAGATGTCCTCACTGAAGCAGAATGGCTATCAACAGCCCCTCCAGCCATTCTCCCTCCAGAAACAGGTGCCTTCCTTTGGCTCTCCCTTTCCATCTTCTTATCCGAGCTAGAATCAGAAATATCAAGAACAAGCTTTCGAGTCCTCTTCTTTTGCTCAACTTTCTTCTTGTTGATTCTTCCCCCCAACAAAGCCTGTTTCTCCTCCCAACTCAAACAAACAAACTTCTCTATAACATCAAGTTGAGGACGATCCCGAATGGAAACCTCTGCACAAAAGGAAACAAAAATATCAAAATGTACAACATATCAAACGCAAGATTTACATACGACCTATAAAATAGCTACCTACTAGCCCACTTTACAGAGTGGGTATTCAGCTCGCACCCAGAGGGGGTGTAATTACCCACAACCAACAACGGCCTACGCCCCCATCCCTCCTTACTCAACCCCATAATCACATATGACTTCCCCCTTACGACCTGCAAACTATAGTTCAGTGCAGATGATCTCTTCACAGAAAAATGCTCCAACACATCCCCTAAGCGGATATTATAACCGCGCTCATTTAACAAATCCAACACATGGAAAACCCTCTAACTATTCCCTACGAACTGGCATGGGGATTTTTCATAATAGTTCAAAACCTCAACAGTAAGACGGGAAAATGACAACCTCATCCCAGCCTTCAACTGCCCATAACAGACCACCACTCCACCATCCGGAGGAATATAATCCTTGTTATATATCCTCCTCTCCTCACTCAGGTCGTACATCTCCAGGTCGGCATCTACCCAACCAAACTCCTCCTTCTGATCAGCATAAAGCGACCTAGGCCCCACCCCCTCAGCCATCGTCTCCACTGAAGAAGACGATAAAACCTCATCTCTACTACGAACCCTAACTTAAATATCATCTCCACTCAAAGTTCTATTTATCCACTGATCAACCTCCACTTCCCCACTCAAACTATCACTGGTAGCAGACATTACGAGTTCAAAAATAAACAAAAGATCAAATTTTGCAAGATCAAAAGACGCACCTGATACCAAAGATTGGAAAAGTTTTTTTTTTTTCTTTCTTTCTTTCGCTCTGCTTTTTCCTAGATTGGCAAAATGAAGAAGTGAAGACCTCAACACACCAAAACCCCTTACCTGCCACAACCTAAAAAAAAAACAAATTGTTCATTTCATCTTCCAACGCAACACAATCATAACTCGCCCACAAACCACCATGATTTCGGGCCCACGAATCCAGCCCAACAGTTCCCGCACATTTTTCAAAAGCCAATTAAACCTACTAGCTGTCCAACACGTGTTTTAAAAAATTTATTTTACCCTTCCTTTTTTACATCACAACTGTCCAAAGAACAAATCAAATAAAGGGGGATGTGTAAGTACCCTCCGTTCTGCACTATAGTGCACGTGTCCATACACCAGGTTGTTCTCCATCAGCTCGTACCGCTCTAGTAGAATGTACCAACGACTCGATCCTAGGTCGTCCCAAGCAGCAGTTACAGCCATATATAGAAGCAAATCAACTAGCGCAATCCTGGAGCTCAGTCAACGCAACAATCAAGGAGTCATTTATTTTGTAACACCAGAGTAATGGCGAATCATCAAGATAGCACACAAGGTGGATCTACACTTCATAACGGCCTGGAGCAAATAAGAAAAGTTAGCTCAAACATCTAGAAGTAGAGAGAGATGAACTACGTAAGGCTTGGTTCGAGTTTACCCCAAGAAACTTAATACGTAGGCAACTCTTATCCCAAGAAGAGTGCATCCATTCCCTATCAAGCAAATCATCAGGTCATCAAGTCATTGTCCCTTTAACACCCAACCTATATAGCAAGGATTATGAAACAAATGGTCATTTGGTTGTCTCATATTTTATGAAAAGTTTCCTGTGTTCATCTTGCAGATTGCAGCTTGCATAATACATTTTTGAGTGAAAACTTTTGCTTGAACTTAACTAATTTACTTTTGTTCATTCATATATATAATGACCGAGTTTGTTACATAGTGTAGTCGGGGTTTTCCATGCCAAAACGTATCATATTCCATTTGTATGTGCATGTTTAACAATTTTATTAGTAGACAACACGACTGGAGATAACTAGATGTGGTGTGCTAAGAGGGAAAGCTAAGAAGATTATTAACTGAGATACACTGGATGCAATTAAGAAAACTTTAGTTTACTACAAGTTAATTTAAAGCCTCCATGCCGAAGGCACGGGCATTAACTAGTCTATATAACAAAGAAGGGTGGAGTGGGTTGACAACTTCCACCTCATAAGGTGATACGTGGTCCCGCCACCCCCTAATCATAGCCACTAAAATGTTTTTCTGGGTAAGTTAACAAGTTTTTTTTTGGGGTGAGTTTAAAGGTTTTTCCCACCTCACCCACCCCACACAAAAAAGGCCTGGACTATTTTTGGGTTGAACTTTTATGGGTTATTTGGCTCTGAAAACATGAGTATGGGCTCATTTTTTTTTTTAAATAGGGGGGGAAAGCGAAGTCAGGGTGATAGGGTTATATACTAAAAGCATTACTTATGTATTAACTCTAATTCTTTATATTTTGAATGAGAAACATATGGGCAAATGTTATATATATTATATATGTTATTAGTTATATGCATATGTCTAATATTTTATGTTGTAGATGATATGGTGTGAAGACACAGAAGATCATATCATCAGTACCTTATAAAGTATAAGTAATCATTCACAACATAGATGGATTTGGACAAACAATTAGTACGGTTGTAGTATAATCTGGTATTAGTCTATCTTGACTATAGGATTACACTAGTACACTTTATGTGTATTGAACAGGACCAAGTGAGGTTGTTTCTCTTTATACTGACTATATAAGAGAACAAACTCCTCTGTTATTATGGATGCTTGTCCTCTTAATATAATCCGGATATAATAACGGGCACTTATGTGCATTGTACATTGCTTTAAATCATCAATGAGTGAGATTCATTTGTGAATCAACAAACTCGATGGATTGGGTAATGACATTGTACGTAAGGTGTGCTGTTGATTATAGAAGAAATTCGTGACCCGCAAGAAGTCGGGTTGATGATGTCCCTTTGAGGAGCTCAAAAAGATTGTCATGTAAACCCTGTAGGTAGATTTATTCCGACATGACAATAAGGTTGAGTGGTACTACTCAAGGACATAAGAAGTTGATTAATGTAGTTGTCAGTAACTTGACTTAATCAACGGACATTCGATATCTTAAACATGGGGAGATCAACGAGCATATAATATGGAGCCCATAAACGCTGACACGTAATTTGGGATTAGGGCAGTAGTACAACTATGACCTTTAGTGGAATAAGCCATTTATTGACGGACTTGGGCTGTGTGTTATGGGCGAACATGGGAAGCCCAAGCTAGTCAGGAGGCCCAACCCTAATTTCTCCTCATGGTCCCTGTTGTAGCCTATAAATAGAATCCCTTCTTTCCTGGCTGAAATTCACTATTCACTGGATTGAAAAGATAGGCAAGGAAAGATAGAAGGGGATTGGTAGATCGTTGCCCACACAACGTCCAATCTATTCTAAAGGAATACAATAGAAGATCAAGGGGTTGATTGTTAATTCGGATTCATAGCTATTGGATTCTCAGAGATATCAAGAAGTTGATCTAAAGGTATGATTTTCTATCCAAAATCGTGAACCCCATTAATTCCGCTGCGCGTGGGTTTTTGCGGTTTGTAGAAATATTTATTTTGAAAATAACGGTTCCTACGAGGGGGCACTGAAGGCGCGCATATTTGTGTCGTACGACATGGGCAAATACTGGTTATTCTATAAGGAAGATTGGAAAAGTAGCAGTGTGGAGCTTGCAGGTACCCCCATCCGACGGCTCCAGTTCATTCTCACATCTTATGACGTGGCAGATCTAAGGAATTTGGCCCCATGAGTTGTTTAAGTTTGCCGCATCCTTCCTAATGCTATCACAATTGATTTTTCAATTCAAAAGTTAACAATGCGGCTGGGCTAAGAAATTTGGCCCCTTAGAGCAAGTCCAATGGGGTGCTATATGGGCTAATATAGCACCCCAAAAACCAAATAATCATTCCAATGTGGCT
Organism: Coptis chinensis; assembly: GCF_015680905.1. NCBI lineage: Eukaryota > Viridiplantae > Streptophyta > Magnoliopsida > Ranunculales > Ranunculaceae > Coptis > Coptis chinensis. The sequence continues at coordinate 98,581,327 of NC_141459.1, forward strand.
ACTAAAAGGGTCTTAAATTTGGCTGGTGTCATATACCCAACTAAATTTGTGACCTTGTTTAGCAGCTACCAAAATTATGTTTCGGAAGACGGATGACACAATTTCTGCCGTCTGTGCGATAAATTTCGACAGATGGTAGAAATCGTGACATCTATCCAATAAAATTTGACTTAAACTTGCAACTAATGGATGGACGGCAGAGTTTTTCTGTCGTTCGTATGCCTTTACCATTTCAAAATAAGAAACCACCATTGGAAATGTTTTTTTACTTTACCGCTGCCAAATTTGACACTCCTTCCAGAAGGCCAAAAAACACGAACGTGGCATCCTTTAGCAACTTCTTTTAGCATCCCTCCATTTTCTCTATATTAACATGTTAAGCAGCACTTCGTAGTACATAACTACATCTGCCTAATGTGAGAATGGATTGCGCTTGCTGGCTTGAGTTGAATGTTCAAATACTAGTTTCAACACAGACTTGACCTTAATCACCCCAAACAGGGATAAGTCCAATTTGAACAACAACAACAAAAAGTGATCAGTGGTGTGTGGATTATGGACAGTGGTGTGTGGATTATGGACTGCGTAGTCTTATGGCTAGGAGACTATTCGTGGTGGCTATTGGTTAATTGTTGTCTCACTTGTTGCTCATTTTGTTTTTTTAAAACTTTAACAAGCTCTATAATAAGTAATACCAATGTTTTCACTTTTCAACTGTTGGGGTTTACACTTAATTGGCATAATATACAATGTATTATCACTTTTTTTGCACTTTAGATATTATACAATTATATATGCATTGTTGTTCATTGTATGTACTATTTATAACGACCCGCGCGTGGCATCATATCTTATTATGTCGATACTATCCCCACTTAGTTATGCTTAACTGTGGAGTTTCCACGGAATCCGTTCCAAACGATCCTGAGAAGACCTCGATGTTAGGATTTGGTGGATCAATTACTTATATATGCCCCATAATTCGAACAATTTCCAAGGTAAGGCAATAGAATGCATATTTGGTGCAACCTTCACCCCACGGGCTAAGTGCCTTTCTAGATACCTGACGCAACCGTTTTCTCCCCACAGATAGACACCTTTTTGTATACATCCCATAGGGTATTACAATGTTAGTTTTTTTTGCACTTTGAGACTATGTCCTATTTTCAGCTAGTCGAGTGCTCATGTGGCCATAAGAGTCAACCACGTGTTTGTTCAGTTCATTTGGTGTTGGTAATTTTGCCACACAAGATGAAATCCATGCATAGGAACAACATGTGACATCAATTTCCTCAATTTACTCTTCTCCATCTTCTTCAACACCTCCATTAACAACACTCAACCAAGAAAATGAAAACAATAATAAAGATATAATTGGTAACTATCTTCTCTAATGAAATGAAACATTTATCGATTTAGTCACTCCGTGACACCTAGGCAGGATAGGTTTGTAATAGTTTTTACTATAAAGTAATATACTTGTAGGGGTTTGCCTTACTCTTAACTTTATTATATAAAAAAAATAGATAAATAATTAGTAAAAGATCATGTTCTTATTATTTACTACTTTCCCAATTTTCTCCATACTTTTCTTGAATTTGTACACATTTCATGTTTTGACTCCTTGCCAAATTGATGTTGAATATTGTATTTATGACTATGGTTAAAAGTGTGTTCTTATTTATAGAAAAACATTCATTATAGAATCATATAGTCCTAAAACTTATTGTAATAGCTTATAGGATTGATAGAATCCTCTAGCCTCAAAGTTCTTACTACAAATATCATCAAATTTTACACAAAACAATTAATACAAAATCTGGTATTAATTCATATTAGTATTATTGTTAGAAAGTACAAACCTCCAAGAATTGTAATCATTTATGTCATAAATCTATTATTTATTCTTAATATCTATAAATACCTTAGTCCCTTGTCTCCTATAGCAAGATAGTAGAGTCTAAAAAAAAAAAAACTAGGCAAAAGAACTTATGGCTAAGCTTTCTTTCATCCACTTCTTCTATCTTGTTCTTATTGCCTTCTCATGTTTGTACTCTTCTTCGTTATTTCAGTTTTTCTTAGATATGTTTATTGTTTTATTTTTATATATCTTCACAACATCATTTGGACATCCGATCTTTTATATTATACAAACCATCTTGATCAATCATCCAAATAAAAGGAAACAAGAAAAAAAAAATGACATTGTTATTGTTCCAAAATACATATCTCCAATTTCAATTCACTTACTTTTGTCTCACTTAAAGTTTGTCTAAAAATAATTTTGCAGCTGTAGCGGTGATTCCTAGAGCAAATGCTGGAACGTGCCAAATTAAACTATGGAAAGATGGATGTGATCCTTTAGCTTGCCGCGAACAATGCACACACCAATATAATGGCAGTGGAGCTTGCACGGACAATGGCACTGCAGTTATGGATTGTATTTGTTCATATCCTTGTTAAATGCTATAGTTTGATTATTTTTAATTTTGATCATGTATCTTGAAGAATCAATAAAGTCCAAAAAGACTTACAAATAAATTGTTTTTTTCTCTTCCACCTTAAGTATAAACAAGCAATCGTATTTGAGTTCCCCGTTGAATTGAATACTTAATTCTTCCTTAATTGCAAATTATGTCACATTAATTTTGACAAATAAGTATGGTTTCACCGACAAACGTTGAATATGAAATTTCAAAGAGTGTTGAACTTTTGAGATGTGCTTCATCGATTAGCATGGTTGGTGTAATGCATGCGCCAAATTTAATATAATTTGAAACTGGCTCATGTCAACTATGAATCGTGCATCCAAATAAAAAATTTCACGTGAAATATAAATATAGATCTTTTTATGATTGGCGACGTCCGCAACACTGCTAGCTCACCATTTTTCTAACCAATGCAATGAATTCTGTTACACTAAATAGTAAAAATAAGCAACGTACTATCACGGATACTTCACTATTTTCCTTTCACTCGTATACATTATACTATTAGCTTTTTTCACTTTGATACTTTTTCTAATCTCAGCCAGTTTTGTGCTGACTTTGGCTAGCGGATCGGATTTATAGCATGTGTTTGTTAGTTGATTACGTGGCAATTCGAACATTGTAAAATAGACACATAAGCACGTGAGAAACACGTGACACCTCTTCCCTTCTTCTCAGCGGTCATTTTTTGTCTAGACTAAAAACCCAAGTGCAATTGGTTGTTTGTTGTCCAATTGAACCCGGCCTAGTTCCGTAATTGAAACCCACCCCAAATGTTGTCAATGAACTCTGACAACTCTTCCGCCTACTTGCTACTTTAGAGATTCATCTCCATTAGTGATTTCAATTCAAAGACTCAAAAGGGAACTTGGACCTTTTCAAAAATTTAGTCGAATCAATTCGCTGATCCCAATAATAAAGAATGTGCAATTACACAAATGAATGACTGACTTTAATCAATTAGCTATGATTGTTTAGAATTCCCGTTTTCGCAAAAGAGATTTGTGAGAAAGAGATGGAATTAGGGGATTCTAGATAGATCCCCAATTTTTACAATAAGTAACAAGTGTTTATTGTTGGGACTTGCGATGACTTTGTCGTGAAACTAGAAAAGAAGAGGAAAATAAATGTCACGTGTTTCTCACTTGCTTTTTTTTTTTTTTTTAGCTTAGTTAGTTGGGGGATCTGTTAGAGTTTGTTACAATTTTGTTATGACAGCTGGTGAGGTTAGTTGCAATGAGAGCTAACAAATCATTTTAAGGAATCATCTTATTTCTTCATTTTCACTTTGTAAACATAAGCTACATAGGTTTGGACTCTTTGAGGAATCAATTGACAACTGTGACAACCAAAAGAAAAACCTTGGTAAGCAAACAATAGGGTGCAGGAAAGAGCTGAAAAGTAAGCAAATAGCACCACAGCACCAAGTACCGTAAAACAAATACCCAATGTAAACGGGTTATATATTAGGACGACTGGCCTTACTACATGATTTGTCTTATTTATTTATTTATGTAATAGTAGTTGGGACTTCGGAGGGGGAGGGGGCGGTGGCAAAACAAGCACAGAGAGGAGGAGTATCAGGAGGCACAACAGGTAGACCTCTTAACTTGTTAGCGGTTGGGGAGGGTGTCCGTGGTCCCCCATCTCTTAGACTTCGCCTTGCCTTCTCTTCGTAAAGTATGCCGCTAGAGTAATGACCATGTATTTGATCATAGCCAGTGATCTCGTTCGGGGATGCCAATGCAGTACCACATACCTTTCCCGTATAAATAGTCTGTGAGATTGCTCCAGAGACCAACAGAACCAAAAACAAACATGAACTGAGATTCATAGCACTCAACCAGTCAGATATGTAAAGCTTTATGTAAAGATATGAACAAAAACTTCTGACTTCTAACTTGGCTTGGATTGTAGTTTAAAATTACCATTTATATATACTTCAATAACATAGCTGAACATATAACACAGCTAAGGACGTTTCCAGGAAGATAACGAAAAGAGAGATCGAAATTGAGCCTCTAAAAGACTTAAAAGTCATTAAATATCAACGCGTGTGGTTGTTGGCCATTTCTGCAAGTGACATTGACTAAGACATTAACCAAGAGTTTTTTTCTTCAATGTGTATTAGCAAAGTTGTATTAATGAAAAAAATGAGCCAGGCCGGTTTTGCAGTCCCAAAATTGTGCCCGGCGATCCAAAACACTGTTGGAGAATATTTTATCTATATAACAAAAAAAGGTGGTGTCGGATTAACCACTCCAATCCTTAACTTTTGGATTTTTTGGGTTTTGTTTATGAAATAGAGCATCCAAAAGTGCTAACGGTCCTAATAGGGGTGTGTTGATAGTGGTTAACAAGTGTGGCTGGCTTTTTTTTGGGATTGGGTTTTTGCGGGATTGGGCTTCATTTGCAATTTATTATTTTGGTCTGTTAGAAGTTAGAACTCAGAATACTTTATGTCAGTGTCAGGTCTGTTTTAATGGCTCAATTAAAGGAAGGATATACAATGATTGATGAGCTGCTGGTTTTTTGTTTTTGTTTTTTTTATGAGTTGTTGGGTGATTGGGTTTGGGTGGTAGGTTTGATACTTGGACACTATGTTCGCAGTTAAATAAGGATTAACAAATTCTAGAGTACGCAGGTTGTACCTACGCTATCACATCTGGGCCCTCCAGTATGCAAAGAGTGAGAGTGTATTGCATGATAGTCTCAAATCAAGGATGTATTGTACCAGCACTCCCATAAGAGGGTGCACTCTAGAAGTGCTAATAAGGATTTATTGATTGATTGATGAATTACTGGTGATTGATTGGGTGGTAGGTTTGATACTTGGACAATATGGCCTCAAAGTACTTTGGCCTGGAGATCGAATTATTTTGGTACTTAAATATACCATAAAGTTTTAGTCTTTCAAGTTGAAAGTAACGTTGTGCGTTGAACTGGGTGGAACTAGTTTTTGAGCCCGTTCAACGAACGGAGACCGTTTTCATAAAATTGATTTGATTATTTTTAATATTTTTTTGAATTATTATGTATCAAAAAAATTTAACTATAAAATATTGTAATTATTCATAGAAAGGGCGTTGAGGCATAATAATATAGTATTAATAAAAGAAAAAAATAGCTCAACAAACATAATTAATTTGATTTATGACCAAACCACTAACAAATCTTAAAATTTAAAAGTAGAATTCATCTTTCTTATTTCATGCACAAATTCAAATTGGAAAAGTCATTAAACTCTTAAAATTTAACTGTTGACGACACTTTTTAATTGATTATATTTTGACAACCAATCATTCCCCTAATTTACACTTTAATTCATAGGCGGAAAATGTTTAGTTCACATTTTGTGAAAAAAAAAATATTTTTATTTTTAACTTATTTACTTAAATTACATAAATTGGCACCTTTCACAGAACGGGCCGTTTTCATATAATTGATTTTTTTTTTATCGAATTATTATGTACCAAAAAATTTCAGATTTAAAATATTGTAATGATTCAAATATTGTACTTTCCCACTCAATACTCAATGAGTCCTTGTAGACTGAATAACCTATCAAAAGATGCCTAACATAGAGCGGGAGTAGCCACATTGTAGCTTCTACCAACATGATGATATGTTAACAGGTCAGTTGCCCTCGTTGCCCTCTCAAGACAACAACAATACAACATTCACAAAATTAAATTTTCTAATCCAGCCTCCATATTAGCCCACACAAACAGTGAATCTTATCATGATTATAGTGCCAAAAAGAATAATTATGTAAATTCATATATGTAATAGAACTCGTTTATTTAACAAAATCAATGGGCATTCAATTAATGACAAAAATAATTATGTAAATTACTCATTTAAACGGAACCTGTTCACCGAATTATATACTTTTTTTCATTTTATTATTATGTATAAAAAATTCTACTTCCAAACTATATTGAAACTCATACAATAAATTAATTTATCAAAATTCCTAGCGCCAATAATTTGTTAGACTGTTTTTTTGTATCAATGGGCCTTATAGTGTATTAAGATGTCCAACTTTTTGGATGTGGACTAAAATGCTGTTTTTTTGTATAAATGGGCTGTATTAAGATGTCCAAATTTTGGGCCCATTACTTTACTTAACACGTGGTGTCACTTTCACCACTTATATCTCTAATTTACCGACGTGTTTTCTCACTCTTATCCAAGCAACCTATATCTTGACTCTTGAGTATCTATCTTCAGTTGACTTAAGTGAGAAGTGAATTCAGTTGCTCTCAAAGGTAACTTTTAATTTTTCCAATATCCCTTGATCTCACTCTCATTATTTATAGTTTCCTAATTTGTTATCGTTAGCTAAGCATACTTAAGCATGCTATGTTTTCTATACAGTAAACCGCTACTTAAGCTTTCTATATGTTTTCTTCATTGAGTGAAAGTTTGTGTACCATATAGATGTAGTTGTACTTGGATTTTTAAATCATATCATATTATTAGTGCTTTTGATATACTGATTGTTTCTAGTTATTAGATATTTCTTTACATTTGAAGAATGATTTGTTTGAAGGTGAAATTGTCAAATTTTAGTAAAGTTTTTTTTTCCTATGTCTTATATGTATTTTTTTTTTTATTGTTTTATTGGTTCTCTTGGAATATTTTTCTCAATGGAAGAGTAAGTTGATTTTTTTTTTTTTTTTTTTTTTTGTTTGTTTGTTTGTTTGTTTGTTTGTTTGTTTGTTTTATCTGTTTATTTTTATCAAAGTTTATACTGAAGTCAAGTTTTATTTTTTACTAATGTTTTTGTCTCATTTTTTTTTTGTTTTGTAGGCATTGTGCTTGTAAATTTATGATGTTTTTTAATTCTTCAAATGATATCTGGTTGGCAAATGAGTATGCTTTTGACAACAGAGAAAGACTTTCTGTGTTTGATTTTTTTAAATATCTAATTAAAAAACGTCAAACAGAAGAGGTGTTGTAGACACCATGGTGGCAATAATCGATATATAAATAGTAAAACTAAAAAGTTGGTTCTAAGTATGAGAAGCCAATTGAATGAGTATGTTTTTTTTTTTTTATACACAACCTAGAGGATTTATCATGTAACCTGCAAAAAAAGGAATAGTATTGTGAATTATGTACACCCATCCTCATACATGGAAGGGTGAATATTGGTAGTAATAACTAATCCAAATTTCGTGTATAGCTAACATTTATATAGGCGCCTTCTAATATTACTCAAGCGGTTAAATCACCTTCTCTAGGATGAACAATATGTTATTCGAAATATAAATCAAAATCTGTAAATAATTTTAAAAAGTGTATATATAAACAAAGATAGCCCATTTTATCATTATTCGGCTTAGTTACTTATGAAAACATTGATGCGCTAACTAATTGAGAAGCCTAAGCCAACCAACAACATGCGTTAGTTGTTTTTATTTGTTGTGATGTTTGCTTGAAAGACTTGCAACCAAAACTTGAAAGTAAAAAAATAACGAACAATGACAACTTATAGTGTGACTCAATAAATGCTGCTCTCGTTTTCTACCAACATCAGTTTCGGTTTCATGCAACCTGCAAGTGAAAAGTGTTACACAAATATATACCTAGTCACCTTGCATAGTTTTCTTTTTGGTCATTACGATCTAGAGTTACACATTCTTTTTAGCATTACTACTCCATATATTGAACCTCCTCTGAGCTTTATACCTTAGTAGCTTAATTGGTTCGCAAATTCTTTTTAGCATTACTGCTCCATATATTGAACCTCCTCTGAGCTTTATACCTTAGTAGTTTAATTGGTTCACTGAACATGTGATGTTTATGCAGTTTAGAAAATTGAAAAAATAAATTAGGCAGTAAAAGATTTTAAATTTTTTATAACTGAATAGTTTTTGGGTTATACATGAAGCTGTTGATTTTCTGGTCTTAGTGTGCATCCCCTCCCTCATGATCATAGTCATATGGAATATTTGTAAGGATTTTATATATGTAATATACAGGTGGATCCAACAAATATTTCACCACACGAAAAAAAAAGTAAAAAAAGAATGAAATCCAATGAATATTAATAGATCTCCTACTTCTAAGAGTGTAGGAATTAGTAATTGAAACAAACAAATACCAAAAACCAAAAGTACAACACCAAAGATATATTGTAGTATTGTGAAGGATTCTTATAAAGACTTGTAAGAGACCAATGCCTATACTATGAAGGATCAATGATGTTTGTCAGCTTCCGTATGTAATTGTGTTGTGATTTCCAGTGAGCTTCTATTACACAATGATAAGTATGAATTTGGTCATCACACTTGTTATAGCCATCTGATTACAATCTCCAAGCCTCTATTCAGCCTTTTGGTTAGCTGATTGAGCACTGCTTGAGTCTTTTTCAAACTTGTTGAAAAGATTATCAGGAAAAATGATGCTTTAAAAAATAGAAAAGAACAATTCCTTAAAAAAAAAGGTAAAACATAATGACATTTCGATTCGTCAATGGCTATGTACATTAAATTAAACCTATGTGTAAGATTGGTTACGGCTTTGAAGCATGTAGTTATAGCTTCATAATGTTAAGGAATTTTTCCATTTATGCACTATGGTATCCCACTAAAAACATATCATGTCCATAGAAGATGCTATCAAAGAACTCAAGAATGAACTTTTGACACTACAATGGTGATCTTAGTTAATGCTAAGAATTACAAATTGTCGATGTGGTAAAGGTGAAGCATTGCTTACCAATTAAATCACTGTAGTTTTCACAATGATTTGGTAGGCAAGCAACTTTATTATAAAACCTGGCTCGATTATTGTTTGCTACCACTAAATTTCTATTAAATTTCTAACATGGAGTATTGATGAAGATCAGTTAAATCAAGCCAATTTTTGAAAAGTGCAAAAAAAAACCAAGAGTATTAGACATCAAAATAAACTCACCTGTTTCTCGGCATATTATGGATATTTGTGTTGAAGAATTCAGAGAGTTTGAAGGAGTGTTTTTGAGATAAAAAAGTTGAAAGCTTGTATAATATGTCAGATTGATTTAAGGCATGAACCACCAGTTGATAGCACGCTAAGAAGAAGTCTAAAACACTTTGACTGTCAAGAAGTTGTCATTGTCAAGAAGTAGTTCCCCGATTGGTGCATCGGTTTCATTCTAGTCAATAACCTTGTATGTTGCCTACATTATAAGGATTGTTAATTTCAAATGCAAAGAAGCCACTATGAAGAGATAATTCATTCCCATATATAGCTAATATGAATATAATGTCTCACCCCACAATACATAGACTAAAAAGAACAATTGAGTGTTGGAGGAATGAAACAGATAGAAAAACCAAACTGAATACTACCTTAATACAGAGCACTGTAGTTTCATGTTGTATGGCCATGTATGTAATTAAACATGTAACACATGGCGAGTTTCCAGAAGTGTAGAGTGAAATGGATTGCGAAACAAATGTTGTTGTCTACCAACAAAATATGGCCTGTTATAGAACATATGGATGGGTTAACTTTTCATAATATTGGTTTCCTTCAAAGGAAATAAATCATATAAACAAAATAAGAAGTCTTATATATACTTGAGAAACGAAGACTTTGCCTAGGTGGGATTTGCAACAGATATTTTCTCGCGGGTTAGCGCCTTCATGAGTGATCTTGTGGACACCATCTAACATCATAAACAAAGTCAGTGCAATGCTATCCACAATCTTATTGAAGAAATCAAGTAAGTTCAATTTAATGGAAAAAAGCACACAATCGTAAGCTCGCCCAATCGTCTTTCACCAACAATGAAAACTAAAATTTTAACATTTTTAGTTTTTAAATGGCACCCGAGAATGCACTTGAGAACAATGAGAAGAATCCAAATATACCAAGTAATCATAAATACTTAAAAAAGTACTTTTATGTTTAGATACAATTAAAATTAAGAAAAGAAATTCTATGTACACTTATTGCAATAACATTTACAATGATGTGACAATTATAATGCATGCTTAGATCCAAAAAATGAACTTCCAGTCAATGAAGAGATATGGATTTGTTGAAAGAGTTGACAAAGAGTTATTTACATATGTGAACAATATGCTAATTGCACATATATTAAGAGTTGTTCTCACTCCTTTCACCAAAAACAAATTTTATTAAACATAAGATCAAACTCCAGAAAAGTAAAAAGTGCTACCATGCTTGTTCCTGAAGAAGTCGTCGTTGTATAGTTCAATCTTAAATGCATGTAAAAAAAACCATTTGCAAGAGAAATGGTTTTTAACTGGAGTGATGCGTTCACATGGTGATGGATCCATAACTATAACTTACATATCTCTCTTACATGTCTAAAGAGAAATCGTAACCTAACTGGTATTTACCACATATTCCTGAATTACTCAAATACAGAATGTTAATTAAAGTGATGCTTAACATGCAACTAATAACAGGTTGCCTCCAATGCAAGTTCAATTAGTCACACAATTGTATTGTATATAGAGCTGGTTCCTTTGAGAGACTTTACCCAAATCCCTGATTAACAAAAGTGTAAGAATTACCATTCACCTCAACATTGCTGACTCCCGAGGTTATCACTTGATAATGTCTTAAGTGTACACCTTCGCGTTGCCTCCATGTATTCCTTTCAAAACCTCTTGCATTAAAAAAGAATCACTATCTATAAGTACTAATTTCGACAATTTAAATAACATAGCTTGTGCTAAAGCTTGCTCCAATCCCTTTAACAGAAGAAAAGAGAACAAAATCAAACATTGTGTAGATAATGTCGTTGTCTATGCGTTGCACCCCCTATGCCAATATATAAAAAGCCAATTTTGGACTATATAAAAAATAATGGTTATCATAACTTGTAAGGGTATCAAAAATTTGAGCTAGTCATTATTTTGCAACAATGACACATTAATCATAAAAAAGTGTCACACCACTGGGTCTTAGTTTTCACTACTTTCAATGTTCATGTTTAGAGCTAGGATATAACTTGAAATGTGTGAAAGAGGAGAAATATAGGTTAGTCAACCCCAAGACTCGGTTTCTATTCCCCTAGATTGAAAAACAAATCCAAAACCTATCTATCGTCATTGTCACCTTCATCCATATACCGTGACGTTAAATGACCATAATACACTAATTAATCATTTTCTTCTCCAAATAAGAACAATACATGTGATCAATAGAAATGACAATTGATAATTTCATATTTTTATAAAAATCATGTTTCAATTCATTTTGGTGTTATAAAGTTAATCACACATAATTTAAGCTTACCCGCACTATTTTGTGTTTGTTATGGTATGAGCATGGTGGAGAAACTTCAACACTTCTTTTGATGATAAATTCAAGCATACATTTTGCGCTTTATCAATTATATTTGAAGTCTAATGATCTGGTTTTCTCACCTCCAAGGGCAACAAAGCTTGTGGCGTAATTTTTGAGGTGTAGATTGATTCCTTTTAATAGGTGATGAAGATGCTCCATCCAAATCTTCGTATTGTTAGTCACTTGGATTTATTCCACAACAACAAAACTGAAATAAATAGGAAGGCATTCAATAGTATTAAAAGCTTGGTATCTTACTAGAGGAGAACTTTTAGAAATTTTTGGAGACGTAGAATGCAACTGGGAATGAGCCCTAACAACTGCTAATTATATTTATGTAGTTTGAATGTTGAGTTGGGTCCTGAGGCATCCTTCCAACTCTTAGATATGGCAGGATGACCTCTATAGGCCCTGCAACATTCAAAAATTCCTTGAGACTATTCCGTTCCTTATCCCATAACAATGAATCAAACATATACGCTGCAAGTTAGCTAAATACATATATAAACACGTGCAAAAGTGAAATTATGATGTTGATGCTTCCAATCAACTAATCTTCATCCACACCATGGCAAAGAACCCCAGATATATATTCAAAAAAAAAAACAAAAAAAAACAAAAAAAACAAAAAAACAAAACCCTGTTGCAAACAGTTTACAGAAATCAGTTAATGCAAACATTTTATTTGAAAAGGGAAAAAAGGTAATAGGTGTGATAGCAAACAATTATCTTAGCTATAACAGTTATTCAAAAATATATGAAATTCAATTTTCTAAGAAGCACATTTAAACCTTGATGTAATGTTGAACTTGCTAGATATGGTCACAAACTTCAGTAGAACATACTTACATTGGTGCTTGCGTATGACTTTAGATCTGCATTGTTAGTGAAAGGATGCAGATGACTGATTGAGGTGGTGAGGGAGTAACCGATGGTGGTGGAGCAACTGGGACATCACTCTATGCTTTCTACATTTCATAAATACTTTTAGTTTACCAGGAACATAAAATATCATATCCGTGAAGCAGAAACACAGGTACACTCCTACGAGTGTGGAAAACATATCAAATTAGTTGATTTCAGTAGCAAGAATACTGTAACATTTTCTTCAAGCAAAATTCGCAGTTATCTTTTCTTTTATTCTTTTCTTTTCTCATTTTTCACTAAGAGGTGTCAGTATGGTGGAAATTGCATGGGCAGTCCCAAGTGCAGGGAAAGTATTGAGTTCAATTCCAGTGAAAATGATATGAACTCTACTTATTACAACTAATTCTGTTTTATCTTCAGACTATTTATTGAGATATGAAACTATTTGGATTTAAAGGGTTTTGCATATTGTTTAACTTCAACGTACCATTTGGACAAATCTAGAAAAAAGAAACAATAATAAAACTAAAGAATATGGAGTAGTAATGTAGTATACACCTCATCCGTACTGATCATGAAAGCTGATTAAATGCTTGGTCCACTTGAGCAACCTTGATGAACACATCCTCCAGGGTAGTATCAGCTAGACCCCAAGCATGTATAATGAACTTCTCCTTTGCATTCGCAACTGCCTGGAAAATATATGTTATCCTGACCTCATCCTTCCGCATTTCAAACTTCTGGGTTCCTGATATATGGTAGATCCTGTTGGCACTGGGAGAGAGCTGTTTTACCAATTTCTCTACTTCCTTCTCCTGGCTTATAAATGATCCTCCATATCTAGCCTTGAGCTGTCACCACAAGTACACATACATGAGAAATCACTGTAGTAGTTAATAATGCTGCATCAATGATGTGGCATACTAAAAAGAAATAAACTCCTGATTCCAACACAATGGATCGGAGTTAAGAGTCAATAATTATGCTATTACTGTGTTAATGAATAAAGAGTAAGCACTTGCGACTATCTCAGTTTGATGATTAGAGAACAACACCACAGTGAGATTTGAGAGAGAGATGTTGTGAGAAAATGACCGATTTTAGAGTTGTCGTTTGGGTTTTCTACGTGAAGAAGAAAGATGGGTTTTGTGGAGTCGAGTTAAACTTCACTCTAGTTCGGCAGTTTTTTTCTCCTATTTTTTTTCTTAATCTTGAAAACACGAAACATAATTTATTGGGACTCTTAGTTTGGCTGTTTTTTTCTCCTATTTTTTCTTAATCCCCTGCTGACGTGGACAACTAATTTATTAGGAGACTAATTAGTTTTGGCAAAACTTCCACTTTTAACCCTGTTGGGGGAGGTGATTAAAAATAAAGAATAAACTAAGGAGAAAGTAACAAATCTAGGGAGGTCTAACTAATTATTAGCACCTCTTTTTTTTTAGGAGTCTATGAGAATTCTCGGTTTGGAAAATAGAGTGATATAGTGAGGAGAGAGGTCATGTGTGAGCTTATATATATACTAGTGTATGCCCGCCTCACGGCCCAAAGTGATGTCTCGGACGCGCTTCACTGCGCTACCCCTAACGCTTTCGGTGAGCCAAAATTTCAACCAGCGATGCCTTGGCCGACTTGGGTGTGTGACCCCTCGCACGTCGACCCATCAATGCCTCAACACCCCTACGGTGCTACCCCGACACTTGGTGCGTCCACCCCCACCCGCATGATGCCTCGGCCAGCCTACTGGCGCCCCCGATGCTCCACAAGCTCATAGAAAATATTGCTTTGTTGGCCCATAAGCCTGTAGAGAAATAGGCCCATAAACAGACCCAGCAGCTATTGTTGACTTTGTTGGGAGAGAGAGTTTTGAATATTGATTGTTCCATCAAGTTAGATGAACCAGGCTGGAAAAAGGTTAGATCTGCCACGTCATAAGATGGGAGAAAGAGTTATAGCCACCGGATGGGGGCTCTGCGGGCTCCACACTGCTGTGTATTGTTATATAGACTAGTTAATACCCGTGCCTTCGGCACGGATTTCATAAAGTGGCATTCTAGATAGATTGATTAAAAATTACTTATGTATTTAGTGTAATGGAAATGGAGATTTGAGAAGTAGGCAACTCAAAAAGTATAATGTGTTAATAAATAACAACTTATTTAGTAATGAGTAATTTTCTTTTAAAAAATTTGTAACTAATTTACTGAAAGCATTTGGAAATAGGTGAATCTAACGTATAACATTTTTAGTAAGGAAAACACGGGTAATTGGATAACATAATAATTTTTAAAAATTTCTTGAAATGTAGTTCGTTGTTGGCAAACTATTCATCAAGTTGAAGTCGATGTAATAAGGTTATTTGGTTAAACGACTTAATAGAGAAATGCATAATTGAGGATTGAAATGAACTTCATCCATATAAGGTTACGGGTTGTGAAATGGTAGAATTACAATGAAATCCATAAAGCACTTTGAAATAAGGCAAATTGCAGAGCTTATATCAACTATCAAGTAGGTCAGTTCTTCTGATTATTTCTCTAAATATAGGAGCTCTATGTTTTCAAAAAAATTCATCAATGCACTCCTAGAAGCTTGGATGTGATGGAGTTACCAAGAACATTAGTGGTGACTTATTATAATTTATTTGTATACACAGATCTCTAGCAATTTGAATACACTAAGTTTTTGTATGTTAATCTGGTCTGCTACTATCATACTAATATCTAAACTTTTAAACTCCAGTAAGTATAATATATCTAGCATCTCGACTACTACAAAAAGATAAAGTCAGTCTTTCTAATGTTTTTCCTTAATAAGAACTCCACGCCCAATTCTATTTGTAATCATTTAACTATTATGCATTCAACTTCCGAGTTTCTTCAAGCAATCTGACCCAGTTGCATTAAATATTGGTTGCCTCGATATGCTTCAATTGTATATATACGAACCCAGTCATCCTATTATGTTCTTTGTTTGCCAAAGTTCTAGGTATCTCCTTTAGAGCTTTATGGACTTTCATCTTCTAAAGAGTATTATAACATGCAGTTGTAGAACATTCTAAATGGTGTACACGGCCTGAGACCAATGCCCTAATTGTGTCGATTTTTGCATCATCGTTTCTGGTACTCATAATCCAATACCGGACCATCTTAAGTTAAGACAATAAGCAAAATAGGCCAAGAGCAATCACTTACTAAAATTAAATTGTTCGGGAGAAAAAAAAATAGCAAAGAAAGATTCGCATATAAATACTTCATTTCCAAAATAAGGTAATTAAATAAAAAAGGCATTGTGCATAAAAATAAGACCATTAAAAAAAGGCATTGTGCATAATGAATGGCATGTCATTTCCAAAAAAAGACAGCTCAATGAAAAGAATGTAATATCTCAGTGCATTTTGGGTGGTAAACATTGTGAAAAATATCTTAGTACACTTGTAAGTTGTCAGTATATTTTGATGTAGAAAGTTAAGTTATTTGTTATTGAATTGTGTTGATTGTTTAAATCAACCCACAGTGTGTGTGTGCTTGTGATACTATGAACTGTAGGACAGTCTTCCAATCTGGTACGGTTGATGCATGCCTAGTGGAGAAATTTTTTTTTTTTTTCTCATCGAGGTTCTTATACGCTTTTTTGATTGGTGGAGTAGGGTGTGATTCAATTGGTTATAGCTTGTGTTCTGTGTTAATGATGTGGTTGAGCAAGTGTAATAAACCTAGTAAGCAAGAGTAGGAATATATCGCCCAGGTTATGATAAAGTATTTGGTGTGTTACATGGTAGCTAGTATCCTTCATATCACTGTTTTAAGCACTCGCATGGATTAATGTAGGTAACTCGGTGTGTAGGTTTATACATCCGATTGGTATAAGCCCTTCTCGTGTTTAAGCACTTGTAGGATTTCTTAATGGTTTGGTATCCCAATATTCATATTAGTTAATATTGTTCCTCCGCTATTAAGTTGATAATTTGCCTTATTGTGGGACGATTGTTTGGGTCAAGGTGATATTTCTCTTCTTGAAATATGTGCATTTTGGAAGTAGGAATACCTTACTCTGTCTAGATTTATTTGATTAAAAGAAGGCTGACCGAGACGCGTCTTTGTGAAATTATTATGCCTTTTAATTGATGGGGACTTGATAATCGAGGTGCCGCTTAAGCTCTTGTTTGACTATTTCAAATGACATGTATGCAAGATATGTTTAACTGGTCATTACCTTTCCTTTCGGCTTTCACTAAATGTGAAAATCGATGGGGGTATAACCGAGTCTTATTGTAGGACATTTAGGATAAGTGCTTTTGGCTTTCAATTTCAGTTAGGCCCTGTTATCTAGCTTGTCTAATGAAGTGATAAGGGTGGGACTAATTAAGGCTCGTCCTGCATCAGCCTATTTGCATGCCCACAAAGTTTAAATATCTAGCTTGAATCAGTTTACAATAAAAATAAAAATGAGAAAACTGAATAACAAATCATCAGTCAACCACAAACAAAAATGAGAAAACTGAACAACAATCATCAGCAATGTATTGGAATTGAATTTAAACTTTATATTGAATCAAACACATCTTTTAGTTCTTATTAACACTGTGGTACACACCAAGTGCCTAGAACTGAATTCACAACTAAAATGGAATTGAACGCACTAAGATTTGATTGGGTTTGCCGTCTTACCGTCATAGATGGTCAATCTCCAAACAAATTGTCACGTATCATAAAACTTCGTCTCCCGAATAGTGTATTCATGGCAATATGGCTTTATATCTCTAGAGGTGTTTGGCAGACTACCCATTTTCTGCATAAAGAATGAGTAATATTTAAAAGAAATGAATAAAAAAATAAAGAGATATCTTAGAGAGTGCGATTGCATAGAAAAGTTAACATGATAAAAAAGTTGCATATCACACACATATCAAGCAACACAGCAGGCAACATCAACATTAGCGCAGCATCAACATCAGCATCAGCATCAGCGCATCACCAGCAGGAGGTAGCATGCATGAGGCAGCAGCAGACACCAATCCACACATACCAAACACTACACCACTAAACCACCTGCCACCTACACCACTGCACCAGCAGCACCTACACCATTACGTAGTAGACACATCACCACTCACCAGCACCACCTACACCAAGTAGTAGACAACAGCACCACTACACCACCTACCACCGCACATCACCACCACACACACACACCAACCAACACACACTCACCACACTATAACCACCTGCCAGCACCACCACCACCACTGCACCACACACGTAACACCACAATTACACACTAACCAGCACAAACCACACAACACCACCAGCACAATCATAACAAATGCAGATAGTCACTGAATAGCATTGCAAACGTAAAGACAACACAACTAATAAACTTAAGAATGATTCAGTTGTAGACAATTCATAATCATCAACAAAGATAAACAATTATTCAAAAGTATAGGTGATGGAATTGCCACCAAAATATAGAACAATATAAGTATCTGCAATATTTGAACAGGTTGACCTAAACAAAATAAAAATGACAACACTATAGAAGTTGAAGTGTTTTGGCAAAGACTCAAAAATATAAATTATCTAAGAAGCTATAATTATGGGATGAAGGGGTAGTATTTGAAGCAGCAGAGGAGGTGATATTTTTCTGGATGATCTTTATAATCTCTTATGTTGGTACCAGCTTGTGATCAAATTATTTCAAATGACTTCTCACCTAAAAGTTCTATTTAAGCTGCTTGATCTGCAAAGGCATTTTACTTTTGTTCTTCAAGTTATTCCTATTGTTCATCCAAGTACCCATGCGAAGTCCGAGTTTGATTAGCCACCCCTTTCTGAAATTGAAAGACAGACTTCAAATCAGCACTAACAGTTTTCCCTGAACCGAAATAATAATAAAAATAGTGAAATATAAAAAAAAGTTTTTATTTCCTCGAACAAAAAGTAGAGTAGGAATAAATCAGTAATTTTGTGTGTTGGTGTGTGTATTTTCTCTTTGTAGGATCAAGCTATAGCATTTGACACCTTGTTAAAGTAGCACTCAACTTAAAAAGTTATCTTGGAGCATCCGTGGAGCTCTCAAGATATAAGGGAAAACTTCAAGAGATACTCGAGAATGTCAACACAATTTTCATTGTATTATGCTCAAAATTGAAGTCTAAAAGTTATCTGTCTCGAATTAAAAAGAAGTTGAGGTGAACCCACAAACATTTAATTTGTAAGTAGCCATCTATAATCTATTTCCTAAATATATTGTTCATTTGGGTAAAAGTGTGAAACCAAGACGGCATCCTAAAACCATTAAGCCAAATCTATGTCTCAAATACAGTAACATTTCAAGTTTTATACTTCATCAAAGCTATGCCATTCTACAGTAAGAAAGTGCCAATAATTAGTAGCTAAGCACACCATTTACATAGCTAATATCCAACCCAAGAAACAATACACCAAGATCAGGAAACTATCCCATCAAGTGAAACCAGCAAGATCATTGGATTGTAAATTTGATCCAATAAAGACATCATCTCCTAAATCTTGATTTCCGAATTAAAATAAGCATGTGTACCTAGGTAGCACCTGAGCTATATTTTTAGCCTACCACCCACACCTTATAGCGTCGCATCCCCTCTCCCCCTCTCCCCTTGGGTAGTGTCGCTTGTATGTTTTCTAACTTCTCACCTAACACCTTGTAGTGCGTGAATACATGGTTTTTAATATGCAGACATAACTCCCATATTATGCCAAACCCAATGACATAGTTCGTTGAACCCAAACCATTACATTTATGCAAAGAGAGATAGTAAAAATATCTTATCCAAAATGAGAAAATAACTTCAAAATTAAATGTTCAATTCGACAATATGCCAGATATTGAAAAGAAGATCAAAAAAAATTAAAAAAAATACGTGTCAAACGTATCAAGGTAGTGATTCAAGGCTAATTGAGGCATCACCCATTGATATGCAAGAAAGTAAAGAAATGAAAAGAAAGAAAAAATCTAAATATGTAAGGAAAACATGAGATAAAAGAAAACGTAGTTGCAAAACACTATGTTCTGCACTACCAAACAAATTAGTCTATGCCAAAAACAATGCAATGCATGTTCTTTGGATGGCCCTGAACACATGTTTTGGTTACTCATAGCACCCCAAGTACACGTTGGTATGCCTTAGTAGATGTCAGATCAAAATGAAATAGATGAAATATATTATAGAATGATTAGAATCATTAAAACAGGTAACAAAAATGAGATTCTCAATTCTTGAGTTTATTTAAGAATTATACTATCGAGTCATATAGCTAGTATCATAGTATGGAAACTTGGAAGAGTTAAATAACAAAGTTGACGTATAGATTTCACCACTTGAACGTAAAAGCCCATGACCATTTCAACGGTAATCTCCAATTCTTTGGTGTGAGAGGAGGGGAACTAACATTCAGGTATTTTGGCTATATGAACACTTGAATATATGAAAATTAATCAAATATTCAGTGGTTGTACCACAACATAAGGATGTTACGCATGGTTAGTAGAACAAAACACCATACAAAATGATAGTGGACACAAAAACACATATACATTACCTAACCTTCCTCGATCAGCAATGGTAGCACAAAATTATTTTTAACATGTGCCTGCAGATTTCCAATTCTGGTTTGTTACTGCATAGGACACATATTTGACACAAATTTGAAACGAAATCAACAACAAAGTCAGCATCAAAAGTGCGATTATGTAAAGTATATGTGAATCACCAAGTACAAATCTTATATTTGTTGGAAGCAAATCATCGAGTCAGAATATCATTTTTTTCACCATATCATCGAATTTTAGAATTTCTTGAATAAGGACGTAAGAGATAGAAACCACAACACAGTTGAGAGAATTTCAGAAAAATTATTCTCTTATATGGGGATTAGATGTATCTAGTGTAATAGAAATGTCAAGGCACGTACTACCTTGCTTTTAAAAAATACAGTGCTGCTGAAGATCCAAATAAACTTACTACTCTGCTAAACGCGTTAAAGGATCTACACATGAAAATTTGTTAAGAGATTGCTGGCCCACTCTTTCGCACATGCTTCTTGGGTTAAGAGGCAAATCGATCAGTGGCAGACACATCCTTTCTGCAATCCAAGAAGTATATCATCCATCTTTAAAGTCCACATAGACTGCTCTATACGTTCACTTCTCTAACCACCCCAACTCGACAAAGATTTAGTTTCCCTAAAAATGGTTATGAGTTTCATCTCATATGCATGAGAGAGGATAAAAAGAGCTAGTGCTCTAAATTTTCAGAAAACCCTGTTGCAGAGCCAACTATTATACACTTAGAATTAACCTTCTTTCATTGCAACCACCAATGAACTGCTTGAAACTCTTATTCCTGGTATTTTACGTACTTTCTATCACCATGATACACTTGGTTCTAATCTACTTTTATTTCTCAAGCCAATCATCTGCTTCAAGCTATATGGATTGGGAGTTTCACCTTGTACATAGATTGGTTGAAATTTTCAGGCTCCCCCTCGTTGAACTCTTGGTAACTCGATAAGGGATTCTTAATAACTCAATAAGGGCCAACTTTGGAGTAGCTTTATACACATATTACGCACATTATCTGTTATGGAAACCAAATGGTTATTATTCTTTACTCTAGCTAAACAATTGGTACATGTATTTGTTAAAAGGCAGAATGAACAAAGAATAAAGTAGCCTAACACCACACCATATACATTTATGATGGAAGATTAGAAAAAAAAAAAAATTATGTGGCTAGAGTCTGGTCCTCACTGATTGATCTTTGCCTGTACAAACATCGAGTTCCCCAATGAGATAACTCTACCGCTCGTGCTAGTTCCATTTTAGATGTTCCTTCAAACCCGAATAACGTAAGTCTTTATTTCAAAACCAAAATGGTCAAAGAACAAAATACCCGGATTTAACTTCGAAAAGATGATAAAATTACCAAATCCAGCTTCAGATTCAATTCAAGCATGTCTTCATACTTCATCACCTCCTTATTGTCACTACAAAATAGATAAGTTGAAATCTAGGAAAACAATGAATTAGGTTAGAGGAAGGAGTCATGTGGTAAAGTTTATAACCCAGGAATTCCCATTGGCTGTTAAGAAGGAGAGTTTTGAAATGCAAATGAAGTTGAATTAGATCAATCCCAAATTAATTGGCTTTCACTTCTATTACCGTAGTTGTCATCACTTTTTGTCACCATGATTAAACACAAAATTCTGTCACCATGATTAAACACAAAATTCGAGCCAGGAAAAGCATACATGCAAATCAACATCGGAAAATATGATTATTAAAAATGGAAAAAGATAACCATATTACTTGATCCATAAAAAAGAGAAGAACTAAAAAAATATTCATCAACTTGTTCATGTAATGATTTCATCTCCATGCCATATCCAATTGACTCCATCTAAGAAATAAGAACCTGGCACAAAAGAGCAATAAGAGATGCTTATACAATTGGTCCAAGATTCAAGAGATGGTGAATCTATACACATCAATTTCTTTATTACAAACCCCTTTTACTGAAATGCAGCCAGTCTCCAATAGAGTTAGCATAAAACCTGGAAAAAAAAAAAAATTAAAGTAAAAGAATTTAAAGTAAAAACGAAAACTCTAAAGGGAAGAGATAGGCATATGAAAATAGAGGCATGAGAACCACAAACGTGAGAGAAGATAAGAAACCAACCTGAGAATTGCAAGAGAGACATTTGAATTGCTTTCTTTGGAAGAAATTGCAAGAGAGAACTTTTCCAATCCAGTTTGATAGGAAAACCATTGGGTTTTTGTTCGACGGTTTTCAAAATTAAGATGCTAGCTAACCAAAACAACAAGAAAATCAAAGGCTCAAAGCAATACAAAACAAATTAAATTATAAATTACTTACATGAGATTGACGGTGACAGTTGAAGTGAGGATGAGAGAGAGGAAGAACGCAAGAGAGTTTAAGGCGATGAAGTTTAATTAACAGCGGATGACCGAACGGTTTTTTTTTGTTAATTTGAGAACGAACGGTTTTTGCTATTTCGGAGAAACGAAGGGTTTTTTAGGTTTAATTTCACACTTAAGAATCTAATTTATTTCTATAATCATGGGCTCTAATTGTGGCACTCATCCGCGGCCGTCGATTTATACCCTCTGAAATTCAATCCCAGCCCGAGTCAGGAAACAACTCTATTTTGTTAGATAGATGTTTCAAATCCAAAATCGTGCATGGGCTTGGAGCCATGTTTTGGGCTAGAAAGAGAGAATGTACAAACCTTTTTACCACCGCCGACGGCACGCGATTACATCCAAGCGTGTCCGTGGCGATGTCCGGGTGCTACCTATAAGCACATTTTGATGACTGCTCATGTCCTCCTCAAATGATGGTTGGCCTCCTAAACATTAGAACCATATCCAGTTAATTTCATCATACACTACCCACTTTCACTTGTGTTTGAATCATGTCATAATTGCAAGTAAAAGTAACAAAATAGAGAACGGAATCATAACATATCAAAATGGGAGTGCATAACATTAAGGCTATATTTTAGGCAAAATCGAATTGTCAAAAAATAGCTTTGACAATTCAAGTATTCAAGTACTTAACCAAATGAAGTATTACAACACCTTTAAAGTAGTCTCACTGTCTCACTCTCACATAAGGTACATGGTCAATTTAGATTCCACAGTTCAAATTATTATTTTACAGTAAGCGAGGAACTAAGCACCCTTCCTCTTGTCACCATCGTCCTTGGAGAACACCCTTGTAATCTTCCGCAACATGTCAATGAGGATACCCACTTAAATTAATGGTCTTGATCCTATTTTCAATTAAAAGAAAAAAAAAACATATAAGTTGGCAAATAAAGACAGGTACCAATTGAAGATTTAAAAGAGAGATTAACAAATAAATTGAAAAGCACACATATGGTGTTCAGGTACTCCTGAAAGAGCACCCTCATCTAACTAAAACAGAAATGTCAAATTGACAGGATCATAAGAGTACATTCAACAAAGATCTAACAATACCAATCAACCTATTTCACTCCATATTAAACTAAGTACAATTAACAAAAATACCTGAAAACTATCAAGCAGTTAGAACAAAGAATTAAAGAAAAATGAGACAGAAATTACCATGTGTAGCTAGCTTGGGGTTTAAAATTGTCACCGACATATCTTTATAGTTGCTAACCTAAAATGAATAGAATATAGATTGAAACATATTAGTTCAAGAGATCAAGGTTAGTCAAAGAGATGTAAGCTGATGTTTAAGAGGAGATGTAACCCGGTGCTCAGAGAGTGTTGAGTGGCTATGAGAGGCAGAATAAAAGATGGAGAGAAAATAGGCAAATTTTGGTGGGACATTTCCTTTGTGTGAAAGTAGCATACGGCTGAAGAGGGCTCAGATTAGCCATGTCGGTTGCAAGAGTGAACTGGAGCCGTGATGGCACATCACTTTCATCACTTATGCCCTTAGCAGGGCCTAAATCTATGAACTGCCTACGGTACAATTAAACTTCCTTCCACCAACTTCAAGTTATAAGTTATTTTTTTAATTTGAAAGTGAAACCTACTTATCTAAGTTCTTTCTACAAAGATGTATCAAACATACAAAATATATAGAATTAATGGAATTCACCTCATGATGTAGCTCTCTTTGGTCATCAATTGCATCTGTAGAGTGTTGTAGACTTTCCTCACTTGGCTAAGTATTTCTTTCCGCCTCTCATTCTCAGCCTTTGCTCGTTTCATTGGAGCTTGCAAAAATTGCAGTTGAATTATCAATAAAAATATCGTGTATTCTAATAATCATTGGAACGACATTTCCAAATAAAATAGTGTTGCACTAACATCAAATCATAAGAATAAATTGAAATAAAAAATAACATGTTCCTAAAAAAAACTCCAGCAGTATGTTTGGGGATGCCATAAAGCCATGAAACAGAGAACAATTCAAGAGAAACAGTAACAGGGCATACAAAATATGAATTTCACGCATATGATAAAGCCTCGTTTCACCTCTATCCAACTTTGGCCAGGAACCTTCCTAACACCACCTCTGCTCCGCATTAATCTCCTTACTCTGGCGACCTCACCCCAATTACATGTTGATGCAAGGATGTTGCCGAGTAACACATGAGATGCTGAATCGGACGGATCCAGTTTCCATACGCTATCCGCTGCACGCTTTGCAACCTCTACATCCCCACGGTTTCGACATGCTGCAAGCAGAGTTTTAAACACCACAATGTCAGGATCAAATAACATTTGACTGATAAAGTTCTCGGCTTCCTTCTCGACCCAAAGATGGGCAAGCATGTCAACCACACAACAACAATGTTCCTTATGTACGCCTAATCCCATAGTCAGACTCCATGATTTTGTAGTAATTGCAACCTTCCTCTACAAATCCAACATGGCTGCAAGCAGAGAGAACCCCGACAAAGGTGACATTGCTTGATACCTGCACTTCTCACTGTTTCAAAAAGTTTGAGAGTTTCTTCCCCATAGCCTAACTGTGCTTACCCCACAATCAAAGTACTCCAGGAGACGACGTCAGGATGAGTCATTGATTCAAAATGTTTGCGAGCATCCATGATACGAAAATATGTCTTGGTATTGCTCAATAAAAACTAACTAAAACCTAACAAACTATTTATTGTTGGTATTCTTCTTCTGATTTTCTTTCCTTTTTCCATTCAATCTATTGACAGTCCTAGTCTGTCCACTTTTTAAAAATTTGATTCCAGCAATCAATTTCTATATATGACTCCACAAAATGTAATTATCTAACTAAGTTAGGGATCCAACAAAAACTGTGTAATTTCTTCAAAATAACAAATGAACTAACCAAAATTTTGAGCTTGGATACGCTCTACTAAAATCGATGTCTCGTGATTATGCATTCAAACACCAAAAGAGAAGTTGCTGCATAAAAAAAACCTAAAATTGGTTAAGCAATAAGAATATATAAGATATGAAGTTGGTGATTTAATGACTGCGAGAAAAGAAAAAACTCAAATTGGTTAAGTTGGGTTACCTGGCTCTGCAAAAAAGAGTTTTATTGATCATTGACACTTGACAAGAAAGAATTGTCCGAATGGGTTCATAGAGATAAAGATCCATGGGAAGAAGATGAAAACAGAGGAAGATAGTGAGTAAATGAGAAATTTTTAATGTCTAAGTTTTTGAGAGGCGACCGAGAGAAGGGTTTTGGGTTTAATTTCACTAATTAATTTCTAATCACGTTTTAGAAGATAGAGAACCGAAGGGTTCATGGGAAAAAAAATATGGTTTATTGTTCCCACACGTGTCTTTGGTTTCGACCGTCGATTTATCCACCCTTAGATTGAATCACAGCCGCGAGTCAGGAAAGCGAGCTGTTTTGTTAAGTTGATATATATATATATATATATATATATATTGAGAGAGAGAGATGCCGTGAGAAAATGCCCGATTTTAGAGTTGTCGTTTGGGTTTTCTACGTGAAGAAGAAAGATGGGTTTTGTGGAGTCGAGTTAAACTTCACTCTAGTTCGGCAGTTTTTTTCTCCTATTTTTTTTCTTAATCTCGGAAACACGAAACATAATTTATTGGGACTCTTAGTTTGGCTGTTTTTTTCTCCTATTTTTTCTTAATTACCTGCTGACGTGGATAGCTAATTTATTAGGAGACTAATTAGTTTTGGCAAAACTTCCACTTTTAACCCTGTTGGGGGAGGTGATTAAAAATAAAGAATAAACTAAGGAGAAAGTAACAAATCTAGGGAGGTCTAACTAATTATTAACACCTCCTTTTTTTTAGGAGTCTATGAGAATGTCCGGTTTGGAAAATAAAGTGATATGGTGAGGAGAGAGGTCAGGTGTGAGCTTATATATATATATAGATAGATAAGAGTCTAGCTATGCAATAACCAGTTACTGGGATGGGAACCCAGTAACCGTTTAAAATCTACTTACACGTGTCCTACACCTAACCGAAGTTTAACTCCCGTTTTCTTTGCTTTTTCATTTTTGTTTTTATTTGTTAAGGCCGACAAAAAAAAGGGTGATTTTGGATACACCCATAAAAACAGTTACGTACTTTAATTTAAAAATAAATAAATAAAATTATTTTAGACACATTTATGTTCATAATTTTTTTTTATTAGGCATACCCAAGACAAAACAATTCATTTATTCGAATATATACATCGTGGGACTATTAAGGACCCAATACTAAACTTTTGATACTCTAACTTTTTCACTTGTAACTAAAAAAGAACAAGAACATGTTCTTCTTCTATAAAAAAAATGATTTTATTTCTTCTCCAATAACACATCTTCTTTAATAACATTTCTCTCATTAATAAACATGCAAGTTCCCACTTTTGATTTGAATCAACCATACCAAAGTAATGGGGATGAATACCAATCTAATGAGGTTGAAGAAGAAAAAATCAAAATCAATTTTGATGAATGGGAGAAGAAAAAGAAAATTGCCGAAAAAAATGATAATTTTTTCCCCCCTATTGAAAACACCAAATTAATTTGGGAGATATTATTGGATTGAGGTGGTTGTTGGGGTATGACAAAAACTTTAGTTAGTTATGGGGTATGAGAATGTTTTTATGGGTGTGTCCTGGTCAAGATCACCCAAAAAAAAACCCTCGCCAAGCTTAAATAAGAGTCCTGTATTAGGTGCCACATGAATTGGATTGCGCAGCCTCCAGCCCAAGCCCAATAGCGAAGTCCAAAGCAAGCCCAATACACCCCCCACACCCTCAATGCATACCGCTTACTCAACCTTTCCTAACCGGTCATCTCTCTCGCGAGTCTAACAAAAAACTCCAAAACCAAAAAGGAACCAAAACTTGATTTTGTGCATTCTAAACGGTGTATGCAAACCAAAAAACAACCAAAACTTGATTTTGTGCATTCTAAACGGTGTGTGCAAACACTCATTGTAGACACTGAGTTTGGGCTACATTGTGGAGTTGAGTTTGAGAGTTGGAGTTGGAGTTGGAGTTTGGAGTTTGGAGTTAAGAGTTGGAGTCGAAAGTTGGAGTTGGAGTTGGAGTGTCAAACAATAATTTTAAAGGACTTGAATATCAATTTTTGTGAGTGCATTTTGTTTATTTATTTTTCATTCAACTCTAGTTTCTCAATTTGTGGTTTCTATTGTTGAATAATAAGTATGGTTGTTATTTTGATTACTATTTCATTGTTATTTGAGTACAATGCAAGTTGTTTGGAATCCAAAACAAAGTATTATATGAGAACGTTTCAAACGACCCAGTGAGGTCGTTCTGAAGATGCCTCAAACGACCTCACTGGGTTGTTTGGGCCACTTCCCAAAATGACCCAGTGAGGTCATTTGAATGTCTTTGTTTTTTTTTGAATATTCTTGAAATACTCTTTGTATGAGTTAATACAAAATTTTGAGTTATTTGAATTGTTCATGGAAGGATCATTTTGAATGATTCGAGTGTTTGAAGCTAGGTTACATGGACACACCATATTTTGAAAAAACTTGTAATACGAATTATCCGATTTGATTAAACTTATACTTGTTTTATTTTTGTTTGTAAGGCAATGGGTCCTCGATATAAATATGTCAAGAATGTAGCAAAAACTACATTCAAGGGTGTACAGAAGTTGTTTGGTGGCGGCGGTTCCTTTTCGGATCGCGGTGACGCGCCTGAGCCTGAGAAGAAAAGAGATAAGGGGTCAAAAACAACGGCTTCAATCCGTAGAGGCAAAAGAAAAGTAGATGATGATCTTACTAATGTAGGTGATGTAGAATGAGAGAAGAAAAGAAAAAGGGGAGCGGGCACCTCGGCCTTAGTGCGTAGAGGGGACCACAATGAGGTTATTCCGAGTAATGTAGATACTGAGGGTGATATTAATGTAAATAAAGATTTAGATGATGTAGATAAAGATTTAGATGTAGATGCATGTAAATATAGCAATGGATCGTGGGAAGAGTGTAGTTGAAAATGATGGGGATGATGACGAGGATGATGTTGGGGATGACTCAGGTGAGGATGGAGATGATGGGGAAGAGTCTGGTAATGAGGAGGGTGATGAAGAGGATGACAATGATGAGGAGGATGATGATATGGAAGAATTGATAGAAGTTGAAGCACCGTCGAAGTCGAAGCACCTCTAGTGGTAGACTATGTGAGAAAATCCAAGGATGATTTGGAGTACACGCGAGGTGTAAATGGTGGTGGCCCTACTGAGTCAGAGCTTCTGTATGACTATTCGGTGCATGTGACTCGTGATGTTTGGGAAAATAAGGTATTATCATAGACTTAGTATCTTGATTTTCCTTTGTCTTTACAAAACCTTTTGTTTCTCCTCATTGAGTCTTTGTTGTTTCAGGCGAGCGCGGAGTGTTGAAGTGTGTTCCGCATCTATCCAAGTTAAGCCAATGGGATCTCAAGAATGAGTTCAAAAGATCTCCTAGATTTGAAAATAAGCTTAAGAGGACTGGATTTTATGATTTGGTATTTGGTTGTTACAAACATCAAGATCCGGCGTTGGTCTATGCGTTTGTAGAGGGGTGGCATCAAGAGACCAACACCTTCCATATGCCATTTGGGGAGATGAGTGTAACTTTGGATGATGTCTCCCAAATCCTAGGCTTCATGATTAAAGGCAGAGCAGTGACGAGGGAACACGAAGTTGACCCGTGAACAATCGGAGAGTCTCCTACACCGTGCTCTAGGTGTCTCGCTGCCTGTGATTAAAGCGGAGATGGATGCGAGCAGTTCATTTCAAAGGTAAGGCTGAAATTCCTACAGAGCCAGTTTGCTGGGAAGGTCCATGATAAGGATAAAGATGGGAATGTAAAATGGAAGGTGTTGACTTTGGTGGAGGTACAACAGGCTGTAAGAGCTTATCTACTATTTTTCTTTGGATGTACCATCTTCATCACCGACAAGTCTGGGACTGGAGTGCCTATTTATTATTTGAGGTTGTTGCTGAAATTTAGTGAGATCGACAAGTATGCGTGGGGTGCAGCAATTTTGGCCTTTCTGTATAGAGGACTTGGGACTGCCACGTGTATGAAGGTGAAAGGTGTTTCGGGCTTCCTGACTCTTCTACAGGTAAAACTTAAATATTTTGCAGATTCTTTTTAATGTTAATTATATTATTCTATTAGTATGTTAACTGTATGTGTATATATCTAGGCGTGGATCTATGAGTACTTTCCGTTATTCATGCCAATCCCAAACTTGGAGTATAAATTGGTTAGGTCGTGTGTTCTTAGACCCCTATGAGAACCCATGTCATACATTGCAGTATTATCAAACGATAATTGATGATATGACAGTGTTCAATGTAAGTATTTCAGTTTGTTTCAAATTTTTTTTAGTAATTGATCATTTGAGTATGTGATTAATGACACATTTTATTTTGTTTAAGGTTGATTGGCGTCCATACGATAATATCAGAGCTACACGGCTAGTCTATGACATTGCCTTTTTTGAGGGAGTGATCTGCTTTTTTGCCGTTGTGGAGATTGTCGTCCGAATCAACTTAGTTGATCACTCGATTTCCAAATCAAATCAAATAAAATCCCAAACATTATTTCCAAATAACATAAAAATAAAATCAAATTACACTTGTTCCAAATTACATGTCAAAATGAATATACAAATTACATCAAAATATCATATCAATAACATACGAACAACTTAGTCAATAACATGTATTGTTAGGTATTCAACGGGCTCGTCTTCCCATATTAGATTGGGAATGTTCAATTCCATAAATTGCAATTGTCTTGCTGTGAATGCCAAATTCCAACTTTCAGCAATATCATATCGAGCTCTAAGCCATTGACATATTATTGGAGGAACCGGACAATCTTCAACAAGTTCAACATTGACAAAATGATTTCCACCAACACGTGCACTACCCAACACTTTTTTCACTTTCTTAGGATTTGCTTGGGTTCTCAGCGGCATGATAATGAAGCACTGACGACTTCCTAAATGTAGGAGGAGAACATTAAATCTTGAAGCAAATAGGTATCCAACAAAGGGCATGCTCATCCACTTATTTAATTGTGCATAACCTTCTTCATGTGGGATTGTTTTCTTCACATAAACAACCTCATTTTGACTATACAAAGTACAATAAAGGGGGAGGAGGTCAATAAGCTCTTGGTACAAGTCCTTTCTCATCTGTGCCCAATCTTTTTGACTTCTTCCTAATGCAATGCATAAAGCTCTATAACCGCAGTTGCCATCGTCAATAGGTTTATTGACTCTAACAATGTATTTGTTCATTTCTTCAGGAATATCCAACCCGTAATCCTTAGAAAAGCCTTATTTCTTGGTGTGGTTGTTTTTGGTGTTTTTAGAGAAGCTTTCTTTCTTGGTGTGGTGTGGGTGTTTTGGGTGGTTGTTTTTGGAGAAGGCTTCTTTCTTGGTGTGGTGTGAGTGTTTTGGGTTGGTGTTTTTGGAGAAGGATTCTTTCTTGGTGTGGTGTCGGTGTTTTGGGTTGGTGTTTTTGGAGAAAGCTTATTTCTTGGTGTGGTGTGGGTGTTTTGGGTGGGCGTAGTATTTTGTTGTGATGAGACCCACTCCTCATGGTCACGTTAAGAATGTTCAAAATGATATGGATCTCGCTTTGAAGAGTTCTCATCTCCAGTTAGAAGCTTTCCCTTGCAGCTACCTTCCGACCGACCTTTGGTTTTTGCTTCCTCACGAGGTGGTACTAGCCATGTACTTCTGGTATGATAATCTCCATAAGCTTCCTAATCATAACCCTCTGCTCTTCTTCAGAAACTATTGCAAACATTTTCTTGAACAAGTCGATCGAAGGTCAAACATCGGGACCAACACCCACTGACACATTGGGAAAAGCAAACAATATTTTCCAAAAGGGGTTGAAAGTAGTCAAAGGGATGGACCACTCTAGCTCTTCAAACTCAATTAATTCATGAGCACATGGCAGTCCATGGCTCGTGCAGATAGCACCAACACCTGATCTCTCCATCTTTAATACATTTTACGCGGGTATCTATTTCTTCAAATAGCAAGTCCAAACATTTGCATGAGACAAAGCCTCTAAGTTCACGAAACAAAGGAATCTAGTGGTGGTGCTGAGTTACAATTATACTCCTCTCGAAGGTAGCTCTAATCTCGAACATCTGGATCTTCATAATCGGGTGGATTAAGCTAAACATACTAAAAAAATCATGATAGTTTGTATTTCCTAGTAGACACTTCACTGAGCATGAGACCCTTAAACTCTATTGGTCGTTGTACTCCCAAAGTGAATGTGTTGGTCAGTCCAACAACATACGAATTAATCCCTATGAGGAAACCAAGTCTCTCACAAATAACTAACAAAATTGGAGTACTCAACCCTGTAATATTTTTCCAAAGCATTCCATCTATGCTGGAAAATAACCTTTGGTCTTCGATTTGACTACAATGTTCCACGAGAATTAGGCCTTCTCTATAAGTTCTATGCTTGGAAAAATATTGTAACATTTTGAAAGGACGCACGTAGCAATATGCCATCTACATAGATGCTTTTGTGAATTAGGAAAAACTTTATCAATGGCACTCATCATGGCCAAGTCCCTGTCAGACGCGATCACGGATGGGCTTCTGTCACCAAGCAAGCCACTAAACTGATACAATGCCCACTCATAGTCAACTGTTGTTTCAGACTGAAGCATCACCTGACACACAGTGAAATACTTCCATATTGAACTCACCCCAACAAACTATACAAAAGGTCACCGATACCTGTTAGTTCTATAGGTAGCCTCTAACATGAAAACTGTTGGAAAAGTCTGAGCCAACTTAACACCTTCTGGATGGGGCCATAATAACCCCGTTATCTCCTCGGTATTCTCATCCTCTCTCAACTCCTCAAAATAATATTCTTTTGCTAACAACTCACGCAATCTCTGCAATTGTGTGAGACCGTTCATATCCAATCTCCTCACCTTCTACCTAGCAGTGTAGTCTTGGGATATACTAGATATGTTTTCATGATACCTATTCTTGATGGCATCCAAAATTTGTTTAGGCTTTATTCCACACTTACTCATCTCTGACAAGTACTCGAACTCTAGAACGGTCAGACAAGTAGCAAATGCATGTCCTTCAAGGGTCTTCACCAATACATGGTTGTGAATACCATTTCTAACTTCTATTTTCCAACTATCGACAGTGCCGACCTTTTAACTTACATGGACATCCCGATTTCTTGGTTCCCGACTTTCTCTTATTAGCCCTCCCTTTGCCTTCCTTCTTATGTGACCAATACACACCCGAGTACTCGCAAGCTAAATTCAATCTTGCTACTCAGTTTCCCTTAGCATACTTTGACTTTTCAATTACCACAACCACATTAACTTGTTTTCCTCTAGCGGTTGCCCTACCAATTGCCTCGCTTAGGTGTATGAAAGACCTAAACACATAAAAAATAACAAATATTATTAATATACTAATAAAATTACATTTAAATAATTTTAAAAAAAAAGAAATCAATGCCTACTCCATCATACCTCTTCCGTAGTAAATATTTATGTTATATCACTTAAAATTGGTTGACAATCCATGTCATTTGAGTTTGCAGAGGATCGGTTCTCAGATCGAGGCAAATGATCCTACATATAGAATAAAACAAGAGTCTAAAACAATTTGTGTAATGAGGGATTTCAAAGTCACCCAAAAAAATGAACTTCTCACTAAATTTAGTCCAAACGACCCAACCACATTGGTCAATAGGGTTCCTAAACGACCCAGTCATGTAGTTCCATAGAGGGTCCAAACAACCCAGCCATGTTGGTTTCTAGAGTCCCCAAACGACCCAAAGGTGTCTTTTGGGCTCGAGTTCTAAATGTTGTTAATTCATTCATTAAGTGTTTTGCATTCATTCATTCATTCAATCAAGTGGTTTGCATTCATTATAATCAATACTCTCTTGTAGATTCATTCATTAGTTCATTTAATCAAGTGTTTTGTATTCATTCTAATCAAGTTTTACCTCATTATTTAGGTTTGGTACGATTGTCTTTGTCGTCGACGATTTCTCGACATATCATTTGCTCGACTAGTCGCATCTTCTATTTCTTCAACTTCTTCACATTTGCCTCTTCTTCACTTTCTATTGGTTGTTCTTCATCTTAAACATTTATTCTATTTTCTCCTTCTCTAATTTGTTGTTGCACCTCAAGCATTACCTCAAATGCTTCTTTTTCATCTTCGTGTTCCATTTAGGATTTTGATTGGGTTTTGATTGAGTATGAAAATAGTAAGGAGTAAATGAGAAATTTGAGTATTTGATTGAGTATGAAAAAAGAAGTAAGGAGTAAATGAGAAACTTGAGTATTCTATGTATAGATATTTAAAATTTTGATATATTTCGAATAATTTAGTGAAATATGTTTGTAAACCCTAAACCCTATCCCAAACTAGTTTATTATTCACAATTGAAAAAAAAAATGGAAAATAACAAGTTTAAATATAAAACAAATTATTATTTTAGATTTAGATAATAATTGAGTGAAATATGTTTGAAATAAATTTTTTTTATGTTGGTACGAAATTTGTAAACCCTTAACCCTAAACCCTAAATCCTAAACCCCAAACTAGTTTATGATTCACAATTTGAAAAATAAAATAGAAAATAACAAGTTTAGATATAAAACAAATTATTATTTCGAATAATTGAGAGAAATATGTTGGTACGAAATTTGTAAACCCTGAACCCTAAACCCCAAACCTTAAACCCCCAAACTAGTTTATGATTCACAATTTGAAAAAGAAAATAAAAAAATAACAAGTTTAGATATAAAACAAATTATTATTTCGAATAATTGAGTAAAATATGTTGGTACAAAATTTGTAAACCCTAAACCCTAAACCTTAAACCCCAAACCCCAAACTAGTTTATGATTCACAATTGAAAATAAAAAAAAAGTTTAAATATAAAACAAATTATTATTTTAGATTTTGGCATGTTTGATTACATGTTTTAACTTCGTTATATAGATACTATGTCATAACAGATAAAGAGTGTAGAGTGCATGTAATTGTATTAGTGCATGCAACTAATTGTGTTATTCCTAACCCAATTTTTTAAATCGGATTTCAATTTTGCTAATTCAATTGGAATGTGTTGATAATTGATCATTACTAATTCAATTTTGCAGATCATTGTTTAAATAAATTATTGTACAATTATGATCGATTAATGATTTGTATTATAAGAAAAGTGTTCGGTGTTTATGTATAAGAAAAGTGTAATTGGTGTTTATGTAATCAATTTTTATTGGTTAATCGGGATAATCATTGGTTAATCAGGAATTTCCTTGGTTTAGAACTTCTCAATTATTTTAGTCCAAACGACTCCCCCATGTCACCCCATAAAAGCCCTAAACAACCCAGCCATACCGCTTGCATGTGATACCAAACGACATGGTCAGACCGTTCCATGGAATTGAAAAAATAGAGAGCTCTGTCTCAAATGATATGGCTAAGCCGTTTGAGTGTACACGTGCTCAAACGATATGGGCAAGTCATTTGAGTGTACACTCAAACGATATGGTGGTACCGTTTGAGTGTGTACAAACAGCATGCTCAGACCGTTCCATGGAGATTCCAAATAACCAATTCTCAAATGACAAACTCAGACCGCATGCATGTACACTAGAACGACATGTTGGGATCGTTTGAATGTATACTCAAACGACCTGAGGGTTTCGTTATGGCGAGATTGGTTGAATTGGTTATTGGGCCTGGGCTTTGATGGTAAACTTGTAAATGTTTTTTTTAGGGTTGCCTAATCCAATTTGATGAGTGCCCAATTAAACTACCCTTAAATAATAAAACCCAAACTAACTAAAAACAAACCCACGAAGCCTTTAGGTTGTGTTTGTTTAGTGGCAAACCTCTAGTGGGAAAATATGAGATTTGCCTGTGTTTTCCCACTAGAGATTTGCAAGGCAAATTTATAGTGGGAAAATATGAGATTTGCTAGTTTTGTCAGTGTTTGTTTGCATGATTTTTTCCTGTGGCAAATAATATTTCAACTTTTTGAAAATATATTTTGTTGGTTTTCAAACTCAATGAAGTATAAAACAAAAACCAAAAAATTACATAAAAATACAAAATAAAGAAAAGTAAAGACAATACACACACAAACAAAGACTTCAAATTATCTAAAAGAAAATGAAAAAAGAAGTGCATAATAATGAAGTTCTTAGACAGGGTTTCTATACCAAAAAAGAGATCACCAACAAAACCAGAAGGAAATCTAAAATACCCCAGACAAATCAACGATATCCTAATATCCGCCTTTAAGATCATTAACAACGTCGTACGGGATATGTGTGATAGTCTCAAGAGTAGCACCCTCCACCATAAAACCGGGCTTAGGACCCTCGGTTGCCTCTTTGTGCCAATCTTCTCGCTACAAGCTTTTGCCTCAACTCTGCTAAACATAACCACATGCCAACAAAGCAGCACCAGGAGCACCAAAGAAAAAAAAGAACACCCTAGAACTAGTAGCAAAGACGCGTGGACCAAGAAACAACAACAACAACAACAACTAGAACCAAAGAAGAATAACACTACCTCCAAGACAAACAACACCAGTCCACACTACCACACCACACCAAGGATCTTGGTGGGTTTGAACCAAGCAGCACCACCACCACCACCACACTAGAATGAACCTCCGTCTCCCATTGTCCACAATCTTCTCAAGTAACTTCAACAGCACACACACACTCACCACAAAGCTACCACCACCAACACTTGATTGGACTATCAGGCACCACTAGGCACCACACACTCACATACACCACCACCATTTCTAGCGAGAAATTTTCATTTGCCGACAAAATGTAAATAGTGTTCTAGTGGGAAATTTTCATTTAACAAGGACAAAATATAAATAAGCGGTTGTCTGAATCATACTGAATAGACCACCTTGTCCCTTAAATGCAGCCAAACACTGGCAAATGGTGCATCCAGTGGGGAAAAATATGGTTTGCCACCCCCATTTGCCAGTAAACAAACACAGCCTTAGATTAAACCCATAAAAACTAAACACATTCTCTCTAGTCTCTTCCATTGTTTGTCTTCCTCTTTTAATACCTAGGTTGAAGAATGGAATTATTCAAAAACTCAACAGGTGAAAAGTGATTGATTAGTGATGGGTTCCTTGCTGCCATTTTCATTTTATTTTATTTTGGTGGTCATCAAATCAATGAATCATACAAAATCCAATAGAGAGAGATGTTCATTATCCAAAAAAAAAAAAAAAAAAAAAGTAGAGAGAGATGTTTGAGTATAGTTCAAAACTTCAAATATTTTATCTTTGTCTCAAAAAATATCTGAATATTGAGGAACATGTATTTTATACTCCCAAAAAGAAGACAATCTATTCATCACAAGGAGATTTTTTTTTTAATCGAATTCGAAATTTATTTTTTCCATACGCATGTGGAATTTTTGGAGGAAAAGAGAGTGGGTTTTTTGGTTTTGATTTAAAAATAAATAAATAAAAGAAGGAGTTAAGTTGTTGTTAAATGAGGGACACGTGGTGATAGATTTTATACAATTAACCGGTTATTGCATAGCCAGACTCGTGGAATAATGCATGGTAAAGGCAAATAGTACAGATACTCTCTGGCAGAGTCCTGCCATAAAGACAATTTATGGCGTGGTTAGTGCTTGGGTTGTAGTCTTTGAGAATGTTCGGAATTATGACTATCTTTTTTTCATTCTCTTTAATTATTGTGCACAACTAGATGTGTAGACAGCATGCCCAATGCCAAGCGATCCAGAACACTGTTGGAGAATATTTTATTTATTATCAACATTACAAAACAACTTAATTTCCTGACTCACGGCTGAAATTCGATTTCAGGGGTATAAATCGAGGGCCACCATTCTGCCATGTAGATTAGGAATTAATTAAATGTCTTAATTGTGAGAACCCTTTCGTAGTGTAAACCCCTGGATTCTCACTTCCGCTAAGATATTAATTACCAGTCTTAATTATGGAAACCTAACAAAGAGAAAATCTTTCGGTCTTCACAATCAAAAAATTGGAAAAAAAGTTATACCAAAAGTCAAAACCCTTCATTTCCCCACCCCTAACTACTCTTCCTCTTCTTCAGCTCTCTCTCTCTCGAATCTCAACATTAGTTCTTCTCTTCTATAATCCGCTCACTCTCTCGAATCTCAACATTAGTTCGTCTCTTCTATAATCCGCTCAGGTATTGTTCTTCTTTCTCGAAAGTCAGTGTCTTATTATCCCCTCTATTTAAAACTAATTTCATCCTCTCTCTTCATTGTTATCTTTTTTTAGTTGTGAAGCCCTCATCTTTTGGGTAATTTTTCCTTTGTCGCTTCTCAAGCTTTCTAATTTTCCTTTTACTTTCATTGGTTTATTGGCGAACGAACTAAGAATGGCAGAAAATACAAAATGTCAATGATACTTAAATGGA
Source organism: Coptis chinensis (assembly GCF_015680905.1). Classification (NCBI taxonomy): domain Eukaryota; kingdom Viridiplantae; phylum Streptophyta; class Magnoliopsida; order Ranunculales; family Ranunculaceae; genus Coptis; species Coptis chinensis. The sequence continues at coordinate 98,619,498 of NC_141459.1, forward strand.
TTCATTTTGTCGATTGGTGGTACTCTTTTGCATGCTCTATTCAAGTAATTGGAATGGGATAACAGTAGGTGATTTGGTGAAACAAAGTTTTTAGTTGTTGCTAATTTTTTTTTCTAATATGGTGTGTTGATGATTTCACATTTTCATTGATCAAGGTTTTATTGCTCTATGTATAGAAATGAAGGAAGAAAATAAAAGAATTATTGAACATCTTCTCGTCGATATGTTCTAAAGCTAACAACTAAATAATTATATATATATATATATATATATATATATATATATATATATATATATATATATATATATATATATATATATATTTATTTGTTTTTCGTTGCTAAGATGTACGTACTGTAAGACAACAATATTGACTATTAAGTATTTCTTTAGTTATTAATTTTAGATTAATTTGATATCTGTTGATATTCGACTAAAGGGTGGCTGAGGATAGAGGAGTTTAACCAAACTTTGGTTTTTTATGTAGGTAGTAAAGCCCAGAGAAGAAGGATTGCCTAATTGTTTAACCTATGCTTCGAATCTTCATCCAATTGTCACACCGTTGCTAAAATTGTGCAATTTTTAGAGGTATGTTGAGATTATATAAGTGTTGGGTTATCATCTTCATTCATTTGTATAAAATAGAATAATGAATTGTGAACGATCTTTTTAGATAGCCTACCTTTCTTATGGACAACTATAATGATGCGTAGAGTAATTTTAACAAATTTCTCGCGGCCAAGCGATCTAAGTGCTGTGAATTCTATGGCTTCAAGCTCTATTCCATTTTTTAAATCTCTTTTCAAATTGTCAATTCACCTTTGAATAGTTTGGAGAATAAACACGGTTGGAGCATCATTTCTATGAACCAGAAATACATGGAACGTCTGACGAAAAAAAAGGAAAAAAGAATGAGAGAACTCAATGCATCCAAAAAAAAAAAATGGTTACATATAAAATTTTTGTCATATCTATTTGTGTGGTACATCCTGAAGAATGCATTGGCTTTTATTCAATTTAAGGGGGTATAAATTGAGGGTCACAATTGCCTCCACGTGAGATTAGGGCAATAAATCAAAATTTTAAATGTGGAAACCCTTCGTGTCCAAACCTTTCGTTCTCCGAGTTTAGAATTTAATTGGGACCTAGGTGAAAAACTTTGAAACCTTTTGGGTTCTCCCTCCACCTCTCAGTGCTTCGACCAAGTGTGATTAGAAATTAATTTGGAAAAACAAACCTTTGGTTTTCCTTTTGTTCCATTTCCCCACCTTCTTAATAAAGGGAAAAAAAAAAGACAATTAACTTCGGTACTGAGATCTCTCTCTGTCCATGGGAAAAACGGGTGGGTGAGGGTTTGTGCGTTCCAGCAAGCTTTACTACCAATTTGTGCTTTCATTTTAATTGATCGGGTTGAAAAGAGCAAAATACTACCAATTTAAGGAAACATATAAGAGCAACGGTCAGAATTCCAACAACCTTATGTATTGTTTGATTGTTTATATTTCACTTTTGTCTAATTTCTATTACAAAATCTCACGATTTCACTCTTCTCCATTTATTTTTGTATATCTATCTTACCGAAAAGCAACCCCTCCCCCTCATTACACAATCTCACGGTCTCTCTCTTCTCCATTTTATTTTTGTATATCTATTTTACCGGAAAAGCAAAGACATTACAATAGAAGTACGTGAACATTTGATAAAGGTTATTCTTTGGTTTGTCTATTATAGGTTGTTGAACCAACTCTATAATTTCTTTGAATGTTAGATTGATATATCTATTTCATCTATGGTTCCAATCCTTGCATTGCCACTGCTATCTTTTCTTGATTGGCGTATTCCTTTTAGGTACCAAAACGGTATGAGAAGTTTATATCCATTACTTTCTATTTTAACTCTTTGAATGATTTATGCATTTTTCCATTGAATTTAAATTTTATTCTTTTCTATCTAAATTTTTCTTCATAATGGACTTATTTTCGATTATGGTTACTTTTATTTTTATTTTTCTTTATTAAGTTTCAAACGAGAGAATCTTTCATGAATGCAATTTCATTTTAGTTGAATGCCTCAAGTTTTTTCAAGTGCAGTCCATTTGAGTTGATTGTGCAACCTTAAACTTTTCCAGGGTACAGTCAATTCTAGAGAAAGACTTTTCTCACCCGGCCCGCCCTCTGTGTTTTCTTCCATGTTTCTCCCAGGTGTGACTCTTCAATTCCTATATGTCTGCCTATCCTTCACACTTTCTTTTCCGCACATTACATTATTGCATTTTTTGTTGATTTTCGAGGATCATCTTCAGATTGCACAAGTTGTACCCCCATATGGTTTTGAAAAGCCAGATACCGATTTGGGTTGTTGTTTTTATATTTACTTATTTTTAACTTGACGTTTTATTGCTTAACAAGTTGATCATTGAGGATAGGAATCAAAGTTTTGAATTCAAATGCAGTTGTCTATTACACCCGACGAGCCCTTTGGTTTTAATTTTGAATTTTAAGGATTAAATCTCAACTGATTTCTTATGTTTTTTTTGGATTTGATAGTTATTTTCAATTGATTTCTATGTTATTTTCAAGTCATTTGGATTTCTTATTGATCGAGTGTGTAAATGAAGCACCATTAAACAGGAGAATTGACCATGGGATTCTTAATTACGTTAAATAAGGGTAAATGTGGTTTCCTTAATTACGTTATCCCAACTTAGCACACGATCTCATAGTGAACACTGAACATGTGATGGTTGTTGAATTTTGGAAATAGGGAGACTCTTTGCTTCCATTGAGTGCAAGCAGACATTTCATACACAACAAAATTAAAGGGCCTAGGTTAGGTTTAATCCTACGGTAGTGCGACTAATGGTTAGCAGGTTAGGACTCCCTCATGTGCCCTGATCATGCACCATGTGAGCCAACAAGATTAGAAATTAAAGATAATTCACAATTATGAGGCAATAGGAGTTTGAAAACCTTCATCAGCAAGAAAATTAAAGGTTTCATAGTTCTTTTCATCTATAATAATTATAGTTATAGTTTGCCTATTAGCAAGTGATTCAATGGTGTGCTCTGTTCATTATTCTCCCAAGTCTTGACCTGACCACAATTTGACTTTTTTTTTTTTTAAGTTTAAATGTTCATTTATTCTTTTGGTTAGTTTCTTACTATGAATTTCGAGATTTGTCTTTTTTGTGGGCAACTAATGTGAATAACCTAACCAAAGCTTTCTTTTTCCTGTAGATAATGAACCTCACACAATTGTTGTGATAGGCAGGTGACGTGCCACTTTGGATCTTCATTTGAGGGTTGTATGTTTTTTTTTGCAAACTTTCAAGTTGTATTGAGATATTATTCTTGAGAATCATCATCTAGAAAAGTAATTCTTTATTTGTTCCCTCTTAGGTCTTTGAACTTTTACCTAATTCATCTGCTTTGTTAATCCTTATGTATGTTTTAGATAAGTGCTCCTTTCAATTAAATAATTCATGTATGACATTTTCTTTTCTCTTTGATGGACTTTTTAAGATTTCTTCTTTGTTTATTTTTCTAGCGTCATTTTTTGTTATGGAATATGGGTTGTTAACTAACGGATGCAAGACTATTATGCTCAATTACTATTAAAGACTAAAGCACTTAAAAGTTATAACTACCACCTCAATAGGACTCTCTGCATTTTAATTTCAACTTTCTAGCCTAAAAATGTATGTCGTATGTGCTTAATTCGTTAGTTGCGCATCTTATATGCTTCTAAGTATGTCAGGATTCCTCTAGAGGGATTGCTTCTTTAATTGTGATGCTACTACACTTTGAGTTCTTCCATTGGTTATGGAAAATTTTCTTGGGCACTATATAAATTCATAATGTTGGTTCATATTGTCCACAACAAATAATTTTTAGGTCAGGAACCCCTTCATCTTCGTAGCAATCTTCTCCCAACTCTAAGATTCCCAAATCTAATCCTTGCATATGTTTTCATTTGATTTTAACCCTTGAACTATTAGTTGTGTCTAAGGTCTGACTTCATACATATTCTTATCATGTTGTATGCAAATTAGGTAGATTAACTGTAAGAAAATAAGGCATAAATTATCTATCATTGATATCTTTAGGGTTCAGGGACATTGCATTTTCATTGAATGCACCCATATTAGAAATATAATATCTTGGTCTGAACCTATTTTTCATTTTGAATTTATTCTTTTACCTTGCGATTAATGTACATGGGTGACAATTCTATATCCTTATCAGTTTGAAAGTTCAACAGTGAGACTTTGGTTCCATGACTGCAATTCTTTTTAGTCTTTAGTTCCATGACTAAAATTTGTAGTTGACTTCTGATGATATCAATTAAAAGTTTGTTTCTTCGACAAGAATGCGCACTCACTCGGGTAGCCTTTCACATATCTTGCATAACATAACCTATTTGCAGTTGGTATGTGATAAAACATTCATTTTTCATGTTTTGGTTTTATACTTAAGTCCAAGGTCCAAAGACCAAAGTCCAAGTCCAAAGTCCGTATAGTCGTCCGTTTAGTCAAGTTACCTTACTTACGTGGGTTTGGTAGGATAGGTCGGGTAAAGGATCATCCAAACCTTAGGGCTCGGCAAGGTGTACAACTGGATTTATAACTTTTGGTGAGTAGGATTTTAGGTTTTTTAGTTGGTTTCAATAAATTAACGGTAATGCAAGTAATGTAAATTACTAACGGTGATTCGACGTAAATAAACAAAGATAGAGAAACAGGGAGAGGGTTAATCATACTCATGCAAGAATCATTTTTTACCATTTTATATTACCACATCACTATAGCTCTAATTCGTCTCGAGTTCATAGACAAACCCGAGACGACGTCAAGTATCGATCCCTAGCGAAATGCCCGCATCTCTGAGTCGCATCACACTAGCATAAGGAGTTGAACTAATATTTCATCTATGGAATATCATTTCAGCTCCTGGTTCGATTCTACATCAGCTGGACAAATTGGTGAGTCAGTCTAACACCGAGTCGTCGCGAGACATTTTGGGTCTCTCGCGAGACTGTTCTGGAGCATCAGCACTCCAAATTTGTACAGTCTCAATCATTTTGGGACCGGATGTATAATCTACACCTAATTCCTAAGCAGTGATTCTAAAATATTAAAGTGTCAATCTGGATTCTCACACGAGCAGCATAAGTCTCTCCCTTAGGGGGGGGATTAGCTCATGGTCATTGGAGGAATAATTAAACTTGTTGTATACAATAAATAAGTAAATGCAGGACAGGAATTAAACTTGAAAAGAAATGAATTTTATTAAGAAAAAATAACTTACAGTATTGAAGCTGCTGGAAGAGAAAATGGCGGAATGTAAATACTGGAATGAAGTTACAGACGATAAATTAAAGCTAGCTAACTACTAAGCAAGGCTAAAGCATAAAATGCTGAAGGAGAAATATTGAAGACCCCCCTTTCATATATATAGGATGGTCTCTTATGAAGGAATTAATTTGGTTTTGTCCTTTTGCCAAATTGATCCATTCAAAACTTTGAAATACAAAGTTTTGGCTTCATCTGAAATAATTTGGTTCTTTGTCTTTTTGTACCTTATGTTTTGTCTTCAGCCAATTCAATTCCATTGAATTGATACATTCCTTTTCCTTTTGTAAGGTGGCACAAAATTGTGACCATCACTTGCCACATGTCTATGCTAACTCATCATGCCTTTTGGGCCCGCAGAGTGGGTCCACGTGTCCATGTCGATGGCGCGGGGCCGATTTTGGCATTTTACAACTTTACGTCTTTCGCGTAGAGTTTGTAAATACAGTTTGCTCGGCAATTCACTAGCCGACGTCGACGTCCATGTTTGAAAGATGTGAGCTTTAGAAGTTTGCTACTTCTTTACATGTGGACCCGTTCCACACTAGTTTTGTTCTTTTGGAAACTTCGGCTCTAGTCAGGCTTTGTTGGGCTTCACTGGGGCTGAGTGGGAAGACTTCAAGAATTCCAATATTCTCGTACTTCAATGCATGTTTTATTATCATATTCACGTTAAGTGTTGAAACCTGCAAAAGTACGAAAATATAATTATTACATGATTATTAATAACATAATTGACCAAAATGCTATGTCTCTCGGGGTTTAATATTACAGCTTTTGGTGCTTATCACACCACCCCCAAACCGCACTTTGCTTGTCCTCATGCAAAGAAGAGACATTAAAATGATAAGTAGCCAAAAATGTGTTGTCCTAAGCTAAGTCTCATTACGCAGAGTGCGGGGTTGTATTGACCATATGCAATTGAACCACTATGAATTCCCTAGTGGACAAGTTATAGCCTCGTGAGAGTTTTCCAGAGAAGATACTCACAAACTTCATTTATACTATAACGACTCAGTAACAAAGACTCGTTTCCTTAATTAATCTCAGGTATCTATACATCTCACTTGCGGGTGAAACAAGAATTAATTCTTTTGAAATTTAAGTTAATATACATACAATAATCAAAATATCTACATATGAGCATGCATGTAGTGATCTTTTACAATGAAATATACGAGCATGGCCGTTTATGGATCCTTTGGATATCGTCCTTAAGTAGGTTCTCACAGGTATGTGTCGAAACACAATTTCTCTCTTATTTTTCCACTCAAGTTTTGTTAACTCCAGTATGCAGTGGGCGCACGTTTTCTCACATACTCAATGACAGACAGAGGAGCCGAGGTCGAGAATTCACATCTATTACTTATTATCACACTATCCTACTCCTAATTGAGCTAGAGGTCTTTATTAGGTTTTATGGGGCTTAGGTGGTAGTGTAGAAGAAATTAAAATGGAAAATTCAAAAATGATAAGTATGAGAGAATAAGGTCTTCGAGATATTTATACTAGAGAAATCCTTATTTTCTTTCCTGCTTCTAACATGGGTTTCCATACTTGGCTTTTTTAAACTTTTGTATTCCCTTTTGATTTGATTTTGGGGGAAATTCTAACTTTGATCATTCTTTTGATTTTTGGAAACATATTTCTATTTTTCTTTTTCTTTTTTTCTAAAGCAAGTAACTGATTTTGATTTGTGACAAGTTTTTCTCTTCATTTTTCCGCACTTCATCCTATTTCTCATACTCATCATCTAGGTAGGCTTATTTAATAGATGGGTAACGAATTTTTGGTGAAATAGAAAGGGTTAATGAAAGGATCAATGGGGCGACTAGCGATAAAATTTTTTACAGGTGTGAATTTTTGGCTTTATCGATCCAAAGAAGGCCTAAATTCTTGCCTAGGATTTGGGTAGTCATCAAGTAAGTAGACGTGTGAACTTCTCTATTCGAAAAACTACTCCTCTGTGTCATTACTAAGTTGTCTAACTATGGGTCCCAAAAACTTACTACTGTGTACATTTAATGATAGTCAGTGTATGAATGCTCATGAAAAGATGTAAAAACTATTGCATACGTATTAACTCAAGTTTCTAAGAACAAGTCCTAATTCAAATGCTAGGGTGAGATTTCTAAATATTTTTCATCACAGAAAAGGAAACGAGAATTTGTCACTAAAAATGTTTATTTAGACATAAAATAAAACTATATACAACTATGAATACTTAATTTTTGCGAAAGGTTCTCGCCACCCCCAAACAGTCGGACGTTGTGTCCTCAAAGTGTTTAAGATGAAGAAAGAATATACCTAAGAGGCTTTGAGCAAAAATATAGCTGACATCTTCCATAGAAATTTATTGTAAAACACTATATATTATATATCATAAAAGTGAAAGCACACTGTTAGGTTATTTATTTTTCATATCAAAACGTAAAACAAATATGTACATCAACTCATATTGCCCCAATTACGAACTGGGGGATGGTCCATCCTTTCTTCGTCTCTGTAGAAATGGCATTCATTTGCATCACGCCAATCTATCATAGCCTTCCAGACTTCGCTCCACTTCCTCTTCCTTGAAGTGTCCAAATAAGCTATCATTTTATCGTCATCAGGGAAGCAACGGACTTTCTTTAGATACCTTGCAGGGCGCCGCCAGATCCGAAATCACAAAGAACGAATTATCTTGTTTGTTTGACACATAGAGTCTACCTTTACCCAGTCCTGAAACGTAGCCCCAAACTGTGGGAAGTACGTCCTCATTATCCTGCATGATGTAACTGGCAAAGTGATATAGTGCTGCCGAAAATACCGAGCCCTCTTAAGGTTCTCAATTACTAGGTCTGTGATGTCGAAGGTGGTATGTTGCTGAGCCAGGGCATGGAACGCCTTACAAGCTGATTTTGAGGCAGTGGAAAAATGTCAATCCCCCATGATGTTCAGAAGAATAAATACCATGGCAGTTCCAACATTCATGATCATACTGGTTAGTGGAATAGTGTTGTTTGGCCATCGGCCAGCTTCTGCAAGTTCAATGACCTAGGCAAGGCCATCACCATAACGGGCGAAGAGTAGTCATCAAAGTTGTTTTCTATCATGTATTGAATGGGGATGTCTGGCTGAAAAGGAGGAAGGTCTAGAGCCATAATAATTGCTGGCTCGTAAAAAGGGTGGCGGGTGTTACCAATATGGATTGCAAATCCGTTCGGCACGAAACCATCAGCAGGTAGATCCTCCATATGATTGTAAAAATAAGTTGCCAAACCTGGAGAGTATATGCGCTTTCGAGGTGCGCGATATCAAGGAGTTCCAACTAACTCGGGTGATGAAGTCTCTGAAAAGATGTCCATATGCAGGAGAATTCAGCAACGAATGGAAAGATTGTTCTGGAATAATCTTTGGAGATGACATCGTAGAAGACGTGTGAAGGAAGATACCACTTTAAATTGTGTCATGGGCCCAAGTAACAGCGAGGGTCCTTTTGTGAGAGAAATCCATTTATAAGATTCTCGATGCCATCAATCCCGTTGTAAACATTTAAGCTCACGTAATGCGGTAAATCTCGTGGTTCTCCATTATGAGAGTGTGATTTGCCGAGAACTAGTTGTAGATGTGCAAGAATTGTGCTTGTTCCTCTTCTTGTATTGTCCGCAGGTCGTGAAATTCAAAAAGACTGGTGATGATAATGTTCTGATGTTTGTATAATGTCATCAGTCCTTCTTGAATTAAACAAAGGCCTTCCATAGGATTAAATACGTTGCATAATGCATTTTCAGTGAAGATGTTGTTAGCGGAACAAGCTTCGTCGGTTTCTGCACCAACATGGTTCCTTGCAACGTCTGGATTCCAGAAACTGTTCCTACAAATTGAGTGAATGCTGAGAATATAATGTTAGTTGTTCTGAGAGGTGCATTAGGAGTAGTAATAGAAAAACCTCAACGCATCATGATAAGTGTCACAATGGTTGGCAAAGGAGCTGCCTTTTTCCTGGCACGTGCGATAGCATTCCAGAGAAATTGAATAATGCAAAAATTATTGCAGTTAGTATGCAAGACCCAGAGTAGATGGAGGAGGGGTTTTGTTATTTCGTAAGTCTTAGATGTGCCGAGCACATTATGAGCTAGCCATTGGATCACAGATAATTGGTTTCTTTGCAAGGATCGCTGATAAACAATACGGTTTTTCCGATTGTATTCACTGTGAAGGATAGTTGCAAACATTAGATGCCTGATATTGTCAAATGGTGAATCCTGAAGGTGTACCCCCTGGTTCGTAATGGGAATTTGAAGTACCTCGGAGATGATTTCCATAGTCAATTCATGCTTTCGCATCCGTTTGCCGCGGACAAAAAAATTGCCCGTTTTGGAAATAACCGTGTTTATAGAATAGCAGGACCAATTCTTTAGAATAAAATGCCTGCTTATGATGTAGTAGAGGGTACCATCCTTGACATAAAATTTATGTGTTAAAAAATGGATGAAAAAGACCGTTTTGGAAATTTTCCATAAATTTTGTTCGGGCACAAAAATTCGAGTTAGGGCCATTAAAGATGGAGTGGTGAAGAAAATTTAGTGGAAAAAAAAGGAAGTTGGATTTTAGAGGTGCCTATCCTTGTTATAAATAGGCACAATCCGAAGATGTAGAAAATACGGATTAAGGTGTCACAGGGTAGTTAGACCACGTGTATCTTCTAAAATATGGCGCAAAAGTGGATGTAGTGTGGATAAGAAGAATGGGGCATGTGACAAGGAGTGCCCCTTTTTTTTTTTTTTTTTTAGCATAAATAAATAGCATAAGTAGAAAGACAAGGAAGATGTAAATATAATATCACAATAAGATGTAAGAACGTACAGAGATGTGAAAACACATCCTAATGACACGGAGAATAAAATACAAACTTAAATATTAGATAAGACAATATGCCACATTAACAACATTACTATAATAAAACAACCGAGCATGAAGACTTGAGTAGCATATTCAATCTGCTGATGCTCAAACTTTTCTAGTGCATCCATGAAACTTGAAATTTGTAGTGAACTAAAAAACGATATTTAGAATAAGAAGTGTAGAGTGAAGAAGATGAAAGGAGTTGATGTGAAGGATGTGTTGAACGTTTTTATAGAAAGAAAATTGAGCCGTTTTTTTACCGTTTTTTTATGTGGTTTCATGACCGTTTTGCAAAACGTTGGTTGACGATAAAATTTGCCGTTAAGTGTGACGTTAAAAATATATATGTATATATATATCTATATAAAGTATTATTACTAATATTATTAGAAATGTTTCTACCTATATAATATAATATTAGAGATAACTAATATACTATTTGACAAGGCAGATATTTTGGAACATGTAGGAAATAACAGACATCCTAGGTTGAAAAATAAAAATGCAAACACGTAAATAAAATATCCAACATAAATAATATACAAGACCGGGAAAATAAACTAGCTACTGAGAATCATCGGGGGCTGCAGAAAAAGAACCAGGAGTCCTGTGACGGCGTGCAAGACGAGCTCCCGTGGAGGCTAACTGCTCCTGGATATCACCTAGAGTATCCATCACCTGAGCTTGAAACTGATGCTGGTTTGCCATGAGCATTCGCTAGAACTGGTTCTGGCGAGTAGTCATATGGTCCTAAAATGCATACATGGAAGCTCGCATTTCCTGCTGAAATTCACCCATGCTGTCTGTCATCGACTCGTGGCGAGTGGTCATATCCGTTCTTAACTCCCCAAGGTATGTTTCATCGATACCTGGTGAGTGTACATGTCTCTCATGTCACTGTTCATAGCACGTAAGACATCCATAGGATGGCTCATCTTACTCATAGCAGTCTCATCAAAGAAGGGTGGGTGAGATGGGCCTATGTTAGCGTGCTCAGCTGCCATTGGTGATGTGGTTTCCCATGGGGCCAGTATGCATTTCTTGAAAATAAGTATATTCTCATATAGTGGTATAGGGAGTAATGGGGTGGCAGACAGGAAACCCAAATTAATCATAACTTGCGTTACAAGAACGGCAAGAGGGGCTGACCTGAGAGTGGCATGTGTAATGATATCAAAAAGAAATGTAACTATGCAGAAATTACCCTTGTGCTCTTGGAGGATCCAGAGTAGGTGGAGGAATGTCTTGTTAATGTTCGATGGCTTCGAGGTGCCAATAACGTTCTGTCCCAGCCATTGAGTCACGGCCAGCTGGTTCCGTCACACCCAGTGCTGATACGCGCATTTCCTATCTATATTGTACTATACTCACCCTCGATTAGCATGTCGAGCATTAGGTCATAAGTCTGTGGGTACCGCGGACTACTCTTGAAGTTAGCCAAATTGACCGGTATGCCCGTTATCCCGAAAATCAACGGGTGTGACTTATCCCGTCGAATCAAAATGGGTGTGACATTAAAGCTACCATTGTCGTAAAATTTCATCACCAAATTTGTTGAATAGAGCCCACCATTGGCATATAACAAATATACCCATCCTCTATAGTGTATTTCCGTATCGAAGAATGGAGCAAACATCCCATTATCAAATAAAGCTCCAAAATTTTTCTCCACCAAATCCGTTTCCGAATTGGTGATCACCAAGAGGATGGATATTGTTTTGAGATGAAATATTCCCATCCTCTATAGTGGATTCGAATTTCGTGAGACCTAGATATAGCGTGGGCTGTCTCGCGATGGAGCAAAACAAGATCCCATTTCAAGATGAAGGTTGTATATCTCATTGTCTCGGGTTTAAATGGACCGAAATACTAGATTTGGTTGGGCCCAAAAAATTCCCAAAGCCCAATCAAGCCTAAATCCCAATTTAAGACTAAAAATCTAAGATCGTTCGGACTCGAATTGTATAAATGAAAAAATTCCATCCATCCAATTATATGAGTCATTCAAAGGTCACAACAGTTTTTGAAAAGAAGGAGGGTTGTTTTATTTATAAATAGAGTTTTTATTTATAAACAAGGGAGATTAATGTGAACAACACTGAATGTCCGGAAGAGTCACCATCCAAATTCATAGGCAACTGTCATGTCGGCTTTGGAACGAACCCAATCCAGCCAGACTGTGGCTTTTCCTCTATGTATTATGGGGTTAGGGGTAGGACGGTACCATCCTAGGCCGTGCACGCTATGGTCTAATAATATTGCCCTTATTACATACGGCTATCCTCAAACCGCCCCAAAGGGAACTCAAAGTAACCAATTCTAGGAGTTGGTTTGGTGGAATCCATTGCCCATTTGTGTTCCAAGTATGCAACATCCGAGGTTGGACAAGAATCTCTATGTGCGCAACTTAATGCACGGGGAATTTTTTATAAAAGGTAATAATATATATATATATATATATATATATATATATATATCTACAAGGTGAGTCTTTTAATGTCAGATCCTCAAGACGAATCGAGTCTTTTAATGTCAAATTCTCAAGACGTTTGCGAATCTTTTAATTTCAGATTCTCAAGAAGATTCCCAACCCGTGGGAGAAACGGCGTGGCTACGAAAATTATCCTGCGCAGCTGGTGTCAAACAAAAGTATACCTTATACTGGCTAGTATCGGATAGGAAGTCAAGACCTGGACAGAAAGGTGTTTGACAATGCATACACTACCCCATCCTTCGCGTATGTCGTTTACAAACAAAAGTACTACAACCATTACCTATTCATGATGAGTGAGACTTACACCAAATGATTAGCTGAAGTTTGCGAGGCAAAGAGTAGAAAAGGGAAAAGAAGGAAGGAGGGGAAATTTTTGGTATCCATCATTTACCGGCAAGAATGTTTGCTCGCGTTGCAGAAAATATTTATACTCAGTTCTGAAATATTGTTTTCATGGACTAAGGTTTCGGCGTTTACAACCACACACTTCAAAGAACTTTTGAGATCATAAAATAGAAAATGGCCCGGCTACCAAAATGGCGTGCCCTCTATAGAAACAAGATTGAGTATGCCAAACAAAACATCTAGTCTATGTAGACCGGATCCTAAAGAAGAGTCTGTTCAACATTTGGGGAGCGTAATTCGTGGTAATGTTTGAGGCGTTGTCCATTTACTTGAAATTCGCTGTTATCTTGCGAATTAATTAAGCAAAGAGATTTCCCCATAATGGGTCACAGCTGACACAATGAAAGGACAAGACCATCATGCTTTCAATTTACCAGGAAAAAAATGTGTAATCTAGAGTTGTACAGTAAAAAATTTTGGCCAATTTTGAAATCTTTACGCAAAATGTGCTTGTCTTGCATTCTTTTCATATTAGCTTTGTAGGATTTCGATAGATCATAAGCATCACTCCGAATCTCCTTAAGCTCATTCAATTGCAATTTTTGCTTCTCGCCTGCCGAGTTGATATTGTAATTGAGTCTTTTGATGGCCCAAAGGGCACGATGCTCAAATTCAACTGGCAGATGATAAGGTTTTCCAAAAACAATGCGGTAAGGAGACATCCATATAGGTGTCTTAAATGTTGTTCGATATGCCCACAAGGCATCTGATAAGTGGAGAGACCAATCTTTTCTTGATGGATTGACAATTTTCTCCAGAATAGACTTTATCTTTCTGTTGGAGACTTCCACTTGGCCACTCGTTTGTGGGTGATATGAAGTAGCAACTTTGTGAGTAACTCCATATTTCTTCATTAAAACCCAAAAAATTATTACAAAATGTGTACCCCCATCACTGATGATAGCTTTGGGGACACCAAAACGAGAGAAAATATTTTCTTTTACAAATTTCACGACAGTCTTATGGTCATTTGAGCGACATGCGAGTACCTCAATCCATTTGGACACATAGTCTATAGCGACTAGAATGTAGAAGAAACCTTGAAAAATAGGGAAGGGTCCCATAAAATCAATGCCCCAAACATCAAAATTTCCACAATCAAGATAGGATTTAGGGGCATCATATTGCGTTTGGTAATTCGACCTAGGTACTGACAACGAATACAAGCTATGCAATGTTCGTGTGCATCGCAAAAAAGGGTAGGCCAATAAAAACCACATTGTAACACCTTGGTTGCAGTTTTCTTTTCACTAAAATGGCCGCCGCAAGATTGTTCATGGCAAAAAGATAATACGTTGGTGTACTCCCAGTCGGGAATGCAGCGACGAATGAGTTGGTCGAAACAATACTTAAAGAGATAGGGGTCATCCCAGAAATAAAATTTTACAGTGGATAAAAACTTTTTACTATCAGGACGTGACCAAGAGGAAGGAACTTCCTCAGTAACTAGGTAGTTAACGATATCCGTGTACCATGGAGAAGAAAAAATAGAGTACAAATATTCGTCTAGGAAGGAATCACAGATGGCTTCAGAATCACTATCAATGTCACCCACCAGCCTTGATAAATGGTCGGCCATGACATTTTCAGTTCCTTTCTTGTCTTTGATAAATGGTCGGCCAAGAGAAGGATCTAGCGGAACAATCGCTGTTTTCGCGTCCTTTTTTGCAAGTAAGTACCAAAGTGTGGCATGGTCAGTATATACAATGGTGGATGATCCAACTAGGTAAGGGCAAAACTTATCCAAAGCATAGACAACAGCTAGGAACTCTTTCTCAGTGGTTGTGTAATTATGTTGAGCGTCATTAAGAGTTTTACTAGCATAGTAAATGACAATGGGTTTGTCATCACGTCGTTGGCCTAGTTCGGTGGCGCCAATAGCAAAGTCACTAGCATCACACATCAGTTCGAATGGTTGAGACCAATCAGGGGGTTGAATGATAGGAGTGGTAGTCAAGGCAGTTTTTAGAGTTTCAAAAACTTGTTTGCAATTGAAATTGAAGTCGAATACCGCATCCTTAATTAAGTAGGAGATTGGTTAAGGGTTGAGCAACTTTAGAAAAATCCTGAATGAATCGCCTGTAAAACCCAACGTGGCCTAAAAAGGCACGGATATCACAAACTGTACGTGGGAAAGGTAACGAAGCAATTTTAACAATTTTAGCCTTATCAACCTCTATCCCATCTTTCGAAACAATATGACCTAGAACAAGTCCTTTGGTAACCATGGAATGGCACTTCTCCCAATTAAGTACCAGATTTTTCTCTTCGCAACGCGTTAACACTTTAGAAAGGTTGGATAGGTCGTCAAAGGAATTTTCATAAATGGAAAAGTCATCCATGAAGACTTTCATATAACGTTCCACCATATCATTGAAAATGTGAAGCATGCAACGTTGGAAGGTGCCTCGGGCATTGCAAAGACCAAAAGGCATTTGTCTGTACGCAAAGGTTCCAAAGGGACATGTGAAAGTTGTCTTTTCTTGATCAGCGGGATCGATGACAATTTGGAAGTAGCCGGAATAGTTATCAAGAAAACAATAGTAAGCATGACCGGCTAAGCGTTCTAGTATTTACTTAATGAATGGGAGAGGGAAGTGATCTTTACGTGTTCTGGCATTAAGTTTGCGATAGTCAATGCAAATTCTCCATTTTAATGGAATGCGAGTGGAGATGCATTCACCATTTTTATTTTCTACAACTTGAATGCCAGACTTTTTGGGAACAACGTGGACAGGACTAACCCAGTCACTATCAGAGATAAGGTATATGATACCCGCATCAAGTAAACATAAAACTTCCTCCCTCACCACCTCTTTCATGGCGGGGTTAAGGCGACGTTAAGTGGTTTTACGATGTCTTTGTGTCGTCATCCAGATGTATGCGATGCATGCATACACTAGGGTCTATTCTTTTGATATCATCTAAGGATCATCCAATAGCAGAGCGGTGTTCACGAATGACACGAATCAAATGTGCTTCTTCATCAGTAGTCAAGTGAGAACAAATTATTATAGGGTGACTACCATCGAGATCGAGATGCACGTACTTCAAATCAAAGGGTAGAGGTTTTAAATCTAGAGTCGAAGGAGTGGGGATCAAGGATTCATGAGGGGCTGTCTCTTCAATGGAAAAGAGCGAGTCCGGTTCTTCTGAATCAGATGGCAACGCAGTAGTAGGGTCAAATAGTGGCATTGACTCTAATAATGCATGGACATCCTTAATCTACGAGTCATCGTCAAACTCAGAATTATCAAAAGAAAAAAATAGGTGTACCTCGTCTTCGAGAAAAGAGTTTGTGAAATAATCGTGTGCCAGACTATCAACCAAGCTAATTTCACCGTCCATTATAGGATCGGGAAATTATTTCATTAATTTGAACATGTTGACTTCGACAGAAAGGTTCCCGAAAGACAATGTCAAAAACTTGGCATGCTTGGGCAAATGCTTAAGTGCATCTAGAAAAGGTAGGTTTATGGTCAAATTTTTGAAGGTTTCACGGATCTCATCAAAATGTTTGCCAGGTTTGTTCTTTGCCAAATGGGCAGGGAATAGAGCTTTTGGGCGGAATCGCGCATATGGATCAATGACGCGTCTTTCCCTCGGGACGTGGATGTAGATTTGGAAGGAACAACTTCATCCATTATAGGTTGCGAGGTAGGAGTTAGAAGGACATCAGCCATGGCTTTCGTCGATTTGACATCTGGCATATGTTTGTGATTGTCGATGGTTCGGCTAGAACGAAAAGTGGTGATGGCATTTACCTCACCCTGGCTGGGATTAGTAGATCTTGGTGCATTGTTAAGTTTAAAGGCAGTGTTGGTATGCTTAGGGTTTGGAACTGCTTGGCCCGAAAACACACCCTTTTGACTTTTATCCTGTGCTAACAGCTAAAAAGACTGTTGGATAGATGCTAAGATTTGATTCTGTTAATTCATGTAGGTCAGAAAAGTTTCAGCTATTTTATCAGCAGTGGATTGTACTAGTGGAGCAGTAGGAACAAGTTCACGGTTATTGTTTACGGGTTGATTTTGGTAGCCATATCCTTGATTAGTGGGAACAAGGCTGCAGTTGTTTTGGTACCCTATATTTGCGTTGTTGGGAAAATTATTTGGCCCTTGCTAGAATTGCGGAGGATTTCCTTGACGGTAGGAATTGTAGTTCGCGGGTGGTCGTACAGGAGCATTGTTGACACCCGGAGTAGCTTGTTGTTGGGTAGGGGGGCCCAAGCCAAATTCGGATATTGTCGCCAAGGTGCATTAGGGATGTTGAAAGCATAAGCCTCTTCAGTTGGTTGGGGAGGGTACTCGTATGCCAAAGGACAATAAGAATCGGTGTACTCAGGAGTTAAACAAAGAAGACATGGGGAAGCTTGGCCGCCATGATTGGTTTGGGTTTTTGATCATTTACTTGAACCGAAAAAATATCGACCTTTTTGTTTAGGGACTCGATCAGAGTTTTTAATTCCGGATCGGGTTTTACCTCAAACATAGATGTAACTTTGGTATGAGTGTCTTTAGAAGATCTGGAAGAATCAGTGTTACCCCAATGGGTGCTTCGTGAAGCGTGTTTCTCAAGAAAAGTGTATGTTTCAGTAGTGCCTTTGTCCATGAAACAACCGCCGTTCATGATATCTAATGTTTCCTTTTGATGGTCAGAGAGACCATTAAAGAATGAATGGACTAATATAGCGGTGTCGAGTTGATGATAGGGACATTCGAGAAACAGATCAATAAATCTGCTCCATGCTTCCGAAAAGGATTCCTGGGGGTGTTGGCGAAAGAATTGAATCTTCTGAAGCATTTCTATAGTTTTCTTCTGAGTATAGAACTTTATCATGAATGCTTGTACGAGTTTGACCCATGTGTCAATGGATTGCGGCGCTTGTCCTGCAAGCCAAACTGAAGCTTTATCAGCTAAGGTGAAGGGAAACAACCTAAGCAAGACTTGTTCATTGGTAACGGTCGGATGGCAGAAAGTGGTGACTACTTGTTGCATCCGACGAAGGTGATCGTACGGTTTTTCATGGTCTAGACCATGGTAAATAGGTAACAAATCGAAAATGTTTGGCGGAATGCGAAAATCTCCTGCAATCTCAGCTCATCGAGTTTAATGCAGGAAACAGGTCCTTGTAAGGCAATATAGAAATCCGAAAGGGGTTTCTCGACAAGGGGATTTTCCTGGGCCATAATTAAGGGAGATAATGGCAACGAAGATACTTGACGAGGTTGGTTTACGGAGGAAAAACTATGTCTAGGAGATAACTTAAGCAGTTGTTTATTGTATTTCCGACAACGATATGTAGGTTCTAATTCCATATTAGTACCAGACCGTAGTCTCATACAAACACGAGTTTTAATTCTAGGCTCATAAGAAACAACTTATGACAGGATGATTTAGAATTAAGGAAGGAGGGAGTTGAAGCATGTCTTCCTGAGCTATTGCTAACTTGAGCAGGTAAGCTAGGATAACGTGTGAATATTCTAACAGCCAGGTCACCTGAGAGAATTGAGGGAGGTTGTTCGTGCTAGCATGTTCCTTAAGTAGGCAACCTCAATTTTTCAAGTTTCCTAGACACTAATGGAATAGGATGATGATTTATAATGGTGTATTGTGCGGGATATTATTAAGATGATTATGATGAAATTTTAATTATTAGTATTTTTTTTATTTTTTTATTTTTTTTTATTTTTATTTTTTATTTTTTATATTTTTTTAGTTTACGTAATTAATGTATTATGGAGACGTGATTACGGAACATGCAATTAAAAACGATAGATGCCAAAATAGAAACTAAACATACAATTAACACATGTTAGTTTTACATAGGAAGTCTACACAATACACCTCTATATTATCTATACGTTAATAGAAATACGTCCTACGCATGCAATAATTAATAGCTACCGATACGTGCAACTATATGTGAGCTAGGGAAATGTCGAGAACGAACTCATGCAAATGAATACCGGGTACATGAATTGATGTAACATACACATACAAAAATATTCTAAGCAAGTGGTTTGAAATTATGTATATATCCAAATATATTCGAATCATATTAATCGTATTAACGTGAAGATGTACACTACAACAGAGGAGCCCTTTTGCAACGCCACATGTTTTAAATATAAAGAACATTTCAAAACGCCAAAAATTGTTGCTAAAACACATCTATTGCAACGCCATCTAAGCGTTGCTACATGTTCTCGTTCCATGATAGCCCACTTTACTTGTATTCACATATTGCGGCCTTGCAGACCGTAATCACAACAATGCTTGTTTGTTTTATGATATTTTAGAAACAATAATAAATATTTTTGAGGGATTTTAACATTTGCAACGCAGATGAAAAGCGCTTCATCTGATGATAATCTTGCGTGGAATTATTTGCAACGCAATATTCATTGCAATAAGTTTTTATCGATTTAATATTTAACTTTCTCAATATTTGGTATACATTTTCTAAACTTTAAATGGTCGGGTTGGCGCCAATCCATTGGGCATTTTCACAATAATTTACCTAAATTTTTTGCGGGCTTCTTTTTTTGTTTTGGCTCCAACAAAATAACAAAATAGAAACGATATATTTAGCAAAATAAAAAAATAAAAAAATAAACCCTAAAAACACTTCTTTTCTCCAACAGCTCCCCCCTTCCACTTTCTTCAATATAAAAATTGTTATAGCTAGGTAGCTTCAATCTCCCACCCTCGAATTAAGGTTAGTCTTCTTCCACCGAAAAAGATAATTTAGATAAGCTTTTCAGATTTCTCACGATCTCTTTTTTCCTCATATTGCATATTAAAGTTCCAAGCTTTCAATTCGGTTTTAGGTTGCGGATTGGGGTTTTGATTGTAAGGTAATCGCCCACCACCAGAATAGTGTCGATTTTGAGTTTGGGTTTGTTGAAAAAAATAATTTCGATAAAAAATTATGTGCTTTATTGTAGTGAATGGTTTCTCTCGTGTTTGAATCATATAATCAATGACATGTATCATGTTGAAAGTCAAATCATCCTGATTTCTCTCTTTTTGCAGTTTGTTGTCAATTTTGTACAGTTATTCCAGTAAATGAAGCACGTAGATGTCAACTTTGTCAAAGTTCACATCCTAAAGGATTCTTTGAAGTCCGCGAGGTCCAAAACAGAGCTTGATCATCTATTGGAGAAAAGATCCCCAAAGAATATGCATTTCATGAAGAGGCCAGCTTTTAGCTTCAACCTATTCATGGACAAAGGGTAATCCATCACCGGTGTGTATCAACTATATTATATCTCCTTTCAAGTGATACATATTTCATGTTTCGTATAACATATATGTGTTGTGCACATGTCTTTATCGTAGTGCACAACTTGTTTCTATATTTACTAAGACAAAGTTATGTTCTCAGGCGCCGGACTTGATGGATAAAAGTGTCCCCAATCATCGCCTCCTCTTACTTGGAGTTACTTGTCTTGGTTAGGCAACCATGGTTTAAATGTCCATCTTAGAATTGGTTGTGATTATTGTGGGCTATTGTCTTTCTCGTAATTTCTTGTTATTTGAAAGATATTATATTTTTTCTGGCATGCTGAACCAATTAGAGTAAATTCCTAGTGTTCTTATTTGTACTAAGTCATTTCAGAAAGAGTGTCACACACTTTCAGATAATTGTCAACATTCAAGTATTGTATGATGATATTTGGATTAGAGGTTGAAATACCTAATCTGGTGGTGGGGCATCTATTTTTTTCATATTGGAAAGTCAGTTCAGATAGATTAGTGCATACAAAAATTTTGAATTTTGGCTGCCTTATTTCCATGTTTGAAACATATTGGCCATACTGATTTATGGTAACATCTTCAATAGGATGATATCCATTAGTTTCCTAGTGATACCTTTTTCCTTCACTCGTTCTCTTACCTCTTGATTGCTCCCTTCATATGTTTCCTATAGTTGGTGAGAGATATAAATGCAATGACTGTGAGGAGGCTATTGGTTTTGATTTGTGTGGAGAGTGTTATAATACTTCCTCCAAGCTTCCAGGCCGATTTAATCAGCAGCATACACCAAAGCATAAGTTTGAGCTTGTTAACTCCGACTTGATACGTAATATAATGAGGAGGTTGGTGGCTGAACACTTTGAAGACAGTTATGCTCATGTTCTCTCTGATGACGCTTCAGAAGATTTAGAAGATGGTCATCCTTCTCATGCACCCTCTAATGATACTCCTGAGAATCAAGAAGGAGATTCTCATTCCACCGCACAAAGTTGTAAGTTCAATCTGAATACTTTATATTTCATTATGAATTATTAGAGAATTTGAACTTCTGATTATTAAGGGATTCAATCTATCTGGTATACTGATAGAGAAATGAAAAATTAAGGAGGCAAAAGTTTAGTTGTCATATTATGATCAGTCCGCCAGTGGGACTAGACCTAAATGGCTGCATTTCGAGTATGTTAGTGAGTATTTTGTTCTCACTTTTTATAACCTCAATGTGTTTATACACTACCAAAAAATGACTTTACCCGACAGACTCGCTTTTTATAACCTCAGTGTGTTTATACACTACCAAAAAACGACTTTACCCGACATACTCGAGAAAGATTACCCGACAGTTTCAGTCTGTAGGACGGTCCTACAAATGGTATCCGTCGGGTATTATTTTGCCATCCGTTCAGTTAGTTCTTTCAGCACTTCAGGTGTTTTGATTATAATCGACGATTGTGTGAGAGCTTTTATCCGTCAGTTACTTTGATAGTTTTAACCATCCTTTCTTTCCGACTGTTGATTAAATTTTTGTTGTACTTATTAACCGTCCGGTTTGTTCTTGCGAGTTCAGCTGTTGGCATATCTATTCCAATTATCAAGGCACCAAACCAATTTCAGTTCCCACCTTAAATTTTAGGTAACAACGATGAGCTTCACATTCATTTTTTTATTACAATAAGCTCAAATTCATGAATGGAATGTGCAAACAAAACTTCCTCATGAGACTACTTATTTGGACATTCCAAATGCCACTGATGGATGGTAATCCTTTTCATTTTCTCTTT
Organism: Coptis chinensis; assembly: GCF_015680905.1. Taxonomy (NCBI): domain Eukaryota; kingdom Viridiplantae; phylum Streptophyta; class Magnoliopsida; order Ranunculales; family Ranunculaceae; genus Coptis; species Coptis chinensis. Next base: position 98,641,678 of record NC_141459.1, read on the forward strand.
TTATTTGTCTTAAAATTGTCTCTATCCTATGTCGTCTTCTCGATTGGTTGTGTTTACTTGACAAGGTGGAGTTAGCATAGATAGGATTTTAATTCTGTTAAATCTTGTATATGAACTTGTTTAGTAGTTTCGAAGTCTATCATAGTCTCTTTTGATTCCTTGTGTAGCCAACTAGCATCTCTTTCCTATTTATCCATATCAGTGTTCTAGCCCCCTAGGGGATGGTCGATTTTTTCTTTGTGGAACTTTGACTTGTATCCAGTAGTTTAGTCAGACTATATAAGAAAGTAAATTTAAAGAAATTTACGCTACTGGTATTTTACAAGGTTTGATTGATGAACAAATTAGGAAGAAAGAATGGATTGATTTTGACCTTTTAGTATTTTTTTTGTTTTATTCCAAGAATAGTATAAGGGATATGGTGGTTCATGGGGCACCTGCAATTGCTATATCCGCAGCCCTTTCCCTGGTTGTGGAAGTGTTTAACATGGAGTCGTTTGTTGGAACATCTGAGAATGCAGCTTCTTTTCTTTTCAATAAATTAGACTATCTTGTCTCCAGGTACCTCTTTTTTCTTAAGATGTCGTTTCATATCCCAACCATTATATGACTTATGAATTATTATTTGCAGCCGTCCAACTGCTGTAAACCTGTCAGAGTAAAACTTAAAGATGTCATAACAAAGAGTGATGCTTCTTCAGGGGATTCTAATTATGTTTTTCAAGTAGTAGATTTAACTCTAGATTCTAGTCTTAGAATGATTGGAAAACTGTTACACTGATGAGAAACAAAAATGTTGTATTATCATTCTTCAGACTTACATAGAATCTGTTGAAACCATGCTTGAGGATGATGTTGTTACAAATAAAGCTATTGGTTCATATGGAGCAAGCTTTATTAAGAATACTTTAAAGGATTCTAAGAACATTTCTATTTTAACTCATTGCAACACTGGCAGGTGCTCGGACTTTGCAATATTGTAGACTTTCGCTTTATTTTATTGATCTAGTAGGAGCTTATGTAAAATAGGTTCTGATACATTCACCTTGTATATTGTTTTAATAGTCTTGCAACAGCTGGATATGGTACTGCCCTTGGAGTTATCCGTGCACTTCATACTGATAGGGTCCTTGAAAAGGCCTTTTGCACAGAGACACGGCCTTTTAACCAGGCAAGTACCCCCAACATTACCTTGTATCTTTGTCATTATAGTTTTGGCATTTGAATTTGACCGAAACTAGTCATTTTAAAAAGATGACATGATACCTAGGGTGTTTATGAAATAGGAGCATTAGACTCTAATCCAATATATCAAACAACTATCTTGATCATCCTATACTACAAACGTCCAATACTATAGTGATTATGAAAAAGAAATTGAACAAGAGCATTAGAGTCTCTGTTTAAAGGTTGTATTGCCTAGGGTGACGTTTTACACAGAGAGAGAAGTGGGATGTATTGGATACTGACTATTAATGAGGCATTCACTCTATCACAATTTTTCAGAGAGTCGTGAATTAGTCTGGTCAACCGTAATGAAATCTATTAAAAACTTGCGAGTTGAAACGTTAAAGGTGTAATCCCTTGGCTGATTTTTGTTATGTAGAAATCAATGTGCATGAATAAAGTTACAAATTGAGGTTAGTAATGGCATAATCCCCATAAATTGTCGTCCTAGGGATCAATTTCTCTAAACAATAGGAGATCTGCTAGTTGTTGTCATTGATTTCTTAAAACATTGTAAATAATAACTTTATTGTCATATTATGGAATGGTCGTTAACATTAAAAGATGATTAATTAAGCCCTATTGTAATCCATGAGCCGCTTAGCGGATCTCTTCAACAAATAATTGTTGTGTTGGTTTCAAAATTTAAGTACATATTGTGTCTTTAAATCCTAATATGATTCTTCTCATTCTGCAACTTCAGGGGTCTAGGCTCACAGCCTTTGAGTTGGTTCATGATAAAATACTTGCTACTCTTATAGCAGATTCGATGCAAATTTGCATTAATGAAAACTGGACATGTTAATCTTTGTCATTGTCGAGCCGATCGTGTGGCTGCAAATGGTATACACTTGCACCAGATTAGTTATAAAATTTGGAGATATATTTGGGTTCTTTTAACATAATTTAGCATGCTTCTTTTCTACAATGCAGGTGACACTGCAAATAAAATTGGGACTTACATGCTAGCCTTTTGTGCTTTACATCATGGGATTCCATTTTTTGTGGCTGCACCTGTGACTTCTATCTTTCCTCGGGTAAAGAAATTGTTATCGAGGAAAGATCTCCAAAGGAACTCTTGAATTCTCGAGGGGGACTTGGTGAGCAAATTGCTGCATTTGGGATCTCTGTTTGGAATCCAACTTTTGTTGTTACTCCCGCAAAATGTTATAACTGCCATTGTAACTGAAAGGGTCTCCCTCTCTCTCTCTCTCTGAGAAAACACCCTAGGTATCATAAACACGTACAGATACATGAGTAAAATTTTTATACCTGGTTACAGGTCATTTGCAATTCATAAATCAAATGATGAATTACAGGTCATTTGCAATTCATAAATCACGTACAGATACATGAGTAAAATTTTGTTTGATGACTTCTTTCACCTAATTCATGACCCCCATCACAAAGAATGGGAGTGATGCCTTTGACATAAACAATTTTATTCAAAAGGTAAATGGCTGCAAGTGAGAGTGGTTCTCACCATTGAATGAAGTTCATCGAAGAGATAATAAGATACATGACCTGTAATTCATCATTTGGTTAGGGCACTGCAGGTATATCTGATGGTTAACAACAACAGACATACTCGATAGTCCACAGCAGTGGGCATAGCCGTCGGAAAAGTTTACTAATGTTTATTAATGTTTCTAATAAATTTACTTAAGTGATTTTTATTGAGTGTATATTAGGTTTATTAATGTTTCTAATAAATTTACTTAAGTGATTTTTTTTTTAAAATTTGTTGTGCTAGATTGGTCGCCAGAAGTAGTAGAATCAAGAAGAAGCTCCGAGTGGATGCTGCTCAAATTAGCATGATATAGACATTATTTGTGGAATTTTAGTTTTGAATAATTCGTCTAAATTTAGTTGAACGTTGTTAAGATTATGTGAGATGATATTTTTTTGCAAAAAATAGTTATGTGAATTATTTAAGTTCTTTTGTATTAAATGATTTAGTAATGAAATTCATTTTGTTATGATTTGTGGTGAATTGTTATAGGGTTACTGTATTCTATAAAAATTGTTTTGGGCAAGATTTGTAAGATGTAAATGGAAAAAAAATGTACATGTATCTTAATGAATTGGGGTAACATTTGCAATGCTAAATGCATCCCAAAATTATTTTTTTGTAAATGGAAATGTTTATATCATTCACAATAATTTTGGTGTAGCTAAAAGTTTTGATTCTACGATCAGAGACACTTTTGCCACGCTTTGGTGGTGTGTGGCTAAATTTATGGACTTCTTTTGTCATGCCAAATGTTCAGCTAAATATTTAAACTTCCCGCACTGTGTAGCCAAATATTTAAACTTTCCGTAATGGAAATAGTGTAGCAAAAGGTTGCCTTTTGCGACGCCTAGTTGTGCAGCTAAAGGTATCACTTTTGCAACACCATTCTAGTTACAATCTCTCTTTTGCGACGCCAAGCGCTACAAATAGTTTGAAAAAAATTTGCAATTAATTTAATTTTCATAAATGAAGTAGCAACGAATTAGTGTATTAGCAGTGTTCACATGCGTTGCAACAATTTAGGGACATTTGCCACGCCACTTTTGGCGTTGCATTTGAGTATTTAAGACGCACTTTTTAGCAACGCCTTTGCAACGCCATCTGGTGTGTTGCGATAGATCTTTTGCCACGCTCAAAGGCACCTTTAGCGATGGAGTATGGCATTTCTAAAAACATGTTCTGTTGTAGTGGTAATGACGAACCACATTTACATGCAAAGAGTTCTAATGCCAACACACAAACATGCAAAGTAAAACAGGTTATATAGCAAACAACCAAATAATATCCTCGACAAAGTTTGAGGTGTTTAAGAATTCGAAACCCGGGGTCCCGCGATTTTTCATATAACAATTGAATTAACTCCCGAGCTCGTGAACTTACTGGATGGTGTATAAACATGACTAGAGAGTCCAAAATAGTACTGAGAAAGAAAGTGGCATGTACCTCAAAATCGGAGTGTTGATACTCCAGGTTAGTCTCGCACGCTACTAATTTAGTCTCGTCCGAGACTCTTTTATCAGTTCAATACTTCAACTTTCTACGGAATACTTAGACGGTGCTAATAAAAATAAACAAGATATGGTTCACAGATATCTGTTAGTAGAAAAAGTTAGGGCAAACAAGTACGTAACACGTTAGTATTGCAAAAGAAATGGAAATCAAAATCAGTTCAATACTTCAACTTTCTACGGAATACTTAGACGGTGCTAATAAAAATAAACAAGATATGGTTCACAGATATCTGTTAGTAGAAAAAGTTGGGGCAAACAAGTACGTAACACGTTAGTATTGCAAAAGAAATGGAAATCAAAAAGATGAGGGAGTAGGGGAGGGGGTTTTTGTTTGATGCATTTCAGTTATTACGTTAAATGTCCAGAGTCCTTCCCCGGCGGCAGCAGCGTCATTTGATAAAACGTTTATTTTTCAAGTTTTGGTTTTATACTTAAGTCCGAGGTCCACAGTCGGAAGTCCGAAGACCAAAGTCCAAGTCCAAAGTCCGTATAGTCGTCCGTTTAGTCAAGTTACCTTACTCACGTGGGTTTGGTAGGATAGGTAAAGTAAGGGATCTTCCAAACCTTAGGGCTCGGCAAGGTGTACAACTGGATTTACAACTTTTGGTGAGTAGGATTTTAGGTTTTTTAGTTGGTTTCAGTAAATTAACGGTAATGCAAGTAATGTAAATTACTAATGGTGATTCGACGTAAATAAACAAAGATAGAGAAACAGGGAGAGGATTAATCATACCCATGCAAGAATAATTTTTTAAAATTTTATATTACCACGTCACTACAGCTCTAATTCGTCTCGAGTTCATAGACAAACCTGAGACGACAACGAGTATCGATCCCTAGCAAAATGTCCGCATCTCTGAGTCGTATCGCACTAGCATAAGGAGTTGAACTAATATTTCATCTTTGGAGTATCATTTTAGCTCCTGGTTCGATTTTATATCAGCTGGACAAATTGGAGAGTTGTCTGACACCAGAAAGTAGTCTTGACATTTTGGGTCTCTGAGACTGTTCGAGCATCGGCCTCCAAATTTATGCAGATCTCAATCATTTTGGGACCGGATGTATAATCTACACCTAATTCCTAAGCAATGATTCTAGAACATTAAAGTGTCAATCCGGATTCTCACACAAGCAGCATAACCCTCCCCCTTAGGGGGGGGGATTAGCTCATGGTCATTGGAGGAATAATTAAACTTTTTGTATACAATAAATAAGTAAATGCAGGACAAGAATTAAACTTGAAAAGAAATGACTTTTATTAAGAAGAAATAACTTACGATATTGAAGGCGCATTAAGAAGAAAAATGACCGGAATGTAAAATCTTGGAATGAAGTTCTGAGACGATAAATTAAAGCTAGCTAACTACTGAGCAAGGCTAAAGCATAAAATGTTGAAGGAGAAATATTGAAGACCCCCCTTTCATATACATAGGATGGTCTCTCGTGAAGGAATTAATTTGGTTTCGTCCTTTTGCCAAATTGATCCATTCAAAACTTTGAAATACAAAGTTTTGGCTTCATCTGAATTAATTTGGTTCTGTCTTTTTGTACCTTATGTTTTGTCTTCAGCCAATTCAATTCAAACATTGAATTGATATGTGTCTTTTCCTTTTGCAAGGTGGCACAAAATTGTGACCATCACTTGCCACCTGCCTATGTTGACTCATCATGCCTTTTGGGCCCGCAGAGTGGGTCCATGTGATGTGTCCAGTGGCGGCGCCGATTTTGGCATTTTTACAATTTTCTGTCTTTGCGTAAAGTTTGTTGCCCTGGTTGCTCTGGCAGTTCACTAGCCAACGTCGGCATCCAGGTTTGAAAGATGTGAGCTTCGGAAGTTTGCTGCTTCTTTACATGTGGACCCGTTCCGCACTGGTTTTGTTCCTTTGGAAACTTCGGCTATAGTCAGACTTTGTTGGGCTTCACTGGGGATGAGTAGGAAGACTTCAAGAATTCCAGTATTCCCGTACTTCAATGCATGTTTTATTATCATATTCACATTAACTGTTGAAACATGCAAAAGTACGAAAATATAATTATTACATGATTATTAATAACATAATTGACCAAAATGTTATGTCTCCGGGGTTTGATATTACAGTTTTTGGTGCTTATCAGTATGCCAGTTTTTTTTAGTGTTACATTATTGTCTATACAAATAATGTATTAAATAGGTTGTACACATGTGAGAGTCTACTAGCCAAGTTTATAACATTGCTATCCCTACTAGGAGGATGCAATTGAGTTCTAGAGGTGTACTTGAAGCCGCGTGTTGACTTTAGCTCATTGTGTCCTAGGCTTGAGGCTCGCACATTCCGTGTGCTGAAGGCAAGGGTTCCTAAGTAAAATGTTATAGATATTACACTACAGGCATGATTTATTAGTGAAATGTTGTATTTCACTTTTTAAAAAGTTGTCATTCCCACACTTTAGCACAAAGACCCTTCTACAGGTTTTGCATTGGAATTGCAACATCGTCTTTGGCTTTACACTATGAAGGTTATAAGAGAACTTTGTTTAGTTTAACATGGGTTTTTCCAAAATGAGTGTGTATTATCTCATGTCAGCAGGTAAAAATGCCTAAAATAAATAGAATGTCGCAGGTCATCTAAGAAACGTTATCAGTGCTATGTCAATTAGAAATATCAACTTTGGTTTGCAATCTTTAAGGTGACACAATCATAAATTACCCCAACACTTATTCATGCAAAATTTGCAATCGCATTGGCAAGAGATTGCAAATGGGTTAATTATTCATTCAAAATTTGTGGACCATGGGAATATAAAAGCTATTTCGGATGCAATTCTATCTATACTTGGAAGAACTTAGGTTATATTAATAGTGAGGATAATGAAACAAATGGTCATTTGGTTGTCTCATATTTTATGAAAAGTTTCCTGTGTTCATCTTGTAGATTGTAGCTTGATTTCCGTTAACACTTACATAATACATTTTTGAGTGAAAACTTTTGTTTGAACTTAACTAATTTACTTTTGTTCATTCATATATATCATGATCGAGTTTGTTACATAGTGTAGTCGGGGTTTTCCATGCCAAAACATATCATATTCCATTTGCATGTGCATGTTTCACAATTTTATTAGTTGACAACACGACTGGAGATAACTAGATGTGGTGTGCTAAGAGGGAAAGCTAAGAAGAATATCAATTAATTGAGATACACTGGATGCAGTTAAGAAAACTTTAGTTTACTAAATGTTAATCTAAAGCCTATATGCCGAAGGCATGGGCATTAACTAGTCTATATATATAACAAAGAAGGGTGGAGTGGGTTGACAAATTCCACCTCATAAGGTGATACATGGTTGTGCCACCCCCTAATCAAAGCCACTAAAATGTTTTTCTGGGGTGAGTTAACAAGTTTTTTTTTTGGGGTGAGTTTAAAAGTTTTTCTCACCTCACTCACCCCACACAAAAAAGGCCTAGACTATTTTTGGGCTGAACTTTTATGGGTTCTTGGGCTCTGGAAACATTAGTATGAGCTCATTTTTTTAAAAAAAAAGGGGAGGGGGGGAATGTGCGTCGGAGGCGCTAAAGGCGCACGTATCTGTGTCGTATGGCACGGGCAAATACTAGTTATTCTATAAGGAAGATTGGAGAGTAGCAGTGTGGAGCTTGCATGTACCCCCATCCAACGGCTCCAATTCATTCTCACATCTTATGACGTGGCAGATCTAAGGAATTTGGCCCCTTGAGTTGTTTAAGTTTGCCGCATCCTTCCTAATGCTGTCACAATTGATTTTTCAATTCAAAAGTCAACAATGCGGCTAGGCTAAGAAATTTGGCCCCTTAGAGCAAGTCCAATGGGGTGCTATATGGGCTGATATAGCACCCCAAAACCAAATAATCATTCCAATGTGGCTACTAAAAGGCCTTAAATTTGGCTGGTGTCATATACTCAACTAAATTTGTGACCTTGTTTAGCAGCTGCCAAAATTATGTTTGGGAGAAGGATGACACAATTTCTGCCATCTGTGCGATAAATTTAAACGGACGACAGAAATCGTGACATCTGTCTAATAAAATTTGACTTAAACTTGCAACTAATGGATGGATGGCAGAGTTTTTCTGCCGTCCGTATGCCTTTACCATTTCAAAATAAGAAACCACCATTGGAAATGTTTTTGTACTTTGCCGCTGCCAAATTTGACACTCCTTCCAAAAGGCCAAAAAAAAACACTAACGTGGCATCCTTTAGCAGCCATCCATTTTCTTTATATTAACATGTTAAGCAGCACTTCGTAGTACATAACTACATCTGCCCAATGTGAGAATGGATTGGGCTTGCTGGCTTGAGTTGAATGTTCAAATACTAGTTTCAACACAGACTTGACCTTAATCAACCCCAAACAGGGATAAGTCCAATTTGAACAACAACAACAACAACAACAAAAAGTAATCAGTGGTGTGTGGACTATGGACTGCGTAGTCTTATGGCTAGGAGACTATTCGTGGTGGCTACTTGTTAATTGTTGTCTCACTTGTTGCTCATTTTGTTTTTTAAAAACTTTAACAAACTCTATAATAAGTAATAACAATGTTTTCACTTTTCAGCTGTTGAGATTTACACTTAATTGGCATAACATACAATGTATTATCACTTTTTTAGCATTTTAGATATTATACAATTTTATATGCATTGACATTCATTGTATGTACTATTTATAACGATCCGCCGTGGTGCCGTATCCTATTACATCGATACTATCCCCACTTAGTTATGCTTAACTACGGAGTTTCCACGGAATCCGTTCCAAACGATCCTGAGAAGACCTCGATGTTAGGATTTGGTGGATCAATTACTTATATATGCCCCATATCTCAAACAATTTCCAATGTAAGGCAATAGAATGCATATTTGGTGCAACCTTCACCCCACGGGCTAAGTGCCTTTCCAGATACCTGACGCAACCATTTTCTCCCCACGGATAGACCCCTTTTAGTATACGCCCTACAGGGTATTACACTATTAGTTTTTTTTTTTTTTTTGCACTTTGAGACTATGTCCTATTTTCAGCTAGTTGAGTGCTCACGTGGCCGTAACAGTCAACCACGTGTCTGTTCAGTTCATTCGGTGTTGGTAATTTTGCCACACAAGCTAAAATCCATGCACAGAAGCTACATGTGACATTAGTTTCCTCTATTTACTCTTCTCCATCTTCTTCAACACCTCCATTAACAACACCCAACCAAGAAAATCAAAACAAGAATAAAGATATAATTGGTAACTATCTTCTCTAATGAAATGAAACATTTATCGATTTAGTCACTCCGTGACTCCTGGGCAGGATAGGATTGTAATAGTTTTTACTATAAAGTAATATACTTGTAGGGATTTGCCTTACTCTTAGCTTTATTATATAAAAAAAATAGATAAATAATTAGTAAAAGATCATGTTCTTATTATTTACGACTTTCCCAATTTTCTCCATACTTTTCTTGAATTTGTACACATTTCATGTTTTGACTCCTTGCCAAATTGATGTTGAATATTGTATTTATGACTATGGTTAAAAGTGTGTTCTTATTTATAGAAAAACATTCATTATAGAATCATATAGTCCTAAAACTTATTGTAATAGATTATAGGATTGATAGAATCCTCTAGCCTCAAAGTTCTTACCACAAATATCATCAAATTTTACACAAAACAATTAACACTAAATCTGGTATTAATTCATATCAGTATTATTGTTAGAAAGTACAAACCTCCAATAATTGTAATCATTTATATGTCATAAATCTATTATTTATTCTTAATATCTATAAATACCTTAGTCCCTTGTCTCCTATAACAAGATAGTAGAGTCTAAAAAAAAAAAAAAAAACTAGGCAAAAGAACTTATGGCTAAGCTTTCTTTCATCCACTTCTTCTTTTTTGTTCTTATTGCCTTCTCAGGTTTGTACTCTTCTTCGTTATTTCAGTTTTTCTTAGATATGTTTATTGTTTTATTTTTATATATCTTCACAACATCATTTGGACATCCGATCTTTTATATTATACAAACCATCTTGATCAATCGTCCAAATAAAAGGAAACAAGAAAAAAAAAATGACATTGTTATTGTTCCAAAATACATATCTCCAATTTCAATTCACTTACTTTTGTCTCACTTAAAGTTTGTCTAAAAATAATTTTGCAGCTGCAGTGGTGATTCCTAGAGCAAATGCTGGAACATGCCAAATTAAACTATGGAAAGATGGATGTGATCCTTTAGCTTGCCGCGAACAATGCACACACCAATATAATGGCAGTGGAGCTTGCACGGACAATGGCAATGCAGTTATGGATTGTATTTGTTCATATCCTTGTTAAATGCTATAGTTTGATTATTTTTAATTTTGATCATGTATCTTGAAGAATCGATAAAGTCCAAAGAGACTTACAAATAAATTGTTTTTTTTTTCTTCCACCTTAAGTATAAGCAAGCAATCGTATTTGAGTTCCCTATTGAATTTAATACTTAATTCTTCCTTACTTGCAAATTATGTCACATTAATTTTGACAAATACATATGGTTTCACCAACAAACGCTGAATATGAAATTTCAAAGAGTGTTGAACTTTTGAGATGTGCTTCATCGTTTAGCATGGTCGGTGTAACATGCGCCAAATTTAATTTAATTTGAAACTGGCTCATGTCAACAATGAATCATGCATCCAAATAAAAAATTTCACGTGAAATATAAATATATATATAGATCTTTTTATGATTGGTGACGTCCGCAACAGTGCTAGCTAACCATTTTTCTAACCAATGCAATGAATTATGTTACACTAAATAGGAAAAATAAGCAACGTACTATCTGTTGGAGTTATCCCTCACATGAGGAGAGAAACGGAGCTGATTCGGCGTTGGACATGTCGGGTTATATTGATATAGGCGCCACCACCGCTCGTGACTCCAGTGCTTGGGCGACCAGCTTCGAGTTCCAGTGTTTGGCCGATCCGCTCGGATGGCCGACCACCGGCTAAAGGGCGCCCCATCTAATTTCGTGGGCTTTGCTACAGTAACCGCGAAATTTGGTTTTTGGAGATAAAACCAAAATCAAAGTTTTGGAAAACCTAACTAACCAAGTCAGAAGACTAAGAACCAGACCAAAAAACAAAGAGAAAGAAACCCAATCTTGAAAGCTATCAAGATTGAGAGATAACCTTTACAGAGATACAACCCTGTAAAGAGATAAGAGTGATCTAGTAAGGTGAGAGACTGAAAGGAGAGATTGTAATCTTTCTTCCCACTTTATTAAGAACTGGCTCTTGTGGAAGTAGGCATCATTGGCCGAACCACGGTAAATCTTTGTGTTGTGGTTTGCTTTTACTACTTTACATTATTATCTGTTGTTAATAGTTGTTTAGCGAGTTGGGCATGTTAGCATAGGTTGTAGTTGATATTTAGAATTTGTCTGGAGTTGAATTGTGTTCAAATACAAGTTATCTGTGTAGTGGGGAATCTATTGGTATTGGTATAATCCCCAACAAGTGGTATCGAGCCTTGGTTGGAATAGCTCGTTATCCAAATCTTGGTCGGAAGGTGTTTGGCTTTTGAGGTTAAATAACTTGTAGAGATGGACCATTCCGTGAACACTCGCATGATGAGTCTAGGAAGAACTACACCATCCGGAAAGCCAAGATGGAAGACTTGCTATCCTACTTGGCACTTCCCATTGAGAATGAGGGAGTAAAACCGAGAAAAGAAGTGAAGGCTAAGTGGAAAAAGCACCGATTGGATACATTAGACGGTGGATTGACGACGGTGTCTTTCACCATGTGTCCCCGAGACTACAAACCTTCACGCGTGGAAGAAACTTCGAAGACTGTATGAGAGGAAGTCGGTGGAAACAAAGTGCTAGTCGTTAAGAAGTTTGCGCACCACGAAGTACCAAGAAGGTTCTTCAATGTCCGAGCATCTTAATGAAGTACGAGAATATCATCAATCGGATGCATTTGATGAAGATAAATTTGGGAGGCGAAGTTGAGGCTTTGTTCCTATTAGGCTCTCAACCCAAAGTTGGGAGACATTAGCGGTTTCTCTACATGGAGCGACCAAGGATGGAATTGTTACCATGGAGATGGCTACCATGTCTTTGTTGAATAAGGAGACTAGAAGGAGTGGAAGAAGCGGCTCCTCTCACTTCAGATCCTTTTCACGAGAAACGGGGAGAGGTCAAAACGAAAACCATCTCGTTCTAAAGGTGATGACCTAGGGTGAAACTAGAACTCCTAATGCAGAGGCAATGTTACTATTGTGCCACCAAAGGCCACTTCAGATATGAGTGCGGGACGATCAAGAGGGATGAGAAAAATAACCGTGTACATGAAGACATGGTGCGGAGGAACGGAAACAGGCGTAGATATACTACCGCACTAGTCGGTCGGCGACCTAGTGGGAATTGTGGTCGGTTGTGGTGTGTGCTTTGTCTTAGTACCTCATGTCGATACTGAGTGGGTGATAGATCTGAGGAGCATCCTATCACGTCACACCGCGAGGGGGATTCTTCACTACCTACGGGTGTGGTGAATATGGTGAAGTAAGGATGGGTAACAGTGGAGTCTCGAAGATTATAGGCATTGGAGATGTTCATGTAGAAACCAATGTCGGATACACCTTGACACTCAAGGATGTAAGACATGTCCCTGACATACGGCTAAGCCTAATTTCGGCCGGGAAATTAGATGACGATGGCTTTGTAAACTTCGTTTGGTAGCCGGGTATGGAAACCGGCCGAGGTTCCATTGGGCCCATAAAGAAAACTTGCTATCTTTACAAAACATAGGCTAGTTTGTGTAAAGCGTAATTAATCGCGTGAGAAGAAGCTTCATCCGAACCGTGGCACAAGAGATCGTGTCACATGGGCATAAAAGGGATGGAAGTTCTTGCTAAGCGAAAAGGTCATGCCGGACATTAAAGGTACACATTTAGATACATGTACTCACCGTTTGGTAGGAAAGTAACACAGGTGTCTTTCCAAAGATTCTCATCTCACGAAAAGGACAAATCGTCCCTTAAACTAGTGCACATAGACTTATGTGGTCCTATGAGAGTGAAGTCCCACCGGGGAGCTTCGTGACATTCATTGATGATCGTCAAGAAAGATATGGGCCTATAGTCGAAGACCAAGGATGAAGTACTTGGCGTGTTTGAGAAATTCCACAACATGGTGGAAAGAGAGACCGGAAGTTGTTGAAGTGTATTCGCCGGATAATGGGGGTGAGTACATTGGGCCATTTGAAGAGTATTGCGAGTCATGGGATTAGGCCATGAGCGCACCGTTCCCAAGACACCGCAAATGAATGGAATAGCAAAGAGAATGAACCGCACCATTGTGGAGAGGATGAGATGCATGCTATCTCACTCTAAGCTACCTAGAAGCTCTTGGGTAGAAGCAATGCGTCATGTCGTGCATGTGATCAACTTGTCGCCGCAAAGCCTCCGAATAGTGAGAGATGGTGGTCGGCAGAGATGTTGATTATGGATACTTGAGGGTATTTGGGTCGCGGGGCATTTGTGCATATTCCGGGGATGAGAGATCCAAGCTTGATGACAAAGCCAAGTAGTGCATTTTTCCGGGTTATAGAGATGAAAAGTTTGGTTACAAACTCTATGATCCGATTAACAAGAAGGTAATCCAAAGTCGAGATGTTGTGTTCTTAGAAGACCAAACCATAGCAGGATTGAGGAGGAGGTGAAAGCTACGTGCTTTCACCAATGATCTTGTTGATTGAGAACCCGGGTTCCTACCGTGGAACGTCGCGAGGGGCGGCATTGAGAATGCAGAGAACCATGAGTTTGAAGCTCGATGAGAATCAAATTGCTTTCATGATGGGATAGGACCTATTGGTATAGAAGATGCAGATGAGATGCATGAACCACCACCGAGCAGCGAAGTGCAACCTCCCGAGGCACCGGCCGGATGGGGCAAGGAGGTCCGACAGAGGGACTAGCTTCAACCCGGTATCCACCACATACGTGCGTACTATGGATGGTGGAGAACCTATGTACTATCAAAGAGAGGCACTTGAAGGTGCATCGAAAAGTGGTTGAAGGTCATGCATGACGAGATGGATTCTTTGCATAAGAATCACACTTATGAAGTTAGTTGAGAAACCCACGCAGAAAAGTTCTCAAGAATAAGTGGATATACAAAGTCAAGCATGAGAGAACAATCCTCACCCAAGGCACAAAGCTTCGCCTTTGTTGTGAAGGGATTCGGTCAAAGGAAAGGGATTGACTTTGATGAGATTTTCTCTCCCTGTTTACTTCTATCCCAAAGGTATTGGGTATGGCCGCAAGTATGAACCCATTGAAAGCGGCTAGATGTTAAGACGGCTTTTCTTCATGGAGACCTTGAAGAAGATGTCTACATGGACCAGCCCCGGAGGGGTTTGAGGTCAAAGGCAAGGAGCACCTAGTATGCAAGTGATAAAGAGCTTGTATCGGTTGAAACACCGAGACAATGGTACATAAAGTTTGACTCCTTTATGGCGAAGCAAGGATACAAGAAGTCCGCTTCCGATCATTGTGCGTTTGTTCGAGATTTCCGGATGGGGATTTCATAGTGCTTTGGTATGTGTGGATGATATGTTGATAGTTGGCTCAAACATCAACAAGATATCCAAGTGAAGAAAGACTTGAGTAAGTCCTTTGAGATGAAGGATTTGGGTCAAGCAAAGCGGATACTTGGGATCACGGATCACCGTGGACATTTCTCAAGAAAGCTACATTAGAAAGGTGTTGAAGAGATTCAACATGGATCAAAGCGAAATAGTCGGTTAATCCGCTTGGTTGACCAAAGAGATGTGTCCTAAGGGTGAGCATGGCAGTCGGATGGAAAAAGATTCCTAATGCATCCGCGCAGCGATGGGCGTTTGATGTATGTCATAGTAGTGTGTACTAGGCGGATATTGCTTTCGCCCGTTGGTGTTGTAAGCAGATTTACAAATCCGGGTAAAGAACATTGGGAAGGTGCTTCCAAATCGTGTTTGTGCTTTGGTGGAAGTAAGCCCTTTGAAGGCTACACCGATGCGCATATGGCGGTGATGTTGACTTAATGAAGTCCACCTCCCAAGTTATCCGGTTACTTTTACAAGGGAGGCGGTTTCTTGGCAATCTAAGTTGCAAAAGTGTGTTGCCCTCTCTCCACTTCTAAGTTTCAGTATATTGCAACCAATCGAGTGTTGCAAAGAGATGCTATGGATGAAGAGGTTCTTCGACGAACTAGGGCTAAAGCGTAAACAGGTTTGTAGTTAATGTGACAGAAGCGCCATCCACTTGAGCAAGAACCCTTCATTCTAGATCCAAGCACATACACGTCGCGTTATCATTGGATTAGAGAAGTACTCGAAGACAAGCATTTGTGTATCGAGAAGATCCATACCGACAAGAACGGGTCGGATATGATGACCAAAGTTTTACCGAAAGGTAAGTTTGATATTTGTTGTGCTACCGCCGGAATGGTAGGGACTCCTCCGCTGATTTGGAAATTGCATGGAGGTATCCCCCCTCACTGTTCGGGAGGGGGAGATTGTTGGAGTTATCCCTCACATGAGGAGAGAAACGGAGCTGATTCGGTGTTGGACATGTCGAATTACGCCTCACGAGGCGACAACTCAATGCTTAGAAGCGAAAAAGGGGGTGTACCAGCCGAGGAGTTCCGGTGTTTGAGGACAATTTATAATCTAATTTCGTGGGGCTTCACTAAGAATCAAAATTTGGTTTTTGGAGATAAAACCAAAATCAAGGTTTTGGAAAACCTAACTAACCAAGTCGGAAGACTAAGAACCGCACTAAAAACAAAGAGAAGAAACCCAATCTTGAAAAGCTATCAAGATTGAGATAACATTTTCTGAGGAGATACAATCTCAGAAAGAGATAAGAGTGATCTAGTAAGGTGAGATCGAAAAGGAGAAATTGTAATCTTCCTTCCCACTTTATTAAGAACCGCTCTTGTGGAAGTAGGCATCATTAACGAACCACGCGGTAAATCTTTGTGTTGTGGTTTGCTTTTTCACGCTTTATATTATTATCCGTTGTTAATAGTTGTTTAGCGAGTTGGCATCTTAAGATATAGGTTGTAGTTGATATTTAGAATTTGTCCTGGAAAAATTGTGTTCAAATACAAATTATCTGTGTAGTGGAGAATCGATTGGTATTGGTATAATCCCCAACACTATCACATTTTTTTTTTTTTTCACTTTGGATACTTCACTATTTTCCTTTCACTCATATACATTATACTATTACCTTTTTTCGCTTTGATACTTTTTCTAATCTCAGGCAGTTTTGTGCTGACTTGGCTAGCGGATCGGATTTATAGCATGTGTTTGTTACTTGTTAGTTGATTATGTGGCAATTCGAACATTGTAAAATAAACACATAATCACACGTGATACCTCTTTCCTTTTTCCTCAGCGGTCATTTTTTGTCTAGACTAAAAAAATCCAAGTGCAATTGGTTGTTTGTTGTCCAATTAAATCTGGCCTAGTTCCGTAATTGAAACCCCAAATGTCGTCAATGAACTCTAACAACTCTTCCGGCCCCCTACTTGCTACTTTAGAGATCCTACTACATTAGTGATTTCAATTCAAAGACTCAATAGGGAACTTATAACTTTTTAAAAATTTACTCGAATCAATTTGCAGATCCCAATGATAAAGAATGTGCAATTACACAAATGAATGACTGACTTTAATCAATCAGCTATGATTGTTTAGAATTTCGGTTTTCGAAAAAGAGATTTGTGAGAAAGAGATGGAATTAGGGGTTTCCAGATATATCCCCAATTTTTACCGTAAGCGTTTATGTGTCTATTGTTGGGATGACTTTGGCGTGAAGCTAGAAAAGAAGAGGAAAATGAATGTCATGTGTTGCTCACGTGCTTTTTTTGAGCTTATGTGTCTATTTTCCAGCGTCGAATTGCCACATAATCAACTGACTGACAAGTAATATTTCTGGTGGCCAGATCATCACTGAAAATTAGGAAAAAGTATCGAAGTGAAAAAACCTGCTAGCACAATGCATAGCAGTAAAAGTAGTAAAGTATCAAAGTGAAAAAATTGTGATAATACGTTGCTTATTTTGCCTATGTAGTGATTTTGTTACAATCAGTTAGATTTCCGTATTCTCATCCAAAATACAAAATCAAAATTAATGTTCCGCCTCTCGCTCAAGAACAACTCGTTGAAGTATATATTGGTTAATATATATATATATATTTCTAGAGGAGATTAATGTTTTATTTGCTTCTTTAAATAAGTTGTTAGAAAATACAAGATAGAGTCGCATTAAGTGGGAAGAACTTATTTAACTTATTTTGCTTACAAAGAGAAGGAAAAACTTTCGAATTACTATTGTTTTGTTTCATATCTTTCTTAATTAGACATGTAAGTGAAAACTATGTCTATATTCCAGTGTAAAGTCGTTTGTTATGTTTAATTTATCAAGAAAAGACTACTTGATGAGATACAAATATATATCTACACTATATGATAGCCGGGTCTTCCGGAATACCCTTCCCAATATTGAGTAGGCAATTTAATATCTTCTTATTTACTTAATTTAGATACACCTCCCTCACTAAATTTAGAATAAGCCCCACTTTTATTAATATAATTTGAACAAGGTCCTTTTTTTATTAATAATTTAGAAATACTTATCTAATGTCACTTAAATTAAATAATTACCCCTATTTCCCACATTGAAATTAAAACAAGACCTATTTTATTATTGATATATAATTTAAAAGAACCTCCCTAATATCACTTAAATAACATAATTATCTCCCATTTTGTTTTAAAAAAATAAATAGATGAGTCTCTCCTATATAATTACAATTACCATTTACAATTAGAATCCAAAAGAAACCATGCTAACTATCGATCTCGAGGGAAAGGTTTTAAGACTTAAAAAAACTGATGGGTAGCACGGTTTGCATACTTATGTACATTGGTATAATGGACTCTTTACATGGAAATTTATTCGCTAGCTATATTTCACCTAATGGGCTAATCACTTATGTTCAATGAGTTTCTATAGAATCAATTTGTAAACATAACCAGTTTCTCTCATGATGGTTGCTAAACACCTCACACCTTCAAGCTTAATTAGCCATATTAGAGGTGCATTGTCACACTGTGAGCTAGTATTAAACATTGTGTAACGTTTGTTAGTTATATATTCGCGGATGTGAATTGTGATGGCGTTGTGTGAACTGTTAATAATTTTGCTTCTATCATGTTCTCAACATGGACCAGTAGAAATGATCTAATTTTTAACAACAGGCAAATAGATGCAGTTAATATAATTCATAGAGCTTCAACCTTCATCAGTAACAAGAAAGAACATTATGCTAAAAGCAATTACATAGATAGTTGGCCCGAGATAGACAATGACTATCACTACCTCACTACATATGCCTCCTGGAGTAGTAACACTAATAAGGCAAGCCTCGATTTTTCTATATGGAATAACTTTGGATATTGTATTGGTGTAGGACATTACAGAATTAGTGCCCCTGACCCAAAAGAGGTAGAGAAACGAGCCATCCGAGGAGGACTAGACTTGTGTCGACGTTTGCAACTCCGACGTGTCGCCATTTTGACGGACTGCAAACACCTAGCTGAAGTCCTTGAGTTAAAAGGAACAAATTTGGGGAGCTAGATCAATCGCACATGATATTTACTATAGTATCTCTCTCTCTGTTTGATCATTGTAATTTCATTTACATTTGCAAAGACTCAAATATTATTGCTCATGTACTCATGGCTAGGGGCAGCAAGCCCCTCTGTATTTTACTTTGAACCTTGCCCCTTCACATTTTACTTTGAACCCTGCTATGGCAATTCAAGTTGTTGATTAGTTTATGTATGGATGTAATGACTGTAGGAAGTTCTTCCTAGTTTTGAAAGTGTCTTCCTTTTAAAAAAAACAAAATAAAATAAAATAAGTGAAACTTGTATCCCTCACAGTTTTAAATGGACCCATTTTCTCTACGTTAAGAACTCACCCACGCTACATATGCCCAATGGAAGGACATATTGGGCTTGAGTAGAATGTTCAAATACTAATTTCCACATAGACTTTACCGTAATCTTGCCCAATTAAGGATAACCCCAATTTCAACAACAACCAAAAAAGTAGTAAATGGTGTGTGGATTGGGTAGTGAGATAGTTTTATTGCTAGAAACCTAGGAGGTTAGCTAGGGTACAATTTTCGCTCATTTTGCTCTTTAAACTTAGAGGGCGATTACAACACATGGTCCAGCACAAAAAATCACTTCTGAAGTCGGCTGTGATTGGCTGGTTAAGAGAAAGAGAGAGAGTTTAACTCGTTAATTTATTGCACACACCCAATCAGAGTCAACTTCGCACGTTTTTTTTTGTGCTAGGCCATGTGTGTTAGTTCTATCCTTAAACTTGTTTCACACTTTATAACAACCTCACTAAAAACAATGTTACATATGCAAATGAACAATAATTAGCATTTAGCAGTCGCATGCGACCTGCGTAACGTCCCTTACTAACTAACTTGTCCAAACATGTGCTTAGTCCTTAACTTTAATTAGTGGGAAGCAGATGGTATTTTTACCAAGGCCCAAAATATATCGGTGTACCCAAAAACCGATATATATCGGATATATCCATTTTTTGGTGACCATTCCAAACTATTTAAAATATCGAAAATATCGGACATATAATATCGAAATATATCGGAAATATATTAGAAATATCGAATTTATATTAAAAAATGGTCAAAAAGTCAACCGATATATATCGTAAATATCGGATATATCGATTATATCGGCAATATAAAGTTTTATATCGGAAATTCCGATATATATCGGGGAAAAAAAAGAGTTCTATATTCGGTGGATATATGTCGGAAATATTGATGTCGGTGTACCAAAATACCGATATATATCGGATATATCGGCGATATTTTGGTCCATGATTTTTACCACCAGTCCAAATGGACCCTTAATTAAGTAGCCCAATAAGGTTCTTGGCAGTGTGGTGATAGTGTGATTAGTGAGCGGCTGCCGGTCAACGACACAGTGGATAATGTGCTTTTGATAAGGTACAACAATTAGAGCAGACCATGGATTTGAATGCCAATATGATGTACTCTATAACCACCCTATCAAGGGAAAAAAAATTATCACTCTGTCAGACCGCAAAGATCAATGGTGTTGAGCTTTTAAGTGAAGAAGTCATTGAGGTGTCGAGCAATTTGAGAGTGCTTTGGGAGCAGAAATTGGTAGCCAGAAGGCTATTCTATTTTCAGTTTATCGAGATTGGGCATTTGGAGTTCATCCTAATCTTGTGTATCTAGATCTCAGTGAAAATGAACTGTCAGGTGAGCTCACGCTGGAGTGGGGAGAAATGAGAATGTTATTTTATACTAGGAGAGTCATATAGTTGTTAACTAGTTAGGTTAAGGAGATGAGGTGGAGAAGAAGAAGGATGGAGGCACAAGAAGAAGGTAGGGTTTAGAGTTAATATTCTCTACCCACCGGTTCATATATTTATAGTAAACTTATCTTGGGTGATAAGTTTCTCTTGTACACCAAAATAGAAACTACTAAAGACGTGTCCACACTTATAACATTATGGGACTTTACATACTTCAACATGTGAAGAACTCACTTATCTACACTTAGATGGGAACATAATTTATGGTGACATTCCTACAACTAGCGTGGTCTCGACTTATCATCAAATGAGTTGAAGGGAAACATTCCAACCTAATTGGGACCAGTTCCATTGTCGCGATAAATTCTATACTAAAACTTATCTTGGGTGATAAGTTTCCCTTGTACACTAAAATAGAAACTACTAAAGGCGTGTCCACAATTATAACATTGTGGGACTTTACATACTTCAACACCCCCCTTCAAGCTGGAGCATAGATATCATTCATTCCCAGCTTGTTACCAATATAATTCAAAACTGGACGAACCACTGGTTTGGTGAAGATATCAGCTAACTGGTCTTGAGATGCCACATAAGGAGTACTTATCTCCTTTGTTTCAACCTTATGTCGGACATAATGACAATCTATCTCTATGTGCTTAGTTCTCTCATGAAATACTAGATTAGAGGCGATATGAATGGCTGCCTGATTGTCATAATGAAGTGGTATTGGTAGTTGTACCTCAAAACCTAACTCATGTAGCAGATTACGAATCCACATTAACTCACCAATCCCCTGAGCCATAGCTCTATATTCAGCCTTTAGACTAGACTTTGACACAACTGTTTGCTTTTTACTCTTCTACGTCACCAAATTTCCACAAAGGAAGGTATAATACCCAGTGGTGAATCGTCTATCTAAGACTGATCCTGCATAATCAGCATCTGAATATCCAACAACATCAAAATTTCCATTATAATAATATACCAATCCACGACCAGGAGAACCTTTCAAATACCGCACAATATGAATAATTGCATGGTAGTGAGGAATCCGTGGTGCATGCATATATTGAGATACTACATTAATAGAAAACGAGATATCTGGGCAAGTGATAGTAGCATAGATCAGCTTTCCCACCAGTCTATGGTACCCCTCAACATCGGCATACAACTCTCCAACATCTGACTGGAGTTTGTTGTTCCAATCCATAGGAGTCTCTGCTGGGTGAGCTCCTAAATTACTTGTCTCACTGAGCAAGTCTAATACATACTTTCTCTGTGAGAGATGAATTTCACCAGAGTACCTTGTAACTTCAATGCCTAAGAAATACTTCAGTTCTCCTAGATCTTTGGTCTGGAACTATCTTGAGAGATTGACTTTAAGTCGAGCAATACCCTGTTTGTCAAACCCTGGGACAATGATATCATCAACATACACAACAAAGATAATAATTCCTTACTGGGTCTTTCGGTAAAACACAAAATGATCATATTCACATCTAGTCATTCCATTAGCCATCAAAACCTGGCTAAACTTCTCAAACCAAGCTCTAGAAGATTGCTTGAGCCCATAAAGAGACTTCTTTAATTGACAGACTTTCCCCCCTTGAGGAACAAAACCAGGAGGTTGTACCATATAGATTTCTTCAAGGAGATCTCCATGTAAAAAGGCATTATTCACATCCAACTGAAATAGAGGTCAATGATGATGAACAACAATAGCAATAACAATACGCACAAAGGCTAACTTTGTAACAAGAGAAAACGTCTTGGAGTAATCAATACCATAAGTCTGGGTAAAGCCTTTTGCAACAAGGCGAGCCTTTAAACGAGAAATAGTACCATCTGGATTATGCTTAACAATGAAAACTGTTTCGGCAATAAACTGCTTCAACACAACGAGAGCAATGGTGACGAACGCACTAAGAAACAGAGGATTTTGATGTTGGGGGAGATGAAACTGAACCAAATAATGGCTGCCTACGTACCCAAGATCTATTCTCTAGGGATCAAGTTTCCACGTAGTTCCTTATGAAAAATAGTTTGATATTTATAAAGGTAGAGTAGATAGTCCTTGTAGCTCAAGTAATCTTGTATCTGGAGTAATTGTAATAGAGTATAACTGTCAACTGATAACTATCTCTTTGATAAGAAATGAATCTGGACATAAATCAACGTACATTAGTGGCAAGCCATGTGGCTAAGGTTCAGCCTTAGACACATGATTTAATGGGCCTATACATTGATCCATGATATTGCGAATTGGGCTTTAGCCCCGCTTGATTAAATGAATAAAATAGAGACCCCTACTAATGGGCGTTTGCCGTAGGTGGGGTCGAAAACACCGCCCTCTTTGTTAGGCTTAACAAAGTTCCGCGGGGCAAAGAAGAGAAGATAAATTACGGAAAACGTGAATTAAGAAAAGAGTAAGCAGAGTGTATAACAAAGTGTCGTGTGAGCGTAAACGATAAGATAAATGGACAATAGGGAAAAATTCGTGAATTAGCGGAAATGAAAAAATGTCAAATTAACGTATATGGGACGCAATGACGTAGTTAAATAAAAAACGGCCGAAAACATATAGATAAAATAAAAGATGCACATAAATAAAATACGTTCGAAAATATCAAAAAGAAATTGAGTGCCGAATACTGTACCGAACGCATTTCGTAACAAGGCGAAAGTGATGTCGACGACGCGTACCAGCGGAATAGCAATACTAGGATTAGACCGTTTGAAAACTGTGGAGAAAAATCCGTGAAATATCCGACGGAACGGACATAAATCGGCGAATTACTGTGAACGAAATAATTGGAATTCGAAATATGTCCGAAATAACGAGAAGATGTGAACGTGAAAATACCACAGAAACTAGGACTCCAAAATTAAATCCGGATTGGATAATGCTTATCAGCAAGTCTTGCACATGAAGTCGGTTTGGCTAATAGAATTACACATGGACTGAAAGACGGGACCAGCTCAACGAATATATAAACAGAGAACAGAGAGGCGTCCATGCTGTAGCACAAAGCTTAGAGAGAAGTCACGATCCAGCACTGAGAAACGATAAAGAACAAAAGTAAACACCACCGTGTTCCAACAAATCTGAAACCATTGTTACAAAGGAGTTTCCGTCTTGTCTTGCGAGTAGTCTCGAAAGAAAAAAGTTGCGTGAGACAAAGAAAAAGGTTAGTATTGGTTTTTCTGTTCACTATACATACTTTCTTAGTCATGTACAGATCATAGGAGAAGTGAACATGGAAGCTGCTATAACATTGATGACGTTGTACGAGCTGTTTGGCGGTGGAGCTATAGATGAGATAGGTAGTTGCAGCACCTTGTCGTTGGAAGACCATGTCATCTTTGCCCATGGAAAACTTAAGCTGGGCTTGGAAGGCGCCCGCAGAATACGCACCCGTCAGCGCAGCTTGGATTACGAGGTAAGCATTCTTTGTGCGTTATGCTGTTTTGTGTTTTTGTTTTTTTTTTTTTTTTTTTTATTTTTGTTTGTTTGCATGGGCGTTGAACTGTTGAATTCCTTCCTTAGGATGCCGGCTGTATTTAACATGTGGTGGTGATACAAAAAGGAAGACGGTGTGGTGTGGTGCGCGACTTCGGCATGAGTTGCTGAAGAGGGAAGACGATGATGGCGCTGAAAATCAATATGAATAAACATGCTATGGTGCAACACCTCCTAAGGACGGGCATCGTAACCGCACTTAATAACCTGGCCCGGTGCATTCTGAGGAGTTAATACCAAACAAGATATGGTGAAACGCCCTCCAAGGAAGGGCACCGTACCTGTGTCCCAATGAGTTGGCCTGGTTCATCCTTGTGGACTCAGTAAACCCGGTTTTCGAGCAATCTGACCCGATTTTCTTTTCTTTTTTTTTTTTCAGGTAGAAACTACCGTACTACACGGACGAAAAAACACTCGAGCAGAAAAACTCGATGACGATCGCAGACTTGGTGAGGTGGAAAGAAGGTGACGATCTGGCGACTACACGGAACCGCGTCGATGGTCGCTTAAGGAAATACAGAAAATACTAGGACTCGAGAAATTTGAGATTGATGAAGTGTATGAATTTGAAACGAAAGTCGAAGAAGATGAAGTAGTGATGGCTTACACACAATTAAATTGCAGGAATGCAATTCCGTTGAGCAAAGAAATTGCACAATTATTAGAGTGGTGGCAAATAGCACCGGGACAACTACCAATATCGTTCTAGTTGATCTTTACGAGAGCGCACCATTTACAAAATGAATTTAACAGAAGGTTCGGGGCTCAAGAAATCTTTGCGTTGATACGACCGAAAGCCATACTGACGAAAAGGTACATAAAATTTGAAGTTGAATTCAAGGATTCAAACAGAAGTTTTAAAGGGTTCCCAAAAATATACACCGGATGGGATAGATTTCTGTACCGCTTGCGAGGGAAGTGGAATCTGACAGAGTTTAAAGTGCCGAACAAATTTTGAGGTAAGCCAAAACATAAGTATAGAAAATTGTACTACGAGTAAACTGTTGACTAACACGAGTTATTATTGTGTCGAACAGAGAATGCGAGTACACTACCAGCCATTGAATTGGACAAGGAAGTGGAGAACAATCTTCGTTTCTTCTTTCATGAATGCTCTGATGAAAGATTGGTAGATCTGAGCTACTTTGATGATATCGTTGATTTTCGACATTATGGGGGTATCGAACAACGGCCCGATAGGTCCAAGGAGACACATAGTGAAATGGCGAAGAAGAGTAAGAGTCTCATAAATGCAATATTTGGCAGCGACAGCGATAGTGAAAAAGAAGATGGAACGGAGTTAACACAGCGAGAACTAGTGCTAAGTTTGCCAAACAAAAAAAGCGAATTGTACAAAAGAAGATGTGCTTACAAGAAAACGGGCGAACGGAGACTAAGAGAGACAACCAACGTTACAATGTATGATGCCTCGAGGGACGAGACTACAATGCACAAAACATCCCAGACGAAAGATAATACATACGCAGCATCAAGAGGAAAAGGTATGTACCGTAGAAAACATAGATATGTAAAAGTGTGTTGAGATGTAATATCTCGCTTTGGTCTAGTATACACAGGAAAAGAATGGCGGGGAAAAGAACGAAACAGTGATACTTACAAAAGATAGTGCAGCGAAGAACACAAAGTCGGTGAAAGAAAATAAACTGCAAAGCAAAATGCAGGAGCAAAGAATCCAACAACCAGCGGCAAATCTTTGTCGCCGGGTAATACTACTCATGGAGGAAAACCACAGAATCTGTTAACCGTAAGTTGACCGTTGATTTTTACTATTGCGTTAGGACGGTAAAGAAATTTGTGTCCAACACTAAACCGATGAAAATATCAGATGAAGCAGAGATGTTCAAGCTTGTAAGACGAAGTGAAGGGATCGCCCGGGATTACGCCAATGGAAGGGCTCGAAAAATATCAAAAATGTGACCAGAATACGAAGAACATCGGAGAATATGACAGAGCAATGTCAATGATTTTCGATAGTATAAACCAGGTATGAAAGTATTATTTTTATCAGTTATTGCAAACTTGTGTTTAAGTTTGAAAAATGATGAAATCAGATATTTTTTGCCGCAGGTTAAAACGGCGATAGTACGGGCCAAAGGAATTCATGAAAAAGTTGCGAAGAAAAATATCGTTCCGAATGAAGTCAATGCCTTAGAAGAGATAGAGAAAGTGAAGATACTCAACCAAAAATTGGAAGAGGCAAACAAAGCGTTAAGCGGAACCATCAGAGAGTTAGAAGACGAAAACAAAAACTTAACCGAAAGACGGAAGAAGAAGGAGGGAGATATCGTAAAGAAGAATTTGGGAAAGCCTGTGAGATAATGGAGGAACACAAACACTTAAAAGCATATGTGATAGAATTGAAGTCACTCGTGGCGACCAAAGATCAGTAACTTAAACGTGCGCAAAAAGAGATAGAGAAAAATAACAAACGAATGACAGATTTAAACGAGCGGCTCGGCCAAGATCACGTGCAAATGGCACACTGTGAATCGTCCGTAAGACAACTGACATAGACTTTAATAGGCACGGGTGATGAACTAGAACGTGAGAAGATGAATTACAAGGATTTGTACGAGTTGTATATGCGAAAAGTTGGGAAGAAACCATTGGATTTTCCCAAACCAATGATCATGTGATTGCGAGTATGTAATATCGTAGAGCTAAAAATTCTTTTTATGAAAATAAAAATAAAGTATGTGTTGGCTATTGAATATCATTGTGATGTCAGATAACATACCTGTATAAAACTTAGTGTTGTTGATTTATGAATGTAAAAGAACGAGACGCCCCCATGTAGAGAGAAAAACCTCCCAATATAGAACCATTGGAGAAAGTTATTGAAAGGCAAAGGGGACATGATCGTCCCCAATAAACCTAGCTATTCAGGTGTTAAAATATTTGTACCGAACATGAAGCAAGGCCTGACAACTGTTGGAGTTGTCACAGGTTCAAAGTCGTCACCCGTGCCCTGGGACCAAACTAAAACACAACGCCATTGCCTTAGTAGTGGAATTAACACGGATATTGTATTGTGGGAGTATTGCAATAATTGTTCCGAGCAAGAATAACCATCTTATTGACTTCAGTTTCCGTCAAGTAGGCATGAATCGCGACTTACTTGGACCGAAAAAGGCATAATATGAATGACCTCCCTAGAATGAACGTTAATGAATGACATTGTTGAAAGTAAAAGTACGCATTTAATAGAGAAATGTAAAATGACAACCAAACTAAGAGAATGGATGTTGAATGCCTTTATTGATGGATAAAATAGAACAAACTACATAGATGGATAGATTTGTTATTGATGGAGTAATGTAAAATTGCAAAAATTTTCTAACGGTAAAACTTGCGGTGGTGGTAAGCATCCCATGGCTTCTCTATTATTCTTCCGAAATAGTACGGAGGAAATATGACCCCTTAGATCTTTGGGCGATCTATGATGTAAGGTCCTTGCCAATTTTCCCCAAACTTTCCTAATTCTATAAGCTTTGGGTTTCTACAAAGAACCCAGTCTTCAGGAGCAAAAGACTTAGGACGGATCTTCTTGTCGTAGTCTCGTTTCATGTCAGCTTGATACTTAATAAGATGTTGTAGTCCCTCGAATCGAACCTCATCAATAAGAGCTTTTAATCGAGCCAAAGTAGTGTCATTGGAACTGTTTCAACCGCGAATCCCAATCGAGATGTAATTGGAAATCAGTTCGTAGGTAAGATCGCTTTCAAAGACCATATGCAAGGTTAAAAGGTGATAATGCAAATTGAATATTTTGGCGTTGTCTATAAGCCCACAAGAGAAATTTGGTAACTCCTTGACCCAATTTCCTTTGGCGCCCGGTCAAAACGCCTCTTTAGGTTGGCCAAAATCACCTTATTGGTGGCTTCGGCCCCCCCATTGGTTTCAGGATGATAAGGTCGCGGAGAAGTTATGCCGTATCTTCAAATTAGCACGTAACCCCGATGAATTTCTTCAAATCAAATTGTTTACCATTATCCGATACAAGTGCCGCAGGATGCTAAAACGACAAACAATATTTCTCCACAAAAACATTTTGACATTGGAAGCATGGATTTGGACCAAAGGCTTTGCTTCTACCCATTTGGTAAAGTAATCGGTTGCCACAAGAAGGAATCGTATACTACCTGGAGCTTTAGGTAAAGGACCAATAATGTCAAAGCCCCATTTGGCAAATGGCCACAGGCTTAGCATGGGATGCAACTCAGTAACAGGTAGTTTACTCATATTATCGTGCTTTTGGCATGGCTCACACCTCTCAGATAGGTGTTTTGTATCCTTTTGCATTTCTGGCCACCAATAGCCTTGTGTCATAGCCTTATGAGCTAAACTTTGCCCCTTGGAGTGGCTTCCGCATAAGCCAGAGTGAATCTCTTCCAAAACTTGAAGTCCTTCCTGTTTTGAGAGGCATCGCAACATAGGGTTTAAGTCTGAGCCTTTGCGATATAATTGCAAACTTCCGTCGAGAATGAGATATCACCAAAACTTCCATGCATCGCGTTTGATTCTTTCAGCGAGTTTTGGTTCTGGCAGAAGCAAAGAAACTTGCAAGTAGTGGATATAAGGAAGACGCCAATCTTGCGCATCGGAGATCATCACTGGCTCTGATAGTATCATATCGGGAACTTCAGGACTATCATCTGCTTCATGTACCAACTCACTATCTGTTTCGGGAGCGAATTCAGGAGGAACAAATGGATCTACAGATTCTAATGGAAGATCCAAAGTATGGTCATGTTGTGAATTTTCCATCTCCCTTTTCCGCTTCCAAGTCATGATTGGCGCGATTATCGTGGGGTCGATTTTTATTTGTTGCGTCTGAAAAGCAAAACAAGTAATTGCTTTCATGTACATACAAGTCATGCAATTCTTTTTCGGTAAAGTCAATGCTTGGCTCTTTCTGGAACTCCACAGTGATATGTCTTGATTCTTCGCTTCTAACGGTGGCGGAGAGATAAGCTAATGAATCAGCATGACGTATGTCATTTCGGGTCTTTGAGTGATAGAGATGCTATCAAATTGTCGAGCAAGGCTATGTATCAAACCAAGATAAGCCGCCATACGGTCATCTCTTTGCTTCAAAAGACCCGCCAAACCGATTGGCTACAACGCGAGAATCCGCGTGTATAACCGGAGCTTCGCCCCCAAATTCAAAGTCGTTCTCAAGGCACAAACGGCACCTCATACTTCGGCCGTTATTTGAAGCGGGCGAAGCCAAGTCGCACAATTTCTCAATCTTCTCTCCCGGGGTTTAACAAAAACGATCCAATTCCGACCAGTTTATTATGGGAGCCATCTGAATAAACAATCCATAGGTCAATGGGATTAGGAATTGCGTTTGCAAGTTGATCTTCGCCGCCCCCCAGTTATTGGTGGCGTAATATCTTCCATAGATTCTTCTTGGCGCAAGAAATCATCAATAGGAGAATCATCAATCGAAAAATCAGCTATCAAAGAAGCTAGAGCATGTCCTTTTTCAGCAAAGATGCGACTTTCAAAGACAATGCTATATGCACTAAGATAACTTTTCCATTCGCTAATCTGCTTTGATTCTTGTGCATTACGAAAAGACTTTTGCGTAAAGGGATACTCGATATAAACTCGACCAACCTCCCCTGAAGTATGGTTTTAACCGACGAGCGGCATGAACCAATGCAAGTGCAATTTTTTCCATCTTTGAATAACAAGACTCAGCTCTGGTTAACGTCTTACTGATAAAAATGATGGGTCTACCATCATCGACAAAAAGAACAGCACTAACAGCTTGAGTTGTAGCTGCTAGGTACATGCCAATAGGTTGACCCATTGAAGGACTTGTCAATATAGGAGGACTGACCAAGTATTTCTTTAGTTGTTGCAATGATGCCATCTCACAATCAACGTTCCAAGTTGCCGCCCCTTTTAAAGTCTGGAAGAAGGGATGACAACGATCGGAATATTTAGAAATAAATCTATGAAGAGCGGCAAGCCGACCAGTAAGCCATTGAATTTCCTTCTTATTTTTTGGTGATGGCATATCAATAACGGCACGTATCTGATCAGGATTAGCCTCAATACCTCTACGAGTTATGAGGTATCCCAAAATTTTCCGAAGAGAGGCCAAAAAGAACATTTGGCGGATTGAAGTCTCATGTTATACTTGTTAAGCCTATCAAAACAAGTTGAAGATCGGAAAGATGATCACCGATAAGCTTTGATTTAACGACTATATCATCAATATAAGCCTCCATTATTATCCCCGGCCAGATCGGAAAAAATTGTATTGACAAGCTTTTGGTAGGTTGACCGCATTTTTCGCACCAAAAGGCATAACAATTAAAAGCGAAAAATGCCTTGGTCGGTAATGAAAGCGGTGAACTCTTGGTCATCAACATTCAAAGAGATCTAGTAGTACCCCTCAAGAAGCATCCATGAAAGATAGGCGTTGGAATCCCGGCGGCATCCACTAGTTCGAAATTCGGGCAATGGATACGGATGAATCGGACAAGCTGCGTTAAGGTTTGTAAAGTCAATACAAATTCTGATTTGTCCGTTCTTTTTTGGCAATCGCGGACGACATTAGCAAGCCATTTTGGGTAAGTAACTCGTCGGATAAAGTTAACCGCAAGTAGCTTATCAATCTCCTCTTTAACTTTGAGCTTCCGATCAGTGCCGGTCTTCTTGGTTTTGGCGAACCGGCCTGAAACTTGGATCAATGTCAAGTTTATGACAGCAAATGTATGGGTCTATTCCCCGCATTTCCTCGATTTTCCAAGAAGATACGCTTTATTTCATTTTGTAAAAGGGAAACCAACTCTTGTTGTTTTACATTTCGAAAGTTCAAATGAAATAAAAGTGGTTTCTTCTCCTGCTGAATCTCCTATTTGCACTTCCAAAAGTCGATCCATCAAGGCGGCCCTTGCACATGAGCCTCAATATTATAGATGGAGGGCACGCTTGGCAACAGAACTTAGGCAGGGCATTTGCAAGGATCAGTATTACCTCGAACTTGATTTTTATAGTCATCCATTGCTTTGGCATAACAGGCATAGGCAGATACCTGGTCACTACGAACCTTGCAAATATGCCCAGATAATGGGAACTTGACACACTGATGAAATGTGGAGACTACGGTATGGACATGGCCGAATTTCTAAACAATAACAAAGTGAATATTTGAAATATAATTATCTCAAACATCACTAGGTTTCAAAAACCCGGACTATGACGGAGAATACTACACATACAAACCCTAATAGCCATGTCATAAAAGAAACAACTTAAAATAAAATAATCCCAATAATTATCCGAAATCTCTTTATTAAGATAACATCCTTCCAAATAAAACATCAAACAACTCTCCAAATAAAGTTCATCACTACCATGTCCTCATGCCATGAAAAAAGTAAACTACGTTATTACATTCTTCCAACAAAGAAATCAAACCTAAAAGAAAACTAACGGACCGGCTCGGTACGAATCCCATCATGCGCCAAGCGGTTCACTTTGCCTTCCACCTATGTTCCCAAGAACACACCCCACGTTGCCAAAATAAAGCAAACATGGGTTGACAAAATGGAATTTGCTGGTATGAGTGAACTAACTACATATAAACATTTCAAAACCTTACTTATCCCACTAACACTTTAAATCTATCATAACCTAATCATTCTCGACGGAAGACAAGTAGTCCAATCTCAAACGGCATAGTTTCTTCCCAAGCAAAACTTCCATTTTATTAACCTCCATTTTATTAACTCATTCTAATAACTCCTTTTTAATATCTAAATAATTGAATTATACTTACCGATATCCGCCGCTGTATAAGGGTAGGACCGCGTCCCTGCACAAAATATTATTAAGTCCTACCCTCCTGCAAAAGAAAGTTAGAACTTGTATATATAACATATGTAGATATTCTATATGTATTCAAAGGTAAACCCAAGCACACTCGTATAAACAAATCCATTTCTCTTATCAATTAATCAATTACTTTTCTTATACACCCACCCTTTAGTACCTACTCCACGATTTGCACTCCACACATTTGCCAAATCACACATTCCCTGTGTGCCTCTCTCCCAATTGAATACCACAATATCATAGCCATCTCCTGGGCTTTCATACACATATTTCACCTCTTTGGGCACAAAACTCAGTCATTCATGGCACATTCAATGAATACCTATCATATCACTAACGGCCATTCATGGCACATTCAATGAATGCCCAGGTCATTCCCCGCCACATTCAAGGAATACCCAATCCTACATTCCCGTACATTCAAGGAATATGACTAACCATGGGCCGAATACCTTAGTTCCTCTTTAGGCGGTCAACTACAATCTGGTCATTCATGGCACATTCAATGAATACCATATATAACACTAACGGGCCATTTATGGCACATTCAATAAATGCCCACCTACATATGACTTCATCACCATAAACTCAATTCTAAAACTTGAGTGGGAGAGTTCTAAAAAAAGCGGTAAGTTTTGTTTACGATTATTGTATTTTATTGCATAGATTATTTCAGAGAACGTGGGAAAATCTTAATTCAATTAATTTTGGTTTCTGGCGTTATTAATTTCATGAATGTATAAGTGTCATAACGTTGTGTATCTCAAAAGACTGAAAAATCACAAAGCAAGAAATACACGCATTTTATGTATATTTATAAAGGTCTTAGCCAAAAATCAAACACGTTTATAGTCCTAGACTTATCCTATTAGACCGAATCATAATTTTATGAAAAAGTCAACTTTTCGGGTCAACTGGTCAAAGTCAACCCTGGTCAAAGTCAAAGTCAACTCTGGTCAACAGTCAAGGTCAACTCTGGTCAATCGGTCAAAGTCAACCATCCCCAACTCTTCTAACCCAAAGTCTAAGGCCCATAGTCTACACTAAAGCCCAAAAATAAAATCCAAAAGTTTTAAAACATATGAGCCCACACGATTTGGCCCAAGCCCAAATCGTGTTGCACTGTTCATCTCCTTCCTCAAACAAAACTTCCTCCACCACCGACCACCACAACAGCCACCACCGCCCATCCATGGCCAAAAGAAACCCCGCGGTTTTCATCCTCGCAAAAACCCCTACACACCTATCCTAACAATTCATGATTCTGTTATACTGAAGAAATTTGAACGACGCCATTAAAGCTCTCTGTAAAGCTCCAATGATCCACTCTCCAACACCCAATCCACCACCAACACCTCCATCTCAACCCAACAACAAATTCTCAACAAAAACCCAACCAAAACACTGATCAAACAATAAAAACGCAGGGTGATTTGGGGTCTTGGTCGAACGCCATTATGGCTGTTTCCAAGGCTTCCCCTCACCCCATCAACCCCAAACACCAATTCAATCATCATTCACAGTTACAATTTATCATTACCACAAAGCAATAAAACCACAGTTCAAAAATAAAACACGGTGTGGTGCTGCTGATGGCGACGCCATTGATGCTATGTCCGAGTTTCGGCCGATTCAATTTAGAGTCCAGTTATTTACCAATTTACTATGCTAACATATAATCAAATTCCCTAACTAAACAAGAGGAGAGAAAGATAGAATAACGGCAGAATAACGAAACCGTAACAAAACACAGTATGAACACAGCCCATATTTTTTTCTAATAAATAACGAGAAATTTATCTAAAAAAAATAAAGTATCTACTCACTGTTAAAATTGAACAGCTCTCCGAAATCGAAACCCCGTCGTCTACTGTCACGCGAAACGATAATCTTCCTCGTTCAAAACCCTTTTTTTTTTTCTCTCAGTAAAACTCTCACCTTTTTTTTTTTTTTTCTTTCCTCAAAACTCTATGTGAGAAACCCTTATTTTCTAGTTTTTTCAAACCTCTCCAAAAAAACCGGGTTTTAAAACCTATCTACTTACTTACGGGCTTTTTTCCAAAACTACCGGATATCCTATTTCTGTTTTCTATTTACATTATTATTATTATTATTACTATTAATATTATTATAGGAAATGCAAATAAAAGACGGGGTGTTATAACAGCCCCCATGGAATGTATCCAATCTCTGCCCAAAATTGCATTATAAACCCAAACGATCCATCAATAAGAAATCGAGCTCAACTTCTTTGTTCATTAATTTGATTGGTAAGGTAATTCTTCCAACCGCTGAAGATGTTGTCCCATCAAAACCGATGATAGGATTGTCTTCGGCGATGATCATACCCTCGCGAAGTTGCATCCGAGAATAACATCCACTGAAAATGACGCCGGAGGTGGCCCCCTCGTTTTCGATCATTACCCGTTGAACACGAAAGTAGCACCTATAGACACAGAAATTATAAGCTGCGTCATAGTGTGGGTGATATACACCAAGGAGATCATCATCGAAATCGGAGGGGCTCTTCTTCGTAAGTCCGGTCCGGATTCCTTTGACAAAATCGACTTTGTTGATACGGTTAAATTCACCAACATAACTAACTTTCAAACGCTTTTGATTCTTACTCTGACTTTTGGAAAGAGACTCAATATGAGAATGTGAAACATTAATGACATGCTCATAAGTTGCAACAACTGCCTGTTGAGAGTTTTTAATAAGATATTCATTCAAAAGTCCTTTCTCCACTAATTTCTGAATCCGACCCCGGAGAGAGCGACAAAGTTCTGTCTCATGGCCATAGTCATTATGGAATTTACACCACAAAGCTTTGTCCCTTGTCGCTTTGGTATCTTCTGAAAGTGGATAAGGTGGGGAAAGAAGATTCCCACTTTTCAACTTCTCATATATAATAGAGTACTTGGCATCGAAAGGGTCGGTTTTAGCTCGGTAGAGTTTTTCCATCACGATTGAAATTGACTTGCTTCGATTGTCATTCTTTCCATCGTTATGTTGTTGATCCGATCGTTTTCTTGCTTCTTGGCTTAAAATTCTTGCTTTCAAAAAATCTTTACTCCAATATCTTTGTCCCTTTTTGCTTTTACCGATAGGTTCTCCTCGATACGGATGTGTTGTTCAGCCCTAACATACGATCGTGATCGAGTTTTAAAGGACATCTTTAATTAGAGAATGGTAAAGATCCACAATGAAGTTCGAACTTCGTCTCTTTCATAATATAATGCTTCTTTAAAGGCTTAAAAGAAGCATCCCATCAAAAACTTCTGGAACATCTGCTGCTGCCTTTCGGAACCTAGTAACAAAAGTACATAACTTCTCATCACGTTGTTGCTTGATGTTTAGAAGCGAGTCGACATCCTTTGGCGTCTTGCAATTGTGGCGGAAACGATTAACAAACTGATTTTCTAGTTCATTGAATTGGTGAATTGATCTTGAAGGCAACTCACTAAACCAGCGTAATGCTTCTCCCTTTAGAGTCGATGGAAAGAGCTTACATATGAGCGGATCATCTCCACCCCATAACACCAACTTATTTTTGAACGATAGAACATGCAAGCCAGGATCTCCTTCCGACTCACCATAAAGTTCAAAATCGGGTTGTTTGAAGTCGGGATGGTGGTAAGCTTCTTGAATGTCGACCGAAAATTTATCAAGTACGCCATCATTGACTGTCAAGTTTTTCATTCTTACATCCCTTGACTCTCTATCGTTAAGTTCTTTTGCAATCAACTCTTTCAGCTGTTGTTCTGTTAGAGTTAAAGTATTGGCTCGAACAACTGGATGCCCCCGGTCGTGCCCATGTGGAGAAGGATACCTTCCATTATCTCTTATTGGAGTTAGAGATCTTTGGCGGTATGCACGATCAGCTCCAACCGGTGATTGTCTTTGTCTATCCCTCGTAACCCACTGTCTAGGCGGTAGTCACCCTTGGCGGGTGGTCGGAATAATTATACCACTTCTCCATATTTTGTTGCTCTTGTCTGGGATGCCCGCCTTCCCAGTCGTGTTGGACATATTTCGGATGGCGGTCTTCCCTGAAATTGCTTCTCAGAGGTAAATCTTCCCTTTGAGATCGGACATGTCTAGGGTAGTAGTTATCCCTGCCAATCCGATTCTCCCTATAAGTACGGGTAATAGGGTCATTACTCCTAGAGCGCAATCGTTGATTGTGGTTTCGAGAAATAGCACGCTGTCGGGACGACGAAGTGGATCGTCAAGACGGTCCCATACACTGGAATGGCCTGCATCCCTTTGTGGTCGCCTTGATGTTGTTGAATTTGCAACATCGTCCACCGGCCTTTGCCTCTTTGCCAGGTTCCTTCTCAAGTTCCTGTTTAAATTTTTGACTCGTCGTAACTCCCCGCCAACCGTATTAGGGGTGAATTGGCTGTTACTATCACCTTTTCCGCTTAGTTGGCGGAGAGTAATGTCCACGTCCATATCCATGTCAACCAAGGATCGACATGGACGGACATTGGGCGGACCGCATGGAGGACTACCGACTTGTCGGTTTTCTTGTTGCAAGGCTGTTAGGGTTGGTGCGTTACATTGCACGGCCTTTTCGGAGGTGGTGGCTTACAAACTGACGCCGAGAATTGATTCTACTACTAGGAGCAACTTGATTGTTCAATGGTTCTTGCATTGGCCGATTTGAATTTCGGTGGTTGCGCAGTATTATTAGCAGGAGGAATATGTCGACTATTTGGTCTGCTTCTTGTGCTTACCATCTTGATTGTTTTACGTGATAATGAATTCTCTATTCCCCACAGACGGCGCCAATTATGTTTCGGCAATAAACTGCTTCAACACAACGAGAGCAATGGTGACGAACGCACTAAGAAACAGAGGATTTTGATGTTGGGGGAGATGAAACTGAACCAAATAATAGCTGCCTATGTACCCAAGATCTATTCTCTAAGGATCAAGTTTCCACGTAGTTCCTTATGAAAAATAGTTTGATATTTATAGAGGTAGAGTAGATAGTCCTTGTAGCTCAAGTAATCTTGTATCTTGAGTAATTGTGATAGAGTATAACTGTCAACTGATAACTATCTCTTTGATAAGAAATGAATCCGACATAAATCAACGCATTACATTAGTGGCAAAGCCATGTGGCTAAGGTTCAGACACATGAGTTAATGAAGTTAATGGGCCTGTACATTGATACATGATATTGCGAATTGGGCTTTAGCCCTGTTGATTAAATGAATAAAATAGAGACCCCTACTAATAGACGTTTGCCACGTAGGTGGGGGTCGAAACAAAAACCTACTTACAAGTAACCGCTTTCTTCCCAGGAGGAAAATATGTAAAGACCCAAGTGTCATTAGAATACAAGGCACTCAAGTCCTCTTCCATTGCTTGCGTCCAGCCAAGATGGGATAGAGCGTCCATGTAGTCAGAAGGGACAGAGACAGACAATAAGGATGTAGCAAAAGACTTGACAGATGGTGGTAAATTATTAGTAGAAACATACTCCGAAATATAATACTGGGCATACTTACTAGGAAGACACATACTAGCAGTGGACATTCAAGTTTTCGTAGGGCAATAAGAACATCGAGGTCAGACGGAATGACAATAGGATCCACAGACACAGTGGGAAGAGGTGAGGGTAGTGGAGCAGTGGAACTTTCGGCCTCAAGCTCGCAAACATCAGGTGCAGGCAAGGGGCACGCATGTGCTCCTGTAAGGGCATCTATAGGGCGTGCACGCGCTCCGTCTGCTGGCTCTCCAACATCAGTAGTGGTAACATGATCATTAGCTCCCTTATTAACACTCTCGGCCAACATTGGAGGGGTTAAAGGTACATTATATGGTAGAACACAATCCTTAAAAGGTTCAGAGGACACCTTCCCTTCTGAAAAGTAGAACGGAACATCTTCAAAAAAAGTAACATCAACACAGACTAAGGATTTGCGCAGATGAGGACTATAACACTTGTACCCTTTATGTGTACGGAAAACACCCTTAATAGCACGATAGTCCAATTTATCATGATTCATTTGAAGATTATGAACAAGGCAGACACAACCAAAAATACGAGGGGGAAGATGGAAAGAAGGTTAACCAGAAAAAAGAACAGAGTGTGGTGTTTTTCCACCTAACACTGAAGAGGGCATACGATTAATCAAGCATGTGGCAGTAAGGAATGCCTCTACCCAATAAAACTTTGGGAGATTTGTTTGAAACATTAAGCATTGGGCAACTTCAAGAATGGGTCTGTTTTTTTCTTAGCAACCCCATTTTGTTGAGGTGTATCCACATATGAGGTTTGATGTGTAATGTCATGGTCATCTAAAAAACACTTGAATATGGCAGAGGTATAGTCTTTGGCATTATCAATTCGAAAAACATGCATGTGTGTAGAATACCGATTAGTAATCTCAGCATAGAATTTTTGAAAGACAGGGAATACTTGAGAACAATTTTCCATAATATATATCCAACTAACATGAGAGAAATCATCGATAAATGTAATAAAGTACTTGGCTCCAAAAAGGCCAGTGGTTCTACAAGGACCCCAAACATCTGAATGAACTAACTGAAAAAGGAGCACTATAACACTTATTTAACCTATTTTTGTAAGTAGCACAATGATGTTTAGCTAACTCACAAACCTCACAACTTAAAGACTGAATACTATAATAAATACTGGGAACTAAACTTCGCAAACTAGCCAGAGGAAGATAACTAAGATGTCTATGCCACTGAACAGGAGAGACTGATCTGAGACTGTGAGAGTCTGCTTCTAGTGAGAGTGCCCATAACCATCTTGAAAGTAATAGATGCCGCCGTGCTCATACCCCCCACCAACTAGTGTCTTTGTCTGTAGATCTTGGAACACAACATGAGTGGAAGAAAAATTTACATTACAGTGAAGAGATTGGGTGAGATGATGAACATATAATAGATTAAAGGGAAAATTTTGAATAAGCAAGACAGAGACAAGTGATACATAACGAGTTAACTGAATAATACCTCGACCAATAATACTAGCCTTATCCCCATTTGCTAATATGACATATAATGGTGTGTGAGTATACGCAAAATTAGAAAATAACTGGGGATTACCTATCATATGATCAGAAGCTCCTGAGTCAATGACCAAAGAGTTGTTACCACTCGTATGAAGACATGTTTTACCTGAATTAGCTAGGGTTGCAGTGGGTGGATTGGATAGACTCGATGAACTGACTGGAATAGCTTGAATCCGCTTCATCCGGGCTGCAAAATCTTCTGGAACTTGTTGAAAGTCGGTCTTTTTGGGATCAATTATTGTGGCATTGTTGGCTTTGTGCAAAGGTGGGCATCCTGTTATATCCCAACAAAAATCAAAACTATAATTTGTGCGCCCACAATGCTCACAAGGATCAAACCCACCTATACCACGACCGCGACCACTCCCTTAATTACGACCACCTTCACGTCCACGACTAGCTCCACCCCCTCTACCTCTATTACCATGACCGGAGGAGGGGTTGTTAAAATTATTGCTGCTTAAAGCTAGGGATCAATAAAGCCACACTTTCATTGTGTCTTGGGGGAGGTGTAGTAATACTAGAAAGACGAGAATAGGCTTCGGACAAAGTAGGGAGCTTAGATTCAACTTGAACTTGGGCTTTCACATTAGCAAACTTGGGACGTAGCCCAGATAGGAATTTTGAGACTCAAAATTCCTCTCTTTGTTTCTGATAATTGTAAAAATGAATGAATAGTCTACCTACGAAATGAACTATGAATTCAAAACGTAAGTATTCTAAACTTAATGATGCTATAAGTTTATCAAATCTTTCTACTCTCAATCCTATGAGATATAGTGGAGTAGATAAGTTCGTTCCACTCTTAGTTCCCTAGCATGGATTGTTTTCTAATCTAACTAGTCGTTTTTAAGTCTATGAGAGTTTTACGAAGGGGAATTAGACTACGATGCAACTACCCACAAGATGCAACTAGTCGCTTATCAGTCAACTAAGGGAATGTTACGTTGATTCTATGATAAGGAGTTAGAGGGGGATTGATTCCACCTTAACTCGACTTAATCCACTAACGACGAATCGTCGTAATCCGAATTGAAATCCTTGTCGAGAACAATTGGTTATTCCTAATCCCTAATTATACATGGCATTTCTACCAATCATAACTAGCATGTGAACAATTAAACCCATTCTCATGGTGAACTAATCATTTCTAGAGTGGAATAGAAAATACTGCGACTTCTACGATAATCGAATCAAGCTTTCATCAAGGCTTCACAACCCCCTCTAATGGAGGTTTAGCCTTGAATCATTCCGCAATCATTTCCATTTATATTAAAACTAAACATAATATAAAGCATTGAAATTTATTTAATTAAACAATAATGAATCTAATTTAATGACTAAATTGAACTAAGGACATGAATTGAAATTAGATCTAGAATTGGAATTGACAAAATCGAAATGGATAAAGAATACTACTTTATTGATCTAATCCAATGAAGAACAAGATTTAAGGTTTAATCTAATAAAGGATTTGAAACTAATTAAATAAAACAATTAAATCTAGATCTAGAAGCTATTTTAATGGCTACTTTCTATTCTAAGCTATCTACCCTAATTCTCTACTAATTAATCTACCATTAACAAAGACTTAAGCTTTTGTTCTTATACATTCAGATCCAAAATTCGTGCATGGGCTTGGAGCCAGGGTTTGGGCCAGAGAATCAGGCCCAAAACCCAATTCTTTCAGTCCAAAAAGGCCTCTTCAGCTGCAGTTGACTTCCACAGACTTTTCGTCCACTTCTGCTCCTCTGATTGGGTCAAGGCTTGGACCATTACAAAGCTCTTTCCGAGCCGGTCGTTTTGACATAAGGTATGCCCAATTCAGGTGGTCCGAGTCCAAAGATACGGCTTTTCGGTTCTGGCGACTTTTGCTCCTTTATCTCGCTAAAGTGGTACATTTACGCACATAATGGACTTTGAAGCCTGAAAATGCATAAAAACGCTGCGTGTCAGTGTTAACTCTTACTTATTATTCACATAATTGGTCTAACAAAGATGATTATTAAGGGGTTAAAACTACAGTTTTGGGCTCTTATCAAACCACCCCAAACAAAGATTTTGCTTGTCCTCAAGCAAAGATGAGAAATTAGAATAAGTGACCAAAAATGAAGTTCTAACTACTCGTTTAACACTGAGTGCGATTGCATTGACCATATGCAACAAGGCCTTAAACCACTAGGAATTCCCTAGTGGACGAGTTATAGCCTCGTGAGAGTTTTCCAAATGAAGGTACTCACAAACTTCATCTATACTCTGGCGACTAAGAAAATAAAACTATTGTTTCCTTATTCATGCTCAACTATCTATACATCTCTCTAGCAATTACATAAGAATAACCAGTCAAAACCCTAAGTTAATATATGCATAATAATCAATCATCTACAATAAACATATATACAATGAGTAGTACTATCAAATGTTTAGCGAGGTTTGTTTTAGGAACTTCGGAATAAGCGTCCTTAAATAGGTTCTCACAATAATAGTCAAGAAACAACACTCGATTTTTGCACTCAAGTTTAGCTACTCCGATTAATGCAGTGGGCACACTTTACCTTACAATCTCAAATGATGACAACAAAGGAAGCGGTCGATCAAACACATCGCCACTTACTATCACACTAACCTATTCCTAATTGAGCTAGAGGTCTTTATTAGGTGTTACGGGGATTAGGAGATGGTTTAAGAAGGAAGGAAATGGATATTCAAAAGGACAAGTCCGAGATAATAGAGTCTTCATTATTATATAACTTAGAAAACCTTGTTATTTTTTTTTGCTTCTACACTTTGTTTCCATCCTTAGCCAGTATTTTTTTTTTTTTTTTTTTTTTTCCTTGGCTTTTGACTCCTTTTTATTCTATTTTTTTGGAGTTTTATTTTTATTTCTATTTTTCTTTTCTTTGGATGGAAACTTCTTTTCTTTATTTTCTGAAGCAAGTAACAATTTTTGTTTACCACGGGTTTTTTCTCTTCTTCTTTCTTCACTCATTCTATTCTCGGACTTATTCTAAATTGGGTAGGTTGATTTATTCTTTTTTTTTTTTTTTTTTTTTGTTTTTGTAACAAGGTAAAAAGGAATTGTGGTGTATGGAAGGCTAAAGAAAAGGCTTCGAGTGGTGACTAGCGGAAAATAATTCATAGGTTTGAATTTACGGCTATATCGATCCAAAGAGCGGCCTAAATTCTCACTTAGGATATGGTTTAGTGATCAAGCAAGTGGGCGTGTGATTTCTCTATCCGGATTTTACTTCTCCCTTGTGTCATTTCTCAAATGTTTTCACTCATATAAGGCTTTAGGCTATATTCTCCGCAGGATTTGTAGAATAAGTACTCTAGCCTAGATTTGAAAACTTCTCGCTAACAATCATAGATACTCATGTAATATATTTATAGATAGATGCAAAGATTATTACCTACGTATTAACCTAAGTTTCTAACAATTATTCTGATGCAACAACTATGTGAGACTTCTAGATTGTTAAGAGCATGGAGAAAGAAAACAATACCAATATTCCTAAGTGTATAGCATAAACTTATTTATTTATATTTTTAAATTTTTGAAATTTTAACTAGAAAACAAATGCATATTATATATATCTATATCCTAACAGATGTCTTAATTACACGTGATTCTATGCCCCCCCCAAACAAGAAGCATGCTTTGTCCTCAAAGCATTGTAAATAAAGAGGGTAAGAAAAATACCATTGAAGCGCGTGAAATTCAGAAACATCTGCAAAACAATGTTAGAACGTACTAATATAGGAAATAAAAACTGACGCAACTCTATAAGAGTTCCACCCATTATGGGGTTAACCTAATTAAATTGCTTGGGACATAAGCAGACACTAACAGAAACTAAAACTTACCTCCACTCCCGTTGTTATTCGTCATCTTCGTCATCCTCTACTTCTATAAAGAAGTGAGGTTCCTTCGGCGCCTGCCATGCTATGATAATTTGCGAGGCTTCACGCCATTTATCATCTATGGTTGCTAACCTATTAAGTGCCACTTGGTCCGATGGGGTGTAGGGTGCAACTTTGGTGAGGTTGTATCCGCCACCCATGCCAAGTCATTGCGGAAAGATCGAATAATACTATTGGTGGGTCGCGACCGTCTACCTTAATCCAATCCGGTGAAGCGTGTACAAAAAACAGGAAAGAAACATAGCATAATACGTGAAATTAAAACAGGCATAAGAAGGTACTTATGCCTCATGGTATAGGCTCGTGCTAAACTAGACATCAAAGTTCTGGGAAGGTCATAGAATCGGCGTCCATTGGCTAAAGCAAGGAAAACGCTGCAAGTGGCGTCATTCACAGAAGAAAAACGCCATTCCCCTAAAATGTTTAGCATAATCCAAAACATAACAGTTCTATGTTCATGGACCCGGCTACCAAGAGGCAACGTTATAGTCCCTTGGTCCTCAATCTGGAAAAATGCCGCCCCATAAGCCTCGTGCAAAGACTCATAAGTGTAGACATGCATATTATCGACCCAATAGCACCATGGGTCTTGTATCTCGGCCGGGCATAGCAAGTCGAAGAACAAATGCTAGCAAGAACACGGTAATCTCCATTGGTTCATCGTCAATGTTGATGGAGAACACTTGTTCTCCGTCCGGTCTCTCAAAGAAAATGCAGTTATTATAAAAATAAGATGCAAGTCTTTGGAGAATAAAGTTCACCCGGTCTTACCATAAGAGGTTCCCATGACATATATGTGATCACCTCGCAAAACCAAGCACCGTAAAGTAGTGCTTTGGAACAAATCTTCGAAAGACTGTTCGGTATCAATATTGGAGATGTCATCTCAAAATTACGCTTTGGAATAGCTGCGAATGATCCGGATACTACTGCTGGCTGGAAAATTTCTGGTCGGAGAAGTCGGCGGCGGCCTCAACTTAGCGCAGTACGCTCTTTGTATTTTGATTTCCAAGAACTTAGCGCGGGTGGTCGCTTTTGACTTGAAGCGCGGCGCTTCGACCAAATTTTTCTGACAGAATTTTTAGGCGCGCCATTCAACTAGAAACGTAGGCGCGGAAAGCTGATTTTGTGAAAATGGAAAGAAACGCGGGGAATCGCGGGTGTGAAGGGTGAGTGATGGAGTTTAGGTGTAGTGTGAGTTGTGAGGATAGATTGTATCAAGTTTATATAGGTTTAAAGTTGCTAGAATGGATCGGAAAGTTGCCAAAACTAATTACGGCGGTTCAGAATCCTAAAATTTCAAACTTCAGCGGAAACAACTCATCTCCCGGATTCTATTTCAAACCCGGTATCTCTTATTTGGATTTTATGGTGAAT
This sequence comes from Coptis chinensis, assembly GCF_015680905.1. Lineage (NCBI taxonomy): Eukaryota > Viridiplantae > Streptophyta > Magnoliopsida > Ranunculales > Ranunculaceae > Coptis > Coptis chinensis. The sequence goes on from NC_141459.1 coordinate 98,686,119, forward strand.
GTACCTATTTAATCTAGATTTCATCCTACAATGATTCTCAATCACGATATGCCTAAACTACCATATTTTCACCTTACTCCATGATGAAATTCTAACAAGGGTTTTTATTAAGAATACGACTTGAAATAATCAAACCACCCCAAACAAGTTGGGAAGGTGGGGTCAATATGAAACAAGCACAAAAATGAAAATAAACCCTTATATTATAATTTCATTGGAGTATCACTACAAGATTAAGCATTCTTGAAATAAAAGTTACATTACAATAAAGACAACAAAAAGTAAATAAAACAACAACTTATAAAACACAAATAACTACCACTATCACTCCTCATCCTCTCTAAACACCTTCGCCATCGGGTGGCGAGGGCCTGAACTTCAGTGGTGGCTCACGGGCTCGGAAGGTCCAAAGCCGATCGTCCTTAAAATCGGCGGCGCTCATGCCTAATAGTAGGTGTCCTCGGAAGGCGAGTCCGTGCGAGGTGGGAAGCGTGCTAGCATATCCACTCTAAACCGGGCTGGGCTTCTATCTCACTACCGCTCCCATCTCCATCATCCTCCCTCTGCGGGTGCGGATCTCCGAAGTTGTGGTGAATGGTCACCGTCGAGTCCGGAGGTCTGCCGCGACAGAGTGTTGAGTGAGCGATGCCCCTATGTAGCATAGTCATGCGCTTCGATCGCAGACCGACACCTCCTGGAAGGCATCCGTATCAAAGCGGGTGCCATCCTCCTCATCCTCCTCCGACTCATCCTCATCTACCCTCTGCTCCTCCTCCTCCTCGGCTGTTCCTATCCTCGGGCAATTTCCAGACTTGTTGGACACACTCCCTATAGATACGGCGGGTTCCCGTGCGAGGGTAATGTAAATCCTCTCGGCGGGAGTTGCCTTCATCTTCAACATGATCTTAGTGATAAGCACGGGAAGAGGTGCCAACGACCGTCGAACCTCCCTCATCATGTTCGGCAAAAACTCGGGGATACGAGAAATCGTGCTTCCGCTCGGGGTATCCATAGGGCGATGGAGGCAGTCGGACCGATGTCACCGACCTTGTCCTTGCCTAGGACATTCCGACCAATCCAATCGGGTCTTGCCCGGTTGGTTGGTCCTCGAGGATGCTGGGCGCACACAATGGGAGTTTGGATTGTAGCTCCCATTGATGACGATGCGCCCATCAACGGCTCAACCCGTCAAAGCGGGGATCCACGTAAAAAGCGGCATCAGTTGATTCTAGGCGGAATGCCTAGAATCTCGACCAAACGATCCGTGAGTCAACTCCGCTTCTCTTCTTCCTTACCATCACAAAAATCTTACTCCCTCCAACTCCACGGTGTTATAGAACCGTCGACCAAGTCTTAGTGGTAGAAGTCCTCGATTAAAGTACCACGGACTACTCCGGTCTCTACTAGCCATTTCGTCACCGTAAAAGCGGCGAAATGGTCCGGAGTGAAAAAAATTGCTCGGTATAATTCGGCGTTGAGCCATGTTTGGAATGGAGTGAGGGGTCTAAATATGATGTGGTGGTGGTGGATTAACTGACCGACCTAAGGAAAAGTTGTGGTGGTGTTATGGTGGCGGGAGCAACAAAATTTTGAAATTTTGGTGGTTTTTGTTGGGTTAAATTGGTGGATTTTGTTTTGATTGGTGTTTGAAGTGGATTTGGGGTTGGGATTTGATTTTTGGCGTGGGTTTATGGTATTATTTTTTAATTTTGATTTTTTTAGGTTTGGAAGATGTTAATGGCGGTGGAAGATGAAAAACGATGAACTGTTTTAGCGTGAGAATGTAAGAGCTGGCCTCTCTCCATGATAAGGCGGGTGGTAGCGAAGTTGGGCCCCAAGCCCAAAATCGAAATTTTCGATTTTTCGATTTTTTCGCGAATTTCAAATCAAAATTCCCGGCTTAGTTACATGTCCGATTTTTGCGAATGAGATATGGAAATGATCGGGAGAGAATTTCCTATCCAATGATCCATAAAACACTCTATTCCGACTTCGGATGACATACGAGATAGTGGAAAACGCCTCGAGATGCGTGCATGGCGTAAGTTATCTTGAATGAATGAAATCTAAATGAATAGATCATGTCAATCCGAATCGTAATACAATAAAAGCGGCCTAAGCAACTCTAATGGGACATAAAACATTTTAGTACAGAAACACAACACCCCACCCCAAACAAATTTTTACAACGGCTTAGAAAATTTGTTTTAGCGATGGGTCTTTTAAAGTCGATTCAGAGACTTCATAGATTACTATGTTTATTTTATTTTTTTTTTTTTTTTTTAGTTTTAGAAGGAAAAACAATAAGCAATAAAGACATAATTCACACCATAGAGAAACATGACTCAAAAATCCGAGAAAACATGCAAGAGTGGAAAACGTGAACTATGTGAACCGTGGACTTAGGATCCGGTACTTACGACCACACACTCCATAGGGAGGTCCGGTTACCTTAATGGTGCACTCACCAATATATTGGAATGAAAGGAAATGCACCAACACAGAAATTTGAGTGGATTTATAGTCGGATACTCAAGACTTTATCTAAAACATATGTATGAACATGCGGTTGATCATATATCAACAACCAGAAATAGTTGTGGATCATTCCATAAATAAATATCGGAGGAAACATATCCAAACACAATGAAACACCAAGATTTCCTACGACCACGACCTGAGTGGAATCAAAACGAAGTCGGATAACCCCTATTGTGTAACCTATCATGCACCTTCTTTTTCATTTTTGAATGAGTGGGTGTACTAGTAAATAAGTGTGGAAAAGTGAATGGTTGTGAAGGATATGGTGGATATGGATAAGTTTTAGAAAGGCGACTTGTACACAATGAGGATGTGGTTTTAGCATCGAACTCATTCATTGTGTGTGTAGGGACTGTCTCAATTCTGAAAATGAAGGTGTCAAATAGGTTGTCCTTACGAAGTATCCGTTTTACTAGGAGGATTTAAAAATTATGAAGCCTGAAGAAACAACAGGGATCGAGTGCAAACTTCGAGATTCCTTTGAAAGGGTGGAAGGAGGGAATCGAGGTGGATCTTGTGCAAGTTAGTTCTTGATAGGGTGAATTGTCACCTACTTTCGAAGAAACTCATCAAATTCCTCATCAAGATTGGTCATATCCACATTACTATGGTAGTCCTTTACATCTTTGAAAAGTCATCTATCCCGGCCTCATCAATAATATGTGTATCGACTAGTGTAGGAATGAAAATGTTGGAGTCGACTTTCCAAAGGAAAGAATTTTGGGCATATGATCATCATGGAGCGTGTTGTTGAAATAATCTCGAGCAAAGCTCTCGATCATGCTAACCTCTCCATCCATAGGCGAATCGAGATGCGTGTCCTTGTTTTAAAACATTGACTTCAACAAAGATGGCCAAAAGACATGGACATTGAACCATCCGCGGCAATTAATGAGCGCGTGGCGGTTGCCAAAAGGGCGCCCTAAAATGATCGGAGACCCAGTCGTTTAGCGACTTCGTATCGAGGACTACAAAATCAACGGATAGTAGAAATCCTGAACTTTTACAAACACATTTTCGACTACACCCTTAGGATACTTAATAGACCGATCGACTAATTGCAACGTCATTTTAGTGGGTTGCATTTTGTCCTCTGACCTATTTGTCTATACAAATAAAATGGGAGTAAGTTAACACTAGCCCGTGTCTAATAACGGTGGTCGTATAGGAATCTCTAAGGTGCATTATGCGATGGGGCGACCGGGGTCCTTGTACTTAACAATTCCATTATGTTGAGATAAGGTTGGGAATTGTTACATAAAAATCGTCTTTTTTAGTATATTTGTCTTCGCCTAGTAGTACCTGCAATTCCTTAAGAAACTTAGCATGATGTGGTAGCTTTTTAATAGCCGAGGAAGGGAAGGTTTATAGTTAGATTCTTAAAAACATCCCTAATCTCCTCATAATTTGTATCCTTAGTTAACATGGCTAATTTTTGTGGAAGCGGTGGTTTACGTCTATATTTAGCAATGGTATCACCCGGATGTTTAACCGTGGCTTTTGTTTCTTTGGTTGTGTTGTGGCGGGTACCCTACGGTGGTAGGCTCTTGAGTTTCTATTTAAGGTATCTAGTAATATAGCGGGTGTAGGGGCTCTTGGTGGGGTAACTATAGGCATAGTTACTTTGTTATCAACCACTCTGCCCGAAGCGGAGAGTGGTGATGGCATTTATCTCACCTACATTTTCATATTCATTACTAGTATTATCGGTTACCTCAAAGGCTGTGTTTGTTGTTTTAGGATTAGGTATTGCGTTACACGGAAACACACCTTTGGGTTGGGCTTTATCTTGAGCCAATTGTTGGGTTAAATTATTTACAGTTGTAGAAATTTTGTTGGTTGGATTGAGCCATGGTTTGGAAAAGTTTTGGCTCACTTGTATAAAGGTGTCAAGGCGATCCGGTTGTGTGGGTGTAGTGGTCACGGGTGGTTATTCTTTGGAACTATTTCCCGTGAATTATTTATTGGTGGATTTTGATAGTTATTATTTACGGAACGATACCTCTATTAGCATTATAATTATTATAATTACCTTGACCTTGTGCTTGACCTTTGTCGAGGTTGCACTTGGTTATTATAATTATTAAAATTACCCCCGACCACATCCTTGTCGTAGTGGAGCTTGGTTAAAAACTTTGCGTAGGCCTAACATATTGATTATTGTACCCTTGAGGTGTGGCGTTTTGGTTATTCCTCCAACCGAAGTTGGGATTTTGTCTCCAAAGATTAGGTTCACTATTAATGGAACAAGCCTGTTCATAGGCTATAGGGCCGATGGGAATCGGGATGCTTTCGGGGACTCCAATGAAACTACATGGACTTGAATTTACATTCATAACGGGGATTGGCTTTTGTTGTGCAGATATGGCATCTACCTTTTTAGTGAGGGATTCAATTAGAGTTTTAAGCTCGGGATCTGATTTAACCTCAAACATCTTGGTAGTCTTAAGCGTGGAAGAAGAACTAAGCGGGCCGGGGATATCATCACTACCCCAGTTGTTATTTAAGCAGTTTGGTCCTCTAAAATTTATAAACCTCAGAGGCTCCTTTACTTAAGAAACTACCCCATTCATTATGTCAAGGACTTCTTTATGGTGATGTTGAAGTCCTTTGAAAAAACACGAACTAACGTGTCTTTTGCTAAGTTATGGTGTGGACACTCTATAAGCGAATCGGTGAAAGCGATTCCAAGCCTCGAAAATGATTCATGAGGATTTTGTCGAAAAAATGAATCTTGGAAAGCATCTCATCCGTCTTTAGGGGTGGGTAAAAATGTTCCATAAGCAATGAACAAGTTTAGCCCACGAGTCCACTGAAATTAAGCTTGGGCAGTTAACCAAGGCATTTGCCTTATCGGCTAAGGTGAAAGGGAATACCCTTAATTTAATTTGTTCGAACCAACCCGTAGGATGGTGGAATGTTGTTAGGACTTGTTCAATCCCTGGCGTGTCTTTGGTAAGGTTTTCATGGTCTAAACCATGAAAAAGCGGGTAACAAATTAAAAATATTTGGAGGGATTTCACGAAATCCCCATTGGGTTTGCTAGAAACGATGCAAGATTTGGGGCTATCGCTCAAGGCTTTGTAGAAGTCGAGAGAGAGGAGTCTCTCTTTCTTCCCCGTTATATCGGTGGTGTGTGTGGAATAGTAGCTAGAGGTGTAGTGTGTGGTATACTAGATAGACTTGATTGTTGATGTTGTTGTGTATTTCGTTAGGTGTTTTTGTTGACCCGGACCTTAATCTCATGCAAGACTAAGTCGAGCTTAACTACACATCTGACACTCCAAACAATTACGATATACTAGTATAAACCTCTAACGGGAGATCGCGAGGTGTGGAAGAAAGGAATACGATTAAATCCTTGCTTAAACTTATGAATAGCGTCTTGTTTGCTGGCGTGTTAGGTGTATATAAGAGAATAGAACAACGAAAAACTTGACAACTTCGAAGTTCAAATCAAAGCTGTGGAAATCACGGAATTTCAGAAGGCGTGGTAGCCTATATCTTTAGTGGCTCTTCAAAACAAAGTCGAAACTCGATAAGATAAGCGAATTCGCTCTCTTTGAAGCGTGGGCTCAATGTATAAGCGAAGTCGATTAAGATAGCGGCGGGCGCTCTCTTTGAAGCGTGAAGCGGCTTCGATCGCGTTTTCTGTGAATTTTTCCAAAGCTGAAAGCGGCAACCCGCGGTATGAATCAAACAAAAGGGTGGGTGGGTGAAATGGGACTTAAAATTACTAATTCTATTATGAAAACAATGCTAAAAGTGTAACTAAGATGGCAGCGTGCACCATTTGATAAATTCAAATGACTAGTTTTACCTCTGAGATAAATCGATGAAACTTACCAGCGCAAGTAAAACTAAACTTAATCTAATATCTGGTTTATCAAAGATTTTCTACTCTCCGATCCTATGAGATATAGTGGAGTAGATAAGTTAGTTCCACTCTAGTTCCCTAGCATGGATTGTTTTCTAATCTAACTAGTGGTTTTAAGTCTATGAGAGTTTTCACGAAAGGAATTATACTACGATGCAACTACCCACAAGATGCAACTAGTTCGGTTATCGATCGACTAAAGGGAATGTTCGTTGATTCTATGATAAGGAGTTAGAGGGGGATTGATTCCACCTTAACTTCGACTTAATCCACTAACGACGAATGCGTAAGTAATCGAATGAAGCCCAGCGAAACAATTTGGTTATTCCTAATCCCTAATTATACATGGCATTTCTACCAATTCATAACTAGCATGTGAACAATTAAACCCATTCTCATGGTGAACTAATCATTTCTAGAGTGGAATAGAAAATCGGCGACTCTATAATCGGAATCAAGCTTTCATCAAGGCTTCACAACCCCCTCTAATGGAGGTTTAGCCTTGAATCATTCATAATCATTTCCATTTATATTAAAACTAAACATAATATAAAGCATTGAAATTTATTTAATTAAACAATAATGAATCTAATTTAATGACTAAATTGAACTAAGGACATGAATTGAAATTAGATCTAGAATTGGAATTGACAAAATCGAAATGGATAAAGAATACTACTTTATTGATCTAATCGATGAAGAACAAGATTTAAGGTTTAATCTAATAAAGGATTTGAAACTAATTAAATAAAACAATTAAATCTAGATCTAGAAGCTATTTTAATGGCTACTTTCTATTCTAAGCTATCTACCCTAATTCTCTACTAATTAATCTACCATTAACAAAGACTTAAGCTTTTGTTCTTATACATTCAGATCAAAATTCGTGCATGGGCTTGGAGCGGGGTTTGGGCGGAGAATGGGGCCCCAAAACCCAATTCTTTCGATCCAAAAGGCCTCTTCAGCTGCAGTTGACTTCCAGACTTTTCGTCCACTTCTGCTCCTCTGATTGGGTCAAGGCTTGGACCATTACAAATATTATATATATCTATATCCTAGTCAGATATGTCTTAATTACACGTGATTCTATGCCCCCAAACAAAGAAGCATGCTTTGTCCTCAAAGCATTGTAAATAAAAGAGGGTAAGAAAAAAACCATTGAAGCGTGAAATTAAAACATCTGCAAAACAATGTTAGAACGCATTGTATAGGAAATAAAAATCGACGAATCCTCTATAAAGAGTTCCACCCATTATGGGGTTAACCTAATTAAATTGCTTGGGGACATAAGCGCATACTAACGTAAACTAAAACTTACCTCCACCGTTGTTGTTATTCGTCATCTTCGCTATCCTCTACTTCTATAAAGAAGTGAGGTTCCTTCGCCGTCTGCCATGCTATGATAATTTGCGGGCTTCGCCATTTATCATCTATGGTTGCTAACCTATTAAGTGCCACTTGTCTGATGGGGTGTAGGGTGCAACTGGTGAGGTTGTTATCCGCCACCCATGCCAAAGTCATTGCCGCGGAAAGATCGAATAATACTATTGGTGGGTCGCGACCGTGTCTACCTTAATCCATCCGGTGAAGCGTGTACAAAAAGCGGGGAAAGAAACATAGCATAATCATTGAAAATAAAACAGGCATAAGAAGGTACTTATGCCTCATGGTATAGGCTGCTAAACTAGACATCAAAGTTCTCGGGAAGGTCATAGAATCGGGCGTCCATTAGCTAAAAGCAAGGAAAACGCTGCAAGTGGCGTCATTCACGTAAGAAAAGCGCCATTCCCCTAAAATGTTTAGCATAATCCAAAACATAACGGTTTCTATGTTCATGGACCGAGGGCTACCAAGGGCAGCGTTATAGTCCCCTTGGTCCTCAATCTGAGGAAAATGCCTGCCCCATAAGCCTCGTGCAAAGACTTCATAAGTGTAGACATGCATATTATCGACCCAATAGCACCATGGGTCTTGTATCTCAAAGGTAGCATAGCAGTCCAAGAACAAATGCTAGCAAGAACACGGTAATCTCCATTGGTTCATCGTCAATGTTGATGGAGAACACTTGTTCTCCGTCCGGTCTCTCAAAGAAAATGCAGTTATTATAAAAATAAGATGCAAAGTCTTTGGAGAATAAAGTTCACCGGTCTTACCATAAGAGGTTCCCAACATATATGTGATCACCTCGCGAAACCAAGCACCGTAAGTAGTGCTTTGGAACAAATCTTGAAGAAGCTGTTCCGTATCAATATTGGAGATGTCATCTCAAAATTACGCTTTGGAATAGTCTGCGAATGATCCGGATACTCTGTAAAAAACTGGAAAAATTTCTGGTCCAGAAGTCGCGTAGCTGCTATTTTAGAGCTGGCGCCATCTTTGTATTTTGATTTCGATAACTTAGCGGTCGGTCGCCAGCTAATCTGCGCCCTCGACCAAATTTTTACGACAGAATTTTTAGGCCTTGCCCAGCCAACAACTAGAAGCGTGGTGGCCTCCCGAAGGTTCGATTTTGTGAAAATGGAAGCGAAACGCGGGAATCAGCGGGGTGTGAAGGGTGAGTGATGGAGTTTAGGTGTAGTGTGAGTTGTGAGGATAGATTGTATCAAGTTTATATAGGTTTAAAGTTGCTAGAATGGATCGGAAAGTTGCCAAAACTAATTCTGGCCGGTTCCTCGAAATCCTAAAATTTCCAAACTTCAAAACGAAACAACTCGTCTCACGGATTCTATTTCAAACCCGATTATCTCTTATTTGGATTTTATGACTGAATGTACCTATTTAATCTAGATTTCATCCTACAATGATTCTCAATCACGATATGCCTAAACTACCATATTTTCACCTTACTCATGATGTAAATTCTAACAAGTAGGGTTTTTATTAAGAATACGACTTGAAATAATCAAACCACCCCCAAACAAGTTGGGAAGGTGGGGGTCAATATGAAACAAGCACAAAAATGAAAATAAACCCTTATATTATAATTTCATTCTATATCACTACAAGATTCAAATTCTTGAAATAAAAGTTACATTACAATAAAGACAACAAAAGTAAATAAAACAACAACTTATAAAACACAAATAACTACCACTATCATCCTCGTCCTCTCTAAACACCTGCCATGGGTGGCGGAGGGCCTGAACTTCAGTGGTGGCTCACGGGCTCCGGAAGGTCCGGCCAAATTAAATCGCCCGTCGGCGGCGCTCATGCCTAGTAGGCGTGTCCTCGGTGATGCAATGGCTCTGAGAGGTGGGAAGCGTGCTAGCATATCCACTCTAAACTGGCGGGCTTCTATCTCAGCCCTCGCTGCTCCCCATCTCTCATCCTCCCTCACGGGTGCGGATCTCGAAGTTGTGGTGAATGGTCACTGTCGAGTCCGGAGGTCTGCCGCCGAGAGTGTTGAGTGAACGCATGCCCCCATGTAGCATAGTCATGCGCTCGGCATCGAACCAACACCTCGGAAGGCATCCATATCAAAGCAGTGCCATCCTCCTCATCCTCCTCCGACTCATCCTCATCTACCCTCTGCTCCTCCTCCTCGGCTGTTTCCCTATCCTCGGGCAATTTCCGGACTTGTTGGACACACTCCCTATAGATCTGGGGTTCCCGGCAGGGTAATGTAAATCCTCTCGAAGCCGGAGTTGCCTTCATCTTCAACATGATCTTAGTGATAAGCACGGGAAGAGGTGCCAACGACCCGTCGAACCTCGATCATGTTCGGCCAAAACTCCGGGATACAGAAATCGTACTTCGCTCTGGGAGTATCCATAGGACGATGGAGGCAGGTCGACGATAATCACGACCTTGTCCTTGCCTAGGACATTCCGACCAATCCACTTTGGTCATGGCCGGTTGGTTGGTCCCGAGGAGATGCTGGCGCCAATGGGGAGTTTGGATTGTAGCTCCCGTTGATGGCGATAACGCCCATCAATTTCTCAACCCGTCAAAACCGGGATCTGTAAAAGCGGCATCAGATTGATTCTAGGCGGAATGCCTAGAATCTCGACCAACAGATCCGTAAGTCAACTCCTTCTCTTCTTCCTTACCATCACAAAATCTTACTCCCCTCCACTCCACGGTGTTATAGAACCGTCGACCAAGTCTTAGTGGTAGAAGTCCTCGGTCGAAAGTACCACTGACTACTCAGTCTCTACTAGCCATTTTAAGTCACCCGTAAAAGCGGCGAAATGGTCTGCCGATGAAAATTTGCTCGGTATAATTCGGTTTGAGCCATGTTTGGAATGGAATGGTGAGGGTCTAAATATGATGTGGTGGTGGTGGATTAACTTGACCCGACCTAAGGAAAAGTTGTGGTGGTGTTATGGTGGCGGAGAGCAACAAATTTTTGAAATTTTGGTCGCGTTTTGTTGGGTTAAATTGGTGGATTTTGTTTTGATTGGTGTTTGAAGTGGATTTGGGGTTGGGGTTTGATTTTTGGCGTGGGTTTATGGTATTATTTTTTAATTTTGATTTTTTAGGTTTGGAAGATGTTAATGGCGGTGGAAGATGAAGAAGCGATGAACTGTTCGTGAGAATGTAAAAGCCTTGCGGCCTCTCCATGGTGGTGGTGGGTATGAAGTTGGACCCAAGCCCAAAATCGAAATTTTCGATTTTTCGATTTTTTTGAATTTCAAATCAAAATTCCCGCCGTTACATGTCCGATTTTTGCAAATGAGATATGGAAATGATCGGAGAGAATTTCCTATCCAATGATCCATAAAACACTCTATTCCGACTTCGGATGACATACGAGATAGTGGAAAACGCCTCGAAGTGCGTGCATGGCGTAAGTTATCGCGAGCGAATGAAATCTAAATGAATAGATCATGTCAATCGAATAAGTAATACAATAAAACGGCCTAAGCAACTCTAATGGGACATAAAACATTTTAGTACAGAAACACAACACCCTTTAAACAAATTTTTTACAACGAAGCTTAGAAAATTTGTTTTTAGCAGTGGGTCTTTTAAAGTCAGATTCCCGAGACTTCATAGATTACTATGTTTATTTTATTTTTTTATTTTTTTATTTTAGTTTTAGAAGGAAAAACAATAAGCAATAAAGACATAATTCACACCATAGAGAAACATGACTCAAAAATCCGAGAAAAACATGCAAGAGTGGAAAACGTGAACTATGTGAACCGTGGACTTAGGATCCGTACTTCTGACCACACACTCCATAGGGAGGGGTCCGTTACCTTAATGGTGCACTCACCATATATTGGAATGAAAGGAAATGCACCAACACAGAAATTTGAGTCGTTTATAGTCGGATACTCAAGACTTTATCTAAAACATATGTATGAACATGCGGTTGATCATATATCGACAACCCGAAATAGTTGTGGATCATTCCATAAATAAATATCGGAGGAAACATATCCAAACACAATGAAACACCAAGATTTCCTCGACCGCGACCTAGTGGAATCCAAAGCGAAGTCGGATAACCCTATTGTGTAACCTATCATGCACCTTCTTTTTCATTTTTGAATGAGTGGGTGTACTAGTAAATAAGTGTGGAAAAGTGAATGGTTGTGAAGGATATGGTGGATATGGATAAGTTTTAGAAAGGCGGCTTGTACCAATGATGGGATGTGGTTTTAGCATCGAACTCATTCATTGTGTGTGTAGGGACTGTCTCAATTCTGAAAATGAAGGTGTCAAATAGGTTGTCCTTCTGAAGTATCCGTTTGCTAGGAGGATTTAAAAATTATGAAGCCTGAAGAAAACAAACGGGATCGAGTGCAAACTTCGAGATTCCTTTGAAAAAGGGTGGAAGGAGGGGCATCGAGGTGGATCTTGTGCAAGTTAGTTCTTGATAGGGTGAATTGTCACCTACTCGAAGAAACTCATCAAATTCCTCATCAAGATTGGTCATATCCACATTACTATGGTAGTCCTTTACATCTTTGAGAGAGAAAGTCATCTATCCCGGCCCTCATCAATAATATGTGTATCGACTAGTGTAGGAATGAAAATGTTGGAGTCCGACTTTCCAAAGGAAAGAATTTTGGGCATATGATCATCATGGAACGTGTTGTTGAAATAATCTCGAGCAAAGCTCTCGATCATGCTAACCTCTCCATCCATAGGCGAATCGGATGCTTGTCCTTGTTTTAAAACATTGACTTCAACGGAGATGGCCAAAAGACATGGACATTGAACCATCACGGCAATTAATGGCGCATTGGCGGTTGCCAAAAAGGCCGCCCTAAAATGATCGGACCCAGTGGTTTAGCGACTACGTATCGAGGACTACAAAATCAGCCGGATAGTAGAAATCCCGAACTTTTACCAACACATTTTTCGACTACACCCTTAGGATACTTAATAGACCGATCGACTAATTGCAACGTCATTTTAGTGGGTTGCATTTTGTCTAGACCTATTTGTCTATACAAATAAAATGGGAGTAAGTTAACACTAGCCCCCGTGTCTAATAACGGTGTCGTCGTATAGGAATCTCTAAGGTGCATTGTGCAATGGGGACTGACCGGGGTCCTTGTACTTAACAATTCCATTATGTTCAGATAAAGGTTGGGGAATTGTTACGCTAAAAATCGTCTTTTGGTATATTTGTCTTAAGCCTAGTAGTACCACAATTCCTTAAGAAACTTAGCATGATGTGGTAGCTTTTTAATAGCTTGAGGAAGGGAAGGTTTATAGTTAGATTCTTAAAACATCCCTAATCTCCTCATAATTTGTATCCTTAGTTAACATGGCTAATTTTTGTGGAAAACGTGGTTTTACGTCTATATTTAGCAATGGTATCACCGGATGTTTTACCGTGGCTTTTTGTTTCTTTGGTTGTGTTGTAACCCGGTACCTCTACGATGGTAGGCTCTTCAGTTTCTATTTCATTATCTAGTAATATATAGCGGTGTAGGGGATCTTGGTGGGGTAACTATAGGCATAGTTACTTTGTTATCAACCACTCTGCCGGAGCGGAGTGGTGATGGCATTTATCTCACCTACATTTTCATATTCATTACTAGTATTATCGGTTACCTCAAAGGCTGTGTTTGTTGTTTTAGGATTAGGTATTGCGTTACACGGAAACACACCTTTGGGTTGGGCTTTATCTTGAGCCAATTGTTGGGTTAAATTATTTACGGATTGTAGAAAGCCGTTGGTTGGATTGAGCCATGGTTTGGAAAAGTTTTGGCTCACTTGTATAAAGGTGTCAAGACGATCCGGTTGTGTGGGGTGTAGTGGTCCGGGTGGTGTTACTCGGAACTATTTCCCGTGAATTATTTATTGGTGGATTTTGATAGTTATTATTTACCTGAACGATACCTCTATTAGCATTATAATTATTATAATTACCTTGACCTTGTGCTTGACCTTGTCGAGGTTGCACTTGGTTATTATAATTATTAAAATTACCCTGACCCTGTCCTTGTCGTAGTGGAGCTTGGTTAAAGCTTTGCGTAGGCCTAACATATTGATTATTGTACCCTTGAGGTGTGACGTGTTGGTTATTCCTCCAACCGAAGTTGGGATTTTGTCTCCAAGGGGTTAGGTTCACTATTAATGGAACAAGCCTGTTCATAGGCTATAGGGCGATGGGAATCGGGATGCTCGGGGACTCAACCGAAAACTACATGGACTTGAATTTACATTCATAACGGGGATTGGCTTTTGTTGTACAGATATGGCATCTACCTTTTTAGTGAGGGATTCAATTAGAGTTTTAAGCTCGGGGATCTGATTTAACCTCAAACATCTTGGTAGTCTTAAGCGTGGAAGAAGAACTAAGCGGGCGGGGATATCATCGCTACCCCCAGGTTGTTATTTAAACTTAGTTTGGTCCTCTAAAAATTTATAAGCCTCCGGGGCTCCTTTACTTAAGAAACTACCCCCATTCATTATGTCAAGGACTTCTTTATGGTGATGTTGAAGTCCTTTGAAAAGGCAACGAACTAACGCGTGTCTTTTGCTAAGTTATGGTGTGGACACTCTATAAGCGGATCGGTGAAGCGATTCCAAGCCTCTGAAAATGATTCATGAGGATTTTGTCGAAAAGAAATGAATCTTGGAAAGCATCTCATCCGTCTTTAGGGGTGGGTAAAATGTTCCATAAACAAATGAACAAGTTTAGCCCACGAGTCCACGAATTAGGCTTGGGCAGTTAACCAAGACGCCTTATCGGGCTAAGGTGAAAGGGAATACCCTTAATTTAATTTGTTCGAACCAACCGTAGGATGGTGGAATGTTGTTAGGACTTGTTCAATCCTACGCGTATCTTTGGTAAGGTTTTTCATGGTCTAAACCATGAAAAAGCGGGTAACAAATTAAAAATATTTGGAGGGATTCAAAATCCCATTTGGGTTTGCTAGAACGATGCAAGATTTGGGGCTATCGCTCAAGGCTTTGTAGAAGTCCGAGAGAGGAGTCTCTCTTTCTTCCCCCATTATATCAGGTGGTGTGTGTGGAATAGTAGCTAGAGGTGTAGTGTGTGGTATACTAGATAGACTTGATTGTTGATGTTGTTGTGTATTTACGTTCGGTGTTTTTGTACGACCAGACCTTAATCTCATGCAAGACTAAGTCGAGCTTAACTACACATGCAACACTCCAAACAATTCTGATATACTAGTATAAACCTCTAACAGGAGATGCGAGGTGTGGAAGAAAGGAATACCGATTAGGCCTTGCTTCGCTTATGAATAGCGTCTTGTTTACGCCGTGTTCGGTGTATATAAGAGAATAGAACACTGAAAAACTTGACAACTCGAAGTTCAAATCAAACTGTGGAAATCCGGAATTTGAGAGAAGGCTGGCGCTATCTTATCTCTTGTATGCGGCTATTCGGCAAAGTCGAAATTCGATGAAGATAGCGCTGGTCGCGCTCTCTTTGTAGCGGCGCTCAATGTATAAACGAAGTCCAAGAAGATAGCGAATTCGCTCTCTTTTTGCGAAGCCTGGCCTTCGATCGCGTTTTCATGAATTTTTCCAAAACTGAAGCGGCAACCACAGTATGAATCAAACAAGGGTGGGTGGGTGAAATGGGACTTAAAAATTACTAATTCTATTATGAAAACAATGCTAAAGTGTAACTAAGATGGCAGCGGCGCCATTTGATAAATTCAAATGACTAGTTTTACCTACGAGATAAATCGATGAAACTTACCAACGCAAGTAAAACTAAACTTGATCTAATACGTGGTTTATCAAAGATTTTCTACTCTCAATCCTATGAGATATAGTGGAGTAGATAAGTTCGTTCCACTCCTAGTTCCCTAGCATGGATTGTTTTCTAATCTAACTAGTCGTTTTTAAGTCTATGAGAGTTTTCTGAAGGGGAATTAGACTACGATGCAACTACCCACAAGATCTGACTAGTTCGCTTCGGTCCCCAACTAAGGGAATGTTACGTTGATTCTATGATAAGGAGTTAGAGGGGATTGATTCCACCTTAACTCGACTTAATCCACTAACGAATAAATCGTCAGTAATCCGAATTGAACCGCCGCAGAACAATTTAGTTATTCCTAATCCCTAATTATACATGGCATTTCTACCAATCATAACTAGCATGTGAACAATTAAACCCATTCTCATGGTGAACTAATCATTTCTAGAGTGGAATAGAAAATACTGACGACTTCTACGATAATCGAATCAAGCTTTCATCAAGGCTTCACAACCCCCTCTAATGGAGGTTTAGCCTTGAATCATTCATAATCATTTCCATTTATATTAAAACTAAACATAATATAAAGCATTGAAATTTATTTAATTAAACAATAATGAATCTAATTTAATGACTAAATTGAACTAAGGACATGAATTGAAATTAGATCTAGAATTGGAATTGACAAAATCGAAATGGATAAAGAATACTACTTTATTGATCTAATCCAATGAAGAACAAGATTTAAGGTTTAATCTAATAAAGGATTTGAAACTAATTAAATAAAACAATTAAATCTAGATCTAGAAGCTATTTTAATGGCTACTTTCTATTCTAAGCTATCTACCCTAATTCTCTACTAATTAATCTACCATTAACAAAGACTTAAGCTTTTGTTCTTATACATTCAGATCAAAAATTCGTGCATGGGCTTGGAGCCGGGGTTTGGGCGGAGAATCGGGCCCAAAACCCAATCTTCAAATCCAAAAGGCCTCTTCAGCTGCAGTTGACTTCCACAGACTTTTCGTCCACTTTTGCTCCTCTGATTGGGTCAAGGCTTGGACCATTACAAAGCTCTTTCGAGCGGTCGTTTTGACATAAGGTATGCCCAATTCGGTGGTCCGAGTCCAAAGATACGGCTTTTCGGAAGTTCTCTGCGACTTTGCTCCTTTATCTCGCTAAAGTGGTACATTTCTGCACATAATGGACTTTGAAGCCTGAAATGCATAAAAACGCATAATCAGTGTTAACTCTTACTTATTATTCACATAATTGGTCTAACAGTATGATTATTAAGGGGTTAAAACTACAGTTTTGGGCTCTTATCAGTTTCCTCAATTGATTTATATCTATAGTTAGTGGGTGATAAATATTTAGTTCTCCCCACTTGCTACGAAGAGAATTATAATACTCAGAGATAGACATATCGCCTTGAGTTAGATCAAAGATGTTCTTATACAACTGAAAGATACGTGAAGTATTCTGAGATTGAGAGTATGATTCTTGTAGATATTCCCAAATCTCCTTAGAGGTTTTGAAAACCGCACAGTATTACAAACATCCTTCTCCATAGTATTCCACAGAAAATTCTTAACCAAGGCGTCATCTTTCGTCCAGGTTGTCTTTACTTTATCATCTAGGGGATCTGTCAGATGACTTTCCTTACCTTTTCTAGTAAGATAAACAGTAACTTCTTCTGCCCATTGAAGGTAATTGGCAACACCCTCCAATTTGACAAAAGTCATACCAACAGAGAAAACAGACGTATTACCAAATTCATTGGATTTTGGAACAGCTTCAGTCATTGTAAAGAGAAGAAAAACTCACTGTATGGAAAGGAAGATAGAGTGTGAGACGAATAACCCGAGGCGTCGTCGCTTCGAAAGAATCCTTAAAGCGAAGTAATGCTGCCACAAGAAATGCGAGATCTGAGGCCGCTGCGGCGTGTTTGAAAAGCTTGAAACCAAAGCGGCGTCTTGCTATCAAGACTTAGAAACTGTAAGATACAGAGAGATGGCGATACCACGCCTTCCCCCTCTGAAAACCTAACGTACTCCTCTTTATTAATATCGAGAGATTGCGGAAATGAAACAATACTAAGATGGCAATTAATACTAAAATTGGAACCTTGAAACTGCAAATCTCTCTCCTAGCATTCTCTAAACAGAGTCGACTCTGATACCATGTTATTTTATACTAGGAGAGTCATATAGTTGTTAGTTGGGTAGGTTAAGGAGATGAGGTGGAGAAGAAGAAGGATGGAGGCACAAGAAGAAGGTAGGGTTTAGAGTTAATATTCTCTACCCACCGGTTCATATATTTATAGTAAACTTATCTTGGGTGATAAGTTTCTCTTGTACACCAAAATAGAAACTACTAAAGACGTGTCCACACTTATAACATTATGGGACTTTACATACTTCAACATGTGAAGAACTCACTTATCTACACTTAGATGGGAACATAATTTATGGTGACATTCCCGCAGAAATTGGGAAAATGACTCAACTGCGTGGTCTCAGCTTATCATCAAATGAGTTGAAGGGAAACATTCCAACTGAATTGGGACAGTTAAGATTTTTATTAACCAGCCTTGTCGCACACTAAATCATCTCTTTCTACTGCTATAAACCTGAGATTACATCTATGAATCTCACATAGTGTATCTTCAAATCAGTAATTTCTTGTTTCTTTGGGTGATATGTAGAGCTTGCTTACACAATGAAGGTGACAGAAAAATGTGATGTGTACAGCTTTGGAGTAGTAACTCTAAAGGTCATGATGGGAAAACACCCAGGAGAGCTCATCTCAACTCTATCCTCATCGTCATCTGATGATGGAAGTCTTCTGTTGAAATATATACTGGAGGAAAGGATTCTGCCTCCCGCATGTCAATTGGTAAAGGAAATTGTTTTTGTAGTTACAACGGCTCTAGCATGTGCACGCACCAATCCTGAATGGCTAAATCAGGGCTTACTATGCTTTTAGTCTCTCAAGAGTTGTCATCTCGGACTCAAGCATATCTCTCTGAGCCATAAGGCGTTATTACCATGAGCATGCTTAGAGCAAGTCCAATGGGGTGCTATATGGGCTACTAAAGGGTCATATAGTACCCCAACCACAAAAATATCATTCCAATGGGAATGTTAAAAGGCTCCTAAATTTAGAAGGAGTCATAAACCCAACCAAAGTTAAAACCTTCGCTAGCAGCTGCCATAATAAGTTTCGGGAGACGGACAACATAGTTTCTGCCGTCAGTTAGTAATTTGTGGACTCTGCCGTCTGTCTCCCATTTTAATTAAATGGACAGACATTAGAAACTCTGCCGTCTGTATCTAAAGAGAAAAGAATTGTGTGTTTTAGCGTCTAGAATATATGGGGTTTCTGCCGTGTATATGTTAAATTACAACAGACAACATAAACTCTGTTGTTCGTATCCCGATTTTAACAACTGCTAAAAAGTCCCATTGGACTGGTTTTTGGATTTTCAGGTGCCAAATTTAACTGGGGCTACTAAAAGGCATATGTAGCACCTTTTAGCAGCCCATTATAGCAACCCTCCATTGGACTTGCTCTTAGTAAACTACAATAGTAGTTGGTTTTCACAACTCTATAAATGACTCCATTATGAGAAGAGCGCATATACCATAAAATAACATGGAAAGGATGACCTGCTTTGTTTTAGACTTTTAGTACCAACGAGAAAATGGTGTTGGTTTTCCAAATTATAGTATTAGGCAGAGCTATTTTTGTACTTTCCTTCTATACTTTATTACCTTTTCTAATGTTTTTTTTTTATTATTCATCTATAAAATTAAGTTATGAGATCTCTCAATCACTTAATTTTTCCCTAAATTAGTTTCTACATGGTATCTGAGTGAGTTATAAGATATGCTCTGCATTTGAGATTATGTTTTGGTCTGAATTATGTCGTTTCTCTGTTTTCTTTCTTATTTGACGGATGACGTACATCTCTATCTCTTTGGTAATGTTGTTCTGATCGAAACTAAGCTTCCACACTTTGTTGCTCTTTTTTATATAGCGAGATGTGATAGGTGCTGATCTGAATCTCATATTTGTTTATTATTTTTGAGGAATTTCAAGCAAAAATGGTATCTAACTTCTGACTTTTTATCAGTTTGGGGACCGAACTTCTGAATTATTTTTATCAATTTGGGGACTAAACTTTCACATATTTATCAATGTGGGAAATCGTTAGTTTTGCTATCCAAATTTTCCAAACAGAATGATTAAAATCCTCGTTGTAAAACTCATTCTGTTCGGGAAATTTGGACGACAAATCTAACGATTCTGCACATTGCAAAAATCTGGGAGTTTAGTCAACAAATTGATAAAAAAAAAATGTTGGAATGATTAAAATTGAAAGAAAGCTTAATACCCTTTTTGGCTGAAATTCCTTATTTTTTTATGTAATTAATTAATTAATCAAGATGACTACTACCAATGAGTCTAGTATCTTGACTGCTTCTTTGGTTAGAACGAGTGAAGATATCAGTCCTTCTACCCTATTTCATAATAATCTGAAAATTACCTTATAGTTATTAGATTACTTAACTATCTTATGTTCGATGGGCACAGTTGTAAACTATTTGTTATAGGCCGTGGAAAGATAGGGTTTCTTCTGGGCACAGAGAAAGAACCTGCAGAAAGAGATCCGAAGTATGTTAAGTGGTTCTAAGATGATTCTATATATGGTGAGGACTTGGTTGATTAATTCTATGTAACTAACGATTTTTGCTGGCTATTTGTTTACAAACACTGCACAACTTATTTGGGAATCTCTTTGTACGATATACTCTCAGTGACAGAATAATGTTAGGAGTCTCCAACTTTCTAATGAGATTGGAAATTTCAAACAAGGTACTCAGTCTTGAGGGGCATACTATGCCAGACTTCGATCTGGTTGGAAAAAATTATCTCACTCTTTGAAAATCTAAAAGGAGATCAATAGAGATTATGGAAGAGAGTTTATGAGGGTTTTGTTTTTCTTTCCTCGGCCCATTCTCTTAATAGTTGAGTGAATTTAATTGAATAGAGAACTAGATATAAGATATATTAATGTTGATTAGAGATAATAATGGCTATTAAATATGGTGATGGCAAAAATTATGGAGTAAAACGAATTTGTAAGAGTAAAAGTAGGGATTTTTATAATGTTTTTGACTTTTGTATACATGGCTTTTCTTTATTGGATCGCACAACCAAAAAATTTTGGGGCCCATTATTATGAGATGGGGCACTGTGATTAAGCACCTCATGCACACCCTCAAAGCCAGCCCTGTCACCATGATATCTTCCTGGATTGGCCAGCTAGTGCACCAAGTAAAAAGATTCCACCTCCACCCACAGCAGTAGAGATTGTGGAGAAAGAATAAGGTGTTTTAGTAAAAGCACTACACCAAAAGCACTGGTAACTCATCTCCAAGAACTACCCACAACACGAGCTTGTTACTCTCAAGCTAGCTTATAAAGACAGTAGGTGAGAGAGGTTATGGTTCTTGAGTTCAATGCCTTCAGTTCCATTTCGATCACCCTGGTATGAACCTAGTTGATAACAAGTGGGTCTTCAAGATTAAGCTCAAATTAAAGCGATGGGACTCTTGATAAGTTCAAAACAAGGTTGGTAGCCAAGAAGTATCATCAAATTAAAAGGCAATATAATTTAGTCCAGTGGCAACAATCATGAAAGACCTGGGGTCCTTTGAACTACTTTCTTGGCCTTGAAATCAATAGAAATTCTAAATGCATTTTACTTTCTCAAACCAAATAGTACACATGAACTTCTCAAGAAATCCAACATGTCAGATGCCAAACCCGGCAATTCTCCTAGTTCTACCACAAAACTTGATCATAACCTTTTACCACACCATTGCTATTAGATCCTTCTAAGCACAAGCCATAGTAGGTGCTCTACAATTTTTATTTCGACTAATTTCAGAATCATAAATATTTCAATCTTATATTGTTTTTTTTTTTTTTTTTTTTTTTAAAAACCAAAATATCCAGCGGAATTCCGACATTCCGTTTGGAATCGTAAACACTGGTCAACTCTTCCAAGAGTTCAACATCTGACTGCAGTAAAATAAATCTTAAGATACTTGAAAGGTTCCAAAAGGCAAGGATTGTTTTTTACAAGAAAGGAAATCAATAGATTATACCCTTTTCCGATGCTGACTGGCTTGACTGCGCTGGTTGCCCAATTGACATAAGATCTACAACTGGGGTTTGCATTTACATGGGTTCAAATCTTGTTAGTTAGTGTGCCAAGAACAACTTACTATATATATTGCCAGATCTTCCACTGAAGCTGAATATAAATCACTTGCTCGATCATACAGCAGCAGATCGAAATTTCTTAGATATGCATCTTGTTCAGATTTCACAAGCCACCTCTTATCTTTTGTGATAACATTAGTGCTATAACACTTTCTTCAAATCCTGTTTTTCATGCTCGTGCAAAGCATGTTGAAGTAGATTATTACCATTTTATCAGAGAAAAAGTTGTTCATAAACTCATTGATGTCAGATACTTGTGTGCTCAAGACCAACTTGCTAATGTGTTTACAAAAGGATTATCTTCAATCAGATTTCAGCTTCTCAAGAGCAAGCTTTCAGTGAGATGTTCAAAGGGTATTAAGGAAGATACTTGTGAAGCAGAGAAGCCAATGATCAAGCCATAATTAAGAAAGTGTGTTAATACTATTTTCCCTGTAATTACAGCTCAACATAGTTAGAGAATCTGTTGAGTTTGTTATGACAACTGGTGAGGTTAGTTCAAATGAGAACTAACAAATCATTTTTTTAAGGAATCATCTTATTTCTTCATTTTCACTTTGTAAACATAAGCTACATAGGTTTGGACTCTTTGAGGAATCAATTGACAACTGTGACAACCTTGGTAAGCAAACAATAGGGTGCAGGAAAGATCTGAAAAGTAAGCAAATCGCACCACAGCACCAAGTACCGTAAAACAAATACCCAATGTAAACGGGTTATATATTAGGACGACTGACCCTAGTACATGATTTGTCTTATTTATTTATGTAATAGTAGTCGGGACTTCGGAGGGGGCAGTGGACAGGGGGGCGGTGGAGATTTGTAATGTATTCGCCAGTTAGCAGTTGGGGAGGGTGTCCGTGGTCCCCCATCTCTTAGACTTCGCCTTGCCTTCTCTTCGTAAAGTATGCCGCTAGAGTAATGACCATGTATTTGATCATAGCCAGTGATCTCCTTCGGGGATGCCAATGCAGTACCACATACCTTTCCCGTATAACTAGTCTGTGAGATTGCTCCAGAGACCAACAGAACCAAAAACAAACATGAACTGAGATCCATAACACTCAACCACTTAGATGTAAAGCTTGATATAAAGATATGAACAAAAACTTCGGACTTCTACCTTGGCTTGGATTGTAGTTTGAGATTACCATTTATACCTCAGTAACAGAGCTGAACATTCAAAACGCCCAAGGATGTCTCCAAGAAGTCAAGAAAAAGATAGATCAAAATTGAGTGGTTGAATTTCAACGGGTGTAGTTTGGCATATAGCGATTCCCCATGGACTGGAATACAGAAAAGTCAAACATTTATGCAAAGTGACATCGACCAAGACTTTCCATTCGGCGTTGCTTCTGTTATTACCTTTTACTAGTCTGATACAGGTACTGCGCACCTCTGGGTTAAACACACACATATGAAATTACTTAAATTTAATGATCAATAGAAGGGGCTAGGAGTGTAAAAAAAAAACCGTTGACCCATCATCCAGTAGGGTACCTGGTTTTCACCCGCCATCCAAATTCGCACCGACCGAAAAAGACCCGCCCCGCCCCGCCACGTTTTTATGCGGTCGGACTATGGGTGTAGGTTTTATGCTCAAACCCGACCCGTCAAGTCAAAGCCCGACCCAAAGTTTGTTGACCAAGCTTTCCCCAAGACTCTAACTCTAATATTTTTGTATTTTGTTTATATTTTCTTTTCACTTTTGTAGGAATTTGAGAGATATGAATCTGAAACTTATGAGTTCAACATCAATTTCAGCATATTCAAATTTGAACATTGGGTAAATATCAAAAGTTCAAATTCAACTTTCAAATTTTGGAAGATGAATCATTCATCCTTTGTATTAATTTTAATTCTTTTTAGTTTATATTTTATTGTTTTGTCTTATAGATCCGCCATTTCATCTTCGTTTTAAATAAATGCTATGGAAAATATTCAATTTACAAATGGTAAATCACGGGAAAAAAAAATTCAAATTCTGAGATATGGTTTTGGGTTCAAGTTCAAGTTTTTTTTTTTTTTGTTTATTTTTATTGATTGATTCTATTTTTTTCTCTATGTTGTGAATTAGAAATATATTACTTGCGAAATTAAAAAAATTTTTTTTGGTGAAATTGGGTTAAAATGATAATTTCCACCCGACCGGATGACCATGAAAAACCCTCCCCATAAAATTGACCCAACAGTCGGTTGGGTGATGAATCTTAAGACATGACAACTTTCAACCCACCGCCGTCCGTCACATGAATTTGTATCCCCTAGACCCGGATTCTTCCACTCCCCATCACTATTTAACCCGTAGTTGACCCGGCCCGCCCCGTATTACACCCCTAGAAGGGGCAAAACAGTCATAAAAAAATCAGGACAAAATAGTTATTAAATTTAAAAAACTAGGGGCAAAACAGTCATAAAAAATAGACACAAAAAAATATTACAATACTATTGCAATACTGTAAGTGAGAGCCGGAATTTTTAAAGTCATTAAGATAAAGGAAGGACGACTATCGCACATGCTAAAACACCAAAATTCTTTTCTAAGTTCTCTTATTCGCCTGCTAGGATCCTATGTGGTGTAAGGGTGTAGAGAGAGAAAACAAAATCCAGCAACTAAAAATTGAAATTAAAGGGATTAAAATAAAAATGCCTATTTCTTATTTCTCATGTGAAAAAAATGTCTATTTCTCCTACTTGTCACAATTTTTTTATTACGTAGTATTTTTTTTTTTCTAATATCCACATAATAAAATAAAATAAAAATCATGACACATGTGAAAATAATGATGGGACACAAATAGAACCTAACGTGCAACAAAGTCACAAGTTGATTCCTAAAATTGCTAAAAAAAATGTTTGTACCACAAGTAATGAAGGAATTGAGTTAAGCAAAAAGAAATGAATTAAGTTTATTTTTAGAAACCTATCATTATTATATCATTCCAAGGGATTTATTCTACTTTTTTTTTTTTTTTTTTTTTTTTTTTCCGATAATAGGATTTATTCTACTTTAGTTATAAATTTTGTGTTCAAATAATTAAATTTATTAATGTATGTTTAGATATATAGATTCACCTAAATTTGGATATATTTACCTAAAATAGGTGCTACCTTTTCTCAAACTTTAGGTTGTCCCGCCTTTATAGACCCAACGTATACCAAGACTAAAAGAATAAATCATCATTTTACCATTTTCTTATCAAAAAATCTATTTAGATTCCCTTAATAACTCCATCTCCATAGGACTCCATATCTCATGTGGCATCTAAATTATTTTTCTCTTTCCAATAATAAAAAAAAACAAAAATAGAAGCAAAAAAATAACTAATAACTTATCTAATTAAATAACTAACACCCGAAATAGTAATAAATAAATAACAAAAATCTTGCCTATATTTCCACAAATAAATTAAACAAAAAAAGAAAGAAGATAAAGAAAAATAAAATAAAAAATAAAACCCAATGCCCTAAAAAAAATTGGGCCTCCAAAAAATTCACATTCGTCATTCTCAATCCCCTCACTCTCTTTCTTGTCACAAAATTCTATTTTTTTTTATCACTTTAGTTACATTAATTTTGAATGGAGAAAAGAAATTCATATGATTATCTATCTATAGACTTAAAACAAATGTCTGGATGATTATGCCAAAAAATATGATGATTTGCTTCACAAGTGCACCCAATTCATATTCTTTTGGAAGTTACGGTTTATTTTTCTTTATTTTTTTTTTTCTTTCTTTGGTTGATTTGTTTATGGAAATATAGACAAGTGTTTTTATTTACTCTTTGATTTATTTGTTATTTTGGTTTTAGTTATTTAATTAGGTATGTTATTTGGAATATATTAATTTATTTCTATGTTTGCTTTTTAAATTTTGGGAAGAGAATAAAATTTTGATGGTCATGTAAGAAATTGGCGTCAAAAGGGAGTCATCGGGAGAGTGTGAGTAGAACTACTCTTTTCTTATACACAATTTACTCACTTCGTTATGTAATGGATAAAGTATATGAGGACAACAAAATGGTTAAAATTGACAAATGGGGAGTATTTCTGGAAAACAAAAATGATACTATGTTTATGCGCTCTTTTATTTGTTGTATATACTTATACCAAATTCTAGAGTACACAGATTGTACCTACACTATCACATCTGGCCCTCCATCAGGCAAGGAGTGAGAGTGTATTGCATGGCAGAGTCTTTAATTAAGGGTTAATTGTACCAGCACACCCATAAAAGGCTATATCTTATCTAGTATTACACTCTTACCGTTTAGTATGTAATATTAAGATATAGGTGAGGTTAAAATTGGAAATATAACAATTCTTGGCAATGGACCAATATATAAAGTAGGTAGGTCAATTCTTATTGCTGCTCTTATTAAAGAAGTAAGAGCATCTCTAGGTGGTGGTAGCATACTCTTCAAATTTGAAGAATGCTACCACAAAATTTGATAGCAAATTTCGACCAACTCTAGGTGGTCACAAAATTAAACAAAATTTATTGGGGACCCACTGCTTAAGTGTCACAATATCTTTTTTTTTATTTAATGTCGTAGTACGGTCGGACTTTTGTCATTTTTTTTCTAAATTCACTCTAGTTAGTAGGAAAAAAATGAGTTCCGCAACGAATCCGTCTATAATAACCAAACCGCGATGGAGTGGTGGCGGTGAGGAAGAAGAAAACAAATGCATACATTTGGGATAATCCCGTGGTGATCTAGATGATGAACCAACCACTTCCTGAGCTGGAAATCAAGGAGCCGAGAGGTCGACGATCCATTCTTTGCTTCAATATCGACAAGTCGATTTTGAATTTCCTGCGGAGGCTATTGATTTCGACCATCTTAGGCGGTGTCTAAGAGGTTTCATGAAAGGCATGTCTCAAGAGTTGTTCTTGAACAACAATTATGTATTTTAATTTCATAAATTAGTAGCGATAGTAGTTAATTTTAGTAGTTCAATACAATCATTATATTTTTATTTTATTTTTTTTAATTTTAGTTTCATTTTGCGTACATCGAGATGTGTTATGTATCGGGTTGATTGCACTCCGAAGCTTAGGAAGTGGTGGGATGATATTAAGAAAGTCGGTGCAACCATGTTAGAGATGCAATTTTAGCGACTCCTTTTGCTCATCTAGTTGACATCCCTTACAATAAAGTCATTGAGGGGAGTTATTAATGGTTTAGTTGAGAGATGGTGGGATAGTACACATACTTTTCACTTCCCTCGGGGAGAGTTGGGCTTCACTCCATTAGATTTTTGCATGATATCTGGTTTGAGTATAGGATTAGGTAATCCGTTGAGATGTAACTTAATCTTGAATTCGAGTTGTGCCCAAATGATGACTTTCTTCCCTTGTTTTCGATCGAGGAGTCGTATGGCGATCTTTGGTGTTAGGATTTACGGTATCAAGGCTGCATACATTACACCGTTGACTCTTGATTCGAGATTGCAGTTTTTGATAGATTATTTGTCACTTGATTCGATGATGGTCAAACACATGTTGATGAGTATGTAAGAGCTTTTGTATGTATTTGATGGGTGTCTTCTTTTTTCCTTCGGCCATTCCACGATTAACTTGGGATTTCTAGCTAACTTTGAGCACTTGCATAGTTGTTAGGCGGTATTGATTTTGGTGGAGCCATATCATCATTTGTTTGTTGTTGTTTTTAGATAGAATCTCGACATCTAGTCCCCGGATGGGAGGGTTTGTCATTCTCTTATAGGTATGGTTTTATGAGTATTTCCGTCTTTGCCAAATCCTATCCTCCAAGAGTATACCGATGAGAGGCCTAGGCTCGGGGGCTTGGCACGGACCTTGTCGGCAGCGTCGACCCGGTGAGATCGGTCATAACATAACTTCATCCAACCCGGATCGAGCTTAGCACCGCGGGCTTCTATTGTTTGGAGGCCTTGGAGGACATCTGTGCACATCGGTAGCGAATGGTATGGAATATGCATTGTTCATTTCTCATAGGAGGATGGTATTCACTTGTGGGAGTGATATGGAGTGGTATTTAGGGGATAGATGTTACGCATACGGCTCACACCATACTTTGGTATCCCTCGATCCGCTACCCATGTATCGAAAGGACATGACCTTAGAGCAAGTCATCGAGAGTAACGTGCATTGGACTTGGCTCTGAAAAACCTAGTTACATTGCGGACTTATGAAGCGATACTACCGTTCTTGGTTTCGGGGTGTCTATTGGTCATTTGCTCCCGGTACCGTAGATTAAATATGGCAACATTCATCACGGTTAGCAATTTGGGTGTCGGGCGTGAATTCAGATTAATTGGCCGTCCACGGTAGACGTTTCACATGGACACATGCACACATTTGTTCCAACACGGATCCCCTCGGTCCGAGTGGCCTTGGGTTTTCGGTTTGAAGCGATCCGAGTGGCGGGCGATTTACTGACCCATTTCTTCTATTGATGCCACTTTCGCGTCGTGCGGTTAGAGCCCGACCTTGGACATCTATCTCGGTAATTATTTTTATTGGTTTTGTTTTATTATTTTGGTTTATTATGAAAATGTCATAAATTATTAATGAATAATTATTTCGGGATGACCTACGCATGAGATATGAGACAAAATTAAATGTAAATGATGGCTTTATGCCCCTCGGTGTCGCTTCTGGTGTTGAGAGAGAGAGACTTCTTTCCCCAAGCTCATGTGGATTATGGCGATTTACAGCGCCCGGATTGATGAGTTCTGAGGCTCGGATTGATCGCACAAGGGTGAGTTCATCCGCAAAGATGGAATGACGGAGAGTTCAAAGACAAAGGGCGGTCGAGGAGGAGTTCACGGAGGAGGCGTATGTAGGATAGTCTAGGAGGTTGTTGTATGACGATTATTATTATGTTGTGTGATTTAGAATTGTTCATTTGATCATTTTGATATGTTGTGTCATTATTATTATGTTGTGTGATTTAGAATTGTTCATTTGATCATTTTGATATGTTGTGTCATTATTATTATGTTGTGTGATTTAGAATTGTTCATTTGATCATTTTGATATGTTGTGTCATTATTATTATGTTGTGTGATTTAGAATTTATTTCCTTTGATTTAGCAA
The DNA here is from genome assembly GCF_015680905.1 of Coptis chinensis. NCBI lineage: Eukaryota > Viridiplantae > Streptophyta > Magnoliopsida > Ranunculales > Ranunculaceae > Coptis > Coptis chinensis. Next base: position 98,715,064 of record NC_141459.1, read on the forward strand.
ATGAATTACAATTTTTATTAATAGAACGAACAACTAATACATGATTGCAAAACATCAAATAAAAATAAATAAATAAAAGATAACTATTACATATCACCCTTATTACATACTACTAGAGTTACTCTAATTATCAAGCCCGGTCATCATTTTCTTCATCATTGGCTTCTTCGTTGTTGGAAGCTTCATTTGTACTACTTGCTCCAACCTTTTTTTTCATATTTAGCTACAATTGCATCTTGTTTTAGCTCTAAAACCCTTCAAAACGAGGATTGACATTGTCGAAGTGACATTGCCAACAACCTAGTCTCATTTTCCTCCTCTCTAACACGGAGTTTTTCTTGCTTCAAAAAATAACTTTTTGTGTCTTCTCTTGCTTCAATTTCATCATACTTTGAAATTGCTCATTTTGAATCTCTTCTTTATTTCTTGACTTTCTTTAAAAGCTTCAAGAAAATCATCCATATTTTTAGCGTGGATGCAACATTACCCTCAACAATGAAACAACTTTCTTGTTCTTCTCAATTTCTTTGCTCTGCTTCCTACCGACCGACCTCTCCAAAACCTTCGTCTGCTAGGATCGTACTCGAAAGTACGATGAAGGTGAAGGGGTAGAATAAAGGCGTTGAAGGGTTGGGGTTGAGGGTGAAGAATCGAAACCTTCAACATCTCCGGATCTTGCTTTCTTCTTTGGTCTTGGAGCAAAGCGTTTACAAAATCGAAGTTCTTTGCCACTTTGGCGTATTTTTGACTAGATTATAACAATCTTGCCATATCCAAGGTTTTCCAGTAGTAGCCGCATAAGTTGTTGCTGCGTCTGAAAGCTACGTTTATTAAAAAAAAAAAAAAAATCAATATCAAGTAGTATATAAAATGAAGTATAAATTAAACGCGAAGTATAAAACGAATCTTACAATGTCTTCACGTCCCCACCCGGCGGAGGTTGTTCTTCAAGCTTTTACAGCATGATATTTGTTGAAGAACGGTAAAATAATCGCCCAACGTTGTGAAACTCCCTTCCACTTACGGTTGCGGTCAAAACCTTGAATTTGATTCATTCTAGCCATAATTCGTTCCCAATAAACTTGACCCGATTGATCATTCCCTACTATAGGATCTTCTCCAATCTCAATCCATGCTCTAGTAAGAGCAATATTTTCTTCATTTGTCCAACTTGGACCCCTTCCTTGTTTTGGTTGTGACATTGAGAGTGTTATGTGTGAAAGGTTGAGAGTGTTGTGTGTGAAATGGTTGAGAGTGTTGTGTGTGAAAATGAAGAAGGAGATGAGTGTAGATATAGAAGGTAGAAATCCGGCCGTTTTTTGCCCGTTTTTTGCCCGTTGAAGCCGCGACATTATTAGAATGGCGCCCGATGAGTAGTGGCGTACGGCGATTAGTAATAAGCCTCCTTAAAATTGTGGTCAAAGTCAAAAAGTTGAAATATACATTAGTAATGGCGCGACATTATTATTATTGTAGGCATCCGCATCAAATTGCCAAATTTGTCAACAAGCGGTGATCTCGACCACCTAGAGTTGGAATTCCGGGAAATTCCGACGCATTTCTTCAAATTTGAAGAATGCGACCACGGATACGTCCACCTAGAGATGCTCTAAGTATATATATAAGATAAGTCAAACAAGGAGGGGCATAAGAAGGTCAACTTAACCATCTAAGAACCAAGGCCAAAATATCACCGATATATTTGATACATTAGTGATATATCTTGTTTTTTTGGTACACCCATATGGATATATTTGATATATCTCAACCGAATATTAAATCCTTTTTTTTTTTCCGATATATATCATAATTTTGATATAATGATATATATCGACCGATATATACGATATATCCGATATAAATTATTGACTTTGACCGATATATCGATGATATTTCTGATATAATCGAGGACATTTCCGATATATCTACATACAAAACAAAATTTTGACTGATCAACAAAAAAAATAGATATCTCTAATATTTCTAATATATCTGATATATATCGATTTTTTAATACATCAAATATTCACCAAATTCGATATTTTGAGCCTCGCTTAGAACGAATAACATTACATATTGATGATTGATCCCATTGCCTCATCTAGGCTGTCTAGGTCGTCTCCTTTGGAGCTGGAGGCGATTAATTCCTTTTCGGCAGCAGTAATTAGTAGCATCAAGTTTAAGTTTAACAAGAGTACAAATGTGTCACATGTCAAAGGAACCTTCATGGCTAGATATCAAATTTTTAAATGGAAAAAAACTAAACACTCCTCACTACCCCCAAATTCCCTGACCAGGTATATGTATAGAAGATTAGTAACGAAGAGAATTAAATAAGACTTTTGGAGGATATGGCGAAGTTAAAATGCAAGGATAAAAGTCCATTAATTTGAGGTAAGAGTACTAAACGGCGCGTATAAAATGTAGGAGAGTTTTACATGTCCATCCATTTTAGTTCATTTTGGATTTTTAGGAGTTTCATCGTCTACCATTCCCATGCAAAACTTAATTTCAAGAACAAAAAAGTCATTGATAGTTTTTTCTTTACCTTTCATGCAAGTATTTCTCCCCTTCCATTCACACCGTAGATTGGTATCTATTCATGACCATATCCGCACAAGTGAAATCAGAAAAATAAAAAAATTGTCTAAAAATAAAAGTAAAAAACTCAGCACGCTGCTATTTTGTTTTGCTTTTGTTTTTTTTTTTTTTTTTTTTTTTGAAACTTTGTTGAGCTATGAACAATGAGTGTTCATAGTCCATACTGTACTATGAATAATCAATGTTCATAGTCATGAGCTATGAACATTATTTGTTCATATCACAATTGGACTATGAACAATGATTATTCATAGTTCGGTAGCTATGAACATTCATTATTCATAGTTATGAACATTATTTGTTCATACTATGAATAATGAGTGTTCATAGTTATACTGTACTATGAACAATCAATGTTCATAGTCATATGAATATTCTTTGTTCATACCACAATTGGACTATAAACAAACAATGATTGTTCATAGTCATGAGCTATGAACATTCTTTGTTCATATCATAAATGTTCATAATCATGAACTATGAATATACCCAGATTATTTCGGCTAGAACATTTATTTTTTATCTTCAAGGGTATAGTTGACCTTTCAACTATCAGAACCGTTGTTAGTTGTTATTTCTGCGTCAAGAATAAACTTGAACTTTCATCCACCCGGTCTTATGAGTTATTAAAAAATATGCGTCCCGGCAATTTGTCCTTGAGAGTACCAGGCTACCCGCTAACAGCATGCGTGTGAACACTGCACTGACAGTGCGGATAGGTTAAGCCGTTAAGCAGCCAGACTAGACTACTAAATAAAAGCAGACTTCGAGGGCACAGCTTGAGATTTTTTCACGTAAAAAAATCGTATAGCTGACTAATTGAGAACCGTTGGATGAGATTGGAAATGAACTCTTGAGTCTCTTGACCATAGATTTACTGCTTGAATGGTTATCCACTTATCCATGCATGCACAGTTCTGGTCATTAAGATTCAAGACACCACCAGCTGGCTGGCTGCTTAAATTCGAAGAAATAAATGCTGTATGTCCAACTTGTTCTTATTCTATCGATTTCTTTAGCTAAATAAGTCAAACGAGAGCAGGCATAAGAAGGTCAACCATGTACGAACCAAATCACCAATATGAAATTATAAAAAAGAAAAAAGAAAAAGAAAACGTGTATTTAGAATTTTAGATGGAGTACTAATCGGGATTGTAATGGAGTAGTAACTGAGAGGTGAGAACATGTACTAATGTCTTCCTCATTCCATGCAATCTTTGACTTTCCGTATTATGGCGACTTTTCCTTTTCCCATGTGAGTGCCATACTGCCATAGGCATTAGGCAAACAACAAAACCAACAATTATCACTCATACACATATGAGACATTTGCAGACATGAAACCAGTAATTCAAAAACCTCATCATTTTCTTCTTCTTTCCATCTTTCTATTTGTTCTTCCTTTGAAGTCATCATCAACACTAAGAACAGAAGCAGAAGCTCTGATCAAATGGAGGACTTCCTTACCTGTTCCTGCCCCTTCTCTCCATCCTTGGTCCATTACCAATGTCACAAATCTCTGCAACTGGACTGGAGTCACTTGCAACAATGCTGGAAGTACTGTCACCATGCTAGACCTTTCAGATATGAATCTCAATGGTACACTCGACCAATTCAACTTCTCATCCCTTCCTAACATCACTTATTTCAATCTCAATGGCAACAATCTAAACGGAACCATACCACCCCTCATTTCCAATCTGTCTAAGCTTACATACTTAAACTTGGGCAGCAATTATTTTACTGAAAACATCCCTGTAGAGATCGCAAAGTTGTCCGAACTACGTATTCTTCGCCTAGATGACAATGAGTTTCGTGGTTCAATTCCATATCAACTAAGTAGTCTTCAACAGGTATGGTATCTAGACCTTGGATCAAACTACTTAGAATCTCCTGACTGGTCCCAATTTTCCAACATGCCTAAGTTGAGTTATCTTAGTCTGTATCTCAATGAGTTTAGTTCAGAATTCCCGCCCTTCATTCTCAATTCTCCAAATCTTACATATCTTGACTTGTGCCAAAATATGTTCACAGGTCCTATACCTGATTCAATAACTAATCTGGTGGAGATTGAATACCTCAATCTCACTGATAATGCATTTCAAGGATTATTGCCAGTGAATCTGTCAAAGCTTGTTTCTCTTAAAGATCTACTTTTGGGACGGAATGCGTTCACCGGTATGATACCACCTCAATTTGGTTTACTTTCAAATCTTCATGATCTTGAACTTTACAACAATTCGCTTGGCGGGCAAATTCCTTCTTCTCTAGGCCAGCTTAGGATGCTAGAAAAACTCGATCTACAAATCAATGGATTCAATTCTACTATCCCATTGGAGCTCGGCCTCTGTGCTAATCTTACCTATCTGGACTTGTCACTGAATTCACTAACTGGGGATCTACCCACTTCACTATCCAATCTCACAAAACTAGTGACACTGGCCATGTCTAGTAACTTACTATATGGTGAAATTTCATCTTACTTCATAGCCAATTGGACGGAATTAGTCTCTTTGCAACTCCAGAACAATTCCTTCACTGGAGTGATCCCACCAGAGATTGGAAGATTGACAAATCTTGATATCCTCTTCCTTTTTGGCAACAATTTTACAGGTTCTATCCCGTCAGAGATTGGAAACTTTAATCTCTTAACTCAGCTAGATTTTTCGATGAACAAGCTCACTGGTTCTATACCCCCTACAGTTGGAAATCTTACACAGCTTCGAATCTTACAGCTATTCGACAACAATCTCAGTGGTAGCATTCCTCCAGAAATTGGCAACCTGACATCATTAGAGATTCTTGATCTCAACACCAACAAGTTGCAAGGAGAACTTCCGGACACCATTTCTCGCCTTGTGAACCTGCAGTATCTGTCACTGTATACTAACCTACTTTCAGGTCACCTTCCAAAGGATCTAGGCCAGGACATGTTCTTGAGTTTTGCCAGTTTTGCAAACAATAGTTTCTCAGGTGAATTGCCACCGATGTTGTGCAATGGTCTCTCCCTTGTAAATTTTACAGCAAATGGAAATAACTTTACAGGGCCGTTGCCAGAGTGCTTAAGGAATTGCTCAAGACTAGGAAGAGTTCGTCTCCAAGGAAACAAGTTCAGCGGAGACATATCAAAGGCATTTGGAGTTCATCCTAATCTTGTGTATCTAGATCTCAGTGAAAATGAACTGTCAGGTGAGCTCACGCCGGAGTGGGGAGAATGTGAAGAACTCACTTATCTACACTTAGATGGGAACAGAATTTCTGGTGACATTCCCGCTGAGATTGGCAAAATTACTCAACTGCGTGATCTCAGCTTATCATCGAATGAGTTGAAGGGAAAGATTCCAACTGAATTGGGACAGTTAAGATTTTTGTTCAATCTCAATTTGAGTGGCAATCACTTAACAGGGGAGATACCTGGTGTTATTGGCAGTCTGTCTGGTCTTCGAAATCTTGACTTGTCAAAAAATGAACTAAGCGGCAGCATTACTGAAGAGCTTGGGGATTGTGTCGGCCTATTGCAGCTAAGTTTGAGCAGCAACAATTTATCCGGTAGCATACCATCCAAGTTTGGAAACTTGGTTGCATTGCAGTCACTTTTAGATCTTAGCAACAACTCATTATCAGGACCGATCCCCCAATTTCTGGATAAGCTCACCACACTTGAGAAGCTGAATGTCTCCAACAACAAGCTCTCTGGTAGAATTCCATCCACATTTTCCAGCATGTTTAGCCTACAATCTGTGGATTTCTCATATAACAACTTGACTGGTCCAGTCCCCACATTTCGACAAGCTGAATCTGCAATCTTTGTGGGAAACTCTGGCTTATGTGGTGATGCACAAGGACTATCTTCCTGTAGTTCTAGTCCCAGAGGAGGTAATAGTCGTCGCAAGATACTTATTGCCGTTATTGTTCCCATTGTTGGCATTATAATCTTTGCAATCATTGTTATTGGAATTCTAATGTTGTCAAGGAGAACTAGACTGTTGGATGAAGAAAAGGTATGTATTGAAGATGAAGAGAACTCTGAGTCGTTGATATGGGAAAGGGAAGGAAAGTTCACATTTGGTGATATTGTGAAAGCCACTGATAACTTTAATGAGAAGTACTGTATTGGCAGAGGAGGCTTCGGAAGTGTTTATAAAGCAGTTCTGCGAACAGGTCATACTGTTGCTGTAAAACGACTGGATATGTCAGATTCAGGTGACATACCTGATATAAATCATCGAAGTTTTCAGAATGAGATTCGTACATTAACCGAGGTAAGGCACCGGAATATAGTTAAGCTGTATGGTTTCTGCTCAAAGAAAGGGTGCATGTATTTGGTGTACGAGTACATAGTAAGAGGTAGTTTGGGAATGGTTTTGTATGAAGAAGAGACTGGGAGAGAACTTGACTGGGTCACTCGAGTTAAGGTTCTCCGAGGTGTGGCACATGCTATCGCTTACTTGCACCATGACTGTTCACCCACTATAGTGCACCGCGACATATCAGTTAATAACATCTTGCTAGACGTAGAGTCTGAACCTCGGCTCTCTGACTTTGGAACAGCAAGATTGTTGAGTTCAGATTCATCAAACTGGACTAGTATTGCAGGTGCTTATGGCTACATGGCCCCAGGTGAGATAAATCCCCAATTCTTCATTTCTCCCCTCCCTCAATGCTCATTTTCAAGAATTGATTGCATGCCTAAGGTTTTATTTTAATTAGCTTCATCCAAACGTTATACAGAAATTCCCGTTTCACACAAACTATTCAACTATATTCTATTTTTCATTTTTTCTATTAACCACACTTGTAACATCCTAAATCATATCATTCTACTGCTACAAACCTGAGATTACATCTATGAATCTCACATAGCGAATCTTCTACTCACTAATTTCTTGTTTCTTCGGGTGATATGCAGAGCTTGCTTACACAATGAAGGTGACAGAAAAATGTGATGTGTATAGCTTTGGAGTAGTAGCTCTAGAGGTCATGATGGGAAAACACCCAGGTGAGCTCATCTCAACTCTAACCTCATCGTCATCTGATGATGGAAGTCTTCTGTTGAAGGAAGTACTGGACGAAAGGCTTCTGCCTCCCACAGGTCAATTGGCAGAGGAAATTGTTTTTGTAGTTACAATGGCTCTAGCATGTACACGCACCAATCCTGAATCACGGCCTACTATGCGTTTCGTCTCTCAAGAGTTGTCAGCTCGGACTCAGGCGTATCTCTCTGAGCCATTAGGCACTATTACCATGAGCAAACTCAGTCAACTAAAACAGTAGTTGGATCTCACAACTCTGTAAATGACTCCAATATCTGAAGAGCGCATGAACCATAAAAACACATGGAAGGGGTGACCTGCTTTGTTTTAGTTCCAACTAGAAAACTCTGTATGTTTCCAATTTTAGGTTGCTTAGAATGTTTTCCTTTGTGAAATATTTTCGATATGTAATACTTTGACTAGAAAGGTGTACAAGCGTAGCCTAATGCTCTTAGGACTCCTTAACACTAACCTTGAAGGACTATTTGTCAGTATAGTTTTCTTCTTTAGTTAATTTTTCTCTTTCTTTATCTCTTTTTGAGCATTGAATAGTTTTCTTAATGTTTTGATTGGATCGTTGTTTATTTGGCACTAGATACGGTAATACCAATAAACCACGGATTTTGAACCCTTTGATTAGTTTGTTGTGATCATTATAACTGAAGTTGACCTCGACTCTCTAAATAACTAACACAGCAAGTATTAGGTTTTAGATTGCTATAAAGACTCCAAACACAAAACTCAGGGGAGTTGGTGTGTGTGTGGGGGGTGGGGGATCTGGTGCGCTCAACACAATAGTAAGGAAGGGCCTTATCATGCTTAAATGTAGTCAACTATTTAACTGTACTCATTATGTCATATATCTACATGTTGAAAACTTCCTCCCCACTAAATAGTGACAGCAATAAAAATAAAGAAGGATCACTTTTCATCAATACTGAATACAACAGAACACATATTAATGTCATTTCTTCTTTACCAACAATACTACTACATACCCAATGACTCATTTCAAACAGGAACAAAATTTATCTTATACATGCGATCCCATGCTTGTAACATTCTATCTACAAAACACACACGTTCAATTCCAAGCATGTGGAGAAACAAATAAGTAAGATGAAGAAGCGCAATTGAGCGAAAATAAAAGTAAAGAACAAAATGATTAGCATTCCACTCCACATTGTTTAAGGATCGGTCCTGTCTGCTTAGGCAAGAATGGATCAATACGGACCCAAAGCAAGGAGAAAATTGAGGAAAGCAGAATAGACCAGAGGACTACAATAGTGGGAGTCCTGTTCTGCCTCCCCATCAGTCCTTTGAGGAAAGGATACAGGTGAACAATCACCCAGAAAGCGAAGAACAACTTACCGAATAAGGGACCCCATGAGCCATACCCATTGTTAATGGCATCAGATACTCCAGCAACAACTCCAACCATGTTCAAAATTATTAATGTCGTAGGTGGGATAAGAAGAGTAGTCCACTTGAAGAGGTAGAGATCACCAAATTCTTCGTCTTCTGCGGTCTTAGAAGTTACAGTGAAGTTGGTATCAACTCCTGCAAGAACCTTAAGAAGGCCTTGAAAGACAGCAAAAAGATGTGCTGAAACACCTCCAATCACCCAAAACTGCTCATTACGCCACCAATCCTGGATACTAACACCACTCCACCTGAGCTCAAGCACTCCAGTCACAATAATTGAAAGGAAGAGAGCCAAGAACCATACACTAGCAAGGTTGGTCAGCTGCATATGATAATAAATTTTTAATTAGGAAAATCAAGATATATTTTTCATCCAAAGTATAACTAAATATTAATCTTTTGGAAACATTGAAAACATCGTAATAGCAAAATGCTTACCGTAGGAATGATAAACTTTCCAGTAAGAAGACATACGGCAGGAATAGTACAATAGAAGAGCAAAGGAATTGAAGTGAACGGGTAGACAATGGTGTTAGTATATGCGAGCCTTTCTAGCCATTTTAGTTTCCCTCCATATCCATACCATAGTGGGCAGTGACGACTAAGAAATATCTCAACAGAACCAAGAGCCCACCTCAAGACTTGGTGCAACCGATCTGAAAGATTTATTGGAGCTGAACCCTTGAAGGCAGGTCTTTTAGGCATACAATATACTGACTTCCACCCTCTGCAATGCATCTTGAAGCCAGTCAATATATCTTCTGTGATTGAACCATATATCCAACCAATCTGCGGAAAAGAACAGTCCCTTAAGAATTTTTAACTGGCATAAATTATAATGATTACTCAGGATTCTCTAATACGCAATTCAACAACGCATAATGGTAAGTATAATTTTTCGTTTCTTAGAAGCCATCTCATTGACATTTATAAGCACTTGTTTTGAAAAATGATTTCCGGAAATTTCAAAAGCTCAAATTCAAATACTACAAAGAGCTGAAGCCAACTTTTGGCATGTTCTACCAACAACATATTGAAGTTCAAACTCCAGTGAAACTTTAATGTTGTGAAAGGTCCCGTGTGAAGACTACATTTTACCATAAAATCCTAGCATAATGAACAAGTTCCTCTGTACTCTGACAATACATCTACATTTTTTGACAATCCACATGAAAATTTTATATGAAGCACTTCTTTTCAGGCATTGAGCAAAAATCAATGCCAAACATCCTAAGAAGTGAGATTACCATATATAGGTCTGCAACTTTCAGTAAAGGGAAAGTATTCAAGGACATAGATTAAATATAAGAAACATATCGCATGAGTAGAAACTATCTAATCAGTGTACGGCATTATAGTAATCCACTTGACAAGTTCAACCTGCGTTGGCTGACATACATTATGCAGCTCAGTCTCATTGCAACTAAAGTTTTCATGCCAATATGCCATGCAAATGTAGAATATATTGAATATAAGAAGTTGAAGTGAAAAATCACCTCTTTGCCCCATTCAGTCTTCTCTTCATAGCCACAACTGATAACATGAATTGCCTCCTTTATAAGAGCTGTTGAATTAGTCCCGTGAGGATGTCCACCTTCTTCCATGAGTGTTGATGTAATAAACACTGGAGACTGACCAAAACGCTTCTCAAAGTTCTTTTGTGACATAAGGGAAGACTTCTCCAACTCCTCATATCCTTCTAATCCTTCTTCAATCTCTTCAAGATCAAAGACCGGGGAGGAACCTTTCTTTGCATTGTTCTTCTTCTTCTTGCTATAGAATTTTCCTAACAGACCATTACCTCCCTTCTTTGACTTTGACTTAGATTTTTTTGAGCCACCAAAACAACAGCAGCACCATGATGGCAAGCAATCACAGGTCATCTTAGGCCTCTTTTCAGATACCGGTGGATCATATCCATACAATGCTTGTCGGTTGAAGACGCATCCAGTACCAACATACACTGGTCCTTGGATACCATCTAAGCCTCTCATATTGATCTACACCATAAGAAAGAAGAAATCCATAATGTATGTATATAGAGCTAACTATTGTTTTGTCCCTTGGTTGGACACGTAATTGGTACAACATGATTTTCTTTTCATTGAATCCAAAAGGAATTTGTAAATCAATCCTCTATGAAATCACAAGCTGGAATATCAAAATAGACAAAGGGCTATACTTACATCGAAGAATACAACGTTACGATTAGCATATCTATCATGTCGATCAATGCCATCAAACCTCTGAGGGAATTGAACATAACACAACTTCTTCCCTAGCTGAGGATCCATCAAAAAACACATAGCTTCCCTCATTGCCTTGCTATTGTTGATGTAGTGATCGCAATCAAGATTCAACAGAAATGGTGCATTTGTGAGCACTGCTGATACTCGAACCTAATAAAAGAAACATAATTATCAAACCACATGATACTGAACTTGGCTATAATGTACAAGATTACTAGCACTTGTAGCTTCACAGTAAGCTCCAATAAGTTGAAACAATAAACTAACATAGAAGTAATAAACATATAAATATCATGGTAAAGCTTAATTAAGATATGGCATTTGCTAGCAGAAATATTTAGCTGCTAAAGATATTTAGCCATTTCATGGCCTTGAGTGTTAACTAAACCAAGATATTTTGATTAAATCGTACTTACCATGGCGTTCATGGCACCGGCTTTTTTATGATGTTGATACCCAGGTCGCTTCTCACGTGATATGTATACTAGTCGAGGAAGCTCCTTACCTTCAACATCAAGTGCACCTGCACTTCCCAGGTAAACCTGCAAAACAATAGGTAATAATATTATTGTTTCATTATTACAAAACACATTCAATTTACATATTTGTGTAATGGCCAATTGTTGAATTATGAGATAGTTCCATTTGTACCACCTCACTGAATGACACCTTTTTTCTTTAAAAACAGTTGTTTATAAACAAGTGTAGTCTAATAACTCTGAGGTATGCATAAAAGTTTACTGGGCGGACATACCTGGATCATGCCAGGATGATCACGAGTATTGTTCCCAGGCCACGGGGTACCATCTTGCATGACCCATCCTTCTTCCGGTTTTTTCTGAGCTTTTGCCACCAATGCATTGATCCTCACTTTGAATTCTTCGTATTCTCTCTGCGTATTTACACAACTGAATGAAAATGCACCAGGAAACTCTTCATATTACGTATGACTCAAACTGCACTGAACTCTAAATGGGCCTGGATTGGACCAAGAAATTTGAAAGGTTTCAGTAGGCTCAGAAAACTTTACAGTATGTAAGTGGAATTTGCCAAATGTATACTTTCTCGTGATACAGGCGTGTCCACTAAAAAGAGAACAGTTATCAAATTCCTTTCTTAGAACAAACTTTCTGATTTGTCCCCATTAAAAATAAAAAAAAAAAAAAAAATTAAAAAAATCTCATTGTAAAATATATAAGAGTTCTTCTTATCATTAGCTAAAGATTTTTTTTTTTTTTTTTTTTTTAGTTTGAAAGAAGTGTGACTAGTTCAGCACTTCAAGTTTTTTATTCATTTTTTTTCCCAAGACCAAAAACTAGATTTTGTAACTGGTTAAGTTTTTTTCTTTTATTTTTTTTAAGATTGGGGATAAATCAGGAAGCATATATTAAGGTGGAAATTTGATAACTGTTGACCACTTTTCAGTGGACACTTGGTTGGTTCATGTTTCCTTTGGAGTTTTTGAGCAAATCCCGCTGGGAGCAAAAAATCACTCCATTTTGTACTGGATATTGGTACTGTGCGACCCCCAAAACAATATACTAGAGAGTTTGATCCATGAATATAGTCAGTATCACAAAAAGATTAGATTTAGTGATACCTTAATAGCTCTTCTCTCTTTCACAAAGGTTGGTTGCACCTTATCCTTCAAATAATCAATCTTTTGAGAAAAATAGTAGTCAGGTGCTCTAGGCTCAATACTATACTTCTTACAAAATGGTACCCATCTCCTTGCAAATTCAGCTGTTTCAGATAATGTATCAAACAACAACATTGACGCACCATCGTCCGATACATAGCAACTCACTTTCTCGACTGGGTAGTCAACGGACAGGATCGAAAGTACAGTATTTGCCGTTATAATAGGTGGTTCTTTTAATGGATCAACTGAACTCACAAATACATCAACTGGTGATAATTTGTTAGGTTCACCTTCACGTTCAAATCTTAAGGAAAGACGGTCTAGATATGTTTCACGGTTTATAGGGAACCATTTTGGAAATTGGTCTAGTATCCATGACAGAGCAAACCATGTTTCGCAAATGACTGAAATTAGCCATAGGGGATAAGCGTCTTTAGCTGGAGTTAGAATCCGAAAGCGTAAGAAAAAACACAGGACCACTAGTCGAAGGACAATGACTATTCGGTATGGATTGATTTTGCTCGATGGTATAGGGATTTTTCGCCATAAGGGTTGTCGTGCCTCGGCCATCCTGCCAAATAATCAAGATCAATATGCAAGAACATTATTATAAAACTTAAAATCATACTTGAAAGTTGTAAAAATAACTGATTTATGTAAGCACGTTGATAGACGTCTAGTTCATGAAATGATTCTGAAAGTTCAAAAACATGTATAGGCCAAGGAAGAAAATTATCATACAGGAAATCATCTTCATCTCCTAGATCATTTTCTCCACCATCTTCTTTGCTCATTAAACCTTTCTTTTCTTGCTTAGCCTTCCATTTGTCTACCCTTTCTTTCCATTCCACATTATTGTATACATCCTTCTCACCTTCAAAATCCTTACCAACAACTACCAACAAAAAAATGTAAAATTTCAAAATTCACGAGTTAATAAGATAAGAAATTCAATAAAAATAATCTAGGATAAATTGGAGTTGGATGAAGAGTTCACTTACTACTTCCAGCAATGGAAGAAAAAGCTGGGCCATTTGGATGCCATTGTTGTGGATGGTAGTCTCCATTTTCCTGTAACATTATCCACTTGAGCGTAAGACAAGTGCTTAAGTTATGGCACGGATCAAATCATTAGTTTACTTGATTATTGTTACTCTCCCTGTATATCCGGCCTGCTTGTGTATATACGTACATTTTTATTGTAATGACACTCAACATTTGTTCGCATGAACTCTTCAAATGAAAAGGTGATGTTATTGTGGGTCGTTTAGGTTTAAACCTTAAGTCTAAGCAGAGACATAATGATAATAGATTTTGGTTACCGAGCGATTAATATCAATGTTGTTATTCGTGACATCGCCTTTGTGGCTCTTAATCTGAAATTCATCGTCAAAATCATCTCCATTCCCATTGTCTTCCTCATCTCCTGGAACTCGCGGACAGCCTGCCAATACATAACTCCTTGTTTAAAAACTGTATCAGAGTTCTAAAACTCGACTCACAAAGTTCGACTACAAATGAATTTTTTTGAAGGAACACACTTTTAATTTATCATATTTCAGAATATAAATTTTGAACTTGACTAATAGCACAAAATTATGTATGAGACCTTTGTGACGCTTGTAGCGAGTGTTGCACTGAGGGCAGCACTGATTCCCTTCACTTCTCTCATAGTCATAACAAAGCCGACAAACAGGAAATCCACATTCATAACAGGCCACAAATAACTCCCCGTTGTCCTTGAGTCCAATCTCATCACCACATACTCGACAGTTTTTGACACTGATTGGCGTATTGGAGGAGGCTGACCAATAAATCATGTCACAGTGAGTTAGCACCTTCTTAGCACTCTATAAAACACAGGCATAATTAATATGATTACCAAACAATATGTAGTAAACTTAGCATTTCTAGTAAACTTTATATCATGCTTCATTATGATAAATGTACCTCATCTGCATTTTGCATTACATGTAACTCGTTTCGCCTATGAGAACCCGCGACTAAGCCAGTCATGGTGTTTGATGCCATGGCTGGCGATGGCAAAAAAAAAGATGAAGGTGCTGAATAGAGTGTTCTCAGAGGTATGGAGAATTGGAAGGAGCTAGGTTTTAAGGATAGTAAGGTAAGAGGTATTGAGTCTTTCACCTACTGTGAGTTGAGAAGTCTAAGTTTGATTCTAAGAGAAGTTAAAGAGGGGATGCTTTGATGGAAGGTTTGCTCTACCAACAAGGCCTAGAGGCATAGCTTAAACTCTAAGGCGTTGAAGCTTGTCTTATATTACTAAACCAAACCCGGCATAATATACCTGCATTGCAGGTACTGTAGTACCACCAAGAGGCCCATTAGACACACACACCAAATTAAAGAGCAAATACTATAGCTCCCTCTTGCATGTTGATCGCTGATAAATTAAATCCAATTGCTCTCATATTCATCATACTATTGAGTTTAAAGATCTCGAAGAAATTTCACAACAATATTGTTCAAAAAAAAAATCGTATATATTATATTCATCAGTCATAAAATCCGGCCTCTTATATACTTGGTAATCCTTTGGTAATTTACAACCGTAACATGAAGGCAGAAAATAAGATAATGAAACGCAAATATCCTAGCCCCAGATTCACAGATGGAGCTGCACAACTCGTAATTGTCACTATGCCTATACTGGGCTCTTGAAACTCGTATAATGTAAGTCAATTTTAGCGCCTGTCATCATTCCTCCAACACACACTGATTACTCCTTGCACTCTAACACGCATGTTAGTATCATTCTTCCCCTGTTGCCCATCGAGGTACGCAGAATGTAGGTGCTTATGTGCAGTTCACACACACAACATTTGTCCTGCCTCTAAATAATTTGTACCACATGTGCCCTTATGCAAATTCGGATAGTATTTTCCTTCTTTCAAAATAGTGTCTCCCCCTCTCTAGATAAGACAATTAGGATTTCCCCGGAAATTAGGGTACCCACACCATACACACAAAAAACATACCGTCAACTCAATTTGATTTTTTTTTTTATTTCCCCCACTAGATGGCCTAATTTCCATCTAGTGGGGCAAATCCTAGTTAACTCATCTAGTAGGAGGGAAATACTAGCTAACCCTTTGAAATATCTTGATGGGTATACTTTTGAATTTTGATATATAGCAACTGTATGGAAAGACTTTGGCTTGAAGTTTATGGCATTCTGGAATCATGGCTTTGTTTGTTTGGTGATGCTATTGAGTATTGACAAGGGACTCCCAAGTTCAACTGGCCTTGGAATCAACCTATATATTTTCTCCAGATCGCTCACTTGTCGCAGTAATTAAGGTACTCATCTCAAAATATTGAGATAAAGAAGAGGGAACATTATAAACCGTAGAATCATCTCAAAATATTGAGATAAAGAAGAGGGAACTGTTATGGACTGATTTGGGATTAATAGACCTAAGGGTTCGGAGGAGTCCATGGGCTGGAGGGTCATCGCGGACTGAGAGTAGGCAGCGAGTATGGAGCAGAATAGTCCTGGGCTGATGGGCCATTGCGGACTAGGAGTAGACAGCGAGCATGGAGCAGAAATAGATAGGGTAACCCAAAAGGCGGTGAACAGGTGTGCGAAGTCAGAGAGGACACGTGGGTTCATTAGAACGGATGGATGGAAGGAAGATCAAGGGGAGGGCGCATACTATGGAGGAACCAAGTATAATAAGGGAGGAAACCCTAACGAAAAGGAGGAGAGAGAAAAAAAAGATAAAACACTAGAGAAAGAATCAGGTCACAACAATTGGCGCCGTCCGAGGGGACTAAACTGACAACCACACTAGTTAAAAACCACGGTTCTAGGAGAAGAGATAGCACCATCGAAAAGAAAAGCAAAAGTGGAGACAGAAACGGAGGTCGGGGAAGCAAATGGTATATGAGTGGTCAATCAACTAGAGGAGGTAGGAGGAGAAATAGATCTGACGGTGGTGGAGAGAATGAGAGAGATGGAGGTAGAGATGGGTAGGCTGAGGGAAGAGAATGGAAAGTTTAGAAGAGAGAGGGAAGCGGAAGAAGCAAGAAGAGAGGAAAATACCATAGAAGATGAATCTGATGAAGAAAGATCAGATGAGGAACCTGTGCAGCCGTTAGATGGAATAGGGAAGGGAGTAGAGCTAGATCCACAAATAGAAGGCGGTGGAATAGCATATGGTGTCACATTACAGCAAGTTCAACACATGTTTGAAAGGGAAAGGGAAGCCATCCGACCAGTGCAACAGGAGAGTAGAGGAACGGCGAACCAGGTAATAGCGGTGCTCACTCACAACCCGTTGGCGGCGGTGGTGAGGTCAATGGAGGTACCAAGGCGGTTCACACAGCCCAGATTCGATAGATTTGATGGAAAGGGAGACCCGGTGCATCACATACAACATTTTCGCCAATAGTTAGCTTTATGGCAAGAGGATAAGTTTAATGGTTTATGGTGTATGCTTTTTCCAACAAGTCTGAAAGAGGGAGCTTCCGATTGGTTTTATCGGTTGCCAGCTGGAAGTATAGAGAAGTTCAGTGAACTAGAAAAGGCATTCATCACTCATTACATTCATCAAAAGAAAAGAGCGTGAACGTGTCCGCGCTATTTTATATGAAACAAGAAGACGGAGAATCGTTAAGGAAATTTGTGTCCAGGCTCAACGCGGAGGCCATGAAAGTGGAGAATTTAGATGAGAAGACTGCAGTGATAGCTTTTAGGAATGGAGTTCGCCAAGGAAGTAAAGTACACATGTCCATAGTAAAAAATGAAGAGGTGACATCTAGCTTGGCGGAACTGTATCCTAGATTGGAGAAGTATATAAGGTGTGGAGATTATATACCGCGGTCTACTAAAAAGGGAGGAAAAGGGGTCAGTACAGTGGAGAAAGATGATGAAAGGAGAGGCAAAATGGACTACAAGGGAAAAGGGTACAAGGCGGATCGCCCTAGGGAAAGAGAACGGAGGGAAGAAAGGGTCAGGAAGCCATACCAAGAGCTATACCGCAGAGTCCAACCGGCTACAACAACATAACATTCACGGAGAAGGATAGGAAAAGGGTCAGCCTTCCCTATGATGATGTGTTAGGGGTGACTCTCGTAGTAGGTAACTATCTTACTAAAAGAATTTTAATTGATTGTGGTAGTTCAGTAGATTTATTGTTCTGTTCTGCCCTAGTTGAAATGCATATAGAGAGATCAGCCTTGAAATAGCTAGAAATAATTTGTTTGGGTTTAATGGGAGCATGACCGTACCTATAGGAGAAATAGAATTGCTGGTATCTACAAGTCCAGTCACAGTCATGACCACGTTCATGATAGTGAAGTCCACGGACATGATTGGGGTGTGGACATGGAAATCGAAGCTGAAGCCAGAGAGACCGCGGACAAAAACGACCCTTGGAACAAAAATAATGGCTGTAAAGTATTCACGGACGGATCATCTGCTGACACTGGGAGTGGAGTTAACGTTATGATGGTTACTCCAGAGAACACAAGGTTAGAGCTTTCTATGAAACTTGGATTCAATGCATCTAACAATGAAATAGAGTACGAAGAAGTATTAGCAGGACTGGAGTTGGCAGAGAAGGCAGGAGTCACAGAGTTAACAATTTACATAGATTTGAATTTGGTAGTTTGCCAAGCCAATGGAGGGTTCACAACTAGATGCCCGCGGATGGTGAATAAGGTTGTTGAAAAAGTTTATATTTAATGAATTTTTTATTATGTAAATGCAGAGAAATATTGGTATAATGTTTATTTTGGATCACAGCTGAGTAGGTAGCAATTGTAAATCGGTTATAACTGGGGCAGATATTTGTTGTCCCGGACCTGGTATGGCGAACCGGTCCAAAACTGAACTGGGGCAGATATTAGTTGTCCCGGACACGGTATGACAAACCGGTCCAAAACAAAACGGGGGCAGATATTAGTTTTCCCGGACTCAGTGTGGCAAACTAGTCCAAAACAAGACTGGGGCAGATATTAGTTGTCCCGGACACGGTATGGCAAACCGGTCCAAAATAAAACGGCAGATATTAGTTGTTCCGGACTCGGTGTGGCAAACCAGTCCAAAACAAAACTGGAGCAGATATTAGTTGTCCCAGACACAGTATGGCAAACTAGTCCAAAACAAAACTGGGACAAATATTAGTTATCCCGGACAAGGTATGGCAAACCGGTCCAAAACACAACTAGGGGCAGATATTAGTTGTCCCCAGACTCGGCATTGGTGTAAGAATACAAACAAATAGTACGAGTCCATGGAGAGTGAGAATGCAAAATGGGTCAAAGAGATAGTGTTGCAATGTATGTGTAAAAGAAGCACGAAAGGAATAGATATAACGTTAAAGTCATAAAATGAATATGAATCACGAAACAAAGTAGGTTCACGGTATGGATTCCATTGTATTTTCTTTAGCTCCAATCTCTGATAACTACTTCTTAATCAGATTATACGTGGTGTACAGATAGTTATCTAACTACCATATGTGGAAACCAAGGCTAAGTCTCCAACCTTTGTGATAGTTTTCACCGGTTTCATACATATAGAAACCGCACAAAAAACTAGGGGGCATAGCGGGGAAACAAGTATAGGCAAACAAGATACTTAGACATTTAAAGATGTTCAAAAGTGGAAACTTAAACAGGCAAAAGAGACCAGCGTGCTTGGAATACCAGGAAGTACACGATGGCCAAAATTAGACAATCTAAGTGGAACTCAAAATTCAAAATAAGCATCATGGACAAGGGGGTCAGCTTTGCATGTCGATCTCCATCACGGACAAGGGTCATCTTCGCCTGTTTCCATCACGGACAAGGGTTCCTGGATAGTATTGACCGCGGTCAGGGGTTTTGGAACAATATCTATCGCGGTGGACAAGTCCGCAAGTGCGTTATCAGACGTCTCTTAAGGGATCACGAAGGGGTTTGGAGGAAGTTCCATAGTGGTGCTAGGATTGACTTTTTCGGTGTTAATTCTTTGCGGACCTACTTAACTGCTAAAGCAGTGTGCTCCTCAGCTTCTTTCCGATACTCTTCGCAGACACGATGCGCAAGGTCTCAATCTCGAGTCGAGCAGCGTCCCTTTCAACAAGGAGCTGGTCGCATTTGGTGCAAAGGCCATACTGACCATCAACACCGTAAAGCTTCACCTTCATCCATCAACCCTAGCCTGGCTAGCGTAGAGATTGAAAGCACGAACAAGGCATAGAGAATCCAAAGATGCCTGCAGACAAAATAAACGTAAGTAGCAGACAAAGCAATGCGAATGTGTAATGAAATGGAGGATGTTATGACCGAGTGCAGCGGATATACACATTGGGTTATTCTATAAATTATAATCTTACTAAGGAATGCATTATAGGGTCTTCGAACAATAAGGGATCATGATGAAATGAGTAATAGTGCACTAGATGATTCCATAAAACAAATCGTGGCCAAGAAGATATAGTATAACAAGTTCAAAGATGGCAGAAAGCACCCAGCTGGATAGAGGTATGATATGTATCGACTGCAATGAAATGATAGCCTAAAACTTCGTAGTGAATAGACTTACTTAATATGGTGATGAGTTGTGTTGCAAGGAGTTTGCTGAAATCAGGCTGCGAAAAAGCACTGTTTAACATGGATAAAGACAATACAAGTGTTTTGGACTTGAAGTGGATATCAACTTGAAGTCCACGTGCAATTGTTCGTACTATGGATTTGGTTTACTACTTTATGAAATGAGATTATAATAAGTGAATATGAATGTATTATATGTATTGGTTACTAAATACTCTTCAAATTGTTGTGGCAATAGGTGGGTTGGCTGAAAAGGAATTAGTATTGGCATCTAAGATCAATATTATTGACGTGCAACACCTGCTTAGGAGCAAAGCTGCTAACTAACAGTCTATTCTCATGCTACAACAAGAAATGGAAAGTGAAGTTGCTTTTGTAGTAGAAGAGTCATCCGTCATAAACTGGGAATAAAGAAGGATACTTACACGCTCTAGGCTTTGGTAGAGAGAAGTGCAATCATCCGCGGTGAGACAATCAGTGACATAAGCCAAATCAACTGAGAGGTGAGCCTCGTGAAACATAGCAAAAGCTACATCAGGATCCTGTAAAACTGAGTCTGCAGAAGTAAAAGGACGATTAGAAATGTTTGACAGAAGAAAGAGGGTGGGCGTCATTAACAACTTTAGCTTTGTAGCCACCACGATGATCTGTAGAGTCTTTCTCCTTTTCACAAAGCCGAAGGGAAGACGTGTTTTTGCGAGAAGAATCCAGTGGAGCGAGAGAGGAGCAAGATGAACAAATCTAACTTTAAAGCAACTAAAAAGACTTGAAGAACTTCATTCCCATGCCGGCGAACAAAAAGAAATCACCAAATGGTAGGTTGAACAGAAATAGATCGGATGTTGAAGGAGGCTTAATGGAGTTTGAGAGGAGAAAATAATAGAGAGAGAAGTATGGCAAAAGTGAAGAGGTAATGGGGGCGGCGCGGTCACCTAGAGGGTTATTTCTCAAAACGACCATAGAGAGAGCGACACATGGCTTCAACATTAAAAGAAAGTCATTTAGTTTAGTGGGAGCAGTCGGGTGTTCTTGGCACCACAACCCAACAGTGGTCTATGATCCCAAGAAGGGGCAACTGTTATGGACTGATTTGGGATTAATAGACCTAAGGGTTCGGAGGAGTCCATGGGCTGGAGGGTCATCGCGGAATGAGAGTAGGCAGCGAGCATGGAGCAGAATAGTCCTGGGCTGATGGGCCATCGCGGAATAGGAGTAGGCAGCGAGCATGGAGCAGAAATAGATAGGGTAACCCAAAAGGCGGTGAACAGGTGTGTGAAGTCAGAGAGGACACGTGGGTTCATTAGAACGGATGGATGGAAGGAAGATCAAGGGGAGGGCCTATACTATGCAGGAACCAAGTATAATAAGGGAGGAAACCCTAACGAAAAGGAGAGAAAAAAAAAAAGATAAAACACTAGAGAAAGAATCAGGTCACAACAGGAACATTATAAACCGTAGAACTCTAATGGAAATCGATATAATTGGCATTGGACAATTTACAAGTCAGATATAGAGGGGGTAGTGAGTCTCGTATCTTGAAGAATTGGGGTTTGCCAGACAAGCTACGGAGGGCAGGGCACTTAGGATCAAGGATTGCAAATGATACCCACCCAAGGGTGACATCATAAAAGCTAATGTCGATGGGGCTTCTTGTGGTAATCTTGGCCTTTCGGGCTATATATGGTGCGTGCTTCAGAAACAATGAATGTGTGTTCCTAGCGCTTCTTTGCATGCATATTAGTCATCAGATGATTTCATAGTTGAATGTTTAGCAATTTTAGAGGCGGTGAAATATGTTATTCAGAAAAATTGGAGAAAGGTCGGGGTGGAGTCAGACTTGATATCTGCGGTTAGTGCTTTTGGAACTTCAAATGTACCTTGGTGTATGAAGCAGCGATGACAACACTTAGACTACTGCAAATTGACTCAAATTTGGAGAGAAGCCACTTTCACAGCAGACCAATTGGCGAAGGACTCGATCAGTTTTCAAGACAATGATCAAACCAAAAAAAAAAAAAAAAAAAAAAATTAGTTTCAATACAAAATTTTACTTACTGAGACAAAAAAAAAACATTGGACAATTTCATTAATTCTCCTAAATTTTAAAAGGGAGAGGTTCTAGGGACATATTTTATCTTGACACCTAAATAAACTCAAAATTGTTAGAGCATTTATAAGTTTTGGATTAAGCTAATATTTTGTAGATATGGTCTCCTAACTATTCTAAACATTGTTACAAATAATAAAAAAAATTAAAAACTTCTAAACTTGTCAAATATAGTATAAAAAATGGTGAAAATGAATAGTCTACAATTAGCCAAATTTTGTAAATTATTAACTATATTTGGCAAGTTTGGATTTTTTTTTATTATTTGTGACAATGTTTAGAATAGTTAGGAGATCATATCTACAAAGTATTAGCCTAATCCAAAACTTATAATTGTCCTAACAATTTTGAGTTTATTTATGTGTCAAAATAAAATATGTCCCTAGAACCCCTCCCATTTTAAAAATGGAAAATGAACAATTCACAGTTTCACACACCTAAGCCCAAAACTCTATTTCAAGAAAGGTTCTCTCTTGGACTACACACATTTATCGCAAACATAACCACCAATATTATTAGTTTCGACGCACCAGCACTTCTGTCGAACACAAAATCCAAGAAATTGATCTCAGTCATAGCCACTGTTGCGGCCATCAGTTTTGACACGTAAACGTTTTCGAAACTTCGATTGGTCCTACAACCCGACAAATGCCAAGTGTTCGGGTATGCAACCTGTTCTGCATATCTCCACAAAGTTGGGGGACCATAAAGAGTCGTTCACTTTTCATCACAAATGAAAGTCATGTACGCCTTTAGAGTTTCGACTCCATACAAAGCATACCGTCCACGTGAATATCAGCTCACCTAGCAACCAAATGTGTGGCTTTGTTTGCACCTCTACTACAATCCATATATAACCACAGGGCTCTCAGTATTACACCACAACACAATCTCTCAACAAGCAGAAAAAAAAGTGAAAGGACACAGAAAGAATACCATCAACTGCACATCTCTCACAAGTTCTAACAAGAAAGTAAAGGGTTTAGTGGAGTACAACTAGTCTCTTTTGTGTAGCAATGGCAACTTCACTTTCAGCAACTGGGTTGAAAGGAAGTTTATATTCTTCCTTCCGTGGAGGTTGGGGAACAACTATATTAGGTGAAGACCATGCCAAGTTAAGCAATTCAGTTCCAACTTGTATTCGAGTTCCAAAGCCGATACAATCAAGACCAATGATGAAGAATATAAATGAAGGGAAGGGTGTCTTTGCGCCATTGGTTGTTGTCACCCGTGATATTGTTGGAAAGAAGAGGTTCAATCAACTTAGAGGAAAGGCCATTGCCTTACATTCACAGGTACCACTACTTTCTCTCTGTATTAGCTGCTATTAAGAAATAATTGAACAACTTGAAAATCTCAGGATTCTATACTTCTTGTGATGATTTCGGGAAAGCAAAAAATAGATGCATGAGGTGGCCTGATGACATGAATAGATACATACAGGATTACTTTTGAAAAACAGGAATCTTATAAGGAAAACAGTAAACAGAACCTGAGAATGGTGTGTGGCCTGAAAATGGACAAAACCAAACATGAATTTCACTAATTTCCTCTGTTATTACTTGTTCTTATTTGTAACAGCATTTCTTGTTTTGAATGGATGCCTTTTATTTTGTCTCAGGTTATTACCGAGTTCTGTAAATCGATTGGAGCAGATGCAAAACAAAGGCAAGGGTTGATCCGATTGGCAAAGAAAAATGGAGAACGACTTGGTTTTCTTGCTTGATAACTATTCTTTTTCCTCAAACCCTTGTATCTCACTATCGCCTTCAATTTTAGTATAACGGTAGAAAATGGATTTATAAAATAGGATGAATTTTCCTTATGTCAGAGCTGCAAAGCATATTGTTAGCAAATTAACTTGTATGGTTGTCCTTAGAAAGGTTTATCAAAGTTTTCATTAGGAAAGTCCAAACTTGTTGGAACTTGTTTCAATTGTTGTGAATAATTAATTGTGAACGCATGTGTGTGTGTGAACGGATCAATCCTACACAAAGATTGATCTTTCTCGATAGACAAGACTTCAACACCCTCCAAGCAATATCCCAACACTTCTCAATATCAAATAACAAGCGTATGAAATAAAACAATCAATGTAAAAGAAGAAACAAACCACAAGACGAGATATATCGTGGTTTCGGCCAATTTGCCTACATCCACACCGCGAAGTTCCAAGCTTTAATAGATGTCCCGAGTAACAGTTTCTGAAGTCTCTCAATTCACTCACAAAGAATGAACACTCAACTCACAAAGAATTGTTCTCTTGTAATCACTTTTCTTGGTTTTAGAAAAAGTTAGGTTTTCCAAAAACCGATTTTGTTTTTCTATACCAAAACCAAAAGTCATTCTTTCTTGTAGGCCCAAAGAAAAGACTGAAATGGCTGGCCTGGCGCCATTAATTAAAGCCATGGCCCGTGGCCTAAAAGCTGGAAAACATCGAGAGTAGTGGCGAAGTCGCGCTTACCTTATTCTGGCCTTGCCGCCTCGGCCGTGAAAACAAATTTTTTCTACATTCTCCACCGGTGAGGTTTTAACACATAAAACCAAAGCCGAAACACATCCAACAAGATCACATCCAAAGAGGAACACCTCCGGCCAAGGAAGACTTCGCGATCAACCGCCCGGGCGGCTATGCCCACACGGGGCTCTTTCAAACATGTAGGATTTGGAGCAAGTCCAAACAAAGTTGGAACTTAACTCCGGTGACAACTTTTCGTCGTCGATATATCGGCGGGGTTGTCATGGGTGTCTACTTTCTCGAAGTGCTACATCACCATCCTCAACGACATCCCGTATAAAGTGATATCGGACATCAATATGCTTGGTCCGACCATGATGAACTTGGTTCTTTTCGCCAAATGAATAGCACTCGACTATCACAATACACAATGAACAACGACGCTTTCGATACCCAAATCATCTAGAAGACCTCGGCCATAGTGCCTCTTTCCATCGCCTCTGCCATCGCCATATACTCTGCGTGATTAGATAGATAGAACATACTATAGCACAGCATAGACCTCAACTAACGGTGCACCATGCATCATAAACACATAACCGGTAGTCGATCGTCGTCTATCTAGATCACTGCGTAATCGGAATCCACAAACCCACCGACATAACAAGTGCCTCCCACCATAAGCTAATCCCACATCCAAAGTACCGCTTCAAGTACCTTAGTACCCATTTCATCGCCCCCCAATCTTTGCTTCCCGGATTTGCCATATACCTCCGCACAACACTAATCACTGCGTGGAAATGTCAAAGGCACACCATAGCATACATCAAACTACCCAAAAGGCTGCATAAGGAACATTAGCCATATGCTTTTGTTCCTCCAATCAACTAGGAGAACTTAGGTGAAAGCCTAAAATGCCCAAATAAAGGAGTAGAAACCGACTTTGCATTCTCCATACCAAATCGAGAAATTACTTTTCGAGATGTATTTCTTACGAGATACAACTATCCGTCGCTTCTTCCTATCTCTGTCAATCTCCATGCCCATTATCTTCTTGGCTCCACCTAAGTCTTTCATCTCAAACTTCGAGGCTAAGTTGAGATTTCAACTTGTCTATCTCCACCATGCTTTTGGAAGCAATAAGCATGTCATCCACATAAAGCGGGGAGATAGATGAAGTCATTACCTCGAAGCCTTCTAAAGTAGACCGCAGCCATACTTACTTCGGGTGTACTCATGTTGCATCATGAATGTGTCAAAGCGCATACCATTGCAGGCGATTGCTTTAACCCGTCTGATAACCCGATTCAATTTGCATACATAATCTTCTTTCTCGAATAGCGACAAACCCTTCAGGGTTGTCTCATATAGATCTCTTCTTCCAAGTCCCCACGCAAAGCGGTTTTTTTCACATCAAGTTGCTCTAACTCCCGGTTAGTGAGCAACTAAACTTAATAACACGAATGGACGTATGTTTGACCACCGGGAAAATACCTCATTGTAGTCAACTCCTTCCTTCGTGAAAAACCGCTTTGCTACCACTCTTGCCTTGTACCCGATCTTGTCGGACTCGGGGAAGGACCTCTTTTTTTCGAACACCCATTTATTGCCGATAGTCCTTTTGCCGCTTTGGCAATAAAACTAGGTCCCATGTGTGATTTTTATCAAGAGATTCCATCTCGCTGCATAGCTACCAACCAATCTCGTAATGAGCATCTCTAACGGCTTCCTTGAAGCTATCGGCTCATCATCTTCGATATTCGGTCGTATGCCACTAAATCCACGACCATAGTGTTTCACGGCTTCGTGCCCATACTTGTGCACTTCTTTGTCTCTCGGGCTAGTGGTCGAAATTCGACTACTACAAGTTCGCGGATGCTCTTGCTCTTCTTCCCCGTTCTTTGTGTGGTTCCATGATTTGGTACCTCGTCATGATCTAACCGGTCATCTGGCGCATCGGACAACTCAAGCTTCGGTGGCTTGAACTTCTATAGACTTCGCCATTCTCGCCCGGTTGCTTTTAACTTAAAAAGATAACCGCGGAAGTCTCATCAAAAGTAACATCTCTGGCGACCGGGGAACTTGTGGGCTTCAGACACCCACAATCTGTATCCGCTTTACCCCATTTGCGAAACTAAGAATATGGCCTTCTTAGCTCTGGGATCTAGCTTCCGCCTCACATGGTAGTAAGTACATCGATCCAAACACTTCATAAGATACTATAATCAATTTAACCACACCTCATAAGGTGTCCTGCAATCTATAGGGTAATGCGGTGACCTATTATGCGGGTAACATGCCATGGACAATCGCATCGCCCAATACTCTTTGCCTTGGTGGCATTAGACAATAAACATCTTGCTCTTTCAAGCAAAGTTCTATTCATCCTCTCTGCCATTCCATTCTCATTGGCGTGCCCACGGTATCCGATTAATAGCAATTCCATCTTGGAAAGGTCCATAGGTATACTCGATTACCATTGTCGGACCGTAATGTCTTTACCTTCCTATCCGTATGCGATTCTCAACCCTTTGCCTTCCACTTCTTAAATGTCTCAAACACTTCATCTTTTGATTTCATCATATATACCCCCACATAGCGAGTATGATCATCAATGAATGAGACATAATAGCGGTTACCTCCCTTGGAAGCCACCACGGAGGGTCCCCGAACATCTGTATGCACATAATCAAGGATGCATTTGTCATGTGCTTGCTTGACTTGAACTTGACTCTGCTTGGCTTCCCATAGGCCTTGATGCTCCGCGGAACCCCATACTTGGCTTCTTCAAGTTCTTCAAACCCCTCGCTTGCATAACTCGGACAAACCGCTTTTCACTTCATATGCCTAAACGTATGCCACATCTTAGTGCACTCGGAATCATTACTACATGCACTCCATCGCTACATCGCCTATCACCGTACTTCTACCAATCGAGTATACAAGGTTCCATATTTTTGACCCTTCATAACAACCAAGAGCCATGAACAATATTTAGGACTCCCACCTTCGCCCACAAACTTGTGGCCTTTGGAATCAAGGTACCAAGAGAAATAAGACTTTTCTTTAGCTTCGGAACATGTCTCACATCGGTTAGAGTCCTCACTACACCATCATACATCTTGACCCGTATAGTTCCAATTCCTACCGCCTTTACAAGCAACGTCATTACCCATTAAAAGCGAACCGCCATCAATGCTCTCATAAGAAGTAAACCACTTTCTATTCGGGGCATATGATAGGAACATCCGGAATCAAGAATCCACCTCTCCGGTCATATAGTCTTGTGTGGACACCGCGGAAAATCTCTTCGAGCACGAAGCATAATTTGCCTCAAATTTTGCCTTACCTTTCTTCGACCATCTCTCTTGTTCTCTTTTCTTGGTGAGGGACAATTACTTATGTAATGTCCTTTTCATTGCAATTGAAGACCGTACATGTTTTAAAAGGCTTCTTTGACTTGGACCTAGAATTATCATTACTTGAATAATTCTGTTGGAATAATTTCCTCTTGCCACTAGCCCCTGACTTGCATCAATGCTATTCTCTGCGTGTCTTCTTCATCAACTCATAAGAAAGAAGTGCACTCTCGAACTTCATCAAGATCGGCGACTTCTCGTTCATGAATGTAGTCATTAGATGCTCATAACTTTCGGCAAGGAGAATATCAAACATGCCGCTTGATCCTCATCATCCATCTTCATACCAACATTCAAATAATCATTAGGCGTCGGCCGGAACTCACTAACGTGCTCTTGCATCGTTGAACCATCGACCATCATGTACCGATAAAGACGCTTCTTAAGGTACATCTTGTTCGATCATGCTCTTTGTCATATACATAGACTCTAGTTTGAGCCAAATACCGGCGGTATTTTCTCCCATCACACTATACATGACCTCATTAGCAAGACATAACCGGATTGATGAACAAGCTTGAAGATCGAACTCTTCCCAATCATCATTGCTCATACTCGCCGCCTTAGATTTAATCCCCTTCAAGGCCTTGTGCAAACCTTGTTGGATAAGGATGTCCTTTACTTGGACTTGCCAAATCCCAAAGTTATTCTTCCCATTAAACTTCTCTACTTCAAACCTTGCGTTTGACATCTTGGGAGCCATCTTTCAAGTTACACACAATAACCCAAAAGAAACAATTTCACCTCGGAATTTAATCGAACACCTTGTCTACACAAATTTTTAGTACTAAACTCCTCAAAATCCTAGGTCGTATACCTACGCTCTGATACCAATTGTTGTGAATTGTTGTGAATAATTAACTGCGGAAACAACGTTACCCACACCAAACGGATCAATCCTACACAAAGATTGATCTTTCTCAATAGACAAGACTTCAACACCCTCCAAGCAATATCCCAACACTTCTCAATATCAAATAACAAGCATATGAAATAAAACAATCAATGTAAAGAAGAACAAACCACAAGGCCGAGATATATCGTGGTTCGACGAATTTGCCTACATCCACATGCGAGTTCCAAGCTTTAATAGATGTCCGAGATACAGATTACAAGTCTCTCTCAATTCACTCACAAAGAATGAACACTTCAACTCACAAAGAATTGTTCTCTTGTAATCACTCTCTTTCTTGGTTTTAGAAAAGTTAGGTTTTCCAAAAACTGATTTTGTTTTATACCAAAACCAAAAGTCGCGATTCTTGTAGCGAGGCCATTAAAAAAGACAGCGGCGGTATCCCTACTCTGGCCTCGCATACATTATTAAAAGCCATGATGGTAGCGGCGCTTCTTTGAGCGCGGGGCTCGCTAAAACACTGGAGTAGTGAGCGAAGTCGCCCAGCTCACTTGGCCGCCACCGTGAAGAAACAGAATTTTCTCTACAGAACTTCTTTCAGTTCTTTGTGTGTGTGAATTGTGATGCATGTGTGTGTGTGTGTGTTTTCCCTGAAGCCAATAGTACAGTAGAAACCACATTCATTAGGAAAAGTTATCTGTTAATCATATGCAGCAATTGCCAATGGAACAAGCTTCATGCACCTGTTTTTGTATGACGGACTCAATAAATTAGTCATGCCTTCAAGACAACTTACCTAAAGGGAAAAAAGTGACAAGTGCTCTTACAAATTAATATAATAGGTTTACCATGTTAATCTAGAATAGTAAACCATACCAAGGATAGCGAGAGACAGAAAAGTTGCTCAACAGCACGACCACCAAGTGTCAAAGTAGCATATCAAACTATAGTTTGCTTAACAGGTTCTTGATCTATATGATGTGATCTCAGAAAGCTCAAACAGAGGATCTACCTGCTACACTATTTCTTTAAATCCTCCTGCAATTGAACAGATAGTGGGAATGGATATTAGAGCCACAGTAGATCATTCATATTTTACAGGTCAAACTCGCATCCAATATGTAAGAGCCTTTAGCCTCGAAATAAAAGATCTCCCACTTTCTCCCAATCCCAAACAATGAAATGGATACACAAATAATGGATAGAATATTATGACAGAGTTATAAGTGTATAACAGGAGGTACTGAAGTTACAGTAGTACACAATAAGTTGAGTTCTGTGTTTTTCTGCAGAACATTGCAAAACGTGGAATTCGAGTCATAATTTGTTCCACATTCCAGAGAAGCCTTGACATCTATTTACCCTATCTCTATAGTCCTTTACTTCCTAGGCTGCATTCAGCTAAGCCGAAAATTATGGTGTTTTCCCTTGGAGTTAATAACTTCTACCACATATACACCAGCATATATCGATCTCATACGGTTTCAATTCATTCGTGCATGATTAATAAAGTGGTGATGGTGTATTCTGGTAAAAGAAGACACTAAGGAAGAAGTGGCTAACCAAACGCAGCCTTTTCACTGCACAGAACTGTTATAATACGACAAGGCCACATCTTAAGCAATGACGCACACCATATTCACATACACTCAACATAAGAGGGAATCATATATTTTTGCATTTCATTTGTTAGAGTGCGCAATTGGAAGTTAATAAATTAAGATATGACTGAATTATGGATGATGAATCGATGATTGGATCATGGAGATGCACACACTAATAGGATTGTGCAGAGCTCCCAAAATTTGTGAAGTATAAGCTAAAGCAATGTCGAGATATGAGATTTGTTGTTAAATAAAATATAATTTCGCATAGAGAATACGAAGAATTCAAAGCTCGGATGGGTCATGCAAGATAGTCGAAAACAATACTTGTTGTGCACGACCGCGGAAGCAAACAACAACAACAAGATTAACCACAAAGGTGTGATCTTTCTACTAAGACAAAGCCTCCAACAAATTCCCCAAACACAAGCTCAATCAACAATATCAACAAAAACAAGTATAAACTAGTGCAGAGAATATGTAAAGAACAAACATACATAAGACGATGATTTATCGTGGTTCGGCAATGTGTCTACATTCACACGGCGAGAACAATGATTTACTAGATGAACAAGATAGAGGATTACAAGAAGAGCTCTCACTTCACTCACTAAGAATGATTTCTCACTAACACTCACAAAGAATGTTCTCTCTCAAATCTCTCTTTTGTTCTAGGTTAAGTTCAAGAGTTTTTTCACAAAGAAAAAATTCTCTCTAACTTTCTCACAGAGAAAAAGTTTGATCCAACTATCTCACTAAGAAAAAGTTTTTTTTTTTTCCGAAAATAATATAAAGTTGGTTCTGCTAGCTGTCCACACTTCTTAAAGTTGGTCAGCCTAGACCATCTTCGAAACAGGACCGAAGCAGTAAACTTATAAGTGAGACGGTTCTAACAGGCCGTCCAATAGTGGGAAAGTTGGCATGACCAAGCTATCAATTTCCCATTTTTCAATATTCTCCACCTCGGTGAGGTTTTAACATATAAAACCGAGCCAAACACAATCATACTATCCACAAAAAATCACTAGTATTCAAACCACATCTCAAACTCGCCGCCAATTGCCCCGAAGGGGCTTGCCGACAAAGAGTCATACCCACAAAGAGCTATGCTCACAAATAGAGCTATGTTCACAAAGACTCATGCTCACAAAGAGCAATAACGCCCACAAAGGGTCATGCCTACGAAAGACATCAATCAACAATGTAAGAAGTGGATCGGAGTACCTCCAACCAATGTTGGAACTCAACTCTATAGAAAACTTTCTACAACCCAAAGCCCTCTTGCTCTTAGGCAAAGAAACAAATTCCCAAGTACAAAATAAACTTGTCATGAGCCTCCACCATTTCTTGCATATCCACCGACCAATCTTTGCAATGACCATCTCTAACAACTTCTTTGAAGTCGTTTGGCTCATCACACTCGATATTCAGTGCGTATGCAACCGAGTCCAGTCGACCATAATGCTTCACTGGCTTATCATGGCCATACTTCGTAACTTGTTTCACGTACACTTCTCTTTGGATTTAATATGTTCTAGCCAAAGCTTGCTACTCATGCTGTTGTAGCTTTACTTCTTGTTGAATAGTTCTTTCAATAAGAACCTCGCTCTCTATAACATCCTCTGATGCTTCCATTTCAACCACTTGGGATTTTATAGAATCACCGCTATCTGCAGCCTTCTCCGGCCTGCTAAAATATAGCACCGAGGTCTCATCAAAGGTAACCTCATTGCTGACCAGGAACTTGTGGCTCTCAAGACACCACAATCCGTATCCCTTTCCTCCCTTTGCATAGCCTAAGAATATAACTTTCTTAGCTTTAGAATCAAGCTTACTATCTTTCATGTGGTAGTAAGCACTAGATAATCCAAACACGCGCAAAGTATCATAATCAGCTGGTTTCCTTGTCCACACCTCATAAGGTGTCTTGTAGTCTATCGCCGGAACTAGTGATCTATTGTACAAGTAACATGCCATGGCCACTGCATCTGCCCAGAACCCTTTGCCAAGATTGGCATTGGATAGCAAACACCTAGCTTTCTCAAGAAATATGCGATTCATTCTTTCTACTAACCTATTCTACTGCGGCGTGCCCTTCATTGTTCAGTGTCTAGCTAGCGATACCATGTTGCGCACAGAACTCCTTGAAAGGACCATAGGTATGCTTAGTACCATTATCAGACCTCAAAGTACGTCCTCACTCTTCACCTTTCTTTCTGTGTGTTTCTCAACCATTGCTTTCCACTTTTTAAATGTCTCGAAAAATTCATCCTTGGACTTCAAGATATATACCCACACATAGCGTGTATAATCATCGATGAAAGAGACATAATACCGGTTACCTTCCTTAGAAGCCACTTTGGAGGGTCCCCACACATCTGAATGCACATAATCCAGAATACCTCTCGTCTTGTGCTTGCTTGTACCAAATTTGACTCTGCACTGCTTTCCATAGACACAATGCTCACAGAATTCCATACTTGGTTTCTTCAAGTCTCTCAGTAGCCCTTGCTAGCACAACTCAGACAATCCCTTTTGACTCATATGCCCAAGGCACATATGCCACAATTTTGTGCACTCAGAGTTATCACCACATGTACCCACTACTACATCGCCTATCACTGTACTACCCAATAAAGTATACAAGTTTCCATATCTTTAACCCTTCATAATGACTAAAGAGCCACTTAAGATCTTTAAGTCTCTACCATTTCCCACAAACTTGTAGCCTTTGGAATCCAAGGTATCAAGAGAAATGAGGTTTTTCTTTAATTCAGGAACATGCCTCACATCAGTTAAAGTCATCACCACACTATCATGCATCTTGACTCATATAGTTTCAATCCCAACCGTCTTACAAGCAACGTTATTGCCCATCAAAACGGAACCTCCACTCAAGTTCTCATAGGTAGCAAACCAATTACTATTTGGACACATGTGGTAGGAACACCCGGAATCAAGAATCCACTTATTGGTCATGTGGTAGTCTTGTGTAGACATCGAAAGACTTACATCATCCCCATCGAAGCCGGAAGCAAGACTTGCTTCACTAACGTCCTCATTCTCCAACTTACCGCTCATCTTGTTACTCTTTTTTGGGCTAGGGCAATCACTTAGATAATGCCTCTTTTTCTTGCAATTGTAGCACCGTACATGTTTTAAAGGCTTCTTTGAACTACCCTTCCACTTGCTTGTGGAAGTCTTCTCATTTGACCTCACTCTTGCCGTCAATTCTTGTGCTTCTTTATCAAATTTCTCTACTTCAAACCTTGCATTTGATATCTTGGGAGCCATTTCCACAAGACACAAGTCACACAAAGAAACTTACAAGAAAAAATCACTTGAGAATTTTATCAAACACCTTCTCTTTACAAATTTTGAGCACTATGCATTTGACATCTTGTGGAAGTCTTCTCATTTGACCTCACTTTTGCGGTCAATTATTGCGCTTCTTTATCAAATTTCTCTACTTCAAACCTTGCATTTGACATCTTGGGAGCCATTTCCACAAGTCACACAAAACAAATTACAAGAAAAAATCACTTGATAATTTTATCAAACACCTTGTCTTCACAAATTTTGAGCACTATGGTTTTTACCCAAAACTAAGAATCCTAGGTCGTAAACCTTGCTTTGATACCAATTGTTATGTACAAACGCGGAAGCAAACAACAACAACAAGATTAACCACAAAGGTGTGATCTTTCTACTAAGACAAATGCTCCAACAAATTCCCCAAACACAAGCTCAATTAACAATATCAACAAAAACAAGTATAAACTAGTGTAGAGAATATGTAAAGAACAAACATACATAAGACGATCATTTATCGTGGTTCGGCAATGTGCCTACATCCACACGGCGAGAACAATGATTTACTAGATGAACAAGATAGAGGATTACAAGAGGAGCTCTCACTTCATTCACAAAGAAAAAGTTCTCTCTAACTTGCTCACAAAGAAAAAGTTTGATCCAACTAACTTTCTAAGAAAAAGTTTTTTTTTCTCTCTCTATAATCTAAACCCTAATCCCTTATATATTGGGTACAAAAGAAGGAGAAAATAATATAAAGTTGGTTATGCTGGGCCTTCCACACTTCTAAAAGTTGGTCAGACCAGACCATCTTCGAAACAGGACCGAAGCAGTAAACTTAGAAGTGAGACGGTTCTAATGTGTCGTCTAATAGTGGGAAAGTTGGCATGACCAAGCTATCCATTTCCCATTTTTCAACAATACTCGTGATCATCCTGGCATGATCCAGGTATGTCCAGTAAACTTTTATGCATACCTCAGAGTTAGACAACACTTGTTTATAAACAACTTTTTTCCAAGAAAAAAAGGTGTCACTCCATGAGGTGGTACAAATGCAATTATATATATATAAAGGATAATTGATTAATAAAAGAATTGGAAAAGTTACAAAAGTCAAATTTCTATGTCACAAATTTGAAGTACGTGGTGTTTGGGTTTTCAATCCTATGCAAGAGATAAGGTTTCTCATTCCACCATGTTTCAGTGTTCTTTGCTAAAGTTGCTCCAAACTTAGATAGACAATCTGCTCCAAAGTTAACCTCACGCCAGGTGGAAGTGATGTTAATCCATACTACTCGCTTCTTGAGATCATCCCATTCGTCCTTGAGCTTCCAATGTACTCTGTCAGATTGGAATGCAAGAGCAATTGAAGATGAATCGGTTTCCACCCATATGCTTGTCCAACCTAGTGCAATACCCTTCTTGATCCCTTTAACTACTGCACAACTTTCTGCCATAAAGTTTGTGGTTATGCCTATCCCACCAGCTGCAGCACCAATCACCTCCCCGTCAGAGTTCCTGTGAATGTTACCCCAACCAGATCTACCTGGATTGCCAAGAGAGCACCTGTCTGTGTTAACCTTCAGTATGCCCACAGGAGGGAGTAGCCAGAAGCATTCTAGAATTTGTGGGGCACGCCTGAGCTTTCAGAGAAGGAAGAGTGTTTAGATCCTGCAAAGTGTTGTTCATGTGACCCTTAGATTTTCCATGAGCTCAAACTGCTGCACTTCTAATTTGGTAGCATATGCCTTTAAGATTTGAGCCTTTTTCATCATATAGAACTCTGCTCCTGTTCTTCCATTGACTGACCAAACAAGTAATGCTGGTTGCTTTCCACATGTCAAGTATCTCACAATATAACAATTTCCCATTACAAAATTATGTAAATTGAATGTGTTTTGTAATGAAACAATATTACCTATTGTTTTGCAGGTTTACCTAAGCAGTGCAGGTGCACTTGATGTGGAAGGTAAGGAGCTTCGATCCCCGACTAGTGTGAATGAGTGATATTCTCATTCAGGAATATCAGGCCCGTGTCTAGCATAACGGAAATACCATACCGAACTCATGCCCTCATCCTCCGAGCTGGCTTCAGAGCGACTCACATCATTAGCTTAAGCACTCGATCTACAAGATCGCTCCAAAGTAGCTCAACTCGCACATCCTCACGCAGAACGTTCCATCTAATGACATCATCCTTCTTCTAGATGCAATCATTACCAAAGCCATACTTACACAATCCATTACCGCAAAATACGAACCACTGTAACCACTCCCCATCATTACATAATTCCTACTAACACCATTTATACACTCCTTCTCAATCTCAACCATACATCTGTGCTTGTCAGTACACGTGTAGTGTGGATCCTCATGTTCAGTAACTATAAATACCCCCTACATGAACTACGCCAGACCTGATTCTACTCTCCCCGAGTGAGAGATAGATCGTGGGCGGTTAAACTCGAAACGAACTTCGGTCTTTCCAAACTAAATATCACCTTCACATTGGCGCCGTCTGTGGTCTCGATTTCTTGAGAAACTTTCGCAACTTTCCCAAATCACTCAATAAGAAAACTCTTCAAACCCACGAAGCATGGCAAGCCTCGAAGCTCAAATTCAGAGCTTAACAAGTCAACTAGGTACAATGAACTAGCACATCACCTTGCTCAGGCAGGAGAATGTTGCATTACGAGCATAAGTGGACGCGCAAAATCCACCTGGTGCCCTAGCAGAGGACGGTATCAATGAAGTTAATCAGCAAATTAACGAGCTATCGCAAATAATCAATCAAAGTGCAGTCAAGAAGGATGCCACTCAGATTGTGCAAAAGATGCTAAAGACGTACGTCGTGTCCCCTTTCACTGCCGAGATACTCAGTAAACCTTCTCCTCCAGATTTCATCCAACCACGCTTTGAAATGTATGATGGCAGCATATATCCTGGTCAACACGTGGCTCGATATATTCAGAGTCTCGCGCTCTATAGTGTCTAGGAATTCGACCATCTCCATTGCCGTTTGTTTCTTGCAAGCCTTAAAGATGGCACTCTCGATTGGTTTTTCTCTCTTGAGCCTGACTTGATAAAGAACTTCGAGCATCTCACCGATCTATTTGCTAGCTAGTGCGTCCACAACAGGCGTAAAAAAGCATACCTAGATTCACTTTTCCAACTCTCACTAGGCAAAGATGAAACTATCCGTGCCTTCTTAGGTCGGTTCAAAACCGAACTACTATGCATGGAAAGCGGCCTCAAAGAGTCATTTGCCACATTGGCATTCTTCAATGCCTGCCGAGTTCGCAACACCACACTCTCCAGGTCGCTCTTAAAAGAACGTCCGAAACTTTATCTGAGCTGTATGCTTGAGTAGACAAATATATTAAGCTGCAAGAAGGCCTGAAACGTGAAGGTCTAACAAAAGAATAACAAGTGGCAGTGATCTTTGATGACGCTCCACCTTAAAAAAAGCGTCCCAGACATCAAGGATAGGAGTCTGGAAACAAAACACCCAACAGCCGCGAGTTCGCTATACTCACCCGATCTCCCAGCTACATACTGGAGAAGATCAAGCGAGCTGCCTATTACCGACTTGAAGTACGGTAGCCAGAGGATCGTCCATGCAAACCCTACTGTGCCTTCCATAAAGCAAAATGTCATGATACCAATGAGTGCTGGGGGCTCAAGCACTACCTCCAAGACCTCGTCGAGTTGGGTCATATCAAGCATTATACCAATATCGCCGATAGATGGCGACCTGCGCCATAAGCTCATGGCTCGCAAAGAGCGTAGAAGATCTCCAGCTCGCCATAATGGTCAAGCTCGCTCCCATAGCAGAGGACGCCCCAGCGACCATTCCCGTTATGATCGTCATCAACACTCGTCTGATAGAGATAACGACAGGACGATCAACATGATCACGCTCCAGGATAATTCTGTTACATCCACTAGAGAAAAAGGGAGACGTGTAGGCGCTCTCCAGGAAGTCTACCAGTTCTCCTCCCAGGCAGCACCTGCCCCATGCAGTTCAAGTCACAGTTCAGGCGACATAACTTTCACGGAGGTCGACCTCAACAAGGTTTGCCTCCCCTATAATGATGCCCTAGTTGTCCACGTCAAATCAGCGACTGGACAGTCAAACGTGTCCTGGTAGACCCAGGTAGTTCATGTGACATCTTGTTCTATCAGACCATCAAAGAGATGAACCTGTCTAGATCAATCTTCATAGATCCAATAGCCCCTCTCTATGGATTCAATGGCTCTCGAGCTAATCCAATTGGCGACATCATACTCCCCGTCTCCATTAGATCTCGAGAAGACAAGGTCAGCATCACCACATGATTAAGCGTTCTAGACGTCTACTCGTCCTACAATGCCATCCTAGGATGTCGCTGGATCCATCAAATGCAAGCAATACCATCAACACTCCATCAGGTACTCTGCTTTCCGGCCCCAGAGGTATGATGGAGCTTCGCAGCAACCATCTTGAGGCTTACCACTACAATCATATCCTTTCAGCGAACAAACCCGCTGGGGCTTCCATTCGAACCAAGAGCGAGCTCACCAGCACCACAATGGCCAAAGACTTAATCGTTGAGATCAAACCCAAAAAGCCAAAGGAGAACGCTGGGGGCTTTTTCAAAATAGTCACTCCACCAGTCAGGACCCCAGAGGTCGCCCCAGCCCTTGTTAATCTGCCAGTCAGGATCCCAGAGGTTGCACCAGCCCCTGTTGTCATGACTATAGAGGTCGCATCAGCCCTTATTGTCATAACCACAGAGGTAGCACCAACTCCTGTTGTCAAGACCTCCATTCCTCAAATCGACAAAGCATCACCCGCGACCAGCTCCACTGAGGTTGCTTCAGATTCTAAAGTAGCAGTTCAAACTGAAGAAAAGGAGCAAGTGAACCTCGGGGCTGAAGACGATCCCAAGTTTGTCTATATAGGGGCTAACCTTGACCCTACTCTCAAGGCATAACTTATAAACTTTTTATCATTGAATAAAGACGTTTTCGCTTAGTCGTACATCGATGTACCTGGTATAGATCCTAGTATTGCATGTCATAATTTAAATGTGAACCCCAATGCTAGGCCAGTTCGTCAGCGACGTAGGAAGCTATCCCTGAGATTTCAAAAAACAATTAATGATGAGGTCGATAAACTAAAAAAAGTAGGCTTCATCAGAAAGGTAGACTACCCAGAGTGGATCGCTAACATAGTAGTAGTCCCAAAAAAGAATGGTACAGTTTACCTTTGCGTAGACTTTACCAATCTCAACCAAGAAACACCTAATAATAGTTTTCCCTTGCCAAGAATCAACCGACTCATGGACTAGACCTGCGGCCACGAGCTCCTGTCATTTATGGATGCATACAGTGGATACAACCAGATCCCACTCGCAGAAAAAGACCAAGAGAAAACTTCATTCATCATAGAGCAAGGGATCTACTGCTACAATGTCATCCTATTCGGCCTTAAGAACGCTGGCGCGACCTACCAACAGCTCGTCACTGAAATGTTCCAAGATATGTTAGGGGACACCATGGAAGTCTATATAGAAGACATGGTGGTCAAGAGCAAGAAAGCGGTTGATCACCTCACTTACCTCGAGCAGGCGTTCTCCAAGTTACGCCGAACTCAGATGAAGCTGAATCCCAAAAAATACCTTTTTGGAGCGTCCTTTGGGAAATTTCTTAGGTATTAGGTATCATAACGAGGAATTGAGGCCAATCCAGACCAGATCCGAGCGTTCTTGGAAATGCCTGATCCAAAGACAAAGAAGCAAATACAAAAACTATCAGGAATGGTGGCAGCTCTCAACCGATTCATACCAAGGGCGATAGACAAATGCCGACTTTTCCTGCAGCTTCTCAAAAAAGGGGAACAATTCTCATGGAGCGACCAATGGCAGCAAACGTTCTCTACTCTAAAAGAGTACCTGACAACACCACTTGTCCTGGCAAAACAAACAGATGGTGAAACATTGGGGCTCTACCTCGCGGTCTTTGACTTTGCTATTAGTTCAGTTCTCTTCAAAGAGGACCAAGTAGGATAAAAAAAGCCGATTTACTTCACAAGCAAGATGCTAACACCAGCTGAAAAGAACTACTCTTACATTGAAAAAGCAGTACTCGCATTGCTATACTCTGCAAGGAAGTTCATGCCTTATTTTCAAGCACATCTACTCAAAGTACTCACCGACCTCCCACTGAAGAAGATCCTTCTTAAAGATAACAAGACAACTCGTATGGCTGTATGGGCAGAAAAACTCGGTGAACATCACATCGAGTTCGTCCCGCGCACTTCTTAAAAAGGACAGGTCGTAGCTGACTTTCTAGCAGACTTTCCTATCGACAACTTGAATTAGGAGCCAAAAACAGATATCACATCCACCAAACAGCCAGACAAGCCAGCCTGGTCACTCTTTGTGGATGGTTCTAGCAATCCTGGAGGAAGCGGGATCGGAGTCGTCCTAGCGTCACCAGATGGCACTATGGTTGAGAAAGCAGTTTGCATCGATTTTGCGACTTATAACAATGAGGCGGAGTACGAAGTTTTAATTATGGGACTTATAATGGCACTACAGCTCGGTGTCCAGGAGCTAAAAGTCTTTAGTGACTCATAACTGGTTGTTTGCCAGATTGCTAAAGAGTACACTACCAATGAAGGTAACCTTTCTAAATACCTTCAAGTTGTTTATCAATTACTTCATTCTTTTAAGACAGCCACCATACACCACTTCTTGCGTGACGAGAATTGCTACGTGGACAGTTTAGCCTATTTGGCTACTCAAACACCGAACTGTGTCCCCAGGCAATTACTTATCAAAGTAACATACCGACTTACTTATCAAGATGAGCACGTCCTGGCAATCAACGACTTGTGCCCACTCTCTGACATTCAGATGAGTCAAACTTGGATGCAACCCATCATAGAATACATTCAACACGGCACAGCCCCAGAAAACCGTACCAAAGCCAAACAAGTTCAATATCAGACACGTCGCTACTACTTGGTGAACAACAAACTATTCCGAAAATCTGCTGGCGGACCTCACTTGAGGTGCATAAGCCCAGAACAAGGTCAGTTGATTTTTGCAGAAATCCATGAGGGCGAATGAGGGAACCATGCTGGAGGTCGCTCCTTGGCTCACAAAGCGATCTCCCAAGGGTACTTCTGGCCACGAATGCAGGTCGATGCCAAAAAGTACGTACTTAAATGCTTCAAATACCAAACTTTTGGCCACAATATCATCCAGCCAGCTCACGAGTTAATCAACATCGCCAGCCCTTGGCTATTTCACTTGTGGGGCATAGATATCATGAAACCATTCATCTCGTAAAAAAGTACTGGCTTTCGGTTTGTCTTGGACGCAACTGATTACTTCACTAAATAAGTCGAAGCGATCCCCTTAGCTCATGTCAAAGAGTCACATGTCAGAAACTTCATTTGGACACACATCATCACTAGATTTGGTTTACCCCACACACTGGTGATGGACAATGGCTCCCAGTTCAAAGGAAAAATAGTCAAGGAGTTTTTAGCAAAGTGGAAGATCGTTCATATATTCTCCACTCCCTAGTAGGCCTAAAGCAATGGTCAAGCAGAGGCTAACAACAAAGCAATCTTGGAAAATTTGAAGAAAAAGATTGAAAAGAACAAGAGCCAATGGCCAAATCAGTTAGATAACATCCTATGGGCTCACCAAACTACAGCTCGTTCTAGCACAGGCGAGTCACCATTTTCACTATGCTATGGCACAGAAGTCGTTATTCCTACCGAACTGACAGTCACCACGACTTGGTCAGAGCTCGTTGAATCTGGGCACAATGACTCCGTTCTCGCCAAGAGGTCGACTTACTAGAAGAATGCCGCGACCTAGCAACCATCAGAGTGGCATCTTATCATCAGACTCTAAAGAATTCATACAATAAGCGAGTCAATCCTCAATCTTTTCAGCCTGGTGACTTAGTCTTGAAAAAGACTAAGGATGACTCCAAACTGGCACCAACATAGGAAGGCCCTTACATAGTAGAGCAAGTTGTTGGCAATGGTGCCTATTGGATCAAAACACTGGATGGTCAAACATTACCACGTCCATGGAACACTTACTCTTTAAATAAATTTTATCAATAAAGTTCTTTTTCATTTCCGTTGTGTTTTTACTATTATTGTTGTTACCATGTATAAACGACTATTCAGTATCAAAGCTGGTAATTGCAATCTCCAAACACATGCACAGCTCATTCTCTACAGTTCTTATTAGTTACTGACTTACAACTTTAGGATTAACTCAGCAAGAACGCTCTTCGCGAGAAACACACTTTTTTAAGCTAACACGCTCACTCGAGCTCATATGCTTCTTAGCCTCTACAGTTCTTACTAGTTGATGACCTACAACTCTAGGATTAATAACTCAATGAGAACGCTCTCCGTGAGAGCAACACACTTTCTTAAGCTAACACGCTCACTCGAGCTTATAGGCTTCTTAGCCTCTATAGTTCTTACTAGTCGATGGCCTACAACTCTAGGCTTAACTCAGCGAGAACGCTCTCCATGAGCAACATACTTTCTTAAGTTAACATGCTCACTCGAGCTCATAGGCTTTTTAGCCTCTACAATTCTTACTAGTTGATGACCTACAACTT
The DNA here is from genome assembly GCF_015680905.1 of Coptis chinensis. Taxonomy (NCBI): domain Eukaryota; kingdom Viridiplantae; phylum Streptophyta; class Magnoliopsida; order Ranunculales; family Ranunculaceae; genus Coptis; species Coptis chinensis. The sequence goes on from NC_141459.1 coordinate 98,757,976, forward strand.
TAGGCTTAACTCAGCGAGAACGCTCTCTGCGAGCAACATACTTTCTCAAGCTAACACGCTCACTTGAGCCCATAGGTTTCTTAGCCTCTACAATTCTTAATAGTTGATGACCTACAACTTTAGGCTCAACTCAGCGAGAATGCTCTCTGCGAGCAACACGCTTTCTCAAGCTAACATGCTCACTCGAGCTCATAGGCTTCTTAGCCTTTACATTTCGTATTTGTTGTTAACCTATAACCCTAGGCTGCAATGACGAAATAACAAAACAATATGTACAAGCAGTTGGACATCAACAAAATACATGCATTCCATAACATCCACAATTCGAACTGCCTGAACAAACTTAGGAAGCCAGTTCATAAATTCACCACTTTGCTGGGTCTACCCATATTGGTCTGATTACAAGTTTTTGAAACTATCGAACTGCCACTTACGTGAAAACCAGTTCGTTTTGTATCTTTGCAATATAAAGAAAGGCGAACCACCTAGGCAAGCCTAGGATACCAGCTCTATTGTTCCACAATCGCTTACAAAACTGAACACAGACAAAATAGTAAAAATACTTCACAACTTACACCAAAGACGAAGACATCCAGCAGCCATGGTCAAACACCAGAAGTAATGTGCTTATCGTCAGCGGGAGCAACACTGGTTGAAGGAGCGTTACTCGCATCTCCTGGTACTACAATAACACTTGTACCCAGAGCTCCACGATCACACTCCTCTTTCAGCTGCAAGTACGTCTCCTCCAGTATTGCATATTCTCCACACACTCAGTCATATATGCCCTGCGCCTTTCGTGCAATGGCCTGACAATGCTTAGCGTACTCCGTCACTACAGCCAGCTTCTCCCAAAAATCAATCATCAAGCTGACCAGCACCGTCCTCTCATCTAAAGCGTCTTGATGTTTTTTCATCACAGCCTTTAGTTTATTCTTATCAGTCTCCTATGCAGCCCACATGCTCACTAGCTCTTCCTTGGCCTTGCTCACATCACTTTCACCATTGTTAGCACGTTGGACGGTATGCTTCAACTTATCATACCCAACAAGGAACTACAAATAGAACATCAATGTTATATTCGCCAACAAAACAACAAGAAACCAGACTAGATGAAGAGCTTACCAAACAACACGCCATGTCCATGGTCCCCAGAGTCGTCCCCAAATCTTCATCTCCAAGCTCTTCTTTATCACCATCCAACACAATCCTTTCCAGAAGACAGGTCGCTATGGGTGCCGAGTGGAAGCTACAGTTAGAACGTTTCACCATACGTTTCTTCCCTGTCTTTCCAGTATAGAAGAACTCGCTCCCCAAGTCACCAGCACACTTCCCCAAAGACCCAGTAGCAGCGTTCTCACCAGCAATACCTTTTCCTTTGCCCAGTACACCACGGTCCTCCGTGTTCAGGTCATTTCTACCCATACAACTAGGAGACCTGAACACTATACCTCCAGTTCGCTCGCGCGAACCGGCATTAAAGCGACCTTCAGCTTTGGACCATTTGCTGCTCCTCGATCCAGAAGCAACTGCCTTTCTCTTACCACGATCACACCGCCGATGAGGCACAAAGTCAATATCATCCATCACAAGGGGGGAGGCTTCCCTCGCCCCTCCTTCGTCATGCGCATCTCCACGTCGCCTGGCCATCAAGTATTCTAAGGACAACTCAACATTCAGTAAGTTAACAAGAAAGAAAGGACAAACAATGAAAGACACCAACCTGGAACGATCAAGGAACTTGCACAAGAACCTTGGAGAAGCAGCTTGAAGAAAGTGCAGAAGTAACACCTTTGAACTTCTCACAAAAATTTGTTTTATGTTCCATTGTGTCCCTTCCTAAAACATGTCCTAAATACATCAAAACCCCAAATGGCGCGCCACTTGGCGACTACCATGTTTGAATCTCTAACTGTTCATATTCCCACACGTGCTAAGGTCCTCTCTCAGCAGAATGCTCCGACATGGGAAACGCTTCATATGCACAAGACGTTCCCTCGACCTCCCAGGTTACATGGCCTTAATACCTATCACTATTTGGACCTACAATACTAAGACCGATTAAAAAGCAGGACGCTCAATCAGGATCACAGGCTAATTAGCCTCACCAACTCTTACCAGATAAAGCCTACAACGCTAAACAGGTACAATAACATCAAGGAGATCACATTCACAACATCACAGAAATAAGCAAAAAGCAGAAGCATGCAATTCATAAAGGCAAAAGAACGAATTGCCCGGCCAACCTCAGGCCCCAGTTCGTCTACTAACCAAGCTACTAAGTCTACTCAAGAAATCCAACTCGGTTAGCCAACATTCATCACTCCAAGAACTCCCTAGAGCAATCCGGGAAGCCAGGTCATTCGAAGTACAACAAAGAAAACCTACTAAGAAAGGCGAACTGCCTAGGTTACCCTAGGAAACTAGCTCTAATGTATTACAGCTTACAAAGATCAACATACGAAAAAACACTCACAAATCTCCAATTCAAAAAAACGGGCAAGTTTTCAGTGGACAAGGGATCCAGGTCGCCTTCAGCGATGTTCTCGTCACCAGCAACAGTTGAGGTGCCAGCAGCATTCACTTCCATAGGCACATCAGGAGCGACCTCATCAATATGGGACTCAACGACCTCCAGAGCAGTTTTAGATAAGATAGGAACATCACATGCATCTCCTAATACGGGTAACATCGGTGTACTGGGAGCCCCGCGTTCATGCTCCTCTTTGAAAGCTTTGTACTCTACTTCCAGCTCGAGATAATCAACATCAAGAACGTTGTATGCTTCAGTAGCCTTCTGAGTGACGACTTTACAATGCTGGGCATAACCAGTCACCCTGTCAAGCTCCGCCCTCGTAGCATTAAGCTCCAACTTCGTTCCTTCCAGCTCGGTGCTCATCAGGATCTTCTCCAAGCAAACGTTCTGATGCTGTGTTTTCAGGACCTCAAGCTCCTTGAGATCAATCACATCTATGTCATGGATATTCCTCAACTCCTCCTTTAGCTTTGCTGTAGACTCCTTTTATAATTCAGCAATCTGAGCGATCTCCTTCAACTTTCGGTATCCACTCACAAGCTACATACACAAAAATACAACAACAGTCGATCTTTGAAATGCAAATACAGAATTAATGAGTAAGCTTTGTAGAGCGTCACTTACCAAACAATGAGCAAGATCCATTCGCCTCAGATTTTCAGTAAGGTCCTTGGAATCCAGCTCCTTGCGGTTGCCATCCAGAGCCATCTGATCAATCATACACGCCGCAATCTTGCTCGACTTGTAGCTGATATCAGTTTGCTTTACTATTCGTTGCACCCCCTAGTCATCCACATACACCACTTGGTGGCAAGTCGTCATCAGCCATGACAGACTTCCCACTCGCTTTACTCGGGACCTTCAACCTCACTGTCGAGCTGTGGTCTCGAGGTGCTGGTGGCTGGCTCTGACCGACCCCAAAGGTCTCCAGATCCAAGATGCTCAGGTCGGGCGCAGTCCTAGACCTGGAACTACGAGAGGTCTTACCCCCAACTTGTTCACCACCAGACGCACCTCCAGCACCGGAGCTGCCCCCAATCACATGCCCCATAGCCCTGGCAACCTTAGCAGCTCTTTGCTTAGCCGTATCAGCCTTCCTCTTTAGCGACCTGCTTCGCTCGCGAGGAGTGAACTCGATCTCCTCCAAGTCAAAGGGAGCGCTACCAGACCCTCTCCCCCCTTCAGGCTGCCTACTCGACCCACCAGCCCCAGAGGCTCCAGCACCACCTATGGGTCGCTTCTGACCATAACGGTTTCGGTTCCTTTCTTCCCTAGTCACCAACTCATTCGCATTCCTCTCCATTACTGATTCACTAGAAGCTTCGCAAATCACTTGACCTCGAGCCCTTTTCTTCTGGCTTTTCGTCTTCTCCCTGATCGCGTGACCTCCTCTTTCTACAAAGTAGCTCGCTACTTTGGGTAGTTTCTCTTGCTTCTGAACTAGAGTGAGTTTCGCAAATGACTTAATCACCCCACGTTTGGTTCATTTTTTGATAACGACCTCTACAAAAATAGCAAAAAAGCAGTTCAAATACAAACTCAATAGTCAGAGCATCAAACTAATAAGACAATACACTAATACCCACCCGAAAAGTTACAAACCTTAGTGTTTACTCCAAATCCAGTGGCACAATAATTCCCAGCTACCAACAATGGCCTTCTCTCCCAAGCCTCATTACTCACACCATCTAGCACACTAGACTTTCTTGTTCGTGTTTGCAAGGTAAAGTTATGAGCCCGAGATCGTTTCACAGATAATTGCTCAGCAATGTCAGCGACCCTTATGCGATATTCACCACTCGCATTCAACAGGTCAAACACCCTAAGCAGCCGCCAGGTATTACCCATGAACTGGCAGGGCGCTTTCCCACAAAAGTTTAAAAATTCACAAGCCGGTTCGAGAACGGTATCCTCATACCAGCTCTCAGCTGCCCTTCGTAGACTACTACCCCGTAGTTCGCCGGCGTCTACCTCGAGCTGAACACGTTCGCTTTCTCTCCTAGTTCGTGTATCTCCAGGTCGCTTACAGTGATCCCATAAGCTTCTCTCAGATTGGCGAAAGCATTCACCTCACGTTTATCTACAACCCTAGGGGGCAGCCCATTAGAAGATGACCCCTCGTCGCGACCTAAAATGCTAGCTACAGCAACCACGGAATCAAATCGTCCATCATCCTCATCCTCACACCTCACTGACTTTTCTCTCTCTTCTTCATACTCACCACAACTCAAGACACTTCTCGAATCTCCTAAGATCGAGTATCATCAGAGTCAGACATCTCCTTTTTCTTAGCAAATACCAAACCTAAACAAGAATAGCTAAAGCCGACCTAGCTACTGGACACACAACGCTAGCACAGAAGAAAAATGAAGATCTACAATGGCAGAAACACTAACCTGAGAAACCCTAGCTTGCATTTTTGCTGGAGGAGAAACAAAAAATGACTTTTCAGATTTCCAGATTTGGTTTTATACAGTCGACCCTTAAGTTCTCGATGTATATCATGATTACACCCTATACTCTATACGACACGCCCCCTTCAATACTACTCAGATTCTCCCATGTGCCCGTCACATGCCAACTACCATCCCACATCAGTTCGTCATACAACACGAGCTGATCTCACTAGCACGGTTGGTATTTCCATTCACGTCGGTTCGCTTCCTCACAACACGCACCACTGTTTTCTCTCAGCAGATCAATTCAATGTACAACACGACCTACTGAGAGGGGGCTGTGTGAGGGAGTGATATTCTCATTCAGGAATATCAGGCACTTGTCTAGCATAACGAAAATACCATACCGACCTCATGCCCTCGTCCTCCGAGCTGGCTTCAAAGTAACTCACATCATCAGCTCAACCGCCCGATCTATGAGTTCGCTCCAAAGTAGCTCAACTCGCACATCCTCATGCAGAATGTTCCATCTAATGACATCATCCTTCTTCTAGATGAAATAATTACCAAAGGCATACTTACACAATCCATTACCACAAAATACGAACCACTGTAACCACTCCCCATTGTAGGGGGGATTTCCCGTCACTGAACATATGACACGTGTATGGGAAATAACCTAAGAATATAGATGTCCAGAATGAGATGAGGACAATTAGATCAGTTCTGTGAGTAAGTGATCTCGTGCTTAGCACGAGTATTTAGTGGACATGTGTCAAGCACATGACTGACCGCCTTCAAACATAACAGTTACCCCAGCCGTTAGGAATTGATACAGACAGTTCCTGAATAGAAGGAAACTGAAGATGGCGATCTTTGATGATAAAGAAGGAATCGTGATGACATATCTTAGGAGTTACCTTTTAGATATAATCTTCCCATACACGATGGGACATTATGATCAACAAAGAAACTTACCTCCCATAAAGATATGGTCTAGATTCAGACTTCCATAAGAAGAGGAATCCTAATAGGAAGACAGAGTCTAAAGATGGAAGGGAACTCACAAGCGGTGAGGACAGCCCTAAACCCTAGGACTCTCGTCACCCTTCCTATATAAACTAGAGTGATTCGCTCTTAGGAACTAAGCAAAAGAGGGTTTGATTCTCCAACAGAACAAAGGAGATACATAGGCAGCCGTTAGACGGTTCAACCCTGAACTCACCATCATCTCATCCCTTCTCTATTCAGCAAAGGATTCCTGATCACAAGGCACAGAGGAAGATAAGGAGATACACGAAATATCCCCTACATCTTTTGGCGCCGTCTGTGGGGACAATAGTAGGTAAATATTCATTTCAAATGATTGATTTATTCCAAAAACTCTTACCGTTGTGATGGCAGGAGCAAAGAAAACAAAGGGTGGCGCTACCACGCACAGCATCGCCATTAGAGAACAAGTGCACTAGATGCTAGAAGGGGGTGAGAACGTCGATCACCAGGGTGCGAATGATCTCCCCCAAGGACCTATGACTAGCTCTGATGGACCAGTTGTTCTCGGAGCAGGTCCCAGAAATAACGCTCAGGAGGAACACCAAAATGGTAAGAATGTCAGCCTCACTAACCCGTTCGAGCTCAGCAAGTCAGGTGCGAGCTCGAATAGCAAAGAAGCAACCTTGAGCGAGAATTATAGCTGCTAAGGCACTTATATCAGTTAGACATAGGGAAAGAGCCACTTATCGATCGCGATGATGACGACCTTCCAAAAGATGGTCGTGTTAGGAACCCAAGGCATGGGGATCCAGTACGACGTGAGCCATCTGAGTCGAATACAGTAACTCAAATGAGGACTCGGGAACAGCTTCAGAACCAGAGTTCACTGACCATGATCGTGATGTCGACCCTCGACATCGGAAAAGAGCTCAGAGCAAGAAACATTCTACCAAAGAAAGTGCATGGGAAACTGAGAAGAATGACCTGATCCGTCAAATGCATTGGATGACAGGCAAGGGGAGAAAAATGCTAGACTCCCTTGTTCAATCCGCCATAATGGGGGCAGGCAGATCTCCTTTTGCATCATGGGTGATGGAGAAGCCATATCCCCGTGGTTACAGACAATCGAAGTTCAGTGTCTTTAGTGGAAAATCAGATCCGGAGGATCACGTATTCAGATATCGTGCCATTATGGGAAAATATGAGAGATATGACCATGTCATGTGTCAGGAGTTCAAAGCCTCCCTATTTGGATCTACGCTCCAATGGTACCACATATTACCTGAGCGTCAGATCAGGTCCTTAGAAGAACTATTTAGGACCTTTATAGACAGGTACTCATGCAACAAGCATCAGCTAAAACTGATTGATGCACTATTCAACATCAAGAAAAAGGATGAAGAGGCATTGAGATCTTATATACAACGGTTCATGGAAATTTCAATCCAAATAGAGTCTTGTGATGAACAGAATGCTATAATAGCTTTCAAACAAGGGTTGGATGAAAATAACGCCTTATTCGGATCTCTCTCCAGAAAGCCACCCCGTAATTTAGAGAAACTCCTTGACAGGGTTGAAACTCATGTAGGGTGGGAAGAAGATGTCCTGAACAGACATCAAGAAGCAAAGAAGACTAGTTGGACAGTTTCTGGGCTTTCCCGAGAATGGAATGGAAATTCTTCCCCTCAAAAGTCGAAGAGAGATCGCAATCGTAATCGCCAAAGGGCCAAATCTCCATCAAAGGGACGAATGCCCAGAGGGCAATACCAGAATGTAGCCAGTAGTACAGATGGAAAACCACAAAAGAAGCCACGTGTGGAAGGAACTAAAGAAGCTCTTCCCTTAATGGACATAAACTTTGCCCCTCTAGACAAAATGCCCGATGAGGTTCTGTACTCGATAAAAAATCAGAGTTACCTCAAGTGGCCAACTCCGCTAAAGCCAGGCTCCCTGGGTACTAGAGACCAAAGGACCTACTGCAAGTTCCATAAGAGTAAGGATCACAGCACCAGAGCCTGTAAGACCCTAAAAAATGAACTACATGACTTGATTGAAAAGGGGTATTTGAAACAGTTTGTGGCGCACGAATAGACGAACGCAGTGCAGCCTGAGGAGATCAACACGTCAGTTCAGGATCCCCCAGGTACTGGACCGCTCAATGGCTGGCTCCAAATAAATATGATTTCTGGAAAAGTAAGCAAACGAAGTGGACAGATCACTGAAAAAGGTACGCGATATCAAATGCGCATCGCCAAGCAGATGAGGATCATGAACAGCGAGCTGACCATAGGATCTCAGGTTAACGTGATACCTCACAAAGATTTGCTCATCCCCTTCACAGAGGCTGACTGTTGTAGCATCCAAAGCCCCCATGAGGATGCGCTTGTCCTGACACTTCCTTTTGGAGATTATGATTTACATCGCATATTGGTTGATCCAGGCGGCTCGACAGATGTGCTATACTACGACGCATTCAAGAAGTTGCAACTTCCTAATTCTGAGATGGTATTTGCCAGTTCAAACCTATATGGATTCAGTGGGGACAAAGCTCTGACAGTTGGGGAGATTCAACTACCCGTAGCTACTGGTCCGGTAACTCTCATCATAAACTTTGTAGTGGTAAAAGCTAACACACCCTATCATATGATCTTGGGCATGACCTGGCTACACAGACTCCGAGCTGTTCTTAGCACCTATCACCAATGTTTAAAGTTCCCTCACAACAGGACAATCGAGACAATTATAGGGGATCAGGTGGCTGCCAAAGCATGCTATGCGCTAGCAACGAAGCAATCCCCACTCCCTTTTGAACCAATGGAGGTAGGGCGACTCTCCAAATAGCAATTACAATTGGATCCACCTCTCTCGGACCTGGTCCCACGAGAGAGGGAGGATCCCCCCATCACTGGAGCCATTAGAAGAAGTGGAAATTATAGGTGGTAGCTCGCCAAAAACAACTTTCATCGGCACCTTGTTGAGTTCTGAAGAGCGCCAAGCTCTGATATAGTTCCTCCGAGAGCACAGAGATGTGTTTGCTTGGTCAATCGAAGAAATGCCAAGAATTGACCCCCACGTGGTATGCCACCGACTCAATGTCCGCAGTGATGCAGTAGTAGCCAAGAAGAAACCAAGAAGGATAGGTGCTGACAGATCCAAGGCGGTAAAAGCTGAAGTTGAAAAACTAAAGGTAGCTAATTTTGTCAGGGAAATTAATTTCCCCACCTGGATATCTAATATTGTCACCGTAAGAAAGAAGAATGGGTCATGGAGAATCTGCATTGACTTCACGGATCTGAACCGTGCATGTCCAAAAGACAGCTACCCTCTGCCATAAATTGACAAGTTGGTGGATGCGATGGCTGGACATGAACTGTTATCTTTCACAGATGGGTCGTCAAGCTACAACCAGACCCCCTTACATGAGGAGGACCACAAGCATGCCAGTTTCATAACCGAGGATGGCCTGTACTCCTATCAGGTTATGCCATTCGGATTGAAAAATGCAGGAGCCACATACCAGTGTTTGGTAAACAAGATGTTAGAAAGATTAATAGGCGACATTGTGGAGATGTATGTGGACGATCTCCTGATCAAGAGTCTGAAATGGGGAGATCATCTCTCCCACTTGAAACGTGTATTTAATGTTCTTCGAGAATATCGCATGAAGCTCAACCCTGTGAAATGTGCTTTCGCTGTATCATCAGGAAAGTTTTTAGGGTACCTAGTTACTAAAAGAGGGATTGAGGCGAACCCAGATCAGATTTGAGCGCTCATAGAAATGCCCTCACCTAAAAACATGAAAGAGGTTCAAAAAGTTATAGGCAGATTAGCAACTCTGAACAAGTTCATCTCCAAGAGTTCAGATAAGTGCAAACCCCTATTTCAGTTACTATGGAAGAACAGCTCATTCACATGGATAGAAGAGTGCCAAAAGGCATTCGCTCAACTCAAAACATACCTGAGGGCACCGCCAATACTTTCAAAGCCTGTTGAGGGAGAAGTCCTGGGTCTTTATCTTTGTTCATCTGACTACGACATCAGTTATGTACTGATACTCGTAGATGAAAAGAAGGTTGAAAAACCTGTTTATTTCTTGAGCCGGACACTCTTACCAGCAGAAACAAGATACCCTAAACTCGAAAGAGTCGCTTTAGCACTTGTTTTTGCCGTAGAGAAATTACGACCATACTTCCAGTCCCACAACATCAGAGTAATCACAGAATACCAATTGTGATCAATTCTAGAACGACCGAACCAGTCAGGAAGACTAGCTAAATGGTCTGTGCAACTGTCAGAATATGATATTATTTATGTCTCCAGAATCTCAGAGAAAGGTCAAGCACTAGCAGAATTCTTGGGAGATTTCCCAATAACTTACACGGGGTATGACTCAACCACCCCCAGTTCTGATGATGGCATCATACCTGAATCTCCCAACACCCATCCAGACCCATGGGAGTCGAGCTCCGAATGGCAGCTATTCATGGATGAATCTTCAAACGATAGAGGCGCAGGAGTTGGAGCTATGTTAGTTACTCCTGACAATATGTAGCTAGAGAAATCCATCCGATTAGGTTGGAATGCTTCTAACAATGAGGTAAAGTATGAGGCGACACTTGCTGGCCTCACAATGGCCCTTGACCTGGGCCTAACACACATCACAGTTTTTAGTGACTCACAACTGGTTATGTTCCAAGTTGATGGAGGATATGAGGCCAGGGATGAACGAATTGTTAAATACCTGGAACTAGTGAGGAGCCTTCAAGGAAAGTTTGAGAACATTCAGTTCTATCAACTGCCTCGATCCGAAAATCGACATGTAGATGCTTTGACATATGTTGCCTCGATGTTAGGCAACAGCGAGTCGCGTTCCATCCCTATAGAGTTCTAGGAGAAATCTAGCATTTAGATCCCCGTTACAACAGTTTGTGTTATTCTAGCCATTACTCCGAGTTGGATGGATCCATATAAATCCTACCTCAGAGACGGGACACTCCCTGAGGATAAGAATGTAGCAAGGTGACTGCTTGCAAAAATAAAAAGATTCACCCTTGTTGGAGACGATCTGTACAAGAAGTCCTTTCTGGGACCTCATCTCAGATGTCTCTCCCCACACCTCGCTGAACAGGTTATACAAGAAGTTCATGAAGGGATTTGTGGCAACCATGCTGGGGGCAGAACACTAGCTCTCAAGATCCTAAGGCAAGGGTACTTTTGGCCTTATATGCAAAATGATGCACAAGTTTTTGCCTGCAAATGTGAAAAATGTCAACAATATGCTCCACTAATCCATGCTCCAGCAACAGAACTGCACCCATTGCCCAGCCCATGGCCATTTGCACATGGGGAAGCGACATCGTAGGACCTCTACTACCTGCTCCTGGCAATGTATGATTTTTGTTGGTTGCAATGGATTACTTCACCAAGTGGATAGAAGCAGTTCCCCTTGTCTTCATTCGCGAACAGGACGTTAGAAAGTTCATTTGGAACAATATTGTCTGCAGGTTTGGTATACCCAAAGTTATCATCTCAGATAATGGGCTACAGTTTGTAGGAGGATTGGTCGCGGAACTCTGTGAGGAGTTTCACATTACCCATCTGTTCTCAACTCCGAGGTACCCACAAGGCAATGGCCAGGCTGAAGCCTCTAACAGGGTCATATTGGATAACATGAAGTGTAAATTGGATGACACGAAAGGCTTATGGGTCGAGGAACTACCTAAGGTCCTATGGGCACACTGAACTACACCTAGGCGGTCAACTGGTGATTCCCCATTTTCACTAACCTACAGAACTGAAGCTGTCATACCTCTAGAACTGGTAGCTCCCACTCAAAAGTCAGATGTTGTGCACACTCTGGACAATGAAGAGCTGTTATGTAGAGAAATAGATCTCTTAGATGAAAAGTGAAAAGGTGTCGCCCTTCGCTTAGCTACTAACCAGCAAATTCTAAAGAGATCATATGACAAGAGAGTCCGTATTCGATCTTTCAAATCTAGAGATCTAGTTTAGTGCGAGATCCCAGAACCCAACGGCAAGCTTGGGCCCAACTGGGAAGGGCCATACATCATCGACAAGGTTGGTCGAATTGGTTTTTATTATCTACGCACTGTTGAAGGGGACGTTCTTGTCAAACCATGGAACGCGCAGCACCTTCGCAAGTACTATCATTAAATTATTATTTTATATTTTTAACACATTGTTTACTCCTTTCCAAGTCATCAATAAAGTTCTCTACATTGCCATCGAATTTATTCCTTGCATTAGTTCTTTATTTATGATTCACAATGGATTAAGCCTTTAGGGAATTATCTTCTCACTATTTGTTCAAGAATATTGTATGCCAATTTGCTTTAGAACTAGTGATACTGAGTATGGAAAAGTTGAACTGTATGCCAGATCCTTTCCCATTCCTACGCAGCTGAAACTGTATGCCAGTTTTTTCAAACTGCAATTATCCTTGATGGGTTAAGCCTTTAGGGAAACAGACAACACTAACTGTTTAGTAAACTGCATGCTAGTTTGACTTGGGGCAAAAGATAGTGTTCTTGAGAGCCTGAACTGTATGCTAGTTCCAGATGCTCTCGAAACATCACCATAGGAGTTGCTTGCTGGGAAGATCTGGGTTAGATCCAGATCTTAGCACACAAATTATGGGCCTGGAACTGCATCGACATGATGGCACTGAGGAAGACTCCCCCACTACTGTTCTGGCGATAACCTATTTATTTTTTAAATAAATAGAACCTATCGTTATTAAACATAGTGTCGTGCTCACGACACCAAGTTACTTTCGCAAGTCATATGACTCTATTGCAATCGAACTCCTACTTACAGTTAACTTGAATGGTTCCCATGATATCATGATCAGATTCTTGTCATGCCTCATTTTAATCTGTTCAACCTACAAAGGTCACCTATTGCTGTTCCAAATGAACTTTGGGGGCATCAGGGATAGAGTATGCATAGTAACACATGTCATATAACATAAAGTGCTTATAATGTATACATAAACTAGAAGAGCTATAGAGCTTAGTAAGTAAATAGTACGCATGCATAAAATAGAAGAGATGTAGAGCTCAGTAAGTAAATTATATGTGAGCTACATAGCTCAATATTACAGATCCATAGAATAATTGTTTGAAAATAATTGTTTATGAAAATCATCAACTGAAAAACTTATGAAACAGGGGTAGAATCAAACTTCGGTTGACCATCAGCGCTTGTTGTTGCACCATCACTAGGAACTCTTGCTTCACTCTCAAGAATATGCCGTGTGGTTGGATTAGCTGGAATGGTTTAAGGTTGAATAGAACACTCACCTAAAACTGGAACTGGCAGAAAAGGAAGCTGAACGGGAGGCATGTCATCATCGGTGTCTTCTTCAGAGGATGAGGAGGCATCAGGCATAAGTTCTTCCTGGATAGCTAAGATATTGGTGTCTAAATTAGGAAACAAGATGAAAGGGTTGGTCACTCGCCCTGAGCATCCAACTGAGAGACATATCCAGTAGCCTCAATAGCCTCGTCAAACTTAACTTGTCTGGCAGCATTGAAGGACTCTTGAGAAACATCAAGTACTCTCAGAGCAAAACGAATGGCATTTTCAGCTGATCTCTTCTTCACCTCCTTCACCACTTGAGAATAAAACTCAGAGGTCTCCGCCAAGAGGTCATCAACCTTCTTATCCGAGCGAAGACGTTTCTCTTTTAGAGCCCTCCCATAGCCTGACATGACCTCATTTGCATGGGCAATAGCTTCCCCAAGGGTCCTTATCTCAGTGTTCCTACGGTTAAGTTCCCCTTGGACTTGGTCATGTTGTGCTTGCAGGGTAGTGAAGTGGGCTCACAGTTCCAAGAACTTCACTTTCCAAGTGGCAGCATTAACAACTCCTTTTTTGGCTTTCTCTAGAGAGCTCCGAAGGTTGGAAATAGTGTCTCTCATATTCTTGAAGCTAGTATCGATTTTTCTTCTCTTTAAGCCAAGAGTCGGTCAACTGGATCTCGCAACTCCATGATTCCTTCTCGCCCTCTTTCACCCAAACCAGCTCACCGGTAGCCATGGCATCAGTGGATGAATTAGTAGAGGTTGCAAAGATGGGTTCTTTCATAGCCAAAAAGTTATTCACTAACTGGAGAAGAATATAAGATATGTAAGAAACATAATGAAAGAAACCAAACACTGAACAAAGAATAAAGTCTTACCTTGGCAAGGTGAACATCAGATCGGCAATAGAACAGGTCCACAGTCTCAGCTATGTTGGCTTCAGCCTTGTCAACAGGAAGTCGCGCAGCTTCCAGAACTCCCAGCGCGATATCAACATCCATCTCCCTCTTAGGGGATTCTAGAGATCTTGGCAAATAGGGAATGTCGTCACTCACCCCCTTCCTATCACTGGATCGAGGAGGGGGGAGAGCGACAGTTACAGTGGTGGTTTCAGCAATACCCTTCCCCTTGCGATTATCAGGGAGGGAGGGGTCAACAGTCAGAAGGACATTATCACCAGTTTGTTCAGAACCTATAGAAGGATTTGGAACTGGTGGGGGTACAGCTCATTCTCACAAGACTTAACAGGTGGGGGAATACTAGCATGAACTTTAAAAAGTGGGTATTCACTAACAGATAAAAGGCGAAACTTTGTTTTCTTACCAGAGGGGGCAACATCAGAAGCAATATCAGATCTCTTCAATCTAGAACGGTTGGATGCACGCACTCCCCTTTTAAAATTGCTGGTCGCCAGTAGTTCATGAGGCAGTTCAGGGCCTCTCCCGCCAGTGATCACACAATCATCACTAACAGCAGGCTCCTTAATTGAACCCGATGTCGCAACATCACTGGAGATGGCCTCCGAACTCTTCTCCTTGCGTTTTCCTCTTCTTTTAGTAATCAAAGAGAATTCATCCTGAACTGGAGGAAGAAGAAGTCTGGCATCCTGATCAACAGGAGGAGGAAGTGTTGTGTGCCCAAAATTCACAGTATTTACCCCAAAGGGGGAATATCCAGGAACAAGTTGCAGCAATTCTTCAGTAGATATGTTGAAATATTCAAGAAGACGGGAGGGATAAGGAACAATCACCCAAGGCATCCTCTGTTCCTTGGGGATTTTCTTGATAATATCCACCGTAGCATCATCAGTTGTAGTTAATTAATTCCAGGGAGAAGAGTCATCTAAGGAATAATAGCAAAAAATATTCAGGTAAAAGACTCTTATATCAAGTTATAAAGTACCTGAGTAGGAAGACTTACTGGTTGGAGCATGGGTTTATTTTTTGGGAACAGGAATTCCTATTGGCTCACCATCAGCATCGGAGGGGCGAACGTCCCACGCATCACCCAACACACGAAGGTGGTGATCAGCCCAGCCTTCGTCACTCTACTTCCCCTAAAAAAAGAAGATCGGAGAATTCTTGTCTCTGGTCATGAGGTAGTAATACGACTGGTCTCTAATATGCCGGACCTCATAAAAGTAACCGAAAACCCAACGGTTTAGGGCAAACCCATGTCTTTTGGCAAGAAGGGCAGAATACATAACAGTTCTGTAAAACATGGGTGCTGCCTGACCAAGAGCAAGGTTGAAGTGAATCAAACACTCTCTTACCAATGGGTGGAGGGGAAGAGTGAGTCCGGCCCTAAGCTGATCAATGGTGATGAGTGCCACCTCCTTGTAGGTTAACTCATCAGATAACCTCCCCCACTCCAGGCCGATATCTTTAGGGATGTGAAATTTCTCGCAGATCAGTTCCAAGGAGGAAAGATCTCCGAAGTTTACAAGTGACCAGTTGGGATTCATGATCGAGAAAGAGGAAAAGTTTCAAGCTTTGGTTAAACCCTAACGGGAGATCAAAATGTTTAGTATGCAGAAAAAGGTAGCAGAAGAGATAATGAAAGTTCTCTCACCAGATCTCTTATATACAAATAAGATGGACGATTAGGATGAGCCCAAGCGGTGCGTCTTTTCGAGATGGAACTGCCATCATTACCTTTTTTCGGGAAACGACGTGTTTGTTCGAGCCGTCTTTTCAGAGCCTTATTTAGTTGGGTACGCCAGCAGTTCCAATAAAGCGTTTTGGAAAAGGATTCTCGCGCCAAAAGCAGCGTCGCTTCAAGCGCCCACGTGCTAGCTAGCATGAGCGGGGGCATTTGTAGGGGGGATTTCCCGTCACTGAACAGATGACACGTGTATGGGAAATAACCTAAGACTATAGATATCCAGAATGAGATGAGGACCATCAGATCAGTTATGTGAGTAAGTGATCTCGTGCTTAGCACAAGTGTTTAGTGGACATGTGTCAGGCACATGACTGGTCGCCTTCAAACATAACAGTTATCCCAGTCGTTAGAACTGATACAGACAGTTCCTGAACAGAAGGAAACTGAAGATGGCAATCTTTGATGACAAGGAAAGAATCGTGATGACATATCTTAGAAGTTACCTTTTAGATATAATCTTCCTATACACGATGGGACATTATGATCAACAAGAAAACTTACCTCCCATAAAGATATGGTCTAGATTCAGACTTCCATAAGAAGAGGAATCATAATAGGAAGACAGTCCAAAGATGGAAGAGAACTCACAAGCGGTGAGAACAACTTTAAACCCTAGGACTCTCGTCACCCTTCTTATATAAACCAGAGTGATTCGCTCTTAGGAACTAGACAAAAGAGGGTTTGATTATCTAATAGAACAAATGAGATGTATAGGCAGCCGTCAGATATTTCAACCCTGAACTCACTATCATGTCATCTCATCCCTTCTCTATTCAGCAAAAGATTCTTGATCACAAGGCACAGAGGAAGATCAGGGAATACACGAAATATCCCCATCATTACATAATTCTTACTAACACCATTCATACACTCCTTCTCAATCTCAACTATACATCTGTGCTTGTCAGTACACGTGTAGTGTGGATCCTCATGTTCAGTAACTATAAATACTCCCTATATGAACTACGCCATACCTGATTCTACTCTCCCCCCAAAAGTGAGAGATAGATATGCATTCCAGATGGAGCATTCGAACTAAAAAAAAAAAAGTGCTGAGTGCCTGGGTGGGTTTTAGAAACATTCCAAATTGCACTCAATGCCAAACTATGACTTTACCAACTGCAAGGTAAAAAGAAAAGTGCTGCTGAGTGCCTGGGTGGGGAGCAGAAACAACTGCAGAGCAAATCATATTACTATTTACCAGTGTCACATGCGGGACCAGTTTTATTCAGGATATTACAACTTACAAGTGAGCAATTCTAAGCACAGTTGGCTTTGTAAAAGTACACCAGAAGGCATATATTACAAAGTTGAGAACTACCGATTCATTTTGCATTCCATGCATCAGTTTATTCAACCAAAAACACAAAGAGAATCCCATGCATAGGAGAAACTTTTCCTATGAACTGAAAACTAGAGGCCAATACTCAACAACTGGATCTTCCCAAAAACGGTCTTGCACCCTCTACATTCTAGGTACATCTAGAGCATCAAAAGAGAAAGAAATCACCTCTTAAAAAAAAAAAAAAAAAAAAAAAAAAAAAAAAAAAAAAAAAAAAAAAACAAAAAAAGAAACTTGCGTAGTAGCCATTAATTTCATTTCACTTCCATAGAAAAACCTAACAGGCAAGGGCAAGGGAGCCTGTTGAAGCTGTTGCTGGAGCACTCTCAAGCATTTTCTTCGGTGAGCTGCATTTCTTGGTGATGAATCTGAAACAAGCACGATGTGAAACCGAAACGGCAATCATTAGTATGGGAAGAAAAGTCAACATGCGGCAGTCATTAGTATATGTCCTTTGAAAAACATAACAAAAGATGAGATGAAATGGATGTCTAGCTATTTTGAACTGATCGCCACGTATCCCCTTAACATTCATGGTTTGGACACGGAAGAACAATATATGACTCAGAAGAGATTATAACACAATATTGATGGATATGATATGATAATTAGATTGGAATAAATCAGCAATGGAAATCTCCAAGGCAGATATCCATATTTATGTTTTACCATCTGAAAGTAAATTACTTGCTCTTACACTATGATCAGCACAGGAGAGTTCATTAAGAAAATGATAACTAGAACACTGCTCAATAGAAGTGCTCGTGGCTGTTCTTAGAGGAGAGAGCTTTTAGTCTACTCGCAGATGGGAAGGGTAAAACATCCTCTAGCTAGTTTAAGTGGCATAACTGAATTATACATACCTGAAGAAATCCCTCCATAACAACTCAAACATCAACCAGTTCATTCCACCAGCTGATTGGCCATTACCACCTACTTTCCTGCTTCAGGTAGCAAATTGTTCAAGAAATGTGTTAGAATGTAGGATATATGTAAAGAGTATTTATGTAATGTCCATACTGATTATTATTTAGGTGTATGGTACTTAGAGAAGAATGTAATAGTTAGGGTGTACCGAATTCAATAAGGCTTTCAGACTTAAGAAAATGATAGCTCAAATCTAATTCAAAAATATATGAGAGAGCTCTTGAAATAGGAGCATCTTTTAGATCAAAGATGTATAATGAGCCATACCTGGCGGCAGATTTCTTTATTTCGTCAAACATGAAACGAGGAGATAGGCATCCTGTGGCTAGCCATGGAGAGATTTTGCAGGAGAAATTCGCCCCAAACATGCTGCCTTGGCCACCATCCTTATTTAAATTGGTTGGTTGCGCCAAACATTCGCCAGCAAACTTTTTGAGCCTCTGCAGTGCTTCAGTTTCCCCTCCCACAAGAGAAGCATTGGTAGTAAGTTCTCCATCCTGTGTGAAAAAAATAGCTTTAACATCAAGGATACCATATCAACTATTAGCTACGTAACATGGACACTTCCTATTCTGAAAATAGTCCGTGTCGGACACATAGACACACGGACACTCATGCCTGAGACACAGACACATTATGGATACGCTTTCAAACTTGGGTTTCTTCTATACTCTAAAAGACTAACAAAATAATCTATTAATATATTTACAACTCGATATAATATGCCACTTAATTTCATAGTTATTTGTTTGTAAGGAGGTGTTTTTTAAGCTCTAGAGCTCCATAATCAGTTGTGTAACTAAAGAATAGTTAAAGTTTTCTTTTTAATTAGCTGTGTCTCCATGTCCTATTCATACAAGTCCCCGTGTCAGACACTGACAAGCGTATCCGTGCCAATGTGACTTAGACTATTAGCAGACAAATTGAGAGAGAAATTCTTAGTATGAAATGTACTTGAAAATCTTCTTTGGCAGGCATGAACTAATCAAATTAGTATGAGAAACCAATAGAGCATTTGACATGGCTGAAATTGTTTCTATAACAGTTTGGAATGAGAAACCAATCTAAATTATTAAAAAAATCACTAGCGATAAGTAACATGAAAAATGGTGTTCCAAGTAGGCACTAAACAAGCATCGACAGAGTTAAGAGAATGTGAAACAAATAACAATAAGTAACATAATACTAGTGGAAACTTTCCTGGACTGGCCAGAAGAAAGGAATCCCCCACAAACATTTTCTGGGTCCTAAAAACACATTTTCCATTCATATCAAAATATAACACATACAATAACACCACTCCCCTATGAAAGATGATAAGCTGATAAAAAACAACTTGGTTTGGTTTGAACTAAAACTTATACTATATTTTGTTTGATATAAGCACATTACATCCCTTTTTTTTTTTTTTTTTTCCGTAAAAATAGGTCTAATTAATTCAGAATAAGTAACAACAACTTGAGATTGAACCAAAACTTATTCCATATCAAATTTACCCTAAAAATTTGAAACAACAATACTTACTTGTTTAGTTCAAGTTCCATTGCATCAATATCACTCAATACCATAATAATCCAGTACCTGAAACTCACAAAAAAGTTTAATCGTCAATTAAGAAAAAACATTAAGTAGAAACTGCATTTATCATTCAAAAACCTTTAGGATCATCACATTTAACACTTCGAACCAGAAATTTCACTAATCACTTCAAAAATTGAAACAAAAAATCACCAATTTCATGTAAAATTATGTAAAGTTACTTATACGAAGCACAATTTGATACGAATTTAGGTGAATTTGCTAATCTAGATCTCAAAATCAATTAGGGTTTGCGAACTTACCAAGGAAGAGCATTTGTAGATGATCTCTTTCAAATCGTCTGTTCAATTTTTATTAGGGTTATGAATATTTGGAGAAAGTCGGAAAGTGAGCTGAATTCAGAATGAGGGGCGTACCTTTTTCTCTTCTCTCTTTTCTCCTTTCTCTTACGAACTATCTTATATAGTTGGGTAGATTGACATAAATAACCTTATGAAAGATAAGTTGGAACGGATTTGTAAGATTAGAACGGGTGTTAGGCGTTCCAATACAGGGACGGTTATTGTCCATTCCAAATAAATTTAGCCACCATTCCTATTTTGAAAAAATGGTGTAGTGACTAGTCTACATATCACGTGAGAAGCAACCTGGATATCAACATCATAAAAAAGCTGGTGCCATGAACGCCATGGTAAGTACAATTTAATGGAAATATATTGGTTTAGTTAACACTCAAGGCCATGAAATGGCCACCTAATATCTTTAGCAGCCAAAGATTTCTGCTAGAAATTTCCATGTATTAGTTAAGATTCACCATGATTTTTATGTGTTAGCTTATTGTTTTAACTTTTTAGACCCTCACTGTGAAACTACAAGTGCTAGTACTCTCGTTCATTATAGCCTAGTTTCTTTTATTAGGTTCGAGTATCAGCAGAGCTCACAAATGCACCATTCTGTTGAATATTGACTGTGATCACTACATCAACAGTAGCAAGGCAATGAGGGAGGCTATGTGCTTTTTGATGGATCCTCAGCTAGGGAAGAAGTTGTGTTATATTCAGTTCCCTCAGAGGTTTGATGGCATTGATCGACATGATAGAATGTAAGTATATATGCCCTTTGTCTATATAGCCCTTTGTCTACATGATATATATCAAATAGCCCTTTGTCTATTTGATATATATTCCGGCCAGCTTGTGATTTCATATATGCTGATTTACAAAATCCTTTTGGACTAAATGAAAAGAAAATCATGTTGTACCAATTACGTGTCCAACCAAGGACCAGTATATGTTGGTACTGGATGCGTTTTCAACCGACAAGCATTGTATGGATATGATCCGCCGGTATCTGAAAAGAGGCCTAAGATGACCTGTGATTATCGTTGTTTTGGTGGCTTAAAAAAATCTAAGTCAAAGTCAAAGAAGGGAGGCAATGGTCTGTTAGGAAAATTCTATAGCAAGAAGAAGAAGAACAATTAATGCAAAGAAAGGTTCCTCCCCGGTCTTTGATCTCCAAGAGATTGAAGAAGGATTAGAAGGATATGAGGAGTTGGAGAAGTCTTCCCTAATGTCACAAAAGAACTTTGAGAAGCGTTTTGGTCAGTCTCCAGTGTTTATTACATCAACACTCATGGAAGAAGGTGGACATCCTCAATGGACTAATTCAACAGCTCTTACAAAGGAGGCAATTCATGTTATCAGTTGTGGCTATGAAGAGAAGACTGAATGGGGTAGTGAACAAAGAAAATAACTACCAATATGCAAGTCTTTATTGGATGGTCTATGGTCTCCAATTTTTTTGATTTAATTATTATTATAAAAAAATATTGGATTATGGTCTCCATGAAGCTTTTTAAATGTTGCATTTTTTGAATCAATAGAATAAGCCAACACAATCCTGATTTAGTACTCCATCTAGATTCATCTTCTTTCTTTCTTTTTTTTTTTATCTTTTTTATTTTTTTGGTGTGGTGATATTTGCACCCACCACAAACCCACTTGAAACCTTTTGAGCTCTATTGACGAAAATATCCCTACTATTGTTGACAACACCACTTTGGTTAAATTGTTATCTTCTTTATTTTAATCAAATGCATAGATGTATTATCGAAAAAAAAAAAATCAAAATAGATAGATATGATCTAATCGTACCATCTTAAGCACAATTTATCAAGTCGATTTCATCATTTCTCATCAACTGGACTCCTTTAATTTAGTTTTAGAAAATGTCACTCGCCAACTTTCACAATAACAACTCAATATTGAATTGTTGTTTCGAGTGCTTTGAAGTTTGAATGTTCATTGTTTGATTTAGGAGTATCAATTTTCAAGTTTTTTTTTTTTTTTTTAGATCACTGAACTCTTAAAAATTAGGAGGTTTCATTGAAACTTGAAAGTAATTGTTTTGAGATAAAAGAGAATAAGAATTAGTTAAGAAAATTTGTAGGTTTAATAATAAAGTGGGTCCAATATATTTAATTAGTGGGTTTAGTGATAAAGTGGGTTCAATCATCAATACGGTGAGTGCATACATCACCACCTTTTAATTTTGGTTGTTGTGTTTCTCGGATCATGTGATCTATAATTTACGAATTAAGGTTCAACAAACAAGGTCACTTGTGCGGTTATGGTCATGAATAGATACCAATCTACAGTGTGACTGGAAGGGGAGAAATACTTGCATGAAGGTTCAAATTTATTAATTGCCAAAGAAAAAAAAAAAAACAAATTGATCAATGACTTTTTCGTTCTTTAAATTAAGTTTGGCGTTGGAATAGTAGATGATGAAACTACTAAAAGTCCAAAATGGATGGACATGTAACTCTCCTACATTCTATACGCACTGTACAATACTCTTAGGTCTTCCAAATTAATGGACTTTTTATCCTGTGATGTGTAATTTATGAAATTGACCTTGATGTACTAGGAGAAATTACTAAAGTGGGTACTATCTACATAGGTTGTTTTTGTTTCACTATACCTTGTATGAAATCTAGGTTTCGACTTTTCGTTGTGTGATTAAAGGTTCAACAAACAAGGTCACTTGTGCGGTTATGGTTATGAATAGATACCAATCTATGGTGTAACTGGAAGGGGAGAAATACTTGCATGAAGGTTCAAATTTATTAATTGCCAAAGAAAAAAAACAAATTGATCAATGACTTTTTCGTTCTTTAAATTAAGTTTGGCGTTGGAATAGTAGACGATGAAACTACTAAAAGTCCAAAATGGATGGACATGTAACTCTCCTACTTTCTATACACATTATACAATACTCTTAAGTCTTCCAAATTAATGGACTTTTATCCTGTGATGTGTAATTTATGAAATTGACCTTGGTGTATTAGGATAAATTACTTAAGTGGGTACTATCTACAGAGGTCGTTTTCTGTTTCACTATACCTTGTTGTATGAAATCTAGGCTTTGACGTTTCGCTGTGTGATTAAAGGTTTAACAAACAAGGTCACTTGTGTGGTTATGGTCATGAATAGATAACAATCTACGGTGTGACTGGAAGGGGAGAAATACTTTCATGAATGTTCAAATTTATTAATTGCCAAAGAAAAAAAACAAATTGATCAATGACTTTCATTCTTTAAATTAAGTTTGGCATTGGAATAGTAGACGATGAAACTACTAAAAGTCCAAAATGGATGGACATGTAACTCTCCTACATTCTATACGCATTGTACAGTACTTTTAGGTCTCCCAAATTAATGGACTTTTTATCCTGTGATGTGTATAGTAATTTACAAAATTGACCTTGGTGTACAAGGAGAAATTACTAAAGTGGGTACTATATATCTACAGAGGTCATTTCGCTGTGTGATTAAAGGTTCAACAAACAAGGTCACTTGTGTGGTTATGGTCATGAATAGATACCAATCTATGGTGTGACTAGAAGGGGAGAAATATTTGCATGAATGTTCAAATTTATTAATTGTCAAAGAATAAAAACAAATTGATCAATGACTTCTTTGTTCTTTAAATTAAGTTTGGCATTGGATAGTAGACGATGAAACTACATACTAAAAGTTCAAAATGGATGGACATGTAACTCTCCTACATTCTATACACATTGTACAGAGTACTATTAGGTCTCCCAAATTAATGGACTTTTTATCCTGTGATGTGTAATTTATGAAATTGACCTTGGTGTATGAAGTTTGTAGTATTGTGGTGGGTGAAGTTCATCATAAATCTTAAGATAGGAGGAATGATTGATGAGTGAAAACAATAACTTTTAACTTTTTCCTATTCATATTCATATTTTTCTTCTATTCCTAATGAGTATGGAAAGACTAGTGTTTAAAGAAAGGAAAGTATTGAAAACATGAAGTTTGTAGGATTAAAACATGAAGAATGAAGAGGAAAGGAGATAACTTTATCACCAAGTTACACTCATTGATAACTTCAATGAGTGCAACTAGTGTTCTTGATATTGATCAAATGACAAGAAATGTAGAGACAAGTTGATTAGAATGAAAAGGATTGAAAACAACAACTATTGAAAACAAGATTGAATATAATGAAATGAAATGAAAACAAACAAACAATAAAACAATAAAACAAGATAAATTGAAATAAGGAAATAACGATACAAGAAAATAAAATGCAATAAATGTAAATCTACCTAAGAAAGCATGATAAAATTGATCTCAATTTTTGGGTTGTCAAACCAAAAATTAGATAATGTTTTCTCTTCATACTTTTTGCTTTTATACTCCTACTTTTACAATGACTGATTTGTCATCTCCCTTTAAAATCAAGACACCTCACTATTTTGCTTTTTACTTTTCCTTTATGTTTTGCTTTTGCTTTTTCTCTAACTCTTGAGCAAGCTAGGTTTTGAGCAAGTCTTCTTTTGTGATAAGGCCATCCATCTCCAGTCTTCTAAGTTAAGGACATGACTTTCAGTCTTCTAGGTTTGAGTCCTTGACTTTTGATCTTTGACTTTGACTTTTTCAGCACTTTTTCATAGCAGTTTGAGTCCTCATAAGAAGCGTTAATGAAGCTCTTTTTGGTGCTACAATGCATCTTTTATGATAAGTGGTCTGAAATGGTTTGTAACCTGCAAAAGGCAGTAAAAACTATGAGTTGTCTGTTTATTATGTGTAAGAAAGGTTGTAATGTAGTAATGTAAAAGTAATACAACACACATTTGGGAGTTGATCAGTGTACTAGGAGAAATTACTAAAGTGGGTAATGTAAAGGGGTTTGTTTGAGTGACTCATGGCGAGTGAAAGACCATAGTACAGGGGCCTACGGACCCTTGTAATAGATGAAGACCATCAGATCATGTTTGAGATTAAAGTATACTTGTGCTACTCATGTGACTTAAGTGGCATGTGCCTGTCACGAGAGCTGACCTCCTCTAAGCTAAACATGTTCTCTGACTAGTCTACTATCTATATACTAAAGTAAAAACCTATAAAAGTGAATTTTCTCTCTCCTATGTGGCACTTTAATATGAGAGATAAACTTTTCTCTTTCAAGGTGGCCTATCCTAATAGAGTTGTGGTGACGTGGATATCTACTTGGCACTCTCTCATAAGAGTCCATCAATTGTGAATTGCTTCAAGCATTCCAATTCCTAATTCCTAAAAAATAGCAAAGAACTTCAAAAATAGGAATCCTCTTTCAATTTGAAATTTATTACAATTATTTCCTAAAAAATAGGAAATATAATCTTATAATTACCCCCTAAATTCTCTCTCTATATATATAGATTTTCTTTCAATGTTGGAATTAAAGATCAATATAAGCATGTACGTTTTTTGTTAGCTGCGAGAAAATAAATATAAAAATTAAAGAATCTAAAGTCTTTGCATTGAATCTAATTTGTGATCATACTAATTGGTCATGTAATAACCATTACATGATCGATTTATATTGTTTTGTCCTAATACAAATCATTGGGAAAACCCTATCTATGCCGCAATAATATGCAGTAACGATCTTTTTCTCTTCTCTTGGTTATATTGAAAGCATGGCATGGCCAACAGAACTACCTTAGTTGATCAAAGTAGAAACAAATTATAATATTTCTTATGATCGAACTTTGTATACTCACTCCCATGAAGGGACATAAGCTCAATTATTTACTTACACTATAGTTTCATTTGATTTAACTACCTATACCTTTTTTTTTTTGGGAAACTACTACCTATACCTGTTTATGGTAGATCATTTTATGAACCTGTTTACACAATCAAACCCAAAAATTGCTAGACTCCTTCGTGCCACTTCGACATTGATTAGGAACTTTTGAGAATTCATAACATAATTTCTTTGATATTAGGAGACTATCTATAATTGCCTCGAGAGTGTACATGGTATGGGCGTATGCAACCCCTATTTTGAGACTTAATTGAAGATGGAAACATTATAGATGAGTCTATTATTTTGATAAATATAGAAGACACGTCTAAATAATCCTTTCACATTCTCATGTATGATGACTTGAGTGGTGACTTCATTGTATGATAACTTGAGTGATGATACTAAACAACATTATCGTGGGATTTTCGTTCATTGTTAACTGATTATTATTTCTTTTGGCTGAGAATAATCAGATGATGATGTTAAGCTATAACAGTTGGCATTGGATACCAAAGAACAAGAGTAATATGGTAGACTCTCCTAGAATTATTAACCTAAATATTGAATGGTACTGAGCAAGCCCTTGGTACTCTTTCAAACACCTTGGTACACTATGAGAAACTAGATGGAGATGTTCGGCAAAAGTTAAAAGCCCAGAAGCTAGACCATTTTTGGAGCCATTTAAGGGAAGTGGTAGGAAGGCCGAGTCGGTGACGCAAGCTAACCAATCTTGGACCTTTAACAGTCACCACTGCACCGTACCATCAGAATCTAAAGTTTTGCATTGAATCTAATTTGCAATCATACTAATTGGTCATGTAATAACCATTGCATGATCGATTTACATTGTTTTGTCCTAATACAAATCATTGAGAAAACCTATCTATACCGCAATAATGTGTAGTGATGATCTTTTTCTCTTCTCTTGGTTATATTGAAAGCATGGCATGGCAAGCAGAACTACCTTAGTTGATCAAAGTAGAAACAAATTATATTATTTCTTATGGCCTTTGTATAGTCACTCTCATGGACATAAGCTCAATTTACTTACACTATAGTTTAATTTGATTTAACTACATGTACCTGTTTATGGCATATCATTTTCTGTACATGTTTACATGATCGGACCCAAAAATTATATTGCTAGACTCCTTTGTGCCACTTCGACCTTGATTAGGAACTTTTGAGAATTCACAACAAAATTTCTTTGATACTAAGAAACTATCTATAATTGCCTCAAGAGTATACATGGTATGGGCAGTATGGAACCTCTATTTTGGGACTTAATTGAAGATGGAAACATTATAGATGAGTCTATTTTGATAAATATAGAAGATCTATGCCTTCTCACGTCTAAATAATCCTTTCACATTCTCATGTATGATGACTTGAGTGGTGACTTCATTGTATGATGACTTAAGTGATGAAACTAAACCACATTGTTGGGGGATTTTTGTCCACTATTTATTGATTATTATTTCTTTTGGCTGAGAATAATCAGACGACGATGCTAAGCTATAATAGTTGGCATTGGATACCAAAGAACAAGAGTAATATGGCAGACGACTCTCCTAGAATTATTAACCTAATGAATGGTACTGAGCAATCCCTTGCTACTTTTTCAAACACTTTGGTACGCTATGAGAAACTAGACGGAGATGTTCGGCAAGAGTTAAAAGCCTAGAAGCTGGACCATTTTTGGAGCCATTTAAGGGAAGTGGAAGGTCGAGTCGGTGACGCAAGCTAACCGATCTTGCACCTTTAACAGTTACCACTGCACCGTACCATCAGCTTAGATCACTTCCTTCAGTACACTGACATCCACATCATGCTGGAAAAACAAAATAACGAACACCAACATTAGCATTATGTACCAATGCCTAACAACTAAAAAAATATGGGTGAAATTCCATCGAGATACATCCACTAATATACCATAATAAGGTTAAAACTTTAATGCCAAATGGAAATTCACGCAAAAAATAAAATAATTAATTAAGGTGTGCCATTTTGCCTTATGTTTAGGCAAGAAGCCAAGAAGTATTCTCTAAGCTGATTGAAAAGATTATAATCATTCGGTCATTGTTGTACATGCAGCTTAGTATAGTATCAAGAGTTTTATAAACTGATTAAAATTTAAGACTCGGAACTGATTGAATTGGTGTGGTTCTGTTGATTTTTACCCAAACAACTTACGAGTTTAGGATGTGTACTAATTATTATGAAAAGCTCATATATGTGCAACAGAGTTGTCATGTGCACCTACTATTAATGCTTCACAAGTCAATTTTGCAAATATTTGGGGTTTTGTTTACTGTTACATTCATATGATGTAATTAGGTATCTAATTTAGCTTGACCTCATGTAGGCAACATTTAGAAGGATAACACCTTTTGGCACCGAATTATGGAGAAAACTACTGGAGTATAAGAATATTGATCGTACTACTCACTCTTGAGTTTCTTTGTCCCTATAAATATCGATAAGTTTTGAAACTGGGTTCTTTCAATTCACTCCCCTTTCTCCACCTCTCCTACAGATTTACAACCCGCCAAGAGGTTTGTCCGTGTTTCATAGGCTATGAGGGTGTGGTGACTCAATGGGGTGTTAGTTGCCTTCTTGGCAAAACTCATAGAGATTTGCTTAAGGTAGCCTATATTGGTGTTTGGCATCCAGCTAGAGTTTCATTCACTATAGCTAGGGCAGAGAAGAATGGGTATCACTATTATATGTAGATGAACAAGAAGATATACAAGCTTGGAAAGGCTTGTCATGGGTCACATGCATACTGCTGACAGTGAGTACGATAGGACTAAGAAAGGCATTACTCCGATGGGAGGTTTAATTTCCCCCAAACTTAATAATAAAGAGCTGCTGTGTGGGACTGAATAAGCATGTTGTTACTCTGAGACAATCATTGTTGAAGCAGACCTCAAGACTGGCCTTGGAGGAAATCAAGCTCAAATTCATACACTTAAAGTTTGACTATGGTGGAGAAGTCAAGTTCGATCTATAGCCAAGTCAAAGCTTAGAAATCACAGAATGTTGGTTGCCGTTCCATTTAATTATAGCAGCAATTCTGCTTAGTTTGTTTTTTGTTCTATGTTTGGGCTTTGATCTTCAGTGAACTTCTTTACTTTTTTCGTCATTTCTGCAAGGATCTAAATTTTTTAGCACAATGTGACTTATGAGCAGTGGTTTCCATAATACCTAATATCGAAAAGTTACATGTTCTAACTCTAATTAAGAGATATCTAAACTATTAGAAAACTTTTTTGAATTGACTTTGCCTTTCTATATACAACAATTATAGAAATGCTATTGTCAACTCTAGATTTCTACATATAGAACAATCATAATCATATCAAAAGATCTAATAAGGAGGATCTATGAAGATATTGTTCTATACTTTGAGTAAGCACCGCACCATTGGTAAAGGGATTAAGTAGTCCTATCACAGTTACTATGAAAAACTTATAATTAATGTATCCCCATCCTCTCCAGAATCAAATTTAGAGGTTACATCATCATGTTTCTAATGATAGAGATATGGGACGACATGAACTTGATTAGGTATGAGCACAAGGAGGCCAAGATTAAGAGAATTATGTAGGAGGTGCAATATAAGGATGAAGAAACGATGAAGGGGGAATGGAAGCAAATGAAAATGAAAAATTGATTGTTAAATAATAGGTCGGACAATAGTGGTATACTTAAAGCTACTCAGAGGAGTTATTTTGCAATGGATGACAAGTAATCAAGATTAAGTTTGTAATGTTCTCACATTTTATCATAATTGATTGGTTTAATATTTACCAATTGATTTCCAAAATGTTCAAAAAATTATGCACCAATAAAAAGAAGGTTTTTACTTTAAGCAAAATATCTTAAAGATCCCGGGCGTATGCTGATCAGTCCCCAAAGATGTGTTTTTATCCTCTTATAATACTTCAATTTAGTCAAATTATATGATCAATTATGTAGAAAACTCATGTTCTTATCGTTGTTTCAGGATACAACCCTATTCTGGACCAAATACCTCAAAAGACGTAATCTAGAGCCAAAAGTAGCCTAAAAGGGACTTTATGGGATAACTAAAAAAAAGTGCCAAAAAGTCAACGGTCAAAGTCAAAGTCTACTCAAGGGTCCAAAAACTCAAAAGCTCAGGAAATACTCCAAGGCTTCAAGGACCAAGGACTCAACCCTTTGCAAGACAAGACTAAGCACAAAAGTCTCAAAAGACCAAAAGATCAAATTCCCACAGACATGGGCTTGGGTCTAAAAGGCTTGACCCTATCCACTTAAAAAGGCACAAGAAGCTTCTAGATTAGGTTGCTTGTTGGATAAGATTAGATGAGGGCAATTAAGTATATCTCTACACATATATAAGTGTAGAGATGCCCACAAAATAGGCATGCAGATTAGGGTAGTTTAGTTAGGAGTAGTGTAAGTAAGTAGGAGTAGGAGATCATAATTAGTTAATTGTTTTATTTACTTTTAATTCATTGTTTTTCATTTTCATTGATTTAAAGCTTCAACCTTTATTGAATCTAGTTGGTTTTCTTCCATTCAAAGTGTTTAATCTTGTTTTTCATAACAATAGTTCTTCAAATCATCTTCTCAATCATTCATTCATCCAACCAAAGTTGGTTATACTCATTTGAATCAATCAAATGAGTGTAACTTGCTAACCAAGCTATATTTCTCTTATCTAATCTTCATGTTTTTCAAACTAAAACAACTCTTATTTTCATGTTTTCATCATCAAAACATTAATAACTAGTTCTCAACATCATCATATATCAAAACCATCCCAAAAATTATAGAGAAATCAAGAAAAAGTTGGGTTTTCTCCATTACCATTCAACTCACATTAGATCTAAGATGACCAACTTCAAAAACCCAATACCCCACGATTCTACTCTGTCAAATGGTTGCTGCCGGGGAGTATCTCTCTCTTTTCTTAAAATTTCTCAACTTGTTTTTCTTATTTTCAAGTTTCCTTTCCTGTTGGATCTTACTGATCCGTTTTGTTTATGATTTCAGGTCTCACTTTGGGTTGAAAACAACTTTGTGAAGCAACTGGAGAAAGCTGGTCAAAAGTTACTGGAACATCGACTGCGACCGCTCGCATCCGACTCGCACCTGACTCGTGGCCGCCCCTCTACCTTGCTACACCAAGACAAACCCTTGGCTCATATTAAAGGCTTTGTTCATTATATCTCTCTGCTTAACTTGTATTTGTTCAAATATTAATGATTTGAAACTAGTTAGATTTCCAATATTTAGTGTTCTTCAAATTAAAAAAAAAAAAAAAAAAAAATAAATAAACAAAATAAAATAAAAAGAGCTTAGTTTATTATCATTATTAGATAAAGTATAAGTTTTAATAGGAAATACCATATTTTGCTTTTATCATTATTAATTATGGATAATTAAAAAAAAAAAAAGGATAATATCAACTTGCTTAAAGATAAAGTTTAAAATATCAAACTTAGGCTTAAAATAGGAAGTATTTGTCTTTTGATTTAAGTTTTTAAACTTACCAAGTGTTAAATATTTGATTAACTTGGGACATTTGAATGCACGAGGCAAGTCATGTAACAATACTCTCACACATTACAAATCAACTTGGAAATTAAAAATTCAATTTTTGACATTTTTTGTTATCTTTTCATAATCACATAGTTAATAGTTCAATCACATTTAGTTAAAGTATTTTAACTTAATTACTTTTTGCTTTACATTTATGTTAATTAAGCCCATGAAGG
The DNA here is from genome assembly GCF_015680905.1 of Coptis chinensis. Taxonomy (NCBI): domain Eukaryota; kingdom Viridiplantae; phylum Streptophyta; class Magnoliopsida; order Ranunculales; family Ranunculaceae; genus Coptis; species Coptis chinensis. Next base: position 98,789,574 of record NC_141459.1, read on the forward strand.
CAAATTTGTAAACTTATTGGTTTTTCCACCTTTCCAACCCAAAATGTGGGTTTAGTTTAGAAATTCTGTAATCGAAATATCATAAAGCTCGAAAGGTGGGTTTGACGTATCGAGACACCCAACACTCGGTCAAACCCCACCACGACACCTCCATCCCCAAGTACGTGTACACACACTTGGGAGGTAATTTCTTCACCTCCTTGCAACTCCCAGTCAGAGGATACTTGGTTGTTTACAAAAGCGTGTTTGCATGACTCCGTGTTAAAATTCAGTATTGTATTTACTTTACGAGCTTAAGGCTAAACCCGAGCCATAAAAAAACAACAAGTGAGACTAATCCCCACTTTAGTTAATGGACGTTGCGTGATTAAAATGCTACATTGACTAAAGAAAAATTTAAAATCAACCAAACAGAACTAATCTAGTCATGTCCATAGGACAAACACTTAGCACGAAGATTGAGAGTGGAAAACTACCAAATTCCAGTGGACCAACTACCTTACTCACTCCCCTTCCTCATTTCATTGTGAGTGAGATTCTTGGTGGCACACCACGTGGTGAAGTAGTGATCTTCTCTTTTGTAGCATGTAAAGCCCCAAAACCTAGTTTTGCGCCCAATGTCCGATTCGAACAGGGCATAATTTCTAATCTACATACATTGCATGCAAACATTTCAAAAACTTCAAAGTCACAAATAGATTTTGATTGTTTGTGCATCATTCTTGTTTGAGCATTCATGACTTATCAATATGCATCACAACCATCATGGGATTATAGTGCAAACCCAGAACCTTGTTCTTGTTGTGGTAGTTCGTATCATTGGGCGTCTCAATGCACATCATATATCTAGTTTGAGCCTCCTATGGAAGATTATTACAATTACGAACCTCAATTTTCAAATTTTCCTAGTACCCAATACACACAAGAGTTTTCTAGTCATACAGACAATTTATGGAGTTCCATTACAAATAGTCAACCACCATTCATATATCCACCTAGTCAGTCAGAGTGCGGTTTCACCCAAAGTCCATTACCATTCACATCACCATCAATTTCAAATTCATATCCCACTCCACCATCTATCACAAACCAACTTTACTAGGCAATGGCCGAGCAAACAATATAAATTCAACAAATAGCAATGACCTTCTGTTTTCTCCATTCCAATTCACAAGATGCTACATCTTAGACTAATCTTCTTCCCACCATTCCAGAACCCATCCAGCAAGAGAAACAAGGTGTTGCTATAACAAAGCCAATTGCTAAAGCCCATCCTGATATTAATGACAAATTAAAACCCCATCACCATCCACTTGACTATCATGTGAATTCCATCTCTCACGATGATGACTATATGCATGAGAAAACTCCGACATAAGAGATTCTAGAACACGTGTTGGATGGACTCGATACACTTAGACAATGATAAGGAGGACATAGAAAATCAAGTGCTTGAGAAGGAGGATATAAAATCTATGGTGGAAAGTGGATCTCAATTTAGTTTGGCTGTTAAAGACTTATCGATGGAACAAAAATGTAACATCCTTAATATTGCCAATATGAATCACAATTTTGTGGATACGCCAAAGCTAGATGAAGAGTTCTCTGAGTCCTTGAGATCATATGATGAACCACCACCCGACCATCATTCTCTCCAATTAATACCTCTTGAAAGCCAACCTCCATCTATTAAAAATCCACCAATTTCTAAGGACTGCACTATTAAACCATTTCAAAGAAACCTCAAACTCGCGCACTTAAGCCAATTGCCTTTGAAATCCTTCATAATTTTCTAAACCTTCCCAGTAAAGATACTTTGCCCAACATACAAACTCATGAGTATATCATTCTAGTTGAGGAGCGCCCCACATTGATTGAAATGCCAGAAAAAGAGGAATAGAATCTATGGTGGAATGTGAGTTCTTGAGAGCATACAATGATCCCTTTATTCAAGTGGTTGAAAAACCCAATTTATCATATGTCGCATCATTTGAGCCTCTTGAAGAACAACTACTACCACAATCACACTCTCTTGGACAATTCAAACACGACGGGTTATTGCATAAATTCCATAATGTGTTACATAAGTTTTCACATACCATTTTGCACCTTACACTCCAACTACATCATTTCATTCTGTTTGGGGGTATATGCTTTAATATGTTTTTCTGTATTGATCCTCAACTGTTTAGACTATTAGTATATAGTTAATAACATATCATCTTTCTTATGCATAATCTTGTGGAATCTAACTTAAAATGATCCCACATATATAGTCTCGACGACTATCCATGATCTTATCTATGAGGATTAAATCCTCTTTTCCATGATGTATTTCCAATCCATTCATTCTCTTACCTTTGTTTCATTAATGGAATACATCATATAAGGTAACCGGACCCTTTACTTGGAGTGTGTGGTTATTAGTGCCGGAGCCTTGAGTCCACATATATCTCACATATTCTTTGTAAAACACTTTTTACTAGTAGTTTGAGTAAGTGTGACCCTATAGGGTGAGTATACAAATTTTTCTTTTCTTTATTTTACATTCTTTTTCAAAATAGTTTTCTTTCATTGTTTTCTGTCTTACATAAGTTCTTTCCTTCAATCTTCACTATTGACGCTTGAGTAGTCTTTCCTCTATAAAGAAGAGATGTGAAACAAAGCAGAAGTGAGATGGTGATTGAGTGGAGGATGTTTTACAGTTGCTTTTTATGGTTGTTTTTCATACTTAGTCTTATATAGGCATGCCAAACCATGGGAGGGTTGGCAATTGGAGCCCGTTTAATTCAAAAATGTTTTCCTTTTGTGGGTGATTTCTAGTTGTTTAGAGTTTTGTCTTACAATCTAGTTGTAATGGTTTTAACTAGGTCTAACTAGAAAGTATGAGAGGAGAGACTAGATTATCTAGAAATAGAGCTAGTCATCTTCACTAGATTTGCTTATTAGCAAAACAAGAAGTGGAAGATCTAGGGAGGCCAAACCATGGGATGGTTCACAATTTGAGTCACCTAAATTCAAAATTTTTCTTCATTCTATTGGGTGGATCACTCTCCTCATAGTGATTTTTCTTAGTTTTTTTTTTTTTTTTTTTTTTTTTTTTTAATTTAGGAATAAAACCCAAAAAAGAAAAACCCTTCTCTCACCCTTTCATAAATGGTTGTTTTCTCCATTCTATTAATGTAAGATTCTCGATACATCATAGAGTTATGTGATTTTTCAAAACCAAAATGGGCAATGGATTCTACACAGACCAACCCCCTAGACCAACACAATCTAGGGGCGGTTTGAGATTAGTTTTGCTTATTAAGGGTCATCTATATCACCACGCTAATCGCACGGGTCAGGACGTTTATATCATGCATAGTAAATCCTCCAACTCATGTAACTGAAGCTCAGTCTATCTGGATTAGGTTCACACTAAGACGACATTAAAATTGCCTACGACAATCTGTTATGGTATGTTTTAAAATCTTAGAAATCACTACTTTTGTATGAGTTCTTTGTATAATATCTCTATATAGTTTTTCAAAAACTTGAGGATATAAAAATTTAAAATCAGACGTCCTAGAGTAACCAAAATGATACTGGATAAACGTGTGATTTTATCTTCTTGTAAAAACTCTCTATATGGTTAGAGATACCTTTTGAGAAAAAAAAAATAAAAACCTAGACGAGAGAAATCTAGAATTAAACAAATGGTGTAACCTATGGTTATCACTTTAATTTAAAATATTCATTTTGTACAAAAATATATAAAAAAGATTCAATTTGTAAAAAAAAAAAAAAAATATATATATATATATATATATATATATATATATATATATATATATATATATATTAAAAAAGTCTCCCCCCCCCCTTTTTTTTTTCTTCTAAAAATCCTACAAACTTTTCAAAAATGTCTAAGAACAATTCTTCTCCACCGAGCCGTACTCAATGGAGACGTGTACCAACCCCTTTATGAAGTTTTTATAGCTCTTCCAGTTAATATAAAACTTGATATTTGGCAAAGAGTTCACGATACAAAACCAGGTCAAGGAAAAAATTCTTTTGCATGCAAAAAACGTGCAGTTAAGGAAAACTGGTGTATGCACTGTTAAACACTAGATTGCCCTTGGCCTTCAACCTCTTAGTGAAGGTTTAGTTTTCACGGTTTATACTTGTTTAACACCAGCAAGTCGTTAACAACTTCTACATGCCATCCCACCATCTGGTTGGGAATGATTCGTGTTGTGTTTTTTTTTTTTTTTTGCTAAAAGGTAATTGATTAATTGAATAAAATGAAAAGTTACAAAGAAAAAGAATAAGAAGAGTAAAAGTTGTCTAGTGTGAGTAGCATCATATGTGTACCCACCTATTACAACCCAAAATTAAGTAGTGAAACGAAAGTAGGTAGTAAAATGGTTCTCTAGGTTTCTCATGAAAAGAGGCCTTGTGTCCCACCATTTACTTTCACCCCTTTGTAGCGTTGCACCATGTCTCGAGCAACTGTCCGCTCCTAAGTTAGTTTCTCGCCATGTTGCTGTTACATTTATCCATGTGGTTCTCCTTCAGCTGCTTCCATTTTGTTCTAACTTTCCAATGTACTATGTCCTCTTGAAAGGCTTTAACCACTAAGGAAGAATCTGATTCAACCTATATATATTTCCAATTAAGATCCAATGCTCTTTGAATTCCTTCAATAATGGCAACAATTTCTACCATATAGTTAGTTGCAATGCCTAAACCCCCTGCTGCAGCCCCTAAGAAGTCCCCTTTGTAGTCCCTTAGAACTATTCCCCAGCCTGCCATTCTTGGATTTCCCCTTGAGCTTCCATATGCATTAACTTTTATAATCCCAGGGGTTGGGGGGAGCTAATAGCATTCGATAATTTGAGGGGCTCTTCTGAGTTTATGTGGAAGATTGAAGGTGTGCAGAGCTTTCATGTCAACCATACAATTATTCATAGTACCTGATGAGTTGTGATAAGCTCTGATGATGGCTCTCCTGGTGAGGAAGCAAATAGTCAAAAAACTGGATTTCTTTTGATCATAGAGCACCTTATTCCGATTTTTCCACAAACTGACCATGCTTGTCAGCGAACATGCTTTCCACAAATCTAGGATCAATGAGCTATGGTTCTTGCTTTGTTGCATAATATCGTTGAAGGATTTGATAGATGGTCGAATGCTAAAAATTTGCCGCGAATGATTCCAAACTCTCTTTGCCAGAGGACATTGATACAAAATGTGGTCGAGGATTTCTTCTTCCTGTTTGCAAATACAACATCGAGAGTCAAGGTGCATCTTCCTTTTTTTCAACTGATCATCTGTTCTTGAAGCCCCCCTTATTAATTTCCATGCAATGCCTTGATTTTCTTGGGGAGTATTGGGGATCTGACTATAAACGACCTACCTTTTTACAACTTTTCAAAAATTTAGTCCAAAAAAATTAATTAATCTTTAATTTCAAAGTGGTAATTTCAAAATAATGTTTCGTTTTCCTTTGGTCTCGTAGCTTTCTTTTTTATTCATTCCGCCATTCGTACACCTTGCTTTCAAGTTTGACACTCTCTATTTTTGTTAGAGCTCATTCGTGTTTAAAATTTATGCCATCTACACACTTCAAGGCATTTTTCCATCATCCTTTTGTGTCATTCACCCTTGGATGATAGCATGTGATATACCGTTGGATTGGTTTTTTTGAGCCGATCGTTTTGGTAGCTCATTGGTCCAAATCGAATAGGTAACGAAGCGGGAATCTGCATTTTACTCTTGTCGAGAATCAAAAGACAGGATCGGAATTATTGCATTTCATATGGGCTCGGGCCAAAATTAAAAACCTAAAAAAGGGCACGTGCCTCCTTCTTTTCTACCCCACGCGCTCGCCCCCATTGCACTCCATCTTGCCCAGCCAAAACAAAACCCTAGCCACCATAGATAAACATGCATTTATTCAAACGTTTATTGGTTTTCTTGATTAATTATTTTCTTAAGTTCGAGGTCCACAGTCCAAAGTCCAAGTCCAAAGACCCAAGTCCAAAGTCCAAAGTCCAACGTCCGTATAGTAGTCGATGCGTTTTAGTCAAGTTATCTTACTCACGTGGGTTTTGGTAGGATAGGTCGAGTAAGGGGATCGTCCAAACCTTAGGGCTTGGAAAAGGTTCACAACTGGAATTAAAACTTTTGGTGAGTAGGATTTTAGGTTTTTTAGTTGGTTTTAATTAAATTAACGGTAATGCAAATAATGTAAATTACTACGGTGATTATATGTAGGTAAACAAAAATAGAGAAATAGGGAGAGTTAATCATACTCATGCAAGAATAATTTTTAACGGTTTATATTACCACATCACTACATCTCTAATTCGCCTCGTGTTCGAGACGGCGTTGATATTGATCCCTAAGCGATGCCCACATCTCTCGAGCATCGCGCACTAGCATAAAGAGTTGAACTAATATTTGATCTATGGAATATCATTTCAGCTTTTGGCTCGATTCCATATCAGCTAGACAAATTGGAGAGTTTTGTCGACACTGATAAATTGCGCTAAACTTTTGAAACTTCTCACAAAAACAACATTTCCCAGCAGAATCAAAGTTTTGCTTGTCATTTAAAGTACTTTAAAATATATAATTTTTATCTTTTATATGTTTTTTAAATGCCCTCTTTTACTATTCCAGACATTTTAGATTAAACGACGGACTGTTCTAGAGCATCAAGCTCCAAATTTGTATGCAGGTCAATCATTTTGGGACTGGATGTCTAATCTATGCCTAATTCCTAAGTAGTGATTCTAGAATATTAACGAGTCAATCCAGATTCTCACACGAAGCGGTATAACCCCCCCCCACAATTTGCCCCCACCGGGATTAGCTCATGGTCATTGAAGGAATAATAAAACTTGTTGTATACATTAAGTAAATAAATGCGGACAAGAATTAAACTAGAAAAGAAATGACTCATTTTAAAAGGGTAAAATGACTTACATTATTTAAAAGGCCGGCCATCGCTTTGAAATGAAAATGAATGTAAGTCTTTGAATTAAAACTAACTAACTTCTTGCTTGCGGAAGCTAGAGCATAAAATCTTTGAAGGAAGAATAATGAAGGCTACCCCTCATATATATAGCGGAAGACCGCTTCCGCGTGAAATCCCAACATATAATCAGGGTTTGTATGTTAGCTAATTGAAACGTTCAAAACTTTGAGAATCAAAGTTTTGTTTTACCTGTTTTAAATTTTGTCATTTAGCTTTATAAGGTTTTGTCTTTATATGTTTTAGTTTCGTCTTTTAGCCCAATTCAATTCAAACATTGAATTGGTACGTGTCTTTCTCATTACAAGGTGGCACAAATTTGTGACCATTACTTGCCACCTACCTATGCTGACTCATCATGTCTTTTGGGCCTGCATAGTGGGTCCACTTAGTATGTCTAGTGGCAGCGCCGAATTTGGCGTTTTTACAACTTTCTGCGTCTTTAGCGTTTTTTATGCCATCTTATCATCCCAAACATAACACCCCGCTCTAGCGGTTCACTAGCCAACATCGGCACCCGATTTATCCGATTTGAGCCGAAAGTTTGTTTGCTTTTTATATGTGGACCCGTTACCGGTGTTGTTGTTTTTGGAAACTTTGCTCTAGTCGCTCTGTTGGGCTTCAGGGTTAAGTGGGAAACTTCAAATATTCGATATTCCGCATTCCGATGCATGTTTTATCATTATATTTATTTTAAATGCGAAACCTACAAAAGTAAACTAAAAATATAATTATTACATGATTATTAAACACATAATCGACAAAAATGCTATATGTCTCTCGGGGTTTAATATTACAGTTTTGAGTGCTTATCACACCACAACTTAACCCGCGCTCACCCCTAACCAGGTCGCGACCTCCCCTCTACCCACTAACACCACCCACCAAAAGTTTCACAGTAAACTCCATTTTCAACTCCAATAACAACTCTCTACTCCTATTTCACCAATTCAAAGCCAAAATGAACCAGGTCACAAAAATTGTTCCGGAACAAAATTTTGAGCACCTATTCAATTCCATTATTTTTGGCATACACTTCAAGGCGGAGATAGAGAGAAAACATTGGGAGTCTTTGGTAGAGTTGGTGCATACAACTTACTCACCCTCGCTCACTCTTTCATTTTATAATAGTATGCACCGAGCGGCGGATGGTAAGATTTTATGTATGTTTGTTGAAGGAACGTTTGAGCTTACACTAGAGGTTGTGAGTTAAGCCATCGGGATTCCGTTGAAGGCTTACACTCAGACAGAACAGTCTCCAGAAAACAAGTCTGTGGATGTTCTGATCACCAAGATGTTCTGATCACAGTGGATTTTATGTCACTGTGCTTATCAGAACTCGCTGAGGAGGAATCAGTTGGCAGTTTTGCAATGGATAGCCTACAATCTTATAGGCTCAGCCAAACCCTCCGACATTAGTAAGAGTATTCTGCACATTCTTTGGATTCTGCAAGAGCAGAAAAATAGTTTCTGCGTAGTTCATTTCATTTGGGAGAAGCTTCGTAAAGTTCGTAAAACTTATGCTTCCCTCCCTGTGATTGCAACTCTCATCATGCAACAATAGGATTTTGAGCTTCCTGATGACACACTGGAAGTCGAGTACGCTACGGCAGGTCCCATCTATGCCCAATGCGTCCAGCAATACTGGCATCCTCCTACATCTAGGGCAGCCAAGCACGTTCGAGCTAGTCCAGAACCTAAAGACTACTTTGCCCCAGGCACTACTTGCCAGTTTACTTAGCCGATGGATGGAATTCATTTCCTCCATGAGGGATAGAGACTCCTCCACGAGCAAGTTCTCGAACTCCAGCAAACTCAAGAAGCCATTCTAGCTAATCAGCAAGTCGTCCAGCACGAGCAGAGATTCTTTCGACACAATGTCGCAAATACATTGCGTAGGATACAGAATGTTGTCACTAGTAGAGATATGCAACGCAGAAACTGTAGTAAACCAGGAGAAGGATCTTCTCAACATAACGATGAGTCACGCACGGATTCTGACTAGGCACATCCCTCAGTGTCTGTATAGATTTGCACTTATTATTTGTAATAACTATTACTATTATATTAGTATTATGATTAGTAGTATGAATGCATGTTTAGAATTTTTTTATGCGGAATTTGGTATATGAGTAGAAGGTAATACAAGTACATCATGCCAAAATTTTCAAATTTCTGCATTATATATGTTTTTCAAAAATAAATACAAAACCCAAAAATTTCATTGTAGAATAATTTAGACAAACCATGTATTTCTTGTTCTATATCCAACAACTCATGCTCCAAACTTGTTTGGGGGTGGTAAATTTTCATCATGAAGAACAAAGTACTGGTGTATTGCCGTTTTTGTTCATGTTCCTATGATAATCTCTTTCCGTATATCTTCATACATTAAGGACAAAACATATTTCTGTTTGGGGGGTGGTATAGTAACATTCTGCAAAAACTTCTTATATTAGGTATATTAGCATATTTCTTTCTTTCTTAAAATATTTTCAAAATAAACAAAAATAGTTTTTCTGTTTAGTACTAAAAGTCTTGTTTTTCCTTTTTTCTATGATGAATACATGGTCCAGAAGTCTCATTATAGCAATAGAGTAAAGATTCGATCTTCGAACTTAGACTAATATAAGTACAATAGTTTATGCATCTTTTCATGAATGGCATGCATAAGCATTTAATTGTATATAGCAGTAAGTTTTCGAGACCAATGTTAGAACAGTTAAGTTCCATATCATGTAAGAATCTAGCCAAAAACCTCATCTGTATGTTTTTTGAGTGATGATACAAAGTATGTCCGATAGAAAGACCACACGTCCACTTGCTTTATCACCACGCCATATCCTAGGAGAGAATTTAAGCCCTTTTTGGATCGATATAGCCAAATAAATGTTCAAAAATATATATTTCATCTAGTTACCCTTTTTGAGCCTTCAAAAACTTCTAAAAGCCTTTTTATTCTACGATATCAATCCCTAACCCGTTGCTACACATAATAAAAAGCTTATCCAGCTGACAAGTTGAGAATTGGATGAACGGTAAAAAGAGAAGAGAAGACCTTGTACAAAAACAGAACAATTAGTTGCTTCGAAAAGGAAAGAAAAGAAATAAGATTCATATCAAAAATAAAAACTCCCAAAAGTTCAAAATCAAATGGAGTCGACTTCAAAAGAAACAAAAACAAAGTTAGAACTTCCAAAAAAAAATCAAAATCATATGGAGTCACAAAGCCAAAAGGCAAAAGAATGAATCATAAACTCGGAAGCAAAAATAAAATGAGGTTCTTCTCTAGTTATAAATATCCTAAAGACTTTATTTCTCAACTTATCAGAGTTTGTTTCCCCTTCCTTTTTATTTCTAAACCACCACCTTATCCCCGTAACTCCTAATAAAATACCTCTAACTCAACTAGGAATAGGATGGTGTGATAGTAAGTGGCAATTGTGATCAATCGACCCTGGTTTTCTTGGACGTCATTCGTGTATGTGAGGAATATAAGTGCCCTTTGCATTTGAGAGAATGAAACTTGAGGAAGTTTGTGTTTTAACACATCCCTGTGAGAACCCACCTTAAGGATGCTTTCCAAAAGTTTCAGAAACGACTCTGCTTTTGCATTTCATTGCTCATGTTTGTGCATTTATATGTAGATGATTTAATTACTGTACATATGTTATCCAAAGTTCAAAGGAGCTTGTCCTTATTCACCCGTTAATGAGATATATGGACTTTTGAGAATAAATAAGGAAACAAGACCCTTTGTGCTAGATAGATGAAGTTTGTGACTCCATTCTCTAGAAAACTCTCACGAGGCTTAAGCTCGTCCATTAGGGAATTCCTAATGGTTTAATGCCTTGTTGCATACGGTCAATGCAGTCCCACTCTGCGAAACAAGATTAGTATAATAAACACATATTTGGCTTCTTCTGTTTTATTTATCACCTTTGCTTGAGGACAAACAAAATGTTGTTTGGGGGTAGTTGATCAGTCCCCAAATATGCATTTTTATTCTCTTATAATGCTTCAATTTAGTCAAATTATATGATCAATTATGTAGAAAACTCATATTCTTATTGTTATTTCAGGATACAACCCTATTCTGGACCAAATACCTCAAAAGACGTAATCTAAAGCCAAAAGGAGCCTAAAAAAGACCTTATGAGACAACTGAGAAAAAGTGCCAAAAAATCAACGGCCAAAGTCAACTCAAGGGTCCAAAAATTCAAAAACTCATGAAACACTCCAAGACTTCAAGGACCAAGGACTCAACCCTTTGCAAGACAAGGACTAAGCACAAATGTTTCAAAAGACCAAAGGATCAAATTCCCAAAAACATGGGCTTGGGCCCAAAAGGCTTGACCTTATCCACTCAAATAAGGCAATTATGTACATCTCTACACATACACACACACACACACACACACACACACACACACACACATAGAGATGCCCACAAAATAGGTATGTAGGTTAGGGTAGTTTAGTTAGGAGTAATGTAAGTAAGTAGGAGTAGGAGATCATAATTAGTTAATTGTTTTTATTTACTTTTAATTCATTGTTTTCCATTTTCATTGATTTAAAGCTTCAAAGTTTATTGAATCTAGTTGGTTTTCTTCCATTCAAAGTGTTTTATCTTGCTTTTCATAACAATAGTTCTTCAAATCATCTTCTCAATCATTCATTAACCCAACCAAAGTTGGTTATATTTCTTTGAATCAATCAAATGAGTGTAAATTGCTAACCAAGCTACATTTCTCTTATCTAATCTTCATGTTTCTCAAACTAAAACAACTCTTATTTTCATGTTTTCATCATCAAAATAGTAATAACTAGTTCTCAATATCATCATATATCAAAACCATCCCAAAAACAATAGAGAAATCAAGAAAAAGTTGTGTTTTCTCCATCACCATTCAACTCACATTAGATCTAAGATGAACAAGTTTAAAAACCCAATACCCCACGATTCTACTCTATCATATGCCCGGGTCCAAAATCTAGTTAGGAACTGATTTAGACAGTTTCTAAACTAATGGAAACACTACAGGGTGGCTACTGATGATATAGGAAGTAATCTTGGAGCATATCGGTTGAGTTGCCCCTTTGGGATAAACTTCCAATGACAGAAGGGTTATCGTAGCCAGGAAGGAACTTACACCGAACAAGTGGTGGCTAGATATAGACTAGCTTCCATGTGGAGTAGATTCCTAATAGGAAAGGAGAATCCTAGAGGGAAATGGAACTCACACAAAGTGATGGAAACCCTAACCCTAGGTCGATCTCCTAAACTTCTCTTATAAAAGGACAACACGTACTGCCACTCTACGTGTATGTATTGTGTATAAACTACATGTATGTATTGTGTATGCATTAGGGTTTGATTCATCTAAGCAAGTTAAGGGATATGTAGGCAGCCATTATTGGTTCAACCCTTACCTTCATATCATCACATCTCCTTCCATCTAATAGTTTTCTCTTACTCCAGCATCACATGGTCCAATAGAAGATCGTGGGAAGCTAGAAAAAACCTTAACATCTTTTGGCACCGTGTGCTGGGAACGACAACAGGTAACTTTATTTTAGTTGACCGATTCAGACTAACGTTTTTGCTTAAGTATTGTGATGGCAGGAACTAGAAGAGGAGCAACACATGGTGGAAGTTCATGTGGTGGTCACAATACCACTAGATATGATAAAAATGCACCTATCGGCGAGGAACATAATGTCTAGATCCAGGGTAATGGACTCCCTCTGAACGAGGAAAAAATCACACTTAACACCCTAAGATCATTCCAGGCTAGCCAAACAGTTCAGACTCTAGAACAACAAAGGTGAAACTGGGAACAAGAAGCGCAATTGTTAAAGCAGTTGTGCCATGCTAATATAGGGAGAGAGCCACATGTCTATCTAGATGGCGATGCTCCCCCAGGAAGTACTAGGGTTAACGAAGCGTACATATAAGAACCGATGAAGACACACATGGTTTTGAGTCAGATCACGAGTGTGATCTTGACTGGAGACATCAAAGGAGAACTCATAACAGATGAGGCTTAGGTTAGCCCTTGACATGGGAAGACAAGAAGAATGAGTTGTTACGTAGTATTGTTAGTAAGGAAGAAATGTCGTTAAGAATATGTTCTGTCGTATGTAGTATTGATGAAAAGTGATTCTTCTTTATTTTTATTGATGTCACTGTTTAGTGGGAACGAAATTTTCTGTTGGGACGGTTTGGTTTGTCCAACCAACCGAGATTCGTTTCGACCGAGATATTGTGAAATTTCGACAAGTAGTCAAAATTTCAAGCTACACTATAAAAACAAAGTTAGGGTTTAGAGATTAAAAAGTGTGCGTGAGACAAAATTGGTTGCTAAGGTTTGGGATTTAGTGCCTCTCTTGAGAGCTTTGTTTATGTCCAAACTCATTGGTTGTTTGTTGTATGAGAGATTTGTGAGGCCATAAGAAAGGGAAGTGTGTAACACTATTTGATTCTCTTTCAATTGGAGTTTCTCTTTGGTTGTGGATTAGGCGCAAGCCAAACCACGTAAATCTTCATCTCTCTCTTATTTGGTTGATTGGTTTGCTAATTTGGTGAGTAGTTTACATTATTTACTACATGTTTAGGAGTTATCTAGTTAATTTCATATACCGTAGTTCTGGGTTGTTGCTTCTACCATGTTGATATTTGGTTGTTCGCTTCCGTTGCATAGAATTGGTGTGCTCCATAGTTTTTGGGGCACAACAAATTGGTATAAGAGCTAAATGTTCTACCTTGGCTTAGTTGGTGGTTGTTTGTGGTGGAGGTTGGTTGAAATCTAATATTTTGATTTCATTGGTTATTTCCGTATTTGTAGTGTTTGAAGAAATTCCTAAGAGGGTGTTTCTTTGGTTGTTTGTGTTTGTGGTGTATGAAAATCTCCAGTATACTCAGTGGAAATGATATTTGGTACTTTTGACCCTTTTGTGTTGAAGTTTGTTGGTGATCCCTTGAGCGACTCACGCCCTTTCGGGCATTGATATGGGCATGGTTGTTGATTGACCCTTTTTTGGGGGTATGGAAGAACTACGAAGGCTTGATTTCTTGACCGGGTACGTAGGCAACCACTTCGTGGTGCAGTCATTGTTGGGTCCTTAGGGACATTGATGGTTGGAGTGGTTGGTTCTCTCTTTGATGTTGTTTGGTTGGTTGGGTGTAGCGCATTGGTTGGTCGGCTCGAATTTGAGAAATTCTTGCCGAGGTGGAGAATTGTTGGGACGGTTTGGTTTGACCAACCAACCGAGATTCATTTCGACCGAGATATTGTGAAATTTTGACAAGTAGTCAAAATTTCAAGCTACACTATAAAAACAAAGTTTGGGTTTAGAAATTAAGAAGTGTGAGACAAAATTGGTTGCTAGGGTTTGGGATTTGGTGCCTCTCTTGGGAGCTTTGTTCATGCCCAAACTCATTGGTAGTTGTCTATACAATTGGTTGTTTGTTGTATGAGAGATTTATGAGGCCATAAGAAAGGGGAATTTGGGGGTTCTATTGAACCAAGATAAGTGTGTAACACTATTTGATTCTCTTTCAATTGGAGCTTCTCTTTGGTTGTGGATTAGGCGCAAGCCAAATCACGTAAATCTTCGTCTCTCTTATTTGGTTGATTGGTTTGCTAATTTGGTGAATAGTTTACATTATTTACTACGTGTTTAGGAGTTATATAGTTGATTTCATACACTGTAGTTATGGGTTGTTTTTTTTTGGGTAGATAAGTAGGGTTTTTAGAGAGGTCCCTTACCCGTTTATATAAAGATCAAAAGAGTTGATTACATCCTTCCATATTCCTTGCCTATTGCATCCTCATATATAATTTTCTTTAGGGTTTTTTTGACTTAACCCCCCACGGATGTACCCCCCTTTTGCGATAACCCCCCATTTTGAAAATCATTACTGATTGCCCCCAACTCCGTCTGTTTTGTGAGTACCATCAGTTGATATTTTTCATATTGACCATTTTACCCCTATTATAAAGGGGGAATATTTTTGGTTAATTTTGAGAGAGAAAGAAAAAACCCACAATACAAACTTTAATTTTGAGAGGTAGCCTCAAATTGTAAAATGTCAACAACACCATCACCCAGAGCTTCACCAGCTCCAACAACACCACCAGCCCCATCTCCCAATGCAACCTCCTCACCACCAGCTACAACACCACCCTCCGCCTCACCACCGCCCACACCTCCTGCCACCTCCCCACCACCTCCTACAATGCTTGCAGGCTTTCCGCCGCCTTCGGCGACATCGACCACGACCACGCCTTCGCAATCTCTACATACCGCCACCTCCTAGAAATACAAGCAGTCCACCATCACCTCCCACGCCGGTTTCTGGAAGACCATCACCCTCGCCGTCATCGCCATTGTCGAGGCTATCACCACCATCTCCGTCTTTGAATGGGATATCGCGCGATTGGAAAGGTGGTTGGGATTGCTATTGGTGGAGTAGTAATGCTTGTTGTATTGAGTTTGTTGTTTGTTTGTTGTAAGAAGAAGAAAAGAAGAAAAGATAATGGACTATTGGATTTTTATGGTGGTGCTCCTCCTCTTGGACCTAAATGTTGGATTTTTTTTTTGATAGTTTGGGTCTTGATTGCTTTTGATTTTACTTCTTTTGATATGTTAAGTTAATAGTGAATTCACAAACTTTAACATAAATTTGTGTTTCAAGCTTCATTAAGTTCTGATTTTTTTTCTAATTTTCTGATTTTTAAGAAGGTTGGTTAATGGTCAAAGACATATGTTAAAAATGGGGGGTTTTTACAAATTTGAAGTAGGGGCAAAATTGTCAATATGAAAAATATCAATGTACGTTACACACAAAACAGATAGAGTGAGGGGCAATCAGTAATGATTTTCAAAATGGGGGTTATCGCAAAAGGGGGGTACATCCGTGGGGGGTTAAGTAAAAAAACCACTTTTCTTTACATCTTCAAAGAATGAACTAGGTACAATCTCAATAAATCTAAGAGTAGGAATATTAGCAGCTAGTGCATCTGCTAACCTATTAGACTCTCTATAAACATGTTCAATATAAAACACATCTAGTTTCCTGACATAGTGTTTTTGTCATCCATCATATTCTTTGCATGCCATGGGTACTGTGCCTTGTTCTTCATGAAAGAGACCACATTGCTTGAGTCCATCCAAGCTTTTGTTTTTTTTCCCCCTCAACTAGGGGTTAAAGAGACCCCAACCTTTTATTAATGACAAAATCTCAAGTGCAACTTTCCTTCTTTATCCCTCTTGATCAATTCACTAAGTTTTTGATCCATGGGGGGGAGAAAGTACATGCATTGGTTACTACATTATGTACTATGAGTACTGCAATTACTACTAACTCTTGACAGGTAATCCGCAACTTGATTTTTTTCTCTGAACACATGTTGGAATTTAACCTCTGCAAATCTTGCTTGTGCACACCCAATCTGAGCCACCAGGTTCTTACAATACCAAGGTGGAGCTTCCCTCCTTTCCAAGATCTGTATCACCCTCAGTGAGTCACCATCCGAGCTTTAATTCTCTTTATGTTGTGTATTGTAGCCAGCTTTAGTCCTTCCATCAGTCCTTGTAATTCTATAAGTGCTATTCTATTATGATCTACCCTTCCATGAGCTGCTGCCATCACCTCCCCATTGTAATCTCTTATTGTTGCTGCCCATCCTCCTTCTGCCCCTTGAAGAGTTCCATCTGTATTCAATATGCATATATCTTCTCCAGCTTTCTCCCATTTGCACCACTTAATCTCATTCCTCTCGGTTTCTATTTCAATATTCCATATATCCTCGAGTCTGGTTTTGTTCGGACCCTCCTTCATCTTAAACTTGCATGACCAAAGCTTTGTCTTTGCGTCATTCAATACCATTTGAATGATGTGTGCTGCTGTTGCCTGAGTATTCTGAAACACCCTTTTGTTCCTTTCTTGCCAGATTCCATAGATAAATCCATTGAAAATCAGTTTCAACGCATCAGTTTCAGTTTCTATTAGTTGTGGGTTGTTGCTTCTACCTCGTTGATATATGGTTGTTCGCTTCTGTTGCATAGAATTGGTGTGCTCCATAGTTTTTGGGGCACAACAGTTTTCAACATGTAGATATAAGACATACCGAGTACAACCTCTAGTCAGAGTATTACATTTACATATCGAAAATATTTCAGAAAGGAAAACATTCTAAGCAACCTGCAATCTTGGAAACGAACACAGTTTTCTCGTTGAAACTAAAACAAAGCATGTCACCCCTTCCATGTGATTTTATGGTATATACATGCCTCTTCCTTGGAGTCATTTACAGAGTTGTGAGATCCAACTACTATTGTAGTTGACTGAGTTTGCTCATGGTGATAGTGCCTAAGGGCTCAGAGAGATATGCATGAGTCCGAGCTGACAACTCTTGAGAGGCTAAACGCATAGTAGGACGTGATTCAGGATTGGTGCGTGTACATGCTAGAGCCGTTGTAACTACAAAAACAATTTCCTCTGCCAATTGACCTGTGGGGGCAGAAGCCTTTCGTCCAGTACATCCTTTAACAGAAGACTTCCATCATCAGATGACGATGAGGTTAAAGTTGAGATGAGCTCTCCTGGGTGTTTTCCCATCATGATCTCTAGGGCTACTACTCCAAAGCTGTACACATCACATTTTTCTGTCACCTTCATTGTGTAAGCAAGCTCTGCATATCACCCAAAGAAACAAGAAATTAGTGAGTAGAAGATTCGCTATGTGAGATTCATAGATGTAATCTCAGGTTTGTAGCAGTAGAATGATATAATTTAGGATGCGACAAGTCTGGTTAATAGAAAAAATGAAAAATAGAATATAGTTGATAAGTTTGTGTGAAACGGGAATTTCTGTAAAATGTTTGGATGAAGCTAATTAAAATAAAACCTTGGGCATGCAATCAATTCTTGAAAATGAGCATTGAGGGAGGGGAGAAATGAAGACTTGGAGATTCATCTCACCTGGGGCCATGTAACCATAAGCACCCGCAATACTAGTCCAGTTTGACGAATCTGAACTCAACAATCTTGCTGTTCCAAAGTCAGAGAGCCGAGGTTCAGACTCTACGTCTAGCAAGATGTTATTCACTGATATGTCACGGTGCACTATAGTGGGTGAACAGTCATGGTGCAAGTAAGCGATAGCATGTGCCACACCTCGGATAACCTTAACTCGAGTAACCCAGTCAAGTTCTCTCCCAGTCTCTTCTCCATACAAAACCATTCCCAAACTACCTCTTACTATGTACTCGTACACCAAATACATGCACCCTTTCTTTGAGCAGAAACCATACAGCTTAACTATATTCCGGTGCCTTACCTCGGTTAATGTACGAATCTCATTCTGAAAACTTTGACGATTTATATCAGGTATGTCACCTGAATCTGACATATTCAGTCGTTTTACAGCAACAGTATGACCTGTTCGCAGAACTGCTTTATAAACACTTCCAAAGCCTCCTCTGCCAATACAGTACTTCTCATTAAAGTTATCTGTGGCTTTCACAATATCACCAAATGAGAACTTTCCTTCCCTTTCCCATATCAACGACTCAGAATTATCTTCATCTTCAATACATACCATTTCTTCATCCAACGGTCTAGTTCTCCTTGACCACATTAGAATTCCAATAACAATGATTGCAAAGATTATAATGCCAACAACGGGAACAATAATAGCGATAAGTATCTTGCGACGACTATTACCTCCTCTGGGACTAGAACTACAGGAAGATAGTCCTTGTGCATCACCACATAAGCCTGAGTTTTTCCCACAAAGATTGCAGACTCAGCATGTCGAAATGTGGGGACTGGACCAGTCAAGTTGTTATATGAGAAATCCACAGATTGTAGGCTAAGCATGCTGGAAAATGTGAATGGAATTCTACCAGAGAGCTTGTTGTGGGAGACATTCAGCTTCTCAAGTGTGGTGAGCTTATCCAGAAATTGGGGGATCGGTCCTGATAATGAGTTGTTGCTAAGATCTAAAAGTGACTGCAATGCAACCAAGTTTCCAAACTTGGGTGGTATGCTGCCGGATAAATTGTTGCTGCTCAAACTTAGCTGCAATAGGCCGACACAATCCCCAAGCTCTTCAGTAATGCTGCCGCTTAGTTCATTTTTTGACAAGTCAAGATTTCGAAGACCAGACAGACTGCCAATAACACCAGGTATCTCCCCTGTTATGTGATTGCCACTCAAATTGAGATTGAACAAAAATCTTAACTGTCCCAATTCAGTTGGAATCTTTCCCTTCAACTCATTCGATGATAAGCTGAGATCACGCAGTTGAGTCATTTTGCCAATCTCGGTGGGAATGTCACCAGAAATTCTGTTTCCATCTAAGTGTAGATAAGTGAGTTCTTCCCATTCTCCCCACTCCGGCGTGAGCTCACCTGACAGTTCATTTTCACTGAATTTGTTATCTCTCCGTTGAATTTGTTTCCTTCGAGACGAACTCTACGTAGTCCTGAGCAATTCCTTAAACACTCTGGCAAGGACCCTGTAAAGTTATTTCCGTTTGCTGTAAAATTTACAAGGGAGAGACCATTGCACAACATTGGTGGCAATTCACCTGAGAAACTATTGTTTGTAAAACTGACAAAACCCAAGAACATGTCCTGGCCTAGATTCTTTGGAAGGTGACCTGAAAGTTGGTTAGTAAACAATGACAGATACTGCAGGTTCACAAGGCGAGAAATGGTGTCTGGAAGTTCTCCTTGCAACTGGTTGGTGTTGAGATCAAGCTTCGTTAATGATGTCAGGTTGCCGATTTCTGGTGGAATGCTGCCACTGAGATTGTTTTTGAATAGCTGTAAGAATTTAAGCTGTGTAAGATTTCCAACTGTAGGAGGTATGGAACCAGTGAGCTTGTTCTCCGAAAAGTCAAGCCGAGTTAAGAGATTAAAGTTTCCAATCTCTGGCGGGATTGAACCTGAAAAATTGTTGCCGAAAAGGAAGAGGGTATCGAGATTGACGAGATTTGTCAATCTGCCAATGAAGTAAGATGAAATTTCACCAAACAGTAAGTTACGAGAAATGGCCAGTGTCACTAGTTTTGTGAGATTGGATAGTGAAGTGGGTAGATCCCCAGTAAGTGAATTCCGTGACAAGTCCAGATAGGTAAGATTAGTACAGAGGCCGAGCTCCGATGGGATAGTAGAATTGAATCCATTTCTTCGTAGATCAAGTTTTTCAAGCATCCTAAGTTGGCCTAAAGAAGAAGGAATTTGCCCGCCAAGCGAATTGTTGTAAAGTTCAAGATTATGAAGATTTGAAAGTAAACCAAACTCGGGTGGTAGCATACCGGTGAATGCATTCTGCCCCAAAAGCAGATCTTTAAGAGAAACAAGCTTTGAAAGATTCAGTGGCAAGGGTCCTTGAAATGCATTATCAGTGAGATTTAGAGATTCAATTTTCACTAGATTAGTTAATGAATCAGGTATAGGACCTGTGAACATATTTTGACTCAAGTTAAGATATGTAAGATTTGGAGAATTGAGAATGAAGGGTGGGAATTCTGAACTAAATTCATTGATATACAGACTAAGGTAACTCAAGTTAGGCATGTTGGAAAATTTGGACCAGTCAGGAGATTTTAAGGAGTTTGATCCAAGGTCTAGATACCATATCTGTTGGAGACTACTTAGTTGATATGGAATTGAACCAACAAGCTTATTGTCGTCTAGGCGAAGAATACGTAGTTCCGACAACTTTGCGATCTCTACAGGGATGTTTTCAGTAAAATAATTGCTGCCCAAGTTTAAGAAAGTAAGCTTAGATAGATTGGAAATGAGGGGTGGTATGGTTCCGTTTAGATTGTTGCCATTGAGATTGAAATAAGTGATGTTAGGAAGGGATGAGAAGTTGAATTGGTCGAGTGTACCATTGAGATTCATATCTGGAAGGTCTAGCATAGTGACAGTACTTCCAGCATTGTTGCAAGTGATTCCAGTCCAGTTGCAGAGATTTGTGACATTGGTAATGGACCAAGAATCGAGAGAAGGGGTAGGAACAGGTAAGGAAATCCTCCATTTGATCAGAGCTTCTGCTTCTGTTCTTAGTGTTGATGTTGACTTCAAAGGAAAAACAAATAGAAAGATGGAGAGAAGAAGAAAATGATGAGGTTTTCGAATTACTGGTTTCATGTCTTCAAATGTCCCTCATCTGTTCATTATGAGTGATAACTGCTGGTTTTATTCGTGGCCTAACGCCTATGGCAGTGATGGGAAAAGGAAAAGTCAGCATAAGACGAAAATTCAAGGACTGCATGGGATGGGACGAGGAAGAAGCAAGTACATGTCATAGTTTCTCACCACTCATTACCACTTACTTTAATTTTATTTTAAGTTTAATAACAATCAATTTTAAACTTTGGGTAAGGTGACGAATCAGACGTTGAATAAAAGATGGGACAGACCAAGGCCCAAAATTTCGATATCGGTTAATATATCCGGTAAAAAACCGATATATCGGATATTCCGCTTTCCCAAATATCGTGACACCTATCATATTTCGAAAATTTCAATATTAAGTTATGGTTTTGATTATCTTTAACAAAAAAAGGAGTAATCGTATCTACCAATTTCTATCGAGATATATCGTGAGATATCGGATATCGGGAAGACCACCCCTTTGAATATATCCGGGAAGATTTATTCCACTCCCAAACGTGACACCTATCATAAGTGGTTTTGATTATCTTAACAAATAATGTAAAGTACTCTTCAATATCTATCCACATATTACTGTTTTGTATTTTGAAAAAATGATATTACATTTGACGAAATTATATATAAAACTTTATCTTCTTCCCTTTTTCTGTCACATCTCTTCACTGAACAATTTTTTTTTTTTCCAAGTTCATCTTCTCTCTCACCCTTACAGTAAGTTATTTTATCTCTCATAGTTCATTTTATACCCTCCAATGAAAACTTATTCCTGCCCAATTTCCTTTCTCTCTCTTTTTTCCCTCCATTTATACTTTCTTATCATTTTATACTCTAGTGTTCTTCATCTAAGAAAATCATTTGGAGAAACCAGGAGAAGTATTGCAGGAGAAGCACTGCAGATAATCGTGTGCTTGATAATAGGCTTTTAAATGTTTACGTTTAAGTTGATTATGCTTATAAATGTTTCAGTTATATTTTAGTTAAATGTCAGTTTCATAGCAACATTTGTTGTAAAAGTAAAGCAAAATAGGGATGAAAACCGTATTAAGCATATATTTTTAGGCTATCAAAACATGAAGTTTACATCACCACATAATGTTGTACATGTGAGATAAGATATTTTAATATGATCATACTTAGTTTAGTTAAAATGTAGTATGCTCTCTAAAGTGAACTTATATAGATTTATTTATGTTTCAGCCATGGCCATTAAAGCATATCAAACAACTTTTGAATTATACAAGGATGATGATTCTGAAGAGACAACAAATAAGAATTATTCTAGAATGAAAGCAAACTTTTGGTGGAAAAGTCATGTAGAGATGAGAACGTTTGACGAGTTCTAGATTATTGGAAAGAAAGTTGAAGTAGTAGTATCCATTTGTAACCACAATGGATTCCTTAATTTCCATAGATACCATCCCCAGACCCCTCACTATCCGATCTTGAGATTTTGGCCCATTTGTTGGAAATTTTCGTGGTCACAATTAACAAGTTGTACAACTTTTAACTGACTCTGAAGGTGGTAATGACATGAGAATTTGACAAGTTAGTTTTGGACATAGCAAGACTTGCTCAGGAATTGGGGAGGAATATGCATTAAGAAACTGTATTCATCTCTTTATGCGTATTGTTTGATTTTCATTTGGCTAAGGTTTGGTTACTTCTCACATCAAAATAATAATGGGGATAATTTGTGGACTTGAATACTTCTCACGGTGAAAAGCCATGATAGATACATAATGTCCATGCAATGACTGTTTCATTACATAGGAGGTATACCATTAAATTGGGGTCATCTAATAATTGTGCAATATGCTATAAGTTAGACTATAATATGCATGAACATAACCTATATATTAATTTTGATCCAGCTTCTCTATTAATTTTCTTGCTGTAAAAAGATCCTACATGAGAATGAACCTTCTATCAATTATATATATATATATATATATATATATATATATATATATATATATATATATCCCAGCTCTTAGACGGACGTCCGTTTACGGACTTTACTTAAAAATCAAAATTTCAAAATACGAAATATACTCTCACGAAGGGTTTTCTCACGACTTCTTCCTTCTCTCTCCAAAGTCAAAACTTACAGTGACTATTTCCCTCCCTCCTGGTACTCTCTTTCTCTCTCTCATGGGGAATAGTGTTGGTTTTTAACATCAGGAATAGTTCTTGTTTGAGCATTACTCTATTGAGGAAGTAATGATTGCTAGGTGGAATCCAGAGCAATCTCACGAGGAATATATAAGGAATATATAGTAGTAGATATATGAACCGAGCAATTATTTTGAAGAAAGTTCTATTACAGCATGGGCATTGCTCAGCTTCTACTCTGGGTAGTCTGGGCAGGTGTCACTCGTCATCCTTCAAAGTGGAAGTTGTGGGCAGTTGTTCTAGCCACCAGCCTAGCAATGCTCATGGAGAACTATGATTTTCCTCCATATAAAGGATATGTCGATGCTCATGCTTTATGGCATGCCACCACCATCCCCATCACATATCTCTGTTGGAGTTTCATAAAGGATGATGCTAAGTTCAGAACAATAGATTCCGTGAAGAAGGTGAAATAAGATATAGCTTGAATCCTCTAATGCTCTTGTAGAACAGTGAATTATATTGTATCATGCCAGCCTGATTGGAACTTGTTCTTTTTCCCTGGTTTTTGTGACTGCCCCTCGTGGAAATGCTTGGAAGGGTTTCTTGGATTAACCTCATGTTCGATTGAATTTGTTGTGAATATATAAGTGCGGAAACAACGTTATCCACAACAAACGGATCAATCCTACACAAAGATCGATCCTTCACATTAGACAAGACTTCAACACCCTCCAAGCAATATCCCAACACTTCTCAATATCAAATAACAAGCATATAAAGTAAAACAATTAATGTAAAAGAAGAACAAACCACAAGACGAGATATATCGTGGTTCGGCAATTTGCCTACGTCCACACTGCGAGTTTCAAGCTTTACTAGATGTCCGGAGTAACATATTACAAGTCTCTCAATTCACTCACAAAGAATGAACACTCAACTCACAAAGAATTGCTCTCTTGTAATCTCTCTCTTTCTTGGTTTTGGAAAAGTTAGGTTTTCCAAAAAACTGATTTTGTTTTTATACCAAAAAACCAAAATCGCGATTCTTATGTGAAAAGCCCCACAAAAAAAGACTCGGAGCGCTGGCGCTGGTGGTCGCTGCAAAACACCGGAGCATGAGCTGGTCACGCTTCACTCGAGCTGGCGGCTGGCCTCGAAGCATGAAAAAAACAGAAAAAACTCTTTTTTCTCTACATTCTCCACCTCGGTGAGGTTTTAACACATAAAACCAAGCCGAACAAATCCAGCAAGATCACATCCAGTAGGAACACCTCCGGCCAAAGGAAGACTTCGCGATCGAAACCTCGCCCCCAGGGCTATGCCCACACAGGGCTCTTTCAAACATGTAGGATTTGGAGCAAGTCCAAACAGTGTTGGAACTTAACTCCGGTGACAACTTTCGTCAAGATATCAGCCAGGATTGTCATGATTGTCTACTTTCTCAAGTGCTACATCACCATCCTCAACGACATCCCGTATATAAAGTGATAACGGACATCAATATGCTTGGTCCGAAAGCATGATGAACTTGGTTCTTCGCCAAATGAATAGCACTCGACTATCATAATACAAAGCAACACATCGCTTCGAATACCTAAATCATCTAGAAGACCTCGAAGCCATAGTGCCTCTTTCACTGCCTCTGCCACTGCCATATACTCTGCCTCAGTAGTAGATATAGCAACTGTAGCCTGTAGGATAGACCTCCAACTAACCGGTGCACCATGCATCATAAACACATAACCCGATGGTTGATCATCGTCTATCTAGATCACCGCATAATCGGAATCCACAAACTCACTGACATAACAAGTGCCTCCACCATAAGCTAATCCCACATCCAAGGTAACCTTCAAGTACCTTAGTACCCATTTCACTGCCTCCCAATGCTGCTTCCCAGGATTTGCCATATACCTGCTTATAACACTAACTGCCTGTGGAAATGTGCGGTGTATTAATGCACCCATAGCATACATCAAACTACCCGCGGCACTTGCATAAGGAACATTAGCCATATGCTTTTGTTCCTCCACCAACTAGGAGAACTTAGTCGAAAAGCCTAAAATGCCCAGCTAAAGGAGTAGAAACCGACTTTGCATTCTCCATACCAAATCGAGAAATTACTTTCTGAATGTATTTCTTCTGAGATACAACTATCCGTCGCTTCTTCCTATCTTTGTCAATCTCCATGCCCAGTATCTTCTTGGCTCCACCTAAGTCTTTCATCTCAAACTCAGAGCTAAGTTGAGATTTCAACTTGTCTATCTCCACCATGCTTTTGGAAGCAATAAGCATGTCATCCACATAAAGCAGGAGATAGATGAAGTCATTACCACGAAGCCTTCTAAAGTAGATATAGCAGTCATACTTACTTCGGGTGTACTCATGTTGCATCAGGAATGTGTCAAAGCGCTTGTACCATTGCCTGGGCGATTGCTTTAACCCGTATAGTGACCGATTCAATTTGCATACATAATCTTCTTTCTCAGCAACGACAAACCCTTCAGGTTGTCTCATATAGATCTCTTCTTCCAAGTCCCCATGCAAGAAAGCGGTTTTCATCAAGTTGCTCTAACTCCAAGTTGAAGTGAGCAACTAAACTCAATAACACACGAATGGACGTATGTTTGACCACCGGGGAAAATACCTTATTGTAGTCGACTCCTTCCTTCTGTGAAAAACCCTTTGCTACTACTCTTGCCTTGTACCCAGTACTGTCGGACTCAGGAAGGACCTCTTTCTTTCTGAACACCCATTTACTACCGATAGTCCTTTTGCCCTTTGGCAATAAAATTAGGTCCCATGTGTGATTTTTATCAAGAGATTCCATCTCTGCTTGCATAGCTACCAACCAATCTCTGTAATGAGCATCTCTAACAGCTTCCTTGAAGCTATCTGACTCATCATCTTCGATATTCAGTGCATATGCCACTAAATCCACCTGACCATAGTGTTTCACCGGCTTCTCGTGCCCATACTTGTTCACTTCTTTAACTTGTCTCTGTGTCCTAGGGTCAGCCACTACAAGTTGCGGATGCTCTTGCTCTTCTTCCTGTTCTTTGTGTAGGTTCCATGATTTGGTACCTCATCATGATCTAACCGATCATCTCTGCGTTAGACAACTCAAGCTCAAGAGGTTGAACTTCTATGGACTCACCATTCTCCCCTAATTTACTTCCTGGCTTAACTTGAAGATAACACGGAAGTCTCATCAAAGGTAACATCTCTGGCGACCAGAACTTGTGGTCTTCTAGACACCACAATCTATATCCCTTTTACCCCATTTTAAAGCTAAGAATATAGCCTTCTTAGCTCTAGGATCTAGTTTTTCGTCCCTCACATGGTAGTAAGTCACGATCCAAACACTCGCAAAATACTATAATCACCGGGTTACGACCACACCTCATAAGGTGTCCCGCAATCTATAGCTGGCACGGTGACCTATTATGCGAGGTAACACGCCATGGACACTGCATCGCCAATACTCTTTGCCTAGACTGGCATTAGACAATAAACATCTTGCTCTTTCAAGCAAAGTTCTATTCATCCTCTCTGCCTTTCCATTCTCATTGTGTAGCGTGCCCCTTTTATTTGTCGGTGTCTAGCAATTCCACATTGCGCCTGCATTTAACTCTTGGAAAGGTCCATAGGTATACTCAGTACCATTGTCAGACCGTAATGTCTTTACCTTCCTATCTGTGCGATTCTCAACCCTTGCCTTCCACTTCTTATAGGGAGGTAGATAGTTAATGGTAGCTAGTTAAACCTAAATTTTAGATCTAGTTTTTATTTAATTGTTTTTAATTTAGTTTAGTTAAAAATCCAATTCTTGTCTTAGATTAAACTCTTAGAATCATTGTTCTTCATTAGTATTAATAAATAAAATAGCTATTGGTCAATTTCGATTCTTGTCATTTACAATTGTTAGATCTAAGTTCATTTAATACTTGTTTTTCAATTCTTAGTTATTAATTAGATTTTAATTATTGTTTAATTTAGATTAGTAAATTTTAATTCTTTATATTATGTTTAGTTTTAATTTAATCGGAAATGATTGCGTAATGATTCTCGGCTAAACCTCCATTAGAGGGGGTTGAGAAGCCTTGATGAAAGCTTGATTCCGTTTATCGTAGAGTCGTCGTAATTTCTATTCCACGCCAGAAATAATTAGTTCACCATGAGAATAGGTTTAATTGTTCATATGCTAGTTATGAATTGGTAGAAATGCCATGTGTAATTAGAGATTAGGAATAACCAATTGTTCTGCTTAGCAAGCTTCATTCGATTTCTGACGATTAATCTTCGGTAGTGGATTAAGTTGAGTTAAGGTGGAATCAATTCCCCCTCTAACTCCTTATCATAGAATCAACGTAGCATTCCCATAGTTATTTTGATAACCGACTAGTTGCATCTTGTAGGTAGTTGCATCGTAGTCTAGTCGCCACTTCATAAATCTCTCATTAGACTTTAGAGTAGAGTAATTAGACTAGAAAACACAGCATGCGGAAGGACTAGGAGTGGAACGAATCATGTTACTCCACTCTATTTCGATAGAATTGAGAGTAGAAACTTAGAATTGAGAGTAATTAGACTAGAAAACACAACAAGGTTTGCACAAGGTTTTAAAAGGGATTAAATCTAAGGCGGTGAGTATGAGTAATGATGATTGGGAAGAGTTCGATCTTCAGGCTTGTTCATCAATCCGGTTATGTCTTGCTAATGAGGTTATGTATAGTGTGATGGGAGAAAATACCGCTGCTGGTATTTGGCTCAAACTAGAGTTTATGTATATGACAAAGAGCATGACGAACAAGATGTACCTTAAGAAGCGTCTTTATCGGTACATGATGGTCGATGGTTCAACGATGCAAGAGCACGTTAGTGAGTTCCGTCGACGTCTAGCGGATTATTTGAATGTTGGT
The DNA here is from genome assembly GCF_015680905.1 of Coptis chinensis. NCBI lineage: Eukaryota > Viridiplantae > Streptophyta > Magnoliopsida > Ranunculales > Ranunculaceae > Coptis > Coptis chinensis. The sequence continues at coordinate 98,817,837 of NC_141459.1, forward strand.
ATGAAGATGGATGATGAGGATCAAGCGGCATGTTTAATATTCTCCTTGCCAGAAAGCTATGAGCATCTAATGACTACATTCATGAACAGAGAAGTCGTCGATCTTGACGAAGTTCAGAGTGCACTTCTTTCTTATGAGTTGATGAAGAAGACACGTGTAGAGAATAACATTGATGCAAGTCAGGGGCTAGTGGTAAGAGGAAATTCGTATGAACAGAATTATTCAAGTAATGATAATTCTAGGTCCAAGTCAAAGAAGCCTTTAAAACATGTACAATCTTACAATTGCAATGAAAAGGGACATTATGCAAGTAATTGTCCTCACCAAGAAAGAGAACAAGAGAGATGGTCGGAAAAAAGGTAAGGCAAAATTGAGGCAAATTATGCTTCGTGCTCAAAGAGGATGAGTTCACCTCGTGTGTCCACACAAAACTATATGACCGAAAGGTGGATTCTTGATTCCGGATGTTCCTATCATATGTGCCCGAATAAAAAGTGGTTTACTTCTTATGAGAGCATTGATGGTGGTTCCGTTTTAATGGGTAATGACGTTGCTTGTAAGACGGTAGGAATTGGAACTATACGGGTCAAGATGTATGATGGTGTAGTGAGGACTTTAACCGATGTGAGACATGTTCCTGAGCTAAAGAAAAGTCTTATTTCTCTTGGTACCTTGGATTCCAAAGGCCACAAGTTTGTGGGCGAAGGTGGAGTCCTAAATATTGTTAATGGCTCTTTAGTTGTTATGAAGGGTAAAAAATATGGAACCTTGTATACTCTGATAGGTAGTACGGTGATAGGCGATGTAGTAGTGGGTGCATGTAGTAATGATTATGAGTGCACTAAGATATAGCATATGCGTTTAGGGCATATGAGTGAAAAGGGTTTGTCTGAGTTATGCAAGCGAGGGTTCTTGAAGAACTTGAAGAAGCCAAGTATGGGGTTCTATGAGCATTGCGTCTATGGGAAGCAGTGCAGAGTCAAGTTCAAGTCAAGCAAGCACACGACAACAGGCATCCTTGATTATGTGCATACGGATGTTTGGGGACCCTCCAGGGTGGCTTCCAAGGGAGGTAACCGCTATTATGTCTCATTCATTGATGATCATACTCGCTATGTATGGGTGTATATGATGAAATCGAAAGATGAAGTGTTTGAGACATTTAAGAAGTGGAAGGCAAGGGTTGAGAATAGAACAGATAGGAAGGTAAAGACATTACGGTCTGACAATGGTACTGAGTATACCTATGGACCTTTCCAAGAGTTCTGTGCGCAACAGGGAATTGCTAGACACTAGACAGTCAGGGGCACGCCACAGCAGAATGGAATGGCAGAGAGGATGAATAGAACTTTGCTTGAAAGAGCAAGATGTTTATTGTCTAATGCCAGTCCTAGGCAAAGAGTATTAGGCGATGCAAAGTGTCCATGGCGTGTTACCCGCATAATAGGTCACCAAGCATACCAGCTATAGATTGCAGGACACCTTATGAGGTGTGGTCAGGTAACCCAGCTGATTATAGTATTTTGCTAGTGTTTGGATCAACAGCTTACTACCATGTGAGGGACAACAAACTAGATCCTAGAGCTAAGAAGGCCATATTCTTAGGCCCCGCAAAATGGGGTAAAGGGATATAGATTGTGGTGTCTAGAAGACCACAAGTTCCCCGGGTCGCCAGAGATGTTACCTTTGATGAGACTTCCGTGTTATCTTCAAGAAGTTTTAAGTAGTCGGGCGAATGGTGAAGTCTATAGAAGTTCAAGCTCGAGCTTGAGTTGTCCGATGCAGCAGATGACCGGTTAGATCATGATGAGGTACCAAATCATGGAACCACACAAAGAACAGGGAGAAGAGCAAGAGCATCCGCAACTTGTAGTGGTGACTCTAGGCCACGAGAGACAAGTTAAAGAAGTGCACAAGTATGGGCACGGTGAAGCCGTGAAACATTATGGTCGGGTGGATTTAGTGGCATATGCACTGAATATCGAAGATGATGAGCCAGATAGCTTCAAGGAAGCTGTTAGAGATGCTCATTACAGAGATTGGTTGGTAGTTATGCAAGCAGAGATGGAATCTCTTGATAAAAATCACACATGGGACCTAATTTTATTGCCAAAGGGCAAAAGGACTATCGGCAGTAAATGGGTGTTCAGAAAGAAAGAGGTCCTTCCTGAGTCCGACAGTACTGGGTACAAGGCAAGAGTGGTAGCAAAGGGTTTTTCACAGAAGGAAGGAGTCGACTACAATGAGGTATTTTCCCCGGTGGTCAAACATACGTCCATTCGTGTGTTATTGAGTTTAGTTGCTCACTTCAACTTGGAGTTAGAGCAACTTGATGTGAAAACTGCTTTCTTGCATGGGGACTTGGAAGAAGAGATCTATATGAGACAACCTGAAGGGTTTGTCGTTCCTAGAAAGAAGATTATGTATGCAAATTGAATCGGTCATTTATGCGGGTTAAAGCAATCGCCTGTGCAATGGTACAAGCGCTTTGACACATTCATGATGCAACATGAGTACACCCGGGCGGTATGACTGCGTGTCTACTTTAGAAGGCTTCGTGGTAATGACTTCATCTATCTCCCCGCTTTATGTGGATGACATGCTTATTGCTTCCAAAAGCATGGTGGAGATAGAAAAGTTGAAATCTCAACTTAGCTCTGAGTTTGAGATGAAAGTCTTAGGTGGAGCCAAGAAGATACTGGGCATGGAGATTGACAGAGATAGGAAGAAGCGGCGGATAGTTGTATCTCGGAAGAAATACATTCGAAAAGTAATTTCTCGATTTGGTATGGAGAATGCAAAGTCGGTTTCTACTCCTTTAGTTTGGGCATTTTAGGCTTTCATTAAGTTCTCTCTAGTTCGGTGGAGGAACAAAAGCATATGGCTAATGTTCCTTATGCAAGTGCCGTGGGTAGTTTGATGTATGCTATGGTGTGCACTGCGCCCGGACATTTCCACAGGCGCGTTAGTGTTATAAGCGGTATATGGCAAATCACGGAAGCGAAGATTGGGAGGCGATGAAATGGGTACTAAGGTACTTGAAGGTTACCTTGGATGTGGGATTAGCTTATGGTGGAGGCACTTGTTATGTCAGTGAGTTTGTGGATTCTGATTATGCAGGTGATCTAGATAGACGACGATCAATTACTGGTTATGTGTTTATGATGCATGGTGCACCGTTAGTTGGAGGTCTATCCTATGTGCTACGATTGCTATATCTACTAATGAGGCGAGTATATGGCGATGGGCGAGGCAAAGGAAAGAGGCACTATGGCTTCGGTGGTCTTCTAGATGATTTGGGTATTGAGCGGAAACGGTGTTGCTTTGTATTGTGATAGTCGAGTGCTATTCATTTGGCGAAGAACCAAGTTCATCATGCTCGGACCAAGCATATTGATGTCCGTTATCACTTTATCACGGATGTCGTTGAGGATGGTGATGTAGCACTTGAGAAAGTAGACACCCATGACAATCCTAACGATATCTTGACGAAAGTTGTCACCGGAGTTAAGTTCCAAATGCTGTTTTGGACTTGCTCCAAATCCTACATGTTTGAAAGAGCCTTGTGTGGGCATAGCTCTTCGGGCGCTTGATTCTGAGTCTTCCTTCTTTGGGAGGTGTTCCTACTTTGGATGTGATCTTGTTTGGATGTGTTTGGCTTGGTTTTATGTGTTAAAACCTCACCGAGGTGGAGAATGTAGAGAAAAAGAGTTTTTTTCTGTTTTTTCACTTTCGAGAGCCGCCTTTTCGAGTGCGGCACCAGCTCATGCTCCAATGTTTTTGGCGACCCATGCTCAAAAAGCGCCCCAGCCGTCTTTTTTTGTGGGCTTCTACAAAGAATCGCGATTTTGGTTTTTTGGTATAAAAACAAAATCAATTTTTTGGAAAACCTAACTTTTCCAAAACCAAGAAAGAGAGAGATTACAAGAGAGCAATTCTTTGTGAGTTGAGTGTTCATTTTTTGTGAGTGAATTGAGAGACTTGTAATCTGTTACTCGACATCTAGTAAAGCTTGGAACTTCGCGGTGTGGGCGTAGGCAAATTGCGAACCACGATATATCTCGTCTTGTGGTTTGTTCTTCTTTTACATTAATTGTTTTACTTTATATGCTTGTTATTTGATATTGAGAAGTGTTGGGATATTGCTTGGAGGGTGTTGAAGTCTTGTCTATTGTGAAGGATCGATCTTTGTGTAGGATTTATCCGTTTGTTGTGGATAACGTTGTTTCCGCACTTATATATTCACAACAATTCATAGCTTTCTGGCAAGGAGAATATTAAACATGCCGCTTGATCCTCATCATCCATCTTCATACCAACATTCAAATAATCCGCTAGACGTCGACGGAACTCACTAACGTGCTCTTGCATCGTTGAACCATCGACCATCATGTACCGATAAAGACGCTTCTTAAGGTACATCTTGTTCGTCATGCTCTTTGTCATATACATAGACTCTAGTTTGAGCCAAATACCGGCAGCGGTATTTTCTCCCATCACACTATACATAACCTCATTAGCAAGACATAACCGGATTGATGAACAAGCCTGAAGATCGAACTCTTCCCAATCATCATTACTCATACTCGCCGCCTTAGATTTAATCCCCTTTAAAGCCTTGTGCAAACCTTGTTGGATGAGGATGTCCTTTACTTGGACTTGCCAAATCCCAAAGTTATTCTTCCCATTAAACTTTTCTACTTCAAACTTTGCGTTTGACATATTGGGAGCCATCTTTCAAGTTACACATAATAACCCAAAAAAAAAACAGTTTCACCTCGGAATTTAATCGAACACCTTGTCTACACAAATTTTTGAGCACTAAACTCAAAATCCTAGGTCGTATACCTACGCTCTGATACCAATTATTGTGAATATATAAGTGCGGAAACAACGTTATCCACAACAAATGGATCAATCCTACACAAAGATCGATCCTTCACAATAGACAAGACTTCAACACCCTCCAAGCAATATCCCAACACTTCTCAATATCAAATAACAAGCATATAAAGTAAAACAATTAATGTAAAAGAAGAACAAACCACAAGACGAGATATATCGTGGTTCGGCAATTTGCCTACGTCCATACTGCGAGTTCCAAGCTTTACTAGATGTCCAGAGTAACAGATTACAAGTCTCTCAATTCACTCACAAAGAATGAACACTCAACTCACAAAGAATTGCTCTCTTGTAATCTCTCTCTTTCTTGGTTTTGGAAAAGTTAGGTTTTCCAAAAAACTGATTTTGTTTTTATACCAAAACCAAAAATCGCGGGTTACCTTGAAATGAAGCCCACAAAAAGACTGAGTCTGGCGCCTTTCTTTGAGTGGGTTGCCAAAACATCGGAGCATGAGCGCTGGGTCGCCATCTGGCCTGAAAAAAAGAAACAGAAAAAGTCTTTTTTCTCTACAGAATCATTCAGTAATTTGATACTGTAATTCTGTAGTATAGGCTCGTTAGATTGAAGAAAGGATACCAAGAACAACAGATGTACTAATTTCAACTTCATCAAGTAAACAGATGAATATCATATGAATCCCAAGGAACTCACTTCTCATAGTTTTCGTGTAAAAATTTACGTTGTGACCGTTTTCCTAAGAAAGTGGCTTTATATCCCAAAAATTAACTTGCCATTCTGTTAAGTGGTTACAATTTTGATAGTTGTAAACTTATAACCGCTTTTGCACACGTACACCAGCAGTTTGTTACTAGTATACTGCATTGCAGTGGGGCGTGAGCGTAGTATATCATTTATTTGGCTCTCATTTTTTATATATAATATAATATATTTTATTTATTTATTTATTTCCACGACTTGATTAATTATTTGATAATTAGACAGATAAATTAAGAAAAATAGAGTATATCATTGTCTAGTTTATTGCAAGTGTAACAATATTGAATGAATATTGCAAGTGTAACAATGGAGCTCCTAAAGTTGGAGTGTTTCATTTTAGTATGGTACTTGAACAAAGAAGTGTAGGCTTGAACACTGTAATTGAAAGAGAGATCTTGCTACTCGAACTTAATAAGAATTCCTGCATGAGCTGTTCACAATTCTTTTTCTCCAGATATCTTTTCAAGGATCGGTAAAGAATTCCTGCGAGAAGTTTTCAACAGAATCATAGATGGTGTGCTTATATTCAACAATTTGTTCCAAAGCAAGCATAAAAAATTTCGGAGGCTCAATTTAGAGAGAAACTTGTTCAATGTTAAAAAACAAGTATGGGTAAAAATACACAGAAGCAATTACACTTGTACATCTGTCTAGATATTCTTAATTACAATGCTGAAAATAAGAAGTATCAACATATGAGTCGACATAACAATGAGCTCCAAGAGTAGGAATCGAATCTAAATTTCCAATCTCAATCTCTGTAGTAGTAGTTAGCTTCTCTTCATCTAATTCAAAAGCCTTCCTTGCTTGCTTTAGCTCCTCGAGGAAATTACCAAAAGCCACTCCTACAAAGAATTAACACTTGTGCTCATCCTAGGAAAGTAAAAGACATAGTCGGTTATGAACTTGTTTCTATATTCGGTCAAAAAGGAAACCATATTCTTCTTAAAAATAAGAATAACTACCAACAATAATAATAGGACATACCTTGCCGCGTTTGCAATGGATCAAAACAGGGTGATTTCTGACATCCGAAGATACCAAAACACAGTAGGGGAGTTAGATAAATGGAAATAATGAAAAACTGAGATAAAATTTGCTCGCTTGCGACTGTTTTAATAAGTCAGTACCAAGTAAGACTTTTAGAGCCTCCAAGATAGTGTCCTTGGGGACAGTAACAAAAGGATCCTGCACATGGAAATAGTTGCAACAAATTGGTATCATTACTTAAGACCAGATCCCATCACAATTCTTATCAGCACTCAATAAAGCATACAATACGGACACTGTAATATAGAGAAAACATTATCCAAGTTCGTTTGTATTCCCTCCCATGAATAATCTATTTACCTACATTTTTAACTTAAAAATCAAGCAAGTTCCAAAACAAAAAGTGAAAAAACGAGTTCATCAAACTCATTCTAAAAGTGCAAACACATGAGCAACACCGTCAATTACATGGAAGTTAACACATGAGCAACACACTCAATTATATGGAAGTTGTATTTGTATAAACCACCTAGTAAAAATCCAACGATGAAACCAATGAAAATTGAAAGCTCAACATAATTCAACAACCCCAACACAATGCGCCACTTAGTCTGGGCTTGTTTTTCGAGACAAGAGTCGTTAAGTAACAAACACCTATCCTATTCATTATAGCTGTTACAGAGGTAGGCACCTGATATTCAATTTTCCTACTTTTGTTGTACTCGTAGGTTTTCTCTAATCTCGACCTACTTTTGTTGTAACAACAACCTATCCTATTCGTTTTAAATCATATAAGGTTTTTTTTTACTGGAATTATTCACTTTACGGATTGAAAAAAAAAAAAAACAAACAAACAAACAAACAAACAAACAAAAGGTCCAACCTAGGGCGAGTCATCCACCATAACCATCTTATGGAAACTTATTTGTTTCCAAAAAGAAGCAATAAGTTTTTTGTTAAGGGAAGGGCGTCAATCCCTTCCAAAAACATAAAAGTATGCAATGATCTCCGTACCAAACAGACCATGTTGAACAACTCAGCCATTGTACTCAATTATCAGCTCTAGTTCACTTTCTATAATGTGTCTAAAATTACCCTAAAAGTAGCGAGTGAACGAGGTTAGGAGATATTTAACAGTTCAAGAAGTAAGATATTTGTGGAATGTGAACAAGGAAGGTAATACGGCAATACACAGCATTCCCTCCTAGTTTCTGGTCTTGTGAATGAAATATGTTCGGATTGAGGTAGCTGAAAATTAAAAAGCATGTATTCAGATTCGTTATATGAGCATTCTAGGGGTGGCCAAATTCATTGCAAAAGACTGATCATAGTCGGGATTTTTTATTCAGATCAAGCTCCTGATGAATATTATTTCAAGTAGTGATAAATGTGATAAAATAGAGTCATAGATGTAGTGATGTACCAATATCAAACTTCTTGCTGTCAATGTCAACACCAATGATACATGAAGCACCACCGCTTTTGCACCTTCTGCAACCTATTGGATTAAAACAAACAAAGAAATAAAGAATAAATAACACTAACTATAGCCCGTGTAGTATTAGAAGGTAATATGAAACAGTTTTGACTTCTTCAGAAGACCAACGGTGCCAAGACCAAATACACCACAATGGAACCCTGCTTCAACCTTTGCTATGTTCCATACAGCCCCAAGACCTAAAAATAAAAACGCCAAATTTGAATATTGATTTTGATTCCATGAATAGGAAGAGAAATACAGGTGATACAGAGTAATCAGAGTTCGAGACATTAACATTGAAATACAGGGGCATAAAACAAAATAAAGCAAAATAAAATTTATTACTCGGTATTCTCGTAAAACACCAAGTTTAACACTTGGCAACATTTTAAGAAAGTGTGTATGGGTAGAAAGTCTCGCCAATGGGAACACCATAACCAAGTTCTTGGCTAGCACTCCAAGTGCTCACGCATAGCTATTCAGAAAATGCATTTCAACATTCATCTATCATTTCTTCTCTTCTTTTATTAGCTTTAAACTATGAAATAACTTAAAAGTTACCCTACCCAAATACTTTCAGTTTACCCCTAACGCCTTCAGATAGAAAATTTCATATTTTCCAGAGAAATTCTTCATACCTGAATTGGCTGTGATGAAACTGCAATCTCTTGTCTTGACTATGGGGAGAAATCCGTCGAGAAATCCGAGAGCGAGAACTGCAATCTCTTGTCTTGACTATGGAGAGAAATCAGTCGAGAAATCCAAGAGTGAATCCGAGAGTGAGAATAGTTTTACTATCGGGAGAGATTGGATGCGAAGATAAGGGAAAATGAGAAAAGTCTTGACTATGGAGAGAAATCCGTTGAGAAATCCGAGAGTGAATCCGAGAAGATAAGGGAAAATGAGAAAAGAGGGGGGGGGGGGGGGTACGGTCAGACAAAAAAACAGTGTTTTTCGGGGGTACGGACAGACAAAGGAGAGGGCAACACGTCACAAGTGGTTTTTTGTATGGGTTTTGAAAAGCGACTTCAAGAGTTCGCTACGCTCACGGACTATTTTCTTAGAACAGTGTCAAATAAACAACACTTGTTACTATTTTCTTAAAACAGTGTCAAATAGTGACCCGGGTATACTGTTGTGAATGGGCGCAAATACTAAAACGAGAGTTGTCACATTTTCCACTACGCAAGTTCTCCTCACATAGACACTTTTTTTTAGAAAAAAAATTATTTGTGACCGTTTCGAAAATGCACGTCACCAAAAACTTTTTAAAACAGTCACAAAAATTATTTTCTGTCATTTGTGACCATTTTGAACAGAACAGTCACAAATAACATTTTAAAACAGTCACAAAAACCCTTTTTTCTAGTAGTGAAAACCAGATTTTTCTTTTCACATCAGGTTAACACCTGAGAAAGGTTATACAGGCACTCACTAAAAGAGTCTCCATAGATAGAAAAATCATCAATGAAAACTTCTATAAAGTGCTCCATCATGTCACTAAAGATATGAAGCATACACCGCTGGAAGGTACCAAGAGCATTACAGATACCAAAAGGCATCCATTTATACACATATGTTCCAAAAGGACATGTGAAGGTAGTCTTGTCTTGGTCATCAGGATCGATAATGATCTGAAAATAGCCAGAATAGCCATCTAAAAAACAATAATAAGCATGACTAGCTAGATGTCGAGCATCTGATCTATAAAAGGTAAGGGAAAGTGATCCTTTCATGTCATGGCGTTTATGCGTCTGTAATCAATACAGATCCTCCATTTCATAGGAACACGCATGGAAACATATTCACCCGCAGCATTACGAACAACAGTAACCCCAATTTCTTAGGGACTACGTGAATAGGACTTACCCATTCCCTATCGGAGATGGGATATATGATCCCCGCATCTAGTAACCATAAGACTTTCTCCCTAACCACCTCTTTCATGGCAGGGTTCAAGCAACATTGAGGTTCGCGTGAAGTTTTCGTATTATCCTCCAAATGTATGTGATGCGTGCTTACACTAAGGTCAATCCATTTAATGTCGTCCAAGGACTAACCGATCGCGGAACGATGTTCCCTAATCACCCTAATCAAACGTGCCTCTTCATCAGCAGATAACTGAGAAGATATGATCACCGGATGACTACCATCCGGATCAAGCTGGATATATTTCAACTTAGTAGGAAGAGGTTTAAGCGGGGGGAGGAATAGGTAAAAAGGATTATGGAGGATCCTCGTCTTGAGTAGTGAATACCTGTTTAGGTAAGAGGTCCTCAAACTCAGAAATTGGAGCGACAGAAGGATCTAAAATAGGAGTAGACTCAAACAGGATCTAAGTAGGAATCAACGTCGAAGTCGGAACTACCAAAGGAAAGGAATTGGTGCATTTGATTTTCTGGAAACATATTGTTGAAATAATCTTGAGCTAAGCTCTCGATCATGCTAACTTCCCCATTTATAGATGAATCGGGTAACTATTTCATCATCTTGAAAACATTTACCTCAACAGAAAGATGACCAAAAGACATGGACATCGAACCATCACGGTAGTTTATGAGCGCATTGGCAGTTGCCAAGAAAAGACGCCCTAAAATGATAGGAACATAGTTGTTAACGACTTATGTGTCTAGGATAAGGAAGTCTGTTGGGTAGTAAAAATCCTGAACCTTAACCAGCACGTTTTCAACAACACCCTTAGGATACTTAATAGACCGATCCGCTAATTGCAATATTATTTTAGTAGGTTGCATCTCTTGTAGACCTATTTGTTTATATAAATAATAAGGGAGTAAGTTAACACTCGCCCCCAGGTCTAAAAGCGCAGTCGTCGTGTGGGTATCCCCCAAGGTGCATTGTACAGTAGGATAAACAGGGTCCTTGTACTTAACGATTCCATTATGTTCAGAGAGAGTTGGGAATTGTTCAGTTAAAAATGCGTTTTTTGGTATATTGGTATTCCGCCTAGTAGTGCACAACTCTTTTAGAAACTTAGCATGATGTGGTAACTTTTTAATAGCATCAAGAAAAGGTAGGTTTATCGTTAGATTTTTAAAAACTTCCCTAATCTCATCAAAGTTAGTATCCTTGTGTAACATGGCTAGTCTCTGGGAAAACGGTGGGTTCTCTCTATATTTAGCATATGGATTGATAAGAGATTTAACTTTGGCCGATTTCCTCTTGGGTTGAGGTTTAACTGGTACCTCTACAGGATTAGGATCATCAGTTACAACTTCGGTATCTAGTAAAATATCAAGTGTAGGGACCACTGGTGGGGTAACAACAGGCATAGTTACGGCGTTATCAACCACTCTACTAGAACAGAGAGTGGTGATGGCATTTAGCTCACCTACGTTTATATTTTCATTACTAGGATTACCGGTTACTTCAAAGGCTGTGTTTGGCATTTTAGGATTAGGTACGACTTGACCTGGAAACACACCTTTTGGTTGGGTTTTCTTTTGGGCTAACTACTGGATGGACTAATTAATGGATTGTAGAACTTGTTGGTTAGAATGATGAAAGGATTATAACAACTATTGGCTAGCTTGTATGTAGGCGTCGAAATGATCCGTTTATGAAGGTGTAGTGGTCACAGATGGTGTGACGGAACTATCTCACGTTGATAATTAACGGGTGGGGTGCGATAGTTATTAGTAACCGGAACAATACCTCTATTAACATTATAATTATTATAATTACCTTGTCCGTGTCCTTGTCTCGGTGGAGCTTGGTTGTAATTGGGTGCTGGCCGAATAGTTTAATTCTTAAACCCTGGAGGTGTAACTTGATGATTATTGCGCCAACTGAAGTTAGGATGCTGTCTCCAAGGTGTGTTAGGTTCGCTATTAATGGAACAAACATTGTCCGGCTGAGCGGATAGTTGTTCATAGACTAGAGGACAATTGGAGTCGGGATGCTCAAGACTCAAACAGAAATTATAAGGAACAGAGTTAACATTCATGACAGGAGTAGGCTTTTGTTGGACAGAAATGGCTTCTACCTTTTTAGTGAGAGATTCGATCAAAGTTTTAAGCTCAGGATCAGGTTTAACCTCAAACTTACTGGCAGCCTTAAATGTGGAAGAAGAATTACTGGACCGGGGAATGTCATTACCCCCCCAGTTATTTTGACGTTTAAATTGATCTTCCAAAAACCTATAAGCCCCTCTGAGGCACCTTTACTAAGGAAACTACCCGCAGTCATTATGTCAAGAACCTCCTTATGGTGATGTAAAAGCCCTTTGAAAAAGGCACAAACAAGCATGTCTTTTGCAAGGTTATGATGTGGACACTCTATGAGAAAATCAGTGAAACGATGCCAGGCCTCTGAAAAGGATTCATGAGGATTCTGGCGGAAGAAATGAATCTTCTGAAGCATTTCATCTGTCTTCATAGGTGGATAAAATTGTTCCATGAACAATTGAACGAGGTTGGTCCATGAGTCCAAAGAATTAGGTGCTTGGGCAATTAACCAAGATGCCGCCTTATCGGCTAGGGTGAAAGGAAACACCCTAAGTTTAATTTGCTTTGAACTAACGATAGGATGATGAAATATGGTAAGAACTTGTTCAATCCTACGCATATGTTGATAAGGCTTCTCATGGTCTAAACCATGAAAAATGGGTAACAAATTAAATATATTCGGGGGGATTCGAAAATCCCCTTGGATATGAAAGAATGATGCAAGACTTAGGGCTATCGTTAAGGGCTTTATAAAAATTAGAGGGAGGAGTCTCTATTTTGTTAGCCATTTTTGCAGGTGTAGTGTGTAGTATTCTAGATAGGCGTGTGCGTTGACGTTTGCGATAAATAACAGAAGATGGTTTACAAGTACTAGACCTTAATCTCATACAAGGCTAAGGCCAATATAAAACAAACCACTATCAACAGTTAAACAACCCTGATATGCTAGAATTAAAAATCCCTCTAATAGAAGAGGCGAGGAGTGGAAGAAGGAGTACCTGAATGCCTCCTTGCTACGCATTTGAATAACGTCTTGTATACGCGATCACAGTGTATTCACGAACTTGGAAACACTGAATAACGTGAACAAAGAAAGTTGGAAACTAACCTGTGAATATTGGGTTGTACCAGAAGAGGGTGCGGGTGCGCTTGGAACTAGGCATAGATGGGCGCGGGCGTGCTCTTGCCTAAACCAATGTCTAGTGTTTCGAGGGTGTGCGCGCTTCCGAGATAGCTTACTATGAACGCGGGTGCGCTCAGTGTAGAATTCTGAAAAAAAATATTTCTGAACAAAACAAACACAGTCAGAACCAAACAAGGGTGGGTGGGTTTAATGGGGTTTTGGTAGGGACGAAAATACTAAAGGAAACAAATTTAAAAGGAACTAAGATGGCAGCGGCGCCATTTGATAAATTATAAAATGATAGTTTTACCTAGACTTAACTATTTACGCTAAGAATAAGTAAAACTAAAGCTTGTTTAAACTATAGTAATGATATCATTGTAGTATAGTGGTGAGTATTCCCACTTATCACGCAGGTGACCTGGGTTCGATCCCCGACATCGGCGCCATTTGATAAACGTAAAACAATAGTTTTACCTAGACTTAACTATTTATGCTACGAATAAGTAAAACTAAAGCTTATTTACTGCTATATTATCAAAGTTATCTTCTCTCGGTTATCGTGGAAGATGTGGAGTAGAGAATTCGTTCCACTCCTAGCCTGTTTAAACGTAAGGTTTCCTAGTTCAATCGATACTAACAAAACTAATGAGAGTAATAAAGTGTACTTATACTAATATGGTAATTGAATACTAAAATGTGAATATGGAAAAAAGATTAGGGGGATTTGATTCCACTTGATGTATTCCTAATATGCTAGTGTAGATTATTGCAATCCTAATCAAATAAGATTAAGTGTTTGATCCCTAATTATTCATGGCAATCTCTACCAACTAATTATTAGTATGTGAGGAAGTTCAACCAATTCTCATGGCGAATCAACTAACCTACTAGAGTGAAACTCTTAAGAAGCAATAATCCTAACTAACACATCAAGTCTTCATCAAGCTTCATCAAACCTCTCTAATGGAGGTTTAGCTAGAAGTCATTAGACTATCATTAATAAAGAGATAAGAAGTAGACATAATGAAGAACACACTTGGATTTTATTGATCTTATTGAATAATGAAGAACAAATAATTAACTTAACACTAATGAAAGAGCTAATGAATTAAAACTTAGGTCTAAACTAATTAATAACTACGTCTATGTCTAATTATCTAGCTATCTAGGTATATTGATCTAACTCTAAGTATATAACTAGGGTAAGTGAGAGTTATGCCTTAGTCCTCTTTATATAAGAGAGGGCTAGGTTTACAATTTCGTGCATGGGCTTTCGAGCCATGTTTTGGGCCATGAAATCAAACCCAAAACCTAATTATTTAAGTCCAAAAAGGGTTTTTGCCCACGTTGACTTTTACTTTTCAGCTTTGACCGGGCTTTAAAAAGGTTTTTTCTCCTTGAATCTTGGCCTTTAAGCATAGAACTTCTTAGCAACCAACCTTTGCTTCTTTATCTCGCAAAAGTGATATATTTCTTCTCATATTCGACTCTAATGCCTGTAATACACAAAAGCACGTAAACAATACTAACTTTAATTTATTATACACATAATTGGTCTAAATGTAATGATATTAAGGGGTTAAAACTACATTTATGGGCTCTTATCATTTAGCCATGTCTATACATTCACTATCTGAGCTCAGAAGTATGTAAGGGAAGCACCGTCAACAACTTCGTCAAACATGGTGTGGGGTCCAGAGCCCAGTCGACACCATCTTTCGGCTTCTCCAACAAGTTATAGATTTGAACAGTCCACGTTACAAAGTTAACAATGATAAGGATCCAATGCACTCCTTCAACATTGAGAGTCATCATCAACCCACAACAGTTTCTCAATTCTGGCCTCGAACTGTCACGCTGAACCAGTTCGATGATACGGTTCTTTAAATAACCTACTATTTGTATTCTTGTTGCACTAAAGCTTATCTTCTACGGGCATCTGCTGGTCTTCTAAAATAGTGGCCAATCCATTGTACAAATCACACAAATAATGCTGTCATTATAATAAAAAAAAAAAAAATAAATCATTATACTGAATAAAATAAGGAAAGAATAAATCATTATAGAGTTCCGTAGAATAAAAGACACGAAACGTGTGTGAAATTACCGAGATCCACGACTCTACAACTATGATGTACAAATTCTCCATTCCATAGGGCTGTGCTACGGAAGTGTACCACCGGCCTAATAAGCATATGTACGAGTCTAGTACCTTGAACCCAATAATAATAATAATAATCAACATCAAGTATATGTAGAAGAAGTACTTTAATAGACAGAGACATACCACATCATTAAGCCATCCTCCCCCGAATAGTCCATAGAAGCTGCTGATGTCAATTTGAAACCCACTCCCATACCGTCTAACAATGTTAAAGTGACTAGTTTCATCATTGTCGTGCTTATTCCAGTAATATGTGATAAAGGTAAAAACGTTTGTTTTACCTACGAATAAGCTACGAAACTCAATGCAAGTAAAACTAACACTCAACTTTAGTCTAATTATCAAAGTTTTTCTACTCTCGATGCTATTGCAATATAGTGGGAATAGAAAATTCATTCCACTCCTAGTTCTTTAGAATTCTAAGTTAACTACGATTATCAGTCTATCAAAGTTAATGAGAGTAACGATGGAAATACGTATTCGAAATGTTCTAAATACTACGATGTCAGTTCAAATACTAAGGTTCGAATCTAGATAAAGAATTAGGGGAATTTGATTCCACCCTGAATTTAACTTAATAAACTAGCATAGATTGTTGTAATCCAATTCTTATGTTCTTACAATAAGAATTGGTCGTTCTAATCCCTAATCATTCATGGCAATCTCTACCGAATAATGACTAGCATGTGAGGAAGTTCAACCCATTCTCATGGGGAATCAACTACCTTCTAGAGTGGAATAGAATCTTACAACCATTTCTACACTATACAATCAAGTTTTCATCGAGGCTTCTCCAAACCCCTCTAATGGAGGTTTAGCCTTGATTCATAAAACTATCATTTCTATAGGAATTAAAACAAGACATGATATAAAGATTATAAATTTGCTATATTGATCTACTCAAGAATTCAAAACTGAATTCACAACTAAGAAATGATTAATAACTAAATAATTGAATTTAGATCTAATTTAGAACTAAGATTATGAATACTAATTATCAATGACGACAAACTAATTATGAATTTTAAGACAACTAAATCTAAATAAGAATTGAATCAATAAACTAAATTGAAATGAAAAACTAATACTTTATTATAAGACTAAATCCGATTCTAAAATAATAATTTACTTTGTTCTAAAACTAATTAATTGAATTTAAAAACTAGATCTAAAAATTCTTGGATTAATAGCTAACTAAATTTTTTTATGAGGTAAGTCAAAAGGTCCTAAATAGTATGAAAATTTACATGGGGAAAACACTGGAATCAGTCCAGGAAGATGTGGGAATCAAATTGTTGTTGGCAAAGTTGGGAATCGGGGTAAGAGTAATACACAAAGAGGAAAGATGGGTTAAATAGGAAAATCCAGAGTTGGGTACAGTGGTCCTTAACACTGATGGGTCGGTGCAAGAGGGGGTGGCAAGCTATGGAGGAGTCTTGAGGGATAGCTATGGGGAAGTGATAATGGCGAACAGTGGTAGTTCTAAGAGGTTATCGATGATCTATCAAGAGCTTCTCGCGGTTCTAAAAGGGTTGGAAGGTGCGGTACAGCTAAACATCAAACGACTTCAAGTGCAATCAAACTCTATGCAGGGGGTCTAGATCTTAACTAAAAAGGGAAAGCCACCATGGTACTGTAGGAACCTGGTAGCACAAATTCAAGCTGTGATTTTGAAGTTTGATCAATTATCCTTTGTCCATGTTTTCCGGGAGGGTAACCAAGTAGCTGGTTACCAATCGAGATTGAATAGAGAAGAGTGTAATAGTTTTTTGCTCTTTATTCCCCCTATGGATCAAAAAAATGCATGTATTGATCATGAGGGATAAGGAAGGAATATTGTACTTGAGAACCTAATATAAATAAAGTTTGGGGTCGGAACCCCTAGTTATTTAAAAAAAAAAAAAAAAAAAAAAAAAAAAACTAGATGCTTAAGAGTTAAGTCTTGTGTCTTCAAATGGAGGAGACAAGATCCACTTTTTCGTGCATGGGCAGAGGAGCCATGATTTGGGCCGGAAAATCGAGCCCAAAACCCAATTTTTTCAGTCCACAGAGGCCTTTTTAGTTGGATTTGACTTTAACAGACTTTTTGTCCACTTTGGCTCCTCTGATTGGGTCAAGGCTTGGACCATTGGAAATCTCTTTCCAAGCCAGTCGTTTTGACATAAGGTAGGCCCAATTCCGAAGTCTGAGTCCAAAGATACGGTCTTCAGAAGTTCTACTGACTTTTGTGTGCTGTTTCTGCCCGCGTTGACTTTGACTTTTTAGCTTTGATCGGGCTTTTAAAAAGGCTTTTTCTCCTTGAATCTTGGCCTTTAATCATAGAACTTCTTAGCAACTAACCCTTGCTCCTTTATCTCACAAAAGTGACACATTTCTGCACATATTTGACTTCAATGCCTGAAATACATAAAAGCACATAATCAGCATTAACTCTTATTTATTACTCGCATAATTGGTCTAAAAGTATTATTGTTAAGGGGTTAAAACTACAGTTTTGGGCTCTTATCAAACCACCCCCAAATAGCATTTTTCTTGTCCTCAAGCAAATATGAGACATTAGAATAAGTGACCAAAAATGGAGTTCTAACTACTCTCATTTCGCCGAGTGCGATTGCATTGACCATATGCAACAAGGCCTTAAACCACTAGGACTTCCCTAGTGGACGAGTTATAGGCTCGTGAGAGTTTTCTAGTGAAGGTACTCACAAACTTCATCTATACTACAACGACTAAGAAATATAACTATTGTTTCCTTATTTATGCCTCAATTATCTATACATCTCACTAGCAATGAATACAGAATAATCAAGTCGAAACCGAAGCTAATATATGCATAATAATCAATCATCTACGAATAAACATATATACAATGAGTAATATTATGAAATACACTAGCAGGTCCGTTTCTGAAAACTCTAAATAATGTCCTTAAGTAGGTCCTCACATAAATGTCAAGACGAAAACCACTCTGATTTTTCCGCTCAAGTTTCACTACTCCAATGTGCAGTGGGCACACTTTACCTTACAATCTCAATAACACACAAGGAAGTCGGAGTCGATCAAACACATCTGCCACTTACTATCACACTAACCTATTCCTAATTGAGCTAAAGGTCTTTATTAGGTGTTGCGGGGATTAGGAGATGGTTTAAGAAGGAAGAAAATGGATATTCAAAAAGGACAAGTTTGAGATAATAGGGTCTTCATATTACATAACTAGAGAAACCCTTGTTCTTTTGCTTCCACACTTTGTTTCCATCCTTAGCCTTTTTAGTTTGGCTTTTTGACTCCTTTTATTCTTTTGGAGTTTTTATTTTGTTTCTATTTTTATTTTTATTTTCTTTTCTTTGGATGGAAACTTCTTTTCTTTTTCTTTTATCAAGCAACTAACTAATTTTTGTTTACACAGGTTTTTCTCTTTTCTTTTCTTCACTCATCCTATTCTCAGACTCGTTCTAAAATGGGTAGGTTGATTTTTTATTTTGTTTTGTTTTTGTAAAATGGTAAAGGAATTGTGGTTTATGAAGGATAAAGAAAGGCTCAGAGGGGCGAGTAGCAAAAAATAATTTCATAAGGTTTGAATTTTTGGCTATATCGGTCCAAAGATGGCCTAAATTCTCGCTTAGGATATGATATAGTGATTAGGCAAGTGGACGTGTGATATCTCTATCCGGATTTTACTTTTCCCTTGTGTCATTTCTCAAATATTTCACTCATATAAGGCTTTAGGCTATATTCTCATAGGATTTGTAGAATAAGTACTCTAGCCTAGATTTCAGAAACTTACTGCCAAACAATCATAGATACTCATGCAATATTTTTATAGAAAGATGCAAAGGTTATTATCTACATATTAACCTACGTTTCTAAAAACTATTCTAATACAAAAGCTAACGTGAGACTTTTAGATTATTAAGAGCATAAGGAAAGTAAACAATACCAATATTCTTAAGTGTATAGCATAAACTTTTTATTTATATTTTTGATTTTTTTTTTGAAATTTTTACTAGAAAACAAGGTCATATTATACATATCTATATCCTAATAGATACCTTAAATTACGTGTGTTTCTATGCCATCCCCAAACAAGAAGCATGCTTTGTCCTCAAAGTATTTAAATAAAAAGGGTAGAAAAATATCATGGAAATGCGTGAAATTCTGGAACATCTGCAAAACAAGGTTAAAACATACTAATATAGAAAATAAAAACTGACGCAACTCTATAGGAGTTCCACCCGTTATGGGGCTAACAAGAATTAAATTGCTTGGGACATAATCAGACACTAACTGAAACTAAAAACTTACCTTATCTCCCTTTTTAAGCGTCATCCTCCTCCTCATTTATAAAGAAATGAGGTTCCTTCGCATCCTGCCACGCCATAATGATTTGCCAGGCTTCACGCCATTTATCATCTACAATCGCTAACCTGTTTAGCGCCACTTGGTCGGATGGGGTGTAGGGTGCAACCCAATGAGGTTGTATCCTCCACCCTGGCCAAGTCATTACACGGAAAGAACGAACAATGTAGTTGGTGGGTCGTACTATGTCGACCCCTACCCAATCCGTGAAACGGGCACAAAAAATGGAAAAGAAACATAGCATGATTTGACAAACTAAGATAGGCATAAGAAAATACTTATGCCTCATACTCTGGGCTCATGCTAAACTAGACATTAATGTTTTGGGAAGGTCTTATAGCAGACGTCCCTCAGCTAGAGCAAGGAAAACGTCGCAAGTGGCATCATTTGCAGAAGAAAAATGCCACTCCCCCTAATATGTTTAGCATGATAAAGAACATCACCGTGCCCACGTTAAGGGACAAGCTACCAAGGGCTGCGTTATATGTCCCTTGGTCCTCTACACGGAAAATTTCGGCCCCATAAGTCTCATGCAAAAGCTCGTAGTTGTAGGCAGATAAATTATCAACTAAATAGCCCCATGAGTCTTGAATTTCAGCAGGCATAGGAAGGGTCAACAACAAAAGCCAACAAGAACTTGGTTATTTCCATTGTTTCGCCATTAATAGTGATGGAGAACACGTGTTCTCCATCCATCCGATAAAAGAATTTACAATGGTCATAAAAATACGAAGTAAGTGTAGGAGAGTAAAGTTCATCAGAACTTACCATTAAAGCTTGCCATCCTGCTTGTATGATCACTTCGCGAAACCAAGATCCGTATGTGTCGTTCAAGAACAAATCTTCGAAAGATTGCTCAGGTATGAGTGTAGGAGATGTCATCACAAAACTACTCTCTAGAAAAGCTACAAACGATCCTGGAACAACCCACAAAAAATGGAATTTTTTGTGCCTACGGAGGTCAGGGCGTGGGTGCGCTCTGAATTAGCCTTGGTAGGGCGCAGGGTGCGCTCAAGCTATGATCGGGTTCCAGGCACTTAGGCGCAGGGCACGCTCACTTTTAGCCTGGGATGGGCGCAGGGTGCGCGTGCCTTGGGCAAGTTCTAGTGTTTTGAGCGCGGGTTGCGCTCGGATTTGGTCTTGTGAGGGCGCAGGGTGCGCTCAGGTCTAAATTGAGTAACAGGCGGTTCAAGCGCAGGGTGCGCTCACTAGGCGCAGGGCGCGCTCCGTATAGCTTGAGTGCTGAAGTGAAGAATAAAAGAGAAAAAAAATTGGGAGTGAAAGGTGAGAGATGAAAGTGAGATGTGTGGGTTTTGAGTGTAGAATGGAGGAAGTATATATAGGGTTTTGGTTTCTAAAATGAATTAACAAGTTGCCAAAAAAATTTAAGGCAAATTGCCGGAAACAAAATATTTCCAAAACCTAAAACGAAAACAACCCATATTCATTATTTTAAAACAAACCTAATATCTTTTAGATTGAATTTAGAATAGTAACTTTCTAACTCTTTGAAATTTATTCCTACCACAATATCTAATCATAATCATGCCAATATTGGCAACATTCCCAACACTCATCGCAAAATTACTGCTAAACTTGTGGATCATATAAAAACCATGCTAAAAGAAATAATACCACCCCCAAACAATTCGGGAGGTGGGATTAACACAAAAATCATCGCATAATTTGAAGAGAACCAAATTAAATTAAAATCGAAATTCAAACAACAATTAACTACCGAATTCAAATTTAACTACTGAATTCAAAATTAACATCCGAACTAATAAAAACAATAAAAACAACATCAATCAATAAATTCCCTAAACCACGCGTTATTGGTTGAAGATGGAACATGAGATGAAGATTGGGCCTAAGTTCCCGATGGGCCCGAGCCATCCGTCATTCGACGACAACGTTCGTGCCTCACAGATGCCTCCTCCTCAGAAGAACTCCCCTGGGGTGGGAAGCGTTCAAGCATTTCTTCTCGGAACTTGCGCTGTGCTTCCATCTCGGCCTTCATCTCTTCCCAACGCTCATCCTCGCGCTGGGCACGAGTCTCATAGCTATGATATATGGTAGTCTGGCGAGTCCAGAGATCTTCACAAATAGTATTAAGAGAACGCATGCCACGATGAAGCACTGGCATGTGTTTTGCATCAGAAGTACACCTCTTCAAGGCATCAACATCAAAACATGTCGTGTCCTCCTCATCATCCGACTCAACCTCTTCCACAACCCTCTCTCCGGCAACCTCCAAACCTTCTGAATACAATCGTTATAAGCAATTACATTTGAATGCAACTTCAACATAGTCCGCTTAGTTCTTGGTTTTTCATCCAAAGACAACATTATCTTCTTAATTAAAGAAGGAAAGGGTGCGGTACTTACTCCAACTCCTCTAATCATATTTAAAACGAAGTCGACGATACAAAAATCATACCTCCATTCCTATAATACCCAGAGTACGTGCAGACAGTTCAGACCGATGTCGCTGAAATTCTCTTTCCCAATCACATTCTTACCAACCCACTGAGCTACAACCAGCTGGTTGGTCCTCAACAACGACTGTCGGACGCAATGCGACTTCGTATTGTACTTCCTTTCCAACACAGTATCATCCATCAATGTCTCTACCCCGCCATACTGTGATTCCTGCACGGTGGCTACTAGCTGGCTTTTTGGCATAATGCCCAGAATATGAGTCATCTCCGAAGCACGCACTTCTTTCCTCGCCCCATGCGACTTCACAAAAATCTTCCTCCCATCGATTTCCCGATTCTTATAAAAATTTAAAACCAAATCCTCATGGTAAAAATCATCCTCCGTATACCACAACCATTGCCAATCCCTATGTTTCATCTCGACATCGTAAAACGGTGCAAAATGGTCCGACTTGAAAACTTGTTCCGAAAGGATTTTGCGTTTTTGGGCCATTTTTCGGTTTTTGATTTCGCAAAAGGGTTAGGAAAAGTTGGAGGAGAGGTATTTGAAAAAGGGAATCAAATTTTAGTTTGAGTGGTTGGTTTGTTCGAATTTTGGAGACAAATTTGTTTTAAGTTTATGTTTGGGCAGTTTGATGGGCGTAGAGGAGGTGAATTGGTGTAAAGGGATTGAATTTAGAGTGGGTTTGTTTGAATTGGGAGAATGGGAGAATTTTTTTGGTTTTTTTTTTTTTTTTTTTAGAGTTTGGTCGTTAATGGAGTTGGATGCGTGAGGAAGAAGAAAAGCGCGATGCGTTCTTGGGTTGTACTGTTTACTTGGGCCCAAGCCCAAACAAATTTGGAAATACCCATTTCGTCCCTATGCACACAAAATTTAAAATTGAAATTCTCGATTCGCTACCGGTCCGATTTTTGCGAATGAGATATGAAAACGATTAGGAGAGAATTTCCAATCCAATGATCTATACCACACTCTATTCTAACCGCAGTGGTAAAGGACGTAAGTTATGCGAACAAACAAATTCTAAATTCAAAGATAATGTCAACCCGAACCAAAATATGATTAAACGGCATAAGCAACATAAATGGAGAGTTTAGCAATCACGGATGGAAAGACTGACACCCCACCCCCAAACAAATTTTTGACAACAGAGTTTAGAAAATTTGTTTTAAACGTTGGGTCTTTTAAAGTCAGATTCCCAAGACTTCCTAAATTACTATTTATGGTTTTAATATTTTTTTACTTTTATTAATATGGATTAATATAAGGAAAAACAATAAAGCAAGAAATGCATAATTCACACCATAGAGGAACATGACTCAAAAACCGAGAAAACATGCAAGAGTGGAATACGTGAATTATGTTAAATGTGGACTTAGGATCCAATACTTACAACCACATACTCCATAGGGAGGGCCCGGTTACCTGAATGGTACACTTACCAATATATGGAAATGAAAGGAAGTGCACCAAACATCAAAATGAGCCGTTTATAGTTTGTTACTCGAGACTTTAACACATAACTAGATATATATAATACCATGCAATTTGCCATATATCAACAACCTAAAGAGCTATGGGTCTTTCCATAAATAAAAAACATGGAATGCACCCCCAAACAGAATCAAGCACCAAGATTTTCTACGACGCAACTTAGTGAAATGAAAGCGAAGTCTGATAGACCTAGAACGTAACCGAACATGTACCTTCTTCTTCATCTATGACCGAGAGGGTGTCCAAGTGAATGATCATGAGAAAATGGATGTTTGTGGAAGATATATTGGATATGGATAAGTTTTAGAAGGAAAGAATGGAAAAAATGAGAATGTGGGTTTAGCATAAAACTCATTCATGGCGTAGGTAGGAACTGTCTCAATTTTGAAAATGAAGGTGTCAAGTGCCTTTCCTTTGGGAATTATTTCCGTATTAGGAGGATTTAGAAAATCATTAAGCATAGAAGAAGGAAGAGGGTCAAGTGCAAACTCCAGGTTCCTTTGGAAAGGTGGAAGGTGGGGAATATTATTGATGGAAAATGAATGAGTGTCAGCTAGAGCTCTCAGGTCTAGATCATCAGAAGTCTTGAGATATGTTAGACATTCCTCAATAGGTGGGTCAAAAGAATCACTGGGATAGAGGGTGAAAAATTCATCTTTGGTCATAGCGTCAAGGGATGAATGGATGTTGACAGGGGGGGACTCGCGAGGTGGCAAAGAAGGGTTGCACAAGAGTCAAAAGAAATCTTCCTCGACTTATAGGGAGTTCTCGTCGAAGTTGGAACTTCCAAAGGAAAGGAATTTGTGCATCTGATTATCAGGAAACGGGGTTTTGAAATAATCTTGCGCTAAGCTCTCGACCATGCTAACCTCTCCATCCGAAGTCATATCTGAGAACTGTTTCGTCATTTTAAAAACATTTACCTCAATAGAAAGATGGCCAAAAGACATGGACATCGAACCATCGCGACAGTTTATGAGCACGTTGGCAGTAGCCAAGAAAGGACGCCCTAAAATGATCGGAACAGAGTCATTAGCGACTTCTGTATCGAGGATAACAAAATCAGCAGGAGAGTAAATATCTTGAACCTTAACAAGCACGCTTTCAACCACACCCTTAGGATACTTAATAGACCGATCCGCTAATTGCAATGCCATTTTAGTAGGTTGCATCTCCTATAGACCTATTTATTTGTATAGATAATAAGGGAGTAAGTTAACACTTGCCCCCAGGTCTAATAGAGCGGTCATCGTGTGTAAATCTCCTAAGGTGCATTGTACAGTAGGACGACCAGAGTCCTTGTACTTAAAGATTCCATTATATTTTGATAAAGTTGGAAACTGTTTAGTTAGAAAGGCATCTTTAGGAATATTTATCTTACGCCTAGTAGTGCACAACTCTTTAAGAAACTTAGCATGGTGAGGTAACTTTTTAATTGCTTCAAGAAAGGGTAGGTTTATCGTTAGATTTTTGAAAACTTCCCTAATCTTGTCAAAGTTTGTATCCTTGTTTAACATTGCTAATTGATATAAACGTAAAATGAATAGTTTATCTACGAATGAACGATGAATTCAAAACGTAAGTAAACTAAACTAAACTTTTACTTAGAATTATCAATCTTCTACTCTCAATGCAAATTGCACTAAATGGAGTACAAAGTTCGTTCCACTCCTAGTTTCCTAGCATGGATTGTTTTCTAAGTCTAACTAGTCAGTCTTAAGTCAATGAGAGCTTTACGAAATATTATACTACGATACTTAATTAAGATGATTACTAGAAATTAACTACAATTGCTATGGAAATACTATTGTTGACTCTAGATAAAGAGATTAGAGGGGAATTGAATCCACCTCGAATCCAACTTAATAACCTAGCGTAGAATGTTGTATCTCAATTCTCACGTTCTTACGGCGAGAATTTGGAGTTCTAATCCCTAGTGTTCATGGCATTACTACCGGATACTAACTAGCATGTGAGGTCGTCCACCCATTCTCATGGCGAAACACGACCTTCTGGAGTGGAATAGATGCTACAACGTTTCTATACTAAACAACTAAGTTTTCATCAAGGCTTCATCACCCCCTCTAATGGAGGTTTAGCCTTGAATCATTCCGCAAACATTTTCCATTGAATCTAAACTAAACATAATGTGAGAATTTTAGATTTACTTAATTTGAACAATAATGAATCTATCTTAATGACTGGAATGAAATAAGAACAAGAATCTAAATTAGATCTAGAATGGAAATGACAAAACCGAAATTGAATAATAACTATTTTTATTTATCTAATCACTAAAGAACAATGATTCAAGAATTTAATCTAAAACAAGAATTTAAATGGAACTAAAACTTAATTTAATTAATAAAACTAGATCTAGAATTCTATATATTAATTTAGGTCTAACTAGCTACTATTAACAAAGAGCTAAGCTTTTGTTTTTATACATCTAGATCCAAAATTCGTGCATGGGCTTGGAGCCATGGGTTGGGCCAGGGAATCAGGCCCAAAACCCAATTCTTTCAGTCCAAAAAGGCCTCTTCAGCTGCAGTTGGCTTCCACAGACTTTTCGTCCACTTCTGCTCCTCTGATTGGGTCAAGGCTTGGACCTTTGCAAAGCTCTTTCCGAGCCGGTCGTTTTGACATAAGGTAGGCCTCAATCCGAGGTCTGAGTCCAAAGATATGGCATTCGAAGTTCTCACTTTTTTGCTCCTTTATCTCGCTTAAGTGGCATATTTCTTCACATAATGGACTTTGAAGCCTGAAATGCATAAAAACACGTAATCAGTATTAACTCTTACTTATTATTCACATAATTGGTCTAACAGTATGATTATTAAGGGGTTAAAACTACAGTTTTGGGCTCTTATCAAACCACCCCCAAACAGCATTTTGCTTGTCCCCAAGCAAAGATGAGAAATTAGAATAAGTGACCAAAAAATGGAGTTCTACCTAATCTCGTTTCGCTGAGTGCGATTGCATTGACCATATGCAACAAGGCCTTAAACCACTAGGAATTCCCTAGTGGACGAGTTATAGCCTCGTGAGAGTTTTCCAGTGAAGGTACTCACAAACTTCATCTATACTACAACGACTAAGAAATAAAACTATTGTTTCCTTATTCATGCTCAACTATCTATACATCTCCCTAGCAAATACATAAGAATAACCCAGTCAGAACCCTAAGCTAATATATGCATAATAATCAATCATCTAAAATAAACATATAACAATGAGTAATACCATGAAGTGTAATAGCAGGTCCGTTTCTGAAAACTCGGAATAGCGTCCTTAAGTAGGTCCTCACATAAGTGTCAAGACAAAAACCACTCTGATTTTTCCACTCAAGTTTTCAAGCTACTCCAAAGTGCAAATGGGCACTTTTACCTTACAATCTCAATGACACACAAGGAAGCCGGGGTCGATCAAACACATCCGCCACTTTACTATCACACTAACCTATTCCTAATTGAGCTAGAGGTCTTTATTAGGTGTTGTCATGGGATTAGGAGATGGTTTAAGAAGGAAGGAAATGGATATTCTAGAGGACAAGTCTGAGATAATAGAGTCTTCATATTATGTAACTAGAGAAAACCTTGTTATTTACTTTTGCTTCTACACTTTGTTTCCATCCTTAGCCATATTTTTCTTTTCTTTGGCCTTTGACTCCCTTTTATTCTATTTTTTTGGAGTTTTTATTTATTTCTATTTTTTTTTTTTTTTTTTTTTTTTTTTCTTTTCTCTTTGGATGGAAACTTCTTTTCTTTATTTTCTGAAGCAACTAACAAAATTTTTTTCATTTACACAGGTTTTTCTCTTCTTCTTTCTTCCTCATTCTATTCTCGGACTTATTCTAAATTGGGTAGGTTGATTTTTTTATTTTGTTTTGTTTTTGTAATGTGGTAAAGGAATTGTGGTTTATGGAAGGCTAAAGAAAGGCTCGAGGGCTTACTAGCGAAAATAATTCATAGGTTTGAATTTCTGCTATATCGATCCAAAAGGGGCCTAAATTCTCGCTTAGGATATGGCATAGTGATCAAGCAAGTGGACGTGTGATTTCTCTATCCGGATTTTACTTCTCCCTTGTGTCATTTCTCAAATGTTTCACTCATATAAGGCTTTAGGCTATATTCTCACAGGATTTGTAGAATAAGTACTCTAGCCTAGATTTCGAAACTTATCGCCAAAACAATCATAGATACTCATGTAATATATTTATAGATAGATGCAAAGATTATTACCTACATATTAACCTAAGTTTCTAACTATTATTCTGATGCAAAAGCTATGTGAGACTTCTAGATTGTTAAGAGCATGGAGAAAGAAAACAATACCAATATTCCTAAGTGTATAGCATACTTTTTATTTATATTTTTGGGTTTTTGAATTTTTTTTAACTAAAAAACAACTGCATATTATACATATCTATATCCTAACAGATGCCTTAATTACACGTGTTTCTATGCCCCCCCCAAACAAAAAGCATGCTTTGTCCTCAAAGCATTGAAATAAAGAGGGTAGAAAAATACCATGGAAACGCGTGAAATTCTGGAACATCTGCAAAACAAGGTTAGAACATACTAATATAGAAAATACAAAAAAAACTGACGCAACTCTATAAGAGTTCCACCCATTATGGGGTTAACAAAATGAAATTGCTTGGGACATAAGCAGACACTAACTGAACTAAAAACTTACCTGCACCCCAGCATTTACTCGTCATCCTCCTCTTCTATATGCGGTTCTTTTGCATCCTGCCATGCCATAACAACTTGCCACGCCTTCCGTCGTGTATCATCAACTAGTGCTAACCTTTCTAGTGTTATTTGGTCTGATGGGGTGTAAGGGGCAACCAAATGTGGTTGCACCCGCCATCCCGCCAAGTCATGGCTCGAATGATCTTACCATTATTCCATTGGTGGGTCTCATGATTTCGACCCTTTCCCAATTTGTGTAATCGTGGGTACGTAATACGGGTAGCAAGCGCCAGCGTAAAGGCGGCAAACCAAGACAGGCATAAGAAGGTACTTATGCCTCAAGGTATGGCCTCGCCAACGTAGCAACTAAAACTTCGGGGATGTCATACCGACGACGCCCCTCGCCTAAAAGCAAGGAAAACGCCACCGGCGGTATTATTGGCGTAAGTAAACCGCCGTTCCCTAGAATGTTCATCATGATGAACAACATGGTTGCGGCCTACATTCAGCGATAGGCTACTCGTATTTATGTTATATTGGTCTTGGTCCATGATAATGAAAACACCCCTCCCCATAATACTCATGGAAATAGGCATATTCATATAGGTATCGCTTATCGTCATATATCCCCATGTGTGCATAGGGTCAGGTATTGGCAATCCCGAAACCAAAGCTATCAAGTGCTTACTGAATTCCATAGTCGTACCATCAATAGCAAGGGAAAATTTTTGTTCTCCTTCTTGGGTACAAAAGAAAGTAATATTATTATAGAAGAATTCAGTTAGCTTAGGTGAAAAAGAATCGTCCTCACTCACCAGAAGATGTCGCCATCCTAATTGCAAGATCCGCTCGCGGAACGATGCTCCATAGGTATAGGTTCCCATCAAGTCTTCAAAAGACTGTTCAGGAATGACTATAGGTGTTGTCATCTCAACACTACTTTGTAGAATAGCTGCGAAACCGTGGAGGAACCCAGAAAAAGGTAAATTCCTGTTTTATCGGAGAGAACGGCAGCGCCATCTTAAGCGCTGGCCGCTGGTTTTGAAATTAATAGTGTATGAGCTGGTCGCGCTTTACTTGTATGCTGGCGCTTCTATTGAATTTCCGATTTCCAGTGTTTGAGCTGGTCGCTTTTACTTGAAGCGCGGGCGCTTCTAGTGAATTTCGATTTACAAGAAAAGAAAGGGCGAAGTCGCTGTCTGCTTGCTTGGCGCGGAGGGTGCAGAATCTCGAAGTTTCTAAGAAAAAAAACAAGGAAAACAAGAAAAAAGGGATGGAGTGAAAAGTGAAAGATGATTGTGGGGTGTAATGTGGGTTGTGATTGTAGAATGATGGAAGTTTAAATAGGCTTTGGGTTTCCAAAACGAATCGGCAAGTTGCCAAATTGTTTTAAGGCCATTTCCGGAAATAGGAAACTGCCAAACCCGAAAACGGAAACTATCCATAGCTTTGATTTCCTAACAACCCTGGTATCTTTTACACTTGGTTTAGAATAGTAACTTCTAAACTCTCCTACATATCATGCTACCACTACAAAAATTCATAGATATGCCGGTATCGGCCTAATTTCAACTTTTACTCCAAGGCAACCTTTCGAAAGATGATCAACATAACTTATATTAAAATAATATGGAATCCAAACAATCTAAAACAAACAACTTAATATTCAAATCTAACTACTGAAGTAAAATTCCACTACAAAACAATAAAGACAATGAAATAAAAGGACACAATTTATGGTGAACACCTAGGCGTGTGAAGAAGATGGTCCCTGAGATGGAGGCTGGTTCTGTGGTGAAGAATGGCTTGAGCCATCCGGCTCGGGCGCGGCGACGCCATGCCTATCGACTCACCGAGACAGACTCATCCACGAAAGCATCATGCGTCAGAGCATCTCTATCCCGAACAAGCGTGCTTCCATCTCGAAGAAAGTACGCATCTTGGGCTTGGTGGTTATTGTGGATAACCTCCATGTTAGACAAGATATCATCCCGACCCACTTTACGAGCATTTCAACCGCCGTCCAAGGTCCGTTTGCTTATTTCGGTACAATCGTCTCACGCCTAATATCTTCACAGATATGATAACTGCATCGCAAACCAGTTTGCAGCATTATCAATCGTTCTAAATAAGAAGTATGACTATCAAAATTATCCTCAACCAACCATGTCATATCTTCCCCTACATTGTCCGACTCGACTTCCTTCTCTGCAGACAACGGCCAAGTCTTTTGGATGCATTCCTTATAAATACTCGCGTTAGAAGGCAATTTGATCTTAATAGGAGCAGACCTAGCGACAGCTCTAAATGAGAGCATAATCTTAGTGATCAATACGGGAAGAGGCGCTAGGCTCTTTCCCACTCCTCTAATCACATTCAAAATGAAATCGAGGATGCAGAAATCATACTCCTTTGTTTGCAAATTCCAGAGAACGTGCAGACACTGAAGTCCGATGTCGCTGACTTTGTCTTTCCCAAGGACGTTCTTACCAATCCACCGAAGCTGACCAGTTGATTGGTTCTCGGTCGCCCGGCTAACGCGAATGAGATATCCGATTGTATTCACCCTCTATGACCGTATCTTTCATCAAAACAGGAACTGCAGTATACCGGGCTTCCCGCTTTTGTCGATCTAGGTTGGTTACTGGGGGTGATTCGTGAATAGCTCACCAACAACCGCCTCGTAACTTCCTCCGCGTTCCTGCTATCCTAATGAAAATCCTATTTCCCTCTACTTCTCGTTTCTTATAAAACTGTTCCACCAAATCATAGTGGTAGAAATCCTCTGTCGAATACCACAGTCCGTTCCAATTTCGCTTAAACATCTCCGTGTCATAAAATGGCGCGAAACTGTCGGGCGCAAACGCGTTTTCCGGCAGAATTCTACGTCGTTGCGCCATTGAAGTTTGGAATGGTTTGGGTTTTGTAGATGGTGGTGGATGCGGGTGGTTTGATGAACTCTAACTAAACCAACAGTGGTGGTTATGGTGGGATCGGTTGGAGCTTGTGGAAGATTGGTGTTGAGTTCCTATTATGGGCGTGGGTGGTGTTTTTATTTGGATATATTATCTTATTTATTATTATTTTTTTTTTTATTTTTAGGTTGGTAGGGTTTGTATTTAATTAATTTTTTTTTTTTTTTTGTTTCAAGCGGCTGGAGAAGATGAAGGTCGCGACTTGGTTTTGGAAAGGGGGGCGCGGGCGCGCTGTAGGTGAGCGCGAGTCGGCCCAAGCCCAAATCGGATTTTTCGACTTTCGTCGGTTTTTAGCGCAATTTCAAAATAGATTTCCCGCTTCGTTATCGGTCCGATTCTTGCGAATGAGATATGGAAATGATCAGGAGAGAATTTCCAATCCAATGATCCATAAAACACTCGATTCCGACTTCGGATGATAGATGAGATAGTGGAAAACGCCTCGTAGTGCGTGCATGATGTAAGTTATGCGAACGAATGAACACTAATTTAGATGACGTCAACCCCAATGAACTATACTCATGGACCTAAACAACACAACTTAGAAAGTTCGAGCAATCCGGATGGAAAGACTGATTTCCCACCCCCAAACAAATTTTTAAACACAAAATTTGTTTACGACATGGGTCGTTTAAAGTCAGATCCCCAAGACTTGTTGGATTGCTATGTCTACGATTTTTATGAATTTTAATTTAATTTTGATTTGTTTATTATAAGAAAGACGAAAAACAATAAATACATAATTCACTCCATAGAGGAACATGACTCAAAAATCGAGAAAACATGCGAAAGTGGAAAATGTGAATTATGTGAACGGTGGACTTAGGATCCGGTACTTACAGCCACACACTCCATAGGGAGGGCCCGGTTACCTTTATGGTGTACTTATCAATATATGGAAATTCAAGTAAGTACACCAATTGACAATGTCGATCTCATAGATGTGGTCCCGTAAAAGGACTTCCTCCACATCGTGGGACAAAGAACTCGCGAAAATGTTTTAACCGCTGACCATTAACTTGAAAGGTACTGTTGTCCTTGGGATTTACCAAGGTAATTGCCCCGTAAGGGGTGACTTCAAGAACTTAAAAAGGACCGCACCAACGGGTTTTAGTTTCCCTGGAAAAATGTGTAGACGGGAGTTGTAAAGCAAAACCTTTTGTCCGACCACAAACTCTTTGCGCAAGATATGCTTATCATGAACACGCTTCATATTGGCTTTATAATCCTTCTCGAGATCGTAAGAATCGCCAAAGGATTTCTTCAAGCTCATTTAATTGTAACTTTATGCCCCACACCCGCCTCATCAATATTGAAGTTAAGGCTTTTATAGCCCACGAGCACACGGTGCTCTAATTCAATCCGCAAATGACATGGTTTCCCAAATACAAGTCTAAAGGGAGACATACCTATAGGAGTTTTGAAAGCAGTTCTATATGCCCATAAGGCATCCGATAGACGCTTCCACCGGTCTTTCCTATCGTGGTTTATCGTTGTTTCTAAAATCTTTTGATTTCCTATTAGAAACTTCTACTTGTCCGCTAGTTTGTGGATGATAAGGAGTTGCTATTTTATGTGTAACTCCATACTTTTTAACTAGGGATGCCACAACTCATTTGCAAAATGTGTTCCACCATCACTAATGATGGCTTTAGGAATGCCAAACCGACAGAAAAATATATTCTTTAATAAAAATACTACGGTCTTATGGTCATTGCTACGGCAAGCTGTGGCCTCTATCCATTTAGACACGTGAGTCCACAAAGAACTAGAATATAAATATAACCGTGGGAAACAGGGAACGGGCCCATGAAATCAATACCCCAAACATCGAAAATTTCTACTATCAAGATTGGATTTAAAGGCATCATATTACGCTTAGTGATTCGCCCAAGTTGTTGGCAACGAATACACGTCTTGCAATGCACTTGGGCATCCTTAAAAAGGGTAGGCCAATAAAATCCACATTGAAGAACTTTAGCGGCTGTTTTCATTCCACTAAAGTGGCCACCACACTCTTTATCATGGCAGAAGGATAGAACTTCATTATATTCCCATTGGGGAATGCAACGACGAATAATCTGATCCGCACAATACTTAAAAAGGTAGGGCTCGTCCCAGTAGTATAACTTGACTCTGGCCAAGAACTTCTTACGTTCGTTTCTTGTCCAATTATAAGGCATAACATCAGCCGCTAAATAATTTACTTTATGTCCGCGATACCATGGTGATGAAAAAATAGCATACAGATGCTCATCGAAAAAGAGTCCGGTATGGACTCGTAATCACCGCTATCGCCATTGGTCGGTTTAGATAAGTGGTGGTCGGCAACTACGCTCGACCCCTCTTTGTCCTTTTTATTTCTAATGTGAACTCTTGCGTGGAGAAGAATCCATCGGATTAATCTCTGCTAGCATCCTTCTTTGCAAGAAGGTACCTAAGGCTGCATGGTCCGTGTAAACTAAAGTTTTAGAACCAACCAAATAAGGATCTAAATTTATCTAAAGCATAAATGACAGCCTAAGAATTCTTTTTCAAGAGTTGTATAATTCCGTTGAGCATCGCTTTTAAAGTTTTACTAGCATAATAAATAACAGTGGACTTATTATCTAGTTTCTGTCCCAAAGACAAAGACCAACCGCATAGTCACTAGCATCACACATGAGTTCGAAAAGGTTTAGACCAATCAGAGGTCAGATAATAGGTGCGGTGGTTAGGAGGCTTTTAAGGTTTCAAAAGCCCGCTTACGCTTAAAATTAAAATCAAAGATGGCATCTTTCAAAAGGAGGTTAGTTAAAGGCCTAGCTATTTTCAAAAAATCTTTAATGAAATGCCTATAAAACCCCTCGCATGGCCTAGAAAGGCTCTAATCTCACCTGATCAAACCGCTTTTAGGTAGGTCGCTATCTTATCTAGTTTGGCTTTATCTACTTCGATGCCATCACTAGATACAATATGACCTAGTACTATGCCCTTTTGACCATGAAATGACACTTTTCCCAATTTAAAACGAGGCTCTTTTCTTCACACCGTCGTCAAGACCTTAGAAGTTGTTAGACGACATTCTCAGAAAGAGTCTCCATAGATAGAAAAATCATCCATGAACACTTCCATAAAGCCGCTTCTACCATGTCACTAAATATATGAAGCATACATCACCGAAGGTACCGAGAGCATTACAAAGGCCAAAAGGCATTCGCTTATAGGCATATGTTCCGGCGGACATGTGAAGGTTGTCTTTTCTTGGTCATCAATATCAATAATAATTTGAAAATAGCCGAGTAGCCATCCGTAAAACAATAAAAGCATGACCAGCCTAGACGCTCTAGCATCCGATCTATAAATGGTAAGGGAAAGTGATCCTTTCGCGGTCATAGCATTTAAACGCCCTCAGAATCAATACGATTCTCCATTTCATAGGACCTCGAGTGACAACATAGTCACCCTTCCCGCCACGCATACATGGTAATTCCCGATTTCTTAGGAACTACATGAATGGGACTTACCCATTCGCCATCGAGATTGGGTATATAATTCCTGCATCGAAAGTAATCGCAAGACTTCTTCCCTAACCACCTCTTTCATGGCGGGGTTTAAGCGACGCCGAGGTTCGGTTGAGAAGTCTTCGCTATCCTCCAAATGGATACGATGAGTGCGCATTATTAGGGTCGATGCCCTTAATGTCACTTAAGGACCAACCAATCGCAGACCGATGTTCCCTAATCACCCTTATTAAAGATGTCTCTTCGTCTTTAGATAACAAAGAAGATATAATTACCGGATGACTACCATCCGGATCAAGTTGTATATATTTTAATTCCGGGGGAAGAGGTTTAAGGACCGGGGTGGGTGGAAAATCAATAGATATTTCGTCCGGGTCCTCATTTTGCATAATGAATACCTGCTCAGGTAGCAAGTCTTCGTACTCAGTATATGGAGCAACCGACGGGTCTACAATTGGTGTGGACTCTAGGATGGTGTTGACTTCCTCTAAGTAGGAGTCATTTACAAAATCTGAAGGTCCCAAAGAAAGGAATTTGTACATATTGTTTTCGTGAAACGTGTTGTTAAAATAATCCCGAAAGCTAAACTCTCAATCATGCTAACCTCCCCATCTACCGAATGATTCGGTAACTGTTTCATCATTTTAAAACATTTACCCTCCGACGTAAAGATGGCCAAAAAGATAAGGACATCTTTCCATCGCGACAATTGATAAGCGCATTGGCAGCTTGCCAAGAAGGGCGCCCTAAGATGATCGGTACAGAGTCATTAGCTTAATTTCAGTATCGAGGATAACAAAATCAGCAGGATAGTAGAAATCTTGAACCTTAACAAGCACGCTTTCTACTACACCTTTAGGATACTTAATTGACCCGTCCGCTAATTGCAACGTTATTTTTTTGTAGGTTGCATTTCATGTAGACCTATTTGTTTATACAAGTAATACGGAGTAAGTTAACACTTCCCCCCAGTCTAAATAAAGCGGTCGCCGTGGTAGGAATCTCCTAAGGTGCATTTAACCGTAGGGATCTACCGGTCCTTGTACTTAACAATTCCATTATTTTCGGATAAAGTTGGGAACCGCTCAGTTAAAAG
Organism: Coptis chinensis; assembly: GCF_015680905.1. Classification (NCBI taxonomy): domain Eukaryota; kingdom Viridiplantae; phylum Streptophyta; class Magnoliopsida; order Ranunculales; family Ranunculaceae; genus Coptis; species Coptis chinensis. The sequence goes on from NC_141459.1 coordinate 98,853,748, forward strand.
GCGCCTTTAGGTATATATTGGTCTTACGCCTAGTGGTGCACAACTCTTTAAGAAACTTAGCGTGGTTAGGTAGCTTTTTAATAGCTTCGAGAAAAGGAAGGTTTATCGTTAGATTCTTGAACACGTTCCTAATTTCCTCAAAGTTTGTATCCCTGGTTAGCATAGCTAATTTTTGAGGGAACGGTGGTTTCGCTCTATATTTCGCATATGGCTCTACTTGTTGTGTAACTTTGGCTTTCAGTTTCTTTGGTTGTGGTTTAACTGGTACCTCTACCGTGGTAGGCTCCTCAGTTTCTAGTTCAGTACCTAGTTCAATATCTGGTGTAGGGAGTACTGATGGGGTAACTACAGGCGTAGTTACTTTGTTATCGACCACTCTTCCAGAACGGAGAGTGGTGATGGCATTTAGGTCACCTACAATTGCAGTGTCCGTACTAGAATTACCGTTTACCTCAAAGGCTGTGTTTGCTGTTTTAGGGGTTGGTATCGCCTGACCTGGAAACACGCCTTTGGTCATTTTTTGGGCTAACCGTTGTAGTCCCCCGATTTATTGATTGTAAGATCCGCTCGCTTTGATTTAGTCATTGATTGAATAGTTGTTGGGTAACCTCAGATAAAGGCGTCGATACGGTCCGGTTGTGTAGGTGTAGTAGTCACGGGTGGTGCGACTGGAACTATCTCTCGTTGATTATTTATGGGTGGGTTGTGATAGTTATTATTATTATTAACCGGAACGATACCTCTATTGGTATTATAATTATTATAATTATTCTGACCTTGTGTTTGACCTTGTCTAGGTTGAGCTTGGTTGTTATAATTATTATAATTCCCTTGACCTTGTCCTTGCCTAAGTGGAGCTTGGTTATAATTGTTTGCTTGCCTAACGTTTTGATTATTGTACCCTGGAGGTGTAACTTGTTGATTATTTCTCCAACTGAAATTGGGATGTTGTCTCCAAGGGGCGTTAGGAATAGGATAGTTATTAATATAGAGTAAACATTATCGCTCGCGGGTGGTTGTTGTTCATAAGCTAGAGGACAATAATTGTCGTGGTGCTCGACTCAAACAGAAATTACATGGGTTGGAGTTTACATTCATGACGGGGATAGGCTTTTGTTGAACGTAAATAGCCTCTACTTTTTAGTTAGAGATTCGAGTAAATTTTAAGTTCTCAGACGGTTTTATTCTCAACCATACCGGCGGCCTTTACCGTTGAAGAAGAACTATATCGAAATGGGGATATCATCACTACCCCCCAATTATTATTCCGCTTAGTTTGGTCTTCTAAAAATTTGTAAGCCTCCGAGGCTCCTTTACTTAGGAAACTACCCCCAAATATTATGTCAAGGACTTCTTTATGGTGATGTTGAAGTCCTTTGAAAAGGCACGAACTAACGGTCTTTTGCTAGGTTATGGTGTGGACACTCTATAAGGAGATCGGTGAAAACGATTCCATGCCCTCGTAAAATGATTCATGAGGGTTACGGCCGGAAGAAATGAATCTTAGAAAGCATTTCATCCGCCTTTAGGGGTGGGTAAAAATGTTCCATAAACAACAACAAGTTTAGCCCACGAAGTCCACGCAATTAGGCGCTTTGGGCAGGCTAACCAAGACGCCTTTATCGGCTAAAGTGAAAGGAAATACCCTTAGTTTAATATCTGTTTCGCACCAACCGTAGGGATGGTGGAATGTTGTAAGGACTTGTTCAATCCCACGCATGTGTTGGTAAGGTTTTTCATGGTCTAGACCATGGAAAACGGGTAACAGATTAAATATGTTTGGGGAATTCAAAAATCCCCAATCGGTCCGCTAGAACGATGCAAGATTTAGGGGCTATCGCCAAAGCTTTGTAGAAGCCGGAGAGAGGAGTCTCTCTTTCTTCACCATTATGTCGTATGGTGTGTGTGATATTAGCTAGAGGTGTCGCGGGTGGTGTACTAGATAGATTTGTTTGTTGGCGTGTAATTACGCTTTGTTGTTTTTGTTCGACCGCATCTTTAATCTCATGCAAGACTAAGTTAAGCTTAACTAAACATGCAACACTCCAAACAATTCTCGATATACTAGTAGAAAACCTCTAACCGAAAATGCGAGGTATGGAAGAAAGGAATACCGATAAATATTCCTTGCTTCGCTTTATGAATAGCGTCTTGTGTAATGCTGTTCGTTCAGTAATAAGAGATTAGAACACCGAAAAACTTGACAATTCGGGTTCAAATCAAACCGTGGAAATCCCGAATTTCGTGAGAAGGCTACGCTGGCCGCTTCTTATTCTTGCTGGCCATTTCTAGGCAAAGTCGAAGCTCCAAGAAGATAGCTGGTCGCGCTCTCTTTGTTGCCGGCCAAAAAAAACGAAGTCCAAGAAGATAGCGCCGGTCGCGCTCTCTTTGTAGCGCCGGCGCTCGATCATTTTCTTTCTCGAATTTTTCCAAAACTGAAACGGCAACCACAGTATGAATCAAACAAGGGTGGGTGGGTGAAATGGGACGTAAAAATAACTAATTATATTATGAAAACAATGCTAAAGTGCAACTAAGATGGCAGCGGCGCCATTTGATATAAACGTAAAATGAATAGTTTATCTACGAATGAACGATGAATTCAAAACGTAAGTAAACTAAACTAAACTTTTACTTAGAATTATCAATCTTCTACTCTCAATGCAAATTGCACTAAATGGAGTACAAAGTTCGTTCCACTCCTAGTTCCCTAGCATGGATTGTTTTCTAAGTCTAACTAGTCAGTCTTAAGTCAATGAGAGCTTTACGAAATATTATACTACGATACTTAATTAAGATGATTACTAGAAATTAACTACAATTGCTATGGAAATACTATTGTTGACTCTAGATAAAGAGATTAGAGGGGAATTGAATCCACCTCGAATCCAACTTAATAACCTAGCGTAGAATGTTGTATCTCAATTCTCACGCTCTTCGGGCGAGAATTTGGAGTTCTAATCCCTAGTGTTCATGGCATTACTACCGATACTAACTAGCATGTGAGGTCGCCCACCCATTCTCATGGCGAAAACACGACCTTCCGGAGTGGAATAGATGCTACAACGCTTCTATACTAAACAACTAAGTTTTCATCAAGGCTTCATCACCCCCTCTAATGGAGGTTTAGCCTTGAATCATTCCGCAAACATTTTCCATTGAATCTAAACTAAACATAATGTGAGAATTTTAGATTTACTTAATTTGAACAATAATGAATCTATCTTAATGACTGGAATGAAATAAGAACAAGAATCTAAATTAGATCTAGAATGGAAATGACAAAACCTAAAATTGAATAATAACTATTTTTATTTATCTAATCACTAAAGAACAATGATTCAAGAATTTAATCTAAAACAAGAATTTAAATGGAACTAAAACTTAATTTAATTAATAAAACTAGATCTAGAATTCTATATATTAATTTAGGTCTAACTAGCTACTATTAACAAAGAGCTAAGCTTTTGTTTTTATACATCTAGATCCAAAATTCGTGCATGGGCTTGGAGCCATGGGTTGGGCCAGGGAATCAGGCCCAAAACCCAATTCTTTCAGTCCAAAAAGGCCTCTTCAGCTGCAGTTGGCTTCCACAGACTTTTCGTCCACTTCTGCTCCTCTGATTGTGTCAAGGCTTGGACCATTGCAAAGCTCTTTCCGAGCCGGTCGTTTTGACATAAGGTAGGCCTCAATCCGAGGTCTGAGTCCAAAGATATGGCATTCGGAAGTTCTGCTGACTTTTGCTCCTTTATCTCGCTTTTAAGTGGCATATTTCCGCACATAATGGACTCTCAAGCCCGAAATGCATAAAAACACGTAATCAGTATTAACTCTTACTTATTATTCACATAATTGGTCTAACAGTATGATTATTAAGGGGTTAAAACTACAGTTTTGGGCTCTTATCACTAATCTCTAGGGAAACGATGGTTTCTCTCAATATTTAGCGTATGGATTAACTGGATGTCTAACCTTGGCTTTCTGTTTCTTAGGTTGTGGTTTAACTGGTACCTCTACAAGGGTAGGATCTTCAGTTTCTATTTTGGTATCTAGTTCAATATCCGGTGTAGGTACTACTGGTGGGGTAACTATAGGCATAGTTACTTTGTTATCAACCACTCTGCCAGAACGGAGAGTGGTGATGGCATTTAGCTCACCTACGTTTTCATTGTCCTTACTAGTTTTACCGTTTACCTCAAAGGCTGTGTTCGTTGTTTTAGGATTAGGTATCGCTTGACCTGGAAACACACCTTTGGGTTGTACTTTCTCTTGTGCTAACTGCTATAAGTAAAGTTGGATGGCTTGTAAAATCTGTTGTTGGGTTTGCATAAAGGCGTCAAAATGATCCGGTTGTGGAGGAGTGTTTGTTATAGGTTGTGTGACAGGAACTATCTCACGTTGATTATTAATAGGTGGGTTGTGATAGTTCTGATTAACCGAATGATACCTCTATTAGTATTATAATTATTATTGTTATAATTATTATAATTACCTTGTCCTTGTCCTTGTCTCGGTGAAGCTTGATTGTAATTGTTTGCTGGCCTAACGTTTTGATTATTATACGCTGGAGGTGTAACTTGTTGATTTTTTCGCCAAGGTGCATTACGTTCGCTATTAATGGAACAAACATTGTTTGGCTATGCGGATTGTTGTTCATAGACTAGAGGACAATAGGAGTTGGGATGCTCAGGACTCAAACAGAAATTACATGGATTAGAGTTGACATTCATGACGGGGATAGGCTTTTGTTGAACAGAAATAGCTTCTACCATTTTAGTTAGAGATTCGATTAAAGTTTTTAGTTCAGATCGGGTTTAATCTCAAACAATTGATACTAACAAAACTAATGAGAGTAATAAAGTGTACTTATACTAATATGGTGATTGAATACTAAAATGTGAATATGGAAAAATGATTAGGGTGATTTGATTCCACTTGATGTATTCCTAAGATGCTAGTGTAGATTATTGCAATCCTAATCAAATAAGATTAAGTGTTTGATCCCTAATTATTCATGGCAATCTCTACCAACTAATAATTAGCATGTGAGGAAGTTCAACCAATTCTCATGGCGAATCAACTAACCTACTAGAGTGAAACTCTTAAGAAGCAATAATCCTAACTAACACATCAAGTCTTCATCAAGCTTCATCAAACCTCTCTAATGGAGGTTTAGCTAGAAGTCATTAGACTATCATTAATAAAGAGATAAGAAGTAGACATAATGAAGAACACACATAGATTTTATTGATCTTATTGAATAATGAAGAACAAATAATTAACTTAACACTAATGAAAGAGCTAATGAATTAAAACTTAGGTCTAAACTAATTAATAACTACGTCTATGTCTAATTATCTAGCTATCTAGGTATATTGATCTAACTCTAGTATATAACTAGGGTAAGTGAGAGTTATGCCTTAGTCCTCTTTATATAAGAGAATGCTAGGTTTACAATTTTGTGCATGGGCTTTCGGGCCATGTTTTGGGCCATGAAATCAAACCCAAAACCTAATTACTTAAGTCCAAAAAGGGTTTCTGCCCGCGTTGATTTTGACTTTTCAGCTTTGACCGGGCTTTTAAAAGGTTTTTTCTCCTTGAATCTTGGCCTTTAAGCATAGAACTTCTTAGCAACCAACCTTTGCTCCTTTATCTCGCAAAAGTGATATATTTCTTCTCATATTCGACTCTAATGCCTGAAATACGCAAAAGCATGTAAACAGTACTAACTTTAATTTATTATACACATAATTGGTCTAAATGTAATGATATTAAGGGGTTAAAACTATATTTTTGGGCTTTTATCATTTAGCCATGTCTGTACACTCACTATCTGAGCTCAGAAATACGTAAGGGAGCACCGTCAACAACTTTGTCAAACGTGGTGTGGGGTCCAGAGCCCAGACGACACAATCTTTCGGCTTCTCCAATGAGTTCTAGATCTTAACAGTCCACATGACAAAGTCAATGATGATGAGGATCCAATGCACTCCTTTAACATTGACCGTCATAATCAACCCACGACAGTTTCTCAATTCTGGCCTCGAACTGTCATGCTGAACTAGTTCGATGATACGGGTCTTTAAATAACCTACTATTTGTAGTCTTGCTTCACAACGCTTATCTTTTACGGGCATCTGCTGGTCTTCTAAAATAGTGGCCAATCCGTTGTACAAATCACACAAATAATGCTGTCATTATAATAAAAAAAATAAAATAAAATAAATCATTATACTGAATAAAATAAGGAAAGAATAAATCATTATAGAGTTCCGTAGAATAAAAGACACGAAACGTGTGTGAAATTACCGAGATCCACGACTCTGCAACTATGATGTACAAATTCTCCATTTCACAGGGCTGTGCTACAGAAGTGTACCACCGGCCTAATCAGCACATGTACGAGTCCAGTACCTTGAACCTAAAAACAATAATAATAATCAACATCAAGTATATGTAGAAGAAGTACTTTAATAGACAGAGACATATATGCCACATCATTAAGCCATCCTCCCCGAATAGTCTATAGAAGCTGCTAATGTCAATTTGAAACCCACTCCCATACCGTCTAACAATGTTAAAGTGACTAGTTTCATTATTGTCGTGCTTATTCCTGTAATACGTGATAAAGGTAAAAATATTAGTTTTACCTACGAATAAGCTACGAAACTCAACGCAAGTAAAACTAACACTCAACTTTAGTCTAATTATCGAAGTTTTTCTACTCTCGATGCTATTGAAATATAGTGGGAATAGAAGATTCATTCCACTCCTAGTTCCTTAGAATTCTAAGTTAACTACGATTATCAGTCTATCAAAGTTAATGAGAGTAACGATGGAAATACATATTCAAAATGTTCTAAATACTATAATGGCAATTCAAATATTAAGGTTCGAATCTAGATAAAGAATTAGGGGAATTTGATTCCACCTTGAATTCAGCTTAATAAACTAGCATAGATTGTTGTAATCCAATTCTTACGTTCTTACAATAAGAATTGGTCGTTCTAATCCCTAATCATTCATGGCAATCTCTACCAAATAATGACTAGCATGTGAGGAAGTTCAACCCATTCTCATGGCGAATCAACTACCTTCTAGAGTGGAATAGAATCTTACAACAATTTCTACACTACACAATCAAGTTTTCATAAAGACTTCCTTAAACCCCTCTAATGGAGGTTTAGCCTTGATTCATAAAACTATCATTTCTATAGGAATTAAAACAAGACATGATATAAAGATTATAAATTTGCTATATTGATCTACTCAAGAATTCAAAACTGAATTCACAACTAAGAAATGATTAATAACTAAATAATTTAATTTAGATCTAATTTAGAACTAAGATTATGAATACTAATTATCAATGAAGACAAACTAATTATGAATTTTAAGAAAACTAAATCTAAATAAGAATTGAATCAATAAACTAAATTGAAATAAAAAACTAATACTTCATTATAATACTAAATCCGATTCTAAAATAATAATCTACTTTGTTCTAAAACTAATTAATTAAATGTAAAAATTAGATCTAAAAATTATTGGATTAATGGCTAACTAAAAACTAGATACTTAAGAGTTAAGTCTTGTGTCTTCAAATGGAGGAGACAAGATCCATTTCTTCATGCATGGGCTGAGGAACCATGATTTGGGCGAAAAATCGAGCCCAAAACCGAATATCTTCAGTCCACAGAGGCCCTCTTCAGCTAGATTTGACTTCAACAGACTTTTCGGACACTTCTACTCCTCTAATTGGGTCATGGCTTAGACCATTAGAAATATCTTTCCAAGCTGGTCGTTTTGACATAAGGTAGGCCCAATTCCAAGGTCTGAGTCCAAAGATACATTCTTCGTGGTTCTCACTGACTTTTTGCGCATGTTTCTCCCAAGGACTTTGACTTTTCAGCTTTGATCGGGCTTTTAAAAAGGCTTTTTCTCTTTGAATCTTGGCCTTTAATCACAGAAATTCTTAGCAACCAACACTTGCTCCTTTATCTCGCAAAACTGACATATTTCTACACATATTTGACTCCAATGCCTGAAATACATAAAAGCACGTAATCAGCATTAACTTTTATTTATTACTCGCATAATTGGTCTAAAAGTATTATTGTTAAGGGGTTAAAACTACAGTTTTTTGCACTTATCAATACGGCACTTGTACATTCGAGGTATGCAATTCAGTCAGGTCATCTCCAACACTTTTTCGACTAGCAACACCAGGAGCTCTTTTTAGCAATCCCATTCGAGTTCACTCCTCGAGTCAGCCACTTCAACCTCGAGTTCACTCCTTATATATTGAGTAAATATTCATTGCCGTGATCCCTATCCCATATCTTCTTGTCGTGATCCCTGTGCCATATCTTCTTGCATGACAGATGTAGCCACAGAATTTTCTCCTTCCTTCATCAACAATCAGGAGGCAACCTTCCACCCCATTCTTAATTAGAAAGTCCATCACCATGATCATCCACAATGGATGTCTCATAAGCATCCTGTCTCAGAATGGAATGAAGTCAGAAGGCATCTATGATGTCACACAGCAGGAACATAATGTCCCACTAAAATAACAACCTTTCAATCCATATTTAGAAGATAACTTAAGAGTAATTCGGGAGGTAATTAAAATAAAATGATGTACCTTGACTGCATTTTCCCCTTCTACAGGAGCAGTTGGTGCAATATGAATTTCTGCAATAGGGCTCCCACAAATAGAATTTTGTTCTGAAATAGCACCTTCTACCGCATCAGCGCCACCACCCTGAACACTCACAGCAGGCATAGGGCATATTTCTGCGGCTTTCATCCCCAATTCCTTGAAAATAGTAGCCTAAAAAAACATAATAATAACCTATAAACACGACAATATTTCAAAAAAGTTATTAATAGTGAAGCACAAGCATCGGTATTACCATATCAAATGCAAAATCAACAGTGTCTTGTTCGTTAGGATCAAGTTCTAGCTAAAACCTATCTTCTAAGTTGTCCTCAGAATTTGGAAATAATTCTACTTCACCATCACTAGGAGTCACACAGACAACCTGCATAAAACTAGATCAAACCGTAGAAAGTAGTTGTGATGTCTCAAAGAAGCCACATAATGTCCCACTTATTTACAAAACATTTAATCCCCACTAAGAAGATAAATAAGTCATATGGACACATTTAAATTTCAATTACGGACGCACTTACGACATCCACAGCCGAAATTTGTACAATTTCATTACATAAATTTTCCTCTTGGTGAACATGTTCCCCATCAATACCCGCCGTCTCAATCTCGGGAAGCATCTTCTCATTACCCACTGCCTCTATTTGCAATTTCTGATTCCTTGACACATACGATTGGTAGACTTCCAAGTCACTCATGCTCCCCCTCAGGTGTTCACCCGCCCTAATAGTTGGCTCAGGTTGACTCTTCTCAGTATAACACTTGTTAAATTCTTCAGCCGAAACATCTTTCAGCAAGTCTTCTCCTCCCCTATCAATAACATCAGGCTGACTCCCAGAAAATTGCACGCTTAGATACTTGTCGAACAACTCATCCATTTGTTTTGGGGGGATTGGGTTAATATATTACGCAGTCTCCACAACAAATAGGTGGGGCTCAATAACACTGGGGTTGTGAGTTTCTTGAAGGACCTGCACATCACAACACGAGAGGGAGAGGGAGATTGAGTTGCGAATTTGTATCCTTACAATTTTGCAATAATTATTGCCATAATAAATGAAAAAATATATACCAGTTCAGTAGGTACTTGGTTGTCGGTGCTATGACCCGCTTTAGACTCCTTCGAAAGGTCATACAAATCCTAATTTAGATAAAACCCACAAAGTGAGGAGGTCATTTTTTCATATTCAGCCACTGAGGCATCTAAGGTTGGTGCAAATAAACCCAAAAAACGATCTCCTTTTTTCATTGCAGCGACTAGGACTCAACTCACCACACGTGCTGACTATGACATTCTCTTATTTGTAACCGTCTCCTCCTCCAATTGTTGATTGTTGATCAGTCTTGCCAGGTTAAGTGGCCTTTCTAGTATATTCACTAGGGTATTGTTCATCTTCCTCTGTGACTGATAAAAGCTCTACTTCATTCCCCCTAACACGGTGGGTAATAACGCCAGTTTCTCCAACCTGGGATTTAGCACTATGTTTGTGTTTGGTGTACTTAGAAAGAGGCACGCTGTCGGACACGGTATAGTTTGACAAATCCTGGAGTTGTTCAGACACAACTTTTCTCTTCCTCCCATAAGTTGAGGGGAGTGCAGCACTTACTCCAAGGGGGGCCGATGATCGTGTTGCCCTTCTAACGGCTCCGGTACCAGGCGCCGTCTGTACTTCTCGGGTTATGGTAGTAGGATTATTTCTTGGAGGGGTACCGGTACGTTCTTTCATCTTTGGAAGTTTGGGTGGTTTCCTAGTGGAAGGGCGGGGTGTTATTTTTTTAACAACGATAGCTTGTTTCTCTTTAACAGGGGTAGGTTGTTTCTTCCTGACAGCTTCTACTTTGACAACCTTTCTTTGTGGAATAGACTCACGTCTTGTACATTTCCTGATATGCATTTTTTTAGACTCACCTTCACTACCCTCTTCATCTTCTTTCCTCGTCACTATCTACTTCCTCTTCCACCAGAGTCAGTTCTCTTCTCACATACCTTTTCGCTCGGCCGTGAGCAAGAGCAAGGATCTCCTTTGCCGTCTTCTTTATCACCTAAAACGAAACAACTTAGATGTCAAAATAGTAGACCAAAATGTATAATTCGTATTAAAAAATGAGTAGAATATAATAACCCCTCATAGTTATACCAATAATGTATCTAGATCCGAGTTTCTTCTTTGTGCTAGGAGATCGTAATCCTTAGACATATCGAGCAGCTCTCGCTGTCATAACAAAACATGAAAATCATAAAACTGAATGCTCTCGTAAAAGTACACATAACACAGTATAACACCATGAATGGTTAGGCAAAGAGATATAGACTGACAAAGCAGATCTGACCACTTCCTTATTCCAAATGTCCTCAGGAATATCTAGGTGATCGAGAACCACAACATCCACTCTTCCCCTCTTAGTCGGCTTTGATTCCCATCCAATGGCCCGACAACTCTGTCCAGGAATTTTCACCCACCCTTTAAACCACGGGAAGTCGAGAGGATCCAACCGTCTTGCCCCCAGCGACGGAACGTGGAGGAATACCTAGAGGTTGAATTCTAGGACACAACCATGGAGGGTCCCAGTATAAGGGCGGGTAGGAAACACTACAAAGTGGGCATTCATCTTCTCATACAGCTACTCAACTTCCTTGTATACCAGTTCGTAGGCAAGATAACCCCAAGGAAAAGAATCAAACTTCTCCAAATCAACAACAATGTTAACCCACTGGACGTTGACCCTTTTCGACCGATCAGGAAAGCACCAATACAGAAAAGCCTGTTAAGGCGGTGGATATCATTAGCCGTGTTTGGATCAGTTAGGGCATTATCCTTGGCTGTCTCTCTAGCCTTTAGAATCTCTTCACATTTAATTTGACCATGTAGTGAAGCACGAGCTTCTGTTAAGGGAAAATACCTCGTCCGAAATCACTTGGCTCATTCTCGTTCATTTCATAATACCATCTAGGTAGACGTTTGGTCGAAAGCCCGGTTAGCAGTGCCATATCCGACGACTTGAATGAGATGTACTTGGCACCAACTCTGAAAGTTCCTAGAGCGATTCTCAATTTCAGCAACTTTGAAACCAATTTGGGGTGGCTATAATGATAGTACGCGATTTTTTCAAGATCCCTAGAGTCCATAGTCCCATCAACTATCAGAAGAAAACCAAATCGAGAAGTCTGAAAATGTTCTCTTTCATCATTATCAAATGAATTAAACAGCTGCTCTTGAAGCTTTCTAGGATAGCAGCGGGAAGTAATCCTTACTTCAGGTCCTGCTGGATGTTCAACTTTCTTGCCCTTCTTCTCGGAACTAATGCACACATCAAGACATTTTGTAAGCAAATTAAGACAACATCACTAATAAGTAGATAACAAAAAACTTTGCAACATCCTAGAAAGCACAAACGATTAATTCTACAGTTACTGCTAAAGCATACATCAAAACAAAGGAATTCCTCATGAACTGGTTACATTATCAAACACATTTCCCTTATTACAATATCGTTAACTGAAACTGTATGAAATCCTGGAAAAGGAAACCAAATATTACCCTTATTTTAATCTTAAAATTTGTGTAATTTTCACTGTGCAATAGTTCAACTCAACATTGTGAATCATACTGAACCAATAAATATTCGTATATAAAAAACACACCTTTTAGGGTTTTGCATTGTAGCGGGGATCCTAAAAAAAAAGGGCGAAAACTAAATGGAGCAAAGTGATGGTGACAGCAAATAGATTGCTCAAACCCTTACTTTAATTGGGTGAAGGATTAAGGAAGGGAAAGTAATGAAAAGGTTGAGTATTTCGTCTTAACTAGGGATGAGAACTTAGAGGTCAGAGCTTAGAAGGTGAGAAGCGAACGTCAGTTGAAATTGAGCTTAATATTTCCAATGCAAATTCCGGTTCACAGAACTTTCCCCCCAAAAATTGCAAAAATTATGTGCTCTGCTACACCAGACAGACAATATGTGAAGTGGTGGGCAGTTACCAATTTACCATGTGTCCGCGTGGAATTAGATTTCCAGAAGTGCCATAGACGTTAATTTAAGTTGGGGATGTGTACAAATGAGTACACGTGGAGATAACCCTAGATGATAAAATAAGAATTAAAACTCCATCGAACGGTGGCAGTTATATTTTAGGTGACAAGTGAAATACACTTTAAATTCAACAGAGAAAATAAAAATAAGGGTTAAAAATAATAACCTAAGACATAACTAGTATACTGCATAGCAGTGGGGGTGTGAGTGGAGAATCAGATAATTGGAGATGAAGGGTTGGAGATGGAGAATTGGAGAGGGAGGAGGGCGTGGAGAGGGAGAGAAGAAAAATGATAGATAGACAGACAGACATAAACCAACCAAATAATTTTTTTGGCCACAAAACCCCCCTCGGCCCAGAACCTTTGCTCCGCTCACTTGATAAACAAAGTTTTGGCAAAGTCCCCATTAACCAAGCATCCGCATCATATTACTGTTCGAGGAATAACTAATAACTGTATTGTATGACAATATAACTAGGCTATATGACATTACTAATTCCCCTCTTAGGTCAATATAGAGAACGAGTTTTCTGTTCATAAACTAAGCGGTTAGATTGAAATCAGAGTTAGACGAAATATACATGTCCATTCTATGACAAAACCACAAAATTATAAGCCATTATAGTTAGCCTTAATAGGTCTAAATAGAAAATCTTTTTTTGTGTTCTTTAAGCGGTTAGATTTAAATTTCAAATATATCAAACTATTTTTTATTTCGCTAAACGGCTATATTCAAGTTCAAATGCAGTTATCCAACTTATTTGGTAAGTTCAAACCTTCTCATGGAGACACCATTCAATAGTTATAAAACCTGAAACATAGTCAAGGATGTAGGGGTGACTTCGGATCGGATAAAGGGCTTTTGGAAAATTTTCCAATTTTTGGATGGCAATATCCTTTCCAAATCCGATCCAATTATTTTTCGGATGGCAATATTTTTTTCTGAATTCAGAAAGTTTGGAAAACCGGCAAATTTTTGGAAATATCATAATCCGCAAAATACGGATGTAAATCGGAAATTTGAATTATATAATTGGATTATCTTTTAGGATAACCATTTTTTATCCAGTTAATACATTCATTTAGCAATCATTTTGAAATGTATTCATTCATTAAACAAGTTAGACCTTTTAACACGTTCATTCAGCAAGTTTTTTCTTCATGTTAATGCATTAATTCAGTAAATAGGAAGATGGGAGAAATTGAGACATGTACTAGAATGACAATATTGATTTAGGATTTTGAAATTGTATGAGAGACAATGTTATACTTCTCTAGGGTTTTTATTTGGTTAGTGATAAGCACCCAAAACTGTAATATTAAACCCCGAGAGACATAGCATTTTGGTCGATTATGTGTTTAATAATCATGTAATAATTATATTTTTCGTACTTTTGCAGGTTTCCTCAATTAAAATGAATATAGTGATAAAACATGCATCAAAGTACGAATACGGGGAATATTTGAGTTTCCCAATCGCACCCCGCTGAAGCCGGGTTTCCAAAAGAATCGTAACCGCCAAATGGGCCCACATATGAAGAAGCAAAGAAATTCGATGCTCAAATCGGATAAATCTAGGTGCCGACGCGTTGGCTAGTGAAGCTGCCAAGTACAAGAATATGGGAATATTTGGAATTCACACTCAATCCCCGCGTGAAGCCCAACAAAGCCCGACTAGAGCCGGTTCCCAAAAGAACGTAACCAAAGCGTAACGGGCCCACATATAAAGAAACAGGAAATTTCCTGCGCTCAAATTGATAAATCTAGGTGCCGACGTTGGCTAGTGAAGCTGCCAAGTACAAGAATACGGGAATATTGGAATTCCCGCTCAATCCTCGTAAAGCCCAAACAAAGCCTCGACTAGAGCCGAAGTTTCCAAAAAGAACGTAACCGGCAAGGGGATGGGCCCACATATAAAGCAAGGCGTGAAACTTCCGGCTCAAATTGATAAATCTAGGTGCCGACGCTGGCTAGTGAAGCTGCCATAGCTTGACGGGTGACGAACTCCTCAAGCAAGGACAAAAAAGTCGTAAAAACGCCAATTTCGGGCCGCCACATCGACACACTCAAGGGCCCGTAAGGCATGATGAGTCAAAGATAGGCGGGTGGCAGAATGGTTTCAAATTGATGCCACCTTGTAATGAGAGAAGACACGCACTGCTCAAGATGGAAATGAAATTAAACAAAGGGACAAATATAAGGCGCAAGCGGACGAAACATTAAATAAGTTTTGTTTCATAAACAAAACTTGGTCACGTGAAAACAAAACCTCGACATTCAAAGTTTTGAATGTCTCAAATGGAGTAACAACCAAAACCGAATTAAATCATCCTCCAGACATCCGCCTATATATATGAGGGGTTCGCCATTATAAGGTCTTCAAGATATTAATGCTTTAGCTACGCTTAGTTTTCTTTCTTCAAGACTTACCTTAGCCATTTTATTTCAAAGCCAGCCCTTTAATACAAGAAGTTATTTTACCCTTTAATAACAGTCATTTCTTTTCTTGTTTAATTTCTGTCCCGCATTTATTTACTTAATGTATACAAAGAAGTTTTATTATTCCTTCTATGATGATGAGCTATCCCCTCGTGGGAGGGTTATGGCCGCCGTGGTGAAAACTGGATTGACTCGTTAATATTCTAGAATCACTACTTAGGAATTAGGCATATAATTAAAATCCGTCCCAAAATGATCGAGATCAGCATAAAGTTGGAGGCCGATGTTCCAGATAGTTCGCAAGCGAATCCAAAATGTCTCCCGCCACACTCTCTCGTGTCGTCGACTCTCTCCAATTCGGCCCAAATGATGTGAACTTGTGCCGGGAGCTGAAATAATATACCGTAGATGAGGTATTATCGAAACTCCTTATGCTAGTGAAATGCGACCTAGAGATGTGGGCATGTACTAGGGATCAATATTTCGACGCCGCCTCAAACGAGACCTAATTAGAGATGTAGTGATTTAGTAATAAAACCGTTGAAAAATGATTCTTGCATGAGCATGATTAACTCTCCCCTCGCTTCTCTACATTTTGTTTACCTACATTTAATCACCGTAGTAATTTACATTACCAAAATTTAATTAAAACCAACTAAAAAGAAACCTAAAAATCCTACCACTAAAAGTTGTAATTTCCAGTTGAACCTATCCGAGCCCTAAGGTTTGGACGATCCCTTTACTCGACCTATCCTACCAAACCCACGCGGAGTAAGGTAACTTGACTAAAACGCATTTAACATACGGACGCTGGAATTTGGACTTTGACTTTGACTATGAACTTCGGACTTTGACTGTGGACCTCGGACTTAAGAAAATAAGTAACTCGAAAACCAATAAACGTGTAAAGAGCGCTTCTATCAAATGGCCACTGCATGCCGGGGACTCGGACTTAACGTAATAACTGGAATACATCCATAAAAACTCCCCTACCTCCTCATCTCTTTAATTTTCATTTATGTTACAATACTAACTCTTTTTACCGTAATTTTTCTACCGACAAATATCCGGTGGAGCCAAGTTGTTTATTTTCATTAGCACAAATCCACAAGTACTTCAGAGGGAATTTGAAGTACTAAAATGATAAAAAGAGTCCTCGACGAGACTGAATTAGTAAGCAAGTTTAAACTAACCCGGAGTATCAACACCGGGTTTTCGTGCACGTGCCACTTTCCTTTTCGCGACTTTTTGGGCTCTTTGGTCCTGCTTTTTTCTAGTAAGCATAAGCTTGGGAGTAGTCGACATCGCTATACGAGGAATCGCGGGGACGCCGTGTTTCAAACTCTTAAACTCCTCAAACTTTGTCGAGGATATTATTCGCTATAACCCGCTTTTACCTCGTATATTTGTATGTTGACATGAGAACTCCGTGCATGTAAGGTGGTTCGTCATTACATATTCACGAAACACAATTAATATGATTCAATATATTTTGATATATGAAGGCCAAACCACCGCTTAAAATATTTTCGTATGTGTATGTTACATCAATTCACGTACACGGTATTCAATTGCATGAGTTCATTCTCGACATTCCCCTAGCTCACGTATAACTTACATATAGTTGCACATATAGGTAATATAGAATTGCATGAGTAGACTTTCTGCGTAAACTAGTATATGTTAGTTAGTTTCTATTTTGGCATCTATCGTTTTTAATTGCATATTTCGTAATCACGTCTCCATAATACACTAATTACGTAAATTAAAACAAAAAAAAAATAAAAAAAAAATAAAAAAATCATAGTAATAAAAATTTTCATCTAAATCATCTTAATAACACCCCGCATAATACACCATCATAAATCATCATCCTATTCCATCGGTGCCTAGGAAACTTGAAAAATTGAGGTTGCCTAATTAAGGAACGTCTAGCACGAACAAGCTCCCCTCACCCTCTCTCAAACCTCCGTCTGGCCGGAATATTCACATCGCTATCCTAGCTTCCCGCCGAAGTTAGCAAATAAATACCGGAAGACGCGGCTTCAACTCCCTCCCTTCCTAACTTCTAAAACTCCAGGCATTATTCGCTCCTTTATGAGCACTAAATTAAAATTCATATTTGTATGAGACTACGGTCCGTAAACATAAGGAATTAGAACTTACATATCATCGCCGAAAAATACAAGAAACAACTGCTTATGTTATCTCCTAGGCATAGTTCCTCCTCCGTGAATCAACCTCGCAAACATCTCCGCTTCCATTATCTCCTTTAATTATGGTCAAGAAAATCTCACAAATGGAGAAAACCCTTTCGGATTTCTATATCGCCTTTACAGAAGGACTGCTTCCTCGCATTAAACTCGTACGATTGTAGGTGATTTTCAGATTCCGCCAAACATTTTCGGTTTGTTACCTGCTTACCATGGTTTAGACCATGAAAAACCGTATTAATCATCTTCGCCGGATGCAACAAGTAGTCACCACTTTTCGCCATCCGACCGCTACTAACTAAACAAGTCTTGCTTTTAGGTTGTTTCCCTTCACCTTAGCCGATAAAGCTTCAGTTTGGCTTTCACGGACAAGCCACGCGAATCCATTGACATATGGGCCAAACTTGTTCAAGCATTCATGATAAAGTTCTATACTCGTAAGAAAACTACGAAAATCCTTCAAAAGATTCAATTCTTTCGCCAAAGACCCTGTGAATCCTTTTCGGAAGCGCGGAGCGATTTATCGATCTACTTCTCAAATGTCCCCATCATCAACTCGACACCGCTGTATTAGTCCGTTTCATTCTTTAATGGTCTCTCCGACCATCAAAAGGAAACATTAGATATCATGAACGGCGTTGTTTCATGGACAAGGGCGCCATCAAGCATACACTTTTCTCGAGAAACAGTCCTCAATGGGCACCCATCGGGGAAACACCGATTCTTCTAGGTCTTCTAAAGACACTCCTACCAAGGTTACGCCTATGTTCGAGGTCAAACCCGATCCGAATTAAAAACTCTAATCGAGTCCCTAAAACAAAAGGTTGATGCTCTTTCGTACAAGTAAATGAACAAAACCCAAACAGTCATGGCCGCCAACGCTTCCCCCATGCCATCTTTGTTTAAGTCCCGAAAGCACACCTATTCTTATTGTCCTTTGGTATACGAAAGTCCTCCCCAACCTTCCTCAAGAGGCTTGTGCTTTCAACATCCCTAATGCACCTTTGGCGACAACATCCTAATTTAGCTTGCACCCCCAACCAACAACAAGCTCCTTCAGTGGCAACAACGCCGTTCTGTGTACGACCACCGCTAACTACAATTCCTATCGCAAGGAAATCCTCCACAATTTCAGCAAGGGCAAAGTAATTTTCCCAACAACGCAAATATAGGTAATCAAACAACAAAGAACCTTTGTTCCCGCTTAGTCAAGGATATGGCTACCAAAATCAACCCGCGAATAATAACCGTGAACTAGTTCCCCCCCCTTTAGTTCAATCCACACCCGATAAAACGGGTGAAACTTTCCCCGACATACATGAATCAATAGAATCAAATCCTAGCTTCTATCCAACAGCCTCTTCACCGTTAGCTCAGATAAAAGTCAAAAGCGTGTTCCCCGCCAAGCGGTTCCAAACCCTAAGCCTACTAACACCGCCTTTGAACTCAACAATGCACTGTGACCTAGTAATCCAAGCCAGGGTGAGGTAAATGCCATTACTAATTTTCCGCTCGGCCGAACCATCGACAATAATGTACATATGCCAGACGAGGAATCGACGGAAGTCAATGATTGACATCCTTCCAACTCCTACCTCGCGAAACTATAACGGACGGTTGTACCATCAAAATCTACACCTACGCCCCTAGGAAAAGATACCATTGATCCTTATACGCCGATTCGTCTCAAAAGCTCCGCTCCTTTGCCCGCTTGGTAAAGAACAAACATGACGAACATTTTGATGAGATCCGCGAAACCTTCAAAAATTTGACCATAAACTTACCTTTCCTAGATGCTAGAAAGCATTTGCCCAAGCATGCCAAGTTTTAAAAGACATGTGCACCACCAAACGACATACCTAATGTACCTCAACAAGCCGCTCCTCATTGAGCAGCTTCCCTCGATACCTACTAATGGTGTGGTAAAGCATAAGACCCGTGTCGATTAACCTGCACCATGCACGCTAGGGCTTACAAGTATACCGCCATCGCGACTTTTAGACCTAGGTGCCAGTGTTAACCTACTTCCCTACTACTTATTTAAGCAGTTAGGTCTTCATGAATTAAAACCTACCAATATGACTCGCAACTCGCATGGATCGCTTCCATCAAGTACCCAAAAGGCATAGTAGAGAACGCTATAGTAAAGGTCCAAGATTTTACTATCCAAATTGATGTTGTCATTCTAGATACTGAAGCCCGTGACTCCATCCCTATCATCTTGGGACGCCCTTTCCTTTGTAACCGCCAACGCCTCATCATAAATTGCCGGACGGTTCAATGACATTGTCTTTCGAACCTTTCTCATTTAACTCAACGTATTCAAATTAATGAAACAGCTTTCCCCGATCCTATAATGGAGGGCTTAGATTAGCTTGGTTGATAGTCCGAACATGATTATTTCACAAACTCTTTTCCCCGCATCGAGATACACCAATTTCTTTCTTTGATAATCCGAGTTTGACGATGACTCGTTACATAAAGGGATGTCCATGCGCTATTAGAGTCGCATTCACTATTTGACCCTAATGCTTCGGTGCAAACTAATTCAGAAGAACCGATTCGCTTTTTCTATTGAAGAGATGATCCCTCACGAATCCTTGATCCCCAATCCTCCAACTCCGGATTTAAAACCTTTACCCCTGATTTGAAGACGCGCATCTCGATCCCGATGGTAGTCACCCTATAATAATTTATGCTCACTTGACTACGTATCGAAGAGGCACGCTTTGATTCATGTCATTCGCGGAACACCGCCCCGCTATCGGATGGTCCTTAGATGATATCAAGGAATAGACCCTAGCATATGCACGATCGTGATACATCTTGATGACGCACAAAGACATCACGGTAACCACAACGCCTTTAATCCCGCTATGAAAGAAGTAGTGAGAGAGGAAGTTCTACGCTTACTTGATGGGGTATCATATACCCTATCTCGAGATATAGTGACTGGTCACCCTGCCCACGTTGTTCCCAAAAATCCGCATTCAAGTTGTAAAATGAAAATGGTGAGTGCATCTCAACTCGCATTCCTTTGAAATGGAGAATTTGCATTGACTATCGCAAACTTAATGCCGTAACCCGTAAAAGATCACTTCCCTCTCCCATTCATTGACCAGATGCTAGAACGCTTAGCGGTCATGCTTACTACTGCTTTTCTTTGATGGCTATTCCGATACTTCCAAATTGTCATCGATCCCACGATCAAGAAAAGACAACTTTCACGGTCCCTTTAGAACCTTTGCATTCGCATCGAATGCCTTTTTGGTCTTTGTAATGCCCCAAGAACTTTCCAACGGTGCATGCTTCACATTTTTAGTGATATGGTGGAACGCTATATGGAAGTCTTTCATGGACGACTTTTTCATTTACGGAAATTCCTTTGACGACTGCTTATCCAACCTTTCTAAAGTATTAACGCTATTGAGAAAAAAAATCGTACTCAATTGGGGAGAAGTGTCATTTCATGGTTACCAAAGGACTTGTTCTAGGTCATATTGTTTCAAAAAGACGAGATAGAGGTTGATAAAGCTAAAATTGTTAAAATTTCTTCGCTACCCTTCCCACGCATTAGGGATATCCGTGCCTTTTAGGCCACTGGTTTTACAGAGATTCATTCAGGATTTTTCTAAAGTTGCTCGAATTTTTAACCAATCTCCTGGCGGAAGGATGCGATTCGACTTCAATTTCAATTGCAAACAAGCTTTTGATACTTTAAAACCGCCTCGACTACCGCTCCTATTATTCAACCCCTGATTGGTCTCAACCATTCGAACCGGGATGTGTGACGCTTAACGACTTTGCTATTGGGGGGCGGCTAGGCTAACGACGTGACGACAAACCCGGCCGCCATTTACTACGCTTAGTAAAACTCTTTAACGACGCCAACATAATTATACCACAACCGGAGAAAGAGTTCCTAGTCATTGCCTATGCTTTGGATAAGTTTCACTCTACCTAGTTGGAACATCGACCATCGTGATATACCGGCCATGCCGCAATTCGGTACTTACTTCGCGAAAAGGACGAAAACAACGATTGTTCCGCTTTGATCC
Organism: Coptis chinensis; assembly: GCF_015680905.1. Taxonomy (NCBI): domain Eukaryota; kingdom Viridiplantae; phylum Streptophyta; class Magnoliopsida; order Ranunculales; family Ranunculaceae; genus Coptis; species Coptis chinensis. The sequence goes on from NC_141459.1 coordinate 98,875,169, forward strand.
TTCTCTTTACAAGAATTCACCCTGAAATCAAAGACAAGAAAGGAACCGAAAATGTCGTAGCCGACCATTTATCGAGGCCGGTTGGTGACATCGATAGTGATTCAAAACGATCGGTGATTCCTTCCCGCATCTAATACTTGTACTCTATTTTCTCATCTCCATGGTACGCTGATATCGTTAACTACCTAGTTATTGAGGAAGTCCCTCCTTTTGGTCACGCCCCGATCATAAAAGTTCTTATCCACCGTGAAAAATATTATTTCGATGAACCCTACCTCTTTAAGCATTGTTCCGACTAACTATTCGTTAAGTAGCTGCATTCCGACCGGGAACACAATCGACGATATTATCCTTTGCCATGAACAATCTTGCGGAGGTCATTTCGCTGGAAAGAAAACTACGCCAAAGTGTTACAATGTGGTTTTTATCGCCTACCCTTTTCGCATGCACAACCCAACATAACATTAGCTTGCATTCGTTGTCAACACCTAGGTCTAATTACTAAAAACAAATATGATGCCCCTAAATCCTATCTTGATTGTGGAAATTTTTGATGTTTGGGGCATTAATTTTACGGACCCTTCCCTATTTCTCAAGGTTTTCTATACATTTTAGTCAGATCAGTGGACTATGTGTCCAAATGGATTGAGGCACTCTCGCGATGTCGCCTCAAATGACCATAAGACTGCCGTGAGATTTGTAAAAGAAAAACATTTTCTCGCTTTGGTGTTCCCAAAGCTATCATCGATGGGGTACACATTTTTGTAACAAAATTTTGGGTTTTAATGAAGAAATATGGAGTTACTCACAAGGTTGTTACTCCATACCACCCACAAACGAGTGGCCAAGTTGAAGTCTCCAACAGAGAGAGATAAAGTCTATTCGAGAAAACTGTCAACCCATCAAGAAAGGATCGGTCTCCGCTTTATCGGATGCCTTGTGGGCATACCGAACAAAGCATTTAAGACACCTATGGGATGTCTCCCTTACCGCATTATTTTTGAAAACCTTGTCATCCGCCAAATTGAACTTGAGCATCGTGGCCTTTGGGATTCAAAAGCCCTCAATTACAATATCATCGAGGCAAAAGTGAAAGCTTAAACCGCAATTAAATGAGCCGGAGGAGATTCGAGTGATGCTTATGATCTCAAATCCCAAGGCTAATATGAAAAAGAGTGCACGACAAGCACATTTTTATGTAAGGATTTCAAATTCGCCAAAAAGTTTTAATCGCATAACCCGTGATTACACATCTTTCCTAGTAAATTGAAAACACGATGGTCCGGGTCCTTTCATTGTGTCACCGTGAAACATTATGGGGCAATCTCTTTGCTTAATCCAAAAGATAACAGTTTTCAAGTCAATGGACAACGCCTAAAAACATTACCAATTTAATTACGCCACCGATGTTGAAATGTGACTCTTCTTCGTAATCCGCCATTTAATCGACTAGATGTTTCCATTTGGCGACTAATCTTGTTTCTATAGAGGTATGCCATTTTGGTAGCCGGGCCATCTTCTATCTTATGATCTCCAAAGTTCTTTGAAGTGTGGGTTGCAAGCCCGAACCTTAGTCCACGAGTAAAACTCTTTGCAGAACCGGTATAAATTTCTTCTCAGAACACGAAAGCAAACGCGGTTTTCGCAAAACCATGGGTACCTAAAATTTCACCTCCTTCCTTCTCTTCCCTTTCTACTCTTTTACCTCGCTAACTTCAGCTAATCATTTGGTGTAAGTCTCACTCATCACGACATTAGGAAATGGTCGAAGTTCTTTTGCTCGTAAACGACGCTGCGCGATATGTTCGGTATGCATTGCCGAAACACCCTTTCCTGCCTAGGCTCGACTTCCTATCCCATACTAGCCAGCTTTAAGGTATACTTTTGTCTAACACCAGGTACAAGCGCGATAAATCTTCGCCGCCGCTACCTTCTCCCACAGGTTGGGATTCGCCTTGAGAATCTGACGATAAAAGACTCCGATTCGCCTTTAAGAACGACGTTAAAAGACCGGATTCGCCTTTAAGAGGATCCGACGCTAAAAAGACTCACCTTGTAAATATGTTTATTTTGTTACCTATTCCCTTTGCATTAAGTTTTTGCACAAGGATTCGTGGTCAAACCTCGATGTTGCATATAATTGGAACACAAACGGCAATGGATTCCACCCGCATCAACCCTAGAATTGGTTACTTTGAGTCCCTTTTTGGGGCGGTTTGAGGATAGCCGTATGTAAAAGGGCAATTTTATTAGATCAGAAGGCCGCGACGGGTCCAGATGGTACCGCCCCGCAAATAACCCCATAATACATAGAGGCGGCCACAACCGGGCTGATTGGGTTCGCCTTCCAGCCGACATGACAGTTGTCTATGATTTAAGATGGTGACTCCGACATCCAAGTGTTTTTCACGTGATATCTCCCTTGTATGTAAATAAAACCCTTTACACTTTCCTTCTCTTAAAAAAAAAAAAAAACAAATTGTGACTTTCAAGAATGACTCATACAATTGATAGAATTTTTGTGCCGATCGCTTCGATATCTCATTCGTCCAATTCGAGTCCAAACGAAGTCGGGGTAATGATTTAGATTTTAGGTTCAAATCGGCTTTAGGCTTGACTTGGGCTTCGAAAAATTTTGGCCCAACCCAAATATCGATTTCTCGGTCCATTTAAACCCAAAATACCCGGACATCACACGCTGTAATAAATCCACGCTTTCGGCTCTTCCTAAAACCGGATCTTGCCCCTCTCTAATCAATCGCCTCGCGACGACGACAGCCCACTAAAAAAACCAGGTCTCGCTACAGACCCTCACAGTCTGGATCAAAATTTCCTTCCGCCGATCATCCCAATTCTCCCCATCAATAATCAATAGCCATCCTCCCTCTTAGATCAAGAATGGCTGGAAACGCATTTGATTTGTGTGGAAATTTTTTGAAATTTGTTTGAAAATGGGACGCTTTGCTCCATTCTTTGATCACTTAAATTCAGTCTAGAGGATGGGAGAGTTTGTTATATGCCAATGGAGGGCTTTATTCTAAGGATTTGGTGATGAAGTTCTACGATAATGGAAGCTTTAATGGCGACCATTTTGGGTTACCGCCGAGGGTGTGGCGACACGGTCACACCGTGTTGCTTCCTCCCATCACGGGCATTCCAATCGGGCGACCACGCATCGACTTCAAGAGGTAAACCGCGGGTAAATCACGGACTTACGACTCCAATGCTCGACACGCTTTATCGAGGGAGAGTACAACATCGACGGAAATGCGCTATCGATCACCCGCGCGACGGAACCAGCTAGCAGTGCTGACTCAATGGCTGGGATCAACGCCATTGGCACCTCAAGCCTTCCGGACATCAACAAGACCTTCCTCCACCTTCTCCTCGATCTTTCAGAGCCGGAAAAGGGTAACTTCAGATCGCTACCTTTCTTTTGATATTATCACACATGCCACTCTTAGGTCAGCCCTTGCCGCTCTAGTAACGCAAGTCATGATTAATCTGGGCTTTCTCATTCGCCACCCCTCTACTCCCTATACCACAATATGAGAATATGCCGGTGTTTAAGAAATGCATACAAGACCCTTGGGAACCCACAAAGACCTAGGGCTGCCGAAAGCACGCTTAGCATAAGATCCTCTCACCCACCATACTTTGATGAGACTACCATGAGTAAGATCACCCAACCCATAGAGGCCCTACGCGCAAAGGAATGTTGGTCCGAGAGACATGTACACCGCCAGGTATCGATGAGACGCACTTTGGGCGAAGTTAAGGACTGATATGCCCACTCGCCACGAAGTCGATGATTGCATAACATGGGTGAATTCCAAAGAGGAAATGAGAGCCTCGCGGACTGATTTCAGAGATAAGATGCTTATCGCCATAACCACTTTCACATGGCGAGCCAAAGATCGGCCAGCTCCGGTGATGGATACTCTTGGTGATATCCAGAGCAGTTAGCCTCCACGGGAGCTCGTCTGATCGACGACGTCATAGACTCCCTCGGTTCTTTCTTCCTCGCAGCCCCGAGGATTCCTCGCTTTACAAAGACCGTGAGGATCAATGAAGAGTTAGATTTATTTTTCCGGTCTTGTATAATATTATATCATCGATATTTTATTTACTTGTTTTCACTTTCTAGCTTAATAGTAGATGGTTCCTAAATAGTTTTATATTAGCTATATCTAATATTATAGTATATAGGTAGGAACATATATTGGTAATAATAAATTATATACATATATATATATATATATATATATATATATATATATATATATATATATATATATATATATATATATATATTTATATGTCGTAATTTAAATTAAACAACAAATTTTAACGTAATTCAACACGCTCGTAAACCGGATAATGAAAACACATCTAAAACGGTCATGAACTACATCTAAAAACGGTCATGAACCACAACTAAAAACGGTCGAAACGGTCATGACCATTATCTAGAAAACGGGCAGAAAACGGTAATTTTCTTTCTATAAATAAGTTCAACTCTTCCTCCATATTCACTCATTTCTTTATTCTTCCTCTACACTTCTATTCTAAAAACGCTTTTAGATCACTCCAAGTTCAAGATTCATGGATGCACTAGAAAAGTTTGAGCGTTAGAAATTGAATATGCTACTCAAGTTTTCATGCTCGGTTGTTTTGTTATAGTCATGTTGTTAATGTGGCATATAATTCTATCTAATATTTAGGTTTGTAGTTAAGTCATCGTATCATTATGTTGTGTTTCCATACCATTGTACGCCTCTACATCCCATTGTGATAGTATATCTACATTTTCCCTTTGTCCTTCTACTTACGTTAAAAAAAAGGGCACCCCTTGTCACATGCCCCATTCTTCATCCACACTTCATCCACTTTTTATGAGATATCTTAGAAGATACACGCATCTAACTACTCTGTGACACCTCGGAACGATCTTTACATTTCTCGGATGGGTGGCTATTTATACCAAGGATAGACACCTCAAAATAATTAACTTCCCTTTTTCCAAAATAATTTTTCACCACTCCATCTTTTAATGGCCCTCACTTTCGAAGTTTCGCGGCTCCTGAAAGCAAAATTTTATGGAAAATTTTCAAAATGGTCTTTTTTTTTCATCCTTTTTGATTAATCAAATATTACGCCGAGGATGGTACCCTCTTTTACACCATAAGCAAACATTTTATTCCGTAGAATTGGTCTTGTTATTTTATAAAAGCGGTTATTTCCAAAACGACAATTCTTTTGTCCATGCTAACGGATGCAGCATGAATTGACTATGGGAAATCATCTCTGAGGTACTTTCAAATTCCTATTACAAACCAAGGAGTCCACCTTCGATTCGCCTTTCGATAATATCCGCATCCGATGTTTGGTAACTATCCTTCACGGGCTAATACAACCGAAAACCGTATTGTTTATCGTAACATCTTTACAAAGAACCAATTATTCAGATCCAATGGGTAGCTTATAATGTCCTAGGCACATCTAAGACTTCAAATAACCAAACCACTCTCCATTTACTCCGGTGTCAAGCAGACTAACTGCAATGATTTTGCATTATTAAATTTCTCTCGAATGCATCGCGACGGGCCAGAAAAGCAGCTCCTTTACCAACCATTGTAACACTTATCATGATACATTGGGGTTTTTCTAGCAGTTCTCATACACCTCTTCAACAACCTAACATTCTTACCATTCACTCAATATGTAGGAACGGATTCTCGAACCTCGACGTTGCAAGGGGAACCATGTCGGACAGGACCAAACGACGATTGTTCCAATCGACAACATTTTAATGAAAATGCATTATGCAACGATTTAATCCAATGGAAGGGGATTCGCTTTAATTCAACAAAGGACCCATGACATTATTCAAATGTCGTAACATTATTATCACCAAATTTCTTGAATTTCCATGACCTCATGGACAATAAACGAAGAGGAACAAGCACAATTTTGCAATGCCCACAACCAGTTTTTTGGCAAATCACACCTCATAATGGAGAACCACGCCAAGATTTTACCGCATTTAAAAGCAAAATGTTGCAAACAAAATCAAGTAATGGATTGACAGCATAGAAAATCTTATAAACGATCCCTTCCACAAAAGGATCCTCGCCAAGCATTTTGGGCCAATGAAACCATTTAAATTTTGCAATTTTATATTATTTATCATTTTCTTTTTAGTTTTTAATTTTCGTATGGTACTTTTGTTTTTACCGCACTATTCTCATCCCCGCTTCTAATATTTGTTTATCCTTGTCTAAACAGGTCACATTTTTTTTTTCATTACAATGGAAGCTCCAAAGATGATTCCCGTACAATCCTTCCATTCATTGTTGAATTCTCCGCATACGGACATCTTTTTCGAGACTACATCACCTGTTGGGAACTCTCATTCTACACCTGAGCGCATATACTCCCTGTTTGGCAGCTTTATTTTTACGATAACATGGAAGATCTACCACCGGGTCTGTGGTTTCCCTTTGAACGGGTTTACACTATGTATTGGTAACACCCGACAATGCTTTTTATGAGCCAACAAAATGGCTATGGCTCTAGACCTTCCTCCTCTTCAGCCGGATCTCCCCATCCAATACATGATAGAGAATGACCTTAATGACTACTCTAGGGAAGATTTTGCCGCCCGCTTATGGCGATGGCCTTGCCCATGTCAAAGAATCCGCAGTTTGTCGGCCGATGGCCGGAATTCACTATTCCACTAGCCGCATTTACCATGAATGTGGAACCGCCATGTTATTTAATCTTCTGAACATCATGGAGATTGGCATTTTTCCACGACATCAAAGGAAGCGGTAAGATATTCCATGCATTGGCCCAAAGAACGCACCACCTTCAACATTACTGAACCAGTAATTGAGAATCTTAAGAAGGCTTGGTCTTTTCAAGACTATATCACCCGCCAGTTACAGCATGCAGGGATAGTGAGGGACGTACTTCCCTCGAGTTTGCAGCCACACCTTCAAGACCGTAAAGGTCGACTCTATGTGTCCAACAAACAAGATAATTGCCCTCCTTTACGATTTCGACATGGACACGCCCGCAAGGTATCTCAAGAAAGTTCGCTCTTTCCCTAATGATGATAAAATGATAGCTCATCTAGACAATGCAAAGAAAAGGAAGGGAGGAAGTCCTGAAAGCTATGATAGATTGATATCTGGATGCGAAGGAATGCCATTTCTACAGAGGACGAGGCAAGGAAGGACTATCCCCCACCAAGGTTGGGGCAATGTGAGTTGATCCATGTACATATTTGTTTTATGTTTTAATGTGAAATAAATAAATGCTTCTAACAAAGTGTGCTTCTACTTTTATGATGTATAATGTATAGTGTGATACAATAAATTTCTGGAAGATGTCACCTTTTATTTTTGCCAAAGCCTCCTCGTGTACACTCTTTCTTCCTCTTAAACACTTTGAGGACACAAAGGTCCAACCTGTTTGGCGGTGGTGAGAACCTTTGCAAAAATTAGGGCATGCATAGTTGTATATATAGTTTACTTTAATATCTAAATAAACGATTTAGTGACAAATTCTCGCTTCTTTCTATGATGAAAAATATTTAGAAATCTTACCCTAGCATCGACTTGGGACTTGTTCTTAGAAACTTAATTTAATAATGTGATGCAATAGTTTTTACATCTTTTCACGAGCATTCATGCAATCGACTATCATTAAATGTATACAAAGAAAGTAGTTTCGGACCCACGGTTAGACAACTTAGTTTCCATATCCCGTAAGAATCTAACCAAAAGCCTCAAAATGTATGATATGACAACTTAGTTTCCATATCCTGTAGAAGAATCTAACCAAAACCTCAAAATGTATGATATATGAGTAATGACCGCGAGGAAGAGTAGTTCTTCGAATAGAAGTTCACCGTCTACTTACTTGATCACTACCCAAATCCTAGGCGCAGGCCTTCTTTGGATCGATATAGCCAAAAATTACCTTTCAGAAGAATTTTTTACTGCTAGTCGCCTTTGAACCCTTCATTAATCCTTTCTGCTTCAAAAAAAAAAAAAAAAAAAAAAAAAAAAAAAAATCATTACTCATCTAGTAAACCACAAATAAATAAGCCTACCTAGATGATGAGTATGAGAAATATGATGAAGTCTTGAGAAAAATGAAGAAAAACCTTGTCACAAATCAAAATCCGCCATTCGTTTGAGGAAGAAAAGAAAAGAAAATAGAAATATGTTTCCAAAATCAAAAGAAATATCAAGGTTAGAATTCCCCCCAAGGATCAAAATCAAAAGGGAATACAAAAATCCAAGTATGGAAACCATGTTAGAAGCAGAAAAGAAAAAAAAAAAAAAAAAAAAAAAAAAAAAAAAAAAATGGAATTTTCTAGTATAAATATCTCGAAGACCTTATTCTCTCATACTTATCATTTTTTTGAACTTTCCATTCTATTTTCTTCTACACTACCACCTAAGCCCCATAACACCTAATAAAGACCTCTAGCTCAATTAGGAATAGGATAGTGTGATAATAAGTAGTAGTTGTGACTTTCGACCTCGCCCTCCTCATTTGTCATTGAGTATGTGAGGAAAGCGTGTGCCTGCACACCGGAGATAGCAAAAGCTTGAGTGGAAAAATAAGAGAGAAATTGTGTTTCGACACATACCGCGGAGAACCTACTTAAGGGCGTATCCAAAGGATCAAACGGCCTTGCTTTGCTCGTGACATTTTCATTATTAGATCACTACATGCATGCTCATACGTAGATGTTTGATTATTGTATGTATATTAACTTGAATTTGAAAGAATAAAATCCTTGTTTCCCTTACTAGTGAGATGTCTAGATACGAGATTAATTAAAGAAACAAGCCTTTGTTACCGAAGTTGTTGTAGTATAAATGAAGTTTGTGAGTATCTTCTCCGGAAAACTCTCCACGAGGCTATAACTTCGTCAATCGGGGAATTCCCTAGTGGTTCAAGGCCTTGTTGCATACGATTCAATGCAACCACACTCTACGAAATGAGATTTAGCTTAGAACAACACATTTTTGATCACTTATCGTTTTAATGTCTCTTTCTTTGCTTGAGGACAAGCAAAGTCGTTTTTGGGGGTGGTGTGATAAGCACCCAAAGCTGTAATATTAAACCCGAGACATAGCATTTTGGTCGATTATGTGTTTAATAATTATGTAATAATTATATTTTTCGTACTTTTGCGGGGTTTCCGCAATTAAAATGAATATAGTGATAAAACATGCATCAAAGTACGCAGGAATACGGGAATATTTGGAGTTTCCCACTCGACCCGTGAAGCGAAGTTTCAAAAAGCGAGAACGGTCGCGGAGCGGGCCCATATGAAGAAGCGACAAATTTTCGATGCTCAAATCGGATAAATCTAGGTGCCAGGCGTTGGCTAGTGAAGCTGCCAAAGTACAAGAATCTGGGAATATTTGGAATTCACACTCAATCCCGTGAAGCCCAACAAAGCGACTAGAGCGAAGTTCCCAAAAGCGAGAACCGGTGCGAAGCGGGCCCACATATAAAAAGCAGGAAATTTCCGATGCTCAAATCGGATAAATCTAGGTGCCGGCGTTGGCTAGTGAAGCTGCGCCAAGTACAGAATAAGGGAATATTGGAATTCCGCTCAATCCCCGTAAAAGCCCAAACAAAGCGACTCGAGCGAAGTTTCCAAAAAACGAGAACCGGTTGCGGGGGACGGGCCCACATATAAAGAGGTAGGAAACTTTCCGAGCTCAAATCGGATAAATCTAGGTGCCAACGTTGGCTAGTGAAGCTGCCATAGCGAATTCGGCGACGAACTCTATGAAGGACAAAAAGTAAGTAAAAACGCCAATTTCGGCGCCGCCATTGGACACACTAAGTGGACATACTCTGGGGGCCCAGAAGGCATGATGAGTCAGCATAGGCGGGTGGCAGAGAATGGTTTCAAATTGATGCCACCTTGCAATGAGACAAGACGCGACTGCATTCAAGATGGAAATGAAATTAAGCAAAGGGACAAATATAAAGCGCTAAAGCCGATCGAAACATTAAATAAGTTTTGTTTCATAAACAAAACTTGGTCACATGAAAACAAAACCTCGACATTCAAAGTTTTGAATGTCTCAAATGGAAATGCTTGACCAAAACCGAATTAAATCATCCTCCGGACATCCGCTATATATATAGGGGTTCGCGCTTCATTATAAGGTCTTGACATATTAATGCTTTAGCTACGTTTAGTTTTTCTTTCTTGATGCTTACCTTTCGCCATTTTATTTCAAAGCCTTTACTTATCGGTAAGTTATTTTACCGCTAATCTTAGTCATTTCTTTTCTTGTTTAATTTGTCGTCTGCATTTATTTACTTAATGTATACAAACAAGTTTTATTATTCCTTCTATGATGATGAGCTAATCCCCCCTGGGGAGGGTTATCTTGCTTCGTGTGAAAATCGGATTGACTCGTTAATATTCTAGAATCACTACTTAGGAATTAGGCATAGAATTAACATCGGTCCCCAAAATGGCGAGACTGCACAAAGTTGGAGTCTTGATGCTCAGGGGCAATCTCGCGTCGACCCAAAATGTCTGTCGCAGCGACTCTGCAGTGTCGACGGACTCTCCAATTCGATCGGTGATGTGAACTTGTGCGGGGAGCTGAAATAATATACCGAGATGAGGTATTATCGAAACTCCTTATGCTAGTGAAATGCGACCTAGAGATGTGGGCATGTACTAGGGATCAATACTCGACGTCGTCTCTGAAACGAGACGAATTAGAGATGTAGTGATTTAGTAATAAAAACTGTTGAAAAATGATTCTTGCATGAGCATGATTAACTCTCTCCCTGTTTCTCTACATTTTGTTTACCTACATTTAATCACCGTAGTAATTTACATTACCGTTAATTTAATTAAAACCAACTAAAAAGAAACCTAAAAATCCTACTCATTAAAAGTTGTAATTTCCAGTTGTGAACCTATCCGAGCCCTAAGGTTTGGACGATCCCTTACTCGACCTATCCTACCAAACCCACGTGAGTAAGGTAACTTGACTAAAACGTACGACTATACGGACGTTGGAATTTGGACTTTGGACTTTGGACTGTGGACTTCGGACTTTGGACTGTGGACCTCGGACTTAAGAAAATAAGTAACTGAAAACCAATAAACGTGTAAAGAGCGTTTTATCAGTTAGTAAACTATCTGCAGTTTTAATTTAGTAACTATATGAAATAGACCGCTATATGTTAAAAATTAGAAAATTATCGGAAATTGGATCGGATCGGAATTTGAAAACACATCCAATTCTGATCCAATTATTTTTTAGAAAAATCAGATATCGGAATTTTGGATAGGGTGTTTGGAAAAATTGGGTTTTCGGAAAAAATAGGCACCCCTAAAAGGATGTCATGAAAACTTCCTTGGAAACCGATTAAATACTCAGCTGAAACCAGAAACATACAAAGGCGGCATCTTATTTAAAAATTGACACCAACAATCAAAAACAAAGGATATGACATTACCCTGGAAATGTATGAAGTGATTGTCAAACGAACTCCACTTCATAAATAAGCAAGCGTTGAAAATGGGATCATTTCTCGGTTCCATTTATAATACATAAAATAAATGGGAATCCACGATATCTTTTGCATCTAGCATTGCAAACAAAGCACCAATTCCAGGCAATATTATGCACTTCAAACAGTATGGCACGTCGGTCATGGCGTCCTCAAAATCCATAGATCTACTCTCAACCGACACTGGCATTGTTTTCAGTTGGAACAACAGGATCATATGGTACAACTTCATAGACAGGCAATTTCTATCAGAATATCAAATCTCACCAAGTGGCCTCCTGGGTTTGCCATTCAAGTCCGACTTTGCCACAACTCAATTTAACTACTAATTCGTGTGTCTGTTATTTATTTCGACTAAATTAATGTGTTGTCATAGAATGAATACATATAGTTTTATGAATAAATATCTATCAACTGCATTTGATAGTTTTATGAATACATTTAATTTTATGAATAAATATGTATCAAATGCATTTAATTGACCAAATGGGCAAATCCCCGGGCCGACTCTTCATTGACCAAATGGGCAAATCACATTCCAGGTACCACCCGATAAAAAATGTTAAAACTCCAAATGTGTAACCTTATATGTAACACATCAAGCGTTTCTGCGATAAAAATGGTTACCCATCTGTTTAGTGAAAAGAATAATTATTGTTCTATTTCATTATTCTATGACATATATATTGTCTTTAGGGTCTTATATGATGTCTTATATGGGTTATGTGTATCAGTTGATTTTAATTGTGACACATGGCTAACGTCGACCGTGACAACATTTTCTCTTTAATAGGTCCCGGTGTACCAGATCAGTTATGTTCAGTTTTGGGGGGAAACAAGTTTGGGAACTGGGATGGGAGCCCTCTCACTTTTACCTTGACTTCTACTTCCTCTTCTCCCATCTATAATCTGACAATATCTCCCCCTCATTTCATTCATTGAATATCACTGTGACCAAATTTCGTCGTCAATTTTGTCGTCCACATATTTATTCAAATTCATGTATATCATGAGAAACCATAAAAGGTATGTTTCTTATATACATATGAAATTGGTCAGTATTATTACAGTACTTGAGTTGGATTTAAGTAATCCGATAATATTGACCTTAATATTTATTTATGGGAGGGGTTATAGGGACATATTTTATCTTGACACGTAAACAAACTCAAAATCGTTAGGATATTTATAAGTTTCGGATTAGGCTAATTTTTTTGTAGTTATGATCTTCTAACTATTCTACACATTGTCACAAATAATCAAAAAAATCAAAAAATTCCAAACTTGCCAAATGTAGTTAACAATTTATAAAATTTTGCTAATTGTAGACCATTCACTTTCACCATTTTTATACTATATTTGGCAAGTTTAGAAATTTTTTATTTGTTTGATTATTTGTGATAATGTTTAGAATAGTTATGAGATTATATCTATAAAAAAATTAGCCTAATCCAAAATTTATAAATGTCCTAACGATTTTGAGTTTGTTTACGTGTCAAGACAAAATATGTCCCTAGAATCCCTCCCTTTATTTATTGCATAACCAATCGTTTGGTAAGTTATATTTGCTGAGAATATTTTCCTTTGTTTCTGTCTGATATTATTTAGTCACTATCGGATTGCATTGTTGTCATATTAAAGTGCAACTTTAAATGGCAATAACTGTCTTAGTTGTTATGAAATATGTAGAATATATGTGGTTACGATTATAGGGTATTAGTATGCTTACACATTGGCTTGTTCTGTTCTGAGTAGTGGTAAGAAGAAGTGGCCCCAAGCTACTGCTGAGCTAGCCACAAAGATAACTTCCCACTGCTGTCCAAAAAAGCTTCGCGAGAAGCTGTTCTCAGTGTTTGATGCCGAGGAAAAGGAAAGGTTTAAGTCATCTCCGTTTTTCTTTTCTGTGGAGTGTTGTTGGAAATGCGGATGCTACAGATCCAAACAGCACGTCCTACACTCATTTTACCCACCCCCAAACTGGTTGTAGAGGTTCTGAAAAAGCGAATAGCTCCCGTCACTTACCAAATTGGAGACAAATTCTTAAGCTTCAAGATGTCTGATGTGGCACTACTCACCGGGCTTTCCACAGACTCTCCACCGGAATGGTATTACAGAATGAAGCCCAAGAATATCAGTGATTTTAGAAAGAGATATTTTACCGGCACTCGTGGTTCTGTACGTGGTGATATTCGACTAACATATATTATGCGAGCTAGGGAGGAGGCGAAGGCAAATGCATTACTTGTTGCAAATATGGCTGATGATATCCATCGCCTCAATAGGCTATACATGCTTGGAGCTTTTCTCTTACCAACCGGGTAGAAAGGAGTCGATGTCATATGGGTTGACATTGCCGACAATTTGAACAAGTTCGATAGTTTTCCTTGGGGATATCTTGTGTATGAGATGCTTAAGCAAAAGTTGGAGTTGCTATATGACGCCATCGATAAACATAACGAGTTTAAGGCTGGCCACCCGTATACTGGCACCCTCCATGGTTGTGTCCTAGCATTCACCCTATGGATATTCCTCCACATGCCATCTCTAGAAGCGACAAGGTTAGAACCAAACAGCTTCCCATGGTTCACAGCGTGGGTGAAAGTTCCTGGAAAAAGTTGTCGGGGTAGTACGTGGGAGAAAAAGTTGAGTGACTTGAAGAAACTACAAGTTGTCACTCCCTTACGTATTCCCCATGAGGTTAAGGAGAAACTCGTGGTCAGAGATGCTTTGGAGGTTCGTATTTATGAGGTCATTACTGCTTGTACAGCTTTTAAGTATATTATTGACAATTTTCCTATATTTTTATGTGCTTATTATGATAGCGGGAGAGGAACGATCCTAGTCAGTCATACAATATCATCACGGAAAATTATGTCGTAGCCCAGGAGATAGTAGCGGTATAATTTTCACGGTTTAGAGTTTTCTCACCAAGGTTGTCTCTTTAACAGATGGGCAATTTAGTTTGTTAGTTCTAATTTATGTTTGGGAAATGTTATGTCATTTCAGGTGAACATGCAGGCCACCCAGGACTTCCTTCTTCATGGTCCCAGGGGAGGCAATACAGATTTAAGAAGCTATTTGAAGAGAAAACTCAAACTTAGTCCCGTGGAAAAAGATATTGGAGAAGAAGAAGAGAACAAAGAGGAACATGAGTATAGCAGTGAAGATGAGTCCCAAGCAGCCCTGCAAAAAGGGTGCGGCGTTCCTCTGTGCTGTAAACTAAGTCCCCCATAGGCAATGATGTCCGCAGCAAACGAGCACCACCATTGAAGAACAAAGCAGCCCCACTATCCAAGAACAGACTAGCCTCACAGTTGAAGAACAAACCAGCCCAACCATCGAAGATCAAACCACCACCATTGAAGAACAAAGCAGCCCCACTATCCAAGAACAGACCAACCCCACAGTTAAAGAACAAACCAGCCCAACCATCAAAGATCAAACCACCACCTTTGAAGAACAAACAACCACCTTCAACGATAAAAGCAGCATCTTCTAAAAACAAAACAGACCCATCTCCCCCTTCACAAACAAATTGTGGAACCGAGGACCCAGTACTAGAGAGAGTGTCTGCTACTGCTACCATTAGGAGGTCACCATGGTTGACAACTTCAAAAGAAACCACCAAGTCCGACACCTTACATGTTTCTACCTGCGGAGAAAGCAAAAGTAAAGAAAAACCGAGGGTAATCGAAATTGATAATAAGACTCAAAGGGTTGGACTGCAAAAAATGTTACCCAGTATCGATGGGGAAGAGGTAAATTTGAATACGTGACAAACACTTAGTTATGGTCTTAATATGGATTAAAAGTTTATGATATGAGGGGGACATTGTGTGTGTGTCGGATTACAAGTAGTCCAGTTGAATTTCTTCCTATTTATGATTGGGAACTACATGAAGAGGAAGTCCAATAAGTGCTATACTGTAAAAACCACAACAAGACTACCTTTTTCTGAAGTATATTCGTAAGATATTATGTTCAAGTTGTGAGCCATTATAGTTAGTTTATGAGTTCTATTAAATTTGTACGCAGGATGCTTGTGGGATTGCTAGTGGTATTGTTAAATCTTTATCAATTTCTGATGAGGAAGTTCTACCACCCCATAAGGTACACTTCCCCTCACCGACACCATGTTCATACTGTAATAGGACTGAGACATTAGTTGGCTCTATTGCAAATTCAGTCTCAATTGCTCATACAACATGATTTTTGAATCAGCCTACCGAAAGCATAGATGTTACCGAAGGTGGTCAGAATATTGATAGGGAACTGTAAGTAGTGATTGACGATGCAGAAGAGGGACCCAATTTTATTGCTGGATCTGTTATGCAAGATGATATGGCAAGAAGATCCAAAACATTTGTTTATGTAATCAAATCCAATCAATTGGAGGAAGAAGTGGCTGTTGTTTGCCAAGACTTAATTCTTGATGTTTTAAACAAGAAAGAAAATGGATTGCTAGAAAGAGAGCCTGGTATTGTAAGTTTCCAAAAGTTTGGGACTGACATAACTAAGATGACTACCTCCAATTTCCAAGTTTCGTATTACTGGAAGAAGCATGATGTTGAGGAATCTAGTCGCTGTGACATTCTTAGGTACTATGGAAATGGTGTTCATATTGACATGAGCAAATTTTATGGATTGTACAAGGGAGGCTGGGTGAATGATGTGGTTTGTCTCTTTCAATTATATATTTTCTTGACACTAATATTTATTCGGAATATATATATAGATAGCCTTTAGCATCTGATTGTTTTATGTTTTTGATTTCCAAGGTAATGGATTCATACATGTACTTACTCAATCGGTGGTACACTGTCGTAGGACATGTCGACGCTGTAATGGAGGATATATATGTTGTAGTAGAAGAATCAAGCTTCTCGGTAAAGTGGAGCATCCGTATATATTATCTTTCATTATTTTTTAGGGTTATTTCTTCTTCCCTTGTTTCTTATTATTTAGTTTTTGTGACAACGTTACCTGTATGAAGCATATGGAATATTGGGAGCAATATTAGAAGAAGATAACATGATGGTTGAAGAGAAGCTTCATCAAGCAAAACAGCAAGTTGCGGGTTCGTTAAAACGTCGAATCATAGAATTGGTTCGGCATGATAGTTCGAGACCAGACTTGAGTAATTGCAGTGGTTTGATGATGATGGTCAATGTTGAAGGAGTGCATTGGATCCTCATCGTTGTCAATTTTGTGACATGGAGTGTTCAAATCTACGACTCGTTAGAGAATCGAACGATGGTCGCCCCTGGCCTCTTGACCCACCATTTGGTGAAAAAGTTGTTGACAGTGCTCCCTTACGCTCTGTTGAGCCAGGATGGAGAAAGCAGAAACATTGCCAAATTGGGTCGTCAGTGGAGTGTTGAGTTTCCGGTTTGCGGCAAACAAGACGATGCCAACAGTTGTGGTGCATTTACACTTGTCTTTGCTGATAGCCTACTGCGAAATCTGTCACTAGTCTTCCCAGCGAAAAGGCGATTGTATATAAGGCAAAGAATAGCAAAGGACTTGTTGGAGTGTGGCATATCTGACGAATAGTATTGTCAGAGGAAAGTTGGTCGGTGATTGGACTTTGATGCGGGAGAAGAAGTTGTTGGTGGGGGAACAGTTGCTGAAGTTCAAAGTGCACCAATTGGTGTCATGGAGGTGGATCCTGCATACTCCGGCTAAAACTCTGTTACAACTCTAGGACATTATGTCACTGTTCAAAGTCATCATAGGTGTTTTGGGAGTTCTAATATATTCTTCTGTAGGGTGCTTTTGGGATTAGGACGCCATCATATATAAATATAAAGTAGGGCTTAATATGGACAAATTTAAATAACAGACCCTTAAAATAATATGGACAAGATGCGAATGTCGTAGACAATTTGGACTAGGGCATTAGGTTCCCCTACTGGGACATCATAGTTACTAACTAATACAATTGTGATCTTTGGCGTAGGTTACTAATGCCAATGTTAGTACTGGGCCCACTATTGACCTTAATTTTGTGGCTGATGTTTTGCAGCTAGACACCATGGAAGTGGAGCCCGACAATGTGCAAATAAAGACGTTTGACAGTCAACCGGAAGTTGAGCAGTTGAAGGATTGTAATAAATTAC
Organism: Coptis chinensis; assembly: GCF_015680905.1. Lineage (NCBI taxonomy): Eukaryota > Viridiplantae > Streptophyta > Magnoliopsida > Ranunculales > Ranunculaceae > Coptis > Coptis chinensis. The sequence goes on from NC_141459.1 coordinate 98,892,871, forward strand.
CCAATAAATTCAGTGCTAGGGAGGAGAGGGCCGCTGAAGTGTGTCTTGATAAGCTTCTGGAAGTTATGTTGGTGGGTTTGCCATTAATAAAGCGGAATCCCACCGTCACTCCTAGACATTGTTTGCCTCCGAATCCTGCGCAAAGCACAGAGTCAAAAGTCCTTGCACAGGTGTATTGGTGGTTGTATGACTAACCAAACTCTCAAGACTAGGCATGCTACTGATCTAACCATCAGGGTCTATGGTCGCGGGTTGGCCAAAAAACTTGAGCACTTACCAGTTGCTTAGACAGTACCAGTGGCTAAATCACGAGGTTTGTAGAATGCTACTTGCTACCCATTTTGGCCTTTCCCACAAGATTTAACTTACCATATCGTCTAACTAGTCAATTTGTCTTGTTTTTTTACCCTTTTTTTTCCGGGTCAAGGTTATTTCGGTGTACATGACCCTTCTGGATAGGCGCTACAACAGACTTGCATGGTATGAGGATTTTGTGACAATACATGAACCATCGAAATACTACGCTATCATCCCAGATACACAGATGCTGGTAATGTCTCCCAACACCCACATCTTTTCTCCGACTTATTCTGAGATTTTTCAACAATGCTCCGAATAATTATGGTTTCAAAAACTATGTAGGTCTACATATAGTCTTTGTATGCCACTGTTGGGGAGACTCTCACTGATCGAAGCCTGACTACAGAAGAAAAGATTTCTATACTTGCTTCCAACATGTCATGGTCCCTAAGGTTGAGCTTCAAAGAATTGCTTGAAGAAAACACATGCATCCCGTACGTCACTAAGTCCAAGGGGATGATGATGGCCTTCAATCTCTCAAACCATCTTTGGATATTGGTCGTCTTCTGCTTTCGCACTTGGACTTGCCTGATTTATGATTCAGCTGGCGGACGTTATTGCCGACCCTACACCCTGGTTAGAAAAAATTTGGACCCTACTTCCGTACGCACTCTTAATGCACAACAAAGACTGTGTACCTCAATCGCAGCTACAGAGAAAGTGGATTATGAAATACCAAGACTATAAGAAGTAGAAGGATCCTAGGGACATTGGGGTTTTCGTACTGGCTTATGCCGATTAGTTACTTCAAGATGATGCCCTAACATTCAGCCGGTCTGGGGCCATGTTAAGAAATAGGGTGGCCAATGACCTTATAGAATGTGGGTTGACCCAATCCCAATTTGAGAATGTGGAGAAAAAACGCTGGTAGAATGTGTGTTCACCATGCATGAATTTTAGCAACAACCATTGGCTAGTGTACTGTCAGGGATGGACAAAATAATTCCATTGTACTGGATTGTCATTAGTTACTTGCTTTGCCTAGACTTTTATAATTATCTTTTTTAAGACAACTTATTATCCCTTTCAGACATCGACAACATTTCAATGTAGTTACATTTACATATATCATGATCTACCATACATATTATAAACAAAAGACATGGACTACGAACTTATGACAAGAGCTCCTTCAACCAATAACTCTACAATGGAAGCCTCTTCTTTGGAAGGAGAACACAAGAATAATAAGTACCTTCTAATAGAAACGTTGTTCGAAACATTCTTACTCTTGCTCCACTATCCTTTCATCACAAGTCCAAGAAACTATGCTGTCAATGGGCAAGTCTTGCAAATAAACATCGGACCCAATAAACATTTGTTTCTAGCTGAGTACGCCTTGAATAGCATATCTTGGTTACATGACAATGAGTAATGGGCTTGAAAATATCATAACTTTTGCAGCCATCATTTATGTAGTATTATACCCTCTCCAAACTTTGTTGACTTAATTTCCATAGACATTGCTATTTTTAATAGTGATAGGAACATCATGCAGTTCAATTTAGGTACCAGGGAGATGATATCTGACAAAGAAATCTCAACACTAGGCACGCAAGATATTCTTACGATTATGTCTGACAGGGAGATGCTGATACCAATTGCTCCACAGAGAACCCTCATTTGATTGGAGGAAAACTTGGGCAGAATGGGAATCACTTGTCGTCTCTTCATAGCGTATCTCCGGTCTTGCTTTTGTGGGTTTTCATTTCATTTTTGTGTTGTGGCGTCTCTTATTTGTAATGGATAATTTATTTACAACATCTTATGGAAGTATTCAGACATTCTAAAGTGTTACTTGATTGCAATGCATGTTGTGGAGTGGTGAGATTCCCTGTTTCACTACATTGGACTACAATAGTAACATATTCAACGCCTAGTGCTTGTTGACAAATGAAATGAACTCCTACATAGAAATCAAAGATTATTCCACTGCATTCAACCCTAAACACAAGCATAAATTCCGAAGTACTCATTTATATTATGGAAAACATTAGGGATTTACATTACGGACCCAAAACATTCACACTAGTATAATACAAGTAAGATGATAACGACAGTAACCATCACATCTACAAATATCCCAACATTAAACAAACAAGCAACAGAACTTCCCAATGGCACTGAAGAGGCTGCCATGTTACACATTTTCAAGACGAACTATCTGATGAAGTGTCGTCTGATAAATCTAGTATAACATCTTTTAGGTGTTTTAATTTGCGCTGCCGCTTACGAGAGCGCAAAACCACCCCCCTCATTCTTTGGCACTGTTGAGCAAGGGCCACCTCTGCCGCCGCCTCTGTTCTTTTCAGCATCATATTGTATTCACAAACAAATATATCCAACTTGCCATAGAGAATATCTAACTCCATCCTGCCTTCCAGACTCATTTCCTTCTTCAACTTAGTGATGGACAACAATATTTCTTCTAAAGTTTGCACCATCCGATTTGGTGGAAGATTTGGTGGAAGAGATGACCCGGAAGTACTTGACATTTCCGTTGTGTTATCAAACCTAAATTTCTGCTTCAAACTATGAGACAAACTTCTACTGGAGTAGAGAAAGACAGTATCGTATATATCATGCCAGATTCGGAATGACACCACCAAAACTTACCGCGAAAGACTGGTCTGAATCTTCAGGAGCATGATTCAACTTTATGATCCCACATCCTAAGATAAGATAGTAAAACAGATATGGATAAGGTAGCTAACTTGCGGGACATGCACAACTAGTACACCACATAGGACAAACAACACTAAAGATTGCAACTTTGTCTGAAAACCCAAACATTTGCAGTTAGTCTGAACCAATGAATGTTTCCTTATCGTCAATTTGTTCTCCTCTGAAATTGTTCACCACTTCCACTTCCCTAAACGACATAGCACTTCGTTTTTATCTCGTACTGCAGTTAGTCGATTCGTTGTGTTAGAGTCCCTTCTTGATGGACAAACCCAGCACAAATACAACCACACTTTGCTCCAGTTTGGGGTCTGGAACTTCCTCAACTAACCAACCTTCTATCATAATTCATGATTAGTTTCGGTTTGTCAAGGATTAAGAGGAAGAATGCGACATTGCATCCAATTGGGGATTCGGATCCCTTAGGTATTTAGGGTTAGGGAAAGGGAAAACTATTTTGAAAAGCAAAGAGTGATGTGGGGCCAATTGCAAGTAACGTCAGAAGGAGGTGGTGGTTAACTTGTTGAATTCCCAACTTGTAACTTTTAGTAAACATGTACAATCGTAGTAATTAAAAGTGTGCATAAGGCGATACCAGCACGTAGGTGTAAGATAACATAACGTTGCTGTCTGGATATCATTTTCTGCTATGTGATTATGCCTTCAAAATATGTTTCTAGATCATACTGTAGCCATAGTCAAAACAAATACAAGGGTCTGCAAATACAATGATGCAGTTCGAAACCCAAAATATAGTCTTCGCTACTCGAAACTCAGATATTGAACCGTTTGTCGATAGTGTCCTGGTTCACAGGACGTTCACTAGCCCCCTTGTCATCAACGAAATACTTGCAAGTGCTTCTGTTGTGGCCATGTTGGTTGCATAGCATGCAGCACCTCCTCTATTTTTGACCCTTTTGCGATGGTGGGATCCTGATTCTCTCAGTCGGGGGATGACCTGGTTTGCGCCTCAGTCCAGGACCAAGAATGCGGTCATCCTCTTCATTTATTTCCCACTGTTCCTTGATGGGAATACCAATCCAAACCTCCTGATATGTACGTAACCAGTTCTTTGTTGTGTAGTACTCATCAACATATGAAATGTGGCGCAGGTCAGCAACGCTAATGGCCAAGCATGCGTGGGGACACGGTATACCCAAGTGTTGGAACCACATACACGTACAATCCCTGCTCTCCAGATTCACGGAGTGGCAGCCCCCCTCCTTGGTCATAATCATAAAACATGTGCTTGAAGACCACAGCTCATACATTTCCCTTGACTTCTTCATGTTATACTCGCAATATCTCTGTACTTGCAGAAATGTATAGTTCAATTTTGCCTGATTTCCTCCACCATAGCTTGTACGGGCCACGACCGCGCTTCCTTAATCATTTTGTTCCAACTCTCGACGTGGTTGGTGTAAATGATACTGTACCTTTTCACATTTGAGGTTGAACAAGCCCACTTCTCTACCGGAATATTTGACAACAAAGTGTGCACTGTGGGACTAATTTTTAGAATATCTCTCATCACTGCCTTGAAATGCCATTGCTGAAGGGAAGAAGCTGCCATTTTCACCTTCTCGAACACATGTTGTGGTGCTCTTTTCAAGTTCTTGCACACGTGGTTCATGCAGAACATATGTCTTGCTCTTGGAAACACCACGGGGACCTTGGAGATCAGACTCTTGTGCCTATCAGTCATGAGGATAAGCGGCCGGTCATAACCGACGATGTGGTCCCCAAGACAATGGAGAAACCACTCCCAATTTTCATTGTCCTTTGCACTAACAACACCAAAGGCAACAAAAAGTACATGACCTTCTGCGACTAATGCAATGGCAGATAGAAGGCACCCACTTGATCTACCCTTCAGCTGTGTGCCGTCAAGCTCTATCAAAGGTTTGTATGTGTTAAGGAAGCTCCTAATTGTAATCCCGTAAGCCCAAAAGTAGGACTTGAACCGATCGGTACGTCCTTCTCTTTTTATCTCAGTGTAAGAACCTAGATAAACTTTCTTCAGCTCGTTGGAATAACTTGATAGTAGCTGGTATGACTGCCCATAACTCCCATGGATCTGCACATCCATATTGCACTATTTAGTTGGGGACAAGAAAGTATAAATATGTGGGTACTCGTTATAATGTCTTATACATATATCACCTTGTCTTATCTCTCATAGGCATTTAGGATGCCCCAGGAGATTATATGCAGGTATGGGTATTACCTATATATGTGTTGTATGTCACATATATCACCTTGTTTTATACATTATTATTTATTCAGGATACCATAACGGAGTATATGCACGTACTTGTAATCATTATAATGGCTCACATAATTAAATTGTTATGGTAGAGCTAAATGTTATTGGGTTATTCGGTTCACCTGTGCTAGTGCCTTTTCCCTTCCCCTCCACGCAACTTTGTACAATACTTTAACATGTTTCCAATTTTTAACAATGGCCTTCACCTTGCTAGCATTTATAGTTTTGTCGTCATGCAACATCCTTCTACAAATCATGGTGACATAGTCACTGTTCGCCTCATGATTATACACTCCCGCCGTATTGCGACCGCATTTGTGACCGTCAAATAGTGTCTTAACAGTCCAATCATAAGATCCTTTAATCGTGTTGCAGTATATATGAAATGGACAACCTGACCCAAGGCTACTCAAATCAGAACCTTTGCATCCATATTGGATCCTCTCCCATGGGGAATGTCATGCCCACAGAAAGAGGAATGTTCTCTTCCAATTTTGTTTGACCAGCGTACTCCACATGACCTTCCTCAATTATTTTTTTATACCTTGACCCCCGCTACCTCTTTCCCATTAACGGTATCCCTTCTCCTGCACCATCAGTGGGACCACATTTGACACTAATACTCTCGCTATGAGCAACCGTTTCTGTTCTTCCCATAACATTGATACCACAACCTTCTCTGCCAACAAATTGATCTCTGTTAGCATTTATCTTTCTTACATCATTACCCGCTTGGTCTGGAGTACTTTGGCTTGTGCTGCCATGTTCCTAGTTAACACCACCGTATCCCTGCATTTCTCCATGGTTTGGGTATGTTCTCAAACTTTGTTCACCTACTGTAGTTGTTCTTCCAACAAATTTCCCACGGTGTTGGGCACCCACACCTAACTGTTCTCTGTTCGGTGCTACATTCCTGACATATGGGCCAATGGGCAAATTCATTGGGCCAATGTAGGGTGTTCCAACCATGTGTCTGTATGACACAACACCGCTAAATGTGGCACATGTCCCCTCATCGCAAAACATTGACTTCCATCTATCGTCTCCTCTTAACCCATCAACACTTTCACCTCTCCCCCCAAGTTCAGCAAGATTAGTAACCGTTCCCCGTCCACCACCTTGATGTTCAACTTCACACCCTTGGTAATCGCTTCCCCCACTTTGCTCATCAACTTCAGGCTCTTCCTCATAAGTTCCACCATTATCTAAATCATTGGTTAAGACAACATGTTCATCACTTGCATCATCATCGGAATCATCCAACACATTTTCATGACCAGCCTCACCACCTCCTAGTTCATCTGTAATGGGGTTCAACATGTAATCCCCCCAATCAAATTCCCTCAAGTTCTGTGAGTTTGGAAGTTGTTCTTCGACAATCCAAATGACTTCAGGAAGACTTACGCATTGGTTACTAACTTCCGCTAAAGGTAGCTTTGGTATATATACACCGTCTTCCTCATCAGATAGATCGTTAAGTTCAAGAGGAATATGTTGGGCTCCTAACCCTATTACAATAACTCTACCTTCATGTAACTCAAGAATAATCGGCCGATATTGATGTGGTATTTGCTTGATATCGAACTGTTCAGGTTCAGCTTCAACATAATCCAACTTGTCATAGTAAGACATTATATATCCTATACAAGCCATGATACATGTCAGTTATTCATTTTATTTACACTCTTCTCATACAATATAATATCGACTTGATTTTTTGAATTTCAGTGTTAATGAGTGCAAATATAGCCGCCAAATATATACACTAAAAAATGCGGGTTTTCTTTCATGGGTTTCTTTCATTCAACAGGATCAAGATGCGAGCTTTATTGTATCAACTGCCACTATACACACATTTAATGTCTTGCTTGGGTTGTGTGTTGGTTCAACTTTACACTCATAATAACATTGAATATATATTGTACAACCCCAATTTATTGTCCTTGTTTGGTTATTTGACATTCCATGTTTAAAGTGGCGAGCTTTTACATCAAATTAAAGATGCAACTTTGAACACAAATGGAGGGTGGTAGCATTAACTTCCACACAGACACCAACAAACACAAACATTAGCGCATATTTAGTTGAAAATAGTATAATATAATAATTTGGGTAATGTTTACAAGGTTTACATACCTTTTTTCTGTAATTGGGCAATGACAACTTCAAAATTTGGTTTGGAAATTTGTTTCAAGCATGAAGCAGAAGAAGAAGAAATATCTAGCAAATTTCGCACATTGTTTTATTGGGAAGAGATCAAAATTACTTTGAAATTGATGTTGGGCAAAGGTGCTTATTAGCTCCGTACATGAGAGTTGGCAAGCTTTTGCATTAATTGCATTGATTAGACTTGAGGATAGTTTGGTGATTTCACATGTAAACTTAGCAAATATGTGAGAAAATATGTACCCAATTCGGACTAGGTTATAATGGACATTGTCCTATTTACTGTTATCATATTTTAAAGGAATATTCACTTGGCTGTTTCTAGATTACAAACTTCAGATATAGATTGTCGTATACTGGTTTTGCGATGCCTCAACAGGAAGTTTAAGTTCCCTAACACAATATTCTAATATTGTACATCCGTATCATCCCCTTCGCTAAATCTGTTTGTCAATATTTTTTGGGACTTTATGCTGTCCATAAGTAAGTTGATAACGGAAGTGGGTCCTCCGGGAGTTGAGGGATTAGATATTTGTAGAGGTGTAGGATTTTATGTCTATGACCTGATGTTGTTGTTGATAGGGAATGGCTGCACTCTTACTTGGGACAAGAGTTGCCTACGTCTCAAGTTTCTTGGGTAAACTTGAATCAAGCCTTACATAGTTCATCTCTCTCTACTTATAGATGTTTGAGCTGACTGTCCTTATTTGCTCCAGGCTGTTATCAAGTGTAGATCCATCTTTTGTGCTATCTTGATGATTCGCCATTACTTCTAATGTTACAAAGTAAATGACTCCTTGATTGTATGTTGACTGAGCTTCAGGATCGTGATGGATCATTTGCTTCCATATATGGTTGTGCTCGATAATTGGGACGTGCTGAGTCTGGGTCGTTGTTACGTCCTGGTGGTGTGGTACGAGCTGGTGGAGATACGACCTGGGTTGTGGACACGTGTGTTGTAATGGTATGAATGTAGAACGGAGGGTACTTACAATATTCTCTAAGGCAAGCATAATTTATTTGTCTGCAAAACCGATATCATTTTCTAAAAGGGAAATAACCCAGGCAATAAATTGGAACTGGTGTATGAGTGTATTCTTAAGAATAAACCCTAATTAAAATAACTAAAATGTATTATGATAGATTCATTAGATAGTTCATCTTGAACATCAATCTAACATAATAGAGAAGATTGATCTCGAGGAATTGGAGTGTTAAGTACTGGTCCTAATTGAAACTTCCAAACGTAACTTGTGGCTTAGATCTAATTTAATGTCTGGAGATATGTATACAAAAAATTTAGGACTTTAAAATATGGGGATTCAAAATGGGATCAAGCAATTAGAGTTTATAGAGGATACTAACTCATATTTAATAACGGTCGTACGATTGTGCTCAGGAAGTTGCAACTATTAAGGAAAAAAATCCGTATTCAATGCATAATTGAAGGTTTCATGTAAAAGTCCTTACTCAGATACTGTCGTAATTAACATAAACTATGCAGATTGATTGATTTTATAAATATTTTAGGTAATATGGAGTTTTCTTAACAATTTAACCTAAAATATCAAAGGTAAATACAATTTTTATAAAATTTGTGAGATATGAGCTAAAGTAGAGTAATACCGACGAACTAATGCACGGGTTGTGTTTTAGGAAGCACATACATGAAGCTCTTTATGGTCAATTGGTTCTTTCGAACACACATAAAAAACTAAAAAAAACAAGGCAATCCCAATAAACAATCGGACCCAAACACAATTGCAATTGAACAACAAAATCACATGATCATTTGTAGCTATACAAATATGAATTTTATTAGATAATTAAAACATACATTATTGACAATTATGCAATGTTTTGTTGAAAAATTTCAAATTGAAGACAATCATTTGAACAAGGCAACTGCAAGAAGTGAAAACAATTTTAATTGGAATCGTACATCAAATCTATTAAATTACCAAGTATGTGCAAGTTAAAATTTATTGTATGGGTTATAGGGACATATATTAAGAAAACATGTAAACAAACTCAAAAAATTTAAGGTATTTAGAAGTTTTATATTAGGCTAAGTTTTTGTAGATATGATCTCCTAGCTAATCTAAAAAATAAAAAAGTTGAATGTAACTTGCGAATAACATAGTTTATAAATGGTGAAAATGAACAGTTCACAATTAGCCATTTGTGTGATAATGTTTATAGTAGTTGGGAGATCATATGTTCAAAAAAAGTAGCTAATTCTAACACTTAGAAATACCTTCAAAATCATGAGTTTGTTTACGAGAGGTTGCTAATACATGTCCATAGAACCCCTCCCATAATTAAAATTTTAAATGAGATACAAACTTAGATTACCAAATTAAATGGAAATTTTCTAGTGTATATATAACATGTCAACAACATGAATAATTTTTTCCATGATGTATGTTTTTTATGTGTCTAAAGTGACTTTCTTTCTTCATCTTGGGTACTTGATAATTATGTTAAAATTTGCTTATTATCTGGTAAATTTGATCTAAACATTGGTCACTAAAAGCTCTAAGCTTTGACTGTGTGCAATTAATTCAGGTAAGGTGATAGTCAAAGGGAAGTTTCAAGTTGCTGGCTTTGAAACCGGTGAAAGCAATACCTAGTCACTTAATATTAAATACATATTTATTGCTAAGATAACAATAAGCTTTCTTCATAAAACATCTCCTCAGACATCTGGGACAATATCTCAACCACGGCTCCATTTTCACAATCTTCTGCTTTCAGCACAGGAAAAATCCTATCTATAATATGTCTCCCCCTTCCTTGATGCAAAGCACAGACGTCAAAGCTCTTCTGAGGCCAGGTAGCCCCTTCTCTCCTAAAGACAAGCACATAATGAAGTTGTTCATCGACAACAAGTGCGGAGAGCGTCTAATCATTAGTGAGGTCATGAAACACTTGATGGAAACTAAGGCGCAGATAGAACAGGAGGAAGAAGCAAACCAAGAGATGGAAAATCTTAGGTATGAGAATTTCAAGTTGAAACATTTGTGGTATATGCTGGCTCAGGAGTTTGAACCCATGCCATGGCCTCCTAGGTGCCCTTGTGTGTGCCATTCAGATACAAGCATTTCAGTTTAGTTGTGGCTTCTTTGTCGTTTCTTGTTTTGTTTTGCTATGTGTATATGCGTCTTTGTTCTGTTGTTCTAGGTCGTTTTACTAAGTTAGACAACTTTTTCTGTATATGTCAAGGGTTATTAGTTTATCCATGTGTTGCGGTCTATGTTAATTTGTATTTACTAGTTCATCTTTGATCATGTGTTGTAGTATTTTTGTGATGAACGAAATCTTACAAGTAAACACCACAAATGTTGAATCTCATAGACCATTATAATGTTCTATCAAGTTGATACACTGTTTTAGGATGGTTAATCACAAATAAGTATTGATCATTTTCTTAGAATGAACAAATCCATCATTGATCACACCATTGTCGAGGACTATCAGAAGTTGAATAAAACATATCATCATGTAATCTAACCGTAACAAAATAAGTATCCCAATGATGCTCAACAGTGTTTAAGTCAACCTCAAACCATATAAAAACAACTAAAAACAAATCACAAATCTATAGTTATTAGGGCTCCATTGTGTTTAAGCCAACCTTAGACCATATAAAAACAACCTTAGACCTAACATTGCCTTCACCTCACAACCTCAGATCTCATTTACTTTCGGTGTAGATCCATACAGTAGTGAGAGATGGTGAGAAGAATTAGGTAAAAACAAACCTTTGGTCCTGAAGTAAAAGAAGAAGAGGTTGTTAACTGATTAAGGTAGTGACTATTTAGGAGAACAACGTGTCCGGATCTCCCGGAATTTCGGTAAAAAATTCGTTTTTTATGGCAAGCTAAATTTTATTGATTTCTGACCACTTTGCCAAACGTATTACCAATTTTGTAGCCATAAATTTAGTCCAAAACATTTTGTAACTGATATTTGAAGTGAATGTCCACATTTTGTTGAAAGTTTAACGTAATAACTGACTTCCTCGTTCAAGAAATGCGGAAGACAAAGTATGATACATATAATGGAATGTATATGACACAATTGATGTTCTTGATGTGGTTAATGGCATATACTTATATAGTGATTTACTAGGCTTATATAATATATTGTTAATTCATATTGTTATCCACATGGCACAAGAATGATATGACACCGTTACACACTTTTTTTACAACGCTGGTTTATTACATAGCAATGACATACAAACTAACCATGAACAAATTGAACCAACTATTCAAAACATGTCCAAAATACTACTTTTGGCAACATTTGCTTAGATTTCAGAACAAAAATACGCGGTCAGTTTAGGTAGATTTTTTATAATGCAGAGAAAGGTATGTTATGTGGTCGTTTAGGTGTAGACAAATACGCGGTCTCTGCAATCGGTCCAATTTAGGTAACCTAAAGGCAACTTGATCAGTGTCACATGCTTTACTTGTGGTCTTCTCAATTTCACAATTAATATTATGAACGGTTGGGAAAGGGTTATTGGGTTTGGGGTGGCGGTACAAGCCCACCAATTTAGAAATGGACCGCCACCAAAACCAATAACTCTCTCCCACTCCTGGAGAACATCAATTGTTGATCACTCTTGAGAAGTCTACTTAGGTGAAGCCTTTGTCACTGTTCTTCTATTTAAAATTTGGGTGCTTTCCACTCTGCAGACAGCTCCATGTTCCATGTGACCCACCAACAACCGAAAAGGTATGAAAATATTTGAAAAGAAGGTTATGATAGAGTTGGCTATACGTTGCTTGTTTTGTTAAATTGGGTTTTTTCTCAAATTGAAAAAAACTTTCAATTTGAGAGGATAGATCATTATAACAAAACATCCATCGGAGAGCTAACTCTATCATGTCCAACTTTTCAATTATTTCCTTACGTTTTAGGTTAAGTTTGGGGAAAAGGTTGATGATAGAGAAAAACAGTGAAAATGGTGAAGAATGTAGAGAGAGAGAGAGAGAGTGCTTAGTTGTTCGAGATGCTTATCTTTGTACTATTCATTATTATTTTGTTTAATTATTATAATAATAATAATTATTAAAGCAGTGAGTGAATGTCCTATGACACTTCACTGTCACCCAACTAAATAAAATCCTTCATACTCGAACTTCATTCTGCACAACTAAATCATTCTTATGGCAAAGTTCTGCTATGCAGTCATTAGAGGGTGGCAACCAGGCATATACAGGCACTAGAGTAGCTGCAGGGACCAGGTAACTGAAATTCTCTCCCTCTAATGTTTTTCGAACTGGATTCTCATAATTCCGTTTACTTTCTAAATCCCTTAGTACACGGGCTGTGAACCATTTAATGAACAGGTACACATATTAGTTGCCCAAGACTACATTGGATGTAATTCTATCGAAGAGGCGAAGTTACTGCTTAGAAAGAAAGGAATCAACAATTACTACAATGAGTTCAATCAGACATTAGAAGAGACAACCGTACTACTCATACCCACGGTTAGCACTACTACAGGGGAGACTTGCGTGCAAACCGAGCACAACAACCTATCAGTTTTACGTAGAAACATGGCTCTCATCATTATTGGCCTACTTGTTGTTCTTATTACTCTAATGGTTAGGTTGATTTTCCTATTGTAGGTGCAGAAACTATGTATATGAATATTTTGCCGGTTTGCTTATGTATATGTATTTCGCCATGTATGTATGTACTAGGTTGATTTGCATGTTGCGCTATGTACTTGGCTATTTTTGCTGACACCTTTCTCTAACTGCACTCTTGTATAAGTGTGTTTCAAATATACTGCAACAAAAGATATGGGCTCAAACACCAGGCTTTCTGTTAAACTGACTTTTTGTTTACGGACATTGTATATAGTATCTTACATAGCTTATGTAGTGTCATATATATAAAAGCTAGCCACAAACTAGCCAACAAGCATAAATTAAAACCTAAATATTTCTGCACTTGTTAAGTTTTTAGGATTTGCCGATTGAACTGTAATAGATCTACTGATAGCATAAGTTGAAATGAGTGAACATTTTGGATGTATTTTAACTGTGAAATGATGTAATGGATGTATTTTAACTGTAATTGATATAGTTTAACTGTGAAATGATAATGGGCAATGATTCAAGAAACATGAATTCAACTTAAACATAATGGGAAACTTACACAAAATTACAAAAGTTCGTAGAAAAACACCATGAACTCAACAAAGGGACAATTAGACAAATACAGGTGTTTCTAGATTATATATGTTACTCTATTAGAGATACACTGTGTTGTCTTCATACATAGTTATGTTGTCATGCATTTAACCATTGAGAAAAGGACATAACATGTTTAATAAGTAATAATTTAACATAACCATAACACAATGTAGTGCTTCTTGCACTTGATACATAATAAGTACCTAGTCTATTAAAATGTACTGACTAACAAGAAAGAAATAAGGGAAGAAATAATTACATATATAAACGACTAGTTCAATTGGGTTTCGGCAAAGTCTAACATGAATGGGGAAATGGAGTGAATGGCACTTGCTGGGATTATATGATCTGATAGGACCTTCATCTCCATGAAACTGTACCATATGATCTTGTTGTACCAAAAGAACACTCCAATGTATGATGGTAGTAAGTCGATGAAATTTGCATCCTAAACCCTATAAACTTCCTGGGTTCACTCCACTGGCTGTTCTCGTACTGCTGTAAAACCCACAGTTCTAATATTTGAGTAGAGGTGTTGCCCTCGGCCCACAAGGAAAACATTATAGCTATGGAGCCATCATAAGGAAATAGCCTATAAGATTCAAATGGACTTTGAGTATCCGGTAGCCTAATCCTTGTCCACTGCTCCCGTCGAACGTTAAAAACCAATATTCCTGCATGCCAAAGGGACCAATGCAGAATTCCATTTGCAACAACTCCGGCATTCCTGTTAATGTGTTCATTTGTCAACTCCAGGTCATCCAACCTTTTCCATTTGTTAAGTTGGGAATCAAACAATTCAACATGACGATAGACACATGTGTGGGATTTGTTGTCTCGGGAAGGCCGGATAGTGTCGTACCTAGGTATTGAAATCCGAACAATATTAAATCGCAAAGGTTCCACAAAATTTACCACCATGCGCACACTTTTGGTGAAGAATCTGTTCCTAGTATTATTTAGGCGATGAACGTTTCTAGTCGTTGGTTTGCATACGTAAAACTGTTGGTATCTTTCATAAGGTGTGTTCAAGAGAACAATACCTTCCATTGACGAGGCAATGGCCGATGTACCATATGGTTTGGAGTCCAAACTTGGAAATGGAATTGGTGGGTAGTTTGCAATGCTGGAAGCAAAACTTATCGTCGTTTCCCTTTTGTTTTCCGTATTTATGATGTAACCAAGAAAAGATCCCGTCATCAACGCATGCTCCTTTGTGAAGGAACTTGTACTTGTAAAGGCTGCCCAATTTCGGCATACGAACTTGGCTTTTTTGAGAAATGGAAGTGGAGCACATTTGACAATCTCTTCACAAATTTCTACTGGAATGTCCTTGTTGGTTTGGTTGGTTTGGTTGGTGTT
Organism: Coptis chinensis; assembly: GCF_015680905.1. Classification (NCBI taxonomy): domain Eukaryota; kingdom Viridiplantae; phylum Streptophyta; class Magnoliopsida; order Ranunculales; family Ranunculaceae; genus Coptis; species Coptis chinensis. Next base: position 98,907,928 of record NC_141459.1, read on the forward strand.
GTTGTTGTTCTTTCCATGTGAAGTAGATCCCTCCATTGTTGTTCTTTCGAGTGGGTTTAATTTCAATTGTGGAGTTTCCAGGTTTAATATTCGGACCTTTAATATTCTCTCAATGGTTAGAAGTTTTTTGCATTTAATATTTAACTCAACTATTTTTTACCAGAGTATGGCATACATAACGTCTTATAGTAAACTTATGGTGTCCTATTGATTCCTGTGGCGTGTTTAGGAAGCTCTCATTTGATAATTGAATCTAACCTCATACTTAACAGTAAAACCGATGCTTCTCAATTATGCCTAGATTACGGCACAGAATATGTCTTGATAGAAGTGCTATCTTGTCATAAGAGTAAGGTGTCGTGTTGAGGGTGCTAAAATTTCAAACGACCGCCTAATTAACTCAAAAAGTGCAATTTACCCCTCGATTATGCCTCTTGTTTAGCCATCTTAGTGGACTAATAGTGTTTGTAAGTTATGTTTTATGATTCTATAGGTGAAAGATAGAGTTTTGTAGAATATTAGAGAAAAAGGGATAAAACAGAGCAATTCGGAGCATTAAGGATCACATGGGAAGCCCGTGGACAATCATGGAGAAGGCCAAGGAATTGAAGCTATTAAAGATGCGACTTGGACCTATTTTAAAGCCTATTTGGAAGCCCAAGGCAAAATGATTCGTTACTTGGACCAAAACCCGCAAAAGAGGAAAGAAAGATGGAGTAAAAGAGGAAAAATAGAGTCTCGCGTCTGAGACACGACTATCGTGCGTCCAGACGCGACTCATGCATTTGAGACGCATGAAATGACGCTCTAGCCAATTCCTTCTCAGTTTTGGAGACGAAGTTGGACTCTGAAAGAAGTTGATTTGTATTAGGAAACAAATGACGGTTTGGAATGCTTCTAGAACTCATTGTAACCCCTATAAATAGAGGACCTAAGTGCCTCATGTAATTTGCTAATTCACTTATATTTTTGTCTCCAGAACTTGAGGCAGAGAGAGATTAATAATAAAAGATTCGGTTTTAACTAGCTGAGTCTTAATAAATTAGTCTTTCTAGTCTTATGTTCTTCGACTCTTCTTCTTCTCATTCTTCGAGTTCTTCCTTCTTTATGGAAGGCTAATCTTCTCCTTCAAGGGAGGAGATGAAGTTGGTGCTTAAGGTTTAATGATTCTTCTGGTTCATGGTGTTCTTCAATCAGGTTAGTTCTTTATGTTTTTAGTTATTAGTTATATTGCTCAGACCTGGGGATGGAAGTATAGATTAAGGTTTTTATTTATTGCAATCGAATATCATGCTAGTTTAGGGTTTTATTTATTGCAATTGAATATTATGCTAGATACATGCTTTTATTTATTGCAATTGAATATAATGCTAGAATAGGGTTTTATTTATTGTAATTGAATATTATATTATTATTCTATACTTTTCTTCTAGTTGTGTAGTGTTTTAGAGTAAGGAAAGTATTCCTTGTGTTTGCCTTAGATGGTGATTCATTGAATAGCTGCCCAAGCTCATATAAAAGGAAAGAAGATACTAGTAACATGAACATAGGAACAACCTTGAGTAGAGTTAATTATTGACGATGTTTTGTCCAAGAGGGCATCGGCACTCGCTCGATTGCCTAATTGTAGTCTACTTGTAAGAACAACCATGAAGTAGAAGGTCATAGGTCAAAAGTATTGGTGGATTCTAATCTCTTGAATTCCCTATCTTATAAATTCTCAATAGCTTAGTTGCATCGTAGTTAGTTTAGTTTTATTGCTTTCTAGTATAATTGCATTTAGGATCTTTTCAACAATTGAAGTTGTAAGCCAACACAGCGAAACATCAAACTCTAGTGTTTCTTGTCTGAATCTTGACAATCGGACTATCGTCTATGGGCCGTGGTACTTAAGTAATCCAAGTGATTCACCATAACCCTAGAAGAGACAGCTTTAGACAATGGGCAAGATACTAGCTGTAAAGCCCAACCCAGTTGAAGGAAAGTAGTTTTGCATATTAGTATAATTTAGAATAGTTGCATATTAGTTTAATTGCATTCAAGCATAGTAGGATAGTTTTTCGTCATTTTCACATAGCATTTTCTAGTGTATGCCTCGTCGTCTATATCATCGTCCGGTAAGAACACAACAGTGGACAAGGTTCAACAACCGACTCACAAGAATACTAGACGAGATTGATACAATGGCTGCAAGCAATGATGGGGGTGTTATGAACCCAAATAATCCTGAAGCTCTCCCACCCATGCAAGCATAACAGAGGAAGAAGCTGAGCGATTTTTATTCACCAATCATTGGGGACCCACCCAACAGTATTGTTTTTCCAGAGACAGAAGCTACCCAGTTTGAACTTAGAGCATCAGCAATCTCTATGCTTCGAAAGTTCAATGGTTTAGACAATGTTCAACCTTATGTTCACATGAACAAATTTCTATCAGTCCTCAGAACTTTCAAGAACCAGAATATCAGGGATGATAGTATCAAGTTAATTTTTTTTCCACTCTTACTCGAAGGTAAAGCATCTGAATGGTTATATGCTCAACCGATCAATTCCATTGAATCCTGGGAGAAGTTAAGAACGAAGTTTATGAACAAGTTCTACCCACCCCAGAAGACTGATGCCATGCAGTAAGCTATCAGCAATTTCAAAGGAAAGGCGACTGAAGAATATCATTGTAGTTGGGAGCGATTCAACAATCTGCTAGTCTCGTGTCCACATCATGGATACGACAAGAGCATACTGGCTCATTTTTTCTATCGAGGACTCTCGATGATGAACAAGCAGATGATACAGTCAATGCACAAAGGCAAGTTTACATCAATGGATGGAGAGGAAGCTTATAACTTTCTCAAGAATTTAGCTGAAGAAACACAACAATGGACTACTAGCAACGAGGATGTCGCTAGCATGGAGGGGGAGCCAAAGCAATTGGCTACCAAGCACATGAACAAGCGAGATCAAGAACTGAAGTCTACATTGGCCAACCGGCCACCAAAGATTGAAACTTTGAGTAAGAAATTCAATCGGGTTCTCCATGAATCCTCCAAGATCAACAAGTCTCAAGCTAAATCTCTCCCAGTCATGCAAGCTAGCCAATACTGCGAAGTCTATTTGGACACTTCTCATGCAACTCTAGAATGTCCTGTTTACTATCAACATGCATCAGTTGGAGAGTACAATATTAACTCATTTCAGAGGCCCAACCAAAGTGGTAATAACTTTCAAGACAATTATTGGAGACAGAACGTTGGATCCCTATGTTCTCAAGATCAAAGTTATATTCCACAGACAAGTCAAGCTTCATAGTTGGTTCCTCAACAACAATTATACTAATTTGAAAATTCAATACAAGTGGAGAGTTAGTGCCTGATCCTAGGAGAAATTATGCCGCACCTGCCAACCTGGAGAATGCTATTACTTTGCTATCACAAAAAAATCAGAAGTTTGAAAGTGTTCTAGAGCTTATTGCACAGTCTCAACTCAATCTCCAACAATCTCAGACAAGTGACTGTTCTAAAATGGAGTCTCTAGAGGCTAAGGTCGACCAACTCATTATTGCTTTGTCTGTAAAGGCACAAGCCACTCAACCTAGCTTATTGGAACCAATATTGAGGAGTGAAGATGTATGCCACATTGGGACAACTTCTAGTACTGATCACCTCCATGATCATGTCAGCTTAGTTACTACTCTCAGATCAGGATTGAAGATAGACAAGGTTGACTTACCTTCTCATGATGACATTGCTACAGAGCAATCGGTCAAGATTTTAAATGAAGTTCGAAAGAAAGTGGGAGAAATCCTTTCAACTCCCATTTGTCAAGATAACCAAGACAAGATATGCAAGAATGCCAAAGAAAAAGAAGAGCAGACACATGCTGATGTGTTTGTACCAAAGGCACCTTGTAATGCCCGTATTTTTAAATACGTATTTTTATTTATTTATTAATTAATTAAATTATTTATTTTCAAAATTCGTCGGACTGGACTCGGGATACGTGGGCCTGGTTTTGGGCCCGAGTCTGTGTTGGGCTTGGGTTTCGGACCCAAGTATATAAACACTTTTTTTCTAGAAAATAGGGTTAAGATAATAATAAAATAATAAAAATGGAGGCAGAGAGAAGCTGGTTTGCTGGAGAGGTGGAGCGCGACGGCTCGGACTCGGAGAAACTCGTAGGAGCTGTTCATACCGGTGAGTAGATTTTATCTCTCACCACTACTAGAACTATGATTATCATCGGTTTAGAATTTATGAATTTTCGGTCCATATAAACTGTTTTTTTTGTGCGTACTAGTTCGCGTGAATAAGAAAAAAAAAGAAATAAGTTTTACTGTTCAATATTTCTCATCTCCGTTTTTGTCTAGTTCATTCTGCGGCATGGGTCGAATAGTTACAATGTTCCCCGGTGCCGTATGGGGTGATGGAGGATTGAAACTCCAAGTTTTAGCACTGCTGGCTCTCTAAAGTGACTGTTATGACAGCGCGAGCCAGCGTCACAACAACAAAAAAATCGTTGGGTTTATTGCTTTAGGTGCAGGTGATGTGATTTGTTTTGGTTGGTGGAGTGTTGTGTTTGTTGTGGTGGGTTTTATTGGTTTTGGTGGTTGAACGGTGGAGGAGCGCCCGCCATTCGCGGATAATCGAGGGGTGCGTTTTTATTTGTAATTTTCGGTGTTTGAACTGTGTTTTTTGGTTGTGGGTTGTTTGATGATGTTGGGTGGTAGTGGGGATGGTTGGGGGCTGTCGATTAGAGCTAGGTGGAAGCCATTAATGGCGGTCGGGAATATTCTCGATCTAGTTTGATGAGGGTTGGATGGAACAATTTGGCGTTTTAAGCTTTCATTAATGTTAGAGGGTTTTGTTTGGGAGTCTAACCCGATTTAATGGAATGGGAGATGGTGGTGGCCGGTTTTGGTGGTGGTGGTGGAGGAGAAGTGAGGAAGAAGATCATTGTTGGCTTGGGCTTGGGGCTGGGTCGGTTTTTGGGCCTGGCCTAATTTCTCTTGAGGCTTGGGGCTTGGGCCTTGGGGCCTTAGCAAGGTTAAGTTGGTTTGGGCCAAATTCTATTAGTGGCTGGGCGAAATTTCGATGGAGGAACTCGAAATTTCAGTTTTAATTTTTGTGGGCCGAAATCTAATTTAAGTGGTTGGGCCTTTTCTTTTTGTTTTGAAATTTTTGGACCGAACCACTTAACTGTTTTTGGGCCCGTTTCTAATTTTGCATGGACCAGTCCATTGGACTTAAACTAGATCTACATGGGCCTTTCAACGTTTAGGACTTAGGGGGTAATAAGGTTTGGGCTTGGCGGAGGTTAGGTCGAATCATGACCTTAGCCATGAGAGCCCACGAGCCATGCACCTTGCCTTAGCCATAACCCATGGCTATGACAATATGAACCCGTCGAACAATTAAAAAACGGTTTGACTTTGACTTTGACTTGGACAATTTGACTTTTGACTAGGACAGTTTGACTTTGACCATCGACCGTTGACTTTGACGGTTGACTTTGACCTTTGACCATGGACGGTTGACTTTTACCTTTGACTTTGACCAGGACAGTTTGACTTTGACCATGACATGTTGAGTTTGACCTTGACCATGAGGTGTTGACCTTTGACCGTTGACTTTGACTGTTGACCGTTGACTTTTCCAGTTTTTCATATGTTTGTTTATATGGATATATATAGTAATAAAATACTGTCGGATATTGTATAACTTGGTTGGTAAATTAGCTAATTTAGATTTGACGTGAGTAGTGTGTAAAGCATATTGGGCTTTGATTGTGGGTTGGATGGTGGATCGTTTAATTGTACTTCACGCTTTATGTGTATATTATATGGACACATATAGTAATAAAATCTTTGTGGGAAGCTAGTATATATTTGGTGGTCATTATCTAAGAAAGATTTGACCTTGATGTTGTGTATTTTGACGCGTGATGATATTGAGATGTTAGGAGATATTATATTCCTAATACGTTATAATGTATGTGATACGTTGAAGCATTATGACATGATATAATATGCTGAGATATTTATATTAATGCCATATCTTGGAGAAATGTATATACACTCCATTATTTTATATGTGAGATGCTAATATAGCATTGGTGAATATTTGCCCACGGGAGTGTGGTGTAGTGCAATAAGATATTGGCACGTGAAAGTATGAAATATGGTTATGAGATATATTGAGATATTTCTAGAGATTGTGGCTTAGTGCAATAAGGTAATTGACCTGCACGTGATATAGTAGAAATGTTTATGAGTCATAGATGTATGACACCTGAATAAATTACGTAACGAAAATCCTAGAACCTGACTACCACAACTCATGTGATTGGCCCTTCCGGGCGTTTGATTAAAATTTGAATGGGCCTTGGCGCCCTTCCGGGCGTTTCATTAAAAGTTTCTGAATGGCCTCGGGCGGCCCTCCTGGCGAAGAAGCGAATAGTGGCTTGATTATTCCGTTCAAAAAATAGAACGATGATCGCATAATATTTTATGCCGAATAGTGGAAGTGCTTACATAGATTTGGCTTCCGGTGTGAGGATTTACGGTGTCGCGGCATCCCGCTTTCGGGTGGTTACGCACGGAGTGGCTCATTATGTAAGGGGAGGCATGTGGATGTACATGTTCGGGTTCATGCGATTGTGGTAGCCTGTGGAAACTAGGTAAGACATAGATCTGACGTGAATTTTAGGGACACGCAAAGAAAGCCTGGAATAATCTAATTATGGTAATATGTTTAGTTGGTTATTTGTTTAGTTAAAATCTAAGGCTCCTCGATGGAGGAACTACATGCCTTATTTATGATGCGTATAGTTTGTTGTGTGGTTAGTGGGAAGTTAAGGCGCCTCAGTAGAGGAACTACCTGCCTAAATTATTATTCTTAAGGATGTTGTATGTGTCGTTGAAAGTTAAAACCGATTGGAGGAACTAAGCGCCTTGTGGATTGTGTTTATATTTGTATAAGTATATGTTGTTTTTAGGGCTACTCACACCAGCATTGTTTATAATGCTGACCCGATTTGCATGTTTGCTCATCGGGTGTGTTCATTCAATGAACATAGTTGATAAGTTTTGACAGTTTAGTGTTGAAGAAGGTTAAGGTCTTGTGGTTTGCATTAGCGTTACATCTCGGACACGTTTTGTTTTTCCCTTGAGGTGATATAGCTTTTCAGTCTAGACAATGTTTTTGTATTCTCATTTGTATATTTTAATTAAAGAGTTATTGAAAAGAGATTTGTAACCTAATCTTAATTGGGAATTTTGTAATGAAGAGGACTTATGTATAATTGAAATTTTTATTGGTTTTAATTATCCATATTTTAAACTGTTTATGGGTTTTGGAAGTGGAGAGCGCCACACCACGGAGAGATCAAGAGTCGAGGGGACAAATAATGTTTTTCCGAATTCTGTCGAAATTCGGGGTGTGACACACCTTTTCCTATATTTTTTGCTCAAAGAAAAAAGGACAAGCAATTTTTAGAGATGAAGGAGGCATTTGAATTGAGAAAGATAAAATCAATATCCCCTTTCTCACAACCATCAAGCAGTTGCCATCATGTGCCAAATTCTTGAAGGATGCATGCAACATAAAGAAAAGTACTCATGTTCCAAAGCGAGCGATTCTAGTTGGACAAACAACATCTATTATCCATTAGCAAGCTCCAGTCAAGCTCAAAGATCCAGGAAATCCTACAATATCATGCAAGATAGGAGAAAAATTTACGGGTAATGCTCTTTTAGACCATGGTGCTAGTGTTAATATCTTGCTATATCATGTGTACCAAGCGTTGGGCTTGGAGAACCTAAAGCCTACAAAAGTCAAATTGAAGTTGGTTGACCGTTCTACCAAGATTCCCAGAGGCATAGTTGAGGGAGGATGTTCTTGTTCAAGTAGCCGATTTCTACTATCCAGTGGATTTCATTGTGATAGACACGAAGGAGGCCTTTGATAAAATTCCAATCATTCTAGGCCAACCTTTCCTCGCTACCGCAAAAACTTTGATAAATTGTTACAACGGTGAAATGAAGATCAACTTTGGTAAGATGTCCATGGACATAAATATCTTTCACCTGTTGCATAAGGATTGTGATGACGCCGAAGGTGGAAAGATGTACTTCCTTGATAGCATGATACAAGAATCCTTCCCATTCGAAGATACAATTGAGAGTGCTCAATCTACAGAAAACTGTGATGAACCTGATAACCCCACCATGGAGGCGCTGCTAGCCATGTTCTTGGAATCTCTGCAGAAAATTCAGAATTTAAGTGAGTAGAATGGAAAATTGACAGAGAGAGTATCATTTCTTGATAAGATGAACTCTACATTTAAGGATGAACAACAGACTTCTACCCAGAAAAGTAACAGAATCTAGAAACTGAAATGAGTCTTCTGAAGTAGAAAGTGAACCATATTGATAAGAAGAACTGCACTGCTGAAGCTTTTTGTACACCATTATTGTCTGAACGAGATAAGTATGTGAACCAGTCTACCGCCCACCTTGAGCGCAATCAGCCAGACATCCATTATCATTACTGTGGTGGTAAAGGGCACATCAGATACTATTGTCTTGTTAGAAAGAAAGATTTTCGTCAATCTTCTACACAGAGGAACCACAAGGCCTATCACACAATTATCAGGCCTGAAATAGTTCAAGGTAGAGAAGTAACTTCACCAGCAATCTTTCCAACATATCAAGGAGTATTTTTGATGACCCACAAGGTGAGACCTCCTCATCCTCAAAACATTCGTCAGATTTGGGTAAGAAAATCTGATCTCCTCACTCCAAATTGCTAATGCATGATATATAGTCTTAGGGATCTGACTTAAAAAGACCTAACAAAAAAAAAACAAAAAAAAATCTTGGTAAAAGGAAATGTTCTTATTTTTGGAATTAATTTTGATATTCAGCATCAATGGTAATATCTTCCCTTTTTCTCATTCATTTCATTTACTTAATTTCTATACATTGAGGACAATGCATATGTTAAGTTGGGGGGAGGGTGTACTTGAGAAATGAATTTCGAAAATTAGTTTTCAAAACACAAAAATATTTTTGTTTTTTCTATATCAGTAGCATGAGAAAAATGAATTTTAATGATGAGTCTGGGATATATATATTCTATACTGCTTAGTGTTGAGTTTGATAGATAGTTGATATTATTGATTTCATTACCACTTAGACTATTTATTATGCTCGGACATAGTTCTTGTTGATAAATTTTTTTATCAAGGCACCACCATAGTACTTGGTCAATTTTGTGTACATTTGTTAGAAGAGATATTTAATCCCTAGTAAACTGGAAGCTGATTTTTTTTACTTATCCCGTGAGACTTGAGCTTTATACCCATTCTTTAGAGAGTCTTACGAAAAATCCGAGTCTTAGTGACTCAACATCTTTTAGTTCTTTATATCGTTGTAATATAGTCTCATTATTTGTTGATTTGGTTAATCACGAAGTGACATCAACTGGGGAGATAGCCATTAGGTCTTGTAGTCTATTCGAAATAGAGTATCATACTAATAAGTCAAGTAGTGAACCCATTCATAAGTCTGTTTTTCAAGGTAGTATGTGGGATGTTCGTATGCATTATTCTTTTCCCCACATACATGAGGTAAAATAGTAGACCATCTTCTGAGAGGTTCTTTGCTGAGAGTATGACCGGTGAGGATTGAAAGTCGAGATTATCTGTCTAAAGATAAACTAGGGATTTCGTTTCTTAGATAGGAGAGTATAGGAGATTGACCGAGTACACACATAAGCCTTGAATGAGAATTTTGTCAATTTTTACTATCTCCCATCATAATCTATGAGTCTTTGCAGTAATGTAGTTAGCAATGGAGACCATCTATTGGAGTAAGCACTAAGTGGGTAAAGGATTTCTCTCTCTGAAAAATAGTATCATTCTTGAACATGTTATTGATTGATTTTGTGGGTATATCACCTGAAAACCCTCACGAGACTATAACTCGTCTTTTTCAGGGAACTTAAAGGTTTAAAGCCTTGTTGTATATGGTAAATGTAATCACGATGCCTGCGAAAGTGAGTTAGGATTTTATTTTTTTTATTAGGATGTGATTTTGATCACTTATCTATTTTTTTATCTTATTTGCTAAGAGACTAGCAAAAGGCTAGTTGGGAATTGTGATAAGTGCTTAAAAAGTGCAATTTACCCCTCGATTATGCCTCTTGTTTAGCCATCTTAGTGGACTAATAGTGTTTGTAAATTATGTTTTATGATTCTATAGGTGAAAGAGAGAGTTTTGTAGAATATTAGAGAAAAAGGGGTAAAACGGAGCAATTCGGAGCATTAAGGATCACATGGGAAGCCCGTGGACAATCATGGAGAAGGCCAAAGAATTGAAGTTATTAAAGATGCGACTTGGACCTATTTTAAAGCCTATTTGGAAGCCCAAGGCAAAAGGATTCGTTACTTGGACCAAAACCCGCAAAAGAGGAAAGAAAGATGGAGCAAAAGAGGAAAAATAGAGTCTCGCGTCTGAGACGCGACTATCGTGCTTCCAGACGCGACTCATGCATTTGAGACACATGGATCGTGCGTCCAGACGCATGGAACGACACTGTAGCCAATTCCTTCTCAGTTTTGGAAACGAAGTTGGACTCTGAAAGAAGTTGATTTGTATTAGGAAACAAATGACAGTTTCGAATGCTTCTAGAACTCATTGTAACCCCTATAAATAGAGGACCTAAGTGCCTCATGTAATTTTGCCAATTCACTTATATTCTTGTCTCCAGAACTTGGGGCAGAGAGAGATTAATAATAAAAGTTTCGGTTTTAACTAGCTGAGTCTTAATAAATTAGTCTTTCTAGTCTTATGTTCTTCGACTCTTCTTCTTCTCATTCTTCGTGTTCTTCCTTCTTTATGGAAGGCTAATCTTCTCCTTCAAGGGAGGAGATGAAGTTGGTGCTTAAGGTTTAATGATTCTTCTGGTTCATGGTGTTCTTCAATCAGGTTAGTTCTTTATGTTTTTAGTTATTAGTTCCATTGCTCAGACCAGGGGATGGAAGTATAGATGAAGGTTTTTATTTATTGCAATCGAATATCATGCTAGTTTAGGGTTTTATTTATTGCAATTGAATATTATGCTAGATACATGCTTTTATTTATTGCAATTGAATATAATGCTAGAATAGGGTTTTATTTATTATAATTGAATATTATATTATTATTCTCTACTTTTCTTCTAGTTGTGTAGTGTTTTAGAGTAAGGGAAGTATTCCTTGTGTTTGCCTTAGATGGTGATTCATTGAATAGCTGCCCAAGCTCACATAAAAGGAAAGAAGATACTAGTAACATGAACATAGGAACAACCTTGAGTAGAGTTAATTATTGACGATGTTTTGTCCAAGAGGGCATCGGCACTCGCTCGATTGCCTAATTGTAGTCTACTTGTAAGAACAACCATGAAGCAGAAGGTCATAGGTCAAAAGTATTATTGGATTCTAATATCTTGAATTCCCTCTCTTATAAATTCTCAATAGTTTAGTTAATTTAGTTTAGTTTAGCATTAGAATCTAAAATCTCTACAATCATAGTTTTTAATCCCTCAAACCCCCTTTTCTAGTCATGTCCTTCACATAACATACACTTAAAAGTGGAACGATACCCTACTCATCCTTTACTTATTGAGGGATAATTAGGTTTTGATATGCCTCTATTTTGTTCAATGACCATCATCCATCTATATCATCTATCTACATCATCCATACACCATCTACACACACAAAAGGAGAGAGTGTTAGTGGTGTGTTCAGGAAGCTCTCATTTGATATTTGAATCTAACCGCATACTTAACAGTAAAACCGATGCTTCTCAATTATGCCTAGATTATGGCATAGAATATGTCTTGATAGAAGTGCTATCTTGTCATAAGAGTAAGGTGTCGTTTTGAGGGTGCTAAAATTTCAAATTTGAACCTGACCGCCTAATTAACTCTAAAACCGATGCTTCTCGCTACGGATTAGAGTATGGCGTAAATAATGGCCTATCGGGCAGCTATGGTGTCATATCAGGCACGTGTCATGTTGAGGGTTTTCTATTTTTTAATTTGAATCTAACCACCTAATTAACACAACAACCAATCCTTATCTCGACTACCTAGAGTATGGCATACATAATGGCCTATTGGGTAGCTATGTTGTCATCAGAGGAACGAGCAATGTTCAGGAAGCTCTAATTTGATATTTGAATCTAACAACCTAATTAACACAAAAACCGATGCTACTCTTTAAAGCCTAGATGATGGCATACTCAATGTCTTATAGGGACGTTATTTTGTTATATATGGGATACGTCCAATTCGGGGTGCTCTAATTTAAAATTTGAATCTAACCGCCTAATTAACACAAGAACCTTTGCATCTCTCTACCTACTAGAGAATGGTATACATAATGGCTTATATGGAAATTATGTTGGCCTATGTGGAAAGTATCATGTTCATGCTTCTCTAATTGTTAATTTGAATCTTACCGCCTAGTTAACACAAAAACCTTTACTTCTCCATTTGACTAAAACATGGTATACATCATGTCGTGTACGGTATTATTTAGGCGCCATATCATAGTAAGGATTGTTCTTCATCCCAGCAATGTTCTAATATATTCTCTTATTGATATTTTCAGTTAGTATTAAGAAATTGTTTTTCGTTATTGAGTAGAAGTGTACAGGTGTGTTTTCTGGATTAGACTATTGACAAACATTCTCTTGTTGATGTTGTCAGTTAGTGCAACGACATTGAACTTTCTATCTGGTTGTTATTGTGATGTACTTAAGTTAAAATTTTAATAACTAGTTCTATAGGTTTGAGTAAATTCGGTTGTAAAGTGATGTACCTCATTTTCTTTTCTTTCTAATAAAACTCCTTATTTGCGTGCAAAAAAAAAAAGTTAAAATTTTAATATTTCTTATGCCTAGGTTGATATCCTATCAGGTTCTACATTTCGGATCTATAGGGGATCATTGTGTCTACATTTGGGATCTACAGGGGAGAAATATTGTTCAAAATCTCGTAGGTCTCTACATTTTGGACCAGATTTGTGTTAGGATAATTTTTGAAAGACGTGGATCGATAGAACCAAGGCTGATACTATACTGTTACACGAATTTTAGGCAAACCTGCTGAAGTTTTTGGCTGATGTTTGACATTGTGAAGGAGAAGTAATGTGAAGTCCATTGTTAATTCATGTAGAGGAGATTCTGCATTACAAAACATGTTATATACAGTGGTAAAAGTCTTTTAACCACAGTTTTAAAACTAACAAAGACTAGCACTAATTGAAGTTAAGAAACTAGAAAAATATGTGCCAAATAGAAATTGCAAGAAAACCATCCCATTAGATGACCTTGTAGCTGCCACAAGGTGCCAACAAACACTTGAATCACAAGGTGAAGACTCATTACACTTTTTGTTCTTCTATTATACTTCACTGCAACAATAATGTATAAAGAATAAAACTGTAAGGAAACAGTGAAAAGTTACAAGCCAAAAGACCACAAAAAATCCCAATAATACCATCTATTTTCATTAGGTGGTCACCAACCTAATATTCTTGTAATGAAAACAAATGAAATCAATAAGTAAGGAAAAGAGGAGAGTATTATTATAAGGTAGTCTAACTGTATAATGAACAATCACAGAAGAAAAATGGCATGACAGCAACATACTGACATAGTACTAACTACAGTATACTTAGAAGAGAATTTAACAGCAACATGGCTTCATTAAAATAACTTTCATAAGAGGAAAAAGTAGAACAAGGTTTAACATAATAGTAAAATTACTCAGCAAACCGTCTCTTCAAATATTAGTTCAATTGGAACCACTGATTATTGTAGCATGTAAACATGGTGTTTGTTTATACGTCACAGTGGAGCACCATATACAAAAGCTAAGATAGAATTTTTCCAGATAACCTTTTAAAATAAATGTTTCTCGAGTATTGTTTCCTTGAGAGTCAAAACATACTTCACTAATTTACTATTGGCAACCTTGGCACTGCTCACAAGAAATTTGCAGACATTCTTTATTGGTTGAGTGGGAACACTAACTATTTTCATCCCCAACCAACACAAGACTACAGAGTATTTCATGATTTATCTAAAAAAATAAGAAAAACAAAATTGGGCATTCAAGCTGCAAACAGATGCATACTTTCATCAACATTAACCAGAAGAGTATTTACAAGTTTGCATAGTTGCATATGAGCTTTATATTTATCACTTAAAACAAAACAGCTCCCATAAACGTAATAATTCACATGGATAGAAATGTGACCTTTCTTATGACAAGGTGTCTCATGTTAACGTATATATCATAACAAATTACAATTATATGTCATGTTAGAATAATAGAACATGATATATATAACAACATAACTAGATCAAATAGCATAAGTAAGGCTTAATTACATCAAGTCACAGCATAACTATGACTTGGACATGTCCTTCTTTAATTATAGTTAAAACTTTTCTTCTTTAATCCCATTTATTCCCCTCAAGTCCTTACCCCAAGACATTGATACCAACCTCCCAAGTCTTGACCAGTAGGCCACTGGATGACATTATGATTTGGATTTTGGACATGTCATCCAAGTTAAACAGTCTAATCACCATATAACATGAGTGCGCACACACACACACACACACACACACACACACACACACACACACACACATGCATGGAACACATCTCATCTATTATTGGACATCCTTTGTCTTTGACCTTCTTCAATATAGATTCCAGAGCAACTTTAGCAGCATTCTGTTCTGCCTCTTTCTTATGTAGAAATGTCTCAACCGACATATAATTTACCCCTATCAATCGAAATAGAAGATCTAAATTGGGGCACAGTTCCAAAGCTTTCAGTAGTATAGGTCGGAAGTGGCAGTTTAGATTTCTGAGCATACTCTTGCAATCGGTTCTTATGCATGCATTCATCTGGAATACCTACACACATAGTACAAAATATCAGGATATGGGTGTTTATCGATACTTAATTTCTTGATATGTATTGTGGATGTCCAAATTGAGCCCAGTATTTGAACAATGTAAAAGTTGAGAATGTACCACTTGTGTCCATCATGACTTCAATTAGACCACGGTTCTTCAACATAATAAAGCCAATAAACGACTCTGTGGCCTAATGGATATACCAACATAAAAAATTTCTATAAAAAAAAATCAATCGGTAAACAACTAAACACTAAGAAGTAGAAGAAATGGAACTCTCAAAACCCAACAAGACAATGGTGGTTACTAACACTTATCCATCATACTCAAAAAATGGAGAAGAAAAAGAGCTAGCATACCTGGAAGTCCTGGAGGTGCTGGAGTGGAGAAGACGAACTAGCATATGACCCTTTCAGTGTTTCGCAAGCCCTAAATTTGGGCTTTGGACCTTTTTTGTTAACTATTTCAAGGGCAAAAAAAAAGGCCCGATTTCACACTATTAAATCGCCCAGGCCCGAGTACTTATTAATTGAAATATCGGCCGATTTCTCAGTGATTTGTTGTCCCCAATCACTCATGGGGAGTAATAGGCTAAACTGGTAGGCTAGGTACCGAGTAGGGAGTACCCGGCAAGTACTCGGCGATTTTATAGCACAACATGTACTTGGATGATTGAGTGAGAGGGAGAGACATGAACAAATATTGAAAGAAATTGTAGTAACATTTTTCACATTACATCCCACTCCTTTAAACAATTTTACATACTTGTTCAGCTAGAGTTTTAGTATCAGTATTGGATGAAGAATCACCCGTTTTCTCAATTCCCTTCGCTAACGACTGTAAAAAAAAAAACTTATAGTTTTCTCAATTCTCATATTTGTTGGAGTGTTGTAATTTTGTGATGATAGGAATCTTACAAGTAGACAGCACACATGGTGAATCACGTAGAACATTATAATGTTATATCCGGTCAGTATGATGTCTTGCATTGAATAATCACAAATAAGTGCTGATCATTTCCTTCAATTGAACAAGACCATCATCGATCACAGCATGGTCGAGGACTACCAGTAGATGAAACTACACATGATCATGTATTATAACCAGAACGTTTCAAATCGTGTTTTCATTGGGCTCAATTAGCCGACGGGGTTATTCCCAATATCTGAAATAAATACCCTAACTAAATCCCCAATCTTTAGGGCATCATCTCCTTCACAATCTCCCAGATGAAGCAAAGTTTGGAAGCCTCAAGCAACTACCACTATGGGAGAAAATGTCACAGAAAGATGGAAGGTGAAGGTAACAGTGGAGGGGAACTATACCTCTAAAATTACCATGGAAGGGACTGTTTCAGAAATTTCTGCAGTTGTAAAGTCTTTAGGGTTTGCAGATTGAACTGTAATGGATGTACTGATAGCTTAAGTTTAACCCTAAGTTGAAATGCGTTCCCCATATATTTAAACTGTGAAATGATAATGGGCAATGATTCAAGAAACATGAATTCAACATATACATAATGGGAAACTTAAACTTAATTACATAAGTTCTTAGGAAAACAACAAGAACTCAACAAAGGGACAATTAGACTAACACCAATAGAGGTGATAGACAAATATAAGGGTTTCCTGATTAAGGGGCTATTTTGTTTTGTTGGTTTAAGTTATAAGAGAGTCTTATCAGACCCTGTCTTATAAGAGGGTCTTATAAGTATGTCTTATAAACTGGTTTGTTTTACATTTTAAGTTTCTCTTATAAGCACTTACTAAAAAAGGAAAAAATGGCGACAACATCTTATAGATGCCAATTTGAAAAATATAACCATGTTTTACATACCATTATATAACTAAAACTTCCAGCCAATATTCAACAAAATGATCTTCTTTCACGCCTAGTTTCATAGCCACCAATTCATATACAAGCAACGTTTCAAAATAGAAATCCTCTTATACATTACATTTAAATCCAAATAGAAATACAAATACAACTTAAAAAACAGTTTTGATATCCTAATAAAACTCATTCCTTATTATCCTTCTTCTCTACATCATTGATCCCAAGTTCATCCATCTTCTTCAAGAAACCCGCACAAACATTATTTGTTATAGCTTGTTTCATCTCAACAAATGTGCGTAATTTGGCAAGCATTTCCTATTCACTAGAATCATTATTTGTTATGGCTGACGTAGAGCTTGAGCCACTCGTCTCCCCAAACCATTAGAAGAATCCACATCCTGCAAATCCTTCATTAGTTGATTGTGGGCAACGATAGAATTTTCTATTTGGGTTTCTTCGGGTATGCAAGGTTCTTATCTTACAAATTCCCTCATTACATGGACACATTTTCACCTCATCCACCCATTGCCAAAGTCCACACCCTTTAGCACCCTTTGGACATGTAAAGTATGCTCTCTCGGGGTTCTCTGAAGTCTTCGATACCTTAGTCTTACATGTACCCCCACCACATATGCAAAGAACATCTTTATCTCCTTTTGATGCGATCTTACCTGCTTATAAATATTGACAATAAATTCGAATAAAGTCATATCTCATGACAATCAACCTGTCTACATGTCATGATATAATAAAATCAAACACCAAGCAAAAAGTCTAAACATTCTCATATCATCGATATGTCAAAAAACAAGAGTTTACAAGTCATAAATATAACAAATAAAACGAGAGTTTACAAGAAGTTATACATCATAAAACACGACTAAGAAGAACATCACTCAGGATTATTAGGATTTGCAATAAGGATATCTACAATTTGAGATCATAAATTGACCATCTCAGTGCTTGATCTTGGGACCTAAAAACTTGCTCAACACCATAAATTGTTTCTGGGTCTACTGGAATCTGATTATTCACAAGAAGTTCCTCATTACCATATGCTTGGAATAACACATAATTGAAGACAACTCTACGAAGGAAGTTATGAAGAGCCATACAAGCAATGATTATGTTCCTCTGAATTGGAAACTTATACCCTAGCATCTTGCTTAAAATAAGGGAACCTAGCTTTCAAAACTCTAAAGCTCCTCTCAATGACATTCCTTAGTTTTAAATGGCAATGGTTAAACTTCTCCTCCTTAATCCTAGCACGACTCCCAGGACATCTGTAGTCAGCAAGCCAATATCTTACACCACGATATGGGGACATAAAGCCCCAAAGTATGCGTGTAAGCCGCGTCACATAGATAATACTTATTTGTACAATGAAAATAGATGAAAAGTTACTACGCATATACAAGTAATAAGTTTGTATATAAAATTACAATAAAACAAAGTCTACACACTTACCTCGAGGAGGTAATGGAAAACTGAAAGCTGGATTCCCCACTGAAGTAGTTAACACCCTAGCATCATGGGCAGTCCCCTCCCATCCAACCACATCATATATGAATTTCATGTCAAAGTCACAAATTGCCAACACATTTTGCCAACAATCTTTTCCACCTCTGCCTCTGTAAGGGGTCTATTTACTAGGATGACTAACTACATCAATGAGAGTGCCATCTAATGCTCCAACAACCCCTTTGAATGCTTCTTCTCTAAGTTCTTTATAACTTCTAAGTTCTCCAACTGGGGCATCCCAAGATGGTGGTACAATCATCTCTTTGGAAAACACAATCATAACTTTCAATACTTCATGAAAGTACTCACTAGTAGAAAAAAAGATTTTTGTGACTGTTTTAAAATGTTATTTGTGACTGTTTTGTTCGAAACGGTCACAAATGGCAGCAAATGATTTTTGTGACTGTTTTAAAAAGTTTTTTGTGACGTTTCAAAATTTCAAAATGGTTTTTTTTTTTTTTTTTTTCTAAAGAAGGCATATATGCGTGGACAACTATTTGTTTCGAACACGACAATCACATAATTAGTATATATTAATTGTCACTGTTAAAAACTGTTGACATATCTACACTATATGATAGTCGGGTCTTCCGGAATACTCTTCCCAATATGGAGTAGACAATTTAAGATCTCATTATTTACTTAATTTAGAAACACCTCCCTCACTAAATAGGAAATTAGAAACAAGTGCCGACGAGTCACGACTCGAAAAAATTCTAGAATTGCCTACGCACTAACTCACCACCTCTTTAAATAATAATAATAATAATAATAATAAAAACTGCCCAACTCTACACCAAAATTCCACCCCTCTTATCAAAAAACAACAAAAAAACTTCCAGTTTTTTCAACGAAGAAATAGGATTGCGACCGGTGTTCTGATCTTGGTTACAAAGAGGATTATTTTGCAACGATCAATTGAACCATGTTAGTTATTCTTATATTTATCTTCTGCTCTCTTCCTTGTTAGGGTTTCTTTCTATTTTTTCCCCCTTCATTTTGCTAGTTCTAAATTAGAGTGTTTGATTTTGGATTTCATCTCCAGCGCTTCATTCATTGGCAGTCAATACTTACTCCCACTCTCTTCATTTCTTCTTAAAATTCGAAGGTATGGGTGGTGAGATTTATGGTAGTCTGAAAGCTTAACTACGATATTGCAGATTGTGTAGAACCCTAGCCAAAGCATGAGCCTTCAAGGTTCTTGCTTTGGGTGGGTTTGTGATTTCTTTTCATTTTCACTTATTCTCCGTTTTTATTTTCATTCACAATATTGTTGCTTATCGTTCTTTAACTACGTGATGTACCTTTAATCAGGTTGCTATAATGGTAATTCTTGGAAGTTGGAAAGCTGAATTGAAAAACTGAATTTGGTTGTTTTTTATTTTATTAAAGTTCTTTTTTTGGTTAAATTGGCTTTAATTGTGCAAATATGTATCGTGATTAATTTGCTTATGCAAACTATGATATCTCTATTTTGCCGAACTTTGAATGACTATAACTTCGGTTGATGGTAGAAATTCGGTTTTTTCTTTGTCCATTTACTTTTCAGTTTTGTTTAATTGGTTTTTGGGGAATAATCATCCTTCTAATGTTCTTCCAGGAAGTGAATTGTAATGCATGTATGAGGTAAAATTGGTTATTAGTTGTATTCATGTGTTGTTGTGTTCGATAATTAAGGTCGTTGTCTCTAGAGAATGGTTAGTCTGAAATTATAGTTCGGACATAACACTTTTGGTTTTCTAGTGCGAAGGTTTGGAACTTGTTAAGGTACTATGAGGACTTTAAGTCAGGTTAGTATGGCACATCTCTTTGCACAAGCATGTCAATCTCATGCTTTCGGATGTAGCAAGCCCATAATGAATGGCAAAAGATGCATCCGGTCCGACTTTTAACATTGCTTCTTATGCTTATTTGACTGATGCTCTAACTTATTTAATTAATTGAAATTATTTAATTGCACCGCTTGCAGTTTTTCTTGCCATGACGGTCACTAGGTATACTCATTTTCCCATTTTATTAAGTAGTATATAACTATATATATATCGTGTTACATGGATTTCTAGTGTTCTTAGTAGGGTATCCATTTTATAATTGTTAACTTTGTAACCACTACTAGCTTTAGAACTCGATAGCATTTGCATCGATTACATGATCAAATAATGGGGATTTTAACCAATACTCATCGGTCATCTTGCATTGCGTTTAATGCTCCATAGTTTAGCTCCACATTGAGGCGTGCTAAAGCTATGTAAGCCACGAGATGCAACTAACCATGTATACTAACATGGTATGTATCAACTAAATGATTCTTGGTATCATTGCACGAGGAAAATTGCATGAGATGCATTTAGCAAGAGCATGCTAATGGTATCTATGGTGGTGCGGAACAAAATTAGCTTTTGTGCCAATAATCTATTAACCCTTTTTCTTACATTTAAACTTTGTTAAGTTAAATTTTTGCTTATCAATTGAGATTCTAGGCTAGGTTAATTGAACCTACAAAAGAACATTAACAAATAAGAGCGAGATATTTAGGTAAATTATTTATCTGAGAGATAGACAACACTATGTGATTTATATCATTCAATTTAGTGTATGAGCACTTTTATTATTATTAAAGAAGTTCAAATGTTGTCTCTCAAATTATGCAATCAGAGAAAGTTATGCATGGTCTTTAGTGGCAATTGTAGTATATTCTAAGATATTGGTGATACTTATTGTAGACTTCACACATGTTAATGAGGTGAAGATGCCCCAGTTTTGTAAAACTGTTAACAAACTGGTTAAGGCCTTTTTGAAAGTATTGTTCATGATGACTTTGTAGTTCTCTCAGACTGCCAATCTTTGTTGAAAGGGTCGTCCTTGCCAACAGGTCTGGCTCCTTTGGCAGCTCTTGGATGGGTCACTGCAAGTCACTTGTCTCTTTATCCTTCTGTCCTATTGATACCAGTAATTTTTCTTTTGTTTTGTTGTTTGCATGTCAATTTGGTTATTGAAATCTGACTGGGAGAAGCCCACTTTAATGTTTATATCATTTTTCCATTTTTTTTAATCAACCCCCTATTGTTGGCCAGCTCCTATGGTTTGGGGTTCTTTCGGATGATTCTTTTGTTAGGATATGGTCGGATGCTCCATCAAGGAAATTGTAATGCGCAAAAAGGTTCAATTACATACGGGGAACAAACCGGATCTAGTTGGTCGCTCTTTTTTCATAGAGACCAATCATATATTTCTTGTTGAGGGCAGCTATATGGTCTATCTACACGTTATTTGTATGCAACATCTCCCTTAAAACAAAGTATGGTGGCTGTGCGAAATGTTTAAAAGGTTAGTTAATGAAGTTTTAAGTCTTAGCTGTATTTGGTGTTGGCATGCATTTTATGGTTGGGCACAATGATTTCATATGGAAAGGATAATGAAGAGAAGCAATCCTCATGATTGATAGAATGTTGGAACCCCGTAGAACAAATTTCATTTTACACATTTTTTTTGCTATATGTTGTTGATCTTATCCATGTTGGACATATCATATTCTAGGAATCTAACGGCTTTGTTACTTTTTGGTTTTGCTAAAACATGTTATCCATGAAAAATGTTGCTTCTCTTTTTGGTGCATGGTTCAAAATATGTGATGATTCCTTGATCCTATTAATGCAAGAGAAAACCTTAGTCTATTTAAGGGACAAAAGGCCATTTCAAGGTGGGAAGTCACTAGTAGACAAGTTAATCGGCTTCCCGGTATATTAATGAGGCAAGTGATCCTACATTCATACGCTTTACTTGTTATACATTGGATACTTGGAGATTCTAATATGTTCATGTATCTTTTGTAAGGAAGCACGACGTAGCTTTTCAAATTATTTTATACAAGTGCTTGCAGACATGTAATAGTTTATATCATACATTGAATGTTTAGTTATTAACATTAGCGCTGCCATTCCTGTTCACATTAATGTTCACTTTAATTTTTTACGATAAATAATTGCCCAAACTTAGTTAAGTGATTTTGCCTTGTTCATTACTTTGGAAATGTACTCTTCATTTGTTTCACATGGTGATTCTTGCTCTTGGCTAGTTTAAATATGAAAAACTTTCACTTTAGGATACAATAGTATTGACTTACACTTGCTAATTGTTTTACATGTAGGATGAATATGAGAATCAAGTTGTGGATATAGGCTTATTTAAACGGATAATTTGTCACGGTTTTGCTAAAAAAAAATGACTCTCACTTGGTCACGGTTTTGGAAAAAAAAAAAACAGTGATAAAAGACTTTTTGTCACTATTTTTAACAGTGATATAAAACTTTTTTTTCTTGTAGTGACTTGTGAATTGTTTCTCCAGAATGTTGGAATAACCAACTTACATGTGTCATACGAGTGTTATGACTAAGTGTTAACAAGAACATCATCATTTTCTCTTCAAAAGGTAGGTGTTTGACTATTGCCCAAGTACTCTCTCTCTCGAAAATGATTACACAATGCTTGAAAAGATTCTTTTAACATCCTAAAAGATTGGAAAATTAGGTTTTGATGGACCATTCAAAATCTCCCTAACTAAATCTTATCCACTACTTGAGGAAATGCACATCTTGTGACGGACTCTCCTTGGGAGTGTATTTCTTCTTGCATGTTTGAGCAATATCACTAATGCTATAAGACTCACCAATAAGGATAACTTAAAATAATCCATATAGACCTACATATAACAAGGATAACCATTTCAATATATCCATTACATTGCATTCGGTGCAAACTAATTAAAAAACAATGTATGCATTTCAAAGAGAGAATAACATACTATAACTTGGCATAATTATGAGTGTGTGAGCACTTGGGTTGATAGTGGAGCAAGCATTAGGAACACCAAAGCAATCATCTTAACCATAATGTACATCAGCAATTTATCATGAAAAGTGCACTTCCATTATCGTACAAAATATAAAATGGCATGGTTCTCTGTCAAAGTTCAAACGTAGGCTTCCTTTGCTAATACTCCATATTTGATTTATTGATCTATTTCATCATAAACTAAACACATTCTTATCAATCAGTCGGCAACAACCCAAAATTAAAATAAAAAGAGAACCAGTCGACAGACAAACCTAAAATCAAGTACTAAAAGAAAATAAATAAATCAATAGCCAAAAATCAATTAGTTAGTAGCAAACCGGCCACAACAATCAATAAAAAGAAATTGAAACAATAACATACAATGCAACAACAATAATGCAAGTGCGAGGGAGAGAGAGAGTGCGAGTGCGAATTCAATAATGAACTGAGTCCATGAATACTAGCATAATCAAAGAGACAGCTCGCCAATTTAATCAATGCCAAAAAAGGTGGCTATTGCATACCGAGTGGTTTGATCGAGCTTGACAATGGCGGCAACAGTATCACACTTTCTCGCGGTTGTGGCAGCAACACCAAGTCGCTCGGTCGATATCAGAGATAGAGCTCGTGATTGGTGGTAGCAGCAGGTGCTTGTTGGTCTTGGAAGAATGAAGAAGAGATAACGAGGGCAAGGGGTAGTGTGCTTGGGGCATTTGTGTCTTTCCCCAACATACAACTCTTACAGAATTGTAGTAGATCCAATTTTGGTACTGACAGAAATCATGCCTTTTATAAGACATTTCTAGTAGAATGCCTCTAATAAGAGGCAAAAAACGAACCAAAAATATGTCCCAAATCACTGGTCCACGTGTCTTATAAGAGGTTATAAAACCTCTAGGCCTTATAAGAGGCAAAAACAAATGGCCCCTATGTTGGTAAATTGTTAGAGATACATTATGTTGTCTTATGGGATAGTTATGTTGTCTTACATATAACCATTGAGGAAAATGAAATAACATGTTCAATTAAGTACTAATTGAACACAATGCAGTGCTTCCTGCACTTGATACATAAGTACCCAGTCTATTCATACATACTAACCCATACTCAATGCAATGCTTCTTGTGCTGTGTGATTATGTCTACTAGATACTATTTCAGCAAGTTTTGCCAAAACACACTAGTTGGGTCGGAAGTGATCTTTTCGGAAGAGATTGCGAAGGGGATGGTTATTGGTGAGAGTTGAGACTGGACTTCGGTTTGAAGTTGCCTACGTACCCAAATGTTGTATTGCTTTGGGATCAAATCTCGATTGCATAGTTCTGGAGAATGGCCAATGTTAGATTTTATATGTCGGATTGGTGATAGTTACTTCCTCGTTCTCTAATATTCCAATCATGGGATGAAGTTGGAGAACTTGCTGGAGAACCGTCACAGGATCTGAAGTTGATGGAAGTGAATCTTGAATTTGGACGAAGTTGTGGAAGTTATGGACGAAGTTGTGGAATTTGATTGATTCGGTCAAACAACTTCCTCGAAAATGTTCAAGACACGTGTTTAATTGAATAGACTTTGCGTTATGTGGATAGGTTTGCTATAAATTGAGTCTGAGCATGGGCTCTGAGTGTGGGCTTTATTGTAGTTAAGCTCTGAGCATGGGCTTTTTGGGCTCTGAGCATGGGATTTTCGGGCTCTGAGCATGGGCTTTATTGTTGATAAGCTATGAGCATGGGCTCTGAGCATAGGTTTGTATTGAATTGGGCTTTTATTGGGCCACATTTGTGGGGGCTAGAATAGATACCGACCTATACTCACATTTGTAAAACATACCAACTTTCTACAATGATCTTGTTTGTGGTTTTCAAAGAAGGCAAATGACTACTGGGAGCAATTTATCTTTGCCATAGAGTCATAATCAAGTGAGCGGAGCAAATGTTTTTGAGAGGGGTGGGGGGTACGTGGGGCAAAATGTAGTTTGGTAAGTTTGTGTCTGTCTGTCCTCAATCCTTCGCCACTCTCCCTCTGCCTCCTGCACTCCCAAACTTTCTCTCTCCCCACCCACAAACCCATCTCTCCCTCTCTCTTCCCCACCCTCCACACACGCCCCCACTACTTGCAGTTATCTAGTTACATATATAAATTACCATGGAAGGGACTGCTTTAGATATTTTTGCACTTGTTAAGTCATTAGCGTTTGCAGATTGAACTGTAATGGATCTATTGATAGCTTAAGTTGAAATGAGTTCCCCATGTATTTTAACTGTGAAATGATAATGGGCAATGATTTAAGAAACATCTATTCAACTTATACATAATGGGAAACTTAAACTTACTTACAGAAGTTCGTAGAAAAATAACTAGAACTCAACAAATGGACAATTAGACAAACACCAATAGAGGTGATAGACAAATAGAGGGGTTTCCTGATTAAGTTGGTTAAACTGTTAGAGATATACTATGTTGTCTTATAGTATAGTTATATTGTGTTAAAAGGAAACCTTGAGGAAAGGATATGACATGTTTAATTAAGTACTAATTGAACACAATGCAGTGCTTCCTGCAAGTGAAACACAATGACTCTATATTTCTATAAGCAAGGGATAAACAAAGGTCACAGGTTTATAAAGTGCAGAAGTCAACCTAGATGCATGTGGTGCTTTCAAATGGATTGATCTCATGGATGAAGAAAGCCATGAAGCAACTACAACTAAGGTAGAAAAGGTCACAAAAGGAGGGAAGGTGAAGGTAACAGTGGAGGGGAACTGTACCTCCAAAATTACCATGGAAGGGACTGTTTCAGATATTTCAGCACTTGTTAAGTCTTTAGGGTTTGCAAATTGAACTGTAATGGATGTACTGATAGCATAAGTTGAAATGAGTGAACATTTTGGATGTATTTTAACTGTAATTGATGTAGTTTAACTGTGAAATGATAATGGGTAATGATTCAAGAAACATGAATTCAACTTAAACATAATGTGAAACATACACATAATTACAAAAGTTCGTAGAAAAACAACAAGAACTCAACAAAAGGACAATTACAAATAGGTGTTTCCAGTTATGCAAGTTACTCTATTAGAGATACACTATTTTGTCTTCATACATAGTTATGTTGTTGTTCATTTAACCATTGAGGAAAGGACATACCATATTTAATAAGTAATAATTTAACATAACCATAACACAATGCAGTGCTTCCTACTCTTGATACATAAGTACCCAATCTATTAAAACGTACTGGCTAACAAGAAATAAATAATTACATATATAAACCACTAGTTCAATTGGGTTTTGGCAAAGTCTGACATGAATGGGAAAATGGACTGAATTCCACTTGCTGGGATTACATGATCTACTAGGACCTTCTTCTCTATGAAACTGTACCATATGATTTTGTTGTACCAACTGAAAACTCTAATGTCTGATGGCAGTAGGTCGACAAATTTTGAATGGCAGAAACTTTCATACAATATAAACATCCTCGGTTCACTCCACACACAGTTCTCGTACCGCTGCAAAACCCAGAGTTCTAATATTTCAGTACCGATGACGTCCTCACCCCAAAAAGAGAACATAATAGATATGGAGCCATCATAAGGAAACAGCGTGTACGACTTCAGTGGACGTTGAGTCTCCGGTAGCCAAATCCTTGTCCATTTCTCATGTTAAATGTTAAAAACTAATAATCCCGCATTGTATGGAGACTAATGAATATTTCCTTTTGCAACAACTCCAGCATTCCTTTTAATGTGTTCATCATTAAAAGACAACTCCAGGTTGTCCAACCTTCTCCATTGGTTAACTTGGGAAGGAAACAATTCAACATGATAGATGATACATTTCCTCGCTTTGTTGTCCCTGGAAGGCCTTACAGTGTTGTGGTTGGGTGTTGAAAGCCTAACTATAGTGAATCGCAAAGGTTCTACAGAATTCACCACCATTCCGACACATTCTGTGAAGCATCTGTTCCTAGGATTATTTAGGCGACGAACGTTTCTAGTCATTGATTTGCATACATAGAACTTTTGGTATTTTTCGTAAGGTGTGTTCAAGAGAACAATACCTTCCATTGACAAGGCAAGGACCGATGTGCCATCAGGTTTGAAGTCCAAAGTTGGCCCTGGAATTGTAGGGTTGTTTGCAATGCTAGATGCAAAAGATATCATGGATTCCCATTTGTATTATGTATTTATGATGTAACCAAGAAAAGATCCCATCATCAATGCATGGTCCTTAATGAAGGAACTTGAACTTGTAAAGAATGCCCATTTTTGGCAGACAAACATTGCTTTTTTGAGAAATGGAAGTGGAGTACGTTTGACTATCTTTCAGAAATTTCATCTGGCATTTCCTTGTTGTTGTTGATGTTGTTATTGTTGTTGTTAGTGTTGGTGTTGGTGTTGGTGTTGGTGTTGGTGTTATTGTTTTTTGGATACAGATGAAGAAGATCCTTCCATTGTTGTTCTGTTCAGGTGGGTTTGATATCGAGTGCGGAGTTTTTAGGTTTGATATCCTCTCAATGCTTACAAGTTGCCCAATAAATGGAAATGAATGCTTTTAATCTTGGGAGACGTTTAGTCTATCAGACAACCGTTTATTGAAGAACTGAAAGGTCGTGAATTATTTGTAAAGTGAATCTAACCACCTAATTAATAAAAGAAACAAAAATCTATGGTGATCACTTTCAACCATAGTTGGAAAACACAATGTTGTATAGGTGAAGTATGTTGTTATATAAGGAACGTTCTGTCTTTGAATAAGGATTCTAGGCTTAGATTCTAACCACAAAGATAACACAAAAATTGATGTTATACTCTTTCCCACTGTATGGAATCATAATGGGCTATATGATAGCTATGTTGTCATATCATGTAGGTGTTGTGTTTAGGGCGGTCTAATTTGAAATTTGAATCTAACCGCCTAATGAACTTCTAAAACATTTGCTCCTCAAATTGACTATAGGATGGTATACATAATGTCTAAACCCGAATCTATGTTGTCATATCACGAACGTGTCATCTTCAGGATGCACTAATTTGAAATTTGAATCTAACCAACTAATTAACACAATCACATTCACTTCTCATTATGACTAGAGGATGGTATACATATACATAATGTATGTTGTCATATCATCAATATTTCGTCTTCAGGGTGCTCTAATTTCAAATTTGAATATAACCTCCTAATTAAAACCTTGGGAACTATTGCTTCTCTCTTGCCACTAGACAATTGTACACTTAATGGATTATATGTATGTTATGTTGTCATACTTGGTACATTTCGTGTTCTTGGTGTTCTAATGTTTAATTTTAATCTGACCGCCTGATTAACACAAAACCGTTGGTTCTCCATTCCGACTACAAGATGGTGTACATAATGTCTTGTAAGGACTTTAAGTTACCCTATTAGAAACATGTTTTGTTCATGCATGGTGCTCTATTCCAACATCTAATTTTAAGTTCCAAATATAAATACAGATATATATTACTAGTTATACTGAGTTGGGCCAGACTGAGTTTCGCCAAAGTCTGACATGAATGGTAGAATGGAGTGAACGCCAATTGTTGGGATTTTTTATTCTGATAACACCTCCTTGTCCTTGAAATTGTACCATATGATCCTGTTGTTCCAACTGAAATCTCCAACTTCTGTTGATAGTAAGTCGATGAATTTCGGATGACGGTAACATTCATACAATTTGTCCAACAAATACTTGCTCTGTTCACTCCGCAACTTGTTCTCGTATTAATGTAATACCCTCAGTTCTAATATTTCAGTAGTAATGTTGTCCTCACCCCAGTAGGAGAACATAACAGCAATCGTGCCATCGAAACGAAAAAGTTTGTAGGACTTGGCTGGGGATTCGGTTTACGGTAGCATAATCTTTGTCCATTGTTGCCAGCCAATGTTAAATACCAATACGCCTTCTTTATAAAGAGACTAGTGGAGACATCCTTTTGCATCCACCCCGGGCTACCTGTTTATGTGTTCAACATTAAAGGACAATGCCAAGTCGTTCAACCTTTGCCAATTGAATGTTTGTGAATCAAACAATTCAACATGGTGAATGATTGAAAATTCCTTCTTGCTATCTCGTCTTTGTCTAACAGTGTTGTAGTTGGGTTTTGAGATCCTAACTATAGTGAAACTTAAAGGTGCCATGGATTTCACCGACATTCCCACACATTCAGTGAAGAATTTGATCATAGGATTATTCGGGCGACACACTTGTCTAGTCGTTGGTTTGCAAACGTAAAATTTTTGGTCTTTCTCATGTGGGGTGTTCAAGAGAACTATACCTTCCAATGAAGATGCAATTAACGACGTACCATACGGTTTGAAGTCCATAGTTGGGGCTAGAATTGTGGGGTTGTGGCCAATGCTGGTGGCAAAAGATATTATTGATTCCCATCTTCTTTCCGTGTCTATCATGTATCCCAGAAATGATCTTGTCTTCAACGCGTGCTCCTTTATGAAGGAACTTGAATTTGTAAAGGTTTCCCATTTTTGAGAGACAAACTTGGCCTATTTAAGAAATGGAAGTGGAGCACGTTTGACAATTTATACGCAAAGGTCATGTGGCATGTTGTATCCTTGGCTCTAGTAGTCACCATTCGAAGAAGAAACTGCTTCTGGTTGATGGTGTTTTTGAAATGGTGAACATATGGGACTTTTCAGGACCTACTTCTCTATATTTTGGTTTTATAACTGTGGTATTCGCTCTATGGGGTAGTTAGAAATAGCCAAATAATTTGGATAACTGTATTTCATTAGTACTCTAACTGTATATCAATAACCGTTTGATACAATTATCTATAATGCCCCAAACCATCTTTATATTGTCCTATGATGCAGTTGGTTTGTCCTGAAAAGTCTATTGTGATGGTCACATGTGGTTTTCAGATGGGCCATGTTACCACTTTAATGATAATGTGTGTGGCGTACCAGATAACATCAGTTTTTGGGGGAAAATACCATTGGGAACTGAGATGTATGCTTGTTCGACACATCAACTCCAACCCTTCCAAATTCCTCCTTATACCGTGACCAAATTTCTTCTCAAACTCAGTAATCGCCTAAATCATGACAAACCCTAAAACGGTACGCCCCAAAACTGAAAGGTTCATTTTTTTTGTTCCTTGCTTTTATACAGTTGGCTTTGATTACATATTTTTTTTAATAAAAAAGAAAACCTTAGTAGGATTAGTCCTTTGTCTGGTATTTTAGTTTTTAATTTAATACTTTAGTTCTCTGTGTTTGATATTGGGTCGACCTGAGAGAATTCGATTATATTTAGGTAGTATGCATCTAATTAATTTAATTTCCTATATCCATAGTTGTTTTTACCCATGCTTTGTTGTCCTAATACTATCACACTATGGCTTGATGTGTGTTGTGTAGTGGAAAGAGGAAGAAACCTGAAGCACTGGCATGGATGCCAGGAACGAAGATTACTTGTCGCTGTTGTCCAAAAATGCTTGAGAGAAGCTTTTCCAAGGGTTTGATATGGAGGAAATAAGTAGGTTTGCTTCGTCTCCGTTTGGGTTTCTACTAACTGTTGATGGCAATGTGGACCCTCTGGATCCAAAACAAATGAAGTACAATCATTTTACCCACCCCCAATTGGTTGTCTCCATTCTGAAAAGATGAATTGCACCATTGACTTACCATATTGGGAACAAATATATCAGTTTTAAGTCTTCCGATTTCTCGCTACTCAACGGGCTTTCCACCGCCCGTCCAAGCAACAACTATTACAATTTGAATCCCAAGAATCCGACTGATTTCATATTGAGCTATTTTAAGGAAAGTCGTGGTTCCCTACGTGGTCAAATTCGACTGAATGCTGATAAGATCCCAAAATTGTAGTTTTAACCCCTTTAACAATATCGCTTTTGACCAAATTATGTGATTAATAAGTAAGAGTTAGTGCTTTTTATCGTGTTCTTATATATTCCAGGCATTGGAGTCGGATATGTGCAGAAATACGCCCCTTTTGAGATAATGGAGCAAGGGTTGGTTGTTAAGAAGTTCTATGATTAAAGGCCAAGATCCAAGGAGAAAAAAAGCTCATTTAAAGACCAGTCAAAGCTAAAAAGTCAAAGTCAACGTGGACAGAAACAGTGCACAAAAGTTAGCAGAACTTCTAAAGGCCGTATCTTTGGACTCAGACTTCATAATTGGGCCTACCTTATGTCAAAACGACCGCCTTGGAAAGAGTTTTCCAATGGTCCAAGCTTTGTCTCAATCAGAGAAGCAGAAGTGGACAAAAAGGCTATTTAAGTCAAATCCAACTGAAAAGGCCTCTGTGGACTGAAGAAGTTGGGTTTTGGGCTCGATTTTTCGACCCAAAACATGGCTCCTCAGCCCATGCACGAAAAAGTGGATCTTGTCTCCTCCATATGGGAGACAAAGACTTAGCTCTTAAGCATCGAGATTTTTTAGCTTAGAAAAATTATCCAATAACTTGTTTTAGATCTAGTTTTTAACATTATTAGAATTAGTTTTGAACTTAGTTTTTTTTACTTAGCAATTCATTTTTCTAGTTAGTTTGAATTAGTGAATGATTCAAATACTTAGTTTTAATTCATTAAATTAGTTTATATAGATTAATCTAGTTAGTTGTCAATTTTATTAGTTGTTAGAATAAGTTTTGAATCTTAAAATAAAATACTTAGTTTATATTTCAATCTTCAATCTTGTATTCATCGATTTAGTTGTTTTAAATTGATAATTAGTATTCATAATTTTAGTTCTAGATTAGTTTTAATTTCAGTTGTAATCCATTTTGAATCTTAGGCTATTGTTAAAATTAGATTAAGAAAGT
Organism: Coptis chinensis; assembly: GCF_015680905.1. Taxonomy (NCBI): domain Eukaryota; kingdom Viridiplantae; phylum Streptophyta; class Magnoliopsida; order Ranunculales; family Ranunculaceae; genus Coptis; species Coptis chinensis. The sequence goes on from NC_141459.1 coordinate 98,939,930, forward strand.
TAATTAGTTATTCAATAATGACTTGTTTTGATTGTTCTTCTTTTAGAAATGATAGTATGATGATTTAAGGCTAAAACCTCCATTAGAGGGGTTTGAAGAAGCCTTGATGAAACTTGATCGTTGTTAGCGTAGAATAGTTCTTAATATTCTATTCCATTCTAGAAAGCAATTAGTTCACCATGAGAATGGGTTTGATTGTTTCATATGCTAGTTGTTAGTTGGTAGAGATTACCATGAACAATTAGGGATTAGGAAGACCCAATTGCTATGCGAAAGCATTGCAATTAGGATTACGACAATTCCTCGCTAGTTGATTAAGTCGAATTAAGATGGAATCAAATCCCCCTAATTCCTCCTCATATTGTCAAATTAGTAATTCCGTAGTTTGAATTATCGTATCTTGATTAGTTTTTACCATCGTAGTATAATTTCCACAATTACTCTCACAACTTTGTTAACTTACACGAACTAGGACACGTTACACCTAAACAAACTAGGAGTGGAACAAACTTTCTATTCCAACTATAATGCAATAGCATCGAGAGTAGAAAACTTTGATAATATTAAGCTGAATTTAGTTTTAGTTTTACTTACGTTTGAGTTTCGTAGCTTATGCGTAGGTAAAACTATCATTTTTACTTTTATCAAATGGCGCCGCACGTAAAACTAAAACTAATTTACTCTTACTGTATCAAAGTTCTCTACACTCTTGATGCAATTGCAATATAGTTGGAGTAGAGAATTCGTTCCACTCCTAGTTCTTTAGAATTCATGTTAACTAAGATTATCAGTTCTATCAAAGTCAATGAGAGTAACGATGGAAATTATACTACTATGGTAATTCAATTAATCAAGATATGATAATTCAACTACGGAAATACTAAATTGACAATATGATAATGAATTAGGGAAATTTGATTCCACCTTGATTCGACTTAATAAACTAACGAAGAAATGTTGTAATCCGAATTGTAATGCTTTCGCATAACAATTGGGTGTTTCTAATCCCTAATTATTCATGGTAATCTCTACCAACTAACAACTAGCATGTGAAGCAATCAAACCATTCTCATGGTGAACTAATTACTTTCTAGAATGAAATAGAATATTACGAACTATTCTACGTTAATAACAATCAAGTTTTCATCAAGGCTTCTTCAAACCCCTCTAATGGAGGTTTTAGCCTTGAATCATTATACTATCATTAATATATAAATAATAATAAGACATGATAAAAAGATTATAAATTTAATATATTGATCTAATTAAGGATTCAAAACGGAATTCAAAACTAAGTAATGATTAATAACTAAATAACTGAATTGAGATCTAAATGATTTAATGAACTAAAACTAGATTTATGAATAACTAACTAACTTTATTAATCTAATGAATAATAATCTAATGATTCGAAAAACTGAATTAAAAAAAAGTAATCACTAATTAAAATGAATTCTAAATTAAAATTATCTCAATCTTTAAGTAGAAAATCCTAAAAAAACTATTTATTTTTTGAACTAGATCTAGCATTGCTTAAGAGCTAAGTCTTTATCTCCCATATGGAGGAGACAAGATCCACTTTTTCGTGCATGGGTTGAGGAGCCATATTTTGGGCCGAAAAATTGAACCCAAAACCCCAGTACTTCAGTCCACAAGGGCCTTTTCAGTTAGATTTGGCTTCAACAGCCTTTTTGTTCACTTATGCTCCTCTGATTGGGTCAAGGCTTGGACCAATAGAAAGCTCTTTCCAAGCTGGTCGCTTTGACGTAAGGTTGACTCAATTCTGAGGTCTGAGTCCAAAGATACATCCTTTGTAAGTTCTGCTGACTTTTATGTGTTGTTTCTCCCCGCGTTGACTTTGACATTTTAGCTTTGACCGGGCTTTAAATGGGTTTTTTCTCCTTGGATCTTGGCCTTTAATCATAGAACTTCTTAGCAACCAACCATTGCTCCATTATCTCGTAAAAGGGGGGCATTTCTGCACATATTCAACTCCAATGCCTGAAATACATAAGAACACGATAAAAAGCACTAACTCTTACTTATTAATCACATAATTAGTCAAAAGTGATATTGTTAAAGGGGTTAAAACTACAGTTTTGGGCTCTTCTCAAACCACCCCCAAATAGCATTTTGCTTGTCCTCAAGTAAATATGAAAAATTAGCATAAGTGACAAAAAATGAAGTTCTAACTAATCTCGATTTCGCCGAGTGCGATTGCATTGACCATATGCAACAAGGCCTTAAACCACTAGGAATTCCCTAGTGGACGAGTTATAGCCTCGTGACAGTTTTCCAATGAAGGTACTCACAAACTTCATCTATACTACAACGACTAAGAAATAAAACTATTGTTTCCTTATTTATGTCTCAATTATCTATACATCTCACTAGCAATGAATACAGAATAATCAAGTCGAAATCTAAGCTAATATATGCATAATAATCAATCATCTACGAATAAACATATACACAATGAGTAATACTATGAAATGCACTAACAGGTCCGTTTCTGAAACTTTGGAATAACGTCTTTAAATAGGTCCTCACATAAAAGTCAAGACAAAAATACTTTGATTTTTCCGCTTAAGTTTCACTACTCCAGTGTGTAGTGGGCACACTTTACCTTACAATCTCAATGGCACACAAGGAAGTTGAAGTCGATCAAACACATCTGCCATTTACTATCACACTAACCCATTCATTATTGAGCTAGAGGTCTTATTTAGGTGTTGTGGGGATTAGGAGATGGTTTGAGAAGGAAGGAAATGCATATTCAAAAAGGACAAGTCTGAGATAATAGAGTCTTCATATTACGTAACTAGAGAAACCCTTGTTCTTTTGCTTCTACACTTTGTTTCCATCCTTAGCCATTTTTTTTTCTTTTTCTTTGGCTTTTGACTCCTTTGATTCTATTTTTGGAGTTCTAACTCTTTATTTTCTTTAATTTATTTATATATATATATATATATTTTATTTGGATGGAAACTTTTATTTCTTATTTGAAGCGACTAACAAATTCTTGATTTCAAAGGTCTTTCTCTTTTCTATTCTTCATATCTATTCTCAGACTCATTCAAAGAATGGGTAAGCTGATTTTTATTTTTATTTTGTTTTGTAAGGGCATCTCCAATGGGGGGTGTAAAATTACACCTCCACCTAGGCTCCACGTAGGTGCCATTAGGATTTTACACCTCTAATTGTATACTATTGTATAGCTTATAAATATCCACACTCTATACTCTCCAATGGAGAACTATTAAAAAAATAGATTTTAAACTCGGACGTCACTTTAAGTGACGTCCCTCTTTAATTTAAACTGGGACGTCACTTAAAGTGACGTGGGATGTCACTTAAAGTGACGTCCGAGTTAAAAAATTACTTTAGAATTAGAAAGGGACGTTACTCCAAGTGACGTCCGAAAATTATTTCACTCAGACGTCAGTTCGAGTGTCGCCCGGGCTTTTTATTAACTTATAGCGAGAGGGGGAATTCCCTACCCTCTCTATTAGCTAATACACTATTACCTACGGTATAACACCCCCATTGGAGAGAGAGTTTTGATATTTGGGGTGTAAAATTTCCACTCTATACGGTTTACACCCCCATTGGAGATGCCCTAAAAGGGTAAAGAATTTGCGGTTTATGAAAAGCTAAAGAAAGGCTCAGAGGGACGACTAGCGGAAAATAATTTCATAAGGTTTGAATTTCTAACTATATCGATCCAAAGAGGGCCTAAATTCTCGCTTAGGATATGGTATAGTGATTAAGCAAGTGGACGTGTGATTTCTCTATCCGAATTTTACTTCTCCCTTGTGTCATTTCTCAAATATTTCACTCATATAAGGCTTTAGGCTATATTCTCACAGAACTTGTAAAATAAGTACTCTAGCCTAGATTTCATAAACTTACTGCCAATACAACATAGATACTCGTGCAATATATTTATAGAAAGATGCAAAGATTATTACATACATATTAACCTAAGTTTCTAAAAACTATTCTAATGCAAAAGTTAAAGTGAAACTTCTAGATTATTAAGAGCATAGAGAAAGAAAACAATACCAATATTCCTAAGTGTATAGCATAAATTTTTTATTTATATTTTTGAAATTTTGAAATTTTTTTAAGACAAATAATACGTAATATTCAACAGTTAATAGTGCTTAAACATTTACAACATGTTTCTATACCACCCCCAAACAATTTGGGAGAAGGGGGTTCATGAAACAATTCAATAGCACAATTAAATTATGTAACTAACTAATTTTATGATTTTTAACATTTTATAAATAAAAGTACGTAATTTCCATCCTAAAAGTGCCTAATTTTTGCAAATGTTTCTATCCCACCCCCAAACAATCGAACGCTTTGTCCTCAAAGTGTAAAGAGATAAGGAAAGAATTTACCATAAAAATGTGGTAAAAATTGGCGATTACGTAAATGTAAATATTATAAAGATAATCTGATAACATGAAGCACAATAAAACTGTTACGTACTAACTAACACAAATTCTACTAGAGTAAACATGACAGGCAAAGGGTGGCAAAGATTTTAAATGAAATACCAAAATACGCCACCCCAAAACAAAATTTGAAAACTCTTTTTGAAGTTTGAAAATTTTGTGGCCTATACTCCATTAAGGTGGTATTTTACAAAAAATTATATGGGTCTTTTAAAGTCAAATTCCCCTAGACTTCCTAAATTACTATTTCTATGGTTTTAATATTTTTTTACTTTTTATGAATAAGATTTAATATAAGGAAAATAATAAAGCGATAAGGACATAATTCATACCATAGAGAAACATGACTCAAAAACAGAGAAAACATGAAAGAGTGGAAAACGTGAATTATGTTAAATGTGGACTTAGGATCCGGTACTTACAGCCACACTCTCCATAAGGAGGGCCCGGTTACCTGAATGCTGCACTTACCAAAATATAATATTGGAATGGAGAACACCGAAGAATAAAATGAGTCTTTTATAGTAAGCTACTCAAGACTTTATCTAAAACATATGTATATATTGAACGTGCAATTTACCATATATCAACAAACGAAATAGTTGTGGATCGTTCTATAAATAATGATCACAGGAAACACATCCAAACACAATCAAGCACCATGATTTTCCATGTCGTGGCATAATGGAATGAGAGAGAATACTGATGAATCTAGAATCTAGCCTAGCATGCAAAGTCTTCTTGATTTTCCAACGAAAGGGTGGGCAAGTGAATGAACATGCGAAAATGGATGGTTGTGGAATATATGGTGGATATGGATGAATTGTAGAAGTAAGAAATTGAAAAAATGAGAGAGTGGGTTTATCACAACATTCATTGGTGTAGTGGGTTGGAATAATTACACAACTGAAAATGGAAGTATCTGGTGGCTCTGTACGTAGTAATTTCGTACTAGGAGAATTTAGAAAATCATGAAGCACAAGAGAAACGAGAGAGTCAAACTCAAGGTTCCTTTGAAATGGTGGAGGGCAGGGAACATCGATGGAAGGTGAATGAGTGATAGGATAATGTGAGGTGGGTGAATGGTGTTCAGCTAGAGCTCTCAGGTCTATATCATTAGAAGTTTTTAGATATGCAAGACATTCTTCAATAGGTGAATTAGAAGAATCACTGGGATATTGTGTGAAAAATTCTTCTTCTGTCATGGCGTTAATGTTTGAACTTCCAAAGGAAAGAAATTGGTGCATCTGATTAGCAGGAAACGTGTTGTCGAAATAATCTTGAGCTAAGCTCTCGATCATGCTAACCTCTCCATTGACAATCGTATTTGGGAACTGTTTCATCGTTTTAAAGACATTTACCTAAACAGAAAGATGACCAAAGCACATGGACATCGAACCATCGTGGCAGTTTATGAGCGTGTTAGCAGTAACCAAGAAGGGATGCCCTAAAATGATAGGAACAGAGTCGTTAGCGACTTCTGTGTTCAGGATCATGAAATCAGCCGGATAGTAGAAATCCTGAACCTTAACAAGCACGTTTTCAACCACACCCTTAGGATACTTAATAGACCGATCCGCTAATTGCAACGTCATTTTAGTAGGTTACATCTCTTGTAGACCTATTTCTTTATATAAATAATAAGGTAGTAAGTTAACACTTTCCCCCAGGTCTAATAGCGCGGTCGTGGTATGAGAATCTCCTAAGGTGCATTGTATAGTAGGACGACAAGAGTCCTTGTACTTAACGATTCCATTATGTTCGGTTAAAGTTGGAAATTGTTCAGTTAGAAAGGCGTCTTTAGGAATATTTGTCTTACGCCTAGTAGTGGACAACTTTTTAAGAAACTTAGCATGGTGAGGTAACTTTTTAATCGCTTCAAGAAAGGGAAGGTTTATCTTTAGTTTTTAAAAACTTCCATAATCTCGTCAAAATTTGTATCTTTATTTAACATGGCTAGCCTCTGGGGAAACTATGGTTTCTCTTTATATTTAGCATATGGATCAACCGGATGTCGAACCTTGGCTTTTGTTTCTTAGGTTGTGGTTTAACTGGTACCTCTACAGGGGTAGGATCGTCAGTTTCTATTTCGGTATCTAGTTCAATATCCGGTGTAGGGACTACTGGTAGGGTAACTACAGGCATATTTATGGCGTTCTCAACCACTATACCTGAATGGAGAGTGGTGATGACATTTAGCTCACCTACGTTTGTGTTGTCCTTACTAGTATTACGTTTACCTCAAAGGCTGTGTTTGCTGTTTTAGGATTAGGTATCGCTTGACCTGGAAATACACCTTTGGGTTGTACTTTCTCTTGGGCTAACTGCTATAAGGAAAGTTGGATGGCTTGTAAAATCTGTTGTTGGGATTGCATAAAGGCGTCAAAATAATCCAGTTGTGGAGGAGTGTTTGTTACAGGTTGTGTGACAGGAACTATGTCACGTTGATTATTAACAGTGGGTTATGATAGTTATGATTAACCGGAATGATACCTCTATTAGCATTATAATTATTATTGCTATAATTATTATAATTACCCTAACCTTGTCTTTGACCTTGTCCTTGTCCTTGTAGTGGTGGAGCTTGGTTGTAATTGTTTGCTGGCCTAACATTTTGATTATTATACGCTGGAGGTGTAACTTGTTGGTTATTTTGCCAACCGTAGTTGGGATTTTGTCTCCAAGGTGCGTTAGGTTCACTATTAATAGAACAAATATTGTCCGGCTGTGCGGATGGATATTCATAGACTAGAGGACAATATGAGTCGGGATGCGCAGGACCCAAACAAAAATTACATGGAATAGAGTTGGCTTTCATGACAGGGGTAAGCTTTTGTTGAACAGAAATAGCTTCTACCTTTTTAGTGAGAGATGCGATTAATGTTTTAAGCTCAGGATCGGGTTTAATCTCAAACATACCGGCGGCCTTAACTAAGAAGAACTAAGCGGAGAGGAGATATATCACCACACAGTTATTCTTACGCTTTGTTTGATCTTCTAAAAATTTATAAGCCTCTGAGGCTCCTTTACTGAGGAAACTACCCCCATTCATTATATCAAGGACCTCTTTATGGTGGTGTAAAAGGCCTTTGAAAAAGGCGAACTAATAATGTCTTCTTTTTAAAGGTTATGATGTGGACACTCTATAAGAAGGTTAGTGAAAGCGATTCAAGCCTCGAAAAGGATTCATGAGGATTCTCGAAAAAATGAATCTTGGAAAGCATTTCATCATGTCTTGATGGTGGGTAAAATGTTCCATAAATAGTTGAACAAGTTTGGCCCATAAGTCCACGAATTAAGGCTTGGGCGTTAACCAAGGCGCCTTTGCCGGCTAGGGTGAAAGGAAACACCCTCAGTTTAATTTGTTCAGCACCAACCATAGGATGATAGAATGTGGTAAGGACTTTTTCAATCCTACGCATGTGCTGATAAGGTTTTTCATGGTCTAACCCGTGAAAAACGGGTAACAAATTAAATATATTTGGGGGAATTTGGAAATCCCCCACTGGGTCTGCAAGAACGATGCAAGATTTTGGGCTATCGTTCAAGGCTTTGTAAAATTCAGAGAGAGGTGACTCTTTTTCTTCAGCCATTATATCAGGTGTAGTGTGTGGTATATTAGCTAGAGGTGTAGTGAGTGGTATACTAGATAGGCGTGTTTGTTGACGTTGACGTTTGATTATGTTTGGCGTTTTTCTTCTACCTGACCTTAATCTCATGCAAGGCTAAGACCAATCTTAAATAAACACGACAACCATCAAAACAATCCTGATATGCTAGTATAAACCTCTAACAGGAGATCCGAGGAGTGGAAGAAAGAAGTACCTGAATGCTTCCTTTCTTTGCTTATGAATAGCGTCTTGTATACGCGAGCTCAGTGTATTTAATAAGTTAGAAACACTGAATAACTTGGAAAAATGGAAGTTTGTACTAACCAGTGAAAATTGGGCTTTTTCAGGAAGAGGGCGCGGGTCGCGCTCAGAAATAGCCTAAGTAGGGCGCAAGTTGCGCTCAGGTGGAACTCGAGTTCTAGGCGTTTCAGCACAAGAGGTGCTCGAAATTTGCCTTTGATTGGCACAGGTCGCGCTCCTTCCTAGCTCGAGTTACAGTTTTTCAGCAGCAGTGGTTTCGAACTTTGCCTTGGACGGGCGTATGAAGTCGCACTCAGGCTTTTTCTGGAAATTTTTAGTTTATGAACCAAACAATCACTGTTAGAACCAAACAAGGGTGGGTGGGTTTAATGGGACTTTGGAAACACTAACAATACTAATGAAAACAATTCTAAACATAACTAAGATGGCAGCGGCACCATTTGATATTTAAGTACGAAATTAGCTTTAGTTTTACTTACTTTTGCGTAATTGTATTCGTAGGTAAAACTATCGTTTTACTTTTATCAAATGGCACCGCTGCCATCTTAGTTGTGTTTAGTTTCATTCCCATTAGTAGTGTTAGTCTTCCCAAAGTCCCATTAAACCTACCCACCCTTGTTTGGTTCTAACAGTGATTGTTTGGTTCAGAAACTACAAAAATTTCCAAGAAAGAACCTAAGCGCGACCTGCGCCCATCCCAGGCAAAGTTTGAGCCCTGCACTGAAACGCCTATAACTCGAGCCAGGAAAGAGCACGACCCGCTCCCATCCAAGGCAAATTTTAAGCACCCCCTGCCCTGAAATGCCTGGAACTCGAGTTCCACTTGAGAACGACCTGCGCCCTACCTAGGTTATTTCGGCGAATTCGCTTCTTTCCGAAAAAGCCCGATTTTCACTGGTTAGTACACACTTCCATTTCTTCAAGTTATTCAGTGTTTCAAACTTGTTAAATATACTGAGCTCGCGTATACAAGACGCTATTCATAAGCGAAGCAAGTAGGCATTCATGTACTTCTTTCTTCTACTCCCCACATCTCCTGTTAGAGGTTTATACTAGCATATCAGGATTGTTTTAATGGTTGTCGTATTTAGTTAAGATTGGTCTTAGCCTTGCATGAGATTAAGGTCAGGTAGAAGAAAAATGCATAACGTAATCAAACGTCAACGTCAACAAACACGCTTATCTAGTATACCACTCACTACACCTCTAGCTAGTATACCACACATTATACCTGATATAATGGCTGAAGAGAAAGAGTCACCTCTCTCTGACTTTTACAAAGCCTTGAATGATAGCCCAAAATCTTGCATCATTCTTGCAGACCCAGTGGGGGATTTCCAAATTCCCCCAAATATATTTAATTTGTTACCCGTTTTTCACGGGTTAGACCATGAAAAACCTTATCAGCACATGCGTAGGATTGAATAAGTCCTTTCCATATTTCATCATCCTACGGTTGGTGCTGAACAAATTAAACTGAGGGTGTTTTCTTTCACCCTAGTCGACAAGGCGGCGTCTTGGTTAACTGCCCAAGCACCTAATTCTGTGGACTCATGGGCCAAACTTGTTCAACTATTTATGGAATATTTTTACCCACCACTTAAGACAGGTGAAATGCTTTCCAAGATTCATTTTTTTCGACAGAATCCTCATGAATCCTTTTCAGAGGCTTGGAAGCGTTTCACTGACCTTCTTATAGAGTGTCCACATCAAAACCTTACGAAAGACACGTTAATTCATACCTTTTTCAAGGGACTGTTACACCACCATAAAGAGGTCCTTGATATAATGAATGGGGGTAGTTTCCTTAGTAAAGGACCCTCAGAGGCTTATGTATTTTTAGAAGATCAAACAAATCGTAATAATAACTGGGGGGTAGTGACGATATCCCCCGCTCCGCTAGTTCTTCTACAACAGTTAAGGCTACCGATATGTTTGAGATGAAACTCGATCCTGAGCTTAAAACTTTAATCGAATCTCTCACTAAAAAGGTAGAAGCTATTTTTGTTCAGCAAAAGCCTATCCCCGTCATGAATGTCAACTCTAATCCATGAAATTTTTGTTTGAGTCCTAAGCATCTCGACTCCTATTGTCCTTTCGCCTATGAACAACAAACATCACAACAAGATAATGTTTGCTCAATTAATAGCTATCCTATTCCAAATGCCCCTTGGAGACAACATCCCAACTTCAGTTGGAGAAATAATCAACAAGTTACACCTCCAGGGTATAATAATCAAAATGTAAGGCCAGCAAACAATTACAACCAAACTCTACCAAGACAAGGACAAGGGAATTATAATAATTATAATGCTAATAGAGGTATCGTTCTAGTTAATCATAACTATCACAACCCACCTATTAATAATCAACGTGACATAGTTCTTGTCACACAACCTGTAACAAACACTCCTCCACGACCGGATCATTTTGACGCCTTTATGCAATCCCAACAACAGATTTTACAAGCCATCCATCTTTCCTTACAGCAGTTAGCCCAAGAGAAAGTACAACCCAAAGGTGTGTTTCTAGGTCAAGCGATACCTAATCCTAAAACAACAAACACAGCCTTTGAGGTAAACGGTAATACTAGTAAGGACAATGCAAACGTAGGTGAGCTAAATGCCATCACCACTCTCCGTTCTGGCAGAGTGGTTGATAACACTATAACTATGCCTATAGTTACCCCACCAGTAGTTCCTACACCGGATATTAAACTAGATACTGAAATAGAAACTGACGATCCTACCCCTGTAGAGGTACCAGTTAAACCACAACCTAAGAAACAGAAAGCCAAGGTTAGACATCCTGTTGATCCATACGCTAATTATAGAGAGAAACCATTGTTTCCCTAGAGATTAGCAATGTTAAACAAGGATACAAACTTTGACGAGATTAGGGAAGTTTTCAAAAATCTAATAATAAACCTACCTTTTCATGAAGCGATTAAAAAGTTACCTCACCATGCTAAGCTTCTTAAAGAGTTGTGCACTACTAGGCATAAGACAAATGTTCCCAAACACGCCTTTTTAACTGAATAGTTTCTAACCTTATCCAAATATAATGGAATTGTTAAGTACAAGACCTTGGTCGTCCTACTGTACAATGCACCTTAAGAGATTCCCACATGACGACCACTTTATTAGACTTGGGGGGAGTGCTAACTTATTCCTATATTATCTATACAAACAAATAGGTTTACCGGAGATGCAACTTACTAAAATGACATTGCAATTAGTGGATCGGTCTATTAAGTATCCTAAGGGTGTGGTCGAAAATGTGCTTGTTAAGGTTCAGGATTTCTACTATCCTGCTGATTTTGTTATCCTCGATACAGAAGTCGCTAATGACTATGTTCGATCATCTTAGGGCGTCCCTTCTTGGCAACTGCCAACGCGCTTATAAATTGCCATGATGGTTCGATGTCCTTGTCTTATGGCCATCTTTTTGTTGAGGTCAATGTTTTTAAAATGATGAAACAATTACCAGATTCGTCTGTAGATGGGGAGGTTAGCATGATCAAAAGCTTAGCTCAAGACTATTTTAATAACACGTTTCCAGAAAACTAGATGCATAAATTCCTTTCGTTCGGAAGTTCAGATTTTGAGGATGACTCCTACATAGAGGAAGTCAATGCCCTCTTCGAGTCTACTCCTATCGTAAACCCTTTTGTTGCTCCATCTACTGAGTTTGAAGACATGCTGTCTAAGCAAGTTTTCACTACTCAAGATGAGGACCCTCTAGAAGCATTTATCGACATTCATTCCACCCCGGTGCTTAAACTTTTTCCTTCTGAGTTAAAGTATATTCAACTTGATCCAGATGGTAGTCATCCTGTAATTATATCTTCTCTATTGTCTAAAGATGAAGAGGCACGATTGATTAGGGTGATTAGGGAACATCGTTCTGTGATTGGTTGGTCCCTAGACGACATTAAGGGAATTGACCCTAATGTTTGCACTCATCGTATCCATTTGGAGGATAATGCAAAGACTTCTCACGAACCTCAGCGTCGCTTGAACCCTGCCATGAAAGAAATGGTCAGGGAAGAAGTTTTACGGTTACTCAATGCGGGTATCATATACCTAATCTCTGATAGCAAATGGGTAAGTCCCATTCATGTAGTTCCTAAGAAATCAGGGATTACCATGGTACGTAATGCTAAGGGTGAATATGTTTCCACGCATGGTCCTATGAAATGGAGGATCTGTATTGATTACAGACGTTTAAATACCATGACATGAAAGGATCATTTTTCTTTACCCTTTATAGATCAGATGCTCAAACGTCTAGCTGGTCATGCTTTTTATTGTTTTTTGGATGGCTACTTTGGCTATTTTCAAATTATTATTGATATTGATAACCAAGAAAAAACTACCTTCACATGTCCGTTTGGAACATATGCCTATAAATGAATGCCTTTTGGCCTTTGTAATGTTCTTGGTACCTTCCAGCGGTGCATGCTTCATATATTTAGTGACATGGTAGAGCGCTTTATGGAAGTCTTCATGGATGATTTTTATATCTATAGAGACTCTTTCACTGACTGCCTGTCTAACCTGTCTAAGGTTTTGACATGGTGTGAAGAGAAAAGTCTGGTTTTGAATTGGGAAAAATGTCATTTCATGGTGAAAAGGGGAATAGTGCTAGGTCACATTGTATCTAGTGATGGCATCGAAGTAGATAAGGCCAAACTACATAAGATAGCATCTCTACCTATACCATGGACTGTCCATGATATTAAAGCCTTTCTAGGCCATGCAGGTTTTTATAGGCGTTTTATCAAAGATTTTTCAAAAATAACTAGGCCTTTAACTAATCTGCTTTTAAAGGATGCCATCTTTGATTTTAATTTTATCTGTAAATAGGCTTTTGAAACTTTAAAAGCTGCCTTAACACTTTGCACCCATTATACAGCCTCCCGATTGGTCTAAACCTTTTGAACTCATTTGTGATGCTAATGATTATGATGTTGGTGCTGTCTTGGGATAGAAACTAGATAATAAGTCCACTGTTATTTATTATGCTAGTAAAACTCTAAACGATGCTCAAAGAAATTATACAACAATGGAAAAGGAATTCTTAGCTGTTGTTTATTCTTTAGATAAGTTTCATCCTTATTTGGTTGGTTCTAAAACTTTAGTTTACACGGACCATGCATCCTTAGGTACCTTCTCGCAAAGAAGGATGCTAAGCAAAGATTAATCCGATGGATTTTTCTCCTGCAAGAGTTCACATTCGAAATAAAGGACAAAAGAGGGGTTGAAAATGTAGTTGCCGACCACTTATCTAGACTAACAAATGATGATGATAGTGATAGTGAGTCCATATTGGACTCTTTTCTTGATGAGCATCTGTATGCTATTTTTTGCACCATGGTATGCTAACATTGTTAATTATTTAGCGCCTGATATTCTTCCTGATGTTTGGTCAAGAAATGAACGGAAGAAGTTCTTGGCTAGAGTTAAGCTATACTACTGGGATGAGCCCAACCTTTTTAAGTATTGTGCGGATCAGATTATTTGTCGTTGTATTCCCCAATGGAAATATAATGAGGTTCTATCTTTCTGCCATGAAAAAAAGTGTGGTGGCCATTTTAGTGGTATGAAAACAGCTGCTAAAATTCTTCAATGTGGGTTTTATTGGCCTACCCTTTTTAAAGATGCCCAAGTGCATTGCAAGACGTGTGTTCGTTGCCAACAACTTGGGCGAATCACGAAGCGTAATTTGAGGCCATTAAATCCCATCATGGTGGCAGAAATTTTTGATGTATGGGGCATTGATTTCATAGGTCCTTTTCCTGTTTCCCATGGTTTCATTTATATTCTAGTTACCGTGGACTACGTGTCTAAATGGATAGAGGTCATGGCTTGCCGTAGCAATGACCATAAGATAGTTGTGTTTTTTGTTAAGAAGTACATTTTCTGTCGATTTGGCATTCCTAAAGCCATCATTAGTGATGGTGGAACACATTTTTGCAACAGAGTTATTGCGTCTCTAGTAAAAAATTATGGAGTTACACATAAGGTAGAAACTCCTTATCATCTACAAACTAGTGGACAAGTAGAAGTTTATAATAGGGAAATCAAAAAAATCTTAGAAACAATTGTAAATCCTGATATGAAAGATTGGTCTAAGCGTCTAACTGATGCCTTATGGGCGTATAGGACTGCTTTTAAAACTCCTATTAGTATGTCTCCCTTTAGACTTGTATTTGGGAAACCTTGTCATTTGCCCGTTGAATTGGAGCACCGTGCTATGTGGGCTATAAAAAACCTTAACTTCAATATTGATGAGGTGGGTGTCAAGCGCAAGTTGCAATTGAATGAGCTTGAAGAAATCCATAGCGATTCTTATGGTCTCGCGAAGGATTATAAAGTTAACATGAAACATGTTCATGATAAGCAAATCTTGCACAAAGAGTTTGTGGTAGGTCAAAAGGTCTTGCTTTACAACTCCCGTCTACATATTTTTCAGAGAAATTAAAAACCAGTTGGTTTGGTCCTTTTCTGGTTACTGAAGTCACCTCTTACGGGGCAATCACCTTGGTAAATCCAAAGACAACAATACATTTCAAGTCAATGGCCAACGGTTAAAACATTTTCACAAGCTAATGTCCCCTTATGTGGAGGAAGTCATTTTACAGGACCCTGTCTATGAGGACTGACCTTTGTTGCTTGGTGTACTTCCTTTCACTTCCATATATTAGTAAGTACACTATTCAGGTAACCAAACCCTCCATATGGAGTGTGTGGATGTAAGTACCGGATCCTAAGACCACGTTTAACATAATTCACGTTTTCCACTCTTGCATGTTTTCTCGGTTTTTGAGTCATGTTCCTCTATGGTGTGAATTATCTCTTTATTACTTTATTGTTTTCCTTATATTAATCCGTATTCATAAAAAAAAATAAAAATATATTAAAACCATAAAAATAGTAATTTAGGAAGTCTCGAGAATCTGACTATAAAAGACCCATGTTTAAAATAAATTTTCCAAACTCTGTTCTATAAAATTTGTTTGGGGATGGGGTGTTGGGTTTTTCATCCTCGATTGCTCAACTTTCTATTTTTGTTGTGTATGCCATTTAATCATATTTTGATTTGGGTTGATATTATCTATAAATTTAGATTTTATTTGTTCGCATAACTTACGTCATTCATGCACTTCAAGGCATTTTCCATCTTCTTATATGTTACTCATGATTAGAATAGAGTGTTTTATGGATTATTGGATTGGAAATTCTCTCCTGATCATTTTCATATATCATTCGCAAAAATTGGACCGTTAACGAATCGACAATTTTAGTTTGAAGTTGCGCGCATAAAATGGAAATTTTCAAAAATCGAATTGGGCTTGGGCCCAAATACCGCACGCACGGTTGCGGCACGTGCATCTCCTTCCTCACAAAAAAAACAGATCGCAAGTTTTTTTTTTTCATTCCGCCATTAAAAAAAGAAAACCAAACCCTAACAAATAAAAAAAAATAAAAAAATAAAAAAAAATAAAAAAACCCAAACACCACCATGCCAAAGTAGTTTCCCCCACTCCAAATCTTCTCCACATCATCTCCACCACCATTACCAACAGTTTAAACCACCAAAAATACAAAAAAAATCAAAAAAATTCGAACCACCACCACGACCACCGCGCCCACTCCCAATTTTTGAGTGAGTTTGATTCAAACTCATTCCCCACATTGCACTCAAGCCCACAAATCAACTCCAAACTTCAATGGCTCAAAGACGAAGAATTTTGCCGGAACAAGCTTTTACTACCGACCGTTTTACACCATTTTTTAGTGACGAGATGATTAGGATGGATCGGAATAGGTTGTGGTATTCGACAGACGATTTCTACCACTCCGATTTGGTCGAACCATTCTATAAGAAGAGGGAGTTAGAGGGTCAAAAACTTTTTGTGAAGGTGGTTGGGACGAGGAGAGAAGTTTCTAGAGAGTTGTTGGCTGATATTTTAGGCATTACGCCTGAATACAATCTTGAAGCCACCTTGCAGGAATCCCAGTATGCTGGAGTTCTTGTATTGATGAAAGACACTATCATGGAAGGACGGTACAATCTGAATTCTCATTGTGTCCGACAGTCATCTCTGTGAACCAACCAGCTGGCTGTAACTCAGTGGATTGGTAAGAATGTCATCGGGAAAGAGAAAGTCAACGACATCGGTCTGACCTGTTTGCACGTTCTCTGGATATTGTAGGAGAAGAGGTATAAATTCTGCATCATCAATTTTATTTTAAATATGATTAGAGGAGTTGGAAAGAGTATTGCGCCCTTCCCAGTATTGATTACTAAGATCATGATGTCTTTTAGAGTTGTTACAAAATCTGATCGTATTATGTTAAAATTGCATTCAAATGCAATTTTTTATAAGGAGTGTATCCAAAAGACTTGGAAGTTGCCGGAGGATAGGATAGTGGATTCGGATGATGAGGACGAGGATATGACATATTTGGATGACAATGCCTTGGAGAGTTGTACTTCTGATTTAGAACGCATATCAGTGCTGCATAGTGGCTTGCATTGCGTTTATAGTATTTGTGAAGATTTACGGACTAGGCAGATTATAATTCAAAATAAACAAAAGAACCTTAAGACGAATTTTGAATTGTTCGACAAGGGTCAGGCGGATCTCCAGGCTAACATGGACACTCTCGTCCAGCGTCAGGATGCGCATTATGTAGAGATGAAGGCAGAGATGGAAGCACAACCGGTTCTGAGTAGAGATTCTAGAACACATTCTACCCATGGGGGTTCTTCCTCCGAGGAGTCTGTGAGGCATGAGTGTCGTCGCCGAAGGACGGATGGCTCGGGCCCATCTTTATCTCATGCTCCTTCTTCATCTCATGGCTAGTGGTTTAGGAGCATTTGTTATTTTGATGTTGTTTTTATTGTTTTTATTAGTTCGGATGTTAAGTTGTTAAATTCAGTAGTTAAATTTGAATTCAGTAGTTAATTGTTATTTGAATTTTGATTTTAATTTAATTTGGTTCTTTTCTACGCATGCGATGATTTTTGCGTTAATCCCACCTTCCCGAATTGTTTGGGGGTGGTATTATATATTTTTTTTAGCATTGCTTTTTATGATCCACCATTTTAGAAGTAATTTTGCGATGAGTTCTGGGAATGTTGTCGATATTGGCATGGCTAAGTTCAGATATTATGGTAGGATGAAATTTCAATGAGTTAGGAAGTTGCTATTCTAAATTCAATCTAAAATATATTAGGTTTGTTTTAGAATAATGCATATGGGTTGTTTCCGTTTTAGGTTTTGGAAATATTTTGTTTCCGGTAATTGCCTTAAAATTTTTTGGCAACTTGTTAATTCGTTTTAGAAACTAAAACCCTATATATACTTCCTTCATTCTACACTCAAAACCCACACATCTCACTTTCATCTCTCACCTTAAAACCTCCAATTTTTCCTCTTGTTTTTCACTACACCCTATTCTTCATACACGGATCGCTCCCCGCACCCAACACACCCTATTACTGAGTGCACCTTGCGCTGAAAACATCTTGAAACTTCGATTTAGACTCGAGCGACTGCCTCTACCAAGGCTATTTCGAGCATACGACCTTCGAGCCCCGGAAATTTCTGATTTTTTGTGAGTTGTTCCAGGGTTGTTTGCACCTCTTCTAGAGAGTAGTTATGGTGATTGATATCCATAAAAATAGTTAAACACTAACATTAATGTTAACAACACTAATACATAATATTTCCATTTTTTATGTTATCAATTATATTTCTTTACTCTCTCAAATAATAATGAAGCAATATAGATAAGAGTATGGATTCGTTCCACTCTTAACTCTCAAGACTTAAACAAATTCAATTGAATAAACACAAAGAACAATGGTGAGAGTAATGATTTGAATAAGAAATTAACTTTATAAATCTAATAGAACAATAAGAACAAGACATGATTGAATGAATAACAACTACTTATTAATGTAATGAACAATAAGAACAATGATTCAAAATGAATTTAAATTGAATTTAAAACAACTAAATATAACTAAGAATTGAATCAATAATCTAAATTGAAATGAAGAACTAATACTTTATTCTAAAAACTAAATATGATTCTAAACTAACTAATTGAATGTAAAAACTAGATCTAGATCTAAAAAACTATCTCTAATGGCTACCTTCTAACCTAACTAAGTATGGCTTAAGAGTTAAGTCTTGTCTTTTGTAAAGGAGGAGACCAGATCCACATTTTCGTGCATGGGCTGAGGAGTTATGTTTTGGGCCGGAAAATCGAGCCCAAAGCCCAATTTTTTCAATCCACAGAGCCCGTTTCAGTTGGCTTTGACTTCAGCAGACTTTGCATCCACTTTTTCTCCTCTGATTGAGTCAATTCTTAGCCCATTGGAAAGCTCTTTCCGAGCCGGTCGTTTTGACATAAGGTAGGCCCAATTCCGAGGTCTGAGTCCAAAGATATAGTCTTCGGAAGTTCTGCTGACTTGTGCACTATTTCTGCCCGCGTTGACTTTTCAGCTTTTGACCGGGCTTTACAAAGGTTTTGTCTCCTTGAATCTTGGCCTTTAATCACAGAACTTCTTAGCAACCAACCCTTGCTCCTTTATCTTGCCAAAGTGGCACATTTATGCACATAATTGACTTCAATGCCTGAAATACATAAAAACACGTAATCAGCATTAACTCTTATTTATTACTCGCATAATTGGTCTAAAAGTATGATTGTTAAGGGGTTAAAACTACAGTTTTGAGCTCTTATCAAACCACCCCCAAACAACATTTTGCTTGTCCTCAAGCAAATATGAGAAATTAGAATAAGTGACCAAAAATGGAGTTCTAACTACTCTCATTTCACTGAGTGCGATTGCATTGACCATATGCAACAAGGCCTTAATCCACTAGGATTTCCCTCGTGGATGAGTTATAGCCTCGTGAGAGTTTTCCAGTAAAGGTACTCACAAACTTCATCTATACTACAATGACTAAGAAATAAAACTATTGTTTCCTTATTTATATCTCAATTATCTATATATCTCGCTAGCAATGAATACAGAATAATCAAGTCGAAACCTAAGCTAATATATGAATAATAATCTAATCATCTTAAGATAAACAACTATACGATAAACTATGATATGAATGCAATGGCAGGTCAGTTTCTAAAACTTTTGGGTAGCGTGCCTAAGTAGGTTCTCACAAAGAATGTGTCAAAACAAATAACACTCTAATTTTTCCACTTAAGTTTGCTAACTCCAGTGTGCAGTGGGTACACGTTTCCTCACAATCTCAATGACAATCCAAGAAAGCCGAGGTTGATCAAACACATCTACCACTTACTATCACACCAACCTATTCCTAATTGAGCTAAAGGTCTTTATTAGGTGATATGGGGCGTAGGTGTTGGTTAAAGAAGGAAGGAAGTAGATATTCAAAAAGACAAGTCTGAGAAAAAGGGTCTTCATATTATGTAACTAGAGAAAACCTTGTTCTTTTGCTTCTACACTTTGTTTCCATCTTTAGCCTTTTTATTTTGGTTTTTTTACTCGTTTTATTCTATTTTTGGAGTTTTTATTTAATTTAATTTTTCTTTTCTTTTCTTTGGATGGAAACTTCTTTTCTTTTTCTTTTCTGGAGCAACTAACTAATTTCTGTTTACACAGGTTTTTCTCTTCTCTTTTCTTCACTCATCATATTTCTCAGACTTATCTAGATAGGTAGGTTGATTTTTTTTTTTTTTTTTTTTTTTTATTGGGTAAAAGAATTGTGGTATGTGAAAAGGCTAATGAAAGGCTCAGTGGGGCGACTAGCGGATAATAAGTTTCATATAGGTGTAAATTTCTGGCTATATCGATCCAAAGAGGGCCTAAATTCTCGCTTAGGATATGGTATGGTGATCAAGCAAATGGAGGTGTGATTTCTCTTGGAATTTACTTCTCCCTTGTGTCATCACTCAGATATTTCACTCTTATGAGGCTTTTAGGCTAGATGCTCACAGGATATGTATTAAGTACTCTAACCTAGGTCTCAAAAAAATACTGCCAAGTACAATCAAAGATGCTCATGCAAGATGTTCGTGAAAAGATGCAATGACTATTACCTATATATTAATCTAAGTTTCAAAAATCATTCTAATGCAAATCTAACGTGAAACTTTTAGATTATTAAGAGCAGAGAGAAAGAAACAATACCAATATTCCTAAGTGTATAACATAAATTTTTTATTTATATTTTTGAATTTTCTAATTTTTATAAGACAAATAATACGTAATATACAACCTAATATGTGCTTAAACATTTACATCGTGTTTCTATACCACCCCCAAACAATTTGGGAGAAGGGGGTTCATGAAACAATTCAATAGCACAATTAAATTATGTAACTAACTAATTTTTATGATTTTTAACATTTTATAAATAAAAGTGCGTAATTTACATCCTAAAAGTGTCTAATTTTTGCAAATGTTTCTATCCCACCACCAAACAATTGAATGCTTTGTCCTCAAAGTGTAAAAAGATAAGAAAAGAATTTACCATAGAAACGTGGCAAAAATTGGCAGTACCTGTAACAGAAATATTATAAAGATGATATGATAACATGAAGCACAATTAAATTGTTACGTACTGACTAACACAAACTCTACTAGAGTAAACATGACAGGCAAAGGGTGGCAACAAGATTTGAAATGAAATACCAAAATATGCCACCCCCAAACAAAATTGGAAAACTCTTTTTAAGTTTGAAATTTTTTGTTTGGCCTATTGATAAGAGCCCAAAACTGTAGTTTTAACCCCTTAACAATCGTACTTTTAGACCAATTATGTGAATAATAAGTAAGAGCTAATACTGATTACGTGTTTTTATGCATTTCAGGCTTCAAAGTCCATTATGTGCAGAATTGTGCCACTTTAGCGAGATAAAGGAGCAAAGGTCGGTTGCTAAGGAGTTTCGTGATTTAAAGGCCAAGATTCAAGAAGACAAAGCCTTTGTAAAGCCCGATGAAAAGTCGGCCGGGCGTAAACAAACACACAAAGTCGTGAGAACTTCCGAAGGCCGTATCTTTGGACTCAGACCTCAGAATTGGGCCTACCTTATGTCAAAACGACCGGCTCGGAAAGAGCTTTCCAATGGTCCAAGTCTTGATCCAATCAGAGGAGCAGAAGTGGACGAAAAGTCTGTGGAAGCCAACTATAGCTGAAAAGGCCTTTTTGGACTGAAAGAATTGGTTTTTGGGCCTGATTCTCTGGCCCAAAACATGGCTCCATTTACGTTTAAATCAATTCTTCTTACTATCAAAACATAATCATGCAATATAATGAGTAAGGATTCGTTCCACTCCTAAACCCTCAAGACTTAATTAGAATTCAACTACTCAAACCCAAAAGGAACAATGGTGAGAGCAATGATTTGATGCGAAATTTCTATTCTACCATTCCCAACAATTGAATCTAAACAAGACATAATATAAAGATTTAAACTTTATTTGTTTAAACTCAATTCGAAACTACTCATGCAATAATTGAATTAAACTAATAATGATAAATAAGTAAATCTAAGGATTTAAGCTAATAAATAAATGAAAATGAAACTAGATTATGGAGAACTAATTAATTTTATTTATCTAATAGAACAATAATAACAAGATATGATTGAATGAATAACAACTATTTTATTTATCTAATGAATGATATTCAATGATTGAAATAACTAATCTAAAACAAAGAATGAAATTAATTAATGGAATGAAAACTAAGTAATTAACTAATCTAGATCTAACTATCTTTTTCTAACCCTAAACTCCATTAACATTAGCTTCCTAACCTAACTGCCATTAACAAAGAGTCAAGCTTTTGTTTTTATACTCTCAGATCTAAAAATCGTGCATGGGCTTGGAGCCATGTTTTGAGCTAGAGAATCAGGCCCAAAACCCAATTCTTTCAGTCCAAAAAGGCCTTTTCAGCTATAGTTGGATTCCACAGACTTTTCGTCTACTTCTGCTCCTCTGATTGGATCAAGGCTTGGACCATTGGAAAGCTCTTTCCGAGCCGGTCGTTTTGACATAAGGTAGGCCCAATTCTGAGGTCCGAGTACGACGCCCGGAAGTTATAGCGACTTTGTAGACATTTTACGCCACGTCGACTTTTCAGCTTTTGACCGGGCTTTACAAAGGCTTTGTCTTCTTGAATCTTGGCCTTTAAATCATGAAACTCCTTAGCAACCGACCTTTGCTCCTTTATCTCGCTAAAAGTGGCACAATTGGACATAATGGACTTTGAAGCACGAAATGCATAAAAACGTAATCGATATTAGCTCTTACTTATTATTCACATAATTGGTCTAAAAGTACGATTGTTAAGGGGTTAAAACTACAGTTTTGGGCTCTTATCAATAGGCCAAACAAAAAATTTCAATGCGGAATAATAAGTAAGAGTTAATATCGATTACGTGTTTTATGCATTTCGGGCTTCAAAGTCCATTATGTGCTTAATTGTGCCACTTTTAGCGAGATAAAGGAGCAAAGGTCGGTTGCTAAGGAGTTTCGTGATTTAAAGGCTAAGATTCAAGAAGACAAAGCCTTTGTAAAGCCGGTCCAAAAGTTTGAAAAGTCGACGCGTAAACAAAGACACAAAGTCGTGAGAACTTCGGGGTCGTGATCTTTGAACTCAGACCTCAGAATTGGGCCTACCTTATGTCAAAACGACCGGCTCGGAAAGAGCTTTCCAATGATCTAAGCCTTGACCCAATCAGAGGAGCAGAAGTGGACGAAAAGTCTGTGGAAGCCAACTATAGCTGAATAGGCCTTTTTGGACTGAAAGAATTGGGTTTTGGGCCTGATTCTCTGGCCCAAAACATGGCTCCAAGCCCATGCACGATTTTTGGATCTGAGAGTATAAAAACAAAAGCTTGACTCTTTGTTAATGGCAGTTAGGTTAGGAAGCTAATGTTAATGGAGTTTAGGGTTAGAAAAAGATAGTTAGATCTAGATTAGTTAATTACTTAGTTTTCATTCCATTAATTAGTTTCATTCTTTGTTTTAGATTAGTTATTTCAATCATTGAATATCATTCATTAGATAAATAAAATAGTTGTTATTCATTCAATCATATCTTGTTATTATTGTTCTATTAGATAAATAAAATTAATTAGTTCTTCATAATCTAGTTTCATTTTCATTTATTTATTAGCTTAAATCCTTAGATTTACTTATTTATCATTATTAGTTTAATTCAATTATTGCATGAGTAGTTTCGAATTGAGTTTAAACAAATAAAGTTTAAATCTTTATATTATGTCTTGTTTAGATTCAATTGTTGGGAATGGTAGAATAGAAATTTCGCATCAAATCATTGCTCTCACCATTGTTCCTTTTGGGTTTGAGTAGTTGAATTCTAATTAAGTCTTGAGGGTTTAAGAGTGGAACAAATCCTTACTCATTATATTGCATGATTATGTTTTGAGAGTAAGAAGAATTGATTTAAACGTAAGAACGGTAGGATTCCGTATTAGTGTTGTTAACATTAATATTTAGGATTTTATAGTTTTTACGGGTTATCACCTATACTCCAGAAAGTTGGTATGGTACGAAAACTTGGGTCTTTTAAAGTCAGATTCCCTAGACTTAATGTGATATATTTATGTATTAACATGCAGTTTCCCATATCTCAATAATCTAAATAATTGTGGATCTTTCCATAAATAGTTAACACGGAATGCAGCATCAAACAGAATTAAGCACCAAGATTTCCTATGACATGGCTTAGTAGAATGGGAGTGAATTCTGATAGATCTAGAACCCAATCGAGCGTAAATTTTCTTTTTTTTCTTTGAACAAAAAGGTGTCCAAGTGAATGATCGTGGGAAAATAGATGTTTGTGGAAGATATGTAGGGTATGGATAAGTTTTAGATTGAAGGAATGGAAAAAATGAGTGCGTAGTTTTAGCATAAAACTTATTGGTGGAATGGGTTGGTATTATCACACATCTGAAAATGAAGGTATCAGGTGGCTCTTTAGGTAGTTCTTGAGAGAGTGGATCATCACAAGCTCTTAGAAACTCGTCGAATTCCTCATCTAAGTTGTTCGCATCCATATAATTATGGTATTCATCTCCATCTTTGAGGAATTCATCTATCTCGTCTATTGTGATGTTTACTCCATCTCTTGTAGGGTTGGAAGGCAGGGTGGAAAATTCTTTTGCTAGTTCAGTTATGTTCAAGGAGTCAAATTTGTGATCTTTATCTTCTTCCATAAGAGGGGTACGTACTAGTGTGGGGACGAGATCGTCAGAAGCACTAATGTGATATACAAAACTCTCAGTAGACTTAACTTCACCTTCTACAGGAAAACCTAGTTTTCTCTGCTTTAGTCTAAACATGTTAACTTCTACAGAAAGATTTCCAAAAGAAAGAGTCATTGAGCCATCCCGGCAATTGATTTGGGCATTGGCGGTTGCCAAGAAAGGATGCCCTAAGATGATGGGAATAGAATCATGAGCAGCTTCTGTGTCGAGAATAACAAAGTCAATGGGGTAGTAAAAATATTGGACTTTAACAAGAATGTTTTCAACTACGCCTTTGGGATACTTAATTGAACGATCGGCTAACTGCAAAGTCATTTTGGTTGGTTGAAGTTTTGTTAGACCTAGTTGTTTATATAAATAAAAAGGGAGTAAGTTAACACTCGCCCCTAGGTCTAATAAAGCAGTTGTTATGAAGGTATCACCTAAGGTGCATTGTACAGTAGGACGACCAGGGTCCTTGTACTTAATAATTCTGTTATGTTCAGATAAAAAGGGATATTATTCAGTTAAAAATGCTTCGTGGGGTATGTTGGTTTTCCTCTTCTTGATGCACAACTCTTTTAGAAACTTAGCGTGTCCAGGTAGACTTTTTATAGCATCTAGAAAAGATAGGTTTATAGTCAAATTTTTAAACACTTCCCTAATCTCATCAAAATTCTCGTCCTTTTTAAACACAACTAGTCTCTGGGGATATGGTGCTTTATCGCTATTTTTAGCCATATTATTAGTCTTTGCTTTATCTCTATCCATTTTCCATCTAGGTGTCCATATTGGAACTTCTACAGGTGTAGGGTCTTCAATTTCTATTATTGGTCTTGTAAGGTTTTCCCTTTTGGTTGTGGTTTAACTGGTACTTCTACAGTTGTAGGTCTTGGTTTACACAATGATTTGGTATGGTTTCATTTTCAGCTTCTATTTGCGGGTGGTCTTCAGGCATAGTTACTTTGTTATCAACTACTTTCCCTGAACGAAGGGTAGTGACTACCTGTAGGTCCCCTTGGTTTATATTACCATTACAGTGAATACTATTTATTTCAAAGGCGGTGTTTGTTGACTTAGGATTAGGCACTGCTTGACTTGGAAACATGCCTGTTTCGTTATTATTTTGGTTAGGAGACATGTCAATAACCTTTTGGCACAAAGACTGCATCATTTGCATCGTTTGTTTCATCGTATTAGAGTTTTGATCATGCTGATCTATCATCAAGTTGGAGTTTTGTTGCATAATTTGATTTTGTTTCTCCAACAAGGTCACTACTACTTTGTCTGTAGATGGTTGGACTGGAATTAAAGCTTGTTGAGCATTCATGTCTTGATGTTGATAGTTATGGGCCATGGGTACTAAACCTCTATTCTGGTCACCTAAGTTCCCTTGTCTTTGATGTTGAGTTAACTAGTTGAAGTGTGATGGTTGTGGTGGTGGTTGTGCATAGACAAGAGGACAATAAAAGTCGGAATGCTCAAGACTAAAACAGACATTACAACGAGTAGAGTTAATGTTCATGACAGGAGTGGGTTGTTGTTTAACAGAGATGGCATCTACCTTTTTAGTGAGGGCATTGATAAGAGTTTTAAGCTCGGAATCAGGTTTAACCTCAAAAGAAGAAGGAGTGGAGTGGGAAGAGTCGTTACCTCCCCAATTGTTATTCCTCTTAGATTGATCTTCTAAGAATGTATAAGCCTCCAAGGCTCCTTTACTAAGAAAACTACCCCCAGTCATGATATCTAGAACCTCCTTATGATGATGTGAAAGCCCCTTGAAGAAGGCACGAACAAGCGTGTCCTTCGCAAGATTATGATGCGGGCATTCAATGAGAAGATCAGTGAAATGATTCCAGGCCTCTAAAAAGGATTCATGAGGATTCTGGCAAAAGAAATGAATCTTTTGAAGCATTTCATCTGTCTTCAGTGGTGGGTAAAAATGTTCCATTAATAGTTGAACAAGATTAGCCCATGAGTCCACAGAGTTTGGCGTTTGGGCAGTTAACCAAGATGTCGCCTTGTCGGCTAGGATGAAAGGAAACACCCTAAGTTTAACTTGATCCGAACTTACGCTAGGATGATGGAATGTAGTGAGAACTTGGTCTATGCTACGCATGTGCTGGTACGGCTTCTCGTGGTCTAAACCATGAAAAACTGGTAACAAGTTAAATATATTAGGGGGGATTCGAAAATCCTAAGTCTGCAAGAACGATGCACGACTTAGGGCCATCGTTTAGGGCTTTATAAAAATCAGAGAGAGGAGTCTCTTGTTCTTTAGCCATTGATGCAGGTGTAGTGTGTGAAATTCTAGATAGGCGTGTTGTATTTATTTCTACGAAAAACAAGCCTGATTATACTAGAATTAAAACTCCTCTGACAGAAGAGGCGAGGAGTGGAAGAAGGAGTACCTAAATGCCTCCTTGCTACGCATTTGAATAGCATCTTGTATATGTGATCTCAGTATTTGTATGACGTTAGAAACACTAAATAACTTGAAGAAATGAAAATTTGGACTGACCTACGAAAAATCGGGCTAGTACACAAGAGGGCGTAGGTCGCGCTCACTTTTAGCCTGGGTAGGGCGCCGGGTGCGCTCCGACCTTGCTCGAGGAACAGGCACTTAGGTGAGGGTCGCGCTCGAAATTAGCCTTCGGTGGGTGCGGGTCGCACTCAAGTCAAACTTGAGTTCCAGGCGCTTGAGCGCAGGGGGTGCTCATAATTTACCTGTGAAGGGGGCAGGTCGCGCTCAGGTGGAATTTGGAATTCCAAGTGTTTTGGGCGCGGGTCGCGCTCTCCAAAAAATTTGAAATTTTTACAGTAGTTTGCTAAGACGTCTATCAAGTAGCCTTTACTGCAGTGTTTTCCTCTGTGAATCCGTAGCCCTATGCCTAAAACAGTGAACAGTTCCAAAAATTCAAGAAATAAGAATGAAAAATTAAAAAGGGTGGGTGGGTAGAGAATGGGGGATTTCCCCTTGAATTCAAGCAATTGAATTTGTCTTGAATGAGATTAAGATGGCAGCGGTGCCATTTGATATCCATAAAAGTAGTTAAACACTAATATTAATGTTAACAACACTAATACATAATATTTCCATTTTTTATGTTATCAATTATATTTCCTTACTCTCTCAAATAATAATGAAGCAATATAGATAAGAGTATGGATTCATTCCACTCTTAACTCTCAAGACTTAAACAAATTCAATTGAACAAACACAAAGAACAATGGTGAGAGTAATGATTTGAATAAGAAATTAACTTTATAAATCTAATAGAACAATAAGAATAAGGCATGATTGAATGAATAACAACTACTTATTAATCTAATGAACAATAAGAACAATGATTCAAAATGAATTTAAATTGAATTTAAAACAACTAAATATAACTAAGAATTGAATCAATAATCTAAATTGAAATGAAGAACTAATACTTTATTCTAAAAACTAAATATGATTCTAAACTAACTAATTGAATATAAAAACTAGATCTATATCTAAAAAACTATCTCTAATGGCTACCTTCTAACCTAACTAAGTATGACTTAAGAGTTAAGCCTTGTCTTTTGTAAAGGAGGAGACCAGATCCACATTTTCGTGCATGGGCTGAGGAGTCATGTTTTGGGCTGGAAAATCGAGCCCGAAGCCCAATTTCTTCAGTCTACAGAGCCCGTTTCAGCTGACTTTGACTTCAGTAGAATTTTCATCCTTTTCTCCTCCTTTGATTGGGTCTAGGCTTAGACCATTGGAAAGCTCTTTCCGAGCCGGTCGTTTTGAAATAAGGTAGGCCCAATTCCGAGGCCTAAGTCCAACGATATGGTCTTCAGAAGTTCTGCTGACTTGTGTACTGTTTCTGCCCGCGTTGACTTTTCAGCTTTTGACCGGGCTTTACAAAGGCTTTGTCTCCTTGAATCTTGGCCTTTAATCACAAAACTTCTTAGCAACCAACCCTTGCTCCTTTATCTCACCAAAGTGGCACATTTCTGCACATAATTGACTTCAATGCCTGAAATACATAAAAACACGTAATCAACGTTAACTCTTATTTATTACTCGCATAATTGGTCTAAAAGTATGATTGTTAAGGGGTTAAAACTACAGTTTTGGGCTCTTATCAGTGATGACCTCTCCTACAGTCATACCTGAACAGTCTTTCGAAGACTTGTTAGGAAGCGACACCTATGGTAGGTGGTTTCGCGAGGTGATAATATAAGTAGGTTGGGAACCGCTAATGGTAAGACCTGATGAACTTTATTCTCCTGCGCTTGCATCTTATTTTTATGATAATTGTAAGTTCTTTGATAGACCGAGTGGAGAACAAGTGGTCTCCATCACCATTGAGGATGAACCGATGGAAATTACCAAGTTCTTATTAGCCTTTGTTCCCGGACTTGATATGCCCACTGAAATTCAAGACCCATGGGCATATTTGGTAGATAATATGAACCTCTATAACTATGAGAATTTGCATGAGAATTATGGGGCAGGAATCTTTAGGATAGAGGGCCAATGGGAATATAACGTAGCCCTTGGTAGCCTGTCGATGAACGTGGGCACTGTTATGTTTTGGATCATGCTAAACATTATAGGGGAATGACATTATTCTTCTACGAATGACAAAACTTGTGATATTTTCCTTGCTTTAGCTTGAGGGATGTATACTCTATGATATTCCCCAGACCTTAATGTCTAGTTTAGCATGAGCCCATAGCATGAGGCATAAGTACCTTCTTATGCCTGTTTTAGTTTGCCGTATTATGCTATGTTTCTTTCCTGTTTTTTGTGCCCGTTTCACAGATTGGGTTGGGGTCGACATTGTGAGACCTACAAATTGTATTATTCGATCTTTCCGTGCAATGACTTGGCCAGGGTGGAGGCTACAACCTCATTTGGTTGCCCCCTACACCCCATCCGACCAAGTGACACTTAACAGGTTAGCGATCGTAGATGATAAATGGCGTGAAGCCTGGCAAATCATCATGGCATGGCAGGATGCGAAGGAACCTCACTTCTTTATAGAAAAGGAGGATAACGCTTAAACGTTGGAGATAAGGTAAGTCTTTAGTTTCAGTTAGTGTCTGCTTATGTCCCAAGCAATTTGATTCTTGTAACCCCATAACGGGTGGAACTCATATAGAGTTGCGTCTGTATTTCTTTATCTATATTAGTATGTTTTAACCTTGAATTGTTTTGCAGATGTTCCAAAATTTCACGCATTTCCATGGTTTTTTTTCTACTCTTTTTATTTCAATACTTTGAGGACAAAGCATGCTTCTTGTTTGGGGGTGGCATAGAAACACGTGTAATTAAAGCATCTGTTAGGATATAGATATATACAATATGCACTTGTTTTCTAGTAAAAATTTCAAAAATTCAAAAAAATAAATAAAAAGTTATGATATACACTTAGGAATATTGGTATTGTTTTCTTTCCCTATGCTCTTAATAATCTAGAAGTCTCACGTTAGCTTTGCATTAGAATAGTTTTTAGAAACTCAGGTTAATATGTAGGTAATAATCATTGCAGCTTTCTATAAATATATTGCATGAGTATCTATGATTGTTTGGCAGTAAATTTCTAAAATCTAGGCTAGAGTACTTATTCTACAAATCCTGTGAGAATATAGCCTAAAGCCTTATATGAGTGAAATATTTGAGAAATGACACAAGGGAGAAGTAAATTCCGGAAAGAGAAATCACACGTCCACTTGCTTGATAACTATACCATATCCTAAGCGAGAATTTAGGCCCTATTTAGATCGATATAGCCAAAAATTCAAACCTATGAATTATTTTCCGTTAGTCGCCCCTCTGAGCCTTTCTTTAAGCCTTTCATAAACCACAATTCCTTTACCCTTTTACAAAAACAAAACAAAATAAAAAATCAACCTACCCATTTTAGAATGAGTCTGAAAATAGGATGAGTTAAGAAAAGATAAAGAAAAACATGTGTAAACAAAAATTAGTTAGTTGCTTTAGAAAAGAAAAAAATAAAACAAAACAAAATAAATATAGAAACAAAATAAAAACTCCAAAAAAATATAATAAAAGGAGCCAAAAAGCAAAAATAAAAAGGCTAAAGATGGAAACAAAGTGTAGAAGCAAAAGAACAAGGGTTTCTCTAGTTACGTAATATGAAGACCTTATTATCTCAGATTTGTCATTTTTGAATATCCATTTCCTTCCTTCTCAAACCATCTCCTAATCCCTGCAACACCTAAATAAGACCTATAGCTCAATTAGGAATATGTTAGTGTGATAGTAAGTGGCAGATGTGTTTTATCGACTTCGGCTTCCTTGTGTGTCATTGAGATTGTAAGGTAAAGTGGGCCCATCGCACAATCGGAGTAAAGCTTAAACTTCGAGCGAAAAATTAGAGTATTTTTGTCTTGACTTTTATGTGAGGACCTACTTAAGGACGCTATTCCAAAGTTTCAGAAACGGAACTATTAGTGCATTTCATAGTATTAGTCATTGTTTATATATTTATTCATAGATGATTGATTATTATGTATATATTAGCTTAGGTTTCGACTTGATTATTCTGTATTCATTGCTAGTTAGATGTATAGATCATTGAGACATAAATAAGGAAACAATAGTTTTATTTCTTAGTAGTTGTAGTATAGATGAAGTTTGTGAGTACCTTCACTGGAAAACTCTCATGATGCTATAACTCGTCCACTAGGGAATTCCTAGTGGTTTAAGGCCTTGTTGCATATGGTCAATGTAATTGCACTCGGCGAAACAAGATTAGTTAGAACTCTATTTTTGGTCACTTATGCTAATTTCTCATATTTGCTTGAGGACAAGCAAAATACTATTTAGGGGTGGTTTGATAAGAGCCCAAAACTGTAGTTTTAACCCCTTTAACAATATCGCTTTTGACCAATTATGTCATTACTACGTAAGAGTTAGTGTTTTTTATCTTGTTCTTATGTATTTCAGACATTGGAGTCGGATATATGCAGAAATGCGCCCCTTTTGCAAGATAATAGAGCAAGGGTTGGTTGTTAAGAAGTTCTATGATTAAAAGCCAAGATCCAAGGAGAAAAAAAAATCCCATTTAAAGACCGGTCAAAGCTAAAAGTCAAAGTCAACGCTTGGCGTAAACAAATAATAAAAGTTTAGCGTAACTTCGGGGCCGTGATCTTTAGACTCAGACCTTAGAATTAGACCTACCTTATGTCAAAACGACTGGCTTGGAAAGAGATTTCTAATGGTCCAAGCCTTGACCCAATCAGAGAAGCAAAAGTAGATGAAAATACTGTTGAAGTCAAATTTAGCTGAAAAGGCCTCTGTGGGCTGAAGAAATTGGGTTTTGGGCTCAATTTTTCGGCCCAAAAGATGGCTCCTCTGCCCATGCACGAAACAGTGTATCTTGTCTCCTCCATATAGGAGACAAAGACTTAGCTCTTAAGCATCAAGTTTTTTTAGCTTAGAAAAATTATCCAATAACTTGTTTTAGATCTAGTTTTTTACATGATTAGATTAGTTTTGAACTTAGTTTTTTTTACTAAGCAATTCATTTTTCTAGTTAGTTTGAATTAGTGAATGATCCAAATACTTAGTTTTAATTCATTAAATTAGTTTATATAGATTAATCTAGTTAGTTGTCAATTCTATTAATTGTTAGAACAACTTTTGAATCTTAGAATAAAATACTTAGTTTATATTTTAATCTTCAATTTCGAATTCAATCTTGCATTCATAGATTTAGTTGTTTTAAATTGATAATTAGTATTCATAATTTTAGTTCTAGATTAGTTTTAATTTCAGTTGTTAATCCATTTTGAATCTTAGACTATTGTTAAAATTAGATTAAGAAAGTTAATTAGTTATTCAATAATGACTTGTTTTGATTGTTCTTGTTTTAGAATTGATAGTATGATGATTCAAGGCTAAAACCTCCATTAGAGGGGTTTGAAGATGCCTTGATGAAACTTGATCGTTGTTAGTGTAGAATAGTTCGTAATATTCTATTCCATTCTAGAAAGCAATTAGTTAACCATGAGAATAGGTTTGATTGTTTCACATGCTAGTTGTTAGTTAGTAGAGATTACCATGAACAATTAGGGATTAGGAAGACCCAATCGCTATGCAAAAGCATTGCAATTCGGATTACGACAATTCCTCGCTAGTTGATTAAGTCGAATTAAGGTGGAATCAAATCCCCCTAATTCCTCCTCATATTGTCAAATTAGTAATTCCATAGTTTGAATTATTGTATCTTGATTAGTTTTTACCATCGTAGTATAATTTCCACAATAACTCTCACAACTTTGTTAACTTGCACGAACTAGGACACGTTACACCTAAACAAACTAGGAGTGGAACAAACTTTCTATTCCAACTATATTGCAATAGTATCGAGAGTACAAAACTTTGATAATATTAAGCTAAATTTAGTTTTAGTTTTACTTGCGTTTGAGTTTCGTAGCTTATGCATAGGTAAAACTATCGTTTTTACTTTTATCAACTGCTATTGAGCAAGCTAGGGAGGTGGCAAAGCTGATGCATTACACAATTTGGAGATGAAGAATGACATACATCGCCTTAATAGGTTGTATGCCCTTGGAGCTTTCCTCATACCTACTGGCTCAAAAGGAGTCAATATAAGATGGGTTGACATTGCTGCTAATTTGGAGGTGTTTGATGCTTTTCCTTGGGGGTATCTTGCATATGTACTCCTTTGTAAAAAGTTGGAAAAGTTGTATCATAGTATAACTGACCACTTTCTCCAAGGCGCTACCCAGCAGTATACTGGCACACTCCAAGGTTATGCCCTTGCATTCACCCTTTGGGTATTCCTCCACATTCCATCTCTGGAGGCAAGAAGGTTGGATCCACTGACCTTCCCATGGTTTAAATGGTGGGTGCGAGTTGCTGGACACAGTTGCCGCCGCAGTGCATAGGATAAAAAGCTTAGTAGCAAGGAAAAACTAGTGGTTCTAGAATGGTTAGACATTCCCCCAATTGTTAGGGAAGAACTGGTGGTCAGAGATGTTTTGGAGGTGTATATTCATATTCATTTACCTAAGTGTTCATAGCCTTCTAAATTCGTTTGTGTTAAACATATTTGCATGCTTGTTTTAATGCTTTTATGCTTTATTGTGACAGCGAGATAGGGTCAGTCTGACTTTGGCATACAATCTCCTGTTGGAAAACAGAAGACTAAACCAGAAGACTGAATCGGTATGGCTATGATGCATACCTTTTGTTTGCCTTGCTATTCCTATACCATTTTTGCATTTATGTTTCTTATTGTTTCCTTTACGTTTATTCATTTCAGGTGATGAACAAGACTGCAAAGGAGTTCCTTGTTGCTACTCATGCAACTGGCCAACCCAGTATAGTTGTCAGGAAAAAGGCTAGAAGAGAACTTAACATTGAAAATAGTGAGGGTAATGGGGAAGAGGATGAAGAGGAAGAATGGGTTAGAAGTGAAGAAGAGTCCACTGCTAAAAGGGTGCGACGTCCCACTGCCAGGGAAAGCAGCTCCATAAAACTGGGGAGTCTGACTAAGAAACAACATACGGTCATCACCATGAAGACACATGTTGCTGCTGTGACAAACAATCTAGAAACCGCAAGTTTGAACAAGAAAAAAGTACCACCACCTTTGAAGAAGACACCTCCAGCAACTCTGAAGAAGAATGGAAACCCTCCAAAAAATATGGCTACAACCCAAAATGCAGTCCTAAATAGGGTGTCTAGTATTGAATCTCTTCTCAGAGGTCACCACGGTCAGCGATGAAGGTCACCACGGATGCAACAACTTCTTCAACTAACAGCTTGCCCGACACAATGCCTATTTCAAAATATGTCCAAAGCAAATGTAAACCATTGTCCAAGGTAGACAGAACTCCATTTGCTCCCCAGCGTGTTGGGGGGACTGAACCGAGCCTCTATCGTCCCCTAGGGAAGTTGAAGACAGGTGTCTTAAACTCGGAATAGGCCGAACTAGCCTACCAAAACATGTAAACAATCCACTACCAGAGGAGGAGCCTGCTCTAAATCAGAGACTATGGAAGCCAAGTGAACGTTTGTTGAGTGAAATGGCCTTTTAACGACAAAAGTGGGACATGGTTTGTTGGGTGTTTTTGCAACCACCTTAAACCCCACCTCTGTGGCTAGGTATGCCAAAATAACTTTTGTTTCCATGTTTTATCTCTAACAGGATTTCAATCACATTCCCAACACATCTGAACTGGGTCACAGCACCAACTACCAAGTGCCAACTCAACTTCAACTGGGTCAGATTGATAACCTTAGTGAAGATACTGAGGCGTGATAAGAGCCCAAAACTGTAGTTTTAACCCCTAAATAATTATACTGTTAGACCAATTATGTGAATAATAAGTAAGAGTTAATACTGATCACGTGTTTTTATGCATTTCAGGCTTCAAAGTCCATTATGTGCAGAAATGTGCCACTTTAGCGAGATAAAGGAGCAAAAGTCAGCAGAACTTCCGAATGCCATATCTTTGGACTCAGACCTCGGAATTGGGCCTACCTTATGTCAAAACGACTGGCTCAGAAAGAGCTTTGCAATGGTCTAAGCTTTGACCCAATCAGAGGAGCAAAAGTGGACGAAAAGTCTGTGGAAGCCAACTGCAGCTGAAGAGGCCTTTTTGGACTGAAAGAATTGGGTTTTGGGCCTGATTCTCTGGCCCAAACCATGGCTCCAAGCCCATGCACGAATTTTGGATCTGAATGTATAAAAACCAAAGCTCTTTGTTAATGGTAGCTAGTTAGACCTAAATTAATATATAGGATTCTAGATCTAGTTTTATTAATTAAATTAAGTTTTAGTTCCATTTCAATTCTTGTTTTTAGATTAAACTCTCAAATTATTGTTCTTGATTGATTAGATAATAAAATAGTTGTTCTTTTGTCAATTTCGATTTATAGATCTAATTTCCATTATTGTTTGTTATCATTTCATAGTTATTAATTAGATTTCGATTATTGTTTAGTGAAATCGCATAAAGTTAGAATCTTTTCATTATGTTTAGTTTAGATTCATATGGAAATGATTGCGGAATGATTCTCGGCTAAACCTCCATTAGAGGGGGTTGAGAAGCCTTGATGAAAGCTTGATTCCGATTATCGTAGAGTCGTCGTAATTTCTATTCCACTCTAGAAACGATTAATTCGCCATGAGAATGGGTTTAATCGTTCATATGCTAGTTATGAATTGGTAGAAATGCCATGTGTAATTAGGGATTAGGAAGAACCAATTGTTCTGCGTAGCAGTTCAATTCGGATTACGACGATTCGTCGTTAGTGAGTTAAGTTGAGTTAAGGTGGAATCAACCCCCCTCTAACTCCTTATCATAGAATCAACGTAGTATTTCCGAGAAGTTTATTCAATTCACTAGTCAGATCTTGTGGGAAGTTGCATCGTAGTATAATTCCCTTCGTAAAGCTCTCATTGACTTAAGACTGATTTCTTAGACTTAGAAAACAATCCATGCTAGGGAACTAGGAGTGGAACGAACTTCGTACTCCATTTAGTGCAATCGTGATTGAGAGTAGAAGATTTGATAATTAGACACTTAAAAGAATAGTTTAGTTTACTTACGTTGTGAATTCATCATTCATTTCGTAGGTAAACTACTCATTTTATGTTTATCAAATGGCGCCGCTGCCGTCTTAGTTGCACTTTAGCATTGTTTTCTTTGTAGAAGTAGTTATTTTTAAGTCCCATTAAACCCACCCACCCTTGTTTGATTCATAATCGTGGTTATTCGTTTCGCCATTCGAAAAATTCGCGAGAAAATACACGAGCGGCCGCTTCAAAGAGAGCGCGACCCGCTTATCTTTATCGAAACACCGAGCGCGCCTACGCCAAAGAGACCAGCCGACCGCTAAGTTATCGAGCTCGACTTTTCAGACCGAAGCGCGCAAGACAGAAGCTACCGCGTGCCTTAGCTGAAAATTCGGATTTCCCGTGTTTGATTCAAACATCGAAGTTGTCAAGTTTTTCAGTTGTTCTAATATCTTATATACACCGAACACGCCAGATACAAGACGCTATTCATAAAGCGAAGCAAGGACGCTAATCAGGTATTCCTTTCTTCCACACCTCGATCTCCGGTTAGAGGTTTCTACTAGTATATCG
This sequence comes from Coptis chinensis, assembly GCF_015680905.1. NCBI lineage: Eukaryota > Viridiplantae > Streptophyta > Magnoliopsida > Ranunculales > Ranunculaceae > Coptis > Coptis chinensis. The sequence continues at coordinate 98,976,682 of NC_141459.1, forward strand.
AATTGTTTGGAGTGTTGCATGTTTAGTTAAGTTCGACTTAGTCTTGCATGAGATTAAGGTCCGGTCGAACAAAAACACCAAAAATAATCACACAACAACGTCAACAAACAATTCTATCTAGTATACAACCCACTACACCTCTAGCTACTATTTCACACACACCACCTGATATTATGGCTGAAGAAAGAGAGACTCCTCTCTCCGACTTCTACAAAGCTTTGAGCGATAGCCCTAAATCTTGCATCGTTCTAGCGTAATCTAACGGGGATTTTTGAATTCCCCAAACATATTTAATTGTTACCCGTTTTCCATGGTCTAGACCATGAAAAACCTTACCAACACGCGAGGATTGAACAAGTCCTTACAACATTCCATCATCCTACCGTTGGTGCGGAACAGATTAAACCGAGGGTATTTCCCCTTCACCTTGGCCCGATATAAGGCAAATGCCTTGGTTAACTGCCTGGCGCCTAATTCGTGGACTCGTGGGCCAAACTTGTTCAAATTGTTTATGGAACATTTTACCCACCCCTAAAGACGGATGAAATGCTTTCCAAGATTCACTCTTTTCGACGTAATCCTCATGAATCATTTTCTCGAGGCTTGGAATCGTTTCACCGACCGCTTTTATAGAGTGTCCACACCATAACCTAGCAAAAGACACGTTAGTTCGTGCCTTTTTTCAAAGGACTTCAACATAATCATAAAGAAGTCCTTGACATAATGAATGGGGGTAGTTTCCTAAGTAAAGGAGCCTCGTGAGGCTTACAAATTTTAGAAGATCAAACTAAACGTAATAACAATTGGGGGTAGTGATGATATCCCCGGCCTGTGGATTAGTTCTTCTTCATTAAAATTAAGGCCGGTATGTTTGAGGTTAAACCCGACCTAGAACTTAAAAATTTAATCGAATCTCTAACTAAAAAGGTTGAGGCCATTTCTGTAACAACAAAAGCCTATCCCCGTCATGAATGTAAATTCAAATCCATGTAGTTTCATTTGAGTCCCGAAAGCATACCAACTCCCATCGCCCTATAGCCTATGAACATTCTTGTTCCATTAATAGTGAACCTAGCCCCTTGAGACAAAATCCCAACTTCGGTTGGAGAAATAACCAACAAGTCACACCTTCAGGGTACAATAATCAATATGTTAGGCCAACACACAGTTATAACCAAGCTCCACCACAACAAGGACAGGATCAAGGTAATTATAATAATTATAACAACCAAGCACAACCTCGACAAGGTCAAGCACAAGGTCAATATAGTTATAATAATTATACTGCTAATAGAGGTATCGTTCCGGTAAATAATAACTATCACAATCCGCCCATAAATAATCAACGTGAGATAGTTCAAGTCACACCACCCGTGACTACTACACCCACACAACCGGATCGTCTTGACACCTTCATACAAGTGAGCCAACAACTTTTCCAAACCATGGCTCAATCTAACCAACACATTCTACAACTGTTAATAATTTAAACCAACAAGTTAGCCCAAGAGAAAGCCCAACCAAAAGGTGTTTCCGCCAAGCGATACCCAACCCTAGAACGCAAACCACAGCCTTTGAGGTAAACGGTAATACTAGTACGGAAATTACAACCGTAGGTGAGCTAAATGCCATCACCACTCTCCGTTCTGGAAGAGTGGTTGATAACAAAGTAACTATGCCTATAGTTATCCCATCAAGATACTCTACACCGGATATCGAACTAGATACCGAAATAGAAACTGAAGAACCTACCACTGTAGAGGTACCAGTTAAACCACAACCTAAGAAACAGAAAAGCCAAGGTTACACATCAAGTCGAGCCATACGCTAAATATAGAGCTAAACAACGTTCCCTCAGAAATTAGCCATGCTAACTAGGGATACTAACTTTGAGGAGATTAGGAACGTTTTCAAAAATCTAACGATAAACCTTCCTTTTCTCGAAGCGATAAAAAAGCTACCTAACCACGCTAAGTTTCTTAAGGAGTTGTGCACTACTAGGCGTAAGACCAACATACCTAAAGACGTTTTTCTAACTAAAGCAGGTTCCCAACTTTATCCGAAAAATAATGGAATTGTTAAGTACAAGGACCCCGGTCGCCCTCTTATACAATGCACCTTAGGAGATTCTCACACGACGACCGCCAAGCATTTAGACACCGGGGGCTAATGTTAACTTACTCCCATTTTATTTGTATAAACAAATAGGTCTAGAAGAGATGCAACCTACTAAAATGACATTGCAATTAGTCGATCGGTCTATTAAGTATCCTAAGGGTGTGGTTGAAAACGTCTTTGGTTAAAGTCCAAAATTTTTACTACCCAAGCCGACTTTCGTTGTCCTAGACACGCGTAAGTCACTAACGACTCTGACCTATCATTTTAGGGCGCCCCTTCTTGGCTCACGCCAACGCTCATAAACCGCCATGATGGTTCGATGTCCTTGTCCTTTGGCCATCTTTCTGTTGAGGTAAATGTTTTCAAAACTAGGACACAGTATCCCGATTCATCTACAAATGGAGAGGTTAGCATGATCGAGAGCTTAGCTCAAGATTACTTCAAAAACATGTTTCCGGAGAAACAGATTAACAAATTCCTTTCCTTCGGAAATTCCGACTCTAACAATGACTCCCTGGTAGTAGACGAAATCGAAGAAGAATTCCTGCAACTCTTTTGCACCGCTTCTTTACCACTTCGCGAGTCCCCCCTAGCCAACAACCATTCATCCTTTGATGCTATGACAGAAGATGAATTTTTCAATCTCTATCCCAGTGATCCTTTTGACCCAACTATTGAGGAATGTCTTGCACATATCAAGATTTCTGATGATATGGACTTGAGAGCTCTAGCTGAGAATCATTCACCTTCCCTCACCAATATTCCCCACCCTCCACCTTTCCAAAGGAACCTCGAGTTTGCACTCGATCCTTTAGTTTCTCCTGTGCTTCATGATTTTTTAAATCCACCTACTAAACAAATACTTCCCAAGGATAAACCACTAGACACCTTCATTTTTAGACTTGAGACAGTCCCTAACTACACCATGAATGAGTTTTGTGCTAAACCCACATCCTTATTTTTTCCATGCTTTCCCTTTAACACTTATCCCAATCCACCATATCTTCCACAACCATTCACTTTTCCACACTTATTCACTAGGACACCCTCTCATTCAAAGATAAAACATAAGGTGCCTACTCGGTTATGTTATAGGTCTATCCGACTTCGCTTTCATTCCACTAGGCTGCGTCGTAGGAAATCTTTGTGCTTAATTGTGTTTGGATATGTTTTCGGTGATATTTATTTATGGAACGATCCACAACTATTTCGGTTGTTGATATATGATAAACTGCATATTCATACATATGTTTAGATAAAGTCTCGAGTATCTGACTATAAACGACTCAATTTTTGTGTTTGGTGCATTTCCTTTCATTTCCATATATTGGTGAATGCACCATTTAGGTAACCGGGCCCTCCCTATGGAGTGTGTGGCTGTAAGTACCGGATCCTGAGTCCACGTTTCACATAATTCACGTTTTCCACTCTTGCATGTTTTCTTGGTGTTTGAGTCATGTTTCTCTATGGTGTGAATTATGTCTTTACTGCTTATTGTTTTCCTTTATATTAAACCTAATTCATAAAAAGTAAAAAAGTTTAAAGATATAAAAATAGTAATCTAGCAAGTCTAGGGAATCTGACTTTAAAAGACCCAAGTTTTCGTACAATACCAACTTTCTAGAGTTTAGGCCAAACAAAATTTTCAAACTTAAAAGAGTTTTCCAATTTTGTTTGGGGTATGATTTTGGTATTCATTTCAAATCATGTTGCCACCCTAAGCCTGTAATGTTTACTCCGGTAGAGTTTGTGTTAGTTAGTTAGAACGTAACAGTTTAATTGTGCTTCATATTATCATATCATCGTTACAATATTTACATTCTATGTGCACGCCAATTTTGCCACGTTTCTATGGTAAATTTTTCCTTATCTCTTTACACTTTGAGGACAAAGCGCCTCGATTGTTTGGGGTGGGATAGAAACATTTGCAAAAATTAGACACTTTTAGAATGTAAATTACGACTTTTATTTATAAAATGTTAAAAATTATAAAAATTAGTTAGTTACATAATTTAATTGTGCTATTGAATTGTTTCATGAACCCCCTTCTCCCAAATTGTTGGGGGTGGTATAGAAACACGATGTAAATGTTAAGCACATATTAGGTTGTACATTATTATTTATTATTTGTCTTAAAAATAAAAATAAAAAGTTTATGCTATACACTTAGGAATATTGGTATTGTTTCTTTCTCTATGCTCTTAATAATCTAGAAGTCTCACGTAGCTTTTGCATCGAATAATTGTTAGAAACTTAGGTTAATATGTAGGTAATAATCTCTGATCTATCTATAAATATATTACATGAGTATCTATGATTGTTAGCAAGTAAGTTTTCAAATCTAGGCTAGAGTACTTATTCTACAAATCCTCGGTGGAGAATATAGCCTAAAGCCTTATATGAGCTTAAAACATTTGAGAAATGACACAAGGGAGAGTAAAATCCGGATAGAGAAATCACACGTCCACTTGCTTGATCACTAAACCATATCCTAAGCGAGAATTTAGGCCCTTTTGGATCGATATAGCTAGAAATTTGACCTAAGTATATTTTTCGCTAGTAAGCCTAATTTGAGCCTTTCATTAGCCCTTCCATAAACCACAATTCCTTTACCCTGTTACAAAACAAACAAAATAAAAAATAAAAAAAAAAAAAAAAAAAAAAAAAAAAAAAAAAAAAAATCAACCTACCCAATTTAGAATAAGTCTGAGAATAGAATGAATGAAGAAAGAAGAAGAGAAAAGCCTGTGTAAACAAAAATTAGTTAGTTGCTTCAGAAAATAAAGAAAAGAAGTTTCCATCCAAAGAAAAGAAAAAAAAAAAAAAAAAAAAAAAAAAAAAAAAATAAATAAAAACTCCAAAAAAATAGAATAAAAGGGAGTCAAAAGCCAAAGAAAAGAAAAAGAAAAAAATATGGCTAAGGATGGAAACAAAATGTAGAAGCAAAAGTAAATAACAAGGTTTTCTCTAGTTACATAATACGAAGACTCTATTATCTCGACTTATCCTTTTGAATATCCATTTCCTTCCTTCTTAAACCATCTCCTAATCCCCAGAACACCTAATAAAGACCTCTAGCTCAATTAGGAATAGGTTAGTGTGATAGTAAGTGGCAGATGTGTTTGATCGACCCCGGCTTCCTTGTTGTCATTGAGATTGTAAGGTAAAGTGTGCCCCATCGTGATTAATCGGAGTAAATAAACTTGAGTGGAAAAAATCAGTGTTGTTTCTTGACTATAATTGTGAGAACCTACTTAAGGACGCTTATTCCGAAGTTTTTAAACGGACCGCTTATTACATTTCATAGTATTACTCATTGTTATATGTTTATTGTAGATGATTGATTATTATGCATATATTAACTTAGGTTTTTGATCGGGTTATTCTTATTCAATTGCTAGAGAGATGTATAGATAGTTGAGCATGAATAAGGAAACAATAGTTTTATTTTCTTAGTCGATTGTAGTATAGATGAAGTTTGTGAGTACCTTCATGGAAAACTCTCACGAGGCTATAACTCGTCCACTAGGGAATTCCTAGTGGTTTAAGCGCCTTGTTGCATATGGTCAATGCAATCGCGACTCAAAAAAACGAGTAGTTAGAACTCCATTTTGGTCACTTATTCTAATTTCTCATATTTGCTTGAGGACAAGCAAAATGCCGTTTTGGGGTGGTTTGATAAGAGCCCAAAACTGTAGTTTTAACCCCTTTAATAATCATCTTTGTTAGACCAATTATGTGAATAATAAGTAAGAGTTAATACTGACACGTGTTTTATGCATTTAGGGCTTCAAAGTCCATTATGTGCGTAAATGTGCCACTTTAGCGAGATAAAGGAGCAAAAGTCAGCAGAACTTCCGAATGCCATATCTTTGGACTCAGACCTCGGAATTGGGCCTACCTTATGTCAAAATGACCGGCTCGGAAAGAGCTTTGCAATGGTCTAAGCCTTAACCCAATCAAAGGAGCAGAAGTGGACGAAAAGTCTGTGGAAGCCAACTGCAGCTGAAGAGGCCTTTTTGGACTGAAAGAATTGGGTTTTGGGCCTGATTCTCTGGCCCAAACCATGGCTCCAAGCCCATGCACGAATTTTGGATCTGAATGTATAAAAACCAAAGCTTAGCTCTTTGTTAATGGTAGCTAGTTAGACCTAAATTAATATATAGGATTCTAGATCTAGTTTTATTAATTAAATTAAGTTTTAGTTCCATTTCAATTCTTGTTTTTAGATTAAACTCTCAAATTATTGTTCTTGATTGATTAGATAATAAAATAGTTGTTCTTTTGTCAATTTCGATTTATAGATCTAATTTCCATTATTGTTTGTTATCATTTCATAGTTATTAATTAGATTTCGATTATTGTTTAGTGAAATCGCATAAAGTTAGAATCTTTTCATTATGTTTAGTTTAGATTCATATGGAAATGATTCATGAATGATTCTCGGCTAAACCTCCATTAGAGGGGGTTGAGAAGCCTTGATGAAAGCTTGATTCCGATTATCGTAGAGTCGTCGTAATTTCTATTCCACTCTAGAAACGATTAATTCGCCATGAGAATGGGTTTAATCGTTCATATGCTAGTTATGAATTGGTAGAAATGCCATGTGTAATTAGGGATTAGGAAGAACCAATTGTTCTGCGTAGCAGTTCAATTCGGATTACGACGATTCGTCGTTAGTGAGTTAAGTTGAGTTAAGGTGGAATCAACCCCCCTCTAACTCCTTATCATAGAATCAACGTAGTATTTCCGTAGTTTATTCAATTCACTAGTTGCATCTTGTGGGAAGTTGCATCGTAGTATAATTCCCTTCGTAAAGCTCTCATTGACTTAAGACTGATTTCTTAGACTTAGAAAACAATCCATGCTAGGGAACTAGGAGTGGAACGAACTTCGTACTCCATTTAGTGCAATTCGCATTGAGAGTAGAAGATTTGATAATTAGACACTTAAAAGAATAGTTTAGTTTACTTACGTTGTGAATTCATCGTTCATTTCGTAGGTAAACTACTCATTTTATGTTTATCAAGGCGCAACAAATAATTATGTGCACTGCTCATGACATTAACTCCTCTGTCCCTCCCAATGAATTGGAAGGGATGTTCAGAACCTACCAAGGTGGGCAGCTGTCAGGGAGTTAGCCTGATGTTATTGATAGGGGCGGAGAAGACTTGCTGAAAGATGTTTCGAATGAAGAATTTAACAAGTGTTATACTGAGTAGAGTCAACCTGAGTCGGCTGTTAATGCGGGTGAACACCTGAGGGGGAGCATAAGTGACATGGAAGTCTACCAATCGTATGTGTCAAGGAATCAACAATTGAAAATAGAGGCAGTGGGTAATGAGAAGACACTTCCTAAGATAGAGACAGCGGGTATCGATGGGGAATAGACTCATCTAGAGGAAAATTTATGTAATGAAATTGCACGAATTTCGGCTATGGATGTCGTAAGTGCGTCCAAGGTAATTGAAATTTAAATGTGTCCCTATGACTTATTTATCTTCTTAGTGGAGATTAAATGCTTTGTATATGACTGGGACTTTATGTGGCTTCTTTGAGACATCATATCTACTTTCTGAGCTTATATAAAGTTTGTTTATTTAGGTTATCTGTGTGACTCCAAGTGATGGTGAAGTTGAATTAGTTCCAATTTGTGAGGACAACTTAGAAGATGGGGAACTAGAATTTGATTCTAACGAACAATACACTTATGATTTTGCATTTGATATGGTAATATCGATGCTTGTGCTTCACTATTAATTACTTTTTCTGAAATATTGTCATGTCTATAGGTTATTATTATATTTTTTTAGGCTACTATTTTGAAGGAATTGGGGATGCAAGCCGAAGAAAGATGCACTATGCCTGTTGTGAGTGCTCAGGGTGGTGGTGCTGATGCTATGGAAAGTGTTGATTCTGACCAAAACTGTGTTCGTGGGAACACTATTTCCGAAATTCTAATTGGTCCAACTACTCCTTTAGAAGGGGAAACTGCAGTCAAGGTACATTATTCTTTTTTTACATAACTCCCAAATTACTCTAAGTTATCATCTAAATATGGATGGAAAGGTTGCTATTTTAGTGGGACATTATGTCCCTGCTGTGAGACATCATATATGCTTTTTGACTTCTTCCATTTTTGGCACAGGATACTTCTGATACATCAGTTGTGGATGATCATGGTATTGGACTTTCTGAGAATTTGTTGTTTTCAGAGAACATGGAGGAAGATTGCATCATGGTTGATGACGAAGAAAATGGACAAAATTATGTCCCTATTTCTGTGCTACATGATGATATGGCACGGAGGTCACAGCTACGAATTTTCCCAGAAAATAAGAGGAGTCAACTCGAGGTAGAAGTGACTAACTTTTGCCATGATCTGATTCTTGGTGTTTTCAATAAGGGAGTGGGATTGCTAAAAAGAGCTCCTGGTGTTGCTAGTAGGAAAAGTGTTGGAGATGACCTGACGGAATTGCATACCTCGAATGTACAAGTGCAGTATTATTGGAATAAGCATGACAATGATAAAACCAGTCACTTTGAAATTGTTAGACAGTACGGGAGTGAGTTTCAAATTGACATCGCAGCTTTTATGGACTGTTTAGGGGAGGATAGTTTAATGATGTGGTATGTCTCTATCTATTAAAAGTACTTCCTGTGCATATACTTGTTGATTATTTATTTTTGTTTTTTAGGTTCTAGGTACTAGACTCCTACATGTACTTACTGAGTCAATGGTACACTACCGTAGCACACCCCGGTGGAATGGAGAATTTGTACATCATAGTTGCCGAGTCGTGGTTCTTGGTAATTTCACACATGTTTCTAGTGATTTATTCTATAATGATTTATCTGTTCAGTATAATGATTTATTTAATTTTATTATTGTAATGATAGCATTATTTGTGTGATTTGTACAACGGATTGGCCACTATTTTAGAAGACAAGCTTTTTGCAGCAAGAATGCAAATTGTAGGTAATTTAAAGACTCGTATCATCGGACTGGTTCGGCTTGACAATTCGGGGCTAAACTTGAGAAACTGTCGCGGGTTGATGATGACGGTGAATGTTGAAGGAGTGCATTGGATCCTCATCTTCGTTAACTTTGTCACGTGGGGTGTTCAAATCTACGACTCATTGGAGAAGCCGAAGGATGGTGCCAACTGGGTTTTTGACCCAACACCATGTTTAACCAAGTTGTTGACAGTGCTTCCTTACACACTGAGCCTGGATAGTAGATGTATAGACATGGCCAAATTGGGTAGTCAGTGGAATCTGGAGTTTGCAAAATGTGCCAAAAAGGATGACGACAACAGCTGTGGCGTGTTCACCCTTGCCTTTGCAGATTGCCTACTCCGAAATTTTCCACCTGCTTTTGCATCGAAAAGGCGAACATATATCAGGAAAAGAATAGCAAAGGATTTGTTAGAGTGTGGGATTACTGAGGAAAAGTACTGTCGACGCCAAAGTGGTCGGGGTTTGGACTTTGATGCGGGAGATAAAACTACTGATGTCAATGGTTTAGCTTTTAAAAATGATGTTGAAAAAACTGCTGATGTGAAGGGTCAAATATCTGAAGTCCAAATTGGACCAACTACTGCTACAAAGGTGGAACAAGCTGACAAGGTTGTTTAAATATGTACCAAACACTATGTGGTACATTATGTGGCAGTTTTAAGACATTTTGGGGTTCCCTTCTGACTTCTAACCATAATTTATGCAGGTGGCTTGTGGGATTAAAACTCCATTGGTAATGACTGTGGGGAGATCTTCAAAATATATTAAAGTGTCACATATCATATTGTTATTATCGTAACACTTTATGTTCCCCTGTCGAGACAAGATACTTACTATCTCTTACGATTTTGATTTTTTCTTAGGTTACCGATGGGAAAGTTCTGGGTCAGGAAGAAATTGTCAATCATGGTACTGTGAGTTGCTCTGGGAGTTCTAGTCATGCTGCTCTGGGAGTTGCTCAGTTGAATCGGTGGAATAAATTCAGTGATCTGGAGGAGCAAGCTGCCGAATTATGTGATCAGAAGCTTCTGGAACACATGATTGTGGGTGGCCCATTAATAAAGAGGAATTCCTCCATTGTTACCAATAGAAATATACCTTTGGAGCCGGCATTTTGCACTGATTCAAAATACCTTGCACAGTTGTATTGGTGGTACCATGAACGCGACCAATTAAAGTCCGGAGTTTCTAACTCTGTAAAGCTCAGGTTTTATGGTCGGGGTTTAGACTTAAGCATGAGCACATACCACTTGTTTAGCCCTAATCAGTGGCTAAATGATGAGGTATGTAAACTGCTGCTCTGAACTTACCCAACTTAATTCGCAACTCATTTCGTCTTATTGATAAATTCGTTATTTCTTTTTGTCGCCAAGGTCATTTTGCTCTACATGGTGCTTCTTGACAGGGCCCATAACAGACTTGCCAACTCTGATGATGTACTCAAAAAACGTGATTCGTCGCATCCCTACACCTTGTCATCCCCTCGTTAATCGATCCCCGGTTATTTGACCGAAACCCACTTCTTTTCTCGTACTTTTCTAGGCTTTTTGAGACCGACCAAATAACTTTTGTTTCAACTGATGCAGGTGAGCTGGGAGTCATTGTATGCGACTGTTGAAGTGAGCCTTACCGATCTGAGCCTGACTACGGAACAAAAGATTTCTGTCCCTGCTTCTAACCTTTGATCGAACCAAAAGATGACCTTCGGAGATATGCTCTAACAAAACACCCGCATCCCATACGTCACTAGATCTAAGGGCATGATGATGGCCTTCAATATCTCAAACATGCATTGGATACTGGTAGTCTTCAACTCCCCACTTGGACTTGCTGGATATATGATTCACTGGCGGAGCCTATCGCTAATCCTAAACCCCACCTCAAAAAGCTCAGTACACTACTTCAGTATGCCCTCTTAATGCTTGACAAAGGCTGTATACCACAATCGAAGCTCCGAAAAAAGTGGAATATCAAATACGCCGACTGTGTAAAGCAGACAGATTCTCACAATTACGGGGTCTTTGTATTGGCTTTTGCAGATCAGCTACTGTGAAATCAGCATCTCAATTTCACCCAGACTGGGGCCATGATAAGAAATACGGTGGCCAAAAACTTGCTTGCCTGTGGCTTGACCTACTTGCCGGGTTGAATGGAATGGTAGAATTGGGGTTGACCGTGAAAAAACACAAAAATACAGTGCTTGAGTCCCTAGATGGACAAACTAAATTACGTGCTACTGGATTTTGTTTTTAATTGCTTTAATTAAGATTAATCTTTCTTAATTAAATACTTTTGCCTACACTATTAACATCCCCTAAAGGAAGACAACATGTCGTCAATTGGAGTATGCCACGAATTGAAAGTTTATATAGATCTTTCTTTCCCACGTGATCTATTTTCCAGACTAAAACAACATACAATACCATTGAGACATTATAAACCTTCTTTGGAAATAAATTGATCTCTGATGCCTCTACTCATATTACCATTTTCTAAACAACATCATAGCTTTCCAGTACTAATTATTGAAGCTGCTCACGTGGTGCTTCTTAGATTTGTTTGTATATTGGTACTTTATATATGGGCAAGATCATACTCCACTACATGTTTTGACTTTTCTCTTTTGATATTGAGTTTTGGGCATACACATATTTGTTTTTACCCAGGTATACATTTGTACAATGATAACTGTAAAATGAATAGTTTACCTACGAAATGAACGATGAATTCAAAACGTAAGTAAACTAAACTTGGCTCTTTTACGTGCCTAATTTATCAAAGTTTTCTACTCTCAATCTTATGAGATATAGTGGAGTAGAAAGTTCGTTCCACTCCTAGTCCCTTAGCATGGATTGTTTTCTAATCTAACTAGTCGTTTTTAAGTCAATGAGAGCTTTACGAAGGGAATTATACTACGATGCAACTACCCACAAGATGCAACTAGTCGATTATCTAAATAATTATGGGAATGCTACGTTGATTCTATGATAAGGAGTTGAGGGGATTGATTCCACCTTAACTCAACTTAATTCACTAACGATTTAATCGTCAGTAATCCGAATTGAATCGCTTCAGCAGAACAATTGGTTATTCCTAATCCCTAATTATACATGGCATTTCTACCAATTCATAACTCGCATGTGAACAATTAAATCCATTCTCATGGTGAACTAATCATTTCTAGAGTGGAATAGAAAATATCATTTAATTCTAACGATAATCGAATCAAGCTTTCATCAAGGCTTCACAACCCCCTCTAATGGAGGTTTAGCCTTGAATCATTCCGCAATCATTTCCATTTAGATTAAAACTAAACATAATATAAAGCATTGAAATTTACTTAATTAAACAATAATGAAATCTAATTTAATGACTAAAATGCAATAAGGACAGGAATTGAAATTAGATCTAGAATTGGAAATGACAAAACCGAAATTAAATAATAACTACTAATTTATTTATCTAATTAAATGAAGAACAAGATTCAAGGGTTTATTCTAATACAATAATTGGATTTCTAAACTACACTTAATCAAAAACAATTAATTAAAACTAGATCTAGAAGTTATTTTAATGGCTACTTTTTACCCTAAACTATCTACCATTATCTAACTACCATTAACAAAGAGCTAAGCTTTTGTTTTTATACATCCAGATCCAAAAATCGTGCATGGGCTTGGAGCCATGGTTTGGGCCAGAGAATCAGGCCCAAAACCCAATTCTTTCAGTCCAAAAAGGCCTCTTCAGCTGCAGTTGGCTTCCACAGACTTTTCATCCACTTCTGCTCCTCTGATTGGGTCAAGGCTTGGACCATTGCAAAGCTCTTTCCGAGCCGGTCGTTTTGACATAAGGTAGGCCCAATTCCGAGGTCTGAGTCCAAAGATATGGCATTCTGAAGTTCTGCTAACTTTTGCTCCTTTATCTCGCTAAAATGGCACATTTCTGCACATAATGGACTTTGAAGGCTGAAATGCATAAAAACACGTAATCAGTATTAACTCTTACTTATTATTCACATAATTGGTCTAACAAAGATGATTATTAAGGGGTTAAAACTACAGTTTTGGGCTCTTATCAAACCACCCAAACACATTTTTTGCTTGTCCTCAAGCAAATATGAGAAATTAGAATAAGTGACCAAAAATGGAGTTCTAACTATTCTCGTTTCGCTGAGTGCGATTGCATTGACCATATGCAACAAGGCCTTAAACCACTAGGAATTCCCTAGTAGACGAGTTATAGCCTCGTGAGAGTTTTCCAGTGAAGGTACTCACAAACTTCATCTATACTACAACGACTAAGAAAATAAAACTATTGTTTCCTTATTCATGCTCAACTATCTATACATCTCTCTAGCAATTACATAAGAATAACCAGTCAAAAACCTAAGTTAATATATGCATAATAATCAATCATCTACAATAAACATATATACAATGAGTAGTACTATCAAATGTTTAGCAGGTTTGTTTCGAGAACTTCGAATAGCGTGGCCCTTAAGTAGGTTCTCACTATAATAGTCAAGAAACAACACTCTCGATTTTTCTACTCAAGTTTCGCTACTCCAAATGCGGTGGGCACACTTTACCTTACAATCTCAATGACAACAAGGAAGCTCGGTCGATCAAACACATCGCCACTTACTATCACACTAACATATTCCTAATTGAGCTAGAGGTCTTTATTAGGTGTCATGGGATTAGGAGATGGTTTAAGAAGGAAGGAAATGGATATTCTAAAGAACAAGTCCGAGATAATAGAGTCTTCATATTATGTAACTAGAGAAACCTTGTTATTTACTTTTTGCTTCTACACTTTGTTTCCATCCTTAGCCATATTTTTTTTTTTTTTTTTTCTTTGGCTTTTGACTCCCTTTTTTATTCTATTTTTTGGAGTTTTTATTTATTTCTATTTTTTTTTTTTCTTTGGATGGAAACTTCTTTTCTTTATTTTTTTCAAGCAACTAACTAATTTTTGTTTACACACAGGTTTTTCTCTTCTTCTTTCTTCATTCATTCTATTCAGGACTTATTCTAAATTGGGTAGGTTGATTTATTTTTATTTTGTTTTGTTTTTGTAATGGGGTAAAGGAATTGTGGTTTATGGAAGGGATAATGAAATTTCGAGGGGCTTACGACTAGCGGAAAATAATTCATAGGTTTGAATTTCTGGCTATATCGATCCAAAGAGGGCCTAAATTCTCGCTTAGGATATGGTTTAGTGATCAAGCAAGTGGGCGGTGATTTCTCTATCCGGATTTTACTTCTCTCCCTTGTGTCATTTCTCAAATGTTTCGCTTCATATAAGGCTTTTAGGCTATATTCTCACAGGGATTTGTAGAATAAGTACTCTAGCCTAGATTTTAAACTTCATGCTAACAATCATAGATACTCATGTAATAAATTTATAGATAGATGCAAAGATTATTACCTACATATTAACCTAAGTTTCTAACAATTATTCCGATGCAAACAACTATGTGAGACTTCTAGATTGTTAAGAGCATGGAGAAAGAAAACAATACCAATATTCCTAAGTGTATAGCATAAACTTATTTATTTATATTTTTAAATTTTTGAAATTTTAACTAGAAAACGATGCATATTATATATATTTATATCCTAGCAGATGTCTTAATTACACGTGTTTCTATGCCCCCCAAACAAAAGCATGCTTTGTCCTCAAAGCATTGTAAATAAAGAGGGTAGGAAAAATACCATCAAGCGGAAATTAAAAAACATCCGCAAAACAAGGTTAGAACGCACTAATATAGGAAATAAAACCGACGCAACTCTATAAGAGTTCCACCCATTATGGGGTTAACATAATTAAATTGCTTGGGACATAAGCGCACACTCAACGTAAACTAAAACTTACCTCCACTCCCGTTGTTATTCGGTCATCTTCGCCATCCTCTACTTCTATAAAGAAGTGAGGCTCCTTCGCTGGCCCTGCCATGCTATGATAATTTGCGGACTTCACGCCATTTATCATCTATGGTTGCTAACCTATTAAGTGTCACTTGGTCCGATGGGGTGTAGGGTGCAACCTGGTGAGGTTGTATCCGCCACCCTGGCCAAGTCATTGCACGGAAAGATCGAATAATACTATTGGTGGGCGCACCGTGTCTACCCTAATCCAATCCGTGAAACGTGTACAAAAAACAGGAAAGAAACATAGCATAATACGTGAAATTAGAACAGGCATAAGAAGGTACTTATGCCTCATGGTATGGGCTCGTGCTAAACTAGACATCAAAGTTCTGGGAAGGTCATAGAATCGGCGTCCATTGGCTAAAGCAAGGAAAACGCTGCAAGTGGCGTCATTCACAGAAGAAAAACGCCATTCCCCTAAAATGTTTAGCATAATCCAAAACATAACTGTTCCTATGTTCATGGACAGGCTACCGAGGGCAACGTTATAGTCCCCTTGGTCCTCAATACGGAAAATGCACGCCCCATAAGCCCGTGCAAAGACTCATAAGTGTAGACATGCATATTATCGACCCAATAGCACCATGGGTCTTGTATCTCAGCGGGCATAGCAAGTCCAAGAACAAATGCTAGCAAGAACACGGTAATTTCCATTGGTTCATCGTCAATGTTGATGGAGAACACTTGTTCTCCATCGGGTCTCTCAAAGAAAATGCAGTTATTATAAAAATAAGATGCAAGTCTTTGGAGAATAAAGTTCAGCCGGGTCTTACCATAAGAGGGTCCCAACCAACGTGATGATCACCTCGCAAGAAAACCAAGCACCGTAAGTAGTGCTTTGGAACAAATCTTCGAAAAGACTGTTCCGTATTATTATCGGAGATGTCATCTCAAAACTACGCTCGAACAGCTGCAAAACAACTGGCACAACTTCTAAAAACTGGAATTTTTCTGGTCCAGTGGAAGTCGCATGGCGGCGCTCTTTGTATTTTTGAATTCCGGTGTTTGAGCCTGAAGTCGCTTTGACTTGAAGCTGGCCGCTCCTGAAAGCAAAATTTTCTGTCGAGTGTAGGGTGAAGGCTTCAACTAGGGTAGCTGGCGCCACCCGAAGTTGCAGATTTGTGAAAATGGAGATCAAAAACGTGGGAATCGCGGGTGTGAAGGGTGAGTGATGGAGTTTAGGTGTAGTGTGAGTTGTGAGGATAGATTGTATCAAGTTTATATAGGTTTAAAGTTGCTAGAATGGATCGGAAAGTTGCCAAAACTAATTACGGCAGTTTCCGAAAATCCTAAAATTTCCAAACTCGAAAACGGAAACAACTCATATCCTGGATTCTAATTCAAACCCAGTATCTCTTATTTGGATTTTATGATTGAATGTACCTATTTAATCTAGATTTCATCCTACAATGATTCTCAATCATAGATATGCCTAAACGGCCATATTTTCACCTTACTCCGCAATTAATTCTAATACGAGGGTTATACAAAAATAATGCTTGAATTGATAAAACCACCCCCAAACAAGTTGGGAAGGTGGGGTCAAAATGAAACAACAATGCATAATGAAAATAAGCCCTTATATTAAAATTTCATTTGGAGTACCACTACAAAATTCAAATTACGGAAATAAAAGTTACATTACAATAAAAACAACAAAAGTAAATAACACAACAACTTATAAAACAAAAACAACTACGACTATCACTCCTCATCCTCTCTAAACACCTCGCCACTGGTGGCGGAGGGCACAGTCTCTAGTGGTGGCTCCTGGGCTCCAGAAGGTCCAGCAGCAGTCGTCCTTCATCGACGACGCTCATGCCTCGTAGCTGTGTCCTCAGAGGCAGAGTCTGTATGAGGTGGGAAGCGCAAGCATATCCACCCTAAACGGGGGCTTCCATCTCAGCCCCTCGCCTGCTCCCATCTCATCTCTCATCTCTCTCGCGCGGAGCTCGGTTGTGATGAATGGTCGCCTATCAAGTCCGGAGGTCTGCACAGAGAGTGTTGAGTGAACGCATGCCCCTATGAAGCATAGCCATGCGCTCAAAGATCGACCAACACCTCTGGAAAGCATCCGTATCAAAGCAAGTCCCATCCTCCTCATCCTCCTCCGAATCATCCTCATCCTCCTCCTCTACTTCGTTCTGTTCCCTATCCTCGGGCAACTTCCAGACTTGTTGGACACACTCCCTATAGATACGCGGGTTACGGTGCAGGGTAATGTAAATCCTCTCAGATGCCGGAGTTGCTTTCATCTTCAGCATGATCTTAGTAATAAGCACAGGAAGAGGTGCCAAAGACCTTCCGAACCCCCTAATCACGCTGATCAAAAACTCCAAGATACAGAAATCGTACTTCTGCTCCTGGAGTACCCATAGGACGTGGAGGCAGGTCAGACCGATGTCACTGACCTTGTCCTTGCCTAGGACATTCCGACCAATCCATCGAAGTCAGAGGTTTGGTTGGTCCCTGAGGATGCTGGCGAACACAATGGGAGTTTGATTGTAGCTCCCATTGATGGCGATGCGCCCATCAAAGGCTCTACCCCGTCAAACTGGGGATCCTGTAAAGTGGCATCCAGATGGATTCTAGGCGGAATGCCTAGAATCTCAGCCAACAGTCCCGTAGTCAACTCCCTCCTCTTCTTCTTCACTAACACAAAAATCCTACTCCCCTCCAACTCCCTGGTGTTGTAGAACCGTCGGACCAAGTCTTCGTGGTAGAAGTCTTCGGTCGAGTACCACAGACTACTCCAGTCTCTACTAGCCATTTCGTCACCGTAAAACGGCGCGAAATGGTCGGCAGTGAAAACTTGCTCCGGTATAATTCGGCGTTGTTGAGCCATCTAGTGTTTGGAATGGAGTGGGGGCTTAAATATGATGTGGTGGTGGTGGTTTTACTTGACCGACTGAAAGAACAGTGGTGGTGGTGGATGGTATGGCGGCAAAGACAAATTTTGATTTTTTCGGTGGTTTTTCTTGGGTTAAATTGGTGGAGTTTGTTTTGATTGGTGTTTGAAGTCGATTGGGGTTAGGATTTGATTTTGGGCATGGGTTGTTTTTAGTTTTCTTTTTATTTTGATTTTTGTTTTAGGTTTAAGCTTTAAGCTTGGCGTTAATGGCGGTGGAAGATGAAAAAATGATGAACTGTTCGTGAGAAGGTAAGAGCGCGAGCGCGCTCTCCATGGGCGCGGGTGGGCGCGAGTTGGGCCCAAGCCCAAAATCGAAATTTTTGATTTTTTTGATTTTTTCGCGAATTTCAAATCAAAATTCCCGCTTCGTTACTGGTCCGATTTTTGCGAATGAGATATGGAAATGATCAGGAGAGAATTTCCTATCCAATGATCCATAAAACACTCTATTCCGACTTCAGATGACATACGTGATAGTGGAAAACGCCTCGAAATGCGTGCATGACGTAAGTTATGCTTAACGAATGAAATCTAAATTAATAGATTATGTCAATCCGACTCGTAATACAATAAAACGCCTAAGCAAATCTAATGGGATATAAAATATTTTAGTATCGAAACATTTAACACCCACCCCAAACAAATTTTTACAACGGCTTAGAAAATTTGTTTTTAGCGATTGGTCTTTTAAAGTCGATTCGAGACTTCCTAGATTACTATGTTTATTTTTATTTTTATTTTTTATTTATTTATTTATTTATTTATTTATTTTATTTTATTTTTTATTTTTTTTTAAAGGAAAAACAATAAGCAATAAAGACATAATTCACACCATAGAGAAACATGACTCAAAAATCCGAGAAAAACATGCAAGAGTGGAAAACGTGAACTATGTGAACCGTGGACTTAGGATCCGGTACTTACAGCCACACACTCCATAGGGAGGGCCCGGTTACCTTAATGGTGCACTTACCAATATATTGAAGTGAAAGGAAATGCACCAAACACAGAAATTTGAGTCGTTTATAGTCAGATACTCAAGACTTTATCTAAAACATATGTATGAACATGCAGTTGATCATATATCAACAACCGAAATAGTTGTGGATCATTCCATAAATAAATATCACAGAAAACATATCCAAACACAATGAAGCACCAAGATTTCCTACGACACGCGCCCTAGTGGAATCCAAACGAAGTCGGATAACCCTATTGTGTAACCTATCATGCACCTTCTTTTTCATTTTTGAATGAGTGGGTGTTCTAGTAAATAAGTGTGGAAAAGTGAATGGTTGTGGAGAATATGGTAGATATGGATAAGTTGTAGAAAGACAGCCTGTACACAATGAGGATGTGGTTTTAGCATCGAACTCATTCATTGTGTGTGTAGGGACTGTCACAATTCTGAAAATGAAGGTGTCAAATAGTTTGTCCTTCTGAAGTATCTGTTTGCTAGGAGGATTTAAAAAATTATGAAGCACAGGAGAAACAAAAGGATCGAGTGCAAACTCGAGATTCCTTTGAAAGGGTGGAAGGAGAGGAATCGAGGTGGATGTTGTGCAAGTTAGTTCTGAATAGGGTGAATTGGCGCCTACTCGAAGAAACTCATCAAATTCCTCATCTAGATTGGTCATATCCACATTACTATGGTAGTCCTCTACATCTTTGAGAAAGTCATCTATCCCGTCTTCATCAATAATATGTGTATTGACTAGTGTAGGAATGGAAATGTTGGAGTCTGACTTTCCAAAGGAAAGAATGTTTGGCATATGATTATCAGGGAACGTGTTGTTGAAATAATCTCGAGCAAAGTTCTCGATCATGCTAACCTCTCCATCCATAGACGAATCGGGTAACTGTGTCCTTGTTTTAAAAACATTGACTTCAACAGTAAGATGGCCAAAAGACATGGACATTGAACCATCACGGTAATTAATGAGCGCATTGGCGGTTGCCGTGAAAGGACGCCTCTAAAATGATCGGGCTGAGTCGTTAGCTTACTTCTCAGATCGAGGACTACAAAATCAGCCGGATAGTAGAAATCACGAACTTTACCAAAGACATTTTCGACTACACCCTTAGGATAGTTAATAGACCGATCGGGCTAATTGCAACGCGTCATTTTAGTGGGTTGCATCTTGTCTAGACCTATTTGTCTATACAAATAAAATGGGAGTAAGTTAACACTAGCCCCCGTGTCTAATAACGCGGTCGTCGTATAGGAATCTCCTAAGGTGCATCAGAAAGAGGGATCTACCGTGGTCCTTGTACTTAACAATTCCATTATGTTCGGATAACGTTGGGAATTGTTCGTTTAAAAAGGCGCCTTTTGGTATATTTGTCTTACGCCCTAGTAGTACACAATTCCTTAAGAAACTTAGCATGATGTGGTAGCTTTTAATAGCTTCGAGGAAGGGAAGGTTTATAGTTAGATTCTTGAAAACGTCCCTAATCTCCTCGTAATTTGTATCCCAAGTTAACATGGCTAATTTTTGTGGAAACGGTGGTTTTCTGTCTATATTTAGCAATAGTATCCCGGATGTTTAACCGTGGCTTTCGGTTTCTTAGGGTTGTGTTATAACCGGTACCTCTACAGTGGTAGGCTCTTCGGTTTCTATTTCGGGTATCTAGTAATATAGTAGGTGTAGGGCCATTTGGTGGGGTAACTATAGGCATAGTTACCTTTTGTTATCAACCACTCTGCCGTAACGGAGAGTGGTGATGGCATTTATCTCACCTACATTTTCATATTCATTACTAGTATTATTGGTTACCTCAAAGGTCTGTGTTTGTTGTTTTAGGATTAGGTATTATGTTACACGGAAACACACCTTTGGGTTGGGCTTTATCTTGAGCCAATTTGTTGGGTTAAATTATTAACGGATTGTAGAAGCTGTTGGTTTGATTGAGCCATGGTTTGGAAAAGATTTTGGCTCACTTGTATGAAGGTGTCAAGCCGATCCGGTTGTGTGGGTGTAGTAGTCACGGGTGGTGTGACTGGAACTATTTCCCGTGAATTATTTATGGGTGGATTTTGATAGTTATTATTTACCGGAACGATACCTCTATTAGCATTATAATTATTATAATTACCTTGACCTTGTCGAGGCTGCACTTGGTTGTTATAATTATGAAAATTACCCCGAATTCGCCCTTGTCGAGTGGGGCTTGGTTAAAGCTTTTGCGAGGGCCTAACATATTGATTATTGTACCCTTGAGGTGTGACGTTTTGGTTATTTCTCCAACCGAAGTTGGGATTTTGTCTCCAAGGGGCGTTAGGTTCACTATTAATGGAACAAGTCTGTTCATAGGCTATAGGACAGTGTGAATCGGGATGCTCAGGGCTCCAACAGAAACTACATGGATTTGAATTTACATTCATGACGGGGATTGGCTTTTGTTGTACAGAAATGGCATCTACCTTTTTAGTGAGGGATTCAATTAGAGTTTTAAGCTCAGGATCTGATTTAACCTCAAACATACTAGTAGCCTTAACTGGTAGAAGAAGAACTAGCGGAGCGGAGTAATCGTCACTACCCCCAGTTGTTATTTCGCGCTTAGTTTGATCCTCTAAAAATTTATAAGCCTCCGAGGCTCCTTTGTTTAAGAAAACTACCCCATTCATTATGTCTAGGACTTCTTTATGGTGGTGTAGAAGTCCTTTGAAAAGGCAACCTAACTAACGTGTCTTTCGCTAAGTTATGATGTGGACACTCTATAAGGAGATCGGTGAAACGATTCCAAGCCTCTGAAAATGTTTCATGAGGATTTTGTCGAAAGAAATGAATCTTGGAAAGCATCTCATCCGTCTTTAGGGGTGGGTAAAAATGTTCCATAAACAGCTGAACAAGTTTAGCCCATGAGTCCACAGAATTAGGCGCTTGGGCAGTTAACCAAGACGCCGCCTTATCGGCTAAGGTGAAAGGGAATACCCTTAATTTAATTTGTTCCGTACCAACCGTAGGATGGTGGAATGTTGTTAGGACTTGTTCAATCCTACGCATGTGCTGATAAGGTTTTTCATGGTCTAAACCATGAAAAACGGGTAACAAATTAAAAATATTTGGAGGGATTCTGAAATTCACTGGTCCGCTAGAACGATGCAAGATTTGGGGCTATCGCCAAGGCTTTGTAGAAGTCCGAGAGAGAGTCTCTTTCTTCCCCATTATATCAGGTGGTGTGTGTGAAATAGTAGCTAGAGGTGTAGTGTGTGGTATACTAGATAGACTTGTTTGTTGCTGTTGTTGTGTATTTACGTTCGGTGTTTTTGTTCAGCCAGACCTTAATCTCATGCAAGACTAAGTCGAGCTTAACTACATATGCAACACTCCAAACAATTCTGATATACTAGTATAAACCTCTAACAGGAGATATGAGGTGTGGAAGAAAGGAATACCTGATTGCGTCCTTGCTTCGCTTATGAATAGCGTCTTGTGTACACTTGTTCAGTGTATATAAGAGATTAGAACACTGAAAAACTTGACAACTCGAAGTTTGAATCAACCTGTGGAAATCCGGAAATTTCAGGTAAGGGCGCGGGCGCGGTCGTCTTGCTGGCCTTCGCAAAGTCGAGATTCCAGAACTTAGCGCTGGTCTCTTTCTCTTTTTGGCTGGCTTCGGTGTATTGATCAAATTCCAAGAACTTAGCTGGTCGCTCTCTTTGGCGCTGGCGCTTCGATTGTATTGATCAAATTCAAGTAACTTAGCTGGTCGCGCTCTCTTTGCTGGCGCTTCGTATTTTTCGAATTTTTCCAAAACTGAAAAGGCAACCACAGTATGAATCAAACAAGGGTGGGTGGGTTTAATGGGACTTAAAAATAACTAATTCTATTATGAAAACAACTGCTAAAGTGCAACTAAGATGGCAGCGGCGCCATTTGATAACTGTAAAATGAATAGTTTACCTACGAAATGAACGATGAATTCAAAACGTAAGTAAACTAAAACTAATCTTTTACGTGTATAATTATCAAATAATTCTACTCTCAATCCTATGAGATATAGTGGAGTAGAAAGTTCGTTCCACTCCTAGTGCTCTAGCATGGATTGTTTTCTAATCTAACTAGTCGTTTCTAAGTCTATGAGAGCTTTACGAAGGGAATTATACTACGATGCAACTACCCACAAGATGCAACTAGTCGATTATCTAAATAATTATGGGAATGCTACGTTGATTCTATGATAAGGAGTTAGAGGGGGATTGATTCCACCTTAACTCAACTTAATCCGCTAACGAATTTAATCGTCAGAATCCGAATTGAAATCGCTTTCATGAGAACAATTGGTTATTCCTAATCCCTAATTATACATGGCATTTCTACCAAATCATAACTAGCATGTGAACAATTAAACCCATTCTCATGGTGAACTAATCATTTCTAGAGTGGAATAGAAAATACGGCGACTCTACGATAATCGAATCAAGCTTTCATCAAGGCTTCACAACCCCTCTAATGGAGGTTTAGCCTTGAATCATTCATAATCATTTCCATTTAGATTAAAACTAAACATAATATAAAGCATTGAAATTTACTTAATTAAACAATAATGAAATCTAATTTAATGACTAAAATGCAATAAGGACAGGAATTGAAATTAGATCTAGAATTGGAAATGACAAAACCGAAATTGAATAATAACTACTAATTTATTTATCTAATTAAATGAAGAACAAGATTCAAGGGTTTATTCTAATACAATAATTGGATTTCTAAACTACACTTAATCAAAAACAATTAATTAAAACTAGATCTAGAAGTTATTTTAATGGCTACTTTTTACCCTAAACTATCTACCATTATCTAACTACTATTAACAAAGAGCTAAGCTTTTGTTTTTATACATCCAGATCCAAAAATCGTGCATGGGCTTGGAGCCATGGTTTGGGCCAGAGAATCGTGCCCAAAACCCAATTCTTTCAAATTCAAAAAGGCCTCTTCAGCTGCAGTTGGCTTCCACAGACTTTTCGTCCACTTCTGCTCCTCTGATTGGGTCAAGGCTTGGACCATTGCAAAGCTCTTTCCGAACTGGTCGTTTTGACATAAGGTAGGCCCACCTCGGGAGGTCCGAGTCCAAAGATATGGCATTCTCAAGTTCTCACTGACTTTTTGCTCCTTTATCTCGCTAAAATGGCACATTTCTCGCACATAATGGACTTTGAAGCCCGAAATGCATAAAACACGTAATCAGTATTAACTCTTACTTATTATTCACATAATTGGTCTAACAGTATGATTATTAAGGGGTTAAAACTACAGTTTTGGGCTCTTATCATACAACACATAAAAACTAGAACTACTGTGTTCTACCGTCATATTCACATCTTTCTTTTTTACGGGTATACTTTTGTACTGATAAAAACTACCTTGTTCTGCCATATACTTATAATGGGATTAACAAAACCATATCTTTGATTAAAACAAAAAAGCAGACCATGTCATACATTTCCTATACAAGAACTCCATTTTACAATAACTAAACTAAGATATAAGACAATAGGGAAGTTCCCAAACATTTTCAATACAATTTGGTCAATATTGATAGGGTTATATACTAAAAGCATTACTTTTGTATTAACTCTAATTCTTTATTTTTTGAATGAGAATCATATGGGCAAATGTTATGCATATTATATGTGTTATTAGTTATATGCATGCATCTAATACTTTATGTTGTAGATGATATGGTGCGTGGTGACACACAGAAGATCATATCATCAGTACCTTATAAAGTATTAGTAAACGTTCACAACCTAGATGGATTTGGACAAACCATTGGTACGATTGTAGTATAATCTAGTATTAGTCTAAACGGTAGCTGCGATAAAATAGCTTCGCAACAATGGGGACCAAATATAGTGATATAAAGAGTTGTTTCAATGGGGACCAAATATAGTGAGATAGGGAGTGATATAACATAAGCTGCTGTAGTGATCAGATGCTCTGTTATTTTTGCCGCTTTTAGTTAAAAACTAGTCTAAAGAGGAACACTTATCTTTCCACCCTTTTTCTCCTTTCCTTTTCAGGTAAAATCCTCTATTGATAGACAGTGTGAGTTTTGAAAAGGAAGAAATCAAAACCAACTTGACTTGGATATTCTAAACCTCCTTCTTGGTTTAAGAACATATGGCATCCTCAAGCAATCCGATGCCGTCTGAAAGTCAAAATAGTAATGGGGGACCAAGAAACAACTCCTGGAGTTTGTTGTTTGGTCGAGCTAGTTCATCAGAAACAACAGTGGTGTTCAAATCCTTTTCACCTATCTTCATAGATGGTGTTGCTCAATTCCCCTCTGAGCTCCTTAAGCAAGCTACTAAACAGTGGGATGAGTATCTTGTTGGATATTTCCTAGACAAAAGGCTCTCTTTTCTTACAGTAAAGGATGTTCTAGAGAAAAAGTGGAAATTAAAAGGTTCCTTTGATATCACCAATGATAAGGAACTTTTCTATATGAGTTTTACGAGTTTAGAGGACCGGCAAATGGTGCTAGATGAAGGTCCAATTTTTATTGCTAACCAAGTGTTTGTGGTTAAACCATGGTCAGTGGAGGTAGAGAATTATAAAAACAAGGTTGCTTTAATCCCTCTCTGGGTGAAGCGAATGGATGTGCCAAAGGAAATGTGGACATTTGATGGTCTTTCTTACCTTGCAAGCTTAGTTGGAGGGACGCCAATGTTTATGGATGACGCAACAGCAAAGAGGAAAAGGCTATCCTTCGCAAGGTTCTGTATTGAATTCCCAGTGAATTTTGAGTATAAAGACTCTATAAAGGTTAATCTGGAAATCGAGAGGTTGATATTCCACTTGAGTATCCATGGAAGCCCTTGTCCTGTACAAAATGCAATAAGTTTGGACACTCCATAGATAAGTGCTCTGGAAGAATAACTACGGTATGGCAACAGAGGAGGAGAGAGCCAAATAGTGGTGCTAAAGCAATTCCAAGTTCGGGAAATGATGGCAGAGGTTTAGGGCATGAACAAGGGGACACTTCAGAACAGGTAGTAGAATGTGAAGAAGTAACTTCCCTAGCGATAGTAACAGCCAGCACTGAGCAAGAAGTGACTATAAGAACCAAAAATCAGAATGAGGTAGAAGGTTATAATAGTGAAGAGGTTGGGCAACAGACTCAACCAAATCATAGTGAGACAACTCTGTCATCAAGTATAAACCTAGTCTCCCCTGGGCGAATTGAGTGTATATTTAATAATGTTACTACTGAAGAGGCTCAAGCAGTAATGCATACACCTATTCAACAAATCAGACCAGTGCACCTTGATGAAGGCAATTTTTGTGCGTTGAAAGGAACATTTTTGAGGAGCTCGCAGACTTGGAAGATGATGATCTATCGGATGCAGAGCTTGAACTGTTTGGGGACAAGAATGCCATTCCACGACCTCTGCAAGAATCTAGTGTGACTGCCTCAGTACAAACAAGAGCTCAGAAGAGGAACAAAGCTGAACAGAAGAAACAGTCAGGGAAGAAAGGTAGGGGCAGATCAAAAAGGAGTGGTAAGAAGGGAAGACGGTAAAAAGTTCCAATGATTAAAATAGGTAGTTGGAATGTTAGGGGGTTAAATGACTTCACAAAGGCAAAATAGTTGAATAAATTTCGTAGAGAATAAGATTAGTTGTATGGGTATTTTGGAAACAAAAGTAAGTATGGAGAAGTTTAGCACCATTACAGGTATGGTATGTCCCTCATGGGCTCTGAGCATAATTACTCGAGTGATGCATATGGAAGAATCTGGATCATATGGGATAGGAATCTTTTGGATGTTCAAAAGGAGGTGGAAGGGGGCTAATTCATTCATTGCACGGTCACTAGTAGGTAGTATGGGTTTGGTTCTTGTTAACTGCTGTATATACGAAGAATAACAGTCATGAGAGACTTATTCTATGGGATGAGTTGAAGACCTTAAGTACAGGGATTCAGGGTCCATGGTGTGTAATGGGAGATTTTAATAATGTCTTGTACTCCCATGAAAGAATTAATGACACGGCAGTTCATCCTAGAGAGACGCAGCCATTTGCAAGTTGCTTGAATGTAGCAGGGCTGTTTGACCATTCGGCATCAGGGTGTTTTTTCACGTGGAACAGTGGAGGGGAAATATTAGGAAATGGTCGAAAATTGATAGATGCCTTGTCAATGTAGCTTGGTCAGCTATTGTGTTGGCCACAAAGGTGGAAGTCTTAACGCAATGAGCTTCAAATCATTGTCCGCTGTTGATGACGTTCCAAAACTCCTTCAGAAGCCACCCCCCGTTTAGATTTTGTAACTTCTGGATGAAGCATCAAGATTTTGAAGAAACTTTTAAAGTGTGCTGGGGTATAACAAATCATGGGAGCCCCCCGTATATGTTAACAAGAAAGCTAAAAAATTTGAAGCTAGTTTTGAAAGGATGGGCAAGGAATTTTTGCCATGATACTCAAAGAATAGTGGCTGAAACGAGAGTACAATTGAAGCTAGTCCAAGAAACACTTCACCAAAATCCACTGGATTGCTCCCTCAGTGCAAAGGAGTTTGAGTTAAGGGAAAAGCTTTGTTATTTGATAAAGATGGAGGAAGCTGATATTTTCCATAGGACCGATATTGACTGGTTGTCGTTCGATGATAAATGTAGTGCATACTTCTTTAATGCACTAAAGGAAAATAAGACTCGAAGCTTTGTATGGGATATCATTGATGCACATGGAATTTGAAGAGAGGGAAAAGAGCCAGTAGCCAATGCTTTCCTGCAGTACTACTCCAATTTACTTGGAGCCCTCACCTGCCTTCTGTGATTCTGGGTTTCTCTGTAATGTGCAAGTGAAGGAGATTAATCAGAGTACAAGCCAATTTCTAGAGTCTCCTATAACTGATTTGGAGATAAAGGAAGCATTCTTTGCCATGGAGGATAATAAAATGCCTGGACCAGATGGCTTCAATGCATGTTTCTTCAAGAAAAGTTGGGCTACTATTGGGGCTGATTTCACCAGAGCAATCAAATACACTTTTAGCCAGAAGAAATTGACAGGAGGTATAAATTCCACTCTCCTTTGTCTTGTAATATCATATTCAAGTGTGTGTCAAAGGTTCTAACCAACAGAATGAAGACTTGTATATCCTCCTTGATCTCAAGTACACAATCAGCATTTATACCGGGGAGGTCGATTCAAGATAACCTGTTATTAGCGCATGAGCTACTTAGGGGTTATTCTAGGAAATAGGGTCAGAAGAGATGTGATATCAAGCTTGATATAAAGAAAGCCTATGATTCGGTGGCTTGGCAAGCAGTAGAAGCTATTTTGCACAAGTTCAAGTTCCCTCTCCTGTTCATTGAATGGCTACATATGTGCTATGCTTCTCCTTCATACTCAGTAATGGTAAATGGGACACCAGAAGGGTATTTTGAAGGGAAAAGAGGGCTTCGACAGGGTGACCCAGTCTCTCCCTATTTGTTTGTGCTTGTCATGGAGATCTTGAGTGCTCTTCTTTATAAAGGGCTTCAGCAGAAAAAAAAAATAAATGCTCACTCCAAATGTAGGAAATTGGACATATCTCATCTATGCTTTGTCGATGATGTCCTAATATTTTGCAAAGGTAATATGGAATCTATGCTAGCTATAAAAGACATCTTGCAAGACTTCTCTCAGGCTACAGGGCTTCATTTTAGCAATGAAAAGAGTACTCTCCTAACTGGTAGCATGTCAAAAGAAGGACTAGAATTAGCGGCAGTTATGAATATCTCTCTTGTAGCTCCCCCCGGTTACTTATCTTGGGTTGCCTCTTACGGCCACTAGACTTGGTATAAGAGAATATTTGCCTCTAATTGAAAAGATCACAGAGAGAATCTCAAGTTGGAAGAATAAATATCTTAACAGTGCCAGAAGAGTACAATTGGTGAAGTCTGTTCTAGCATCGTTCCAAACCTATTGGGCGAAGACTTTTGTGTTGCCAAAAATAGTGATTAAGAAGGTGGCGAAGCTATGCAATAGATTCATATGGGCAGGGCCAAACATGGATAGGAAGATGCATCATGCTAGTCATGCTACTCTCAGACTTGACAAGGATCAGGGAGGGCTTGGTCTTGTGGATCCAAAAGTTTGGAATCAAGCCGCGTACTGTGGATTGGTTTTTAAACTTGCATAGAAATCAGATTGTTTGTGGGTTAGATGGACATGGCAGCAACACATAAAGCACAAAAAGTTTTGGACTATGAAGGTGCCGAGGGATTGCTCCTGGGTGTGGAGAGGGATTTTGAAACATCGAGAAGTCTCGTGGAAGTTTGTCTGATATTGTATAGCGAATGGAAATGGTACTAATTTATGGCATGATCCATGGTGTTCGGGGCCTTTATTCTTGAACAACCAAGCCAGAAGTTTGTTAGGACATATCATCCTAGAGGATGCGAAGGTTTCCGCAGTTTTAAGGGAGGGGAGATGGTCAAGCTGCATCACTGATATGCCGGAGGGTGAGGTAAAGGATTGGATTATGGGAACTGAGATAAATTCCTATATCATTGAGGATCAGGTGACATGGACCCCAAGCAGTATAGGAGCTTTCACTACTTCCTCAGCATACTATGTCCTGAAAAAGGTGAGAAGTAAGGTAAAATGGTTCAAGATTGTGTGGGGGAAATACTCAGTACCGAAGCACTCTTTTACCACTTGGCAGCTGTTCTCGGGAACTCTCCCAACTCAGAATAGGTTGATGGCGAAGAGGGTGATAGCGCAATCAAAGTGTTGCTTGTGTGGGGGCCATGAAAAGTGTTCAGCTCATCTCTTCTTTGATTGTCCGTTATCGAAACTGGTCTGGCAGAATTTCAAGAAAGCCATAGGGCTGCCAGAGATGGTGCGAGCATCGCATAATGAATGGTACTACTTGATGAGACTATGTAGAGCGAATACCTTAGCTTCTAAAGTGATAAGAGCCTTTACCTATGCTGCAGTCCAAGCCATTTGGAATGACCGAAACTGGAGGTTGAAGAAAGATAGAT
Source organism: Coptis chinensis (assembly GCF_015680905.1). NCBI lineage: Eukaryota > Viridiplantae > Streptophyta > Magnoliopsida > Ranunculales > Ranunculaceae > Coptis > Coptis chinensis. Next base: position 99,006,640 of record NC_141459.1, read on the forward strand.
TTTGGTCAGCTGATGATGTGAGTCAGAAAGTTTTGAATAGCATGAAGATTTATATGGGGAAAACACTAGAGCAAGTAAAGGAGGAGGAGGCTGCGAAATTGCTGCTAGCAGAACTGGGAATTAGGGTTACTCTAAAGCAAAGAGATGAGATATGGGTAAAATGGAGTAAATTAGGCTGCTAGCAGAACTGGGAACTTGAAGATAAGATAAGGCAGATGCACCCTGAGCTCTTCTCTGACACTCTACCTTGAATCTCGGGACGAGATCCTTTTAAGGTGTGTATATTATAACACCCCGTCTTTTTATTTCATTTCCAATAATAATATTAATAGTAATAATAATAATAATAATGTAAATAGAATACAGAAATAGGATATCCAGTTGTTAGAAAAAAAAAAGCCCGTAAGTAAGTAGATAGTAGCCCACGATGGTACTGAGTTATGAGGTTTTCGACCTGAGAAAAATAATGTAGGCGATTTTGTGTTTTTGAAGGTTTCCCCTATGAGAGGAGTTATGAGGTTTGGCATGAAAGGAAAGTTGAGTCCACGATATATTGGACCATATGAGATAGTAGCCTCCGTTGGTAGTTTGGCGTACCGTCTTGCCTTGCCGCCTAACTTGGCGATGATTCATGATGTATTCCACGTGTCTATGCTATGGAAATGTGTGAAAGATCCTACTGAGGTTGTCCAGCCAGCAGAGCTAGAGTTGAACGATGATGTAACTTTTACAGTGAGGCCTATCATGATAGTAGATAGGGATGTGAAACACCTTAGGAGGAGGATTGTAAACTTGGTAAAAGTGCAGTGGAGTGAAAGGGAAAATGACGTGACCTGGGAACTTGAAGATAAGATAAGGCAGATGCACCCTGAGCTCTTCTCTGACACTCTACCTTGAATCTCGGGACGAGATCCTTTTAAGGTGTGTATATTATAACACCCCGTCTTTTTATTTCATTTCCTATAATAATATTAATAGTAATAATAATAATAATAATGTAAATAGAATACAGAAATAGGACATCCAGTTGTTAGAAAAAAAAAGCCCGTAAGTAAGTAGATAGGTTTAAAACCCGGGTTTTTCGGAGAGGTTTGAAAAACTAGAAAATAGGGGTTTCTCACGTAGAGTTTTTTTTTTTGAGAAAAACAAAACGAGAGTTTTGTTAAAAAGTGAGAGTTTTACTGAGAGAAAAACAGGAGTTTTGAACGAGGAAGATAATCGGTTCGCGTGACAGTAGACGACGGGGTTTCGATTTCGGGGAGCTGTTCGATTTTAACAGTGAGTAGTCATATTATATTATATTTTTATTGGTTTCGATTTAAACACACCAGTAATGCCGTTCTTTCTCAAATTTCTTTTTTTGTCAACTCTGTAAATGGTTAGCCACCATTTTGAACCCCTGCAGTAGAGAAATTAGGATGACATTTGGCCTTTAACTGCCGGTCCGACGGGCTTTGAAAATGCCGCCATCATCATGATCAAACCCGTTCCTTGTCTTTTTTTTTTGTATGGTTTTTATTTGTATTGTTGAATTGTTACTGTGAATGTTATTGATGATGTTTGGTTGTGATAGTGAAGGGTTGGGTATTGGATTGGTGTTTGGGTTGATTGGGTGAGGGGGAAGCCTTGAAACCGCCATTAATGGTGTTCAACCAAGACCCCCAAACCGTCCTGATTTGTAATGGGTTGTTTAAAGGTTTTGTTGTTTGGTTTTTGTGGGGTTTTAGTTGAGGATAGAAACCGAGTGGTTTCGGTGTGGTTGGCTGTTGTTTGAATGATGGTGAAGCTGTCACCGGTGCGTTAATGGCGTGGGATGAGGTTTTCTTCAGTATAACAGAACTATGATTTGATGGTATGGGTAGGTGGGGGTTTTTGTGAGGAACCAAACCGCGGGGTTTCTTTTATGTATAGGTGGCCGGTGGTGGCTGTGTGGTGGTCGGTGGTGGTTGTTTGAAATTAGAGAAGAAGGAGATGAACAGTACTCAAAAACGATTTTGGGCTTGGGCCAAAATCGTGGGCTATTATCTTTTTGGTTTTGGATTTTAAAATTTGACTTTTAGATTAGACTATGGGCCTTAGGATTTGGGCTTTTGAGTTTAGGCGGGTTGACCAGAGTTGATTTGTTGACTTTGACCGAGTTATTTGTTGACTTTGACGTGGTTGACTTTGACCGATTGACCAAAATTTGACTTTTTCCTAAAATTATGATTCGGTCTATTAGAATAAGTCTAGGACTATTAGCATGTTTGATTTAGGCTAGGACCTTTATAAATATACTTGTGTATGCGTGTATTTATCGCTTGGTGATTTTTGGTCTTTTGAGATACACAACGTTATGACACTTATATATTCATGAAATTAATAATGCGTAAACCAAAAATAATTGAATCAAGATTTTCCTACGTTCTCTGAAATAATCTATGCAATAAAATACAATAATGCGTAAACAAAACTTACCGCACCCTTTTAGAACTCTCCACGCCTCAAGTCTTAGAATTGAGTTTATGACTGATGAAGTCATATGTAGGTGGGCATTTATTGAATGTGCCATAAATGGCCCGTTAGTGTTATATAAAGGTATTCATTGAATGTGCCATGAATGACCCGGTATTCATTGAATGTGCCATGAATGACAGATTGTAGTGATCGCCCTAAAGAGGAACTAAGGTATTAAGCGCTTGGAGTTAGTTGTATTCCTTGAATGTATATGGGAATGTAGGATTGGGTATTCCTTGAATGTGGCAGGAATGACCGGGGCATTCATTGAATGTGTCATGAATGGCCCGTTAGTGATATGATATGTATTCATTGAATGTGCCATGAATGACCTGAGTTTTTGTGCCCAAAGAGGCTGTGAAATATGTGTATGAAAGCCCAGAGATGGCTATGATATTGTGGTATTCGGTGGGAGAGAGGCACACAGGAATGTGTGATTTGGCAAATGTGTGGAGTGCAAATCGTGGAGTAGGTACTAAAGGGTGGGTGTATAAGAAAAGTAATTGATTAATTTATAAGAGAAATTGATTTGATTATGTGAGTGAGTTGGGCTTACTTTTGAATGCATATAGGATATTTACATATGTTATATATACAAGTTCTAACTTTCTTTTGCAGGAGGGTAGGACTTAATAATATTTTGTGCAAGGACGCGGTCCTACCCTTATACAGCAGCGGATATCGGTAAGTTATAATTCAATTATTTAGATATTAAAAATGAGTTATTAGAATGGGTTAATAAGATGGAAGTAAATAAAATGGAAGTTTTGCTTGGGAAGAAACTATGCCGTTTGAGATGACGGAACTATTTGTCTTCCAAGCTGAGAATGATTAGGTTATGATAGAATTTAAAGTGTTAGTTGGATAAGAAAAGTTTAAAAATGTTTATATGTGTTTAGTCTACTCATACCAGCAAATTCAAATTTGCTGACCCATGTTTGCTTTGTTTTGGCAACGTGGGTGTGTTCTTGGGAACATAGGTGGAAGGCAGTGGAACCGCGGCGTGTGAGTGTGATTCGTGCTTGGAGCGGTCTGTTAGTTTTCTTTTAGGTTTGATTTCTTTGTTGGAAGAATGTAATAACGTAGTTTATCTTTTTCATGGCATGAGAACGTGGTAGTGATGAATTTTATTTGGAGAGTTTGTTTGATGTTTTATTTGGAAGGATGTTATCTTAATAAAGAGATTGCGGATAATTGTTGGAATTTTTATGTAAGTTGTTTCTTTTATGACATGGCTATTAGGGTTTGTATGTGTAGTATCCTCCGTCATAGTCTGGGTTTTTAAACAAGTGAACCTAGTGATGTTTGAGATATTTATATTTCAAATATTCACTTTGTTATTGTTTAGAAATTCGGGCTGTGACATTTTTGGTATCAGAGCCTAGGTTAGCTTAGTGTTGGAAAGTCTAAGTGATCCTCGGATGTGGAATATGGGTTATAGTGTTGAGAGTTTTGGATATATATGAATATTAATGGGAGTTTTGTTTGAACTGTAGATCATGGTTGAGACACGTAATGGAAATACTCTTTGGACTGCAGGTGAACACTCCGATCTGAGATGTCGAGTACTGATTGAATCAATTGTTGCAAGCTATGCGGAATACCCATCCAGTTCAGGGAGATCCTTTTGCTAAGCGCAATAAGGAGTTTGGTACTCTTGGTGGGCAGCGATGATTGGTCTTTGGGAATCGCGATTTGCAAGTGAGTCTTGGATTCAAAGTTATGAAAATGTTTTTGAGCGTATGCAGCTTACGGAGATTCAGAAGCAGGAGTTGGCAGCTCACCAACTTGATGACGCTGCTAGGTTTTGGTGGCGAGCTCTCACCCCTAGTCTGGACACTAGAACTTTGACTTGGGAAGACTTCAAGATTAGATTTGAGAGTAAGTTCATTCCTGAGGCAGTAAAAGAGCAGTTGGCTCAACAGTTCTCTGAGTTGACTCAAGAGGCGGGGAAGTCTGTGGATCGGGTATGTGACCAAGTTTAATGAGTTATCGAGGTTTGCTCCTATCTTGTGGATCTTGACAAGAAGAAAACCAAAAGTTCATACGTGGGTTAGAGAGTCACTTGTCCAGCAAGTTGATTCCTTTTGATGGGGACACTTTCGATCGTGTGTTGGACTTGGCCTTGAGATATGAGGAGCAGAATGCAGCCATAAGAGAGTCGAGGGGGAAGAGGAAGTTTGGTGAGATACCAGTTGTTGGTCCTAGGCCTTTTGAGAACAGGCAGCCGAATAGGTTTAGACCTTATGATGTACCTTAGAGGGTTCCGTTTCAGAGACCACCATCCCAGGGGTTTCAGGGAGGATTTCATCAGCAGGGTGTATTCCGACCCCAGGGAGGATTTCATCAGCAGGGTAGTTATAGGCCACCGGGGCAGACTGGAGGCTTTAGACCTCGGGGAATCGATTGAAGGCGTGGTCCCCAGCTTCAGGGTCGAGCTCCCGCTCTTCCGTATCGACCAGCAGCATTACTTTTACCTGCACCAGCACCCACTCTTAGAGCCATAGTTCCTGTTGAAAGGGCTTGCTGGGAGTGTAAGCAGGTGGGGCATTTATCTCGTTATTGCCCTACCAAGCGAGGTAATCGCAGCGAGAGCACCACCGGCACCCACTCGTGCTAGAGCCTATGCTTTTATATGCGGGACACTGGGAATGTTGAAGGTACCTTTAGTTCATCTCAGTTTACATTCAGAGTTTTGTTTGATTCGGGTGCTTCACATTCCTTTATATCTCGTCAGTATGTTGAGAAAGAAAGTTTTAAAACTACCCTTTTACCTAAGCCTTTGTGTGTTGAGACACCGTTAGGAGGTTCTGTTACCTTGTATGACGAGTGCAAAGGTTTTAAGTTATGTTTCTTAGAACGTGTCTTTATGGTAGACCTGATCGTTTTGGGGTTTGAGGGTTTCCATTTCATACTTGGTATGGACTGGTTGACACGTTATCATGTTACCTTGGATTGTGCGAGGAGGGAGGTTATAGTGAATACACCTGGCATGCCGAGGTTGATTCACACCTGTGTTAGTAAGGAGGACTCAGTGATGTCTAGCTTCCTGTGCTCTATAGAGATACCCACGAGGGATATCAGCGATGTGGAAGTAGTGAGAGACTTCGAAGATGTTTTTCAGGAGATTCCAGGGTTGCCACCCAAGAGGGAGGTGGAGTTTCGTATAGACTTGTTACCGGGGACTGCACCAGTTTCAAAGTTACAGGTTGGCACCTAAGCTTTTGGACGAAATGAAAGTGCAAGTCGAGGAATTACTCAAGAAGGGGTAAGAGTTTAATGTTTAGTGATTTTGTTTTTGGCTTAACCATATCTTTTGAGTATATGGGTTTGAATCTTTTAAGGTGTGTATGACCAGGTTCATACGACCGAGCAACTCACCATGGGGTGCGCCTGCTATCTTTGTTTCCAAGAAGGATGGTACTTTGAGGATGTGTATTGACTTCAGGGATTTAAATCAGGTGACTATAAAAAATAAGTATCCGCTTCCTAGGATTGATGACTTGTTGGATCAGTTGAAAGGGGCTAAGATATTTTCGAAGTTTGATTTAAGGATTTGGTTATTACCGGATGGGAGTTGAAGAGAAGAGTATTCCTTTGGTCGCATTTAGAACTTCGGTATGGGTTGTATGAGTTTTACGTGATGCCTTTCGGGTTGGCGAATGCACCCAGCATTCTTTATGGACTGATGAATCGTATATTCGGGCCCTATTTGGATAAATTTGTGATTGTTTTCATTGATGACATTTTAGTGTATTCACAAAACACAGAAGAACATAAAATGCATTTGAAGACAATTGATGCAGACGTTCAGGGAACATAAGTTGTATGCTAAGTTTAGCAAGTGCCATTTTTGGGAAGAAGAAATTCGTTTCTTGGGACATGTGGTATCTAGTGAAGGGATTGCTGTAGACCCTGAAAAGGTTGCTGCAGTGAAAGAATGGAAACAACCAACCACTGTTACAGAGATTAGAAGTTTCTTGGGGTTAGCTGGATATTATCGGAGATTTATTGAGAAGTTCTCACTTATTGCAGCTCCGCTCACCAAGTTAACTAGGAAAGATGTGAAGTTTATGTGGACTAATGATTGTGAGAAAGCTTTCCTAGAATTGAAACAGAGATTGACTACAGTTCCAATTCTAGTAATCCCGACTAGAGGTGGAAAGCTAATGGTTTTTACAGATGCTAGTGGAACTGGTTTGGGTTGTGTGTTAATGCAAGACCAGAAGGTGGTGTCGTATGCTTCACGACAGTTGAAGATACACGAGAGACGTTATCCTACTCATGACCTGGAGTTAGCGGCAGTGGTTTTTGCTTTGAAGGTGTGGAGACATTATTTATATGGTGAGAAGTTCGAGCTTTACACAGATCACAAGAGTTTGAAGTATCTGTATTCACAGAATGAGTTGAATATGAGACAACAGAGATGGATGGAGTTCATAAGTAGTTATGACTTGAGATCAAGATATCCCGAGGCAAGGGCAATGTAGTGGCGGATGCACTTAGTCGATTGCCTGGTGTTTTGACCACTCTTATGGTGCAAGAGTGGAAGAGTTTAGAGACTATAGCAGCTTATGATGTCCGGACTACACCAGATACAGATGAGGGGTATATATGCAGTTTGGAGGTTAGGCCGGTGATTTTCAGTAGAGTGATTGCCATGCAACACAGAGACCGATTTCTTTTGAGTCGGTTGGATGATCTGGTCATTGATATTTTAGATGATTGTCCGTCTGATTGGGCAGTAGATTCTGATGGAGGATTGAGATTTCATGAGAGATTATGTGTACCAGATGATGCAGAGTTAAAGAAGGAAATATTATATGAAGCTCATCGTTCTCGGTTTACAATTCATCCTGGAGGAACGAAGATGTACCAAGACTTGAAGAGGACTTTTTGGTGGGAAGGAATGAAAAAAGATGTCGGAGAATATATTTCTCAGTGTTTAACTTTGTCGCCGAGGTTAAAAGGCGAGCATCGAGGCCTATACGGATTGTTGCAGCCATTAGAGATACCGATGTGGAAATGGGAGCACATTTCTATGGATTTCATTGATGGCTTGCCTAAGTCTCAAGAGGTAATGAATCTATTTGGGTTATTGTTGATCGTCTAACGAAATCTGCTCATTTCATTCCTATTGACGATGCATTAGAAATGAGATAAGTTGGTTTCCTTGTACATTCGGAAGTGGTCGGGGTTACATGGGATTCCGGTGAGTATTGTTTGGATCGAGATCCTTTGTTCACTTCCGAGTTTTGGAAGAGTTTTCAGCGTGCTATGGGCACTAGTTTGGCGATGAGTACTGCTTATCATCCTCAGACAGATGGACAGACGGAGAGGGTGAATCAGATATTAGAAGATATGTTACGCTCTTGTGTAATGGATTTTGGTGGAGGATGGGAGGAGCATTTACCTTTGGTGGAGTTTGCATATAATAACGGTTTCAGTCGAGCATCGGTATGGCACCCTTTGAGGCTTTGTATGGGCGTCCATGTCGATCACCTGCTTGTTGGGCAGATGTGGGAGACCGAGTGTTGCTTGGGCCTGAGATAGTGAGAGAGACATCTGAGCAGATTAAAGTCATTAGAGAAAGGATTAAGACAAACGAGTAGTAGGCGAGAAAAGTTATGCAGATTTGAAGAGGAAACGGGTAGAGTTTTCTGTAGGCGATTTTGTGTTTTTGAAGGTTTCCCCTATGAGAGGAGTTATGAGGTTTGGCATGAAAGGAAAGTTGAGTCCACGATATATTGGACCATATGAGATAGTAGCCTCCGTTGGTAGTTTAACGCATGCCGTCTTGCCTTGCCGCCTAACTTGGCGATGATTCATGATGTATTCCACGTGTCTATGCTATGGAAATGTGTGAAAGATCCCATCGAGGTTGTCCGGCCAGTGAGCTAGAGTTGAGCGATGATGTAACTTTTACGGTGAGGCCTATCATGATAGTAGATAGGGATGTGAAACACCTTAGGAGGAGGATTGTAAACTTGGTAAAAGTGCGATGGAGTGAAAAGGGAAAATGGCGTGACACGGGAACTTGAAGATAAGATAAAGGCGGATGCACCACGAGCTCTTCTCGACACTCTACCTTGAATCTCGGGGCCGAGATCCTTTTAAGGTGTGTATATTATAACACCCGTCTTTTTATTTCATTTCCTATAATAATATTAATAGTAATAATAATAATAATAATGTAAATAGAATACAGAAATAGGACATCCGGTTGTTAGAAAAAAAAAAAAAAAGCCCGTAAGAAAAGTAGATAGGTTTAAAACCGGGTTTTAGGAGAGGTTTGAAAAACTAGAAAATAGGGGTTTCTCACGTAGAGATTTTTTTTTTTGAGAAAAACAAAAGCGAGAGTTTTGTTAAAAGTGAGAGTTTTCTTGAGAGAGAAAAGCGGGGAGTTTTGAGCGAGGGAAGATAATCGGTTCGGCGTGTGATGATGAGACGGCGGGGTTTCGATTTGGGGAGGCATTCGATTTTAACAGTGAGTAGTCATATTATATTATATTTTTATTGGTTTCGATTTAAACACACCAGTAATGCCGTTCTTTCTCAAATTTCTTTTTGTCAACTCTGTAAATGGTTAGCCACCATTTTGAACCCTGCGTAAGAGAGAAATTAGGATGACATTTGGCCTTTACCGCAAGTCTCGGATGCGGGGGGTGATGGCGCCATCGCCAGCATTAAAACCGTTCCTTGTCTTTTTTTTTTGTATGGTTTTTATTTGTATTGTTGAATTGTTACTGTGAATGTTATTGATGATGTTTGGTTGTGATAGTGAAGGGTTGGGTATTGGATTGGTGTTTGGGTTGATTGGGTGAGGGGGAAGCCTTGAAACCGCCATTAATGGTGTTCAACCAAGACCCCCAAACCGTCCTGATTTGTAATGGGTTGTTTAAAGGTTTTGTTGTTTGGTTTTTGTGGGGTTTTAGTTGAGGATAGAAACCGAGTGGTTTCGGTGTGGTTGGCTGTTGTTTGAATGATGGTGAAGCTGTCACCGGTGCGTTAATGGCGTGGGATGAGGTTTTCTTCAGTATAACAGAACTATGATTTGATGGTATGGGTAGGTGGGGGTTTTTGTGAGGAACCAAACCGCGGGGTTTCTTTTATGTATAGGTGGCCGGTGGTGGCTGTGTGGTGGTCGGTGGTGGTTGTTTGAAATTAGAGAAGAAGGAGATGAACAGTACCCAAAAACGATTTTGGGCTTGGGCCAAAATCGTGGGCTATTATCTTTTTGGTTTTGGATTTTAAAATTTGACTTTTAGATTAGACTATAGGCCTTAGGATTTGGGCTTTTGAGTTTAGGCCGGGTTGACCAGAGTTGACTGTTGACTTTGACCAGAGTTATTTGTTGACTTTGACCGTGGTTGACTTTGACCCGATTGACCCGAAAAATTTGACTTTTTCCTAAAATTATGATTCGGTCTTTTAGAATAAGTCTAGGACTATTAGCATGTTTGATTTAGGCTAGGACCTTTATAAATATACTTGTGTACGTGTATTTACTGCTTGGTGATTTTTCAGTCTTTTGAGATACACAACGTTATGACACTTATATATTCATGAAATTAATAATGCGTAAACCAAAAATAATTGAATCAAGATTTTCCTACGTTCTCTGAAATAATCTATGCAATAAAATACAATAATGCGTAAACAAAACTTACCGCACCCTTTTAGAACTCTCCACGCCTCAAGTCTTAGAATTGAGTTTATGACTGATGAAGTCATATGTAGGTGGGCATTTAATGAATGTGCCATAAATGGCCCGTTAGTGTTATATAAGGGTATTCATTGAATGTGCCATGAATGACCCGGGTATTCATTGAATGTGCCATGAATGACCCAGATTGTAGTTGATTCGCCCTAAAGAGGAACTAAGGTATTCGGGCCTTGCGGGTTAGTTGTATTCCTTGAATGTATGCGGGAATGTAGGATTGGGTATTCCTTGAATGTGGCGGGGGAATGACCCAGGGCATTCATTGAATGTGCCATGAATGGCCCGTTAGTGATATGATAGGTATTCATTGAATGTGCCATGAATGACACGAGTTTTTGCCCAAAGAGGCTGAAAAATATGTGTATGAAAGCCCGAGGAGATGGCTATGATATTGTGGTATTCGGTGGGAGAGAGGCACACAGGAATGTGTGATTTGGCAAATGTGTGGAGTGCAAATCGTGGAGTAGGTACTAAAGGGTGGGTGTATAAGAAAAGTAATTGATTAATTCATAAGAGAAATTGATTTGATTATGTGAGTGAGTTGGGCTTACTTTTGAATGCATATAGGATATTTACATATGTTATATATACAAGTTCTAACTTTCTTTTGCAGGAGGGTAGGACTTAATAATATTTTGTGCAGGGACGCGGTCCTACCCTTATACAGCAGCGGATATCGGTAAGTTGTAATTCAATTATTTAGATATTAAAAATGAGTTATTAGAATGGGTTAATAAGATGGAAGTAAATAAAATGGAAGTTTTGCTTGGGAAGAAACTATGCCGTTTGAGATGACGGAACTATTTGTCTTCCAAGCTGAGAATGATTAGGTTATGATAGAATTTAAAGTGTTAGTTGGATAAGAAAAGTTTAAAATGTTTATATGTGTTTAGTCTACTCATACCAGCAAATTCAAATTTGCTGACCCATGTTTGCTTTGTTTTGGCAACGTGGGTGTGTTCTTGGGAACATAGGTGGAAGGCAGTGGAACCGCGGCGTGTGATTGTGATTCGTGCCTGGAGCGGTCTGTTAGTTTTCTTTTAGGTTTGATTTCTTTGTTGGAAGAATGTAATAACGTAGTTTATCTTTTTCATGGCATGAGAACGTTGTAGTGATGAATTTTATTTGGAGAGTTTGTTTGATGTTTTATTTGGAAGGATGTTATCTTAATAAAGAGATTGCGGATAATTGTTGGAATTTTTATGTAAGTTGTTTCTTTTATGACATGGCTATTAGGGTTTGTATGTGTAGTATCCTCCGTCATAGTCTGGGTTTTTAAACAAGTGAACCTAGTGATGTTTGAGATATTTATATTTCAAATATTCACTTTGTTATTGTTTAGAAATTCGGGCTGTGACACCTATATAAAGAAACCCTTCTTTTCTGGCCTAAATACTAAGTGATTACTCAAGCAAGATTAGTTCCAAATTCGGTTCTGACCTTGTGAGTGAGAGAGACAAAGAGAGAAAGAAGGGGCTGGTAGATCGTTGCCCACACAACGCCCATTCCAAGGATAAGAATACAACAGAAGATCAAGAGGTTGCTGATTTGTATTCTCAGAGAAATCACAGCCGATCAAAGGTATGATTTTTAACCAAAATCGTGAACACCTTTTATTCCGCTGCGCATGGGTTTTCACGGTTTATAGTCGATGACATGCAACCATAACGGTTCCTACAAATATAGTAGGAGAAAAGAGAGGGAAAGGAATTTGGGTGGGAACAAAGGGAGTTTTCGTTGGTGACTGTGTACTCAGGAGTGTAAGTTATTGAGAGGAAGAAGAGACATCCTGTTTGGGTTGGAATAGGAGAGAGAAAATAACTTATGATGTACTAGGTAGGAAGAGATGTGACAAGAGGGTGGGAGATGTTAAATGGTATATATGTAAATTCGTATAATGATATATCATTTTTTCTAAAAACAAAACACTAATACCTTGAAGGGTATTAGGGGTATTTAATACAATCAGCAAGTGGGGGCCACGTCCGGCAGTGGAATAAATCATCTCTGCCATATTCAACGAGTTCAGTTGTCCTAAAGATTAAGTCAACGTCCGATTTAGGAAGTTTCCCTTGCTTTTAATATTGACCATATGTCGTGTGTATTCAATACGCAAAATTTGAAGTGAAACAAAACAAAAAACACAAAAAAGATATTCCACGGCAACCACCTTCTATGGGATATGGGATCTCGCCACAACCTGATGCCATAGATTGTGCAATCTCGCGGCAACTGCTTGTCGTTAGTGTTTTTTGTTTGATTAATGGAGGGGTGCTAGTACCTTTGAATTGGTCAAAGGGGGTGCTAGTCCTATTTATGGGGGTGTCAATACCGCGACTCTAAACTATCTGCACTCTCAAAGTGTTAAGTGTTGACACTGACGTATTGGTAACTTGGTGTTGATAATTCCTTTTGGCCCTCGAGGCCAATTATAGCCACAAGCCAACTACTAAAGTTTGAGCCTGAATAACATGGTAGATTTGAACTAAATTGTGTGAGTTCCAAGTAGTTTGTAGTGCTATCACTTCTCAAATTCTCACCACTAAAATTAAGATTTGTTTAAAAATTAGATATGACCTCCCCACTATGGATATGATCTCCAAAAAAAATCAGCTCATTCAATATGTGTAACCTTGTCAAAAATTGTGTTGAAGTTTGCAATCTTTTTAATGGTCTATATTTTTTCGGTTTTGTAAATAAATTTGACAAGGCTAGAGATATCAAAATGAATTGAAATTTTGTAGGCATGATCAACATATGGTAAGAGGGTCATCTCCAAAAACAATCAACCATTAATTCATTGCACTGTTCTAAAAATCGGTCTAGGTGGCCGCCTAGGTGGTCTCTAGGAGTTAAGCGGTGTCCAACCGACTAGCCTAGGCCCAAGTCATTTAAAAAATCGGTGGACTGATTAGGGGGGTCTAGGCAGACCGATCAGGCAGCCTCTAGGCGGTCCAGTCATTTTTTTTTTGGAATAATTAAATATCAAAAATTAAAGACCCGTGTGGACCTAAGATTTGAATGAGTTTAAAAGACTAAAGTCTAATGTAAATTGTATGCCACTATAAGAAATGGTATGTTTTTATATGAAGTTAATATTCTTCAACTATTACGCATTTTTGTAATAAGTATCTTTGTTTGTGATTTTCTTCATTTCTTGTAGTATAGATGTGTATTAATATATATGTTATAAGATATATTAGGAAAAAAAACCGCCTAGCGCCTAGCCCGTCTAGGCACTGCCTAGAAGGCCTAAGCGCTAGGCATTCTCCCACCGCCTGACTACGTACCGCCTAGAGTTTTTTAGAACACTGATTTAGAAGTGCACGAAATACGGAAATGACATATGCAATCCAAAAGAGCACTTGCACATTGGACTAATTAAGGGCTAATTTTTAGAAGAAATTACCTCCCTACCATGGATAGTATCTCCATAAAAAATTAGCTCAATTAGATGTGAGTCTTGTCTAAAGAGTGTTAAAATTCTGGGTCGTTAAATAAATTACGAACTTGAGATCAACTTTTGGTAGGGCTAGACATATTCAAATGAGCTGATATTTTTTGGAAATACTGAAACACAGGAAGAACAATGTGTTAAACCATGTGTCCAATCGACACAAGTGTTCGATGGGTGATGGATAAAGATTAGGTGGCCACTGTTGATAAGAGGGGCAAAACCAGGAAATGAAACTAAGGGGGGGTTGCGAAGTGTGAGACTCCATAGTACAAAATTGCATATCTCGGCCCTTGAAATTTCAACATATACATCGATCATGTCAATATTTCAAAATATCTCATTGCAGTGGTTGCGAATACATCTTGCTAGGCAATACTACCACTTATGCCTATGAACTTGCTAAAATATTCCACTTTACCCATATACTTTTATTAGAGCGCAAACCACCTAAAACTTGTAATGAAATAAGAAGTTATTTGTGGTGTTATATAATTGTAAATGTGCATTTTGAGTAATTAAGTAAAGTTGAGATACATATAGTCATGAGTTAAAAGGGTTGATGACTTGATGTAGAGCACAATAAGATTAGGATTAAGTTTTGGTTAAGTTTATGCGTGTGTTAGAGCATCATCAACGCACTGCTAAAACTCATTTCTAATGTGACAGCTAGCAATTTTTTGTAGCAAATTGGGTCACCAATGCGCTGCTAAAAACACGTTTCCATCTCAGAAACTGTCAAATTCATAGCCAAAATACTCGAAATTATAGCAGTGGGTCGGACGGGACAACATTTCTCGTCCGCACATGGGAAGGGACAACTTGTCCCATCTAAAGTTTTTTGTTTTCTGTCTTTTTTTTATATATAATAAGAAAAATTATATTCAGTAGTGGCGCCGTATTTGTTTTTTTTGAAATATTTAGAGGGTTAAGGCAAACCCACACCGGTTACATTGAAGGACCCTAGCTCGAAGGCTTACATTGCCCGAAGGCTCATTATCAATCTCAAAGGCTCTCGCCGATGCGCCATTTTGAGTAGACCCAACCGCCTCCACCTTGTCCATGAAGACTTGCTTTCGCTTCTCGGTCCACCTATTGTAGCAGCACCCTGTCTCTAGCCCGATGGCTCACCTGGCCCAAAGGGCCATCACATAATTACACAATAAATAAATTAAATCCCAACCAACACTTGGTGGTATTCGAACTTGCAACCTCTCCCATGAGGAGAGGGGTACACAGCCAATTGAGCTAGGGCAAAAATAATTAGTTAGTCTCAATATCAAACGGGATAACTTGCCCCATGCAAAAAACAACTAATTTCAAATGGGAAAATTATACCAGTTCGAAATAGAAAATGAAAATTTATAAAAATCACGTTGATACATAACAAAATTTTAACAGTTTTTTCTAATACAAAAAGCTAACGTGACACAATTTTTTTAGTAGCGCGTTGATGATGATCTTATATATACTACACATCATCTAACGATAACTATGAATTGTTAGTGTTAATATGCTCAATATTTAGTGATCCTTGCTAGTGTGTGATATAAAATTACACATACATTAATTGTAAATATATGCAAAGCAAAATTTGAAATGTAAGCAATAAAAAACGTAACAACATTTATTCAGTGATGTAGATTAGTTTACTTTTATAAATTTTGTCAATAATTCATCGAAAGCCTTTGGAAGTAGGTAATATAAAAACGTATAACATTTGGAATAGGGAAAACGTTGGTAATTGGAAAACCTGACAGAACTCTCGATCTCTTATAGAACATTTAGGTGATTCCCAACCATTGTCACCAAATTCAGCATTTTTTTCAAAAAAACGCGTTTAAAACCCGAGATATTGGGAAGGCGTCTTGTTCCAGTTTAAAACCTGGGTTTTTCAAAAAAAAAACGCGTTTTAAACTTAAAAAACGTTTAAAATCCAAGATTTTAAAAATCTCCCGTTTAAAACTTTATTAAATCTTTTTTTTTAATCTAAAAGAAAACGCAAGAAGAAAAGGGGGTTTTGGAGTTTACCTTTTTGAAGAGTGGGCGTTAGATTAACTTATTGAGACAATTCTGTTTTGCTTTGGACTATTAATAATTGGAAATTTTAAAGTTATTAACTTATTTGTAGTACTTGATTATGCCATTATGGTTGGTAATTAGTAGTATCTTATTTAGAGTCATGTTTTGATACTAAATCTAAAATTTCTTGTATTTGGATGACTAATGATAATTTGATACTTTTATGTATTTGACTTTTCTTTCATTTATATTATTATTATTTTTTTTATTTTCTGTGCCTATTCTGTTTTCCACTCTTATAAAAAATCAAACTCCTTATCTGTCATATTTTTTATCATCGGTTTTTACCGTTTCTTTTACGTTTTAAACCCGTTTTTTATGCCCCACGTTTTTTTTTCCAAAACGTTCCGTTTCAAACACGAACTAAGTTTTTTTCAACTACACGCCATTTTAAACCCGTACCGTACTTGGTGACAATGTTCCCAACTATGGCAATGCTTTCAAACAACTTGCATCACTGTATTGTAGAGTCCCTGCAATTCCTCCCGAAAGAATTCTCAAACATTCCATGATGCTCCACCGCTTGTCGTGTTGTAGCTACCTCTAACAATCACTCAAAGTGCTTGATGTAAGACCTGCGAATACATTCGAATTTTAATATGTAGACATATACCACCAAGCAGTTAAAGTTTTAAATTAAAGAACAATAGAACAAATTGTCAAATTCCACATCTCACTATTTTCAGACTAAATTGTTGTTTACTTTTAGCACAAAGTTATTGGAAGTCGCCACCTTGGCACTTTTACATTACAAATATAAGCCCTGCAAATGATTACAATACCCTTACATAACAACCTAAATATCTTTCAAGCAAAAAAAAAAAGCCTAAGGGTCAGCTTGATAAAAATTCCCACTTGCTGGGCAAATATGTAGTAGGAAAATAATTTCTTACCACTTAAAATTTTGCCAGGAACATACCTAGTATGTTGGAAAATAATATTTTTTCATTGCTTGTTTATACAATTTGCATCAACTGGAAAATGTTGGAAAATGTCATTTGCCAGGTTTGCCGGCGCTTGGTAACAATAAATTTGCCGGCAAATTTTACTTTTGATCAATTCCATCCCTAGTTACAACTCATTCACTTCTCTCACTGATCACTCTTTCAATCAAGGTTAGCCTCTGCAACTTTCTTTCCCTTTCTCTCTCTCTCTTTTAATTTGATATATAAAAACAAATCTATTTTAACTTTTGCAATTTCAATTTGACATATTTGGGGAGGTGATAAGCGGCCAAAAAGTGTACTTTAACCATCAGTTAAACCTCTTATTTGGCCCTCTTAGTGGACTAATAGTATTTATAAGTTTTTTTTTTTTTTTTTTTTTTTAACTAGGGGTTAAGGATACCCCAACCTTTATTAAGCCAAAATACGCAAGTACATTTTTCCATCCTTATCCCCTTTAATCAACTCATCGAGTTTTTGATCCATAGGGGGGATATAGAACATAGATTCATTACATAAAGAGATTTTAACTATTGATAAGTAATATGCCACTTGATTACCTTCTCGATACACATGCTTAAACTCGATATCTTCAAACTACGTAGCCAAAATTTTAATCTATGGGAGACTAAGTTCCTGCAGTGCCACGGTGGATTTTCACTGTTATTCATAATTTGGACCACTCTCATAGAATCTGATTGAACTTGTAGTTTCTGTATGCACATTGCTATGCCACCTTCCAACCCTTTTCTTATCCCTAGCACTTCCTGGTGCAGTACCGAGCGTCTAGGAGAAGATCCACTATACGCTAGAATAACCTCACCGTTGCTATCTCTTAAAACTCCACCAAAACCAGCACTCTCATCCTTCATTGACCCATCTGCATTTAGAGTAAAGGTGTCAGGTGATGTTGCCTGCCACCAAACCCATTGTTCCACCCTTTGCTTGAACTTTGCTCTTATTCCCAACTTTACCAGCAGCATACGCAACCCCACATCCTCCTTTACTATTTCCAGCATTTTCCCTAGATAGAGTTTCATTCTATTGAGGGCTCGGTGGCTTACCACTTCAGCAGGTGTAAATCTTTTATTTTGAATCCTCAAGTTTCGTTCATTCCAGATAGCTTGAATAGCCACACAAATAAGGGCCCTCATCACTTCAGACGCCATAGAGTTTGGTCTGCACATGCACATAAGCCGATACCATTTAGCATGGGATTCACGAACCTGCTCTAATAGTCCCATAGCTTTTTTTACACCTTGCCACACAATTTTTGAATAGGTGCAGTCAAAAAATAGATGTGCTAAACTTTCCTCAAAGGTATCACAGAGACAACAGCGAGATTGGCTGAGCACCTTTCTTGCCATTAGCCGATTCTGTGTAGGCAGAGCTCCAAAGAATAATTACCACGTAGTGAAGGAGTGTTTGGGAACAGAGATGTTTCCCTAAACAAGTTTGAACCACTTTACCTTACTTTGCACATTCCTAATAGTAGCATAGGCAGATTAAATAGAGAATTCTCTTGAACTCGTCGGAGCCCAAATAACTCTATCTTCAGCAAGATAAGAGTTTATCTCAGTATCCAGGATCCACTTCTTCACTTCAGACTCAGGTAAGTCAGAGATGGTTCATGACCAGCACCCATTTGTTATCATTTCAGCCACTTTTGCTTCCTGAGGTACAGATTGGGCTAGTAGACTTTTGGCTTGAGAACTTAAAAAGAGAGGTCCCGAGCACCTGGGATCATGCCAAAAACTCATTTCATTTCTAGTTGCAATGTTATACCTCACAAACTTCCATGAGAGTTCCCGATGTTTCAGTATCCCTCGCCAAACCCAGGAGTAGACCTGAGGTATTTTCATAGTCCAGAACTTGTTGTGCTTAATATTTTGTTCCCAATACCACTTTACCCACAAGTTGTCTGATCTCTATGCCAGTTTGAACACTAAGCCACAATATGCAGCTTGATTCCAAAACTTTGGATCAATCAGACGAAGTCCTCCTTACTCTTTCGCCATTTTGAGGGTTGCATGACTCGAGTGCTGCATCTTCCTTTCCATCTTTGGACCTGACCAGATAAATTTGTTACAAATCTTCCCCACCTTATCCAATACTACTTTTGACAATACAAAAGTCTTAGCCCAATACGTTTGAAATGATGACAAGACATATTAGATTAATTGAACTCTTCCCGCTCTATCCAAATCTTTATTTTTCCAGTTGGAAATGCGACTAGTGATCTTCTCTATAACAAGCAAACAATCTCTTATTCCCAGTCTTGATGCAGTCAGTAGGAGCCCCAGGTAAGCTACTGGTGGTGAGACAATCGAGATGTTCATGACTGCTGATAGTTCTCGGCCTTCCTCTTCTGACATACTACCTGTAAGGAGAGTAGTCTTTTCATTACTTAAGCTCAGCCCCATAGCTTTAGAGAAGAATGTTAAGATATCCTTGAAAGTTAGGATAGATTCCATGTTTCCTTTACAGAAAATGAGGACATCATCTACAAAGCAGAGGTGGGAGATCTCCAGCTTTTTACATTTGAGTGGGCTTTTATCAACTTCAGCTGGAGCCCTTGTTGGAGAAAAGCATTCAATAAGAACAAACATATATGGTAAAACTGGGTCACCTTGTCGAAGCCCTCATTGTTCTCTAAAGTACCCTTCCAGTGTGCCATTTTGCCATCACAGAATACGAAAGAGAGGCATAACACATGTAGAGCCAATCTATGAAAAGAGGGGGAAACTTGAACTTCTGGAGAATGGCTCTCAACGCTGGCCAAGAGACTGAGTCATACGCCTTCTTTATGTCCAACTTTATAGTGCATCTTTTTTTCCCTTTTTTCCTTGAATATCCTCTAAGTAATTCATGGCAAGGAGAAGGTTATCCTGGATAGACCTCCCATGTACAAACGCAGATTAGGAAGCAGAAATCAACGACGCTATATAAGTTTTCATCATGTTTG
Source organism: Coptis chinensis (assembly GCF_015680905.1). Lineage (NCBI taxonomy): Eukaryota > Viridiplantae > Streptophyta > Magnoliopsida > Ranunculales > Ranunculaceae > Coptis > Coptis chinensis. The sequence goes on from NC_141459.1 coordinate 99,026,304, forward strand.
TTAGAACTTTTGAAACACATTTATATACAATGTTACAGCATGCAATGGGTCTGAAGGAGCTAACATTTGAAGCATTCTTTGTTTTTGGAATAAGACATAGCAGCATAGTATTTATCCCTCCTGGTAACTGCTTTTGAGTAAATATATACTTGATAGCTTGTATGAAATCATCCCTGATAGTTGGCAAGCACTTTTTGAAGAAACAAGCATTAAACACATCGGGACCCGGTGACTTGTTATCCTCCATTCCAAATAGTGCTTCTTTTATTTCAGACTCAAATATTTGAGATTCTAAAAACAGACTTGTAGCATTGTTCACTTCCGCCACCCTGAGATTATTAAGGAACTCAGAGTCACAAGATGCATTTGATGACTCCCCGAGCAACTCCTTATAGTATTTCAAGAATGCTTCTGCTACTGATTCCCTTCCTTCCCTAGAGTTTCCTTAATCATCAGTCACACTCCATACATAATTTCGCCTCTTTTTTCCTTCAAAGAATTGAAGAAAAACTTGCTTCATTTATCCCCAAATACCATCCAATCTATATCTGTTTTTTGGTATATATCCATTTCCTCCAGTTTGAGCAGCTCACACAGTTTTCCTCAAACGAGGAACTCTTGGGCACTAAGAGAATAGTCTAAAGGGTTCAGCTGGAATCTTTCTTGAATGGCCTCTAGCTCCTCTCTTATATCTGGGACTATCCTCGAGTATTCCGCTATGCATGCACGCGTGATCAATTTTTTCGGAACAACTTTCATGCTCTTCAATTTCTTTGTTAGCATAAAAGTTGGGCTACCATGATCTGCTACTGTCCAACAATCTTTCACCATATCAGCAAATTCCTGATGGAGCAACCATAAATTATAGAACTTAAAAGGGGGGGTGACTTCAAAAGGTAGAAAGAAAAGTCAACACCAAAGGGCAATGATCCGATAATCCTTGTTTGAGGAATTCCACCTTTGTAGCCCAGCTATATAGAAAACCAGTCAGAGTTGACTAGGCATCTATCTATTTTTGACCATTTTCTAACACTGTCCTCTCCACTATTCCAAGTAAAGAAGCATCCTGATGACGTGTGGTCCACTAACGCAGCTACATTCAGACTATTTGCAAAAGGGAGGGTTTCCCTCGGGTGCACAGCTCTATCGCCTATTCTTTCATGGGAAAATAGCACATTGTTAAAGTCCCCCATTACACACCAAGGTCCGTACACACTAGCACTGATAGTCTTCAGCTCCTCCCATAAAATCAATCTTTCATGTCTTTTATTGCTCACATATATAATAGTAACAAAATAATAGAATCCATATTGTAGGAGGTAACCCTACAATGGATAAACCGACTACCCTCCACCTCCTTGTGAACATCCAAAAAATTTTGATCCCAAGCAAGCCATATTCTACCATACTCATGACTCGAGTAATTATGTTCCACTTCCCATGCTGGGCACACCACCGCTATTATATTTCTAAATCTATCCATTCTAACATTCGTTTCCAAAAAACCCATACATGTTATCTTATGCTCTGTAAGAAACTTATTCATCTGTTTCTCTTTCATAACCTCGTTCAGTCCCCTGACATTCCAACTGCATAACTTAATTATTTTTTTTGAGTTAATTGTTCCTCCTCTTTCCACTTCCTTTTGGTCTGCCCCTGCTTCTTTTCCCAGTAGTAGTTGATTATTTTTCACTTTCTTTCCTTTGGGCCCTAGTTTGTACAGAGGTACTCACTGGGGTAACCCTCTCAAGACCAGGACTGATGTTGTTATCTCCAAATAACTCTGGTTCAGCATCAGATAAATTATCCTCCATGTCAGCTAAAGCCTCAAATAAGTTTCTCTCTACCTGAAATAATTCTGCATCTGGATGGGTCGGCCTTATTTGTTGGAGAGGAGTCACTAAGGGATTCTCCACCGATGTTTCAACAATTCCTTGGCCATTTTCTCCATAGATACATTCAACTATACCTGGTGATACCATGTTAACTTGCCTGGTCTTAGGCTTTTCACTCTCTTCCATTTATTGCCATAACCCCTGCTGGTTCGTGTTCACCCCTGTAGCAAGTATCGAAAGATTTTCTTGGCTCTGCTCTGACCTCCTCATAATATCTTGGTTATCGTTTGAGCCTACCACTACTGCTAGGGGTTCCACATTTTCCCCGTCTTCTTGTTCTGTCGAGTTGCCTACTTCCTGTTGGCTTTCTGTATGCCCCTTAGCTGAATTTGGATTAGTATGCACCCCCTCAGTTTGTTGTATTGCTCTTCTTCTTACCCACACCGAGTAGTCCTTCCTGTACATTTCTCATCTGTATGCCCAAATCAGTTACACTTACTACAGGACACAGGCTTCCATGGGTATTCAAGTGGTATTACCACCTCTCGATTTCCAACTTTCACTTTGATGGATTATTTATACACATGATTCATAGGAAATTCAATACAAAATCTCGCAAACGATAGTCTTATCCGCTTTGCAGTCGCATCGTCCATAAACATTGGTGTTCCTCCAACCAAACTTGCAAGGTAAGATAAGCCATCAAAGTTCCATATCTCTTTAGGTACATCCATCAACTTTACCCATATAGGAGCTTAGGCCACCTTATTTCTGTAATTATCAACCTCAACAGTTCATGGTTTCACAACAAACACTCTACCCGCAATGAAAATTGGCCCCTCTTTGGGCACCATTTGTCTATCCTCAGGGCTGGTGAAATTCATATAAAGTAGCTCCTTATCAGTGGTGATCTCAAATGATCCTTTGAGCTTCCACTTTCTCTCCAGGAAATCCTTTACCATTGGGAACGAGAGCCTTGAGTCCAGAAAGTAACCCACCAGGTACTCGTCCTACTGCTGGATTCCTTGCTCAAGCAGTTCTTGTGGGAATTGAGCTACATCTCCAACAAAGATAGGTGTGTATTCTTAAAACGCCATATTCGCTTCCTATGCACCATTTCTACCGAACAGTGCACTCCAAGAGCTCGTTCGTGCTCCATTGTTGTTTTGTGCAGTTGCCACCTCAGGTTTACTTGTTGACGCCATTCTGGTTTGCAAACGTAAAAAGACAAATAGTTACCCCTAATGAACTCTCGTTGTATTTCAACGGAGGATTTTACCAAATAGAGGAAAGTGATTTGTTTGGTTTGAACAGGAAAAACTCTGAGCCAAAATGTACCGTAAGGGAAGAGAAGATTTAAAGGCATAGCTCTGCCTTGAATTTAAATCACTCTAGAACTCAAATTTAAATCACTCTAGAACTCACACTGTAAAGCAGTGGAGGATTTTACCCAAGAGGACTGAATAGACCCCCAAATTCAAGAACTCTCATTGTGTAACAATGGAGGATTTTACCCAATTTGGAAAGAGTTGTGTAGATAAGGCGATAAAATTTTACTCTCGAACCTTTGTTTTTAACTAAAAGCGGCAAAACAAAGGAGTACTATATCAATATTCAACTTAAGTTATGTCACTCCTAGTCGCCCCATAACTGGTATTGAAGATTTACAGGTGAAAAAGAGAGTTTTGCATAATATTAGAGTTAAAGGGGCAAAAAAGAGACATTTGGATCATTAAGGATCACATGGAAAGCTCATGGAGAATTATGAAGAAGGCCCAAGGTTTTGAAGCTATGAAAAGATAAGACTTGGACCTGTTTTAAAGCTTATTTGGAAGCCCATGGCAAGAGGACCCATTACTTGGACCAAAGCCTGCAAAAGAAGAGCTAAAGATGGAGCAAAAGAGGAAAATTGGACTCATGCTTCTGGGACGCATGGAATCGTACTGTCCCGTGTGTCTAGACCCATGGAACCGACACTGCAGTTCCACCTATTAATGCTTTCGGAAATGAAGATGGAATCGGAAGGAGGTCGATATGTAATAGGGAATTAGGTCCAATAGCCTATGTTTTGCAATGTTTCTAGAGCTCATTGTAACCCCTATATAAGGAGCACTTCAGCGCCAGTTGTAATAGCCAATTCACATTCATTCATTCTTTTCACCGAAACTTGAGGCAAAGAGAGGTTAATAATAAAAGATTCGGTTTTCACTAGCCAAGTCTTGATAAATTAATCTCCCTAGTCTTATGTTCTTCTTTTCTTCTTCTTCTTCGTGTTCTTCCTTTTTCATGGAAGGCTAATCTTCTCCTTCAAGGGAGGAGATGAAGTCGGTGCTTAGAGTTTAGTGATTCTTCTGGTTCATGGTGTTCTCTAATCAGGTTAGTTATTTATTTTTTAGTTATTAGTCTCATTGCCCACACCAGGGGATGGAAGTATAGAATATGGTTTATGTTTTGCAATATTAATATCATGCTAGGATAATGTTCTTTACTTTTCTTCTAGTAGTGTAGTTCTTTAGAGTTAGGGAAATATTATTTGTGTTGCCCTAGAAGGGGTAGCTTAGGGAGTGGCTACCTAGGGAAAGTATTCTTTGTGTTTTTCCTTATGTGGTGATTCATTAAATGGCTGCCTAATTAGGAAGTACTCCTTGATGTTGCTCTCGGTAATACATTGAATGGCTACCCGAGCTTACATAAAAGGAAAGAAGATATTAATAGCATAAACATAGGAACAACCTTAAGTAGAGTTAATTGTTAACGATGTACGTTTCATCCAAGAGGGTATCAACACTCGCTTGATTGCCTAATTGTAGTCTACTTGTGAGAACAACCATGAAGCAGAAGGTCGCGGATTAAACGTATAGGTGGATTCAAATCTCTTGAATTCCTTCTCATATAAATTAGCAATAGTTTAGTTTATTTTGGTTTAGTCTAGTAATTCATAATCTATGCAAACATAGTTTTTAATCCCTCAAACTCCCTTTTCAATCCTGTCTTTATTGGCAATACAACTTAAAAGAGGAATGATATCCTACTCATCCTTTACTCATTGAGAGATAATTAGGTTTTGATCTACTATAGTTTTGTTCAACGACATCCATCATCCATCTACTCATTCCATTCCCATTTATTTAACCACACAAAACACTAGTAATCAGGCAGCAGGATTCATCTATTTCTTATTTTAACTTTAATCAAGGTGAGAAATTTAAATGGTTTTCCTTCAAATTATGGCTAAATTATAGTTATAGTTTTCTCTCTTTTAATACATGGGCATAAAATTGATTGATTTCATGGTAGTTAAATTTCACGTTGGGGGTAGCCACTTAGAAGTAACCTTGACTGAATATTTAATTAATAGGTCTTTTTGTGATGCAAACTCTATTGAAATTCTAACAATTAGAAGTTTTGTTCGTGTGTTGTAATCAACTACTCTTCTTGCAAATTGATCAATGACCATAAATCAATTTCTCTGCCATATTTACTTGCTTGATTACTTGTTAAATACGTACTAACAACATTAGTTCACCTTTAAGTTTCATTTCATATTTATGGCGAGTCGGCAGCAAACCCGTTGGTCTCCCATGATAGACAAGATCCTAGTTAAGTTGTTGTTGGAGAACACTCTAAATGGTACTAGTAGAACATCAAAGAAAGGGTGGGAGATCGAGCCCTTAAAAGAGGTGGCTAAGGAGTAGAATCAATGATTGAACTTGTTAGTTAGGGATGATAATGTACATTCTAGGATTAAGACTATGAACAAGGATTACATAGCTGTCAAGGAACTTGTCGAGACTACTGAGTTTGGTTTTTCATACAACCAACAAACATGGTGTATTGACGCTGATTGTCAAGCGTGGGATGCGTATTTCAGGGTAATTTACTTGACTATCTTGTAACAAATTATTACTATGTTTATAACCATAGCATGCTTGTAAGCAATTGTTTATTATTATAGGCACATCCAGTAGTGTGTAAATTACCTTATGAAGGAGGATGTTTTCCTACTTTGCTAAAGCTTGTGTCATTTTTGGGAATAACTATTCACATCATACTCTCAATGTTTGTGAAAGCTTTGGGTCAGTTGTTAGTGACACTTCACAAGCTGTGAGTGTACTTGGTGAAAGCTTTGGTGAACCTTCTGGTGTGGTTGATGATGATACTACCCCTCCCCCACAAACCCCCCACCCCCCACCCCCCTTCAGTGGAGTATTCATGGCAGTAAACTTCATAGTTGTTGAACGTACTTGTTATTTTTTGAATTTGGTCTATATGTTTTAAATATTTTATAATGAGATTCTTCATGCAACCCGATTGTTGAAGAAACTTAAAACATGATGGATTTTGTACGTTTTTTTTTCTAGTCTTTTATGGTACTTGAATTATTGTGTTCAACTTAAAATATTAAGTGTTTACTTTATTAATTTTTTGTGATATTTAAATTAATATGCGTGGAATGGTATGAATGTTTAAATTAAATTATTATATGTTTGTGGTGGGATATGTGTGGTGTATCATGCAGGTGTATGATAAGTGCTCAAAAAGTGTATTTCTAATGGGAGAGAGATTCTCTTCTTGTTTTTAGCCCTAATCTTTTTTATATATGAGAGGATTAGGTTACATTTTCGTGCATAGCCCTGAAAGGGGGACTTTGGGCCCCTAATGTTAGCCCAAAGTCCATTAGATTAAGTCCAAATGGGTCAATGTTGTTGGAAATGACTTCAGTGCCCTTTTCATCCATCTTTACAGTTTTGATTGGGGCAAGTCTGGATCCATTGGAAAACTTATTCCGAGTCGGTCGTTTTGACATAAAGTAAGCCCAATTTCGAGGTTTGCGTCCAAAGATACGCCATTTTGAAGTTTTGATACATTTTGTCCCTTTTCTACCCAAATTGGCTTTGACTTCCCAGCTTTGACTAGGGCTTGAAAATGTTTTTTCTTCTCTATTCTTGAGCTTTAAACGTAGAACTCTCTCAGCAATCATCTTGACTCATTTTCCATGCAAAAAATGGCGTCTTTAAACACCTAATCAGCTTCAAGACCTGAAATGCACAATAACACATAAATAGTACTAACTCTTATTTATTATAAAATAATCGGCCTAATTATAAAACTATTAAAGGTTTAAAACTACATTTTTGGGTGCTTATCACTTACTTCTATTAAGGTGTGAAGTTTTGATGATAGGTGAAAGAAGAAAACTTGAAATTTAACTACCAAGTTAGATGATCTTTGCTAAATTTTTTAAAGACTAATAACTATATGCTATAATAAAACTAGATAAATAACCCTAATATGCTATGCTATAAATGAAATAATAGAGAAAAAAATATGTCACCTTGTTAGGAATGTTGCCTCATACTTGATTATTGATTGATTGATTGATGATTGATGATTGATGATTTTGATTGATTGTTGATGAATGATGATGATGATGATGATGATAAACTTGATCCTGAATTGACAACCTTGATATTTGGATTAAAACAGGTGATTTGGGAGAAAAAACAACTTTTGGTGAAAAGAAGTTTCTAATCAAGATCGAAATAGGGGAAAAAAATACTAAAGATGAAGAACTTGATTAGAAAAAACTTGAAGTCAAAATTTTACCTTCAACTCAAGATTAAACTAAAGAAATTCTACCCTAAAATGATGAACTAAAAAAGAAAAATGAAGAACACTCAAAAAAAAAAAATACTACTAGGGTGTTAGCTCTCTGAATAACTAGATGAAGATTATTAGCTCTGAATAACTAGTTTAAGATGTCTTTTGTGGGTAAATGAGACCCCTATTTATAGTTGTTTGGGATGGATTTCAATATGGTAATGAGTTTGATCTAATGGCTAAGTATTGATTAATAAAAATCTAATGGCTTGATATCTTTCTAGATGCACCTCCTAAAATAAAGCAAATCTAACCCTTGATTCAAGAGGTGGGACAAGGGGTGCAATCTTGACCGGTGACTTTTAGGTTTTGGTATATAGATTAGGTCAAAACATCAAACCCTGGACGTCCTCAGTATGCCCACAATCTAGGGTTTCCAAACATAGCTCTAAAATGGCATATTCTCTAGAATATTCTTGATTTTAGATATCAAATCAAATCAAACAATTAAGGAAGGTTCTCTAGGGTTTTGGAGACTTGAAAATGGGCTAGAAACCATAATGAAAAGGTATAACATGAGCTGGATCCACAGTTCACTAGCACGGGTCCAAATCCAACCAAAGAGGCCCGGTTTGACCATTTTATGAACACTGCAAATTTCCTTTGACCGGGGGTTAGGCAAACTCTTCTTCACATAAAATGATTCTTAATCAATTAGGAAGGTCCATGAACTCTTAAAGTACCCTTGGGTCGAAATCTTACTCCAAAAATACATTGCACTAAACAACACGAACAAAGGGCTGAAACAGGATATGGCAAAATTAGGGTTTCTGAAATCCAAATGGAACCTAGGTAAGCTTGTACTCAATTCGAAGAAATTTTTTAGGTGAATTGAAATATGAAATAATAAAGACGATATATATATATATATATATATATATATATATATATTAACAGACGTATTCACATGATTCATACATATTTCTAACCTAATACGTAAATAATAGTCCATTACCTACGACATAATAGATAAACACATGTGAATCATGCATAATTATATTAAAATTAGAACATGTAAGCGTCCCGCAAGTCCGCCAAAGAAAAGAAATCGTCGGTTCAACTCCATGAACGTCCTGAACTCCTGAAGTTACTGGACTAATTCAAAATAGAGAGCCTGGACTCAACCCAATACTGGAGTGACAAAGAATATATAGGTTGTTCTTTTACTGAAATCCGCACTTATAAAGCTCTAATTTTTTTTTTACTTAGAGAAGAACACAAGTTACTCCATTAACACTTACAAGAAAATTTAAGCTATTTTTCCTAGAAAATAAAAATTACTTCCATGTGAGAATGAATGGAGTGAATATAAAATCAACCCATTTCAAGAGCTTTCTTTCCTTATCCCACGTGAAACAACCACCCCCATTACTCACATTTAATGCTATTTTATCTCCAAATTAAAACAAATTGACACTTTTCACAATTTGATACTATTAGCACCTAAAAGCATAACCAACTTAATTAATGTCATGCGCAAGGTGTCAATTTGTGCCAATTATTTGCATATTTTTCTTGACTTGCTCCATGATTGATGACTCATCCAATCTTGTAGGCCCACAGAGTGGGTCTATTTGTTATGTCCATTAGTGGGCCCTGACGTCAATTTCTGCAAATTCTAGCCTAAGGTAAAGCTAGTCGTACTGATCATCTAGACAATTTACTTGCCAAAACCAGAGTCCAAGTTCAAGAGATATGAGCTCCGAAAGTTTACGCTTTTCTTCCCCGTCTTTATTGAGTTTCACATGGCTGATTTGGAAGACTTCAGATATACATCGTTCCCGTACTTTATCGCAGGTTTAACCAATATTTTCATGTCCACTGCGAAAACCTGCAAAAGTATGAAAATATAATTATTTCATGATTATTAAACACATAATTAACCAAATTGATATGTCTTTATGGGGTTTAATATTACAGTTTTGGGTGCTTATCAAGGCACACGAGTATGTGTGATTTGGCAAATGTGTGAAGTACAAATCATGGAGTAGGAACTAAAGGTTGGGCTGTGTCTATTAATAAATGAGTCAACGAGTTAATTAAATAGCAAAGTGAAATATTGCTTTTATGTATGACTGAGTTATTGCATATGAATATTTATGTATTATGATGTATATGATTTATTATAAAGGAATGTGTATGTGGTTTGTATGAGTTGATACTTACGAGGGATGAATATACTCCCTGGATATGATTTTCTCGTTCTCATATGTAGACAAGTGGTTTTTAAGTAAGAGATGTGTATATGGATTGTGTTATATGATGGATATGGTGGTGTGGTAGGAACATTGATATTTGTGATATATTCAGTCTAATTACGTATGCTCATGGTGGTTGTTGTGAGAATGAAATAGATGTGTACTTTAAAAGTTTATGATTAGAAAATCTAACTTTGTTTTGCTGGAGGGTTGGACTTATTAACCTCTTATGCAGAGACGTTGTCCTACCCTGACACGACGTGATAGATTAAAGGTAAGGTATATATAATTTGTTTGTTTACTAGTTTGAAATTATATATAGTGAGCTTGCTTGGAAGAAACTACACGCCGTTTTGGAAAACGGAACTATTTTGTCTTCCAAGTTGAAATAGTTTGTAATGTTATATTTACTTATTAGAAAATTGAATATAGTATAGTATATTTTATTTTAGTATTACTCATAGTCTCATACCAACAAATTCAATTTACTGACCCATGTTTGCTTTCTTTTGCAACATAAGTGTGTTCTCTAGAACATAGATAGTGGAGTGCAATGGATGAGGACGCTTGATTTGGATTTGCACTTGGAGTCTTCCGGTTTAAGTTTTTTTTTCTGAAGTGTACACGTGGTTTTGTTTTGAGACAGATGTAATAGAGTTGGTTAGTTATATTTTTGAATTTGTGAATGAACAGTTTTTCTTTCGGTTTTAATTTGATCTCGGTTTTTTTATATCGTATTTGGTAATAGGTTAGTTATTAGTTTTTTGTTTCACCCCAATTTTCAGATGATTGAATAGGGTAGCGATTAAGATATTTATATCTTGAATTTTTTTTTTTTTTTTTTTTTTTATCTGGAAATTTAGGATGTGACATAAGTTATGCCCAGAAGTCTGCCTTTATATCTAGTAGTCAAATTTGGCTGTTTAGAGTGTTATGTGTAGACACTGACGTACTGGTAGCTTGGTGTTGATAATTCCTTTTGACCTTCAAGGACAATTATAGCCACAAGCCAACTACGAAAATTTGAGCATGGATAACATGGTAGATTTGAACTAAATTATGTGAGTTGCACGTAGTTGGTAGTATTATCACTTCTTATATTTTCACCACTAAAATCAAGATTATTTGTTCAAAAAGTAAGATATGGAAATATTCGATATAGCAGTGATATATTGGATATATATCGTTAGACGTTTTGACTTTTGAATAAGTTTTTTATTAGATATTTCTGATATGCAAGAAATGGGGCTCAGCCCCTTAGTTTTAATCCGGTTGAGTATAAACCCCTTCCTATCGGCCCATACCACATAACCTCCCTATTTATCGACCCATACCACATAACCTCCATGTTTTCCAATAACAGGGCAAATCCAGTCCGATTTTATTTCCTATTTTATTTTATTACCCGTTTTACCCTTTTTACATATTCATCGTAATTTCGACCAAGAAGAACACCGATTTATCTGCTTGGATAACACGATTTGACCTCCTTTGTTTCTCAATTGAGAAAAACACCGATTCATCTGCTTGGATAACACGATTTGACCTCCTTTGTTTCTCAATTGACGAAAGAAGGTTAGACGCTGAAGAGATTCACCTCTTTTCCATCTTTTTATCGATTTTTATTTTGGCCATGAAAATTTAAAAGTTAAATTGCTGAAAATATTGTTTTTCGTTGGTGATATTAACTATGTAAAAATACATTTACATATGTTCATCAATTTGATTTTGTTGTTTTTTGCAAATGCAGACATGGATGGGACTACTCTTTTTGCTATTATGTACGAGACGCAAATTATGAGTGTCCGTGTTAGTACTAACAGTATGATTTCTAATTTGAAGAGTACGATTTCTGAAAAGTGGCCTAACCTTACTCCATTGTCTATAGAACTGTCTTTTGTAAGGGATTCAAAGCGTATTGTGATAGATACTAACTCGGAGCTTCAATCCCTTGTTTGCTTCAATTTGGTTAAAAGTTTTGATACATTTTTTATAACAGCATCGTCAAGAGGATTTTTTGCTTTGTGTGATGCTGGTTCTAGTTCCAAAGTCTCTCTTCAGGCTTCTTCTTGTACTTCTAGTTCTTTTATGTCTTCTGTTACATATGATGAAAAATATGTTAATGTCGCTTCTTTGCCTATTTTGACTGGTGTGGGACAGAGATTTCCTGGTGGTGCTGCCAATTTTCATGTTGAGCTTTTATGCCATTGTCTTGTTAATAATTACAGAGTTCTTATTAAGAAGAATGATCCTGATAGAGTCATGGCTGAGTGTTATTTGAAGACTGAAACCGGGTATCTATGGAGAGTTCACGCATCCAAGAAGTATAAGATGCCGAAGTTCTTTGAAATAAAGACAATGGAAGCAAAACACACATGTGGAGCTGGATTCGCTGACGTTAACAATCCCCCAGTGAATAGTAAACTTGTAAAGAGTATTGTTTTAGATATGGTGAGAGACAAGCCTTTGATTAAGCCAGGTGAAATCATTGACCATTTTCTAAGGGTATATGGTGTGAACTTGAATTATTACTTTGTGCATACCGGCATAGATCTTGCATTGAAGGAGATACATGGGGACTATGCTTTATCTTATCATCAGTTACATTGGTATGTTGGAAAGCTGAAAGAAACCAATCCAGGGAGTCATGTTGTTTTGGAAAAGGAATCAACAACAGGAAAGTTCAAGAGATTATTTGTTGCATTTGGTGCTTGTGTTCACGACTTTAACTTCTGTCGTCATATGCTTTATTTGGATGGAATTTTCGTGAAAACAAAATACAATTGGTTTGTCTTGTCAGCTACTGCCGAAAATGCAAATGGGGGTATGTCTTTTTGAGTTTGTGACTTTTTACATAGTAGTTCATAGTAGTTTGTAAAACTGAACAAGCATAAACTAACTATGAAAATTTACGTTCACATCATATGTTTAGCCTATGCATTTTAATATTTACATAATAATTTAGCCTATGAAAATTTATTTTTATATATATGAGTTAAGTTTTCATAATAAGTATGGTACGCAAAACCAAATCAGTAATTGATGTTTATTTGTGTTCCAGGTATTTTTCCGGTAGCTATGGTAGTTGTACTTTTGAAACTGATGATAATTGGGATTGGTTCTTGGAGCAACTTAGGTTGGTGGTCTCCAAAGATCGTAGGCTAACTTTTATATCTGATAGAAACCATGGTCTCCCGTGGGTGTCCCTCGCGATTTTCCTGATTCCCATCATGGTTATTGTTTGTGGCACCTTAAAAATAATATTAATTCTGCTATGCCCAACAACCATTGCTTCCACTTGCATACCCTAGAGCTTTTTTCAGATCTTGCCTATGCTGGGACGCACCATGAGTTTGAGAAAGTGATGGCTGATTTTCGAGATGTTTGCGGCAATCAAGTGAAAACAGTTTTGTCTACCATAGGTTATGAGCATTGGTGTAATGCTTATTTTCAAGGAAATAGATATGGCGATATGTGTTCAAATATTGCGGAAAGCTTCAACTTTTGGATCCTACTAGAATGGCACTTGCCTATCACTGCAATGGTGGACAAGATCCATGGGAAAATTATGAAAATGATGTCTGATCAGCGGGAGTTAGCTAGGAGTTGGACTACTATCTTATGTCCATCTATGGAAACTTTATTGGCTAAGAGGATCGAGGTGGGGAGAAGTTGGGTGGTTCTCAAGTCAAGGGAGGGTATTTTTGAGGTGCGTGCTACTTATACTCACTTGGTTGACTTCAATAGAAGTCACTGCTCTTGTAATTGGTGGAGAATCGAAGGATTCCCTTGTGCACTGATAAGAGCCCAAAACTGTAGTTTTAACCCCTTAACAATCATACTTTTAGACCAATTATACGAGTAATAAAAAAGAGTTAATTCTGATTACGTGTTTTTATGTATTTCAGGCATTGAAGTCAATTATGTGCAGAAATGTGCCACTTTGGTGAGATAAAGGAGCAAGGGTTGGTTGCTAAGAAGTTCTGTGATTAAAGGCCAAGATTTAAGGAGACAAAGCCTTTGTAAAGCCCGGTCAAAAGCTGAAAAGTCAACACGGGCAAAAATAGTGCACAAGTCAGTAGAACTTCCGAAGACCATATCTTTGGACTCAGGCCTCGGATTTGGGCCTACCTTATGTCAAAACAACCGGCTCGGAAAGAGCTTTCCAATGGTCTAATCTTTGACCCAATCAGATGAGAAAAAATGGATGAAAAGTCTGCTGAAGTCAAAGCCAGCTGAAACGGGTTCTGTGGACTGAAGAAATTAGGCTTTGGGCTCGATTTTCCGGCCCAAAACATGGCTCCTCAGCCCATGCACGAAATTGTGGATCTAGTCTCCTCCTTTACATAAAACAAAACTTAGCTCTTAAGAAAGATATAGTTAGATAGCTTAGAATAGAAAGTAGCCATTAGAATTAGCTTCTAGATCTAGTTTTGAATTTCAATTAGTTAATTAATTAGTTTCATTCCTTGTTTTAGATTAGTTATTTGAATCATTGTTCTTCATTCATTAGATAAATAAAATAGTAGTTCTTGATAATTTCGATTTTGTCATTTAAAATTGCTTAGATCTAATTTCAATTCTTGTTTGTTATTCATTTCTTAGTTGTTTAATTTCGATTTGAATTCTTGAGTAGTTAAATTAGTAAAGTTCAAATCTTTATATTATGTCTAGTTTTAATTCAATTGGAAATGATAGTTTGATGAATCAAGACTACACCTCCATTAGAGGGGTTTGATGAAGCCTTGATGAAAACTTGATTGTGTAGTATAAAATTGTTGTAAGAGTCTATTCCACTCTAGAAGGTCGTTGATTCGCCATGAGAATGGGTGGACGACCTCACATACTAGTTATAAATTGGTAGAGATGCCATGTATAATTAGGGATTAGAACGACCAATTCTTACTGTAAGAACGTAAGAATTGGTTTACAACAAATCTACTCTAGTTTATTAAGTTGGAGTCAAGGCGGAATCAATTCCCCCCTAATTTTTTATCTAGATTCAACCCTTAGCATTATGTTATTTCATTATTTATATCTTGTTAGTTAAATTTGCATCGTAATATAAATTCCCTTCATAAATCTCTCACTGACTTTGGATATACCACCAATTATAGAAAACTTGAATGCTAAATAACTAGGAGTAGAACGAATCTTTTACTCCACTCTATTTCGATAGATTCGAGAGTATAATAATCTTTGATAGTCAAGCATCGTAATCAGTTTTAGTTTTACTTACGTGTAAATTTCATCGTTTATGCGTAGGTAAAACTATCATTTTTACCGTTTATCAAATGGCGCCGCTGCCATCTTAGTACTCTTTAGTATTGTTTTCTTTAGAATTGATAGTTTTCCAAAGTCCCATAACCCACCCACCCTTGTTTGATTCTCACTGTGGTTGTCCATTTCAGCACTGCAATTTTCCTCGAAAAATTACTCGGAGCGCGACCCGCGCCCTGGGCAAGCCAAATTGGACCACCTCCTGCTCCCACAGGCCTGGAATTCCACTTTTTGGTGAGCGCAACCTGCACCCTACCAAGGCTAACTTCGAGCGTGACCTGCGGCCACACACCTGGAACTCCAGCTTGACTGAAGCAACCTGCGCCCTACCTAGGCCTATTCTGAGCATGATCGCGCCCTCTGCTGAAACTGCCCGAATTCCGCAGGTTTGTTTCAAACTCCTATTTCTTCAAGTTTTTCAGTGTTCTAACTTGTTATATACACTAACCACGCGTAAACAAGACGCTATTCATAAGCGAAGCAAGGAGCCTTTCATGTACTCTTTTCTTCCACACCTCGCATCTCCTGTTAGAGGTTCATACTAGCATATCAGGATTGTTTGGAGTGTTGTTGTGTTTTGTTAAGATTGGTCTTAGCCTTGCATGAGATTAAGGTCAGGCCGAAGAAAAACGCCTAACGTAATTAACCGACAATGTCAACAAACACGCCTTTCTAGTATACCACTCACTACACATTTAGCTAGCACACCACACTTGAAATAATGGCTGAAGAAAGAGAGTCTCCTCTCTCTGACTTTTACAAAGCCTTGAACGATAGCCCTAAATCTTGCATCGTTCTCTATCCGGACCGATGGGGATTTCGAATCCCCAAATATATTTAATTTGTTACCCGTTTTTCATGGGTTAGACCATGAAAAACCTTATCAGCACATGCGTAGGATTGACCAAGTCCTTACTACATTCCACCATCCTACGGTTGGTGCTGAACAAATTAAACTTAGGGTATTTCCTTTCACCTTAGCCGATAAGGCGGCGTCTTGGTTAACTGCCCAAGCACCTAATTCTGTGGACTCATGGGCTAAACTTGTTCAACCGTTTATGGAATATTTTTACCCACCACTGAAGACCTTTCCAAGATTTATTTCTTTTGACAGAATCCTCATGAATCATTTTCAGAGGCTTGGAATCGTTTCATCGATCTACTTATAAAGTGTCCACACCATAACCTCGCAAAAGACACGCTGGTTTGTGCCTTTTTCAAAGGACTTCTACACCACCATAAAGAAGTCCTTGACATAATGAATGGGGGTAGTTTCTTAAGTAAAGGAGCATCAAAGGCTTATAAATTTTTAGAAGATCAGACTAAGCGTAATAATAACTGGGGGGGGTAGTGATGATATCTCCCGTTCCACTAGTTCTTCTACAACAGTTAAAGCCGCGGTATGTTTGAGATGAAACCCGATCCGGAACTTAAAAATTTAATCGAATCATTAACTAAAAAGGTAGAGGCTATTTATGTTCAACAAATGCCTATTCCCGTCATGAATGTCAACTCCAATCCATGCAATTTCTGTTTGAGTCTAGAGCACCCCGACTCCTATTGTCCTTTCGTTTACGAACAACAAACATTACTACAAGATAACGTTTGCTCAATTAATAGTTATCCTATTCCTAAAGCCCTTGGAGACAACACACCAACTTCAGTTGGAGAAATAATCAACAAGTAACACCTCCAAAGGTTTAATAATCAAAATGTTAGGCAAGCAAACAATTATAACCAAGCTTAACCACGACAAGGACAAGGTCAGGGTAATTATAATAATTATAACAACCAAGCGCAACCACGACAAGGTCAAGCACAAGGTCAGGGTAATTATAATAATTATAATGCTAATAGAGGTATCATTCTGGTAAATAATAATTACCAAAATCCACCTATTAATAATCAACGTGACATAGATCCCGTCACACAACCTATAGCTAACACTCTTCCACAATCGGATTGTTTCGATACCTTTATGCAATCTCAACAACAGATTTTACAGGCCATCCAACTTCTCTTACAGCAGTTAGCTCAAGAGAAAGTACAACCCAAAGGTGTGTTTCCAGGACAAGTGATACCTAATCCTAAAACACCAAACATAGCTTTTGAGGTAAACGGTAATACTAGTAACAAAAATGCAAGCGTAGGTGAGCTAAATGTCATCACCACTCTCCGTTCTGGCAGAGTGGTTGATAACAATGTAACTATGCCTATAGTTACCCCACCAGGAGTTCCTACACAAGATATTACACTAGATACCGAAACAGAAAATGAAGATCCTACCCCTGTAGAGGTACCAGTTAAACCACAACCTAAGAAACAAAAAACAAAGGTTAGACATCCAGATGAACCATACGCTAAATAGAGAGAGAAACCACCGTTTCCGCATAAATTAGCTATGTTAAAGAGAGATACAAACTTTTACGAGATTAGGAAAGTTTTCAAAAATCTAACGATAAACCTACCCTTTCTCGACGCAATTAAAAAATTACCTCACCACGCTAAGTTTCTTAAGGAGTTGTGCACTACTAGGCATATGAAAAATATTCCTAAAGACGCCTTTCTAACTGAACAGGTTCCAACTTTATCAGAACATAATGGTATAGTTAAGTACAAGGACCCTGGTCGTCCTACTATACAATGCACCTTAGGAGATACTCACACGACCAATGCTTTATTAGACCTAGGGGCAAGTGTTAACTTACTCCCTTATTATTTATATAAACAAATAGGTCTACAAGAAATGCAACCTACAACAATGACGTTGCAAGTAGCTGATAGGTCTATCAAGTATCCTAAGGGTGTAGTGGAAAACGCGCTGGTTAAGGTTCAGGATTTCTACTATCCTGCGGACTTTGTTATCCTCGATACAGAAGTCGCTAACGACTCTGTCCCGATTATTTTAGGGCACCCTTTCTTGACAACTGCCAACGCGCTTATAAATTGCCGTGATGGGTCGATGTCTTTATCTTTTGGCCATCTTTCCACTGAGGTCAATGTATTTAAAACAATCACACAGGTTCCTGATACCAATATCGATAGAGAGGTTAGCATGATTGAGAGTTTGGCTCATGATTATTTCAAAACCACGTTTCTAGATAATCAGATGCACAAATTCCTTACCTTTGGAAGTTCCAACCTCAACAAGGACTCCTTGGACGTAGACAAAATCTAGGAAGATTTCCTTAGCATCTTTTGCAACTCTTCTTTGCCACCTCGAGAGTCCCCTTCTATTGATATCCATTCATCCCTTGACGCTATGACGGAAGATGAATTTTTCACCCTCTATCCGAGTGATTCTTTTGACCCACCTATTGAGGAATGTCTTGTATATCTCAAGGCTTCTGATAATCTAGACCTGAGAGCTCTAGCTAAGCCCCTTTCATCCACCTCACGTCATCCTATCACTCATTCATCTTCCATCATCAATGTTCCCCGCCCTCCACCTTTTCAAAGGAACCTGGAGTTTGCACTTGACCCTCTTGCTTTTTCTGTGCTTAATGATTTTCTAAATCCTCCTAATACGGAAATAATTCCCAAGGGAAAGGCACCTGACACCTTCATTTTCAAAATTGAGACAATTCCAACCGACACCATGAATGATTTTTGTGCTAAACCCACATCCTCATTTCTTCCATCCCTTACGTCTAAAATTCATCCATATCCACCATATCTTCCACAACCATCCATGTTCTCACGATCATTCACTTGGACACCGTCTCGTTCAAAGATGAAAAAGAAGAGGCATGCGCGCTTACGTTCTAGATCTATCAGACTTCGTTTCCATTTCACTAAGTTGCGTCGTAGGAAATCTTGGGGTGAGACTGTTTGGGGAATCATTCCATGTTATTTATTTATGGAAAGACCCACAACTCTTTAGTTTGTTAATATATGAAAAACTACAAGGTATATATATTTATATATCCAATTATTTGTTAAAGTCTCGAGAATCTGACTTTAAAAGACCTATTGTTAAAACAAATTTTCTAAACTCTGCGTCGAAAATTTGTTTGGGGGTGGGGTGTTCAGGTTTCTTTCCTTGATGGTCAAACTTTCCATTTATGTTGTTTAGACCGTTTAATCGTATTTCAATTCAGGTTGACATTTTCTATTAAGTTAGATTTCATTCGTTCGCATAACTTACGTCATGCATGCACTTTGAGGTGTTTTCCATTTTCTTATATGTCATACACGGTCAGAATAGAGTGTTTTATGGATCATTGGATTGGAAATTCTCTCCTGATCATTTCCATATCTCATTCACATAAATCGGACCGGTAACGAAGAGGAAATTTTAGTTTGAAGTTGCACGAATAATCAAAGAAAATCCGAAAAATCAAATTGGGCTTGGGCCCAACGCACGCGCGTGCGTCTCCTTCCTCCAAATCAAACAGAATCACGATTTCTTTCTAATTCTGCCATTACCAAATTCAAAAACCTAACCAAAAATAAAAATAAATAAAATAAAAAACTTAAATACACCCACGCCAAACATTCCTCACAACCTCCCCACCGCCACCTCCAACAATTGCAACTGTCAAAACAGTAAATTTTTTTGAAGAAAACTCGAACTGCCGCGGCACCACCACTACTATTTTGTTAGTGAGGGAGTCTCAAACTCCATTCCCACAGTCCTTTTAAACCCCCAAACTGTTCTCAAATATCAATGGCTCTAAGACGTCGGATTTTGCCAGAGCACGCATTTTCTGCCGACGACTTCAAGCCGTTTTACGGTGACGAGATGGTTAGGAGCGATTGGAATGGTTTGTGGTACTCGACAAATGATTTTTACCATGAAGATTTGGTCCGAGAGTTTTATAAGAAGAGAGAGTTGGACGGTTAGAAAATTTTCATGAAAGTGGTTGGGACTAGGAGAGAATTATCCAGAGATAAGTTGGCTGACATTTTAGGCATTACGCCTGGACGCCACCTTAAAGCCACCGTGTAGGAATCCCAGTATACTTGGAGTTCCTGCATTGATGAATGACACCCTCATGGAGGGTCACTATAATACGAATTCTCATTGTGCTCGACAGTCATCTCTGCGAACCAACCAATTGGCTGTAGCTCAGTGGATTGGTAAGAATGTCATTGGGAAGGAGAAAGTGAGCGACATCGGGTTGACATGTCTGCACGTTCTCTGGATATTGCAAGAGAAGAGGTATGAATTCTGTATCCTCGAGTTTTTGCTAAATATGATTAGAGGAGTTAGGAAGAGTATCGCACCATTTCCTATTTTAATTATGAAGATAATGTTGTCTTGGGGGAACCAAGAACTGAGCAGAGGATGTTGAAATTTCATTCAAATAAAATTATTTATACGGAGTGTATCCCAAAGACTTGGATGTTGCCAGAGGATAGGGTGGTGGATTCGGATGAGGAAATGGAGGACATGACATGTTTGGATGAAGATGCCTTGGAGAGGTGTACGTCTGATTCAGAACGCATGTCAGTGTTGCATACTAGCGTGCGTTGCGTTTATGGTATTTGTGAAGACATACGAGATAGGTAGATTATAGTTCAAAATAAACAAACGAACCTTCAGACGAGTTTTGAAATGCTCGAAAAGGGTCAGGAAGATATCTTGTGTAATATGGAGACAATCCACCAGCGTCACCAGGCCCAGTATACAGCAATAAATTAAAGGCTGAGATGGAAGCACAGCGCAAGTTCCGAGAAGATATGCTTGGACACAACCCACCCCAGGGGGGGTTCTTCTTCTGAGAGGCATGAGCGTCGTCGCCAAAGAACGGATGGCTTGGGCCCTTCTTCATTCCAGGACCAATCTCCATCTCAGGGTCCATCTTCATCACATGGCTAGGTGTTTCGAATAATTTTGTGTTCGCTGTTATTTAGTTGTTTTTATTGTTTTATTAGTTCGGATATTAGTTCAGTAATTAAATTTGAATTTGGTTGTTTTATGTTTTTTGAATTCAATTTTAATATAATATGGTTATTTTCAAATTGTGCGTTGTTTTTATCATTAATCCCACATTCCCGAATTGTTTGGGGGTGGTATTCTTTAGCCTAGCATAATTCGTTATATGATCATCTATTTTAAGAAGTTGTTTTGGAGTGAGGGTTGAGAATATTGTCAATATGGGCATCGCTATGAATAGATATTGTGATAGGATGAAATCTCGATGAGTTAGGCAGTTTCTATCCTAAATTCAACCTAAAAGATATTAGGGTTGTTTTAGAATCAAGAATATGAGTTGTTTCCGTTTTCAGTTTTGAAAATTTTATTATTTCCGGCAATTGCCTTAAAGCTTTTTGGCAACTTCCCGATTCGTTTTAGCAATTTAAAACCTATAAAAACTTCATTCATTCTACACTCACAACCCCAACTACATCTCACATTCATCTCTCACGTTTCACTCCCAATTTCCCTTATTTTTCCTTTGCACTTTGGCGTAACAGCTCCCCGAGCGCACTTGCGCCGCAGAGGAGTGCCACCTGCACCCTACACTGTCATAGAAAAATTCTACCCTGAGCGCGACCTGCGCCCTCTCCAACCCAAACCTGAGCGCTACCTGCGCCCAAAACACTGGAATTCCAGTTTTCATCCGGAGCGTACCCCGTGCCCATCCCAGGCTAAAAGTGAGCGCACCCTGCGCCCAAGTGCCTGGAACTCGAAATTCACCAGAGCGTACCCTGCACCCATCCCAGGCATAGCTTGAGTGCACCCTGTGCCCTGACCCCTGTGGGCAAGAAAAAATCTAATTTTTGTGGGTCGTTCCAGGATAGTTGCAGCTGTTCTAGAAGGTACTTTTGAGATGACAAATCCTAAAGTCATCCCCGAGCAATCTTTCGAAAACTTATTCCAAAGCACCGCCTATGGTGCTTGGTTTTGAGGTGATCATTACCGTCGGCCGAGGAACCGCTAATGGTAAAACCTGATGAACATTATTCTCCCACACTTACATCGTATTTTTATGATAATTGCGTGTTCTTTGATAGACCAAATGGAGAACAAGTGTTCTCCATCACCATTGAGGATGAACCAATGGAAATTACCAAGTTTTTACTAGCATTTGTTCTCGGACTTGCTATGCCCGCTGAAATACAAGACCCATGGGGCTATTGGGTAGATAATATGTATGTCTACACCTATGAGTTTTTGCATGAAGCTTTTAGGGTAGGAATTTTTTGTATTGAGGACCAAGGGGAATACAACGTCGCCCTTGGTAGCCTGTCCATGAATGTGGGCACTGTTATGTTTTGGATCATGCTAAACATATTAGGAGAATGGCATTTTTCTTCTGTGATGGAAGCCACTTGCAGCGTTTTCCTTGCTTTAGCCACGGGACGTGTGTTCTATGACCTTCCCGAACCTTACTTTCTAGTTTAGCACAAGCCCATAGCATGAGACATAAGTACCTTCTTATGCCGGTTTTAGTTTGCCGAATTATGCTATGTTTCTTCCCTGTTTTGTATACCGTTTCACGGATTGGGTTGGGGTCAACACTGCGCGACCCACCAATAGTATTATTCGATCTTTCCGTGCAATGACTTGGCAAGGGTGGAGGATATAACCTCATCTGGTTGCACCTTACACCCCATCCGACCAAGTTGCGCTTAATAGGTTAGCAATCATAGATGATAAATGGCGTGAAGCCTGGCAAGTTATCATGGCATGGCAGGACGTGAAGGAACCTCACTTCTTTATGGAAGATGAGGATGTCGAGTAAGCGGGAGTGCAGGTAAGTTTTAGTTTCAGTTAGTGTCTGCTTATGTCCCAAGCACGTAATATCTTACTACCTCATAACGGGTACGGTGGAACTCCTATAGAGTTGCGTCAGTTTTTATTTTCTATATTAGTATGTTATAACCTTGTTTTGCAGATGTTCCGGAATTTCATGCGTTTCAATGGTATTTTCCTACCCTCTTTATTTAAAATACTTTGAGGACAAAGCATGCTTCTTGTTTGGAAGGGGCATAGAAACACGTGTAATTAAGGCATCTGTTAGGATATAGATATGTATAATATGCACTTATTTTCTAGTTAAAAATTCAAAAATTTCAAAAAGTCAAAAAATAAAAATAAAAAGTTTATGTTATACACTTAGGAATATTGGTATTGTTTTCTTTCTCTATGCTCTTAATAATCTAGAAGTCTCACATAGCTTTTGCATTAGAATAGTTTTTTGAAACTTGGGTTAATATGTAAGTAATAATCTTTGCATCTATCTATAAATATATTACATGAGTATCTATAATTGTTATCAGTAAGTTTCTGAAATCTAGGCTAGAGTACTTATTCTACAAATCCTGTGAGAATATAGCCTAAAGCCTTATATGAGTTAAACATTTGAGAAATTACACAAGGGATAAGTAAAATCCGGATAGAGAAATCACACGTCCACTTTCTTGATCACTATACCATATCCTAAGCGAGAATTTAGGCCTTCTTTGGATCGATATACCTAGAAATTCAACCTTTATGAAATTATTTTCCGCTAGTCGCCCCTCTGAGCCTTTCCTTAATCTTTCATAAACCGCAAATCCTTTAACCTATTACAAAACAAATAAAAATAAAAAAATCAGCCTACCCATTCTTTGAATAAGTCTGAGAATAGAGATAAAGAATAGAAAAAAGAAAGACCTTTGAAATCAAGAATTTGTTAGTCGCTTCAAATAAGAAAAAAAAGTTTCCATCAAAAAAAAAAAAACAAATAAAAGAAAATAAAGAGTTAGAACTCCAAAAATAGAATCAAAGGAGTCAAAAGCCAAAGAAAAAGAAAAATATGGCTAAGGATGGAAACAAAGTGTAGAAGTAAAAGTAAGAAACAAGGTCTTCTCTAGTTACATAATATGAGGACTCTATTATCTCAGACTTGTCCTTTTTGAACATCCATTTTCTTCTTTCTTAAACCATCTCCTAATCCCCGCAACACCTAATAAAGACCTCTAGCTCAATTAGGAATAGGTTAGTATGAAAATAAGTGACAGATGTGTTTGATCGACTCCGGCTTCCTTGTGTGTCATTGAGATTGTAAGGTAAAGTGTGCCCATCGCACACCTGGAGTAGCGAAAACTTGAGGAGAAAAAAATCGAGTGGTTTTTGCCTAGACATTTATGTGAGGACCTACTTAAGGACGCTATTCCGAGTTTTCATAAACAGGCCTGCTAGTGCATTTCATAGTATTACTCATTGTATATATATTTATTCATAGATGATTGATTATTATGCATATATTAGCTTAGGTTTCGACTTGATTATTCTGTATTCATTGCTAGTTAGATGTATAGTTAATTTGGAGCATGAATAAGGAAACAATAGTTTTATTTCTTAGTCGTTGTAGTATAGATGAAGTTTGTGAGTACCTTCACTAGAAAACTCTCACAAGGCTATAACTCGTCCACTAGGGAATTCCTAGTGGTTTAAAGGCCTTGTTGCATATGGTCAATCTGCGACTCAAATAAAACGAGAGTAGTTAGAACTCCATTTTTTGTCACTTATTCTAATTTCTCATATTTACTTGAGGACAAGCAAAATGCTATTTGGGGGTGGTTTGATAAGAGCCCAAAAATGTAGTTTTAACCCCTTAACAATCATACTTTTAGACCAATTATGCGAGTAATAAATAAGAGTTAATGCTGATCACGTGTTTTTATGTATTTCAGACATTGAAGTCAATTATGTATAGAAATGTGCCACTTTGGCGAGATAAAGGAGCAAGGGTTGGTTGCTAAGAAGTTCTGTGATTAAAGGCCAAGATTCAAGGAGACAAAGCCTTTGTAAAGCCCGGTCAAAAGCTGAAAAGTCAACACGGGCAGAAACAGTGCACAAGTCAACAGAACTTCCGAAAACCATATCTTTGGACTCAGGCCTCGGATTTGGGCCAACCTTACGTCAAAATGACCGGCTCGGAAAGTGCTTTCCAATGCTCCAATCCTTGACCCAATCAAAGGAGCAAAAGTAGACGAAAAGTCTACTGAAGTCAAAGCCAGCTGAACAGGCTCTATGGACTGAAGAAATTGGGTTTTGGGCTCGATTTTCCGACCCAAAACATGGCTCCTCAGCCCATGCACGAAATTGTGGATCTGGTCTCCTCCTTTACATAAAACAAAACTTAGCTCTTAAGAAAGATATAGTTAGATAGCTTAGAATAGAAAGTAGCCATTAGAATTAGCTTCTAGATCTAGTTTTGAATTTCAATTAGTTAATTAATTAGTTTCATTCCTTGTTTTAGATTAGTTATTTGAATCATTGTTCTTCATTTATTAGATAAATAAAATAGTAGTTCTTGATAATTTCGATTTTGTCATTTAAAATTGCTTAGATCTAATTTCAATTCTTGTTTGTTATTTATTTCTTAGTTGTTTAATTTTGATTTGAATTCTTGGGTAGTTAAATTAGTAAAGTTCAAATCTTTATATTATGTCTAGTTTTAATTCAATTGGAAATGATAGTTTGATGAATCAAGGCTAAACCTCCATTAGAGGGTTTTGATGAAAACTTGATTGTGTAGTATAGAATTGTTGTAAGAGTCTATTCCACTCTAGAAGGTCGTTGATTCGCCATGAGAATGGGTGGATGACCTCATATACTAGTTATGAATTGGTAGAGATGCCATGTATAATTAGGGATTAGAACGACCAATTCTTACCGTAAGAACGTAAGAATTGGTTTACAACAAATCTACGCTAGTTTATTAAGTTGGATTCAAGGCGGATTCAATTCCCCCCTAATTCTTTATCTAGATTCAACCCTTAGCATTCTGTCATTTCGTTATTTATATCTTGTTAGTTAAATTTGCATCATAGTATAAATTCCCTTCGTAAATCTCTCATTGACTTTGGATAGACCACCAATTATAGAAAACTTGAATGATAAAGAACTAGGAGTGGAACAAATCTTTTACTCCACTCTATTTCGATAGATTCGAGAGTCTAATAATCTTTGATAGTCAAGCATCGTAATCAGTTTTAGTTTTACTTGCGTGTAAGTTTCATCGTTTATGCGTAGGTAAAACTATTATTTTTACCGTTTATCATGCACACGCACTGCGCTCCATTTTGGCTGATGGATTGAATATGTATACCTACTGTGATAAATTCTTCTATTCTCAGACATTCCGTGATAGTTATTCACGAGCTATAGTACCTGTGGAGAACAGTAAAATGCCTACTAAGATACCAAGTGTGACTGATTTACTACCTCCGGATCTGAAAAAGAAGATGGGGAGATCAGACAAGAAACGGAAGCACAGCACGGGTGCTGCAAGAGGTAGGAAGAAGAACAAGGGCCCTTGCTATGGCCACCGCAACCCAAGAGTGGGCTCTACTCCTACAACATGCTCTGCACCGGTTCAATGAATTTGCATTTTTTCATCTATTCTTTGATGTTGCTCGTTTTTGAAAAACAAGATGTCGATGAACTTGTTGGATTTTATAGTTTGATGTTGGATTTTAAAGTTTGATGTTAGATTTTATATGTTACGTTTTTTAGTTGGAGAATGAAAAGATAGTTTTACATAGTAACTTTTAGGGATGAAATTAACCTGACAAATTTTATGTAAATGTATTTTTACATAATCATTATATATGTAAATATATATTTACATAATAACTTTTGGGATTGAAAAGTTCCAGACAGACCAAATATATGTAAATGTATTTTTACGTAGTCATATATATGTAAAACTATATTTGCATAGTCACTAAAGCTATGCAAACTTAAATTTACATAATACTGTTTGGGAATGAAATTGGCCTGACACCTGACAGAATATATGTAAATCTATATTTACATAGTCATTATATATGTAAATCTATATTTACATAGACACTAAAGCTTTGTTTTGCAATTTAGTAGATGTTTGAGCTAGCTTTGCTATCCAATTTAGGGATAGAGGATGAAATGGTGATCAGTTGGATTCATATCTACTAAATATGTCCACTCTAGGAGTTTAGGTTTGTCGTCTTCCCAATTTGCACAACCTTGGACGACAACAAAAGAGCAAAACTTGTGCATGCATGATAACTTTTGGCTTTAACATAAAATGGACATATAGGCCATGGACTTTTTTTTTCTCGCTAACATAGGCCATGGACTTGTACAAAGGTAATAAATAATGAAATGAACAAGAGGGTAGCCATCACGTGCTTGGCTCTTACATCTAAGGGAGGTTATGAACAAGAGTGAAAAGTGATTAAAGCTATACTACTCATTTTATCGAACCCAAGAGTGAGTGAAGCTATTCCTTTGGGGTCTGCCCGATGTCTATGCAAATGCCAAGCATATAACAAGAGAGAAATTACTGCTAATTAGATTTTCTTTGTTGGGTCAAAAACTTAAAAATGTTACATTGTAACAGTTGCCTGAGCTGGATGAGTTTCATACAAGAACAAGCTTCCTACAAAAAACATCATTAACCCAAAGGCTCACCTCTCACCTACAATCCAAAATCATCTAACCAGTAATTTATAGCGAGCATGGTTCCAGAAACTTACTTTACTGTTATTAATGCTTGTGCAGATTGCTAAATGCATAACCTACTTTCAGTTGTTACGTAACCAAGGATTTACAATGGGACTCTATTGTAATGCATTTAGCAATCTGCATAAGCCTCGTCTGGGACCATGGTCCCTGTATTTTGCACATTAAAAGATCAAGAAGCACATATTACATTTAAAAGAGCATAACGACCTAAAGAGTTGAAAAACATATTAAACAGAATTGACAGTAAATATAAATGCAGAAAGAACCAGATTATATATAAACGCAGTAAGAACCACATTGGATAGTATGTCTAGTATCTATAACTTAAAACATATTTGCATGTAAGATAAACAACCAAAAGCAGCTAGACAAGTAAACCAACAAAATCGCAATCTGAAGCTAGTTGCAGAATATGCAAAACAATACTTAACAACTCCAACACATTAACAGTAACAGTACATCATAATCGAACACTCCCGAGTTAAAATGGTTTCAATGTTTTAACACAAATAAACACAACGTATCAACTGGAAATACGGAAAATCAATTCTTCATTTCTTGCATTCTTCTTTTGGATCCCATTTTTCTTGTTGGCTTGATACGATCTTATATGTTAGGTTAACCCTCAATTGTTTCGCGGCTTCTAGCATTATATCTTGGATAGCTTTTCCACATATTATAGCCTTCACAAACAAAATGACGAAGAAACCACAATCTAAACTGAAAATGCAAAAAAAGAAGTTTAAGATAAGAGATAAGAGATTAAAAAGACATTTAAGTTTGGGAAGTTAAGTTCTTACGATTCTCCTTGTTGTGGGCATGCTCCAACTTTGATATCTTTCATCAAATCCACATCTGGCAACCTTAGCTCCTGACGCCTACATCTAATAGCTTCCACCACCCTCTCTTGCTGCATTAAATTGAACAAAAAATTACCAAAACTATGTAAATATATATGCAAATCTATATTTACATAGTAACTGACCTATGTAAACTTAAATTTACATAGTAACTTAAAATAAAATTATCCATTGAACATTTGACATAAAGCTAGACCAATATTTTCTCTCAAGCTTAAATTTTCTAAAATGAGTATCTACAGTTAAGGTACGAAATATGCCAGACAAGTAAAGTGTCTTTTCTGATATTTTTGTATTATTTCAGATAAATTTCAGTACTATAGTACCGAACTATAGTGGATTTTATTTTTGAGCACGTATGATTTCTGGTAGTCATCGACTCTTTGGAAACTCACATTTTACAGAAAAATCTCTAGCAAACATTAGACTATTTCCCGATTTCAACCATACAAATTTATTTCCAGATAACACCAAATTATTGTAGTGACATCAACAGCAAAACAATACACCTTATCTTTTCTTCACAAACTAAAAAACCTCAAAAAATTCGAAAGGACATAAAAAAAAAAAAAAAAAATAAAAAAAAAAAAAAAAAAAAAGCTTTCTAACTCTCTCTCTCTCTCTCTGAGCAGAGATAGAAGAGTGAAAGTTTCTATTCGGTGAGCTAAAGATTAATACTTCATTAATCTTAATTATGTCCTTTTTTTTCTCCCTAAATCAGCTCTAATTTGTAAGGCAAGTAACTCTTGGCTTTAACATAAAATGAACATATAGGCCATGGACTTTTTTTTCTCTCGCTAACATAGGCCATGGACTTGTACAAAGATAATAAATAATGAAATGAACAAGAGGGTAGCCATCACGTGCTTGGCTCTTACATCTAAGGGAGGTTATGAACAAGAGTGAAGAGTGATTGAAGCTATACTACTTATTTTATCGAACCCAAGAGTGAGTGAAGCTATTCCTTTGGGGTCTGCCCGATGTCTATGCAAAACTCCTTCGATATACAAATGCCAAGCATATAACAGGAGAGAAATTACTGCTAATTAGATTTTCTTTGTTGGGTTAAAAACTGAAAAATGTTACATTGCAACAGTTGCCTGAGCTAGATGAGTTTCATACAAGAACAAGCTTCCTGCAAAATACATCATTAACCCAAAGGCTCACCTCTCACCTACAATCCAAAATCACCTAACCAGTAATTTATATCAAGCATGGTTCCATAAACTTCCTTTGCTGTTGTTAATGCTTCTGCAGATTTCTAAATGCATTACAATAGTCCCATTGTAAAAATATATATATGCAAATCTATATTTACATAGTAACTGACCTATATAAATATAGATTTACATAGTAACTATGTAAATGACCTATGTAAATATAGATTTACATAGTAACTTAAAATAAAATTTCACTTACCAACATTTCAGCAAGCATCTTCTAACGGAATGTATTTCTTCTTCTCGTAGTTCCTTGGCCTTAAAGAGTCATAGTGCGTCCATTCCCAATTCAAAGTATCAACATGAAGCAAAGTCCAGTGATAACCATTTTTGAATTTTCTTAACTTGGGACTATTTATGATGAAAAATAGATGAGCGACCTTGTTGTCCAACTGTTTTAGGACATCTATGACATAGACTTTCATGCCTTGTTTCTAGTTATCTCTTAAAGCCAGCTACAACAAATAAGAGCAACAACATCTTCATGCCTTGTATGCATATTCAGTTGAATTTATATATTCAACATCAGTAATAAATTACATGGAAGATGCTTACCCATGCAAATGATGAGAAATGGAGACACTTTGGTGGAAAAGATCCAATTAGCTTTTCCACTTCCTTGGAGAGTTGGAAGTGCACATACCAATCAATGATCTACCATAAATAGTACGAAAAATTACTAAATTGCAAGTTTTTTCATTTCAAAAGATTTTAGTAATCAAAGGATTTACCTTATCACTGACGAACATCAGGTGGTTCACGTGTTCCCCCTGTATTTTCAAGTGCATTTGAATGTCCATCCACGCAATTGTACTACAATATGCATACACAATCAAAACAATTTGTGCAATTATATAGACGATAAGAAAAACTTACAAATATTTATGAAAAGTAAATTTTACTTCTGGTTTGCTTTTATGAAAAAACTTTCCACCAACGGCAACTTTTCTTTATCAAGTAGACTCCACATCTTGGTTGAATGTGGTTTTGACATAGGCTTTCCTACGGGCGGTGGTGGAGTCTCAAAATCATCTGCATCAATCACTGGTTCATCATCCAATTCAGCAACTTTAGTATTCCTTGTTTGCTTCTTAATATTTCCGAACTCATATATTGTTGATGTTTTCTTCATCCGCTCCTTTTCCTTCACTTTCTTAAACATCGAGTTAGGTTTTCCCTCACCTTTTTCCTCCTCCTCTTCATCTGACTTTGTCTTGCTGCTTTCCTCTCCTCCATCCAACTCGGATTCTTCTTTTTTAGCCAACTCAGCCAACTCTCCACATGTCTCTTTCTCAGCCAACTCTTTCTCAGACAACTCTTCCTTTTCAGCCAACTCTTTCTCGGACAACCCGGACTCTCTTTTTCCCTCCTCTTCAACCAAATCCACATCTCTGTTCTCTACCCCTTCAACCATATCTACATCTCCTCCTCCTTCAACCATATCTACATCTCCTCCCCCTTCAACCAAACTGACATCTCCTCCTCCTTCAATAGAATCTACATTTCTCCTGTTTTCCTCCCCATAGAACTTGCTATGTTCATGATTTTCAAACATATCTTCTAGACTCTCTTCACAAACTATTCTCGTCAGTCTACCAAGTTCACCCCTTAAATCTTTACTAAGTTTCCTCAACTTTTCATTCTCCCTCTTCAACTCAGCATTTTCCCTCCTCAAGCTTTCAGCTTCACTTTGGTGGTGTTCAGGGCATAGTACAAAATATCCCGATATATCGCGATATTTGGGGATATCTATCCAGATTTCAGAAAAAATATATAAATATCACGATATGTTAATAGATATATACGACTGCAAATATTGGCGATATTTTGACGATATTTGTGATATTTGTAGATATTTTGCGATATTTGGAGATATTTAGCGATATTTTGTGTATATAACAATTTTATTTAATATTTACCATTATATTTTAAATAAATATTAATAATGTATCATGATATATAAAAAAATATCCATAATATCTATGATATTTGTCGATATTTTGGATATATCCTCGATATTTGCATGTGAAACAATGTCAAATATCCCCAAAGAGAAGGATATATCCACGATACATATATCCAGAAATTGAGTATCGATAAATACCCATATCCTGATATTTTGTACTATGGTTCAAGGTATAATGCTTCTTTCTCTTCCTCGGTCAGTTCCAATTTTACTTTGATGGGGCAATTGGGAACATTTTCTACTTTGAAAGTTTTTGATACTTCATCCGCTAGTTGTTCCATCGACCACTTTGCAATCTGTGGGAAGCAAGTCTCGCGGACTAGCTCACAAAGTTTCACATGCTCACACAAAAAGTACTGCACATAACATGTGAATTTGTATTAGCAACATTTTCATAGAATTCTTTTTCCAACATATGACATATGACATCTGCATTGGATATGTAAATTTCAATTTTCATATGTAAATTTCTATTTTCATATGTATTTTCATACACCTGACATATGTAAATATATTTTCATATTTTCATATATATTTCTAAGGTCATCCCTAATTGCAACTAGTAATGTGGTCGGTCATCCCTAACTAACTCTCTAATTACCCGACTAACATGAATTTTGTCAATCAGATTTTCAGTCCAAACTCAAAAATAATATTATGCTAAAAAATACAACTAGATCTCCACCAAAAGCAATGATTGACTGATCAACTTTTGCTTTGTTTGAAAGGATGTACAATCTACAATCAATCAATGATAAGTTTATAACTGGCGCTGTACAAACCAGATTTTTAGGAATATAGACCCAGTATGGGTGACAAAATTTTCAGATTTAGACTGTACAGAGTCCTTCCCGTAAGCACCATGTGCCAATTACAGCACTTTTTGCAATGACAGTCTCTGTGCTACGATATACACCATGCAGTCTAACGTAACTTGAGCAATCATCACTATTTTAAGGGCTTGCCCAATAGTAATATAGAGAGTGTACTGAAATCCAACACTGACCTCAGGACTGCTATTTCATTAAGAAGCCGAAATATAGGACTAGTCTATAGTGAGTACTAAGGGCCACCAATGGGGCTGGATATGGGATTTCATCTACAAATTTGAAGGACCAATCCAGAAAACATCCCTCTAAGGTTGTGATATAGACTATGAAAATATGACTATGCATATGTGAAAACAAAATTACATACGAAAATACTAAAATGCAGACAATATAATGTTAGTATATTACCAACATATGACATCTGACATATGCATATGCAAATGTATATTCTCTTTTATCATGTGAGGTGATATATGCTATGAAAATATAACTACGCATATGTCAGAAAACAAACTAAACTTACTAAAAGCTGAATAATGCATCCTGAAATTTTGAACGGACTACTGCTATCCCACTTCTGAATTTTTTTCAATCGGGTTCGAAAGTGAACTGAGGCAGCCCATGACACACTCCACATAGCTTCCAAAGTCTCAACATACTTTGGGAATGACCAAGCTATTCCACTCGCACCACTACTTACAAATACTGTCATCACCAGAAAAATGACAAGTAGTCTCACCACATCTTCAATGTCCATAGGGTCTGTTGAATCTACAATCTGGTTCAAGATTTCTTTTACAACCGTTGTTGTTATCTTGTTAACTCTGGAGAAACGTCTCAACAGGAATGGTGATCCAGAAATAGCTTCGTATATTCTCGTTCCTGACTGAAAACAACAACTTTCCTCATCACGGGAAGCCCAAAGGTTACAGCCACATCAGATGGACATAAAGACACAAACTTACTTCCTATCTTAAACTTATGCCTCTCCTTGCACCAACTCACTAACAACTTTATAATGATGTGGCTTGGTTTCTCTAACATTCTACTATCGACCTTTCCATCGACAAAAACCATAAAAAGATTACCAAAAGAAATTTTTTTCATCTTGGTGATATGAATATCCCTAATTCTTCCCTTCAAATCTTGTATAAGCTTTAGCATTAGCAATGCAGAAGAACGAAATACCTTGTTAGAACCAGTAAATTTTACATCCCGTTGCAATACAAATTTCGAATATGTAAATACAAATTCACTTGTGAAAATACGAATTCATATTTAGAATATGCTTAAACACAAATTTACATATGAAGCTAATTTACTAATTCATACACATATATATGTAATTGTACTTTTATATATGAAAATGCATATTTATATCATAAATTAAGCATTTTCACCTTAGATTTCGTTTATTTACAAACAAAATTAAAATATATATATATATATATATGATTTTTACCTTCGATTTCGTCTTTTTATCGGCAGTTGCTTTTCTTTTTGTTTGTGACATGGAAACTTTCAATTATTTTTGTTTTGTTGGGTGTTTCTCTCTTATTTTTCGATTGTTTTGTCATCTTATCTTCTATGTTAATTTGGTTTTGCAGGATATCTAGGGTTTACAAGAAGAGAGGATGCGGCGAGAAGAAAGAGATAAGATAAATTTGAGATCTAGGGTTTTATGTGTGGGGGGTATTTTAGTCAGTTTGGGCATTTTAGAAAAATAGGAGGTTTTTATGCCGGGTATCTATCCACCAGGGAGATTAAACCCAAAATCTGTTCTGATATGTATCGTCGATACAAAAAAAAATTTGACTTTTAACAAAAATATTAATATACCGATATATTTATATATATTGGAATTTGGGCTCACTAAAATATCCCCTAGATATTTTCGGCCTTCCTTTTAATATTGACCAAAATCGGTGAGTTGATTCTAAGTTTAGCATAGATGTTATTTTTATATCTACTAAAATCGGAGAGGTGATTCTAAATTTCTAATATCCTGCAATAGGGAGATTTATTTCACACTGTTCGTGTCTTTTTGGGGCAGATGGTTGGACATGTAACATTTTTTTTACCGAATTTAAACAGCCAGCTGGTGGTGTCTTGAATCTTGATGCCCAATAAGCCTATGGTACAGTTCATTCCCAATCTTATGCAATGGTTCGGCTAGTCAGCTAGGCGACTACTTTTTTACATGGTCAATAAGTCTATGAAAGAATCATAAGATGTGCCCACGAAATCTGTCTTTATATTTAGCTGTCAAGTCTGGCTGGTTAAACTATCTGCACTCTCAAAGTGTTAAGTGTTGACACTGACGTACTGGTAACTTGGTGTTGATAATTCCTTTTGGCCCTCGAGGCCAATTATAGCCACAAGCCAACTACTAAAGTTTGAGCCTGGATAACACGGTAGATTTGAACTAAATTGTGTAAGATCCAAGTAGTTCGTAGTGTTATCACTTCTCAAATTCTCACCGCTAAAATTAAGATTTGTTTAAAAATTAGATAGGAACTCCCCACCATACATATGATCTCCCAAAAAAATACATATGATCTCCCAAAAAAATCAGCTCATTAAATATGTGTAATTTTGTTAAAAATTGTGTTGAAGTTTGCAATCTTTTTAATGGTCTATATTTTTTCGGTTTTGCAAATAAATTTGACAAGGTTAGAGATATCAAAATGAATTGAAATTTTGTAGGCATGATCAACATATGGTAAGAGGGTCATCTCCACAAATAATCTGCCATTAATTCATTGCAGTGTTATAAAAATTGGTTTAGGTGGCTGCCTAGGCGGTCTCTAGGCGCTAAGCGTAAGCGGTGTCCAACCGACTCGTCTAGGCCCAAGTCGTTTAAAAAATCGGTGGACCGATTAGACGGGTCTAAGCGGACCGATTAGGCGGCCTAGGCAGCCTCTAGGCGGTCCAGTCATTTTTTTTAAATAATTAAATATTGAAAATTAAAGACCCATGTAGACTTAAGATTTTAAATGAGTTTAAAAGACTAAAGTCTAATATAAATTGTGGTATGTTTATATATGAAGTCAATATTCTTCAACTATTACGCATTTTTGTAATAAGTATTTTTGTTTGTGATTTTCTTCATTTTTTGTAGTATAGATGTGTATTAATATATATATTATAAGATATATTAGGGGGGGATAAAACCGCCTGGCACCTAGCCCGTCTAGGTCCTGCCTAGAAGGCCTAAGTGTTATGCACTCTCCCACCGCCCAACTACCGCCTAGCGTTTTTTAGAACATTGATTCAGAAGTGTACGAAATACGGAAATGGCATACGCAATCCAAAAGCGCACTTGCACATTGCACTAATTAAGGGTTGATTTTTAGTAAATATTATCTCCCTACCATGGATAGTATCTTCACAAAAAATTAGCTCAATTAGATGTGAGTGCTATTTAAAGAGTGTTAAAATTTTGGGTCGTTAAATAAATTACAAACTTGAACTCAACTTTTGGTAAGGTTTTCAAATGAGCTGATATTTTTTGGAAATACTGAAACACAGGAGGAACAATGTGTTAGACTGTGTGTCCAATAGGACAAGTGTACAACGGGTGATGGGTAAATATTAGGTGGGCACTGTTGATAAGAAGGGCAGAACCAGGAAATGAAACTAAGGGGGGCTGCGAGTCGCCGAGATGCCATAGTACAAAATTTCATATCTCGGCCCTTGAAATTTAAAAATACATCGATCATGTCAATATTTCAAAATATCTTGTTGCAGTGATTGTAAATACATCTTGCTAGGCAATACTACCACTTAAGCCTATGAACTTGCTAAAATATTCCATTTTACCCCATAAACTTTTATTAGAGTGAAAA
Source organism: Coptis chinensis (assembly GCF_015680905.1). Lineage (NCBI taxonomy): Eukaryota > Viridiplantae > Streptophyta > Magnoliopsida > Ranunculales > Ranunculaceae > Coptis > Coptis chinensis. The sequence continues at coordinate 99,062,453 of NC_141459.1, forward strand.
CCATCTTAAACTTGTAATGAAATTTCATTTTACCTATCTGGCCCATTTTACCTATCCGGCCCATTCCATTTATCCAACACAGGGATGTGGGAGATGATACATGTCTTGTATCATCGTGCTACACGTCATGTATCATCGTGATACATGTCATGTATCATTGTGTAAAAGGGTGGTACATGTCATATATCATGATGATATATAACATGTATCATCCGTCACATCACTGTGTCGAATAAAGACAAAAAACACGTAGGCGTAAAATAAGACACATCAGCAATCCGGTGCCTGAAATGGGCGGATAGGTAAAATCGAATTTCATTACAAGTTTGAGGTGATTTGCGCTCTAAAAAAAATATATGAAGTAAAATGGAATATTTTAGCAAGTTCATATGCTTAAGTGGTAGTATTGCCTTTCTTGTTATAAGCTACCAACACTGATCACTTAATATGTCAAAGTGTATCTTCAATTTTGTGCAATTTAAACCTAACTAGGTTTTTTTCCCCAATTTGAAGAGTTTACACACTAATACCCAATTAGAGAAATTCCAAATTGTAAATTAATCACACTTTTAAATCATGGAATCACCACAAGCCTGCTTAATGTATGAGTGACAAAATGTAATTCCATCAATAAAGTGGTAAACAAAAATAGCAAAGTTAACTAACCACATATTTATGTTGGAGTTATCCCTCACATGAGGAGAGAAACAGAGCTGGGGAGAAACGGAGCGAATTCGGCATCGAAAATGTCGAGGCTACCAAGGCGACCAGCTCCGACTAAGTGACCAGTTGTGTCAGCGACCACCGCCAGAGCTCTAATATGTTAGCGACCAGCTCGAAGAAGTCTAACCTTCGTGGGGCTTCGCTTACAAGAATCCTTGAAATTTGGTTTTTGGATATAAAACCAAAATCAAGGTTTTGGAAAACCTAAGACTAAGAACCAAGTCAGAAGGATTGGAATCCAGACTAAAACAAAGAGAGAGAAACCCAATCTTGAAAGCTATCAAGATTGAGAGATAACCTTTACAGAGATACAACCCTGTAAAGAGATAAGAGTGATCTAGTAAGGTGAGAGACTGAAAAGAGAGATTGTAATCTTCCTTCCCACTTTATTAAGAACTGGCTCTTGTGGAAGTAGGCATCATTGGCCGAACCACGGTAAATCTTTGTTTTGTGGCTTGCTTTTACTGCTTTACATTATTATCTATTGTTAATAGTTGTTTAGCAAGTTGGGCATGTTAGTATAGGTTGTAGTTGATATTTATAATTTGTCTGGAGTTGAATTGTGTTCAAATATAAGTTATCTGTGTAGTGGGGGAATCGATTGGTATTGGTGTAATCCCCAACAAGTGGTATCAGAGCCTTGGTTAGATTAGCCTAGGGTGTTATCCAAATCTTGGTCGGAAGGTGTTTGACAAAACTCCTGAGAGAAGATTTGAGTTTAAATAACTTGGAGAGATGGACAATTCAGTGAACACTCACATGACGAGTCTGAATAGGAAGAACTACACCATCTGGAAGCCAAGATGGAAGACTTGATTTATTGCAAGGACTTGGCACAACCCATTGAGAATGGGGGAGAAAGATCGGAATCAGTCGCTGCGGCTGAGTGGAGCAAGCTTGACAGAAAAGCGATTGGGTACATTCGACAGTGGATTGACGACAGTGTCTTTCACCATGTATCCCAAGAGACAACAGCTTTTGGCTTGTGGAAGAAACTTGAAGACCTTTATGAGAGGAAGTCGGGCGGAAACAAAGTGTTAGTCGTTAAAAGTTTGCCAACACGAAGTACAAAGAAGGTTCTTCAATGTCTGAGCATCTTAACGTAGTACAAAATACCATCAATCAGATGCATTTGATGAAGATCAATTTGGGAGATGAAGTTGAGGCTTTGTTCCTATTAGGCTCTCTACCCGAAAGTTGGGAGACATTAGCAGTCTCTCTACACGGAGCAGCCAAGGAAGGAATTGTTACCATGGAGATGGCTACCACATCTCTATTGAATGAGGAGACTAGAAGGAGTTCGAAAGGTAGCTCCTCTCACTCAGAGATCCTCATCATAGAGAACCGGGGGAGAGGTAGAAACAGAAAACCATCTCGTTCTAGAGGTGATGACAGAAGTAAATCTAAGAGTGAAGGTAGAACTCCTAAGTCAGAGAGGCAATGTTACTATTGTGCCACAAAAGGCCACTTCAGATATGAGTGCAGAACACTGAAGAGGGATGAGAAGAATAACTGTGTACATGAAGACATGGTGTAGAGGAACGGAAACACAAGCAGAGACACTACCGCACTAGTCGGCGACCTAGTGGGAATTGTGTCGATTTGTGGTGTGTCTGCCTTAGTACCTCATGTCGATACTGAGTGGGTGATAGATCTGGGAGCATCCTATCCGCCACATAACCACCGTGGAATTCTTCACTACCTACGATGGTGGTGAATATGGTGAAGTGAAGATGAGTAATAGCATGCCTCAAAGATTTTTGGCATTGGAGATGTTAATGTAGAAACCAATGTCGGTTACACCTTGACACTCAAGGATGTAAGACATGATCCTGACATTCGGCTAAGCCTAATTTCGGCTGGGAAATTAGATGACGATGGCTTTGTAAACTCGTTTGGTAAGCGGGGTATGGAACCGAAAGCGAAGGTTCCATTGTAGCAGCCGAGGAAAGAAAACTTGCTCTCTTTACAAAACACGGGCTAGTTTGTGTAAAGCAGAAGCGAATGCGGCAGAAGAAGAAGCTTCATCCGAACTGTGGCACAAGAGACTGTGTCACATGGGCATAAAAGGGGTGGAAGTTCTTGCTAAGCAAAAGGCCTTGCCAGACATCAAAGGTACACATTTAAATACATGTACTCACTGTTTGGTAGGAAAGCAACACAAGGTGTCTTTCCAAAGATTCCCATCTCACAAGAAGGACAATGTCCTTGAGCTTGTTCACACTAATTTATGTGGCCCTATGAGAGTAAAGTCCCACCAGGGAGCTTTGTACTTCTTGACATTTATTGATGATGCGTCAAGAAAGATATGGGCCTATAGTCTGAAGACCAAGGATGAAACCAAGGATGAAGTACTTGGTGTGTTTGAGAAATTCCACAGCATGGTGGAAAGAGAGACTGGGAAGTTGTTGAAGTGTATTCGCTCAGATAATGGGGGTGAGTACATTGGGCCATTTGAAAGAGTATTGCCGAGTCATGGGATTCGTCATGAGCGAGATCATTCCCAAGACACCGCCCGCAGAATGGAATAGCAGAGAGAATGAACCGTACCATTGTAGAAAGGATGAGATGCATGCTATCTCACTCTAAGCTACCTAGAAGCTACTGGGTAGAAGCAATGCGTACAGCCGTGCATGTGATCAACCTGTCGTCGGCAAAGCCTCTGAATAGTGATTATCTAGAGAGAGTATGGTCAGCAGAGATGTTGATTATGGATACTTGAGGGTATTTGGGTGCAAGGCATTTGTGCATATTCCGAAGGATGAGAGATCCAAGCTTGATGACAAAGCCAAGCAGTGCATTTTTCTGGGTTATGGAGATGAAAAGTTTGGTTACAAACTCTATGATCCGATTAACAAGAAGGTAATCCGAAGTCGAGATGTTGTGTTCTGGAAGACCAAACCATAGCAGACTTTGAGGGAGGTGAGAAGCTTCTGAGGCTTTCACCAATGATCTTGTTGATTCAGAACCAGAAGTTCCTACTGTGGAACGTGCAAGAGGCATTGAGAATGCAGAGAACCATGAGTTTGAAGCTCATGAAGAGAATACTATTGCTCATGATGGGATAGAACCTATTGGTATAGAAGATGCAGATGAGATGCATGAACCACTACCAGAGCAAGCAGAAGTGCATCCTCCTTAGGCACCAGCAGATGGGGCAAGGAGGTCTGACAGAGAGACAAGCTTCAACCAGGTATCCACCACATACGTACGTGCTACTATCGGATGGTGGAGAACCTATGTACTATCAAGAGGCACTTGAAGGTACAGACAAAGAAAAGTGGTTGAAGGCCATGCATGACGAGATGGATTCTTTGCATAAGAATCACACTTATGAGTTAGTTGAGAAACCGCAATGACAAAAAATTCTCAAGAATAAGTGGATATACAAAGTCAAGCATGAGGAGAACAATCCTCACCTAAGGCACAAAGGTCGCCTTGTTGTGAAGGGATTCTGTCAAAGGAAAGGGATTGACTTTGATGAGATTTTCTCTCCTGTAGTGAAGATGACTTCTATCCGGGTGGTATTGGGTATGGCCGCAAGTATGAACCTAGAGGTTGAGCAGCTAGATGTTAAGACAGCTTTTCTTCATGGAGACCTTGAAGAAGATGTCTACATGGACCAGCCAGAGGGGTTTGAGGTCAAAGGCAAGGAGCACCTATTATGCAAGTTGATAAAGAGCTTGTATGGGTTGAAGCAAGCACCGAGACAGTGGTATATAAAGTTTGACTCCTTTATGGCGAAGCAAGGATACAAGAAGTCTGCTTCCAATCATTGTGCGTTTGTTTAGAGATTTCCAGATGGAGATTTTATAGTGCTATTGTTGTATGTGGATGATATGTTGATAGTTGGCCCAAACATCAACAAGATATCCAAGCTGAAGAAAGACTTAAGTAAGTCCTTTGAGATGAAGGATTTGGGTCAAGCAAAGTAGATACTTGGGATCGCGGATCACTTTCGTGACGAAAAGAGTGGAAAGTTGTGGCTTTCTCAAGAAAGCTACATTGAGAAGGTGTTGAAGAGATTCAACATGGATCGCGAAAGCCGGTCGGTTGTCCGCTTGGTGGCCGGTTTTGCATAACCAAAGAGATGTGTCCAAAGGGGTGAGCATGAGCGAGTCGATGGAAAAGATTCCTTATGCATCAACAAATTGGGGCGGTTTGATGTATGCTATGGTGTGTACTAGACCGGATATTGCTTTTCGCCGTTGGTGTTATGCGCGATTTCTATCAAACCGGATAAAGAACATTGGGAAGGTGTTAAGTGGATATTGAGATATCCCGGGCACTTCCAAATCGTGTTTGTGTTTTGGTGGAAGTAAGCCCTTACTTGAAGGCTACAATCGATGCGGACATGGCGGTGTGATGTAGACTTCGATGAAGTCCACTTCCGGTTATCCGGTTACTTTTGCGGGGGGGGTTTCTTGGCAATCTAAGTTGCAAAGTGTGTTGCCCTCTCCACTTCTGAAGCCGAGTATATTGCGCCAATCGAAAGTGTTGCAAAGAGATGCTATGGATGAAGAGGTTCTTCGACCTAACTAGGGTTAAAGCGAAGCGGTTTGTAGTTCTATGTGACGGTCGAGCGCCATCCACTTGAGCAAGAATCCGAAGTTTTCATTCTAGATCCAAGCACATACACGTCGCGTTATCATTAGATTAAAGAAGTACTCGAAGACAAGCATTTGTGTATCTAGAAGATCTATACCGACAAGAACGGGTCGGATATGATGACCAAAGTCTTACGAAAGGTAAGTTTGATATTTGTCAGGCTACCGCCGGAATGGTAGTAGATTCCTCCGTTGATTTGGAAATTGCATGGAGGTATCCCCCACCGCTCGAGAGGGGAGATTGTTGGAGTTATCCCTCACATGAGGAGAGAAACGAGTCGGAGAGAAACGGGGCGAATTCGCATCAAAATGTCGAGCGCCAAGGCTAAGAGACCGCCGCCCGCCGACCCGATGTCAAGCTCCCGAGTATGTTGTCATGAACCCGCAAAGGGTGGCACCCACGCCCAGGTCTAATCTTCGTGGGCTTCGCTACAGTAACCGTGAAATTTGGTTTTTGGATATAAAACCAAAATCAAGGTTTTGGAAAACCTAAGACTAAGAACCAAGTTAGAAGGATTGGAATCCAGACTAAAACAAAGAGAGAGAAATCCAATCTTAAAAGCTATCAAGATTGAGAGATAACCTTTACAGAGATATAATCCTGTAAAGATATAAGAGTGATCTAGTAAGGTGAGAGACTGAAAGGAGATATTGTAATCTTCCTTCCCACTTTATTAAGAATTGGCTCTTGTGGAAGTAGGCATCATTGGCCGAACCACGGTAAATCTTTGTTTTGTGGTTTTACCGCTTTTACATTATTATACATTATTATTGTTTAGCGAGTTTGTTAATAGTTGATATTTAAATTTGTTTGGAGTTGAAGTTCAAATACAAGTTATGTTAGTATAATCGTTGTGTAATCCCCAACAATTTATATTTGAGGGAGAGAGAACACGATTTGTGGTCATGGCCCAAAATATCGCCGAGATATCCGATATCTCGCCGATATATCAAATATCAATATATATCCAATCGAATATTGAACCCCTTTTTTTTCGAGATATAGAATTTCCGATATGAAAGTTTATATCGCCGATATAATCGATATTTCGAGATAATCGATAAATATCGGTTGACTTTTTGACCAATTGTTAATAACTTAATAAAACAAAATACGATATAAGATATGGCGGCAAAATATCGAGATAACGGTGAGATATGAGGGAATGGTAGATATAGATACACAGATTAGACGAAATTGCACGTGGTGGTTGGTGAAAACAAAGGATTACATTGAATAACTAGCTTATTTCTGGGTAAATTCCCAAACAAAACACGATATTGTCAATTTGTTCTCAATTTGAGAATTGTCACCGATTCAGTGCCAAAAGTTGCTGACATAACCCAACTAATTACTAATGAATTGCCGGTGTGGTGCTGATATGGATATAATTGGGAAAATTTTGACATTATCGTGATTTGTTTGGGAATTTACCCATTATGTTTTTGGGCAGGAATAGTAGGGGCACCACCATCGTTAATCTCCTGAGATAACCTTCGTTCCCAATATCTTAGACTTCGCTTTGCCTTCTCTTTGTAAAGTATGCTAGAGTAATGACCATGCATTTGATCATAGCCAGTCTCCTTCGGGGTCGCCAACGCAGTAACATATACCTTTCCCATATAACTAGTCTGTGAGATTGCTCCAGAGACCAACAAAACCAAAAACAAACATGAACTGAGATCCATAGCACTCAACCAGTTAGATACAAAACTTTATATAAAAAAGATGAGTGTACTCAAAGAAGATATGTTTCTAACTTCTAGCTTGGCTTGGCTTATGGTCTAAGATAACCATTTATATATACCTCAATAACAGAGCTGAACGTGTAACACATGTAAGGCAGTTTCCAAGAAATTAAAGATAAAGAGAGACCACAATTGAGTGGCATAGAGCCATTCCCTATACGAAGGACTAAAGGAGCATAGAAAAATCGAACATTTCGGAAAAGTGATGTTGACCATGACTTGTGAGATCAAATAACAATAAAAACAGGTTTTAAGACTTACATACATCCCATCACCTGCTCGCAATTTCTATATTGACTGTAAGTCTGTAACACATCAGCCAATATACAAACCAAAATATCTGAAATCCAAACATCAGCCAATATACAAACCAAAATATCTTGAATCCAAGTTATGTTTCAATGACTAGTTAATGCCCATGCTTTCCGCACGGATTTCATACAGTTATTTTGACATTTTATTTTAATTTGTATTAATTTAGTTGAATTTATTTGAGGTGTTATATAATTGTAAATGTGCGTTTTGAGTAATTGAGTAAAGTTGGGATACATAGTCATGAGTTAAAAGGGTTGACGACTTGATGTCGAGCATAATAAGATTATGATTAAGTTTTGGTTAAGTTTATGCGTATATTAGAGCATCATTAACGCACTACTAAAACTCGTTTCTAATGTGACAGCTAGCAATTTTTTGTGGCAAATTGGGTCACCAACGTGCTGCTAAAAACACGTTTCTAATGTGACAGCTAGCAATTTTTTGTAGCAAATTGGGTCACCAACGTGCTGCTAAAAACACGTTTCCATCCCAGAAATTGTCAAATTCACATCCAAAATACTCAAAATTATAGCAGTGGGTCGGACGGGACAACGTTTCCACGTCCGCACATGGGAAGGGACAACTTGTCCCATCCAAAATTTTTGTTTTCTGTCTTTCTTTTTATATAATAAAAAAATCATATTTCAGTAGCGGCGTCGTATTTGCTTTTTTTGAAATATTTAGAGGGTTAAAGCAGACCCCCACCGGTTATATTGAAGGACCCTAGCCTAAAGGCTTACATTGCCCGAAGGCTCATTATCAATCCCGAAGGCTCTCACTGATGCGTCATTTTGAGTAGATCGACCCAACCGCCTCCACCTTGTCCATGAAGACTTGCTTTTGCTCCTCGGTTCACCTATCGTAGCAACACCCTGTCTCTAGCCCGAAGGCTCACCTGGCCCAAAGGCTCATCACATAATTACACAAGAACTAAATTAAATCCCAACCAACACTTGGTGGGATTCGAACTTTCAACCTCTCCCATGAGGAGAGGGGTACACAACCAATTGAGCTAGAGCTAAAAAAATTGGTTAGTCTCAATATCAAACTGGAAAACTTGCCCCATGCAAAAAAAAAACTAATTTCAAACGGGAAAATTATACCCGTTCGAAATATAAAATGAAAATTTATAAAAAACACGTTGATACATAAAAAAATTTTAACAGTTTTTTATGATACAAAATGCTAACGTGTCACAATTTTTTTTTTTAGCGCGTTGATGATGCTCTTATATATACTACACATCATCTAACGATAACTATGAATTGCTAGTGTTAATATGCTCAATATTTAGTGATCCTTGATAGTGTGTGATATAAAATTACACATGCATTAATTGTAAATATATGGACAGCAAAATTTGAAATGTAAGCAATAAAAAACGTAACGACATTTATTCAGTGATGTAGATAAGTTTACTTTTATAAATTTTGTCAATAATTCATCGAAAGCCTTTGGAAGTAGGTAATATAATAACGTATAACATTTGGAATAGGGAAAACGTTGGTAATTGGAAAACCTGACAGAATTCTCGATCTCTTATAGAACATTTAGGTGATTCCTAACCATTGTCACCAAATTCAACATTTTTTTCAAAAAATGCGTTTAAAACCCGAGATATTGCAAGGCGTCTTGTTCCAGTTTAAAACCCGGGTTTTAAAAAAAACGCATTTTAAACTTAAAAAAAAATTAAAACCTGAGATTTTGAAAATATTCCGTTTAAAACTTTATTAAAACTTTTTTTTAATCTAAAAGAAAACGCAAGAAGAAAAGGGGGATTTGGAGTTTATATTTTTAAAGAGTGGGCGTTAGATTGACTTATTGAGACAGTTATATTTTGCTTTGGACTATTAATAATTGGAAAATTTAAAGTTATTAACTTATTTGTAGTACTTGATTATGTCATTATGGTTGGTAATTAATAGTATCTTATTTAGAGTCCTGTTTTGATACTGAATATAAAATTTCTAGTATTTGGATGAGTAATGATAATTTGATACTTTTATGTATTTAAATTTTCTTTCATTTGTATTATTATTATTTTTTTTTTCTGTGCCTATTCTTTTTTCTACTCTTATAAAAAATCAAACTCCTTATCTATCATATTTTTTATCATTGGTTTTTACTGTTTATTTTACGTATTATACGTTTTAAACCCATTTTTTATGCCCTATTTTTTTACGGTTTTTTTTTCTAAGACGTCCTATTTAAAACACGAACTAAGTTTTTTTCAACTACACCGTTTTAAACCCGTACCATACTTGGTGACAATGTTCCCAACTATGGCAATGCTTTCAAACAACTTGCATCACTGTACTGTAGAGTCCCTCCAATTCCTCCTGAAAGAATTCTCAAACATTCCACGATGCTCTACCGCATGTTCTGTTGTAGCTACCTCTAACAATCACTCTGAGTGCTTGATGTAAGACCTGCAAATACATTCGAATTTTAATATGTAGACATATAACACCAAGCAGTTAAAGTTTTAAATTAAAGAACAATAGAACAAATTGTCAAATTCCACATCTCACTATTTTCAGACTAAATTGTTGTTTATTTTTAGCACAAAGTTATTGGAAGTCGCCACCTTGGCACTTTTACATTACAAATATAAGCCTTGCAAATGATTACAATACCTTTACATAACAACCTAAATATCTTTCAAAAAAAAAAAAAGCCTAAGGGTCTGCTTGATAAAAATTCCCACTTGCTGAGCAAATATGTAGTAGGAAAATAATTTCTTCCCACTTAAAATTTTGCCAGGAACATACCTAGTATGTTGCAAAATAATATTTTGTCATTGCTTGTTTATACAATTTCCATCAACTGGAAAATGTTGGCAAATGTCATTTGTCAGGTTTGCCGGCAAATAATTTTACTTTTGATCAATTCCATCCCTACTTGCAACTCATTCGGTTCTCTCACTAATCACTCTCTCTGTCAAGGTTAGCCTCTGCAGCTCTCTCTCCTTCTCTCTCTCTCTTTTAATTTGATATATAAAAACAAATATATTTTAACTGTTGTAATTTCAATTTGACATATTTGGGGAGGTGATAAGCGCTCAAAAATTGTATTTTAACCATCAGTTATACCTCTTGTTTGGCCTTCTTAGTGGACTAATAGTGTTTGTAAGTTATGTTATATGGACAAGTGAAAAAGAGAGTTTTGCATAATATTAGAGTTAAAGGGACAAAAATGAGCAATTTGGAGCATTAAGGATCACATGGAAAGCTCATGGAGAATTATGAAGAAGGCCCAAGGTTTTGAAGCTATGAAAAGATAAGACTTGGACCTGTTTTAAAGCTTATTTGGAAGCCCATGGCAAGAGGACCCGTTAGTTGGACCAAAGCCTGCAAAAGAAGAGCTAAAGATGGAGCAACAAAGGAAAATCGGACTCATGCGTCTGGGATGCATGGAATCGTACTGTCCCGTGTGTCCAGACGCATGGAACCGACACAGCAGTTCCACCTCTTAACGCTTTTGGAAACGAAGATGGAATCGGAAGGAGGTCGATATGTAATAAGAAATTAGGTCCAATAGCTCATGTTTTGCGATGTTTCTAGAGCTCATTGTAACCCCTATATAAGGAGCACTTCAGCGCCAGTTGTAATAGCCAATTCACATTCATTCATTCTTGTCTCCGAAACTTGAGGCAAATAGAGGTTAATAATAAAATATTCGGTTTTCACTAGCCAAGTCTTGATAAATTAATCTCCCTAGTCTTATGTTCTTCTTTTCTTCTTCTTCTTTGTGTTCTTCCTTTTTCATGGAAGGTTAATCTTCTCCTTCAAGGGAGGAGATGAAGCTGGTGTTTAGGGTTCAGTGATTCTTTTGGTTCATGGTGTTCTTTATTCAGATTAGTTCTTTATGTTTTTTTTTTTTTTTTAAAGTTTGCTGGGGTTAAGGCAGACCCCCACCTTTTTATAGCACATAGAGTAACATTATATACCCTCCCTAAGAGTATGGTCATTAGAAGGAGGTACACATAACATAAGGCATCAAGCCTAAAACACTTGGGATTTCTCCCTACACGTACAGTCCGAAGGAACAAACACTGGCAAGCAAACCACAATTAGCAACCCCATCCACCATAGCCTGAGGGACCATCTACCTTCAATCCACAAGCCCTAAACAAGACAAAGGGAGCATACAAAGACTACAGCAGGCATGAAGCCCTCACACAAATGAGATTAATCATTACACATACCACAAGCAGGTATTCATAGGAATCGTCTCATTTGATCTCCTACTTTTTAGCCTTCAATTGCTTTACTATCTTAGGATGATCTTTCCTAAGATGAAGTTGCATTTTCTCATAGTCACAGAAAAAACAACCGCAAGCACAACACACGTATGTGTGTCCCAAAGTGTTATCCCAAAAGTCTTTTGTATAATCTTCAAGATAGCTCTTTTTGTTTTTGGTTAGTGACTTTACCTTCTTCATCATTGTGAGAGTAGGTTTAATTTCTCCAGAAGAACGCTCTTGGATTATTTTGCTTCTTTTTAGCTTTACAATTGACCAATCCTTTGAAGTCGTTTCATGCCTCTTCCTGTTTTTAGGCAAGTGGTCATTAAATAATTCTTCCTCATAATCTGATAGGTCATCCATATCATCTACCTCCTCATTTTCAATTCAGCAACTAACCCTTCATACATATTTCTTTCTCGGCTATTGGGTAGTTGGGGAAGAGAAGTAATCTTATCTTGGTGACTCTGGATAGGTGTAACCATAATGCTCTCCTCAAGATCTTTTTGGTCCCCAATGACACCACCTTGCACCTGTGTAATATCGGTTTCCGTATGTGTACATACCACTACACTTGGTGAGATCAAATGAAAGTTACTCTCAATTGCTTTCAGCAAATGGGGAGCAGAGTTCACCCTTATGTTAGATTGTGCTCCACTCAATCTAATTGGCTTAGTATCCTTTGGAGTTCAAGGCTGAGGAGCCGACCCTAAACTCACTCTAAGCAAACCCTAAGAGATTGGGGTTTGACCATGGCTACTGTGAATCACCATAGCAGTTGAAACTATTTCTTCATCACTCACATGATTTGTCTCTGTATCCACTTTCTGACATACATAGGGAACTAGTGCATTATTCTGAACCACATTATTCTGAACTAATGCATTTACTGTAGGCATGATAGTACTTCTGACTGGAGTGGTCACCACTACTGAAGATTCAGCTCTATTTCTCTGAGTACCAACCTGTGCTTCTTCTTGTATATCATCTTGTGCCTTCTCATAATTCAGTCCCTCCATACCTTGAGTATTGAGAGTGTCTTGGTCACCTTGCTTGTCTCCTTTAGTCTGATCCTTATCCTCGGTTATTATCACAGGTGTATTCTCGTTCTGACCCTCAGTAATAGCTTTTCCATGATCATCTCTCAACTAACTTGTTTGCCCCTGGGGAGCAGTTTTTTTTTATAGGAGTCCATCTCTGCTGAAATTTCCTTTGTTGAACCATTTGTACTCTTACTGGCTTGGTTATAGGGGCAGTATTAGTCGTAGCTATCTCTTACTTGTCCTTATTCTTTGGACAATTCTCATTTGAATGTCCAAAGATGTTACACTCTTTGCACTATTCTGGAACCCAGTCATAGTCTAAACTTATGTCAATAAAACCCCCTTCTCCAAGTTTCACTGGAATATATGATGGGAATCCAAAATCAATATTAACAACTACACATACTCTTGCATAATTGATTCTTGTTCGTTTTGCAGTTGCATCATCCATGCAAATTGGCTCACCTAGTAAGCTGGAAACAAAATCAATTCCATTTATTGTCTAGAGCTGTTTTGGTAAATTTATCTTGATCCATATAGGTAGAGCCTTAATCTTGTTTCTCTGTCTTTCTACCTTAGGTGACCAAGATCTTACAACAAATATTCTTCCTGCTAAGAATAATGGACCATGATCGATTACAATTTGTCTATCCTCTTTATTAAAGAATTTGAAGTAAAACAAATCCTTATCATCAATCATATCAAAACCCTCCTTCAACTTCCATTGTTTTAACATTGCATCTTTTACGAAGGGGGTAAGATAATCATTTTTCTACAAAGAAACCGACAACATAGTCCTTCCATAGTTCCAAACCTTCTTCCAAAATATCAACACGTACTTCGGCTATACCATCACAGAAGTTAGGATATACCTTTTTGAGGTTTGGTTGAAGTATAGAATTCTTGTTCGTATTGAAAAGAGAACTCCATGACCTCACTCCTAAAGAGTTAGGGCTTGAAGGTTGTGTTCTAGCTTGATTTGTTTGCACCACATGAGAGTTTGAATTTTCAGATGGATTTGAGATCCCACCTCTTTCCATGAAAATTTTACTCTGGAGTCAATGGCAGTTACCCACAGGAGAACATCAGTCAAACAATGCCAATAATGGAAACTTTCCCTCCTTTAGGGTTTTCGAACCAAAAGATGTAATAAAATAGGAAAATACCAAAATACCCTTTGGTTTCTCACAATCTCTCACATGTTCGCTCTCACATGTTGAACTTGAGCTGATGAGTGCAAAAATAGAGACTCATCAAGGGGACCAAAATACCCTTATATTTTTAGTTATTAGTCTCATTGCCCACACCAGGGGATGGAAGTATAGAATATGGTTTATGTTTTGCAATATTAATAACATGCTAGGATAGTGTTCTTTACTTTTCTTCTAGTAGTGTAGTTCTTTAGAGTTAGGGAAATATTATTTGTGTCGCCTTAGAAGGGGTAGCTTAGGGAGTGGCTGCCTAGGGGAAGTATTCTTTGTGTTTGCCTTAAGTGGTGATTCATTGAATGGCTGCCTAATTAGGAAGTACTCCTTGATGTTGCTCTCAGTAATACATTGAATGGCTGCCCGAGCTTACAAAAAAGGAAAGAAGATATTAATAGCATAAACATAGGAACAACCTTAAGTAGAGTTAATTATTAACGATGTACGTTTCATCCAAGAGGGCATCAACACTCATTTGATTGCCTAATTGTAGTCTACTTGTGAGAACAACCATGAAGGAGAAGGTCGTTTGTGGATCAAAGGTATCGGTGGATTCAAATCTATTGAATTCCTTCTCATATAAATTAGCAATAGTTTAGTTTAGTTTGGTTTAGTCTAGTAATTCACAATCTATGCAAACATAGTTTTTAATCCCTCAAACCCCTTTTTCAATCCTATCTTTATTGGCAATACAACTTAAAAGAGGAACGATATCCTACTCATCCTTTACTCATTGAGGGATAATTATGTTTTGATCTACTATAGTTTTGTTCAATGACATCCATCATCCATCTACTCATTCCATTCCCATTTATTTAACCCCACAAAACACTAGTAATCAGGAGGCAGGATTCATCTATTTCTTATTTTAACTCGAATCAAGGTGAGAAATTTAAATGGTTTTCCTTCAAATTATGGCTAAGTTATAGTTATAGTTTTCTCTCTTTTAATACACAGGCATAAAATTGATTGATTTCATGGTAGTTAAATTTCATGTTGGGGGTAGCCAGTTAGAAGTAACCTTGACTGAAAATATAATTAAAAGGTCTTCTTGTGATGCAAACTCTATTGAAATTCTAACAGTTAAAAGTCTTGTTCGTGTGTTGTAATCGACTACTCTTCTTGCAAATTGATCAATGACCATAAATCAATTTCTCTGCCATATTTACTTGTTTGATTACTTGTTAAATACATACTAGCAACATTAGTTCACCTTTAAGTTTCTTTTCATAGTTATGGCGAGTCGGCAGCAAACACATTGGTCTCCCATGATGGACAAGATCCTAGTTAAGTTGTTGTTGGAGAAGACTCTAAATGGTACTGGTAGAACATCAAAGAATGGGTGGGAGATCGAGGCCTTAAAAGAGGTGGCTAAGGAGTTGAATCAATGATTGAACTTGTTAGTTAGGGATGATAATGTATGTTCTAGGATTAAGACTATGAACAAGGATTACATAGCTGTCAAGGAACTTGTCGAGACTACTAAGTTTGGTTTTTCATACAACCAACAAACGTAGTGTATTGATGCTGATCGTCAAGCATGGGATGCATATTTCAGGGTAATTTACTTGACTATCTTGTAACAAATTATTACTATGTTTATAACCATAGCATGCTTGTAAGCAATTGTTTATTGTTATGGGCACATCCAGTAACGAGGCACCTAAGAAGGAGGATGTTTTCTAATTTTACTAAAGCTTGTGCCATTTTTGGGAATGTATTCACATCATACTCTCAATGTTAGTGAAGGTTTTGGGTCAGTTGTTCGTGACACTTCACAAGCTGCGAGGATACTTGGTGAAAGCTTTGGTGAACCTTCTAATGTGGTTGATAATACTGCCCCACCCTTTCAATGGAGTATTCATGGTAGTAAACTTTGTAGTTGTTGAACGTACTTGTTATTTTTTGAATTTGGTCTATATGTTTTAGATATTTTAGAATGAGATTCTTCATGCAACCCGATTGTTGAAGAAACTTAAAACATGATGGATTTTGTATGTTTTTTTTTTCTAGTCTTTTGTGGTAGTTGAATTATTATGTTCAACTTAAAATATTAAGTATTTACTTTAATTAATTTTTTGAGGTATTTAAATTAATATGCGTCGAATGGTATGAATGTTTAAATTAAATTATTATGTGTTTGTGGTGGGATGTGTGTGGTGTGTCGTGCAAGTGTATGATAAGTGCTCAAAAAGTGTATTTCTAATGGGGGAGAGATTCTCCTCTTTGTTTTAGCCCTAATCTTATTTATATATGAGAAGATTATGTTACAATTTCATGCATTGGCCTGGAAGGGGGACTTTGGGCCTCTAATGTGAGCCCAAAGTCCATTAAGTTAAGTCCAAAAGGGCCAATGTTGTTGGAAATGACTTCAGTGCCCTTTTCATCCACCTTTACAGTTCTAATTGTGGCGCCAAGTTTTTTTTCCGCTTTTTTTCCCTAGACGTTCCGTTTAAAACACAAACTAAGTTTTTTTCAACTACACTGTTTTAAACCCGTCCCGTACCATACTTGGTGACAATGTTCCCAACTATGGCAATGCTTTCAAACAACTTGCATCATCTGTACTCCTCCCGAAAGAATTCTCAAACATTCCACGATGCTCCACCGCTTGTCGTGGTGTTGCAGCTACCTCTAACAATCACCGTGAGTGCTTGATGTAAGACCTGCAAATACATTCGAATTTTAATATGAGACATATAACACCAAAGCAGTTAAAGTTTTAAATTAAAGAACAATAGAGCCAATTGTCAAATTCCACATCTCACTATTTTCAGACTAAATTGTTGTTTATTTTTTAGCACAAAGTTATTGGAAGTCGCCACCTTGGTACTTTTACATTACAAATATAAGCCCTACAAATGATTACAATACCTTTACATAACAACCTAAATATCTTTCAAGCAAAAAAAAAAAAAAAAAAAAACCTAAGGGTCTGCTTGATAAAAATTCCTACTTGTTGGGCAAATATGTAGTAGGAAAATAATTTCTTCCCACTTAAAATTTTGCCAGGAACATACCTAGTATGTTGGAAAATAATATTTTGTCATTACTTGTTTATAAAATTTGCATCAACTGGAAAATGTTGGCAAATGTCATTTGCCAGTTTGCGGCAAATAATTTTACTTTTGATCAATTACATCCCTAGTTACAACTCATTCGCTTCTAACTGATCACTCTCTCGCGGTCAAGGTTAGCCTCTGCGAATCCTCTCTCTTTTTAATTTGATATATAAAAAAAAATCTATTTTAACTGTTGCAATTTCAATTTGACATATTTGGGGGGGGGTGATAAGCGCTCAAAAAGTGTATTTTAACCCTCAGTTATACCTCTTGTTTGTCCCTCTTAGTGGACTAATAGTATTTGTAAGTTATGTTATACGACTTTACAGGTGAAAAAGAGAGTTTTGCATAATATTAGAGTTAAAGGGGCAAAAAGGAGCAATTTGGAGCATTAAGGATCACATGGAAAGCTCATGGAGAATTATGAAGAAGGCCCAAGATTTTGAAGCTATGAAAAGATAAGACTTGGACCTATTTTAAAGCTTATTTGGAAGCCCATTTCAAAAGGACCCGTTACTTGGACCAAAGCCTGCAAAAGAAGAGCTAAAGATGGAACACGAGAGGAAAATCGGACTCATGCATTTGGGACGTGATAAGAGCCCAAAATTGTAGTTTTAACCCCTTAACAATAATACTTTTAGACCAATTATGCAAGTAATAAATAAGAGTTGATGCTGATTACGTGCTTTTATGTATTTCAGGCATTGGAGTCAATTATGTGCAGAAATGTGTCATTTTTGCGAGATAAAGGAGCAAAGGTTGGTTGCTAAGAAGTTCTGTGATTAAAGGCCAAGATTCAAGGAGAAAGAGCCTTTTTAATGCCCGGTCAAAGCTGAAAAGTGAAAGTCAACGCGGGCAGAAACAGCGCACAAAAGTCAGCAGAACTTCCAAAGGCCGTATCTTTGGACTCAAACCTCGGAATTGGGCCTATCTTATGTCAAAACGACCATCTTGGAAATTGCTTTCCAATGGTTCAAGCCTTGACCCAATCAGAGGAGCAAAGGTGGACGAAAAGTCTGTTGAAGTCAAATCCAAATTGAAAAGGCCTTTTATGGATCGAAGAAATGGGTTTTGGGCTCGATTTTCCGGCCCAAAACATAGCTCCTCAGCCCATGCTCGAAAAAGTGGATCTTGTCTCCTTCATTTCAAGACATAAGACTTAGCTCTTAAGAATCTAGTTTTTAGGTAGCCATTAGCCAATAATTGTAGAGCTAGTTTTTACATTCAATTAATTAGTTTAGAACAAAGTAGATTATTATTTTAGAATTAGTATTGTTATTTATTCATTAGTTCAATAAAGTTAGTTAGTTATTCATAATCTAGTTTCATTCCATTAAATCATTTTAGTTTCAATTCATAGATTTAATTATTAATCTTTACTAGTTCAATTCAATATTGCATGATTAGATTTATATTTTAATTCAAATAAGCAAATCTATAATCTTTATATTATGTCTTGTTTAAATTCATATAGAAATGATAGTTTTATGAATCAAGGCTAAACCTCCATTAAAGGGGTTTGAAGAAGCCTTGATGAAAACTTAATTGTGTAGTGTAGAACTAGTTGTAAGAGTCTATTCCACTCTAGAAGGTAGTTGATTCGCCATGAGAATGGGTTGAACTTCCTCACTTGCTAGTTATTTATTTGGTAGAGATTGTCATGAATGATTAGGGATTAGAATGACCAATTCTTATCGTAAGAACGTAAGAATTGGATTACAGCAATCTATGCTAGTTTATTAAGTTGAATTCAAGGTGGAATCAACCCCCCTAATTCTTAATCTAGATTCGAACCTTAGTATTTGAATTGCCATCGTAGTATTTAGAATATTTTGATTACGTCATTTCATAGTTGTTAGCATAGTTACATAATCATTACTCTCATGACTTTGGTAGAACCGATAATCTTAGTTAACGCTAATTCTAAAGAACTAAGAGTGGAATGAATTCTCTACTCCACTTAGTGCAATAGCATCGAGAGTGTAGGAAACTTTGATAATTAGCACACAAAATAGTTCTAGTTTTACTTGCGTTGAGTTTTCGTAGCTTATTCGTAGGTAAAACTATCGTTTTACATTTATCAGGACGCATGGAATCGTACTGCCCCGTGTGTCCAGACGCATGGAATCGACACAGTAGTTCCACCTCTTAACGCTTTTGGAAACGAAGATGGAATCGGAAGGAGGTTGATATGTAATAGGAAATTAAGTCCAATAGCCCATGTTTTGTGATGTTTCTAGAGCTCATTGTAACCCCTATATAAGGAGCACTTCAGCACCAGTTGTAATAAGCAATTCACATTCATTCATTCTTGTCTCCGAAACTTGAGGCAAAGAGAGGTTAATAATAAAAGATTCGGTTTTCACTAGCCAAGTCTTGATAAATTAATCTCCCTAGTCTTATGTTCTTCTTTTCTTCTTCTTCTTCTTCTTCTTCTTCTTCTTCTTCTTCTTCGTGTTCTTCCTTTTTCATGGAAGGCTAATCTTCTCCTTCAAAGGAGGAGATGAAGCCGGTGATTAGGGTTCGGTGATTCTTCGTTCATGGTGTTCTCCAATCAGGTTAGTTATTTATGTTTTTAGTTATCAGTCTCATTGCCCACACCAGGAGATGGAAGTATAGAATATGGTTTATATTTTGCAATATTATTATCATGCTAGGATAGTGTTCTTTACTTTTCCTCTAGTAGTATAGTTCTTTAGAGTTAGGGAAATATTATTTGTGTTTCCCCTGAAGGGGTAGCTTAGGGAGTGGCTGCCTAGGGGAAGTATTCTTTGTGTTTGTCTTAAGTGGTGATTCATTGAATGGCTGCCTAATTTGGAAGTACTCCTTGATGTTGCTCTCGATAATACAATGAATGGCTGCCCGAGCTTACATAAAAGGAAAGAAGATATTAATAGCATAAACATAGGAATAACCTTAAGTAGAGTTAATTGTTAACGATATACGTTTCATCCAAGAGGGTATCAACACTTGCTTGATTGCCTAATTGTAGTCTAATTGTAAGAACAACCATGAGGCAGAAGGTCGCGGATCAAAAGTATCGGAGGATTCAAATCTCTTGAATTCCTTCTCATATAAATTAGCAATAGTTTAGTTTAGTTTAGTTTAATTTAATTTAGTAATTCACAATCAATGCAAACATAGTTTGTAATCCCTCAAACCCCCTTTTCAATCCTATCCTTATTGGCAATACAACTTAAAAGTAGAACGATATCCTACTCATCCTTTACTCATTGAGGGATAATTAGGTTTTGATCTACTATACTTTTGTTCAACGACATCCATCATCCATCTACTCATTCCATTCCCATTTATTTAACCACACAAAACACTAGTAATCAGGGGCCGGATTCATCTATTTCTTATTTTAACTCGAATCAATGTGATAAATTTAAATGGTTTTCCTTCAGATTATGGCTAAGTTATAGTTATAGTTTTCTCTCTTTTAATACATGGGCATAAAATTGATTGATTTCATGGTAGTTAAATTTCATGTTTAGGGTAGCCAGTTAAAAGTAACCTTGACTGAAAATATAATTAATAGGTCTTCTTGTGATGCAAACTCTATTGAAATTCTAATAGTTAGAAGTCTTGTTCGTGTGTTGTAATCGACTACTCTTCTTGCAAATTGATCAATGACCATAAATCAATTTCTCTACCATATTTACCTGTTTGATTACTTGTTAAATACGTACTAACAACATTAGTTCACCTTTAAGTTTCTTTTCATAGTTATGGCTAGTCGGCAGCAAACCTGTTGGCCTCCCATGATGGACAAGATCCTAGTTAAGTTGTTGTTGGAGAACACTCTAAATGGTACTAGTAGAATGTCAAAGAATGGGTAGGAGATCGAGGCCTTAAAAGAGGCGGCTAAGGAGTTGAATCAATGATTGAACTTGTTAGTTAGGGGTGATAATGTACGTTCTAGGATTAAGACTATGAACAAGGATTACATAGCTGTCAAGGAACTTGTCGAGACTACTGAGTTTGGTTTTTCATACAACTAACAAACATAGTGTATTGACGTTGATCATCAAGCATGGGATGCGTATTTCAGGATAATTTACTCGACTATCTTGTAAAGCAATTATTACTATGTTTATAACCATAGCGTGCTTGTAAGCAATTGCTTATTGTTATAGGCTCATCCAGTAGCGAGGCACCTAAGAAGGAGGATGTTTTCCTATTTTGCTGGTGCTTGTGTAATTTTTGGGAATGACTATTCACATCATACTCTCAATGTTAGTGAAAGCTTTGGGTCAGTTGTTGGTGACACTTCACAAGCTGTGAGTGTACTTGGTAAAATCTTTGGCGAACCTTTCTGGTGTGGTTGATGATACTACCCCCTCCCCCTCCCCCAACCCCCTTTCCGTGGAGTATTCATGGCAGTAAACTTCATAGTTGTTGAACATACTTGTTTTTTTTTAATTTGGTCTATATGTTTTTGATATTTTAGAATGAGATTCTTCATACAACCCGATTGTTGAAGAAACTTAAAACATGATGGATTTTGTACGTTTTTTTTTTCTAGTCTTTTGTGGTACTTGAATTATTGTGTTCAACTTAAAATAGTAAGTGTTTACCTTAATTAATTTTTTGTGGTATTTAAATTAATATGCGTGGAATGGTATGAATGTGTAAATTAAAATATTATGTGTTTGTGGTGGGATGTGTGTGGTGTGTCGTGCAGGTGTATGATAAGCGCTCAAAAAGTGTATTTCTAATGGGGGATAGATTCTCCTCTTGTTTTTAGTCCTAATCTTATTTATATATGCGAAGATTTGGTTACATTTTCGTGCGGCGGACGGGGGACTTTGGGCCTCTAATGTGACCCCAAAGTCCATTAGGTTAAGTCCAAAAGGGCCAATGTTGTTGGAAATGACTTCAGTGCCCGTTTCGTCTACCTTTACAATTCTGATTGAGGCAAGTATGGATCCATTGGAAAGCTTGTTCTGAGTCGGTTGTTTTGACATAAAGTAAGCCCAATTTGAGGTCTGCGTCCAAAGATACGCCATTATAAAGTTATGATGCTTTTTTGTCCCTTTTCCCAAATTGGCTTTGATTTCCCAGCTTTGACCGGGCTTGAAAATGTTTTTTCTTCTTGATTCTTGGGCTTTAAACATAGAACTCTCTCAGCAATCATCTTGACTCATTTTCTATACAAAAAATGGCGTCTTTAAACACATAATCAGCTTCAAGACCTGAAATGCACAAAAACACGTAAATAATACTAACTTTTATTTATTATAAACATAATCGGCCTAAATATAATACTATTAAGGGGTTTAAAACTATAGTTTAGGGAGTTTATCACTTACTTCTATTAAGATGTGAAGTTTTGATGATAGGTGAAAGAAGAAAAACTTAAAATTTAACTACAAAGTTGGATGATCTTAGCTAAATTTTTTAAAGACTAATAACTATATTCTATATAAAACTAGAAAAATAACCCTAATATGCAATGCTATAAATGAAATAAAAGAGTAAAGAAATATGTCGCCTTGTTAGGAATGTTGCCTCATACTTGATTATTGATTGATTGTTTGATGATTGGTGATTGATGATTGATGATTGATGATTTTGATTGATTGTTGATGAATGATGATGATGATGACAAAATTGATCCTGAATTGACAACCTTGATTTTTGGATTAAAACAGGTGATTTGGGAGAAAAAACAACTTTTGGTGAAAAGAAGTTTCTACTCAAGAATTAAAGAGGAGAAAAAGAGACTAAAGACGAAGAACTTCATTAGAAAAACCTTGAAGTCTAAATTTTACCTTCAACTCAAGATTAAACTAAAGAAATTCTACCCTAAAATGATGAACAGGAAAATAAAAATGAAGAACACTAAAAAATAAAATACTACTAGGCTATTACCTCTTTGAATAACTAGATGAAGATTATTAGCTCTGAATAACTAGTTGAAGATGTTTTTTGTGGGTGAATGAGACCCCTATTTATACTATTTGGGATGGATTTCAATATGGTAATGAGTTTGATCTAATGGCTAAGTATTGATTAAGAAAAATCTAATGGCTTGATATCTTTCTAGATGCACCTCCTTAAATAAAATCTAGCCCTTGATTCAAGAGGTGGGATAGGGACGCGATCTTGACCAATGATTTTGAGGTTTTGGTATATAGATTAGGTCAAAACATCGTACGCCCTCAGTATGCCCACAATCTAGGGTTTCCAAACTTAGCTCTAAAATGGCATACTCTCTAGAATATTCTTGATTTTAGATATCAAATAAAATCAAAGAAGGTTCTCTAGGGTTTTGGAGGCTTGAAAATGGGCTAGAAACCATAATGAAAAGGTATAACACGAGCTGGATCCATAGCTCACTAGCACGGGTCCAAATCCAACCAAAGAGGCCCGTTTTGACCATTTTATAAACACTGCAAATTTCTTTTGACCGTGTCAAAATTAGGCAAACTCTTCTTCACATAAAATGATCCTTAATCCATTAGGAAGGCCCATGAACTCTTAAAGTACCCATGGGTTGAAATCTTACTCCAAAATACATTACAATCGAACAACATGCACAAAGGGTCAAAACAGGGATATGGCAAGATTAGGGTTTCTGAAATCCAAATGGAACCTAGGTAAGCTTGTACTCAATTTGAAGGAATTTATTAGGCGAATTTAAATATGAAATAATCAAGACGTATATATATATTAACAGGCGTATTCACATGATTCATACATATTTCTTACCTAAGACGTAAATAATATATAGTCCATTAATCCTACGACATAATAGATAAACACATGTGAATCATGCATAATTATATTAAAGTTAGAACATGTAAGCGTCCCACAAGTCTGTTAAAGAAAAGAAATCGTTGGTTCAACTCTGTGAACGTCCTGAACTCCTGAAGTTACTAGACTAATTCAAAACAGAGAGCATGGACTCAACCCAATACTAGAGTGACAAAGAACAGGTTGTTCTTTTAGTGAAATCCGCACTTATAAAGGTCTAATTTTTTTTTCCCGCAGTGAGCTTATATAGTTTTGTAGTTGTTGTTTCAAGTCCGAGTCAAAGGTACCTGTATGTGAAACAAAATATCAGTACGTGATCAATAGCAAAACGCGGAGAAAATAAAAACAAAACCAAACGAAATAAGAAGAATGAAAAAACAATGGAGGGGTAGGAGAGGGGGAGGGGGGGTTCTCCTTGGAGCTATTCCAGCTTGTAACGTATGGTCCTTGCTTCTTTAGGATGGCAGCGGTACCATTTGATGTTAGCACTTTAGTGGTTTATATTTATGAAACAATAATAACCATTTACATACTAATATTCAATAATTCCTTACTCACGTGTTTTCGTTGGTATTTTTAGAGTAAGGGTTTTCTTCCAACCTTAAGACTAGGATGATGTCACAACTGAAATCCTAGCACCTTAGAGAACTAAGTGAGAAGGATTTTTGTTTTGGTATTTTCAAGATTTCTTTTTCCTAACAATTACTTACTACACAAGTTATCTAAAATTTGCAAATTGTTTCTTAATAAAAGACAGAGAAAGATAGGGAAGGATTAATCTTACTCATGCAAAGATTAGTTTCATAATTTTTTAGAAAACAAAATCACTACGTCTCTAATCCCTAGCACAATATATCTATCTCTAAACATATCATGTTAGCATGTGGAATTGAACTGATATTTTATCTCTGAAATATCATTCCAACTCCTAGTTCTATTTTACAACAGTTGATCAAATATTGGTCAATCTTTGTCATTTTGGGAAAGGATGAGAAATATAACCTAAGTCTCTAAGTAGTGATTCTGGAATCCAAAATCATAGCCTAATCCTCACATGAGCATTATTAACCCTCCCCTTGGGAGGGTTTTAACTCATGATCCTAGGAAAGATATGTAAAGATATGTTGGATGTATAGTGAATTAAAGAAGAAGAATACAAAGAACTGAATTTGTTTGAAGAAAATATAATTTATTTAGAGAAGAACACAAGTTACTCCATTAACACTTACAAGAAAATTTAAGCCTTTTTTCCTAGAAAATAAAAATTACTTCCATGTGAGAATGCATGGAGTGAATATAAAATCAGCCTATTTCAAGAGCTTTCTCTCCTTCTCCCAAACAACCACCACCATTACTCACATTTAATGTTATCTTATCTCCAAATTAAAACAAACTGACACCTTTCACATTTTGACACTATTAGCACATAAAATCATAACCAAATTAATTAATGTCATGCAAGCTGGTGTCAATTTGTGCCAATTATTTGCACATTTTGTCTTGACTTGCTCCATGATTGATGACTCATCCAATCTTGTGGGTCTGCTGAGTGGGTCCATTTGATATGTCCATTGGTGGGCTCTGACGTCAATTTCTTCAAATTCTGGCCTAAGATAAAGCTAGACGTACTGATCAACCAGACAGCTTACTTGCCAAAACCGGAGTCCAGGTTCAAGAGATATGAGCTCTGAAAGTTTACACTTTTTTCCCTGTCTTTATTGAGCTTCACACGGCTGATTTGGAAGACTTCAAATATACATCGTTCTCGTGCTTTATCGCAGGTTTAACCAATATTTTCATGTCTCATCGCGAAAACTAGCAAAAAGTAATGAAAATATAATTATTTTATGATTATTAAACACGAATTAACCAAATTGATATGTCTTTATGGGATTTAATATTACAGTTTTGGGTGCTTATCAAAGCACACAAGTATGTGTGATTTGGCAAATGTGTGAAGTACAAATCGTGGAGTAGGAACTAAAAGTTAGGCTGTGTCTATTAATAAATGAGTCAACGAAGTTAATTAAAAAGCAAAGTGAAATATTGTTTTTACATTATGACCGAAGTTATTGTATACCTAATATTTATGTATTATAATGTATATGATTTATTATAAAGGAATGTGTATGTGATTTGTGTGAGTTGATACTACGAGGGATGAATATACTCCCGGATATGATTTTTCGTTCTCATAAGTAGACGAAAGTGGTTTTAAGTAAGAGATGTGTATATGGATTGTGTTATATGATGGATATGGTGGTGTGGTAGGAACGTTGATATTTGTGATATATTCAGTCTAATTACGTATGCCCATGGTGCATGGTTGCTGTGTGAATGAAATAGATGTGTACTTTAAAAGTTTACGATTGGAAAATCTAACTTTGTTTTGCAAGAGGGTTGGACTTATTAACCTCTTATGCAAAGACGTTGTCCTACCTTGACACGACATGATAGATTAAAGTTAAGGTATATATAATTTGTTTGTTTACTAGTTTAAAAGTATGTATAGTGAGCTTGTTTGGAAGAAACTACACGCCATTTTGGAAAACGGAACTATTTTGTCTTCCAAGTTGAAATGGTTTGTAATGTTATATTTACTTATTAGAAAATTGAATATAGTACTGTATATTTTATTTTAGTCTTACTCATAGTCTCATACCAACAAATTCAATTTGTTGACCCATGTTTGCTTTCTTTTGCAACGTAAGTGTGTTCTCGGGAACATTGATGGTGGAGTGCAGTGGATAAGAACGCTTGATTTGGATTTGCACTTGGAGTCTTCCGATTTAAGTTTTTTTTCTGAAGTGTACGCGTGGTTTTGCTTTGAAACAGGTGTAATAGAGTTGGTTAGTTATGTTTTTGAATTCGTGAATCAACAGTTTTTCTTTCGATTTTAATTTGATCTCGGTTTTTTTATATCGTGTTTGGTAATAGGTTAGTTATTAACTTTTTGTGTCACCCCAGTTTTCAGATGATTGAATTGGGTGGCGATTGAGATATTTATATCTTAAATAATTTTTTTTTTTTTTTTTTGTCTGGAAATTCGGGATGTGACATAAGTTAAACCAACAATGTCTGTCCCTTTATATTTAGCAGTTAAGTTTGGCTGCTTAAACTATCTGCACTCTCCGAGTGTTATGTGTAGACACTGATGTACTGGTAGCATGGTGTTGATAATTCCTTTTGACCCTCGAGGACAATTATAGCCACAAGCCAACTACAAAAATTTGAGCATGGATAACACGGTAGATTTGAACTAAATTATGTGAGTTGAACGTAGTTGGTACTTGGTAGTGTTATCACTTATATTTTCACCACTAAAATTAAGATTATTTGTTCAAAAAGTAAGATATGGAAATATTCGATATAGCAGTGATATATTAGATATATATCGTTAGATGTTTTGACTTTTGAATAAGTTTTTTATTAGATATTTCCGATATGTACCGTCGATAGGATACAATATTTTTTTTGATTTTTAACAAAAATATTAATATACCGATATATTTATATATATTGGAATTTGGGCTCACTAAAATATCCTCCGGATATTTTCGGCCTTGTTTTTAATATTCACCAAAATTGGTAGTCCCTATAATGAATTTTGCAAGAGAAATTTGCGACCACTTACAATTGGTCGAAATTTACGAACAA
The DNA here is from genome assembly GCF_015680905.1 of Coptis chinensis. Lineage (NCBI taxonomy): Eukaryota > Viridiplantae > Streptophyta > Magnoliopsida > Ranunculales > Ranunculaceae > Coptis > Coptis chinensis. Next base: position 99,089,825 of record NC_141459.1, read on the forward strand.
TTTTTTCAAATTTTTTCTTAAAATATAAAAAGTATGTTACTACCGCTTAGAGATGCTCTAAAATCGGAGAGGTGATTCTAATATCCTGTAACAGGGAGATTTATTTCACACTGTTCGTGTCTTTTTGGGGCAGATAGTTGGACATATAACATTTTTTTGACCAAATTTAAACAGCCAGCTGGTGGTGTCTTGAATCTTGATGCCCAATAAGACTATGGTACAGTTCATTCCCAATCTTATGCAATGTTCAGCTAGTCAGCTAGGCGACTACTTTTTTAAATGGTCAATAAGTCCATGAAAGAATCGTAAGATGTGCCCACGAAATCTGTCTTTATATTTAGCTGTAAAGTCTGGCTGCTTAAACTTTCTGCACTCTCGAAGTGTTAGTGTTGACACTGACGTACTGGTAACTTGGTGTTGACAATTCCTTTTGGCCCTCGAGGCCAATTATAGCGACAAGCCAACTATTAAAGTTTGAGCCTGGATAACATGGTAGATTTGAACTAAATTGTGTGACGTCCGAGTAGTTCGTAGTGTTATCACTTATCAAATTCTCACCACTAAAATTAAGATTTCTTTAAAAACTAGATATGAACTCCCTACTATGGATATGATCTCCAAAAAATATCAGCTTCAATATGTGTAATCTTGTCAAAAATTGTGTTGAAGTTTGCAATCTTTTTAATGGTCTATATTTTTTCGGTTTTGTAAATAAATTTGACAAGACTAGAGATATCAAAATGAATTGAAATTTTGTAGGCATGATTAACATATGGTAAGAGGGTCATCTCCACAAACAATCAACCATTAATTCATTGCACTGTTCAAAAAATCGGTCTAAGTGGCCACCTAGGCGGTCTCTAGGCGCTAAGCGGTGTCCAATCGACTTGCCTATACCCAAATCGTTTAAAAAAAAATGGACCAATTAGCTTTTGCCCTAAAGGGCTCTAAATGTCCATTTTTTTTGAATAATTAAATATCAAAAATTAAAGATTCGTGTAGGCTTAAGATTTGAATGAGTTTAAAAAATTAAAGTATAATGTAAATTGTATGCCATTATAAGAAATAATATGTTTTTATATGAAGTTAATATTCTTCAACTATTACGCATTTTTGTAATAAGTATCTTTGTTTGTGATTTTCTTCATTTCTTGTAGTATAGATGTGTATTAATATATATATTATAAGATATATTAGAAAAAATAAAACCGCCTAGCGCCTAGCCCGTCTAGGCACTGCCTAGAAAACCTAATAAGCAATAGGCACTCTCCCACCGCCCGACTATCGCCTAATATTTTTTAGAACACTGATTCAGAAGTGCATGAAATATGGGAAATGACATATACAATCCAAAAGCGAACTAGCACATTGCACTAATTAAGGGTTGATTTTTAGTAGATATTACCTCCTTACCATGGATAGTATCTCCACAAAAAATTAGCTCAATTAGATGTAAGGGTTGTCTAAAGAGTGTTAAAATTCTGGGTCGTTAAATAAATTACGAACTTGAGCTCAACTTTTGGTAGGGTTAGACATATTCAAATAAGCTGATATTTTTTGGAAATACTGAAACACAGGAAGAACAACGTGTTAGACCGTGTGTCCAATCGGCACAAGTGTACGACGGGTGATGGGTAAAGATTAGGTGGCCACTGTTGATAAGTGGGGCAAAACCAGGAAATGAGACTAAGGGGGGGCTGCGAGTCACCGAGATGCCAAAGTACAAAATTGCATATCTTGGCCCTTGTAATTTCAACATACATCAATCATGTCAATATTTCAAAATATCTCGTTGCAGTGGTTGTGAATACATCTTGCTAGGCAATACTACCACTTAAGCTTATAAACTTGCTAAAATATTCTACTTTACCCCATATACTTTTATTATAACGCAGACCACCTTAAACTTGTAATGAAATTCCATTTTACCTATTTGGCCCATTTTATCTATCCCGCCCATTCCATTTATCCAACACAGTGATGTGGCAGATAATACATGTCTTGTATCATCGTGCTACACGTCATGTTTCATCGTGATATATATATCATCCTATCACATCACTGTGTCGGATAAAGACAAAAAACACGTAGGCATAAAATAAGACACATCCGGTGTTTGAAATAGGGCGGATAGGTAAAATGGAATTTCATTATAAGTTTAAAGTGGTTTGCGCTCTAAAAAAAATATATGAGGTAAAACGAAATATTTTAACAAGTTCATAGGCTTAAGTGGTAGTATTGCCCTTCTTGCTATAAGCTACCAATTTAATATGTCAAAGTGTATGTTCAATTTTGTGCAATTTAAACCTAACTGGGTTTTTTCCCCAATTTGAAGAGTTTACACACTAATAGCCAATTAGAGAAATTCCAAATTGTAAATTAATCACACTTTTAAATCACGGACCACAAGCCTGCTTAACGTATGAGTGACAAAATGTAATTCCATCATTAAAGTGGTAAACAAAAATAGCAAAGTTAACTCAAACCACATATTTATTCATGAATAAAAAGACAAAAGTTGGCAGACAAACTTGAGGGAGAGAGAACACAAATAGACATTACACGTGCTGGTTGGTGAAAACAATGGATTATATTGAATAACTATCTTATTTTTGGGTAAATTAATGTCAATTTGTTCTCAATTTGAGAATTGTCAGCAATTCACAGTACAAAAAGTTGCTAACACAACTCCATTAGTGGCTAATGAATTACGGTGTGGTGCTGACAATGATATAATTGGGAAAATTTTGACATTGTCGTGCTTTGTTTGGGAATTTACCCATTATTTTTTTGGGCAAAGTTAATGGTCTGCCCCATCAGGACGAGCCGGCCCTTGGCCACCACCATCGTTAGTGTTCAGCCCCCCCTGAGATAACCTTCGTTCCCAATATCTTAGACCTCGCTTTGCCTTCTCTTTGTAAAGTATGCTAGAGTAATGACCATGCATTTGATCATAGCCAGTCTCCTTCGGGGTCGCCAACGCAGTAACATATACCTTTCCCATATAACTAGTCTGTGAGATTGCTCCAGAGATCAACAAAACCAAAAACAAACATGAACTGAGATCCATAGCACTCAACCAGTTAGATACAAAACTTTATATAAAGAAGATGAGTGTACTCAAAGAAGATATGTTTCTAACTTCTAACTTCTAACTTGGCTTGCCTTGGCTTATGGTCTAAGGTTGAGTCCAATGGCTCCCTATCCCTTTAAAATTAGAGCTAAAGTCAACAGATTTTACTCTCTATCATTAATTTTCTTTTTTATATAAAAGGATTCTTTTCTATCTCTATTTTATTTTCTATATATATATATATAGAGTAAAAATGTAGATAGAGAGTAGAATCCTTTCAGATATATACATATAAAAATAATGATAGAGAGTAAAATATATTGACTTTAGCTCTATTTTGTTGACTTTAGCTCTACTTTATTGACTTTAACACTACTTTTAAAGGGATAGGGAGCCATTGGACTCAGCCTAAGATAACCATTTATATATACCTCAATAACAGAGCTGAACGTGTAACACATGTAAGGCCGTTTCCAAGAAATTAAAGACAAAGAGAGACTACAATTGAGTGGCATAGAGCCATTCCCAATATGAAGGAAAACCATGACTTGTGAGATCAAATATAACAATAAAAACAGGTTTTAAGACTTACATACATCCCATCACCAGCTCGCAATTTCTATATTGGCTGTAAGTAACACATCAGCCATGAGCCAATATAGAAACCAAAATATCTGAAATCCAAGTTATATTTCAATGACTAGTTAATGGTTGGCCCGGTACCAAAAAAAACTCCAACCTAAACCCGACTAAAAAAACCCCAATCGAAATCTATTAAAAATCTGACAAAAAAACCCAACCGATGTCTACTAAAAATCCAGCCGCATTTGTTGACTTCAATAATAATACAACTATAACAACCCCAATTTTTAAACAACATAAATTACATTATTTGATTGAAAATAACTATTATATTATGAAGTCTAGCTTATTTTAGAATTTGTTTAGCTATTGTTGATTTTTAAAAATTTCATGTTTTTACTTGAATTGTTTGTTAGAACTTGTGTGGGTATTTTATAATCATTTTGGGCTTGAAAACATTGTTAAAATGTACCCATTCATATAGGTATGGACATTTTTTTTTTTATCAGCAAGCGAGGTTGTTTTAGAGGTCCCCTACCCCTTTTCATAAATTTGAAACAGCTTCATTACATTCTGATATAGTCTTTCCCACTAGCATCCTCAAAAATAATTTTTTTCATGTCTTCTGAGAATGAGCTAGGGATGACTTCTATAAATCCTACACTAGGCACATTACTAGCTAATGCATCTTCTAGTCTATTACATTCTCTATATATATGCCTAATGTTAAAAAATTCAAACTGTGCTATCATATTACATATATCTTTCATCATATTCCTTGCTTACCACGGATACTGATTTCTTTTTTTTTACAGAAGAGACCACATTAGCCGAATCCTCTGTGCTTCCAGTCGTGTTATGTTTCTCTACTGTGCTAACTTCATTCCTTGCCATATCCCCTCAGCTCAATAAAGCTTAATCACTGCGTGTTGTGCTTTTCCCTTTGTCGCCACTATTACTTGCCCTTCACTTGTTCTTATCATGCAGCCAACCCCCTTTAGTGCCCCAGAAGTGTACCATCTAAATTTAGGATGCTAATACCTGGTCCAGCCTTTTCCCACTTACAGTGAATAGTCTTGGGTACAATTGGTTCCACAAACATATTCCACAAGCCCATATATCGTTCTCTTTCCTATCCGATCTCCATCTTCTTTGTAACTGAGCTCAGTTTAGTCTTTACATCATTGATAATCTTATTCGCCACCTGCTGAGCCAGCTTGTGTTCATTCTCGAAAATCCTCTTATTTCATTCCTACCAAACTCCATAGAAAAAAGCATTCGTTACCATTTTTAGAGTGTCTTGCTTCAATCCTATTCCTCTGCAAGTTTCTAGTATCCAGTCCAGTTCCTCTTCCCAACTGCCCAACCGTGCTCTAGTATACCCAAAATTCTTCTCAACACCTATGTCCAAGTGTATTGAAATTAAGACACATTCAAAGAAAATGTGTCTTTCGGTTTCCTCCTCGTACAAAGACATTACACACGAGTCGAGTCCACCACTTTCTGCTTTTTTCAACTTTACCGCGTCTTTAAGCCATCTTTTCGCCAAAGATCTAAGTGATGAATGAGTGTCGTGGTATTTTATGTTTAAACCATACCAGATGGCTCCAAGTTACCTTGAGTTCTTTTCTCCCCGATGCCATGATAAGTTTCTTTTTAGTTTAAAGCTTCCATCTACAATTGACCACCAGATGGCTTTGATCTGCTCCTCCATGTATACTCACCGTGTCCTCCATTTCGAATGATATCGGGCATGTGCATTCTTAATGTTCGCGAAATCTGCCATTCTCCATTTGCCATCGGGTTTTTTCAAGCTTCGTGATTCTTGTTCGCGACCGAGTTATAAGCAAAGGCTTGTGAATAGTATGATTTCAAGACTATCTATGGATGCCATGGGATCGTCCACGATTAATGCTTTTCCCATCTCCGACTTGATATCTTGCTATATATTCTCGTGATCCTTTCTTCCCTTCATAATCGCCTCCACCGTTGTAGAACAATCATTTGGAGTTTTCATTTCCCGAAGTTCTTATTCTTGATAATGTGTTTTTCACCCACCCAACCCATAGTGTCTCCTTTGTTGCTAATAATGTTCCGATGTGTTTCAGATTCGCACTTTGTTTATTGTTTTCACGCCTCTTATAGCCAGTCCTCCTTCTTCATAAGGGTAACATAAAGACCTCCACCCAATTAGAGCATGTGATGTCATACAATCAAGTCCTGTCCATAAGAAGTTTCTGAATATCCTTTGAACCTCTTCAATAATACTTTGTGGGAGCACGAATGAAGAAATCCAATATATACTCATATTGTTCAAGATAAACTTTGATGAGTTGTAGACGCCCCGCGATATGATAAGCTTTTGCCTTTCCAACTTTGAATTCTTTTCTCCACCTTGTCCACCAGTGGCAAATAGTTTGCATATGATAGCCTTGTAGTGATTAATGGCAGCCCCAGATATTTGACAGGTAGTTCCCCTCTTGAGAATTGAATAATATCCTTGATTCTTGTACTTAACTCATCATCCATTCCAGCAAAAAATATCTGGCTTTTCTGTATGTTCACTTCCAGCCCAGAACAGTTCTTAAAGATCCTCAGGTTATCCTTGAGACTTTGTGTTGTCTTTACATCTCCATGCATGAACGCCATAAGGTCATCTGCAAATGACAAGTGAGTAATGATAGGTTCATTACATTTATGGTGTAGTGTGTATGTACCATCCCTTACAGACTGCAGCATCAAATCTGAAAATAACTCCATCACCAACACGAATAGATAAGGTGAAATGGGATCACCTTGTCTAATGCCTCTATTGCTTCTGAAATATCCATATGGCGTACCATTCACCATTATAGCAAATGTTGGTGTCCTTATGCATTTTGATATCCACCCTTAAACCTCTCGCGACCCTATTAGTCTCGTTGAGTATTCAACCGCCTCCCACCTAAGCGAAGTCATAGGCTTCTTAAGATCCACCTTTGCAGCACATCTCGGTGGTTTAGTGTTTCTATGATAATTGTGTACCAGTTCATGAGACAAGAGGATGTTGTCTTGAATACTTCTTCCCGGAATGAATGCTGATTGGTTCTGAGCCACCACTTCCTTCATGAATCCTCGCATTCTCCTTGTCATGACCTTAGAAATGCATTTATACAAAGACGTTACAAAAGAGGCTATGGGTCTCAGTAGTCTCCTAATGACAGGGGTTGGCGTGTTAGGCACCAAGGTGATGCAAGTAGCATTAACCTCTCTTAGCATTCTAGAAGATCTCGAAGAAGTTTTGCAACCGCCTCACAAAATCGTTACGGTTATTCTCCATGTCGCTTTGAAGAACAAAGATGAAAAGCCATCATTACCGGAGCCTTGTCTACATCTACATCCGCCAAAGCTTCTATGATTTCATCTCTTGACACTTGGCTTCAAGTCTCATCTTTGTTTCATCACTAAGAATTGTCTCGGCCTAATGTTCTCAAACCGTGTGAAGTCGGTTCCTCGACATTATTTGGTGCATATAATTGTTTGTAGAAGTTTACACATTCTTCCCCAATACAATCCATATCCTCAACAATCTGCCTATGTTCATCAAGTGCAGGGTTATTTTATTTCTTGCTTTCTCTCGCCTTTACAGAATCGAAGAAGTATTTAGTGTTGTCATCCCCAAGACATATAACCTGATCCCTTGATTTCTGCTTGTAGACATCCTCCTCACTCTTGGCTGCTTTAACATATTCCCCTGCTATTTTCCTTTCAGCTACCATCAGTTATGTACTCATCGGATCTGCCTACATTTTAACTTGTATTTCCTCCATCTCGACCTTAGTCTCTTGTGCCCTTGTTCTAACATTTCCAATATTCTTTCTATTCCACTCTATCAATTCGTGTTTCACCATTTTTAATTTCTTCATGAATGTGAACATTGGGTTTCCTACCACTTCTCTATCCCATGCCTTTTGTACTACACCCATGAAACCCTCCTCCTTTACCCAGAATTTGAAGAATCGAAATGACTTCTTGCTTTGTGTCTTCTGGTTTATCACGTATGTGATCATTAGTGAATGGTCAGAAGTAGTGCCTGGTGTAAGAAACTCTGTTTCAACCTCTGCATATTCATTCATCCATTCTGCATTAACCATCACTCTATCTAGTTTTCTCCATCTCCTCATTTTCTGTTTATTGTTCCATGTGAGAAAGATACCCTTATACTTCATGTCCACTAATCCCGCCATTGTGACACAATCCTGTAAGTCTGCAAAGTGGTGCGGTCTAGTTGGAGTGCCTCCCACTCTTTCCCGTGAATTTAATATAGAGTTAAAGTCACCCATAATAATCCGAGGGATCGTGAACTCAATGCCATCTCCACCGCCTTGTCCCCACAAATCCCTCTTCTTTGCCGCGACATCAAGATTTGCATATATACCATAGTCACTAGGAATTTATCTCCATTATTCAATGTTGCCTCAAATACTGTTATCTGTTGCATTTCTTTTTCTCGATGATCATATTACACTCACTTTGGGTCCCAAAGACAAACCATATCTTTCCCAAGTCGCTTTGATGCATAATTGTGCTTTCTACGAGCCACCCCGACAACATTTATTCATTACCCCATTCAAATTCTTCTCTTGAACTTTCGTTTCTACTATCCCCATTATCGCGGCTTTATACTTCTTTTTATTAGATTTCTAACTTCTACTTGCTTAAACCTCTATTTATTCCCCTCATATTCCAAAGATCCAAGATTTATCATCATTAAAGGTTAAAAGAGTTTCCTTCCAGCAGTGACTAAATCTGCTTTTGTGTCACCCCCTTGCTATTATTATTGCCGTGGCTTGAACTTCCACTAGTTGAGAATCTTCCCCGGCTTTATTGGAATGCTCTTCTTCCCTCCCATGGTTTCTCCTTTTGTATTGCTTTATGAGTCCGTAGCGCCTCCTTTCTCATTAGTTTTCTCACTGTGAGCCAGATCCTTTTTTCTTTGTGTTTCGCCTCATTGATCCCGTAATCCCCTTTTTCTTTTTCCTTTTGTTTCGTTACCTCATATGTATCCTCAGAACTTTTCTCATATCCTTGCTTATCTGTTTGCACAATTGCTCGAGCTCGATGATTTTTTTCCCCGGCAATTCCCATTCTCGTTTCTTTGTCAATAACTTGGACTTTGAACATCGACCCTCCTTCTCACTTGTTTCGGCGGGATTTCATCTCCACACTTGTGTCCTTCTTTAACCATACTGCATTTCTAGGATCTTTCACGATCTTAGAGTTTTTTGGGCATCTAGAGTCATTGTGTCCAAAGACATCACACTGTGAGCATCTAGCTGGCTTCTAGTTATACTCAAATTCTATTCCCAGTCTTCTTCTGTCATCAATCACAATAGGTACTCCCTCTGGGTACTTGCATTTTGTATCTATTTCCACACACACTCTGGCATATGTAGTTCTTGCTTTTTGCTTAGTTAGCTTATCCACGAAAATAGGATTCCCAATTGCGCTCACAACTTGACTGAATCCCTCTTTGTTCCACATCTCCATAGGTAGCCTCTTGACAACTACCCAAATTGGGATTGTTTTTAGCTCATATGCTTCTGTCTCCACAAAACAGCTTCCACGGCCTAATCACAAATAATTGGCTCGCTATGTGAAAGCATCCCATATCCAGGACTGCTTGTCTATCCTCTTCCTTCTCAAACCTAAATGTGAACATTTTATCACCATGAGTACTCATCGTGAAGTTCTTGATGTTCCATGTTCTTGAAACAGTCTCTTTCACAAATGTGTACCCTAACCTCCTTCCCACAAAATGCCCAACCACCAAGTCTTCAAACTTCTTATTCAAACTTGCAAAATGTGAGCTCTTAACATGAATTATCGGTTTCCCATCTGCCATAGTTGGGGGGATAAAAGAAAGTGTCTCCTTCCCTACTGACTTTCTTCCCAACATCTCAGCCCATGTTCCATTGTGATTTACTGTGCTACCATTTATCCCAATTGCTTTCTTTTCAGTTCCATTCATGTTCATCCCACCATATTGTTCATTTTGTACTTCCAGCTGTTCTCCCGACTTCTTCGGATCTGTATCATCTTCCACCAAAATTTTCGAGTTCGTATCATTCAGATCCAATTTTTTCGGCCTCACTATTTTGGGTATATCATCACTGCCTTCGCTAATCACTTGCCTGACTATACACCCTCCATCATCTCCTACTTCAGTAATACTTTTGCCCCCATTTGTTAATCCTTCCGATTTTTGTGGATCTTGGATTCCTTTTGGTTCTTTTTCGTTCCCGGAGTGTTCTGCCTCTTTGATATCTCCAGCAGCTTTCAACAGTGCTTGGGCCTCTATTATAAGATCTGCTTTTGTTTTACTAGAGGTAACACTCTCTTGTAATTCCTGTTGCGTCAGTTCTCCACCAAATTCCTTTGACAGCTTCTTTTTGTATCTCTCAATCGATCCCTCTCCAAACTTTGACTTAAACTGGGTTTCAAAAAATTCAACCTCTGAATCTGACTCTCCTGATGATCCTATATCACTAGTCCCAGTTGGTGTGCTGGGTTTGGCTCTCAAATTCTCATTCAAACCTTGTGTTTTTTTATGTTTTTCCATAACTTAGAGTAAAGTTACGAAAATACCCCTAAAAATAAAATCTCCCTCAAATTGCCACCATTAAACTAACAAAAATATTCATTATTCTTTATTACGAGATATAGGTATGGACCTTGGGTGTTTTTAGACCTATTGGAGGCCCATAGGTTAACTTAAACAGACTTAAAATATGGAATAAAGAAGACCTGCGAATTTTCTCGGTAAAAACATGATTATTCAAAAACAAAATCCTAGCCTCCAATAAAAAGAAGGGAAAGAGGAAGAAAAGAGAAAAAGGGAATGCAAAGTATTGGGCTCACCGCACTATTGATATTCATAGTTGTTTACATATTGTAGACTTAATAAGGTGAGTTAGATTTCTTTCTTTTATTGTTTCCATAGAAATAGGATATGTTGTTTGTTATGTGTGATCATATGGATTGTATATTGGGAGGATAAAGCCATTAATAAAATGTATAGAGTTTTGTGAAGAAGATAAACAGTTAACAGTAAACACCATTCCAGAAAAGTTGTATGCGCAGTCTTTTAATTCTGTTCCGATGGAGATCTTTCCGTACACGGATGTCTCTCAAATTTTATCCTTAGTTACCTTATACATTTAACTCTGACATATATAAATTTTAGACAGATCCAACGGTTGGATTTCTGTCGAGGAGCACATAAGCGTGACAGGTCATAGTGTTTCTACACCAGAAAAATTGTAGTGTACAGTCTTTTGTTCCTGCTTAGATGGTGATATTTCCATACTCGGATTGGTATGAAATTTAATCCATAGTTTCCTGACACATTGTAGTTTGACATATTAAAAGTTTAGACAGATCTATCAGTTGGATTTCTGTCGAGGCGCGCATAAGCGTGACAGGTCGTAGTGTTTCTACACCAGAAAAACTGCAGTGTGCAGTCTTTTGTTTCTTCTTAGATGGTGGCCTTTCCGTACTCGGATTTGTATGAAATTTAATCTATAGTTTCCTGACACATTTTAGTCTATCATATTAGATTTTTAGATTTATCCAATGGCTTGATATCTGTCGAGGCTTCCATTAGTGGGACTAGTCGTAGTAGAAACTACACCAGAAAACTGATGGGCGCAGTCCTTTGTTTCTGCTTAGATGGAGGTCAATCTATTATCGGATTGACCTAAAATTTAATCCATAGATTCTTGATATCCAGTTACATGACATATACAAATTTTAGGTAGATCCAATGGTGGGTTGTCTATCAAGGCACGGATTAACAAGGTTGTTAGAATTAGCTAAAGTTCAAAATGGATATAGTTGGGTGGTTACATGATGGCATTAGATGGTCAGTGGTTATTATACTTTTGATATATTCTTACTATTGTGAAAATATTGGTGTGGAATGAAAATATATCTAAATGTTTTATTTTATCGTGATTATTAAAATATTTGGAGAATTGGTTAAGAGCTACGTAAGGCTTGATTCTAATCTTAAAAGATTGGATACGTAGGCAGCCTTATGTACAGGTGCAGTCACTATATTTATAATATATATATTAGTTTGTGTGATAACTATATGATTGTGTTAGAAATTACAGTTGTTTTGAGACTACATAAATATATATGTGTGAGATAGAAGTTGCATATGAATATAAACTTTAGTATATGTGGATATGTTTTGGACATTAGTGTGTCTAGACTTGAATTTGGGCTAATGAACTATTTGTTTACGATATTGTATATATGAGTGTGGTTATATAAATTGTATTTGTTTGATTATAAGTCTATTTATATTCAATGATATTTAAGTGCTTGATTTGCCTTGACGCGTGAAAATGACTCTCTGCATGTGTGGTATGTTTTGACATGAGTAATGCTAGTAAAATTATAAGTGATAATAATGTTTTAATGTGTCGCCCACATCTTTAGAACTCTCCACGCTCGGGATTTGGTAATGAGATATTATGACTTGTGATGTCATGTGATAGATGGGTATTCATTGAATGTGCCATGAATGACCCAATAGTTTGGACTGCCCTAGAGAGGAACTAAGGTATTCGCGTTGCGGGTTGGTCGTATTCCTTGAATGTACAGGAATGTAGGTTTGGGTATTCCTTGAATGTGGCAGGAATGACACAGGGCATTCATTGAATGTGCCATGAATGGCCCGTTAGTGTTATGATGGGTATTCCTTGAATGTGGCGGGAATGACCCAAGGTATTCATTGAATGTGCCATGAATGACCTGATATTTTGTTATGCCCAAAAGAGGCTTTGTGATTATGTGTATGGAAATCCCATAGATGGCTATGACTCACAAGTTACGAGTTTACAAGATGAAAGTATGTTTCCTGGAGGCGATATCCCGCTTGGGACATATGTCTTGTAGTGGTACTCGGTGTGAGTGAGGCACACGGATATGTGTGATTTGGCAAATGTGTGTAGTGCAAATCGTGGAGTAGGAACTAAAGGTTGGGCTGTGTCTTTGAATAAAGGAGTCAAGAAGATAATTAATAAGCAAAGTAAAAATATTGATTTTACGTGTGATGGAGTTATTGTATGTGATGTATATGATTTCTTATGAGAAACATATACATGGTTTGTATAAGTTGATACTCACAAGGGATGAATGTACTCCTTGGGTGTGATACTTATCCGTTGTCATAAGTAGACGAGTGGTTTTTAAGTAAAAGTATATGAATTGTGTGATGTTATGGATGTAACGTGTGATTGTGAATAATATTAGTAAATGATTGTGATTTCTATGTGACTGTGAAATGACTATAACTTGATATGTTATTACGAAATATTAATGACTTGTGATAGTCTGAGATCTATGGTTATGCACGCAGAAACTTTATGACGTAATGATGTCATATGAATGACTACCCTTGATATAGGTATTATGATAAGTGGTATTCCCCGAATATGCGGTACGAACCAGGTCATATCAATTAGACTTAAATGTCTTAAATGAGGTTTGTGATAAGAGCCCAAAACTGTAGTTTTAACCCCTTAATAATCATACTGTTAGACCAATTATGTGAATAATAAGTAAGAGTTAATACTGATTAAGTGTTTTTATGCATTTCGTGCTTCAAAGTCCATTATGTGTAAAATGTGCCACTTTAGCGAGATAAAGGAGCAAAAGTCGTGAGAACTTCCGAATGCCATATCTTTGGACTCAGACCTCGGATTGAGGCCTACCTTATGCCAAAACGACCGGCTCGGAAAGCGATTTGCAATGGTCCAAGCCTTGACCCAATCAGAGGAGCAGAAGTGGACGAAAAGTCTGTGGAAGCCAACTGCAGCTGAAGAGGCCTTTTGGATCGAAAGAATTGGGTTTTGGCCCGATTCTCCTCGCTCAAACATGGCTCCAAGCCCATGCACGATTTTGGATCTGAATGTATAAAACAAAAGCTTAATTCTTTGTTAAAGGTAGATTAAATAGTAGAGAATTAGGGTAGATAGCTTAGAATAGAACGTAGCCATTAAAATAGCTTCTAGATCTAGATTTAATTGTTTTCTTTAATTAGTTTCAAATCCCTTATTAGATTAAACCTTTGGATCTTGTTCTTCAAATTAATTAGATCAATAAAGTAGTATTTTTATCAATTTCGATTTTTGTCAAATCCAATTCTAGATCTAATTTCAATTCATGTCCTTATTTCAATTTAGTCATTAAATTAGATTTCATTATTGTTAAATTAAGTAAAGTTCAATGCTTTATATTATGTTTAGTTTTAATCTAAATGGAAATGATTTGAGAATGATTCAAGGCTAAACCTCCATTAGAGGGGTTGTGAAGCCTTGATGAAAGCTTGAGTCCGATTATCGTAGAGTCGCCGATTTTCTATTCCACTCTAGAAATGATTAGTTCACCATGAGAATGGGTTTAATTGTTCACATGCTAGTTATGATTGGTAGAAATGCCATATATAATTAGGGATTAGGAATAACCAATTGTCGGGCGATTCAATTGATTACGACGATTAAATGTCGTTAGTGGATTAAGTTGAGTTAAGGTGGAATCAATCCCCTCTAACTCCTTATCATAGAATCAACGAGCCTTCCCATAATTATTTAGATAATCGACTAGTTGCATCTTGTGGGTAGTTGCATCGTAGTATAATTCCTTCGTAAAACTCTCATAGACTTAAAAACGACTAGTTAGATTAGAAAACATCCATGCTAGAGCACTAGGAGTGGAACTAACTTATCTACTCCACTATATCTCATAGGATTGAGAGTAGAAATCTTTGATAACTCGCTAACGAAAAGTCCAGTTTTAGTTTACTTTACGGATTGAATTCATCGCTCATTTCTCAGAGGTAGACTATTCATTTTTATCATATTCATTACACATTTTTTATTCAGTATCAAAATGCCATCTTAGTTGCACTTTAGCATTGTTTTCATAATAGACTTAGTAATTTTAAGTCCCATTTCACCCACCCACCCTTGTTTGATTCATACTGTGGTTACCGTTTCAGTTTTGGAAAAATTCGCGAGAAAAATAATCGAAGCGCCCCGCGCTTCAAAGAGCGCGACCAGCGCTAAGTTACTTTGGACTTTCGAATTTACATAGAAGCGGCGCTTTCAAAGAGCGACCCGCTAAGTTCTTGGACTTTCGGATTTAATTTACATTACGCTTCAAAAAGAGGCTAAGTTCTTGGACTTTCGAATTTACATAGATATCGCCGCTTTAGCTGAAATTTCCGGATTTCCACAGTTTGTTTTCTTCGAACTTCGAGTTGTCAAGTTTTTCAGTGTTTTATTCTCTTATACGAACTAACACGCATTATACAAGACGCTATTCATGTTTAAGCAAGGACGAATCAGGTATTCCTTTCTTCCACACCTCAGATCTCTCGTTAGAGGTTTATACTAGTACATCGAATTGTTTGGAGTGTTGCATGTTTAGTTAAGCTCGACTTAGCCTTGCATGAGATTAAGGTCCGGCCGAACAAAAACACCTAACGTAAATACACAACAACATCAACAAATAAGTCTATCTAGTATACCACAAACTACACCTCTAGCTACTATATATCACACACCACCCGATATAATGGGGAAGAAAGAGAGACTCCTCTCTCGGACTTCTACAAAGCCTTGAGCGATAGCCCCAAATCTTGCATCGTCTAGCAGACCACCGGGATTTTGAGAATCCCTCCAAATATTTTTAATTTGTTACCCGTGTTTCATGGTTTAGACCATGAAAAACTTACCAAAGACACATCTAGGGATTGAACAAGTCCTAACAACATTCCACCATCCTACGGTTGGTTCGAACAAATTAAATTAAGGGTATTCCCTTTCACGTTAGCCCGATAAAGGCGGTGTCTTGGTTAATGCCCAAGCCACCTAATTCTGTCATGGACTCGTGGGCTAAACTTGTTCATTGTTTATGGAACATTTTTACCCACCCCTAAAGACGGATGAGATGCTTTCCAAGATTCATTTCTTTCGACAAAATCCTCATGAATCATTTTCAGAGGCTTGGAATCGTTTCACCGATCTGCTTATAGAGTGTCCACACCATAACTTAGCAAAAGACACGTTAGTTCGTGCCTTTTTCAAAGGACTTCAACATCACCATAAAGAAGTCCTTGACATAATGAATGGGGGTAGTTTCTTAAACAAAGGAGCCTCAGAGGCTTATAAATTTTAGAGGACCAAACTAAGTTTAAATAATAATTGGGGGTAGTGGACGATTATCTCGGCCCGCTAGTTAGTTCTTCTTCCACGTTAAGGCTACCGTATGTTTGAAATTAAACACGATTCCGAGCTTAAAACTCTAATCGAATCACTCACTAAAAAGGTAGAGGCCATTTCAGACAACAAAAGCCTATCCCGTCATGAATGTAAATTCAAACCCATGTAGTTTCATTTGAGCCCCGAAAGCATCCCGATTCCCATCGGCCCTATAGCCTATGAGACAGGCTTGTTCCATTAATAGTGAACCTAACGCCCTTTGGAGACAAAATCCCAACTTCGGTTGGCGGAATAACAAAACGTCACACCTCAAGCGGTACAATCATCAAATATGTTAGGTTAACGCAGAGCTTTAACCAAGCTCCACTACGACAAGGACGTGGTCGGGGTAATTTTAATAATTATAACAACCAAAGTGCAACCTCGACAAGGTCAAGCACAAGGTCAAGCACAAGGTCAAGGTAATTATAATAATTATAATGCTAATAGAGGTATCGTTCCGGTAAATAATAACTATCAAAATCCACTAATAAATAATTCACGGAAATAGTTCGGTAGACACCACCCGTGAACACTACACCCACCCAACCGGATCGTCTTGACACCTTCATACAAGTGAGCCAAAACTTTTCCAAACCATGGCTCAATCTAACCAACAGCCTTCTACAATCCGTTAATAATTTAACCCAACAGTTGGCTCAAGATAAAGCCCAACCCAAAGGTGTGTTTCTAGGTAACGCAATACATAATCCTAAAAAACAACAAACACAGCCTTTGAGGTCACCGATAATACTAGTAATGAATATGAAAATGTAGGTGAGATAAATGCCATCACCACTCTGTGGATTCGGCAGAGTGGTTGATAACAAGGTAACTATGCCTATAGTTACCCCACCAAGAACCCCCTACACCGCTCTTTTACTAGATACCGAAATAGAAACTCAAGAGCCTACCACCGTAGAGGTACCGCCACAAACACAACCTAAGAAACATAAAGCCACGGTTAAACATCCAGGTGATACCATTGCTAAATATAGACAGAAACCACCGTTTCCACAAAAATTAGCCATGTTAACTAGAGATACAAATTACGAGGAGATTAGGGACGTTTTCAAGAATCTAACTATAAACCTTCCTTTCCTCGAAGCTATAAAAAAGCTACCACACCATGCTAAGTTTCTTAAGGAATTGTGTACTACTAGGCGTAAGACAAATATACCAAAAGACGCCTTTTTAACAGAACAATTCCCAACCTTATCTGAACATAATGGAATTGTTAAGTACAAGGACCCTGGTCGTCCTACTGTACAATGCACCTTAGGAGATTCCTATACGACGGACGCGTTATTAGACACGGGGGCTAGTGTTAACTTACTCCCATTTTATTTGTATAGACAAATAGGGTCTAGACAAAATGCAACCCACTAAAATGACGTTGCAATTAGCCGATCGGTCTATTAAGTACCCTAAGGGTGTAGTCGAAAATGTCTTTGGTAAAAGTTCGGGATTTCTACTATCCGCTGATTTTGTAGTCCTCGATACGTAAGTCGCTAACGACTCTGTCGATCATTCTAGTATGGCCCTTTCTTGGCAACCGCCAATGCTCTCATTAATTGCCGTGGATGGTTCAATGTCCATGTCTTTTGGCCATCTTGTCGTTGAAGTCAATGTTTTTAAAACAAGGACACAGCTTATCCGATTCGCCTATGGATGGAGAGGTTAGCATGATCGAGCTTTGCTCGAGATTATTTCAACAACACGCTCCCTCGATAGTCATATGCCCAAAATTCTTTCCTTTGGAAAGTCATACTCCAACATTTTCATCCCTACACTAGTCGATACACGATATTATTGAGGAAGGGATAGAGGATTTTTCAAAGATGTAGAGGACTACCATAGTAATGTGGATATGACCAATCTTGATGAGGAATTTGATGAGTTTCTTCGAGTAGGTGACAATTCACCCTATCAAGAACTAACTTGCACAACATCCACCTCGATTCCCCTCCTGCCACCCTTTCAAAGGAATCTCGAAGTTTGCACTCGATCCTTTTGTTTCTCCCCGTGCTTCATAATTTTTAAATCCTCCTAGCAAAAACGATACTTCGAAGGACAAACTATTTGACACCTTCATTTTCAGAATTGAGACAGATCCTACACACACAATGAATGAGTTCAGTGCCAAAACCACATCCTCATTGTGCACAATGTGCTGTCTTTCTAAAACTTATCCATATCCACCATATCCTCCACAACCATTCACTTTTCCACACTTATTTACTAAAACACCCACGCATTCAAAATGAAAAGAAGGTGCATGATAGGTTACACAATAGGGTTATCCAACTTCGCTTTGGATTCCACTAGGGTCAGGTCGAGGGAAATCTTGGTGCTTCATTGTGTTTGGATATGTTTTCTGTGATATTTATTTATGGAATGATCCACAACTATTTCGGTTGTTGATATATGATCAACTGCATGTTCATATATATGTTTTAGATAAAGTCTTGAGTATCCGACTATAAATCGACTCAAATTTCTGTGTTGGTGCATTTCCTTTCATTCCAATATATTGGTGAGTGCACCATTAAGGTAACCGGGCCCTCCCTATGGAGTGTGTGGTGAAGTACCGGATCCTAAGTCCACGGTTCACATAGTTCACGTTTTCCACTCTTGCATGTTTTTCTCGGATTTTTGAGTCATGTTTCTCTATGGTGTGAATTATGTCTTTATTGCTTATTGTTTTTCTTTCTAAAAAAAATAAAAAATAAAAAATAAAAATAAACATAGTAATCTAGGAAGTCTCGAATCGACTCTAAAAGACCATTATCGCTAAAACAAATTTTCTAAGCTTCACAGAAAAAATTTGTTTGGGGTGGGGTGTTCGTGTTTCCGCACTAAAATGTTTTATGTCCCATTAGAGTTGCTTAGGCCGTTTTATTGTATTACGATTCGGATTGACATAATCTATTAATTTAGATTTCATTCGTTAAGCGATAACTTACGTCATGCACGCATTTCGAGGCGTTTTCCACTATCACGTATGTCATTTGAAGTCAGAATAGAGTGTTTTATGGATCATTGGATAGGAAATTCTCTCCTGATCATTTCCATATCTCATTCGCAAAAATCGGACCCGATAGCTAAGCGGGGAATTTCGATTTGAAATTGCGAAAAATCGAAAAAAATCAAAAATTTCGATTTTGGCTTGGGGCCCAACCAGCCCATGGAGAGCGCTCAGGCTCTTACCTTCTCAATGAACAGTTCATCGCGTTCTTCATCTTCCACCGCCATTAACGCCAAGCTTAAAGTTCAAAACCCTAGCAAAAATAAAATTTAAAAGAAAATCCAATAAACCCATGCCCAATATCAAATCCTAACCCAAATCTTTCTACAACCAAACCACCACAACCCCCACCGATTTTAAGCACTAAAACCACGAAATTTATAAAATTGGTGTCGCCGCCACCCTCCATCCATCACCACCACGTTCTTTAGGTCGGTCAAGTTTAATCCACCACCACCACATCATATTTAGACCCTTTACTCCATTCCAAACACTAGATGGCTCAACGCCGAATCATACCGGAGCAAGTTTTTCATGCCGACCATTTCGCTACCGTTTTACGGTGACGAAATGGCTAGTAGAGACCGGAATAGTCTTCGGTACTTTCGACCAAGACTTCTACCACGCAAGACTTGGTCCGACGATTCTACAACACTAGGGAGTTGGAGGGGAGTAGGATTTTGTGATGGTCGAAGAAGAGAAGCGGAGTTGACTACGGGCCTGTTGGCCGAGATTCTAGGCATTCCGCCTAGAATCAATCTGATGCCACTTTACGGGATCCTCGCTTGACGGGTAGAGTAGAGCGTTGATGGGCGTTATGTCATCAATGGGAGTTACAATCCAAACTCCCATTGTGTTCGCCAGCATCTCGGGACCAACCAACCGGCTACAATTTCGGTGGATTGGTCGAATGTCCTAGGCAAGGACAAGGTCGATGACATCGGTCCGACCTGCCTCCATCGCCCTATGGGTACTCCAGAGCGGAAGTATGATTTCGCATCCCGCAGCTTTTTTTGAACATTATTAGGGGTTCGAAGGTCTTTGGCACCTCTCCCTCGCGGCTTATTACTAAGATCATGCTAAAGATGAAAGCAACTCCCGTGATCCGGGAGGATTTACATTACCCCGCACCGTAACCCGCGTATCTATAGGAGTGTGCCCAACAAGTATGGAGGAGGAGGCTGAGGATAGAGAGGAAGAAGAAGAAGAGGAGGGGGGACAGCAGGATGATTCGGAGGAGGATGAGGAGGATGGGACTTGCTTTGATACGGATGCCTTCCGAGGTGTTGGTCGATCTTTGGCGCATGACTATGCTTCATAGGGGCACGCGTTCACTCAACACTCTATGTGCAGACTCCCGGACTCGACAGCGCACCATTCATCACAACTTCGAGATCCGCACCGCAGGAGGGAGGATGAGAGATGGGAGCAGCGAGGGTCGAGATGGAAGCCGCCCGTTTTAGAGTGGATATGCTAGCACGCTTCCCACCTCATACGGACTCGCCTCGAGGACACATTTACGAGGCATGAGCGCCGCCGACGAAGCGACGATCGGCCTGCTGGACCTTCGGAGCCCGTGAGCCACCACTAGAGATCGCAGGCTCCCTCAGCCACCACCACTGGCGAGGAGTTTAGAGAGGATGAGGAGTGATAGTGGTAGTTATTTTTGTTTTATACGTTGTTGTTTTTATTTATTTTTGTTGTTTTTATTGTAATGAAATTTTTATTCTCGTAATTTGAATTTTGTAAGTGAAAGGACCTCCGAATGAAAATTATAATATAAGGGGTTATTTTCAGTATGTGTGCTTGTTTCATATTGATCCCACCTTCCCAACTTGTTTGGGGGTGGTTTTATCATTTCAAGCTGTATTTTTTTATAAAACCCTAGTGTTAGAATTTCATCATGGCGGAGTAAGGTGAAAATATGGAGTTTAGGCCTATCTATGATTGAGAATCATTGTAGGATGAAATCTAGATTAAATAGGTACATTCAATCATAAAATCCAAATAAGAGATCCGGGTTTGAATCAGAATCCGGGATATGAGTTGTTTCCGTTTCGAAGTTTGGAAATTTTAGGATTTCGAAACTGCCGTAATTAGTTTTGGCAACTTTCCGATCCATTCTAGCAACTTTAAACCTATATAAACTTGATACAATCTACCCTCACAACTCACACTACACCTAAACCCCATCACTCACCCTTCACACCCGCTGATTCCCCGTTTTCGTCTCCATTTTCACAAAAGAATTCCTCGGAGCTTCGCTAGCTTCTAGTGGCCAGCGCTCTACACTTCTGTCGGAAAAATTTGCTCGAGCGCGCCGCTTCAAGTCAAAGCGCGACCAGCGCTAAGTTATGGAATTTAAAATACAAAAGCGCCAGGCCTCATTATTTGAGCCAGCGCCGACTTCTCTGGACCAGAAAAATTCCAGTTTTTCTCGCGTTGTGCCCGGTCGTTTTGCAACTATTCCAGAACGTAGTTTTGAGATGACTTCTCCCATAATAATACCGAACAGTCTTTTCAAGATTTGTTCCAAAGCACTACTTACGGTGCTTGGTTGGTTTGAGGTGATCACATACGTTGGTCGGGAACCTCTTATGGTAAGACCGGCTGAACTTTATTCTCCAAAGACTTGCATCTTATTTTTATAATAACTGCATTTTCTTTTGAGAGACCGGATGGAGAACAAGTGTTCTCCATCACCATTGACGATGAACCAATGGAAATTACCGTGTTCTTGCTAGCATTTGTTCTTGGACTTGCTATGCCCGGAGATACAAGACCCATGGTGCTATTGGGTCGATAATATGCATGTCTATACTTATGAGTCTTTGCACGAGGCTTATGGGGCAGCATTTTTCCGATTGAGGACCAAGGGGACTATAACGTTGCCCTTGGTAGCCCGGCCCATGAACATAGGAACTGTTATGTTTTGGATTATGCTAAACATTTTAGGGGAATGGCTTTTTTCTTACGTGAATGACGCCACTTGCGCGTTTTCCTTGCTTTAGCCAATGGACGCCGGGTTCTATGACCTTCCCGTGACTTTGATGTCTAGTTTAGCACGAGCCCATACCATGAGGCATAAGTACCTTCTTATGCTTGTTCTAATTTCAACGATTATGCTATGTTTCTTTCCTTTTTTTTGTACACGTTTCACGGATTGGATTAAGGTAGACACGGTGCGACCCACCAATAGTATTATTCGATCTTTTCCGCAAATGACTTGGCATGGGTGGCGGATACAACCTCACCAGGTTGCACCCTACACCCCATCGACCAAGTGGCACTTAATAGGTTAGCAACCATAGATGATAAATGGCGCGGAAGCCCGGCAAATTATCATAGCATGGCAAGACGCTGAAGGAACCTCACTTCTTTATAGAAGCAGAGGATGATAGCGAAGATGATTTAATAACAACGGGAGTGGAGGTAAGTTTTAGTTCTCATAGTGTCCGCTATGTCCCAAGCAATTTAATTATGTTAACCCCATAATGGGTAGAACTCTTATAGAGTTGCGGTCAGCTTTTATTTCCTATATTAGTGCGTTCTAACTTTGTTTTCATAGATGTTCCCCGAATTTCACGCGCTTCAATGGTATTTTTCCTACCCTCTTTATTTAAATGCTTTGAGGACAAAGCATGCTTTTTGTTTGGGGGGGGCATAGAAACACGTGTAATTAAGACATCTGTTACGATATAGATAGACATAATATGCATTTGTTTTCTAGTTAAAATTTCAAAAATTTAAAAATATAAATAAATAAGTCATGCTATACACTTAGGAATATTGGTATTGTTTCTTTCTCCATGCTTTTAACAATCTAGAAGTCTCACATAACTGTTGCATCGAATAATTGTTAGAAACTTAGATTAATACGTAGGTAATAATCTTTGCATCTATCTATAAATATATTACATGAGTATCTATGATTGTTAGCAGTAAGTTTCTGAAATCTAGGATAGAGTACTTATTCTACAATCCTGTGAGAATATAGCCTAAAGCCTTATATGAGCTTAAACATTTGAGAAATGACACAAGGGAGAAGTAAAACCGGATAGAGAAATCACACGCCCACTTGCTTGATCACTAAACCATATCCTAAGTGAGAATTTAGGCGCTCTTTGGATCGATATAGCCGAAATTCAAACCTATGAATTATTTTCCGCTAGTCGCCACTCGAAAGCCTTTCATTAGCCCCTTCCATAAACCACAATTCCTTTACCTCGTTACAAAAAAAAAAAAAAAAAAAAAAAAAGAGAATAAATCAACCTACCCAATTTAGAATAAGTCCGAGAATAGAATGAGTGAAGAAAGAAGAAGAGAAAAACCCTGTCTAAACAAAAAAAGTTAGTTGCTTCAGAAAATAAAGAAAAGAAGTTTCCATCCAAAGAAAAGAAAAATAGAAATAAAATAAAACTCCAAAAAAAAAAAAAAAATAGAATAAAAGGGAGTCAAAAGCCAAAAAAAAAAAAAGAAAAATATGGCTAAGGATGGAAACAAAGTATAGAAGCAAAAGAAAATAACAAGGTTTTCTCGAAGTTACATAATAATGTAAGACTCTATTATCTCAGACTTGTCCTTTTGAATATCCATTTCCTTCCTTCTTAAACCACCGCTTTAATCCCCTGTAACACCTAATAAAGACCTCTAGCTCAATTAGGAATAGGTTAGTGTGATAGTAAGTGGCAGATGTGTTTGATCGACCCGCTTCCTTGTTGTCATTGAGATTGTAAGGTAAAGTGTACCCACTCGTACATTGGAGTAAATAAACTTGAGTGGAAAAATCAGAGTGTTGTTTCTTGACTATTATTGTGAGAACCTACTTAAGGACGCTTATTCCGAAGTTCTTAAAACAAACCCGCTAAACATTTGATAGTACTACTCATTGTATATATGTTTATTGTAGATGATTGATTATTATGCATATATTAACTTAGGGTTTTGGTTGGTTATTCTTATATAATTGCTAGAGAGATGTATAGATAGTTGAGCATGAATAAGGAAACAATAGTTTTATTTTCTTAGTCGTTGTAGTATAGATGAAGTTTTGTGAGTACCTTCATCGAAAACTCTCACGAGGTTATAACTCGTCCACTAGGGAATTCCTAGTGGTTTAAGGCCTTGTTGCATATGGTCAATGCAATCGCACTCAAAGCAGTAAACGAGATTAGGTAGAACTCCATTTTTGGTCACTTATTCTAATTTCTCATCTTTGCTTGAGGACAAGCAAAATGTTTGTTTGGGGTGGTTTGATAAGAGCCCAAAACTGTAGTTTTAACCCCTTAATAATCATCTTGTTAGACCAATTATGTGAATAATAAGTAAGAGTTAATATTGATTAAGTGTTTTTATGCATTTCAGCTTCAAAGTCCATTATGTGCGAGAAATGTGCCACTTTTAGCGAGATAAAGGAGCAAAAGTCGCCAGAACTTCCGAATGCCATATCTTTGGACTCAGACTGGATTGAGGCCTACCTTATGTTAAAACGACCCGCTCGGAAAGAGCTTTGCAATGGTCCAAGCCTTGACCCAATCAGAGGAGCAGAAGTGGACGAAAAGTCTGTGGAAGCCAACTGCAGCTGAAGAGGCCTTTTTGATCGAAAAGATTGGGTTTTGGGCCCGATTCTCCGGCCCAAACATGGCTCCAAGCCCATGCACGATTTTTGGATCTGAATGTATAAAACAAAAGCTTAATTCTTTGTTAAAGGTAGATTAAATAGTAGAGAATTAGGGTAGATAGCTTAGAATAGAAAGTAGCCATTAAAATAGCTTCTAGATCTAGATTTAATTGTTTTCTTTAATTAGTTTCAAATCCCTTATTAGATTAAACCTTTGGATCTTGTTCTTCAAATTAATTAGATCAATAAAGTAGTATTTCTTATCAATTTCGATTTTTGTCAAATCCAATTCTAGATCTAATTTCAATTCATGTCCTTATTTCAATTTAGTCATTAAATTAGATTTCATTATTGTTAAATTAAGTAAAGTTCAATGCTTTATATTATGTTTAGTTTTAATCTAAATGGAAATGATTATGGAATGATTCAAGGCTAAACCTCCATTAGAGGGGGTTGTGAAGCCTTGATGAAAGCTTGAGTCCGATTATCGTAGAAGTCGCCGTTATTTTCTATTCCACTCTAGAAATGATTAGTTCACCATGAGAATGGGTTTAATTGTTCACATGCTAGTTATGATTGGTAGAAATGCCATGTATAATTAGGGATTAGGAATAACCAATTGTTCTCGCGGAAGCGATTCAATTCGGATTACGATTTATTCGTCGTTAGTGGATTAAGTTGAGTTAAGGTGGAATCAATCCCCTCTAACTCCTTATCATAGAATCAACGTAGCCTTCCCATAATTATTTAGATAATCGACTAGTTGCATCTTGTGGGTAGTTGCATCGTAGTATAATTCCCTTCAGTAAAACTCTCATAGACTTAAAAACGACTAGTTAGATTAGAAAACATCCATGCTAGAGCACTAGCAGTGGAACGAACTTATCTACTCCACTATATCTCATAGGATTGAGAGTAGAAATCTTTGATAACTCAAGGACGTAAAAGTCCAGTTTTAGTTTACTTACGGATTGAATTCATCGTTCATTTCGTAGGTAGACTATTCATTTTTATCATATTCATTACACATTTTTTTATTCGTATCAGTTTGGTTATGAATGGAAATTGGACTAGCTGAGATAAATCAGTTTATTGTGATGTCTAACTCTGTTTTGCAGGAAGGTAGGATCTATTAATCTTTTCTGCAGGGACGTAAATATCCTACCCTAAGACGACGTGTTGGCTTAAAGATAAGGTATACCAAACTCATATTTAATTAGGTTATCATATGTGCATTTAATAAATGGAATGTAAGTGGTATTTATGTTGTGAGTTATTTTGGAAAGTGGGAATGATGAGTACTGTTATATGAGATTCTTAGAATTTGTATAATGGGGGTGAAATCTTACTTGGGAAGAAACTACACGCCATTTTGGAAAACGGAACTATATTGTCTTCTAAGCTGAAATGGTTGGTAATGTTATATTTATTAATTTGAAAGACTATTATATATATTTTGTTGTTAGTCTACTCATACCAGCAAATTCAATTTGCTGACCCATGTTTGCTTTGTTTTGCAACGTGGGTGTGTTCTTGGGAACATAGATGGTGGAGTGCAGTGGATAAGGACACGTGATTTGGAGTTGCTCTTGGAGTCTTCTGGTTTAAGATTTTCTGAAGGGTACGGTTTTGTTTTGAGACAAATGTAATAGAGTTGGTTAGTTTCTTTGTAGTTTAATAATGTGATTTAAAGATTGTTCCTTTTGGGTTTCTTTTGATTTCAGTTTTGTATATATAGTGTTTGATAACAGGGTGTTGGGTTTGGTTTCACCCTGGGTTTCCAAATAATTGAATATAATTGTTTTAAATATTGTCTGGAAATTTGGGGTGTGACAGCAACACTCTTGTTCCACACTATTAAACAACCCACACCTCATAAGCCCTAGGATTTGCCACCTCATAAGCTAGATCCAAAGGTTAGGGGGTGGTGTTAGATGTCTAGCACCACCCTTCTTTGTTATATAGATGATATCTGAAATCCAAGTTATGTTTCAATGACTAGTTAATGCCCATGTTTTCGGCACGGATTTCATATAGTTATTTTGGCATTTTATTTTAATTTGCATTAACTTAGTTGAAGTTTTTTGTGGTGTTATATAATTGTAAATGTGCGTTTTGAGTAATTGAGTAAAGTTAGGATACATATAGTCATGAGTTAAAAGGGTTGACAACTTGACGTAGAGCACAATAAGATTAGGATTAAGTTTTGGTTAAGTTTATGCATGTATTAGAGCATCATCAATGCACTGCTAAAACTCGTTTCTAATGTGACAACTAGCAATTTTTTGTAGCAAATTGATCACCAACGCGCTGCCAAAAACACGTTTGCATCTCATAGCCAAAATACTCGAAATTATAGTAGCGGGTCGAACGGGACAACTTTTCATGTCCGCACATTGGAAGGGACAACTTGTCCATCCAAAGTTTTTTGATTTCTGTCTTTTTATTTTTATATAATTAAAAAAATCATATTTCAATAGTAGCACCGTATTTGTTTTTTTTTGAAATATTTAGAGAATTAAGGCGGACCCACACCGGTTACATTGAAGGACCCTAGCCCGAAGGCTTACATTGCCCGGAGGCTCATTATCAATCCCGAAGGCTCTCGCCAATGCGCCATTTTGAGTAGACCCAACCGCCTCCACCTTGTCTATGAAGCTAACGTGTCACAATTTTTTTTAGTAGCGCGTTGATGATGCTCTTATATATACTACACATCATCAAACAATAACTATGAATTGCTAGTGTTAGTATGCTCAATATTTAGTGATCCTTGATAGTTTGTGATATAAAATTACACATGCATTAATTGTAAATATATGGAAAGCAAAATTTGAAATGTAAGCAATAAAAAACATAACAACATTTATTCAGTGATGTAGATTAGTTTACTTTTATAAATTTTGTCAATAATTCATCGAAAGCCTTTGGAAGTAGGTAATATAATAACGTATAACATTTCGAATAGGGAAAACGTTGGTAATTGGAAAACTTGACAGAACTCTCTCTTATAGAACATTTAGGTGATTCCCAACCATTGTCACCAAATTCAGCGTTTTTTCAAAAAAAACGCGTTTAAAACCCTAGATATTGGCAAGGCATCTTGTTCCAGTTTAAAACCCGGGTTTTTCAAAAAGACACGTTTTAAACTTAAAAAACATTTAAAACATGAGATTTTGAAAATCTTCGGTTTAAAACTGTTTTTTTAATCTAAAAGAAAACGCAAGAAGAAAAGGGGGTTTTGGAGTTTACCTTTTCGAAGAGTGGGCGATATTTTGACTTATTGAGACAGTTCTATCTTGCTTTGGACTATTAATAATTGGAAATTTTAAAGTTATTAACTTATTTGTAGTACTTGATTATGCCATTATGGTTGGTAATTAGTAGTATCTTATTTAGAGTTGTGTTTTGATACTGAATCTAAAATTTATAGTATTTGGATGAGTAATGATAATTTGATACTTTTATGTATTTGAATTTTCTTTCATTTGTATTATTATTATTTTTATTTTCTATGCCTATTCTTTTTTCCACTCTCATAAAAAATCAAACTCCTTATCTATCATATTTTTTATCATCGGTTTTTACCGTTTCTTTTACGTATTATACGTTTTAAACCTGTTTTTTAAGCCTCACATTTTTTTACATTTTTTTTTCCGAGACGTTTCGTTTAAAACACGAACTATGGGTTTTTTCAACTACACCGTTTTAAATCTGTACCGTACTTGGTGACAATGTTCCCAACTATGACAATGCTTTCAAACAACTAGCATCACTGTACTCCTCCCTAAAGAATTCTCAAACATTCCACGATGCTCCACCGCTTGTCGTGTTGTAGCTACCTCTAACAAGCACTCAGAGTGCTTGATGTAAGACCTGCAAATACATTCGAATTTTAATACGTAGACATATAACACCAAGCAGTTAAAGTTTTAAATTAAAGAACAATATAACAAATTGTCAAATTCCACATCTCACTATTTTCAGACTAAATTGTTGTTTATTTTTAGCACAAAATTATTTGAAGTCGCCACCTTGGCACTTTTACATTACAAATATAAGCCCTGCAAATGATTAAAATACCCTTACATAACAACCTAAGTATCTTTCAAGAAGAAAAAAAAACCCTAAGGGTCTGCTTGATAAAAATTCCCACTTGCTGGGCAAATATGTAGTAGGAAAATCATTTCTTCCCGCTTAAAATTTTGCCAGGAACATACCTAGTATGTTGGAAAACAATATTTTGTCATTGCTTGTTTATATAATTTGCATCAATTGGAAAATGTTGGCAAATGTCATTTGCCAGGTTTGGCGGCGCTTGGTAACAATAAATTTGCCGGCAAATAATTTTACTTTTGATCAATTCCATCCCTAGTTACAACTCATTCGCTTCTCTTACTGATCACTCTTTATATAAAGGTTAGCCTCTGCAACTCTCTCTCTCTCTGAAATTTCAATTTGACATATTTGGGGACGTGAAGAAACTTAAAACATGATGGATTTTGTACATACATTTTTTTCTAGTCTTTTGTGGTACCTGAATTATTATGTTCAACTTAAAATATTAAGTGTTTACTTTAATTAATTTTTTGTGGTATTTAAATTAATATGCGTGGAATGGTATGAATGTTTAAATTAAATTATTATATGTTTGTGCATGGTAGGATGTGTGTGGTGTGTCGTGCAGGTGTATGATAAGTGCTCAAAAAGTGTATTTCTGATGGGGAGAGATTCTCCTCTTGCTTTTAGCCATAATCTTCTTTATATATGAGAAGATTAAGTTACATTTTCATGCATAGGCCTGGAAGGGGGACTTGGGGCCTCTAATGTGATCCCAAAGTCCATTAGGTTAAGTCCGAAAGGGCCAATGTTGTTTGAAATGACTTTAGTACCTTTTTCGTCCACTTTTACAGTTCTAATTGGGGCAAGTCCAGATCCATTGGAAAGCTTGTTCCAATCCGGTCGTTTTGACATAAAGTAAGCCCAATTTTGAGGTCTGCGTCCAAAGATACGCCATTTTGAAGTTATGATGCCTTTTTGTCCCTTTTCCCAACATAATTGGCCTAAATATAATACTATTAAGGGGTTTAAAACTACAGTTTTGGGTGCTTATCACTTACTTCTATTAAGGTGTGAAGTTTTGATGATAGGTGAAAGAAGAAAACTTGAAATTTAACTACCAAGTTGGATGATCTTTGCTAATTTTCTTAAAGGCTAATAACTATATGCTATAATAAAACTAGAAAAATAACCCTAATATACAATGCTATAAATGAAATAAAAGAGAAAAGAAATATGTCACCTTGTTACGAATGTTGCCTCATACTTGATTATTGATTGATTGATTGATGATTGATGATTTTGATTGATTGTTGATGAATGATGATGATGATGATAAACTTGATTCTGAATTGACAACCTTTATTTTTGGATTGAAACAGGTGATTTGGGAGAAAAAACAACTTTTGGTTAAAAGAAGCTTCTACTCAAGATCGAAATAGGAGAAAAAGAGACTAAGGACGAAGAACTTGATTAGAAAAACCTTGAAGTCGAAATTTTACCTTCAACTCAAGATTAAACTAAAGAAATTCTATCCTAAAATGATGAACTAGAAAAGAAAAATGAAGAACACTCAAAATAAATAATTAAATTAATAAATACTACTAGGCTATTTGCTCTTTGAATAACTAGATGAAGATTATTAACTTTGAATAACTAGTTAAAGATGTTTTTTGTGGGTGAATGATACCCTTATTTATAGTTGTTTGGGATGGATTTCAATATGGTAATGAGTTTGATATAATGGCTAAGTATTGATTAAGAAAAATCCAATGGCTTGATATCTTGATATCTTTCTAGATGCACCTCCTCAAATAAAGCAAATCTAGCCCTTGATTCAAGAGGTGGGACAAGGGGTGCGATCTTGACCGATGATTTTTAGGTTTTGGTATATAGATTTGGTCAAAACATCAAACCCTGGACGTCCTCATTATGCCCACAATCTAGGGTTTCCAAACATAGCTATAAAATGACTTATTCTCTAGAATATTCTTGATTTTAGATATCTAATCAAATCAAATAATTAAGGAAGGTTCGTTAGGGTTTTGGAGGCTTGAAAATGGGCTAGAAACCATAATGAAAAGGTATAACATGAGCTGGATCCACAGCTCACTAGCACGGGTCCAAATCTAACCAAAGAGGCCCGTTTTGACCATTTTATGAACTCTTCAAATTTCCTTTGACCGGGTCAAAATCAGGCAAACTCTTCTTCACATAAAATGATCCTTAATCCATTAGGAAGGCCCATGAACTCTTAAAGTACCCTTGGGTCGAAATCTTACTTCAAAAATACATTGAAAAGGTTATGGCGATTAGGGTTTAAAATTCAAATGGAACCACTGAAACAACAGGTGTCACACAAATTGGTCAAATAGGTTATGGGCAGCTTAATAGAAGATTAAAAAGAAGAAGTTTAGGGTTTTCGACTGAAAATTCAAATGGAACCTAGGTAAGCTTGTACTCAATTCAAAGGAAATTTTTTAGGCGAACTGAAATATGAAATAATCAAATCCAAAGAAAGAGTGGAAAATTTGAAATTTGGGCTCCAAAGGTGTCACAAGGGTATTATATTTTGGTCATTTTCAGCTCGAAATTCAGAATGCAACGAAACTTCAGCCATAGTTAGAACATGGATATGACGAGGGGAGTCTAGAGACGCTAATAGAAGATTAAAAAGAAGAAGTTTGAAGTAGAAATGAAGACTTGAGAATGGAAATCCCCATATATGATCAAATTTAATTCAATGCAAAATTGTGAATGAATTATGCCTACAGTGCAAAAAAACCGTCTACACTCAAGTATGTTTTCTTGGGAGATTTGGAAACCTACCCAGTAGACATTGCATAAGATTTGACTGAGGAGCAGGAATCCCAGTTAGTAGCACTTTTAAAGGAATATAAGAAAGACAAAGATTGGTTGGACAATTGATGATATCAAAGGGATCAGCCCTATGATAGTTCAACACATAATTCATTTGGAAGAAGATTCCAAGACTTCTAAGCAAGCACAGAGAAGACTTAATCCAAAGATGAAGGAAGTAGTCAGAGAAGAGGTTGTCAAACTTCTTAACGTCGACATTATCTACCTTATTTATGATAGTCAATGGATTAGTCCGGTTCAAGTTGTACCGAAGAAGTCCAGAACCACAATGATTGAGAACGAAGACAACTATTTGATTCCAATCAGGATTCAGACTAGATGGAGAGTTTGCATTGATTACAGGAATCTGAATAGCACATCAAGAAAAAATCATTTTCTATTACCTTTCATCGATCAGATGTTGGAAAGATTAGCTGGACAAGCCTACTACTGCTTTCTTGATGGATACTCGGGCTATTTTCAAATCCATATTCACCCTGAGGACCAAGAAAAGACCACATTCACATGTCCATTCGAAACATTCGCCTATCATCGTATGCCTTTTGGTCTTTGCAATACACCGGCCACTTTTCAGCGATGCACGATGAGTATTTTTTACGACATAGGGGAGAAATTCATGGAAGATTTTTTTATGAAAGATTTTTTTATGAAAGATTTTTCAGTATTTGGATCATCTTTTGAGGATTGCTTATGCTATCTCTTCTTAGTCCTTAAACGTTGTTGCGATACCAACTTAGTTATAAATTAGGAAAAGTGTCACTTCATGGTAAAGGAAGGGATAGTGCTTGGTCATCAAGTTTCAAAGGAAGGTATTCTAGTAGATTGAGCAAATATTGATATTACAAAAGATCTTGCCAAGCCGATGACTGTCAAAGATATCCGTACCTTCCTAGGTCACGCGGGATTCTACCGTCGATTTATTAAGGATTTTAGCAGGATAGCAAGACCAATGTCACATCTATTAAGGAAAGATGTTGTTTTTTATTTTGATGAATCATGTGTCGAAGCTTTTATGAATTTGAAGGAAGCATTCACTTCAACGCCGATCATTCGAGCACTAGATTGGGACCAACCGTTTGAAATCATATGTGATGCATCTGACTATGCTATATGAGCCGTTCTAGGACAAAGAGATAAGAAAGTGTCGTACGTAATCTATTACACAAGTAAGACTTTAAATGGAGCCCAAATTAATTATTCCACCACAGAGAAGGAGCTATTAGTCGTCATTTATTCTCTTGACAAATTCTGTCAATATCTTATAAGTTCAAAGGTAATAGTCTATACTTACAAATATGTGAGACTTTTCCTGATGAACAGTTGTTAAGTATATCAGAAGTACCATGGTACGGCCACATCGCGAACTATCTTGTGACCGACAAAATACCATTGCATTGGAGCAAGCAAGAAAAATAGTTATTCTTTTCAAAGGCCAGATATTACTTTTCGGAAGATCCGTACTTCTTCAAGAAGTGTTCAGATCACATCCTTCGGAGATGCATCCCAGAATCGGAACAAGAATCCATTCTATCATTCTGTCAAGATCAGCCTTGTGGATGACACTTTGGTCCCCAACGTACTGCAGACAAGGTATTACAAGCTAGGTTCTATTGGCCTACTCTTTTTAAAGATGCAAATATTTATTGCAAAGCATGTCCAAGATGCCAATTTTTGGAGAAGACCTCGAAAATGTTCGAATGGCCTCAACAACCGATCCTTATCTCAGAAATCTTTGATATATGGGGTATAGATTTTATGGGACCGTTTCCACCTTCTTTTGGTTACACCTACATTCTACTAGCAATGGACTATGTTTTGAAGTGGATTGAAGCAGTTCCTACCAAGACCGCCGATCATAAAGTCGTCGTGGGCATTTTGAAGAAAAATATTAAACCAAGATTTGGAGCACCAAGAGCCATCATCAGCGATAACGGTTCTCACTCCTGTAACCGTATATTTGGGAATCTTATGGCAAAGTATGGAGTGATCCATAAACTAGCTTTAATATATCATCCTCAGACAAATGGTCAAGCAGAGGTCCCGAATAAGGAAATCAAGAGTATTCTGGAGAAGACAGTTAATCCCACAAGGAAAGACTGGTCTCTTAGACTCCAAGATGCACTATGGGCGCACCAAACATCATTCAAAACATCTATTGGAATGTCACCTTATCGTTTAGTATATGGAAAGGTGTGTCATCTACTTGTTGAATTAGAACATAAAGTTTATTGGGCTGTGAAAGAGATGAATTTTAGCCTAGATCAAGCAAGAGAATGGAGGAAGCTTCAGTTCAGTGAATTAGAGGAATTGAGAAGTGATGCTTATGATAATTTAAGGATTTACAAGGATAAGACTAAAGCATTACATGATAGAAGAATTCTGAAAAGAGAATTTGAACCTGGACAGAAGGTTCTGGTTTACAACTCTCGTCTAGAACTTTTCCCAGGAAAGTTGAGATCTAGATGGATGGGACCTTTCATAGTGAGACATGTGACATCTTTTGGAGCAATTGAAGTAGAAGACATGAAGAGAATGACTCGTTTCAAAATCAACACTCATCGACTAAAGCCTTTTCTGGGGTTGCCTATGGGAGACGTGGAAGCAATTTTACTCAAGGATCCGGTGTATCAAACTACTGTTAAAATGGCAAATTGGGGTAAGTTACCTACACATCTTAAAGATTTCATTCTATGTCTTGCTGAACCTGTTACTCTGTCTAGTTTAAGTTTCTTGCATGAGGAAGCCAAATGTGGTAAGCTTGACTCCTTAGGATCTCATTAGTATAATCGCCACTGATAGCCTGGCTCTCAGATTATTATAACTTTATCCTTTACTGAGAAAAGTTGCAAGTGCCGGAGTCAATGTCTCATAACTCTAGTAGACCGAGTATAAAATGTCTACAGGAAGCAAGCATGTTGTTGAGAGAACAATTTTGAGATGGAAACCTAAGTGTTCACCACCTGTTAGTTTGTGGGATTTACTCCCCGTTGAACTTCAAAGGAAGATTATTTCTATCGCTCGTGTAGGGTTAGGTAAAAGTTCTTTCGCGCGTAAGAGGAGAGTGCGTAAGCTAGGTTGGTGTAAGAATTGTTATTCTGAAACTTGCCCTGGATTACAACCATTAAGACACAATTGTTGGTATATGGTTTACTTTTGTCAATCACCTACTGAGAGAGATTGGAAGAATTCCTACAAAGTGAAACCCAGTGAATAGGAATAGCTAGTCTTGAGGATCCTGACTTTAAAATACCCATCTTACGTCGTGGGGATCTGACGTAAAACGACCCAATTCCTAATCATTCTTTTGAAAAACTTTTTCTTTCATAATTCCAGTCAATTCATTTTGTGTCTCAACTATTTTTAAAAAAAATTCATGTCAGAAATTTCAAAATACCCCGAAATTTTGATTTGGAAATCATGTTTTATGGTCGGATAGTTTTCAAAATGAGTTTAGAAATTCTACTTTATCCAATAGTTTTGAAATAGTCTCTTTAGTCTTGAGTAAAAATTTCGTCAACACCCGAGTATGTTTACAAAAAGGATATTTTTGTCTTTTCAAACTGGGGTTTGTGGTAAAATTCAATTAGGAAATTCCATTTTTGTTTATTTTCTATTTTTATAGGTTTCTAAACTCTAAAAACTCTCTCTAAATCATCTAGATTCATTTTTAGGAGCACATTGCTATTTTGTTTGGTCAAAAATACAAAGATAATAAAAAATGATGTATTTCTAAAACTGTTTGGGTAACTGCTAAACAACCATGTGTCCCAGATGATAAAGACAAATTTCTTGTAAACTAACTATCTATGCACAAACACAAATAATCAATCAACTAAACAAGTGCTTAGATCAATATTCCTATTCTCAAATAATAATGAAGTAATATAAAGAGTACGGATTCGTTCAACTCCTAAACTACCAAGACATAAAAGAAATTCAACTAATTTAAATCACAAAGAAACAATGGTGAGAGCAATAATTATAGATGTGAATTTATACTACGAGATAATACTATCAATTGATCTTATCCTAATATTAACTAAAGTAATTAAATATAGATGAATCAATTATGGAGAAAGCTATAGAGAGATTGAAATCCACTTTTCATTTCTTAACATGCTAGCATAGATTTGTATAGAAAATCCTAGTCTAGATATTCTCACACAAGGTTAAAATATAATACTAGACCTGTAATGATCCTTAATTACTTTATACTATATCTAGTCATAAACTAATTAGCATGAGAGAAAGCTTGTTCCCATTCTCATGGCAAACTCACTATTCTCTAGTTTAGGTTAAACTTTTCTTATCTCTAAGTCAAGAAAAACCTAAACTTAAAATCCTAAACAACAAATCTATACTAACAAATCAAGTCCTCTCAAAGCTTCATTCAAACTCCCTCTAATGGGAGTTTAGCTTTGATTCATGGGACTATCATGAACAAAAGAATGAAAAGAAAACATAATAAAAAGAGAAGTAATTGAATTGAATAATAATAATAACTTGAAGGTATTTTAATGGAGGCTACAATTATAAACCCTAATTACTTAAACTATACTAAAAAAGGAGAGAGAGAGAGAGAGAGAGAGAGAGAGAGAGAGAGAGAGAGAGAGAGAGAACCCTAATTTACAACTAAACTAAAGAGGGGAGTAGCCTAATTTTGTTTTAGCCTTAACCCTCTTTATATAGGAGAGGGTTAGGTTATAATTTCGTGCATAGGCTTTGGAGCTATGCTTTGGGCCACTAAATCAAGCTCAAAACCTAATTACTTAAGTCTAAAAAGGGTTTCTCTACGCAAATTTATTGTAACACCCTTTTCGTCTATTTTTACTACTCTTATTGGGTCAAGAATTAAACCATTAGAAAGCTCTTTTCGAGTTAGTCGTTTTGACATATAATAGGCCCAATTCTGAGGTCAAAGTCCAAAGATACGCCTTGCGGAAGTTCTGTTGACTTTTCTGCTCTTTTTCTACCCGCGTTGACTTTAACTGGGCTTTAAAAAGGCTTTTTCACCTTGAAACTTGGGTTTTAACTATAGAACTTCTTAGCAACCAACATTTGCTCCTTTCTCTTGCAAAAGTGACATATTTCTTCACATATTTAACTCCAAGACCTGAAATACACAAAAGTACGTAAACAATACTAACTCTTATTTATTATACACATAATTGGTCTAAATGTAATATTATTAAGGGGTTAAAACTATATTTTTGGGCTCTTATCACCAGACGCATGAGCTGCTGTCTATATATACATGGTATTTTACTCTTCACAATTCAATCCATATTGTGTGAGAGGGAGAACCCAATTTAGCAAACATGTATCAAGTCCAAAATAATGGTTGTGAAACTTCTTTTCGTGCCATCTTTTCCGAACCATCATTCGCGGAGTTTTTTGTGAAGGAATTTGAAAGAAGGAGATGGAGCAATCTTCTATGTGTTGGAGGAGAATTCATTCCCACTTTCGTGAGTAAGTTCTATAGTTGTTTTAGGAAGCAAGACATCAACTTAAAGACAAAGACCATCTACGTGAGAACTCAAAGCATGATCGATTCTTTCATTAAGAGATGTTGAAGATGGAAGAAAGAAAGAGAAAAGGACTATGATATGATTAAATACACTACTTTACTTGGAAAGAATTTGAAGATGGGATACGATAAAGGTATTTTAGTTAGGAGCATGCAAAAGAACCAAGTTGCTATAGTGGCATGACTAGCTAATAACATCTTTTTCGTGCCTATGCCTTTGACGATACATGAGAACTTTTGCAAGATTCTTTTTAAACTTCAACATGAAGAAGATGATATTGACATGGGAATCATCCTTTGGGAAACCATTGCTTCATCGAAGTTAGTGGAAGAGGACACATATCTTTTACCTTTATTAATAAGTATGATAGCCAAGAAGTTGTTTATAGCGGATGGACACACTATGATCGATACCCGTCAAACTATTAATGGAGAGAATATTAAGGCATTCAAATCCACCCTAAACTATTGTAGATTATCTTAGTTTGACTAATTGAAAGCTCTCTTTTTATTACGAGTAGCATGAGCGAAATGTAACCCTAGTTTTCTCGAAGATGTGAACGTTGAGCTCTCTTATATATTGGTTTGATTGAATTTCAACAAATAAAAGTTTAAACCCCTAGCAATAGTTGTTTGTTTAAGGTACAACCTTTCACAGATTTATTTAACCCTAAAAACGATGCTTTGATAATAATAGAATATTAATCCAACTATTAACTAGTCAAGTCATCACATAACATGCAAGATATAATTAATGAAGGTATACTACTATTATCTAAATAACTCAATCAATTATTATATGTAAAACCAAGTCAGAGAACATAAACTTATTTAACAGAGACCTACGCAAGTCTAGGGCTTCCTCTAAGCCCTAGCTTGTAGTTTAGCTAGACATGATATCTATAACAGTAAAAGAAAAAGAAAAATAACCCATAAAACAAAACCGAAATCCTATTGTGGTGTCTTCTTCCCAAACTCTTCTATTCCAATATTCCAATAGTTGTGTTCTAGCTCAAAGTCTCGGCCTCCAACTGATCGATATCACCTGTTTTTTAGTGCTTGTGAGGCTCCTCTCCTTCTTTCATGTTCCTACTCTCGAACTCTCTCTCTTTTCTTTCTTTCTTCTCTTCTCTTTTCTATGCGTTTATGTGTTCTGGAGAGGCTCCTCTCCTTCTTGGTTTTGCTTGGTATATATAACCTTTGATTAGGGCGTGCAAGAGTTAGAATCCACTTTGGAAAAATTTCCTTTAATTGGTGTTTGAATCTTATTAGAACTGTCTAATTCGAGTTCTGAGCGGTGAATGCGAAAACGAAGGTTCTGGAAAAAGAACTAGAAATCTGTGATTTTAGAAGAGGGGGCATGCGCGCTTGTGAACAGGCCAACTTGAGGGCGTGCGCCCTTTGACCTCTTGACAACAACACTTCAACTTTTCACAGCAGCTTTAGAATATCACACACATGCTATTTCCATCCTTGTTTTGTGCATTCTCTCTGTAATCAAGCCACGATCCTTTCACGACCCCGTAAAGTCTCCAGTCTCAGCCCGTTTCATCGTATTCACGTTGATTCCTATAAAACCAGTGAAATAGACTAATCAAAGGAACTTACATTAATTAACTAGACAATATAATGTAAATATGGACATAATTGTGTAGCATTTATGTGCTTATCATTGATCCCTTCACTAATTCACTACCGAAGCATACATTTTAGAAGCTTGTATACGAGATTGGCACGAGCAGAATTCATCACCAAGTCATGTAAAGATTTGTGTTTATCAGGGGGAGTTATAAAATAGGGGGAGCATCTTGAAGAATGTGTCCTATGACATATGTGTTGTACTCTTTTCCATTATCGAGGTTTTATCCCACTGGGTTTTCCTAGTAAAGGTTTAAATAAATGAGGCAGTATTATGCAAGTCCTAATACTATTCAATGATCCTGAAGAATGTTGTACTCTTTTTCCTTCACTTTGGTTTTTTCTACTGGGTTTTCCTTAGTAAGGTTTTAATAAGGCAACTATCATTGAATAGTGATAAAGTATCCAAAGGATACCATAGAGCACATTGTACTCTTTTTTCTTCGATTTGGTTTTTCCCATAGGGTTTTCCAATCAAGGTTTTAATAAGGCAACAAAAGGTGCACCCACCATAGACTATGTGAAAACATACACTTTTTGATGACCCAAAACTGTCAAAAATCATGTTTCTTGACGGGTTCTAATCGTCACTACGTCCGTCAAGTTTTCTGTCGTGGTTTTTTTTCTTGACAGTCCACATCCTTCAACAAACAATCTAAATTTGACAGGCATTGCCTGTCAAAAATCACATTATTTCTTGATGGTCAATAACCGTCATTTTTCAACAAATATATATATATAAATACATACTATAATAAACAATTAAACAAACTGAACTTGCAACATTTATGATTAAAAAGAATCAAGAATAACATCCTTTATTAATAAGGAAATGATTAACAACATATTCCATTGATCTTATCATAAAAAATAAAAAAAAAAAATCATACACTCACTTGGTCATAACCTAACTAATGCTAAATAACTTTAGAACTTAACCATATTTTTGTTCTCATTTTGTCTTCATGAAAAATAGATAATGTAAACAAGAAAAAATTCTTCAATGAACAAGTATACAACTCTTGGGCAAAAATTCTTTCGTCGTTCTTCCTCCAACACAAACTCGTGAGAAAATGGACTCACAATGCTCCAGAATATAACATAGGAAGTGGCGGTACTATAAACTTGTTTATTTTGTTCATAAGCCCTTGCATGTCCAATACAGAGAGGAAGTTATAAATGCAATTTCTTGCATCACAGAAGTTGTATACCCTAAGTCAATGTGTTTCAAACACTAATAATCAGACCATTTATCATACTACTCAATGTAGATTCTTAAACTGTAGACCACACACAGTTATTTTCTTAAATGTTCTTCAAAAGGTAGCGCGTGAATGGTGGAACATGCATCCCTTCATCATGAGCACGTGGCAATCGTCTTGCTTGCAAAATGAAAAGTATAATTTGAATACAAATGCACACAACAAACTATCAACATTTGTCCTTTCTACCTTTAGAAGTCATCTCCCTTTTAGATTATGTAATTTTTGGATGCTTCACCGAGATTTTGATGTTACGCTGAA
Organism: Coptis chinensis; assembly: GCF_015680905.1. Lineage (NCBI taxonomy): Eukaryota > Viridiplantae > Streptophyta > Magnoliopsida > Ranunculales > Ranunculaceae > Coptis > Coptis chinensis. The sequence continues at coordinate 99,130,069 of NC_141459.1, forward strand.
GGAATGTTGGGAAATAGTAGATCATGGAAGCCCACCTTTTATGTTAACAAGAAAATTGAAGAGCTTGAAGGGTGTTTTGAAAGGGTGGGCACGAACCTTTTGCCACGATATGCAGAGGTTAGTTACAGATACAAGAACCGAGTTGGGAGCTATCCAAGCAAGACTTCAACAAAACCCCCTAGATTGTTCTCTTAGTGCACAGGAGTTTCTCATTCGAGGGAAGTTGTGTGATTTGCTCAAAATGGAGGAGGCTGACATCTTCCAAAAAACAAATATAGATTGGATGTCTTTTGGGGACAAACGCAGTAAATTTTTCTTCAATGCTTTGAAAGAAAAAAAAGGAAAAGAAAACATGTATAGGATGTCATAGATGTACAAGGAATCAGAAGAGAAGGAAAGGAGCCAGTAGCAGAAGCTTTCTTGAGCTATTACACAAACTTGCTTGGGGTGCCTTCTAGTGCATCATGTGATACAAATTTCCTAGATAGTTTGAATGTTGCAGAGTTTAACAATGCTACAAGTCAGTTCTTAGAATCCCCAATCAGTGATATAGAGATAAAAATGCCTTATTTGGTATGGAGGACAATAAGACACTGGGACCAGATGGGTTTAATGCTTGTTTCTTTAAGAAGTACTGGGCTACTATTGGTGAAGAGTTCATTAAAGCTATTAAGTATATCTTCACACATAAGCAGTTGACAGGAGGTATCAATTCCACCCTGCTTTGTCTCATTCCTAAACTAAAAAATGCTTCAAATGTTAGTTCTTTTAGACCCATTACCTGCTGTAATATCATATACAAATGTATATCAAAAGTACTAACAAACAGGATAAAGACTTGCATAGCTTCTTTGATCTCTTGCTCTCAATCTACCTTTGTTCCCGGGAGGTCTATTCAGGACAACCTTCTTCTTGCTCATGAACTTCTCAGAGGATACTCAAGGAAGAAAGAGCAGAATAGATGTGCTATATATTAAGCTTTATATAAAGAAAGCCTATGATTCAGTCTCTTGGCAAGCACTTAAAGCCATCCTGTAAAAGTTCAAGTTCCCCCATTTATTCATTGAATGGTTATACATGTGTTATGCATCTCCTACTTTCTCTGTGATGGTCAATGGGACACCGGAAGGTTACTTTCAAGGGAAACGAGGGCTCCGACAAGGTGACCCAGTCTCACTTTATCTATTTGTGCTTATTATGGAAGTTTTGAGTACTCTTCTTCAACAAGGGCTTCAATTGAATATGATACAAGCACACTCAAAGTGTAAAAAGCTGGCCATCTCGTACCTCTGCTTTGCAGACGACGTTCTTATCTTTTGCAAAGGAAATATGGAGTCTATCCTTGCAATAAAGGACATCCTATCCTCTTTCTCTCAAGCAACGGGACTTCAATTGAGCAATAAAAATACCACTCTTTTAACAGGAAGCATGGCTGAAAAGGAAGGATTAGAATTAGCATCAGTAATGAACATCTCAGTTGTCACTCCACCAGTAACCTATCTCGGCCTTCCTCTTACTGCATCAAGACTGGGTATAAGAGACTGTCTCATCATGATGAGTACAAATTCATGTAAACTAACTATTAATGCCTAAACGCTAACAATCAATCAACTAAACTTGTGTTATATCAAGTTTTCCTACTATCAATTAATCATGCAATATATAAAGTAAGGATTCATTCCGCACTTAATCAATTAGACGCTATTAAACTCTACCAATCAAACACAAGGAAAACAAGGAGAGAGTATGATTGTGAATAGAACTAATGTGGTGAAATTCGATTTGACTAAATTATAACTAAACTAAAGCAATTAAATATAGAGTGATGAATATGGAGAAGAATATAGGGAGTTCGAAATCCACAATAATGATTTCCAAATATGCTAGCATAAAGTTGTTGCAAAACCATAATCTTCATGTTTTCACACAAGGTTCAAACATAAAGATTAGGCCTTTAATAGTCCCTAGTTAATTAAGCTATCTCTAGTCATAACCAACTAGCATGAGAGGAAGTTTATTCCCACTCTCATGGTGAATATACTATCCCCTAGTCTAGGTTAACTCTACTAATTATGTCTAAATAGATAAAACCCTAGGCTTGAAGCTATATAACAACTACTTATACTAATACATCAAGTCTTCATCAAAGCTTCATTCAACCCCCTCTAATGGTGGTTTAGCTTTGACTCATGAGACTATCATGAATAAAAGAACAGGAAGACATAATGAAGATAACAATTGTATTAAAAGAACTTGGAGTGTTTAATGGAGTGGAGGCTAATATAATGTAAAATCCTAAATTAACACTAAACTAATGGGGAAAATGATGATGTATGCTTAGCCCTAATCCCCTTTATAAACTAGAGGATTAGGTTACAATTTTCGTGCATAGGCCTGAGAGCTGGGTTTTGGGCCTTTAATCCAAGCTCAAAACCTAATTACTTAAGTCCAAAAAGGCCTTCACTATTAGAAATTACTGCAATACCCTTTTTGTTCACTTTTATTGCTCTGATTGGGTCTAGGCTTAGACCATTAGAAAGCTGATTCCGAGACGGTTATTTTGATATAAGATATGCCCACATCCAAGTTCTTAGTCCAAGGATACGGCCTCTTGAACTTCTATTGACTTTCTGTCTTTATTCTGCCTGCATTGACTTTGACTGTTTCAGTTTTGACTGAGCTTTAAAAAGACTATTTTTCCTTGAAACTTGGGCTTTGACCATAGAACTTCTTCAGCAACCCTTTAATTTAAGCACATTTTTCATGTAAAAGTGATGTCTTTACACATATATTCAACTCAAGGACCTGAAATACACAAAAGCAAGCAAATAGTAATAACTTCGCCTTATTACAAACATAATTGGCCTAGCTAACTATACTACTATTAAGGGGTTTAAACTATAGTTTTAGATGCTTATCACCTCTCATTGAAAAGATCACAAGTCGAATTTCAAACTGGAAGAATAAATATTTGAATAGAGCTGGTAGAGTACAACTAGTGAAGTCAATTTTGTCATCCTTTCAAACATAGGCTAAGACTTTTGTTTTGCCAAAAGCAGTCTTGGAGAATGTGGGAAAGATATGTAATAGATTTATCTGGTCAGGTCCAAAGATGGAAAAAAAAATACACCATGCAAGCTATTATACTCTTAGATTGGACAAAAAACATGGAGGACTGGGATTGGTGGATCCTAGGGTCTGGAATCAAGATGCCTTTTGTGGGTTAGTGATGAAACTTGCCCAAAAAATTGATTGTTTATGGGTCAAATGGTCATGGGAGCATCACATCAAGAAGAAATACTTTTGGACCATGAAGATACCAACATATTGTTCATGGGTTTGGAGAGGGATTCTAAAGCACAGAGAAGCCGCATGGAAGTATGTGAGGTATAGTATAGCAGATGGAAAGAATACCAGCTTCTGGCATGATCCTTGGTGTTCAGGTCCTCTCAGTTTAAATGCTCAAGCCAAATCTTTCCTCTCTAACAATGTGCCAGATGATGCCTTAGTGGCATCAGTTATTGTCAATGGAGGTTGGGAATGGTGTATAACATATATGCCTAGTTGTGATGTTAAGAAGTGGAATCTGGAAACATAAATCAATTCTTACATGTCAGAGGATACATTCATTTGGCCCCCATCCAGTTCTGGAAATTTCTCTATTTCATCGGCATATGCAGCCTTAAAAAATGTACGAAGTAAAGTAAAATGGTATAAGATTATTGTTTGGGGAAAACTCTCAGTACCCAAACATTCATTTACTATTTGGCAACTCTTTTCTTGTTATTTACCCATTCAGAATAGATTGAATGTAAAGAAGGTGATTGGGTCCTCAAGGTGTTGTCTTTGCGATGCCCAGGAAGAAAGTTTTGCACACTTATTTTTTGATTGTTCATTCTCGAAACTAGTGTAGCAAAGCTTCAAGAAAGTCATGGGATTACCAGAAAGAGTCTGAAATTCACATGATGAGTGGTATTACCTTATGAGGGTATGCAGGCTGAATTCGATAGCCTTTGAAGTAATTAGAGCATTAATCTGTGTAGATGTACAAGCAACATGGAATGAGAGAAATTGGCGCCTAAAGAAAAAGAGATTCATGACTGCAGACTTGGTAAGTTCAAAGGCATTGAACTCTATGAAAGAGTACCTGGGGAAGACACTGGAAACAATAAGAGATGATGTGGCTGTCATAACTGTTCTAATGAAGCTGGGTATCGGGGCCACGTTTAAACAGAAGGAGGAGCAATGGATTAAATGGGAGAGGACAGACATAGACATGCCGACGTTGAATACTGATGGATCAGTCCAACATGGGAGAGCAGGGAATGGAGGATCTCTGACCGATCGGAATGGAGATGTTCAAATGGCTTTTAGTGGAAGCTCTAAAAAGTTGTCAGTCCTTCACAAAGAATTGCTAGGAGTTTTAAAAGGCATTCAAGGTGTAGCTGAGATGAATATATTGGAAGTTGGAGTCCAAGTAGACTCTCTCAGAGTAGCATAGATTTTGAACTAAAAAGAAGACCCACCATGGTACTGCAGAAACTTGGTAGCCCATATTAACTTGGAAAGTCTCAAGTTTACACAAATTCACTTTAGACATATTTTTAGGGAAGGTAACCAGGTGGCTGATTATTTGTCTAAAGTTAGTACCACTAGTTGTAATCTTAGTGATGAATGTAGTAACCAAACTATGTATTTTATCTCCCCATGGATCAGAAACTGTTTGAATTGATCAAAGGGGATAAAGGTTGGGGAACCATAAACCCTAGTTATTTAAAAAAAAAAAAACATTTGTCATTGTAAGGTCATCTAAGATGTGCCCCATTCAGGGGGGATTTCGAGGATGCTACATCATAAACTAGCCTCATGCCACGTACCTGGGCATGTGGAACAATCCCAACATGGACGAGCCACACCATTTTTTTTTCTTTATTTTTTTTTAATTTACATTCAAAGTGAAATTACTATTTTACCCTCATGTGCAAACATTTTGTCCCAACACAGGAGCATATACCTTCATTTATTTACGATAAAATACATTTCAAAATATTAGTAGTTATTCGCTTAGATTAGGAGAGAGAAGAATGGGATACGGAATACGTATAAAGCCCAATGGCAATACCGCACTAAAAAAAAACATAGAGGCAATTTTGTAATCTTTCAGTATAAGGGCACTTTTGTAATTTATATTTGGGTAGAAAAAGCATAAGAACTTTTTTGTAATTTAGATAAAATATAAGGACTAATATCTAATGTAGACAAAATATAGGGACGGTTATGTATGGTAAAATATATGGACTGCCTGCCTGTAGTTTATATAAAGCTTAGAGACCTAAAAATAAAATACAAAAAAAAACTAAAACTAAGAAATTACCAAAATACTCCTGGGACGTACACCAAAATTAATGTTCATCGACCCCATATTTTTCTAACATATAATAAGATTTGTGTAATATGTCCCAATTGTTCTGATATTTACATTTGCTATTTGGTGTTAAGGTCATTTGTATTTCATAGAGCTACCAGTTGTTCTACTAAGATAAGTTTATTTTTATTGTTATTTGGTGTTATGGTGTGAATTGCAAAATTTTCAGCTATCTATTCTTTGCATGCACCATGTGGCCCTATTGCTTGTTTACCAAGTTTACCTTTCATAGTTGATTTTCAAAGAGTTCAAACCTATGTAACCTAAATTTCTTCGTGATCAACAGTAACACACTACACCATTTTTTCAATATTGGAACAGCCGAAATTTTGATTTGGAACGCACTTGGGGGTTCCTGGACTAGAACACTGAGTAGCTGTTCCAAAATTTTAAAGTGTTCCACAATTTTTAAAACAAAAATCATTTGGACTCTAGAGGGATTCGAACTCGAGACCTACGTGAACATAGCAGCAGAGCCACTTCAACTTCATGCTCGATAATAAAAGATTTTTAAACAGCCTGAGCCTTTAAAACACACAAACACTCAAAAGATTTTTTTTTTATTTATTTTTTATTTATTTTTTTTTTTTTAATTTCAATTTCATTAGAGTCCTAAAACTAGGGTTTTTCATTTTCTCTCTTGCAAACCCATGGCGTCATGGTGATCACACTCTGAATCTTGATCCATCCTTATTTCTATTTAATATAATCAATCACACGAATAAGGTGACACTATGTTAACTCGAATATGGGATTTAAGCTTGAATTGTTCTTCAATTGCGAAATTTCATGTTTGTTTGTTGTTAATTTATGAGTTTCAGTGATGGTTTTCATGATTCTAAACTTCTTACTTTTGATTAATTTTACTATGTTAGCTTCATTTATTAATTGAAGTGTTTCAATTCAATGATCTTTGTATCATGAATTTGAACTATGGAATATTCAAAACCGATCCATAATGACATTCTCATCACTTATTATGAGAATGGAGATTATCTGCATTCGCTCTTTGTATATTTGCATGTCTAAGTTTGTTATATGTGAGTATTATTGGTTTGTTAGAGCATCTCTAGGTGGTGGTAGTATACTCTTCAAATTTGAAGAAAAAATTTAGAGAATCTAGAAGCAAATTTTGACCAACTCTAAATGGTCGCAAATACCATTCGCAAAATTGATTGTAGACCCCACCACGTGCGCCATTAGTATTGTTGTGTGCCAATACCACTGTCGCGCGCCAGTACTAATGTCGCGTGCTATGCCTGATTAACGCCACAGTCAGACTTTTGTCATTTCATATATTTTTTTTCAACCTTGTTTCTCTAGTTCTAATAAAAAAAAATGGATTCCGACGACGAATGCGTCTATAATAACCAAACAAGATGGAGTGGTGACGGTGAGGAAGATGAAAACAGTGGTAATAGTGGACTGGTTTGGAGCAATCCCATGGGTAATCTAGATGATGAACCAAACACTTCTGGAGTTGGAAATCAGGGAGCTGAGTCGGACGATCCATTGCTACTTCAGTATCAGCAAGTCGATTTTGAATTTCCTGCTGAGGCTATGGATTTCAGCCATCATAGACCGGTGTCTACGAGGTTTCATGATAGGCATGTCTCAAGAGTTGTTCTTGAACAACATGTATGTATTTTAATTTCATATATTAGCAGTAGTAGTATTTTATTATTATTTTTTATTTTATTTTAGTTTCATTTTGCGTACATTGGAGATGTGTTATGTATCGGGTTCGGTGCACTCCACATGCGCTTAAGACGTGGTGGGATGATATTTAAAAAGTCGGTGCACTTGACCATGTTAGATATACAATTCTAGCGACTCCCTTTGGTCATCTAGTTGACATACCTTACAATAAGATTGACGTTCAGGGAGTTATCAATGGTTTAGTTGAGAGATGGTGGGATAGTACACATACTTTTCACTTCCCTCAGGGAGAGTTGGGCTTCACTCCACTAGATTTTTGTATGATATCTGGTTTGACTATAGGATTAGGTCAGCCGTTGAGATGTAGCACTGAATTCCAGAGTTGTGCCCAAATGATGACTTTCTTCCTTTGTCTGACCGAGGAGTCATATGACAGTACTGGTGTTAGGATTTATGGTATCAAGGCTGCATACATTACACCGTTGACTAATGATGATGGGTTGCAGTTTTTAATAAATTATTTGTCACTTGATTCTGATGATGGTCAAGCACATGTTGATGAGTATGTAAGAGCCTTCTGTATGTATTTGATGGGCGTCTTGTTTCTTCCTTCTAGCCATTCCACGATTAACTTGGGGTATCTAGCCAACTTTGAGCACTTGCATGAGTTGGGCGGTATTGATTTTGGTGGAGCCATATACTGTAATTTGTTGCGTTGTTTAGATAGGGCTTCTCAGCAAACTGGTGTTGTTAGTAGTCCCCAGATGGGAGGGTTTGTCATTCTCTTAGAGGTATTATTTTATGAGTATTTTCGTGATTCAAATCCTATCCTCACAGAGTACACCGATGAGAGGCCTAGGCTCAGGGTTTGGCACGGACCTCGTCGAGCTCATCTGACTAGTGAGATTAGTCATAACATAACTTTTGTCCGAACCCAGATCGAGCTTAGCACACAGGCTTCTATTGTTTGGAGGCCTTGGCGGACATCTGTGCACATCGGCGCGAATGACTGTAGATATGCATTGTTCATTTCTCATAAGAGGATAGTATTCACTTGTGGGAGTGATATGGAGTGGTATTTAGGGGATAAATGTTATAGACAGCTCACACCATGCTTTGGTACACCCCTAATCCACCTACTCATGTATCAGAGGCTAAAGACATGACTTTACAGCTAGTCATCGAAAGAAACGTGGATTAGAGTTGGCTAGTAGCTTCTGACCTAGTTACATTGCAGACTTATGAGCAGTATTACCGTTATTGGTTTAAGGTATCTATTGGTCATTTGCTCCTAGATGTGGGTCGTACATGCAAAATTCATACGGTTAACATAATGGGTGTCAGACGTGAATTTCATATTGGCCAGCCGTCACAGCCAACATTTTAGCATGGACCTATACACACATTTGTTCTAGAATGAGCTACGTATGAGATATGAGACGAGCATTCGTGTAAATGATGGCATGTGCTCCTCGGTATATGCCTACAGTGTTGAGAGAGAGAGAGAGACTTCTTTCCCAGGCTCATGTGGATTATGACGATTTGCAACACCAGGTTGATGAGTTACAGGCTCAGATTGATTGAACAAGGGTGAGTTCATCACATGGACAGACGGAGAGTTCAGCACAAGGACAGTCCAGGAGGAGTTCACGGCAGAGGAGGCGTATGTAGGAAGTGAGGACTTGATGATTTATAATATTAAGTTTGTTATATAACGATTATTATTATGTTGTGTGATTTAGAATTGTTCATTTGATCATTAATTATTTTGATAAGTTCTAATTTACTTCCTTTGATCAATTTGATTTAGCAAGTAAATTGCAATTTTTATTAATAGAACGACAACTAATACATGATTGCAAAAACATAAAATAAAAATAAATAAATAAAAGACAACTATTACATATCACCCTTATTACATACTACTAGAGTTACTCTAGTTATCAAGCCAGTCATCATTTTCTTCATCATTGGCTCCTTCTTCTTCGAAAGCTTCATTTGTACTACTTGATCCAACATTTTTTTTTTCATATTTAGCTACAATTGCTTCTTGTTTTAGCTCTAAAACCCTTCGCAAATGAGGATTGACTTTGTCGAGTGACATTGCCAACAACCTAGTCTCATTATCCTCCTCTCTAACACGGAGTTTTTCTTCCTTCAAAAATAACTTTTTTTTTCTTCTCTTGCTTCAATTTCACCATAGTTTGAAATTACCCTTCTAAAATCTCTTCTCTATGTCTTCGGCTTTCTTTAAAAGCCTGAAGAAATTCATCCATATTTTTAGCAGTGGATGCAACATTACCCTCGACGGTAGAAGCAATTTTCTTGTTCTTCTCAATTTCTTTGCTCTGCTTCCTACTAATCGACCTCTCCAAAAAACCTTTAGTACTGCTAGGATCATATTCCAAGTACAGTGAAGGTGAAGGGTTAGAGTGAGGCGTTGAAAGGGTTGAGGGTGAAGAATCGAAGCTTTCAAGATCTCCAGATCTTGCTTTCTTCTTTGGTCTTGGAGCAAGCATTTCATTACGTAACTGAGTTCTTTGCCACTTTTGCATATTTTTTACTAGATTATAACAATCTTGCCATATCCATGGTTTCAAGTAGTAGCCGCATAAGTTGTTGCCGCGTCTGAAAGCTACGTTTATTAAAAAAAAAACAAGAACAAAATCAATATCAAGTAGTATATAAACGAAGTATAAATTAAATGAAATATAAACGAATCTTACAATGTCTTCTCGTCCCCACCCGCTTGGAGGTTGTTCTTCAAGCTTTCTTAATATAGCATGATATTTGTTGAAGAACGGTAAAATAATCGCCTAACGTTGTGAGACTCCCTTCCACTTACGGTTGCGGTCAAAACCTTGAATTTCATTCATCCTAGCCATAATTCGTTCCCAATAAACTTGTCCCGATTGATCATTCCCTACTATAGGATCTTCTCCAATCTCAATCCACACTTTAGTAAGAGCAATATTTTCTTCATTTGTCCAACTTGGACCCCTACCTTGTTTTGGTTGTGACATTGAGAGTGTTGTGTGTGAAATTGATAAGAATGTTTGAGTTGAGTGTATGTAAAATGAATAAGGAGATGAGTGTAGATATATAGATGTAGCATTCTGGCCGTTTTTTGCCCGTTTTTTTCCCATTGGAGCACGCAACATTGGCAATGACGCGCGACAGTACCACTGGCGCGTGGTGTTGGTAAAAGTCAAAAAAAAATTTGGGGCGACATTTGCAATGGCGCGCGACATTACCAATGTCGCTCCACATCCGCATCCAAATTGCCAAATTTGCGAACAAGAATGCGAATGGATAGGTGATGCGACCAAGAATACTACCAGCTAGAGTTGGAATTCCAAAAATTCTGAATTTTTTCTTCAAATTTGAAGATTTTGACAGGTTATACTACCACTTAGAGATGCTCTCATATGTTATAACACTGTTTGTGAATGCATGCACTTAGCTGTTCAGGCATAAATTAAAGCTTGTTTTAATTTAGATTGTTAGTACTCAGTTTGATTGAGGACTGGTTGGATCTTTTAGGGTTGTTTGAAAATTGAAATGCAACGATGTCTGCATGCGTTGTGCTATCATGTTCTAATTGAATTCAGCTTGTAAAAGTGAATTCTTCACACTTAGATATTTTACTCTCACCTCTCAATAGATTAAAATGGTTATTTGTCTTTCTCAAATGCAGTGATCAGTTGCGTTCTCGGGTCCTACTTTGGAGCTCATAGAGTCCAAATGCTTGCTATGGCAATCAATGGGGTATGTCTGGATAGTAATGTTTCCTATTTTTTGTGTGGATATCAAATTGGAAATATATAATTTGATCTAGCTAGATTTGATGCTCTGAGATTCATGTTAGTTAACTACATTATAACTGCTTGTGATTGCGTGTTTATTAGTTATGGATTTAGTCGTTAAAGGTTGGAAGGTTTAGGATTGCTTAACATATAATTAGAATTATATTATAATACTTCTAAAAATGACAAAATGGCGTTCTCTGGGGTACGTCTAAGAATGCCTAAATGACCTTTCTATAGGGAACTAAAATGTCACTTATGATATGTTAATCACTATGCACTCTTTTCTTATATATATGCTAGGGTTGCGGTATTGACACCCCACTTTATGGGATTGGCACTCCTTTGGCAAAAGGGTAAAGAATAATGATTATTTCTTATATGTCCTTTTACACTCCACATGCCCAATAGTTTAAGGACATCGAGTTGCTGCGAGATCCCACATCCACAGCATGGAGTTGCCGCAGAGGATTTTTTTATTTTATTTTTTTTTTAACTGGAAATTTTATTGATAATGATAACGAATTTTACAAATAATTAAGACAAGCGTGCAACAAGCTGTGCCACAAGTCCTTTTTGAATGACAAATCCTACTCTCCTAAATATAAACTCGTTAGAACCAGTTGTCATTACATTATAGTCCATAACTTTCTGCAATCTCTTAGGAGCTTAACAGATTGTTGTGCCAAGAAACCAAAAGTGTCAAAACTGAAATGAATGAAACAATGCTGGTTAGCTCTACAAGCCTCCTCGAGTTTCTCAATTTTCCTTGCCGTTGCTCTATTAGCTGCTTCTCCCACCTCAAAGACTCCATTCCCAAGCCCTACCAACGGAGAGGCTCCAATTATATCAACACACGCATGCCTCCTTTCAGACCAACTGTAGAACAATACATCCGCATGTCGAAGTATCGATCTTCCCTCATTCAGATCACTGAGAAAATTCATAGGAGCCTCCTTCTTCACTTGTACCCCAGCCCTCCAAAATGCATCACATAAAATATCTCTGACATGATCATGTTGGTATTTAAAATCTAGAAAAAGTCTACAATGTGCTGCGTGATCTCCGATAGCATCTAGTCTACTCTTTTTGCAAATAGGAATCATGAGACGTTACTGGAGAATAGAACGATACTCCACTAGCGACATACGCTGTCTAAGTCCCTCCATCGAAATAGCAAGTAGAAAATCCTTTGCATGTTCTGACTACAAGCATCCAATGATTGATTTCTGACGAGCAGATAACACAAACTCCTTCTCAAAACCAGCAACAATCTTACCATAGAACGCTTCTGCCAAAACTTTTTGTGGTTTTGAGAGGACGGTAGCATTCACAGCCATAGAACTGAGGTTAAAATCGGGTAGACAGAGACTCAATGCACTGGGAGCAACATCAAGAATCTCATCCAAAGGCACTGGGCCACAACTCCTAAGAATGTGGTTCTGAAGCTCAGAAGTCTGACAACGGGAGGCCACAAAAGCAAAAGTAGAGACATCAGTGACACAATAAATACCTAACCCACCAAGACGTAATGTGAGCGTTGATAAACGCCACTGCAAATCACCGAAGTCAGGACCATCATAAACCACAATACCCTGGAGAACACAGTGGAGATGCCGATGAAAAGTCTTAGCTGCATCTCTAAAAAAGGGATGGTGGACAAGTACGAATCACAAAGACCAACTTAGAGAGGGCAGCACAAGAATGTAAGAGTGCTAACTCACACTTCAAATTTTAAACACACGATATATAGGTATCTCATCTTCTTCTTTAGAGCTTCTTTATACACTCCAAAAACAACACCAAAATCATGGGGGGGGGGGAGTGGAATCCAATCGAGGCATAGTCTTATTTTAAGCGCGTGTGCGCCCTGTCATAGGCTTATTTAAGCGCGTGCGCGCCTGACAAAATTTTTGCGAGAAAAGTCCAGTACTATTTCTTTCGCTCAACCCAAAAATTTGGCTAAGTAAGAAAAAACGCAAACAACCTTTTTTCTCCCTTTTTCTCTAAAGTTATCAATAAAATTTCCACTTGATTAAAAAAAAAAAAAACTCGCTACTTCCATTCTTTTGGTTTTTTTAGTTCTTCTGAATTCTCTATTTCTTTGACTTTTGTTTTCCATTCGTAGTCCTTTTTCCTTTTCGCAACTATCCTGTTTCTTTTCGGTTTCAATTCTTGTGGTTCCTCTCGAACAATTTCAGTTTCCACTCGTGTTGCACCATCTTCACCATTGTGCAGCACCATCTCCACCATCGGGAAGCACCACTTGTGCTCTAGTACCACCTCCACCACCGGATTGCAGCACCATCTTCTTCACCATTTATTGCAGCACCATCACCTACACCGTACCACCATCTTCAATCAATATGGACTTAACTATGTGCAGATACTATTTACGGGCTTAGGTATATTTCTATTATCATGATGAGTTTATAATAGAAATACACCCATATATATTAGTTGAGGTCCCCGCTTCAAACCCTAATTTTATTCTCATAATTTTCTCGATCATCCATTCGGAGGGAACGCCAGAAAGGTTTTGGAGGTGGAAGACACAACATCCACTGCTGATCGTAGGATTTGTTTGGTCACCGCTAGTAATGGTTTAAGGTATGTCTTAGTTTAATTCGTTTTCTTCATTGATTGACATATGATTCTGAGTTATGGATTTCGAAAGGAGTCCTTACATCGCATGCCATTTCTCCATATCTCAGATTAGAGAGGCAGGGTACGGTGGTCAAGACAACCCAACAAGTCCGACGTGTACAAGTCTCACCTTAAACTAACACCAACATACTATAGTGGAACTCACCTCAAAGGCTCAAAGCCTCAAACTAGCACCAAAATAATTAGATCTAACACCAAGATACTACTGTGGAATTCACCTCAAACTCTCTTCAAATTAACACAAAGTTTTTTTAAATCTCACCTCAAACTAGAAATTAGGTTTTTATACGTAACACCACTTAAGATCCCAGCGGGGCTAGGGGCCAGTGATGGTGAATTTAAGGAGAACATTGGTACTAGTGATCGAGATCCATGAATCCATGGGGCGTGGGCCAAACAAGTTATATCACAGAAAATGCTTGGTTAGTACATAACGGAACATATAATGCCAAACTCAGATGTGAAGTTATGCATGATGAAGCTTCAGAGACTAGATCACTAGATTGCAGGTTGAGAGTGTGAAGGATAATGTCTAACTATTATTATTATTATTTTCGACAACCATGTCTAACTACTACACTATTGAAAATATACCTAAACCCTAGTCACATCATATTACTACAATATAGCCTTACATAACTACCTAATTACAACTATATCCTTGAGGTTCCGCGAGACCTCGAGAGGGTCTACCTATTGGTCGAGTTAGAAAAGGATCGGACTGGGTCGGGTTTGGTGCAAACCCAAGTACACGGCATAACTGCTTAGGGGTTGTGGAAGTTTCTGTGAGAAGGTTGTACCATATTGTAGAGTGACTTTTTACTCCCAGCGATATTGCTCCAAGGTTTCCAAGGGGACTCTAGAGCCAACCACCTGTCCAGCATAACTAGAAACCCAGCCTAGCAGTAACCGACTTTATTTCCAACTTCCTAATTTGTCCCTTACCTTATATCAAAATAAAAATGGAATTTCTCTTCATCTTCTCCACCGAAAGCATTGATTCCGCCATCGGGTTAGTTTGGCTCTACCTTGTATTCATCAAGTTCTCTAATCTCTTTTGTTAGTCTCTTCGTTTGATGAACATTAAAATCTCATTACTTTGAAGACTACCACATAAACATTTCCATGTGAGATTTATATGGATTAGTTTCTTTGTATTTGTCTATATCATTGATTAAATCATAAATTCAAGAGGAAAATGCAGACTAACCAATATTTCACTTGATTTTTTTTTGTTGGTTATATATTAAACGCTCATTCACAACTAAAGTCAAACCTTGATTCAATTTGGTAATTGTGATATTGATATCATATATATTTTTTACTAAATTAAAATTTGTAGTGTTTACTCAAAACAGTGAACAATGGTGTTTCCTCTGGAAAAGAATAAGGAGGAGGCGAGAAGCCCATCGCCGCATTTTTTCTCTTTTTCATTTTATATTTTATAGGGATAAAATTCATTTTATATTTTATAGGGATAAAATAGGAAGTCAATATTTTCGATGGTTTTTGGCTATCTGGCTTTCTTATTTTAGTGACAGGTGGTTGGCTCTAGAGTCCGCTTGGAGGCCTTGGAGCAATATCGCTGGGAGCAAAAAATCACTCCCATATTGTAGACATATGAATGCTTTAACCAACCAACAAACTCTTCAAGGAGGACGACCATGCATAGAATCAATATACCCATATCGATTTAGAACTTGTGAATATTGACACCATTAAAATAAATTGTGTTAGTAATCTCCAATCGAGGCATAGTTTTGCTATCTCGCGGCAAATATTTCCATATTCTCTAAGAAAAACTTGTGATCAAATTGATGAAGAAGAGTTTTGGTAATTAACATTAGCAAAGACTCCATTTTGGTGAACAAAACCATCTCGCGGCAACTAACTTTTTTGCGGTGGCTATCAAAAAAATTTAAACAAAAAAAGACCCATGGCAACAACCTTCCGTGGATTTGCCATCTTGCGGCAACTTTTTGTTGTGGGTATTACATTTTCGCGGCAACTTCTTGCCGTGGGTGATTTTTTTTTCCCAAATTTGAATTGTTATGTGCACTTGTCGTTAAAGTTCACAAGATTGAGTG
This sequence comes from Coptis chinensis, assembly GCF_015680905.1. Taxonomy (NCBI): domain Eukaryota; kingdom Viridiplantae; phylum Streptophyta; class Magnoliopsida; order Ranunculales; family Ranunculaceae; genus Coptis; species Coptis chinensis. The sequence continues at coordinate 99,145,713 of NC_141459.1, forward strand.
ATGAACGAGGTTTTAGATGCCACGAGTTGAGCGCCAAAGTTTTTTCTTTTGTATTTTTTTTGTTTAAATTTTTTTGTGTAAAGAACTAGGTTTAATAGGAATTAGAAGAGGGGTGCTTGTTTGATAGAAAAAAAGAGAGGTGTACAACAATTTGTATGATTAATAGAGGGGTGCCACTACCTTGAATTGGTCAAAGGGGTGCCATCCCATTAGTTGGGGTGTCAATACCGCGGTCCTATATGCTAAACTATATTTTTTGAGATATTACCTGCTAGTGTGTGATCCTAAATGTCTGTAACTGATACACTTATTTATTATATATATGGGTCTCTTACTTCTCAGTGATGCATTATTTAGAAAACTTGACTAGCTAGTGTAGGAAGTTCCAAGTTTTTTTTTTTATCACCACACAATTATTGTCTTTTGTAATGATTGTTGTAAGCATAGTACAAAATATCGTGATAAATATCGAGATTTTAAGAAAAGATACATAAATATCGCGATATGTCTAAAGATATATAAGACTGTAAATATCAATGATATTTCGACAATATTTACAATATTTGGCGATATTTTGTGTAGGTAACAATTTTATTTAATATTTACCAATAATTACCATTATATTTCAAATGAATATAAATGATATATCAATAAATATCCATAATATCCATAATATTTGTTGATATTTTGGAAATATCTACGATATTTGTATGTGAAAAATTACGATATTTGTATGTGAAAAATTGTCAAATATCCCTATAGAAAGGGATATATCCACGATATATATCCATAAATCAGGAATCGATATTTTGTCATATCCTGATATTTTGTACTATGGTTGTAAGTATCAGACATTGATTGGTGAATTTATATATCTTGAAGCTGCTCTACATGTTACAGAGTTTGGTGTATGATGGACACTTGCTGATGAATCTTGGTGTGTTTCTTTACACACTATGCCTTTTTTTTTTCTTTTTTTTTTCTACTATTATGATAATGTTTTTAGTACTCATCGGTAATCCTTCTAGTATATATATGTTTTTGTTTCTGGATAATTTTCAATACTTGTGCTTGTTTAATTATGTGTTGTAGGTCTCGTTTCTGTGCAGCAGGGTTCTAGGCCATAAGAAGATGATTCACTTAATGATTGAGTATATCATGTACTTACTGTTTTATTTTTAAAAAAATAGTATTATTTTACTTAATAGAGTATTAACTTAAATTTGTGAATATTTAATTTGAGATAAACTCTAATCTTGCAGAGGATAGAGTTATTTGGACTCCGACGAGTTCAGGAGATTTCACGATTTCTTCGGCATATGCTGCTATTAGAAATGTGCGGAGTAAGGTAAAGTGGTTCAAACTTGTGTGGGGAAAGCTCACGCATCCAAGCACTCCTTTACTATGTGGCCGTTATTCTCTGGAGCACTGCCTACACAAAACCGGCTTATGGCAAAAAAGGTGATAAGCCAATCTCGATGTTGTCTTTGTGATTCCATGGAGGAAAGCTCGGCACATCTGTTCTTTGATTGCTCCTACTCGAAGATAGTGTGGCAAGGTGTAAAAAAAGCTATGGGATTATCAGAACAGGTTCGTGCATCCCATGTTGAATGGTACAGGCTTATGCGTATGACCAAATACTATGGCGTTCAAGTAATGAGGACTCTTATATTGCTACATTCAAGCCATTTGGAGTGAACTAAACCGGAGGATTAAAAGAAGCGATGCACTCCTTTGGTAAGTCTCCGAGCCCTCAATAGAATGAAACTATATCTGGGAAAAATGCTAGAATATATGAGGGAGGATGTTTTGGAAAAGTTGGGAATAGGAGCAAGGTTCAAGCAAAGGGGTGGAACAATGGGTTCGGGTAGGCAGCACCACCGACACCTATACGCTAAATGCGGATGGATCTATGAAAGATGAGAACCTTGGATTCGTGGAGTTTTGAGAGATAGTAACAGAAGTTGATTCTAGATATAGTGGATCTTCTCCTAGAAGATCGGTACCGCACTGTGAGCTGCTAGGGGTAAGAAAAGGGTTGGAAGGTGGCATAGCAAAGGTGTATTGAAAAGCTACAAGTTCAATCAGATTCTATGAGAGTGGTTAGGATTATGACTAACGGTGAAGACCCACCGCGGCCTTTGCCGGAACTTAGTCTCCCAGATTAAAAGTTTGGCTCACGCAGTTTGAAGAGATTGAGTTTAAGTATGTGTTCGAGAAGGTTGGCGATTACCTTTCAAAAAAAGCTCCTTATGTAATGAGTCTATGTTCTATATCCCCCCTATGGATCAAAAACTCGATGAGTTGATTAAAGGGGATAAGGATGGTAAAATGTATTTGCGTCTTTTGGCTTAATAAAGGTTGGGGTATCCTTAACCCCTAGTTACTTCAAAAAAAAAAAAAAAATTCAGGTCCACAATGAATGGGCATATCTACACCAAAGCGACATGGAAGACTAGAGCGTGTGGGGTTGGCAAACCTTTCATATTGGTACATGTGTTCTCTTTACAAAGTTCCCCTAAAAGAACCCTAGATGGTGACCCAAATTATCTTTTGTAGCATTTGGTGTGCTTGTAATTACTTTGTATAAATAATTCAATATAGTCGGGATTTATGTGTTTTATTTTCAATTTTTTTCTGGTAAAGTTGTGTTTTGTGTTAATGTTGGATTCTTGTACCATTTGTCAAAGTAACAGGGTATCACAAGTTACCAAAAAAAAACACAGGTATCACAGTTTAATAGCATTGAGTGCAATTTGGAAAGTTTCTAAAACCCACCCGGCAATAGGGGTGTGCATAAAACCGGCCAAATTGACAAACCCGACCGAACCAAACCAAGAGGTTTCAGGTCGGTTATGTATATTAGCCGATTCGGTTCGGTTCGATTCAGTATATGTGAAAACCGATAGGGTCGGTCCGGCGTCGGGTTAGTCCCAAACCCGACCCACCATATATATAATATATATTAAAATATATATATTTAATTGATTTAATTTAAAAATATGTGAAAATCATACGGTTCGGGTCGGTTAATATAGGTTAAACTGTAACCCAGCCGGTTCGGTTCGGTTCAGGTATCGGTTCGCCTGGAAGTTAGTTCGGTTCGGTTCGGTTAGTAGCCAATTCGGTTCGGTTCCAAAAAAATATAAACCGATAGAGTCAGTTCGATCATCGGTTTAGTCCCAAACCCGACCCGAACCGAACGGTGCACACCCCTACCCGGCAGCACTACTTTTTTTTAGTTCCAATACCCCATCTGGAACGCATAAAAAGTGTTCTAAAATCTATATTTGGAACGCTTAAAGAGTGTTCTACCTTTTAAATTTGAAACAGCTGTGGTATGTCCTGGGAGGGCTTTGTAACACGTGTAGTCCATTCCGAAATTTTAAATGGGAATGCACCAAATATGTGCCATCATTTTAGGAACGCAGTTAACAAGAACACGCTTAGCATCTGTTCCAAATCTGTTCAGGAACAGATTTAATACGTTCCAGATCAGAAAAAATGGTGTAGTGACAGTACTTGTGGATATGTAAGGAACGTGCACATGATGCCCACTTTCACTGTTCATAGATCCACTTACATAGTTAATTTGTGATTAGCTTAATTTTGAGTAATCTAGGACTATCATAAGTATACTCCCGGGACTAGGACCATTCGAAGAGCAAAAACACACCAAGTCATAAAAAAATAAATCAACTAACAGAAAAGACTCACGGCGTAGCTTGTTGCACGTTTTTCTTAATTATTTGTAAAACTCGTTATCGTTATTGTTGTGCATAACTTAATGTGGAAACAATGTTATCCACTCCAAATAGATCAACCCTACACAATTAAGGATTGATCATTCTCTCTAGACAAGACTTCAACACCCTCCAAGTACTATCTCAACACTTCTCAATATCAATTAACAAGCATATAAAGTAAATAGAGAAGACAAAAGCATACTCACACAAGACCAAGTTTTTACGTGGTTTGGCAATTTGCCTATGTCCACACGGCGAGCCTTTGATAGATTAGATGTACAAGATACAATATTACAAAGAGGAGCACTCAACACTCACTTAGAATGTATCACTCACACTCACAAAGAATGTTCACTCTCTTTTCTTCTTGGTTTAGTTCTCTCACAATCTCTCTCACTTAGAAAATGATTTCTCTCACAAATAAAGGTTAAGTTTTTAGAAAAAAAACTTATGTTTTTTTACTGTTTCCAAAAAAGATTGAATTCTCTGTGAATATGGTGGAGCGCGTGCGCGCCCTGTCATAGCCTTATTTGAGAGCGTGCGCGCTTGACAAAAATTTTGCGAGAAAAGTCCAGTATTGTTTCTTTCGCTCGACCCAAAATTTTGGGTAACTAAGAAAAAATGCAAACAACCTTTTTTCTCCCTTTTTCTCTACATTCTCCACCTCGGTGAGGTTTTAACACATAAAACCAAGCCGAACACATCTAGCAAGAAGCACTAGTCTTCAAATCATATCCCGAAACTCGTCGTCAACTGCCCCAAAGGGCCATGCCGACAAAGGGCTCTCATCAAACATGAGAAGTAGAGTGACTCCACCCAATGGTGGAACACAACTGCATAGAGAACCTTCTATAACCCAAAGCACTCTTGCCCTTAGGCAATGAAACAAATTCCCAAGTACAAAACTTGTCACAAGCCTCCACCATTTTCTACATATCCACCGACCAATCTTTGCAATGACTTTCTCTAACAACTTCTTTGAAGTCGTTTGGTTCATCACACTACAAGAAAAAAAGGCTTTATATCACTGTTAAAAACAGTGACAAAAATTTTTTTGTCATGGTTTTTTTTTTTCCAAAACCGTGACGGAGTGGGGGTCATTTATTTTTTTCCCAAAACCGTCACAAATATTTGTTCCAGACAAGCCTCTCTCTACCATAAAAAATGGTAACAACTGTTCAAAAACCGTCACAACAAATCATATAATTTGTGACAGTTTTAAATAAACGGTTATGCATTCATCCTTTTTAACGATCATAAAACCATAAAAAAATGGTAACAACTACTCAAAAACCGACATAACAAATCATATCATTTGTGATGGTTTTAAATAAACTGTTGTGCATTCATCCTTTTTAACGGTCATAAAAGGTACCATTAGTCATGACGGTTTGGGTAAAACCGTGATATGTATACATTATTTTTTTTATTATTAAAAAACGTGAATATATATAAAAAACCCCAAAATTGGGGACATGCAATAAACTACACACCTGAATAAACTACATATCTGAATATGATCCATTAAATTTCAAGTAACACTCATATATATTGCTAATTTCATTAAAACATTTCAATTCCATTGGATAACCAATATATATTTGTACTTAATCGTAAAACATAATGAAGTAAATAACACATTTCCAATCTAATTCATATAAATTTAATCAGCCTAATCCAAATCCAAATGAAAAAATAACCTAATCTCATCAAAGTCGATCACCCACATATATGTCTTCAACCTTATGGTTCATCTTTGTCTTGAGACACTACTACATAAATGGTCATTAACCACGGTTGATCAAATGGTATATACCACTGTTTTTCCAATAACAGTGACTAATAGTCATTTACCATGGTACAGTTTGAGCTTCCAATTTAGGTGCAAGCAAATACCACTGTTTACTGTCTACAGTGGTATATAATATGTCATATACCACGGTACCACCAAATATTGGAAGTTTGTTTTTGGACATCTGTATACCCCCCACTGTTTTTTGAAAAAAGGTGGTTTATGTTTTTCAAAAATTTACACGTAACATGGGTAAAGGTGGTCTCCAAAACCAATTGCTCGAAGAAAAAAAAACACGAAAACAGGGCAAAGAACATTGTGCTAAAACTCTTTCTTTTCCATCGGTCAATTAGGTTTTCTGCTCCATCTCTCTCCCAGTCCCGTTCATCATTTCGGACATGGTTGTTCTATCTCTCTCCTAGATATAGTTGCAACGTTGGTCATTTCAAGCAAGTAAGTTGTTGTTTTGGTTAATTTAAATTCTTAAACTTTACTGAATAAATGCAAGGTTGCCCTTTTCTTGTAATTAGGTTCTTATTATTGAACTTGAAAAAAATTTCTTTCTAATTTTTATCTACAAAATTTGGAGTCTAAAATTTGGGGTATTTGTTGTAAGAAATCGGACTTTGTAATTCATTCAGTAGTTTTCCCTTGCTATTTCCCTTGCTATTCTTCTTCATCTGTTTAGTAAGGTAGGAATATCTTTCAAAGCTAGTCCGGTTTCCGAACGAATCCTCATTCTTACATCACCATTATGAGGATTACATTCTTACATCAGAAACATTACAAATTGCAATACAATTTTTCAATTTCCCCTTTTTGGACATATCTTCAACCATTCTTTTCCACTATAGCTCAGCAACTTGACCATAATCTCGGTGCCCATTGTCTAAGTGAGCTATAATAACATCATATGGTAGCGACTCACACTTCTTTTTACTCACGTAAACCTCAGGTACTTCTAGAATTCGACAAAGGGGAACAAGAACTCTCTTCACTGTATAAGGTTAGTACTCGTTCTCAAATAAACTTGTTTTCCAAAATAATTAATTCTAGTGGTGGTGTATAGTATAACCGTATAGGGTGAGTTCAGGGTTTTTTTTTCAAGGCCATTGTAAAATTTCAGGCTAATCTTTGCTCAAGGATCAAGAAGATTTACTAGACCATAGTATCATGGTACGTTTTTATTATTATTTTGTTTTTTTATTTAGAAATAATTTTGGCAATCGAGATATTCATTTGATTTTGCTCCATTTGTCAGTAGTTGGTGTTAACGTTAATTAATATGTTTAATTTTCAGTCCCGCCGGAAGGAAACAGTTCTCGATTTGGCCAAGTTTGTTGACAAGGTGTACAAGTCAAGCTTCATTGGTGGAAGACAAGGTCGGTTGGTGGCCGCTTGCACGTCCCGAATTTAACAAGTGTTTCATATTTTCGTTTCGCATCGCATTTTTTCATATTCCTTCAATTTTAAGTGAATACCTTTCGAAGAAACTTCAAATGTGTGACTTAAGGGTCCCTCACTTATTGTCTCATTGCTTATGTTGCTTAGTTTTGCTTAGTTTTGAACTTTAGACACATGGATTGTTTCTACTCTCTAGTATGGGTTGTTTGTTCTTTGTTTACTAGAGGGTTTGGTGGATAGTGGTTATGTGGTCGTTATGCTTTGTTGTGCACTTGTTGTACCCCTCAGATATTTGCCGATCTCCCAAATCCATCCTAGGTGAGTTGACCTCTCAGGTGGATGATGGATCACTTAAGAGATTTCTTCATGGTAGTGCGGCTTGGCGGTTTGTCCTACGTCGCCAGCAGACATTGAGTCTCAGATAGTTTTTCTTTGGCCTCCGTGAGTGTAGCGTGGAACACATCGGGGCCTCGTAAGAGTTTTAAATTTGTAGGTTTGGGGAGAGGCTGGCTAGTTTTGAGTCTAAAGGAAGTTTGTCTAACAAATTTTGTTTTAGGGTAATAGAACCCGGGCAAAAGGGAGTGAGCAATGCAAGCACAATAATTGAGTAGGTTTGAGGTATGTAAGTCTCTCGGGGATCCAGATAAACCGGAACAATGTGAGTGTCATATTGAGGCGGCTTATTATCGTGTAAGGAAAACAACACTTTACTCCACCGGATCTGTCAAATAATATGTTGGTGACACTCTCGCATATTAGATTTCCAATGTTGTGATCGTCGACCTTTATGAGAAAATGTTTACTTTAATTTCTGAATTTAATATGTTTTCGTTTTAAAATGTGAATTTGTATGTGAAGAATCGATTCCTTTTGCCGTGCCATGTCCCTACATCTCTTATAGACGCCGCCACCTTCTCCCATATATTTATTTGATAGTATCTACATTTTTGCAAAACTTTGAGAACACCATTCCCTCGATAGTATAGTTTTAATCGAGTTCTTATTGATCCGATTTCTGCAGGGAATAGCTTGCACAAAGGTCTATGCTCCACATCTTAACACTCTTTCCATTGATGATCTCAATCACTTAATAGATGTAATAATTTCTGAGAAGAAATGGGTAGAAGAAAACATCTCGAACTTTCCCTTTTGCACTAATTCATCCTTTGTCTACATCAACCCTCGTGATCTAAGCCTCACATTTCAAATGGATTGAGTTCTTTGTTTTCATCAAATTTGTCAAACTCTAACTTGCGAGATCGGTTAATCATGGGAGTGGAAATGGAAACAAAAAAGCGACAAAGTTGGATCAGAAAGTGTGTTCTAATGAAAGGAACAAAGTTGTTTGTGGGAAGTCCAAAAGTGAGATATTAGCAGTTATTATTAAACTTGTCTTTGGAAACTTTAAAGAATCAACCGGCCAGGGGTTCGGTATGAGCTGCTTCAAAACTATGTTTCTTGAAAAAAAATAAGGGTACGCTTTGGATTATCGAAGCTTGGTTACCCTAAACTGTCGCCTATTGGAAACAAATCCCGGGATCGTAGAGAGTTCAATTTTGTTTTATCTTGACAAAATCATCAAAAGTTGTTATCCCCAAGAGTGTATGGGAGAATGATGGTGCCAAAAAGGCAAGTGACTTCGGATTCGATAGTGCGTGGAAGGACAATGATCCCCGATAGTGCGTGGAAGGAACTTGGGCCTATCTCTAAGCCCAAGAACTGCATGAGGTCGAGAGAATAATGCAGAAACAAAGGAAGGAAAGGAAAATTTAGATTTTGATGACAATTCTTATTTGTCGGATGAGTTTTCAGATTCGATGGAGAGTCTCCCGTCGAGATGGATTGGATGGAAAAAGGGTGACTAGGAAGAGTGAGGAAGAACCGCTCCTACGACTTCTTGATTCATGGGAAAAAGAGTAGGTTAGATGACGGATGTGATCGATCTTGTGGATTCTTGTAGGAACAAGTCTAAGCTTTCGTCGAGGTTTGGGTGGATAAAACCCGAGAGATTCTCATTGGAGGACGACGGAAGAAGCCTTCTAAGACCTTCTCCTTCATTCGGATGAAGTCGGACCGGCTTGTGGATGATAAGGGGAAGCTTCTAAATAACATCTTGGGAAGTTTGAACAATTCATCTGACTCGAAAATCCAGACTTGAAGATTGTTGAAAGCCCTCTTAGGTTGAGTTTAATATGAACATCATGAAGAAAGATTCAGACACATCATGATTAGGATTATTTGCTTTATGTACTTCATAGGGCCCTTTTGATACTTTGAGTTGAAGATTTCCACTGGAAGGTGAGCCTCGATTTGCTTCCATTGTCTCATTAACTGGATTGGATTGTATTTTTAACTTTGAGGCTCCTTCCTCCTCTTCTTCTTCTTTTGAAATTGTTGGCATTGATATTCCTGCAAGCTATGAACTTTTGGATAATTAAAACCCTAATGGTGCAGACCTATCATCTTAACAATAAGATATTGTAGTTTTTTGCATTGTTCAATAGAGATTGTAAGTGATAGAGAGATGGAACAAGAGTTTCGGTTGCTTATTAAAAAGTGCTAAAATTGAATCTATTATTTGTTGTTTCTCGTTATATTCTTTTGTTTCAGGTTAAAAGGCCAATCAAGGGATCCTCAATCAGGTTTGTTTCATTTTATATTTCTACAATCTTTTGTATACTTAGTTAATTTCTATCTGAGAACATAAATTTTCAGTAGCACTCAAATCTAAAACACCTATGACAGATGATCTTGCTGAAGGTAATTGGTGAAGAGTGTTAATTGTGTTGAAGATAATTAGTAAAGAGTGTTAATTGTGAGCCACATACACGGAAAGAAAATGTTCATATACACTTGAATTGTGCTCTAGGATTCGGAAAAGGATTAATTTCTTGAAATTTGCATTTTGGCATCGTCTTGCCCAAGGTGATGTAAATAGCTCCAATCCATCAAAAGATTTGTTTGAGGCAGTAGAGAGGCTCTTTAATGCACTTTTATAACATACATGGCATTTTTGTGGATGGGTTGGCCTAGCTTGTTTATGCATGTACCTAAGTTCTGGTTCTTTGTATGTCATCTAAGCACCATTCTTGGAGCATGTGACTGTTTCATGTAGGTTTGGAGTTTATCCTCGTGCCAACATTGATACCATATATGTGAATTAAATGTTTTGCATTTATCTTATTGTGAAGTGCGGTCCTCACATTGCAAAGGGTTGATGGGAAACGAGTTCCGTTGAAGTGGGACAAGATCAAGGTAAACAAATCCTACACATTATTATCTTTTTCTTTGAAAAGTATATATTTACATATGTTGTGAGTCTATATGTTAGGGCCCATATCAACCAGGTGGCAGAGAGTGGGTATTATACAATGAAGTTTATGAGGGAAATAGTAGAAGTTTGTTCAACTGGATCATTTGAAAATAAGGTATTCGAAAGTTTTGACAAACACTTTATTTGGGTCAACGACTTCGCCTTATTCTTATATAGTAACTCCACATGTTGTGCTTTGACTCATCCAGATAACAAATTTAGAACTGAAGGAGACATACACGCAAGATGAACTTGACGGTGTTTGACTCGATATTATTCAGTTCATCCAGGAAAATGGGGTGTTTTAGTCGGAAGCGAATGATGATGCGTTTTAACTATGTTCGGACCCCTCCAGCTTAATTTATGAGTCTTACCTTTTTAATTTATGAAAAAGAATTTGAAGTTTGTTTTCTTAGTGCACTCAAAAAATTAATGGAAGTTTTTTTTTATTATTATTATCTCTTTTTTTGCGATGTTTTATAGTTTATTGTACATTTTGGAATTTGTTGGGAAGATGGAAATGTTGTATGTAGGCAGGTTGTGTAAATTTTGTTATGCAGGTTCGGTTTTTAAGTGGAAGACTGTTACTAGCATTATTATATATATATATATATACCACGGTTTGGCATAAACCGTAGTATTTAGTATAACTATATACCACGGTATTATAACACATACACTAATATAAACCACGGTTTCAATAGCTTATATGTCACGGTTCTGTTGACAACCGTGGTATATAATGGGCATACAAACCACGGTTTTTTGAAAAGCCGTGGTATCCGTTAAACATATATACCACAGTTTTGCTATTATTATATACCACACCACCTATTGTCACGGTTGTATAACAGTGGTAAATATATTTATACCACACTTAAAAACAGTGGTATAAGTGTCATTCTGTAGTAGTGAGAATAGTTCATAATATATTTTTGGATGAAGATAACAAAATCCATTCGAACTTCATTTATCTCCTTGTCGGCGAAGGCTTTTTTATGGCTAAATTTTTTTAGCTGGAATATAAGAAACAACAAGGTTAATATTTTGCAAAATAGAGGGAAAAAAAAGTTAAAAACACAGTTGCTAAATATATCAAACATAAATTAAGTTAAAATGTGGGGGCATTTTATTTACTTTCAATGGCAAAGGAGAAGGATCGCTCATTATGTCTCGCATGAAGTGCATCATGATCCTACAAGCGAGAACTTAAATGACTTTATCTATTGAAGGTAATTGGCATAGGCAGAATGACAATACTAGTATTAACAGGAAATACATATAAGTGCCATGTGATGCAAGACTTTGCTAACATTGTCCAAAGTAATTATATATATACTTGCATAAACAGAACCAAAGTACGTGAGTACAAGCAAAAAAGTCTGAGAGTATTGCATTAATGTGTTATAAAAACATAAAGAGGATACCTTTGATTATCGTGAGAGATGCTCCAACGTCTAGATTCAAGCCCTCTCAATTCCAACACAAACCATCCCTTCCTTTTTGCACGTTCCGTAAGCATTTGAAGCTTGAACAGAATGGAAACTGAAAACTGAAACTAAAAATTGAATTTACTATACTAGGTTGGTGGCAATTAGTTAGTGTTATATAGCCACTGATAGCACGTCTCAAGTCAAAGCTATCAGAGCTGCAACATGCAGCACTGGTAGTCAACATGTGATATTCTTATTTTACTAAAGACACTCCACGTTAGCTATATTGACCGCAATGCAAGCTGACCAGATGAGTATTGGTTAATAATAGGCCCATTATTGGATAAAATGTAACAACCCAAAACCCAAACATATTCCAAATATATACCTAAGATACGTGAATTTTATAGAAAAATTTCGACATAAGTCTCCTCTGCATGTATTTTCAACATTTTCTAAATATAAAACCTGTCATAACCTGAAATTTTAATAAGAATACATCTAAACCAAATATAAAACCTCATACCTCAATCGTAAATTCAACTACTAAAAGATATACTGATTCGTAAAACCAGCTACTTAACCATCTCGACCAATGTCAGTTAAGTCAAGTAACCAATTCTCAAATAAGAAGAAAACTATAAATATACAAACTTTATCTACCAATGGAAGCGGCTGTGCCGGGTGGCTGCCTACGTACTCTTTCAGGGATCAAACCATACGTAGTTATTCCTTTAAAGCTCAACAGTTCAATATTAGAACTCAACAGTTCAATATTTATCAAACAAACGTTACGACAAACAATATATTGCATAGCCGAACTGTAGCGTTCATTTACAGATAAATAATTCAAATCATATCAAAACAATGTGAGGTTAGAACCATAAAATCAACAGCCAATACCAATTCAACTAAGCAAACTTTCAGACCTAACATTACTGTTAAGGTAGACAATAACATGAACAAACACACCTTCAATAATGCACCAATTTACTTAATAAAGAGAATATAACACGCCAGATTTCTACTCGAATCAATAGTGAATCTTAATTAGAATTGAGAAAGAGAGGAGATTCACTTATCTTTAAATTGCAAAGAAACTCCCCCAAGCAAACTAGCTTCCAAACTAACATCGTCCTCTAAGCAAAACTCCACATTCTTATGGTTTCATAGAGATTCGCATGTTCCATTTTAGTAAAACTCCCAATTTTCCCATCCAAATTGAAGTCACTGTCCTTGAATCATTTTCCCCGAAATATTGTTTGCCCAAAACCCTTACTCTATCTCTCCCCCACAATAACCCTAATCAATCTATTCTCCCCCCACAACAAACCCTAATCCATCTCTTATGAAGACATTGGAGAAAAAGAGATCGAGATGAGGTCGAAGTCGAGAATCAAGATAGGTACGTACTATTTTTCTCTTTCCTTTCTATTGTTTTTAGAGCCTCCCCGTGGGCTTTCTCCAAAATGGGTTTAATTATAAGGGTCTTGGGTTATAAAACAAGAAGCCAAACACAAAGCCCTATTACTACAAGGTTTGGGGTTTTACATAAAACAAATGCAAATTTTAACCAAGTTTTAAAAGTCGGGGTGGACTAGTGGTTACACAGTTCTCATTTACAAACTCAATATCCAAAAAATAATAATTAAGAACCCGTTGTAACATGTACACAACTTTGATAAAATGGAAAAACGGAGTATACCTTTTGACCATGGCAAGACAACCTACAAGTACTACAAATCAAGCATTGCCGTTCAGATAAACAAGTAGGACCAAGACAAGAGAAAGGTGCTTGCCTATTCAAAAGCACTTGCCTCTTCAAACAATTATTGCTGTAAGTGCACTCCTTCCCTATGCTATCAATATCGGATATTTCGGCCAATTAATCGCGTATCGCTTGTAAACCGATTAGTTTTTACCCATTTTTTAACTTTTCTCACCGAACCAATTTAATCACCGAATTGACCAATTAATCGGCCGAGATGACCGATTTCTCGCTAAACCGAGAAAAAAAATTATTGAAAATATTAGTTCCCCATCCAAAAAAATGCGTAAAATTAATTAATTGGATTCTTAAACCGTATTAATAATAATGGAACCCAATCAATAGACAAAGCTAAGAGTTTACTTATTTTCCCCTCCTTAATGAAAGTTAAATATAAAAATTATTGTATTATCTCTCTAATAAATATTATTTCTTCTCAATCCTCTTATTCCTTTAAATATTTAACGTAATTTTTGTGTTTGACATATCTGTAGTACGTACTCCAAAATTGAGCTAGTTAGATGTGATTATGAGAATTTGATATTTTTTGTTGTATCTCGGATCACTGTTTAGAAATATTTAGTATGATTATACTATTATATATTTTGAAAACGTCAAATATACAGCCGATATAACCAATTAAATCACCGATTAATTGATTAATTGCATATCCACCGATTAGTTTCGAAAACCAATTTTAACTGCTTAGCTCCTTCCTTTCATATCTTCCCAAAAAGAAGAATAGGCGCCAAGAGGGACTGAAATTCAATAGTTTAGAAGCTAAAACTTAGACCACAATAAACATTAGTCACAAAAAATAAAATGGTAGAAAGAAACTAGGCCATATACGTTGGTGTGTACAAACTTTTGTATTGAATGTGTAAACCTTAAGTTGGATATACAAAGAAAAAAGTTAAAAAAATCCTAGTCGAAAGTTTACCTTTATAGATGGAGAGATAGACATTGGGCAATCTCCACCCAAGTGTTATGATGCCTTATCATTAAACATCCTAACTCATTTTCATAGGAATCACGATTACACTTAGCATATGCAACAAGCCTTTTAAAACCCTAATTTTACCCTAGTGGACTTTTTTTTGCTAAGTGAGCTTGAAATTTTATTAATAAGAACGAGAAAAGTTACATGGTAGGTGAAGGAGAAAGTAAGATGAGAGAAACAAAATAAAAGGGAAAAACCTATATAGAGGGGACTACATCATTGTAATGGATTTTACTTCCCTACTAGGTAGATCCTCCATACCATTACCAATCATGTGCACTACCTCTAGTTCACAAACCGAAAATATGCTAAGTGAGGAGATTCCCACTTGAATATCCAAGCTGGCCTTCCTTCAAACAGATAGGTCTGGGTAGACGGCATTGTAGTCGCTTTGTTTGATGCATAGGTTTACCCTAGTGGACGAGTTTAGTCTTGTGAGAGTTTTTAGAGAAAATACTCATAAAATTCATCTATACTATATTGACTAAGAAGTAACAACAATGTTTCCTTAATTTAATATCAGGTGTCTATGCATCTCGCTAGCAAGGAATAAAGAGAACTCATTTTGAAACCTAAGTTAATACATGCATAATAATCAAATCATCTAAAAATAAATAAACATGCAATGAACTATACTATGAAATACAATGACAGGTCCGTTTATGAAACTTTGGAATAACGTCCCTAAATAGGTCTTCACAAATATGTCAAGACAAAAATACTCTGATTTTTTCACTCAGGTTTCGCTCACTCCAGTGTGTAGTGGGCACACTTTTCCTCTTAATCTCAATGACATCCAAAGGAGCCAAGGTCGATCAAACACCTCGGCCACTTACTATCATACCAACCTATTCCTAATTGAGCTAAATGTCTTTATTAGGTGTTATGTATGGCTTAGGTGATAGTTTAAGAATAAATGGAATGGATAAACAAAATAGACAAGTCTGAGAAAATAAGGTCTTCAAATTGTGCAACTAGAGAAAGCCTTGTTCTTACTTTGCTTCTACACTTTATTTCCATCCTTAGCCCTTTTGTTTTGGCTTTGACTCTTTTGATTCTGTTTTTGGAGTTCTAACTTTTTATTTGATTTCTATTAATTTTTCTTTTCTTTGGATGGAAACTTTCTTTTCTTTTCCTTATTTTTCTTTTGAAGCAACTAACAAATATTGGTTTTTCACAGGTCTTTCTCTTTTCTTTTCTTCATGTCATCCTATTTCTCAAACTTATCCAGTGGGTAGGTTATATTTATATTTATTTTCTTTTTATAAAGGGTAAAGAATTTGTGGTTTATGAAAAGGCTAATGAAAGGCTTAATGGGGCGACTAGCGGAAATAATAATAATAATAATAATAAAAAATTTTAGGTTAGAATTTCTGGTTATATCGATCCAAAGAGGGCCTAAATTCTCGCTTAGGAAATGGTATGATGATCAAGCAAGTGGACGTGTGATTTCTTTTTTCGGAATTAACTTCTCCCTTGTGTCATCACTCAGATATTAACTCATATGAGGCTTTTAGGTTAGATTTTCACAGGATATGTAAAATTAAGCACTCTAACCTAGGTCTCAGAAATTTATTGCAAAGTACAATCATGATGTTCATGCAAAATATTTATGAAAAGATGCAGTGACTATTACCTATATATTAACTTAAGTTTCTAATAACTATACTTAATTCTAATGCTAAATGAGACTTCTAGACAATAATCTTCATAGAACAAGAAACAATACCACACTCCCTAAGTGCATAGTATAAATAACTATTATTTTTCGCTAAACAAAACATTTTGCTCTTACCCCCAAACTTATTTTAGACATTGTCCTCAATGTTAACATATATGCTCAAATTAAAAAGATAACAAAATGGACAAGTAAAGATAAAGGAAAGAGGTTACCAATAGCTCCATGAACGAAAAATAAAGCTCAAGTCACCTGTAGAAATTAGTACCTTACAAAAAAATATAAGAGTAACAATATATATAAGGAATCAAATTACTACAACGACTAACATGTGTCACATATCTCATTCCATAGAGTTACACAACTCCAAAAAGATGTAGAAAAGGTGCTAAAGTGGAATGCATGAGATATGTGTACACAAAATGCAACAAAAATAAAAAACATGGGTTGCCTCCCACAAGCGCTACAGTTAACGTCTCTAGCAGACGAATGCTTCACACAACCGATTCTTGGATTAGCGCTATGTCAAGCTAAAGTAGACTAGGGGCTGAAATGATATACATGGAATCAATGTGAAGCGACTCTACAAGAGGACATAAACAAATCCTAAAAAGAAACGAAAAAATAATAAAACATAAATTATAATCAATCAGTCATGATAAACAAGATCAATAAGACTCACCTCTTCCACGTCCTGCCCGGCCAAACCGTCAAAGTATGGTTTCAAATGTTGACCATTTACCTTAAACACACGACCATTCGTAGGACCTTCTATCTCAACAGCACCATGAGGAAAAACAATTTTAACAATGAAAGGACCTGTCCACCTAGAATGTAACTTACTAGGAAAAAGATGCAACCGAGAATTATATAGCAAGACTTTTTTATTTGGCTCAAAGGACTTGCGAAGAATTGATTTATCATGAAAAATCTTAGTCCGTTCTTTGTAAATCATGGAATTTTCATATGCCTCATTTCTTAACTCAACTAACTCATTTAACTGAAGTTTACGTTGTGAACCTGCTGCCCTACGCATATCAAAGTTAAAAGTTTTAATGGCCCAAAAAGCACGATGTTCCAATTCTACAGGCAAATGACATGCATTTCCAAACGCAAGCCTATAAGGAGACATACCAATAGGAGTCTTATAAGCAATTTTATAAGCCCAAAGAGAATCATTAAGACATTGAGACCAATCCTTACGGTTAGGTCATACAGTCTTTTCTAAAATCCGCTTAATTTCCCTATTAGATACTTCAACTTGGTCACTAGTTTGAGGATGGTATGGGGTAGAAAGCTTATGAGTAATAGAGTACTTTTTCATTAAAGATTCAAATGCTCGGTGTGTAAAATGAGTATCATTATCACTTATAATCGCACGAGGAGTACCAAAACAAGAAAACATATTATATTTTAAAAAATTTACTACGACTTTATGATTGATCATTCATTTTACATGGCACCGCCTCAACCTACTTAGAAACATAGTCTACGACAACAAGAATATAAAGATACCCAAAGGAAGGAGGAAAAGGACCCATGAAATCTATACCCCACACATCAAAAAGTTCCATAACTAAAATAGGGGAAAGAGGCATCATGTTCTTATGGGAAATATTACCTGTACTCTGGTATCTATCACAACTCAAACAAAACTCATGTGCATCTCTAAAGAGAGTAGGCCAATAAAAACCACACTACAAAACCTTCACAGTCGTCTTTTTAGGACCAAAGTGACCACCACATGCATGGTCATGGCAAAAAGAAAGAATACTATGAAACTTAGTCTCAGGAACACATCTCCTAACAATCTGATATGGGCATGACTTAAACAAGTATGGATCATCCCAGAAAAAAGGGAGATTTTGGGTCGAGAGAAAGAAACATTATTGGACTTTCTCACGAAAATTTTGTTAGGCGCGCGCGTTCTACTATGCCTGGCCTAAGGCACGCACGCGCTTCACCGTATTTCAATAGGAATTCGATCGTTTCGGAAACAGTACAAAACATAAGTTTTTTAAGAAAAACTTAACCTAACCAAAACCAAGAAAAAGAGTGAGATTGAAAAGAGCATTCTTTGGGAGTGAATTGATAGCTCTTGTAATCTGTTACTTTGTGCATCTAGTAAAGCTTGGAACTCGCCGTGTGGACGTAGGCAAATTGCTGAACCACATTATATCCGTGTCTTGTGGTTGGTTCTCTTTTACATTAGTATCTTTACTTTATTTATATGCTTGTTAATTGATATTGAGAAGTGTTGGCCGGGATATAGTATTTGGAGGGTGTTGAAGTCTTGTCTAGGAATAAAAATCAATTCTTGTGTAGGGTTGATTTATTTGGAGTGGATAACAGTGATTTCGCTTTAAGTTATTCACAACTATGTTTTTGTACTATTTCCCGAAAAAGATCGAATTCTTTGTGAATACTGTGGAGCGCGTGTGCGCCTGTCATAGGCTTATTTAAGCGCGTGCGCGCCTGACAAAATTTTTGCGAGAAAAGTCCAGTACTATTTCTTTCGCTCAACCCAAAAATTTGGCTAAGTAAGAAAAAGCATAAACAACCTTTTTCTCCCTTTTTTCTCTAAAGTTATCAATAAAATTTTTGTTTTCCATTCTTTTGGTTTTTTTAGTTCTTCTGAATTCTCTATTTCTTTGACTTTTGTTTTCCATTCGTAGTCCTTTTTCCTTTTCGCAACTATCCTGTTTCTTTTCGGTTTCAATTCTTGTGGTTCCTCTCGAACAATTTCAGTTTCCACTCGTGTTGCACCATCTTCACCATTGTGCAGCACCATCTCCACCATCGAGAAGCACCACTTGTGCTCTAGTACCACCTCCACCACCGGATTGCAGCACCATCTTCTTCACCATTTATTGCAGCACCATCACCTACACCGTACCACCATCTTCAATCAATATGGACTTAACTATGTGCAGATACTATTTACGGGCTTAGGTATATTTCTATTATCATGATGAGTTTATAATAGAAATACACCCATATATATTAGTTGAGGTCCCCGCTTCAAACCCTAATTTTATTCTCATAATTTTCTCGATCATCCATTCGGAGGGAACGCCAGAATGGTTTTGGAGGTGGAAGACACAACATCCACTGCTGATCGTAGGATTTGTTTGGTCACCGCTAGTAATGGTTTAAGGTATGTCTTAGTTTAATTCGTTTTCTTCATTGATTGACATATGATTCTGAGTTATGGATTTCGAAAGGAGTCCTTACATCGCATGCCATTTCTCCATATCTCAGATTAGAGAGGCAGGGTACGGTGGTCAAGACAACCCAACAAGTCCGACGTGTACAAGTCTCACCTTAAACTAACACCAACATACTATAGTGGAACTCACCTCAAAGGCTCAAAGCCTCAAACTAGCACCAAAATAATTAGATCTAACACCAAGATACTACTGTGGAATTCACCTCAAACTCTCTTCAAATTAACACAAAGTTTTTTTAAATCTCACCTCAAACTAGAAATTAGGTTTTTATACGTAACACCACTTAAGATCCCAGCGGGGCTAGGGGCCAGTGATGGTGAATTTAAGGAGAACATTGGTACTAGTGATCGAGATCCATGAATCCATGGGGCGTGGGCCAAACAAGTTATATCACAGAAAATGCTTGGTTAGTACATAACGGAACATATAATGCCAAACTCAGATGTGAAGTTATGCATGATGAAGCTTCAGAGACTAGATCACTAGATTGCAGGTTGAGAGTGTGAAGGATAATGTCTAACTATTATTATTATTATTTTCGACAACCATGTCTAACTACTACACTATTGAAAATATACCTAAACCCTAGTCACATCATATTACTACAATATAGCCTTACATAACTACCTAATTACAACTATATCCTTGAGGTTCCGCGAGACCTTGAGAGGGTCTACCTATTGGTCGAGTTAGAAAAGGATCGGACTGGGTCGGGTTTGGTGCAAACCCAAGTACACGGCATAACTGCTTAGGGGTTGTGGAAGTTTCTGTGAGAAGGTTGTACCATATTGTAGAGTGATTTTTTGCTCCCAAATGATATTGCTCCAAGGTTTCCAAGGGGACTCTAGAGCCAACCACCTGTCCAACATAACTAGAAACCCAGCCTAGCAGTAACCGACTTTATTTCCAACTTCCTAATTTGTCCCTTACCTTATATCAAAATAAAAATGGAATTTCTCTTCATCTTCTCCACCTGAGTACGTGATTCCGCCATCGAAGTTAGTTTGGCTCTACCTTGTATTCATCAAGTTCTCTAATCTCTTTTGTTAGTCTCTTCGTTTGATGAACATTAAAATCTCATTACTTTGAAGACTACCACATAAACATTTCCATGTGAGATTTATATGGATTAGTTTCTTTGTATTTGTCTATATCATTGATTAAATCATAAATTCAAGAGGAAAATGCAGACTAACCAATATTTCACTTGATTTTTTTTTGTTGGTTATATATTAAACGCTCATTCACAACTAAAGTCAAACCTTGATTCAATTTGGTAATTGTGATATTGATATCATATATATTTTTACTAAATTAAAATTTGTAGTGTTTACTCAAAACAAAGTTGAACAATGGTGTTTCCTCCGAAAAGAATAAGGAGGAGGCTAGAAGCCCATCGCCGCATTTTTTTCTCTTTTCATTTTATATTTTATAGGGATAAAATTCAAAATAGGGATAAAATAGGAAGTCAATATTTTCGATGGTTTTTGGCTATCTGGCTTTCTTATTTTAGTGACAGGTGGTTGGCTCTAGAGTCCGCTTGGAGGCCTTGGAGCAATATCGCTGGGAGCAAAAAATCACTCCCATATTGTAGACATATGAATGCTTTAACCAACCAACAAACTCTTCAAGGAGGACGACCATGCATAGAATCAATATACCCATATCGATTTAGAACTTGTGAATATTGACACCATTAAAATAAATTGTGTTAGTAATCTCCTTCTTAATCCTGGCCCGTAATGATTGTGTTACGTGAATAAGTCCATGATCACTAAAATGCTAGATCAATCGAGCAGAAAAGCAATTCAGTTTTCCTAATCTACGTAACAATGTTGTACTGTTGTTCTTCTATTAGCAACAGATAATTCATCAGAAAAAGGTAACAATAAGATCCATAAAATACAGTTGCAACAAGAGATCTCTTGTAGCAAAAGAAACTCAGTAATAAGATGCCCCAAACCTCAGTAGCGCCATTGCCTCATTGGTTTCGCTATCAGTCCAAACCGCAAATCTGTCCTTCCACTTGTTCATATTTGTGAACTCACCAAACTACTCTCCAATCAAAGCCATAAAACTATATGGAAAACAAATGATTACAACCAGAACACAAATTGAAGAAATAACTTACTCCAAAACTAAAAGGATCAATACAAGTTGAGTGCTCACTGTTTCAAGCCAAAAGAAACCAAGGTTTCCCTTTGTCTCCTGGTACCATACCCCTTTATGCCATTAACACTGTAAAGGCGTGGTTTAACTTTCCTTTACACACACAATTGAATGTGAACTGGAATGGATTATTGAAAGGACCGAGTTTGTTTTGGGTGCGAACTGCCTACGTATCTTGCTCTCGGTTCTTAGGGGAGGCAAGAATCAGGTCTGGCGTAGTTCATTGGAGGGGTATTTATAGATGTTGAGAACGAATCCTCATCCACCACGTGTAAATGGCATCATAAACATGGGGTGGAGATTAGGAAAGCATGTGAGAACTGTCCTCATAGGTCTGCAATGATGATGTGGGTTAGCAGTCTGGACAAGTAGCTTGCGGCAGTGGTCAGTAGCTGGTGGCCAAGATTTGTGCATGTGCACCTTTATTCATGATTGCTTCTAGAAGGGGAAGCTGAGTCATCTCCTAGCCTGGTTCGCGTGCTAAGGCGACCTGTCTAGAGCGTTCTCCTGGCTCGTAGATGCGACCTGGCTTCATAGGTCGATGTGGTATTTCCGCCATGCTGGGCACATGTTGGGTAGATAATATCACTCCCCTACACAGCCCCTTCTCAGTAGGTCGTGGGAGCGACTTGCTGAGAGAAAAATAATAGCGCGAGTGGAGTATGCCAGAGGTGGAAATATCCAACGATCTGGAGGAACCGGCTCGTGCTAACTGTGTGAATTGGTGGGCGTGGATGTTTGACACATGTTCGGCACGTGATAGGATCTGAGCAGTTGTAGAGAAAACGTGCCGCCCCTTTTTTTTCGGGATTTGAAAAGACAGGACAGTTTGTTGGAAGTCGTGTGCGGTTAGGGCTAGGGTGTAATCATGATGCGTTAGAAAGTGGAGGGGCGGTTGTTCAAAGATTACGCTGACTCTTTGAAGTGTCATTTTGCTGCTTCGCTTTGTAGAAAACACTTCACGAGAGCAACAACCTTCAGGTTAGTTTTCTGCCATTGTTGAACTCCTGTTTCTTGCTCCTTACTTAGTCTTTGTTCTAGAGTTTGTTAGGACGTTCGGTTAGTCAGTGTTTGTTAGGTCTGTCAGAGATAAAGAAGAGATGTTTGACTCAGATGATACGCGATCTGATGAGGTTCGCGAAGTTTCTCTTGGTTGGGAAGATGAGGAAGAGAAAGACGAGTTGGTTTGTGAGATGAGTTAGGGTGATGATGGTGATGACGGTGTTGATAGGGCCGGAAGTGGGGAGGATGATGCTCGATCTGCGTCTGCGGCTGCTGCCCCCACCACTTCAGGTCGCGGTGAGAGGTCGTCGTCTAGTGGGTTGCCCGTTAGAGTTGTAGACAGAAGTGCACTGGTGGCATTCCCCCACTTGAGGGGGACGTATGGTATAACCGTAGGCGGTCTGGAGATCCTCGAGCCCGATCAGTTCGCACGGGTCTTTAGCGATTTGTATATCCCTCCGGACAATGGGGTTATAGTCTATGAGGGGCAGCTGAGAATGCACCTGACGATCCCATTGTCTAAGTTGGTCTGCCAGTTTCTGAACCGTTGTGGCAAGGCGCTTATTCAGTTTGTGGGTAACACCTGGCATTTGTTTAAGGTGTTCGACCTGTTAAACGCGAGCGGTGAATACCATATAGAGGTCGCTGATGTTATCGAGCATTACTTGTTAAAGCGGTCTCGGGCGTACAACTTTAGCTTGCAAACGCGACCTACCCTCTCGAGTGTTATAAATGGTGTGAGCAACGAGTCTTGGGATAAAAGACCGTTGTTGCTGGTTGGGAACTTCTGTGCTGAGGGGTGCATTGTGGAAAATAGGAAATGTGACTTTACCGGTGGGTACCCGTACCGTATTTTGGTAGTCTGATCTTCCGTTGGATGAGCTTTGTATTAACATCTTTACTTTCTTATGTCTGCAGATCTCTCTCAAGAGAAGGAAACTGATCGGCAGGAGATCGAGAGGTTCGCGCGATTGAGTCAAGTTGAGAAACAGGCGAAATTGCCTGAGATCGCGCATTTCTTTAAGGAACAAGGAGGACCCACCGTTAGGGAGAAAAGGGTAGCGCAGAAGGCGAGAGCTCGAAGTAAGGTGAAAGGGGGCGTATCAAGGAGGCCTGTGATGGATAAGCGCCAAAGCGACCTGGTGACCCGGGAAGATAGGAATCGAGGCCGTGCTAGGCCGAAGCGACGTGCTGGGGGTGCTCGGTTCGTCTGGGGCTGGTTTGGGGAGAGGTGAGGAGGACGCTCCCTATGATCTGGATGAAGTGCTTTTTAAGATCCCGAGAGGAGTCGCGTGCCGAAGAGGAAGGGCAGCGATGTTAAGATACGGCCTGCTAAGGTCGCTCGGGTCTTGCGGAGATCGTGTTGGGGGGTGGTTCTGGAGCTGATGGTGAAGGAGAAACTGGGGGAAGGGCGGCTCGTAGCTCGAGGGCGAGGCCTATGCCCCCGACTTCAGCATGCTGGGGGAGGAGAGTTCGGAGGTCGCTCCGACTAAGGTCGCTGGAGATGTTCCCAGCAAGACGAAGGGGAAGGCTGTGATGAAAGGGACTGGCAAAGGTCAGTCCAGTGGTGGGAAAGATGAGCTGGAGCACAACCTGGTGTATGTAGATGAGGTGACTAGCAAGAAACGCTATGTGAAGAGATCGGACTGTAGCTACAGATCTGCACCCATAGGTGCTTGCTTGCTGGAAGGGATGACGCTGGACGGTGATAGGAAAGACCTAGATTTGAAGGAGCTGGAGTCGAATCTGAGGGGGATGGATAAGGCCATTTGCCTGGTGAGTAACTCTTATGCTATTATCTGGGAGCTTCCTTGTACTGTATGCCGTTGTTTAACGTTTTTGTGATATACTGTGCGAGTTGTCGCAGCTGATTGCTGGGTACCAAAAATTAAAGATGGCTGCCCAGATCGCTGAGCTGGAGAAATCGGAGGTCGAGTCTTTAATGGAGGAGCACTCCGATCTTCGAGCAGTGGCGCAATCGGAGAAGATGGAGCTGGATGCTATGAAGGCGGAGCTGATAACGCTCTCTGGAGAAGATGTCGTCACTGTCAATAAGGCGGTCGGACTGAGACTTGAGGTGGATGACTTGAAGAAGAAAGCGGCGACCGCGAATGCGTATGCTGAACGTTGTAAAAGTACCGCGCTGCAGGCGAAAGATGCGTATCTTGCTATCCGTGCTGAAATAGAGGATCTGGAGAAGAAATATGACGATCTGCAAGAGGAGCAGGCTCATGGAGTTTTGGGGAATCCGGAGTCGACTCGCTCGAGGATGGTAGTGCTGCTCCTACAGTCGTACCTCTTCCTGCTGCTGGTGTGGTGACTGATCAACCTCGGGTCACTGGTGAGCTGGATGGGACCTTAATCGGGGGAGTGGTGGCGCCTGTTAGTGATCCGAGCTCTTCACAAGTGCTGGACATCCCTCTTGTTGAAAATCTTGATGATGTTGTTTAAGACACACTGTTTGTGTCTGCGTT
This sequence comes from Coptis chinensis, assembly GCF_015680905.1. NCBI lineage: Eukaryota > Viridiplantae > Streptophyta > Magnoliopsida > Ranunculales > Ranunculaceae > Coptis > Coptis chinensis. The sequence continues at coordinate 99,170,722 of NC_141459.1, forward strand.
TGCATCTGTACTCGGCCTTTGGCCTAAAACAATAGAGCTGGTTTCCTGGGGTGACCTGGGCAGCTCGCTTTTCTTTCTTGTTTCGGTTTATGATGACTGATGGTTAACTGAGTTGGATTTCCTGAGTATTCTCAGCAGCTCGGTTAGTCAACAAACTGAGGCTGAACTGTGGTCGTCAGTTCGCTAATTTTCTTGTATAAAAGGCGTGTGGCTAACTTTGGTTTATTTTCCTTGCGTAATGAATGTCTGCTTGCATTGTATGAACTTGTGTCTGTTACTGCGGTTGGTTGTGAGAGTGATATAGGTTGCTCGACCTGTGCCGTTGTTGATATGTCTTGCGTGTTAGTTGATTTAAACGTTCTCGATTGAGATGGTGGCGGGACGCTTCGAACGTTCTGTGAGCTATGGTCACCTCAGTTATAGTGCGTGTTTGGCACGTGTGCGGATATGAGCGGTTGTGAGATATGAAATGATGGCTGCCAGGTGGGATGGCATTTGGCGTCTCGATGCCATAATGATTTGCCTTGGGAAGAGACGTTTCGTGGGCATAAATATGAATGGTCCTGGGAGAGCAACGACATTTGCTCTTTTTGTTCTTCCCGTTGTTGCCGCTTCTCTTTTCTCCTGATTTTGCTTCGCTTTCCTTGCCCGTTTACTCAGGTATGTTTGTCCTTTCTTCTTTTGAATCATGAAGACGGTTACTGATCTCTCTAACCGGCTTCCTTTTGTTTTCTGTGTTTAGCTTCTCTTATGGCCAGGTGCTCCCAATACGTTAGGGGAGAAGGGAGTTTAAGAGAGAGTTCCCCTCTGCTAATGGATGAGATGGAGTTCCGTCCCCATGTGCATGGGGACCGTGGCAAAAGAAAAGTTGTGGCGTCGGGGGCCAAGAAAAGCAAGCGATCCAGGAGTTCGGGTCGCTCGACTGGCGGCATTGTATTCAGGTCGCCTCAGCGGGTGGATGGCACCCATCGGACTGCTGAGGGAAGCGATGGCCTGGGGCAAGATCGTCAGGTCGTTAGTGAGAGTTTGCCCCTCGTACTGGAGATGTGGGGAGTGAATTCTACTACATGGGAAGGACGGCCAAGAGGCGTGCTGTAAAGCGCTCTGATTGCAACTTTCATTTGGCGCCCATAGCGACTAGCCTTCTGAAGGGGATCGTGCTAGACGGCGACAAAGCTGAGGTTGAGGACGAAGATATGGAGACGCTGTTGGGGACCATGGACATGGCTAATTGTTTGGTGAGTGTTTGTTTGTTAGATTCTGGGCCCTGTTTCATAAGTGATCTTGAACTTGATGTTGTGTTTGTAGTTTCTGGCTGGGTACGACAAAAGCTGAAGAACGCTGTGCAGCTTGCTGATACTGACGTTAATTCGAGTCGAGTTGGGGTGTATGCGAGCTGTGGGGGTTGACAAGAAAAAGCTGGACGCGATGACAAAAAAGTACCGTGCTGCTGCTGCTGAGAACGCGAAGCTGGTTGCGACGATGACTGAGTTGCAAGGCGAATTAGCATAAGTCACTGCATATGCCAAGCAATGTCAGGGGGTTGCACGTGAAGCTCAAGGTGCGTATACCCAAGCCTGTAGTGAGTATGCCAAGTTGGATGAGAAATATTGCCAACTGAAGAAGGTCCATGGGGGTCAAGGGACGGGTATGCACGTTGTTCTGCGAGCTGCGAGGCAAGTTCCTTCAACCAGTGCTATGTGCCCCAAGATAAACATGTGGTGACTGCCCCTTGACAGTAATTTCAACTCGATCTTGTTTTTGAAAATGTGTGGAAAGTTGACAGTTGTTATATATGTCCTTTGCCCCTATGAGGGTTAAACATTAGAGCTGTGTTTTCAGGCTTGCCTGAGCAGTTCACCTTTGTTGATATAGAGAACTGGTTTCCACGAAAGTGGCAGTTCGCTAATTTTGCTCCCCTTGTTCACCGATCCGATCTGGATTTTCTTGGTAAACCCAGCAGATCAGTGGGTTAGAACTGGCAATCTGGAATTGGTCGTGTAGCTCTTTTGGTAAATGTATGCTTAATGTTATCTTTTGCTTGACTGCTTGTGGCTATTACTCTGTTTATGGAGCTTGTTACTGAGATGTTTTCTCATAAAGCGTTATGTTTGCGCATTATTGCTCGGGAGAGCGATCTGAGAGATGTATGTGCTCGATTAGTTTAGACTTAGGGAGGTCATGACCCTTTAAGCTCCCGAGAGCGTTCTGCTCGCGGAGAGCATTTGTTGCCCCTGAGGGCGTTCTCACGGAGTTGATCCTAGGAGTATAGGTCCTCATCTTAGCGAGATCTGGAGAGGCTGTGAGCTTGTAAGCTCCTGAGAGCGTTCTGCTCGCGGAGAGCGTATCTAGCCTTTGAGGACATTCTGCTCGCGGAGAGCGTATGTAGCCCCTGAGGGCGTGTTGAGAGCGTTCTCGCGGAGTTGATCCTAGGATTATAGGTCCTCAACTTAGCGAGATTTGGAGACGCTGTGAGCCTATAAGCTCCTGAGAGCGTGCTGCTCGCGGAGAGCGTTTGTAGCCTCTGAGGGTGTGTTGCTCGTTGAGAGCGTTCTCGCGGAGTTGATCCTAGGAGTATAGGTCCTCAACTTAGCGAGATTTGGAGAGGCTGTGAGCCTGTAAGCTCCTGAGAGCGTCTTGTCTTCTTTGGAGAGCGTTGTAGCCTCGAGGCGTGTTGCTCGTTGAGAGTGTTCTCGCGGAGTTGATCCTAGGAGTATAGGTCCTCAACTTAGCGAGATTTGGAGATCTTTGTGAGCTATAAGCTCCGAGGAGAGTTACGCTCCGCGAGGCGTATGTAGCCCCTGAGGGCGTGTTGCTCGTTGAGAGCGTTCTCGCGGAGTTGATCCTAGGAGTATAGGTCCTCAACTTAGCGAGATTTGGAGAGGCTGTGAGCCTGTAAGCTCCTGAGAGCGTGCTGCTCGCGGAGAGTGTTTGTAGCCTCTGAGGGCGTGTTGCTCGTTGAGAGCGTTGTGACTTTCGAAAATATTGACCATGCATGTGTACTGCTGGTGCTTGCGGTGCGAGTGGTGTGGCTTGGTGATGCGAGTAAAAATGGAGTCGATTGTAATAACAAACATGTGTGACCTAAACTTTGGATTTACAGCAAACGAAAGCATGGAAAATACAACAAAGTGATGCTAATGATAAAACTTTTTTAACAAATATGTGTTCCAAGGTCGTGGCAATAGCTTTCCTTCTTGGGTTTTGATCCAGTACGCTCCATTGCCTACAACGCGTTCCACTATGTAGGGGCCTTCCCATGTTGGCACTAGTTTGGAGTCATCTTGAGTCTTTTTCAGGACTAGATCCCCAGGTTGAAAAGATCGAGGATGTACTCGTTTGTTATAGGACCGCTTCAAGATTTGTTGGTACGATGCTACTCTGATAGCTGCTAGGTCGTGCCGTTCTTCCAGCAGATAGACCTCTCGAGCTAGTACTGAGTCATTATGTCCTGACTTGACAAGCTCAGATCGAGTTGTCGTGATTGTCAGCTCGGTGGGGATAACAGCTTCTGTGCCATAACATAAGGAGAATGGTGATTCGCCTGTGCTGGAGCGAGCTGTGGTGCGGTGAGCCCATAGAATGTTCTCGAGCTGGTTTGGCCATTGGCTTTTCTTCTTTTCAATCTTTTTCTTCATATTTTCTAGAATGGCTTTATTGCTGGCCTGCGCCTGGCCATTGCTTTGAGCGTATTGGGGAGTGGAGAATACATGAACAATCTTCCACTTGGCTAGGAACTCTCTGACTGTTTTGCCCTTGAACTGGGAACCATTATCCATCACCAGCGTGTGTGGTAAGCCAAATCTGGTGATGATATGAGTCCAAATGAAATTCCTGACATGTGATTCTTTGACGTGTGCTAATGGAACTGCTTCGACCCACTTAGTGAAGTAATCTGTTGCAGCCAGGACAAAGTGGAAACCGGTGCTTTTTTGAGGGATGAATGGTCCCATTATGTCCATGCCCCACATGTGGAACGACCAAGGGCTCGCAATGTTGATCAATTCGCGGGTTGGCTGGATGATGTTGTGCCCAAACGTTTGACATTTTACACACTTGAGGACATATGTTTTGGCATCGATCTGCATGCGAGGCCAAAAGTATCATTGGAAATTGCTTTATGGGCCAAAGAGCGACCTCCAGCATGGTTTCCACACTCGCCTTCATGAATCTCAGCAAAAATCAATTGACCTTGTTCTGGACTAATGCATCTCAGATGAGATCCCCCAGCGGATTTACGAAACAATCTGTCATTTAACAAACAATAGCTACGTGCCTGGTGCGAAATCTTCCTAGCCTTGGTACGCTCTTCTGGGAGTGTACCGTGCTGGATGTATTGTATGATGGGCTGCATCCATGTTTGACTCATCTGATCTCTAGAGAGTGGGCACAGGTCGCTGATTTCTAAGACATGATCTGCTTGGTAAGCTGGTCTATCGACCACCTCAATGGTCAGTTGTCTAGGGGCATAGTTCGGTGTCTGAGTGGCCAGGTATATTAAGCTGTCTGCGTGACGGTTCTCGTCGCGCAAAAAATGGTGTATCGTGGCTCTTCTGAAAGAAGGAAGTAATTCATTAACAACTTGAAGGTATTTGGAAAGGTTACCTTCGTGGGTAGTGTACTCTTTTGCAATCTGGCGAACCACCAGTTGCGAGTCACTAAAGATTTAGAGTTCCTTTACACCGAGCTGGATTGCCGCACGTAGCCCCATTATTAATGCCTCGTACTCCGCTTCGTTATTGGAGGTCGCGAAGTCTATGCGAACTGCCTTCTTTATCACAGCTCCCTCGGGGGATACTAAAATGATTTCGATACCACTGCCTCCTGGGTTACTGGAACCGTCTACGAAGAGGGACCAGACTGTTTTGATGTTTGCTTTTGTGGGTGCAACCTTTGCTTCTGATTCCCAATTTGGGTCGTCGACTGGAAAATCTGCTAGGAAATCTGCGACGACTTTGCCTTTCTGAGATGTGCGGGGGATGAATTCCATGTGGTGCTCGCCCAACTCTTCGGCCCACACTGCCATCCTAGTAGTCTTATTCTCCTTGTGAAGGATTCGCTTCAACAGAAGATCGCTAAGTACTTTGATTGGATGAGCTTGGAAAAAAGGCCTGAATTTTCTTGCCGAGTATAATAAAGCAAGTACTGCTCTTTCAATGTAAGAATAATTCTTTTCGGCTGGAGTGAGCGTCTTACTTGTAAAGTAGATCGGTTTCTCTGAGTTGTTTTCCTCTTTGAAGAGAACCGAGCTGATAGTGAAGTCTGATACTGCAAGATACAGCCCCAACATTTCGCCGTCTGTTGGTTTGGCTAAGACGGGAGGTGTTGTGAGGTACTCTTTGAGAGTGGAAAAGGCCTGGTGACACTAATCGTTCCATGAGAACTGCTCGCCTTTTTTTAGGAGTTGCAGGAACGGTCAGCACTTGTCTGATGCCCTAGATATGAATCGGTTAAGTGCAGCAACCATGCCCGATAGTTTACGTATCGCTTCTTTGTGCATGGTCGGGCATATCCAAGAACGTCTTAATTTGATCACGGGTTAGCCGATCCCTGTTGTGAGACGATAACCTAGAAATTTGCCGGAGGACGCTCCGAAAAGGCATTTTTCTGGGTTCAGCTTCGTTCGAGTTCGGCGTAACCTAGAGAACGCTTGCTCGAGGTGAGCGAGGTGGTCGCCTGTTTTCTTGCTCTTGACGACCATGTTGTCGATGTAGACCTCCATGGTGTCTCCTAACATGTCCTGGAACATGTCGGTTACCATGCGTTGATATGTCGCTCCAGCATTCTTGAGGCCGAACGGGAGGACGTTATAGCAATAAATTCCTTGCTCCGTGACGAAAGAGGTCTTTTCTTGGTCTTCCTCAGCGAGTGGTATTTGGTTGTACCCACTATAAGCATCCATGAAGGAGAGGAGCTCGGGCGCATAGGTTTGGTCCACAAGTCGGTCAATCCTTGGTAACGGGAAGCTGTCTTTGGGTGTTTCTTGGTTGACATTGGTGAAGTCAACGCAGAGGCGGACCGTGCCATTCTTTTTTGGAACCGCTACTATGTTAGCGATCCAATCTGGGTAGTCGACCTTTCGGATGAACCCGACTTGTTTGAGCTTATCAACCTCATCGTTGATTGCTTTTTGGAACCGTAGTGATAGTCTCCTAGGCCGCTGTCGAACTGGTTTAGTGCTAGGGTTGACGTTCAACCTATGGCAGGCAATACTAGGATCTATTCCTGGCACGTCAATATACGACCAAGCAAAAACATCTTTATTCATGGATAAAAAGTTTACAAGCTGGGTTTTGAGTGTGGGGTCGAGGTTAGCCCCTATATAGACGAACTTAGGGTCGTCCTCCGTTCTTAGATTCACTTGCTGCCTTTCTTCAGCTGGTGCCATAGCTTGTGTTGGGAGAGCGTCCTCTGGGGGGTTGAGCTCTGTGGAAGCATTGTTGGTCTGATGAGTGATTGGAGTTGCCTGGAGTTGGGCGTTTCGTGGTTATGACCCACAGTGCAGGATCGTAGTTACGACAACGAGGAACTAGACTATGCTTTTGGGGGATTTGGTGGGGGCGACCCACGTGGTGCGAGCAGGTGGAGTAACTGGTTATGGGAGCGATCTCTAGTGTCATGACGAGCGAGTGAGTGGCTGCCTTGGAAATTTTCGGAGTCTATTCAGATGGATAGGCCATCTTGTTGGAGCCTCCAGCGCTCTGAGTTGGTACATTACCTCTGACTTCGGCAACCAGGTCTTTGGCCATAGTGTAGCTGGTGGGCTCGCCTCTTATAGTGATTGGGGCCTCAGCGGTCTTGTTTGCTGAGAGGATTTGATTACAGTGATAGGCTTCGAGCTGGTTGCTACGAAGCTCTATCATGCCCCAGGGCCTGAAAACGGAGTATTGAAGCGGTGTAGGCGGTCACGACTCGCATTTGATGAATCCAACGCCCGCCCCAGGATGGCGTTGTAGAACGAATTTAATGTCCAAGACGCCAAAGCGGCGTGTTTTGACTTTATCTTCCCTTGATCCCCGGAGTCGGGAGTATAATGTCACCGATTGGGTCGGCTCTGGAGCCATTGAACCTATATAGAGGAGCGATAGGATCTATGAAGACTGATTTGGGTAGGTTCATCTCCTGGATCGTGTGGTAGAACAAAATGTCGCATGAGCTACGGGATCTATCGGGGCCTTAAGCTAATCGATCGCCGATCACGGGGACGTGGGCGACCCGATTCATCGTTTGAGGGAGGCAGACCTTGGTGAGGTCAGCCTCTGTGAAGGCGATATCCCCTGAGTGGCGAGCCGAATGTCGCGGGGCGTGTGCTGCTTGTGAAGAAAAATGATAGACTTCTTGGAGAGCACCGACACGCCTTCGTTTCTCTCTAGAAGAAGTAACAGAATCATCTGGGAAAGTGATCATATGGATGGTTCTGCCATTGTCACGATCTGACGAGTGTGGGCGGCGATCATGCTGGGGACGGTCGACGGGGCGTCCTCTGCTGCGGGAGCGAGCTTGGATGTTCTGGCATTCCCTGCAGGGTGGAGATCAGCTACGCACTCGTCGGGCCATAAGCTTGTGGCGCAAGTCGCCGTCGGAAATGTTGGTGTACTGCTTTATCTGTCCGGCTTCGATGAGATCTTGGAGGTAATGTTTGAGCCCCCAGCAAGCGTTGGTCTCAGGTCGGTCTGCAGGTTGCCGTATGCTAGGCCAGAAGTATGAGGCTCGCTTGATTTTTTCCAGTATATAGCTGGGAGAGCGTGTCAAGACAGCGAACTCTCTGTTGTTATCCAAGCGATTGCCGGATTTGGGTGCCTGCGACCTGGGTCGTTTTTTTGCAGGTGGAGTGTCGTCAGAGATTGCCGCAACTTCTTGATCGTCTGATAGACTGTGATGTCGCAAACCTTCTTACTGCTTAATATATTTGTCTACCCGAGAGCGACTCTGGCATGGGGTTTCGGACGCGATCTCATAAGCGACACGAGAGGTCGGTGTTAACATGCGGTTGGAGAATGCGGTGTGGCAAAAGACTCTTTGAGGCCACTTTCCATGCATAAATTCGGCTTTGAACCGACCTAGCAAGCGGGCGAATGGTTTCATTCTCTCAAATGATAGCTGGAAGAGTGAATAGATCTGCGTCAAGGCATGCATGTACGGCCGGCAAGCAGCGATCGGTGTAAAGTCGCTTTCGAAAGTTTTGATCGAATCCACTACTAAAAATGACTTGTGATGACGGCTTTTAGCCGTCATGAAAATGAGTTTAATGACATTTTTTCATTAAAAACTACCGTCATTATAGCCCGTCATAAAAGTTAACCAAAAGCGTCATAATTTTGATGGCCGGTTCTAGAGAAGCCGACATCAAAGCTCGAATTTAATATGACAAAAACTCATTTATAAGCGTCATAACTGGATCCTTTTGCATGACATGTTTTACTTAACCGTCATAATTTATTAGAAAAAGTGTCAAAAATAAACCTTCATTTATGATCTTTTTTATTTAAGTGTCATCACGAGAAACAAAAGCGTCAAGAAATTAACACTAAAAGCTGTCAAGAATTGGTATGCCACCGCGACGGTTCTTTGGAAGCCGTCATAACTCCTTTTTTTTTTTTTTTTTTTTTTCGTGTAAATCTGAAAATTCCTATAAACCAATACATTCCGACACCACCAATACATTCAGACACTTGACAACTAGAGTCCATTACGGAAACAAGAATCATACTTTTATTACTAACATAAATCATTCCAAGAACTTGTTCATATTACATGATTTATTCACGAAGAAAAAAATTAAATAACTTAAGCACTTGATTCAAAATCAAGTCTCATAATCCAACAACAATGTAATTTACATAACCCATCCAACAAATTGCTAATCAACCGATCCATCTCAAACAAACTTAATTGAGCTACCGTGCTATCTCACTTATAACCTAAAAAACAATATGAAGAAGAATGTGTTAGTTTGTTTAATAAGTAAACTAAAAATATAATCATATAACAACTTCTACACAGTATTAAAAAAATACACAAACAATGTGTTAGCACACTAAATCAATAACTACTAAATGAAAGAGATACAATCAACTATATATGACAGAGAATCATATTGGTTAAGCCCCAAATAACGTACACCACTGTAGGATATATCTGATATGTACTAACTAAAAAGCACTAAAAGGTATAGGTGCTACCACTTTCGAAAAAGGGAACTCAATCGCTAAAGCAAAGAATATAGGCAAAATCCGGAGGATCTTAAACATGAACCTCATTCTCCTATCTTAGGCCTTTAGGTGGCATAAAAGCCTTGGAGCGGTACTGTCTTTGATTCGACTCACCATTATTAGATTAGGCCTCTTTGTGGTGCATTACCTACTTCCTTAATCCAAATAGCCATAGGAGAAGCCGAAAGCTAGCTAACCTAAGTCCGTAGCTAAAGTTCTCAAACAAGAGTTCCATTCCCTTACACCGTATTGCGGGGCAAATCTCGTTACTAGTAGTTCGGGTTAGACCACTTGCTCTTGGAGTCTAAGACTTCTAACTTTTTAGCCTCATTGGACTCAAGGACATATCAAAGATGAACTAACCGTAAGAAGGAAAAAAAAACCTAACTGGAGGCAGTAACTCTTTTTTAGTGAAATACGACCCGATACTAGAAGAGATAGAGTAAGGAATTTCCAATCGGAAGCATTAGAAGAAAGGATGACTCACTCATAGGGATAGAGGCAATGAGAATGGTTCAATCTAAGACTAGCAAGTGAAAACAAAAGCTTATGGGCCTTATTACACTCATCGGGAAAGAAGGACGGAAAGGAAGCAAAGCAAGGAAAATGGACAAGAACTAGATCATTACCCATAAGTGGCCATCTCCCCTCCTTCTAAGAGTCCAATGGATGAATGGGCCCTTTGCCCAATGTTCGCCTCTTCTTTTTTTTCTAATTTTGCAAGGGCATCCTTTAGGGTCCGAACCGATCTCCGGCATTTCTTGCTCTTTACCGACTCTGCGGCTACCTTTGCCTTGAGATTCTCGCTCTCGAGTCCATTCCGTCATCATCATGAAAATGGAGGCCTTTTCTAACCCTTCCTTCTCGATCCAAACAACTCATTGGCGGCAATCAATACCGATTAATCAAAATGGGTTCGTGATTTGTTAGATAGGCTAACATTGATCTGATATTTTTGTATGGGCTCACGGAGAATTGAAGAAATATAAACACTCCTTATGTTTTGGACTTTTGGTACCCACAATCACGAGTTCTAAGGCATTAAACAAAATGAATGTAAAATAAATCCAAAGACTATCACGTGGGTTCAATGATCAATATAACATGGAAGAGCGCGAATCAAAAAAGATATTGGCGTAGGTGCGCCTCGCCCTAGATCAACCAAAGTTAAAGAGCTCTCGCCATGTTCTTCTTGATGTTTTGTGGAGTCTCTCGAGGCCCTCGACAAGTCTGTAATTTCGGTACAATTCTCTTGCTTGGCTACCCAGGACATGGAGGAAGAACTTACACAACCATATAAAATAATTGCCATAACATCGGTATGGTACAAAGAATAGTGTGTAGGTAATGAAATAGTGTGAAAATAATTCATACTCACGGTAATGAAATAGTGTCGTGGCAAACATTAAAGTCGAGGATGGAATTCCACATGGTCTTGACCTTAGCTCACACTTAAAGTAATCATTCATCCTCTATGCTATAGATTCATGATCCAATGGAATCTCCACGAGAAAAATATGTAAAGCCAATCAATACCTTCCTTTACACAAGTATATTCCTCGAGTCTAAGGTCCGAGCATTACAATATTTGGCCATTTGGTGTGACCAACCACGACACTTTCCTTCATGATCGTAATCATCGGATTATATCAATTAACAATAGATCATAAAACAACGTTCTTAGGAAAAACAAGGACATGAGAATCTTGTAACTTGTAAGACAGATTAGCAATAACAATTTATTACCCACCCTTCCAATAAAGCGGACCATACGCTTTCCATCGGGCGTGGAACATAAGCGCTCTTCAACTTTCTGATTCATTCAACAAGAGAGGGAAAACAAATTCAGTTCTAAATTGCTCATTAAATTTCGAATGGTGTTTGGATCCAACTCAAGGTTTCAAGCTACCATACAATTGTGAGAGGATGAGAGGAGAAAAAATCTGGTTCAATGAGTGGTCAAAAAATCATGACACAACTCTTTTTCTCTAATATTATAATACCAACTTTTCTGTTTGGTAAGAGGATTTTGGATTTTTCGGATAACGTTGATTCATGTTGGATGGGACAGGCTTATAGGTGACTCTTTCATCGATGCACTGCGTAAGTACAAAGATCACGTGACTTTGAGACTGATTCTCAAACATAGAAACCTTTCTCTAAACACACAAACTTTTAGTATTCATCAACTCTAACTTGGCCTAAGGCCTACACCTCATTTTATAATCTAACACAATTTTCAAAATAGAAATCTAACCTAAAACCAATTCTAATCAAAATAGAAACTGAAATTCATAATTAAAATAATCCAAAAAATAGTAATAGCCTAAAAGACCTAAAAATGCTAATTAAACTCAAATTCTACAAAACCTTGAAAATCTGAATTAAAATCGTAACTAATCTGGGGCTGACATTGAGGGTTTGTAAACCCTAGGATGCATAATAACCATCCTTCAGGATTAAGTGCCCCAGGATGTGCGTCAAAGTAGTGATGCATGCACAGACAATCGACAAAATTTTCGACAATTTGGGGTTAGAGGATGTGCGTCAAAGTAAATTTAATCCCACTAGAAGATAAAATTTAAAGTAGAATCCCAGCTGCAAATTTTTTAGAAGTATTAAATATCGTATGATATTTAATACTTGAACTACTGCTCGATCCAATACCTTCTTATGAGTGAAATTTTGTTTCTAATTTTAGCTCTCTATGTAGTAAGCACTAAGGAGTTTGGTTTTATGTGTATGATCCGACCCTAACAATATGGCGAGTTTAAGTATTTCAATCCCTTGATCTCATCCGTAGGTAAACTTGTTTGGCTTGGAATTACACTAGATACTACATACATACATACATACTAGCCGATACATCGTTTGGCTGGGCCACCTAATTACTTGTATCATTGTATGAGTCCCACATGCACATCTACTTGAGTGATCAAAAGCCGGGGAGGGTTTGTAAATTTTATTTCTTAGTTTAAAGATATATGATTGACATTTGACTTGTACTAAGTTACTAACTTAAAGCACAAGTAGGAGTCGCCCGGTTGGTGAAACACAAGCTAAGAGAAAGATGTGTGTATCATCTTCCGACCATATTTTGGTTTTAATTATGATCACATAAGAAATTAAAGGTAACATACCTCTTGACAAACACATCAAAAGGCTTCTTCCCATCGAAACCATTGTAGCCGCGGACAAAAATTGCTTTTTGAAATCTTTTTTGGGCAACACTCCAAAGCATATGAGATGCTTGCACCTCCACAAAGCTGTGACCAACCAAAATAACACGAGGAAGAACTGTAGATATCACAATCTTGTCCAAAAGGATTCTGGACAAAATATATGAAAGAATAATCGGATCACATCATCACTAGCACACTCACACCTTTTCTTCTTGGGGTAAGTTCGTAAATAATCAATCGGGGGCTTAACGTAATCAGCCAAGGTTGATATCGTCATGTATCCGTTCGATCGATCCCAGATCCCAAGAGATTTATGGCGTGGGAATCGGACCTGCTTCCTCGGTTGATCTTATACCAACACCATGCTCCAAACCCTTCTCCATGAACAATAACAAATTTCTTTGTGCGCAAGTTCTCAAGAAATGCGGATCCCGCAAGAGGTACCTAAACTTATTCCTTCATCATCCGAAGGCGGAAAATTATGAAGAACAAGCAAGTCAAAAATAGTTGAGGAATGTTGTTAACAACTAAACTTTTAGTTGATTGCATTCAAAACCATTTTGGAAGGAGCTCTAAAAATAACACGGTAGTGTCGTAGGCTCTTCTAAGTATGAAGTCGGTTAGTTATTGTAGCTTTTATCTCTACTGTGTGGGTAGATTGTTAAGGTTATTTTTACTTCATATCAACAAGGCGACATGGTTACACAATGTAAAAATCTGCAAAGTGTCTTGGCCTTACCTCAGTGCTCCCTACTCTCTTCAGAGTTCATTATTGAGTTGAAATCTCCCAATCCAAGGCATTTGGATTTTGCAAGCCCAATCCATTATGCTATTCCACAACACCCTTCTTTAGCAGTGGCTCGACGGAGATGGTTCGAATCAAGCGAAACCAAAGGCATTCGTTGGCACCCGAGTTGCTAAGGCGTTAGAGAACCACTTTTGGGATGGATGGACTTAGTATGAATAATGAAAATTTCTAAACTCGCGAGGAAAATGAAAATGGGTATTGATCGGAAAAAAAAAAAAAAAATGGAATTGGGTTTGAGCAAGAGAGCGGCTGTGTTTGGTGGACTGAATCTCTTGATTCCTTGGCCAATTTGCTCACTTATTCATGTGGTCGGTCTTTAGTTAGAATTTAAGAGAGGAACAAAAGCTTATCAGGAAGGAGGCCGGTGAATTAGGTTTGAAAAAGTATAAGTCGATAAGGGGAGAGGTTGGGTGTTTGAAATTTCAACATTTTCTTTTTTGTTTCCGACATTTTGAATAAGAAAAAACGAGTTGGTTCTTTTTGGACGCTTTTGGGGCGATGTGCTAGGCGCTAGGTTTGTTTAATCTTGACGGTTCACTTTTTCTACTTGATTGATGTTGGGTTTTCTTCTTTTTCTTTTGTCTAGTTCTTGGCGGTTGAATATGCATGGTCCAAGAGCGTGAAAGGTGTTGACGGTTTATTATGGTGACCGTCATAAAATCATAATATTTTTGTGACGAGTCATACACGTCATAATGTTGCAAGAGTTGTCATAAAACATATATTTAGATTATCAAAAAAAAATCAACATATTTTCTTGGCCCGGTTGGGTCATACCGCGACATAATGTTGCAATAGCCGTCATAAACTTATTTATTTTTTTGACGTTTGTGTCATACATGACATAATGTTGCAATAGCCGTCATAAACTTATTATATTTTTTTGACGCTTGTGTCATACATGACATAATGTTGCAATAACCGTCATAAAATTATTACATTTTCTTGACGCTTGTGTCATTCATGACATAATGTTGCAATAGCCGTCATAAAATTATTATATTTTCTTGACGCTTGTATCATACAAGACATAATATTGCAATAGCCGTCATAAAAATATTATTAAAACACCTATCTTGACGGTTTTTAGCAAAGCCGTCAAGATAGATAAAAAGCAACCGTCATAATATGTCTTTTTTTTAGTAGTGATCCGACTCGAGTGAAAAAAACCAATCGAGTGGGCCATCTTTGAGGCTGGCGGGAAAGAGCCGACAGTGAAGATGGTCAAACTCTGGGGAGCTGTAAAGGGCCAGGCTTTGGATGTAGCGGGCTATGTGTTGGCCGGGGCACGTGCCGCCATTGTACATTGGAAAACGTGGCTGGACGAAATCTTGAGGAGAGGGTTTACTGAGTACCTCGTGGTGAGCGGGAAGGTTTGATGCGTCTTGAGCATTTTCTGAACGAGCGATGCGGGATCGTCCTTTGCGTCTTTGCGCTCTGGTCGATCCGTTGCGACAACTCATTAATCTGTTGATTAACTTCGTTGATGCCGTTCTCAGCGACGTTACCAGCTGGCTGTTGTTGAGCGTCAACTTGTGCACGAAGGGCAGCATTTTCTTGCCTGAGCAAGGAAATGCTCTAATTGGTTAACCCTAACTAGTTTGCGAGGCCTTGAACTTAAGCTTCGAGGCTTGCCATGCTTCGTGGGCTTGAGAGTTTTGGTTTTTGGTGTTTGGTTCTTTTGGTTTATGTGAAGATGATGTCTCAAGTAATCGAGACCACAGACGGCGCCAATGTAAAGGCGTGGTTTCACTTTCCTTTACACCACAGTTGAATGCGAACTGGAATGGATTATTGAAAGGACCGAGTTTGTTTTGGGTGCGAACTGCCTACGTATCATGCTCTCGGTTCTTAGGGGAGGCAAGAATCAGGTCTGGTGTAGTTCATTGGAGGGGTATTTATAGATGTTGAGAATGAATCCTCATCCACCACGTGTAAATGGCATCATAAACGTGGGGTGGAGATTAGGAAAGCATGTGAGAACTGTCCTCATAGGTCTACAGTGATGATGTGGGTTAGCAGTCTGGACAAGTAGCTTGCGGCAGTGGTCAGTAGCTGGCGGCCAAGATTTGTGCATGTGCACCTTTATTCATGATTGCTTCTAGAAGGGGAAGCTGAGTCATCTCCTAGCCTGGTTCGCGTGCTAAGGCGACCTGTCTAGAGCGTTCTCCTGGCTCGTAGATGCGATCTGGCTTCATAGGTCTATGTGGTATTTCCGCCATGCTGGGCACGTGTTGGGTAGAGAATATCACTCCCCTACAAACACATTAAGGGTCTTTATTGGGTAAGTTTGAAAACCACAAAATCTAAAGTAACAAACTAAAAATGACATCTTTGAGTTTCAACTATGTACACCTTTGCCAGGAGATGCACCCCAAGCATGGCGTTTGCCTGCGTTCCAAGTTTCAACCAACAATTTCCTTTTTCATTCTAACGAATAATGAAGACTGCTTCTGTTTAGCACTAGGCATACTTAAGTGGGTGAATTAATAGTTTTGGGGTGAATATAGAGTTACATGGTCATAATTTCCTTCGAAGAAAAGCAAGAACAATGCCTGGAATATAACAAGATCAAAGGCTCAAAGCAGTCTTGGTATACTTCAAGGTGAGGCAAGAGCAATACAAGAAAATGTCTCCACGTATTCTTTAAAACTTGGGGGGATTCACCAGTCACATATTAACGTTAACAAAGCTTTCATCATATAGTAGAACCAAGTCCTCAATATGTCGTAGTTGGGTCAAGGCAGTAATCTCTTTGTTGTGAAAGATGAATTTTATCTGTGAAGACAGCTTGGAAGGTATTTTCCCCTTCTTCATCAATTGTATCTAACATAATTTGGTGCAAGTGAAGGGTGACAATGTATCAGTAATGCACGGAAAAAATGCACCAAAAGCTCTTTGAAGCGTATGCTTTGTTGTATAAACTAGGTATTGCCCGGAGTAATTTAGGCATTCTTTAGTATATCTCGCCTGTTTTAATATTCGGCAGTGGTATGTTGCATATATCCACATCGCGTACCTCATTTCTCAATATATATATCTCCAATATCGTGATATATTTAACGAAATTTTCTATCTTGGTAACTACAACTATAAATAATAAGGAGAAGCAAAATGAGAATAAGAAGAATAAAAAAAAAAAATAGTAAGAATAAGAAATATATATATACAGGCCGGCTACGTCGACATACTATACTAACATACTATCTTGACATACCCAACTAATTGTCATATCAAACAAAATCTAATGTCCGGATGTGCTTCTAATAACCAAACAAATAATTTAAAAAAGGGCAAAAATGACAATTTCTTTTCACAAACGAAAAACCTTTTCATATTCCTCATTCACGTAGCTTATTCTTTCTCTTTTTTTCTCCACCAAAGAAAATACACCAAAGAGAAACACGAGTCGCATCGTTCTCCCTCACTCAACTTCTCTCTCTCAAATTTTTGTTCGGTTGAGATAACATTAGTTCTCTCTCACTCGAAGCTCTCGTTTGAACTGGTGTGCAAAAGAACAAAATTTTAGGTACAGTTTAGTGTTTTTTATCTTGAGTTTATCTTTATTAATTAAACATTTAGTATCAATTTTTAGTGATTATAAACACTTGAAATCAATGTTTAATCCCATATATGTCGAACGATCACATAACTATTATTAACTAGTTTGTTTTTTTGGTAACTATTATTAACTAGTTAATGAACGTCTTTGGTAACCCAAGTATATATTTGATAATTCTTTTATGTATGCATGTCTAAGAGTGACAAGGGTTAACCTCCTGGTTGGGCACCTCGAATACAGGAGGGTCGTGTACCAACTATTAGTCTAAAAAATGAGGTGAGTTCCATTTTCAATAGGATTGTATACGCTCCTGTAGTAATGGAAAAAAAGGTCTTCACAAGGCACTATGAGGTCCTAATTACCATAATTTATATCAATTGTCTCCATTAATTAATCTGAAATATTTTATGCTAGCTATTCAATACAGAATTTTGGTGGAAGATAAAGATGCATGCAATAGCAAAAAGAACTCCAGTTGATATCGTTCTCCATTAATGCACGTGTATATGTGCTTTTGCATTTGTGAAAAGTTCATTAAATATTGTACTCTATAAATTGCGTGTATTCTACATTTCTCTAGTTAATTAATTAATAGTTTGTTTTTTCGTACTAGAAATGACTTTGAATGGAGCCTTTGGTGTTCCCGACTCAGTATATTTGGATTCTTCTCCAATTGAAGCCACAAACGAGGATATACAATTGTTAGAAGCGCCGTATGTAGGGATGTCGTTTAACAATTTTGAGGAAGCAAAGAATTATTACAAAGAGTACGGTCGACAACAGGGATTTGAGACACGTGTTAGGAGTGTAGATAAAAGACAATCACATGTGGACATACCTTCTAGTTGTCTCTTGGTTTGTTCACGTGAGGGGATCCATAACAAGAAAGAAGATGTGTCTAGTGGAATGTCAGGAACATCAAGAAACACTTCGACTATTAGGTGTGACTGTAAAGCAAAAATGAGATTGAATTGGGAAAGAAAAAATTGGAGAATATATACAGAGTAACATTGGTTGAAAACAGCCATAGCCATGGCTTGGTTTCTCCTTACAAGAGTGGTTCAATGAGAGCGAATAAATCTATGCCAGAAGCAACAAAGAATCTTACAGAGATTTTTGATAATTAGGGTTTACCAGTGGGAAAAGTTGCATCAGTTTTCTCTGGGGATGCAATTGGGCTTACTTCAAAGATGTGTCAAAACTATTCTGCCACAAGAAAGAAACCACAAGAAAATGATGCGACAGCTGTACTTGAGTACTTTAAGCAAAAGAGTGCAGAAATTCCTCAATTCTACTACGCTGTTCAACTGGATCCTAATGGCACCACAATTAATTTTTTTTTTGGATAGAAGGACGGTCTCGGGTGTAGTACAAGTACTTTGGAGACATTGTATCTTTCGATACAACTTATCGAACTAATATTTATAAAATTCCTTTTGCCCCTTTTTACTGGTGTCAACCACCATTTGTAGTCCATTCAATTTGGTTGTGCGTTATTGCTTGATGAGACTGAGGAAACATTTGTGTGGTTATTTCAGACATGGCTTGCAGTTATGGGTGGTCGCCCTCCAACTTCGATTCTCACTGATCAAGACAGGGCGATGACTGCAGCGATTGCTAAGGTATTCCCTTCTACACGACATCGTCATTGTTTTTGGCATGTTTCTAATAAATTTTCAGAGAAGTTGGGGCATGTCTACCATAAAAACAACACCTTTGCTACAAAGTTAAGCTCCATTCTTAAATCCTATAGGATAGATGATTTTGAAAGCAAGTGGCCTTTACTGATGTCAAAGTACAATTTGGTGGAGCATAGTTGGTTGAAGGAAATGTATGAGTTAAGAAGAAATTTGGTTCTAGTTTATCACTTAGACACCTTCTTTGCTGGAATAAACACAACTGGATGGAGTGAATCAATGAACTCTTATTATGATAATTTTGTTAGTTTGTCCATAGTAACGAAAGAAATTTGGAACTGATTGCCAAGCATGAAAGAGACTTTGATTACAACACTGAACATAAATGTCGCAATGTGGGTAGAAATGAATTCCTTTTGAAGCATGCTGGCAAAGTGTACACAATAAATGTTTTTAATAAATTTAAGTCTTAGATGGAAAAGGCAAGAAACTACAACAAAATTGTTGAAGAGGAAGTTGATAGAAATAGAACTGGAACTTATTTCTTGAAATCAAGAAAGCCTCAGAATACCAATGTTTGGAAAGTGAGTTTTGATAAAACAACCCTGGAGGCTGAGTGTGAATGTAAGTATTTCAAGTTTATGGGTATACCTTGCGCTCATCTTCTAAAGTTTTTTCTGCGGTATGACGTCGAAGAGATTCCAGCTCACTTTATTTTAAAGAGGTGGATGCAAAATGCAAACACTTACAGAGTTGTGTTTGATGGTGGATTAGTGAACGGTCATGGAAACCAGGAGGCTTTAAGAGTTTTCCATTGCATTAAGGTTTCTACTCAATTGGCATATGATGCAGCAACTAATGTTGAGAGTTACTATACGCATTTTTCATAGAGAAAATGAGTGAACTATCAATCGGAGTTGCCAAGTGCAAGGAAACTCTCATTGAAGCAGTTAATAAAAAAGGAGCTACTAAAGAAAGTGGTTTTAATTTAATTAATGAGAAGCACAAAGTTGATATAGCGGAGGTATTTTCTTATCACTTGCTTTACCACGATTAAATTTATTTTTAAGTTTAATTAACCCTTTAATTAACCTTTGATTCACAGGTTTTAATTTTGAACCCAAATATTTCTCAAACAAAAGGGAGAAATAAGATAATAAAGTCTAGCAGGGAGATAGCCCAAGAAGAAAAAAATGGGAGGTTGTGTAAATCGTGCGAAAAGATTGCAAAACACAACTCAAGAAATTGTCTAGAGAAGATTAAAAACTTAAGAATGTGTATTATAGTAAATTTAATTTTGCATACTTATTTTTTTTTTCTAATTTTAACATGTCTTTTACTTGCAGGCTACTTCTAGCGAGCAATGCGATTAATTAGGAGTGGGGAAGAGATGCTGAAATTTGATATCGGGTGTGCTGAACTTTGATAGGAGTGTGGTGAATGTTTTTTTGCATGGAAAGGATGTCGAGCAATAAGAAATGACTTATGCCTTCAAAGAACTGTTGTTATTGATTTATTTATTTTTCTATTATTTTAGGTGCTGAATCATTCAATCTTTTTTTCTATTCCTTTTGTTATTAGGAAACAATGTGGTAGCTGTTAATGGAATTTGTAATTTTGGCAGACAAAATGTGGTAATTGTTCCTCCCTGATGTACAAATAACTCTGACACATTCCTTGTTGATGGATTTTGGAGTTTGAAAATTTGGCAAACAATGTGGTAGACAAATATCTCTTGTACAGCTCTCATCGGATATGATGCTACCTCAACTCTGAGTAGATTAAGGTCCAAACATCTCTCGGGTATAGTAGTCCTACCTCCATAGCTTTTTATTCTTGAAAGATTACTAAATCCGGTTTCCCACTTCCAATATAAGCCACTGGAATAGTACCATTACTGTCTCTAGTGATTTCATTATGTCCTATAGCCTAGTTAATTAGAAGGATGAGCTTTGAACGGTACTGAACACCAATTTGATATAACTCCTTGCTTTAGGTGAGTCTTGAACTTCTGAAATCTGTCTTTGTATATAGTCTCTCATCTTTCTAATGATTTTACTTTGGTGTACCTGAGAATCTTTAGATATTTGCTTGGATTTGATTTGTTTTCTTGAGGCACTAACAACACTAGTCCTCTTTTCGAAAGCACCAAAAAGTTGCCTCTTCCATACATGTTCTTAACATCAAATGAACTGCTTATGAATGTGGTACGTACTATTCCTTTGGTGCCAAACATTTTTGTTTCACATCTTACTAGCACAACCTAGAATATTTCAAAAGGGGGGTGCTATTCCTTTGGTGCCAAACATTTCTGTTTCACATCTTGCTAGCACAACCTAGAATATTTCAAAAGGGGATATTACGGAAATGTCATCCAGCTCCATTCTGAAGAAACAACCAACAAAAATGACGGAAATGTGGATGGAACATTTCATCAAACATATTTTCCTCATATTTTTAATGGATAAATCCCAAAATGCATCAATAATGACATAAACAATGGTAAAATTCTTCACAAAAATTTACTTCACAAAAATGTAACTTTTACAATTGATGTTAACTAAAATCATCTTTCACAAAAACACAGTTAAAAAAAAAAGTCGAAAATTTGGCCATCCTTCAATGGGATTTTTCCATAGAACATAAGCAAATTAGCCGGAATGGAAGATTTTCGAATTCGACAATCCTAGTTTTTTTTTTAATCTTCAACAAAGAGAGCCTCAAATCTAATCTTCATCTCCTCCAATAGAGCGATCTCGGTCCAACAAAAAAAACGTGAATGAAAAAGATTGAGTGAGAGAGAACTAATGCTATCTAAACCGAACAAAAATTTGAGAGAGAGAAGTTGAGTGAGGGAGAACGATGCGACTCTGTTTCTCTTTGGTGGAGAAAAAAAGAGAGAGAAGAAGAAGCTACATGAATGAGGAATATGAAAAGGTTTTTCGTTTGTGAAAAGAAATTGTCATTTTTGCCCTTTCTTAAATTATTTGTTTGGTTATTAGAAGCACATCCGGACATTAGATTTTGTTTGATCTGACGGTTGGCTGGGTACGTCAAGATAGTATGTTAGTATAGTATGTCGACGTAGCCGGCCCGATATATATATATAGCTTATATATAGCTTCTAGAGTACACATGCCGCACTATAGATGTGGTGTGCAGCCTTCTCAGCCACATGTAGTGCTAGGGTAAAACTGGAACAATTAGTGAGCAAGTTGCCCCCAAACAGGTTAATGAAAAATTCAAAAAATTAAATAGAAAGAAAAAACACGAAAATTTCCACTTTAGCGCTAGTTTCATTTAGTGTTCTTACATTCTCAAATCCCTAATTCCAATCATCGAGTGTTATTGCCACATCAACCCACCGTCTGCTCGCAAAAGGTACTCTCTCTCCCACTACCCAAATTCTTCATGAATCAGTTGGTTTTTTTTTGTTTTGTGGCAATTAGTTAAACTTACTGTTTCAATCGATTTCTTTTAGAAACTATGAGTTTGGTTGGGGATTGTTTGGTTTAAGATTTCATTTTGGTTTAAGCATTAGTTGGTTGTTGGGATTAGGGGTTTGTTTCTGTTATGTGTGCATAATCTAGAATCATAGGTCTAATATCTATAGTCCTATTTAGTCAGTTGATTAGTTTCCTTCATTTTAGGCATTATCTCGTAAGTAGGTTAGTGGTTAGTTATTAAGTAGCTAGTGCTATAAATTGTAGTGTATCTCATCTACTACAAATGGAGAGAAGTATATTATTGTAGTTTGCACTTGTGTGTGGATTAGGAGGTCAAAGGCTCCTCAATAAGCCTTAATGTTATGTGTTTTTGGTACAATCACTTCTAGATTGTATCAGTTTCCAGTGGATATTTTGTGGTAGATGTTGGTTTGCGCGTTGATATAGAAGCCCTATATATTTGATTGATTGTTGGCCTTTGGTGTTAATAATAGGAATTTAGGGTGCGTTGGATGCACCGGTGCGCTGGATTCAGGACTCTTGATTCAAGACTTTGTGGGGTAGTACACACGCACCTTTTGCTGATAGGAGGTCCCAGATTTGAGAGTACAGGTACAGCCTACGTACTCTAGATTTTGCATTTTAATAATTGTTGTTTATTTCTTTTTTGGTTAATATTACTCATCATAGTTTATTGTTTTTCCAAAATCTAGAAGCTCTATTGATCTATATTGTTTTCATCGAGAAAAGTAGAAAGGATTAAAAGTTACGTATATCTTTTTTTTTGTTTTTTCTTCCAGTTCTATCATCAGTTCATCACCAAATCACTGTTGAGTATTAGTGAATATAACTCGAACATTACTTCTTCCAGTTCCTCAAATGAGTATGTCAAGTTGTGTATTTACTTTGAAGCAGTCATGATCTAGACCAATTCATAGTCTTATCTATAGTTATCTCCTTGTTTTGGTCTTCAGCAGGACAGAACAACGATTTAAACAAGTAGTGATAGCTTAGCATTATCTACTAGGAAAACCGGAAGAATGAGTGAACAAGTTGTCAAACAAGTTAACAAAAAAAAAAAAAAAAAAAAAGGTTTTCCACTTTAGCGCTACTTTCGTTCTCCCTCCTGGTCAAACAAAAATCCAACCGTTCACTTCAATTTTGACGGCATTCTCTTATCAATTTCACCCTGCGCATAGTAGAAGCTCTATAAAAATATCATCATCTCTTTCTTTCTTTTCTTTACACTCTCTTGTCTCAAATCCCTAATTCCAATCATCGACTTTTAAGATGGGTTCAGCACGACAGGTATTAAATTTTTCTTATTTCTTATTGGAAGTTAGTTTGTTTTAAATCGACATGCCTAATTTTTTGTTTCTCTTTTTTATTTAATTTGTTTTCAGTATTTCAATATAGTATATAGTATTTATCTGGGTTTCTTCTGGAGATCCGTGTATTTGATGTTTATATGCAAATTAATGCCATAATCTCGGTATAAACACAAGTTATAGTATAAATGGATCTGGACACATATTGAGAAGAAAGCAATATCAATCAAGGTACATGGGTTATTGGACTGCTTGTATGCATAGGTTAAGGCACTAATTATGAGTGGATATAGAAAGAAATGTTTAGGTTTATGGGATGTCAATTGGAAACATGTGTGCATGCTACATTTGTACTCTCCTCTTGGTCAATGGTAGACGCCTAGACGAAGGGGGATGGAGTCGTGGGATGACATTTCTGACAGAGAAACATTGTTCTCAGATGATTTGTAATTGAAATTAGGAATGTAATGCGTGTTAGTAATTGAAATTGTCTTGGCAATGTTTGAATTAGCAAACTAACTTTGTACTAAAGGTTGAGTTATTATGCCTTGATTTTTCAATTACTTTTATATTATTAGCAAACTAATAATATATGCATGTTTAGTAATAATTTTTGTTCATTCTTTCTCGGTTCATACTTTTCTCCATCCTTCTTGTCATATTAGTTTATTTTATTTATTCTTAAATAATTTTGTTTGTTTTGTCTCAGTTCATAATTTTATTCATGATTGTTGTCATATTAGTTGATTACGTGTACAATGGTTGGTTTGGTCTTGTAAATACATATGAAGGTTGTTTGTCATTGTTAATCTGTTTCTATATCAGCGGGCATAAACATCCTGGATAAGGTTGGTCACAATCTCTTTGTGTCATTTGTTTAATAAAGTCTTTTTTCATTTGTGTTTTCCACTACTACTTTCCTTTACCCATATTTGTTTAATAAAGTCACTTCGGTTGTTTTCCGAAGTGTTAATTTCAATAATTGATTTTGATATTAGTGAGTTAGATTTATTTATTTAATTTTACTAGGGTTTGATTTTTTGTAAGTAAAAAGGATGGCCGAGGAAAACATAATCCCCCAATTTTTAAGATGTAATTTACTAGTATGTTTAAAGTATAAAGAAGAAACGACAATCCAGTCAAGATTGATACTACAACTGCCCCAATTGGGTGAGCCATTTTTGTTTATTGTTACTAATTTAAGTTATTAAAGAATTATATATTGAATTATAATTGGGTTATTTTAGAAGCATGGGACGCTTAAATCTTCAAATAAATCCCAAAAATCAAGTTGTGATTTTTTCCTATGGGCCGACGAAGCCGTGTTATGTCCTTGTGGAAGTGGTCTTTGTAAGGTATTTGGTGTGACTGGGAATGGAAAAAACAAAAAACGACGATATTGTATTTGCCCGAGATCAGTTGTGTATGACATAATTGTAAGGAATAAATTGTGTATCATTTTATTTTTATTTCTTATTAAACATGTTTATCTAATTGGGTTGTAAACTTCCAACATTTAACTACAGGATCAATCAAAAGGTTATTGGGTTTGTCTACAGGATCAATCTCATAACAAGGTTCTAGTTCTACTTCTGAAAGACGTGAACAAGGGTTCAGTTCTACATCTGAAAGGCGTCAACGTATTCGAGAAGCGATCGATTGTACGGTACAGAACACCTTGGCTGTTGAACTTTGTGTTGCACAGGAAAGTGCTAGTGCATGCTGATAAAAGTAGAAATTATCTTTTACTCCTACTTAACTAATTAAACTTAAACAAAAGTAAAGAATAATAATTTACTCTAAACTATCAAAGTTTTACTCTCGTGAATCATGCAATATAAGGAGTAGAGAATTCGTTCCACTCCTAGTCTTTTAAATGTAAGTTTCCGTTAGTTTAATCGATCTTAACAAAACGAATGAGAGTAATGATTTGAAATTATACTACTATGGCAATTGAACTTAAATATGATGTTTAAGTTATACTAAGATAAATGAATATTAAATGTGAATATGGAGAAGGGATTAGGGGGATTTGAATCCACTTGATGTACTCCTAATATGCTAGTGTAGATTATTGCAGTCCTAATAAAATAAGATTAAATGTTGATCCCCAATTACTCATGGCAATCTCTGCCAACTAATAATTAGCAAGTGAGGAAGTCCAACCCATTCTCATGGCGAATCAACTATTCTTCTAGAGTGAAACTCTTAACAAGCAATAATTCTAACTAACATATCAAGTCTTCATCAAACTCCTCTAATGGAGGTTTAGCTAGAGGTCATTAGACTATTATAAACATATAAATAAGAAGAAGACATGATGAAGAACAATACCTTCTTTTATTAATCTAATAAATGCTGAAGAACAAATAAATAACTTAAGTTTAAACTAATAACTAAGTCTAAGTTCTAACTATCTATCTCTAATTAATTATCTCTATCTAAGTCTTTATATATTTAAGTATAAGCCTTAGTTCTCTTCATATAAGAGAGGCTAGGTCTACATTTTCATGCATGGGCTTTGGAGCCATGTTTTAGGCTCTTAAATCAAGCCCAAAACCAAATTACATAAGTCCAAAAAGGGTTTTTATGCTGGAAATTACTGTAATAGCCTTTTAGTCCACTTCTGCTTCTCTGATTGGGTCAAGGGCTAGACCGTTAGAAAGCTCCTTCTGAGCCGGTCGTCTTTACATTTAATAGGCCCAATTCCGAGGTCTAAGTCCAAAGATATGCCATGCGGAAGTTCTGTTGACTTTTCTGCTCTATTTCTACCCGCGTTGACTTTGACTTTTCAGCTTTGATCGGGATTTAAAAAGTCTTTTTCTCCTTGAATCTTGGCCTTTAATCATAGAACTTCTTAGCAACCAACCTTTGCTCATTTATCTCGCAAAAGTTACATGTTTCTTCATATATTTGACTCCAATGCCTGAAATATATAAACGCATATAAACAGTACTAACTCATATTTATTATACACATAATTGGTCTAAATGTAATGATATTAAGGGTTTAAAACTACAGTTTTGGGCTTTTATCAAACCACCCCCAAACAACATTTTGTTTGTCCTTAAGCAAATATGAGAAATTAATATAAGTGACCAAAAATGGAGTTCTAACTAATATCTTTTTGCCGAGTACAATTGCATTGACCATATGCAATAAGGCCTTAAACCACTAGGAATTCCCTAGTGGACGAGTTATAGCCTCATGTGAGTTTTCCAGATAAGGTACTCACAAACTTCATCTATACTACAACGACTAAGAAATAAAATTACTGTTTCCTACTTTATTCTCAGATATCTATACATTTCACTAGCAATGAATACAAAATAATCAAGTCGAAATCTAAGCTAATACGTGCATAATAATCAATCATCTACGAATAAACGTATATACAATGAACTATGCTATGAAATACAATAACAGGTCCGTTTATGAAACTTTGGAATAGCGTCCTTAAGTAGGTCCTCACATATATGTCAAGACAAAAACCACTCTGATTTTCCACTCAAGTTTCGCTCACTCCAGTGTGCAGTGGGCACACTTTACCTTACAATCTCAATGATACACAAGGAAGCCGAAGTCGATCAAACACATCTGCCACTTACTATCACACTAACATATTCCTAATTGAGCTAGAGGTCTTTATTAGGTGTTACGGGGATTAGGAGATGGTATAAGAAGGAAGGAAATGGATATTCAAAAAGGACAAGTCTGAGATGATAGAGTCTTCATATTATGTAACTAGAGAAAACCTTGTTCTTACTTTGCTTCTACACTTTGTTTCCATCTTTAGCCATTTTTTTTCTTTTTCTTTTGGCTTTTGACTAATTTGATTATGTTTTTGGAGATCTAACTTTTTATTTTCTTTTCTTTTTCTTTTCTTTGGATGGAAATTTTCTTTTCTTATTTGAAGCAACTAACAAATTCTTGGTTTCACAGGTCTTTCTCTTTCCAATTCTTCATTTCATCTCTATTCTCAGACTCATTCAAAGATGGGTAGGATGATTTTTATTTTTATTTTGTTTTGTAAAAGGGTAAAGGATTTGTGGTTTATGAAAGGCTAAAGAAAGGCTCAGAGGGGCGACTAGCGGAAATAAATTTATATAGGTTTGAATTTCTGGCTATATCGATCCAAAGAGGGCCTAAATTCTCGCTTAGGATATGGTATAGTGATCAAGCAAGTGGACGTGTGATTTTTCTATTCGGAATTTACTTCTCCCTTGTGTCATTTCTCAAATATTTCACTTATATAAGGCTTTAGGCTATATTCTCACTGGATTTGTAGAATAAGTACTCTAGCTTAGATTTCAGAAACTTACTGCCAAACAATCATAGATACTCATGCAATATATTTATAGAAAGATGCAATGATTATTACCAACATATTAACCTAAATTTCTGAAAACTATTCTAATATAAGAGCTAATGTGAAATATCTAGACTATTATCATCATAGAGAAAGAAACAATACCAATATTCCTAAGTGTATAGCATAAACTTTTTATTTATATTTATGAATTTTTTTATTTTTTTACTATAAAACAAGTGCATATTATACATGTATTATCCTAATAGGTGCCTTAATTTACGTGTGTTTCTATGCCACCCCCAAACAAGAACATGTTTTGTCCTCAAAGTATTAAAATAAGAAGGGTAGGAAATACCATGGAAACGCATGAAAATTGAAGAACACCTGCAAAAAATATTAGAACATACTAATATAGATAAATAAAAACAGATGCAACTCTATATGAGTTCCACCTGTTATGGGGTTAACAAGAATTAACTTGCTTGGGACATAAGCAGACACGAACAAAAATAAAAACTTACTTTATATCCCGTATTTATTCGTCGTCCTCCTCTTCTATATAGAGACGAGGTTCCTTGGCATCCTGCCACACCATGATAACTTGCCAAGCCTTTCTCCTTGTATCATCAAACCGTGCTAATCTGTCAAGCATTACTCGGTCTAATGGGGTGTAAGGAGCTACCCAATGAGGGTGTACCCTCCATCTCGGCCAAGTCATAACACAAAACGAACAAACAACATAATTGGTGGGTCTCATAATTTCAACCCCAACCCAATCCGTGAAACGGGCACAAAAATTAGGGAAAAGGAAACGCATGATGCGGCAAACTAAAACAAGCATCAGAAGGTACTTATGCCTCATACTATGAGCTCTTGCTAGACTAGCCAGTAAAACCTGGGGAATGTCATATAAGAAACGTCCCTCGCCTAAAAAGCAAGGGAAAAAGTCATCGCGACTGCGCATTATTCACAAAGGAAGAAAACCCCCATCTCCCTAAGATGTTCATCATGATAAAGAACATGGTTAGTGCTCATCCTACGGATGGGTCTCCATGTTAGCTGGACCGGTTAAGGGCTATGGATTATATTGCCCTCGTTAAAATCTTCAAAAATTATTAAGAGAATGCCCCATAAGTGCCTCGTTCTACATGAAAGTACTTTTTCCAAGGTATAGTTATAAAGGTATACATTATTAGTCGGATATCCCCATGAGGTTTTAAAAGAACAGGCATCCAAAAGACATTTTTTGCAGCATGAGTAATCAAAAAACAATGCCAAAACTTGCAATCACAAAGTGAAATCCATAGTCACCTCTTCTATCATTAACTATGACCGATGTCATCGAGAACACTTGTTCTTCCAAGCCCTCGTCGATAAAAGAACTTAGAATTATTATAGAAATATTCTTTCATCAATAAGTTTAGGTAATGCGGCCTCAGCGTCGAATCCTAGACAACATAGCTGGAATTCATCGGGGACTTAGAAGTTCAACACCAAATCGGTGTGATAAAATCATCGGAATACCACAACTTCGCCACTTCCTACTAATTATCTCATCACTATAAAAAGGGTGTAAAATGGTCCGCTGTAGTGAAAGCTTGTTCGAAAGAATTTTCAGTTTTGGGTAGCCATTGGGGTTTGATGAATTTGGGTGGAACCATCCTGGGGAAGAGTTTTAATTGAAACTCCCAAACAAAATCGGTGGCTTTTTGATTATTTATTTATTTATATATATTTCTTTTTTAGGATTTTATTTTTTATTTTATCACTGTTCTTGGAGGCAACACAATCTGAAGAACTGCTAGAAACAACCTTGGAAGAACCTACGAAAAAATTAGAACTAAAAGTGGCGGTCCGATTTTTGCGAATGAGATATGAAAACGATCATCAAAGATAGTACAATCTAATGATCTATAAAAACTCAAATCTAACCATGGTTGACATGTAAGAAAATGGAAAACACCTCATACTGCGTGCATAACATAAGTATGTGAGCAAAAGAAATCTAAATTCATAGATATTGTCAACCCGAATCAAACTATGACTAAACGGCATAAACAACAAGAATAGGAAGTTGAGTGAACAAGAATGGAAAGACTAACACCCTACCCCCAAACAGATTTTGAAAACATGGTTTAGAAAATTTGTTTAAACACGTGGGTCTTTTAAAGTCAGATTCCCGAGACTTGCTAGATTACATATTTTTATGGTTTTAACATTTTCTATTTTTTATGAATAAGTTTTAATATAAAGGAAAACAATAAAACAACAAAGACATAATTCACACCATAGAGAAACATGACTCAAAAATCGAGAAAACATACAAGAGTGGAAAACGTGAATTATGTTAAACGTGGACTTAGGATCCGGTACTTATAACCACACACTCCAAAGGGAGGGCCCGGTTACTTGAATGGTGCACTCACCAATATATGGAAATGAAAGGAAGTACACTAGCAACAAAGGTCAGTCCTCATAGACAGGGTCCTGTAAAAGGACATCCTCCACATCTGGGGACAGTAACTCGTGAAAATATTTTAATTGTTGGCCATTAATTTGAAAGGTACTATTGTCCTTGGGATTTAACAAGGTGATTGCCCCATAAGGGGTGACTTCAGTAACCATAAAAGGACCAGACCAACGGGTTTTTAATTTTCCAAGGAAAATGTGCAAACGGGAGTTGTAAAACAAGACCTTTTGACCAACCACAAACTCCTTACGCAAAATTTGTTTATCATGAACACATTTCATGTTAGCTTTATAATCTTTCGCGAGATCATAAGATTCGCTACGGATTTCTTCAAGCTCATTTAATTGTAATTTGCGCCTGACACCTGCCGCATCATAATTGAAGTTAAGGCTTTTTATAGCCCACATAGCACGGTGCTCTAATTTAACGGGAAAATGACAAGGTTTTTCAAACACAAGTCTAAAGGTAGACATACCTATAGGAGTTTTAAAAGCAGTCTGATATGCCCATAAGGCATCAGTAAGACGCTTAGACCAATCTTTCCTATCAGGATTTACTATTGTTTCTAATATTTTCTTTCTTTCCCTATTAGAGACTTCTACCTGGCCACTAGTTTGTAGATGATAAGGAGTTGCCACCTTATGGGTAACTCCGTACTTTTTAACCAAAGATGCAACAACTCTATTGCAAAAATGCGTTCCACCATCACTAATGATGGCTTTAGGAATGCCAAACCGATAGAAAATGTATTCCTTAACAAAATACACAACTGTCTTATGGTCATTGCTACGGCAAGCCATGGCCTCTATCCATTTGGAAACGTAGTCCACGACAACAAAAATATAAACAAAACTATGGGAAACAGGAAAAGGACCCATGAAATAAATGCCCCAGACATCAAAAATTTCTACCACCAAAATAGGGTTTAATGGCATCATATTACGTTTAGTAATACGCCCAAGTTGTTGGCAATGAACACACGTCTTGCAATGAACTTGGGCATGTTTAAAAAGAGTAGGCCAATAAAAACCATATTGAAGAACCTTAGCTGCCGTTTTCATACCACTAAAATGGCCACCACACTCTTTGTCATGGCAGATGGATAAAATCTCATAATATTCCCACTGGGGAATATAACGACGAATAATCTGATCCGCACAATACTTAAAAATGTAGGGCTCATCCCAGTAGTATTGCTTAACTCTGGCCATAACCTTCTTACATTCATTTCTAGACCAAATATCAGGAATAATATCAAAAGCTAAGTAGTTTACAATGTCGGCATACCATGGTGCAGAAAAAATAACATAAAGATGCTCATCAGGAAGAGAATCAGGTATGGACTCTAAATCACTATCACTGTCACATTGGTAAGTCTAGATAAGTGATCTACAACCATATTTTCTACCCCTCGTTTATCCTTAATTTCTAGGGTAAACTCTTGTAGGAGAAGAATCCATCGGATCAATCTCTGTTTAGCAGCCTTCTTGGTGAGAAGGTACCTAAGAGCTACATGGTCGGTGTAGACTAAGGTCTTAGAACCAACCAAATAAGAGCAAAATTTATCTAAAGCATAAACCATAGCTAAAAATTCCTTTTCAGTAGTAGTGTAATTGCGTTGAGCATCATTTAAAGTTTTACTAGCATAATAAATTACAGTTGACTTATCATCTAGTTTTTGTCCTAACACAGCACCAACAGCATAATCGCTAGCGTCGCACATAAGCTCGAAAGGTTTATACCAATCGGGAGGCTGTATAATCAGTGCAGAAATTAAAGTGGCTCTTAAAGTTTCAAAAGTCTGCTTGCAGTCATAATTAAAATCAAATATGACATCTTTCAAAAGCAGATTAGTTAAAGGCCTAACTATTTTTGAAAAATCCTTGATAAAATGCCTATAGAAACTTGCATGGCCTAAAAAGGCTCTAAAGTCACAGACAGTCCGTGGTATAGGTAAAGACGCTATCTTATCCAATTTAGCCTTATCTACTTCTATGCCTTCACTAGATACAATATGACCTAGCACTATCCCTTTCTTTACCATAAAATGACACTTCTCCCAATTTAAAACCAGATTTTTCTTCTCACATCGTGTCAACACCTAGGAAAGGTCGACAGACACTCACTAAAAGATTCTCCATAGATAGAAAAATCATCCATGAAAACTTCCATAAAGTGCTCCACCATGTCACTAAAGATATGAAGCATACAGCTGGAAGGTATTAGGAGCATTACAAAGACCAAAAGGCATCCGTTTATACGCATATGTTCCAAAAGGACATGTGAAGGTAGTCTTATCTTGGTCATCAGGATTGATAATGATCTAAAAATAGCCAGAATAGCCATCCAAAAAACAATAACAAGCATGACCAGCTAGACGTTTGAGCATCTGATCTATAAAGGGTAAAGGAAAGTGATCCTTTCGTGTCATGGCGTTTAAGCATTTGCAATCAATACAGATCCTCCATTTCATAGGAACACGCATGGAAACATATTCACCCGTAGCATTACAAACAATGGTAACCCCCGATTTCTTAGGGACTACGTGAATAGGACTAACCCATTCACTATTGAAGATGGGATATATGATCCCCACATCGAGTAACCATAAGACTTCCTCCCTGACCACCTCTTTCATGGCACGGTTCAAGCGACGCTGAGGTTCATGCGAAGTCTTCGCATTATCCTCCAAATGTATGCGATGTGTGCATACACCAAGGTTAATCCCTTTAATGTCGTCTAGGGACCAACTGATCGCGGAACGATGTTCCCTAATCACCATAATCAAACGGGCCTCTTCATCAGTGGATAACTGAGAAGATATGATCACCGGATGACTACCATCTGGATCAAGTTGGATATATTTCAACTCAGCAGGAAGAGGTTTAAGCACAGGGTAGGAGGAATTGGCAAAAAGGATTCCGAAGGATCCTCATCGTGAGTAGTGAAGATCTGTTTAGGTAAGAGGTCTTCAAACTCGGAAGAAGGAGTGACAGAAGGATCTAAGACAGGGGTAGACTTGAAAAGGGCATTGACTTCCTCTAAGTAGGGGTCATCGTCGAAGTCGGAACTACCGAAGGAAAGGAACTGGTGCATATGATTTTATGGAAACATATTGGTGAAATAATCTTAAGCTAAGCTCTCGATCATGCTGACTTCCCCATCTATAGATGAATCGGGTAACTATTTCATCATTTTGAAAACATTTACCTCAACAGAAAGATGACCAAAAGACATGGACATCGAACCATCGTGGCAGTTTATGAGCGCGTTGGTAGTTGCCAAGAAGGGACGCCCTAAAATGATAGGAACAGAGTTATTAGCGACATCTGTGTCTAGGATAATGAAGTCTGCTGGGTAGTAAAAATCCTTAACCTTAACCAGCACATTTTCAACAACACCCTTAGGATACTTAATAGACTGATCCGCTAATTGCAATGTCATTTTAGTAGGTTGCATCTCCTGTAGACCTATTTTCTTATATAAATAATAAAGGAGTAAGTTAACACTCACCCCCAGGTTTAATAGCGCAGTCGTCGTATGGGTATCCCCCAAGGTGCATTGTACAGTAGGACGACCAAGGTCCTTGTACTTAACGATTCCATTATGTTTAGATAGAGTTGGGAACTGTTGAGTTAAAAAGGCGTCTTTTGGTATATTGGTCTTCTGCCTAGTAGTACAAAACTCTTTTAGATACTTAGCATGTTATGGTAACTTTTTAATAGCGTTAAGAAAAGATAGGTTAATCGTTAGATTTTTAAAAACCTCCCTAATCTCATCAAAGTTAGTATCCTTATGTAACATGGCTAGTCTCTGGAGAAACGGTGAGTTCTCTCTATATTTAGCATATGGATCATAAGGAGATTTAACCTTGGCCGTTTTCCTCTTGGGTTGAGGTTTAACTGGTACCTCTACAGGAGTAGGATCATCAGTTACAACTTTGGTATCTAGTAAAATATCAGGTGTAGGGACCATTGGTGGGGTAACAACAGGCATAGTTACTGCGTTATCGACCATTCTGCCAGAACGGAGAGTGGTGATGGCATTTAGCTCACCTACATTGATATTTTCATTACTAAGATTACCGGTTACTTCAAAGGCTATGTTTGACATTTTAGGATTAGGTGCGGCTTAACCTAGAAACACACCTTTTGGTTGGGTTTTCTCTTGGGCTAACTGCTGGATGGAAAGATTAATGGCTTGTAACATCTCTTGGTTAGATTGATTAATGGATTGTAACATCTACTGGTTAGCCTGTATGAAGGCGTTGAAGCGATCTGATTGTGAAGGTGTAGTGGCCACAGATGGTGTGACTGGAACAATCTCACATTGATTATTAACGGGTGGGTTGCGAAAGTTATTAGTAACCGAAATGATACCTCTATTGGCATTATAATTATTATTATAATTATTATAATTTCCTTGTCTGTGTCCTTGTCTCGGTGGAGTTTGGTTGTAATTGGGCGCTGGCCTAACAGTTTGATTATTAAACCTTGGAGGTGTAACGTGATGATTATTTTTCCAACCAAAGTTGGGATGTTGTCTCTAAGGCGCGTTAAGTTCGCTATTAATGGAACAAACATTGCCCGGTTGAGTGAATGGTTGTTCATATACTAGAGGACAATAGGAGTTAGGATGCTCAAGCTGTAACAGAAATTACATGGAAAAGTGTTGACGTTCATGACAGGAGTAGGTTGTTGTTGGACAGAAATGGCTTCTACCTTTTTAGTGAGAGATTCGATTAAAGTTTTCAGCTCAGGATTAGATTTAACCTCAAACATACTTGCAGCCTTAACTGTGGAAGAAGAATTACTGGAGCGGGGGATGTCATTACCCCCCCAGCTATTTTGACGTTTAGATTGATCTTCCAAAAACCTATAAGCCTCAGAGGCACCTTTACTAAGGAAACTACCCCCAGTCATTATGTCAAGAACCTCCTTATGGTGATGTAAAAGCCCTTTGAAAAAGGCACGAACAAGCATGTCTTTTGCAAGGTTATGATGTGGACACTCAATGAGAAGATCAGTGTAAACCAATTCTAGGCCTCTGAAAATGATTCATGAGGATTCCGGCATAAGAAATAAATCTTTTGAAGCATTTCATCTGTCTTTAGCGGTGGGTAAAACTGTTCCATGAATAATTGAACAAGTTTGGCCCATGAGTCCACAGAATTAAGCTTGGGCAGTTAACCAAGATGCCGCCTTATCGGCGAGGGTGAAAGAAAACACCCTTAATTTAATTTTCTTCGAACCAACGGTAGGATGATGAAAAGTGGTAAGAACTTGTTCAATCCTACGCATATGTTGATAAGGTTTCTCGAGGTCTAAACTATTAAAAACGGGTAACAAATTAAATATATTCGGGGGGGATTCGAAAATCCCCCACTAGGTCTACAAGAACGATACAAGATTTAGAGCTATCGTTAAGGGCTTTATAAAAATTAGAGAGAGGAGTCTCTGTTTCGTCAACCATTTGTGTAGGTGTAGTGTGTGGTATTCTAGATAGGCGTGTGCGTTGACGTTTATGATAAGTAACCGAAGATGGTTTACTAGTACCGGACCTTAATCTCATACAAGGCTAAGGTCAATAAGAAACAAACCACTAACAAACAGTCAAACAACCCTGATATGCTAGAAAAAAAATTTTAACAGAAGAGGTGAGGAGTGGAAGAAGGAGTACTTGAATGCCTCCTTGCTATGCATTTGAATAACGTCTTGTATACGCGATCACAGTGTATTCACGAAGTTGGAAACACTGAATAACTTGAACGAAGTGAGTTGGAAACTAACCTGTGAAAATGGGGCTAATTCAAAAGTGGGCACGGGTGCACTTGGAACTAGGCGTAGAAGGGCGCGGGCGCGCTCTTGCCTAAACCAATGTCTAGTGTTTTTAGGGCGTGCGCGCTCCCAAGATAGCCTACTATGGGTGCGGGCGCGCTCTGTGTAGAATTCTGAAAAAAATATTTTTGAACCAAACAAACACAGTCATAATCAAACAAGGGTGGGTTAATGGGATTTTGGTAGGGACGAAAATACTAAAGGAAACAAATTTAAACAGAACTAAGATGGCAACGACACCATTTGATAAAAGTAGAAATTATCTTTTACTCCTACTTAACTAATTAAACTTAAACAAAAGTAAAGAATAATAATTTACTCTAAACTATCAAAGTTTTACTCTCGTAAATCATGCAATATATGAAGTAGAGAATTCGTTCCATTCCTAGTCCTTTAAACGTAAGTTTCCGCTAGTTTAATCGATCTTAACAAAACGAATGAGAGTACTGATTTGAAATTATACTACTATGAAAATTGAACTTAAATAAGATGTTTAACTTATATTAAGATATATGAATATTAAATGTGAATATGGAGAAGGGATTAGGGGGATTTGAATCCACTTGATGTACTCTTAATATGCTAGTGTAGATTATTGCAGACCTAATAAAATAAGATTAAGTGTTGATCCCCAATTACTCATGGCAATCTCTGCCAACTAATAATTAGCGAGGAAGTCCAACCCATTCTCATGGCGAATCAACTATCCTTCTAGACTGAAACTCTTAACAAGCAATAATTCTAACTAACATATCAAGTCTTCATCAAGCTTCATCAAACCCCTCTAATGGAGGTTTAGCTAGAGGTCATTAGACTATCATAAACATATAAATAAGAAGAAGACATGATGAAGAACAATACCTTCTTTTATTAATCTAATGAATGCTGAAGAACTAATAAATAACTTAAGTTTAAACTAATAACTAAGTCTACGTTCTAACTATCTATCTCTAATTAATTATCTCTATCTAAGTATAAGCCTTAGTCCTCTTTATATAAGAGAGGCTAGGTCTATATTTTCATGCATGGGCTTTGGAGCCATGTTTTGGGCCCTTAAATCAAGCCCAAAACCTAATTACATAAGTCCAAAAAGGGTTTCTCTGCTGAAAATTACTACAATAGCATTTTTGTCCACTTCTACTCATCTGATTGGGTCAAGGCCTAAACCGTTAGAAAGCTCTTTCTGAGCCGGTCGTTTGGATATAGAATAGGCCCAATTCTGAGGTCTAAGTCCAAAGATACGGCCTACAGAAGTTTTGTTGATTTTTCTGCTCTATTTCTGCCCGCGTTAACTTTGACTTTTCATCTTTGACTGAGCTTTAAAAAGGCTTTTTCTCCTTGAATCTTGGCCTTTAATCATAGAACTTCTTAGCAACCAACCTTTGCTCCTTTATCTCACAAAGGTGATATATTTCTTCACATATTTGACTCTAATGCCTGAAATACATAAACACACGAAAACAGTACTAACTCATATTTATTATACACGTAATTGGTTTAAATGTAATGATATTAAGGGGTTAAAACTATAGTCTTGAGCTCTTATCACATGCCACGACCGGTTACTGCAACTTCATGATTTAGAATTGGACAAGTAATTAACTATTTGTTGCTTAATGTAATTAACTATACGTATTTGGTGAAATGTTTGTCATTAGATGACAATGACTTGTTAAAATTATGTGTCTTCGTATTACTGAATTGTTAGAATTATTTGTCTTTGGAATTCCATGACTTATTGGATTTATGTCTTTGAATTACCATGTCTCTGGATTTGTATGACAGGATGCCTAGTTTAGAGGCGGCTACCCAAGTAGATACATTGATCTTTCTCACATGTTTCAGACAACGAATGACAGGTCTGTATGATACATTGTATGTATCATCCTTACTTCGGCAGACCAAAGTGTTTGACCCCATCAAGTTTGACATGTTAAGCTAGTATCAAGTTTGATGGGGTTAAATATCAAACTAGTTACTAGCTTAATATCAAGTTTTGAGTATTTAGTTCATGTTTGACATTGTCAAATACTTTTAAATATTTGATATATCTCAATTTTTGGGGTACACGATATATTGCTCGAATTTGATATTTTGGTCTTTGCCCCAAACTCCAAACAAAGGCAGCATAAACTAAATTTAATATTCATTATAGTACAACATCTTATTTTATTTGAAAAAATAAGTAGACCAATTTGACATCTATTTAGAGTTTAATTAGATTTAGAAGTCTAGGTTAGATTTAGAAGTCTAGTTTCATTCCTTATTAATCAAGTATGGCTTGGATATCTATATATATAAAGAGGTCATTTGATAAGTACCCAAAACTGTAATATTAAACCCCGAGAGACATAGCATTTTGGTCAATTATGTGTTTAATAATCATGAAATAATTATATTTTCACACTTTTGCAAGTTTTCGTAGTTAACGTGAATATGATCATAAAACATGCATCAAAGTACGGGAATACTGGAATACTTGAAGTCTTCCCACTCAGGCCCAGTGAAGCCCAACAAAGCCTGACTAGAGCCTAAGTTTTCAAAGGAACAAAACCAGTGCAGAATGGGTCCACATGTAAAGAAGCAACAAACTTCCGAAGCTCACATCTTTCAAACCTAGATGCCGACTTCAGCTAGTGAACTAGCCAGAGCAACCAGGGCTACGAACTCTATGCAAAGACAGAAAGTTGTAAAAATGCCAAAATCAGCGCTGCCACTGGACACACCATGTGGACCCACTCTGCAGGCCCAAAAGGCATGACGAGTCAACATAGGTAGGTGGCAAGTGATGGTCATAATTTTGTGCCACCTTGCAAAAGGAAAAGACACATATCAATTCAATGTTTGAATTGAATTGGGCAAAGGGACAAAACAAAACACAAAAAAACAAAACATTAAATGCAAGTTTTGTTTCGTAAACAAAACTTGAGAAGTTATACAAATGAGAAAATGACAAAACAAAGAAAAGGACGAAGTCAAATTAAATGGCTTCACGAGAGGGACCAAGCTATATATATGTGAGGGAGTCTTTAATATTCACTTGCTTCAGTTTTTACGCTCAAGCTTTTGCTCATTAGTTAGTTAGTTTTAGTTTATCGTCTGTAGCTTCATTCCAGTAAGTACTTTACATTCCGTCATTTTCTTTTCCAACAGCTTCAATACTGTAAGTTATTTCTTCTTAATAAAAGTCATTTCTTTTCAAGTTTAATTTCTATTCTGCATTTACTTATTTATTGTATACAGCAAGTTTAATTATTCATCCAATGACCATGAGCTAATCCCCCCCCCCCACTCAAGGGGAGGGTTTTGCTGCTCGTGTGAGGATCCGGATTGACACTTTAATGTTCTAGAATCACTACTTAGGAATTAGGTGTAGATTATACATCCGGTCCCAAAATGATTGAGACTGTACAAATTTGGAGTGCTGATTCTCCAGAACAGTCTCATGAGAGACCCAAAATGTTTCGCGCGTGACTCTCTAGTGTCAGACAGCTCTCTCATTTGTCTAGTTGATGTAGAATCAAACCAGGAGCTGAAATGATATTCTAGAGATGAAATATTAGTTCATATCCTTATGCTAGTGAAATGCGCTAAGAGATGCGTACATTTTTCTAGGGATCGATACTCGACGTCGTCTCGGGTTTGTCTATGAACTCGAGACAGATTAGAGATGTAGTGATGTGGTAGTATAAACTATTGAAAATGATTCTTGCATGAGTACGATTAACCCTCTCCCTGTTTCTCTATCTTTGTTTATTTACGTCGAAATCACCGTTATTAATTTACGTTACTTGCATTACCGTTAATTTACTTAAACCAACTAAAAAAACCTAAAATCATACTCACCAAAAGTTGTAAATCCAGTTGTAAACCTTGCCGAGCCCTAAGGTTTGGACGTTCCCTTACTCGACTTATCCTACCAAACCCACGTGAGTAAGGTAACTTGACTAAACGAACGACATTTAAGGACTTTGGACTTTGGACTTTGGTCCTCAGACTATGGACTGTGGACTTCGGACTTAAGTATAAAACCCAAACGTGAAATTAAACGTTTATCAAATGGCGCCACTGCACGCCTAAGGACTCCGGACATTAAACGTAATAACTGAAATACATAAAAAAAAAAAAAAAAACCCTTCCTACCCCCTCAAATTTTTTAATTTCTCATTTCTTTTACGATACTAACGTGTTACATACATGTTTGCCCCAACTTTTTCTACTAACAGATATCTGTGAACCAGATCTTGTTTATCATTCTTAGCACAATCTAAGTATTCAGTAGGAAGTTGCAGTACTGAACTAATAAAAGAGTCTCGGACGAGACTATATTAGTAGTGTGCGAGACTAACCTCGAGTATCAACACTCCGGTTTTAGGTACAAGCCACTTTCCTTCTCAGTACTATTTTAGACTCTGTAGTCATGTTTATCCACCATCTAGTAAGTTCACGAGCTCAGGAGTTAATTCGATCGTTGTACGAGGAATCGCAGGATGCCAGGTTTCGAATTCTTAAACTCCTCAAACTTTGTCGAGGATATTAATTGGTTGTTTGCTATAACCTGTTTTACCCCACATATTTGTGTGTTGGGATGAGAACGCTTTGCATGTAAATGTGGTTCGTCATTACATATTCACGTTAATACGATTAATATGATTTGAATATATTTGGATGTATGCATAATTTCAAACCACCTGCTTAGAATATTTTTGTATGTGTATGTTACATCAATTCACGTACGTGGTATTCATTTGTATGAGTTCGTTCTCGACATTCCCCTAGCTCACATATAGTTGCACGTATCGGCTATAGAATATTGCATGCGTAGGACATATTTCTATTCACATATAAGTAATATAGAGTTGCATGTGTAGACTTTCTATGTAAAACTAGCATGTGTTAATTGTATGTTTAGTTTTCTATTTTCACATCTCTCGTCTTTAATTGCATGTTTTGTAATCACGTCTCTATAATACATTAATTACGTAAACACAAAATACAAAAAAATAAAATAAAAATAAAAATCAATATAATCATCTTAATAATACACGCATAATACACCATTATAAATCATCATCCTATTTCATCAATGTCTAGGAAACTTGATAGATTGAGGTTGCCTAATTAAGGAATGAGCTAGCATGAACAACCTCCCTCAATTCTCTTAGGTGACCTGGCTGCTGGAGTATTCACACGTTATCTTAGCTTACCTACTCAAGTTAGCAACAGCTCAGGAAGACGTGCTTCACCTCCCTTCTTCCTTAATTCTAAATCCTCTTGTCATAATTTGTTCCTTATGAGCCTAAAATTAAAACTTGTGTTTATATGAGACTACGGTCTGGTACTAATAAGGAATTAGAACTTACATATCGTCATGGGAAATACAATAAACAACTGCTTAAGTTATTTCCTAGACATAGTTCTTCCTCTATAAACCAACCTCGTCAAGTATCTCCATTGCCATTATCTCCCTTAGTTATGGCCCAGGAAAATCCCACAGTCGAGAAACCCCTTTTGGGCTTCTATTCTACCTTACAGGAAGGACCTGCTTCCTGCATTAAACTCGATGAGATTGCAAGAGATTTTTGCATTCCGCCAAACATTTTCGGTTTGTTACCTATTTACCATGGTCTAGACCATGAAAAACCGTACAATCACCTTCGTCGGATGCAACAAGTAGCCACCACTTTCCGCCATCCGACCGTTACCAATGAACAAGTCTTGCTTAGGTTGTTTTCCTTCACCTTAGCTGATAAAGCTTCAGTTTGGCTCGTAGGCGAAGTGCTGAAATCCATTGACACATGGGCCAAACTCGTACAAGCATTCATGATAAAGTTCTATACTCAGAAGAAAACTACAGAAATTTTTCAGAAGATTCAATTCTTTCGCTAGCACCCCCAGGAATCCTTTCCGGAAGCATGGAGCAGATTTACTGATCTGCTTCTCGAATGTCCCCATCATCAACTCGACAAAGCTGTCTTAGTCCGTTCATTCTTTAATGGTCTCTCTTGTAGGAACCGTTATGGTTGCATCGAATGATTTACAAACCGCGAAAACCCACGCGCAGCAGAATTAAGGGGTGTCCACGGTTTTAGATAGAAAATCATACCTTTAGATCGGATAAGATAACTCTGAGAATCCAAGATCTATGAACCAGCAACCTCTTGATCTTCTGTTGTATTCCTATATTTAGAATGGACGTTGTGTGGGCAACGATCTACCAACCCTTTCTCTATCTCTTTGTCTATCTTTTTCCAATCAAGTGAATAGTGAATTCGGCCAGGAGAAAAGGGTTTCTATTTATAGGCTACAACAGGGACCATGAGGAGAAATTAGGGTTGGGCCTCCTGGCAGGCTTGGCTTTCCCATGTTCGCCCATAACACACGGCCCAAGTCCGTCAACAAATGACTTATTCTACTGAAAGCCATTGTTGCACTACCGCCCTAATGCCAAATTATGTGTTATGTTTATGGGCTCCATATTATATGCTTGTTGATCTCCCCATGTTTAAGATATCAAATTCCCGTTGATTAAGTCAAGTTACTAACAACTACATTAATCAACTTCTTATGTCCTTGAGTAGTACCACTTAACCTCATTGTCATATCGAATTAAGTCCAGCTGCAGGGTTTACATGATAATCCTTATGAGCTCCTTAAAGGGACATCATCAACCCAACTACTTGCGGGTCACGGATTCCTTCTATAATCAACATCACACCTTACATACAATGTCATTACCCAATCCATCGAGTTTGTTAATTCACAAATAAATCTCACTCATTGATGATTTAAAGCAATGTACAATGCACGCAAGTGCTCGTTATTATATTCGGATTAAGAGGGCAAACATCCATAATAACAGAGGTGTTTGTTCTCTTATATAGTCAGTATAAAGAGAAATAACCTCACTTGGTCCTGATCAATACACATAAAGTGTACTAGTGTAATCATGTAGTCAAGATAGACTAATACCAGATTATGCTACAACCGTACCAATGGTTTGTCCAAATCCATCTAGGTTGTGAATGTTTACTTATACTTTATAAGGTACTGATGATATGATCTTCTGTGTGTCACCATACACCATATCATCTACAACATAAAGTATTAGACGAATGCATATAACTAATAACATATATAATATGCATAACTTTTGCCCATATGATTCTCATTCAAAATATAAAGAATTAGAGTTAATACAAAAGTAATGCTTTCAGTATATAACCCTATCATCTTTGACCATCAAAAAGAAACATTAGATATCATGAACGACGGTTATTTCATGGACAAAGGCGCTACTGAAGCATAGACTTTTCTTGAGAAACATGTTTCACGAAGCACCCATTGGGGTAACACTGATTCTTCCAGATCTTCTAAAGACACTCTTACCAAAGTTACGTCTATGTTCGAGGTCAAACCCGATCCGAAATTAAAAACTCTGATCGAGTCCCTAAACAAAAAGGTCGGTGCTCTTTCAGTTCAAGTAAATGATCAAAAACCCAAACAGGTCATGGCTGCTAATGCTTTCCCATGTCCTCTTTGCTTAAGTCCTGAGCACGCCGATTCTTATTGTCCTTTGGTATAAGAGTGCCCTCCCCAACCATCTGAAGAGGCTTGTGTTTTCAACATCCCTAATGTACCTTAGCAACAACATCCGAATTTAGCTTGGGGCCCCCCTGCCCAACATCAACCGGGTGTCAACAACGCTCCTGTACGACCACCGCAAACTACAATTCCTACCGTCAAGGAAATCCTCCGCAACTACAGCAAGGGCAAAGTCATTTTCCCAACAACACGAATATAGGGTACTAAAACAACCGCAGCCTTGTTCCCGCTAATCAAGGATATGGCTACCAAAATCAACCCGTAAACAATAACCGTGAACTTGTTCCTGCTATTCCACTGGTACAATCCACTGCCGATAAAACAGCTGAAACTTTTATGACTTACATGAATTAACATAATCAAATCCTAGCATCTATCTAATAGTCTCTTCAGTTGTTAGCACAAGATAAAATCAAAAGGGCGTGTTTCCTGGCCAAGCAGTTCCAAACCCTAAGCCCACAAACACTGCCTTTGAACTCAACAATACACTAGGATCTAGTAATCCCAGCCAGGGTGAGGTAAATGCCATCACCACTCTTCGTTCTGGCCGAACCATAGACAATCACATATGTATGCCAGATGTCGAATCGACAGAAGCCGCGGCTGACGTCCTTCCAACTCCTACCTCACAACCTATAGCGGACGACGTTGTTCTTTCCAAATCTACACCCACGTCCCTAGGGAAAGACGCCACTGATCCATATG
The DNA here is from genome assembly GCF_015680905.1 of Coptis chinensis. NCBI lineage: Eukaryota > Viridiplantae > Streptophyta > Magnoliopsida > Ranunculales > Ranunculaceae > Coptis > Coptis chinensis. The sequence continues at coordinate 99,214,826 of NC_141459.1, forward strand.
CGCGATTCCGCCAAAAAGCTCCATTCCCTGCCCGTTTGGCAAAGAACAAACCTGACGAACATTTTGATAAGATCCGTGAAACCTTCAAAAATTTGACCATAAACCTACCTTTTCTAGATGAGCTTAAGCATTTGCCCAAGCATACCAAGTTTTTGAAGGACATGTGCACCACCAAACGACGTACGAATGTTCCTCAACAAGCGTTCCTCACTGAGCAGTTTCCCTCGATTACTACTACCAATGGTGTGGTTAAATACAAAGACCCAGGTCGACCAACTGTACCATGTACGTTGGGCAACAAGTATACCGCCATCGCACTTTTAGACCTAGGCGCCAGTGTTAACCTACTTCCCTACTATTTATTTAAGCAATTAGGTCTTCATGAATTAAAACCTACCAATATGACTCTGGAACTCGCGGATCACTCCATCAAGTACCCAAAGGGCATAGTAGAAAACATCATAGTCAAGGTCCAAGATTTTTACTACCCAGTTGATTTTGTCATTCTAGATACCGAAGTGGCCTGTGACTCCATTCCTATCATTTTGGGACATCCATTTCTTGCAACTACTAACACTCTCATAAATTGTCGGGACGGTTCAATGACATTGTCTTTCGGAAACCTTTCTGTTGAAGTCAACGTGTTCAAATTAATGAAACAATTTCCCGATCCTATAATGGAGGGTGAGATTAGCTTGGTTGATAGTCTGGCACATGATTATTTCACAAACTATTTTCCCCCAGACGAGGTACACCAATTTCTTTCTTTTGATAATCCTGAATTTGACGATGACTCGTACATTAAGGATGTCCACGCATTATTAGAATCAGTACCACTATTTGACCCTACTGCTACGTTGCCAACTGATTCAGAAGAAACCGGACTCGCTCTTTTCCATTGAAGAGACGACCCCTAACAAATCCTTGATCCCCAATCCTCCAACTCCAGATTTAAAACATCTACCCTCTGATTTGAAGTATGTGCATCTCGATCCCAATGTTAGTCACCCTATAATAATTTCTTCTCACTTGACTACCGACGAAGAAGCACATTTAATCCGTGTCATTCGTGAACACCATTCCGCTATCGGTTGGTCCTTAGATGATATCAAGGGAATAGACCCTAGCGTATGCACGCATCGCATACATCTCGATGACGGCACAAAGACATCAGGAGAACCTCAACGCCGCCTTAATCCCGCCATGAAAGAAGTGGTGAGAGATGAAATTTTACGTTTACTTGATGCAGGTATCATATACCCTATCTCTAATAGTGACTGGGTTAGTGTTGTCCATGTTGTTCCCAAAAAGTCCGGCATTCAAGTTGTACAAAATGAAAATGGCGAATGCCTCTCCACTCACATTCCATTAAAATGGAAAATTGGCATTAACTATCGTAAACTTAATGCCAGAACACGTAAATATCACTTCCCTCTCCCATCCATTGACCAGAAGCTAGAACATTTAGCCGGTCATGCTTACTACTATTTTCTTGATGGCTATTCCGGCTATTTCCAAATTGTCATTGATCTGGCCGATCAAGAAAAGACAACTTTCACATGTCCTTTTGGAACCTTTGCATACAAACGAATGCCTTTTGGTCTTTGCAATGCCCCTGGTACTTTCCAATGTTGCATGCTTCACATTTTCAGTGATATGGTGGAACATTATATGGAAGTCTTCATGAAAGACTTTTCCATTTATGGAAATTCCTTTGACGATTGCCTATCCAACCTTTCTAAAATGTTAACGCGTTGCAAAGAGAAAAATCTGGTACTTAATTGGGAGAAGTGTCATTTCATGGTTACTAAAAGACTTGTTCTAGGTCATATTGTTTCGAAAGATGGGATAGAGGTTAATAAAGCTAAAATTGTTAAAATTGCTTCGTTACCTTTCCCATGAATAATTCGTGATATCCGTGCCATTTTAGGCCACACTGGATTTTACAGGCGATTCATTCAAGATTTTTCTAAAGTTACTTGACCCTTAACCAATCTCCTGCTGAAGGATGCAGTATTCGACTTCAATTCCAATTGCAAACAAGCTTTTGATACTTTAAAAACAACCCTGACTACCGCTCCTATCATTCAACCCCCTGATTGGTCTCAACTGTTCGAACTGATGTGTGACACTAGCGACTTTGCTATTGGCGCCGTACTAGGCCAACGACGTGATGACAAACCCATTGTCATTTACTACGCTAGTAAAACTCTTAATGACGCTCAACGTAATTACACAACAACTGAGAAAAAGTTCCTAGCTATTGTCTATGCTTTGGATAAGTTTCGCCCTTACCTAGTTGGATCATCCACCATCGTATATACTGACCATGCCGCACTTTGGTACTTGCAAAAAAGGACGCGAAACAGCAATTGTTCCGTTGGATCCTTCTCTTGCAAGAATTCACCCTGGAAATCAAACACAAGAAAGGAATCGAAAATGTCATGACCGACCATTTATCAAGGTTGGTTGGTGACATTGATAGTGATTCTGAAGACATCTGTGATTCCTTCCTAGATGAATATTTGTACTCCATTTTTTCCTCTCCATGGTACGCGGATATCGTTAACTACCTAGTTACTGAGGAAGTTCCTTCCTTTTGGTCACGTCCTGATTGTAAAAAGTTCTTATCCACTGTAAAATTTAATTTCTGGGATGACCCCACCTCTTTAAGTATTGTTTCGACCAACTCATTCGTCTTTGCATTCCCGATTGGGAACACACCGATGTATTAACTTTTTGCCGTGAACAATCTTGCGGCGGTCATTTCAGTGGGAAGAAAACTGCGACCAAGGTGTTACAATGTGATTTTTACTAGCCTACCCTTTTTTCGATGCACATGAACATTGCATAGCTTGCATTTGTTGTCAGCACCTAGGTCGAATTACCAAACGCAATATAATGCCCCTAAATCCTATCTTAATTGTGGAAATTTTTGATGTTTGGGGCATTGATTTTATGGGACCCTTCCCTATTTCTCAAGGTTTTCTCTATATTCTAGTCGCTGTAAACTATGTGTCCAAATGGATTGAGGCACTCGCATGTCGCTCAAATGAGGATAAGACTGTCGTGAAATTTGTAAAAAAAAACATTTTCTCTCGTTTTGGTGTCCCCAAAGCTATCATCAGTGATGGGGGTACATATTTTTGTAATAAAAATTTTGGGTTTTTAATGAAGAAATATAGAGTTACTCACACATTTGCTACTCCATATCACCCACAAACGAGTGGCCAAGTGGAAGTCTCCAACAGAGAGATAAAGTCCATTCTAGAGAAAACTTTCAATCCATCAAGAAAAGACTGGTCTCTCCGCTTATCAGATGCCTTGTGGGTATACCGAACAGCATTTAAGACACTTATAGGGATGTCTCCTTACCACATTGTTTTTGGAAAACCTTGTCATCTGCCAGTTGAACTTGAGTATCGTGCCCTTTGGGCAATCAAAAGCCTCAATTACAATATCAACGCGGCAGGTGAAAAGCGAAAACTGCAATTAAATGAGCTTGAGGAGATTCGGAGTGATGCTTATGATCTCTCGAAATCCTACGAAGCTACTATGAAAAGGGTGCATGACAAACACATTTTGCGTAAAGATTTCAAAATTGGCCAAAAAGTTTTACTGTACAACTCCAGATTACACATTTTTCTTGGTAAATTAAAAACACGATGGTCTGGTCCTTTCATTGTGTCAGCTGTGACTCATTATGGGGCAATCTCTTTGCTTAATCCACAAGATAACAGCGAATTTCAAGTAAATGGACAACGCTTCAAACATTACCACGAGTTAAGCTCCCCAACTATTGAACAGACTCTTCTTCAGGATCCGATCTACATAGACTAGATATTTTGTTTGGCGTACTCAATCTTGTTTCTGTAGAGGGTACGCCATTTTGGTAGCTGGGCCATCTTCTATTTTTATGATCTCAAAAGTTCATTGAGGTGTGTGGTTGCAAGCGCCGGAACCGTAGTCCACAAAAACTATATTTCAGAATTGAGTATAAATGTCTTCTACAACACGAGCAAACGTTCCTACTGGTAAACGAAGGGTACCTAAAATTTCACCACCTTCTTTCTCTTCCCCTTTCTACTCTCTGCCTCGCAAACTTTAGCTAATCATTTGGTGTAAGTCTCACTCATCACGAATAGGTAATGGTCGTAGTACTTTTACTCGTAAACGGCGTGCGCAAAGGATGGGGTGGTGTATGCATTGTCAAACACCTTTCTATCCAGGTCTTGACTTCCTATCCGATACTAGCCAGTATAAGGTATACTTTTGTCTGACACCAGCTGCGCAGGATAAACTTCGTCGCCGTGCCATTTCTCCCACAGGTTGGGATTCGTCTTGAGGATCTGACGTTAAAAGACTTGCAAACGTCTTAAGAATCTGATGTTAAAAGACTCGATTCGTCTTGAGGATCTGACGTTAAAAGACTCACCTTGTAGATATGTATATATTGTTGCCTATTCCCCTTGCATTAAGTTGTGCACATAGAGATTCGTGTTCAACCTCGGATGTTGCATACTTGGAACACGTACGGACAATGGATTCCACTAGACCAACCCCTAGAATTGGTTACTTTGAGTTCCCTTGGGGCGGTTTGAGGATAGCCGTATGTAATAAGGGCAATATTTTTAGACCGTAGCGCGCACGGTCCAGGATGGTACCGTCCTGCCCCTAGACCTATAATAAAGAAAGGTAAAGCCACAGTCTGGCTGGATTGGGTTCACTCCAGAGCCGACATGACAGTTGCCTATGAATTTAGATGGTGACTCTTCTGGACATCCAGTGTTCTTCACGTAAATCTCCCTTGTATATAAATAAAACTCTATTTATAAATAAAACACCCTCCTTTTCAAAAACTCTTGTGACCTTTGAGAATGACTCATATAATTAGATGGCATTTTTTGTGCCGATCATTCGATATCTCATTCATCCAATTCGGAGTCCGAACGAGTCGTGGGTGAGCGTTTAGATTTTTTTAGGCTTGATTTGGGCTTGGGAAATTTTTTAGGCCAAACCAAATCTCATTATTCTCAGCCCATTTAAACCCGAGACACCCATCCCATGCGTCACAATTTTGTTTTTCTTCTTCCCCAAAATCCGGATCTTGTTCCCTCATGATTCAGTCTCGCACAAGACAGGCCCACGTTAAAACCAAGTCTCGTGCACGACCCCGACAGCTTAGAATCGAATTCCCTTCCGTCAGCAACTCCCATTTCTCCCCTTTCTCTTCCTACGATCACCAATGGCCGGAAACAGGCGGATTTCGATGGAGAAATTTTTTGGAGCACTATTTGAAAATGGGATGTTTGCTCTATTCTTCAATACAGAAATACACTCTAGAGGATGGGAGTATTTGTTGTATGCCAATGGTGGGTTCTATTCAACAGATTTGGTGTTGAAATTTTTTGACAATGGTAGCTTTAATGGCGACCATTTTTTGGTTACCGTCGACGGTGTGCGCCGCGAAGTCACACACTCTTTGATCTCCTAGATAACAGGCATACCTCTGGTCGACCACGTGTTGACTCAGCAGCAGTCTGTGTACCCACAAACTTACGACCTAATGCTCGACACGCTAATCGAGGGCAAGTACAATATGGATGGGAAATGCACGTATTAGCGCTCGGTGCGACAAAACCAGCTGGTCGTGACTCAATGGCTAGGACAGAACGTCATTGGCACCTCGAAGCCATCGGACATTGGCCCCATGGGAACGTACAACACCTATGGCAGCTGAACACGTTAACGTAGGTCCATCTCACCCACCCTTCTTTGATGAGACTGCTATGAGTAAGATGAGCCATCCAATGGATGCCTTACGTGCTATGAACAGTGGCATGAGAGACATGTACACTCGCTAGGTATCAATGAAACATACCTTGGGCGAGTTAAGGACAGATATGACCACTCGTCACGAGTCGCTGACAGACAGCATAGGCAAATTTCAGCAAGAAATGCCAGCTTCCATGAATGCATTTCAGGACCATATGACTACTCGCCAGAACCAGTTCCAGCGAATGCTAATGGCAAACCAACACCAGTTTCAAGCTCAGGTGATGGATACTCTAGGTGATATCCAGGAGCAGTTAGCCTCCATGGAGCTCGTCTAGCACGCCATCGCAGGACTCCTGGTTCTTCTTCTGCAGCCCCTGAGGATTCTCAGTAGACAGTATTTTCCCGGTCTTGTATATTATTTATGTCAGATATTTTATTTACGTGTTTGCATTTTATTTTCCAACCTAGGATGGCTGTTATTTCCTACATTTTCCAAAATTTTCTGCCTTGTCAAAAAGTATATTAGTTATCTCTAATATTATATTATATAGGTAGAAATATATATAATAATATTAGTAACAATAATATATATACATATATATTTTAGACGTCACACTTAACGGCAAATTTCACCGTCAACTAACGTTTTGCAAAACGGTCAAAAAATGGTCATGAAAACGCACTAAAAACGGTCATGAAATCGCATCCAAAAACGGTCAGAAAACAACTCAATTTTCTTTCTATAAATAAGTTCAACACATCCTTCACATTCACTCCTTTCATCTTCTCCCCTCTACACTTCTTATTCTAAATATTGTTTTTTTAGTTCTCTCCAAATTTCAAGTTTCATAGATGCACTAGAAAAGTTTGAGCAGCAGCAAATTGAATATGCTACTAAAGTCTTCATGCTCGTTTGCTTTATTATAGTAATGTTGTTAATGTGGTATATAGTCCTATCTAATATTTAGGTTTGTATTTTATTCCCGTGTCATTATGATGTGTTTCCACACCTATGTACGTTTTTACATCTTATTGTGATATTATATTTACATCTTCTATGTCCTTCTACTTACGCTATTTATTTTACTAAAAAAAAAAAGGCACTCCTTGTAGTCACATGCCCCACTCTTCCCATCCACTTTTGCTCTAAATATTTAGAAGATACACGTGGTCTAACTACCCTATGACACCTCGATCCGTATCTTTTACATCTTCGGATTGGTGCCTATTTATAGTAAGGATAGACACCTCTAAAAATCCAACTTCCCTTTTTCCACTAAATTTTCTTCACCAATCCATCTTTAATGGCCATCACTCGAATTTTCATGCCCAAGCAAAATTTTATGAAAAATTTCCAAAACAATCTTTTTCATCCATTTTTTGACACAGAAATTTTACGTTGAGGATGGTACCCTCTATTACATTATAAGCAAGCATTTTATTCCAGAGAATTGGTCCTGCTATTCTATAAACACGGTTATTTCCAAAACGGGCAATTCTTTATCCGTGCAAACGGATGCGAGCTTGAATTGACTATGGAAATCATCTCCGAGGTACTTCAAATTCCCATTAGGAACCAAGGGGTACACCTTCAGGATTCACCATTCGCCAATATCAGGCATCTGATGTTTGCAACTATCCTTTACGGCGAATACAACTGGAAAAACCGTATTGTTTATCAGCGATCCTTCAAAGAAACCAATTATCTGTGATCCAATGGCTAACTCATAATGTGCTCGGCACATCTAAGATTTCTGAAATAATAAAACCCCTCCTCCATCTACTCTGGGTCTTGCAGACTAATTGCAATGATTTTTGCATTATTAAATTTCTCTTGAACGCGATCGTACGTGCCAGGAAAAAGGAAGCTCCTTTGCCAACCATTGTGACACTTATCATGAAGCGTTGAGGTTTTCCTATTACTGATCCTAATACACCTCTCAGAACAGCTAACATTCTCACCATTCACTCAGTTTGTAGGAACGGTTTCTGGAATCCCGACCTTCCAAAGAACCATGTCAGTGCAGAAACTGGCGAAGCTTGTTCCACTGACAACATCTTCACTGAAAATGCATTATGCAACATATTTAATCATATGGAAGGCCTTCGTTTAATTCACCAAGGACTGATGACATCATACAATTGTCAGAACATTATCATCACAAGTTTTCTTGAATTTCATGACCTACGAACAATACAAGAAGAGGAACAAGCACAATTCTTGCACAGCCACAACCAGTTTTTGGCAAATCACACTCTCATAATGGAGAACCATGCCAAGATTTACCAGACACAGAGCGAAATGTTGCAACGAGCTGTTGCACGGATTGACGGCATTGAGAATCTTATAAATAGGTTTCTCTCACAAAAGGATCCTCACCGTTACTTGGGCCCATGACACAATTTAGATTTTGCAATTTTATGTTCTTTGTCATTTTCTTTTTAGTTGTTAATATAGTGCAATTTTCCTATGGTTATAAATGTAATTTGTTTTTACTTAGTCATTTCCATCGTATTCTAATATTGTTTATCTTTGTCTACAGGTGGCATCTTTCTTCACACGTCTTCTACAATGGCATTTCTAAAGATGATTCCAGAACAATCTTTCAATTCGTTGCTGAATTCTCCTGCATATAGACATCTCTTCAAAGATTTCATCACACGAGTTGGTTGGAACTCCCTTATTCTACACCCAGAGCAGACATAGTCCCCAGGTTTGGCAACTTATTTTTATGATCATATGGAGGATCTATCTGTTGTATGTGGTTTCGTGTTGAATGGATTTGCAATCAGTATTGGTAACCCCCGACACCTTTTTTCGAGCCAGCAGTTGCTATGGCTTTGGACCTTCCTCCGCTTCAGCCAAACATCCCCATTTAATATATGATACAAAACAACTTGCATAACTATTCTTGGGAAGACTTCGCCGCCCGTTATGGCGATGGCCTAGCCTAAGTCATTGAATGCGCAGAAGCTAGCCGATGGCCAGATATCACTATTCCACTAGCCAGTATGACCATGAATGTTGGGACTGCCATGTTATTTATTTTTCTAGACATCATGGGGGATTGACATTTTTCCATTGCCTCAAAATCAGTTTATAAGACGTTCCATTCCCTGGCCCAGCAACATACCGCCTTCAACATCATAGACCTAGTAATTGAGAACCTTAAGAGGGCTCAGTCTTTTAGGCAACACTATATCACTTTGCCAGTTACAGCATGCAGGATAATGAAGATGTACTTCCCACAGTTTGCAGCCACTTTTCATGACTGGGTAAAGGTAGACTCGATGTGTCCAACAAACAAAGATAATTCGTTCTTTCCGATTTCGGGTATGGCGGCGCCCTGCAAGGTATCTAAAGAAAGTTCGATGCTTCCCTGATGACGATAAAATGATAGCTCATCTGGACACTTCAAGGAAGAGGAAGTGGAGTGAAGTATGGAAGGCTATGATAGATTGGCATGACGCAAAGGAATGCCATTTCTACAAGGACGAAGCAAGGATGGACCATCCCCTAGTTCGTAATTGGGGCAATGTGACTTGATTTACATATTTGTTTTACGTTTTGATATGAAAAATAAATAACCTAACAGTGTGCTTTCACTTTTATGATGTATAATATATAGTGTGTTACAATAAATTTCTGTGGAAGATGTCAGCTATATTTTTGCTCAAAGCCTCTCAGGTATATTCTTTCTTCATCTTAACACTTTGAGGACACAACGTCTGACTGTTTGGGGGTGGCGAGAACCTTTCGCAAAAATTAAGCATTCATAGTTGTATATAGTTTTATTTTATGTCTAAATAAACGTATTTAGTGACAAATTTTCGTTTCCTTTCTGTGATGAAAAATATTTAGAAATCTCACCCTAGCATCAAAATTAGGACTTGTTCTTAGAAACTTAATTTAATACGTATGCAATAGTTTTTACATCTTTTCATGAGCATTCATGCACTTACTTCATTAAATGTACACAGCAGTAAGTTTCTGGGACCCACGGTTAGACAACTTAGCTTCCATATCCTGTAAGAATCTAACCAAAAAGCCTCAAAATGTGTGATATGTGAGTAATGACACAGAGGAGTAGTTTTTCCAAATTGAGAAGTTCACACGTCTACTTACTTGCACTACCCAAATCCTAGGCGAGAATTTATACCTTCTTTGGATCGATATAGCCAAAAATTCACACCTGTAAAAAAAAATTCCGCTAGTCGCCCCACTGAACCTTTCATTAATCCTTTCTATTTCACCAAAAATTCATTATCCATCTATTAACCACAAATAAATAAGCCCACCTAGATGATGAGTATGAGAAATAAGATGAAGTGCAGAAAAATGAAGAGAAAAACTTGTCATAAATCAAAATCAGTTACCTGCTTCAAAAGAAAAGAAAAAGAAAAATAGAAATATGTTTCCAAAAATCAAAAGAAATATCAAATGTAGAATTTCCCCCAAAATCAAATCAAAAGGGAATACAAAAGCTTAAGAAAGCCAAGTATGGAAACCCATGTTAGAAGCAGGAAAGAAAATAAGGATTTCTCTAGTATAAATATCTCGAAGACCTTATTCTCTCATACTTATCATTTTTCAATTTTCCATTCTAATTTCTTCTACACTACCTCCTAAGCCCCATAACACCTAATAAAGACCTCTAGCTCAATTAGGAGTAGGATAGTGTGATAATAAGTTGTAGTTGTGAATTCTCGACCTAGGCTCCTCTGACTGTCATTGATTATGTGAGAAAACGTGTGCCCACTACACACTGGAGTTAGCAAAACTTGAGTGGAAAAATAAGAGAGAAATTGTGTTCCGACACATACTTGTGAGAACCTACTTAAGGACACTATCCAAAGGATCCAGAAACGGCCCTGCTCGTACATTTCATTGTAAAGATCACTGTATGCATGCTCATATGTAGATGTTTTGATTATTGTATGTATATTAACTTGAATTTCAAAAGAATTAGTCATTCTTTCCCCCACTAGTGAGATGTATAGATATTTGGGATTAATTAAGGAAACAAGCCTTTGTTACTGAGTCGTTGTAGTATAAATGAAGTTTGTGAGTATCTTCTTTGGAAAACTCTCATGAGGCTATAACTCGTCCACTAGGGAATTCCTAGTAGTTCAAGGCCTTGTTGCATACGGTCAATGTAACCACACTCTATGAAATGAGACTTAGCTTAGGACAACACATTTTTGGCCACTTATTATTTTAATGTCTCTTCTTTGCTTGAGGACAAGCAAAGTGCTGTTTGGGGGTAGTGTGATAAGCACCCAAAATTGTAATATTAAACCCCGAAAGACATAGCATTTTGGTCAATTATGTGTTTAATAATCATGAAATAATTATATTTTCATACTTTTACAGGTTTTCGTAGTTAACGTGAATATGATGATAAAACATACATCGAAGTATGGGAATACTGGAATACTTGAAGTCTTTCCACTCAGCCCCAGTGAAGCCCAACAAAGCCTGACTAGAGCCGAAGTTTCCAAAGGAACAAAACTAGTGCAGAATGGGTCCACATGTAAAGAAGCAGCAAACTTTCGAAGCTCACAACTTTCAAACCTGGACGCCGACTTCGACTAGTGAACTGTTATAGCAACCAGGGTGACGAACTCTACGCAAAGATAGAAAGTTGTAAAAATGCCAAAATCGGCGCCGCCACTGGACACACCACGTGGACCCACTCTGCAGGCCCAAAAGGCATGACGAGTCAGCATAGGCAGGTGGTAAGTGATGGTCACAATTTTGTGCCACCTTGCAAAAGGAAAAGACACATATCAATTCAATGTTTGAATTGAATTGGGCAAAGGGACAAAACAAAACACAAAAGAACAAAACATTAAATGCAAGTTTTGTTTCGTAAACAAAACTTGAGAAGTTATACAAATGAGAAAAGGACAAAACAAAGAAAAAGACGAAATCAAATTAAATGGCTTCACGAGAGGGACCAAACTATATATATGTGAGGGGGTCTTCAATATTAACTTGCTTAAGCTTTTACGCTCAAGCTTTTGCTCATTAGTTAGTTAGTTTTAGTTTATCGTCTGTAGCTTCATTCCAGTAGGTACTATACATTCCGTCATTTTCTCTTCCAGCAGCTTCAATACTGTAAGTTCTTTCTTCTTAATAAAAGTCATTTCTTTTCAAGTTTAATTTATGTTCTGCATTTACTTATTTATTGTATACAGCAAGTTTAATTATTCATCCAATGACCATGAGCTAATCGCTCCCTCAGGGGGATGGTTATATTGCTCGTGTTAGGATCCGGATTGACACTTTAATGTTCTAGAATCACTACTTAGGAATTAGGTGTAGATTATATATCCGGTCCCAAAATGATTGAGATTGTACAAATTTGGAGTGCTGATGTTCGTAATCAGCGGTCTCATGAGAGACCCAAAATGTTCGACGACTCTGCAGTGTCGCATGCTCTCTAATTTGTCCAGCTGATGTAAAATCGAACTAGGAGCTGAAATGATATTCCAGAGATGAAATATTAGTTCAACTCCTTATGCTAGTGAGATGCGCTCAGAGATGCATGCATTTTGCTAGGGATCGATACACGATGTCGTGTCGGGTTTGTCTATGAACTCAAGACGGATTAGAGCTGTAGTGATGTGGTAGTATAAACTGTTGAAAATGATTCTTGCATGAGTACGATTAACCCCTCCCTATTTCTCTATCTTTGTTTATTTATGTCGAAATCACCGTTATTAATTTACGTTACTTGCATTACCGTTAATTTACTTAAACCAACTAAAAAAACCTAAAATCCTACTCACCAAAAGTTGTAAATCCAGTTGTAAACCTTGTCGAGCCCTAAGGTTTGGATGATCCATTACTCGACCTATCCTACCAAATCCACGTAAGTTAACTTGACTAAACGAACGACATTTACAGACTTTGGACTTTGGACTTTGGTCCTAAGACTTTGGACTATGAACTTCGGACTTAAGTATAAAACCAAAATGTGAAATTAAACGTTTATCATCATTGTAGTTTATTTCATTCAACACAAGAGCTTCTAGCTCAATTGGTTATGTACCTTTCTCCTCATGGGAGATAGAGGTTGCAAGTTCGAATCCCACCAAATATTGGTTGGGATTTCTTTCTTGTGTAATTATGTGATGGGCCTTTGGGCTAGGTGAGCCTTCGGACTAGAGACTGGGCACTGCTACGATGGGTGGACTGAAAAGCAAAAGCAAGTCTTCATGGACAAAGTGGAGGCGGTTGGGTCTACTCAAAATGGCGTACTGGCGAGTGCCTTTGGGCTATGTTCCCCCGAGGCCAACGAAGCCCCTCGGCTTAGAGTTCTTCAATGTTACAACATTACAAACATCATTGAATTTGACGTTCAATTTGAATTTGAATTTAAATTTGACATTTGAATTTGAATTTGACGTCTAATTTGAATTTGACATATGAATTTGAATTTGATGTTGAATTTGAATTTGAATTTGACGTTGAATTTGAATATGACATATGAATTTGAATTTGATGTTGAATTTGAATTTGAATTTGACGTTGAATTTGAATATGACATTTGAATTTGAATTTGACTTTGATGTTGAATTTGAATTTCACTCTAAATGATAATGTCAGACCGCTCAGAATCACTCTAAGCGATCTGGGCAGACCTCTCGGAGTCACTCTAAATGACCTTTTGAGACTGCTCCAAGTTGATCTAAACGACCCTGTGAGATCGTTTGGCTCTATAGACAAGCGATCTGAGGAGGTTGTTAAGGCCAGTTTCGTTTGTGAACGATCTGTGGGGATCGTTTTCTATGGTTATGTACGACTTGGATGGGTCGTTAGGACCAAAATCAAAGCAAATTTACTATTTGATTTAATTCATTTCATATCCAAACCAAATTCATATACGCACATAACTTGAACTTCATATTCATATACATACAATCATATTCAAATTTACCAAATTCTAGAGTACGTAGGTTGTACCTACGCTATCACATCTGGACCCTCCATCAGGCAAGGGGTGAGGGTGTATTTCATGGCAGAGTCTTTAATCAAGGGTAGATTGTACCAGCACACCCATAAGAGGGTGTACTCTAGAACTGCTATTCAAATTTAAACTCAAATTCACGTTCAAAATCAAATTATATTCATATACATCAAATCATATTCATATACATCAAACCATATTCTAACTCAAAGTCAGTGATTGAGACTAAATTCAAATCAAATTATCAAATCTTCAAAACCTATATACTTTTCTCCCTCAAGTTCTACAATTCTTTTATTCAATCTTGTGTGTGTAAGAGGCAAGATGGTCAATTGCTAGGAATGGTGTATAAGAGATTCAAGGCTAGAAGTGCTCTCGAGGCAGAGTGCATTGGTGCAGAGATTGCAGCTGGACTATACAAGGACCTAAAGCTTCAACACATGCTGATTTTGGGAGACAACAAATACTTGATGCATAAGCAAAGAGAGGAAGGAGCTGGAGTGGGATGGCAGTTTAAAGAAATGATCATTATGAGCTTTAAATTGTTTAAGACTACTTTTGTAAACTCTAGTAACTCTATTTTTCTTTTCTTTTAGATTAGGAAAAGTGGTAATTTCTGAGCTCATCAGTTGTGTACAAATTTTGGATTATGTAAATGGGCTCTAAAGCATGCTGCTATTGGTCCTCCACCTGTGTGGACCTATGAAGTTGTAAATCCTTTAAGAGCAGTTAAATACAAGGACCAAAATATCGAATTTGAGCAATATATTGTGTACTCCAAAAACCGAGATATATCGAATATATTGATATATTAGTGGATATATATCCTTCTGTTGACCAGCCAAATATGTCGATAAATTGGAAATATCATCGATTATATCAGAAATATCGTTGATATATTAATAAAATTCAGCCAAAAATTGGTCAAAGTCAACAATTTATATCGGATATATAGTATATATCGGTATGATATATATCAATATATCAGAAATTGTGATATATATCGGGTAAAAATAATTCTATATTCGGTGGAGATATATCAAATATTTACATCTCGTGTACCCAAAAAAAATATATATCGACAATATTTCTGGAATCTCGACGGTATTTTGGGCTTTGGTTTATATATCGAAAATATGGAAGGGTTATCACCGAAAAAAAAAAAGCACAAAAGAAAGCGAAAATAGAAAATTTCAAGAGTTTCCTTACGAAATCTAACAAATTGGAAACTACCATGGCATGTGCATTGCACGTGTATTTTGCCCCCCCCCTGGTTTAAACCAAAATATTATGGGACACGCTTCTATTTAGTCCAACCCCACTACAAAACTCACACTATATATTCCACGTTCATGTTTTCCAAATAGCTTCATATTTGCATTGCCTGCGTTCCATCTTCTGAAACCAGTTAGAAGGTTGCAATATTCAAAAACAAAACTTCCATTCAATCAAATTAAGTTCTTTAACAGAAATGGGTAAAAACAAAAGAGCAAGTGCAACTTTGGAGATGGGAAAGGGTGTCGTGGAGAGAAATCTAAACATGAGGATGAAGGTGTGTCCTAAAGTAGATAAAGTACAGAAACCATCCGCTTCTAAATCTACCAAAGCACCTACTTATAAATCTTCAAAATCATCTCATCGGTCACAGGTAAAATCTCTTATAAACTTGTTTTTTTAAACTTTGAAGATTTTGTTGCATATATGGGTTGAAATTTTATATAAATTTCACAAAATCCAACTTGAAATGCCATGTTCTGGAAAGATATATATATATATATATATATATATATATATATATATATATGTGTGTGTTTGGTCTGCGCAAAGGAATCAAATCGCATATGTTAGAGTGTTATACCCTTGTGTTATTTTCCTAACATTTCACAGCACATCCAAAAGGTGGTTCCAGATAATAAATTTTGATTGGACTGCTCCACTATGCTACTTAGTTGACCTTCTGGGATTGCCAATGGGGCTATGGGCTTCCTTTTGAATATACAGAAAATTTAGGCCACTTATTTGACACACTCAATACAGAATGTAGAAGTACGTTGAACTCCCTTGAAGGGTATCGTCCAACAACTGGGTGTGCATGATTTTGATCACTCTCCCTTTTTGTGTCGGTCTTCCTTTTGAAAGGAAGGTTCATAGGCACTCAAACTTAATTGACAAGCGGAAAATACAATTTGCAATTCTGGGGCAAATTGTCTTGCGGTAGTCACTTCTTACAAACTAGTAACAATTATTCGTCTAGCCTTCTATTAATGGACTTAGCAGCCATGAAGATTTTGCTTTCAAGGGCTACCTAACGAGCATCTTTCGTGGCCCTTAAATGTCATATAGTTGACTCCTTGTGTTATACGGTTCATTTACTGTGTGTCCCAACATTCTACACCGATATCCTGTTATAATTATTTCGCGATTGTAAGCTTCTATTATACTTAGTTTGTTTATATTAGGATTTTATTCCCGTTTTTCTTTTGTCTTTGCATCTATTTGATTTAATTATTGGTTTCATGCATTCTTATCGGCATTTGATTATTTTATGTTGTATCTTTATATGTTGTGCATATCACAGAGCATGCATGAGTTGTGTTAAATGCAACACGCTTGTAAGATTTTATTTGTTTTTTTTGTCACCGATTTGTTGCATGCTGTATGACGGATGATGCATCGTATATATTATACCATGTGTATATATTATCTTATGCAGTATATAGTGTTTTTACAAAACTATCCCATGTCTTACGTCTTCCATTACATTGTTCACAACAAATATATTATATCAGGAACTGAGAAAGGACAAATCTAGAGGGAAAGACAAAGCAAATGAGCAAGAGGAAGAGCAAGAGGTACTGAGGAACACAAAGAGAAAGGTAACTCCATTCCAGAGTGGAATGTCGTCTTTAGTGAAGCTTATGGGTGAACACTCTTTTAAAAGTGCAATCAAAGAGTGTCGCTTGGAAGAGATGAAGAAAACCCCTTTCTTCCCACTGTTCAAATGTTGTTATGATTCGAAGCTGACCGAGAAGATGGTTTTGAAGTCTAGTCAAGTCATCAAGATTATCATTGAAGCATTCAACACAGAGGAGGGGTGTTCTGTAATACATGGAGTTAGTGTTCGACTAACTCCAGAGGATGTGAGCCTAACTTTTGGGCTACCAAAGCAGGGCGAGAATGTTGTTAAAGCAGTAAGTAAACCAGACAAGAAGTTGTTAGGTGGGGATGCACTTGATTTTAAAGTGAAATACTTCAATGCTAGCATCATCACCACTTCTGAAATTCGGAGTGCACTGGAAGGAGTTGTGAAAAAGAAGGTAAGGAGTCAATAGCCAACTTTGCCAAGTTGATGGTGTTGTTTATGCTCAACTCCATCTTATTCACAAAATCAAATTTTAGTCTGGCTTCAGCATACATGTATTACATCTACAGTTTCGAAGAAATAAATAAGGTGTCATGGGCAGAAAGAATCTCCTCCCACATGATGAAGCAGATTATAAAACACAGTGCTAAAAGCCCAATGAGCACTGCTACATGTGTGGTACAACTACTTATAAGTATTTAACCCACTTTAGTCGTATTATAGGTTTTATTATTGAGTGATTGAATAATAACTGTGTTTTTTTTATTTCATTTTTTTCAATGATAGTACTGGTTTTGCGAGAATATGGTGGACTTCATATCACCGGTCAAGGATTATGAAATGCAATACCCTTGGTGCGCAAAGTGGGATCTGAGTGTGCTCAATCACAAGTTCCCACAAGTAGTAGGTGAGGGGCTGGACAAAAAGAGTCAAGCAAAGGTAAGTTTTGTATTTGATAA
This sequence comes from Coptis chinensis, assembly GCF_015680905.1. Taxonomy (NCBI): domain Eukaryota; kingdom Viridiplantae; phylum Streptophyta; class Magnoliopsida; order Ranunculales; family Ranunculaceae; genus Coptis; species Coptis chinensis. The sequence goes on from NC_141459.1 coordinate 99,232,402, forward strand.
GTTAGCACTTAAAGATGATCATATAAGTTGACAACTTGAATTGTAAATTGTAAGTCAGATTTCTAACCCACACACTATATAAGGGATAAAGAGAGAGAGTGAAATAACTTTTTCTATGTGAGAAAGTTAGAGTAAACTTTTCTAGGGTTTTCTTGAGAGAGAACAAAAGATAGATTTGTGAGAGCATTTTTTGTGAGTGAGAGAGATCATTCCAAGTGAGTAAAGTGAGAGCTCCTCTTTGTAATCCTCTATCTTATTCATCTAGTAAATCATTGATCTCGCCGTGTGGATGTAGGCACATTGCCGAACCACGATTAATCCTCCTCTTGTGTGAGTGGGTTCTTTACATAGTCTCTACACTAGTTTAAGCTTGTTTGTTGAAATTGTTGATTGGGTTTAATTCTTGAGTTATTTGTTAAAACTTTTGTCTTGTGTGAAAGATCACTCCTTTGGTGGTTGATCTAGTTGTAGTTGCACGTTTACTGATCAGTCGCAACATAAATTATTATACCAATAATATGGAATTTATACCAATAATATGGCATATATTAATAAAATTATGGATTATATGTTCGTCATGATAAATAATGGGATGTAGTTATGGAGTATGTAATTTGAACTTCTTAATTGAATTTAAGTGTCCTTTCAGGCTTAAATTCCCTTGAAAGTTAGTAAGGAGCTCAGAGATATCACCGATGATGAACAAATCACTCTAACCCGATTGTATGAACCGAAAGAGACTGAGACTACATTAGAGATATGGAGGAGAAAACTGGTAAAGCCCCGAGCTGAGAATGTGCGACTTTGGAAAAATTACCTTGAGCTGAAACAAAATGGAGTAAGGAATATGATTCTGGTCAAACAGGTGGGCACATGGAAGAGGGAGGTTTGATGGATGATGATAGCCCTGGCATGGATACTCACGATGATTCCCCGGTGCAAACTCCACACCGACAGAAGGATCCACCCAAATTGTGGTTAATTTGCAACAAAATGATAGTGACCCAATGATGGAAGAACCAGAAATTGAAGAGGAGAGGAAAGAAGATTATTTGGGTGAAACTGGTGCGAATGTGGGAGATGGAGGTTTGATGGATCATGATAGCCCCAACTTTGATACTCCCACAAATGAATCTCGTGCTAAATGTCTCAGTACAGACTCGATTCCAGTAGAAGTACACACTAAAATTGTGGATTATCTGCGACAAGGAGGTGCCTTGGTGATAGAAGAACCACAACTTCAAGAGGAGGAGCGACAACATCTTCAAGAAGCATAAGGTCACCTGATTACGATGGAAGAACCTCTTATTCAGGAGGAAATGCATAAGTGAAAAGTCACAATTAGCCCGTCTGCAATGGTGAAAAGAGTGAAGGGGGAGGAGAGGAAGCAAGAAAGATAAATGATAAATGATAAATACTTTTTGTTCTATACAAGAAAGCGAAAAGGAGACCATAGATAGAGAAGAAGAGGCAAGGGAGAAAACCAAATTTGTAATTAATGAAGGTACGTTGCACAACCCGCACTAATGTAGTATATATCTAATCATATGAAACTAAGATGGGGAAGTGTAATTGCCTTGTGTGGAAATGCTCGGACTTGGTAGAAGTTGGAATATGGGGTTAAATAAGGATGGATATTTGATCTGTATGTGGGTGGTTAGTGTGATCTTGGGGGTGTTCTAACATTGGTCTATCATAGTAAAGCATTATCCAATGCATTATTGATGCATTTATCAATGGTTGGATGGAAGAATAACTTGGAAAACTGAAATAGTGGATCCCTTGAGCATGTTAAGTTTTATGTTTTTTATTTCCTTGAGTGTGGTATATCTAAGAAAATTAAAAAATGAGCCTACCTTAGAAGTTTAAGGTGTCTCATGACAGATTTGTTAGTCTAGTAGTCCTTGTAAGTTGAAGCTTAAGCTTAAGTGTCTTTGTAGGTAACACATCAGATGTCTAAAACAACAATGTAGGGGCATATAATTGTTAGTTGCAGGTGGCATATGTAGCAGTATGACTGGTGCTTACCAGCTATAACTTGTTTGGGCTCTACTCTCATATTAACACCTATTTTTTCCTTCAAATATGTCCCCTCTCCCATGTTTGCTCGAACTATATATTCCATTTCAGTTTGTGCGCTTGCAGCTGAATATGGATATTAAACATTGGTATTCATATTAAGATTCGAATTGATTGCTCGCTAATCTTGTGCACCACCTATGCTTTGGAAAAAATTACATATTTGCTTTATTCATTCTACTAGGTGTTTATATATTTTACAGTCAAATATCACATCGATGGTTTAATTTTACTTTGATTCTTATATATAATTTGTCCATGTGTTGCTTACTTGGTTACCTTGTATATGGGTGCATTTACTAGCTATTTTATATCAAGTTATATTTGAGTGTCACCACCTCTTTTCAATTGCAGAACTCAAGTTTGCCGGTGTGTTAATGATGTGGTGTTAATGATGGGAGCTAGGACCAATAGAAAGATCAATTGTATCTAAATTACCTACTAATGGTGCACGTGGTGTTGGTCCTACACCTGTTCATGATCTTAATGTACCTTATGAGCCCACTGAAGAGTACGGAACGTCCACTGCCGAGATGCTCGATCTATCCACTAGTAACGACCTTAAAGTTAATTTTATTTCTGAGTTTTTAGTTAGTTTTAGGTTGTTAGTTGATTGGGAATTTGGGTTTTGGATTTTGGATTTTCTTTGTTTGATAGCCCTATTTGCCATGGCAAATGCAAATAAATGACACTATTCATTTGTTTGCCAGTGTTTGATGTTCTTTTTGACCCATGGAAAATATTTTTTGGATTTGCCACAAGTTATGATTTGCCATGATTTTGATGGCAAATTTTACTCTGGGGGAGGTGAGTAAATTTTGCCGCAACGATTTAACACACAAATTTGCCGTGGATTTGCCACAAACCAAAAAAGAAAAAACAAAAGCCCGAGAAAATATCACTCTCTCTCCCTTCGTGAAGAACAACAATGGAGTCGCCTGCAGGCTCCAACGGTCTCTCTCCTTCTCTTCTCCTCTCCTCTCAGGTATGTTCATCTCTCAGTGTGTGTGTCTCTCTCATAGGGTACCATTGTATGTGACCTCAACATCCTTTTCTAGCAAAGGGAAGAAGTTAGAAATGAAGGTTCAAGAGATAGCTTTCTCAAGGCCTAAAAGTGATTGCTTGTGTCGGTGAGACTCTTGAACAGCAAGAAGCTGGATCTACAATCTTTGTTGTTGCTGCACAAACAAAAGCAAATGCAGGTACCACCATTCCCTATTGATTAAAATGATCTTGTGCTTTAAGCTTTGCATCTACTTCATATTGCAGATGAGAATCCTAATCAGGTCGACTTATATTTGTTCTCCTTATTATTTAAAACCATGTTCAGTGTTTGAGTCACTTGATGGCTTTCTCATGGTTATACACTAGTGTTTTCTGCACTGTAGAATATGAACACACTTATCCCCCCTCGTAAGAGTCATCTCATGACAAATCATTTTGATCTTCCTCTATGTATGATGTATGTGTTTCTTTGGGTAACTGGTCAGCTGAAGGACAAAGGTTTTCTTATTTGAAACTTTCTTAAGGATTTGATGCTGATTTGTATTTCTTTTTCTTCATTAAGGCTATATTTGATAGCCCTATTTGCCATGCCAAATTGTGGCGAATGCAAAAAAACATCAATTTGCCACTACTTGATACGTTTTCCACCCGGTGGCAAATTTTCTTATAATTTGCCACATTCTTTGATTTGCCACCAAAATCCCGGCAAAATTTATATTGGGGGGAGCTAAGAAAATTTTGCCACCCAAAATAACAAAGGAATTTGCCACGAAAGAAAAAGAGATTTGCCACCAACAAAAAGAAAAAACCCGATACCAGCTCCCTTCTCCCACCCCTATCTTCGTCATAAACCAGTGTTCATCGGGAATACTTGAAGGCGATTGGAGCTTTTAAAAACCAAGTTCGCTTGCTCTCGTATCAAATCAACCATTTCTCCTTCAATTCTTTCATGCTTTTATGGTTAGGGTTTGGGAATCTGGTTTTCATCATCCTTTTTGTGGATACCCCAGTTATACTCTAGGAGTTGTTTTCTGTTTGATGTAGCGAGAAGATTGCTTTTCCTTACCATTAGTCACAGACTTACAGTTTATACTTCACTCGATTAGATTTTAAAATTGTGTTATTGTTGAATGCAGTAAATTGTTTTATTTATTTTTCAGCTCATTGTATGTTTTTGAATTTTGTGCAGGTCCGTATTACGTTATTTTAAGTTTTCGCCTCCTCCTTTTCAGCGCCTTCTAGGTGCCAATCCAGCTTCACAACTTTTAGAGAAGGTATTTCACATTTATCAATTACTTTTGATGTTCTTGTAAGTTTCACACTTCAGTCATTTGAGTATTCTATATTATCAAAAACCACATTGTTTAGTTACTAATCAATTCCAAATTGAGTGGATGGGGATTTGTTATTACTGTTGTTGGGTTTTATTTTTTTGTTTTTTTTAATAACAATCTTTTAGTGTGTATTAAACACTGGTTATTCTCTCTTTAAGGGTGTAGGTGTGTGTGTGTGTATGTGCTTGTGTGTAGCCGTGTACTTGTCTATCTGTGTATCACAGAAACATGTATACGTAAATGGTGCATATTTCCTTGGTAAAAGGTAATCCTAGATTTTGGGGGATTACATACTATTCTCCCAGTGCGCATATGCAAACTATGTTGTTATGGAAAAATAAGGCACAAAAGCAACACCCATTTGTGAGGGAGAGAAGGGAGTGTACATGTGGGAAGAGAGAGATTTGTGTACTTTTTTATGTTGTAAGATTCCAAACTATCCTTGATTTTGGTCCACTGCATTGTTTGTCGAAATTGGTTCTTAGAGAAACTCAGTGTTTCTAAAGCAGGACATTATAATTCATACTTATGATAGTCTTGAGCAACACGGTATGAAGAGGTCCAAAAAGAAAGTAGTTTCCTATCAAGTAAGACTAGTGTGGAGATTGTAAGAGAAACAAAATAAATTTTTAGTCACTACACCATAATAAGATATTTGCAACAAGAACATTTTTGGCTTTGCAACGGTTATTTACCGTTAGCAAGTTGCCAATGCTATATAAGCATTAGCAATGTTATAAAGTGTTACTTTATTTCAGTGAATTTCAGGAATTAATCTCTAACGCTTAAAAATCGTGCAAGAAGCATTACAAATTAAAATTTTGAAATATAAAACATAACTTTACTCTCTCTCTCTCACCGCCACTACACTCTCACGAACCCTAACTCTATTTGCTCAGTTACAGGACACTTTGGCTGTCTTTGGTTAAATCTTTGTTTAATTCTTTTTAATTTAGATTTTTGGGTTTCCTCCACCACGTTAAAACTTCGACTTTTGCATAATCCACCACCACCACCATTAAACTTCTTGTTTCTCAATTCAAAGGTTAATTGATCTTCTAAGTTGAAAGCTAATTGATTTTCTCTCTCTGGTCAATAGTTAACTGATTTTTTTTTCTCTATGTCCACAATTGACGACTTTGACAGGTAGTGGCACCATTAACGCTGAAACAAAAGGTCTTCTCTTCTTATCATACAGGTAATTTTAATTATAGTTAAATAGAAATGGGTCATGTTTAGAACAATGCAAAATTTTGTTGAAATATTGGATTTTTATGTCAATACAGTACTTATGGGTGTGTTGGCTGGATTCAAATTGCATTTTGAGATTCTTTGAACATATTTATAAGGTCCTATGTTGTGAATTAATAAATGGATCAGTAAGTTCATGTTTAGTTTTGAATTTTGTGAGTGTTTTGAATTACAACTGTTTTGGAACCAAAATCTTGGCTTTTGCAATCTTGTCAAGTTTCCAGCATTTAAATGGTAGGTAGGTTTAGGATATCATGCATGTTTGAGCTGCTGGTTCTCTTTCTCTGACTTTAGGTTGAAGGTCTTGGGGTTGTACTGTTGGATTATTTCCATTCTCTGACCAAGTGTCATTTTTTTTCCAACATGACATTTTAGTCTGTAGTAACTCTTGATAGGAATGCTTATTAGCATTTGCCTAGAAAGACAATTAGAACTCAAGAGTCAAGACTGTAATGCACTTGTACTGTTTGATGTGATGAGGAGCTTGAAACTTTTTTCTTTCTAAATGAATTGTTGAGCTGCTGCAATTGTCACTCGCCTATTACTTTTGCGAAAATTCCATCAACAAGAGTTCGAATCGGTATTATTACATTAAAGGATTTTAATTCACTGGTCGCGTCTTTTTAACTTTGTTATGAAATTTTAGGTTCATTTACGCTCTACAAAGAGGTTATTGAGACTATGAAACCAATAAAGGTTTCTATGTAAAAGCGGGTCAGTTTGTTGCTGCTATGTGACAGGTTCCACCAGAATACTCAACTACTCTGTCATCCTTGCAGGACAAGGTGAGAGCACACTTAGAGTCTCCATGTTTCTCTTAATTATACTGTTAGCCGTAATTTAGGAAAGCTTTTGATATTTGTTTTACTGCTAATCTCTTTTCCAATGCCTTAGGCTGTTCCTTGTGATTTCAAAGCTATTAAAGAAGTAATAGTACACAATCTGGGCCAGGAATTATTAGACATGTGAGTTTTTTTCTTGTCTAACGAGAATGTAGCATACATTGTTTATTTTAATTTCAAGGTCTTATGCAGCAATGTAACATCATTGAGGACTTATAGATTAGTGTGGCTTGTCTCTATGAAAACCTTGCTTTGTAGTTTGTTGAATGTCTCATTCCTAAACATTAAGTCATTAGTTGGTTAGCACCGCAAAACGTTTTATCGGCATCTGCTTTGACTTTCGTTTCTATTTCATATTTCTTATCATTAACTACTCAAGGGTTTTGCATTAATATATTAGATTTTTGTCATTTGGTGAGAAGCCAATTGCTGCTGCATCGATAGCTTAAGTACATCGTGCGGTCTTGAAGGATGATCAAGAAGTAGCAATTAAGGTTATACTGTTTGATGAGCAAATGTTTATATGCATGTTTGCTTCAGTGTATACATATGCATGTGTTGTTCATAAGCGTGGTATCAATATCTTATTATGTTGCTGAACATTTTCCACATGAACCGATATTGAGATACGTCTTCATGCCATGGTCTCTTTTTTGGTACTTTTGAGTCAAACTTTCACTGAGATTTTGTCAAACGTCCTACAAAGTGTGATACATATATTGTGTTTTAAAGGATATTATTAATATCTTGTTCCCTCTTTGGGATTTCATTGCGACACAGATGTGAAATTTTCATTGCAAGTAATATCATTTCCCGAGCTTAAAATTGTGCCCAAGTGATGGCTTATGATAAATCTTGTTGGTAAATCTTGTTTGTACTTTGTAAATCTTTGTTGGCTAGTTGGTAAATCTTGTTGGAGTTGAAACCACTGACCTGGCTAACTAGTTAGCACCATAGGTATTGATAAAATGTTAATTCGTCATTTATTGGTTTTCCTTGTTAGTTACTTAAGTCCGAGGTCCACAGTCCGAAGTCCAAAGACCAAAGTCCAAAGTCCAAAGTCCGTATAGTCGTCCGTTTTAGTCAAGTTACCTTACTCACGTGGGTTTGGTAGGATAGGTCGAGTAAGGGATCGTCCAAACCTTAGGGCTCGGAAAAGGTTCACAACTGGAATTACAACTTTTGGTGAGTAGGATTTTAGGTTTTTTTGTTGGTTTAATTAAATTAATGGTAATGCAAATAATGTAAATTACTACGGTGATTTTCATGTAGATAAATAAAGATAGAGAAATAGGGAGAGGGTTAATCATACTCATGCAAGAATCATTTTTCAACAGTTTATATTATCACATCACTACATCTCTAATCCATCTCGTGTTCTGAGACGACGTCGAGTATTGATCCCTAGCGAATGCCCACATCTCTGAGCCGCATTGCACTAGCATAAGGAGTTGAACTAATATTTCATCTCTGGAATATCATTTCAACTCCTGGCTCGATTCCACATTAGTTGGACAAATTGGAGAGCTGTCTGACACCATAGAGTCGCACGCGAGACATTTTGGGTCAGCGACGAGCTGATTTCGAGCATCAAGCCTCTAAATTTTATGCGAGCCTCGATCATTTTGGTACCGGATGTCTAATCGATGCCTAATTCCTAAGCAGTGATTCTAGAATATTAAAGAGTCAATCTGGATTCTCACACGAGCAGCATAACCCTCCCCCTGAGGGGGGGATTAGCTCATGGTCATTGAAGGAATAATTAAACTTGTTGTATACATTAAGTAAATAAATGCAAGACAGGAATTAAACTAGAAAAGAAATGGTTGTTATTAAGGATAAAATGACTTACAGTATTGAGCTGCTGAAATGAAAAAGACAGAGTTTAAGTGTTGGAATGTAACTACAGACGTTAAATTAAAACTAATGTATAGGCTAAAGCAAGAATGCTGAAGGCCGAATAATGAAGGCTACCCCCTCATATATATAGGCTGGAGACTAGAGAAGGATTCATTGAGTTTTGGCCGTTTCTCAATTTGAGACGTTCAAAACTTTGATATTCAAAGTTTTGTCTGCATGTGAATTCCTTTTAACCAAAGTTTTGTTTACGAAACAAAACTTCATTTAATGTTTTGTCCTTTTGTGCTTTGTTTTTGTCCCTTTGCTCAATTTCATTTCAATCTTTTAACAGGTACGTGTCTTCTCACATTGCAAGGTGGCACAATTTTGTGACCATCTCTTGCCACCTGCCCATGCTGACTCTTCATGCCTTTTGGGCCCGCCGAGTGGGTCCACTTAGTGTGTCCAGTGGCGGTGCCGATTTTGGCATTTTTACAACTTTCTATCTTTGTGTAGAGTTCGTCGCCCGGGTCGCTATGGCAGTTTCACTAGCCAACGTCGGCATCCAGATTTATCAGATGTGAGCTTTGGAAGTTTGCTGCTTCTTTATATATGGACCCGTTCTGCACTAGTTTTGTTCTTTTGGAAACTTCGGCTCTAGTCAGGCTTTGTTGGGTTTCACTGGGGTTGAGTGGAAAACTTCAAATATTCCAGTATTCCCGTACCGATGCATGTTTTATCATTATATTTATGTTAACTGCGGAAACCTGCAAAAGTACGAAAATACAATTATTACATGATTATTAAACACATAATTGACCAAAATGCTATGTCTCTTGGGGTTTAATATTACAATTTTGGGTTCTTATCACACCACCCCCAAACAGCACTTTGCTTGTCCTCAAGCAAAGAAGAGACATTAAAATGATAAGTGGTCCAAAAAATGTGTTGTCCTAAGCTAAATCTCATTTCACAGAGTGCGGTTGCATTGACCGTATGCAACAAGGCCTTAAACCACTAGGAATTTCCTAGTGGATGAGTTATAGCCTCGTGAGAGTTTTCTAGAGAAGATACTCACAAACTTCGTTTATACTACAATGACTCAGTAACAAAAGCTTGTTTCCTAAATTCATCTCAGGTATCTAGACATCTCACTAGCGGGGGAAACAAGGATTTAATTCTTTCAAAATTCAATTTAATATACATACAATAATCAAAACATCTACGTATGAGCATGCGTACAGTGATCTTTTAAAGAAATGTACGAGCAGGGCCGTTTTTGGATCCTCCGGATAGCGTCCTTAAGTAGGTTCTCACAGGTATGTGTCGAAACACAATTTCTCTCTTATTTTTCCACTCAAGTTTTGCTATCTCTAGTGTGCAGTGGGCACACGTTTCCTCACATACTTAATGACAGTCAGAGGAGCCGAGGTCGAGAAGTCACAACTACTACTTATTATCACACTATCCTACTCCTAATTGAGCTAGAGGTCTTTATTAGGTGTTATGGGGCTTAGGTGGTAGTGTAGAAAAAACTGGAATGGAAAATTCAAAAATGATAAGTATGAGAGAATAAGGTCTTCGAGATATTTATACGAGAGAAATCCTTATTTTCTTTCCTACTTCTAACATGGGTTTCCATACTTGGATTTTTCAAGCTTTTGTATTCCCTTTTGATTTGATTTTTGGGGGGAATTCTAACCTTGATATTTCTTTTGATTTTTGGAAACATATTTCTATTTTTTACTTTTTCTTTTCTTCTGAAACAGGTAACTGATTTTGATTTGTGACAAGGTTTTTATCTTCATTTTTCTGCACTTCATCCTATTTTCGGTACTCATCATCTAGGTAGGCTTATTTATTTGTGGTTAATAGATGGGTAATGATTTTATTTGGTGAAATAGAAAGGATTAATGAAAGGTTCAGTAGGGGCGACTAGCGGTAAATTTTTTTTTACAGGTGTGAATTTTTGGCTATATCGATCCAAATAAGGCCTAAATTCGCTCCTAGGACTTGGGTAGTGATCAAGTAAGTAGATGTGTAAACTTCATATTCGGAAGAACTACTCCTCTGTGTCATTACTCATCTATCACACATTTTGAGGCTTTTGGTTAGATTCTTACAGCATATGAAAACTAAGTTGTCTAACCGTGGATGCTAATGCCACTCTTGTTGTAGTGCACATTACTATTGCTGAACCTTCTGCTGATGACGAACTGGAGAAGAACCCTATGGTTCCTCCTACTGCGACCTTAACCGAACTTGTCTTCTCTACTGAACTGGGGCCTCTTCAAGTTGAAACTTTGGAACATGTTGTTTAGAAACTTTGAGTAAGTAACTTTATTTGGTTGGCCTTGGGCTGGAAACATTAGAGCTGGTTTCCTGGGCTTGCCCGGGCTGTTCGCCTTACATGTTTTAATACTGAACGAACTGGTTTCCTGAGTATGTTCAGGCAGTTCGTATTTTGCTCTTATGAAATGCATGTTTGATTTGTCTTACTTTTGCTTGAATGCTTGTTGCATGTTGTTTTGACATCCAAGTAGGAATTTGACCTAGAGATGTATGTCTCATCGTCTAGAAAAGCTGTGAAACATTAGAGTTCGATTGAGCGTACAACTTAGGAGAGTGTTTTGACTCTAGAGAGCTTTTGAGCTTGGGTGAGCCCGTTGTTCTTCGATAACGTTGTGCATTGAGTTGAGCCTAGGAGTGTAGGATTCCAACTAATGAGAAGTGTTTGAGCTATGTAGCATGTGAGCTCGATTGAGTGTATTACCGTAAAGAACGTTTTAGTTCATGTAAGCATCCTGGTTGCTCTAGAGAGCATTCTGCATTAAGGTGATCCTAGAATTATAGGTCCTTAACTAGTGAGAAGTGTTGGAGCTATGAAGCCCTTGAGCTCGAGTGAGCGTTTTATCATAGAGAACGTTTGAGCTCTGGAGAGCGTTTTAGTTCAAGTAAGTGTTTTGCTCTTAAAGAGTGACTTGTGCGTCTGTTTGTTAACATTGAAAGACTGTTGTGCATTGACGCAAACACTAAAAATGTGCGTACGTAATAGTGATAAGAGTAAGAACTCATGCAAATGAAATCTTTATTGATAAAATTTCTTTAACAAAAAGGTATTCCAAGGACGTGGTAATGTCTGTCCATCTTGAGTTTTGATCCAATATACTCCATTGCCAACGACTCATTCCATTATGTAAGGAATTTTCCATGTTGGTGCCAATTTTGAGTCATCTTTAGCCTTTTTCAGGACTAGGTCACCTGGTTGAAAGCTTCGAGGATTTACTCGCTTGTTGTATGACTTCCTTAGAGTTTGGTGATAAGAGGCCACACGAATGGCTGCTAGGTCACGTCGTTCTTCAAGTAGGCCAACTTCTCGAGCGAGAATGGAATCGTTCTGACCGGATTCAACGATCTCAGAGCAAGTCATTATAATTGTCAACTCGGAAAGAATGACAGCCTCAGTACTATAGCATAGTGAGAATGGTGAGTCGCCTGTACTAGAACGATCTATCGTTATGTAAGCCCATAGAATGTTTTCTAGCTGCATGGGCCACTGGCTCTTGTTCTTTTCAATCTTTTTCTTCAAGTTTTCCAAAATTGCCTTGTTACTGGCTTCTGCCTGGCCTTTGCTTTGCACGTACTGGGGGGTGGAAAACACTTGAACGATCGTCCACTTAGCCAAAAATTCCTTAACTATTTTTCCCTTGAACTGGGAGCCATTGTCTATCACCAATGTGTGGGGTAGGCTAAATCTGGTAATGATGTTAGTCCATATGAAGTTTCTGACATTAGATTCTTTGACATGAGCTAAGGGGATCACTTCCACTCATTTGGTGAAATAATCAGTTGCCGCTAAGACGAACCTGAAGCCTATGCTTTTCTATGGAATGAATAGGCCCATGATGTCCAAGCCCCACATGTGAAATGGCCAAGGGCTGGTAATGTTGATGAGTTATCGAGCTGGCTAGATGATATTGTGGTCGAATGTCTGGCATTTCATGCATTTCAGTACATACTTCCTGGGATCGATCTGTATCCTTGGCCAGAAGTATCCTTGTGAGATCGCTTTGTGAGCCAAAGAGCGACCTCCTGCGTGATTTCCGCATTCTCCCTCATAGATCTTTACAAAAATCATCTGACCCAGTTCTGGGCTTATGCATCTCAGATGGGGTTCTCCGGCAGACTTTCTGAAAAGTTTACCATTTACTAGGCAGTAACGACCTGACTGGTATCGAACCTGTCTGGCCTTGGCACGATCTGCTGGTGCTTTGCCTAGCTGGATATAATCTATGATAGGTTGCATCCATGTTTGACTCATATGAGTGTCAGAGAGTAGGCATAGGTCACTGATTTCTAGGACGTGCTCATTTTGGTAAGCAGGTCTATCGATTACTTTGATGAGTAGTTTCCTAGGGTCGCATTCGGTGTTTGGGCCGTGAGGGCTATTAGTATGGCGATTCTCTTCCCGAAGGAAATGGTGTATGGTGACTTTCTTGAAAGAAGGCAGTATTTGATTTACAACTTGAAGGTATTTAGAAAGGTTACCTTCATTAGTGGTGTATTCATTGGCGACCTGGCGAACAACCAGTTGTGAATCGCTAAAGACCTTGAGCTCCTGAACTTTGAGTTCTAACGCCATACGGAGCCCCATGATCAGGGCTTCATACTTAGCTTCATTGTTGGAGGTCACAAAATTGATGCGGACTGATTTTTCCACAATAGCACCATGTGGTGATACTAAGACTACTCCGACTCTGCTGCCACTTGGATTGCTAGCTCCATCCACGAAGAGTGACCATGATGAAGCGTCATGTTGTTTAGAGGTCACAGTGTCAACCTCTGGTTCCTAGTTCAGGTCGTCAACTGGGAAATCTGCTAAGAAATCTACAACGACCTGACCCTTCTGAGATGTTCTCAGGGTGAACACAATGTGGTGTTCACCCAGTTCTTCTGCCCATATTACCATGCGAGTTGTTTTGTTTGCTTTAAGAATGATCTTCTTTAGCAGGAGGTCGGTGAGCACTTTGATTGGATGTGCATGGAAGTATGGCCTGAACTTTCTTGCTGAATAAAGTAATGCCAGTACTACCTTTTCAATGTGGGAGTAGTTCTTCTCAGCTGGCAATAATGTCTTGCTTGTGAAGTAGATCGGTTTTTCTGCGTTCTGTTCCTCTTTGAATAGAACTGAACTGATAGCGAAGTCAGACACAACAAAGTATAGCCCCAGTGTTTCACCATCAATTTGTTTTGCCAGCACTAGTGGTGTTGACAGGTAGTCCTTGAAGGTAAAGAACGCTTGGTGGCATTGTTCGTTCCATGAGAATTGTTCACCCTTCTTGAGAATCTGTAGGAAAGGTCGGCATTTGTCTGATGCTCTCAATATGAATCGGTTTAGAGCTGCCACCATTCCTGACAGTTTCTGTATCTGTTTCTTTGTTTTTGGGTTGGGCATGTCCAAGAACACTCAAATCTGATCTAGGTTAGCTTCTATCCCACGTTGTGAGACCTGATACGTATCTGATCTTGTAGTATACCCAAGAAATTTCCCAGTAGAGGACAACGCTCCAAAGAGGCATTTTTTGGGGTTAAGTTTCATCTGAGTTCGTCGCAGTCTGGAGAACGCTTGTGCGAGATGATCTAAGTGATCTCTAGCTTTTTTGCTTTTGACGACCATGTCGTCTATGTAAACCTCCATGGTGTCTCCTAACATGTCTTGGAATATATCGGTGACAAGTCGATGGTAAGTCTCTCCAGTGTTCTTGAGACCGAACGGGAGGACGTTGTAACAGTAAATTCCTTGCTCTGTTATGATTGAGTTTTTCTCTTGGTCTTTTTTTGCCAGTGGGATATGGTTATAGCCACTATAGGCATCTGTAGGGGGGATTTCCCGTCACTGAACAGATGACTCGTGTATGGGAAATAACCTAAGACTATAGATGTCCATAATGAGACGAGAACTATCGGATCAGTTCTGTGAATAAGTGATCTCGTGCTTAGCATGAGTATTTAGTGGACATGATTGATCGCCTTCAAACACAACAGTTACCCCAATCGTTAGGAACTGATATAGACAAATCCTAAATAGAAGGAAATTCATGATGACGATCTTTGATGATAAGGAAGGAATCATGATGACATATCTTAGGAGTTACCTTTTAAATATAACCTTTCCATACACGATGGGACATTATGATCAACAAGGAAACTTGCCTCTCATAAGATATAGTCTAGATTCAGACTTCCATAAGAAGAGGAATCCTAATAGTATAGGAAGGCAGAGTCCCAAGATGGAAGGGAACTCACAAATGGTAAGGACAACCCTAACCCAAAGACTCTCATCGCCCTTCCTATATAAGCTATAGGGATTCGCTCTTAGGAACTACGCAAAATAGGGTTTGATTCTCTAGATTAACAAAGGAGATACGTAGGCAGCCGTCAAATGGTTCAACCCTAAACTCACCATCATCTCATCCCTTCTCTATTCAGCAAAAGCTTCTAGATCACAAGGCACAGAGGAAGATCAGGGGATACTCGGAATTTCACCTACATCTTTTGGCGCCATCTGTGGGAACGAAAGCAGGTAAATATTTGTTTTAAATGATTGATTTAGTCTAAAAACTCTTACTATTATGATGGCGGGATCAAAGAAAATAAAGGGAGGCGCTACCACGCGCAGCATCGCCATCAAAAAGAAGAACACGAGATGCCTGAAGGGGGTGAGAACGTCGGTCACCAGGGTGCGAATGATCCCCCCCCAAAGACCTGTTACCAGCCCCGATGGACCAGTTGTTCCCGGAGCAGGTCCCAGAAATAACGCTCAAGAGGAACGTCAAAATGGTGAGAATGTTGTCCTCACCAACCCAGAGTCTGTTCAGGCAAGTTAGGCGGTGCAGGCTTTGGAACAGGAAAGAGGCAACCTTGAGCGAGAATTACAGCCGCTAAGGCACTTATATCAATCTGACACAGGGAAGGAGCCACTCATCGATCTCGATGATGACGTCCTTTCGGAAGGTGGTCATGCTAGGAACCCAAGGTGTGGAGATCCGGTACGACATGAGCCATCTGAGTCAGAATACAGCAACTCAGATGAGGACTCAGGAACAGCCTCCGAACCGGAGTCCACTGACCAAGATCGTGATGTCGACCCTCAACACCATAAAAGAGCTCAAAGCAAGAAACTTTCCACCAAAGAGAATGCATGGGAAACTAAGAAGAATGACCTGATTCGTCAGATGCATCGGATGACAGGCAAGGGGAGAAAAATGCAAGACTCCCTTGTTCAAACCACCATAATGGTGGCAGGCAGATCTCTTTTTGCATCACGGGTGATGAGGAAGCCATATCCCCATGGTTACAGACAACCGAAGTTCAGTGTCTTTAATGGCAAGTTAGATCCGGTGGATCACGTATTCAGGTATCGTGCCATTATGGGACAATATGAGAGATATGACCATGTCATGTGTCAGGAGTTCAAAGCCTCCCTGTCTGGATTTACGCTCTAGTGGTACCACAGATTACCTGAGCGTCAGATCAAGTCCTCAGAAGAACTATTTAGGACCTTCATAGATAGGTACTCATGCAACAAGCATCAGCAAAAACAGATCGATGCATTGTTCAACATCAAGAAAAATGATGGAGAGGCATTGAGATCATACATGCAACTGTTCATGGAAATCTCAATCCAAATAGAGTCTTGTGACGAACAGACTGCTATAATAGCTTTCAAACAAGGGTTGCATGAAAACATCGTCTTATTCGGATCTCTCTCCAGGAAACCACCCCACGATTTAGAGGAACTCCTTAACAGGGTTGAAACTCATGCGGTGTGGGAAGAGGATGTCCTTAACAAACATCAAGAAGCGAAGAAGACTAGTCGGACAGTTCCTGGGGTTCCTCGAGAAGGGAATGGAAATTCTTCCCCTCAAAAATCTAAGAGAGACTGTAATCGTAATCGCCAAAGGGCCGAATCCCTATCAAAGGGACGAATGCCCAGAGGGCAATACCAAAATATAGCCAGTAGTGCAAATGGAAAATCACATAAAAAGCCACGGGTGGAGGGAGCTGAAGAAGCTCTTCCCTCAATGGACAGAAACTTCACCCCTCTAAACAAAATGCCAGATGAGGTTCTAGACTCAATCAAAAATCAGAGTTACCTCAAATGGCCAGGCTCCCTGGGTACAAGAGACCAAAGGACCTAGTACAAGTTCCATAAGAGTAAGGGTCACAGCACTAGAGGCTGCAGGACTATGAAAAATGAACTACAGGATCTGATTGAAAGGGGGTATTTGAAATAGTTTGTGGCACACGAACAGGCAAATGCAATACAGCCTGAGGAGGTCAGGACGTTAGTTTAGGATCCCCCAGGTACTAGACCGCTCAATGGCCGACTCCAAATAAATATTATTTCTAGAAAAGTAAGCAAACGAAGTGGACAGATCACTGAAAAGGGTACGCGATATCAGATGCGCACCGCCAAGTAGATGAGGATCATGAACAGCAAGCTAACTACAGGAGCTCAGGTTAACGCGGTACCTCACAAAGATCTACTCATCCTCTTCACTAAGGCTGACTGTTGTAGCATCCAGAGCCCCCATGAGGTCCCATATTGGTTGATCCAAGCAGCTCAATAGATGAGAAGTTGCAGCTTCCTGATTCTGAAATGGTCGCCACCAACTCCAACCTATATGGATTTAGTGGGGACAAAGCTCTGACAGTTAGGGAGATCCAACTACCCATAGCTACTGGTCCGGTAACTCTCATCATAAACTTTGTAGTTGTAAAAGCTAACACACCCTATCATATGATCTTGGGCAAGACCTGGCTGCACATACTCCAAGTTGTTCCTAGCACCTATCACCAATGCCTGAAGTTCAAGCATAACTGGACAATTAAGATGATCAGAGGGGATCAGGTGGCTGCCAAAGCATGCTACGCGCTGGCGATGAAGCAATCCCCATTCCCTTTTGAACCAATGGAGGTGGGGCGACCCGCCAAATAACAATTATAGATGGATTCACCTCTCCCAAACCTGGTCCCACGAGAGAGGGAGGATCCCCCCTCACTAGAGTCGTTAGAGGAAGTGGAAATTATAGGAGGTAGCCCGCCAAAAACCACTTTCATCGACACCTTGTTGAGTTCTAAAGAGTGCCAGGCTTTGATACAGTTCCTCCGATAGCACAGAGATGTGTTTGCTTGGTCATTTGAAGAAATGCCAGGAATTGACCCCCATGTGGCATGCCACCAGCTCAATGTCCATAGTGATGCAGTAATAGTGAAGCAGAAACTGAGAAAGATAGATGCTGATAGATCCAAAGCGGTAAAAGTTGAAGTTGAAAAACTAAAGGCAACTAATTTTGTCAGGGAAATCAATTTCCCCACCTGGATTTCTAATATTGTCCCAGTAAGAAAGAAGAATGGGTCATCGAGAATCTATATCGACTTCATGGATTTGAACCGTGCATGTCCGAAAGACAGCTACCCTCTGCCACGAATTGACAAGTTGGTGGATGTAACCATTGGATATGAACTATTATCTTTCACAGATGGATCATCTGGATACAACCAGATCCCATTGCATGAGGAAGACCACAAGCATGCAAGTTTCACAACCGAGGATGGCCTGTACTATTATCAGGTCATGTTGTTCGAACTAAAAAATGTAGGGGCCACGTACCAGTGTTTGGTGAACAAAATATTTAGAGGATTGATAGGTGACATTGTGGAGGTGTATGTCGACAATCTCTTGATCAAGAATCTTAAATGAGGAGATCATCTCCCCCACTTACAACGTGCATTTGACATTTTTCAAGAATATCGCATGAAGTTCAACCCTGTGAAATGTGCTTTTGCTGTATCATCAGGAAAGTTTTTAGGGTACCTAGTTACTAAGAAAGGGATTGAGGTAAACCCAGATCAGATCTGAGTGCTCATAGAAATGCCCTCACCTAAAAATATGAAAGAGGTTCAAAAAGTTACAGATAGGTTAGCAGCTCTGAACATGTTCATCTCCAAGAGTTCGGATAAGTGCAAACCCCTTTTTCAATTACTGCAAAAGAACACCTCTTTTGCATGGACAGAAGAATGCCAAAAGGCGTTCGATCAACTCAAAACATACCTGGGGGCACCACCAATCCTGTCAAAGCCTGTTGAGGGAGAAGTTCTGGGTCTTTATCTCTGTTCATCTGACTACGGCATCAGTTCTGTACTGATACGCGTGGATAAAAAGAAGGTTGAAAAACCTGTCTATTTCTTGAGCCGGATGCTCCTACCAGCATAAACAAGGTACTAGAAACTCTAAAGAGTCGCTTTAGCACTTGTTTTTGCCGCAGAGAAATTACGACCGTACTTCCACTCCCACACCATCAGAATGATCACAGAATACCAATTGCGATCAGTTCTGAAATAACCAAACAGGTCGGGAAGGCTAGCTAAATGGTCTGTGCAATTGTTTAGAATATGATATTATTTACGTCCCCAGAATCTCAGAGAAGGGTCAGGCACTAGCAGAATTCTTGGGAGATTTCCCAATGACCTACAAAGGGGGGATCCTGCTTGAATCTCCCCCAGTTCCGATGATGGCATCCTGCCTGAATCTCCCAACACCCATCCAAATCCATGGTAGTCGAGCTCCGGATGGCGGCTGTTCATGGATGAATCTTCAAATGACATAGGCGTAGGAGTTAGAGCTGTGTTAGTTACTCCTGAGAATATGTGGCTGGAGAAATCTATCTGATTAGAGTTGGAACGCTTCTAACAATGAGGCAAAGTATGAGACGACACTTGCTGGCCTCACAATGGCCCTCGACTTGGGACTAACACACCTCACAATTTTTAGAGACTCACAGCTGGTCGCTCCCCCCACTGTGAGTCTCTAAACCATCTGAGGAGAGTAGGTGTCTTCTGGTGTATAAAGCAAACCAGTCCAATTTCTAACTTCTAGCTGATTTCCGAAGTAATGTCCTAAAGGGCTGTTAAACAAATCTTGATAGCACTTCTCTGGTATGATCTTGGCATCTGAAGAGAGATTGATTTGGGTGAATTCAACAGTTTGGAATGTACCTAAGTTCATGTAATTCATTGTAGCACATGGCCGGTTTATGATTTGAGAGGTATTTGCGGTGAAAGCGGTGAAATATGGAGAGTATGGGTCAATTTCTTCTGACATGTTTTGGCTATGAGATACAGAACGAAAGAGATGTAGAACGTATTGAAATGGTGAAGTCAGGAGATGCTACAAAGTATAGCTTTATAGGCGAAGTTTCGGACGTGCTCCACTTCTCTCCTAGTCAGAAATGCAAAGCCTCTGACTTCTTATTTGGGTAGATTTCTATTCCTTTTTGAACTTCGAATTCATAGACTACGACTCTCTCTTCTTTCTTTGCACGAAAATATTTAGTCTTTTGGGTTATGTTGGACTATCCTAAGTCCTCTAATCCTAATTAAAATGGAATTAGTATAAAGCTAACGAGAGTTGATGTAGAAGTAGGAAAAATCTTCTCTTATATAGTTGAAGCAATGTGAGTTCATTGAGGATTTTCTTTGTGAATTTTTTTTTCAGTCGAATTTTTTTTTTTTTTTTTTTTTTTTTTGAAAAGAAATAATTTTACTATCTATTTAAACTACTTGGGTTGCCTCCCATAAAGTTTAAGTTTAATGTCGCCAAAACGACATAGGGGAAACTTAAGTTTACCCCCCCTAACTAAATTAGGCTCATCTTCTAATGTGGTCTGATTTGCTCTATCCTTCGTTTTCTAGCGGCAGAAAATAAGAAATGAATGGAGCTTATTGTAACTGGTTCTGCTAGTACAAGGATATAGTCTTGCAACACCGTGGGTAGTTTATCCCATAGATTGTTTTCCGGATCAGGTATGTCTTTGTATATTGGTTCTATAAGTAAAGTTTCCTCTATATCTCGTGTAGGTAGCTCTAAAAATGGTTTTAAACGGTGTGCATTTACTTTAAAACTAGTACCTCGTTTTGGATCCTCTAACTCTATTGCACCATGGTGTGTAACGTTTCTTACAAAGTAAGGACCTGACCATCTAGACCGCAATTTTCCTGGAAATAATTCTAATCTAGAGTCATAGAGTAAAACTTTCTGACCTGAGTAGAAATCTTTCCTTAAAATTTGTTTATCATGGGCTAGCTTTGTTCTTTTCTTATAGTTCTTTAAACTATCATAGGCGTCACTCCGTATTTCTTCTAACTCGTTTAGTTGTAGCTTTCTTTGTTCTCCAGCCTTATCTAATTCAAAGTTCATGGCTCTAACAGCCCAATAGGCTCGGTGTTCTAGTTCGACAGGTAGGTGACAAGTCTTGCCATAGACAATACGATAAGGGGACATAGCTATAGGAGTTTTGAACGCGGTACGATAAGCCCATAAAGCATCATTAAGTCTAAAATACCAATCTTTCTTTGAAGGGTTAATTGTTTTTTCTAGAATATTTTTTATCTCCCTATTCGAAACTTCGGCTTGCCCATTTGTTTGTGGATGGTATGGAAGAGCAACTTTATGTGTTATTCCGTACTTGGACATTAGATTTCCAAATACCCGATTGCAAAAATGTGAGCCATTATCGCTAATTATAGCTCTAGGAGTTCCGAACCTAGGTAAAATGTACGCTTTAAGAAAATCTACGACCACTTTATGATCAGCGGTCCTGGTTGCTACGGCTTCTACCCATTTGGATACATAATCAACTGCCACTAGGATGTATAAAAAACCATTAGATTGAGGAAAAGGGCCCATGAAGTCTATACCCCATACGTCAAAAATTTCACATATGAGAATGGATTGTTGGGGCCATTCATTTCGTTTGGTTATTTTTCCTAAATGTTGGCATCTAGAACAGGCTTTACAATAGGTTATAGCATCTCTAAACATGGTGGGCCAATAAAATCCACACTGCAAAATCTTAGCAGCGGTTTTTCTTGAACCAAAATGCCCACCACAAGCTTGGTCATGGCAAAAAGATAGAATAGGTTGTTGCTCAAATTCCGGGATGCATCTACGGATTATCTGATCTGGGAAATACTTAAATAGGTAGGGGTCATCCCAAAAATAATCTTTTACTTTGACAAAGAAAATATCCTTCTCTGGTTTGGTCCAATGAGATGGGATTTGATTCGTCACTAAATAATTCACGATGTCAGCATACCATGGTACTTGTGAAATATTATAGAGGTGTTCGTCAGGAAAGTTTTCTCGAATAGGTGGGGATTCTACGAGAGACTCACACACTAGCCTAGATAAATTGTCAGCAACTACATTTCCTTTCCTTGTTTGTCGTGGATTTCTAAGTCAAATTCTTGTAAAAGAAGGATCCAACGAATTAAACGTGGCTTAGCATCTTGTTTAACTAATAAGTGGCGAAGCGCCGCATGATCAGTATAAACTATAACTTTAGATCCAATAAGGTACGACCGAAATTTGTCAAGGGAAAAGACGATAGCTAACAACTCTTTTTCAGTTGTGGAATAGTTTCTTTGAGCATCATTAAGTGTTTTACTGGCGTAGGATATTACATAAGGTACTTTGTCCACTTTTTGGCCTAGAACAGCTCCTACGGCATAATCAGATGCATCACACATAATTTCAAAAGGTAATCTCCAATCAGGAGGTTTGATAATTGGTGCGGTTGTGAGTGCATGTTTAAGTTGTTCAAATGCGGTAAGGCAATCTTCCCCAAATTCAAAATCACTATCCTTGACTAAGAGATTTGTTAAAGGCCGTGCAATTTTGCTAAAATCCTTAATGAACCTACGGTAGAAACCGGCGTGTCCTAAGAAAGCTCGAATATCTTTTACACATTTTGGGACAGGGAGTTTAGCTATTAACTCAACTTTTGCTTTATCCACTTCAATACCCAAGATCGGACGGAATGACCTAAAACAATCCCTTGTTTTACCATAAAATGGCATTTCTCCCAGTTAAGTACTAGGTTGGTGTCACTACATCTTTTTAAGACTAAAGATAAATGGTGTAGACAATTGTCAAATGTAGGTCCAAAAACAGAGAAGTCATCCATAAAGATTTCTTTGAATTTTTCTACCATGTCACTAAAAATACTCATCATACACCGCTGGAAGGTAGCAGGTGCGTTACATAAGCCAAAAGGCATACGCCTATAAGCAAATGTTCCAAAGGGACATGTATATGTAGTCTTCTCTTGATCGTCAGGATGAATAGGGATTTGGTTATATCCAGAGTATCCATCTAAGAAACAATAAAATGCTTGGCCGGCTAATCTTTCTAGCATTTGATCTATGAAAGGTAAAGGAAAGTGATTCTTTCTAGTAACACTATTTAGCTTTCTATAGTCAATACATACTCTCCATCCGGTTTGCACTCTAGTAGGTACTAACTCATTGTGATCGTTGGCTACAACCGTTATACCTGATTTCTTCGGTACTACTTGTACTAGACTAACCCACTTACTATCTGATATTGGGTATATAATATCAGCATCTAGAAGTTTGATTATTTCTGCAAGTACCACTTCTTTCATGTTAGGATTTAGACGTCGTTGTGGTTGGCGAGAAGTTTTGGCATTTTCTTCTAGGTGAATTCTATGTTAGACAACTGAAGGACTTATCCCTTTTATGTCACTTATGGACCATCCTATAGCTTCTTTGTTTTCTCTTAGAATTTCTAATAGTTTATTTTCTTGTTTACTAGTTAAGTTTGAAGCTATCACAACGGGTAATTCCTTTGCCTCATCTAGGAACACATATTTTAAGTTTGCAGGTAAAGGTTTTAACTCACGCCTAGGTGGTTCCGTTAATATAGGTGGTTCAATTATATACTATGTCTTTTCTTTAAATTTATTAGATGCACCTGGAATGTTCTCATCTAGCAACGCATTAACCTGACATCTAACATTATCCTTTTCATAATCAGTAACTAATTGTGATAGGCACATTAACAGTGGATCTTCTAGATAGGTTTGTTCAAATGTTTTGGATGCTAATTCCTCAATCATACACATATCATCTACCCCTTCGGTATCATCAGGATGTTTCATAAGCTTAAAAACGTTTACTTCCACTTTTAGATTCCCAAATGTTATTGTCATGCTCCCATTCCTACAATTTATTAGAGCTTCTGCTGTTGCTAAGAAAGGTCTACCCAAAATTATAGGAATTTGGTTTCCATTTGTAGGTAAAGTGTCAAGAACTATAAAATCAATAGGGTAATAAAAATCAAAGACCTTGATAATCACATCCTCTATTACCCCTCGTGGAATCTTAACAGATCTATCAGCTAACTGTAGTCTAACATTTGTTGGTTTCAAGTCTTTTAACCCTAGTTGTTTATAAACTGAGTAAGGTAATAAATTCACACTAGCACCTAAATCCAATAATGCTTGATCAGTGTAGTCCTCTCCTATTCTACACATAAATGTAGGACTACCGGGGTCCTTATGTTTTACTACGGCTTGGTTCTGTAGAAAGGATGAACAACCTTGTGCAAGGAAAACTTCTTTTGGGATATTTGTTTTCTTTTTTACTAGGTCTTTTATGAATTTGGCATAGGAAGGCATTTGTTTAATTGCGCTTAGAAAAGGAATATTGATATGTAGATTTTTAAAAATATTCATGATCTCATTATATTGTGCTTCCTTTTTGTTATCTTTTAACCTATAGGGGAATGGTGCTGGCCATGGTGGAATTTTTTCGGTTACCTTCTCTTTGGTTTTCTCAGTTTCAACTGGCTTTTCCTTATCTTTTGTTATAACAACTTCATCAGAATCAGGTATGTCAACTTTGTTATCTACTTTCTTTCCTGACCGAAGGGTAGATATCGAGTTAACTCCCTCTGTCGATGCGGATGAAGGGGTGGTTTCAACTTGGTAAACATTTCTACCTTTTGGATTTTGTTCAGGTTGGCTTGGTAAGGTTCCTTTGGGTCTCTCGGCTAAACTAGCTAGTATCTGATTGAATTGTTGGCTTATCTGTTGAGTCATAACATCAAATTTTTGGTCAATCCTTTTGAATTCATTCTCGGTCTTGGTAGCTAAAGCTTTCATGGTTTCATCTATGGTATTGGGTTGGGTTTGGTAATTAGCCATAGGATCCATAGCTAATTCTCTGTTCATGTTTGTTTGTTGTTGTTGATTTTGATATTGAGGAGAAGGTACTACTGCGCCTCTATTCATATATTGTTGCCTATTGTTCCCTTGATAACCTTGAAATCCATATTGGTTTTGTTGTGGAGACATGTTTTGTCTCCATGAATTGTTTGAGTTATTCCTAAGATCTGGGTTATAGTTGTTGTTATTGTTAAAATTATTTTGATAACCCTGTCTTTTGAATCTATTAAAAGCACAAACATCATCAGTACCTTGAGCAACAAACATAGACCAAACTAAGGTGTCATGATCTATAGTAAGACAATTTTCACAAAATTGGTTGACATTCATTGCTTGTTGAGGTTGATTATTCATTGGAGAATTTAAAGTAAATGAATCAAACTTCTTGTTTAAAGTTTCAATTCCTGTGGTTAAACTAACTAGTGTGGCTTTTAATTCTTGATCACTATCGTTTCTAACCTCATATATACCTGGTTTATTAAAATTTATCCCCCCATCTACCCGTGCCATGTCCTCATGGTCACTACTATTGGCCCAATCCTTAGAACTCTCAGAAAAGTTTTGTAAAAAAGTGTAGGCTTCATCAGGAGTAAGACTAGTAAATCTTCCTCCATTCATTGATTCAATTAACTGACGGTTCATAGGTGAAAGACCTTTTATAAAGTAATGTACGATGTTAAGTATGTTAAAACCATGATGTGGACAACGGACAAGTAAATCATTAAATCTATCCCATGTTGTATGAAACTCTTCATTAGGTTTTCCTTTGAAAGTTGAAATAGCCAATTGCATGGCTTCAGTTTTACGTAAAGGGTAATATTGTTTCATAAACTTTTGTGATAGTTGCTCCCAAGTAGTTATAGAATTAGAGGGTAGGGATCTATACCAACGTAGTGCGGCATCCTCAAAAGTCAAGGGGAACAACCTTAATCTAGTTTGTTCAGGGGAAAGATGAGGCGCTTTAAAAGTACTTAATATGCTCAAGAACTTACTCAGATGATTATATGGTTCTTCATTTGTTTTGCCATAATATCTTGGCAACATATTAAGAATGGTGGGTTTAATCTCATAGTTATTGTTATTGTCGGGCATCACTATGCAGTTTGGTGGTTGAACTGCGATAGGTTGAAATAAGGTGCTAAGAGTTCTTTGATCAGCCATGGCGGTTAATGGTACTCTCTCTTGTGTATCCTCTAAGTTTACTAGTGGTGTGTGTGTTTCAAAATCAGAATCAGATCCTGAGTTTGATGGTGTGGTCTCCTCCAAAACCAGAATTGGAAGATTGTTACAAGAATTAGCTCTTCTGATTAAACGTTTACAAGGTGAATCACAAAACCAAGTTTTCATGCACTAGATAATAAAGCTATATAAAATAATCTAATATGCACTTAATTAGCTAAATTATATTATCAAACTATATGATGCTAACTATTAATGCTAATTATGAAACCGCTAATAGGGGATTCACGGTGGAAGAGAAGTACTTACTGTTACAGCAAGCAAAACAAGTCCAAAAATTTTAAACTTTTTATAGCAGCTACCTGAGACGTCCAGGGAGTAGCCTGTAAAATTTCAGAGCAATCAGAGCTTGGTAAGTACCTCTTCTGTACTGTTAAATCCTGCAGAGTCCAGTGAAGAAGTTTTCTTCACACACTGTAAACAATCGATTAAATAAATACGTAAAAGAGCACTAAAAATTACAAAATTTTTACTGGAGTCTCCTGACATGTCAAGTATGATCCTGTAAAAAGTTTGGATTATTTGGAGTTTTACAGATCCTTCTTCTAGACTGTTCTTAAAGAGACCTTGGTCCTTAAAAGCTGCAGAAACACACTGAAAACAAGCAACTAGTTAAGTAGTCAAAACAGGTCAACAAATACTCAAAATTTTACGGGAAGCCCCTGACAAGTCGAGGTTCCTCCTGTAAAAAATTTAGAATTTTTGATATTGTGCAAATAACTCTGCTCGACTGTTTTTACAGATGCTTGCGTCCTGAAAACTGAAAACGGGGTACTACAAAGACGATGTTAGTTACCCAGGTAAAACAAGTACTAAAAATTTGAAAAAATTTCAATAAATTACCGATACTGTACAGATCAACTCTTTAAAATTTTAGAATTATTTGAAATTTACAAATACGTTTTCTGTAGTGTTCTTTTCTGTTAAACAAACACTAAACTTTCTGAAAATACTTTCTACTATGTAAATCTAATTGAATTATGCTAAATTAATCTAATTATGCTAAATATGCAATTTATACTATATGAATTCCTAAATTAAAGTAATCTAAATTAATTATTTTATCACCTAATCAATTTAGAGCGGCAGCGG
The DNA here is from genome assembly GCF_015680905.1 of Coptis chinensis. Lineage (NCBI taxonomy): Eukaryota > Viridiplantae > Streptophyta > Magnoliopsida > Ranunculales > Ranunculaceae > Coptis > Coptis chinensis. Next base: position 99,259,177 of record NC_141459.1, read on the forward strand.
CGCCATTGAAAAAGCTCGCAATACGTAATTATTTGTGTCGTTGTTTGTGTTACGTATCTTTTGCAAATCTTACTTAGCCTAATATATATTGATTAGTATAGTGGCTAGCAAGGTATCAATCCTACTCTAAATAACTAGTTGATAGTAATAGAAATTCCTAATCTAAACTATTCTAATGGATGCAAGTAAAAGATGTAGCTAAGTAATAATGACTATATGGTTGATTTGGTTTGAGATTTAAACTATGCATAAAATAACTAAATTAAGTATATGAATATGAATATAGAGAGAGAATATCTTGGGAGAGATGAATCCACCAAAATCATAGAATTAGTCTAATAGATCTACCTATCATGCTTAATATAAATCACCAATAGAAACTCACCATACCTACAAACCTTATGCTCATAACCATGATGATAATATGTGGCTTTCAACGTGCTTTCTATCTTTCCATCAAATACTTCTTCAATCTCCAATGATATCTTCTATCTAACCAAATTGTGCTTTAAGTGGCATTCAATATACAACTCTAGGTGCCATAGAAAATCCACATGTGGCATTAACCATACAACTAATTGAGGTGCCATAAAGAATCCAATAATCACACTAGAACACTAAAAACTAGAAGAAAATAATCTAGGGTTTGTGGTATTTGGCTCTACACAATCATGAATTACCCTAAGACCTCCTAACCTCCACAGGAGCATTAGATCAATGGATGAATAAGAAGAAAGTCAATGAGGGATTTAAACTAAAACATGATAGAAAAATAACTAAACTAAAACATAAGAGAAAGGCTTCATCTCCCCTCCCAAGAGAAGGGAGATTAGCTCCTCATACTATGCTATGAACACAATATGAAAAGGAATAATCTTTATAGCTATTAATGGTGAAAAGGTCTGAACTTTCTTCTCTCTTAATTCTAGATCTAAGATGCAACACTAAATTTCCTAGATCCTCTAAACTGAGGTTTTTGTGCCTTATTTATTGGCTTACATGCTCGTCTGGATAGAGATCCGAATCCTAGGTTTATTTGGTGTCAAACTCTCTGTAATCTTTCTAGAAGCAATCTTTACAGAGTTGAATTCGGTTGGACCAAAGTTGGACGTGGCCCACTTTGTTCTGCAGGTGATTTCCCAAGCTGCAGCTTCTGACAGCTTTCAGTTTCCTAATTCTTGTGAAACTCTGACTTCTTTTCCATGTTGATCTCATCTTCCTATGAAGTCGAAATTAAGGCTTTGAGATCAGATTGAAGACTCTTCTAACTCAATTATTATTCTCTTTTAGAGTCCCATTAGGCTTGGCACTTATGGAGACAAATATGATATTTTTGCCCTAGGCCTTTAGCTGTAATTCCTAGTGACTCCTTTTTGACTTGTTTGACTTCTTTTCCTTCCATATTTCACATTTAGGTTCTTTGACCTGCAAAAAACTCAAATTGCATCATATTAGAATATTTAAATATAAAATGGAGACTAACATACACATAATTGGGGTTATAAATCATTACTTTTGAGCACTTATCAGATGGGAGTATAGATTAGGGTTTTTATTTATTGCTTGAATATCATGCTAGTTTAAGGTTTTATTTATTGTAATTGAATATTTGTTATAGACTTTTATTTACTGCAATTGAATATAATTCTAGATTAGGGTTTTATTTATTGTAATTGAATATTATACTACTATTCTCTACTTTTCTTCTAGTTGTGTAGTGTTCTAGAGTAAGGAAAGTATTCCTTGTGTTTGCCTTAGATGGTGATTCATTGAATGGCTGCCCAAGCTCACATAAAATAAAAGAAGATATTAATAACACATATATATGAATAACATATAAGTAGAAATAATTGTTGAACGATGTTTCACCCAAAAAGGCATTAACACTTGCTTGATTGCCCGATTGTAGTCTACTTGTGACAACAACATGAAGCAAAAGGTCATTGAATCAAAAGCATTGGTGGATTTGAATCTCTTGAATTTCTCTATCATATTCTCTCCCTTTTTCCAATTCTTTAGTATTAGTATTAGTGTAGTTAGTTAGTAATAATCCACTATCTCTATAAAATAGTTTTTCATCCCTCAACATCCCTTTCCACTCTCGTCCTTCATAAGTGATACATGTCAGAAGCGGATTGATACCCTACTCATCCTTTACTCTAGAGGGATATTAGGTTTTGATCTTCTGTGGTTTTAACCTACGACACCCATAATCCATCATCATCCATATTCTCTTCACATACCATATTCCATCCATAAAAACCACAATTGTCAAGTGTATGGGAATGTAGGTCAGGATTCCCTGAATGTACGAGAATGACCTATTATTTTTTTTATGCCGAAAAGAGGCTTTGTTTATGTGCATTGAAAGCCTAGAGATGGCTGATCAGTCCCCAAATGTGCATTTTATTACCATTACAATGCTTTAAATAAACCCTTCTTATGCTTAACGAACATACAACTTATAGCTTTTGTTACCGTTTGCAGGATACAGACCATTTAGGATGTATATTCTTAATACGTGCATTTTAGCGTAAAAAGGCTTGCTATTGATGCTGCTTGGGAAGATTCCAGCTTAGAAACAAAAGTGCTAGAAAGTCAAAGTCAACTCTCCAAGACTTAAGGACTTAAAGTTAAAAGCTATGGACTCAGGGAATTAGAGCCAAAATCAAGAACTATATTGAATGGGCTTAGGTCAAAAGCCCACAAGGTTGTTTCTAGAAGGAAGGGCATAAATGTAATTGGTGTCCTATATAAACCAAAGAGATGCAGAGAATTAGATATCCAATGTTTTAGGGTCCAAACCATTTGGTCTATTAGAGTAGTGTAACCCTAGAGCTAATCTTTCGTTATTAAGAGTAGATTAAATGTTTTAATTTAATTTGTTATTTCCTTATTTTCCATTTTTATGTTCTTCAAGCTTTAGTGTAAACCAAGTTCTTAATCTTCTCAATACAAGTTTTCATTACATCTTTTCTTCAATACAAGTTTCTCTACTTATCTCATATTGATTTAATCCCACAAACACAAGTCATACTCATTTGACAAGCTCAAATGAGTATAACTTTGTGAGTAAGATAATCACAAAACTTAACTTCATTCCATATTTCTCTATCGAATGTGTTTAAGATTTTTACAAGTTAAGATAAGAACTAGTGTTTCCACCATTAATTAGAACTTAAGAACCATAAGAAAGATTAGAAGATAGTAGAGAGACTAGTTTCCATCCAACCAACCATTCTCTAACCAAAGAATCTAAGATGAACATGACAACCCTCAACACCACTATTCTCACCAAATCAAATGGCGCCACCATCATGGATTCAAATGGGAAGAGGAAGATGGAGAAAAACAACACTCATTGAACCCTTCTTCTCAATCTTCATTTCAATTATTTTTTGTATTTTTTTCTTCTTGATTTCATTACTAATGTTCAATTTTCATATGTTTCCAGTACATTTCTGTGCAAACGGAGCCCGACAGTAGCACGAGACGAATCACCGGAACTTGCTATAGAAAACAGAGCACAAATGGAGAAAAAGAACTTCGTGCCGCACCTGTCACACATGCGCCCACGCACGAAACGCGCTCGCATATGTCGACACGCACCCACGTTCGCATTTGACATGCATCCGCGCTCATTCACCAGTGCCATGCCTCGATTTTCTCAGACGAAGATTCCGTTAGCTCGGAATCTTCGTGTGAAAGTCTACTGTAATACCCCATAGTATTTTTAATTCAATTGTTAGTAGATAAAAACTAGATAGATTGGCAAAGTTTTGAGTTTTCAAAACAAAAAAATCAATTAAAAAAGCAATTTAAAAATTAAAAATGTTTTTTTAAAATGTATTAGTAATCCATCAGCAAGGTTAAACATAAAAATTAGTTTAGTAGCATGTTTAGGTTTTATTTTATATTAATTGTTGTTTATGCATGATTAGATTAAGATAATATCATATAGTTAAGCCAAAAATAAATAAATTAAATTAATTAGGATAAATCCAAAATAGTTTAAGTTGTGGAAGTTTAGTCTTTTGGTTTAAGTTTACTTACCAAGAGTTGGGGATTCAACCAACTTGGACCGGTTGGATGTGCGAGGCGAATAGTGTAACATCACGCTCGCGCATCTCAACCCAACTTGGGGGTTGAAGTTCCAATCTTTGACAAACTCTTTCCAAACTTTTACGTATTTTGTTTAATTAATCATTAGTTAATTAGCTAAGCGTAGTTAAATTTTCGTGTTTACCGCTTTCATAGTTTTAAGCCCACGAAGGCAAATTTGTTTTAGGCCCATGAAGGCAACCAATTGTATCTTATTGGGTTTGCCAACATTTCGACCCGACTTGTGGGTCTTAGTTAGATTAAACTTGTAACCGTAAGGAAAAGCACGAATGGTGGGTTGACTCGCAAGACACCAAACACTTCGTTAACCCCACCACATCACCTTCACCCCAAGAATCATGTACGCACACCTTGGGCGGTAATTTCTAAACCTTCTCGCTACAAAGTGTAAGAGGATACTTGTGTGTTACTAAGTATGCTTGGATGATTGTGTGATTTACATTTCAGTCTCGTCTATACATTAACGCTAAGGCTAAACTTGAGCTCTAAATAACAAAAAGTAGGATTAAGACCCACTTTAGAACGAACGTTGCGTGAATTGTTTGTTACATAAACCAAATTAAAAAGATAAAATCAATCAAGCAGAGCCAATTTAGTCACGTCCATCAGGACAAACATCTAGCACGAACAAAGAGAGTTGTAAACTACCAGATTCCAGTGGACTAACCACCTTCCTCACTCCCCTCCCTCAAAGATACTGTGGGTGAGATTCATGGTGGCACACCATCTAGTGAAGTAGCGATCTTCTCCCCCGATGCGTGTAGTTCCCAAAACCCAGTTTCGTGCCCACTGTTAAATTTAAACAGGGCATAGTATCTAATCTATAGACATTGCATGCAAACTTTTTCAAAACTTCAAAGCTACAAACGAATTTTGCTGTTTGGTCATCCAATACATTTGTGTGCGCATGTAAGTAGATTCTAAAGTAGTCTCGCAATCGTGCATGAGACTATGCTCAGGCTATACAAAACTTAGCGAGTTTAAAACTAACCCACGTAGGAGAGCACATCGATCTCGACATTCTCCTATTTTTCATCTTCCAACTTCTAGGATGGCGGATGAAGTAGTTCAAATTGAAGAGCCTCTCTCTAGTTTTTACACATCGTTACAAGATGGACCTCCATCTTGTATACAACTCACAGAGCTCAATAGCGATTTCCGTATCCCACCAAACGTGTTCAATCTCTTACCCGTCTTTCACGGTCTCGAACATGAGTTACCATACGAACACCTACGCTGGATACATGAGATCTACAGTACGTTCAATCATCCAAGCATTTCTGATGTTCAAGTTAAACTAAGAGTGTTTCCCTTTACTCTAGTGGGCAAGAGCCACGCATGGCTTCTATCGCAGAAGGCCGACTCTTTCGATACATGTGATAAGGTAGTGTTCTCCTTTATGAAGAAGTACTTTCCACCTAGGAAAATAGAGGAGATAGTAAGCAAGATACAGTTCTTCAGAAAGAGTTCGAGTGAGATATTCTCCAAAGCATGGGATAGATTCTCTGACCTGCTCTATTCATGTCCTCACCATAAACTAGAAAAATCTACTCTTGTCCAATGTTTTTTCAAAGGTCTTCTCCAATAACGCAAAGTCACACTGGATATCATGAGTAATGGAAACTTTTTAGATAAAGGTGCTACAGAAGCTCTAACCTTTCTAGAAAACCAAGCAGAAAAGAGTACTCATTAGGGCAACACAAACAATTCCAGAACATCCAAGCCCAATACTTCTAAAGCCAATGGTATCTTTGAGATAAAATCCAATCCAGAGATGAAAACACTAATCGAAACCCTCACAAGAAAGATAGATGCCCTTGCAACCAAACAAAAAGACCATACTCCCCAACCAGTCACGAACATCGATATAACACCATGCACTTTCTGTCTAGATCTAAATCATGTATCTACCCATTGTCCCTTGCTCAACAACATAGCATCACTTCAACCAGAAGAAGTTTGTGCTTTCAATATGCCAAATGCACCATGGAGGCAACACCCAAATTTTCAATGGAATACTAATCCACAAACCCAACCACCTCCAGAGTTCACAAATCATGTCAAACCATAAAATATATTCAATCAGCTCAGACAAGGACAAGGTACCTACAACAATCAGAATAGAGCAATGGTTCCATCTAACTTTAACTAAAACTACCAAAATCCACCAATTAACAACCAAAGAAACTTAGTACTAGTTGCCCAATCTACTAATGTCCCATTAGACAAAACATCCGAGATGATGCTATCCTTGATGCACCAACAATCTCAAATCTTGGTGTCCATACAACAATCTCTAAGCTACCTAACTCAAAAGAAAGCCCAAAAAGGTGTGTTCCCAGGACAAGCAGTTCATAATCCTAAACAAGCAAACTCAGCCAATTATGGTCTATGGATGTAGAAGAAACCATTCTCAAAGATCCTATCTATGAGGATTAAATCCTCTGATCCATGATGTATTTCCAATCCTTTTATTCCCTTGCATCTGTTTCTATGGAGTACATCGGAAAAGGTAACCGAACCACTCCACTTAGAGTGTGTGGTTGTAAGTGTCGGAGCCTTGAGTCCATAGTATATCTTGCGTATTCCTTGTTAGCACTTTTACTCGTAGTTTGAGTAATATACCCCTATGGAGCAAGTATACAATTTTTCCTTTCTTTCTTTTACACTTCTTTTTAGAATAGTTTTTACTTTTCCGTCATTTACAATTCCTATCATTTACTTTCATTTACCTGCTTTCTGTTTTTACATTTTATGTCTTACATAAGTTCTTTCCTCACCTTTGACGCTGAGTAGTCTTTCCTCTATAAAGAAGAGATGTGAAACAAAGCAGAGGGCAACTGGGATTGAGTGAAGGTGTCTTATGGCCGGTTGTCTCTCATGGTTGTTTAGCATGTCTCGTCTTCTATAGGCATGTCATACCGTAGGATGGTTGGCAGCTAGAGCCCTTGATTTCAAAAACTTTTTCCTTCTACGGGTGATTTCTATTTGTTTTGAGCTTCGTTTTTCTCTCTGGTTGGAATAGCTACAAAATAGGGCTAACTGGAGATTAGGAGAGGAGAGACTAGATTATCTAGCAATAGAGCTAGTCCTCTTCACTAGATTCGCTTTTTGACAAAACAAGAAAGTGCACAATCTAGGGCAAGCCAAACCCCACGCAGGTTCTCAATTAGAATCACTTAATTTCAAGCATCTTCTATTAGGAGGATCACTTTCGTCATAGTTATTTTTCTTAGTAGTTTTATAGTTATATTTTTCTGTTATAGTAATTTAGGAACAAAAATCCAAAAATAAAAATAAAAAAAAATCTCTCTCTCATTCTTTAATAAAATTGTTTGTTTTCACCGTGCTTATAATAGAGGATTCTCGATACAACACTAGTCATGTGATTTTCTAAAAACACAGACAATGGATTCCACATAGACCAACCCTTAGAAGTACGCAATCTCTATTCTTTTAAGGGCGGTTTGAGGATCAGTTATATGTTACTAAGAGTCGCCCATATCACCATGATATTCATACAAGACATCTTACGTCTTGCATAGTAAATTCTCCAACACACATAGCTAAAGCCACAGTCTGACTGGATTGGGTTCAAAAAGAGCCGACATTAAAGTTGCCTAAGATCACCTGTTGTGGCTTGTATTCAAACATAGCTTAGAAATCACTGCTTTTGTACGAGTTATCTTTAAAATGTCTCTACATAGTTTTTCAAAAACTTGAGGATATAAAAATTTAAAATCTTACGTCCCAGAGTAACCAAGATGATATTGGATAAATGTATGATTTTATTCTTTTGTAGAAACCCTCTATATGGTTAGAGATACATTATGAGAAAAACAATCATCAAAAAAAAAACACGCACACACACGCACACATAATCATCACACCCACACACATTCCATATGTGTCTATCTAGATAGTAGATAGTTGTTTACATAATTTACATTTCACACTTTTTATTTCTTAACCTGTTAGTATAATAATAATTATGTATGCATGTTTAGTGCTTGATATATGAGTAGAAAATAATACATATATGATAAGAGCCCAAAACTGTAGTTTTAACCCCTTAATAATCATACTGTTAGACCAATTATGTGAATAATAAGTAAGAGTTAATACTGATTACGTGTTTTTATGCATTTCAGGCTTCAAAGTCCATTATGTGCAGAAATGTGCCATTTTAGTGAGATAAAGGAGCAAAAGTCAGCAGAACTTCATAATGCCATATCTTTGGACTCAGACCTCGGAATTGGGCCTACCTTATGTCAAAACAACCGGCTCGGAAAGAGCTTTGGAATGGTCCAAGCCTTGACCCAATCAGAGGAGCAGATGTAGACGAAAAGTCTGTGGAAGCCAACTGCAGCTGAAGAGGCCTTTTTGGACTGAAAGAATTGGGTTTTGGGCCTGATTCTCTGGCCCAAACCATGGCTCCAAGCCCATGCACGATTTTTGGATCTGGATGTATAAAAACAAAAGCTTAGCTCTTTGTTAATGGTAGTTAGATAATAGGAGATAGATTAGAGTAAAAAGTAGCCATTAAAATAGAATTCTAGATCTAGTTTTAATTAATTGTTTTTGATTAAGTGTAGTTTAGAAATCCAATTATTGTATTAGAATAAACTCTTGAATCTTGCTCTTCAATTTGATTAGATCAATAAAGTAGTATTCTTTATCAATTTCGATTTTTGTCATTTCCAATTCTAGATCTAATTTCAATTCCTGTCCTTATTGCATTTTAGTCATTAAATTAGATTTCATTATTGTTTAATTAAGTAAATTTCAATGCTTTATATAATGTTTAGTTTTAATCTAAATGGAAATGATTGCGGAATGATTCAAGGCTAAACCTCTATTAGAGGGGGTTGTGAAGCCTTGATGAAAGCTTGATTCCGATTATTGTAGAGTCGTCGTAATTTCTATTCCACTCTAGAAATGATTAGTTCACCATGAGAATGGGTTTAATTGTTCACATGCTAGTTATGAATTGGTAGAAATGCCATGTGTAATTAGGGATTAGGAATAACCAAATTGTTCTCGAAGCGATTCAACTCGATTTCTGACGATTATTCGTCGTTAGCGGATTAAGTTGAGTTAAGGTGGAATCAATCCCCCTCTAACTCCTTATCATAGAATCAACGTAGCATTCCCATAATTATTTAGATAATCGACTAGTTGCATCTTGTGGGTAGTTGCATCGTAGTATAATTCCCTTCGTAAAGCTCTCATAGACTTAAAAACGACTAGTTAGATTAGAAAACAATCCATGCTAGAGCACTAGGAGTGGAACGAACTTTCTACTCCACTATATCTCATAAGATTGAGAGTAGAATTCTTTGATAACTTAGAAGTAAAAGATTAGTTTTAGTTTACTTACGTTGTGGATTCATCGTTCATTTCGTAGGTAAACTATACATTTTCCAGTTATCAAATTGCGCCTTGAATCAAATGGCGCCGCTGCCATCTTAGTTGCACTTTAGCATTGTTTTCATAATAGAATTAGTATTTTTAAGTCCCATTAAACCCACCCACCCTTGTTTGATTCATACTGTGGTTGCCGTTTCAGTTTTGGAAAAATTCCGCGAAAAATACACCGAAGCGCCAGCGCTGCAAAAGAGCGCGACCCGCTAAGTTCTTGGAATTTTTCGTTTAACCGAGCTGGCCAGCCTTCAAAAGAGAGCGACCGCGCTAAGTTCTTGGAACTTCGACTTTACATCGAAGCCACGCTAAGCAAGAGACCGGCGCCAGCGCCTTACTTGAAATTTCCGGATTTCCACAGGGTGATTCAAACTTCGAGTTGTCAAGTTTTTCAGTGTTCTATTCTCTTATAAACACTGAACACGCGTACACAAGACGCTATTCATAAGCGAAGTAAGGACGCAATCAGGTATTCCTTTCTTCCACACCTCGCATCTCCTGTTAGAGGTTTATACTAGTATATCAGAATTGTTTGGAGTGTTGCATGTGTAGTTAAGCTCGACTTAGTCTTGCATGAGATTAAGGTCTGGCCGAACAAAAACACCGAACGTAAATACACAACAACATCAACAAACAAGTCTATCTAGTATACCACACACTACACCTCTAGCTACTATTTCACACACACCACCTGATATAATGGGGGAAGAAAGAGAGACTCCTCTCTCGGACTTCTACAAAGCCTTGAGCGATAGCCCCAAATCTTGCATCGTTCTAGCAGACCCAAGTGGGATTTGAGAATCCCTCCAAATATTTTTAATTTGTTACCCGTTTTTCATGGTTTAGACCATGAAAACCTTATCGGCTACATCGCGTGGGATTGAACAAGTCCTAACAACATTCCACCATCCACGGTTGGTAATGCGGAACAAATTAAATTAAGGGTATTCCCTTTCACCTTAGCCGATAAAGTCTTGCTTTTGGTTGGCGCCTAATTCTAATTGGACTCATGGGCTAAACTTGTTCATTTGTTTATGGAACATTTTTACCCACCCCTAAAGACGGATGAGATGCTTTCCAAGATTCATTTCTTTTGACAAAATCCTCATTAAACATTTTCAGAGGCTTGGAATCGTTTCACCGATCTCCTTATAGAGTGTCCACATCATAACTTAGCGAAAGACACGTTAGTTCGTGCCTTTTTCAAAGGACTTCTACACCACCATAAAGAAGTCCTAGACATAATGAATGGGGGTAGTTTCTTAAACAAAGGAGCCTCGGAGGCTTATAAATTTTTAGAGGATCAAACTAAGCGTAATAACAACTGGGGGGGTAGTGACGATTACTCCCGCTCCGCTAGTTCTTCTTCCACAGTTAAGGCTACTAGTATGTTTGAGGTTAAATCAGATCCTGAGCTTAAAACTCTAATTGAATCCCTCACTAAAAAGGTAGATGCCATTTCTGTACAACAAAAGCCAATCCCCGTTATGAATGTAAATTCAAATCCATGTAGTTTCTGTTGGAGCCCTGAGCATCCCGATTCACACTGTCCTATTGCCTATGAACAGACTTGTTCCATTAATAGTGAACCTAACGCCCCTTGGAGACAAAATCCCAACTTCGGTTGGAGAAATAACCAAAACGTCACACCTCAAGGGTACAATAATCAATATGTTAGGCCTACGCAAAGCTTTAACCAAGCCCCACTACGACAAGGACAGGGTCAGGGTAATTTTAATAATTATAACAACCAAGTGCAACCTCGACAAGGTCAAGCACAAGGTCAAGGTAATTATAATAATTATAATGCTAATAGAGGTATCGTTCCGGTAAATAATAACTATCAAAACCCACCCATAAATAATTCACGGGAAATAGTTCCAGTCACACCACCCGTGACTACTACACCCACACAACCGGATCGGCTTGACACCTTCATACAAGTGAGCCAAAAACTTTTCCAAACCATGGCTCAATCTAACCAACAACTTCTACAATCCGTTAATAATTTAACCCAACAGGTTGGCTCAAGATAAAGCCCAACCCAAAGGTGTGTTTCCAGGTAACGCAATACCTAATCCTAAAACAACAAAACACAGCCTTTGGGGTAAACCAATAATACTAGTAATGAATATGAAAATGTAGGTGAGATAAATGCCATCACCACTCTCCGATTCGGCGAGTGGTTGATAACAAGGTAACTATGTCTATAGTTACCCCACCAAGAGTCTCCCTACACCTACTATATTACTAGATACCGAAATAGAAACTGAAGAGCCTACCAGCGTAGAGGTACCGATTACAACACAACCTAAGAAACCGAAAGCCACGGTTAAACATCCAGGTGATACCATTGCTAAATATCGACAGAAACCACCGTTTCCACAAAAATTAGTCATGTTAACTAGGGATACAAATTACGAGGAGATTAGGGACGTTTTCAAGAATCTAACAATAAACCTTTCTTTTCTCGAAGCTATAAAAAAGCTACCACATCATGCTAAGTTTCTTAAGGAATTGTGTACTACTAGGCGTAAGACAAATATACCAAAAGACGCCTTTTTAACAGAACAATTCCCAACCTTATCTGAACATAATGGAATTGTTAAGTACAAGGACCACGGTCAGCCCCATCATCAATGCACCTTAGGAGATTCCTATACGACGACCGCGTTATTAGACCTGGGGGCTAGTGTTAACTTACTCCCATTTTATTTGTATAGACAAATATGTCTAGACAAGATGCAACCCACTAAAATGACGTTGCAATTAGCTGATCGGTCTATTAAGTATCCTAAGGGTGTAGTCGAAAATGTGCTAGTAAAAGTTCAGGATTTCTACTATCCGGCTGATTTTGTAGTCCTCGATACAGAAGTCGCTAACGACTCTGTGCCGATCATTTTAGGGCGTCCTTTCCTGGCAACTGCCAATGCGCTCATTAATTGCCGTGATGGTTCAATGTCCATGTCTTTTGGCCATCTTACTGTTGAAGTCAATGTTTTTAAAACAAGGACACAGTTACCCGATTCGTCTATTGATGGAGAGGTTAGCATGATCGAGATTATTTCAACAACACGTTCCCTGATAATCATATGCCAAACATTCTTTCCTTTGGAAAGTCAGACTCCAACATTTCCATTCCTACACTAGTCAATACACATATTATTGATGAGGACGGGATAGATGACTTTCTCAAAGATGTAGAGGACTACCATAGTAATGTGGATATGACCAATCTAGATGAGGAATTTGATGAGTTTCTTCGAGTAGGTGCCAATTCACCCTATTCAGAACTAACTTGCACAACATCCACCTCGATTCCCCTCCTTCCACCCTTTCAAAGGAATCTCGAGTTTGCACTCGATCCTTTTGTTTCTCCTGTGCTTCATAATTTTTTAAATCCTCCTAGCAAACAGATACTTCAGAAGGACAAACTATTTGACACCTTCATTTTCAGAGTTGAGACAGCCCCTACACACACAATGAATGAGTTCGATGCTAAAACCACAACCTCATTGTGTATAGGCTGTCTTTCTAAAACTTATCCATATTCACCATATTCTCCACAACCATTCACTTTTCCGCACTTATTTACTAGAACACCCACTCATTCAAAAATGAAAAAGAAGGTGCATAATAGGTTACACAATAGGGTTATCCGACTTCGTTTGGATTCCACTAGGCTGTGTCGTAGGAAATCTTGGTGCTTGATTGTGTTTGGATATGTTTTCTGTGATATTTATTTATGGAATGATCCACAACTATTTCGGTTGTTGATATATGACCAATTGCATGTTCATACATATGTTTTAGATAAAGTCTTGAGTATCTGACTATAAACGACTCAATTTCTGTGTTTGGTGCATTTCCTTTCACTTCAATATATTGGTGAGTGCACCATTAAGGTAACCGGGCCCTCCCTATGGAGTGTGTGGCTGTAAATACCGGATCCTAAGTCCACGGTTCACATAGTTCACGTTTTCCACTCTTGCATGTTTTCTCGGATTTTTGAGTCATGTTTCTCTATGGTGTGAATTATGTCTTTATTGCTTATTGTTTTTCTTTTTAAAAAATAAATAAAAAAATAAAAATAAACATAGTAATCTAGGAAGTCTCGGGAATCTGACTTTAAAAGACCCACTGCTAAAAACAAATTTTCTAAGCTTCGTTGTAAAAATTTGTTTGGGGGTGGGGTGTTCGTGTTTCCGTACTAAAATGTTTTATGTCCCAGTAGAGTTGCTTAGGCCGTTTTATTGTATTACAAGTCGGATTGACATAATCTAGTAATTTAGAGTTCATTCGTTCGCATAACTTACGTCATGCACGCACTTCGAGGCGTTTTCCACTATCACGTATGTCATCTGAAGTCGGGATAGAGTGTTTTATGGATCATTGGATAGGAAATTCTCTCCTGATCATTTCCATATCTCATTCGCAAAAATCGGACCGGTAACGAAGCGGGAATTTTGATTTGAAATTCGCGAAAAAATCAAAAATTTCGATTTTGGGCTTGGGCCCAACTCGCGCCCACCCGCGCCCATGGAGAGCGCGCTCGCGCTCTTACCTTCTCATGAACAGTTCATCGCGTTCTTCATCTTCCACCGCCATTAACGCCAAGCAAAGCTCCAAACCTAAAACAAAAATCAAAATAAAAAGAAAACTAAAACAACCCACGCCCAAAATCAAATCCCAACCCCAAATTGACTTCAAACACCAATCAAAACAAACTCCACCAATTTAACCCAAGAAAAACCACCGAAAAATCATAAAATTGGTGCTGCGCCGCCACCACTCCACCACCACCACTGTTCTTTCAGTCGGTCAAGTTAAACCACCACCACCACATCATATTTAAGCCCCCACTCCATTCCAAACACTAGATGGCTCAACAACGCCGAATTATCCCGGAGCAAGTTTTCACTGCCGACCATTTTGCGCCGTTTTACGGTGACGAAATGGCTAGTAGAGACTGGAGTAGTCTGTGGTACTCGACCGAAGACTTCTACCACGAAGACTTGGTCAGACGGTTCTACAACACCAGGGAGTTGGAGGGGAGTAAGATTTTTGTGTTGGTGAAGAAGAAGAGGAGGGAGTTGACTACGGGACTGTTGGCTGAGATTCTAGGCATTCCGCCTAGAATCCATCTGGATGCCACTTTACAGGATCCCCAGTTTGACGGGGTTGAGCCTTTGATGGGCGTTACTGTCATCAATGGGAGCTACAATCCAAACTCCCATTGTGTTCGCCAGCATCCTCAGACCAACCAACCAGGCTACTGGCTCGATTGGATTGGTCAGAATGTCCTAGGCAAGGACAAGGTCAGTGACATCGGTCTGACCTGCCTCCACGTCCTATGGGTACTCCAGGAGCAGAAGTACGATTTCTGTATCTTGGAGTTTTTGATCAGCGTGATTAGGGGGTTCGGAAGGTCTTTGGCACCTCTTCCTGTGCTTATTACTAAGATCATGCTGAAGATGAAAGCAACTCCAGCATCTGAGAGGATTTACATTACCCTGCACCGTAACCCGCGTATCTATAGGTAGTGTGTCCAACAAGTCTGGAAATTGCCCGAGGATAGGGAACAGAACGAAGTAGAGGAGGAGGATGAGGATGATTCGGAGGAGGATGAGGAGGATGGGACTTGCTTTGATACGGATGCCTTCCAGAGGTGTTGGTCTGATGCTGAACGCATGGCTATGCTTCATAGGGGCATGCGTTCACTCAACACTCTCTGTGCAGACCTCCGGACTCGACAGGCGACCATTCATCACAACTTCGAGCTCCGCACCCAGAGGGAGGATGAGAGATGGGAGCAGGCGAGGCCTGAGATGGAAGCCCAGCGCCAGTTTAGAGTGGATATGCTTGCAGACGCTTCCCACCTCATCGAGACTACGCCTCGAGGACACAACTCACGAGGCATGGCGTCGTCGACGACGGGCGACGACTGCTCTTTGGACTTCTCGGAGCCCGTGAGCCACCACTAGAGACTGTGCCCTCCGCCACCAGTGGCGAGGTGTTTAGAGAGGATGAGGAGTGATAGTCGTGTTATTTTTATGTTATAAGTTGTTGTTTTATTTATTTTTGTTGTTTTTATTATAATGTAACTTTTATTTCCGTAATTTGAATTTTGTAGTGGTACTCCGATTGAAATTTTAATATAAGGGTTTATTTTCATTTTGTGTGCTTGTTTCATATTGACCCCACCTTCCCAACTTGTTTGGGGGTGGTTTTATCATTTCAAGCTGTTTTTTTTATAAAAGACCCTAGTGTTAGAATTTACTGCGGAGTAAGGTGAAAATATGGCAGTTTAGGCATATCTATGATTGAGAATCATTGTAGGATGAAATCTAGATTAAATAGGTACATTCAGTCATAAAATCCAAATAAGAGATACTGGGTTTGAATTAGAATCCAGGATATGAGTTGTTTCCGTTTTCGAGTTTGGAAATTTTAGGATTTCGGAACCGCCGTAATTAGTTTTGGCAACTTTCCGATCCATTCTAGCAACTTTAAACCTATATAAACTTGATACAATCTATCCTCACAACTCACACTACACCTAAACTCCATCACTCACCCTTCACACCCGCGATTCCCCGTTTCGTCTCCATTTTCACAAAAAGCAACTCGGCTGGCGCTTCTAGTTGAATGGCCTTTCGCGCCCTACACTTCGACAGAAAAATTTTTTCAGAGGCTACGCTCGCCAAGTCAAAAGCGCGACCCGCTAAGTTCTGGAAATCAAAAATACAAAAAAGATGGCGCGCCGACTTCTCCGGACCAGAAAAATTCCAGTTTTTTCGCGTACAGCCAGATTGTTTTGCAGGTTGTTCGAACGTAGTTTTGATATGACATCTCCTATAATAATACCGAACAGTCTTTCAAGATTTGTTCCAAAGCACTACTTACGGTGCTTGGTTTCATGAGGTGATCACATACGTTGCTATCGGGAACCTCTTATGGTAAGACCGGGTGAACTTTATTCTCCAAAGACTTGCATCTTATTTTTATAATAACTGCATTTTCTTTGAGAGACCGGATGGAGAACAAGTGTTCTCCATCAACATTGACGATGAACCAATGGAAATTACCGTGTTCTTGCTAGCATTTGTTTTTGGACTTGCTATGCCCGGCCGAGATACAAGACCCATGGTGCTATGGGTCGATAATATGCATGTCTACACTTATGAGTCTTTGCACGAGGCTTATGGGGCAGGCATTTTTTCAGATTGAGGACCAAGGGGCGATAACGCGTTACCTTTGGTAGTCCGGTCCATGAACATAGGAACTGTTATGTTTTGGATTATGCTTAACATTTTAGGGGAATGACGTTTTCTTACGTGAATGACGCCACTTGCAGCCGTTTTTCCTTGCTTTAGCCAATGGGCGCCCGGTTCTATGACCTTCCCTTAACTTTGATGTCTAGTTTAGCACGAGCCCATACCATGAGGCATAAGTACCTTCTTATGCCTGTTCTAATTTCACGTATTATGCTATGTTTCTTTCCTGTTTTTTGTACACGTTTCACGGATTGGATTAACGTAGACACGGTGCGACCCACCAATAGTATTATTCGATCTTTCCGTGCAATGACTTGGCACGGGTGGCGGATACAACCTCACCAGCTTGCACCCTACACCCCATCAGACCAAGTGGCACTTAATAGGTTAGCAACCATAGATGATAAATGGCGTGAAGCCTGGCAAATTATCATAGCATGGCAGGACGCGAAGGAGCCTCACTTCTTTATAGAAGTAGAGGATAACGAAGATGACGAATAACAACGGGAGTGGAGGTAAGTTTTAGTTTCTGTTAGTGTCTGCTTATGTCCCAAGCAATTTAATTATGTTAACCCCATAATGGGTGGAACTCTTATAGAGTTGCGTCAGTTTTTATTTCCTATATTAGTACGTTCTAACCTTGTTTTGCAGATGTTTCTGAATTTCACGCGCTTCAATGGTATTTTCCCTACCCTCTTTATTTACAATGCTTTGAGGACAAAGCATGCTTTTTGTTTGGGGGGGCATAGAAACACGTGTAATTAAAACATCTGCTAGGATATAAATATATATAATATGCATTTGTTTTCTAGTTAAAATTTCAAAAAAAATCAAAAATATAAATAAATAAGTTATGTTATACACTTAGGAATATTGGTATTGTTTTCTTTCTCCATGCTCTTAACAATCTAGAAGTCTCACATAGCTGTTGCATTAGAATAATTGTTAGAAACTTAGGTTAATATGTAGGTAATAATCTTTGCATCTATCTATAAATTTATTACATGAGTATCTATGATTGTTAGCAGTAAGTTTCTGAAATCTAGGCTAGAGTACTTATTCTACAAATCCTGTGAGAATATAGCCTAAAGCCTTATATGAGCGAAACATTTGAGAAATGACACAAGGGAGAAGTAAAATCCGGATAGAGAAATCACACGTCCACTTGCTTGATCATTATGCCATATCCTAAGCGAGAATTTAGGCCCTCTTTGGATCGATATAGCCAGAAATTCAAACCTATGAATTATATTCCGCTAGTCGCCCCACTGAGCCTTTCATTAGCCCTTCCATAAACCACAATTCCTTTACCCTGTTACAAAAACAAAACAAAATAAAAATAAATCAACCTACCCAATTTAGAATAAGTCTGAGAATAGAATGATGAAGAAAGAAGAAGAGAAAAACCTATGTAAACAAAAAAAAATAGTAGTTGCTTCAGAAAATAAAGAAAAGAAGTTTCCATCCAAAGAAAAGAAAAAAAAATAGAAATAAATAAAAACTCCAAAAAAAAAATAGAATAAAAAGGAGTCAAAAGCCAAAGAAAAGAAAAAAAAATATGGCTAAGGATGGAAACAAAGTGTAGAAGCAAAAGTAAATAACAAGGTTTTCTCTAGTTACATAATATGAAGACTCTATTATCTCAGACTTGTCCTTTAGAATATCCATTTCCTTCCTTCTTAAACCATTTCCTAATCCCTGTAACACCTAATAAAGACCTCTAGCTCAATTAGGAATAGGTTAGTGTGATAGTAAGTGGCAGATGTGTTTGATCGACCCGGCTTCCTTGTTGTCATTGAGATTGTAAGGTAAAGTGTACCCATTGTATTAATCGGAGTAGCTTAAACTTAAGTGGAAAAATCAGAGTGTTGTTTCTTGACTATTATTGTGAGAACCTACTTAAGGACGCTTATTCCGAAGTTCTCGAAAACAAACCCGCTAAACATTTTATAGTACTACTCATTGTATATATGTTTATTGTAGATGATTGATTATTATGCATATATTAACTTAGGTTTTTATTTGGTTATTCTTATGTAATTGCTAGAGAGATGTATAGATAGTTGAGCATGAATAAGGAAACAATAGTTTTATTTTCTTAGTCGTTGTAGTATAGATGAAGTTTGTGAGTACCTTCACATTGGAAAACTCTCACGCGAGGCTATAACTCGCCCACTAGGAATTCCTAGTGGTTTAAGGCCTTGTTGCATATGGTCAATGCAATCGCGACTCAATAAACGAGAGTAGTTAGAACTCCATTTTTGGTCACTTATTCTAATTTCTCATATTTGCTTGAGGACAAGCAAAATCTTTGTTGGGGTGGTTTGATAAGAGCCCAAAACTGTAGTTTTAACCCCTTAATAATCATACTGTTAGACCAATTATGTGAATAATAAGTAAGAGTTAATACTGATTACGTGTTTTTATGCATTTCAGGCTTCAAAGTCCATTATGTGCAGAAATGTGCCATTTTAGTGAGATAAAGGAGCAAAAGTCAGCAGAACTTCATAATGCCATATCTTTGGACTCAGACCTCGGAATTGGACCTACCTTATGTCAAAACGACCGGCTCGGAAAGAGCTTTGCAATGGTCCAAGCCTTGACCCAATCAGAGGAGCAGAAGTAGACGAAAAGTCTGTGGAAGCCAACTGCAGCTGAAGAGGCCTTTTTGGACTGAAAGAATTGGGTTTTGGGCCTGATTCTCTGGCCCAAACCATGGCTCCAAGCCCATGCACGATTTTTGGATCTGGATGTATAAAAACAAAAGCTTAGCTCTTTGTTAATGGTAGTTAGATAATAGGAGATAGATTAGAGTAAAAAGTAGCCATTAAAATAGAATTCTAGATCTAGTTTTAATTAATTGTTTTTGATTAAGTGTAGTTTAGAAATCCAATTATTGTATTAGAATAAACCCTTGAATCTTGCTCTTCAATTTGATTAGATCAATAAAGTAGTATTCTTTATCAATTTCGATTTTTGTCATTTCCAATTCTAGATCTAATTTCAATTCCTGTCCTTATTGCATTTTAGTCATTAAATTAGATTTCATTATTGTTTAATTAAGTAAATTTCAATGCTTTATATAATGTTTAGTTTTAATCTAAATGGAAATGATTGCGGAATGATTCAAGGCTAAACCTCCATTAGAGGGGGTTGTGAAGCCTTGATGAAAGCTTGATTCGATTATCGTAGAAGTAAATTAAGTAATTTCTATTCCACTCAAGAAATGATTAGTTCACCATGAGAATGGGTTTAATTGTTCACATGCTAGTTATGAATTGGTAGAAATGCCATGTGTAATTAGGGATTAGGAATAACCAATTGTTTCTCATGGGCGATTCAACTCGGATTTACGATTTCGGCCGTTAGCGGATAAGTTGAGTTAAGGTGGAATCAATCCCCCCTAACTCCTTATCATAGAATCAACGTAGCATTCCCATAATTATTTAGATAATCGACTAGTTGCATCTTGTGGGTAGTTGCATCGTAGTATAATTCCCTTCGTAAAGCTCTCATAGACTTAAAAACGACTAGTTAGATTAGAAAACAATCCATGCTAGAGCACTAGGAGTGGAACGAACTTTCTACTCCACTATATCTCATAAGATTGAGAGTAGAATTCTTTGATAACTTAGAAGTAAAAGATTAGTTTTAGTTTACTTACGTTGTGAATTCATCGTTCATTTCGTAGGTAAACTATACATTTTTCAGTTATCAATATACATCAAGCCAACATTTCTGCACTACATATGTTTTCAAAAATACAAAATCCTAAAAAATTTATGATAGAATAATTAAGTAACTTAATATTTAGATAAACCATGTATTTCTCGTTCTATATCCATCAACCCATGCTCCAAACTTGTTTGGGGGTGGTATATTTTTCATAACAAAGAACAGAGTACAAGTCACAGCCGTTTTTGCTCATGTTCCTATGGTAATCCCTTTCCTTTTTCTTCATACTTTGTGAACAAAGCATATTTCTGTTTGGGGGTGGTATAGTAACATTTTGCAAAAACTAAGCATTTCTTATATTAGATATATATTAAGTATATTTCTTTCTTTCTTAAAATATTTCGAAAAGACCAAAAATATTTTTTCTGTTTAATACTAAAAATCTTTTTTTTTTTCTTTTTCTATGATGAATAAAAGGTTTAGAAGTCTCATTATAGCAATAGAGTAAAGATTAGTTCTTTGAACTCCGACTAATATACATACAATAGTTTCTGCATCTTTTCATGAATGGCATGCATCAGCATTTGATTGTATATAGCAGTAAGTTTTCGAGACCAAGGTTAGAACAGTTAAGTTCTATATCCTGTGAGAATCTAGCCAAAAGCCTCATCTGAATGATTATTAAGTGATGACAGAAGGATGTCCGGATAGAAAGATAAGACGTCCACTTGCTTGATCACCACGCCATATCCTAGGAGAGAATTTAGGCCTTTTTTGGATCGATATAGCCAAATAAACGTTAAAAACCCAAAAAGATAGTTTTTCTTCTAGTTACCCCCCTTGAGCCTTCACCAATTTATAAAAGCCTTTGTATTTCTTCGCCATCAATCCCTGAATTGTTACTACACACAATAAAAAGCCTACCCAGCTGACAAGTTTAGAATTGGATAAACAGTAAAAAGAGAAGAAAATGCCTTATACAAACAGAATAGTTAGAAGCTTCAAAAAGAAAAGAAAAGAAAAGAAAAGACTCAAAGATCAAAATCTCCCAAAAGTTCAAAATCAAAAGGAGTTGATTTCAAAAGAAACAAAAGCAAAGTTAAAACTCCCAAAATTCAAAATCATATGGAGTCACAAAGCCAAAGGGCTAAAAGAATGAATCACAATTTCGGAAGCAAATAACAAAACGAGGTTCTTCTTTAGTTACAAATATCCTGAAGACCCAATTTCTCAACTTATCAGAGTTTGTTTTCCCTTCCCTTATTTCTAAACCACTGCCTTAGCCCCATAATTCCTAATAAAAGACCTCTAACTCAACTAGGAATAGGATGGTGTGATAGTAAGTGGATATTGTGATAAATCGACCCCGATTTCTTTGGACATCATTCGAGTATGTGAGGAATATAAGTGCCCTCTACACTTGAGAAAACGAAACTTTAGTGAATCTATCAGAGAGTTGTGATTGTAACACACCCCTGTGAGAACCCAACTTAAAGACGATCTTCAAAAGTTTCAGAAATGACTCTGCTTTTGCATTTCACTACTCATGTTTTGCACGTTTATCTTTAGATGATTAAACTACTGTATATATATTATTCATAGTTCAAATGAGCTTTTCTTTATTCCCCGCTAATGAGATGTATAAACCTCTGAGAATAAATAAGGAAACGAGACCATTTGTTCTAAATAGAGGAAGTTTGTGAGTACCTTCTCTGGAAAACTCTCACGAGGCTTAAGCTCGTCCACTAGGGAATTCCTAGTGGTTTAAGGCTTTGTTGCATATGGCCAATGCAGTCGCACTCCATGAAACGAGACTAGTGTAATAAATGAAACATTTGTGATCTTCGTTTTTTCTCCCTCATCTTTTTCTTGAGGACAAGCAAAATGTTGTTTGGGGGTAGTTGATCATTCCCCAAATGTGCGTTTTATTACCGTTACAATACTTCAAATATGCCCTTCTTATGCTTAACGAATAGACAACTTATAGCTTTTGTTACCGTTTGTAAGATACATGCCATTTAGAATGTATATTCTTAATACGTGCATTTTAGCGTAAAAAGGCTTGCTATTGTTGCTGCTTGGGAAGATTCCATCTTAGGAGCAAAAGTATCGAAAAGTCAAAGTCAACTATCAAAGTCAACTCTCCAAGACTTAAGGACTTAAAGCTAAAAGTTATGGACTTAACGACTTAAAGCTAAAAGCTATGAACTCAAGGACTTAAAGCCAAAATCAAAAACTATATTGAATGGCCTTAGGTCAAAAGCCCATAAGGTTGTTTCTAGAAGGAAGGGCATAAATGTAATTGGTGTCCTATATAAACCAAAGAGATGTAGAGAATTAGATATCCAATATTTTAGGGTCCAAACCATTTGGTTTGTTAGAGTAGTGTAACCCTAGAGCTAATCTTTGGTCATTAGGAGTAGATTAAATGTTTTAATTTAATTTGTTATTTTCTTGTTTTCCATTTTTATGTTCTTCAAGCTTTAGTGTAAACCAAGTTCTTAATCTTCTCAATACAAGTTTTCATTACATCTTTCCAATACAAGTTTTCATTACATCTTTTCTGCAATACAAGTTTCTCTACTTATCTCATATTGATTTAATCCCACAAACACAAGTCATACTCATTTGACAAGTTCAAATGAGTATAACCTTGTGAGCAAGCTAGATAATCACAAAACTTAACTTCATTCCATATTTCTTTATTGAATGTGTTTAAGATTTTTACAAGTTAAGATAAGAACTAGTGTTGCCACTATTAGAACTTAAGAACCATAAGAAAGATTAGAAGATAGTAGATAGAGTAGTTTCCATCTATCCAACCATCCTCTAAACAAAGAATCTAAGATGAATATGACAACCCTCAACACCACTATTCTCACCAAATCAATGGTTGTGACTCACAAGTTATGAGTTTACAAGATGGAAATATGTTCTTGAAGGCGATATCCCCACTTGGGACATATGTCTTGTAGTGGTACTCGGTCTGAGAGAGGCACACGAGTATGTGTGATTTGGCAAATGTGTGAAGTACAAATCGTTGAGTAGGAACTAAAGGTTGGGCTGTGTCTATTGCTAAATTAGTCAACGAGTTAAATAAAAAGCAAAGTGAAATATTGCTTTTACGGATGACTGAGTTATTGCATAGGAATATTTATGTATTATAATGTATATGATTGATTATAAAAGAATGTGTATGTGGTTTGTGTAAGTTGATACTTACGAGGGATGAATGTACTCCCTAGATATGATTTCCTCGTTCTCATAAGTAGACGAGTGGCTTTTAAGTAAGAGATGTCTATATGGATTGTGTTATATGATGGATATGGTGGTGTGGTAGGAATGTTGATATTTGTGATATATTCAATTTAATTACGTATTCCCATGGTGGTTGCTGTTAGAATGAAATAGATGTGTACTTTAAAAGTTTACAATTGGAAAATCTAACTTTGTTTTGTAGGAGGGTTGGACTTATTAACCTCTTATGCAGAGACGTTGTCCTACCCTGACACGATGTGATAGATTAAAGGTAAGGTATATATAATTTGTTTGTTTACTAGTTTGAAATTATATATAGTGAGCTTGCTTGGAAGAAATTACATGCCATTTTGGAAAACAAGACTATTTTGTCTTCCAAGTTGAAATGGTTTGTAATGTTATATTTACTTATTAGAAAATTGAATATAGTACTGTATATTTTATTTTAGTCTTACTCATACCAACAAATTCAATTTGCTGACCCATGTTTGCTTTCTTTTACAACGTAGGTGTGTTCTCGGGAACATAGATGGTGGAGTGTAGTGGATGAGGACGCTTGATTTGGATTTGCACTTGGAGTCTTCCGGTTAAAGTTTTTTTTTCTAAAGTGTACGGTTTTGTTTTGAGACAGATGTAATAGAGTTGGTTAGTTATATTTTTGAATTCGTGAATGAACAATTTTTCTTTCAGTTTTAATTTGATCTCAATTTTTTTATATCGTGTTTGGTAATAGGTTAGTTGTTAGTTTTCAGATGATTGAATAGGGTGGCGATTGAGATATTTATATCTTGAATATATATATATTTTTTTATTGTCTGAAAATTCGAGGTGTGACATAAGTTATGCCCACGAAGTCTGCCTTTATATTTAGTAGTCAAGTTTGGCTGCTTAAACTATCTGCACTCTCAGAGTGTTATGTGTAGACACTGACATACTGGTAGCCTGGTGTTGATAATTCCTTTGAGCCTGGATAACATGGTAGATTTGAACTAAATTATGTGAGTTGCACGTAGTTGGTAGTGTTATCACTTCTTATATTTTCACCACTAAAATTAAGATTATTTGTTCAAAAAGTAAGATATGGAAATATTCGTTATAGCAGTGATATATTGGATATATATCATTAGACGTTTTGACTTTTGAATAATTTTTTTATTAGATATTTCTGATATGTATTGTCGATACAAAAAAAAATTGACTTTTAACAAATATATTAATATACCGATATATTTATATATATTGGAATTTGGGCTCACCTGGATATTTTCGACCTTGCTTTTAATATTGACCAAAATTGGTGAGTAGATTCTAAGTTTAGCATAGATGTTATTTTTATATCTACTAAAATATAAAAGTTTAGCATAAATTTAAAAGTTTACCATAGGTGGGAGATTTATTTCACGGGTAATTGCCTGAATCGGCCATAATAAATACACATTGTTCTCCAACCGGCCATGCCATTCAATTTTGACCAATTCAACGGGTTTTTGACCTTTTTGCCCTTCAATACCACTCTCTCTCACCTCTTGCCACACTCTCTCTCCTCTGCAACACACTCTCTCTCCTCTTGTACTCCTCTTGTTGACATGCACAGTCATATCTATCCGTTAGATTCTCTTAGCGATACGTACCAGCAATTAATGACCGTTGGATTTCAACACAGCAAATATGAAAACCAACTTTAGCTATTTTGGGATCACGAACCAGCAACTTATTGATCAACTATCAATAACTTTTACATTGTTTTTGTAATTCAAAGATGAGACAATATTTACCTCGTTTTTTGTGCCAACCTCCAAAAGTTTTTACAAAACTCCAAAGCTATACTTTTTTCTCTGGGTTCTTCTTTTTTTGATCTTCTACTCTGTTTTTCTCCTTTTTGATTTTTCTAAGGATTGTGATGGATGAAAAGAACTCAAACCTCGATAATGGTCAATTTTGATGTTTGTTTAGTTGTCTTTAGTGTTGGTTTGTTTCTATGTAGGTTTATGTTTCGGTTTGCTTCTTTGTAGTTTTACGTAGAAGTGTGAGTGTTTTTTTATAAGGTTTCCATGGTGGTTTACCATTTCCAAGTTGATTTTGTTGTCATAGTTATGGTATTTATACAAGGGTTATACAATGTCATAAATGTAGAACAATAAATGAAAGAACTTTACTGTCGTTTTATTAAAAGCTCCTACTTTTTATTGTGCTGACTTTGTATTTTTTCAGGTTCATTCGATATGCTTATTTATTATGATGGCGAGATGAAATCTAACAAGCATGGTGTGATGAAGTATCTAGGGGGTGAGGTGAAATTGAGAGTGTTTGATGTGGATACTCCCTTTGAAGGATTCATGTTTCTTGTTGAAGTTGTGTCATCGCGCATAAGATTAGGTTTTTCTATTAGGTATTTGATGAACAAGTCCCCTTGTAGAATCGATGAAGAAACCAACTACTTGAACATGATTAAAAAGCAGAAGAAGACTCCAACGAAAGCAATGAAAGTTTGGGTTATCAATGAAGCAATCGTCATCACACCATGTGGTATGGGAGCAGGACAAATTAGAAGATCAAGTCCTGGACAACCTACTGTGAAGAACAAAAACGTTTGTACTGAGCTGTTTAAAACAGATAGTGTTACTCCTAGAAAAAGTGGTGGACAACCTAGAGTGCAGAATAAACCGGCTAGTAGTGAGCTATTTAAACAAGAAATGGTTAGAAGTGCAAGTCCTAGATCAAGTTATGGAATTCCTAGTACGAAGAAGAAACAAGTTTGTAGTGAGCCGTTTAAACCTTCTCTGCTGCCAAAGAGTGCTTGTACTGGATCAAGTGGTGGAGAACATTGTATTAAGAAGAAACTCAATGAAGAAATTCCAATTACTGATTCTCCAAGGAAACAATCTTTTTTGAAAGAAAAAGTGTTAACTCAACAGAAAGATTCTTTCAATCAATTTAGACTTGTGGACGAACCAATAGGTAAATCACTAATTTTATTTTAGTTATTCTTAGTTCCAGTAAATGGTTTGGTTGCTGACGGTTATAAACGCTGTGTTCCCCGTGACAAATCCACTAGAACAACCTTCAACTGCAACTCGTCAATTGCAAGATGTGGAAAATGAAAATGTCGTTGAAAATGTCCCACACAGCTTGGAGTCGTTCAAAAAAGTCATGGCAGGTGAAGGATGGGGAACAAGTAGTACACCTGTAAATATATTAGTTACGCATAAATGTCAGTTCAATTACTCACATTTAGTAACCATTTTAGATTTGTTCCCAAAGGGAAGCTCAAGTGCAGTTGGTAGTTGCAAATCAATAGAAGAAAGGATACCTCTTCCAATTGTCATTGAAGGTGAGCAGTATAAACATTACAGGGGATATAGTTTTAGTCGCTGATAGTCCATGCACTAATGGTTGACCTATTATAATGTAAAGGATGATCCAACTGGTATTGAAGATGCTGATGAACTAGACTATGAAGAGTTTGATTCTCAAAATCCATATGGAGATACAGCTGACATTCCTGAAGAATACATAATTGCCAGTCCTCGAAGTAATGAGGAGGTTGAATTTCAAAATGAAGATGAAGTTCAAATACTAAATAATTTAGTTGATACAGCTGACATTCCTAAAGAAAACATAATTGGCAGTTCTCGAAGTAATGAGGAGGTTGAATTTCAAAATAAATATGAAAATGAAGTTCAAATACTAAATGATTTAGTTGATACAACTGACATTCCTCAAGAAAACATAATCGGCAGTTCTCGAAGTAATGAGGATGTTGAATTTCAAAATGAATATGAAGATGCTGCTGCGGGTGAAGTTGTGGTAGTTGAAGATGATGAAGATGATCAAGTTGAAGAATACGATCATGATGATGGCGATATATGGTCGACTCCGAATTGAAGTCAAGAGTATTTGTGGGGGGACACACCTATGACAGTTGTGAGTGATGGTGATGAAGAAGGTGAGATTGCTTTCGAATTAGAGGGAACGGTTGATGCTAACGTTATTGGTGCTAAAGATCTGAATTCTGAAGACCTACATCAAGGATATGATCCTTTGTGTGGTTCTCATAGTATAAAAACCACTACGAACCAAAGTGAGGTTGTAAATCCTTGTAATGAGGGGTTGAAGTTTGTACCCCCTAAAGTAGGTCAGCACTACGCCACTCGAGATGATCTGGTGAAAGACATGAAATCTTATGCAATTGCACACATGTTTGATTTACGTCGTTGCAATACTACCTCCCAAAAGTTGGTAATCAAGTGTAAGGCAACTAACTGTCCATTTCATTTGTATGCAAAACCTGCAACTCGATCTGATATGTGGGTGGTTATAACTTTTAGAGATGCACACACTTGTGCACAAGATAAGGATGTTTCTAAAAATTCACAAGCAGACGCAAAGTGGGTTTCATAAATTGTTATGTCCAAGCTTAAGGACAATGAAGAACTAACTGCAAAGAACCTTCAGTTGGAGGTGAAACAGTCACAACTAACTGATGTGACATATAAAGTTTCGTGGAGGGCTAGAGAAATTATGTTAGAAAAGGTCAGAGTACTATTGTAACTGTCAGCAACTATAAGGATAACTAGTAGCAATATATAAAGTCTTATTATAATTCTATGTTTAGGGTATACTATGTACACCGAATTATTCTTTATAGTATGATATGAATAACATGTATCATCTTTTCGATTAACTTGTATCTGTCATGGCGTGTATCAAATAGGCATATGTAACTTGAGCTGGTGTATTTTGTTTCGATGTAGATAAGAGGCAGCTTCAGTCAATCATACCAGATGCTGCCAATTTATTTTAAAGAACTGAAGAAAATTGATCCAGATTGCCACACTGATATAATAACAACAAGCGAGCACAGGTTTGAGCGTTTGTTTGTAAGCTATGGCGTAACTGTTCGTGCCTACAGAAGGTGCCTTCGTCCATTGATTATGATCGATGGAACTTTCATGAAGGGCAGATACAAGTCTATCATCCTAACTGCTCTTTCTGTTGATGGAGATAGTCATTGCTTTCCAATTGCAGTTGGTGTAGTCCCAAAAGAGAATAATGAACATTGGGATTGGTTTCTTCAAAAACTCAGAGATGTTGTAGTTGTCCTACATATAAGTTTGTTCTATTATCAGATAGGCATACAAGCATTCTCCAGGCAGTGCCAAAAATTCTTCCAAATGCATACCATTGCTTTTGTGCACAATATATCTCCAACAATGTTAGCAAAGAAGACACCAAAGGGAGAGTTAAGGCCACTGTAGAAACTTATGATAAAACTGACTTTGTGAGAATCATGTGTCACATTTGGTGTAGTGATAGTAAAGGCTACACAAAAATAATAAAGATTCCGAAGGAACAGTGGTCATTTGCCAATGCTGAAATGAGAAGGTATAGAATTTGTTATACAAATCATATCGAGAGTTGGAATAAGATGATTATGCCTGAGCGAGCTATGCCAATTACATCTCTGCTAAATGGTATTTGAATGAACATTATAAGGCACTTTTATGACTATCGGGTCATGGCTTCGAAGCTGAAGACAAAGCTGAGGATGTAATCATTTCCTCTCGTTATGTTAGTCAATCGTTCACTACAATAAGGGCTAGTGAGTACGTTTACTCGGTTACCAGCGTAGGGCGCACGGATACAGTTGACCTACTAAAAAAATATTGTACATGTGGTTTTTTTCAACAAGTTGGTATTCCTTGCAGCCATGCAATGAAAGCCATTGACGATGGTCGGTTTTGTGTATATGACTTCTGCCTGCTGTGCTACTCAAAGAAAACGATGATGGATACCTATCAAGATAATTAGACATCGATGAAGGGCAAAGAACAGTGGCATTAGGGAAGTTACAACATCATGGTTAGACCTCGATGAGGTAATGCCTGGCAAGCCCTAAAAGAAGAGGAAATGTTCTAAAGGAGAGGGTGTGCCAGTGCAAAGGAGAAGGTGCAGCCGTTGTGGTGCCCTTGGACACAACAGAGCAACCTGCCCTAATGCAACAGATGATGCTGCTTGGATTGACTTTTCAGCTGGGGTTCCGGCTAATTTTACCAAGGAAGACAACATTTGAGTTAACTATCAGCGACCAATATAAGTACTATCAGCAACTAATCTCGTAATGTTATTTGGATTTTCTTGGGCCTTTCAATGACTATGTAAGTTATTTGGTAATCAATGTAATGGTATTTTGTTGTTGGGTATACTTGCAGGTGTTCTATCTATTGAAGTTATCAATATGTAGGCAAAAAAAAACAAATACTATAAAAAATACTATAAAATTATGGGTTAAAATTAACGCTACAATTGAAACACTTAGGATTGTAACTTGAAAATTAGAGACGTTATCTAGGGCCGTTATCTAAACAACCCACTGAGTTCAAACCCCTTCAAAATAATGTTATTTGGATTTTCGTTTGCCTTTCAATGACTATGTAAGTTATTTGGGAATCAATGTAATGGTATTTTGTTGTTTATACTTGCAGGTGTTTTGTCTATTGAAGTTATCAATATGTAAGGTAGCAAAAAAAAAAATACTATAAAAAATACTATAAAATTAACGCCTCAATTGAAACACTTAGGATTGTAACTTGAAAATTATCTAAACAAATACTAATTTCAAGTGTTTTGTGTATTGTTTAGATACGCTATCTTAACAAACCACTGACTTCAAAATATTATGTTTATCAGAACGGAGCACTGCGAAATTAGACACATAAGTTCCAAAATAATAACAAACATCTGAAAATGAGAGCATTTCGATGTCCCCTAGTTCTTATCTTCAGCTATGTTCTCCTGCTGGTCAGCAGACCCATCTTCAGCATCTTTACCTTTGTTGTTTTCTACATCCTTCAGCTGTACCTGTGTTCCAACTGTTTCAACATGATTCACTTCATCTGGTTCAATGTTAAGTTGGTCCTCAGTAGCAGCTTCTGCATCCTCCTTCACTTGCTCAATTCCAGCTATTGCATCTGCTTCACTATGTTGGCATTGGTTAGCCTCCACTTGGACCAACTCAGCAACTGGTTCAACAGCCTCCTTAGTAACAGGTTCAACATCCTCCGCAACAGTAGGTTCAGCATCCTCCTCAGCAGCAAGTTCAACAGCCTCCTCAGCATCAGGTTCAACATCCTCCTTCTCACATACAGCTGCATCTGCTTCACTTTGTGGGCATTGCTCCGTCCCCACTTGGACCCACTCAGTAGTAACAGGTTCAACATCCTCTTGCACTTCCTCACTTGTAGCTGCATCTGCTTTTCACTTTGTTGGCATTGCTCCGTCTCCACTTAGTTCAGAGTAGCAAGTTCAACATCTTTGTCCACTTGCTCAATTTCAGCTTCATCATCCTTTATCTCATTAGCTGCTTCAGCATCCTTGAGCTCTTTGTCAATTATAGTTGAATCTGCTTCACTCTCTAGCTCTATGACAAAGTTAACTTGCTTCAGTACCTCTGTCCCAGTAGTTGCTACATCCTTGGGCACATGCTTCAGTACCTCTATCCCAGTAGCTGCTAGGTGCTGACTTTCTTCTGTCAACCGCATTTCAAATTTTGTTCTCTTCTTAGCCACTTCATCTGGATTTAATCCACAGGATATAATGTCCATTCCAATCCTCAGCCGCATTCTAAATGGTTGCATGTCAATATTGTTTACCCTCTCAGGAACACCTCTAAGAAGACTATCAATAAAGGCAAGGCAATATAACCCACAGCTGTTGGAATCTGGTTGTTGTGTGACACTAACAAATTCACGAGCCCATGGTGTGTTCAAATCAACAGTGGAGCTTGGATCAACACACCTGAGCACATAAGGAATCATTCTCTCCAAAGCTAGTTGTTCATCAGAAATTTGCTTTCCACCAAGAGAATCATAGGTGCACACTTTCATCTCTTTAAAGTTAAAGACATCAACAATCCAGTGACTACCATGAACTTGAAGAGGTACAATTACTCCCTTACCCTATAATGGGTGTGGTTGATTTCTAATCCTTCCATCAATGGGGTCCAAATACTCTTTCACAATTTCATCTATATGGTACAAACCATTAACCACTCTTTCCTCTAGGCTTGCAACTCGAAAACTTGGGTCTTATAGCTTATTCTTGAATATCCCATACTCTCTTATCATAAATTTCTACATCCACAAATGATTTGATTAAGCTTATCAAACTTAAGTAAGATTAGTGAGTAAGCTTTAATAGAAACTTAGTATTAAAGTATAGAGAACTCACAACAAAGTAAACATCCTCCACAACAGTATACACTTCATCTTCCAGAATGGCATGTTCCTTACAGTGCTGCTTATACCACCTTATCAATAGCTTGACATACAAGCTGAGAACTTATAAAATAATCAAATAGGAATTAGAAACAATTAACTTTATGTAGTAGTTTACTTTGCACATTAATACCAAGTTGCTGATAGTTTTAGAGCAAATTACTTATGGTAGATTCATTACCTCACCATCCACCCATTGTCTTCCATGTAACGAATGAAAATTATGCACTGAAATAACTTGATCATACCCAAAAAGTCTCATATCTGGAGAGTTCTGTTTATTCTTCTTCCTACTGTACTTTCTCCAGTAATAATTGACAACATTTACCTCACCTATGGTAGTTGTTTTCTTGTAAAAGGTTGATGACATAGCAACCTTGATTAATGAGTCACAGTCTTTTCCCATCTTCTCTTCCCATAAAATAGTACTTTCTTTTCCCAGTTTTTTCTCCCTCCTCCTTCTTCTACGGCCACTCTCTGCACTTTTCTTATCCATTTCCTTCTCCATCTAAATGTGGATGAGTACCACATCAAGATCCTCCACAACACCAGCATCATGCTGACCATCAGTGTTCTGATCATCATCTACAGCTTCCACATCATGTTCAGTACTTACTCCTTCTAATGGTGATAGGGCTTGCAATTCAGTTATGTCAGAGAGCTCTGCACTTCCAGCCAATAGAGAAACAAAACTGAATTTTTCCATTTCTCTATTCAGGACTTCTTCCCCATCAAGATCACCAAGAGGAAGGACTAAAATAGATGCCAAAGGATATAATACCCCATCAAGATCCCCAGATGACAAAGAAGAGTAAAAGGGAACATGATCAAGCATTGAAGATTCAGCATAAGGTACTATAGCATCAGTATCCCCCCACGAGGTCCTCCCTCGGCTCCACATTATGTTCTTGGTATGTCCCTCTGGGTATGACCTCACTAATCTCCTACAAAGCACTTGCAGCAACTGACTCCATATCATTTTTCCCTTTTTGTTGTTGTGCAACATCTTCATCTTCATCTGACTCAGCCTGGATCAACTTCCTTCTTTGTTTGGGTGTCTCAGCTTCCTTAAGTTTCAGCTCCCTTTCCCTTGTTCTCTTACTGATTTGATATTTTTTCTTCAAATTTTGCCTCTCACTAGCCTTTATATCCTCATCTTTGCTTGCCCTAGATGGCTAAACTCGAGTACCACAAACTTTGACCACTTTCCTTTTCTTTCTTTCATACTGAGCAGGTTTTGAAGTATCTCCCTCAACTTCAAGGCTTTGGTCCTTGTCCAATGTTCTTTTTCTTTTATTTGAGGAACTAGGAGAAACCTCAAAGGTAACTTTCTTAGAAACAGATGAACTCCCTTTCTTAGGTTCTGAGTAAACCTTCTTCTGGGAAGACTTCTCCGGGGTAGACTTCTTCTGGGAAGACCTTGTTGGTGTTTTCAGTTTAGCATTAGAACCTACATTGCTTGGCTTCTTTGGGCTTGGGCTTCTAGTTCTACTCCTTGTTCTAGCATCAGCACCTTTCATAACCTTAACCTCTAAACTTCTGCTCCTTGTTCTACTCCGACTCCTTGTTTTACTCCTTGTTTTACCCCTTGTTCCAGGCCCTTTCACAACCTCAATCTCTGAACTTTCCATACCACCTTTCAACCCACCATGAGCAATCTCTTAAATTATTGTTTCCATGCCAGTCCTTATTTCACTCTGGAGTATATCCCCAACAACCCTAGCCTCCTTACTGACCTGTTTTAGATTAATCAGATCACATAACAAAGAATATAAGTAAGATCCCACTTCAATATTTGTAAACCACTACAGATACATTGTAGTGGCTGACATATCATGTTTCCCAATAGCTCACTCATATATGAAACAATGCTGCAACATGCAGTTCCATAACAACACATTATCAGTGCTTCATATAACAACATAGGTCCTAACATCATTTGCAATTTCAATTCAAGACTATATAATAGGGTACCCATATCATATTACAACTTTCTATAACATTTTAAATAAGATTATATTAGTACTTCAAATGTTAAAAACTGGTTACCCATATCATGGGTACCCTATTATCATTCTGGGATCAACATGCAAGATACCACTTCACTATTTGTAAACCACTACAGATACATTGTAGTGGCTAACATATCATGTTTCCCAATAGCTCACTCATATATGGAACAATACTGCAACATGCAGTTCCAGAACAACACATTTCTCAGTGCTTCATATAAGAACATGGGTCCTAACAACATTTGCAATTCCAATTCAAGATTATATAATAGGGTACCTATATCATATTACAACTTTCTATAACTTGTAAATAAGATTATATGAGTACTTCAAATGTCAAAAGGGTACCCATGTCAAACTGGTTACCCAAAAGGGTATCATGGGTACCCTATTATCATTCTGGGTTTAACATACAAGATCCCACTTCACTATTTATACATTGTAGTTGATGATATATAGTGTTTAATAATAGCTCACTCATGGTACCATAACATATTACTGCCTCATATATGAAACAATGCTGCAACATACAGTTCCATAACAACACATTATCAGTGCTTGATTAACAACATGGGTCCTAACAACATTTGCAATTCCATTATCATATTACAACTTCTATAACATTATAAGATTATGTGAGTACTTCAAATGTCAAAAGACAACAAGTTACTTGCAAGGCCTTTAATTATTTTTACCTGTCTTTGAAAAAGTTCCTCATTATTGTATGTCCCTGAAACTGCAGCACCACTTTGCATGGGTTGTTGCCCCAAAGCATCCTTTAGCACTTCTTCATTCAGTTCTCCTTCAGAAAGATCTAGATTTTCCAACACCACTGCCTTCCCCTTAAGAGGCTGAAGTTTTTTCTGATAAGTATGTAGATGTATGTTTCTGGAAAGCAAGTCTACCCAATCTAGTATTCTGGGGAACCTACCATCAACTTGTCTCCGAGCCCCAAGAGATGAGATGTGAAGATATACCCAAATAACAAAACAAATTAAACAACCATAAACTGCAAAAGAATCCTTTCTAACACTCACCAGGTTAGACATGTCTTCCAAAGACTCTGCCAACAATTCAAACAGAGGTGTGCCCCAAGGAAAGCTGTCAAATGCATTTAAATTCGGCCGGATCAATATACCTCCCATCAACTGCCCTAGCAGATCACGGAAGCACAACAACTTGCAACAGTATATACAACCTATTCAGCCTAAACACATCATTCTGACTTTCTTCACCAACACTAGATTTTGCCAAGTTTCTAGCTTCCAATATTTCTGTTTCAGAAATCGTGGTTCCTTTAAAAAACCTTGCACGAAATTGGGATGGGATCTTGATGTCTGCCGTGTAGAATGAATTAGAAACCGGCTTCACACTAAGACCCATTATAAGAGCAACATCACTTTTCTTAAACACCAAATCCTTCTTACCGATTCGGTAGCAAAGTTTACCTACTTGTGTCCCAAAACAGCATACACTAGCGTAGTAGTGGTGTGCATTCTCTCGTTAATGCTTAAAAACTTACCGAAACAAGACTTCTCAAAATCTTCCCTCTCTTCAATAGTAAATGTCTTGAACAATTTATGTATTTTATCGAGTGACATACGAACAGTCAAATTAAGCTTTCTCATTTTGAAAGATTGGAAATGGTCAGAAAATTAGGGATTTTGGGTGGTTTTTTTTTGTCCAAATATGAACACTGAATAGTCCTTATAACCTCAAACATATTACTACCGACACGTGCCAGTTAAAGGTTAAAAAACCCATCATTTCTTCAACAGTTCGGCGAATAATTAATGTTATCGTATCGTTCCTAACATGTGGCAAAGATTTTTCCCGCCCAAACTAGATTCTTCATCTCACCAGTTTATCTTAGTACAAACATATTCTGAAGTACTAACTATCAGCAACTTCTGAGTCTGGTCATTTTACAAAGGGTGGGACATCCTAACATTTTGGCTATTTGTATAAGAAAACTTTTTAAATATTGAACTACGGACAAGCTTATAACAGAGTTGGGTGGGAACAATGGTGAAATATGGAACTGAGATGCTAGTATGTGTTATTAAATGCTACACTTTTTCTTTACTTGATATTGAATAAAGGGTTGAATAAACTTATCAAAGTTAACTTTGTTTAACTTGTTATTGGATAATACTATTTTGTACATAAGTTATAGGTGTATATTAAAGTCAACCTGATAGTCTTAATTATGTTCTTGTTTATGGCTTCAGTTGCTGATATAATCATACATAAAACGCTGCCAAATACCTCCATTTCGAATAACACGTCCAGCCCAGTTTTGTGAATGTTAAATGCATTTTTTCTTTTTGTCTTCTTATTGAGTTTCCATACATATTTCTACCCAGATTTCTTTCCTTTCTATTAGGGTCTCATTATCTCATTATAAACAATAACAATGATATAAGGGTACCCCTGATATAATCACAAACAAAACATATAAACATCAACAGTTTCTGTGCTGACACTCAAGCACAATAAACTGTCTATTTCACAAACCACAAAATACCATTACATCGATTCAAGCAGAAACTTATACATTGAAACATACTTCCAAAACTCCATAAGGTAATATGTGAAGTGGAAGTGGTATTGGGATTTCAAAAGAAACCCAAGTCGCTTATGGTGACATCCAAAGAGTCTTCATTGCTAAAACCTGGCAAAACCGTGATTGAAAAGGCAATCCAAGCTCACCACAATGACTGCTCAGTTGTCTTCTTCTGCTTTTGTATCACGCCTTGAATCATATTCAAGTAGTCAATTTTTTCATCGATCTAGAAAGGGACTTGTTCATCAAGTACATCATACAAAAACTCAATTTCATGCGCTTGGAAAAACCTTCCACAAGACACATGAATCCTTCTAAGAAAATATACACATCAAACACTCTCAATTTCACCTCACCTGTTACATACTTCTTCACTCCATGCAAAATGAACAAGGGAAGAACAAAATCAATATGGAAATAGTAAACAGAACTTGGAAACCTTAAAAAAAAACTCTATACACTACTACGTAAAAACAAACTCAAGTTGCTGATGGTACATGTAAGTGTCGCTTACGGTGGCATCCCAGGAGTCTTCATTGCTAAAACCTGGTAGAACTATAACTGAACCCAAGCTCACCGCAATGATTGTGCAGCTATCTTCTGCTGCTTTTGAATCATATTCAAGTAGTCAATTTTTTCATCAATCTAGAAAGGGACTTGTTCATCAAGCACATCATACAAAAACTTAATTTCATGCGCTTGGAAAAACCTTCCACAAGACACATGAATCTTTCTAAGAAAATATACACATCAAACACTCTCAATTTCACCTCACCTATTACATACTTCTTCACTCCATGCAAAAAGAACAAGGGAAGAACAAAATCAATATGGAAATAGTAAACACAACTATGGAAACCATAAAAAAAACTCTATACACTACTACGTAAAAACAAACTCAAGTTGCTGACGGTACATGTAAGTGTCGCTTACGGTGGCATCCCAGGAGTCTTCATTGCTAAAACCTAGCAGAACCGAGACTTAACCCAAGCTCACCGCAATGACTGCTCAGCAATCTTCTTCTGCTTTTGAATCATATTCAAGTAGTCAATTTTTTCATCGATCTAGAAAGGGACTTGTTCATCAAGTACATCATACAAAAACTCAATTTCATGCGCTTGGACAAACCTTCCACAAGACACATGAATCCTTCTAAAAAAATATACAAATCAAACACTCTCAATTTCACCTCACCTATTACATACTTCTTCACTCCATACAACAAGAACAAAATCAACATGGAAATAGTAAACACAACTATGGAAACCTTAAAAAACTCTATACACTACTACGTAAAAACAAACCCAAGACGACCTAGAAAGAAACCAACACTGAAGACAACAAACCAAAGTTCAAAACATATCAATAAACAATGACAACCGTAGAGGGAGAGGATAATCAAGAAGATGAACCTTAGAAAAATCCATTATCAAGATTTTTGTTCTTGTCCTCCATGAAAAACCTTACCAAAATCACGAAGGAGAGGATAACCAAGAAGATAAAGTAAAAAAACTGGAAGCTTTGGCACAAAAATCGAGGTGAACACTTTTATAGTTTTATAGTTTGGCACAAAAATTGAGGTGAACGTTGTTACATGTCTGTACAACAAAAACAATGTAAAAGTTGCTGATAGTAGATCTATAAGTTGCTGGTTCGTGATCCCAAAATAGCTAAAGTCGGTTTTCAATTTTGCTGGGTTGAAATCCAACAGTCATTAATCGCTGGTACGTATCGCTAAGAGAATCTAACGGATAGATATGACTGTGCATGTCAACATCAGATGTACAAGAGGAGAGAGAGTGTGTTGCAGAGGAGAGAGAGTGTGGCAGGAGGAGAGAGAGAGTGGTATAGAAGTGCAAAAGGGTCAAAAACCCGTTGAATTGGTTAAAATTGAATGGCATGGCCGGTTGGAGAACAATGTGTATTTATTATGGCGATTCAGGCAATTACCCTTATTTCACACTATTCATGTGTTTTTGGGGCAGATAGTTGGACATATAACATTTTTTTTACCAAATTTAAACAGCCAGCTGGTGGTGTCTTGAATCTTGATGCCTGATAACCCGTAAAAACTCAATTAGATTACTCTAACCTTATTCTTACGGTATCAATTATTTATTTCCTACTCTCACATATAGATTTATGCAATATATAGAGTAAGGAATCGTTCCACTCCTAAACTACCAAGACGTAATAAAATCCAATTAATCAAGCACAAGGAGATAATAGTGAGAGTAATATTTATAGAGGGAATTTATACTATGAAACTAAATATATAAATTTAACTTATACTAATTTAACTAAACAATTGAATATGACTTGGATAAAATATGGGGAAAAAATAGGGGGGTTTTATTTTACTTAAATAAATTCCTAATATGCTAGTGTAGATTATTGCAATCATAACCAATTAAGATTAATTGTGATCCCTAATTATTCATGGCAATCTCTACCAACTAATAATTAGCATGTGAGAAAGTTCAACCCATTCTCATGGCGAATCAACTAACCTACTAGAGTGAACTCTTAAATGCAATAATTCTAACTAACACATCAAGTCTTCATCCAAGTTTCATCAAACCCCTCTAATGGAGGTTTAGCTAGAATTCATTAGACTATCATTAACATAAGAACAATAAAAATAAGTCATTATTGAATAACTAATTAAACTTTCTTAATCTAAATTAACAATAGTCTAAGATTCAAACATGGATTATAATTGAAATTTAAACTAATTTAGAACTAAGATTATGAATACTAATTATCAATTTAAAACAACTAAATCTATGAATGATAGATTGAATTCGAATTTAAATATTGAAATATAACTAAGTAATTTATTCTAAAATTTAAAACTTGTTCTAACAACTAATAAAATTGACAACTGACTAGATTAATCTATATAAACTAATTTAATGAATTAAAACTAATTCTATATTACAAAAACTAAATTTTATGAACTAGAACTAGCTTTAGATCTAGATAGCATAAGAGCTAAGACTTTGTCTCTTGATATAGAAGATTAGATCCCCAATTTCGTACATAGGCTGAGGAGCCATGTTTTGGGCCGAAAAATCAAGCCCAAAACCTAATTTGTTGAATCCAAGACTTCCTATTATGGTTGTGTTACTGTAGCATGAGTTTTCACCAACGTATACTATTCTGATCGATTTAAGGTCTAGACCATTGGAAAGAGCTTTTTGAGCTGGTCATTTTGATATAACATGGGCCCAAATCCGAGGTCTGAGTCCAAATATATGGCCTTTTGAAGTTCTGTTGACTTTTCTTGAGCTTTCTAATCCGGTTTGACTTTCACTTAACAGCTTTAACTTGGGCTTTTTAAGGACTTTTTCTCCATGAAACTTGGCTTTTCTTCATAGAACTTTCATAACAATCCCTTTAGCTCATTTTAGCGCCTAATTAGTAACGAATTTACATTTATTCAACTCCAAAGCCTGAAATACTCAAAAGCACGTAATTAGTGATAAACCTATATTATTAATCACATAATTAGTCTAACAGCAATATTGTTAAGGGGTTAAAACTACAGTTTTGGGCTCTTATCAAACCACCTCCAAACAGCATTTTGCTTGTCCTCAAGCAAATATGAGAAATTAGAATAAGTGACCAAAAATGGAGTTCTAACTAGTCTCGTTTCCCCGAATGCGATTGCATTGACCATATGCAACAAGGCCTTAAACCACTAGGAATTCCCTAGTGGACGAGTTATAGCCTCATGAGAGTTTTCCAGTGAAGGTACTCACAAACTTCATCTATACTACAACGACTAAGAAATAAAACTATTATTTTCTTATTTATGTCTCAATTATCTATACATCTCACTAGCAATGGATACAGAATAATCAAGTTGAAACTTGGCTAATATATGCATAATAATCAATCATCTACGAATAAACATATATATAATGAGTAATACTACGAAATGCACTAGCAGGTCCGTTTCTGAAAACTCGGAATAGCGTCCTTAAATAGGTCCTCACATAAATGTCAAGACAAAAACCACTCTAATTTTTCTGCTCAAGTTTTGCTACTCCAGTGTGCAGTGGGCACACTTTACCTTACAATCTCAATGACACACAAGGAAGCCGGAGTCGATCAAACACATCTGCCACTTACTATCACACTAACCTATTCCTAATTGAGCTAGAGGTCTTTATTAGGTGTTGGGATTAGGAGATGGTTTAAGAAGGAAGGAAATGGATATTCAAAGAGGACAAGTTTGAGATAATAGAGTCTTCATATTATGTAACTAGAGAAAATCTTGTTCTTTACTTTTGCTTCTACACTTTGTTTCCATCCTTAGCCATATTTTTCTTTTTCTTTGGCTTTTGACTCTTTTGATTCTATTTTTGGAGTTCTAACTCTTTATTTTTATTTTTTTGATTATTTTTTTTATTTGGATGGAAACTTTCTTTTCTTATTTGAAGCGACTAACAAATTCTTGATTTCAAAGGTCTTTCTCCTTTCTATTCTTCATCTCTATTCTCAGACTCATTCAAAGAATTGGTAGGCTGATTTTTATTTTTATTTTGTTTTGTAAAAGGTAAGGAATTGTGGTTTATGAAAGGCTAAAGAAAGGCTCAGAGGGGCGACTAGCATAAAATAATTTCATAAGGTTTGAATTTTTGGCTATATCGATCCAAAAAGGGCCTAAATTCTCGCTTAGGATATGGTATAGTGATCAAGCAAGAGAACGTGTGATTTCTCTATCCGGATTTTACTTCTCCCTTGTGTCATTTCTCAAATATTTCACTCATATAAGGCTTTAGGCTATATTCTCATAGGATTTGTAGAATAAGTACTCTAGCCTAGATTTCATAAACTTACTGCCAAACAATTATAGATACTCATGTAATATATTTATAGATAGATGCAAAG
This sequence comes from Coptis chinensis, assembly GCF_015680905.1. Lineage (NCBI taxonomy): Eukaryota > Viridiplantae > Streptophyta > Magnoliopsida > Ranunculales > Ranunculaceae > Coptis > Coptis chinensis. Next base: position 99,300,683 of record NC_141459.1, read on the forward strand.
ATTATTACCTATATATTAATCTAAGTTTCTAAAACTATTCTAATACAAAAGCTACATGAGACTTCTAGATTATTAAGATCATAGAGAAAGAAAGCAATACCAATATTCCTAAGTGTATAGCATAACTTTTTATTTATATTTTTAAATTTTTGAAATTTTTACCAGAAAACAAGTGCATATTATACATATCTATATCCTAACAAATGCCTTAATTACACATGTTTCTATGCCACCCCTAAACAATTTTTTTTTTTTTGCTAAAGGTAATTGATTAATAAAGAATAAGGATTACAAAAGTGACAATTACATGATAAATGCCACCCCCAAACAAGAAGCATGCTTTGTCCTCAAAGTATTTAAATAAAAATAGTAGAAAAATATCATGGAAACACGTGAAATTCTGGAACATCTGCAAAATAAGGTTAAAACATACTAGTATAGAAAAATAAAACAGACGCAACTCTATCTGAGTTCCACCCGTTATGGGGTTAACAAGAATTAAATTGCTTGGGACATAAGCAGACACTAACTGAAACTAAAAACTTACCTTATCTCCAGCATTTAAGCGTTGTCAACCTCTTCTATAAAGAAATGAGGTTCCTTCACATCTACCATGCCATGATAATTTGCCAGGCTTCACGCCATTTATCATCTACTATTGCTAACCTATTAAGTGCCACTTGGTCGGATGGGGTGTAAGGTGCAACTTGATAAGGTTGTATCCTCCACCCTTGCCAAGTCATTGCACGGAAAGATCGAATAATACTGTTAGTGGGTCTCACAATGTCGACCCCAACCCAATCCGTGAAACGGGTACAAAAAATAGGGAAGAAACATAGCATAATACGGCAAACTAAAACAAGCATAAGAAGGTACTTATGCCTCATGCTATGGGCTTGCGCTAAACAAGAAAGTAAGGTTCGGGGAAGGTCATAAAACATACGTCCCGTAGCTAAAGCAAGGAAAACGCTGCAAGTGGCTTTCTTCACATAAGAAAAATGTCATTCCCCTAATATGTTTAGCAGGATCCAAAACATAACAGTGCCCACGTTCATAGACAGGCTACTAAGGGCGACGTTGTATTCCCCTTGGTCCTCGATACGGAAAATTCCTGCCCCATAAGCCTCATGCAAAAACTCATAAGTGTAGACATACATATTATCTACCCAATAGCCTCATGGGTCTTGTATTTCAGCGGGCATAGCAAGTCCAAGAACAAATGCTAGAAAGAACCTGGTAATTTCCATTGGTTCATCCTCAATGGTGATGGAGAACACTTGTTCTCCATCCGGTCTATCAAAGAACATGCAATTATCATAAAAATAAGATGTAAGTGCTAGAGAATAATGTTCATCAAGTCTTACCATTAGCGGTTCCCAGTCTACGTGTATGATCACCTCGCAAAACCAAGCACTATAGGTGGTGCTTTGGAACAAATCTTCGAAAAACTATTTCGGTATGACTGTAGGAGATGTCATCTCAAAACTACCCTTTGGAACAGCTGCAAACGATCCTAGAATAACCCACAAAAAATCAGAATTTTTCGTGCCCACGGGGTCAGGGTGCGGGGTGCGCTCAACTGAAGCCTTGTATGGGCGTGGGTCGCGCTCCGGAGAATTTGAACTTACAGTGTTTTTGAAGTCGCCAACCTAACCTATGCCGGTGAAATTTAGACTTCCAGTGTTTTGGAGTGAAATTTAGACTTCCGGGTGTTTGGGGGTATTTCCAGTGAAATTTAGACTTCCCGGTGTTTGGCGCTTGGTCGGGTTTGGCCTTGGTATGGCGCGGGTCGCTTAGAAAAATTTTGACCGATTACCTAGGGCGCAGGTGGCGCTCCACTGAGGCGCAGGTGCACTCCGAGGTGCTGAAATGCTGAAGTGAGAAAGAAGAAAAAGGAAAACTTGGGAGTGAAAGGTGAGATGTGAGTTTTGTGTGGAGAATGAATGAAGTTTATATAGGTTTTGAGATTCCAAAACGAATAGAGAAGTTTCCAAAAAGTTTTAAGGCAATTGCCGGAAACAAAAATTTCCAAAACCGGAAATGGAAACAACCCATATTCTTGATTCTATTACAAACCTAATATCTCTAGACTGAATCTAGAATAGTAACTTCTAAACTCTTATAGATTTCATCCTACCACCACATCTAATCCTAGGCATGCCAATATCGGCAATATTCTCAACCATCACTCCAAAACAACTTCTAAAATGGAGGATCATATAACAAATCATGCTAGAGTAAATAATACCACCCCCAAACAATTCGGGAAGGTGGGATTAACAATAAAACTAACGCACAATTTGAAAAGAACCATATTATATTCAAATTCAAATTCAAATACAATTAACTACCAAATTTAAATATAACTACTGAATTTAACAACTTAACATCCAATCTACTAAAAACAATAAAAACAACATCAAAACAACAAACAACAAGAAATCTAGCAACAAGATGAGGAAGGGATAAGAATAGGAATTTGGGTGATCAAGAATGGAAAAACCAAACACCCCACCCCCAAACAAATTTTATAGAATAGAGTTTAGAAAATTTGTTTTAAATGTGGGTCTTTTAAAGTCAGATTCCCCTAGACTTAATATGGGGTCGTTTTAAGTCGATTCCTAGGAAGCACACCCCATAAACAAGCAAGAAACTGGGGTGGCACAAAATAGATGATGCGTGGTCAACTATAAACTAATAGTTAAAAGAGTTGGGGGTCTAACCATAAAAATATGATACTAAATGCACCTCCAAATAGAATGAAGTTGTATAATTGGAAACAATCATGTAGAAGAATGAAAGAAAACTTATGCAACCCATCAAAGAACATAAGCAAACCATCATGTTGTAGCTGTGTTAAAGCGTTAGAATGACCCAAAAGATGAATCAGAGATACTTTAGGTGAGAAAGGAATGAAGTATGGATCTTGATGTCTTTTATGAGGGTCAGATGAGAAAAAATAAGACAAACTAGGTTTCTCACTACACTTGATCAAAGTTTGGCTCTCAACTATAGGAATGGTGTACTCATAGGATTGTGTGCTAGGCAAACACTCTTCATCGTGAGGGTTGAAAAACTTATAGAGGGTCTCTAAGGCAATTGGCTCAAGGGCAAAATTGAGGTTCCTTTGAAATTGTGGGTGAATGGATAACTTAGTTGTGGTAGATGGTTGGCTTATACGAGGTGGTAACTCAAGTGAATGGTGGTTGGTTGGTGGTTCATCAGTTGGTAGATCCTCACACGCTCTTAAGATATCATAGAAATCTTCATCTAGCTTAGCTGAATCCATAAAGTTGTGGTTCGTGGCTTTATCTTTAAGAAATTCTTCTATTTCTTCCATTGTTATTTCCTCAGTTGCCAAACTAAATTTTGATTCACATTGCGATAAAGAAGTTACTTCCTTTAATTCCTGCACATGACCTTGTTCATGCCTTATATTAGAATTGTTAATCTATATTTTCTCACCCTCTTCCTCTAAAACACTATAAGTATCCTCAATGGCATCATTCAAATGTGTTAAGGAATCATCCAGCCGAGTGCAGTTAGCAAACTCAAAAGCCTGGACATGCTCAATAGGAGGGTCCATATTAAGAGAATGTCAATAGTTATCAAATTCTTCCTCCGTCATATCTTTATAAATATCTTCTAATGTGTCATCCTTATATTCATCTTCAGATGGATCAATGGGAGGTTCCTCGGTGGCATCTCTCAATTTGGAGTGGTCATCCAACACATGTCCTAAAGAGTCGTCTTCAAGAATTTCCTCATCCAGGTGGGGTGTGGAGTCAACATAATGGTTAATAGGAGGGTCATGGAAAGGTAATGATTCATGAAATTCAGGGTAGGTCTTAACTAGGTCGAATGGTGTGGTTATGGGAATAGGTTGTTCTAGTTGTGTGTTGATCTCTAGCAAGATTGAAAGTTCTTTGTTAGGTGAGGAGATCATGGAAATCATCTGGGCTATGTTCTGAAGTATAGTTAGGTTCTGAAGCATAGTTTGAGAAATTTGGTCTGGGAAGGGTGGCGAACTAGATGGGTGGGTAATTTCTGACATGGTGGCTGGTATGGTGTGTGATAGTCATAGTTATTGGTGTTGGAGTGACTCTGGTTGATCTCGTACTGTGATGGGTTAGGTTGAGGCTGAATAAATATGGGACATGAATGGTCAGTATGGTCTGGATCTGAACAAATTGTGCACCGAAAAGTGTTTGGTTCGTTGTACACACTCATCACAGAACTAGAATTAGACGACACTGGTTGACTCCCTATATGGTTTGGATGACTAGAAAACTCTTGATTGTATGGGTCACTATAAAAATTTGAAAATTGAGGTTCATAATTATTATTATATCTTATAGTAGGCTCAAACTCTTGATATGATGGGCAATGAGAAGCCCAATGGTCAGGACTACCACAACATGAACATGGTGAAGGGTTTTCATAATAATTACATGATTGCTCTTGATATGATGGGCAATGAGAAGCCCAATGGTAAGGACTACCACAGCATGAACATGGTGAAGGGTTTGCATAATAATCATATGATTGTTGGTCTACATATTGATATGCCATATTGGTTTTACAAATATATTATAGGACAATTAATATGCAAACAAAACTCTAACTATAAATTTCTAGATAGGCATGTACGTTGATGTTTACGATAAACAAGCCTGATTATACTAGAATTGAAACTCCTCTGACAGAAGAGGCGAGGAGTGGAAGAAGGAGTACTTGAATGCCTCCTTGGTACGCTTATGAATAGCGTCTTGTATACGCAATCTTAGTGTATTGAAGAAGTTAGAAACACCGAATAACTTGAAGAAATAGAAGTTTGGACTGACCTGTGAAAATAGGGCTGCTCGAAAAGAGGGGCGGGTGCGCTTAGAATTTGCCTGTGAAGGGCGCAGGTCGTGCTTGTGCCTGAGGCAATTTTCAGTGAGTTGAGCGCAGGGGGCGCTCAGAATTTGCCTGTGAAGGGCGCGGGTCGCGCTCAGGTGGAACTCAAGTTATAATAGTTTTGAGCGCAGGTCGCGCTCAAACTTTGCCTTGTATGGACGCGGGTCGCGCACTCCAAAAAATTTGAAATTTTTACAGTAGATTGCTAAGACGTCTATCAAGTAGCCTGTAAAATGTAAAATCAATCGGAGCTATGAAAGTCCTTCTACTGCCCTTCAAAGTTTGTGAAACAGTTTTCAGACACAATACAAACAATGGAATGGTTAACTAATCAAAACAAAGAAAAAAATTGCCAAAATTTTAATGGAGACTCCTGAAAGATCATGGATATTCCTGTAAACAGTTTAGAGCAATTGGAATTCTACAAACCCTCCTTATCGGCAGTTGTTCTAGAAATTAAGTGTTTGCAAAACTGCAGAAACACACTGGAAACACTCTACTAATTAGGAGGTCAAAACAAATCAAAAACTCGTCAAATTTTTACTGAAAACTCCTAACTTAGGATATATACTCTTGTAAAAATTTTAAAATTTTTGAAACTTCATAAGTAACCTTACTCGTCTGTTTTTCAAGAACTTACGGTTTGGAAACTGAAATGCAGCACTGTAAAGATCGTATTAGTTCACTAAGTAAAATAACTAGGAAAAATCTGAAACAATTACAGTAATTCAATAACACATTAAGGATTACGCCTATAAAGTTTCAGAATTTTTCGAAATTTATAAATACCTTTACTGCAGTATTTTCCTCTGTGAATATGCAGCCCCTATGCCTAAAACAGTGAACAGTACCGAAAATACAAGAAATAAGAATGAAAAAATAAAAAGGGTGGGTGGGTTGAGAATGGGAGATTGCCCCTTAGATTCAAGCAATTGAATTCTTATCCTGAAAGAGTTTAAGATGGCAGCAGCGCCATTTGATAACCCGTAAAAACTCAATTAGATTACTCTAACCTTATTCTTACGGTATCAATTATTTATTTCCTACTCTCATATATATATTTATGCAATATATAGAGTACGGAATCATTTCACTCCTAAACTACCAAGACGTAATAGAATCCAATTAATCAAACACAAGGAGACAATAGTGAGAGTAATATTTATAGAGGGAATTTATACTATGAAACTAAATATATAAATTTAACTTATACTAATTTAACTAAACAATTGAATATGACTTGGATAAAATATGGGGAAGAAATTAGGGGGATTTTATTTTACTTAAATAAATTCCTAATATGCTAGTGTAGATTATTGCAATCATAACCAATTAAGATTAATTATGATCCCTAATTATTCATGATCAATCTCTGCCAACTAATAATTAGCATGTGAGGAAGTTCAACTCATTCTCATGGCGAATCAACTAACCTACTAGAGTGAACTCTTAAATTCAATAATTCTAAATAACACATCAAGTCTTCATCCAAGTTTCATCAAACCCCTCTAATGGAGGTTTAGCTAGAATTCATTAGACTATCATTAACATAAGAACAGTAAAAACAAGTTATTATTGAATAACTAATTAAACTTTCTTAATCTAAATTAACAATAGTCTAAGATTCAAACATGGATTACAATTGAAATTTAAAATAATTTAGAACTAAGATTATGAATACTAATTATCAATTTAAAACAATTAAATCTATGAATAAAAGATTGAATTCGAATTTAAATATTGAAATATAACTAAGTAATTTATTCTAAAATTCAAAACTTGTTCTAACAACTAACTAGATTAATCTATATAAACTAATTTAATGAATTAAAACTAATTCTATATTACAAAAACTAAATTTTATGAACTAGAACTAGGTTTAGATCTAGATAGCTTAAGAGCTAACCTTTTGTCTCTTGATATAGAAGATTAGGTCCCCAAATTCGTGCATCGGCTGAGGGGCCATGTTTTGGGCCGAAAAATCGAGCCCAAAACCCAATTTGTTGAATCCAAGACTTCCTATTCTGGTTGTGTTACGGTAGCGCACGTTTTCACTAACTTATACCATTCTGATCGAGTAAAGGTCTTGACCATTGGAAAGACCTTTCTGAGCCGGTCATTTTAATATAAAATGGGCCAAAATCCGAGGTCTGAGTCCAAAGATATGGCCTTTTGAAGTTCTGTTGACTTTTCTTCAGCTTTCTAATCCGGTTTGACTTTCACTTAACAGCTTTGACTTGGGCTTTTTAAAGGCTTTTTCTCCATGAAACTTGGCTTTTCTTCATAGAACTTTCATAGCAATACCTTTAGCTCATTTTAGCGCCTAATTAGTAACGAATTTACATTTATTCAACTCCAAAGCCTGAAATACTCAAAAGCACATAATTAGTGATAAACCTATATTATTAATCACATAATTAGTCTAACAGCAATATTGTTAAGGGGTTAAAACTACAATTTTGGGCTCTTATCAATGCCCAATAAGCATATGGTACATTTCATTCCCAATCTTATGCAATGGTTCAGCTAGTCAGCTAGGCGACTACTTTTTTACATAGTCAATAAGTCTATGAAAGAACCAGAAGATGTGCCCACGAAATCTGTCTTTATATTTAGCTGCCAAGTCTGGCTGCTTAAACTATATACACTCTCAAAGTGTTAAGTGTTGACACTGACGTACTGGTAACTTGGTGTTGATAATTCCTTTTGGCCCTCGAGGCCAATTATAGCCACAAGCCAACTACTAAAGTTTGAGCCAGGATAATTGTTGGGGTTTAACACCGATACCAATCGATTTCCCACTACACAGATAATTTGTATTTGAACAATAACAACTCTAGACAACAATCTAAATATTCTCTACAACCAAACTAACCTGCCCAACTCGCTAAACAACTATTAACAACAGATAATAATGTAAAGCAGTAAAAACATACCACAACACAAAGATATATCATGGTTCGGCTAATGGTGCCTACTTCTACAATAGCTAATCCTTTTATAAAGTGGGAAGGAAGATTACAATCACTCCTTTCAGTTTCTCACCTTACTAGATCACTCCTCTCTCTTTGCAGGGTTGTTTCTCTGTAAAGCTTCTCTCTTAATCTTGATTGCTTTCAAGATTAGGTTTCCTCTCTGTGTGTTGTGTCTTTTTCGTGTCTCTTGACTTAGTTAGGTTTTGCCAAAAACCCCAACTTGTATTGCAAACTCGCGGTTCAACAAAAATAGAATTCTTCCGAATTTAGGCATGAGCGCGGGGCAAGGCAAAAGTCGAGCGCGTGCGCCCTCAAAACACTGGAAGTCGTCCAAGGCATGGGCGCGTGTGCGCCTTGAGCAAGACTATCCTGAGCGCGTGCACGCTCAGGCTTCTCTATGCACACTGAACCAATTTCTATCCTCATGTGAGGGATAACTCCAACAATCTCCCCCTCCTGAACAGTGAGGGGGGGATACCTCCATGAAATTTCCAAATCAATAGGAGGAGTCTGCTACCATTCCGGTGGTAGCACAGCAAATATCAAACTTACCTTTCGGTAAGACTTTGGTCATCATATCCAACCCGTTCTTGTCGGTATGGATCTTCTCAATGCATAAATGCTTGTCTTCGAGTACTTCTCTAATCCAATGATAACGCATGTGTATGTGCTTGGATCTAGAATGAAAACTCGGATTCTTGCTCAAATGGATGGCGCTCTGACTGTCACATAGAACTACAAACTGTTTCTGCTTTAGCCCTAGTTCGTCGAAGAACCTCTTCATTCATAGCATCTCTTTGCAACACTCAGTGGCTGTAATATACTCGGCTTCTGTAGTGGAGAGGGCAATACACTTTTGCAACTTAGATTGCCAAAAACTGCTCCCCGTAAAAGTAACCAGATAATCGGAGGTGGACTTCATCGAGTCAACATCACCTGCTATGTATGCATCAGTGTAGCCTTCAAGTAAGGGCTTACTTCCACCAAAGCACAAACACGATTTTGAAGTGTCCTTGAGATATCTCAATATCCACTTAACACCTTCCCAATGCAACTTCCATGGATTTGACAGAAAATGGCTTACAATGCCCTACGGTGAAAGCAATATCCAGTCTTGTACACACCATTGCATACATCAAAGCTGCCCACTGTGGATGCATAAAGAATCTTTTCCATCTGACTCTGCTCATGCTCACCCTTTGGACACATCTCTTTGGTCATGTGAAACTGGTCACCAAGCGGACAACTGACTGGCTTCGCTTGATCCATGTTAAATCTCTTCAACACCTTCTCAATGTAGCCACAACTTCCCACTCTTTCTATCACGAGTAATCCGCATCCCAAGCATCTGCTTTGCTTGACCCAAATCCTTCATCTCAAAGGACTTACTCAAGTTTTTCTTCAGCTTGGATATCTTGTTGATGTTTAGGCCAACTATCAACATATCATCCACATACAACAAGAGTACTATAAAATCCTCGTTTGAAAATTTCTGAACAAACACACAATGATCGGAAGTAGATTTCTTGTATCCTTGCTTTGCCATAAAGGAATCAAACTTTATGTACCAATGTCTCGGTGCCTGCTTCAACCCATACAAGCTTTTTATCATCTTGCATACTAGGTGCTCCTTGCCTTTGACCTCAAACCCCTCTGGCTGGTCCATGTAAACATCTTATTTAAGGTCTCCATGAAGAAAAATTGTCTTAACATCTAGCTGCTCAACCTCTAGGTTCATACTTACGATCATACCCAATACCACCCGAATAGAAGTCATCTTCACTACAGGAGAGAAAATTTCATCAAAGTAAATACCTTTCCTTTGACCAAATCCATTCACAACAAGGCGAGCTTTGTGCTTTGGGTGTGGATTATTCTCCTCATGCTTGACTTTGTAGATCCACTTATTCTTGAGAATTTTTCTTCCTTCCAATTTCTCAACTAACTCATAAGTGTGATTCTTATACAAAGAACTCATCTCATCATGCATGGCCTTCAACTACTTCTCTTTGTCTGTACCTTCAAGAGCCTCTTGATAGTACATAGGTTATCCACCATCAGATAGTAAAATATACGTATGTGGTGGATACCTGGTTGAAGCTTGTCTCTCTCTGTCTGACCTCCTTGCCCCATCTACTGGTTCCTCAGGAGGATGCACTTTTGCTTGCTCTGGTGGTGGTTTATGTACTTCATCTGCATCTTCTATATCAATAGGTTATATCCCATCATGAGCAATAGGATTCTCATCATGAGCCAAGCCCATGGTTCTCTACATTCTCAATGCTTTCTGCACGTTCCACAGTAAGAACTTCTGGTTCTGAATCAACAAGATCATTAGTGAAAGCATGTAGCTTCTCACCCTCCTCAAAGTCTGCTATGGTTTGGTCTTCCAAGAACACAACATCTCGACTTCGGATTACCTTCTTGTTAATCGGATCATTGAGTTTGTAACCAAACTTTTCATCTCCATAACCCAAAAAAATGCACTGCTTGGCTTTGTCATCAAGCTTGGATCTCTCATCTTTCAAAATATGCACAAATTCCCTGCACCCAAATACCCTCAAGTATCTATAATTAACATCTCTGCCTGACCATACTCTCTCTGGATAATCACTATTCAGAGGCTTCGACGGCTATAGGTTGATCACATGTACGGCTGTGTGCATTGCTTCTATCCAGTAGCTTCTAGGTAGCTTAGAGTGAGACAGCATGCATCTCATCCTCTCTATAATAGTCCAGTTCATTTTCTCGGCTATTCCATTCTATTACGGTGTCTTGGGAATGGTCTGCTCATGACGAATCCCATGACTCTGGCAATACTCTTCAAACGGCATAATGTACTCACCCCCATTATCTGAGCGAATACACTTCAACAACTTCCCTATCTCTCTTTCCACCATGCTATGGAATTTCTCAAACACGCCAAGTACTTCATCTTTGGTCTTCAGACTATATGCCAATACCTTTCTTGATGCATCATCAATGAAGGTCAGGAAATATAAAGCTCCCCCGTGGGACTTTACTTTTATAGGACCATATAAGTATGTGTACACTAGTTCAAGGACATTGTCCTTTCTATGGGACGAGAATCTTTGGAAAGACACTCTGTGTTGCTTTCCTACCAAACAGTGAGTACATCTATTTAAATGTGTACCTTTGATGTATGGCAAGGCATTTTGCTTGGCAAGAACTTCCATGCCTTTTTCGGCCATATGACATAGTCTCTTATGTCACAGTTCGGGGGAAGCTTCTTCTTCTGCCGCATTTACTTCTGGTTTACACAAACTAGCCTCTGTTTTGTAAAGAGAGCAAGTTTTCTTCCCTCTGGCTGCTATAATGGAACCTCTGCTCAGTTTCCATACCCCGTTACCAAACAAGTTTACAAAGCCATCATCATCTAACTTTCCAGTGGAAATTAGGCTTAGCCAAATGTCAGGGACATGTCTCACATCCTTGAGTGTCAAGGTGTATCCAACATTGGTTTCTATGTGAACATCCCCAATCCCTACAATCTTTGAGACTCCACTGTTGCCCATCTTCACTTCACCATATTCTCCACAGCTGTAGGTAGTGAAGAATCCCCTATACGGTGTGACGTGATAGGATGCTCCTGTATCTATCACCCAATTTGTATCCTGGCATGAGGTACTAAGACAACACTCACCACAATCTGACACAATTCCCACTAGACCATCATCGACTAGTGTTGTAACGCCCGTATTTAAAATACGTATTTATTTATTTATTTATTTATTTATTTAAAATCTGTTGGATTGGATTTGGGATATGTGGGCCTGGTTTCTGGGCCCGAGTCTGTATTGGGCTTAGGTTTCAAACCCAAGTATATATTCATATTTTTCCAGAGAATAGGGTTTCTAGATAAAAATAAAATAAAAATGGAGGTGGCTTGTTTGCTAGAGATTGGAGCGTGACGATTCAGACTATGATGAATTCGTGGAGCTTTTGATTAAAGTGAGTAGTTATGTTTTTTTTCGTTTATTGAAACTAGAGTTTTACGTCTACGAATAAAAACCTTTACTGCCGAGTGCTTCGGATTAGTTTTTCTACTTATTTATTTCTGTCGTAAGCTTTTAGTTTTTATTGAAAACTGTTGAAATCCGTAATTGAACTATTGGACTGCTCGAACTCCGGAGGCCGTTAAGGGTATCGCGTGCCCGAGATAATGGAATCGTCCGGCCTTTATTGTTGTTTGAACTCTTTTTGTTTTGGTTTTGTATTTGTTGGGTTATGGGGGATGTCGGGTTTTAGAAGCGGTGGATGGTGTTGTCGAAGCTTTGTAAATGTATTAATGGCGGCACCAAGAAATCGCCAGTACAATTTTATGTAACTGTTATTGTTGTTTTTTGTTTTTGTTGTTGACTGATGATGGGTTGTAGACTTGTGGTGAGGGGTTTGAGTGCTGTTGGGAGCTTGGAGAAGTCGTTAATGGCTGACGATTCAGTGTGGAGAAAGGGCTGTCGAGGTAAATTATACTGTAGTTCTTTTGATTGACTTGAATGGGTTGTTGGGGATGGGGTGGCTAGGGTAGTGTGTGTGAGGGCTGCAAATGGGTGCTGGTGGAAGCTTGAAACAAGTTGTTAATGGCGGACGACCAGATCCCATTCAAAGGGAGGGTTAGCAATATAGGAAATCGAGTTGGGGCTTTTGTTAAAGTTATTGGGTTTTTGTCAGGGAGCAAAACCGATGTGATGGGGAAGGGAGAAGTGGTGGCCGGACTTTAGCTGATCCGGTGGTGGTAGCTGGTGAGGAGGAAAACCTATTGGTCGGTTGGGCTTGGGCTTTGGGCCAAAGTCTTTAGTTTCGAGTTGGGCCGGTTCTATTTTTTGTTGGGCCAGTTCTAATTTTGTTTACATGGGCCGGTTTCTTTTATTTTTTGTGGGTTGGGCCATTGTTGTTTTAAGTGGATTTGTTTCTTGTAGAGATTTCTAGTTGGGCTAAATCTATTGTTGGGTCGGTTTCTGGTTTGGCTTTTATGTTGGATCCGGCTAACATTATTTGAATTCTTTGGTTGAGTCATAGGCTTGGCTAGTTAGGTCTGAACCATGACCTTAGCCATGAGCCCATGAGCCATGCACCTTGACCTTAGCCATGAACCATGGCTATGACCCTGAACCTGTTGAACATGGAAATGACAGGTTGACTTTGACATTGACTGTTGACCATTGACCATTGACCGTTGACTGTGGAATGTTGACTTTTTCTAGTTTTTCACATATTTAATTTTATGGACAATTGTAATAATAAAACGTTGTCGAAAATGGTATAACCTTGGTTTTCATTATCTAATTAAGATTTGACGTGAGTCAGTGTGTAAAGAATATAAATATTGGCACGTAACAAGAGGGGAATTCTTATAAGACTTGTGATTTGGACTCGAATAATTATGCGTGATATTTGGACTTGAGTTATTCTTTCTTTTTAAAGTCATTGCATTTTGACATTGGTAGAATGGACATATATTTTGGTTATTTATATACTATTTATATTGTGCACAAATGGAAATAATGCGTGCCTTTGATGGTGAATTGAGTTCACATAAATATATTGAACGAATACATTACATGATTGATTACTATTATGAGTTGCTACTTAAATGAATTGTAGTATTTATGAAGGCTTGAGATATTCCATATGGGGTAGTGCAATATATGATTGGCACGTGAAATAATAAGTTTTGAGATTTGATATAGAGATACTTGGATATCGTGCAATGAATAGTATTAGCACGTGATAATGTGGACTTTATTATAACGAGAAACGTTGAGCTTTAGTACAATTAAATATACTGGCATGAGATAGAACAAGAATTATTATGAGTCATGAATGTATGACACCTGAATAAATTACGTAACGAAAATCCTGGAACCTAGCTACCACAACTCAGTGGATTTGGCCCTTGTGATGGGCGTATGTGATATGATTGGCCCTTCTAGCATTTCAGTGAATCTGAATAGCCTTTCTGGCGTAAGTAATTTGATTGGCCCTTCTGGCATTTCAGTGAATCTGAATGGCCCTTCGGCGCATAGCCGAATAGTGGCTTGATCATTTCGTTCGCAAAATTAGAACGAGACGCGCGATATTTTATGCCGAATAGTGGCAGTACTCACATAATGGCTTCGTGTGAGGGTTACCCAGTATGCGATATCCCGCATGGAGTGGTTCATTATGTGAGGGGAGGCATGTTGACATACATGTTCGACGTTGGGTGGCGATTGTGGTAGCCAGGGAAACTAGGTAAGACATAGACACGACGTGATTTTAGGGACACGCAAAGAAAACCTTAAATAATATAATTATGATAATATGTTGGTTAATGATATATCTTTAAATATATGATTGTATATGGTTTTGCAGGAGGGTGGGTCAAACTAATTACTTGTGCAGAGACGACCCACTCTGTAATTGAGCATGAAATGCAGTAAGTATAGAATATGCTTGGCTGGTTATTAGTTTAGTTAGAACCTAAGGCGCCTCGATGGAGGAACTAAATGCCTTTGTATTATTGTTGGGAAGCTAAGGCGCCTCAATGGAGGAACTACATGCCTTATTTATTATGCGTATGGTTTGCTGTGTGGTTAGTGGGAAGTTAAGGTGCCTCGGTGGAGGAACTAAATGCCTTATGGATTGTGTATATATATGTATAAGTATAATTTGTATTTTAGGGCTACTCACACCAGCATTATTTTTAATGCTGACCCGATTTGCATGTTTGCTTATCGGGTATGTTCATTAAATGAACATAGTTGATAAGTCTTGGCAGGATTAAGGTTGAAGAAAGGTTGGTTGCTGCTTGTGGTTTGCATTAGCGTCGCATTCAGGATATGTTTTGTTTTCCCTTAAGGTGTAATAGATTTTAGTTGAGACAAATGTTGTTTTGTATTTTCAGTTGTAATTATAATTAAAGAGTTGTTGAAAGGAGATTTGTAAGTTAATCAAATTTGTGAATTTTTGAAATGAATAAGACTTTTGTTTATCTTAAATTTTTATTGGTTTTTAATTATCCGCATATTTAAACGGATTATGGGTTTTTAGGAGTTGAGAGTGCATCACACCTCGAAAATCGAAGAGTTTGGAACAAATATTGTTTTTCCTAATTCTGTCAAAATTCGGGGTGTGACAAGTGCGGTAGTATCTCTGCCTGAGTTTCCGTTCCTCTTTACCATGTCTTCATGTACACAGTTATTCTTCTCATCCATCTTCAGTGTTCTACACTCATATATGAAGTGGCCCTTAGTGGCACAATAGTAGCACTGTGTCTCTGCCTTAGGAGTTATAGCTTCACCCCTAGATTTGCTTCTGTCATCACCTCTAGAATGAGATGGTTTTCTACTTATACCTCTCCCCGTTTCTCTGTGATAAGGATCTCTATGTGAGAGGAGCTGCTTTTTGAACTCCTTCTAGTCTCCTCATTCAACAAAGACGCGGTAGCCATCTCCATGGAAACGATCCCATCCTTGGCTGATCCGTGTAGAGAGACTGCTAACGTCTCCCAACTTTCAAGTAGAGAGCCTAATAGAAACAAAGCCTTAACTTCATCTCCCAAATCAATCTTCATCAAATGCATCTGATTATTGGTATTATGTACTTCATTAAGATGCTCAGATATTGAAGAACCTTCTTGGTACTTCGTGTTGGCAAACTTCTTAACGAGCAACACTTTGTTTCCGCCCGACTTCCTCTTATAGAGGTCTTAGAGTTTCTTCCACAAGCCAAAAGTTGTAGTCTCTTAGGATACATGGTGAAAGACACTGTCGAATGTACCCAATTGATTTTCTGTCAAGCTTGCTCCACTCAGCCGCAACAACTGATTCAGGTCTTTCTCCTCCATTCTCAATGGGTTATGTCAAGTCCTTGCAATAAAGCAAGTCTTCCATCTTGGCTTTCCAAATGATGTAGTTCTTCCTATTCAGACTCGTCATGCGAGTGTTCACGGAATTGTCCATCTCTACAAGTTATTTAAACTCAAATCTTCTCTCAGAAGTTTTGTCAAACACCTTCCGACTAAGATTTGGATAACACCCTAGGCTAATCTAACCAAGGCTCTGATACCACTTGTTGGGGTTTAACACTGATACCAATCGATTCCCCATTACACAGACAACTTGTATTTGAACAATAACAACTCCAGACAACAATCTAAATATTCCCTACAACCAAACTAACATGCCCAACTCACTAAACAACTATTAACAACAGATAATAATGTAAAGCAGTAAAAGCATACCACAACACAAATATATACTGTGGTTCGGTCAATAGTGCGTACTTCCACAAGAGCTAATCTTTTTATAAAGTGGGATGGAAGATTACAATCACTCCTTTCAGTCTCTCACCTTACTAGATCACTCCTCTCTCTTTACAGGGTTGTTTCTCTGTAAAGGTTCTCTCTCAATCTTGATTGCTTTCAAGATTAGGTTTCCTCTCTGTGTTGTGTCTTTTTCGTGTCTCTTGACTTAGTTAGGTTTTGCCAAAAACCCCAACTTGTATTGCAAACTCGCGATTCCACAAAAATAGAATTCTTCCGAATTTAGGCATGATGAGCGCTGGGCAAGGCCAAAGTTGTAGCGTGCGTGTTCTTAAAACACCGAAAGTCGCCCAGGGCATGTGCGTCGCGGCGCTTTGAACAAGATTATCCCGAAGGCGCGCACTCAAGCTTATCTATGCACACTGAATCAATTTCTCTCCTCATGTGAGGGATAATTCCAACACTGATCAGTTAATATGTCAAAGTGTATGTTCAATTCTGTGCAATTTAAACCTAACTAGGTTTTTTTCCCCAATTTGAAGAGTTTACACACTAATACCCAATTAGAGAAATTCCAAATTGTAAATTAATCACACTTTTAAATCACGAAATCACCACAAACCTGCTTAACGTATGAGTGACAAAATGTAATTCCATCAATAAAGTGGTAAGCAAAAATAGCAAAGTTAACTAACCACATCTTTATTCATGAATAAAAAGACAAAAGTTGGCAGACAAACATGAGGAGAGAGAACACAGATAGACATTCCAAGTGGTGGTTGGTGAAACAAAGGATTACATTGAATAACTAGTTGCTGATGAATTGCCGTGTGGTGCTGACATGGATTTAATTGGGAAAAATTTGACATTATCGTGCTTTGTTTGGGAATTTACCCATTAATTTTTTGGGTGGTCTGCCCCATCCAGGAGCCAGCGGCCCTCCACCATGGTTAATTTCCTGAGATAACCTTCGTTCCCAATATCTTAGACTTCGCTTTGCCTTCTCTTTGTAAAGTATGCTATAGTAATGACCATGCATTTGATCATAGCCAGTCTCCTTCGGGGTCGCCGACGCAGTAACATATACCTTTCCCATATAACTAGTCTGTGAGATTGCTCCAGAGACCAACAAAACCAAAAACAAACATGAACTGAGATCCATAGCACTCAACCAGTTATTTACAAAACTTTATATAAAGAAGATGAGTACTCAAAGAAGATATGCTTCTAACTTCTAACTTGGCTTGGCTTGGCTTATGGTCTAAGATAACCATTTATATATACCTCAGTAACAGAGCTGAACGTGGAACACATGTAAGGATGTTTCCAAGAAATTAAAGAGAAAGAGAGACCACAATTGAGTGGCATAGAGCCATTCCCTATATGAAGGACTAAAGGAGTACAGAAAAATCAAACATTTCGTAAAAATGATGTTGACCGAGACTTGTGAGATCAAGTAACAATAAAAACCATTGTAACCAATTACGGTACGGGTTTAAAACGGTGTATTTGAAGAAAAAAATGTTAGTTCGTGTTTTAAACGGAATGTATTGGGAAAAAAATGGAAAAAAAAAAAAAAAAAAAAAGTAGGGCATAAAAAACGGGTTTAAAACATATAATACGTAAAAAAAAAACGGTAAAAACCGATGATAAAGAATATAATAGATAAGGAGTTTGAATTTTTATAAGGGTGGAAAAACAAATAGGCACATAAAATAAAAATAATAATAATACAAATAAAAGAAAATTCAAATACATAGAAGTATCAAATTATAATTACTCATCCAAATACTAAAAGTTTTAGATTCAGTACCAAAACACAACTCTAAATAAGATACAACAAATTACCAACCATAATGACATAATCAAGTACTACAAATAAATTAATAACTTTAAAATTTCCAAATATTAATAGTCCAAAGCAAAATAGAACTGTCTCAATAAGTCAATCATTAGCCCACTCTTCAAAAAGGTAAACTCCAAAACCCATTTTTCTTCTCGCGTTTTCTTTTAGATTTAAAAAAAAACAAACAAACAAAAAATTAAACGGGAGATTTTCAAAATCTCGGGTTTTAAACGGTTTTTAAGTTTAAAACGCGGTTTTTTTTTTTAAAAAAAAACCCGTGTTTTAAACTAGAACAAGACGCCTTGTCAATATCTCAGGTTTTAAACGCGATTTTTTTTCAAAAAAACACCGAATTTGGTGACAACGATAAAACCAGGTTTTAAGACTTAGAGCAAGTCCAATGGTGGGCAATATGGGTTGCTAAAGGCAAATATAGCACCCCAACCACAAAAATATCATTCCAATGGGGCTGCTAAAAGGGTCTTAAATTTGAAAAGAGTCAAAAACTCAGCCAAAGTTAAGACCTTTGCTAGCAGCTGCTATAATAAATTCGGGAGACGGACGGCATAGTTTCTGCCGTCTGTGTGTTAAATTTCAACGGACGACAGTGTCGTCCGTCCAAAAAAAATTCTAAAAATAATGGACGGACGGCAGAAACTTTGCCGTCCGTATCATTTAGCACTTCAAAACAGACAATGCGATTGGATTGGTTTTTTTATTTTGAGGAGCCAAATTTGGTTGGGCAAGCTAAAAGGCCTATGTGGCACTTATGTGGCACTTTTAGCAGCCCAATTTAACAGCTCTCCATTGGACTTGTTCTTACATACATCCCATCACCAGATCGCAATTTCTATATTGGCTGTAACACATCAGCCAATAGAAACCAAAATATCTGAAATCCATTATGTTTCAATGACTAGTTAATGCCCATGCTTTCGGCACAGATTTTATATAGTTATTTTGACATTATATTTTAATTTGCATTAACATAGTTGAAGTTATTTGTGGTGTAAATGCGCGTTTTGAGTAATTGAGTAAAGTTGGGATACATATAGTCATGAGTTCAAAGGGTTGACGACTTGATATAGAGCACAATAAGATTAGGATTAAGTTTTGGTTAAGTTTATGCGTGTGTTAGAGCATCATCAACGCACTGCTAAAACTCGTTTCTAATGTGATAGCTAGCAATTTTTTGTAGCAAATTGGGTAACCAACGCGCTGCTAAAAGCACGTTTCCATCCCATAAATTGTCAAATTCACAGCCAAAATACTCGAAATTATAGCAGCGGGTCGGACGGGACAACGTTTCCCGTCGGCACATAGGAAGGGACAACTTGTCTCATCCAAAGTTTTTTGTTTTGTCTTTTTTTTTTATAATAAAAAAATCATATTTCACTAGCGGTGTCGTATTTGTTTTTTTTTAAATATTTAGAGGGTTAAGGCAGACCCACACCGGTTACATTGAAGGACCCTAGCCTGATGGCTTACATTGCCCGAAGGCTCATTATCAATCCCGATCGCCATTTTGAGTTGACCCAACCGTCTCCACCTTGTCCAAGAAGACTTGCTTTCGCTCCTCAGTCCACCTATCGTAGCAGCACCCTGTCTCTAGCCCGAAGGCTCACCTGGCCCAAAGGCCCATCACATAATTATACAAGAAATAAATTAAAACCCAACCAACACTTGGTGGGATTCGAACTTGCAACCTCTCCCATGAGGAGAGGGGTACACAACCAATTGAGCTAGAGCTAAAAAAATTGGTTAGTCTCAATATCAAACGGGATAACTTGCCCCGTGCAAAAAAAAAACTAATTTCAAACGGGAAAATTATACTAGTCTGAAATAGAAAATGAAAATTTATAAAAAAAAACACATTGATACATAACGAAATTTTAACAGTTTTTTCTGATACAAAATGTTGACGTGTCACAATTTTTTTTAGTAGCGCGTTGATGATGCTCTTATATATTCTACACATCATTGAACGATAACTATGAATTGCTGGTGTTAATATGCTCAATATTTAGTGATCCTTAATAGTGTGTGATATAAAATTACACATGCATTAATTGTAAATATATGGAAAGCAAAATTTGAAATGTAAGCAATAAAAAATGTAACAACATTTATTCAGTGATGTAGATTAGTTAACTTTTATAAATTTTGTCAATAATTCATTGAAAGCCTTTGGAAGTAGGAAATATAATAACATATAACATTTCGAATAGGGAAAACGTTGGTAATTGGAAAACCTGCCAGAACTCTCTCTTATAGAACATTTAGGTGATTCCCAACCATTGTCACCAAATTCAGCATTTTTTTTTCAAAAATGCATTTAAAACCCGAGATATTCATAAGGCGTCTTGTTCCAGTTTAAAACCTGGGTTTTTCAAAAAAAAAAACGCGTTTTAAACTTAAAAAACGTTTAAAACCCGAGATTTTGAAAATCTCGGGTTTAAACTTTATTAAAACTTTTTTTTTTTAATCTAAAAGAAAACGCAAGAAGAAAAGGGGGTTTTGGAGTTTACCTTTTTGAAGAGTGGGTGTTAGATTGACTTATTGAGACAATTCTATTTTGCTTTGGACTATTAATAATTGGAAATTTTGAAGTTATTAACTTATTTGTAGTACTTTGATTATGCCATTATGGTTGGTAATTAGTAGTATCTTATTTAGAGTCGTGTTTTGATACTGAATCTAAAATTTATAGTATTTGGATGAGTAATGATAATTTGATACTTTTATGTATTTGAATTTTCTTTCATTTGTATTATTATTATTTTTATTTTCTGTGCCTATTCTTTTTTCCACTCTTATAAAAAATTAAACTCCTTATCTATCATATTTTTTATCATCGGTTTTTACGGTTTCTTTTATGTATTATACATTTTAAACCCGTTTTACCATTTTAAACCCGTTTTCTATGCCCTATGTTTTTTTACATTTTTTTTTCTGTTTTTTTTCCGAGACATTCCGTATAAAACACAAACTAAGTTTTTTTTCAACTACATCGTTTTAAACCCATACCATACTTGGTGACAATGTTCCCAACTATGGCAATGCTTTCAAACAACTTGCATCATCAGTCCCTCCAATTCCTCCCAAAAAAATTCTCAAACATTCCACGATGCTCCACCGTTTGTCGTGTTGTAGCTACCTCTAACAATCACTCAGAGTGCTTGATGTAAAACCTGCAAATACATTTGAATTTTAATATGTAGACATATAACACCAAGCAGTTAAAGTTTTAAATTAAAGAACAATATAACAAATTGTCAAATTCCACATCTCACTATTTTCAGACTAAATTGTTGTTTATTTTTAGCACAAAGTTATTGGAAGTCCCCACCTTGGCACTTTTACATTACAAATATAAGCCCTGCAAATGATTACAATACCCTTACATAACAACCTAAATATCTTTCAAGCAAAAAAAAAAAAAAAAAAAAAAAAAACCTAAGGGTCATCTGCTTGATAAAAATTCCCACTTGCTGGGCAAATATGTAGTAGGAAAACAATTTCTTCCCACTTAAAATTTTGCCAGGAACATACCTAGTATGTTGGAAAATAATATTTTAATTTGTCATTGCTTGTTTATACAATTTGCATCAACTGGAAAATGTTGGCAAATGTCATTTGCCAAGTTTGCCGGCGCTTGGTAACAATAAATTTGCCAACAAATAATTTTACTTTTGATCAATTCCATCCCTAGTTACAACTCATTCGCTACTCTCACTGATCACTCTCTCTATCAAGGTTAGCCTCTGCAACTCTCTCTCCCTATCTCTCTATTTTAATTTTATATATATAAACAAATCCATTTTAACTGTTGCAATTTCAATTTGACATATTTGGGGAGGTGATAAGCATTCAAAAAGTGTATTTTAACCCTAAATTATACTTCTTGTTTGGCCCTCTTAGTGGACTAATAGTGTTTGTAAGTTATGTTATATGACTTTACAAGTGAAAAAGAGAGTTTTGCAGAATATTAGAGTTAAAGGGGCAAAAAGGAGCAATTTAGAGCATAAAGGATCATATGAAAAGCTCATGGAGAATTATGAAGAAGGCCCAAGGTTTTGAAGCTATGAAAAGATAAGACTTGGACCAGTTTTAAAGCTTTTTGGAAGCCCATCGCAAGAGGACCCGTTACTTAGACCAAAGCCTGCAAAAGAAGAGCTAAAGATGGAGCAAAAGAGGAAAATCGACTCATGCGTCTGGGACTCATGGAATCGTACTGTCCGTGTGTCTAGACGCATGGAACCGACACAAAAGTTTTACCTTTTTGATCGCTTTTGGAAACGAAGATGGAATCGGAAGAAGGTCGATAAGTAATAGGAAATTAGGCCCAATGATAAAACGTTTAATTCTACGTTTATTGGTTTTATTACTTATTTCCTTAAGTCCGAGGTCCACTAGTCCGAAGTCCGAAGTCCGAAGACCAAAGACCAAAGTCCAAAGTCCAAAGTCCGTATTAGTCGTACATTTTTAGTCAAGTTACCTTACTCACGTGGGTTTGGTAGGATAGGTCAAGTAAGGGATCGTCCAAACCTTAGGGCTCGGATAGGTTCACAACTGGAATTACAACTTTTGGTGAGTAGGATTTTAGGTTTTTTAGTTGGTTTAATGAAATTAACGTTAATGCGAATAATGTAAATTACTACGGTGATTTTGATGTAGATAAACAGAGATAGAGAAACAGGGAGAGAGTTAATCATACTCATGAAAGAATTATTTTTCAACAGTTTATATTACCACATCACTACATCTCTAATTCGTCTCGTGTTCAGAGACGACGTCGAGTATTGATCCCTAGCGCATGACCACATCTCTGAGCCGCATCGCACTAGCATAAGGAGTTGAACTAATGTTTCATCTCTGGAATATCATTTCAGCTCCTGGCATGATTCCACATCAGTTGGACGAATTGGAGAGATGTCTAACACCATAGAGTCACGCGCGAGACATTTTGGGTCGCGCACGAGACTGTTATGGAGCATCAGCAGTCCAACTTTGTACAGTCTCAGTCATTTTGGGACCGGATGTCTTATCTATGCCTAATTCCTAAGCAGTGATTCTAGAATATTAAAGAGTCAATCCGGATTCTCACATGAGCAGCATAACCCTACCCCTGAGGGGGGGGATTAGCTCATGGTCATAGAACGAATAATAAAACTTGCTGTATTCATTAAGTAAATAAATGCAGGACAGGAATTAAACTAGAAAAGAAATGACTGTTATTAAGGGTAAAATGACTTACGATATTAAAAAGCCGGAATGAAAATGAAAATGGTGAATGTAAGTATCTTAAATAAAACTAACTAAAACTTAGCGTAATTTAGAGCATGAAAATCTTTGAAGGAAGAATATCAAAGGCGACCCCTCATATATATAAGCGGATGTCTCGTGAAGGATTTAATTGGCTTTTGTTTGTTAGCTAATTGAAACGTTCAAAACTTTGAGAATCAAAGTTTTGTTTTTACCTGTTTTAAATTTTGTCTTTTACCTTATTAAGATTTCGTCCTTTAGCCAATTTCAATTCAAACCACCTGGTTTGAATTGGTACGTGTCTTCTATATTGCGAGGTGGCACCAAATTAAAACCATCACTTGCCACCTGCCTATGCTGACTCATCATGCCTTTTGGG
Source organism: Coptis chinensis (assembly GCF_015680905.1). Classification (NCBI taxonomy): domain Eukaryota; kingdom Viridiplantae; phylum Streptophyta; class Magnoliopsida; order Ranunculales; family Ranunculaceae; genus Coptis; species Coptis chinensis. The sequence continues at coordinate 99,324,313 of NC_141459.1, forward strand.
CCCACAGAGTGGGTCCACTTAGTGTGTCCAGTGGCGGCGCCAATTTTGGAGTTTTTACGACTTTCTGTCTTTGCGTAAAGTTCGTCGCCCGGGTCACTATGGCAGCTTCACTAGCCAACGTCGACATCTAGATTTATCAGATTTGAGCTTCGGAAGTTTGCTGCTTCTTTATATGTGGACCTATTATGCACTGGTTTTGTTCTTTTGGAAACTTCGGCTCTAGTCAAGCTTTATTGGGCTTCACTGGGGTTGAGTGGGAAACTTCAAATATTCTAGTATTCCCGTACTTCGATGCATGTTTTATCATTATATTGGTGTTAACTGCGAAAACCTACAAAAGTACGAAAATACAATTATTACATGATTATTAAACACATAATCAACCAAAATGTTATGTCTCTCGGGGTTTAATATTACAGTTTTGGGTGCTTATCACACCACCCCCAAACAGCACTTTGTTTGTCCTCAAGCAAAGAAGAGACATTAAAATGATAAGTGGTCAAAAATGTGTTGTCTTAAGCTAAATCTCATGTCGCAGAGTGCGGTTGCATTGATCATATGCAACAAGGCCTTGAACCACTAGGAATTCCCTAGTGGACGAGTTATAGCCTCGTGAGAGTTTTTCCAGAGAAGATACTCACAAACTTCATTTATACTACAACGACTTAGTAACAAAGGCTTGTTTCCTAAATTAATCTCAGATATCTAGACATTTCACTAGCGGGGGAAACAAGGATTTAATTCTTTCGAAATTCAAGTTAATACACATACAATAATCAAAACATCTACGTATGAGCATGCATGTAGTGAACTTAAAATGAAACGTACAAGCAGGGCCGTTTCTGGATCCTTTGGATAGCGTCCTTAAGTAGGTTCTCACAGATATGTGTCTAAAAACAATTTCTCTCTTATTTTTCCACTCAAGTTTTGCTAACTCCAGTGTGCAGTGGGCACACGTTTCCTCACATACTCAATGACAATCAGAGGAGCCGAGGTCGAGAAGTCACAACTACTACTTATTATCATACTATCCTACTCCTAATTGAGCTAGAGGTCTTTATTAGGTGTTATGGGGCTTAGGCGGTAGTGTAGAAGAAAATGGAATGGAAAATTCAAAAATGATAAGTATGAGAGAATAAGGTCTTCGAGATATTTATACTAGAGAAATCCTTATTTTCTTTCCTGCTTCTAACATGGGTTTCCATACTTGGATTTTTCAAGCTTTTGTGTTCCCTTTTGATTCAATTTTTGGGGGGAATTCTAACCTTGATATTTCTTTTGATTTTTGGAAACATATTTCTATTTTTCTTTTTCTTTTCTTACAAAGCAAGTGGCGATTCGATTTGTGACAAGGTTTTTCTCTTCATTTTTCTGCACTTCATCCTATTTCTCATACTCATCCTCTAGGTAGGCTTATTTATTTGTGGTTAATAGATGGGTAATGAATTTTTGGTGAAATAGAAAGGGTTAATGAAAGGTTCAGTGGGGCGACTAGTGGTAAAATTTTTACAGGTGTGAATTTTTGGCTATATCGATCCAAAGAAGGCCTAAATTCTCGCCTAGGATTTTGGTAGTGATCAAGTAAGTAGACGTGTGAACTTCTCTATTCGGAAAAACTACTCCTCTGTGTCATTACTCTCATATCACACATTTTGAGGCCTTTTGGTTAGATTCTTACAGGATATGGAAACTAAGTTGTCTAACCGTGGGTCCCAGAAACTTACTGCTGTGTACATTTAATGATAATCAGTGCATGAATGCTCATGAAAAGATGTAAAAACTATTGCATACGTAGTAAATTAAGTTTCTAAGAACAAGTCCTAATTCTGAATGCTAGGGTGAGATTTCTAAATATTTTTCATCATAGAAGAGGAAACAAGAATTTGTCACTAAATACGTTTATTTAGACATCAAGTAAACTATATACAACTATGCATGCCTAATTTTTTAGAAAGGTTCTCACCACCCCTAAACAGTCGGACGCTGTGTCCTCAAAGTGTTAAGAGGGAGAAAGAGTATACCTGAGAGCTTTGAGCAAAAATGTAGCTGACATCTTACATAAAAATTTATTGTAACACACTATATATTATATATCATAAAAGTGAAAGCACACTGTTAGATTGGCACACTGTCAGGTTATTTATTTATTTCACATCAAAACGTAAAGCAAATATGTACATGCATCAACTCACATTGCCCCAACTTTGAACTGGGGGATGGTCCATCCTTGCTTTGTCTCTGTAGAAATGCCATTCCTTTGCATCACGCCAATCTATCATAGCTTTCCAGACTTCGCTCCACTTCCTTTTCTTTGTAGTGTCCAGATGAGCTATCATTTTATCATCATTAAGGAAAGAACGAAATTTCTTTAGATACCTTGCAGGTCGTCGCCATGTCCAAAATCGCAAAGAACGAATTATCTTGTTTGTTGGACACATAGAGTCGACCTTTACCCAGTCCTGAAAGGTGGCCGCAAACTGTGGGAAGTACGTCCTCACTATCCCGCATCTTTGTGAATGGCGAGGGGTGATATAGTGCTACCGAAAAGACCGAGCCCTCTTAAGGTTCTCAATTACTAGGTCTGTGATGTCAAAGGCGGTATGTTGTTGGGCCAAGGCATGGAACGTCTTACAAGCTGACTTTGATACAGTCGAAAAATGCCAATCTCCCATGATGTTCAGAAGAATAAATAACATTGCAGTTCCAACATTCATGGTCATACTAGCTAGTGGAATAGTGAATTCTGGCCATCGGCCAGCTTCGGTACGTTCACTAACCTGGGCAAGGCAATTGCCATAACGGACGGCAAATTTCTCCCAAGAATAGTCGTTAAAGTTGTTTTCTATCATGTATTGGATAGGGATGTCTGGCTGAAAAGGAGGAAGGTCTAGAGCCATGGTAACTGTTGGCTCGTAAAAAGAGTGTCGGGTGTTACCAATACGGATTGTAAATCCGTTCAAAGGGAAACCCTGTATAGGAGGTAGATCTTCCATGTGACCGTAAAAATAAGTTGCCAAACCTGGGGAGCATGTCTGCTCCGGGTGTAGAATAACAGAGTTCCATCCTACTCGAGTGATGTAGTCTCTGAAAAGATGTCCATATGCAGGAGAATTCAGCAACGAATGGAAAGATTGTTCTGGAATCATCTTTGGAGCTTCCATTGTAGAAGATGTGTGAAGAAAGATGTGACCTGTTAGACAAGGATAAACAAATATTAGAATATGATGAGAATAATTAAGTAAAAACAAATTACCATAGGGAAATTGTACTATATAAACAAAAACTAAAAAGAAAATGACAAAGAACATAAAATTGCAAAATTTAAAATGTGTTATGGGCCTAAGTAATGGCGAGGATCCTTTTGTGAGAGGAATCCATTTATAAGATCCTCGATGCCGTCAATCCGTGTAGCAGCCCGTTGCAGCATTTCGTTTTGTGTCTGAGAAATCTCGGCATGGTTCTCCATTATGAAAGTATGATTTGCTGAGAACAGGTTGTGGCTGTGCAAGAATTGTGCTTGTTCTTCTTCCTATACTGTCTGCAGGTCGTGAAATTTAAGGAAACTGGTGATGATAATGTTTTGACGTTTGTATAATGTCATCAGTCCTTGTTGAATTAAACGAAGACCTTCCATAGGATTAAATACATTGCTTAATGCATTTTCAGTGAAGATGTTGTCAGCGGAACAAGCTTCCTCGGTTTCTGTACTGACATGGTTCTTTGCAACGTCGGGGTTCCAAAAACCGTTCCTACAAATTGAGTGAATGGTAAGAATGTTAGCTGTTCTGAGAGGTGTATTAGGAGAAGTACTAGAAAAACCCCAACGCATCATGATAAGTGTCACAATGGTTGGCAAAGGAGCTGCCTTTTTCCTGGCACGTGCGATAGCGTTCCATAGAAATTTAATAATGCAAAAATCATTACAGTTAGTCTGCAAGACCCAGATTAGATGGAGGAGGGGTTTTGTTATTTCGGAAGTCTTAGACGTGCCGAGCACATTATGAGCTAGCCATTGAAGCACCGATAATTGGTTCTTTTGCAAGGATCGCTGATAAACAACATGGTTTTTCCAGTTGTATTCGCCGTGAAGGATAGTTGCAAACATCAAATGCCTGATATTGTCGAAAGGTGAATCCTGAAGGTGTACTCCTTGGTTTGTAATGGGAATTTGAAGTACCTCAGAGATAATATCCATAGTCAATTCACGCTCGCATCCGTTTGCACGGAGAAAGAATTGCCCGTTTTGGAAATAACCGCTTTTATAGAACAACAGGACCAATTCTCTGGAAAACATTGCATGCTTATGATGTAAAAGAGGGTACCATCCTCGACGTAAAATTTCAGTGTCAAAAAAGGGATGGAAAAGACCGTTTTGGAAATTTTTCATAAAATTTTGCTCGGGCATGAAAATTCGAGTGAGGGCCATTAAAGATAGAGTGGTGAAGAAGATTTAGTAGGGAAAAAAAAAAAAAAAAAAAAAAAGGTAAGTTGGATTTTTAGGGGTGTCTATCCTTGTTATAAATAGGCACCAAACCGAAGATGTAGAAAATACAGAATGAGGTGTCACAGGGTAGTTAGACCACATGTATTTTCTAAATTTTGGCACAAAAGATGTAGTGTGTATGAGAATAATGGGGCATATGACGTGACTACAAGGAGTGCCCCCCCTTCTTCTTCTTTTTTTTTTTTTTTTTTCACGTAAATAGCGTAAGTAGAAGGATAAAGAACATTAGATATAATATCACAATAAGATTTAAGAACGTACAACGATGTGGAAACACAACATAATGATACGATGTAAAAAAAAATTCCCAAGCCCAAATCAAGCCTAAAGCCTGATTTAAGCCTAAAATATCTAAATGCTTACCCACGACTCGTTTGGACTCTGAATTGGACGAATAAGATATCGAAATGATCGGCACGAAAAATGCTATCCAATTGTATGAGTCATCCTCAAAGGTCACAAGAGTTTTTGAAAAGAAGGAGGGTGTTTATTCATAAACAAAGGTTTTATTTATATACAAGGGAGATATACGTGAAGAACACTGGATGTCCAGAAGAGTCACCATCTAATTTCATAGACAACTGTCATGTTGGCTCTGGAGCGAACCTAATCCAGCCATACTGTGGCTTTACCTCTATGTATTATGGGTTTAGGGGTAGGATGGTACCATCCCGGACCGTGTGCGTGCTACGGTATAATAATGTTGCCCTTATTACATACGGCTATCCTCAAACCGCCCCAAAGGGAACTCAAAGTAACCAATTCTAGGGTTGGTCTGGTGGAATCCATTGCCCGTTTGTGTTCCATGCAACATCCGAGGTTGAACACGAATCTCATGTGCCAAATTTAATGCAAAGGAAAAGGCAACAATATAAACATATCTACAAGGTGAGTCCTTTAACGTCAGATCCTCAAGACGATTCGAGTCTTTTAATGTTAGATCCTCTAGACAATTTGAGTCTTTTAATGTCAGATTCTCAAGATGATTCGAGTCTTTTAACGTCAGATTCTCAAGACGATTCGAGTCTTTTAACGTCAGATTGTCAAGACGATTCCCAACCCGTGGGAGAAACGGCGCGGTGACGAAGATTATCCTGCGCAGCTGGTGTCAAACAAAAGTATAGCTTAAACTGGCTAGTATCGGATAGGAAGTCAAGACCTAGACAGAAGGGTGTTTGACAATGCATACACCAGCCCATCCTTCGCGCATGTCGTTTACGAGCAAAAGTACTACGACCATTCCCTATTCGTGATGAGTGAGACTTACACCAAATGATTAGCTGAAGTTCGCGAGGCAGAGAGTAGAAAAGGGAAGAAAAGGAAGGAAGTGAAATTTTAGGTACCCATCGTTTACCGACAGGCACGTTTGCTCGTGTTGCAGAAGACATTATACTCAGTTCTGAAATAGAGTTTTCGTGGACTAAGGTTTCGGCGCTTGCAACCACACACTTCAAAGAACTTTGGAGATCATAAGATAGAAGATGGCCCGGCTACCAAAATGGTGTACCCTCTATAGAGACAAGATTGAGTACACCAAACAAAAACATCTAGTCTATGTAGACCGGATCCTGAAGAAGAGTCCGATTTCAACATCGGGGGCAATTGTGGTAATGTTTTAAAGCGTTGTCCATTGACTTGAAATTCACTGTTATCTTGTGGATTAAGCAAAGAGATTGTCCCATAATAATGTGTCACCTGATGAAATGAAAGGACCGACCATCGTGTTTTCGGTTTACCAGGAAAAATGTGTAATCTGGAGTTGTATAGTAAAACTTTTTGGCCAATTTTGAAATCTTTACGCAAAATGTGCTTGTCATGCACTCTTTTCATATTAGCTTTGTAGGATTTTGAGAGATCATAAGCATCACTCCGAATCTCCTCAAGCTCATTTAATTGCAGTTTTCGCTTCTCGCCTGCCTCGATGATATTGTAATTGAGCCTTTTGATGCCCCAAAGGGCACGATTCTCAAGTTCAACTGGCAAATGACAAGGTTTTCCAAAAACAATGCGGTAAGGAGACATCCCTATAGGTGTCTTAAATGCTGTTCGGTATGCCCACAAGGCATCCAATAAATGGAGAGACCAGTCCTTTCTTAATGGATTGACAGTTTTTTCTAGAATAGACTTTATCTCTCTGTTAGAGACTTCCACTTAGCCACTCAGTTTGTGGGTGATATGGAGTAGCAACTTTGTGAGTAACTCCATATTTCTTCATTAAAAACCCAAAAATTTTATTACAAAAATGTGTACCCCCATCACTAATGATAGCCTTGGGGACACCAAAACGAGAGAAAATGTTTTCTTTTATAAATTTCACGACAGTTTTATGGTCATTTGAGCGACATGCGAGTGCCTCAATCCATTTGGACACATAGTCTACAGCGACTAGAATGTAGAGAAAACCTTGAGAAATAGGAAAGGGTCCCATAAAATCAATGCCCCAAACATCAAAAATTTCCACAATTAAGATAGGAGTTAGGGGCATCATATTGCATTTGGTAATTTGACCTAGGTACTGACAACGAATGCAAGCTATACAATGTTCGTGTGCATCGTGAAAAAGGGTAGGCCAGTAAAAACCACATTGTAATACCTTGGTCGCAGTTTTCTTTCTACTAAAATGACCTCCGCAAGATTGTTCATGGCAAAAGGATAATACGTCGGTGTGCTCCCAGTCGGGAATGCAGCAACGAATGAGTTGGTCGGAACAATACTTAAAGAGGTAAGGGTCATCCCGGAAATAATATTTTACAGTGGATAAGAACTTTTTATGATCAGGACGTGACTAAGAGGAAGGGACTTCCTCAGTAACTAGGTAGTTAACGATATCCACGTACCATGGAGAGGAGAAGATAGAGTACAAATATTCGTCCGGGAAGGAATCAGATGGCTTCAGAATCACTATCAATGTCACCAACTAGCCTTGATAAATGGTCGGCCATGACATTTTCGGTTCCTCTCTTGTCTTTGATTTCCAGGGTGAATTCTTGCAAGAAAAGGATCCAGCGGAACAATCGTTGTTTTGCGTCCTTTTCATGAGTAAGGCACCGGCGCGGCATGGTCAAGATATATCGATGGTGGATGTTCCAACTAGGTAAGGGCGAAACTTATCCAAAGCATAAACAACAGCTAGGAACTCTTTCTCAGTTGTTGTGTAATTACGTTGAGCATCATTAAGAGTTTTACTAGCGTAATAAATGGCAATGGGTTTGTCATCACGTCGTTGGCCTAGTACGACGCTAATAGCAAAGTCGCTAGCGTCACACATCAGTTCGAATGGTTGAGACCAATCAGGTGGTTGAATAATAGGAGCGGTAGTCAGAGCGGTTTTTAGCGCATCAAAAGCTTGTTTGCAATCGAAATTGAAGTCGAATACCGCTATCCTTGAGCAGGAGATTGGTTAAGGGTCGCGCAACTTTAGAGAAATCCTGAATGAAATGCCTGTAAAACCCAACATGGCCTAGAAAGGCACGGATATCACAAACTGTATGTGGAAAAGATAGCGAAGCAATTTTAACAATTTTAGCTTTATCAACCTCTATCCCGTCTTTTGAAACAATATGACCTAGAACAAGTCCTTTGGTAACCATGAAATAACACTTCTCCCAGTTGAGTACCAGATTTTTCTCTTCCCAACGCGTTAACACTTTAGAAAGGTTGGATAGGCAGTCGTCAAAGGAATTTCCGTAAATGGAAAAGTCGTCCATGAAGACTTCCATATAACGTTCCACCATATCACTGAAAATGTGAAGCATGCAGCGTTGGAAGGTGCCTGGGGCATTGCAAAGACCAAAAGGCATTCGTCGGTATGCAAAGGTTCCAAAGGGACATGTGAAAGTTGTCTTTTCTTGATCGGTGGGATCAATGACAATTTAGAAATAGCCGGAATAGCCATCAAGAAAACAGTAGTAAGCATGACCAGCTAAACGTTCTAGCATCTGGTCAATGAAAGGAAGAGGGAAGTGATCCTTACGTGTTCTGGCATTAAGTTTGCGATAGTTAATACAAATTCTCCATTTTAATGGAATGCGAGTGGAGATGCATTCACCATTTTCATTTTGTACAACTTGAATGCCGGACTTTTTAGGAACAACGTGAACAAGACTAACCCAGTCACTATCAGAGATAGGGTATATGATACCCGCATCAAGTAAACGTAAAACTTCCTCTCTCACCACCTCCTTCATGGCAGGGTTAAGGCGATGTTGCGGTTCTCGTGATGTATGCGATGCGTGCATATACCAGGGTCTATTCCTTTGATATCATCTAAAGACCATCCTATAGCGGAGCGGTGTTCATGAATGACATGAATCAAACGTGCTTCTTCGTTGGTAGTCAGATGAGAAGAAATTATTATAGGGTGACTACCATCGGGATCGAGATGCACGTATTTCAAATCAAAGGGTAGAGGTTTTAAACCCGGAGTTAGAGGATTAGGGATTAATGATTCGTTAGGGATCATCTCTTCAATGGAAAAGAGTGAATCCTGTTCTTCAGAATCAGTTTGCAACGCAGCAGTAGGGTCAAATAGTGGTACCGACTCTAATAATGCGTCGACATCCTTTATGTACGAGTCATCGTCAAACTCAGGATTATCAAAAGAAAGAAATTGGTGTATCTTGTCTGGGGGAAAAGAGTTTGTGAAATAATCATGTTCCAGACTATCAACCAAAGCTAATCTCACCCTCCATTATAGGATCGGGAAATTGTTTCATTAATTTGAACACGTTGAGTTCAACAGAAAGGTTCCCGAAAGACAATATCATTGAACCGTCCCGACAATTTATAAGAGCATTAGCAGTTGCAAAAAAAGGACGTCCCAAGATGATAGGAATGGAGTCATAGGCCACTTCAGTATCTAGAATGACAAAATCGACTGGGTAGTAAAAATCTTGGTCCTTGACTATGACGTTCTCTACTATGCCCTTTGGGTACTTGATGGAGCGATCTGCAAGTTGCAGAATCATATTGGTAGGTTTTAATTCATGAAGACCTAACTGCTTAAATAAGTAGTAGGGGAGTAATTTCACACTGGCACCTGGGTCTAAAAGTGTGGTAGAGGTATACTTGTCGCCCAAACGCATGGTACGGTTGGGTCGACACGGGTCCTTATACTTTTACCACACCACACCATTGGTAGTGGTAATCGAGGGAAACTGCTCAGTGAAGAACGCTTGTTGAGGAACATTCGTACATCGTTTGGTGGTGCACATATCCTTCAAAAACTTGGCATGCTTGGGCAATTGCTTAAGCGCATCTAGGAAAGGTAAGTTTATGGTCAAATTTTTGAAGGTTTCACGGATCTCATCGAAATGTTCGTCACGTTTGTTCTTTACCAAACGGGCAGGGAACGGAGCTTTTGGGCGGAATCGCGCATAAAGATCAGTGGCGTCTTTCCCTAGGGACATGGGTATAGATTTGGAAGGCATAACTTCATCTGTTATAGGTTGCGAGGTAGGAGTTGGAAGGACGTCAGCCGTGGCTTTTGTCGATTCCTCGTCTAGCATACGTATATTATTGTCGATGGTTCGGCCAGAACGAAGAGTGGTAATGGCATTTACCTCACCCTGGCTTGGATTACTAGATCCTGGTGCATTGTTGAGTTCAAAGGCAGTGTTTGTAGGATTAGGGTTTGGAACTGCTTGGCCAGGGAACATGCCCTTTTGACTTTTATCCTGAGCTAACAGCTGGAGAGACTGTTAGATAGATGCTAGGATTTGATTCTGTTGATTCATGTAAGTCAGAAAAGTTTCAGCTGTTCTATCGGCTGTGGATTGTACCAGCGGAGCAGCAGGAACTAGTTCACGGTTATTATTTATGGGTTGATTTTGGTAGCCATATCCTTGATTAGCGGGAACAAGGTTGCGGTTGTTTTGGTATCCTATATTTGCATTGTTGGGAAAATTACCTTGCCCTTGCTGGAATTGTAGAGGATTTCCTTGACGATAGGAATTGTAGTTCGTGGGTGGTCGTACAAGAGCATTGTTGACACCGGAGTAGCTTGTTGTTGGCCAGGGGGTGCCTAAGCCAAATTTGGATGTTAATGCCAAGGTGCATTAGGGATGTTGAAAACACAAGCCTCTTTAGAAGGTTGGGGAGGGCACTCGTATACCAAAGGACAAGAAGAATCGGTGTGCTCAGGACTTAAGCAAAGAGGACATGAGGAAGCGTTGGCAGCCATGACCTGTTTGGGTTTTTGATCATTTACTTGCACCGAAAGAGCATCGACCTTTTTGTTCAGGGACTCGATCAGAGTTTTCAATTCCGGATCGGTTTTGACCTTGAACATAGATGTAACTTTGGAAGGAGTGTCTTTAGAAGATCTGGAAGAATCAGTGTTTCCCCAATGGGTGCTTCTTGAAGCCTGTTTCTCAAGAAAAGTGTATGCTTCAGTAGCGCCTTTGTCCATGAAACAACCGCCGTTCATAATATCTAATGTTTCCTTTTGATGGTCAGAGAGACCATTAAAGAATGAATGGACTAATACAGCGGTGTCTAGTTTATGATGGGGACATTCGAGAAGCAGATCAGTAAATCTGCTCCATGCCTCCGAAAAGGTTTCCTGGGGATGTTGACGAATGAATTGAATCTTCTGAAGCATTTCTGTAGTTTTCTTCTGAGTATAAAATTTTATCATGAATGCTTATACAAGCTTGGCCCATGTGTCAAGGGATTGCGGCGCTTCGCCTGCGAGCCAAGTGAAAGCTTTATCAGCTAAGGTGAAGGGAAACAACCTAAGCAAGACTTGTTCGTTGGTAATGGTCCGGTGGCGGAAAGTGGTGACTACTTGTTACATCCGACGAAGGTGATTGTACGGTTTTTCATAGTCTAGACCATGGTAAACAGGTAACAACCCGAAAATGTTTGGCAAAATGCGAAAATCTCCTGCAATCTCATCGAGTTTAATGCAGGAAGCAGGTCCTTCTTGTAAGGCAGTATAGAAATCCGAAAGGGGTTTCTCGACTGTGGGATTTTCCTGGGCCATAATTAAGGGAGATGATGGCAACGGAGATGTTTGGTGAGGTTGGTTTACGGAGGAGGGACTATGTCTAGGAGATAGCATAAGCAGTTGTTTATTGTATTTTCGACGATGATATGTAAGTTCTAATTCTTTATGTTTACTAGATCGTAGTCTCATACAAACACAACTTTTAATTTTAGGCCCATAAGGAAAGAACTATGATAGGAGGATTTAGAATTAAGGAAGGAGGAAGGTGAAGACGTCTTCCTGAGCTGTTGCTAACTCGAGCAAGTAAGCTAGGATAACGTGTGAATATTTCAGCAGCCAGGTCACCTGAGAGGATTGAGGGAGGTTTACCGTGCTAGCACGTTCCTTAATTAGGCAAACCTCAATCTTTCGAAGTTTCCTAGACACTGATGGAATAGCATGACGATTTATGATGGTGTATTATGCAGGGTACTATTAAGATGATTAAGATGAAATTTTGATTTTTTTATTTTTGATTTTTTGATTTTTTGATTTTTTATTTTGTGTTTACGTAATTAATGTATTATGGAGACGTGATTACGAAACATGCAATTAAAAATGAGAGATGCGAGAATAAAACTAATTAACGTATACTAGTTTTACGCAGAAAGTCTACACATGCAATTCTATATTACTTATACGTGCAACTATATGTGAGTTATATGTGAGCTAGGGGAATGTCGAGAACGAACTTATGCAAATGAATACCGCGTACGTGAATTGATGTAATATACACATACAAAAATATTCTAAATAGGTGGTTTGAAACTACGCATATATCCAAATATATTCGAATCATGTTAATCGTGTTAACGTGAAGATGTAATGACGAACCACATTCACATGCAAAGAGTTCTCATGCCAACACATACGAGGTAAAACATGTTATAGCAAATAATATCCTCGACAAAGTTTGAGGAGTTTAAGAGTTTGAAACCTGGCGTCCCGCGATTCCTCGTACAACGATCTAACTAACTCCCGAGCTCGTGAACTTACTAGGAAAAACAGGACCAAAGAGTCCAAAAGAGTACTAAAAAGGAAATTGGCTTGTACCTGAAAACCGGAGTGTTGATACTCCAGGTTAGTCTCGCGCGCTACTAATTTAGTCTCGTCCGAGACTCTTTTGTCTGTTCAGTACTTCAAGTTCCTACGGAATACTTAGACTGTGCTAATGAAAATAAACAAGACTTGGTTTACAGATATTTGTTAGTAGAAAAAGTTAGGGCAAACAGTTACGTAACATGTTAGTATCGTAAAAGAAATGGAAATTAAAAAAAATGATGAGGTAGGGGAGGGGGTTTATGTTTATGTATTTCCGTTATTACGTTAAGTCCAGAGTCCTTCGGCGTGCAGCGGCGCCATTTGATAAAACGTTTAATTCTACATTTATTGGTTTTATTACTTATTTCCTTAAGTCCGAGGTCCACAGTCCGAAGTCCGAAGTCGTAAACCAAAGTCCAAAGTCCAAAGTCCGTATTAGTCGTACGTTTTTAGTCAAGTTACCTTACTCACATGGGTTTGGTAGGATAGGTCGAGTAAGGGATCGTCCAAACCTTAGGGCTTGGATAGGTTCACAACTAGAATTACAACTTTTGGTGAGTAGGATTTTAGGTTTTTTAGTTGGTTTAATGAAATTAACGTTAATACGAATAATGTAAATTACTACGGTGATTTTGATGTAGATAAACAGAGATAGAGAAACAGGGAGAGAGTTAATCATACTCATGAAAGAATCATTTTTCAACAGTTCATATTACCACATCACTACATCTCTAATTCGTCTCGTGTTCGGAGACGACGTCGAGTATTGATCCCTAGCGCATGCCCACATCTCTGAGCCGCATCGCACTAGCATAAAGAGTTGAACTAATGTTTCATCTCTGGAATATCATTTTAGCTCTTGGCATGATTCCACATCAGCTGGACGAATTGGAGAGTTGTCTGACACCATAGATTCGCGCGCGAGACATTTTAGATTCGCGACACCGAGAGGCTGCTCGAGCATGTTGATCCAACTTTGTGCTGATCTCGTCATTTTGGGACCGGATGTCTTATCTATGCCTAATTCCTAAGCAGTGATTCTAGAATATTAAAGAGTCAATCCGGATTCTCACACAAGCAGCATAACCCTCCCCCTGAGGGGGGGGATTAGCTCATGGTCATAGAAGGAATAATAAAACTTGTTGTATTCATTAAGTAAATAAATGCGAGGACGGGGAATTAAACTAGAAAAAAATGAAATGATTATTAAAGGTAAAATGACTTCGATATTTAATTTAAGGCTGGAATGAAAATGACGGAATGTAAGTACTGAAATAAAACTAACTAAAACTAAGCGACGCTAGAGCATGAAAATGCTGAAGGAAGAATATCAAAGGCGACCCCCTCATATATATAGGCGGATGTCTCGTGAAGGATTTAATTGGCTTTTGTTTGTTAGCTAATTGAAACGTTCAAAACTTTGAGAATCAAAGTTTTGTTTTTACCTGTTTTAAATTTTGTCTTTTACCTTATTAAGGTTTTGTCCTTTAGCCAATTTCAATTCAAACCACCTGGTTTGAATTGGTACGTGTCTTCTATATTGCGAGGTGGCACCAAATTAAAACCATCACTTGCTACCTACCTATGCTGACTCGTCATGCCTTTTGGGCCCGGCAGAGTGGGTCCACTTAGTGTGTCCAGTGGCGGCGCCGATTTTGGCGTTTTTACGACTTTCTATCTTTGCGTAGAGTTTGTCGCCCGGGTCGCTATGGCAGCTTCACTAGCCAACATCGGCATCTAGATTTATCAGATTTGAGCTTCGGAAGTTTGCTGCTTCTTTATATGTGGACCCGTTATGCACTGGTTTTGTTCTTTTGGAAACTTCGGCTCTAGTCAGGCTTTGTTGGGCTTAACTGGGGTTGAGTGGGAAACTTCAAATATTCCAGTATTCCCGTACTTTGATGCATGTTTTATCATTATATTGGTGTTAACTGCGAAAACCTGCAAAAGTACGAAAATACAATTATTACATGATTATTAAACACATAATCGACCAAAATGTTATGTCTCTCGGGGTTTAATATTACAGTTTTGGGTGCTTATCATCCAATAGCCCATGTTTTGCGATGTTTCTAGAGCTCATTGTAACCCCTATATAAGGAGCACTTCAGCGCCAGTTGTAATAGCTAATTCACATTCATTCATTCTTGTCTCCAAAACTTGAGGCAAAGAGAGGTTAATAATAAAAGATTCGGTTTTCACTAGCCAAGTCTTGATAAATTAATCTCCCTAGTCTTATGTTCTTCTTTTCATCTTCTTCTTCTTCGTGTTCTTCCTTTTTCATTGAAGGATAATCTTCTCCTTCAAAGGAGGAGATGAAGCCGGTGCTTAGGGTTCGGTGATTCTTCTAGTTCATGGTGTTCTCCAATCAGGTTAGTTCTTTATGTTTTTAGTTATTAGTCTCATTGCCCACACCAGGGGATGGAAGTATAGAATATGGTTTATGTTTTGCAATATTAATATCATGCTAAGATAGTGTTCTTTACTTTTCTTCTAGTAGTGTAGTTCTTTAGAGTTAGGAAAATATTATTTGTGTTGCCCTAGAAGGGGTAGCTTAGGGAGTGGCCTAGGGGAAGTATTCTTTGTATTTTCCTTAAGTGGTGATTCATTGAATGGCTGCCTAATTAGGAAGTACTCCTTGATGTTGCTCTCAGTAATACATTGAATGGATGCCCGAGCTTACATAAAAGGAAAGAAGATATTAATAGCATAAACATAGGAACAACCTTAAGTAGAGTTAATTGTTAACGATGTACATTTTGTCCAAGAGGGTATCAACACTCGCTTGATTGCCTAATTGTAGTCTACTTGTGAGAACAACCATGAAGCAGAAGGTCGCAGATCAAAGGTATCGGTGAATTCAAATCTCTTGAATTCCTTCTCATATAAATTAGCAATAGTTTAGTTTAGTTTAGTTTAGTTTAGTAAATCACAATCTATGCAAACATAGTTTTTAATCCCTCAAACTCCCTTTTCAATCCTGTTCTTATTTGTAATACAATTTAAAAGAGGAACGATATCCTACTCATCATTTACTCATTAAGGGATAATTAAGTTTTGATCTACTATAGTTTTGTTCAACGACATCCATCATCCATCTACTCATTCCATTCCCATTTATTTAACCACACAAAACACTAGTAATTAGGAGGCAGGATTCATCTATTTCTTATTTTAACTCTAATCAAGGTGAGAAATTTAAATGGTTTTCCTTTAGATTATGGCTAAGTTATAGTTATAGTTTTCTCTCTTTTAATACATGGGCATAAAATTGATTGATTTCATGGTAGTTAAATTTCATGTTGGGGGTAGCCAATTATAAGTAACCTTGATTGAAAATTTAATTAATAGGTCTTCCTGTGATGCAAACTCTATTGAAATTTTAATAGTTAGAAGTCTTGTTCGTGTGTTGTAATCGACTACTCTTCTTGCAAATTGATCAATGACCATAAATCAATTTCTCTGCCATATTTACTTGTTAAATACGTACTAACAACATTAGTTCACCTTTAAGTTTCTTTTCATAGTTATGGCATGTCGGAAGCAAACCCATTAGTCTCCCATGATGGACAAGATCCTTGTTAAGTTGTTGTTGGAGAAGACTCTAAATTGTACTGGTAGAACGTCAAAGAATGGGTGGGAGATTGAGGCCTTAAAAGAGGCAGCTAAGGAGTTGAACCAATGATTGAACTTGTTAGTTAGGGATGACAATGTACGTTCTAGGATTAAGACTATGAACAAGGATTACATAACTGTCAAGGAACTTGTCGAGACTACTGAGTTTAGTTTTTCATACAACCAACAAACATAGTGTATTGACGCTGATCGTCAAGCATGGGATGAGTATTTCAGGGTAATTTACTTGACTATCTTTTAACAAATTATTACTATGTTTATAACCATAGCGTGCTTGTAAGCAATTGTTTATTGTTATAGGCACATCCCGTAGCGAGGCAACTAAGAAGGAGGATGTTTTCCTATTTTGTTGAAGCTTGTGTCATTTTTGGGAATGACTATTCACATCATACTCTCAATATTAGTGAAAGCTTTAGGTCAGTTGTTGGTGACACGTCACAAGCTGCGAGTGTACTTGGTGAAAGCTTTGGTGAACCTTCTGGTGTGGTTGATGATACTACCCCTCACCCCCCCCCCCCCCCTTTCAGTGGAGTATTCATGGCAGTAAACTTCGTAGTTGTTGAACGTACTTGTTATTTTTTGAATTTGGTCTATATGTTTTAGATATTTTAGAATGAGATTCTTCATGCAACCCGATTGTTGAAGAAACTTAAAACGTGATGGATTTTGTACGTTTTTTTTTTCAAGTCTTTTATGGTACTTGAATTATTGTGTTAAACTTAAATTATTAAGTGTTTACTTTAATTAATTTTTGTGGTATTTAAATTAATATGTGTGGAATGGTATGATTGTTTAAATTAAATTATTATGTGTTTGTGGTGGGATGTGTGTGGTGTGTCGTGCAGGTGTATGATAAGTGCTCAAAAAGTGTATTTCTAATGGGGGAGAGATTATCCTCTTGTTTTTAGCCCTAATCTTCTTTATATATAAGAAGATTAGGTTACATTTTCGTGCATAGGCCTGGAAGGGGGACGTTGGGCCTCTAATGTGAGCCCAAAGTCCATTAGGTTAAGTCCAAAGGGGATAATATTGCTGGAAATGATTTCAGTGCCCTTTTTGTCCACCTTTACAGTTCTAATTGGGGCAAGTCTAGATCCATTGGAAAGCTTGTTCCAAGCCGGTTGTTTTGACATAAAGTAAGTCCAATTTCAAGGTCTGCGTCCAAAGATATGCCATTTTGAAGTTCTAATGCTTTTTTGTCCCTTTTCTATCCAAATTGGCTTTGACTTCCCAGCTTTGACTAGGCTTGAAAATGTTTTTTCTTCTTGATTCTTGGGCTTTAAACATAGAACTATCTCAACAATCATCTTGACTCGTTTTCCATGCAAAAAATGGCATCTTTAAACACCTAATCAGCTTCAAGACCTGAAATGCACAAAAACACATAAATATTACTAACTCTTATTTATTATAAACATAATCGGCCTAAATATAATACTATTAAGGGGTTTAAAACTACAGTTTTGGGTGCTTATCACTTACTTCTATTAAGGTGTGAAGTTTTGATGATAGGTGAAAGAAGAAAACTTGAAATTTAACAACCAAGTTGGATGATCTTTGCTAAATTATTTAAAGACTAATAACTATATGCTATAATAAAACTAGAAAAATAACCCTAATATGCAATGCTATAAATGAAATAAAAGAGAAAAGAAATATGTCACCTTGTTAGGAATGTTGCCTCATACTTGATTATTGATTGATTGATTGATGATTGATGATTGATGATTGATGATTGATGATTTTGATTGATTGTTGATGAATGATGATGATGATAATAAACTTGATCCAAAATTGACAACCTTGATTTTTGGATTGAAACAGGTGATTTAGGAGAAAAAAACAACTTTTGATGAAAAAAACTTCTACTCAAGATCGAAAGAGGAGAAAAAGATACTAAAGACGAAGAACTTGATTAGAAAAACCTTAAAGTCGAAATTTTACCTTCAACTCAAGATTAAACTAAAGAAATTCTAACCTAAAATGATGAACTATAAAAGAAAAATGAAGAACACTAAAAATAAATAAATAAATAAATACTACTAGGCTATTAGCTCTCTGAATAACTACATGAAGATTATTAGCTCTGAATAACTAGTTGAAGATGTTTTTTTATGGGTGAATGAGACCCCTATTTATAGTTGTTTGGGATAGATTTCAATATAGTAATGAGTTTGATCTAATGGCTAAGTTTTGATTAAGAAAAATCCAATGGCTTGATATCTTTCTAGATGCGCCTCCTCAATTCAAGCCTAAAGCAAATCTGGCCCTTAATTCAAGAGGTGGGACAAGGGGTGCGATCTTGACCGATGATTTTTAGGTTTTGGTATATAGATTAGGTTAAAACATCAAACCCTGGACGTCCTCAGTATGCCCACAATCTAGGGTTTCCAAACATAGCTCTAAAATGGCATATTCTCTAGAATATTCTTGATTTCAGATATCAAATCAAATCAAACAATTAAGGAAGGTTCTCTAGGGTTTTGGAGGTTTGAAAATGGGCTAGAAACCATAATGAAAAGGTATAACACGAGCTGGATCCACAGCTCACTAGCATGGTTCCAAATCCAACCAAAGAGGCCCATTTTGACCACTTTATGAACATTGCAAATTTCCTTTGACCGGGTCAAAATTAGGCAAACTCTTCTTTACATAAAATGATACTTAATCCATTAGGAAGGCCCATGAACTCTTAAAGTACCCTTGGGTCAAAATCTTACTCCAAAAATACATTGCACTGAACAGCACGCACAAAGGGCTGAAACAGGATATGGCAAGATTAAGGTTTCCAAAATCCAAATGGAACCTAGGTAAGCTTGTACTCAATTCGAAGGAATTTTTTAGGCAAATTGAAATATGAAATAATCAAATCCAAAGAAAGAGTGGAAAATTCGAAATTTGGGCTCCAAAGGTGTCACAGGGGTATTATATTTTGGTCATTTTCAGTTAGAAATTCAGAATGCAACGAAACTTCAGCCATAGTTAGAACATGATGAGGGGACTCTAAAGACGCTAATAGAATATAAAAAAGAAGAAGTTTGAAGTAGAAATGAAGACTCAAGAATGAAAATCACCTTATATGATCAAATTTAATTCAATGCAAAATTGTGAATGAATTTTGCCTAGAGTGCAAAAATGGGGTGTCTACAGCCGTCTGCACTCAAGTATGTTTTCTTGGGAGATTTGGAAACCTACCCAGTAGATATTGAATCAGATTTGACTGAGGAGCAGGAATCCCGGTTAGTAGCACTTTTAAAGGAATATAAGAAAGACATTGGTTGGACAATTAATGATATCAAGGGGATCAACCCTATGATAGTTCAACACATAATTCATTTGTAAGAAGATCCCAAGACTTCTAAGTAAGCACAGAGAAGACTTGATCCAAAGATGAAGGAAGTAGTCAGAGAAGAGGTCGTCAAACTTCTTGACGCCGACATTATCTACCTTATTTATGATAGTCAATGGATTAGTCCAGTTCAAGTTGTACTGAAGAAGTCCGGAACCACAATGATTGAAAATGAAGACAATTATTTGATTCCAACCAGGATTCAGACTGGATGGAGAGTTTGCATTGATTATACGAATCTGAATAGCACAACAAGAAAAGATCATATTCTATTACCTTTCATCGATCAGATGTTGGAAAGATTAGTTGGACAAGCCTATAACTGCTTTCTTGATGGATACTCATGTTATTTTCAAATCCATATTCACCCTAAGGACCAAGAAAATACCACATTCACATGTCCATTCGGAACATTCGCCTATCATCGTATGCCTTTTGGTTTATGCAATGCACCGGCCACTTTTCAGCGATGCATGATAAGTATTTTTTATGACATGGGGGAGAAATACATGGAAGATATTTTTATGGAAGATTTTTCAGTGTTTGGATCTTCTTTTGAGGATTGCCTATACCATCTCTCCTTAGTCCTTAAACGTTGTTGCGATACCAACTTAGTTCTAAGGAAAAGTGTCACTTCATGGTAAAGGAAGGGATAGTGCTTGGTCATCAAGTTTCAAAGGAAGGTATTCTAGTAGATTGAGCAAATATTGATATTATAAAGGATCTACCCAAGCCGATGTCTGTCAAAGATATCCGTGCCTTCCTAGGTCACGCAGGATTCTACCGTCGCTTTATTAAAGATTTTAGCAGGATAGCAAGACCACTGTCTTAGGGAAAGATGTTTGATAGCGATTTAACCAACCTAAATAAACAGGTTAATTAACTCCTATTACTATTACTACTTGCAAGCGCACAAGATCTATTGTAGTAGTTGTGCTAGAACAAGGTCGAACCCACAGGGATTGTAATCTAGAAATAACTGAATGCTTAAAATACTATTTAACCTAATTCAAATATAATGGTGGTTGATTTGAAAGAGTGGTTTAAAAACTTCTATTTTAATTATACTCTAAAAATTATGAAACTTGTATTAACTTATGAATGGTGGAAACACTAAGGCATTTGCCTCCACCCTAGACTCTTGTAGGTTCTCTTAATTCACTATTTTAAAGTTCTCATGTAAGTACGAGTAGCATGAGGGAAAAGAAACCCTAGCTTCATCGAATATGTGTTCATTTAAGCCCTAATATGCATCTATACATGAAGTCGAATTGAATTTCAGCATGTAAACATATGAATCCCTAGCAAGAGTTGTCTTCTTATGGCACAACTCCTCACAGATTCAATAAATATTTAAAAACCATGCTATAATGCTAATGGAGTAGTAATCCTATGATTAACTAGTCAAGATATGATATTTAATCATTCAAGATATAATCAATGCAAGTAAACCACTAACATCAGTGTGAAAACAATATCTCAATCAATTAAAATTGGTTTAAGAACAGTAACAGCAAAATAAAGATACCCTACGCAAGTCTAGGGATTCACCAAAGCCCTAACTTTGAGTTTAGTTACTCATAAACATGGTGGAAGAAACAAGACAGTAAAGAAAGGGAGTCATTGACAAAACCGTCGTTCTGTATGGTGGCTTCATCTCCAGCAGTATCTTCTTCTTCTTTTCCAGTGGTTCTATCCTGCCGTTTTGGATTTTGTGTGTAGGAGGTGAGAGAGAGAGAGAGCTCCTTTCTTCCTTTCTTTATATAGAGATCCCTTAGGGCGTGCAAGCCTTAGAACTCCTTTAGAAAGCTTCCTTTTTGTGTTTTAATCAATTTTGAAAACATCCAAATCGAGTTTCAAGCGGTGGAAGCAAGCTGCGAAGGGTGCTGTGAAAACACTGGAATTCTGCGTTTTTAGAAGGGCGCGTGCACGCTCTAACATAGGCTTCTAATAGCCCGGGTGCGCTTTTACCTCTTGACAACAGTACCTCAACTTTTTGTAGTAGCTTTAGAGTGACGTACATATGTTATTTCATATCTCGTTTTGTGTAGTCTCTCTATGTAATCAAGGCATGAGAATCTCACAACTCCGTAAAGTTCTCGATCTTAACCCGTTTCTTCGTATTCCGCGTTGATTTCTGTAAAACCAAGGAAATAGACTAATCAAATGCACTTATATTAATTAACTAGACAATATAATATAAATATGGGCCTACATGTGTAGCATTTATGTGCTTATCAAATACCCCCAAACTTATATTTTGCTAGTCCTCGAGCAAACTAACTCTAAACTAATAACAAAAATTTAAAATCCAAACTCATTTTCGTAGGAATCACGATTACACTTAGCATGTGCAACAAACCTTTTAAACCCCTAAGGTTTACCATAGTGGACAAGTTTAGTCTCGTGAGAGTTTTCAGAGAAGCTACTCACAAACTTCATCTATACTATAATGACTAAGAAATAACAGCAATGTTTCCTTAATTTAATCTCAGGTGTCTATACATCTCACTAGCAAGGAATAAAGAATACTCATTTTAAAACCTAAATTAATACATGCATAATAATCAAATCATCTAAAAATAAACATACATGCAATGAACTATACTATGAAATGCAATGGCAGGTCCGTTTCTAAGTAGGTCCTCACAAATATGTCAAGACAAAAATACTCTGATTTTTCCACTCAGGTTTCACTCACTCCAGTGTGCAGTGGACACACTTTTCCTCACAATCTCAATGATGTCCAAAAGAGTCAAGATTGATCAAACACATCTGCCACTTACTATCATACCAACCTATTCCTAATTGAGCTAAAGGTCTTTATTTGGTGTTATGGATGGTTTAGGTGATGTTTTAAGAATAAATGGAATGGATAAACAAAATAGACGAGTCTGAGAAAATAGGGTCTTCAAATTATGTAACTAGAGAAAGCCTTGTTCTTACTTTGCTTCTACACTTTGTTTCCATCTTTAGCCATTTTGTTTTAGCTTTTGACTCATTTGATTCTATTTTTGGAGTTATAACTTTTTATTTTATTTTGTTTCTCTTTATTTTTCTTTTCTTTGGATGGAAACTTTCTTTTCTTTTTCTTTTGAAGCAACTAACAAATTCTTGGTTTTCCACAGGTCTTTCTATTTTCTTTTCTTCATTTCATCATATTTCTCAAACTTATCCAGTGGGTAGGCTATATTTATTTTTATTTTGTTTTTATAAAGGGTAAGGAATTTGTGGTTTATGAAAAGGCTAATGAAAGGCTCAATGGGGCGACTAGCAGAAAAAATATTCTTTAGGTTTGAATTTCTGGCTATATCGGTCCAAAGATGGCCTAAATTCTCTCTTAAGATATGGTATGGTGATCAAGCAAGTGAACGTGTGATTTCTCTACTCGGAATTTACTACTCCTTGTGTCATCACTCAGATATCAACTCATATGAGGCTTGTAGGCTAGATTCTCACAGGATATGTAAAATTAAGTACTCTAACCTAGGTCTCAGAAATTTACTGCCAAGTACAATCATAATGTTCATGCAAGACATTTATGAAAAGATGCAATCGCTATTACCTATTTATTAACCTAAGTTTCTAATAACTACTTTTAATTCTAATGCTAAATGAGATTTCTAGACTATTATCATCATAGAAAAGGAAACAATACCATTATCACAAAGTGCATAATATAAATAATTGTTTATTTTTTGCTAAACAAAACATTTTGTTCCCACCCCCAAACTTATTGTAGACATTGTCCTCAATGTTGGCATATATGTGCAAATGAAAAAGATAACACATGGACAAGTAAAGATAAAGGAAAGAGGTTACCAATAGCTCCATGAACGAAAAATAAAGCTCGAGTCACTTGTAGAAATTAGAATCTCACAAAAGATATAACAGTGATAATATAGAAAAGGAACCAAATTACTACAATGACTAACCTGTGGCACATATCTCATTCCATAAAGTTACACATCTCCAAAAAGATGGAGAAAAGGTGCTAAAGTGGAATGCATGAGATATGTGAAAGGTACACAAGACTCAAAAATAAAAACATAGGTTGCTGATAAGAGCCCAAAACTGTAGTTTTAACCCCTTAACAATATTGCTTTTAGACCGATTATGTGATTAATAAATAAGAGTTAGTGTTGTTTACGTGTTTTTATGTATTTCAGGCATTAGAGTAAATTATGTACAGAAATGTATCACTTTTGCAAGATAAATGAGCAAAGGTTGGTTGCTAAGAAGTTCTATAATTAAAGGCCAAGATTCAAGGAGAAAAAGCCTTTTTAAAGCCCGATCAAAGCTGAAAAGTCAAAGTCAACGCGGGCAGAAATAGCGCATAAAAGTCAGCAAAACTTCTGAAGGTCGTATCTTTGGACTCAAACCTCGGAATTGGGCCTACCATATGTCAAAACGACTGGCTCGGAAAGAGCTTTCTAATGGTTTAAGCATTGATCCAATCAGAGGAGCAAAAGTGGACGACTCAAGATTATCAAAAGAAAGAAATTAGTGTACCTCGTCTGGGGGAAAAGAGTTTGTGAAATAATCATTTGATAGACTATCAACAAAGCTAATCTCACCCTCCATTATAGGATTGGGAAATTGTTTTATTAATTTGAACACGTTGACTTTGACAGAAAGGTTCCCGAAAGACAATATCATTGAACCGTCCCGACAATTTATGAGAGCATTAGCAGTTGCAAAAATGGACTTCCCAAAATGATAGGAATGGAGTCACAAGCTACTTCGGTATCTAGAATGATAAAATCAACTGGGTAGTAAAAATTTTGGACCTTGCCTATGACGTTTTCTACTATGCCCTTTGGGTACTTGATCTGCGAGTTGCAGAGTCATATTGGTAGGTTTTAATTCATGAAGACCTAACTGCTTAAATAAGTAGTAGGGAAGTAGGTTAACACTGGAGCCTAGGTCTAAAAGTGTGGTAGCGATATACTTGTAGCCCAACGTGCATGGTACAGATGGTCGACCTGAGTCTTTGTATTTAACCACATCATTGGTAGTAGTAATAAAGGGAAATTGCCCAGTAAGGAATGCTTGTTGAGGAACATTCGTTCGTCGTTTGTTGGTGCACATGTCCTTCAAAAACTTGGCATGCTTGGGCAAATGCTTAAGTGCATCTAGAAAAGGTAGGTTTATGGTCAAATTTTTGAAGGTTTCACGGATCTCATCGAAATGTTCGTCAGGTTTGTTCTTTGCCAAACGGGCAAAGAATGGAGCTTTTGGGAAAAATCGCGTATTTGGATCAATGACATCTTTCCTTATGTTCATGGATGTAGATTTGGAAGGAACAACTTTGTCCACTATAGGTTGCGAGGTAGGAGTTGGAAGGACGTCAACCGCAGCTTTCGTTGATTCAATGTCTGGCATACGTATTTGATTGTCGATGGTTAGGCCAGAACGAAGAGTGGTGATGGAATTTACCTCACCCTGGCTGGGATTACTAGATCCTGGTGCATTGTTGAGTTCAAATGCAGTGTTTGTAGGCTTAGGGTTTGGAACTGCTTGGCCAGGAAACACGCCTTTTTTACTTTTATCCTGTGATAACAGCTGAAGAGACTGTTGGATAGATGCTAGGATTTGATTCTGTTGATTCATGTAAGTCAGAAAAGTTTCAGCTGTTTATCGGTAGTGGATCGTACCAGTGGAGCCGCAGGAACAAGTTCACGGTTATTATTTACTCGGGTTGATTTAGGTAGCCTTATCCTTGATTAGTAGGAACAAGGTTGCAGTTGTTTTGGTACCCTATATTCGTGTTTTTGGGAAAATGACTTTGCCCTTGGTGGAATTGCAGAGGATTTCTTTGACGGTAGGAATTGTAGTTCGCGGGTGCTCGTACAGGAGCGTTGTTGACACCCGAAGGAGCTTGTTGTTGGGCAGAGGGGCCCCAAGTCAAATTCAAATGTTGTTGCCAAGGTGCATTAGGGATGTTGAAAGCACAAGCCTCTTCAGATGGTTGGGTTTGGCACTCGTATGCCAAAGGACAATAAGAATCGGCGTGCTCAGGACTTAAGCAAAGAGGACATGGGGAAGCGTTAGCAGCCATGACTTGTTTGGGTTTTTGATCATTTACTTGAACCGAAAGAGCATCAACCTTTTTAGTTAGGGACTCGATCAGAGTTTTTAATTCTGGATCGGGTTTGACCTCGAACATAGATATAATTTTGGTAGGAGTGTCTTTAGAAGATCTGGAAGAATCAATGTTACCCCAATGGGTGCTTCGTGAAGCCTATTTCTCAAGAAAAGTGTATGCTTCAGTAGCGCCTTTTCCATGAAACAACTGCCATTCATGATATCTAATGTTTCCTTTTGATGATCAGAGAGACCATTAAAGAATGAACTGAGTAAGACAGCGGTGTCGAGTTGATGATGGGGACATTCGAGAAGCAGATCAATAAATCTATTCCATGTTTCCGTAAAGGATTCCTGGGGGTGCTAGCGAAAGAATTGAATCTTCTGAAGCATCTCTGTAGTTTTCTTCTGAGTATAAAACTTTATCATGAATGCTTGTACGAGTTTGGCCTATGTGTCAAGGGATTGTGGCGCTTCGCCCGCGAGCCAAACTGAAGCTTTATCAGCTAAGGTGAAGGGAAACAACCTAAGCAAGACTTGTTCATTGGTAACGGTCAGATGGCGGAAAGTGGTGACTACTTGTTGCATCTGACGAAGATGATTGTACGGTTTTTCATGGTCTAGACCATGGTAAACAAGTAACAAACCGAAAATGTTTGGTGGAATGCGAAAATCTCCTGCAATCTCATCGACTTTAATGGAGGAAGCAGTCTTTCCTGTATGGCAGTATAGAAGTTCGAAAGGGGTTTCTCGACTGTGGGATTTTCCTGGCTATAACTAAGGGAGATAATGGCAATGGAGATAATTGACGAGGTTGGTTTACGGAGGAAGAATTATGTCTAGGAGGTAACTTAAGCAGTTGTTTATTGTATTTCTGACGATGATATGTAAGTTCTAATTCCTTATGTTTACCAGACCGTAGTCTCATACAACCACAAATGTTAATTAAAGGCTCATAAGGAACGAATTATGATAGGAGGATTGAGAATTAAGGAAGGAGGGAGGTGAAGCACGTCTTCCTGAGTTGTTGCTAACTTGAGCAGGTAAGCTAGGATAACATGTGAATATTCCAGCAGCCTAGGTCACCTGAGAGAATTGAGGGAGGTTGTTCGTGCTAGCACGTTCCTTAATTAGGCCACCTCAATCTTTCAAGTTTCCTAGACACTGATTGAATAGGATGATGATTTATGATGGTTTATTATGCGGGGTATTATTAAGATGATTATATTGAAATTTTTATTTTTAGGATTTTTTTATTTTTTATTTTTTATTTTATTTTTTATTTGTTTTATTTTTTGTTTACGTAATTAATGTATTATGGAGACATGATTACGAAACATGCAATTAAAGACGAGAGATGCGAAAATAGAAGACTAAACATACAATTAATACATGCTAGTTTTACACAGGAAGTCTATACATGCAACTCTATATTACTTATACGTGAATAGAAACACGTCCTACGCATGCAATAATATATAGCTAAAAATACGTGCAACTAGATACGAGCTAGGGGAATGTCGAGAATGAACTCATGCAAAGTAATACCTTGTACGTGAATGGATGTAATGTACACATACAAAAATAATCTAAGCAGGTGATTTGAAATTACACAGACATCCAAATATATTTGAATCATATTAATCGTATTAACGTGAATATGTAATGATGAACCACATTTACTTAGGAAAAATTCTATACATGCAAAGAGTTCTCATGCCAACACACAAATATGCGAGGTAAAATAGGTTATAGCAATCAACCAAATAATATCCTCGACAAAGTTTGAGGAGTTTACGAATTCGAAACCTGGCGTCCCGCGATTCTTCGTATAATGATCGAAATAACTCCTGAGCTCATGAACTTACTGGATAGTGGATAAACAGGACTAGAGAGTTCAAAATAGTACTGAGAAGGAAAGTAGTTTGTACCTGAAAACCGGAGTGTTGATACTCCAGGTTAGTCTCGCACGCTACTAATATAGTCTCGTCCGAGACTGTTTTATCAGTTCAGTAATGCAACACCCTACGTAATACTTAGACTGTGCTAAAAATGATAAACAAGATCTGGTTCATAGATATCTATTAGTAGAAAAAGAAAAGTTGGGGCAAATAGGTCCGTAACACGTTAGTATCGCAAAAGAAATGAGAATAAAAAAAATGAGGGGGTAGGAAAGGGGGTTTTGTTTGATGTATTCTAGTTATTACGTTTAATGTCCGGAGTCCTTAGGCGTGCAGCGTCGCCATTTGATACTCATTAATTTCCGGTTTTGTTTTACTTATGTCCTTAGTCCACAGTCCGTAGTCCAAAGTCCAAAGTCCGTTAGTCGTCCGTTTAGTCAAGTTACCTTACTCACGTGGGTTTGTAGGATATGTCAAGTAAGGGATCGTCCATACCTTAGGGCTCGGCAAGGTTTGCAACTGGATTTACAACTTTTGGTGAGTAGGATTTTAGGTTATTTAGTTGGTTTAAGTAAATTAACGGTAATGCAAGTAACGTAAATTAATAACGATGATTTCGACATAAATAAACAGAGATAGAGAAACAAGGAAAGGGTTAACCATACTCCTTCAAGAATAAGTTTCAACAGTTATACTACCACATCACTACAGCTCTAATCCGTCTCGAGTTCATAGATAAACCCGAGACGACGTCGAGTATCGATCCCTAGCGAGATGCACGCATCTCGAGCTCATCTCACTAGCATAAGGAGTTGAACTAATATTTCATCTCTGGAATATCATTTCAGCTCCTAGTTCGATTCTACAATTTGAACAAATCGAGAGTCAGTTCGACACCATAAAAGTCATACGAGACATTTTGGGTCTCTCGAGAGATATTTTGGGAGCCTCAAAGCCTCAAAATCAATCATTTTGGGACCAGATGTATAATCTATACCTAATTCCTAAGTAGTGATTCTGGAACATTAATGTTAATTCAAATCCTCACACAAACATTATATCCATCCCCCTGAGGGGGGTTAGCTCATGGTCATTGGATGAATAATTGAACTTGCTGTATACAATAAATAAGTAAATGCAAAACATAAATTAAACTTGAAAAGAAATGACTTTTATTAAGAAAGAAGAACTTACAGTACTAAAGCTGGTATGAAGCTACTGGAAAGGAAAGCAAGACAACGTACTGGAATTGAAAGCAGGAAATGAAACTACTAAAAAACAAAAACTAAAACTATAGGCTAAAACTAAAACTGAAAAACTTAAGAGTAAAAACTAACAAAGGTAAGGTCCCTCCTCATATATATAGCCTGGTCTCCTCTCGTGAAGCCCCCCTCATTTAAGTTTTGGCCTTTTCTCAATTCCAACAATCCAAACCTTTGTTTTAAAGGTTTTGTCTTTTTGTGGCATAATAAACCAAACTTTATGTTTTGTTGTTTTCTTCAATTCAATTCAAACATTGAATTGATACATCTTTTCCCTTTGCAAGGTGGCACAAATTTGTGACCATCACTTGCCACCTGCCTATGCTGACTCGTCATACCTTTTGGGCCCATAGAGTGGGTCCACATGGTGTGTCCAGTGGCGGCACCAATTTTGGCATTTTTATAACTTTCTGTCTTTACGTAGAGTTCATCGCTCTGGTTGCTCTGGCAGTTCACTAGCCGAAGTCGGCATCCAAGTTTGAAAGATGTGAGCTTCGGAAGTTTGCTGCTCCTTTTCATATGGACTCATTCTGTAATGGTTTTATCCCTTTAGAATCTTTGGCTCTAGTCAGGCTTTGTTGGGCTTCACTGGGGCTGAGTGGGAAAACTTCAAGTATTCCCGTATTCTCGTACTTTGATGCATGTTTTATCATCATATTCACGTTAACTACGAAAACCTGCAAAAGTACAAAAATATAATTATTTCATGATTATTAAACACATAATTGACCAAAACACTATGTCTCTACGGGGTTTAATATTACAGTTTTGGGTGTTTATAACTGCTAAAGGCAAATATAGCACCCCAACCACAAAAATGTCATTCCAATAATGGGGCTGCAAAAAAGGTCTTAAATTTGGAAGGAGTCAAAAACCAGCGAAAGTTAAGACCTTCGCTAGCAGCTGCTATAATAAGTTCGGGAGACAGACGGCATAGTTTCTGTCGTCTATGTGTTAAATTTCGACGGACGGCAGAAACTGTGTCGTCCGTCCAAAAAAATTTCAAAAAATAATGGACGGATGGCATAAACTATGCCGTCCGTATCATTTGGCACTTCAAAACAGAAAATGTGATTGGATTAGTTTTTTTATTTTGGGGAGCCAAATTTGGATGGGCAAGCTAAAAGGCCTATGTGGCACTTATGTGGCACTTTTAGCAGCCCAATTTAGCAACTCTCCATTGGACTTGCTCTAAGAGAGAGAAACCTAGTTCTCCCCCATTAAATATTCTCCCAAGCAAGCATGACTTCGGACAAAGGTATGTTTATTTATGAGTATTGTTATGTGATTAGCATGTGATTGAAAATCCTGGTTTATGATCTTAAGAATCTTTTTATATGTGGTATCAGTCGCTCATGTTGTAATCATGTGTTTAATCCAATATTCGAAACCGAAGCATGTCATATCGTGTTAAGATTATTATAGTTTCCACATCATTGTTATTATGAATCGTCATCGATACTGTTGAATTTAAATTCGTATCTTGGTATTAAATTCGATACTGTTGAATTTAAATTCGTATCTTGGTATTAAATTTGTTACTGTCGAATTTAACTTTACTGTAAAAGAACGAGTTTTAAATCACGGGTATGTTTTTAAGAGATATTAGTATCACTGTTACTGTTACTATTAGATATTAGAATTTAAGAGATATTAGAATTTAACTTTACTATTCACGTCTTTCTCTGGCTTGTTACTGTTAGTGCATGTTTAAACTGCTTTGTTTCACCGGAGTCGCGTAAAATAGTAGACGTCGGTGCTATTATCGGTAGTCTTTAGCGCCGGATTCCGATGATTTAATACAAGAGGTTCTTCTTTATTTTGTTTTAATTGGTCGATTCTTTAATTGGGCTTTATAATGACTGGTTATTAAATGTTATGCATCTATTAGGGCATCTCTAATGGGGGGTGTAAAATTACACCTCCACCTAGGCTCCACATAGGTGCCATTAGGATTTTACACCTCTAATTGTATACTATTGTATAGCCTATAAATATCCACACTCTATACTCCCCAATGGAGAAGTGTAAAAAAATTTAGATTTTAAACTCGCATGTCACTTTAAGTGACGTCCCTCTTTAATTTAAACTGGAACGTCAAGTGACATCCGAGTTAAAAAATTACTTTAGAATTAGAAAGTGACGTTACTTAAAGTGACGTCTGAAAAAAAATTTGTTCGGACGTTGGTTTTGTGTCGCCTGGGCTATTTATCAACTGATAGCGAGATAGGGAATTCCCCACCTCCTCTATCAACTAATACTCAATTATCTACGGTATACCACCCCAATTGGAAAGAGTTTTTTTTATATTTGGAGTGTAAATTTTACACTCCATACGGTTTTTATATTTTCGGGCCTTAAGTATAATGAACCCAACCCATATTATTAGCTTCTTGGATCTAGCCAAAAAGATTAGGTCTGTTTTGATCTACTGGGCCTTAAGTTATAACCGGGTCAGAACTAATCCATAAAGACTGGTCCATATCCAGACCCAACTTAAGAGCCCAGTTGACCTTTAAGCCTATTTAACTTCTTTTTTTATGCATATAATTCGTTATAACTCCGTTTTTTGTGTACAAGTAGTTGTTTCGGAGCTTATTTCAAACTCTATGTTTTAGATTAACTAAATTAAATCGCCTAATATTCATATGATGATGATTTGGTGTTCACCACAGTGATCCCAACTATGTTAATGAATATTGATTTAATTTTAACATTCATATTATGACTTGGTATTTACCACAGTGAACCAAATATGTTTTGAATGTTAGACTAAGTAATATTATTGTTTGTTTATTCAATTATTTTTTAGGTTACCCACAGGTACACCAAGCATGTTAGATTGGATAAACATTAAGTGGCCACACATGTTCTTTGGTTAAATGAGCATAGAATATCCATAGATACCATGTTTATTTGATTATTGAATATGTTAACCAATAAATAGAAAAACTTAGTCATATTCGTTTTGTTGTGTTTGTGTCTCAAAGTTTAATGTAGTGAGCATGTTTATTATCTTGCAGTTTCTCTCCCTGTTGCACTTAATGAGCAAGCTTCATTTGTTCCCATTCTTAATGGAACTAACTTCTCAAAATGGAATGAGCAAGTTCAGTTCAGTTTGGGTGTTCTAGACCTTGATATGGCAATTCTCTGTGACAAACCCATTGATCTTACAGCAGCAAACACTGAAGCAGAGAAAAGCATTCATCAGGCATGGACTAGATCTAACAGATTGAGCATTTGAGCATGATGTTTATGCGAATAACTGTTGCAAACAACATCAAATCTACCCTACCTGAAACTGCTAATGCATTAGATTATCTGAAAAATATCAAAGAATGTTTTCGCACTGCTGATAAATCTCTTGCTGGAAAAATTATGGCTGACCTTACCACCATGCATTTTGATGGTACTCGAACCATGCATGAGCATGTTCTTGAGATGACTAATCTGGCTGCTAAGCTAAATAATTTAGGAATGATTGTGGGCGACTCTTTTTTCTCGTCCAGTTTATCCTAAACTCCTTGTCTGCTCAGTATGAACCATTTCAAATTCACTATAACACTATTAAGGACAAGTGGAATGTGAATGAATTTGCAAACATGCTGATTCAAGAAGAGGGCAGACTTAAGCAGCAGAATAGCCATGTTGCTCATTTTATGGTTCAAGGCGATAAGAAGAAGAAATTCGGAAAGCAGACTGGAAAAGGCATTAAGCATGGGTCATCCAGTCAAAATAAACCTAATCAACCCGCACCAAAGAAAGGACGGAAAGAAGACAAGTGCCATTTCTGTAAAAAGAGTGGACACTTTCAGAAAGACTGCGTGAAACGCAGAGCTTGGTTCGAAAAGAAAGGTAAGCCATTGGCTTCCATATGTTTCGAATCAAATTTAATTGAAGTTCCTTCTAACACTTGGTGGCTTGATTCTGGTTATAATGTTCACGTTTCGAACATGATGCAGGGATTCCTTTCAACCCGGACCACATGTCCAAATGAAGCCTATTTTTCATGGGAAATAGGGTAAAAGCACCAGTTGAAGCCATCGAGACTTTTCGTTTAGTGTTAGATTCTGTCTACCACTTAGATTTAGAACAAACCCTTTATGTTAATTCCTTCTATTTCCCGAAATTTAATTTCCTTGTCAAACTTGATAGCGATGGTTTTTCATTACAAGTAGGATCTGGTTGCTTCAATTTAATACAGAATGACATGTTTATTGGTTCGGCATTTCTTGTTAATGGCTTATATCAACTCAACCTTGAGCACTCTTTTTCTGAATCCCTTCTTACCCTACATCATAATGTTGGAACTAAGCATAGCTTAATGAATGAAAGTTCGTCCTTTTTGTGGCATAAAAGACTAGGTCACATATCTAGAGAAAGAGTTAAAAGATTGGTAAAAGAAAAGGTTCTCCCGAATCTTGATTTTACTGATTTTGGTGTTTGTGTGGATTGCATTAAGGGTAAGCAAACCAAACACACAAAATTAAGGAGCCACAAGAAGTACACATCTTCTTGAAATAATTCATACAGACATATGTGGACCTTTCGATATTCCATCTTTTGGTGGTGAAAAGTATTTTATTACCTTTATAGATGATTTTTCCGATATTGTTATCTTTACCTTTTGCTTGATATATCTCAATCTGTGAATGCTATTGAAATATTCATACCGAGGTTGAGAGGCAATTAGATAAAAAGGTGAAAATTATAAGATCTGATAGAGGTGGTGAATTTTATGGAGGGTATGATAAGACAAGACAACGTCCTGGTCCTTTTGCTAAACTCTTTGAGCGTCTTGGAATATGTGCTCAGTACACAATGCCAGGTTCTCCTTGGCAAAATAGTGTAGCTGAAAGACGCAATAGAACTCTTATGGACATGGTTAGGAGCATGATGAGTAATTCTAACTTACCTATATCATTGTGGATGCATGCTCTTAAAACTGCAGTGTATATCTTGAATAGGGTCATCCCTAGTAAGGCAGTTCCAAAGACTCCCTGTGAACTGTGGTAAGGATGGAAACCCAGTTTAAGACATTTACACATCTGGCGATGCCCAGCAGAAGCAAGAGTGTATAACCCACAAGAAAGGAAATTGGATCCAAAACCATTAGTGGTTTCTTCATTGGTTATCTTGAAAAGTCCAAAGGGTATAAGTTTTACTAGGGCTATCAATGGGCCGGGTTAGGCCCAAAACCCATGGATCCGAACCGATAACATAGGGACATAGACTTAAAATTAGGCCCGATAGCCTTAATGGGCCAGTTCTTGACACACCTATGTCCGGTCCGTTAGTGGCCTGGCCCGACATTTTGATACTTGTAGTTGTATTTTTTATTTGTCTTTAAGCTTTACGAGTATTAGTTACCAGCCATGTGTAGTCTGTTGGATAACTTTCTAGTTACCAGCCATGAGACCGAGGTTCAATTCCCATGACCAACAAAGAATTTTTTAGAAATCAATTAGTATATTTCGGACATGGGCTAGGCCCAATCAGTCTTGGGTTCGAAAAGAATTAGGCCGGGCCGGGCTTGGACTTAGCAAAACTGTAATCGGACCAGGCCTGGACATACCTAGGTCCGACTCGAATCCGGCCCGTTGACAGCCCTAAGTTTTACTGTGCTAATCATACTACAAGAATAGTTGGGAGTGACAAATTTAAAGAAGTTGTCATTCAAGAAATTCGGGTACAATTTCTGATAAGAGCCCAAAACTGTAGTTTTAACCCCTTAATAATCATCTTGTTAGACCAATTATGTGAATAATAAGTAAGAGTTAACACCGACACAGCGTTTTTATGCATTTCGGGCTTCAAAGTCCATTATGTGCGAGAAATGTACCACTTTAGCGAGATAAAGGAGCAAAAGTCGTGAGAACTTCGAAAGCCATATCTTTGGACTCGGACCACCGAATTGGGCATACCTTATGTCAAAACGACCGGCTCGGAAAGAGCTTTGCAATGGTCTAAGCCTTGACCCAATCAGAGGAGCAGAAGTGGACGAAAAGTCTGTGGAAGCCAACTGCAGCTGAAGAGGCCTGTTTTGACTCCAAAGCCTGAACGAAATTTTTCCAAGCCCATGCACGATTTTTAGATCTGGATGTATAAAAACAAAAGCTTGATTCTTTGTTAATGGTAGCCAGTAGTTAGATAATAGTAGATAGCTTAGAATAGAAAGTAGCCATTAAAATAGCTTCTAGATCTAGTTTTATTTAATTGTTTTTGATTAAGTGTAGTTTCAATATCTAATTCATTTCATTAGATTAAACCTTGAATCTTGTTCTTCATTGGATTAGATCAATAAAGTAGTCTTTCTATCCATTTCGATTTTTGTCATTTCCAATTCTAGATCTAATTTCAATTCATGTCCTTATTTCAATTTAGTCATTAAATTAGATTTCATTATTGTTTAATTAAGTAAATTTCAATGCTTTATATTATGTTTAGTTTTAATCTAAATGGAAATGATTATGAATGATTCAAGGCTAAACCTCCATTAGAGGGGGTTGTGAAGCCTTGATGAAAGCTTGATTCGATTATTAGAAGTCAAGATTTTCTATTCCACTCTAGAAATGATTAGTTCACCATGAGAATGGGTTTAATTGTTCACATGCTAGTTATGAATTGGTAGAAATGCCATGTATAATTAGGGATTAGGAATAACCAAAATGAATTCGGATTAATTCAATTCGATTCTATTCGACGATTATTCGTTAGTGGATTAAGTTGAGTTCAGGTGGAATCAATCCCCTCTAACTCCTTATCATAGAATCAACGTAGCATTCCCATAATTATTTAGATAATCGACTAGTTGCATCTTGTGGGTAGTTGCATCGTAGTATAATTCCCTTCGTAAAACTCTCATAGACTTAAAAACGACTAGTTAGATTAGAAAACATCAATGCTAGAGCACTAGGAGTGGAACTAACTTTATCTACTCCACTATAATGATTGAGAGTAGAATTCTTTGATAAATTAGGCACGTAAAAAGTGTTAAGTTTAGTTTACTTACGTTGTGAATTCATCGTTCATTTCGAAGGTAAATTATTCATTTTACGTTTATCAATTTCCCATACCATGAATTACTAATGATATTGTCGTTCCTCCTCTTGTTGACCCTGTCAATAACGAAGAACAACATATGAATGATCAACAACTCCATAATGAAGTCGTCGCCATTGAACAACCAGTTAATACACCACAAGAAATAGCATTAAGAAGATCTCAAAGACCACGAAGATCAGCTATTTCAAATGATTGCGTGGTGTATTTACAGGAATCAGATTTTAACATCAGGATTACTAAAGATCCGGTCACGTATTCACAAGCCATTAAATGCAGTGATTCTACTAAATGGATTGATGCCATGAATGACGAGATGAAATCTATGGAACTTAATGATGTCTAGGAGTTAGTTGATTTACCTGAAGGACAAAAGATAGTCGAAAACAAATGGCTCTTTAAGACCAAATATGACTCTCAAGGTAAAATCGACAAACATAAAGCTAGACTTGTAGCCAAAGGTTTCACTCAACAAGAAGGCATTGATTACAATGAGACCTTCTCTCCAGTTTCTAAGGACTCTTTGAGAATCATTATGGCATTGGTAGCTCATTTTGATTTTAGAGCTACATCAAATGGATGTGAAAACAACTTTTCTGAATGGGAGTTTAGATGAGGAAGTCTATATGGTTCAACCAAAAGTCTTCATAAAAGAAGGAAATGAAAATATGGTCTGTAGGTTAAAGAAATATATATATGGACTTAAACAAGCTTCACGACAATGGTACAAAAAGTTTCATAGTACCATTAGTTCCTTTGGGTTTACTGAAAACATTGTTGATCAATGTACATACCTGAAGATCAGTGGGAGTAAGTTTATCTTTTTAGTTCTGTTTGTTGATGACATTTTACTTGCCAGCAATGATCTTGGTCTATTACATGACACTAAGGAATTTCTTTCCAAACACTTTGAAATGAAAGATATGGGTGAGGCATCCTACGTGATAGGAATAGAAATATTTTGTGATAGATCACGTGGATATATTGTTGGGATTGTCTCAGAAGGCTTACATTAACAAAGTTTTGGAAAGATTTAACATGTCCATGTGCGATCCAAATGTTGTTCCAATTCAGAAGGGGGATAAGTTCAGCTTAAGTCAATGTCCCAAGAATGAATTGGAATGAGAGCAAATGAAAGATATCCCTTATGCTTCTCTTGTAGAGAGTTTGATGTATGCACAGGTTTGTACTAGGCCAGACATTAGTTTTGCAGTTGGCATGCTAGGCAAATATCAAAGCAATCCAGGGCTTGACCATTGGAAAGCCGCTAAGAAAGTGCTAAGGTATTTGCAAGGGACAAAGGATCATATGCTCACATATAGGACAGTTGACCATCTTGAGGTAGTTGGTTACACATATTCAGATTTTGGTGGATGTGTAGATAGTAGAAAAAGCACTTTTGGTTATGTGTTCCTTTTATCTAGAGGAGCAGTTTCATGGAAAAGTGCAAAGCAAACTATCATTGCTTCATCTACTATGGAAACTAAATTTGTAGCATGCTTTGAGGCTACAGTTCATGGATTATGGTTGCGGAATTTCATTTCAGGACTTAGAGTTATGGACTCTATATCTAAGCCGATGAGAATTCATTGTGATAATGCCGCAGCTGTATTCTTTTCGAAAAATGATAGGTATTCTAAAGGTATTAAGCACATGAAAATGAAATACCTTTCAGTCAAGGAAGAAGTTCAGAACTAGAGAGTGTCAATTGAACACATTAGTACGAGTGTTAATATTGCAGATCCACTTACGAAAGGGCTATCACCCAAGGTATTCAAGAAGCATACTAAGAGTATGGGTCTTGAATGTAGCCAGTAATTGTTATTTTGTGGATTTTCTTTAGTGCTTATTGCATTGACATAATTTTGAGCTCATTTAGAATGTTCTGAATTTTCTATTTTCCATTATTTATGTACTTGTAAGTAAATGGATGAATGATAACAGAAACAGTCTTTTGATAAGACATTATTGGACCATTATTGATACTTCTTACTTAAGACCTAGTTGAGAAGATCATTGGTGTTGTGGTACATGGAAGGAACCATGTAGCTTAATTTGCATGGAACCGCTATGACTAACATCAATGATTCTATTAACTATGGTACTTATGATAACCATTAAATATTAACTCGGCATTTATGCGCGCCTAATGTTTTCTAAATTAAACCATAAACGATATTATCCTCCTATGGACCAAGTGGAGACTATTGGAAATATTCTAAACACAAGAATTCCCTATTAACGGCAACCCTAGATATGGTCCATAGAGTATATAGGGTATATTGGTTTACTTAGAAATTGCCGATTATAGTGGTTTACTAAACATAAGTCTCTCCGTAATTACAATATTCCTACCATGATGGATAGTGGAAATCTTATGTATTAGGAAACTAAGGTCCTCTCTCCACCTATAAATATGTATTGATTTCCATCAATCAATTCAATTCATCAAAAACACAATTACGATTTTTATAGGCTAAGAGAGAGAAACCTAGTTCTCCCCCATTAAAGATTCTCGTAAGCAAACATGACTTCAGACAAAGGTATATTTATTTATGAGTATTGTTATGTGATTGAAAATCCTGGTTTATGATCTTAAGAATCTTTTTATAAATGGATCTATAAAATAGGATGAACTTTCCTTATGTCAGAGCAAATTGTTAGCAAATTCACTTGTATGGATGTCCTAGAAAAGTTTATCAAAGTTTCTCCTTTGGAAACTCCAGACTTGTTGGAACTTCTTTGTGCGTGTGGCGCATGTGTGTGTGTGTTTCCCCGGAAGCCAATAGTACAGCAGAAACCACATTCATTTGGAAAAGTTATCTGTTAATCAGATGCAGCAAGGAAGAAGTGATTTATTTTTCCGAGTTAACCAAAGGCAGCCTTATCAGTTATCACTGCACAAAATTGTTATAATACGACAAGCCTACATCTTAGCACTGACGCACACCATATTCACATAAACTCATCATAAGAGGGAATCAAATATTTTCGCATTTCATTTGTTAGAGCGCGCAATTGGAAGCTAGTAAATTAAGATTGAATTATGGATGATGAATCGATTATTGGAGCATGGAGATGCACACCCCAACAGGGTTGTGGCAGAGCTCCCAAAATTTATGAAGTATAAACTAAAACAATGTGATAAAGTGATGAGAAAAACTTTGTATATTGAATTATATTGAATTGAGATTACACGTCCATGAGAAGCTCTATTTATAGCTTCACATCTTGCCTTCCAAAAATACGTGGTCTCTATGTAATTCCTAATTATTTTTCTCTAAATCAAAGATATTCATGTATAGTTGGTTGAAAATTTGAAATCCCTATGATTAGGGGTGTCAATGGTCGATTCTGGTCTGGTTCTTAGTGTTGTAAGAATCAAGAACCATTTAATTTTGCAGTTTCGGTTCTTCACGGTTCATAAAATTGTGGAACTTTATCCATAACCATTGGTTCCTAACGGGTATTCCGGTTCTGGTTCTTCATTTCGGTTCTTAAGAAATTCACTATTTATACACATTTTTTATTAGTTTTATTAAAAAATATGTACTAAAAACACAAAAATACCGCACGAACAAGTTGGTTTTTAAATATTGATATAAGTAATTATGTTATTCAATAATAAAGTCAAGTAAAACCATATATTTAAAGTTGTAAGCTATATTTTTATATTATTTATAACATTAAATACCATAAAACTACATATTACACTAATAAATATAATTTAGTAATATATAAATGAACATTTTGAGTTTTTATATATTTTATTTAGATATTTTTTATGTTAAAAGTACGGTAACATTCGGTTCCGGTCCGGTTCCAGTTATGATCCGGTTTTTTTGTTTAAAAAATTATTCGGTTTCGGTTCTATATGGTCCGGTTTTTTAGTACCCATTTTTAAATGGTTCCTAAAATTAGGAACCATAACCATGATTTTTTCTGCAGTTCTGGTTCCGGTTCTGGTTCCGGTTCTGGTTAAACGGGTACCCATTGACACCCTTATGGCTATGATTAACGTAATAAAAATAAAAAAGGGTGTTTTTACTTAACCGCCCAAAAGTATACCCCTTTTGAGATAACCCCCCATTTTGGAAATCATTACTGAGAGTTAATTTTCCATATTAACAATCTTGCCCCTTATTTCAAATTTGTAAACCCTCCCCCCTCCCCCCTCCCCTATTTTTAGCATACGTCTTTGAGCATTAACTAGGGGTGTGCATAAAACTGGCCAAACCAACCAAACCGGTCGGTTTCACGTCGGTTATATTTATTAGTCGGTTTGGTTCAGGTCAGTATATGTGAAAACCGATAGAGTTGGTTCGGTCATCGGTTTAGTTCCAAACCCGACCCGAACCGACCCGCCATATATAATATATATTAAAATATACATATTTAATTTATTTAATTTAAAAAGATTTGAAAATCAGTCGGTTCGGTTCGATTAATATCAGTTAAACCGTAACCCAGTTAGTTCTGTTCGGATGTCGGTTCAGCTAGAAATTAATTCGGTTCGGTTCGATTAATATAACCCAGCCAGTTCGGTTCGGTTTCAAAAAAACATAAACCAATATGGTCGGTTCGGTGGTCGGTTTAGTCCCAAACCGACCCGTGCACACCCCTACCAGTAACCAACCTTCTCAAAAAATCGAAAAACTAGAAAAATAAATAAATATATATAAAAATATATATAAATAAATAAATAATTCAAAAACTTAAAAATTCCAAAAAATTGAAAAAATAGCAAAAACTCGAAAACGAATTAAAAAATATTCGATAAAAGGAAAATTCAAAAAAAAATCCAAAATTTTCCAAAAATTGAACAAACAAATCGGAAAAAAATTTGAACAAAATTTTGGCAAAATAAAATAAAATCGAAAAAATGAGTAAAAATTTGAAAACAACTCAAAAAATAGGAAAACAAATGGATTTTATTATTATTTTTTCAAAAAATTTGAGTTGTTTTATTATTTTTTTCAAATTTTTATGCATTTTTTCAATTTTATTTTGAATTTTTTTGAATTTTTTTCCAATTTGTTTTTTCAATTTTTGGAAAATTTTGGATTTTTTTTTTTAATTTTCCTTTTATCGAATATTTTTTAATTTGTTTTCGAGTTTTTTTTTTTTTAATTTCTCGGATTTTTTATTTTTTTTCGAATTTTTGGATTGTTTGAGAAGGTTTGTTAATGGGGGATTTTTACAAATTTGGGCAAAATTGTCAATATGAAAATTTTCCAAAATGGGGGGTTATCTCAAAAGGGGGTATACTTTTGGAAGGTTAAGTCAAAAAACCCCAAATAAAAATATAAAAATATAATATTTGTGAAAAAGTATATACTATATACTAATAGAGTGTATTGGGGCTTGTTACTTACCCAGCCCAATGAAACCCAAGCCCAAAACATTTCAAACTTTTGAAAACATCAAAACCCAATTTCAAAACACCCGCCAACCTCAAAACCCTAAAATGCAAAATCAACTAAAAATTTCATACTAATTCCCTTCAAAAAATGGAGAAGGGTATGATTTCAGCAGACAAATGGACATAATCAAGTCAAGTATACTTCTTAACTCACCTGTTGGGAACTTTGATCTAAAATGAATTGGATTGAATGACTTAGTTTTATTCATGATAACTTTGGCTTAAATAGCTAGCCATTCAATACACGATCTTAAGGAAACGAGAAAGCAGCCCACTTAGCGGAAATAAAAGCTAGTGGTTACAGAAACTTGGAACAATTCAAATACACGTAGATGTCCCTAAAGACTAGGACTTTATTCTAACATAAAACATGCAATAAACTCTTTCATTCCCTCCCTTAAACTAAATGTTGTAAAGCAATTAGTTTACACCAAAAATTTCACATGCTCCCATCAGCTTTCGAAGCTTCTGAAAAACTTCAAGCTTCAATGGTTTGGTCATTATGTCCGCCACCTGATCCTCACTCCCACAATGAACTAATTCAATTGTACCTTCCTTAGTAAGATTCCTTAAGAAATGAAACCTCACATCAATATGCTTGTTGCGACCATGCATAACTGGATTTTTAGACAGCTTGATGGTTGAACTGTTGTCACACATCACAGTAGTACAACCTCCATTAGAATGTTCCAGCTCCTTTAAAATTCTCTTCATCCAGACTCCTTGACAAGCACAGACTGCGGCTGCCACAAACTCAGCTTCTGTGGTTGATAAAGTCACAATAGGCTGTTTTTTAGAACACCATGAAACAACACTTGAACTCATTAAAAACACATAACCAGAGGTACTCTTCCTGTCTTCCATATCTCCGACATAGTCGCTATCCGTAAACGCTAGCAACTCACCATTTCCTCCTTTCTTATAATGAATTCCATAGTTCACAGTCCCTTTTAATTATCGAAGTGCTCTCTTAGCTGCCTGTAGATGAATCTCCATTGGTTTTGTCATATATCTACTTATGAGACAAGTAACAAACATCATGTCAGGTCTCGTGGCAATGAGATACATTAAACTACCCACCAGCTATTTGTAGTACGTCTCATCAACAAAGTCTCCATTTTCGTCTCTGCTTATTTTGAAACCTGGAACTATTAGACTGCTCACCGAATTACTTCCCATCATACCAAACCTTCTCAAAACCTCCAATGCATATTTCCTTTGGCATATATAAATACCATCAGACTTTTGTAGCACTTCGATCCCAAGAAAAAACCGCATCTTCCCCAAGTCAGACATATCAAACTCTCTTAACATAAAGCTTTTAAATTTAGACATCATAACTTCATCATTACTAGTAAACAGTAAATCATCAACATAAACACTTACAATGATAATTTTTCCTTCGCTGCTTCTCTTTGTGAATAATGTATGCTCGCTATCGCACCTCGAAATCCTTCACCAATGAAATGAGCTTCGATTCGACTAAACCAAGCTCATGGAGCTTGTTTTAATC
The DNA here is from genome assembly GCF_015680905.1 of Coptis chinensis. Taxonomy (NCBI): domain Eukaryota; kingdom Viridiplantae; phylum Streptophyta; class Magnoliopsida; order Ranunculales; family Ranunculaceae; genus Coptis; species Coptis chinensis. The sequence continues at coordinate 99,367,078 of NC_141459.1, forward strand.
TATACAGGGCTTTGTGTAACTTGTAAACTAGATGCTCACTGCCTTTTTTCATATCCTCTTGGCTGCTCCACATAAACATCTTCACTCAGCTCACCATGGAGAAAAGCCAACTTGACATCCAGCTGAAAAATTGTATAATTCTTCTGTGTAGCTAGAGCAATAATCATCCTTACTGTATCCATCCTTGCCACTGGTGCAAAAACTTCTGTATAGTCCACTCCATACTTCTAAGAGTACCCTTTAGCAACAAAACGAGCCTTGTACTTATCAATATTTCCATGCTCATTGTACTTGGTTTTGTAAACCCACTTCACTCCTATTCTTTTAGCCCCAATTGGCATCTCAGTGAGTGTCCATGTTTGGTTCTTTTCTATGGATTTGATTTCAATGTTCATGGCCATTCTCCAATTTACACTCTTCACAGCTTCCTCAAAATACAATGGATCAGTTGACTCCACTAATGCTATATGAACTTCATTATCATCCAATAGACCTTCACCACTAACATAATCATCCAGCCACGTAGAAGGTTGCCTCTCACGAGATTGGCTCAACTCCCTTAGTCTCTCTTCATTTTCACTAGAACCGTCTCCTTCATGAGTCACTCCTATGTCTCCATTAGTATTTTCTCTATTCCCATTTTCACTCACCTCTTCTTCAATCTCACCATCACCATCACCATCACCATCACCATCACCATCAGCATCACCCCATTCTAAAGCTACTACTATGTCTTCTTCATAACTCACATCCCAATCCTATTGCCTTTCTTCTTCAAAAATTACATCTCTACTAACAACAACTCTCTTAGTAACAGGATCGAATAGCCTGTAACCTTTTGATTCCTCACTAACTCCCAATAACACACAAGTAATGCTTCTATCATCAAGTTTAGTCTTCCTTTCTTTTGGAATATGAACGTGTGTTATGCAACCAAAAACCGGAATATGAACGTGTAACATCCTTGACTGCCAATGTAGGGCACCTATTTAGGACATAAATAGTCCAGTTCACTGCCTCCGGCCAAAAAATCTTGGGAATATTCTTGTCAGATAACATGGAACAAACCATGTTCATCAAGGTTCTATTTTTTCTTTCAGCTACACCATTCTGTTGCGGAGTAAAAGCGGTGGTCAACTGCCTCTTGACCCCACTCTGTTTGCAAAGGAGTTTTAAAGGAGTTGGAACATTCTAATGGAGGTTGTACTACTGTGATGTGTGACAACAGTTCAACCATCAAGTTGTCTAAAAATCTAATTATGCATGGTCACAACAAGTATATTGATGTGAGGTTTCATTTCTTAAGGAATCTTACTAAGGAGGGTAAATTGAATTAGTTCATTGTGGGAGTGAGGATCAGGTGGCGGACATAATGACTAAACCATTAAAGCTTGAAGTTTTTCAGAAGCTTCGAAAGCTGATGGGAGTATGTGAAATTTCTGGTGTAAACTAATTGCTTTACAGCATTTAGTTTAAGGGAGGGAATGAAGGAGTTTACTGCAGGTTTTCTGTTAGAATAAAGTCCTAGTCTTTAGGGACATCTACGTGTATTTGAATTGAATTTTCCTCCTCTATCAGTGCGAAAACACTTAACAAATAACCATGTTTCTTTTTCAACCATAGTCTTAAAGCATTTAAAAGAATTTAAAGCCTCTGACTTCTCTACCAAGAAATACACCCATGCTTTTCGACTATAATCATCAATGAATATGTACCTCTTGTTGCTATTAGATGTAGGAGTGATCGGACCACATATATCTGCATGAGCAAGTTCCAACTTCTGAGTTGCTCTCCAATTACTCTTCTTTGGAATAGGGTCACGGTGTTGCTTTCTGTTGATACAATCAGTGCATGTCACACTTGAGGCAGAGAGTTGAGGAAGTCCACGTACCATATTCTTGTATAGCAAGGTTCATAAACCCTTGTAACTCAGATGCCCATACCTCCGATGCCAAAGATGAAACAAGTTTTGAGTTCTTGTGTGAAAACACTTATCAGATTGTACTTGAGAGGGAACTTGAGACTGAGATAGCAAGATAAACATCCAATTGGCACTCATGATGGTTTGAATTATCAAACCCTTCTCTGGATGAAATATCTTGCACATCCCTCCCTTGATCAAAATAGCCAAGCCTCTTTCTTGCTACTAGCCCTATGCTCAAGAGATTATTTCTCAACTCTGGAATATAGTATACCTCAATAACAACATGATTGACTCCATTCAGCAGCAGCTTCACACTTCTCTTTCCCATCACATCCATTTTAGTGTTGTTCCCCCATTTTACCGAATGTTGAAAATTTTCATCGAGTTCATTGAACATAGTTCGATTGCCGCACATGTGATTAGAACACCCTGAATCAAGGAACCATGTATTTTCTCTTTTGGCCGTATACAACTCCACATAAGACATCAAAAGCATTTCTTCTTCCTCATCAAACTCTGCATAATTTGCCTCTTTGTTCCCAGAAGGACATTCAAGCTGATGGCATCTGTAACATTCCACAGTTGCCTTGTTGAAGTCTGCTCGACCTTTCCCTCTTCCTCTGTAGGTACCTCGACCACGACCTCTTCCTCCTTCATATGTTACTTTCAAAGCATGTTCCTCACCATTATGTCGCTTAAACTTCTGTTCATGCACTATTAATGAGCTTGGTAACTCATCAACAGTAAGAAGATCAATGTCCTTTGACTCCTCAATAGAACATACAACATAGTTGAACTTTTCAGTTAAAGAGCGTAGAATTTTCTCCACCACTTTAACATCCGGCATACCTTCTCCATAAATTCGCATCTTGTTGGCCACTGTCATGACCCTAGAGAAGTACTCTGCCACTCCTTCACCAAACCTCATCTCAAGAGTTTCAAATTCTCTGAAGATGAGACCTCTTGACCCTTGCATTTCCTTCGAATTTTTTCTTCATAGCATCCCATATATCTTTGGCAGTATCCTTCTTGAGAATGGTGTCAAGAATGGTCCGGCTGATCACCTGGAAGAGATAGTTCTTCACTTTCATGTCCTTTAGCTTCATCTCATCATTCTTCTTTTGTTGTGCAGCAGTCGGCACCAATGTACTTGTTTGCTCAATATAGCTAGGCTCTACCAGTTCCCAAAATTCCTTAGATCGTAGAAAATTTTCCATCAGCATGCTCCAATGGTAATAGTAACCATTAAAGCAAGGAATGGATGGCTGTATGAAACTCCCTTCTGCAGTCATCTTCTATGTTCTGTTGCTGCTGCAAGAACTTCACAGGCTGCTGCTTTGTTTTGTCAGGCCCAGTTGTAGCTTTGATACCACAATGTTGGCAACTTTGATCTAAAATGAATTGGATTGAATGACTTAGTTTTATTCATGATAACTTTGGCTTAAATAGCCATTCAATACACGATCTTAACGAAATGAGAAAGCAACCCACTTAGCGGAAATAAAGGCTAGTGGTTACAGAAACTTGGAACAATTCAAATACACGTAGATGTCCCTAAAGACTAGGACTTTATTCTAACATAAAACCTACAATAAACTCCTTCATCACATTCATTCAGACCATACAAAGGGTTTATCTTTAAATTAGAATAAAGGCCCAATTTTTTGCTCTTCAATTACTGCTAAAATTTTCCCATCAAAATTCCCAGACTTTAAATCTTCTTTATTTAAAGTATTACAAATTGGGCCTCCTTATTTCATTTCACTTTTCTCTCCTTCTTCTGGACTGTCAAGTTATGGCAATTGACACCTGACCATTGCCCATCTCTGTCTTGGATTCTAATGTTTCTATTCTAGTAATAAGGAGATTTTTTTATTATTTTTGATAATGAGACTGCGCAGTTTAGAACTTTAGTATTTGGAAGTTTCTACTTTCAAGAATACTTATGTGGGTGAATATAGAGTTACATGGTCTTAGTTTTCTTCGAAGAAAAGCAAGAACAACTTCTCAAAAAGAATGCATGGAATATAACAAGATCAAGGGCTCAAAGCAATCTTAGTATACTTCTAGGTGAGGCAAGAGCAATACAATAAAATGTCTCCATGTATCCTTTAAAGCTTGGGGGGATTAACCAGTCACACATTAAGGTTAACAAAGCTTCCACCATATAGTAGAACCAAATCCTCTATGTGCAGTTTAATTGGGTCAAGGCAGTGTTTTTTTTGTTGTGAAAGATGAATTTTATCTATGAAGACAGCTTGGAAGGTACTTTTCCCTTCTTCATTAATTTTATCTAACATAATTTGGTGCAAGTGAAGGGTGACAATGTATCTGCAATGCACGGGAAAAATGCACCAAAAGCTCTTTGATGCGTATGCTTTGTTGTATAAATGTCAAACTTGTCTATTGCAGGGGTGACTAGATCAATCACAGATGCTGCTCCTTCCCATTACATCTTCAAAGTTCAGTCATTTTCCGTACTTTCCAAGAACTCGATTGCAAGATATGAATCAAATATCTTCGAATCCGAAGGCTACAAATGGTACTTTTTCACGAAATTTAGTACAATTTTGTTTCTGTTTTTAATTTAAATTCTTATGGTTCTAAGCATTTTACAGAAGGGTTCATTCAGGGAACTAAAATCTTTTAGACTATTAGAATATGTCAGTATTATAATATGTCATATATGTAAAGTCCCACGTTTCTATAAGTGTGGGCATCCATATCTAGTAGTTTCTATTCTCATGTTTTAGGTTAGTATAAATATGTAACTCTGGGAGAACAATAACCAAGAACTCTCTAACCCTAATCAATCTCTCTCTCAATTAATCAATCTCTATTCTTCTCCATTGTTCTTCTTCTTGGTTTCTCTCAATATATCAATGTCACAACTCTCCTAGCATCACCACTAATATGCAATTTAACATAGTATCAGAGTGTCAGGTTCAAATCAAATCAAAATTTAGTGGTATGCTAGAAGAGGAATCTCTCAAAATCAATCTCCAAGAAAAATCAAAATCAATCTCCAAGAAAAATCAAAATCAATTCTTTTTCAATTTCAGTATTCAATTCAAATTTCAATCTTTCTCACAAGAAGAAGTATTCAAGATCTAGTGTTGTTCTCACTGATTCTATTCTTATACTCTAGGATTACTGTTTACGGGGACTGTTCACGGGGGCACTGTTCATCATCACTGTTTACGGTACTGTTCATCGTCACTGTTTACGGGTATTGTTCAACGTTACTGTTCACAGTACTGTTCATCGTCATGTTCAAATATTCAAAGTTCCGCAATTTCTCGTCTCATTATTCTCTATGGTTCGTAGTAAGTATTCAAGGTTCCGTAATCTCTCTGTCTCATTATTCTCCATGTTTGAAGTCAGCATTCAAATTCCGTAATCTCTCTGTCTCGTAATCTCTCTGTTTTGAAGTAAAATCCTTATGGCCAAGCTACAGGCAAGCATGGTCCTTCAAAAATGGACTTTTAGCAAACTTGACTACTAGCAGGTTCAGTGCAAAGTACCTTATAATGAGGCTTACCGTAGGAGAATGTTGTGCCCCAAAAATTATGGAGCACACCAACCCAATGCAACAAAAGCGAACAACTAATATCAAACGCGGTAGAAGCAACAACCCACAACTACGGTGTATGAAATCAACTAAATAACTCCTAAACAATATAGTAAACAATGTAAACTACTCACCAATTCAAACAAACAACCAAGATAAGAGGGACAAAGATTTACGTGGTTTAGCTTGCACCTAATCCACAACCAAATAGAGAAATTTCCAATAGAGAGAATATTCAAAAGTGTACAATAAGCTATCACCTTGATTCCAAAGAATTCCCAAAGTTTCCCAAGAAGAAACTCACAAATCTCCTTTTTTCTCTCCTCCCAACAATGTTCTCTTAACTCTACAACTTTTAATGGTGTAGACAACTACCAAAGAGTTTGGGCATAAACAAATGAAGAGAAGACTCAAGTCTTTCTTCTTCCAAAGCTCTCTCAAGGAGGCACCAAATCCCAAACCCTAGTAACCAATTTTGTCTCACTCTTCTCTTATAAACCCTAACTTTGTTTTAATGTAGCTGAAATTTTGGAGGAATACAAAATTTTGGCTCATTTTGGCATATGGCTACCAAAGGCCCATTAGGCCCATCATCCCAACAATTATCCACCTTGGCAAGAATTTCAAAAATTCGAGCCGACCAATCCGCTACACCAAACCAAACGACCAAAGCGCTATACCCAACCAACATCAAAGAGATAACCAACCAATCTAACCATCAATGTCCCTAAGGACCCAACAAAGGCTGCACCACAAAGTGGTTGCCTATGTACCCAATCAAGGGATCAAGCCTTCGTAGTTCTTCTATACCCGCAGATGGGTCAAACAACAACCATGCCCATATCAATGCCCGGAAGGGCGTGAGTCCTGTATGTACCATTATATTTGTACCCCTACAAACATAATTTGTCAAGCACCACTATAGCGCCACTTACTACTAGGTACGATGCCCAAAATTATGGTAGGCCGGTCGCCCATAATTATGGCAGGCATGCACTGACCAAAATTATGGCGTGCCTACCCTGCCCAAAATTATTGCATGCCTGCCCTACCCAAAATTATGGCGTGCCTACCCTGCACAAAATTATTGCATGCCTGCCCTACCCAAAATTATGGCACCATAAGCTAGATATGGCAGGTTCAGATTTAGAAACATATTTGTCAAGATATGCTTCCATATTAAGACTTTATATAATTATATAAGATTTTCTAGCAATTAAGGAAATGATATTTCTCATTAATATCCTATAAATACCCCATTCCTTTGAAACAAAGAACTACATGCATGAAGACTTGATTCCATAAAATACTCTGGATACGTAGGCAGCCATCGACATGATTCAGTCTATTCTCCACCACAATCAACGCCCCTTACTACTTCATTAGTGTGTTTAGGTGAACCATTGCCCAAACATAATTGGCGTCGTCTGCGGTTCTTATCAACGGGCCCTCTTCCACGTTTTTTCTTCAAGCTCTATTAATGGTGACAACTACAAGATCTCAAGTAAACAACTAGGCAAGAACACAACAGTCCGATGGAAACAACTTAGCAAATCTTGAAGATCCAGTCAATCAAGTTCCACCATACCAAAGGGCATCACCTTTGCAGCTTCAAATGCCACGAAAGCCTAGATCTAAACTTCCATGATATCACTAGCCAATATCTTCAATTCTCCTCATAATGGCGAGCTGTAGATCTAAAAAATATGGAGACAGATGATAAAAGCCTGACCCTGGAAGTGTTGCGTCAAAGGCTCAGAAAAACAAAGAAATTTAATGACAACTTGCATAAACATCCAAACAAAGAGAGGCTAGTACAACTATCAACAATGGCGCGACGTGGCAAAAATGCAAGAGAATTTCCACAAGTGCTCCAAGATGTTATCAGATCTCACACCCTTACAGAGAAGAACACCAAAGTTAACCATGGTAGAAAGTGGAATGAAGAAATTAAACAAACATTCAAATGTCAACTATCAGCCGAAATAGATCCACTACTTTCAAGTTCCATCAACGGTTGTTACTCGATATCAAACAAGCAGGCAAACAAGAGTTCATCAGTCTAACACAACAACTCACTGGATCAAGAGACTCTAAAGCCAAAAGGCTCAATATTAATTTGCATCCTCTACCTCCTTCATTAATGCCTACCACAATGCAGATCCAGACTTTTACAGTATAAAGTTTCAATTTTTGCTTTTCACTTTTTCTTCGTTTAACTTTTTGTTACTATTTATTTTTGTCTTTAGGCTTCAGCAATGGAAAACATAACTGCACACAAGACAATAATATCGTTACAGAGGAGACGCTACAATATTGTCAGCGTAAAGCAAAATGAAACAACCACAAGATTGACAATGGCAATAACACTACCACTTCTACAACACAATCAGATTTAATGTAAACTATAGCATATGGACTGAATACAAGACAACAAATAACAAGAACGGAGGAAGATGACACCATCTCGTAGGCACTAAAAGTGGGTAGCACCAACGAGCAACACTTCTGATTCTGACCAAAAGTGGGCAGCTCTAGTGAGCAACATAAATGGGGAAACACTAGTGGATAGCATCAGAAGAGAAATCAATGACACCTTCTATGCCCTAGGCTAACATGGTGTTCGCTTATGTTGTCGAAGCACTGAGGGTCTAATCACAGACAACCCAACTCCTGTGCACTATGGGTTCACATAGAGCTCTAGGCTCGATCACAACTTGCCCACTCTTTCAAAAGTACACGAGGTTTTAACTGAAGACACCCTTTTACACGGGCTCACAAGAGCAAGAATGCAAGAACACGACAAGAAGAAGAAAACAACTTACCAAATCCTGAAGTTTCGAATCAGGCCACGATGGATCAACTAGCGAACTAGATCTGTAAGCTCGACCTTCACATCTCCAAGTACCACGACAGCCCATATCTAGACGACGTACACGACCGAAGGCTCCAACAACTCATCCTCAAAATCGAAATGCTACAAATGCAAACGGAGTAAATCCAAAAATATGGAGACATAATATGAAGACGTTACATTAGAAATGATGCGTCAAAGGTTTAGAAGAGAAAATGAACACAACAACTACTTGCAGAAGCAATTGGACAAAGGGAAGCAAATATCAATGGATGACGCTGATGTTGCTTTTTCCACACCGGCAAAAGTCCCTAAATAGGGTGAAAACTGAAATGTATTCAACAGAATACAGGATAATAATGGTAGATTCCATCCATTAGAATCTATCCCTGAAAATCATCCAAATCACTTAAGGTCAAGCATACATTCATCCCATTCGAGGAGGCAATCTAGATCTCGAAATAACAACGACGATGGGCATAGCAAGGGTCATAACACAAGGCATGAAGAATAACAAAACACGTTGTCAGGTAGACAGCATACCTCTCATGAGATCGATTCCAAGATCATCACGTGTTGATCGTAACATGTCAAGAAGATAAAAAAAGATGGACAACATCAACCATAAGAGGCGATGTCGGACGACAAGGTCATGACCTTAGGCACGAATTGGAACACGACCTAAGACATGGCTTGAATGCAACAAACCGATACATAAGGTTTAACAAAGATCAGCCCAAAATGCGGCCACACATAAGAAACTACTCCCCAATTTGATAGCTTAGCCCGTATTATCGGCATAGGTCTCGTAGTCCAAGGAACCAACAAAATCTATAAGTAAGCAACAAGTGGGGGCAACCACACCGTAAGATGCAGTATAGCAAAGTTACTCCTCAAGTTGAAAATCAAGATGCCGCAAGAGCAGCATTCATAATACAACAATCAAAGACATTATCAAGAAAATAATGAACATTGCGGGTGTGGCTGAAACTCGATGGAAGAATCTTACAGTAAACGAAGATGTCGTTGGGCAATTTTCTTTAATGATACAAAATGCAGAACTGGGGGCGACCGCAAAAAATCGACGTCAAGAAGTTGTATAATCTGGCATAAAACAGTAGAGAACCTTAACTTGCCTACACTAACCAGCAAAATAAAGACACAGTCAAGAAGTTGTCCTTGAAGAAAATTGAAGAAATATGGAAAAGTCAATATTACAACAAAGCTCAAGTTTCACCAATATTTTATACACAACTTAAAACTGGGGGCGAGCACTTGTCGACATTGAATAGCTGGAGCACCTATCCAACTGTCGTAGAACAGGGTTGTTTCTCCAGTGAATTGCCAATAATTGGGGGAGACTACAATACGTTTAACGCCCAAAACTTTCTTCATTTACTGTTGAACGTTTTCATATCACAGCTGAACCAAACAACAAACAAAAAACAAAATGCAAAGGAGCTACAACCAATAACAATGCAGCACACACTTGATTGAAGGAAAAAAATATAAATGAAGATGTTTCAAGACGGTTCTCATTTGGCAAATTAGAAACCTAAAAAAGTCTTCCTTGACGGCCATGTTACATGTGATCTGTTTTTAAGGCAAATGACGGAAAGTCAAGAGGACAATTTTATCATAAGTTTCAAGCTTCAATAACACTTGTATGCAGTAAATAAGAATCAGAGAGGACCATTTAATTGGCATATTTGTAAATAACTCCCATCGACGATCTGGGGGGGGGCGATCGAGCTAAGTCTTCTAACCTATGTCAAAAGTCGTGGAGTTTGTGTTTGCAACACCTTACTCCATGCATCCAAAGTCATAGAGTTTGCGTTTGTGACACCTTACTCTATGCATCAAAAGTCGTGGAGTTTACGTTTGTAACACCTTACTCCACGCATCAAAAGCCGTGGGGTTTGTGTTTTCGACATTTTTCTCTACGCATCAAAAGACGTGGAGTATGTGTTTGCGACATCTTACTCCACGCATCAAAAGTCATGGAGTTTGCGTTTGCAACACCTTACTTCACGTATCAAAAGTCGTGGAATTTGCGTTTGCAACACCTTATTCCACGCATCAAAAGTCATAGAGATTGTGTTTATGACACCTTACTCCACGCATCAAAATTTGTGGAGTTTGCGTTTGCAACACCTTACTCCACGCATCAAAAGTCATGGAGATTGTGTTTGTGACATCTTACTCCACGCATCAAAAGCCGTGGAGTTTGTGTTTGTGGCACCTTACTCCACGCATCAAAAGTTATGGGGTTTGCGTTTGCAACACCTTTCTCCACACATCAACAGACGTGGAGTATGCGTTTGTGACACCATACTCCACACATCAAGAGTCGAGGAGTTTGCGTCTACGACACCTTACTCCACGTATACAAATATACAAAATAATGGTGTTTTTCATCACCTCAAAATGAAATTTACGTGTTTGCCATAAATTTTCCTTCATTTAATTTCATGGCTTGACCTCTTATTTATATATGCAACAATTTTTTATTATTTGCCACAATGAATAAATTCCATACAGCAAAAAGGGGGCGATGTATGTACCACTATATTCGTACCTCTACAAACATAATTTGTCGAGTACCACTATAGCGCCACTCACTACTAGGTACGATGCCCAAAATTATGGCAGGCCAGTGTCGCCCATAATTATGGCAGGCATGCGCTGCCTAAAATTATGGCGTGCGTGCCCTGCCCAAAATTATGGCGTGCCTGCCCTGCCCAAATTTATTGCATGCCTGCCCTACCCAAAATTATGGCGCTGCCTGCCCTGTCCAAAATTATGGCACCATAAGCTAGATATGGCATGTTCAGATTTAAAAACATATTTGTCAAGATATGCTTCCATATTAAGAATTTACACAATTACATAAGATTTTCTAGCAATTAAGGAAATGATATTTCTCATTAATATCCTATAAATACCCCATTCCTTTGAAGCAAAGAGCTACGCGCATGAAGACTTGATTCCAAAAAATACTCTGGATACGTAGGTAGCCATCGACATGGTTCAATCTCTTCTCCAGCACAACCAACACCCCTTACGACTTCATTAGTGTGTTTAGGTGAATCATTGCCCAAACAAGTCCCTCAAGGGATCACCAAAAACTTCAACACAAAGGGGTCAAAAGCACCAAATATCATCTCCACTTCTATGTCAACTAGAGAAGTTCCAATACCATCTCTCGGATCATGAAATGTTCCAATTCCATCTCTAGGATTTGGAGATGTTCCAATACCACGAAACCTCATATGGCTTCCAACAACAACATGTCGCTTCGCAACTACAGTATACTCATAGGCTCGAGTATTTTCAACGACAACAATGGCTTCTTTTATTTCACTAGCTGCGTACCCATCCAATTTCTCATAACAAGGAGCGGCATCAATCTCTACCTCTTTTGATATCTTTTCCACATCCGAATCAAAATGCCCAAATGAAACAATCTTCTGTTTCTTTCCAAAGCCACAATTTTTCCTCCTGGTAGCATTCCCAACAACCGAACAACAAGGAGAATGATCTCCCCCCGCCCCAACCACACTTCCATTTATGAAGTACAAGCTCTCTCGTCTTGTGCCTTTCATTACCACACGTGCACCAGCAACAACCTTTAGAGTTCCGTCAGACAAAACAATTTTCAACCCATAAGACTCTAAAACACCCAATGAGATGAGATTATTTTTCAAATCAGGAATATACCTGACATCAACCAAATTTCTAATTGTTCCATTTTCTAACTTCAACCGAATTATTCCAACTCCACCAATTTTGCAGACATGGTCATTGCCTAACAAGACATCACCATCTAACTCCTGGAAGTTAGCAAACCAATCCCTATTGGGACACATATGGTAGGAGCAACCCGAATCCAAAATCCACTCTGACGTGGAGCAACCAATAGAAGATGTAACCGACAACGACAAATTTTCAACCACAATCTCATCTTTACAACAACGTGCACGATTCAACTTTTTCTTCAATTTGGGGCACTTATTTTTCCAATGTCCCCAACGACGACAATAGGCACATTCATTCTTCACGAGAGCTCTTCTACTTCTCGACTTTTGCCTAGAACCAACCAAACTACCAGTGTTCAAATAGAGCCGGTCCTCTACGATCCTTCCCAAGTACTTGTCTTCCAATGTCTTGAACATATCCTTCGTAAAGGTTTCCGAAATGACATAGTACTTCCATTCATTTGAGATATAGTACCGGACAACATCACAAGCTTTTGTGTTCATCATCTCCTAAACGTCTACTTTCATATCTCTTGGCTTATCATCAAGAGCATCATCCAAACCATTTACGGTCAACAAATCAACAACCTCATTTTTCCACATATCAAAGTTGATATTACCATCAAAACTTTCTATATCAACCACTGTAATAGGAGTCACAACCATAGAATTTGACAAACTTATCACATTCTCAATTTCCATAACACCCAAACACCAACAACCAAAGAAACACACTCTCAGGAATTTCTTCAAACACTACCAATACGGAAACAACCAATGAAACCAAAAATTTGATTTCAACCAAACTTCCACCACAAACAACCACCAATTATGTCAAGGTAGAACTTTTGGCTCTGATACCAATTTGTTGCGCCCCAAAAACTATGGAGCACACCAACCCAATGCAACGAAAGCGAACAACCAATATCAAACGTGCGGTAGAAGTAACAACCCACAACTACGGTATATGAAATCAACTAAGTAACTCCTAAACAATGTAGTAAACAATGTAAACTACTCACCAATTCAAACAAACAACCAAGAGAAGAGAGACAAAGATTTACATGGTTTAACTTGCGCCTAATCCACAACCAAATAGAGAAATTTCTAATAGAGAGAATATTCAAAAGAGTGCAATAAGCTCTCACCTTGATTTCAAAGAATCCCCAAAGTTTCCCAAGAAAAAACTCACAAATCTCTCTTTTTCTCTCCTCACAACAATGTTCTCTCAACTCTACAACTTTCAATGGTGTAGACAACTACCAAAGAGTTTGGGCATAAACAAATGAAGAAAAGACTCAAGTCTTTCTTCTTCCAAAGCTCTCTCAAGGAAGCACCAAATCCCAAACGCTAGCAACCAATTTTGTCTCACTCTTCTCTTCTAAACCCTAACTTTGTTTTAATGTAGCTGAAATTTTGGAGGAATACAAAATTTTGGCTCATTTCGGCATATGGCTACCAAAGGCCCATTAACCCAATAGAGAATACCATAATATTGCTAAACTGGGTAGAATAATACAAAATACCCTAAAGCAATCAGTTGGGCAGGAGTTGTGGTATTCAAACATGAAGTAAGAGCACCGAATCATTCTTGTATAGTAAAAAAATTTACCACCATAAAATTATTTTTCGACCATCACAATCTCTAAGGTTGCATTATGCCATAACAAGATATTACCAATAAGTTTCTTTTTTTCTAAACCCATGCACGGAAAGGTCTAGACTTCCAGAAGAGGCCGGGTTCAATTTTATTAGCGTGAGTCCCTGAATCCATCACTAAAGTGATGGGCCTGCTAGCATTCCTCCTTTTACAATTTTATTTTTATTATGTTAATCATAGGGATTTCAACCAACCATAAATAAATATCTTTGATTTAGAGAAAATTAATTAGAAATTACATAGAGACCACGTATTCTTGGAAGGCAAGATGTGAAATTATAAATAGAGTGTAATGTCAATTCAATATAGTAAAGGCTTGATTTGGTTTAAGCCTTACGAACTAGTTTTTTGGTAACTTAAAAAAAAATGGTTGTTTAATGTGAAATTGACTGAGCTTTGCGATAGATGTGAGCTGCCTACGTATTAAGTTATAGAGTGCAACTTGAATCAAGTCAGACATAGTTCCTCTTCTCTTTATATAAGCAAGTTGCCTGTGTTTCGGCGAGCAGCATAGAATTAATGGAGTGCACATCTGAAGCTCTGGCTTTGATGGTGACAGCTGTGGCATATGTTACAAACCGTTACATTACGAGCAGGTGCGGACCTTCTCTGTAACATGGGTGGAGGAACTACCTGTCTTAACTATTGTACGTATGATTGTTGTGTGATTAGTTGGAAATTAAGGCGCCGGTAGAGAAACTAACTGCTTTATTGATTGTGTATATATACATAAGTATGTTTTATATTTTAGGGCTACTCATACCAACATTGTTTATAATACTGGCCCGATTTGCATGTTTGATTATCGGGTGTGTTCATAAAATGAACATAGTAGATAAGTCTTGAGAAGATTAGTGTTGAAGAAGGTTAATTGTTGTTAGCTTGTGATTTGTGATAGCATCTCATTACAGAATATGTTTTGTTTTTCCTTGAGGTGCAACAAATTTTCAGTTGAGACAATGTTTTTTATATTTTCGGTTGTAATTATAATTGAAGCGTTGTTTAAACTAGGGGTGCAAACGGATAGGTTCGGATGCGGATATGCCTATATCCGAATCCGAATCCGAAAATTTATACCGATATCCGAATCCGAATCCTGACGGATATTAAAAAATTATCCGAATCCGATTTCGGATATCCGAAACGGATATCGGATAATATCCGATCCGAAAATTAAAATTAATTAAAATTTTATTTGTTTTGAATAATTCATTTTACCACTATAAAAACTAGTATAGATATATATATTTGTCATTTATTATTATTATTTTGTTATTATAATTTTATATTATTAGTTTATGATTTTATATAATATTTTATACAATAAAAAATGAATAAATTAATTATATATAATAACTATTAATTTTTTAAATCGGATCGGATATTATCGATGCGGATATGGCAGTATCGAATCCGTATCCGAAACCAGTTCGGACATAAAAAAAAATCCGAATCCGAATCCGAATCCGAAATTTTCGGATAATATCCGATTTTTCGAATACGAATTCGAATCGGATTCGAATATTTGGATATCCACTTTCACCCCTAGTTTAAACGATAATGGGTTTTTGTGAATTTTTGTAATGAAATTGACTTTGGTTTATTTTTAAAAAAGAAAATCATTGGTTTCAAATTATTAGAATAATTAAACGGTGATGGGTTTTTGAAAGTTGGGAATGTATCACACCTCCAAAATTGAAGAGTCGGAAATAAATATTGTTATTCCGATTTTGTCGAAATTCGGGGTGTGACAATAAGCTCCGGCATACACTGTGCTCTAACCTATTTCAGTTTCTAGTTCACCATTAATCTCCCCTCTGAACTTTGCTAGCTTCCTTTCGCGTCTCAAATAAAGCAGTTCTCCATTTGCTAACATTGAGACCAAAGTTTTTTAGAAATAACACACAATATATTGTTTTAATTTTCCCGAAAAAAGAACTGCATAAGCATAGTTCTTGACGTAGCAAGAAAAATTCTCGGACTGGAAAAAAAATGCTAATAAACCGGTGGTTGTTGTACTTGTTTCGAGTTGAATAGCAAGGATTTTCCGCATCTCATCATTCAATAGTTTTGCCAATCGGTCATTGAGCTAACGGGTTTCAAATAGTTCTTGACATAGCAGGGAAAATTCTCATATTGAAAAAAAAAATAAAAAAAAAATAAAAAACAACGATGGTTGTAGTACTTGTTTTGAGCTGAATAGCAAATCCTTGGAAGATTGTTGTTGTGAGTCCTTTTTTGTTTTAAATATTTTTTTATAATCACCGCAAAAAAAGTTAGTTGGTGTGAGATGGTTGTGTTCACCAAAATTGAGTCTTTACTTGTATTAATTACCAAAACTCTTTTTTATCAACTTGATCACAAGTTTTTATTAGAACGTATGAAAAAAATTGTTACAAGATAGCAAAACTATGCCTTGATTGTACATTTTTTTTCATGGGTTTGCTGTGTGTGCTCAAAATTTGAAATGAAAAAATAATAATAATAAATCAATAATAAAATTTAAAAAAAAAAAAAAAAAAAAAAACAACAAAACAACAACAACCTAAAAATATAAATATAAATAAATAAATCCTTCGTGGCAATTTGCTACCGTGTAATGTGGGATAATCGGCGGCTAAGTTTTTAGCAACATTAGATAGTATACTTGACTAATTAGATGTCCATTGTGTACGCATAATCGCATATTGCATAAGTCTCTTCTTTTCTATTCATCACTCTCTCATTCTTTTTTTTCATCACTCTCTCATTCTTTTTTTTCATCATCTTCTTTCTTTAACAAATTAATTTTTATTGATTAAAGAAAATTTTGATATTTCTATTAATTATTTCCTACTTTTCTCTATTGAAAAAAGAAGAAGAATCTTTGTTTTTGGAAGGGAATCATAAATTCATAAATCTTAACAATAATTTTGTTATTCCGATACAGTTAAAAATTCTAAATTCTCAACATTCCAGACGTGCTGCTACTGAGCAGGGACAAATCACTCCTTTTCCATTCCTCACTCTTTCATTCTTTTTTTTATCCTCTTCTCACTTTAACAAATTAATTTCTTATTTGATTAAAAGAAATTTTCATATTTCTATTGATTAGTTCTCACTTTTCCCCATTGAAAAAAATAAGATAGTTATTTGTTTTTGGAGAGACGAGAAATAAAAGTGAAAAAGAATCATAAATTCATAAATCTTAACAATATTTGGATGTGTATGTCGAATGTATAATTGGCACTGAGTATATCCGGTTTAGCCAACGTTACACGCTCATCGAGCGTGCTCAAATGACTAGTATATGTAAAAAGTCTATACTGAATACAGAGTGTATTGGGCTTGTTTATTACCCAGCCCATTGAAACCAGCCCAAAACATTTCAAACTTCCGATTTCAAAACACCAACCTCAAAACCCTAAAATGCAAAATCAACAAAAAATTTCCTACTAAGTCTCTTCAAAATGGAGAAAGGTATGATTTCAGTAAACAAATGGACAGAATCAAGCCAAGCATACTTCTTAACTCACCTTCATTCAGACCATACAAAGGGTTTATCTTCAAACTGGAATAAAGGCCCACTTTTTTGCTCTTCAATTACTGCTAAAATTTTCTTTATTTAAAGTATTAGAAATTGGGTCTCATTATTTCATTTCACTTTTCTCTCCTTCTTCTTCTGGACTGTCCAAGTTTTGGCAATTAACGCCTGACCAATTGTTCATCTCTGTCTTGGATTCTTATGTTTCTATTGTAGTGATTTTTATTATTATTTTTGATAATGAGACTGCGCCAATTTAGAACTTTAGTATTTGGAAGTTTCTACTTTCAGGAATACTTATGCGGGTGAATATAGAGTTACATGGTCTTAGTTTTCTTGGAAGAAAAGCAAGAACAGTTTCTCAAAAAGAATGCCTGGAATATAACAAGATCAAAGGCTCAAAGCAGTCTTAGTATACTTCTAGGTAAGGCAAGAGCAATACAAGAAAATGTCTCCACGTATCCTTTAAAACTTTGGGGGATTAACCAGTCACACATTAACGTTAACAAAGCTTCCACCATATAGTAGAACCAAATCCTTTGTATGCAGTTTAATTGGGTCAAGGCAGTGTTTTCTTTGTTGTGAAAGATGAATTTTATATATGAAGACGGCTTGGAAGGTACTTTTCCCTTCTTCATTAATTTTATCTAGCATAATTTGGTGCAAGTGAAGGGTGACAATATATCAGCAATGCACGGGAAAAATGCACCAAAAGCTCTTTGATGCGTATGCTTTGTTGTATAAATGTCAAACTCGTCCATTGCAGGGGTGACTAGATCAATCACAGATGCTGCTCCTTCCCATTACATCTTCAAAATTCAGTCATTTTCCGTACTTTCCAAGAACTCGATTACAAGATATGAATCTAATATCTTTGAAACCGAAGGCTACAAATGGTACTTTTTCACGAAATTTAGTAAAAATCTGTTTCTGTTTTTAATTTAAATTTTTATGGTTCTAAGCATTGTACAGAAGGGTTCACTCAGGGAACTAAAATCTTTTAGACAGCATATCACCAAATAATGTGGAGCTATGTATCCTTTCACAAACTTTCAGACTGCAAATCACTAAATAATGTGGAGCTATCTATCCTTTCACAAACTTTGAGACTGCAAATGTGAAATGTGGAGCTATTAGCTATATATATAATATTTGTTCATTTTGATACATATACAAGGATAGCTGGATGGGGAAACATACCTGACCACCTGAATCCATTTCATTTTTCTGAAAATGTTTGAAATTTTGAATACATCCATAGTTCCATATGACCATATGATTGCATATTCGTATTTGTAGGAAATTATCATTGCATCCAAGTGGAAACAAGGACATAAATGAGAAAGATCACATTTCTCTCTATTTGGCTGTAGCCGAGACCAACTCTCTTCCAACTACTTGGGAAGTAAATGTATTTTTCAGGTTTTTTTTGTATGATCATATCCGAGACAAGTATGTGAAGGTGGAAGGTAATCTCTTGTCCAATTTTCTTTTATGTAGTTTGTCATGCCAACACTTTTGCTTCACAATATTGGCAAGAATCTAAGAGAATTGTTACTGCCACTTAATTATTGCAACAATTAGACCACGCACACCCAAATTTGTGACATTGGATTTGAGCCATAATGATATTGTGATGCTCAGACAATGGACGGAGAGTTCGCCGCTTTCATGTTGAAGACAGAATGGGGCTTCCCCCAATTCATATCCCTTACAACTTTTAATTACCCTTCTAATGGATACCTTCTCAATGACACTTGTGTTTTCGGAGCTGAGGTGTTTGTTTGCAAGAATAAAGGACAAGGTGAATGTCTCTCGCTTATACTCAAGTACTGTTAACCATTCATGGAAGATTGAAAGGTTTTCACAGTTGAAGGATGATTTTTATTACTCAAGTTCTTTTATGGCTGGAGACTACAAATGGTAAATAAGTTGGAACTATCCATTCGGCTTGTGACTTCTGTCATTTTCAGCTTACGAACAAGAAGAATCTTCAACTCTTCTCCATCTTATCTTCTTCTTCGTTTCTCATTTGATTCAGGCAAATTAAGCTATATCCCAGGGGCTCTGGAATGACCAAAGATGCTAGCATTTCTGTGTATTTAGCATTGGATCGTTCAACACCATTTCCTAAAGGTCAGAAAGTGTATGTAGCCTATAAGCTTCGAGTCAGAGAACAAACCCAGAGTGAACACACTGAGAAGAAAAGTAAAATCTTAACTTACATGACTACATGATTCTCACGGAGTTTTCTCATAATGTAAGTCTGAACCCTTTGTTTTTTTTCCTTCTTTTCTTGGCAGCTAACTTTTGGTTTACTGAGCAAGGAGCTGGCTATGGCTTTCCAAATTTCGTGTCACTTGATGCTCTTAACGACAATACAAAAGGTTTCCTGCTGAAAGATGCATGCATCATTGAGGCAGAGGTTCTTGTACTTGGGACAGTTAGTAAATTTCCATAGACCCTAAACCCTAAGGGGCAAGGTCCAACACCACTCTAACCTTTTAGACTCAGTTAGAGTACAACTTAATACCTTATATTTCCTGTGACCTCGATGCCCTCAAGGTTCTCTAAATTGTTCATCTTCGTTTTCATCTTGGGTTCAGATCTATCTGATACAGACTATGAAAATATTATTTAAGCTTTTTTCGTTTTGTAAATTTGAATTGCTCTTCATGAATATATTTGCTCTTGCCAGTTATCAATCATACAATGCAGAATTTAGCCACATTATTTCTGAACTCCACGTTAGTAGCCTCCTTTTCCGCTCAAAATTACTGGTGACGAGAACATAGGTGAACACAGTCTATTATACAACCCTTGCAGAAATTTGAGATTGTCATACAAACATCCATGTTCGTTATTTTCGTAATACAAACACTTCAATTCAGTGTGTCAAGGACATCACGCTTGAGATGACTACATTATCTCAAATGAATTGATTAATTATACACCATTTCAGCAGATAACAAAGCGAAAAGGAACAATTACAAGGATGAATATTTTGACATTATTTGACATATGGTGTGTTCCTGTGTACATTTTCTGATTTTCCATCTGCGCTTCTTCGGGAGCATACCTGAGTCAGGTCCTACAAGCTAAGTATAATTGGTTTCCTAACTTCTGAGTTCTGACTGGATTATTTCTACATATCGTGAAAAAGCCTCCGTATTTGCTCAACAGTGGTAGGCATCAAGGTCACTGGACAGCGCTTATACTGTTGTGCAAACAATGAATAAATAAGATCATTTAAAGGTGAAAATTGACATGGTTCAAATTTTTGTAAGGAATGGCATGAAGTTTCCCACCTGTGATACATATCTGAATATGCATGGGTAGCAGAAGACAAACCCTGAGACTGCAACCACCGATGGATTTACACGCTTCTGCGAGCACAGGGGGCAAATTGTTCCATCGGGGTGTAATGGAATTCCCGCCTCTGCAACCTGCTTTACGTGTGTGTTTTTTCCACAGAATTGGATTTTATTAATTGGGCAATGAAATTATCTAAACTTAAAGAAATCACTATCTAATAGAAGCTAACTCTGGAATCACTAGTAGATGACACCATAACACCTAGTCGGTATAAAGATTAAGATGTCATTGGTTGCGTCTCCTACCAAACAGTAAACATGTAACAAAGTTGCAGGTTCTAAATTACTTTTCTTATTAAGAAGCACAATCTTGCAACTCAAACATTCTATGAGAGCAATTAAAAATGCAAAGATTAAAGTTGATGTGAAAGGAGACAGTAAGGAAATATGTGACAGCATGCACAACTGATTCGAGATTAAATAGGTTACATGCTCCTATATTAGCTATTGAGATTTGTTTGTGTGATCATGATTTGTTTACCAATCTTAAGCGTGTTGTGACTGCAAGACGAAAAGCATTTGATTTAGTAAATCCCTTGCTACTTGGAACATAGACCACATGAGGGAAAATGCAGAAATGTATTAAACAATATGAGTGAAAAGGTACATGACAATTACCTTTGGAGGTGGTGGCGAAGGAGGTGGTGGATATACAGTAGGAGCTGACATTCTTTCTTCCGCAGACTGGTACCACCACTCCATCATCTGTAAAATTTCAGTGGTGTGTTAGTTTCTATTAAACTTTGGAGCATCCAACTCAAAACTAATTGGTGATGAGTGGAGATGCCCAGGAACTTATATACTGTTATGCAAGGTATTCAATATACCATATGGGACTATATTCTCAACACACCCCCTCACATGTGCCGTTACTTCAGCCTAATACGTGGACAACATGCCTGGGGAACGTGGAATAAACAGGGCCCTTGGGCAAAATACAATAGCCTGCTCTAATACCATATTAAACCCTAAAGCATCCAACTCGCAACCAATTGGTGGTGAGTGGAGAAGCCCGGGAACTAATAACTTTTTAGTTTTTTTTATAAGCCCGGGAACTAATATACTGTTATGCAAGGCACTCAAAATCCAATTTGGGACTGTATTCTCAACTCTTCCAAACTTTTATGGTAGGTGACGCTAGATGAAGGAAAAGAGCAAGCCTGAGTTTAATACTTTGACTGACGAAACATCTAAACTAATCAAATGCATGCATCTCCCTTTATGTCTTTTGAACTAAACATCACCAATATTCTAATTTGATATAAGTGCAATCATCTTGCTTAATACCAGCAAAACAAACTTCCCATTGGCTCCTAGGGTCTAAGGAAAACAAAACCAATCTGACTTCCCTCCTTGATTATCCGCCCATTAAAAACAAATCAAAACAACAATCATTCATTTCCACCTATTCATCAAACAAGAAACATTTTAATGAATGACATCAACCAATGAACATTATGTTCATATGCAGTCATTCACGTGCACTATTGACATGTCTATGTCCATTGTGATAACAATTAAAGAATAGGACAGAGTGAATGCAACATGAACCGAAGAATTGTTATATAAGATATGAAAGTATTGCATTACCAACCACAGATCACACAGCAGTGTTCACAAAATAGCAATGGCACACTCACTTTGAAGAAGAACACTGCAGCAATGAGACCAGTTTGTGCATAGTCCAGTGTGGTGTACATACAACTCAATAACACTCTTTGTAATGTCTGAAAAATGAAAAAGCATTTGAACGAGAAAATTAGATAGAGCTCAAACACTATCAATCACATGTAAACTGTGTAAGATAATTTATACCTTTAACCAAGGAGGTCCACGAAGTCTCTCACGCTCCTGGCTCCTTATTTTTGAAATTCTAGAAGAAGTGTCCATCTACCTTGACATCAAAATAAATTAAAATTAAGTACAAGGTACTGAGCTTTTGGAAGGAAGGAAAACAAGTGTAAATGGCCCCATCATGTCCTATTTATGAGGATAAAGGCAACAGAAGCATAAGAACAGAAAAGCGGGGTTCTAAAGCCATGTTACCAAGACACGCCAACTTTCACTAGGTAATAATAACCCCAACGGCTACGAGATGATTTAGTAATGGGGTCATCCCTAACTACCCTAATAATTATTCAATATAGAGGTCAACATGGATAGTTGTATATCTGGTTTTCACCTTTACTAAGCCAACACCATAACAAGGAAATCATATGCCATCATCACAACACATCAAAAGGACAATCAAGTCAACATTGCCTGGGGCATCCACATTGCCAATTTTTTTCCGATAAGGGTATTATTGTCCACATAAACTTAAATTTGCAGGTGAAATATTATCACAAGTATTGTAACGAGCCCTTGGCTCATCTCCATGCAGGCCCATGAGACGACCTCAATTTAGTGTAGTAGTATCAAACATAAATTTGTGTCATGATAGTTCTCAATTCTCATAAATATGTTATCTACGTGTTTGGGATGGTAAGCAGGTAATCCAACCATAAAGTTCAATGCAATTTGAGTAAATAGAAAGCGACTGGAGAAAGCTTACCAGCTCTTGTCCTGTTGCACGACAGACATGAATGCCAAGTGCATGCAATCCAGGGGAATAAAATCCAGTAGCATCCAACAGATATAACAGCTGGTAAGCAAATGTGAGTCCTGCACCAATTTACTATAGAACTGAGAGCCTGAGACTGAGCATTCAATGGCAGATATTTGCAGAAGGTACAACTGAAAATAAAATCCAACAGAGAGACTATAACTCTTATGATTACTTAAGGGTAGCTAAGAGTGCCTAGAAATTCTCTCGATAAAAGCTTTGTTATTTCGGTGGTCTAAAGTCTTCAAAGAGTTTAGAGGATGCTTCTTTGAGGATTTTGTTGCTAGATGGGATTGTCTTATGTTGTTAGACATGGGGTGACAGTGCATGTCAGGGTTTTTTTGTTTTTTTCTTCTTATGTTTTGTTTCATCGCTTGTAAATATTTATTTTTCGGTTGTTCTCTTGTAATGTAGGCCTTCTCAGCCTACTTTTCTTTTATTAATGGAATATCACTTTTACCGAGCAAAAAAAAAAGAGTGCTTAGAAATTATTAATCCTGGTTCTCTCATCCGAGTTGATGTTCTGTACAGATACAAGTCAAATCAATGTAGAACTGTGAAGGAGATCATCCAATAGTCTTATTTTTTTGTTCAAAATTCTTTACATCATTAAACCAGAGAACTTTTGTCATGGAACTAAATTAGTGTATAAAGGTAATGCCATGCTCAAAATACAACATTGACAGGTTGTTCATGTGCATCCATAACTTTCAGAAAAGGATCATGAAAAACAATCTAAATATGAATTAGATATAATGATTAGCAAGATATTCATTAAAATCAATTCAAGAAATGATAGTTTCATTAAAACAAAGAATGGTCTGTTTTCTTCAAGATGGGGCACGAGTCGAGCTACAAATATAAAGAATGAAATTTCAACTCCTATGTCATATAAATAGAAGACATGTAAGCAACAATTACAATATGATGCATTTGATAGTCTCAGAGGAATATTAGGCCTCATGCATAATGCTTTAAGTAAAGACCTTCAACAACATATAATAGACTGCACTGAGTTTTATCATCATCAATAAGCTCCACTAGTGTAGTAACATTGGCTTAAACTCATAATCACTGCAAAACTTGCTTCCACTAAATAAGCCATTTTACAGGAGACTCAAACCCGTACCACTCGGAAACCAATTTTTTATATTTGCCTACTTTTTCCCACTATTACTTCATTACATGTTTCTTCCTACCTGTTCAAGGTTTGCCCCCTCGTAAGTCGTAACCTTTAGTGTTCCCGATTTCCCACATCAAGCAAAAAAGTTTAGAGGCCATTTCCAATTTAGCTTTGCCGAATCATTTATGACACGCCCTTCATACTATGGCAACTCCGTAATCAACTACAAATGAAACAACAATATTACATAGCCACACCTGACTAATGACTAATATGCACTTGAGAATAATATGTAAGATCTAGATACTCATACAACAAGGATATTAAAATGATGTGAGTGAGTTTACTGTTTGAAAGCAAACCAAAATAATCCTTCAAACTGATGTAGCTTATAAACAGCGAAATGTACCTTCATTGCCTGCATGTATCCATGGGTAGCAAGCACCAATAATTGCCTCAATCCTCTTCTGAATGCGTGTCCATCGCATGAACCTTCGAACTCAAAGTTCCTGACGTAACATGAGAAGTTTCACCGCTATCAAAATAGTCAGAATCATCAAATCTCACATCACTGGGTCCCCATAGACTAGCTTGAAGTGTAGCTTCCCTCTCTTTGTTGTAGATAGAATGCAACTTTGATTTAAAATATGGCAGAACAACCTACAAGATCAAGTAGATACTGAATATCAATGTGTGAACTTGAATGGGGGAATACGCATACACATACATAGAAATATGCATGCTCCAAAAGATTGTAAGCAAATTAGAGAATAGAGTTTATTCCAGGAAGCAAAGGCAAAAACTATCACAATAATGAAATACAATCTAAAAAGTAAAAAAGATATGTAAAAGCGAGACTGCAAAATGCTACAAAAAGGCGCAACAGAGATTGCTAAAGAAGAAGGTTGTACCAGAAATGCAACAGAGAGGACTCTTTGGTGCTTCCCTAGTCCCGAATGATGAAGGCTATCACCTGCTTTTGTACGAGAATTGTCCTTGCTCACTTTTAACTTCACTGCTCTCCTTCGCAAGCCATACAGAGACTCGGCAAAAGAAGCCTCTGCAAACAAGTTCGTAAACCAGAAAACAAGTGTGAAACATCAAGTGAGGTAATGACTCCAAGTTGGGAACTCTATTCAACCAATTCATCCTTATCAAAACCAACCAACTCAAATATTATTGGAAAGGAAATCAAACTCCCAAATCCCAATAACTAGATCTCAGCCAAGTCACTGTTCAACAATCTTTACATAAAATACATTGATGACATGCATATGACAACATGACCAAGTGCTAAATCACACATGGATGACATATATAGAAGAGCAGTAATAATCGACATGAATGATGTGGACATGACAATATGTCGATAGTTGATATATCAACTCTCACTAAGAATTTGTCATGCACCTATTGGTCACCTTATACCTTGCACAATTCTAATACATGTTTTCGTTCATCAAGCACATAAGTTTTTGTGGCTCAGCAGTTGTGTGACACGGTCATACTGTGGGAGGTCGTGGGTTCAAACCGAAAGCAGTGACTAGGGAGTTTAATTACTCGTGCAACGATGGCTCTTCGATAGTCAATACGTTCTGGGGCTGGTGCTCTTGAGACACGGTGACATGGTTTCCGAGCAGTCGAATAGTTTCTGAACCAAAACGTGCTCCTAGAAGTCGTATATTTGTTGTCAATGTCCAAGACAAACAACGTTCGATGAGATCCACTTTGTGGATTTCCAAGAAGTAAACTACATATTTAGCTAGAGCAATGCTAAAGCAGGCTACCCACCTTGCGAATTCCATACACGTCACCTCAAAAAAAATGTCTTGGGATTCAACAATGTACTTCATAGTTCAAATACCAAGAGCAAAATCATTTCTTTTAGTGATGTGGCATGTATGAAATTCACAAAGTGGGTTGCCTTCTAGCTTTGCTCTAATCCTCGTTCGAAAATCCCAACGAACTCTTTGAAACTTTAATACCAAAATTAAGAGGATATGCAGTCGGCTAAACAAACAAAACAATGGGTAATCTCTAAAACACCTGAAAACACAAGCAATAACTCAAAATTAACAAAACATACAGCATAACTAGAAGAAAAAACAAACCTGTAGTTCTCAAGCTATGAGTTTCAAGGACCAACATCAACAATGCAAAGAACTCATCATCATAATCCAACACTTTATGTAGAAAAGGTCTTCTCAAAGCCAAAACCTGCATCAAACCAACCAAAAAAAACAATTACCCAAACCTTAAATTAACTAAAAACATCCAAAAATCATAAATTTAAAAGAATCCACACAAGTAAAAAAAAATTAGTGAGACTTACACCAATGGAGTATGTTAAAGCAGCTCTTAGACTTGCTGGAAGTTGTTGTGCTGCTGCCATTTCAAAGAAAGTGGGACGAACCCCTTGTCCACCCACTTGAAACAACATCGTTTTTGAGATGAAAGCTAGATTTGAAGTTTGATTAAGTGTTGGGGTTTTTGAGGAATGAGCTCAACGAAGAAAAGAAAGAAGAGTGTTTTATGAAATTCGAGTTTTGTACCTAGTCACAGAGTTGGAATTCGGCATCAATTCGGCAAAGCAGAAATCGTTAATTCGTACAAATTCGTTAAAAAAATCGGAAAAAATGGGGAAAGCCCATAAATAATTAAAACATAAAAGTTTTATGGGCAGTGTGTGATTGTGTGATTGTGCATCATCATGTTACGGTTCCTTGGAGCATATATCAAATTCCAAATTTACAAATATATATATCTAAAGTCTTGTTATCTCAACTTTATTTTCGGATAGTAGTTGAAAGTGTTGTTCCAGAATGGGTATGTCTATGTCCATCTGAACACGTTTCCTTCTGTGTCCTATGGACAATAAAATATCTTCAAACTTCATATTTATGCTGTCTAGTTTACAGCATAGTTTCTCATCACTGCACAGTTTCAACTTACTGAAAGTGTACTAACATTTGGGTTTCCTACAGTGTGAAAATACAGGACATACAACTATTCACTGATCATCTTGTCGTATATGAGTGTAAAAATGGTCTTCCTAATGTGAGTATATATAACCTTACCGCCGAGGGGCAGCTAATCAGTAGCTTACAGCAAAGCCGGCCTGGTGATTTTATTGATCCTATATGCTCGGTGGAATCTTCAGAATCTCAGTTTTCTTCAAGCATATTACGGTTTTCGTACAGTTCAATGAGGACACCTCCATCTGTATATGATTATGACATGAACACTGGCATTTCTGTTCTCAAAAAAGTCAAAACAGTAAGCGATCTGCTTATTTTCTGAATACTTTCTAGAACCTTCTGTAACTTATTCTGTTTTTCTCGTGGTTATCTTGTGCTTCGCCCAAACTAATCCCAGATTTCTACTCTTCTGTAACTTATTCTGTTTTTCTCGTGGTTACCTTGTGCTTCACCCAACCTAATCCCAGATTTCTACTTTGTGTAGGTAAAAATTCCTACAGTGTTTAATGATTCATCCTCAGTTGGCCATGGCATATGATGCACCAAATCTGGTATCAACATTCATATAAACTGTACTCACTCAAAAGTCAACTGTAGGGCACAACACAAAACTAACCTTGTTTCTGTTTGCGTTAATTCCTGCAGAAATGCCATGTGCATTCCCTTGCAAAAGGACCAAGTGCTATCACAGCACAACGCAGGGTATCGGAAGCACAGGACACCGGCTTTACCTTCTTGGGTTGTAGGATCACTGGCGTAGGGACTGCCATCTTAGGAAGGTCCTTATTCTAGGGTGGTGTTTATTATGAGTTTCATGTCTAGTGTTGTACTTCCTCAAGGATGGGATGACTGGGGTGAGCCGAGCAATCATAGGTACGCCCAAACTAATCCCAAATTTCTACTTTGTGTAGGTAAAAGTTCCTACAGCGTTTAATGATTCATCCTCAGTTGGCCATGCCATATGATGCACCAAATCTGGTATCAACATTCATATAAACTGTACTCACTCAAAAGTCTTGCTTTTGTAAATTGTCGTTACAGAACTGTGTTTTATGCGTTCCGGAAGGGGCAATTGGTCACTCAAAAGATATGATCATGTTACGACTAAGAAAAAAAATCCCAATATATATGAACTCACAGACCACCCAGCAAAAACAGTCAGGATCAAAGAGAAAGTTGAAAGCAAAAATCCCAAAATATATATGACACAATCATAGTTTCACATGATTTCACATATAAACAAATTGCAACATATTTAGTTACTCATAGTTTCATGTTCAATCACCCAAAAAAACATCTCCTTATATTCAAATATCTGTGTTTGTGTTCGTTATATATTGATATTCATCATTTTCAACCAAAACTAAACTTATTTGTCCGCTAATACAGTTATAATACCCATTGCTCAACCTAGAGAAAGCATGCAGAACCTGATATGCGTTCAGGCTATAAGTAATACACATCAAACTTTTATAATAATAATTAAAAAAAACAAAACAAAAAAAGGCAAAATTCTAACCTTATACTTATTCTCAGCAACCCACTCTTGATACTGCTTCAAAAAAATCTTATACCTCTCAACTATATGACTCTTCCTCCAATTTATCCTTATTCGCAGCAACCCACACTTGATACTGCTTAAAAAAAAACCTTATACCTCTCAACAAAGCCCTTCATATATATAGAGAGAAATTGGTGTTTGATTTCGATTGCAAGAGAAATTAGTGTTTGATTTCGATTGGAATTGGTGGGTGTTTGATTTAGGGGCATTTAGTAAATATTTCAAACTCAAAGGAGGGATGGCTAAATAATAACAAAAGAGAGATTTAAATTTGACTACTCAAGAGTTGAGAGGCTTCCGATAGACCCGGCTAATATAGTCTAGAGATATCCTCCAAATAATTGCAATTTAGAAAATAAAATATTAAAAAAAAAAATAATAGAAAGCTATCGGTAAACATTGAGAATTAGGAGATTTTTACCGTTTTTATTGTTTATTCCTTTTGGAATTCATTTGGAATTCAGTAACCTATCAATTCCGAGACTTTTTAGATTTTTTTGAAAAAATCGGAAATTTTTGTGAATTTTTGTGACTATGGTTTTAGATAGTTCAAAGTATCGACATAAGTGCCAATTATTTATATGTATCGGTATTTATTGATATTTTGGAACGCTTCAAATCTACAAATATCGACATGCCAATTACACCAACCATGGTAAGATATCGTGCTAATTACTCAAACACTTCAACAAATGTTGTACTATTTGTGAATTGTGATGAATGTTGTGGTATTTTGTACTGCCGTCCTACCCAACATACCGGATAGATATGGTTCTTCTATGACAATTTTACCATTTAACCCAGGAGAGGGGGTAGGGTATCGATATCTAACTGATGTATATATATTTGTATTCAGGCCTAGGAAAATAAGTGGGAAATTGGTAGAGGTGTATAGGCCAAATTTGTTACCAAGTTTCTAATATATGTCATCAATTAATATTTTTGATATTTTGGACATTTTTGGGCTGAGTCGATGACCTGGTATAAGCAATGTAAGGTCATGTTTATTCTCAGATTCTCTCTATTTGCAATTCTTTGTTAAATAAATCTATTGAAGTTTCAAGTTTAAAATGTAAGACTACTATTCAATAAAGAAAAAAAAAAGAAAAAGTTGGGATCATATGAAATAACGTAAACAAATCAATAAGATGTTGTGAGAACAAATAAATAAAAAAGATATAACAATTTTTATTAGTATATATTAATCGTAGAAGGTCTCATATTCGAACTTTGTTTAGGGCTCCCGATTATCTTGAGTTGCCCCTACTTATCTAAATTATTTTTTTGCATTTTATGGGTTTTCCCTATAATCTCTCTTTCTTTCTATATTTGTTTTATTTGGTGTAGAATGATTCTGCATTCTCACTCTCTATTTGTAATTTTTTGAAACTTTAATACCAAAATTAAGAGGATATGCAATCTGCTAAACAAACAAAACAATGGGTAATCTCTAAAACACCTGAAAACACAAGCCATAACTCAAAATTAACAAAACAGACAGCATAACAAGAAGAAAAAACAAACATGTAGTTCTCAAGCTATGAGTTTCAAGGACCAACATCAACAATGCAAAGAACTCATCATCATAATCCAACACTTTAGTAGAAAAGGTCTTCTCAAAGTCAAAACCTGCATCAAACCAACCAAAAAAACAATTACCCAAACCTTAAATTGACTAAAAACATCCAAAAATCCTAAATTTAAAAAAACCCACGCAAGTAAAAAACAAAAAGGTGATACTTACACCAATGGAGTATGTTAAAGTAGCTCTTAGACTTGCTGGAAGTTGGTGTGCTACTGCCATTTCAAAGAAAGTGGGACGAACCCCTTGTCCACCCACTTGAAACAACATCTTTTTTGAGATGAAAGCTAGATTTGAAGTTTGATTAAGTGTTGGGGATTTTGAGGGAAGAACAGAAGAAGAGTGTTTTATGAAATTCGAGTTTTGGACATAGTCACAAAGTCGGAATTCGGCATCAATTCGGTGAAGAAGAAATCGTTAATTTGTACAAATTCGTTAAAAAAATCGAAAAAAAAATGGGGAAAGCCATCAATAATTAAAACATAAAATAGTATTAAGTGTGTGATATTGTGAGTGTGCATCATGTTAACATGTTATGGTTACTTCAAGCACATATCAAATTCCAAATTATATATATATATATATATATATATATATATATATATATATATATATATATATATATAAAGTTTTGTTATATCTTACAATATCCTCCAAATAATTGCATTTTAGAAAATAAAATATTAAAAAAAATTTATAGATTACTATCCATTATAAAAAATAAAAAAAAAAAAAAGGGAAAAAATCGGTAAACATTGAGAATTAGGAGATTTTTAACGTTTTTATTGTTTATTCATTTTTTTTTTTTAAAAATGGGAGATTTTTGTGACTTGTGGTTTTGGATAGTTCAAAGTATCGACATAAGTGTCGTCAGTTTATATGTATCGGTATTTATTGATATTTTGGCTTCAAATCTGAAAAGAGTGGTGATATAAAAAGATCGATCTGTTGGAAATACAGCACAGTCTTTTTGAGATATCCATTCCAAGGGCCCACCATTTTTTCTTAATTAGAAAAAAAGACATGCGCCAAAAATACTATCGTCATCTCTTTGACTATCTCATAATAAAAAAGAAAACTAAACAAAACACAAAATAACCAAAAAAAAATTAAAAAATTAAAAAACAAAGAGAAAACAAACAAACAAACAAACAAACAAAAGAGAAACAAATTGTTCGTTCTCCACGAAGTCTGACGAAGATGAACCAAAACTCTCCCTCACTTCTCTCTACCCTTTTCTCTTAAGATCTCTTTTAGAATTGTGTTGCTGCCACATTGCTGCTTTTGATGTTCGTTGTTGTTGTTACTGAGAGGTGATTTTCTAAAATTGATTTCTAGTATTTTCAATCATTTTTTTCCTTTTTATTTTCCCTTACAATTAAATTTTTAATCCACTTCTAAAGTTTGCATTGCTTATTTTTTCTTGTTTCTACAACCCAATTTTGTTATTGTCCAGTGTGCCGTAACAAATTGTTTTTGTATGCTATAACAAATTTATTTAATGGAGCAACCATATCAAATAACTAGCGAAATATGTAGCGATTTCATAGATTGTTGTTCTGAGGAAGACATTATCAAATGTGCTAGTGACAAGAAAGAAAACCATGGTCTATATGAAGAAGATGTGGATCCTGATTTTGGAAAAATTATTGAAGGTGATGACAGTAATGCTGAAAACAATGAAAATAGTTGTGGAGGAGTTGAAATGGATGAGGGCAATGAAGATATGATGAATGGAGTACGACCTTGTGTTGGCATGCAGTTCGATTCTCCTATCGAGGCCTATAATTTTTACAATTATTATGCACGAAGGATGGGATTCAGTATCAGAAGAAACTTTACAGCTAAATCTCAGCGCACCAATGAAATTATAGCTCGGTCATTCTGTTGTTCCCTCGAAGGTTTTTGCAACACTGCTAGATCAATACCTGTTGGGCGGAGACAAAGGAATAGATCTGATACGAGAATTGGTTGCAAGGCAGTCATGTTTATTAGAAGAAAAAAGAATGAGAAATTTTGGGTTGTTACTCGAGTTAGAGAGGATCGGAGCACAATCACAAACTTGCAACTCCAAACAAGAGGCACAAGTTTCGGTCTTTGAGGAAGGTACCGGAAGCACAAGAAAATATGTTGGTGAATGCAAAATTAGCCGGGATTAAAACCAATCTTATGTTACGTTTTATGGGTTCACTGAAAGAGATGCTCGAAACGTTTTTGGTAAAATTCGGCAACGCGAGCTTCGAGTTGGAGATGCAGAATCTGTTCTTGAATTCTTTGAGCGACAACAAATGGACAACCCCTCATTCTTCTACTCAATCCAAATGGATACAGAAGGCCAAACGAAGATGGGTTGATGCACGGTCAAGGATGGATTATCACTATTTTGGAAATGTTGTTTGCTTTGACCCTACGTACGGGATGAATCGGTATGGCATGCCATTCATCCCAATTGTAGGTGTCAACCATCATTACCAAACAACAATATTTGGTGGTGCGTTGCTTTTCAATAAATGCATGGAGTCTTTTGAATGGGTCATCAGGACATGGATGAGGGCAATGAATGGTAAACAACCAAAAGTGATTCTGACAGATCAAGAATCAGCAATTGGGGGAGCTATTGCAAAAGAGTTGCAAGGTACGCGTCATCATTTTTGTATATGGCATATTACTAGAAATGCAGTCCAGAATATGGCTCATGTGATTAATTCAAATGAGAATTTTTGGGGTGACTTTAATAAATGTTTATATGGATACAAGACTATTGAAAAGTTTGAGCTTGGTTGGAAAAAGATGATTGCCAGGTACGAGTTAGGAGAAAATAAGTGGTTGAGCAGGCTATATGAAAAGCGAGAGAAATGGGCCTCTATTTATGCACGTGACATTTTTTGTGCATCCATGTATACCACCCAACGAAGTGAAAGTATTAATGCGTATTTTGATGGCTACTTGCAAAGATCTTTGCCTTTATCCACATTTATGAAACAGTTTGAAATGGCTGTAATAGCTAGGCGAGAGGCGGAAAATGATGAAGACTACGAAATCAACTATACGAATCGTCCTTTGAGATTTTCAATGGTAATTGAGAAGGAAGCAGCAAATGTTTACACAAAAGAAATGTTTGCAAGTTTTCAGAAAGAACTTCTTGATGGTTTTTCCTACCATCAAAACAAAGTTGAGGAAATTGGTTCAATGTCCACTTTTCATGTGTGGAGGGAAGAGCATGAGCAAGCTTTTCGAACTGTTGCATTAGATTCTAGTGATAATTCTGTCAAGTGTAGTTGTTTGATGTTTGAATTTGCGGGGTACTTGTGTAGACATATCATGAAGATATTTGTAGTTATAGACATTTTGCACCTTCCACCTAGGTACATACTGAAAAGATGGACTAAAGATGCCAAGTCTAGAACAGTTACAAACAAAGATGGAGATGAAATGGTGGCTGATTGTCATGAGACAGTTACAGTAAGATTTAGCCAACTCTGTCATGAAGCCGTTAATGTAGCAACTAAAAGTGCATTCTCTGTCAAAGTTTACAAGATTGCGATAGAGGGATTTTACAAGATTTTAAAAGAAGTTGAAGCTGTGCTAAAAAAATGTGGAAATCAGCCCTATGAAGCAAATTGGAAGTGCACCTATTGAAGATTCTTGCCAAAAGAAATCAGGAATTCGTGTGGGCAGAACGAAACCATTGATTGATCCACCTATCATAAAGCATAAAGGTCGACCTGGAAGAAAAAAATCATGGGTTGACAATATCGGGAAGAAGACAAGTAGTGTGAAACCCAAACAGGCAAAAACTGCTAAGAAAGTCACCAGGTTTAACTTGTAGATTTTCTTATCCGTTGCTATGTTTAGTTAATTTATTATCTTAATACTTAAGTAGTTTGGATTGCTAATTTGTGCAGTGATCGTGAGTCTCCTTCAGGTTCAAAATCCAATGACATGCCTATTGGTAAACCTAAAAGGAGAAAGAAAGTTAGTAAGTGATTAAGATTTTGGACTAAACATCCTTTCTTCTCTGTGGCATTTTGTGGTTCATTTATACTAAAGTACTATCAACTTGTTTTAGGCCAAAATGTTAATGATTCTGCTACAGCAACAAACAATCAGCTTGAGACTTCTATGTAACATATTGGTTCGTCTGGTCCAACAAAAAATATGCATGTTAGTGGCGGTTCCAATATAATGTGGAAATCCATCAATCTGAGCAGGTATGGGGCTAGGAATTTAATTGGGTTTTTGTGATGTTTTCTTAAATTTTTATAAACATATCTTTTAAGTGCTTTGTATGTTTAGGAATTAACATCAACTAATGGTATCATAAACATCGACCTTAATGATCCCGTTGAGGTGATACACTTACGTACTGCCTTACCAAACTTATTATTTTTACTTGTTTTATATACATAAGGAATTTTCCACCGTAATACACTTATAATATTATAGTCATGACCAATAATATTTGTAGGTTTTATGGACCTGAGTTGGTGAAAAAAAACATCGTCCACATACAACATTTTGGCTTTGTGTAGTGGGAAGAACGATAATTGCGTTTATGTTCCTCATCATTTTGTAATTGTGATATATGTAAAAGAAAATAGCAATGGGAGGTGTTCTAAACATTTTTTTGCTAACCTCTGATTTTTTTTGCTAACATTGTGATATATGTAAATGATTTCTTGTAAGAAGCCAACAAATGGTGTGTATCTGTTTCATAGATATGCCAGAATACAAAAGTTGATTAGCTTCGTTCCTGTTCCGACCTTTTTGTACAATTAAATTAAAATCAGTGTTATCTATGAATTATGAGTGCTTACAGATAAAGATTTAACTAATGAGCAACACATATACATTGTCGTAAGAACATAATACAGTGTCATAACAACTACATTTGGTCTCATAGAAAGTGCCACTCAGTGCAACTGGAATTCTGCCACGTACTACCACTACACTATATGCTTGTGTTCCACCACTATATATTACCATCATTTTCTTGTGTTTTATTACCTTCTACCATTTTAATATTCTATTGAACCTTTAATATCGTTCCACTATGTCAATTTCTCTGACTTAGACCCTAGTCTCCTCTATCGACTTCCACCACCACATCCACCATTCCAATTACTTCTACCACCGTGACGTTAGCTTTGCCACCTTGTTTGACTTTGTGAATTAGGGAGAACAATAGTTGCATTTATTTTTTCCTCATTATTTGTAATTCTAAATGTGTAATAGAATATAGCCATGAGAAGTGTTTTATAACTCCAACTTTGGTAGCTAGGCCATTTTTGAAAGACCCTATTTTGATGTCTGCCTTTTGCCCTAAACTCATTGTTTTTTAATCAATTGAACTAATCAATAGTACTTAAAAATACATACTTAACTAGTGAGCAACTCTAGGAGAATAATTATATGCCGGGCTAGCTGTACTTGGCAACTTGGGATTAAAATTGGATGTTAGCAAGTATAAATGTGATAAGAACATAGTACAATGTTATAAAAAAAATTCATATGTAACAACACCAGTTTTACTACCATGCGAACGTAACACACTGTCGTAAAAAGAAATTATGCATCTGACGAACTCATACGCTTAAATTTCCATAATCTAAAATTACATTGTCACATCAACATCTAATGTGGTAGACAGTGTCACTCAGTGCAATTGAAATTCGACCATCACTACCCCATTTTCTTGTGTTTTACCACTATTTCAACCATTTTTTGTGTTGTACTACCATGATAAATATTTTTCTTACTTATTCTACGACTCTTTAGACTTCCATCACCATTTCTCTGACTTTGACCTCGGTCTACTCAACTCCCACCACCACATCCACCATTTCAGTGTCTTTTGCCACCGTTACATTATTATCCATACCTTGTGATCCAATTCCATATTGAGCTATTCTACAGCACCAATAAAATGTCATCTTAATAATCCTAAAAGAAAATAAGAGCGTTAGTTATGTTATTTTGTATTATATAAACAATGCTTAAAATTGCTACAGATTTTACCTAAGAAATTAGTATAGTAGATTTAGTGATGAAATACTACCACCACTATTGGTATTTTTCTTGTGTTCCACCACCATTACCATCAATTTCTTGTATTCCACTATCACACCCACCAAACTTTTTCTTGAATTCCACTACAATTCCCTTAAAATATGACTCTCACTTTAACTCTTGGACATGATGTAATTATTTTCCTAATATCTACGAAAGCCTCACAATTTCAAACAAGGATCTTAGTGGATTCGAACCACCATCTTCTTTGAATATATACATGCAAAAATTGATTTCTAATTCCAAGAGCTCTACCATTTTGAGCTAAAGATCCACTTTGGAGTTGTGTTTTTTTTTTCCAGTAACACACTGTTTTATATACAACAACACCAGTTTTATTGTCGTGAGAACATAACACACTGTCGTAAAAAGAATCTATACATCCGATGAACTCATACGCTTAAATTGCCACAATAAAAAATAATTACATTGTCACAGCAACATCTAATGTCGTAGACACTGCCACTTGGTGCAATTAAAATTCCACCAGTACTACCCTATTTTGTGTTGAGAACACCTGCCAAAATTTCCATTACGCCAATGATAAGAAACGAATTTTACCTCGCCAAAGGCAATTTAACTGATAAAATAGACAGTAACAAGACCAACAATACCAATATTAATTATGTACTCCAATTTGGAACAAGAAAATAAACAGTTTAGAATACTGTTTATTTAGAATACTCATTTATTTATGTACAATGCCAGAATTTATTTAGAATACTCATTTATTTATATGATATGGAATAAGAAAATAAACAAAAAAAAAATCCAACAAATTATATACCATTTTAATAGTTTCATATTAAGGAAAATTATGTACCCGGTACAACATCAGAAGCAACCACCAATGAGATTCTTACAATAGCGAGATCAATAAGCTAAGGAGATTATTACATAGCGGTAGTTAAGCAACTAAGAAATTTAATCATACAAAAGATAAATTACCTCGCAATTGCAATTTAAGTTTCTGAGTATACTTGCTAGCTAGAATTTCAATTACGTCAACCATAAGAATCGAATCGGACAAACCTTGCATTTCGAATTTAGCTTTAAAATTGACAAGAGCAAGAGCATCGTCATTACCTGCCAATAAATAATATATGTACCCTAATTTAAAACAATACAACTAATTGATATGATATGGAATAAGGGAGTAAATAAAGAAAATATAACCAAATTCAGAGACCTACCCAAATTGAATTTTAATAGATTCAATTCATACTAAGAAAAAGTATGTTTAATTGAATATGTGTAATGAATAAAAGTCACTCGCAATTAGAAATTGCACACCTGATACAAAGTCTGCAGCAGCCAACCAATTGGATTCTTACAACAACAACATTGATTAAGTAGATTTTTAAACAGCGGCAGGAATAAACAACTAAAGGGAATCAACAATTTTTTTTGAAATGAAAAGAATCATAGAGAAAGAGAGAGGAGAGAGGAGAGAGTCTCGATCTTTCTTCTTTATTTTTTTTAGGACCCTGGTGCATTTTCTTCTTCGTTGATCTTTCTATTTTTGTTCTGAACATACGGTTTTTTTTTAAGTTCACTCCTCTTTCTTTCTTTCTTTCGGTTTTGTTAGTTTTTATATTTTAGTACTATTTTTCTTTTTATTATTTCTTTTCTTTTCTTTTATTTATATTGTTATGTATTTATTTAGTCAACAAAAATGACGTAAGGGTCTGTGCCTTCTTTTTTTTATGTTAGGAGAGAGATTGGTGGCCCCTACTTGAATGGATATCTCAAACAGATCCAAAGGTGTTGGTTTAGATTGTGTTGTATTACCAACAGATCGGTCTATTGATATTAGGACTCATCTGCAAATATTGTCTTGCCAATTACACCAACCATAGTAAGATATCGTGCTTAATTACTCGAAAATTTCAGCAAATGTTGTACTATTTGTGAATCGTGATGAATGTTGCGGTATTTTGTACTGCCCTCCTACCTAGCATACCGGATAGATATGGTTCTTCTGTGACAATTTTACCATTTAACCCAGGACAAGGGGCAGGGTATTGATATCTACCCATAGTTCGGGATTTTGGAATTTTGGAATTTTTAGAATTCCGATAAATTTAAAAATCGAAATCCATTAAATTTCAACTCTATTACATTTGGAATTTCGAATTCTTTTGGAATTTTGGATATTTAGATTCTATATTTTGAATTCCGGTTTTTTAGAAAACCGAAATTCCGAACGGAATTCCGGAGTTTCGTTCGGAATCACGAACTATGTATCCAGGGCCGGCCCTGATGTATGAGGGGCCCAAGGCGAGTTTTTTAAAATGGGCCTATATTATTGAGAAAAAAACAAGTCTTTTACACAAGGTGTCATGGGCCACTGTTTGAATGGACTGGACTATACATAATTTGACTGGACTGAACAACCTTTACATGTGGCCTAATGGATATAAGATTATATTTGGGGGCCCAAATTTTGACCAACAAATTGGGGGCCCTAGGCGGCCGCCTAGTTGGCTTGCCCTCAGAGCCGGCCCTGTATGTATCTACCTGCCTATATATATATATATTCGTATTCAGGCTTAGGAAAATAAGTGGGAAATTGGTAGAGGTATATAGGCCATATTTGTTACCAAGTTTCTAATATATGTCGTCAATTAATATTTTCGACATTTTGGACACTTTCGGCCATGAGTCGATGACCTGGTATAAGCAATGTATCGTCATGTTTATGCCATAGCCCATAGATTAGTAGATGGTGATGCCACACGAAGGGTCCAGCTGATCGGTCCCAATTCATTTTTAAACTCGTGTAGATAGATAGCATAGATTTCCTGTACGAGCAAAATGAGGTATCAAGGAATCATCCAGGTCTTCCTTATATCAAGTTTTGTCTTGTTTATTACAACTTGTTCATCAGTCTCTTCGAACTCTCAAGGTAACTCAAAAAACTAGACTTTCTTATTTCTATATGTGCACAAATATATATGAGTTCTAATATAATGTAGTGATTATAGGATTGAACCTCCCTTACATGACATCAAGCATGGAAGAAGTTTCAGGTAAGTCCTTTGACTATATTGTTGTAGGTGGAGGAGCAAGTGGTTGTCCATTAGTTGCAACTTTGTCCAAGAAATTCTCAGTTCTTTTAGTAGAAAGAGGTGGATCTCCTTATAATGACCCTATGGTATTAGACAGCAAAAACTATGGACTACCCTTGATTGAAACTGACGAGTTCTCATCGATTGCGCAAAGTTTTGTATCCGAGGAAGGAGTTATGAATCTGAGGGGGAGAGTTTTAGGAGGTTCAACAGCAATTAACAGTGGCTTTTATAGTAGAGCAAGTGAAGATTATATTGAAAGACTTGGATGGGATAAGAAGTTAGTGAAAGAGTCTTATGAATGGATTGAAAGTAAGTTGGTTTCGCAACCAAGTGAGTTAAGTGAATGGCAATCTGTTTTCAAAGATAGCCTTGTTGATGCAGGTGGTTTACCTTTTAGTGGTTTTAGTTTAGAGCATATTTCGGGAACAAAGGTGGGTGGTAGTATCTTTGATGGTTCTGGAAAGAGGCATAGTTCTGCTGATCTTCTAAGCTATGGGAACCTAAAGAGAATTA
Source organism: Coptis chinensis (assembly GCF_015680905.1). Lineage (NCBI taxonomy): Eukaryota > Viridiplantae > Streptophyta > Magnoliopsida > Ranunculales > Ranunculaceae > Coptis > Coptis chinensis. The sequence continues at coordinate 99,407,247 of NC_141459.1, forward strand.
CAGTTCTTTTGAATGCAACTGTCAAGAATGTAATCATCCTCGACAACGGTAAGCCCAAAACGATAACAGTGCTCAGTGCCTCACGTTTTCTTTATTAAAGAACCTTACTTGAAACAAGACCTGTAAGAGTAGATAGATATAGGATCATAACTCTTAGTAGTAGTTGAGGCTCAGTCTCTTGTTATAGATACAATTTGTGGAAATTCTTGTTGGCCTGCCTCAATATGTTTCTTGTCAAATCGTATAGGTCTGCCTCTTTTAGAATGTAGAACAATTAGTAAAATTGTTGTTCAGACTTTAGAGAATTTGTGCGCCTTATATATAACTTGAAGGTGAGTGGTTTCCAAATTGTTCAGCTAAATATTTGTATGCCAAATACCACTAACAATGAAAGAATACAAGTATACAATCTTGTAATTTATAGTTAAATGGCTTGCACCTTTTCACAAGATTGCTCAAACCAAAAGATGTCAGAAATAACTTCACAGTATCGCTATTAGGACATGCACAGTGACACACATTAGAAACTAGGAAAAACATTACAGTAACTCAAAATCATGGAGAACAAAGATAAAATTGTTACTAAGCAGTCCTTTCATCTTGACGCTGTGACAGGTACTGGAAGAAAGCCGAGGGTTGGTGGAGTAAGATTTATAAAGAGCAATGCAAATGACGATGAAACCTATGAAGCTTACCTCAATCAGCCAAAGGATACAGAATCATGGGGTGACATGATTTTGTCTGCAGGGACATTAGGTAGTCCCCAGATCCTTATGTTAAGTGGCATTGGACCTCAAGAACATCTGAAGCACTTCAACATTTCACCTGTTGTCGATGCAACAGAGGTAGGCAGAGGTATCAAAGACAACCCTTCCCTCTCCCTTCTCCTAGACTCTCCTGGCAATTTAAGACCAGACCTTCCTCAAGTCGTAGGTGTCACACAAGATTTCCAAATCATCATTCAGTCAGTGAATCGTCACATTACACCTAACGAGACAACATTGCGAGTTGGAGCTAAATTGACATACCCAGCATCTAAAGGAAAGCTAGAACTAAAGAACAAAGACCCCAGGCAAAATCCTTCTGTGAGATTCAACTATCTAACTGAAAACAAAGACTTGGATCGGTGTGTGGAGATGGGTCATTTGGTTGAGAAAATTACACAATCGGATTCAATCAAATTATACTTGGGTAGTGTACAAGGTGAAGATGCAAAGCTGTCTACTGCAGAGGAGCTGAGGGTCTACTGCAAGTTAAATGTAAAAACGTTCTGCCATTATCATGGAGGGTGTGGTATTGGATCTGTTGTTGATAAGGATTATAAAGTCTACGGCATCGATGGACTGAGAGTTGTCGATGGTTCGACTTTACCTGATGTACCAGGTACAAATCCAATGGCAACTTTGCTAATGCTAGGAAGGTACCAAGGAATGAAGATTCTTAGTGAACGATATGACAATTTAGTTACTTCTCCTGGACATTGTGTAATCAGATCGAGTATTTTAGCACCTCCTTCAATAATGTCTAAATGTTACTGATCCATTGAGTACCCTTTTTTGTTAATGAAAAGGCTTCAATAGCTGCTACGAAAATTTGATAACGTTTGGCACTGTGGCCTGCGCATGTGCTACTCACAGACAGTGCACCCCACTCATCAAATTCAAAACGCACTGTGATCCAGTGATCCTCAAAAATAACCAGTAATTTGCTTCACGCATCCAATCCTCCCATATTTTTTCTCTTTTTTTATTCTACGCTACAATGTGGAAGCAGTAGCAGCCCAACACAGCTGATGTTTATTTCTTCCTATAAGGTTAAACGGTGAATAATATTTTGTACTACTTCTGGAAGAAGCTATGCTGCCGGAATGGTTGTCCAATTTCATGAATTACTATATACATTCTTTCTATTTTATTTTTGATTTTGGGAATGGGGAGGGGATTGTCCTACCAATTAATCATGACCAGTGGAAATATACAATAACAACTCAAAACAGAACATGTAACAAATTTAAAGATGGAGTAAGTCAACAATGTTAGCCATGAGCTTAAAAAGAACATCTAATCACTCTTCTGAAATGACTAAAAACTTGACAAATTCCTCACGGTATATACATCTTCTCATGGGCACTTTACAGTATTAACCTTTCAAAGCTCCGGCTAATTATGGGCATAGTAAATCAGAGGATAAGTAAAATACGCAACACTCAGAAGTCTCAGCTTCTACAAAGAGAGTACCTGACACTGGCACTGAGTATATGACGGAGAGTATTGTTCTGAATCTCATCAGTCAATTTGGTCTCTCAAGGTCATGCTAAGATTGTTCATTACCTACGATTTCTCTATTACGTCCATTGTTGTGATAGATGAAACGGCTACATCATCGACTTTGGTACGCTTTGCAGGTGGAAAGTCGGACCTCTCACCAACATCTGGGTCAATATTCTCAGTAACCTCATCACTGGACACCTTTGGCTTTCCAATATCCTTCCTGGAACTTTCGCCCAGTGCTGCATTAGAATCATGGTTATCTTTACCTTCTTCAGCATTATCCTTTTCCAAAGTCTTCATTTCATCTTTGGCAGACGACTTCTGCATTAACTCAGACAGAGAAGCAGAGGGATCAACCACTGCTGATGAAGATGCCTTCAGTCCGTCTTTACCAGTTTTGCTTTGCTCCTCAAACATCTTCTGGAGATACCTACCTTGTTCTTCTATTCGCAACTGTAGATTTCTTTGAATCTGCAGAAGAAAATTTATAAAAACATCAATATATACCCTAGCATGATACTTCTATTACGGAAAAAAACATAAAAAAATATATAAATAGCACACAGATATCAAGTATGTTAAGCATCATTTAGCGAGCAGAAGAGATGCCTTAAAATAGCCAACTAACAGACAACCATGTGAAGACAAACAGATCAATCAAAACAACAGTTGCAAAGATACTAAGATGACCACATATAGGAAAAGGCATATACATCTTGGTCCAAAATAAAATCATAGATCTCTCAGTTCAATTTCAACTACATTAATTGATCAATAGATTCAAATAGTAAAATACATCTATTGTGAATGTTCAACCTAAACATTGACCAAGTTCTATGATGGAAAGCCCAACGTATAACTTGCAGGTTGACTTGAGCAATATGGTGGAGAAGTCATATGATATGAGATCATTGTCAACTAAAATAGGTACACTACTTTATCAACATATTTTGGTGGAAACTAAGCTATCATGGGTACTATTTTCTTCTGGCAAACATGTTCATGGAACTTAAAACAAGTAGATGAATCATTTAACAGAGAATCTGAAGGTGTTTAATGGTAGTCAAAGTAAGTCATGCATGCATACAAGTTAGAGCATGGCTTACCTGATGATGTGGAGATTTAGTACAAAAGTACCCAAAATTAAATGCCTGACTGTAATCTGTAATCTTATTAATTACCTCGAGTTGTTCATGAAGCCGTTTCTGAACTTCCATTTGCAGTCGTAATGCTTCAGTTATCTCAATACCACTGTTACAGTTTAGCAAACTATTTAGCAAATAATACAATGATTACTTCAGAAATAACAAGATGTAGAACTTTCTGGAGTATGTTAGAGTAGAATAGTAGATGAAAGTCTTATAAGTCCTACAATACAATCAAGATTAAAAGGAATGCAACCATAGACTTAGATTAGAACAGAATTATAGCTATAAACAAATAGAAGACATCACCAAGTAAAACAAGCACTGTTATTTGTTGAGTGGAAGAAATACAAGGGTCAGTAAGTCATTCACTCTAGGATTCCAAGTTGAGTTCAGTTAATGACTTCGAGCTTGTTTTCTCAACTTCTTTAATCTTCTTGGCTCGAAAATCAAGTATGCCGTCAGTTAATGCCGTTATGTACTTATGTCAATAATCAACTTCTTTAATTACATTAGGCAAGTTCCCAAGGATAGGTATTGGTAAACACTTCATAAGAAAACCCATAATTTGTGAGAGAATGCTTTTTAGTATTGAGGGTGTAGTCAGTAGTTGGGTATAAGTACTCATGTGTGGGGGTTTAAGTTGGTGTATTGTGGCCGTAAATATACCCCTTTTTACTTATAAAATGAGGAGGACACCTCTCTCTCTCTCTCTCTCTCTCTCTCTCCTTAGTATCAGAGCTCCTTCAGCTCCTGGTTTCCCCTCTACGTTTTAACCTCTCTCTCTCTCTCTCATATCAAAGCTCCTTCAGCTCCTGGTTTCCCCTCTACGTTTTAACCTGTATCCTTGAATCCATGTTTGAAAAAAAAAAAAAAAAAAAAAAAAAAAAATAGTAAACAAACGGGGTTGGTGATTGGTGTGTAAACCTTAAATTTAGGGCAGTTGTGGTGTTTTCTGGTGATTGTAAGGTTGTGCAGCTGCTTGTGAGCTGAGGGTTATGTGTATGTGGTGGACGGCCTTGGTGAAGTTGTAAAAGCATTCTCTCACACCCGTGTATAACTTCAAGAATGAAAGTCAGGGGGATTCAATGAGAACCAGAAGGACAAGAAGATTGACCTTGAACCTAATTTTCTGAGCACAACCACTGTGAGTAAGAGTAGGACTACAAAATATCTCTTGAATGATGAATACGATCACGAACTTTATTTTTTATTTTTTAAAAAAAACACAATATATATCCTTTCTAGTGTACCTCTTCTTAAATCAAGATTGGAGAGTTCTACTTCCTCCGGGTCAATCAACTTTAGTTCTAAAATCATACATATACATATCGCCTTGTGGTTTTTAATCCAATGGGATGTCTCTCCTCCACCTATATTAAGGTTTCTCAGACAAACCAATTAGTGCAACTCAGCCTTTTTTTTCACTAACCATTGCAACATTGTCCTACACAACATTATACTGCACAGAAGTTTAAAGGGAAATAAAAACAGGTGCTACAATTCGTGAAAGTTCTACAAACAATTTAGGGTGTCGATGCTTTCAGAGACAAGGGGTTACTCTTTTGGGAATATGATGTTAGACTGGGGATCTGTTACGCTTGGCTAATTTCTTATACTGTTTTAATTTTATATATCCCTCTTCTACTGGTATTGGTGAGACTCTTACTCACTTTTTTTCTTCCTTCTCAATTCGCATAAATAAGAGACCAATTTATATAAATAAATAAATAGATAAAATAAATAAATGCCTTACGTCTTCAAATCAAGAGAAGAGATGTCTTCAATACTTGAAACCTTCTTCTCCGAATTCCCTACATGAAAATATGAAGAATAGAGTTTAGAGCCAGATTCAATAAAACGGGTACCTTGGTGTATAGACATATAGTAAAGCTTAATTCAATCTTTGTTTTCTCTTTAAGAGGGGATGCGGAGACTTTGTAGGGAAAAAAAAAGTTTCGGAAGATGTCTATAATTTGGAAGATTGAGGAAATTCCATTACCTTCAGATGAATCGGGTCTGTACCTGGCTGTTCTGTACTTCTGCAATTCGATATGATGGAGCTCGAATCAGGAAAAACGAAACGGTGACTTGACAAGGGAAACAGGCATAATTCAAATTACTAACCTGCAAGTGGCTTTTTACATGGTAGATAGTTAAACCCTCAACTTTCATGAGCTTCAGCACACCCTTAGGAGTAGCTCCTATATAGTAGAACTCACAATTAGAGAAAGACATGCAGATTAACTCCTTCGTCAAATGAAAATAGTAAGTAAAGCAGAGTGTTACCCACTTTCACTACCACCAAGCTTATTAACTGCTTCCACAAAAGACTCATGGAGTTCGGTTGTCCACCGCATGCGTGGCTTGCTTGATGCACCATTGGCAGAAGACGTAGGGCCAGCAATGGCATTTGATTCACCAGAGTCAGCCGGAAGCTGATGATGAATTTGGGGCTGGTGCAAAGAGGGATTTAAAGATGCGTTCGGTTCTTGTATTGCTGGCTAAATAAAAGTAAAGTGGATAGAGAAGAACATAAGTGATGAGGTTATTCATTTAACATGCCAAAAAAACAACTATATAGTTTACATAAAATAATGATATTGTGCACATGAGTACATGATAGCAATCGTCACATAGGAAAAACATAACAAACCTTTTGTTCAGTATCATTTGCCTTTGTTGCAGCATATATCTCACTCCAATCGGCATCCAAAGGCTCCACATTACTAATAAGTTGATCGGTCCATTCATCACTTTGGTTTGTATGTTCCTCAGTTGTTAGTCCACCAGTACCAATAATTTCCATTTGTCTGTTCTGGACAGGGACATTCTCAGGAAAGTCGAGCAAGCCTTCAAGTGCATCTTCACACCAGGAAACATCATTATTCTCTTTACTGTAGTGATTCAATTCTGTAGACTCGAAGAATTCTGAATAAGAACATGGGTTTAACGAATTAGTTGTTCCGTTGTTCGGAAATTGAGAAATTAAGGGAGCATCTCTTGAACGGCTCTCACGTGATGAAACAGATGAAAAATGAAGATCTGAAGCTCCTGAAGCCGATGAATAGATCTGTCCCACAACCCCACTGTTGGAGGCTAATAGTGTTGAATGTGGGAGCATGGAATTTGTCATCATTTCCCTTTCCAGCGACACTTGTTGGGAGTCCGGCCATTGGGGGTGCTTCTTTTCCTGGGATATGGGATAAACTGGTACAGATGATGACATAGCTACTGAAATTCCTAAATCAGCAAGCTGCTTTTTTCCTGACCCCTGAATGGATAAAGGGCGCACCTCCATCCGCTTACAATTATTTTGACACCAGTCTCAACAACTAAATCAGTTTCTTCTTTCAAGTATATAAACTCTTCCTGTAAAACCCACTAAATATCCTGAAGCTTGAAATGCTCTTCTTTGCCAGCACCCATATTTCACCTTAGCTCTCGAAGAACACACCAGAAGAGGCTCATCAATTCTCACATCTGAACAAAAGAAGATGAACACAGATAAAACTTAATATCAAAGAGCTACTACTAATTAAAACAATAAAAAAAAAAATGTATATATATCTCAACATGGGTATGTAGAATTTTCAACAAGAACTGCAGAACAGGTCACGCTGCAAGAAATCAAGCTTTACATCAATATTTTGTGTGTTTCTATCCAAGACAGAATAACTATACGGTTCTCAAGGATTTTCCATTAAAATAAAAGGGGTTCTCCAAAGTAAAAAGACATATACTTAAAACAAAAAAAAAAATATAGACTCCAGTTAATACAGAGAATTCCCAGTACAAAGTGGATCCAGTAGAAATTGAATAACACCAGATTTTCTAAATATCCTGATTCACAAGATGGGTATGTGCAGTTATCATCACCGTAACATTAAAAACATAAAATAGATCATGCGAAAAGAAACTAAGCTTTATAACAATCATCCAGGCAATTATAGTACAAGTACGAAATAACTAACGTAGACTCTTCTTTTGGTCCAGGAACCTCGCAATAAAAAAATGGAGCCATTATGGATTGAAAAAAACACCATGAATCAAATTACTTCACATACATACGTGCAACACTCAACCTAGACAATCTACTTAATTATGCCGTGGGGGTGACCCAAGTTTCATATATTCATTCATTCTTGCATGTTTCTAGTCGAAACTAAAGCAAAATAGAAATAGGTAGAGTGTTTCTATATATGTTTTCTAGTCTGTTTCTACTGACCTCAAATTAGTTAAACACCATGCAGGAAAAAATCAAGCTATATAAAAAAAATATATCAAATTTTTGCCCCATTGCCAATCCATAATAAAAAAAAAACAAGCTTACCATTAATAAAAAAATCAAAATAACAAAACTTTCCCATTCAAGCTAAACATATTTCCTATTAAAAAAACAAATGGGCACACGGAATTTTAATCATTAATGCATGAAGAAATCAAAACACGCTATAATACCAAAAAAAATAAAGATATAGGAGTGGGGGTACCTTAAAAAAGCGAAATCCAATGTTGTGTTAGATTGATGATGAATGGGTTTAAGGTCTGTTGTTGTGTTTATTAAGAAGAGTTTGTTTGGAATTCCATCTTTTTGTGTTTTGGAATAACAAGTGAACCAAAATAATACTGCCTTTCTTTTGTGTTAATATGCTTTTTGGGCCTTTGCAATGTATCAAAAGCCAGTGGGCCTCACATTACTTTTTGTTTTATCAATTTTTCCTAATTTGAGATGGTTCTAGACTTTTAGTATCTTAGTTTGGTTTTTTTAAGTTTAACTAATGGTCAAACTGATTAAAAGATAAATTAGTTGATGGTAAGATTCGTGTAACTATTATATAATGTTTCGTTTTTGTGAGAGAAACTAGAGATGATATTGGTAATTTTGGTTGAGGTTTTGAAAAAGTTATTGTAAAATGAAAACAGAAAAACCTAATTCAAAGTGGATTGAGTGCTCTTATTAATAGTTTATGGAATTTTCATCTATACATCCAAACTTATCATGGAGCCAAAATTGGGAATCAGATAATCAATCATTCTATCTTGTTTTGAAAGCCATTGGTATAGCAAAGTGAACAATATAGATCACCAAAATGTCAACATTGTAGCAAACCCAATTTAATATCAGAAATTGAAATGATGTACACGTTTCCACGCACAAAAACTTTCAATACAATGACTTTGTTATGCTAATTTGAATTTAGACCCAAAACTACATTTTACATGCTTACAAAATAAGAAACTATCAAGTTTAGAGGAGTATTGTAAATTTATGCACACTATTTGTAAGTTTTTATTCTAAAAGTACGTTAACATTCATTACAGTTCTACCCGGTTAAAAACAACTAGATTCTAGCTCCATCAACTCTTCAAGCAATCCTTTAAACGGTCTTGAAAAACTGATACATTCTTCGGGCGGTGAAATGGGTATCTATGGACACCCTAATTGAAACATATAGTTTGGGTTATCCAAGTAACGAACCACTGCCATCTTAAATGAAATCCGACAGACCAATATAAGAAAGAGTAAAAGACTATTTGCTAGCACAAGAAATCTTTTCATGTAAATCTATCTTGTGTGGATATCTTCTTTACATAGAATGATAGAAATATAGAATAGAACTTTTTACCAACATCACAAACTTTTTAAATTCCAAGCAAAATTGTATGTGACCTATAGTACAAAATATCAGAATAGGGCAATATATCGATCTCTGACTTATAGATATGTATCGTGGATATATCTTTCTATGTAGGGATATTTTACATTGGGGTGTCTGCAAATATTGTGGATAATATCAACAATTCTGTGTGAGTATTTTTTTTACTGCAAATGTCGTTGATATATCACAATATATCGACAAATATCATTAATATTTTTCATTAAATGTGATGATATAGTTTTAATATGAACAACGCTAGTGTTAAAAAATACTAACTAATTTATTTGCACATATTTTGGATTGTTATATGCCTTGTGAAATCATGTTTTGAATTCCAAATGCAAGTTCAAAAGCAAATTTAACATCAACAAGCTCGGGATTCATGATGCTCTTGGAACTGGGAGGAAAAAAAAATTAATGTATACCTTTGTTTTTGCAAAAAATTGAGTTTAGAACATCAGTGTTTCTCTCTGTAATATAATCGCATCTAACCTGGATCTCAACCTTGACAAAGAAATAGGGTTACTGGGTTGAACTAGACAAATTAATAGGTATGCAATAATAGATTGGTCCATGAATATTAACTTTGTTTATTCTCTAGTGGTTATTGGGGTTACCATTTTCAGAAGAAGCCTATGTTCAATCCCTCCCACAAAGATTAATTGTTACTAAAAACTCTATTTTGTTAATTTTAATTTCTACACACTTTATGAATAACTAGCCAATTAGCCCGCCTGCGGCAGGGCATGCTACATTGATAGTTCAATGCTCGCCCCAACAACTTCACTAAAGATTGGACTATGTGCTTGTTTCGGCAGTAAACTGCTTCAACACAATGAGAGCAATGGTAAAGAACGCACTAAGAAAAAGAGGAATTTGATGTTGAGGGAGATAAAACTGAACCAAATAATGGCTGCCTACGTACCCAAGATCTATTCTCTATGGATCAAGTTTCAACGTAGTTCCTTATGAAAAATAGTTTGGTATTTATATAGGTAGAGTAGAGAGTCCTTGTAGCTCAAGTATTTTTGCATCTTGGGTAATTGTGATAGAATATAACTCTTAACTGATAATTATATCTTTGATAAGAAACGAATTTGGATATAAATTAACGTACATTAGTGGCAAGCTATGTGGCTAAGGTTCAGCCTTAGACACATGAGTTAATGGGCATGTACATTGATCCATGATATTGCAAATTGGGCTTTAGCCCTGTTAATTAAACGAATAAAATGGAGACCTGTACTAATAGCTGTTTTTACACGATGTGGGTGTCTAAACACCCCCCTCTTTGTCATGCGAACAAAGTTCACATGGCAAAGAAGAGAAGAAAAAGCAAGGAAAAAATGGAATACGAAAATAGTAAGTGAAATGTATAACAAAGTGTCGTGTAAACGTAAACGATAGGAAAATGGACAATCGGGAAAAATTCGTGAATTATCGGAAACGAAAGAATATCAAACTAACGTATACAGGACGCAATGTAGTTTAAAAAATGGTTGAAAAATGCACCGAAAAAATAAAAGATGCACAGAAAAAAATTTAAAAGAAAGTGAGTGCCAAAAATGTACCGAACGCATGACGTAACAATATGAAAGTTGATTCTGACGACGCATGCCAGCGGAATAGCGATACTAGTATAGACCGTTGAAATTAAATGTAGGGGCAGTTTCGTATGAATAGTAATAAAAGGAAGTTAAATACTAATTGGACTCAAAGTGTTGATGAGATAAAAATATAGAGTAGATAAGAATTGAGAGTAGAGATGAAGTTGGAGTTGGAGAAGAATTCCACTAGCAATGGAAAGCCAGCGCGGAAACCCTATGTAAGTGGTGGCTATGCTGCCGCTTTTCCCAATCCATGAAAAACATTGTCGCTCACCAAACAGAACTTGACCAACACTACTCCCAACAACCTGACTAGATTCCTGTGTGGAAGCTCAGCAACTAACACTACTCCAACTTTGTGCTTAGCACGTCCTCAACGCAAACTGTGTTACGCATGTCCTTCTGTTTTCGCCGCTCACACAAAACCTTAAAGCTATAAAAAGCTTTTTTACTACAGCGTGCTTCCCATCAAATAGCCTTGTAAACCGATCCAAAATCCTCCTCACCAAGTTTAAGTGAGATAGAGAAAGGAGTCACGGTGTAAAAAACGAGTGAAGCGTCTGCTGCAGTATCGCCAACACTGCTGTTGTATAGCGCTTTGATCCTTCTTCGCACCGACTAACAGGTACGTCTCTTGCCATTAACCTTTGTTTAGATATAGACTTTGGTTGGTCTGGATAAAGTTAGTAAATTGTGGTTGGTTTGTAAACGAAACGCTGTGAAAAAACGATGTAATGGCGAGACCAGATGGCGCCCAGATTCAAAAACCTGTTTTAACAAAACATTATACGGTGCAGCGCCATCTAATGAAGGGCACCGTGCCTGTGTCCCCTTAGTGAACCCAGTTTTTAAGGTATCTGACCCGTTTTTTTTTTAAGGTAGAACCGACCGTAATATACGGCGGGCGTAAGAAAAAAAAAAAAAAAAAAACCTCTATGACGATCGTAGACTTGGTGAGGTGGAAAGAAGGTGACAGATACAACGTACAAACTACGCCACGGTGATGGTCACTTAAAGAACTACGGAAAATACTATTACTCGAGAGATTTGAGATGGACGAAGTGTATGAATATGAAACGAAAGTCGAAGAAGATGAAGTAGTAACGGCTTACTCACAATTAAGTTGCGGGAGTGCAATTCCGTTAAGCAAAGAAATTGCGCAATTATTGAGTTATTTTGGGCTGTCGAAGAAGACGGAGAAAAGTTCGGAAAATATGACAAAGCAGTGGCAAAAAAATTCGACAGCATGAAACAGGTATGTCAGTGTTTTTTATCAGTTATCTTAAAATTTTGGTTAAATCTGAAAGACTGACGAAAAGTTTATTCTTGTCGTCGCAGGTAGAAACGGCAGTATGACGGGTGAAAAAAATTCATGAAGAGTTTATAGAGAAAGGATTCGCACATAAATCAATGAATGTCATAGACGAATTAAAGAAGCTGACAGAAATTTCGTTGAGAAATATCGGCTCAATGCTTTAAATCTTTAGAAAAAATAACGAAATTGTCAGACTCGGAAAAAGCGGCTCAATGCCTTAGAAAAAAATAATAAAACTGTTGGAAATGTTCAATTCGCTCGGAAAGAGTCGCTCAGAAAAATTGGCTCAATGCTTTAGAAAAAATAATGAAAATGTCAAAAATTGTCGCTCGGAAAGTTTTGCTTAGAAAGATCGGCACAATGCCTTAGAAAAAATAATGAAGCTGTCAAAAAATTTCACTTAGAAAATTTCTCGTAGAAAGATCGGCAGAATGCCTTAAAAAAAATAACGAAGATGTCGAAAATTTTCGCTCGGCAAGTTTCTCGTAGAAAGATCGGCTGACGAAAATTGTCGCTAGGAAAATTTATCGTAGAAAGATCGGTACAATACCTTAGAAAAATAATGAAGTTGACGAAAATTGTCGCTGGGAAAATTTCGCAGAGAAAGATCAGCACAATGCCTTAGAAAAAATAATGACGCTGACGAAAATTTTCGCTCGGAGAATTTTTCGTAGAAAGATCGGCACAATGCCTTAGAAAAAATAGTGACTGCGGAAAATAGTTAACCGAAAGCGCTGAGCAAAGCGAATGCAGATTTCGAAGAAGAAAATGAAGATTTAATCGAACAACTGTAAGACAATTGACAGAGACAATTGATTAGATAATTGTGTGAATGTAATACCATAGAGCTAAAACTTCTTTTGATGAAAAATAAAAATAAATATGGGTTTGTTATTGAATATTGTTGTTGTGTCAGATAACATACTTGCGGAAAACTGACAATGTTGTAGATTTATGCAGTTGAAATGAAATAGAACGAGACGCCCCTATGTAGAGGAAAACGCCCCCAATGCGTACTTAACTTTGCAAAATTAGGCTAAGCGAGCATAAAAACGTTCAAACTTAGGCTGACGAAGCTAAACGTGGTAACCTCGTCAGATTTTATCGGAACGATAGTAATAGACTAAGTGAGCGTAAAAGCGTTCAAACTTAAACTGACGAAGCTAAACGTGGTAACTTTGCCAGATTTTGTTATAGTGATAGTAACGAACTAAGCAAGCGTAAAAGCGTTCAAACTTAGACTGGCGAAGTTAAACGTAGTAACTTCGTCAGATTTTGTCGTAGCGATAGTAATGACTAAGCGAGCGTAAAAAGCGTTCAAACTTAGACTAACAAAGCTAAATGTGGTAACTTCGTCAAATTTTTTCGTAATGATAGTAATGAACTAAGCGAGTGTAAAAGCGTTCAAACTTAAACTAATGAAGCTAAATGTGGTAACTTCGTCAGATTTTTTCGTAATGAGAGTAACGAACTAAGCGAGCGTAAAAACAATCAAACTTAGACTGACGAAAAGATGACTGCAAAAGTGATGTGTCTTGACCCTTTGCTTCTAACGACGGCGGAGAGATAAGCCAATGAATCTGCATGACGTAAGTCATTTCGGGGTCTTTGAGTGATAGAGATGCTATCAAATTGTCGAGCAAGACTATGTATCAAACTAAGATAAGCCGCCATACACTCATCTCTTGCTTCAAAAGACCCACCAAACCGATTGGTAACAAAGGCGAGAATCCGGTATAACTGGAGCTTTTCGCTGTCAAAAGCCGTTCTCAAGGCAGAAAATTGCAGCCTCATACTCGGGGCCGTTATTTGAAGCGGCGAAGCCAAGTCGCATTGATTTCCCAATCTTTTTCTCCACGGGTTTAACAAAAATGCATCCAATTCCAGACCCAGATTTACTATGGGAGCCATCTGAGTAAACAATCCATAGGTCAATGGGATTAGGAATTGCGTTTTCATGTTGGTCTTCGTCGCCCCCAGTTATTGGCGGCATAATGTCTTCCATAGATTCTTTCTAGCGCAAGAAATTGTCAATAGGAGAATCATCAATCGTAAAATCAGCTATCAAAGAAGCCAGAGTATGTCCTTTTTCAGTAGTACGACTTTCAAAGACAATGTTATATGCACTAAGATAACTTTCCCATTCGGCTAATCTACTTGATTCCTGTGCATTATGAAAGATCTTGCATAAGGGATTTTCAGTATAATTCTGACCAACCTCCCCTGGAAGTGTGGTTTCAATCGGCGAGCGACATGAACCAATGCAAGTGTAATTTTTTCCATCTTTGAATAATGAGACTCAACTCTGGTTAAAGTCTTACTGATTAAAAAGACGGGTCTACCATCATCAATGAAAAGAACAGCACTAACAGCTTGAGTTGTAGCTGCCAGGTATTTGCCACTAGGTTGACCCGTTGAAGGACTTGTCAATATAGGAGGACTGACCAAGTATATCTCCAGTTGTTGCAATGTCATCTCACAATCAACGTTCCAAGTTGCCGCCCCCTTTAAAGTTTGGAAGAAGGGATAACAACGATCGGAATATTTAGAAATAAATCTATGAAAAGCGGGAAGCCAACCAGTAAGTCGTTGAATTTCCTTATTCTTTTTTTTTTGTGATGACATATCAATAACGGCGCGTATCTGATCAGGATTAGCCTCAATACCTCTACGAGTCATGAGGTATCTCAGAAATTTTCCAGAAGAGAGGCCAAAAGAACATTTGGCGGGATTGAGTCTCATGTTATACTTGTTAAGCCTATAAAAAACAAGTTGAAGATCGGAAATATGATCACCAGTATGCTTCGATTTAACGACTATATCATCGATATAAGCCTCCATTATTTTTCCCAGCATATCGAAAAAAATTGTATTGACAAGCTTTTGGTGCACATTTTTCAGACCAAAAGGCATAACAGTGTAGTAGAAAATGCCTTGGTCGGTGATGAAGGCGGTGAACTCTTGGTCATCCACATTCAAAGATATCTGGTAGTACCTTGAAGAAGCATCCATGAAAGATAGGCGTTGGAAGCCCGAAGTGGCGTTCACCAGTTTGGAAATTCGTGGCAACGGATACGGATGAATCGAACAAGCTTCGTTAAGGTTCAGATGAACTTTATGATGAGTGGGAAGTTACATCAAAGGGACTTCATGTTAAGTGGGGTGAAATCCATTTTATCTAGAAGATTTAAACAGACAGAAGCTCACGGTCGAGCCTATGTGGAAGATGACACCTACCATTACCTCTTACAAGAGTTAGAGATTTTAGGCGGTACACACGTTCGGGTTCGACTGGAGATTGTCTTTTTCTTTGCATGTAACCAGCCTATCTAGGTTGGTAGTTTGTCTGGGATTGTGGTCTTCCCTCTAGTTGCTTCTGTGACACTTTCCTTCCTTATTGGATCAGACATGTCTAGGACGGCGATTTTCCTCAGGTCAACGAGGTCGGCCTTCCCTGTCAGGTCAGTCTCGTTTGGGATATTGGTATTCCTTATATTTTCTTCTGTGATGCCTTCTTTCCCTGCCTGGTCGGACCTGTATGGGATGGCTTTTTTTCTCAAATCTGCGAGGTTGGCGCTCCCTGTCAGGTCGGTCCAGTATAGGATGAAGGTTTTTCTTATACTTTCTTCCGTGACGCCTTCTTTCCCTGTCTGGTCGGACCTGTCTATGATGGCAATTTTTCTAAAATCTGCGAGGTCGGCCTTCCCTGTCAGGTCGGTCTAGTCTGGGATTAAGGTTTTCCATATACTTTCTTCCATGACTCCTTCTTTCGGAGGCGTTTGTATCGCCGTTTGCGGTAGCGGCGGCGGCGGTGCTGCTGCAGTTAGATGTTGAGAATTGATCCTACCACTAGGAGCAACTCGATTGTTCAACGGTTCTTGCATTGCCCGACTTGAATTTCGAGGGTTGTGATTCCTATTGGCAGGAGGAATATGTTGTCTGTTCGGTCTGCTTCTTGTGCTTACCATCTTGATTGTTTCACGTGATAATGGATTCAAAAAACCCACAGACGGCGCCAATTATGTTTCGGCAGTAAATTGCTTCAACACAACAAGAGCAATGGTAAATAACGCACTAAGAAACAGAGGAATTTGATGTTGAGGGAGATGAAACTGAACCAAATAATGGCTGCCTACGTACCCAAGATTTATTCTCTAGGGATCAAGTTTCAACGTAGTTCCTTATAAAAAATAGTTTGGTATTTATATAGATAGAGTAGAGAGTCCTTGTAACTCAAGTATTCTTGCATCTTGGGTAATTGTGATAGAATATAACTCTCAACTGATAATTATCTCTTTGATAAGAAACAAATCTGAACATAAATTAACGTATATTAGTGGCAAGCTATGTGGATAAGGTTCAGCCTTAGACACATGAGTTAATGGGCCTGTACATTGATCCATGGTATTGCAAATTGGGTTTTAGCCCTGTTAATTAAACGAATAAAATGGAGACCCGTACTAATGGATGTTTGCCATGTATGTGGGGGTCGAAACAGTGCCTATAATATACATTCCAATAAGGTTCCCTATTTTTTTCAGTAGTCAACATACTATAAATATTAGATATTAGAAAGTAGAGGATGTAAAGATGGTTTATCCCCTCCATGTTCAAAGAACCAACTTGGTGGTAGGGTAATCCACTCAGAACGTTGGGGTGTTTGCAGATCTGTGGATCCACTTAATAGTTAATACAAAAGTAATCAAAAGCTTGAATAAAAGCTAAGGCATCCACCAGTCTTCTTGAAGACCATGAGATGCTAGCTTCCTTCCCTTCCAAAAAACTGGTTATTTGTTGAGCATCAATTTCGACTTTCATCGCGAAATTTCCGGCCAGACCATTGTATTCCTTTGAGTGCTCCTTGGCATTTTGCTTCTTCTGCTGTCCATCCTTTGCCTTTGTCAGTTCCTGCTGCAATAAAAGTACTATTTGCATCTCTTAGTACATATCCTATTGCAACACAATTATCTTTTGGTCAGTAGCTTGCATCAATATTGAGTTTGAAGTTGCATGATGTTGGCTGTTTCCACATCTCTGATGTTTCAGGTGCATGATTATGAACCTCCTCATTTATGTTGTGTGTGCTCATGAAGGTTTTGATGAGGATAGACAGATAAACCCAGTTGGGTTTAGACTTTAGACTTTGTATGGAGCACTCTACACCTTTCTAACCAAATGTTCCAATAGAGATATATGTAGAAGTTAGTCCAAAGCTGTGTCTATAGGCCAATCTTTTGGTGGCTTATACCACAGGGCAATCCATTCTCTCACCAGCATGTTATAATAAGAATCAAGTTTAAAATTCCAAGGGGTGGTTGTATACCATATCATAGTGACCTAGTGAAGCTACATTCTAGCAGAATATGATATACATATCAGATTCAATAGCGGAATTACATGATCTAGCCTATTTGGGATGCTCTTGGAGCAAGACTGTTTGTTCAGCCATGAGTTCTCTGTTTCTCAACCTTCTCACCACATAGTATCCCAATGATGTTAAAATTTCAATATTAATGAAATATTACATATAAACTCATATGAATTAGATAAAAAAAATAGAATCACCTTGCGAACAAAACGTCTCTTGCACTCTTTTCTACATCTTCAAGCATAGTCGTTTGGAGCTCCATAAAGTCAAGAAGAAATAATCATGAAATGGACAATTTGGCAACCATCAAAGATTACATAAAATAAATTGAGTGAGAAACTAAAGTACATCCTAATAAAAATACTCATAAACATTGTTCATTCGCCAATATAAATACCTTTACATAGCTGAAATGCATATGTAAGCATGTGATAGATTAATTTGATGTAAATAGGAAGGAATAAAATTTTCAGCTAATCATAAAAACTTACAAAATGGAAGCGAAATTCAATCCAAGCAACTAATCGAACCAACCGAACCATACAAACACCAATGAAGTTCCATTCATATACCATATGGTTCCGAACATATATAAATTTCCATTCATACCAACCAATCAACCGAACCATACAAAACAGGGGTGTAAGTTTTGATACATGGTTCTTCAAATTTTGGAAAAAAGGATAATTCAACTAACCTTCTTACTTCGGGCAATTCTCAAATTCTTAATATCACCCAATTGTTTAAAAAACTCATAGAGAAAACTAAGATAATGATACTCAAGTTACAATTTTTCTTGTTAGATTGTCCAAGTTATATGTGAACTTGAGTCCCAAACCAACTCAAACTATATACGACATATCAATCCATTTAAAAGAATTTAACCTAGACCCATCACATGAATCTAAGAAGGAATATAAAAGAATTTAACCTGCTCTAAAGAGGTTCTCACAACTTCATCTTTATCCCTTACAACCTGCATAATAATCTTAATGTCAAATAGCATTAAAAATTTGGTATTATGTTTTAAATAAAGTTTCAGTGTAGAGCAAGATTAGAAGTTAATCCACTATGGTAAAGAAAAAAAAAATGAAGTATATTATAAGTTCTTACATGTTATGAACTTAAGAAAAATCAAGCAAATTCTATCTAAAAAATATCTTCAGGTGATAAATTGAAAAAATACCTGATACAAAGTATTCATCTAGAGAGGATCGCAAGACAGTTTAAGACTTTTAGATATAGCTAGGAATTAACACAGAAAATTTTAATTCATTTTCAAAATGGTTAAGGGAGAAGGTTAGATATTAACTCTACTTTTCAGCTTCTGCTATTTTATTTTGTGTAGCAACCTTTTGACCTTTTTTTTTTTTTTTTTTAAAGTGGCTCTATTTCTATGTAAGTATACCTCTCCAAAACATTCTCCATTATGGGTGCTAGGTTCGTATGGGCACTTTCAAGCAAGCAAGTCTGGGGTTCACAAAGGCGGATTGCAACTACCTCTAAATACTGTGTTAGGCCACATCACTAAATCTTGAAATGGTGAGAGCGCTAGCAAGAGGTACAAAACTACAAATTAAAAGAAACTGGAGAAATGGAGGAACTCATGCATCCATTTTCAACCGAAACTAATTCGAAAAGAAGAAAAAATTAAGAGGGTATACCCATCAATATTCTATCTAGTTAATTCACCTTTGTGTGCTATGGTTTAGATCTCTTTCTTTCTTGAGGGTTCAATGATTGCAAAAAGCACACAAATGAATTGTGCGTGCATGTGCCTTTTCGACCTGCTCCTCAGTAGCCACCGAGGCTTTTGTTTTGCATAAATAGATAAACTAATAGTACTAAGTCATAAATAGATAAACCGATAACGTTAAGAAAAAATTTGAATTAATTATTATATTTTCACAAACTATGAAAGATTGTTGAAAAACTTCCTACAAATTTCGGGGAAAAAAATTGTGCTAAAAACTACTTAAATGTATTTATCAACCTACATTAACAAACGCAAACTGTTTGTTCCAACATCTCAGACTTTGATAACTTCTTCCAACCCATTATTACAAAAAGAACAATTCACCGTGATACGTCAAATGCCTGATACAACAGCGATTATAACAGAAATGCTAACACAATAAATAAAAGCCAAATATCAATCTAGTATCGCTTGAAGTGATTCTCTAAGTGTTAGCATAAAATTAAGGGTGAACGATGTCTTTAGAAACGACAATGGTCAGTAAATCTCTAAATAACGATTGATACTCATTGAACAAAATCGATCTATAGTGAAAATGCATCATTTATTACCAAGTAATGATTGAATAAACAATACTAATGTCATACTAAAACATTTACCTGAATCAAGTCAATCGCTCCTCAAAAGACACCTCGAACCATCTGGGGGAAATCGTCGAAGCTCCAAAGATCCAGTGAGCTCCCACCATTCAGAGTAGTATCCCTACCTAAAAGGCTATCCACTGAACCATCCCAGCTTCACTCAAGATATGGGATTTGAAGAAACTTCATCTCAGACTCAAAAGTAGATAGCTATTCAGAAAGATTCTTGGTTGTATTTCCGTCAATTGGCACCGCAATCTCAGAATTGGTCTTCTATTTCTTACTTGGGTTAGCATTATGCTCATTACTTTCTATAACAATTGAGAGGACATATGTTATTTCTAGAGTCTCAGGTTCCTGTTTTCCCATCCAAATTCGGAACAACTGAGAGAGTTGCTCCCTTCGACGTAAAACACAACATGTCTCCATCAGCAGGGGTAAAAGACTGGAATCCACTTTGATCTTTCATTGAAGCGAAATGACCAATAAAGTCTGCCCCAGGAGTGGGGGTTCTCTTCCACAACCCAAGAGAGTCATCACTCGTGTAGGTCATCAAACTAAAATCCTGATTAAACACTAGCCTCTGCAAGGTGTGGTTGTCAGTAGGCAGTGCTTTATGTGGATTTGCTTTCACAGCGCGAGTTTGAGCATCCTGCGTGCCTCAGCAACATAAGCTTTTGCAGCTTCTTCAACAGTGTTGAAGCTTCCAGGCCACACCCTGACACCCTTCCTGGGGTCCCTGATTTCTATTGCCCATCTCCCCCATGGACGATGTATGATACCTCTATAGTTTGTACTGATACTTCCTTTTCCTCTTTGCGGACTTCTCAGCACATCCATTGAATTCCACATTTTTCAAAGCAGCAGATGTTTCTACATAATGGAAAAAAAGCAAACAAATTCATATACCAGGTACCCTTCTTACAAAACCACGGGTAGCCATAACAATGAAAATGCAACTACACTTAAACATTGATAATCACCCATGTCACTTGATTACATCAATTTACATAGAAAAAAGTAGTATAACAAAATTGACGATTACCAAAAGTCTAAAAAAAAGAAAGCGTATACAACACATGTTTGAAAGTGCATAAACCCAATGTTTAGAATCAGTATTATGCATAAGGCAACAACAAAGTTGGATGTGTGATTGTACGCCTACTCATATATTGGAGAAATATACCAATCTAGACAAAATATGGAGGAGATTTATTTTAGTTTGTAGGTTCCACAGCTTAGAAAGGAAGAATTGAGTCTTCTAGAAAGAAAGAACGTGACTGCCAAACTAAAATCTATAATTACTCAAGTTAATAGTGATCCTTCTAACTAAAGCTCCTCTAAAAAGAAGACAAAGGCATACCAATCACAAAACCGTTGTATTCCATTACAGAATCATCACTTCTTGCATTAGCTCTATTCTCGAACTCCATTGTATATGACATGCCAGAGCATCCACCCTGTTTAACTCCAATTCTCAAGCATAAATCTTTATTTTTATCAGATCTCATCTTATTCAAATGCTTCAGTACACTTTCAGTAAGTGAAATAGCGGGTGCAAGTGTGAGGAAAAGTAATCATACCTTTAAGCCCCAAAATCAATGCCAAAGAAAGAAACTTTCATCTCTGTGTCTTCTTCAGTTCAACAATGGGAGTTTGAGTTTTTAAAAAAGCAAAAGGGAGCGTATGTCGTCGTCTTTTCAGATTGGATATTCGTTTTGTTTCCTTTGAACATGAAAGTCGCTATTGAGAGATGGTGGTCTAAGTGAGGGAACTTTTTGCTGTGGTGGTGTTGGAGAGAGAAGGGGGTGGGAATGGAAGAAAGAATGGGTTTTGAGTAAGGGAAACCATTGATTCACTTTGTACAATTGAAATTGAAAAGAGAGTATAGAAAGAGGGGTTTTGGTTTTTATCATTTTTGGGTTACGAACAATTGAAATCGGCAAAAATAGGCGTAGATTTACTTTTTTTATGCCGAATTATTGTAAAATCTAATATATCAGTATTAGAGAAAAAAGGGGGGCTGATGTTGGTCACTGGGAGCATTCTCAACTACTCAATATTCATGGTATTTGATTTGATAACCAATATTTACATAACAAGCTGGTGGCACTTGTGGTAGGCATATTAGTGCTCAAAACTTGAGGGAACAAGGTTTGACTCCACACTTCAGCAAAAAAAAAATTACATTTAGAAAAGTGTAGAGTAGGTTCGGTTGATATTTTATTGATATATCATTGATATATTGTGATAAACTCAACTATTTGGTGATATATATATTTACATATCATCGATATATCATAATATCTACAGATATCGCCGATATTTACAGTTGATTATGTTGATAATTTGATAATTATATCGTGATATTTATATATGTTTATTTGATTTTTCAATATTTATCATGATATTTTGTAATATGATGTGACCATCAAACCAACGTAAATCTTTTTGTAAGTCTATTTAACCAAACTAGTTTTCAAACCCGTCTTACGAACGGGTGCCGTTATATTAAATTATTTTAAAAAATATTAGTAATTATATAAAGCTATAAGATATATATGAAAATTATATTAATCACTAATTTAAATTTCTTGCACAACTCTCAATAAAAAGAAAACACCAAACCTTGATAAAACCTATCGACTTTTTTTAATAATTGAAGTTTGATGAGAATGCTCAATGTGGCGAAAATGATATTGAAACTACTTGAATAGTAAGACACTCTCAATCATAATAAAATAATTATAATAAACATTATTTAAAATACAAAACTATACTTGTCGAGACATTATATTCCCTCTACAAATAATATAACTATGTTTCGAGATTAGTTCAATGCATTTGCATCAAGTTTCCGATTTTCTGTTAATTATTCATTGAGGTTAGTTCAATGTAGTTATTGTATCTAGTTTCCGATTCCCCATTACTTATTTTTTGAGGTTAGTTCAATGCAGTTGCATCAAATTTCCGATTTCCCGTTAATTATTCTTTGAGGTTAATTCAATGCAGTTGTATCAGGTTTATGATTTCTCGTTAGATATTCATTAAGGTTAATTTAGTGCAGTTGCATCTAGTTTTCAATGTTTCATTAATTAGTTTTTGAGATTAGTTCATTGCATTTCCATCCAGGTTCCAATTTCTCATTAATTACTATTTCAGATTAGTTCAATACATCTGCATCCAATTTTTGATTTTCAGTTAATTATTTTTAGAGGTTAGTTCGATGTTTAATGCATTTGCATCTAGTTTCAAATTTCTAGTTATTTATACTTTGAAGTTAGTTCGACCAGTTACATCTGATTTCTTATTTCTTGTTAACTATCCTTTGAGGTTATTTCTATACATTTGTATCAAGTTTCTGATTTTCCGTTAAATATTCCTTAAGATATTACATCCAAATTTTGATTTACCATTAGTTAATCTCTAATTTGAGTTTAATGCAATTGCATCAAGTTTCTGATTTTCCGTTAATTATTATTTGAGATTAGCTCAATGTAGTTGCATCCAATTTTCGATTTCTAGTTAATTGCTCTTTGAGGTTAGTTCAATGCATTTGCATCAAGTTTTCGATTTCTCATTAATCATTTTTTGAGGTTAGTTTAATGTAGTTGTATCAAAATTTATGATTTCCCATTAATTATTCATTGAGATTAGTTCAAAGCAGTTGCAACTATTTTTCAATGTTTCGTTAATTAATCTTTGAGATTAGTTCATTGTATTTGCATACAGTTTCTGACTTCTCGTTAATAACTCTTTGAGGTTAGTTCAATATATTTGCATCTAGTTTTTTATTATTTATGCTTTGAGGTTAGTTCGATGCAATTACATTCGGTTTCTGATTTTTCGTTAACTATTCTGTGAGGTTATTTAATTTCAATGCATTTGCATCTAGTTTCTGATTTCCCACCAATTATTCTATGAGGTTAGTTTAACGCAGTTGCATTCGGTTTTTAATTTTTTGTTAATTATTTTTTGAGATTAGTTCAATGCATTTGCATCCAGTTTCAAATTTATCGTTAATTATTATTTGAAGTTTGTTTGATGTATTTGCATATTGTTTCCAATTTCCTGTTAAATATTTTTCAAGGATTTGCATCCAATTTATAATTTATCGTTAGTTATTCTCTGACGTTAGTTTAATGCAGTTACACCCAGTTTCCGATGTTTAGTTAATTACTTTTTGAGTCTGGTTTATCGTATTTGCATAAAGTTTCCAATTTCCTGTTAATTACTCTTTGAACTCAATTCAATGTATTTGAATCCAGTTTTTAATTATCCAATGTGGTGTGTAATGCCAACTTTAAACAGGACATAAAAATAAATTATGTTTCATTTATTATGTGGGATCATAAAAAATTATCTAGTTTTCGATTTCCCGTTAATTATTATTTAAATTATACATGACTCACTATGTAGGATCTTTAAATATTATCTACGAACGTGTGATGTTATATTAATTATTCTGAAAAATATTTGCAACTATATATGCAGAACTATTATATATGAATATTATATTGATAACTCGTCCAAATTTCTTATAACGTGAAAAACCCATTATCCATTAAAAAAAAAGAACTCACCCTTGATAAAACCCTTCAACTTCATTTTGTTGTTTAATAATAGAAGTTTGATTAAAGTTTTGTGAGATTGCCTAATAAGGCGAAGTTCATATTGGAGCTACTTGAATAGCAAGACGTTCTCAATCATACGAAAAGAGATAAAATAAACACTATTTTAAATGCAAAACTATATTTATCGAGACATTCCCACAACATATAACACAACTATGTTTTGAGGTTAGTTCAATCCATTTACATCCAGTTTTTGATTTTCAATTCCATTATTTATTTTTTGATGTTAGTTCAATGCAGTTGCATATAGTTTCCGATTTTCCGTTATTTATTTTTTGAGGTTAGTTCAATGCATTTACATCAAATTCCCAATTTCCTATTAATTGTTCTTCGAGGTCAGTTTAATGCATTTGCATCCAATTTCCGATTTACCGTTAATTATTCTTTGAGATTATTTTAATGCATTTGCATCCAATTTTTTATTTCTCATTTATTATTCGATAAGGTTGCATTGGCATCTAGTTTCCGATTTTCCGTTAATTATTGTTTGAGGTTAGTTCAATGAATTTGCATCTAGTTTTCGATTTTCCATTAATTATTTCTTGATGTTAGTTCAATGCATTTGCATATAGTTTTTTTTTAGATTAGTTCAATACAGTTGCATCCGGTTTCCGATTTCCCATTAATTATTATTTAAGATTAATTCTATGGATTTGCATCCTGTTCCCAATTTATAGTTAATTTTTCTTTGATGTTAGTTCAATACAGTTGCATCAAGTTTTCGATTTCCCATTAATTTAATCATTGAGGATTATTTCAATGCATTTCCAACCAGTTTTTGATTTCTCGACAATTATTTTTTTTATATTAATTCGATGTATTTGCATCCAAGTTTTGATTTCCTATTAATTATTCTTTGAGGTTAGTTTAATGCAGCTGTATCCATAGTCCAATTTCCCATTAATTACATTTTAAGATTAGTTTAATGTTTACATTTGCATCCAATTTCTGATTTTCCGTTAAATATTATTTGAGGTTAGTTTGATGTATTTACATCCAGTTTTCGATTTCCCATTAATTGTTCTTTGAGCTTAGTTTCATGTAGTATTATATATATTTTAAAATATTTGTCATTATTGGTTTGCCGTTATTTTTTTATTTTTTTATATACATGTGAGCTTGTATTAGAATGAATGCAAAATTTTCTATTATATGTTTTGTGATGTTATTTTTTGAATAATTTAATTTTCCATTGGAATTTGTTTTGGTTTGGTTTGGTATATATATATATATATATAAATTGGAAATTACATTATAGTGTTGAAAAAAAATTATAAATTCAGAAATTTAATTGGAATATGTCATAATTACTGTGGTTTTTTAAATCCTTAACGATGACTAAATGTTTAAATTCCAAAGTGAATGGTGCATTAAATCTATCCAAGTTTATTTGTTTAGGCCCGTATAGACATATAGTGCATACAATACAATTTTATTTGTTGTCCACTTAGTTTTGGGTGTACATTGTTACTTATTTTATGATTAGTTGACTTTTATTTTATTTTTTTTGTCCCAGTCACATGTGAGATTAACAAATGTATAAAGTAATTGTTCAGGCAACTCAATTCATTTTTTCATTCGTTATTTCATTGTCTTTTTATAGAAAGAAATTTTATTATGTTAAACTTCACCTAAGATTAGTGTGAAAACTATTCTTTGTGACGTAAGAGTTTTAGGAAAATCATTTTCGGTGGAACCTATTATTTTTAGCAATTTTGTTTTTTTGTCTTCTGTTTTTTCGTAATTAGCTATAATGTTTAGAAAAAGTTGGAGAATCTATGAAACTCTAGATGGGATTGTGTGGAGGCCATATTCATGACATAGAAGGTTATAGGTGATAAGTGGGCCGTAAGTAAGTTAAGTTGGAGGAGACGTGATGCTGGTGATCATGTCCGCGGAATGCCAACCGCTGGGAACTGCTAAGAACTACCGCAACAGTTGGGAGGACAGACGACGTAGGATCAAGGAGTGATCAACGAAGGGGAAGAGGCAGGTGAGAAGATACAGGATTCCAACTGCTCGGAACTGCCTTGACAGGTGGAGGGACCGAGGACGCTAGATAGAGGAGAGATGAACGACGGACAGAGGGCAGTTGAGAGAGAGGGGAAGTGAAGTATAAAAAAGAGGAAGAAGGAAGAGAAAAAGAGGAGATGATATTAGTGAGAGACATTATATTAGAGAGAGAGATTGTAATAGAGAGGAGGAGAAAATTTGTCAACACATTTTGGCGCCGTCTGTGGGGACCGAGAGAAAATGGCCACCATAGCGAAAAGAGCGGTAGGGAGACCTAGAAAAGAAGCAGTTCGAGAGAGAGGAAAGAAGAAGAAGCGCCTTGAGAGATAGAAGGAGTGGGGGAAGAAGAGACATCTGAGGTAGCGGCGGATACCACCAGACTATTGCAAGAGGAGATAGTCAGGTTACGCAATGAGAATGACGATCTAAGAAAAGAAAAGGAGGCCACCCAAGTGGAAACAGAGCGGAGGGATCTACAAGATAGTGGAATGGAGGGAGAGAATGAAGAATTTCCATCCATAGGGGAGGAACAAATAGCGGGCCTCACGATGGAGGTGGTGCAGGCGATGATTGAGAAAGATAGGGAAGCGAACAAAAGGGGTGGAGAAAGTGAACCGGAGCTTGCAGAAAAAGGTGGCGAAGTCTCAATAAGAACCCACCGCAGATATGGTATGGAATTCTAAAGTGCCAAAAGAGGTTCATCAACCCAGTTTGAAAGATATGATGGGAAAGGGGATCCGGACGGATCATCTACATCACTTCCGGCAACAGATGCCGTTATGGCAGGAAAGCAAGTATGATGGACTCCGATGCATGATGTTCCCGGCTAGCCTTAAAGGGGGAGCATCAGACTGGTATTATAGATTAGCGTCGAGGAGCATCAACAAGTTTGAAGAATTAGAGCGCGCTTTTGTCGATCATTTCATACATCAGAAGCGGAGAGTGGTAGATATCGCGGCCCTATTCAATGTCAAGCAAAGATCGTGAATCGTTAAAGGGAGTTTTATGTAGGTTCAAGGAAGAGACGCTGAGGGTAGAAAATTTGGAAGAACATACAGCAGTAATAGCATTCCAGCATGGTTTGAGACAGGGAACTAGAGTCCACGAGTCGGTATCCAAGATTGAAATCACCACGTTACACGCTCTGTATCCGAAGGTGGAGAAGTACATACGATATGAGGACATAATGCAGAGGAACGCAAAGGAACAGAGGAGATCAGGGAAGGCGATACAGGCAGTGGACAAAGATGACCGGAGGGGTAAGAGCAGTAGAGAAGAAAGGGATAAGACATCATACAGTGGGCAGAATCGCGAACCAGAGAGGACTGGGGATCGTGGTAGGAGAGACGTTCGGGAAAGGAAGCCGTACCGCGGAATAGAGCAAACTCCCCTTAACAGACCGTTGGAGGAGATCTTGCCACTGATTAAGGGTCTTCAGTACTATGAAGGTCCGCGAAATACACTAGGAGAAATAGAGGGAAAGCCATTCTGCGCCTATCATCAGATCCAGAACCATGCGACCAATGAATGTTATGCCTTGAAATGGTTGGTAGAGAGGATGATTGAAAAAGGGAATGCTTAGAGAATTTATCACTAAGGGGCGCCAAGCTGAAAGATTGCCGGCACCAGCTAGAATCTTATGAACTATCAACATTATTTTTAGCGGGGAAACACTTGGGAGAAATGTACACCGCGATAAGATCGAAAAGACGACAAGTTCATGCGATGTGTCAATGAAGTGGTGAGCATTCCGCGGTTAGTTAGTGGAACCGCGAAGGGAGAGGAAACCATAACGTTCACTCCAAAGGACCTCGAGTCAGTAATTTCGCCACATGAGGATGCCTTGGTAATCACCATTGCAATGGGGAATTATTTGGTAAAAGGGTTTTGATAGGCTGCGGAAGTTCGGTAGATCTGCCGTTTAAAGGAGCCATGGAAGAAATGAATATCGATAGAGACCGGATGAAAGCAATGAACCAATTTGTTTGGATTCAACGGCGGTATGACCGAACCCGTGGGCGAACTAGTATTACCGGTGACCGCTGGTCCGACGACCGTATTCACGAGGTTCATGGTGGTGGACACCAACTCCCAGTACAATGCAATCCTAGGGAGACGGTGGATTCATGAGATGAGGGCAATTCCATCAACCTATTATCAGGTAATCCGTTTCCCCACGAATGGAGGTACGTATGAGATAAAAGGAGATCAAGTGGCCGCGAAGAATATTCAGCAGGTGACAGTGAGAAATATGGTCCGCGGCATTAAAGGAGAGATTGCAGAGCAGGAGCCGGGGGCAGCATAGCAATTACAGGAGGAGGCTTCGACGGTAATATACGAGCCACCACTTGGACCGAAAACTTTGGATGAAATTGAGATAGTGAATCTGGGGGCAGGAGACGAGGAGAAATTTACTTCGGCGGGTTCGGAATTGCCAGGTGAATGGAAGAGTAAGTTAGTACAGTTTTTGGCAGAGAACGAAGATATATTTGCTTGGGCAATAGAAGATATTACGGGGTTAGATCCTGAGTTTGCATGTCATCGTTTGCATATGAATGAAAATGCAAAGCCTGTAAGACAAAAGATGAGAAGCGTGAGGCCGAAGTATGCGGAGGGTATATCGAAGAGGTGTGCCTAGGACCGAAAGGGGGGGGATAATTAGGAGATCGAATTCACGGAATGGTTATCAAATGTAGTCAGCGGTGCCAAAGAAGAATGGCAAGGTTAGGATGTGCGTGGATTTTGAGGGCGTAAACAAAGAATGTCCTAAAGATTGTTATCCAATGCCACGGGTGGATGAACCAGTGGACCGAACGGCGGGGTTTAAATTATTTTCTTTTATGGACGCGTCTATGGGATATAATCAGGTAGCAATGTACGACGGACGGATCCGGGGAAAAGACAACCTTCGTGGTGGAAGGTGGAACTTATTGTTACACGAGAATGCCATTTGGATTAAAGAATGTTGGGGCCACGCTTCATAGGTTAAGAGAAAAAAATGTTTGAGGGCAAGATTAGGGAAAGGGATGGAAATATATATTGACGACATGGTAGAAAAAGAGCATGTCGAGGCGAGAACACTTAGAGGGTCCGCAAGAAACTTTCCTCATCTCGTGGAAGTACAAACCTGAAGCTCAACCCCGAAATGCACGCCGGGTAACCGGCAAATTCTTGGAATACATAGTAACCCATCGCGGAATAGAAGCTAACCTCAACGGATAAGGTCACCGATAGAGATGCCGCCCCTCAAAATGTAAAGGAAGTACAAAAGGTTGTTTGGAAGAGTCGCGGCATTGAACCGATTTATTTCGAAATCTTCGGATAAATGCCGACCGCTATATCGTTTGTTGAGAAAAAGCCGGATTTCCAATGGACAAGAGGAATGTGAAGGGCCTTTCAAGAATTAAAAGTTACTTGGGAAAAGCACCCTTGCTATCTCGCTTGAACTGGGGAAAAGCTGTACTTGTATCTTGGAGTGTCAGAATACGCCGTGAGCTCAGTTCTAGTTCGAGTGGTGGAAAGAGTAGAAAAGCCAGTTTACTTCCAAAGTAAGACCATCTTTGGGCTGAAACCCCGATCTGGCGAGAATTGAAAAATACGCTTTGGCATTAATATTTTCAACACCGAAATTTGAAGCCTTACTTCGAGTCACATTCAGTGGTGGTAATAACTAATTTGCTATTAAAGCAAGCGTTGAAGGCAGACAAATCAGGTAGAATCTTTGAAGTGGCAGCGATGATGCTCGGTTGTTATGAGATCCAGTATCAGATTCGAATGGCGAAAAGGCGCAAAGCCATGACTTCTCCGGCTGAATTTCCGGCCGAGGACCCAACATGGGGAGAAGAAATGGTCATGGAACCGGAAGGGGAATCAAGTCAAGATCCATTGGATCCTTGGGATCCGCGGAATGGGTGGAGAGTATTCACAGACGGATCCACGACAGACACAGGGAATGGAATTGGAGTCGTCCTGGTAACGCCTGAGAACAATAGGCTGGAGTTGTCGATGAAACTGGGATTTGCGGCTTCAAACAATGAGTCTGAATATGAGGCGGTAATAGCAGGTTTGGATCTTGCAAAGGATTTGGGGGAGAGAATTGTCTGTTTTCTCTGATTCAAACTTAGTAATTTGTCAGATGAATGGTGGATTTATGGCCCGTTGCCCAAGGATGGCGAGGTACTTAGAGGTCCTACAACAGAGAGCAAGCAAGTTCGAGAAAATTAGCTTTGCACATCTAGGCCGTGGTGAAAATAGACACCGACGCCTTTGGCCTATGTGGCGGCGATCTTTGCTGGGGACAGAGGGACGGACAATTGAGGTGAGAGTTCTAAGCAGACCCAGCACATCAGAAGAGAAAAGCGTTTGGCTTACAAGTGAGCAGGAACAGGGTTGGATGATGCCCATTAAAACCTTCCTGATGGGTGAGGAAATAGAAGACAAACAAGAGAGACGAAAGATGGAACAAACTAGTAGAAGATACACGTTGCTCGAAGGAGATTTATATAAAAGAAATTTCAATGGACCTATGCTGAAATGCGTAGGACCGCAGCAGATCCAAGAAATTCTGGCTGAGATACACGAAGGAGATTGCGGCAGTCATTCGGCAGGGCGCACGACAACCCACAGATTGATATCACAGGGATACTTTTGGCCACATATGAAGAGAGACGCCACCACGTATGCCAAGAAATGTGAGAAGTGTCAGAGGTTTGCGCCACTCATACATGCCGGAGGGAGCCGCTACATAATGTATTCGATTCGCGTGGCCATTCGCCATGTGGGGATTGGACATTGTTGGGCCGCTGCCCACAGCAAGCGGCAAAAGGACGATTTATGTTGGCAGCTACCGATTATTTTACCAAATGGGTAGAAGGAGTGGCATTGCAGCAAGTGAAAGAAGACAATGTGAAGAAGTTTATATGGGAGAACATCATATCACGAGGTTCGGGTTTACCACATACGATCATCGCGGATAATGGAACACGGTTCTGAGGAAAAAAAGGTTCGAGAGTTCCTTCGGGCATTTAAAAGGTGAAACAAAGGGTTCTCGGCACCATATAATCGAAGGAAATGGGCAAGCGAGTCTTCAAACAAAATCATAATGGATAATATCAAGAGGAAACCGGAGGCAAGGAAAGGGGCATGGGCGATGAACTGAACCATGTACTGGCGCATCAGACAACACCGCTTGAACATCGACTATGGAGTCACCATTCTTAATGACTTACGGGTAGAGGCAGTCATACCGGTGGAGATGATAGTATCCACTACCATAACCAATGCAGTAGAAACAGGAAGAAATGCCAGAATACTAGCTAGTGATTTGAGTCTGATAGAAGAAAAAAGAGAAATTGCACGCATACGATTGGAAGAGTATCATCGGAGGTTACAGCGGCAGTATGCCAAGAAAGTGAGGCCGCGGACATTCGAGGTGGGGATTTGTTCAAGGCGCGCGGCGTTACACCACGAGAAAGGAAAATGAAGGAAAACTAAGATCCAACTGGGAAGGACCCTATCTTGTGAGCGAAAAGGGTACATCTGGAACTTATCGATTGCAAACTTTAGCAGGGGAAAAGGTTGAGAAACCGTGGAACATTAGAATGTTAAAGAAATTCCATGTATGAATCGAAGATTGTCAATATTTTGTTGCTTGTCATATATTAAAGCATGTACTTTGTCTATATGTCTTATGAATGAGAATAAAAGAATGAAGCGGCCTCAACAGGCATATCGACGACGCATAGCAGAGGGGGGACAAGCTCAGCCCCCACAAGGCTTCACAGCCGCCAAAGACAGCGGGGGGTGAAGAGCCCTTCGCGGACGGTAGTCCAAATCAAACTCAGGGGCAAAAAGCTGCCCGAAAGGCTTCTGGCCGCCAAAGGCAATGAGGGGGGAAGAGCCCTTCATGGACAATAGTCCAAATCAAACTGGGGGGCAAACCGAGCTGCCCCACAAGGCTTCCTGACCCGCCAAAGGCAATGAGGGGAAGAGCCTTCAGCGGACATTAGTCCAAATCAAACTGGGGCAAACCGAGCTGCCCCCCTCATTGCTTCCAGGCCGCCAAAGACGGCGGGGAAGAGCCCTTCGCGGACATCGATCCAAATCAAACCGGGGCAACCGAGCTGCCCCCACAAAGTTTCACAGCCGCCAAAGACAGCGGGGGGGAAGAGCCCTTCGCGGACGGTAGTCCAAATCAAACTGGGGGCAAACTGAGCTGCCCCCACAAGGCTTCACAGCCGCCAAAGACAGCGGGGGGGAATAGTCCGTCGCGGACAATAGTCCAAATCAAACCGGGGCAAACCGAAGTTGCCCCCACAAGGCTTCCACAGCCACACAACGACAAAATGAAAGAAAGCAAGGAGTAGTAGCGGGTTACATTTTTTAATGGACTTATACCTTCATATCAAACACTTAAAAGAGCGAGTAATGACCCCGTATAAAAGAGCTTAAAAGGAAAACCTTTGGGCTGCTTTGAAACCGGGGCTACATTCACATACACGACGTCAAAAGAGAAAATCTAAATTGTGTCAAGGATAAAGAACAAAATCATATAATGCAGATGATAGTCAAACGATGTTCATATCTTCAGAGACATATTCGCCCATTGGCGGGTTTTCACTTCTAGGTTGGCTGTCGACCCCATCCTTCTGAGATGAAACTTCAGGCGCCTCCCCGACAAGTGTAGGATCATCATCCTCGGCCATGGGGGAAGTGACCGTCTTTGTGGTAGAAATGGGTCACGAGGCATATCAGCCTCAGAGGGCACCATCGGAGGAATATCATTGATTGGAGCCGAAATGGCCGGAGGAGAAAGAGGCGGCGGCGCCGCCTTGATGAGCTCATCAAGTTGATGCTTAAGTGCACGATTTATCTTCTTCGGCTAGGACGCGAAAGCGGTCACGGGGCTTCCTGGCGCTTTGTCCACAGCGGCTTGAGTAGCGGTTTATCCGCCTCCCGTTGGCTTTCCGGTTTGAAGACCCCGGCTACATAATCTTTATGTTGATCTTGGGTTCTTTGAAGTGCTTTATCGCGATTTCATTACCCACGATCGCGCGCAGATCATCCCGGTCCTTTTCCAGCTGTGCATACTTCACTTTCCAGCCATCCGGACCGTTAATCTCCTGCTTCATAATCTCCAAGGAGTCCAAAGTGCTAGTCAAGCCGCGGACCACATGTCCAATATCCAGGCTTAGCTAAAAAAAAAAAAAAAACTTAGTAAAGAGTGCGCATCCAGGAAATCGCTATGGATATACAAGAAGAGAACTTACCCTTTCCAAACCAGTATAGATAGACGTTTTGTGGGAAGCTAGAGAACCAGCATCGCCGTAGGCTTGATCCTTCGGAAGATGGGAACCGAAGAAGAGAGAGGCTGCAACAGCTGGATTGTCCAATGCAGAATCTCGGGTATTGACATCGCGGTCCTTTACCTTGAATCGAGGTCGCCAGACTTCAACAGGTCCAGAGGGCAAGGAACCAGACGCGGTGGTTTCCTTCCCATGCCGACGCCCTGGAGCTGGGGGTCGTGGCTTGGTAACATGAGAGACAGAAGGATGTGCGGACTTGGCTTTCTTCGGGGGCGGACTTCTAAGAACGACTTCCACGGAGTCATCACCATCGGAGTCGCTATCCCAAAGTTTGAGTTTGCTGGCAGCCATATCAGCGGCTGAAGTAGTGGTAGGATGAGGATTAATGTCGTCTTTCAATCCGCTAACGAGAATAATGAAAGAGGGGTAAGGGGAGTAGGGGCCGGAGCTTAAAGCAGACCCTGGGCAAGCAACTTGGGAGTGGTAGATCTTGGTAGTGTATTTGAAGGATATGTGGGGTTTTCTTTTAGGGACGGGGAGAGGATTTGGGTTTTCTTTCTTTGGGAGGCGGCAAACGATAGGGACCTTGGTAGTCACCGATGTTTTTCAAGGATGGATCAAGTAAAAGAGGGTTACCTTTTACGGGTCAATACCGAAGGGCACATTGAGCACCGCCAAATCGCGGATGTGTTGAAATATTTCGGAGGAAAGGCGGTGTAGATTCGAGATCGCTTGAATCGGGTCTCCAACCTGGATCACCAAGTAAAGACAAGTTAAAAATATAGTTAGAAAGGAGCCACGATTGAAGTAAAAGGCGGTCATTACCACTTGAAAGAAAACCGAGGTGCCTTAGAGAAACGTCGAGGGGAGATCCGCGGAGAGAAAATTCGCACACACATATAGTGGATAGTAATGCCATACTTTGTCGAGGTGGTCGTGGAGAATAAAGGACTTCTTCTCGCGGACGAAAGTCTGGAAGGGTGATACCTACACTACCAAACTTGGTGCTCTTCTTGATATAAAAATGAGTAATTATATCGCGGAGTTGGATTTTAGGGGATTGAGTTTTATTATAATGATTCAGCGGCATACATGACACGCCAAAATTGCCTATGCCTTGGCGAGGCCGGAATATTGAAGTGGTTACACCTCGACATCTATAAGGGTTAAAGGAAAGCGCCGGGCCATTATCGACCTACTTCTGATGCGATGAGACAACCAGGCCGAGGTTTTACCAGATGGGGAAAATGGGTGACGCCGGGCACATGCTCTAGGACCAAGTCACCCGGAATGCCATAAGCGGCCGTGATGGCATCGAGGTTAGGTCTGATGATGGTATGAAGGTGGGGGTGGAAGAGTAGTCTTCCTACCTGAGGTAGAGGGTTCCGCGGCAGAATTAGAATCAGGGTTCAAGGATTCAGATGGACTCGCAGTATGTGCGCTTAGATTTGAATCGAGCCGGCCGATCAGTGGCGAGGTATCCGCCGATTCGAGATCTTTGACATGTCGGACTAAAATAAAGAATGAAGTGGAAGCAACAATGGGGAAACGAAAGTGATAAAGGGTAGAGTGAAACGATTGAAGCAAGTGAATCAAGACAAAAAATAACAAGAGAATGGAATGGAAAAGAGGAGACAAACCGGAATGCAAGGTAGCACAACCAAGGAGCGACTCTAAAGAAACCCGATCGAGACTTGAAGATCTCAAGAAGGTGAAAATAAAAAACGAGAAGAAGTTGGAGAGGCTGGAGAAGAAAATGAAAGGTTGAAGTGATAGATTTGGAGAAGAGAGAGGGGTTTAAGCGGGAGTCTAAGCGGTGGGGGTAAAGAGGTAAATTCAGCACAAGGGACCATAGAGAGGAAGACACGTGGATCCTCGATATGGTAAATGTCAGAGCAAATGCGCGTGCACGTGGGACAGCTGGATGCCATGATGAACCCTGGGCCAATGAGGAGGGGGAAGGTAATTGAACCAACGCAGGTGACATACCATGAAGTGAAGAGAGGAATGATTAGAGGTTCTCGGTCCCATTGGTCATCCATTACGATCACTTCTGGGGTTCACACACGGCGGCAAAGGAACCGGAGAGGGGCATCTGTGGAGGCCATATTCATGACATAGAAGGTTATAGGTGATAAGTGGGCGTAAGTAAGTTAAGTTGGAGGAGGCGTGATCTTTGGTGATCATGTCCGCGGAATGCCAACTGAACCAGGAGGCCGCTAAGAACTACCGCGGCGGTTGGGAGGGACAGCAGCGGCGTAGGATCAAGGAGTGATCAACGAAGGGGAAGAGGCAGGTGAGAAGATACAGGATTCCAACTGCTTTCGGGCGCCTTTGACAGGTGGAGGGACCGAGGACGCTAGATAGAGGAGAGATGAACGACGGGACGAGGAGGCGAGTTGAGAGAGAGGGAAGTGAAGTATAAAAAAGAGGAAGAAGGAAGAGAAAAAGAGGAGATGATATTAGTGAGAGACATTATATTAGAGAGAGACTGTAATAGAGAGGAGGAGAAAATTTGTCAACACAGATTGTTTCCTTCTTTATATCATATTTTTTCGTAATTAGTAATAGAGTTTAAAAAAAACTAGAGTCTATATGATTGTCAATTGTCTGATTTTTCTATATTAGTCTCTTATTTTTGTGAATGCTCAAAAAATAGAGCCAAGAGGGTAGAGCTATAATATATATCTAAGGAGGACTGCAATCTAATGTCCTAATCAACGTTTTTGGCTCTACCTTCAAATCAACCATTCCCTCTCCCCGAAAAAAAAATTAACCTTCAAATTCACGTCTCACAGTCTCACGGTAAAAAAAAAGATATATGGCACAATTAGCGGTTATGAGCAATTGGAACTTGCATCCATCGTGAACCTTTTGTTAATCAACTTTAATTTAATCACATGACATATTATTATATAATAAAAAACAATTACATTTTCATTATCATTACTAGTAAACGGGTACGTGCGTTGCACGTTCTAGGAAAGGAAATTAGGGTGGAGAAAATCAAATAAATGAACACATATAAATTAGAATAGTAACATATTACATTTGTTTGAATGGATATATTATGTAATATATTTTAGATTAATACAGATCGAGGTATGACTAAAAACTTCAATAAGAAAATAGCACTTTAGTACGCTAGTTGTGTTCTTTGGCCGATTTGTTTTTTACTGCTCTGCCATGGTGCGAATAAATATATTCAAAGAGGTATTTAACCGCTTGTAATTTAGTCAATATCAGTGTAATTTAGTCAAACTAATTTACCAAAAAAATAGGTATTATGTTGATGAAATTAACATTTGTGATGTTGGTTGTGTAATTATCTTGTCGAACATTTATATGTGATTGAGGAACATTGTTGGATTCATATGAGTATACTATCTGTAAGATATAAGAATATTATATCATGGCGTGCAACGTAATTGTTATTCTACACTGGAGAATAAAATATCTCAAAACAAATGCAAGAAGAATAACCTTTTTTTTTTTTATCATTGTCTTCAGAATGATCTAAGCGAATCCATCATTTTTTTTTTCGTTTTTAAATATTTTGGTCGATTTAAATAAGTAAGTAGGTTGGACAGAGAAAGAAATTGTAGGTAGCTAACAAAAGCAATTTTTTGGTCGGTGTTTTTATTTATTTAGAAACGATCACATTGAGAAACAATTAGAAAAAATACATTGGACACTGTAAATATTTGTTCTATATATAGATCTATTAAGGCGGATATAATATGTGAAATGAATTGAATGTGTAAATAAAAGTTCTCCGGAAGATGGCTATGTGGCAAGATTACCATTTAAAAGCTTTAAATAAGATATATTTTGGTCGGTTTAAATAAGCAGATAGCTTGGACAGAGAAAGTTGTAGCTAGCTAACAATGCCAATTTTTTTTTTTTTTTTTTTTTTTTTTTTTTTTTTTTTTTTTTTTTTTTTTTTTTTTTTTTTAATTTAGAAATTATCACATTGAAAAACAATTAGAACAAATACATTGGCCTCCGTTGATAGTTGTTCTATAGAGTCATTAAGTCGGATATAATATGTGGAGTGAATTGAATGTATAAGTAAAAGCTTTCTGGAATCACCCGGTCTTAAGAGATAAACTTTTGTTTGGTGGCAGACATTAGATATTTTTTTATGTTATCAAGTCTTTGTGTATGTACCCGAATGGGTTATGTTCATGAGTTTCTCATAATTGTAAGGCTTCGAGCTAGCCTATTGTTATTGTAGTAGTAAGGATTCTCCCTCCAATGATCATATTCTTGAGGAGGTATATGTAACTCTTTGAAGTTTAATCAAGGTAGGGTGCCTCAACCCCGTAACCAATTAAAAAAAACTTTCTGAAATATGTCTATGTGGTACAAACAAATTATGGAATATATTACAGTATGTGGAGTGAATTGAATGCTCTGCACATGGTTGACAAACAAATTTATTACAGAGTATACAAAGATTAGTAATTAAAGTATGAAAATTTGGGTGATGTGAGCACCAATTATGGAATTTATTGCTCGTTGGAATTTTTTGAACAAAATGAATTGCATCATAAACTTTGACATGCCTTCTTATATTGACAGGTAGGTTTATGAGGCTTGGAATATAAATACCGGAGACCCCACTTATTGGTTTGACTTTGAAGCACAGAGTGCAAAAGCGCCTAAAGATCATGCATGGTTTTGTTCATAAATAATAAAAAGCCATTGTGCACGTGTATGACCAAATAATACTTGTAAAGTGAAATATATAAACTAACTATAAAAGCAAGTATTTAGGTTCCTTCATGTTTAACAACTTTATTGTATGCGAGCATTGGCACTTCACACTTAAGTACATAAAATTTATACTGGCACATCATTAGCCAAACGCTTGCTACAAAGTTTATCTCGTTCAAAGATAGGCCTCACTCAAATTGGCCTTGCTACATGCATGGGTGCGAGACGCTTAAGTATCATTCCAATTCTTCCCGCTTTGAATCTCCAAAGGAAGTGAGAAAATATCTGTTTTTTATATCAGTATAAATCAGAGCACACCATTTAATAAATCAATGCCTGATAAAAACAATTTATATATCTTTCTATAAATGAGAACTGAGTCTGCTAGCTACAGTAGCAAGTGCATTGCCACATGGGCAAGTAGTCCAGCTGCTGATAAATCAGAGTTTGGAAATCATTGTTCACACCTACTAATAAATTAAACATCAAATGAAACAACAAATCGGAAGAACGGGTACTACTGAGGAGGGAAAAGCCGAGAATATTTTTTACCTACAATCGTCGGTCTTGATGAAGCAGGAGGGCAATAAGAGAGAGTTAGGTGGTAGATGGCGAGAGAAGAGTAGAAGACCATCGGTTTGCTAAAACAATTAAAAGTAAGCTAATTAAAGTATGGGAGTTTAGGAAGACAAAGGGTTTTCTAATGAACGAAGAATACGAGCAGTTTTCTTTTTTTTAATTGTGAAACCGCCGAAACGGTGTCTCTTCCTTTGTTGGCCGAAGAAGTTGACCTTTATAGTTATGGAAATACCTTTATTTGGCTAGCTACTTTAAATTACCAATATGGATCAAGTACTCGTTCTCCAATGTTAAATGCTGAATCAAATTCAACCGTTGACATAGGAATCCCCAAAATGTCACGAGCCATCAAGAATAAGATTGGATATTTGGTAGCATTGACTCTCCATGAGTTCAAAATGTCAAAATCCACATTCCTAGGAAAAGCGAGGTTCCTCCAAATATTTATCCAGCTCGACTTCAAGTGTTAGTTATCTGAATTACGGTGTCATTAGGAACTTGTCAAACCCACTTAGCCTATCCGGTATCATTATTCATGCTATGTAGGGCACATTTTAGCCCATTACCACGGGAACATCAGAAGTCAAACCATGATCAAATGAAGTCATTGTCAATTTTAAATTGCATACTCATGGTAAATATCCTTGATACAATTAAAAGCCGTTGATGTGATCTAGCGAACCATTGGGACCATAGATCCGAGGATAGTAATATTCCACCAACTTCATCTTGAATCGAGGATCCAAGATGGCTGCAATTGCTAAAAACCAAGTCGCTAATATTCCAATATGTATCAAACCCGCTTTTCATCTTTAGTGCCATGGAATGAATGAAAGGGTCCGAGCTCTTGCATCGTTCAA
The DNA here is from genome assembly GCF_015680905.1 of Coptis chinensis. NCBI lineage: Eukaryota > Viridiplantae > Streptophyta > Magnoliopsida > Ranunculales > Ranunculaceae > Coptis > Coptis chinensis. The sequence continues at coordinate 99,447,061 of NC_141459.1, forward strand.
TTAATTGCAGATGAATATCACATAGCTAAGGGAAATAAAGGTTGGCGTTGTCGCACCCGTGAATACATTAGCAACTTCAATAAAAGCTTTAAATATCTACAAACGGTACTTGCCCTTTCCACTCTACAGCCGGATGGTGCTAAACTGTAATCAAAGTCACATTCTTGCAAATGAGAAAATGCAATTTTGTACTCAATTGCAGCCTTCAATCATAGCATAAGTTGTATTCCAATGAGATGGACAATCAAGACACAAACTCCTCCGAGTATTACCTATCAATTCTTTGAGCCATCTCACCGAAGCTTTCTTTGTATTCAGATCTCGAGCTTTTTAACATACCTTACACTTTCTCTAATTTTGTGTGTTACCTCATGTAATGCTTCCAACACATTTTGAACAATCATATTCAGAATATTTGTTGCACAACGAACGTGAAATAACTGACCACTGCTCAGAAGCAACTTGCTTTGAGAAAATCGTTCTCTAATTCTGAAGACAACTTCATTGGAAAATAATTTGTCAAATGTCATCGAGAAATATTTACGATCAATGTCCTACTCCATCAGGTATGTATTAATCACTTCTGGGGCCTGCATGACCCAAACAACGACGTAAACACAATCAGAAAATATAAATAACTTACAAATGAAAGCCATCCACGATCATAATATACATGGTAAAAACCTTTTTTATCATTATTACGGTTCTTTTTACTATTATTTTTCTTTACACAGACCTACATTAGGCACCTCATTATTCCATTTTTTTGTTCCTTTTAACCACAACAAATAAAGTCCTTGAAGATGTCCATCCAATGACATCTCACACTTAATCCGCCCAAACAATGGAGAGACAACACTCTCATTGTCTTTCTCATAAAAAATAAATAATAAATAAATAAAACCAAAATTGATCCTATTCGCCAAATTAGGTGGCTTACACACCATCTAATCTAGTTTATGACTAAGATATAAAAATGGACAAATCAAATGGAAAATGCACCATTTGCATACTTGTGTTGTTACCTTAAACTAAATGTACACACGAAACTCGCCTTCGTCCCCACCGCAAAACGGCATGTCAAACTTGTTCATCTGACTAAAAGCTGTGTACATCATTGCAAGATATCTGATTTACTCCAATGACACCAAATGGGTTCATATTCAGAGTAGAAGACACGTAGGCGGCGATGCTTGAGACCACCGGCAACATGCCATGTTCGCGAAAACCGAACTTCATCTTGCACAAAGCGGAGGTTGAAAAAATGGTAATCGGGGCCCAAAGGCTGAAACTCGATTGGGTAGTAGGCATTGACATACTTGTTGCATTTACTTCTATCGACTTAGAGATATAAGATAGAAGTAATTACCTTCCATAATTGCGGTCGTGAGTCCGGGTCACTACGATCCTTTTTAATCTCGAGAATTGCAACTCGGGTCGTGGTGTTGCCATCCCCGGTGATAGAGTCTTATCTATTTCATTGATAGAAATCTTGGATCCTTCATTCACATCTCTGCTCAAACAATAAGCCCTAACGGGTTGAGATTAAGCCATCCCCGAGAAGGTATTGCTTGAGCTATTGAAGATGCGCAGCCCGTGGTTTGTCATACTCCTTTCCTCTCTTCCATTTCAAAGTGCGGGTTTATTTCCGCACTCAGCTCCCCATTAAGTTCCTTCTTAATACTTTGTTTTGGGAGAATAAACAAAAGCGTCCTGTTCTTAAACAAACTTTAATACGTTTGTTTTTCGTGATGAGTTTCCTTTTAAATCCGAGAATAAACAAAAAAGAAATGCGTATTTACCCTCGAAAGTAGTGCTATCCCAAAATTTTATGGGTGAAACTTTCGGGTACCCTTTAGATTAAAAATCTTGGTATAAAAAGGAGAATACGGAGACTAATAACGGGGGCAAGTTTTTCCATTATATATAAGATTAAACCATATATGTTATCCGCTTTGAAGACTGTGAACCAAATCATTGAGAGCAAAGGATATAATTACTCATGCATCCCCACCCAAAATAAGGATCACTAGACCATAAAACGCAGTTACACACCTATGAACTAGCATAGACCAACTTAACATTCTGAAACTGCTGCTCTACATTAGGACTCTCGTTCATAACCAAAACCGTAAGGATTGGATCAAATGCCAAATGCCCCATGTAACCAAAACAGTGTCACGAGATAACACCTTCTGACACCCATGCATGCATTTTCCCAACTGGCAATACTAATACTTATGTGTCAATTTACGACTCAATCAACGTGTCAAACACATTCACAGTTTCAACTATTGTGATTAACTCAACTCTCCTTTATAAGTTCAAAAACAATGAGTCCATCGATACTAGTGTGAAATCTTTGTGGAGAGAGAGAGAGAAATTTAGTGAGAAATATGGCGGAGACAGCAAAGAAAGCTAGTACAGAAGTTGTGGTACGTCCAATTCCAGTGACTACTGAACTCAAGGTTCATCCAACGGATGTGGTTGATCGTGTGACTAAAAATGATAGTTTAGAATTTGTAGCACCACAAGCACCAGTTACTGCTGAGCGTCCTGTTAGAGCTGATTTGGAACAACATCTTCCTAAGCCTTGTAAGTTATTAATTTTGTGTGTGTTTTAAAAGTTTTGAGTTGAACATAAGAAATGGAAAATTTATGATGATCATGTTTGTATCATTGTATGGATATTAGATTTGGCTAGAGCTTTAATTGCACCTGATACTGATCACCCTAATGGAACATGGGGACATAAGCATTACAACATGAGTGTTATGCAACAACATGTTGCTTTCTTTGATCTAGATGACAATGGTATTATTTACCCTTGGGAAACTTATGGAGGTAACTCATTTTGCATGTTCAATTTATCACCATCATATACAAATTACTTGATTTTGTCTTTTTTGGGTACTTATTTTGATTTCTTATAATTTGTTTTAGGATTAAGGAAAATTGGGTTCAATTTCATTGCTTCTTTTATCTTCGCCATCCTTATCAATGGTGCTTTAAGCTATGCTACTCTGCCTGTAAGTTCCTTCTTAATCAAATTTTGATACGAACATTAGTATGATTTTAATAAGATTTTGGATTAGTCAAATGACAAGGGGAATTTGATCAAATATTTCAAATAAGTATATTTGGTCAAATAAGTAAATCAGTTTATGGCCAGAGTTAGTGGCCATAACTCCACGTCTCCATATGTATATAGTATAAATCCTAACTCCAAGGTTTAAGGCTAGTGCGTGTCTCTAACTGCCAATGCCTTTGGCAGGAGCACTAATGCCTTCAGTGTACTATAGCTAGGGGTGTTCCCTACTGATCGGTTTTGGACTGAAACCCAACCGATACAAAACCATTACGGTTTTCTGAATTTTTAAATCGAAACCGAACCACTGGTAGCCGAACTATAGTCGTGCCTTTTGCCTCACTTGTAAAGAACCAAAATTTGGTCTCTGTCTTATTCCTAAGTTAATCAGTATGGTCGAAAACGGATTATTTTACAAGTTCTCCTTAGACCGTAGTACAATCTCAAAATTGATATAGAACACAAAGAATTGATATACTTTTGCTCAGTCTTTGTAAACGATCCATACAATGTTAAGGGGGTTGTAATTTGAATCCTATATAAAACATGATAGGAATTCTTTACCTGACTTAATTTGGAGTATAGAAATTTGGTTTCCAGGATTTTGATTAATTTCACCAATTTAAAGACTCCTTTTGAAAATGTCTACCAAGTCGAGACAAATGGATTACAGGATCGGAACCGGTTTACAAGAACTATATATTGTTCTTTAGTGCTGGCATTGTTTCAATCATGTAACATTTTTCTTTGGTTGGCAGTTGCAATCTTTTACATTTTCATTGTTGCCTTCTTTTTACCCATGTTTTCTTGTTCTTGCAGGGATGGCTTCCTTCTCCATTCCTTCCAATTTATATTCACAACATTCACAAAGCTAAGCATGGTAGTGACACTGGAACTTATGACACTGAAGGAAGGTGAGGGACATAGAACCTAGCATATTGTACGAATTCAGCCCAAAACTGTCCAACAAATCAACAACTAGATTTAGCACTTGGTCCAAACTCCAAACGCAGCCAGCACAAAGGCCCAATTCCATACATGATCCATACATGGAAAATACTAATCAGACTTTTTAGGTTCTGTCCTCAAGCTTGACAAATCCAGGTCCAGCCTGATTGGACTTGAATAATGGACCATGAACCATGTGACCTTTACAACCACCACTCACATTTTGTTATTGGATCCAAAATTGTTTGGGTGTCGCTGAATTTTCCGTTTTATGCATGCAGGTACATGCCAGTGAATCTAGAGAACACTTTCAGTAAATATGCTCGGACAGTACCAGATAAACTCACTTTCAGAGAGGTTTGGAACATGACCAGCGGAAACAAAGTTGCTTTCGACTTATTTGGCTGGTTAGTGCAACTTATTTTGAAGTGTTCTTGGATTACTGATATTTTCTGATGTTTAATTTGATACATGATATTCTATCCACCAGTTTGTAAATGGAACGTGTAAATGTTGTTTGCAGGATTTCAGCCAAATTGGAGTGGGGACTACTGTATGTCTTGGCAAGAGATGAAGAAGGTTTTTTATCTAAAGAAGCTGTGAGGCGTTGCTTTGATGGTAGCTTATTCGAGTACTGTGCCAAAGCTAGAGAAGATGCCTCCGGTAAGATGAGCTAGGATCGGAATTGACGAATTGGCAGAAAAGGAGGGGCAGGAGCTGTGGAATTTTAATTGAACTGTATGGAATGCTACGGTGATAGTGTAATAACAATTAACAATAGACACATAATCTATGTTTGCCGAGTGCAAGAAGACTTTGTTCCATATTTTGTCTTCAATATGAAGTAGTGAAGTACTCTTCAGATATGACAGTGCAGGGTTGAAGGTGTCCAGTGGCCTAGTGGGTGGACAAGCCTAGGGAAGTCGGGCCCAAGGTCTTAGGTTCAATTCCCTTCTTTACTTCGTATGGGCAAAATGGGATTTAAGGGGTTACGGAATAAATTGTTTTAACTGTTTAAAAGAAATTTTTACACTCGACACTATGTTTCTTTCCCTCTTCATGCCACTTTTCATTATGAGACAGTGTTTCTCTGTTCTTGGCTTTTTGATAATGGTAATTTATGTGTACTGAATTATATTAATTTATCTACCGGTGGGATATTTTCATATATTTGAGCATATCAAAGTCATGTCTAAAAAGCTTGGCAGAATCTTTTGAAGTTCATTTTGAACATTTCAAACTCAAGTGCTTCTTAGGTCTTCCAATCAGTCCTAACCTTAGATTGGTATGCTTGGTTACTCCTGCTGCTGCCTGTAACCGCCTTGAAAAAAAAAATGTAGGGAGAAGGGAGAAAATTCAATGTGCTAACTTTCTAAATTTAGATACAGCAAGTACTCAAATTGGTATTTCTCGGAAGGCACCTTTAGGTGATGATCCAGAAGAAACAACCCGACAAAGCGGTTTTTAAACATCTGATTAGCCCGAATTTGTAGCACCACAAGCACCAGTTACTGCTGAATGTCCTGTTAGAACTGATTTGGAACAACATCTTCCCAGGCCTTGTAAATTATTGATTGTTGTTTTTTCAATTGTGTGAGTCCAACATAAGAAATGGCGAATTTATGATGGTTATGTTTGTATGGATGTTAGATTTGGCTAGAGCTTTGATCGCACATGATAGTGATCACCCTAATGGAACTTGGGGAAATAAGCATTACAACATCAGTGTCATGCAGCAACATATATATTGCGTTCTTTGATGTAGATGATAATGGCATTATTTACCCTTGGGAAACTTAGGGAGGTAGCTCAATTTGCATCTTCATTTTATCATCATCCAAATTTGATTTTGTCATTTTGTGGTTAACTGAATTTATCATCATTCTATATTCTTTTAGGATTAAGGAAAATTGGGTTCAATGTCATCGCTTCTTTTATTATGGCTTTCTCATCAATGGTGCTTTAAGCTATGCTACCCTACCGATAAGTTCCTTCTTCGGTCGACCAACCTTGTTCATAGTCACGTTCAGATCGAGTCACGTACTTAGCTATATACAGTATGCGTGATTTTGATGCTGATTTTTTTTTTATTAGTCAAATGAGTAGATACATTTGGTAAATCAATCAAGTGATCCACTGTCGTTAGTGGGCTCAAGTATAGTGCAACTAACAAAATTGAAATGACCAAAATTGCAATCCAAATTAGCTACAATTTTTGTGCGTGTCATGCCTTTGGCGCAACTCAGGCACTAATACCTCAGTGTGTAGTGTACTAATGCAATGCATTTTGCGATTTTTGCCTCACTTATAAAGCACCAAATTTAAGTTTGTGGTCTTTTTGATCGACATTTGGTGTCTGTCGTATTGGTAAGGCCTCGTCAAGAGAGTCCAAAACCTTTTACGTCGAAAACCGACTTATTTTACAAGTTCTCCATAGCACAAGTAAAAAGTGATAAGGTGTAAACCAGGAAACCATTGCGAAATTCCAACTTCCTTAGCAAAAGGGAAAAAACAAGAACCATTGTAACCACAGAGATTATTTCATATGATTTCGCTCCTTATTGTTATTGGAAGTTTTCTACATAATGTTGTGGAATTAAATTCGAATTTTTATTGGAACATAATTGGAGAACTGTCTACCTATTTGATAGAATTAATTTGGAACTACATTAATTTTATTACAGTATAAACGAAGTATATAAAATTTCAGTTTTAGGCTTTGATCAATTATTTTGGCCAAGAGTTTCCATTTTATTACTAAAACAAATGTATAGGAACGTAGGAAGTGTAATTAGAAGAACCATATAACAGAAAACAAATATTCTTAGTGCGTGACTGGCAACTTTTCAATCTTGCAACATTTGCATTGGTTGCAATCTCTTACGTTTTTACGGTTACCTTCATCCACTGATGGTTTCTTGTGGCAAGGATTGTTACCTTCTCCTTTCTTACCAATATACGTTCACAACATTCACAAGGCTAAGCATGGCAGTGATTCTGGAACTTATGATACTGAAGGAAGGTGAGACGTAAAACCCACTGAACCCAGCATATAGTACGAATTCAGCCCAAAAACTGTCCAAGAAAAAGCACCTAGCCCCTCGCCCTCTCACATTTGATCCAAACCGAGCCGGGCCAGCTCAAAAACCCACTACATGAAGCAATCCCATGCTTGAGCCCAAGACATACATGGTTAGGCTTGTGCTCTAACTGATCAGGTGCCAATTCAAAGTAATCCCAATGTAGTGTTCAGGAAAGAGCGTCTTAATCAGGCTCTTGGGTTCTGTCTCTAAGTTGGGACAAAATAGAAATCCAGCCTGAATGGACTCAAAATCATGTGCCCCTTTTCTAATCCCTTACTATGGCATCCATTTTTAGAGTCACAGGATTTTTTTTGTGGATGCAGGTACATGCTAGTAAATTTAGAGAACACTTTTAGTAAATATGCTCGTCGGACAGTACCAGATAAACTCACTTTCAGAGAGGTTTGGAACATGACCAGTGGAAATAAAGTGGCTTTCGACTTATGCGCATATGGCAGCCCGCATGCAGCCCCACTGCAAACGAGTTTTAGTGTTGGAATAATGACCCTCCAATGTGGGTCTGACCATATTACCGACATATCAGTCTGATAATGTAGAAACTTCGATGACAAGTTCTGAGATTTCAGACATTTAAATTTCCACGAAAATTGGCAACTTGTAATTCGTTACGTGTGAACGACACATCGAAGATTTCGACTCTGGCATTTTTTCAGACATTTGTCTTCTTCATTTGAGCTAAAACACCAACACTTAACTTCGAGGATCCAACTGCAAACATAGCTTTCATCTCAAAAAATGTTATTTCAAGTGGGTCAGCAGCACACCAACTCCATTGGTGTAAGTTACCTTTATACTTATTTGCCTCTTCTGAATTTACGATTTTTTTTTGGTGTTTTTAGTATATTTATGGTCTGGGTTTTGGTTTTGAGAAGACATGACCTTTTCTTTGTTTTGTATTATGATGAGTTCTTTGCACTGTTGGTTGGTCCTTGAAACTCACAGCTTAAGAACTACATGTTTGCTTTTCTTCTCTGTTTGTGTAATTTAGAGTTATTGCTTGTGTTTTCAAGTGTTTTAGAGATTGCCACATTGTCTTGTTTGATTAGGAAACAAAAGAACAGTAAAATAGTGTAGTTCGTTATAGGGAGCATTGGAGCAACCCCTTGTTTGGCTTGGTGATGGATCAAAGAGTTGAGGTTTGAGCGTGTCGTGGTGCAATCCATTAAAGGGGTTTCCTCCTTTTGTTTCTAGTAGAAACCCAATAAGCAAGAGATTCAACCTCATTGTCCTTTCATTCTAATGATGTGGATGTACTAGAGAAAAAGGTGGCATTGGGATGGTAGAAAATTGTCATTGATCAAGTTGATGGCAGTCATGCCAGCTCCATGTCGCAAAGGCATCAACCCGAAAGGGTAGCCAAATTGGCTCTTGCGGATCAAGTCCGAGGGCTAGTTGTTTACGATTGACTTATGTGAGTTACATAAGTAAAATTTCCTGGTTGTTGATAACGAGCTTTGAACCTACAACCTCCCACACCTGACAGGGAGACTACACATACAACTAACCAACCGTTGACCCGCAGGCTCATATGTTCTTTGTTGTGAATAATTAACTGCGGAAACAACGTTACCCACACCAAACGGATCAATCCTACACAAAGATTGATCTTTCTCAATAGACAAGACTTCAACACCCTCCAAGCAATATCCCAACACTTCTCAATATCAAATAACAAGTATATGAAATAAAACAATCAATGTAAAAGAAGAACAAACCACAAGACGAGATATATATAAATTTCGGCAATTTGCCTACTTCCACATCACGAAGTTCCAAGCTTTACTAGATGTCCCGAGATGGCGATTACAAGTCTCTCTCAATTCACTCACAAAGAATGAACACTCAACTCACAAAGAATTGTTCTCTTGTAATCACTCTCTTTCTTAGTTTTGGAAAAGTTAGGTTTTTCCAAAAAACTGATTTTGATTTTATACCAAAAAACCAAAAATCGCGGTTACTGTAGCGAGGCCCGCAAAAGACTGGCCGGCGAGCGCCTCTTACTCTGGCCGGGCCGGCGCCACCTTTTAAAGCCATGAGCGCGGGCGCGCTTTGAGCGCTGGCGCGCTTAAATCATCGGGTAGTGGCGAAGTCGCCAGCTCTGGCCTCTGGCGCTTCGGCCGTGAGAAACAGAATTTTCTACATTCTCCACCTCGGTGAGGTTTTAACACATAAAACCAAGCCGAACACATCCAAAGAAGATCACATCCAAAGTAGGAACACCTCCGGCCAAAGGAAGACTTCGCGATCCGCCGCGCCTGGCGGCTATGCCCACACGGGCTCTTTCAAACATGTAGGATTTGGAGCAAGTCCAAACGGTGTTGGAACTTAACTCCGGTGACAACTTTAAAATTCGACATATCGGCCCGAGGGTTGTCATGGGTGTCTACTTTCTCAAGTGCTACATCACCATCCTCAACGACATCCCGTATAAAGTGATATCGGACATCAATATGCTTGGTCCGACCATGATGAACTTGGTTCTTCGCCAAATGAATAGCACTTTCGATCATCCGCAATACACCGCAACAACGTTACATTACGCTTCAATACCCAAATCATCTAGAAGACCTCGAAGCCATAGTGCCTCTTTCACTGCCTCTGCCACTGCCATATACTCTGCCTCAGTAGTAGATAGAGCAACTGTAGCATGTAGCATAGACCTCCAACTAACGGTGCACCATGCATCATAAACACATAACCGGTGGTCGATCGTCGTCTATCTAGATCACCCAGATAATCGAAATCCACAAACCCACCGACATAACAAATGCCTCCACCATAAGCTAGTCCCACATCCAAAGTACCCTTCAAGTACCTTAGTACCCATTTCATCGCCTCCCAATGCCGCTTCCCGAGATTTGCCATATACACGCCACAACACTAACTTGAAAATGTCCGGGCGTGCACACCATAGCATACATCAAACTACCCACGGCACTTGCGTAAGGAACATTAGCCATATGCTTTTGTTCCTCCACCGAATCGAGAGAACTTAGGCGAAAAGCCTAAAATGCCCAAATAAAAGGAGTAGAAACCGACTTTGCATTCTCCATACCAAATCGAGAAATTACTTCGAATGTATTTCTTCCGAGATACAACTATCCGTCGCTTCTTCCTATCTCTCAATCTCCATGCCCGGTATCTTCTTGGCTCCACCTAAGTCTTTCATCCCAAACTCGAGAGCTAAGTTGAGATTTCAACTTGTCTATCTCCACCATGCTTTTGGAAGCAATAAGCATGTCATCCACATAAAGCGGGAGATAGATGAAGTCATTACCACGAAGCCTTCTAAAGTAGACACAGCTCATATACTTACCCGGGTGTACTCATGTTGCATCATGAATGTGTCAAAGCGCTTGTACCATTGCAGGCGATTGCTTTAACCCGCATAAAGTGACCCGATTCAATTTGCATACATAATCTTCTTTCAAGAAACGACAAACCCTTCGGGTTGTCTCATATAGATCTCTTCTTCCAAGTCCCCATGCAAGAAAGCGGGTTTTCACATCAAGTTGCTCTAACTCCCAAATAAGTGAGCAACTAAACTTAATAACACACGAATGGGCGATGTTTGACCACCGGGAAAATACCTCATTGTAGTCGACTCCTTCCTTCGTGAAAAACCCTTTGCTACCACTCTTTGCCTTGTACCCGATCTTGTCGGACTTCGGGAAGGACCTCTTTCTTTCCGAACACCCATTTATCGCCCGATAGTCTTTTGCCCCTTTGGCAATAAAACTAGGTCCCATGTGTGATTTTTATCAAGAGATTCCATCTCTGCTTGCATAGCTACTAACCAACCAATCTCGTAATGAGCATCTCTAACGACTTCCTTGAAGCTATCCGGCTCATCATCTTCGAGATGTTCGGTGCATATGCCACTAAATCCACGACCATAGTGTTTCACTCCCCGCTTCCGTGCCCATACTTTGTGCACTTCTTTAACTTGTCTCGTGGCTTAGGGTCGGCCACTACAAGTTCGCGGATGCTCTTGCTCTTCTTTTTTTCGTTTTTTGTGGTTCCATGATTTGGTACCTCATCATGATCTAACCCAATCATCCTGGCGATCGTGACAACCTGCCTCAAGCTCGGTAAGCGAACCCACTATGGACTCACCATTCTGCCCGGCTTCTTCCTGGCTTCTTGAAGATAACACGGAAGTCTCATCAAAAGTAACATCTCTGTCACCCAGGGAACTTGTGGGCTTCTAGACACCACAATCTGTATCCCTTTACCCCATTTCGCGAAACTTCTAAGAATATGGCCTTCTTAGCTCTAGGATCTAGCTTTCTTTGTCCCTCACATGGTAGTAAGTCGTCGATCCAAACACTCGCGAAGATACTATAATCACTGGGTTACGACCACACCTCATAAGGTGTCCTGCAATCTATAGCCGGGTAATCGGTGACCTATTGTGCGGTAACACGCCATGGACACTGCATCCGCCCAATAGTCTTTGCCTGGACGGCATTAGACAATAAACATCTTGCTCTTTCAAGCAAAGTTCTATTCATCCTCTCTCGCCATTCCATTCTCGTTGCGTGCCCGCGGTCATCCGATTAATGCGGCAATTCCTCGCATTTCAGCCCGCATTTAACTCTTGGAAAGGTCCATAGGTATACTTTCGATTACCATTGTCGGGACCGTAATGTCTTTACCTTCCTATCTCATGCGATTCTCAACCCTTGCCTTCCACTTCTTAAATGTCTCAAACACTTCATCTTTTCGATTTCATCATATACACCCACACATACGAGTATGATCATCAATGAATGAGACATAATAGCGGTTACCTCCCTTGGAAGCCACCCCGAGGGTCCCCAAACATCCGTATGCACATAATCAAGGATGCCTTATGTCGTGGTGCTTGCTTGACTTGAACTTGACTCTGCATCGCTTCCCCATAGGCGCAATGCTCACGTAACCCCATACTTGGCTTCTTCAAGTTCTTCAAGAACCCTCTTACCTGGCTTCGGACAAACCCTTTTCACTCATATGCCCTAAACGATATGCCACATCTTAGTGCACTTAGAATCATTACTACATGCACTCCATCGCTACATCGCCTATCACCGTACTACCAATCGTAGTATACAAGGTTCCATATTTTTGACCCTTCATAACAATTAAAGAGCCATTAACAATATTTAGGACTCCACCTTCACAAACTTGTGGCCTTTGGAATCCAAGGTACCAAGAGAAATAAGACTTTTCTTTAGCTCGGAACATGTCTCACATCGGTTAGAGTCCTCACTACACCATCATACATCTTGACCAGATAGTTCCAATTCCTATCGCCTTACAAAAGCAACGCCATTACCCATTAAAACAGAACCACCATCAATGCTCTCATAAGAAGTAAACCACTTTCTATTCGGGCACATATGATAGGAACATCCGGAATCAAGAATCCACCTCTCGGTCATATAGTCTTGTGTGGACACACAAAGATTGAACTCATCCTCTTCAGAGCTCCGGGCCATAATTTGCCTCAAATTTTGCCTTACCTTTCTTCTTCCACCATCTCTCTTGTTCTCTTTCTTGGTGGGGACAATTACTTGCGTAATGTCCTTTTTCATTGCAATTGTAAAGAATGTACATGTTTTAAAGGCTTCTTTGACTTGGACCTAGAATTATCATTACTTGAATAATTCTGTTCAGACGAATTTCCTCTTGCCACTAGCCCCTGACTTGCATCAATGCTATTCTCTACACGTGTCTTCTTCATTAACTCATAAGAAAGAAGAGCACTCTCTGAACTTCGTCAAGATCGACGACTTCTCTCGTTCATGAATGTAGTCATTAGATGCTCATAGCTTTTCTCGCAAGGAGAATATTAAACATGCCGCTTGATCCTCATCATCCATCTTCATACCAACATTCAAATAATCCGCTAGACGCGTCGTGAACTCACTCACGTGCTCTTGCATCGTTGAACCATCGACCATCATAATACCGATAAAGACGCTTTAAGGTACATCTTGTTCATCATGCTCTTGGTCATATACATAGACTTCTAGTTTGAGTCAAATACCGGCAGCGTATTTTTTCTCCCATCACACTATACATGACCTCATTAGCAAGACATAACCGATTGATGAACAAGCCCTCAAGATCGAACTCTTCCCAATCATCATTACTCATACTTTCGCCGCCTTAGATTTAATCCCGCTTCAAAGCCTTGTGCAAACCTTGTTGGATGAGGATGTCCTTTTACTTGGACTTGCCAAATCCCAAAGTTATTCTTCCCATTAAACTTCTCTACTTCAAACCTTTGTTTGACATCTTGGGAGCCATCTTTCAAGTTACACACAATAACCCAAAAGAAACCGTTTCACCTCGAATTTAATCGAACACCTTGTCTACACAAATTTTTAGTACTAAACTCAAAATCCTGGGTCGATATACTACGCCCGATACCAATTGTTGTGAATAATTAATCTGCGAAAACAACGTTACCCACACCAAACGGATCAATCCTACACAAAGATTGATCTTTCTCAATAGACAAGACTTCAACACCCTCCAAGCAATATCCCAACACTTCTCAATATCAAATAACAAGTATATGAAATAAAACAATCAATGTAAAAGAAGAACAAACCACAAGACGAGATATATATCGTGGTTCGGCAATTTGCCTTACTTCCTTCCACATTCGCGAGTTCCAAGCTTTACTAGATGTCCCCGAGTGGCGATTACAAGTCTCTCTCAATTCACTCACAAAGAATGAACACTCAACTCACAAAGAATTGTTCTCTTGTAATCAATCTCTTTCTTAGTTTTGGAAAAGTTAGGTTTTTCCAAAAAACTGATTTTGATTTTATACCAAAACCAAAATCGCGTTTCTTCTGAAGCGAGGCCCGCAAAAGACTGGAGCTGGCGCGCTTACTATCTGGAAGCGCGGGGCGCCTTAAAGCCATGAGCGGGCGCGCTTTTTGAGCGCTGTATCTAAATCATCTGGAGTAGTGGCGAAGTCGCCACTCTGAAAGCTTGGCGCCTCGACCGTGAAACAGAATTTTCTCTACATTCTTGATGAACAAAAACATATATTTGAGATTGGGTAAGCTATGAAGTGACAAATACGTGCATGACAAAGTCCTGGTGAGATGTGGTGTTTGGACGTATTATCATCTCCACGTCATTTACGTTGGATCATACTACTCTTGTTCATTTCTCTTATGCACATGTCATCCATGTGAGATTGTAGTATTCGGCCATATTGTCATATGCATGTCATCTGTACATTCTTGGAGTGATTGTTGCACTTTGCTGTTGGCTGACATCTTGGGGAGTTTGGGTTTCTTTCAAATACTTTTCAGTTGGTTGGTCTTGATAAGATTGAATTAATTGAATAGATATCCTAAACTGTAGTCATTACTTCCCTAGTCATTTCATGCTTGTTTTGTTTTTTTGTTGGTGAACTTGATTGCAGAGGCTTCTTTTGCAGAGTCTGCGTATGGCTTGCGAAGGAGAGCAGTGATGTTAAAAGTGGGCAAGGACAGTCCTCGTATGAAATCAGGTGATAGACTTCATCATTCTGGATTATAGAAGCACCATAGAGTTCTCTCTTTTGGTACAATCTTCATGTTTTTTAGCAATCTCTCTTTTGTGCTTTAGTGGGTTCATTTAAGACTGTCTTGGCCTTGCGTCCTGGAACAGGTTTATAGATACTATGTGTGTGTCTAGGTATATTTGTTTTTTTGTCTCTTTCCCAATTTTCAAATCGAAGTTGCATTCTATCATATTTTCAACTAAGATAGGGAACAGGGAAGCTACAATTCATGCTATTCTCTGGGTACCCAGTGTGACTATTTTGATGTTACCAGTTAAACTTCTCATGTTACCTCAGGAGCTTTGAGTACTGAAGCTTCTTGATGGGCACATGCTTGAAAGAGGATTGAGGCAATCATTGGTGATTTGGTGCATCCATGGATTCATGCTGGCAACGAAGGTAATTTTTAGTTGCTCTTGTCAGTAAGCTACACTTATCGTAGGTATTATTTTGGTTTTAATTTCAGCAGTAAGGTCATTCATATTGTTTCCATATTTTTGTTGTACGACTACTTAAGTATTATATGTTTTCCGTCAATTACAGATTGATGAAACATTTAAGTCATTAGTAAGGCTTGGTTATGTTGTAGTATAACATAGTTTTCAGAATGCGCTGTTGGTGTGGTAAGTTATTCATGAAAGGTAAACTGAAAATGACCTCTAAATTATTTCCTCAGTTACATTGACATTGATATATGCGTATGTCCGTATCCGACACGGATACGAAGTTTCTGACACGGTGAAATAGCAAAATATTGAGGTATATCAGATACAAAATGTGTCCGTTGTCGCATGTACAGAAAAAGATTATTTTTATAATATGCCATGTCCTTGTAACATAAATTACTTCTTTGATGCGAAATCTGGAAACGCTAACAGATGGGGGGAGGAACAAAGGGAAAAGTGGAGCTTGACTCTGATATTTCTTTTGATTGGTAAAATCCATTCCAATCTATTTAAATATAAGGTTACATAATACAATATAGTATATGAGCCTCAAGGCTACTAGACTGCTCAAGTGTTAACACCTATGTTACAAGAGTGTTCCAATGGATAAACATCACCCCTTTAAAGATCGGACAAGCACAATACCAATCATACAAAGTCTCTGTGATCTCCTCCTTTATATTGTGTAAGGCCGTCTCTTTATGCTTCGAAGATCCTCAAGTTCCTCTGCTTCCAAAGTTTCCACACAATTGCACTTGAAAGATGATTAATTTAACCAATTAGCTTAGTATCAGACGATGAGGGGCTTTACTAAATCAAAAGCAGATATTCAAGTATCCATGCTTACCTATATATTATTTTTCTATTGATTTCCTTTTTAATCAATTTATCTTCATAACTGAGTGAAAGTTGATGTCATTAGAACATGGCTATAAGCATATATTTCCTTTTATGTCCTTAAAAATAGGTCGTAGTGGACAACTATATATAGATAAACACTTGTCATCTTTTCTTTCCAAAGCTCAATGAACCTTGTATTTTATGTTATTTTACGTTTTGATGTCAAGGTAGATGGACACTTCTTCTAGGATTTCAAATAAAAGGAGTCGGGAGTGTGATAGACTTCATGGAGTTAAAGGTATATATTGTCTATCATTTACGTTTCACTAATAGTCTAATAGTATATGGCTTCAATAAAAGTTTCTCATACAAATGGTTTTATAATTTTTCAGTACATGCGCTGCACTCAGTCTTTTTACGTTCCAGTTAGGAGCACAATGGAATGCAAGGTGAGACGACAAGTTAAGTGTCGCATAAAGAATGTGCTTCTTCGTATGAAAGTATGTCATTATATCCATGAAAGTTTCTTGCTCGATCTATCAGTAGGTGGAAACAGACGTAGTTCTTCTTGAAATTTTAATATTAATTTACCTTTTTTAATGGGAAAATCAAGGAGGGAAGTCAGATTGCTTTTTTGTCCTCAGGGTCTTGAAAAAGTTAGAATTTCTCTACTAAGCAAGATGATTATTGACACTTCTATGAGCATGGGAATATTGCTGATATATTTCCATTTATGTTTTCAGTGACGTCAATGCATTCAAACGTTGTTTGGGAAGATACATGTTTAGAAGTTCAGTTTTCCAAATTACAAAATTGATGCTTCTTCTTTCTCTTCAAATGGATGTCCTCCGTCGTAAAAGTTTGAAACTACCACTGTAATGGAACTCTTACAGATGAGGGAGTGGTAGTACCAGTCTTCTGAAGAAAGATTGTCGGCTCCTACTGTATATCCTCCACCTCCAAAAGTATGGTCATGTACCTTTTCACTCATTATGTCCATTACAACTATCTGGTCCGTGGTCCAAGCAGTAGCCTTTAATGCTAATGCTTTTGGTCATGCAGTCACACAACAATAAAGTACATATACTTCAATATTTACTAGATGACGGTTTGTAGCATATTTAACCTCTTATCATCTGTGCATGTGCTCATATATTTCCTTCTTACACCTCCTGATCTTTGGATTATGAGTTGGTCTTTTTATCTGCTATAGTATTATCATTTATCAACTGGTGATCCCAAAGTATCCAATAGCTGCTATTTACTTTGGTAAATTTGTGGACCACTTTTTATTTGTATTTTTAAGGTCAAAATGGTTTTCCAGTTATTTGAACCTAACTCTGTGGGGGACATATACTCGACTTAGAGGGAATTTCATGACCTCCTAACAGAACAATTTGCCCCCTGTGCTCGCAGAAGCGTGTACATTCATCAGTGGTTGCAGTCTTCTGCTACCCATGCATATTTAGATGTGTCACAGGTGGGAAACTTCATACCATTTTTCTACAATAAACTAGAACCATGATACATTTTCACCTTTAGATGAGTCTTCTTTATTCATTTGGTTTGCTTATCAGTACTGTATCAGCTATGCCAGTGAAGCGGACAGTGAACTTGATGCCTACCGCTGTTGACCAGATACAGAGGTTTTTTTTTACGATATGTGGAAATGTTCCAGTTAGGAGTTAGGAAATGTACTATACGTAGCTTGCAGGAACTCAATCTGGTTTGCACCTGAAGACGCTGAGATGGAAATCCAGGAAGCGGACACATCATATTTGTGAGATAATACTAATGTTCCTTTTCCCTTTGAATTTTCTCAATCTCAAATGGGGTGTAAACGAATACAACTTGTAAGTTTTCTACTGCTAGTTCTCATCTTGTACATTAGCTTGACATATTGTAGTGTGGTCTGCTTGTATTTTCTCTTGAAGGTGTCCAGTGGCCTAGTGGACAAGCCTTGGGTGGTCGTGCCCAAGGGTCTTAGGTTCAATTCTGATCTTTTATGGGCAAAATGGGATTAAATAGGGAATAAATTCTTTTTACTGCTCAAATGAGAAAAAAATGTTTGTATGATAGAGTATTGTTTTTACACTAGTTGCTCTATGACACTGTTTCTTTCTCTTCTTGCCACTTGTTGCATTATGAGACAGTTGTTTCTCTGTTCTTGGCTTCTTGATATTGGTAATTCATGTGTACTGCATTCTATTAATTTATCTACTGATGGATCGGGGATATTTTCATATTGCAACATTTCAAATTTATGTCTAAAAAGCTTAGCAGAATCTTCTGAAATTCATTTTGAACATTTCAAATTCAAGTGCTGCTTAGGTCTTCTAATCAGGCCTAAGCTTAGATTGGTATGCTTGGTTACTTCTGCTGGCTATGAGCCTGTAACCTCATTTCATCTGTCAGTGTCTTGAAAGAGAGGGATATAGGGTTGAAAATGTAGGGAGAAAAATCAATGTGCTAACTTTCTTTGATTCAAGAGTTAAATTTTTGATATAGGTACTCAAATTGGTAAGTCTCGAAAGCAGTTCTTAGGTTTTCAAAGTTTGCTTAAACACATGTATTATAGATAGGGTCGCGGTATTGACACCCCACTTTATGGGATCTCACGGCATCGGGTTGCCCATATCCAATGGAAGGTTGTTGCCGTGGGCCCTTTTTTGTTTTAAATTTTTTTTAATAGCCATCGTAAAAAAAGTTAGTTGCCGCGAGATGGTTGTGTTCACTAAAATAGAGTCTTTGTTTGTGTTAATTATCAAAACTCTTCTTCATTAATTTGATCACAAGTTTTTCTTATAACATATGAAACTATTTGCGCGAGATAACAAAATTATGTCTCGATTGTATATTTTTTTTCCAAGGTTTTGGTGTTGTTATTGGAGTGTATAAAGAAACTCTAAAGAAGAAAATGAGATATCCATATGTCGTGTGTGTTCAATACACAAAATTTGAAGTGAAAAAAAAAAACAAAAAATAAAAAAAAAAAATCCTTCGCGGCAACTCTCTGCGTGGGATATGGGATCTCGCGGCAACCCGATGTTGTGGATTGTGCAATCTCGCGGGAACCCGATGTCGTGGATTGTGCAAACTCTTCTTCAAGAATCCTAATCTTTGTTATTATGTTGGGGGAAGTAGGAAATTTTATTGGGGAGTTGTGTGGTGCTATTTGGGAGAATGTTTGGAATTTCATAGTGGAGATACTATAGAATTTCATTGTGTTGGGTGTATGGAATGCAACATGGAAATATGTGGGGGATGTTTGGAATGACATTTCCTATTGCAAATTGGAGGAGAGTATGGGCGCTTGCCTATATTCTAACACTCAACTCTTCCGTAATTCTTTTTACAATTGACAACATTCAAGATTTTTAGAAAGACAAGGTTCATGGTTGGCATACGATAATTTTGGTAATCGTTATAATTATAGGAATTGTAATAATAATTAGCGTACTAGGGATTGTAGTTGATGTTTGGATTGCCCTCAATATTACTATTGATTTTGGGAGTGCAGGGTATGCAATTCTTGGCTACTCAATAATTAAGTCTATGGTTGACTTAACATTTTCAATTGAAGTTAGGTCTTTAGTAGTCTCAATCCAAATATTGAACTTAGGAGACTTGAGAGTAGTTTCTCCACTTTCACTCCATCTTTCAATTTTATGTCTTATTGAATTTGTAACCAATAAATGTTATATGTATCTCCTCATAGCTTTAGAGCAAACCTAAATTTTTATTTGAAATTTATAATCTCCCATAAAGATTACAGTCCTTTTTGGGCACTAATGGGGTCATATTTAATAGTTTTAATTACTACCATATGGGGTTGCATATTCATGGAGACTCATGCCAATGCTTTGGTTTAAGTAGTATGTGTAGTTTGAAGTGCTTTGCAATGTTGGAAAATTTTATGTTTTTTCATTTTAGTTGTTTTGTTGTTACGGTGAAAACTATGAGTGGTACTAGTTTTGGAGCCTAATAGTATTTTAAATGTAATGTTATGTGAGAATGTAATTCATGGTAAAAATTTGATGAGAATGATTTAATGTTTTCAAGCAGTGTTTGCCCTTCCTTTTTTTATATTGTATTATTTTACATTTTGAAACTAAAGCCATGATTTGTTACTATGTTGGGGGAAGTAGGAAATTTTATTGAGGAGTTGTGTAGTGCTATTTTGGAAAGTGTTTGGAATTTCATAGTGGAGATACTATGGAACTTCATTGTGTTGGGTGTATAGAATGCAACATGGAAATATGTGGGGGATGTTTGGAATGACACTGCTATTGCAAATTGGAGGAGAGTATGGGCACTTGCCTATATTCTAACACTCCTTTTTTTTTTTTAAATTGGCAACATTCAAGATTTTTTGAAAGACAAGGTTCATGGTTGGCATATGATAATTTTGGTAATTGTTATAATTATAGGAATTGTAATAATAATTAGTGCACTAGAGATTGTAGTTCATGCTTGGATTGCCTCCAATATTACTATTGATTTTGGGAGTGCATGGTATGCCATTCTTGGCTACTCAATAGTTAAGTCCATGGTGGACTTAACATTTTCAATTGGAGTTAGGTCTTTAGTAGTATCAATCCAAACATTGAACTTATGAGACTTAAGAGTAGTTTCTCCACTTTCACTCCATCTTTCAATTTTATACCTTACTCGATTTGTAACCAATAAAGGCTATATGCATCTCCTCATAGCTCTTGGAGCAAACCTAAATTTTTATTTGGGATTTATAATCTCGCGTAAAGATTACACTCCTTTCTGGACACTAATGGGGTCATATTTGATAGTTTTAATTGCTACTATATGGGGTTGTATATTCATGGAGACTCATATCAATGCTTTAGTTTAAGTAGTACGTATAGTTTGAAGTGTTTTGCAATGTTGGGAACGTATTTGTTTTTTCATTTTAGTTGTTTTGTTGTAGAGGTGAAAACTAGAAGCGGTACTAGTTTTGGAGTCTAATGATAGTTTACATATAATGTTATGTGAGAATGTAATTCATGGTAAGAATTTAATGAGAATGATTTAATGTTTTCAAGTAGTATTTGTCTTTCCTTTTTTTATACTGTATTATTTTGCATTCTGAAACTAAAACCTTGATTTGTTACTATGTTGGGGAAAGTATGAAATTTTATTGGGGAGTTGTGTGGTGCTATTTGGGAGAGTGTTTATAATTTTATAGTGGAGATATTATTGAACTTTATTGTGTTGGGTGTATGGAATGCAACATGGAAATATGTGGGGGATGTTTGGAATGACAATGCTATTGCAAATTGGAGGAGAGTATGGGCACTTGCCCATATATATATATTCTAACATTCAACTCTTCCGTAATTCTTTTTACAATTAGCAACATTCAAGATTTTTTTAAGGACAAGGTTTGTGGTTGACATATGATAATTTTGGTAATCGTTATAATTATAGGAATTGTAATAATAATTAGTGCACTAGAGATTGTAGTTAATGTTTGGATTGCCCCCAATATTACTATTGATTTTAGGAGTGTAGGGTATGCCATCCTTGGCTACTTAATAGTTAAGTCCATAGTTGACTTAACATTTTCAATTGGAGTTATTAGGCATTTAGTAGTCTCAATCCAAACATTGAACTTAGGAGACTTGAGAGTAGTTTCTCTACTTTCACTCAATCTTTCAATTTTATGTCTTATTGCATTTGTAACCAATAAATGTTATATGCATCTCCTCATAGCTCTTGGAGCAAACCTAAATCTTTATTTGAGATTTATAATCTCCCATAAAGATTACACTCCTTTTTGGGAACTAATGGGGTCATATTTGGTGGTTTTAATTGCTACTAAATGGGGTTGCATATTCATGGAGACTCATGCCAATGCTTTGCTTCAAGTAGTACGAGTAGATTGAAGTGTTTTGCAATGTTGGGAAAATTTGTTTTTTTAGTTTAGTTGTTTTGTTGTAGAGGTGAAAACTATGAGTGGTACTAGTTAATGATATTTTAAATGTAATGTTATGTGACGATATAATTTATGGTAAGAATTTAATGAGAATGATTTAATGTTTTTAAGTAGTATTTGCTATTGTTTTTCATACTGTATTATTTTACATTATGAAACTAAAGTCTTGACTTGCCAACGTACATATCGCCAACAAAAATAGTACATCTAGAGCTTTTTTATGATTTCAAATCAATGGATTTCGGTTAGAAGCGAGAAACAATATCTGGTAATAGTGACTAATGATATTATTATCTACATGATGTCAATATGATAGGTCTTTTAAAGATTATAGCTATAAATTTAAATTTGACATAATGACCTAAAAATACAACGTACATTTGAAGATTTCTTTTGCGATACCCCCCCATTTGAAGATCATTTGCGATATCCCCCACATTTGAAGATCTCTTTTGCGATACCCCCCACATTTGAAAATCATTTGCGATACCCCCCATATTTTCAACTTTTGTTAGTCAACAGTTAGTTGACCGAGTCAAACCATTGGAAAAAAACTTTTTTTTAAAAAAAACGACCTAATTAAATAGTGGAGGTAATTACCAAAATATCCCTCTACTAAAAGAAAAACAAATAGACAAAAAAAGGAAAAAGAGTGGTCGTGAGTTTATTGCTATTGAAAAATTGACCTAATTAAATAGTGGAGGGGTATTTTGGTAACCTCTACTATTTAATTAGGTCGTTTTTTTAACAAAAAAAAAAGGAAAAAGAGTGGTCGTGAGTTTACTGCTATTGAAAAATCGACCTAATTAAATAGTGGAGGGGTATTTTGGTAACTTTCACTAATTAATTAGGTCGTTTTTTATTTTGTTTTTGAGTTTTTTTTTCTAACGGTTTGACTCGGTCAACTAACTATTGACTAACGAAAGTTGAAAATGTAGGGGGTATCGCAAATGATCTTCAAATGTGGGGGGTATCGCTAATTCCCCCTATTTTTTTTTCTTACCTAAAAGTACAACATATATACTTTTAATTTTTTACAATTGATACCATCCGTTAGATCTGATTCGATGGACTACAATTTAACTGTTAAAAAAGGTCACGTGTCACTATATACCCACCTCCCATTTTCCATTTTTTGCGATAATAGTATTATATATCTCCTCCTCCACCCCCACCCGAATCGCCACTGCCCCATCCTATCCTCATTGCCACCACCAATACATCGTATACCACCAAATCATATACTCTTTTGAAATTGTCACCTCTCTTTCTTTCAACTAAAATCATCTTAAAACTCACTCCCCATCAACCAAGGCTTTTTGTTCAACCTTCTCATATCTCTTTCTTCCCAATTTGATCTCCAACAAAAACTAGTTTCTCCGTCTTTCTCAAAACCTCGTTTCAAAACAAAAACTCATCTCACTATCCAACCCATTAAAGCTAGCACTTCTCTTGCTCACTCTGACCTAATTGTTCTTCAAATAGCTTAAGTTTTAGAAGACTCAATAACAACTTCACTCTCTTTATCTTCTTCACTTCAAAAGCTTAGAGACAATTCTTTACAGTCTGTTATTTCATTATCTTGGCCTAGTAGAAAAGATGAAAGTTTTCGCTTCATCGATACTTCTTTCAATAACATTTCTTAGATTAAACTTGTTTCTACAACTTTTGTTACATTACCAACTGATTTAGACAATACCCTTTTTTTCCAAAAGTTGTTATTATTGATGGTTACATTGTTGGTTATGAGAAAATTAATGAATTGGGTAATGGTGTTTTTGCTGGGAGTGATAATGAGATAGATTTTGAGGTGATAAAGAAAATGGTATTTGAGTTTGTGTCTAAGTTTCAAGATCATGGTGATCAAAATGCTGATTTTCAAAGCTGAGCAAAAGATGTTGATTACTGTGTTTTAGTTTCAAAACAATCAATGTCCATACCTCAACATAATGTATAATCAATAATAACACATATTGGAGTATGAACAATCATTGTTTATACCTCAACATGAGTTATGAACAATCATTGTTTATACCTCAACATGAGTTATGAACAATCATTGTTCATACCTCAACATATTGTATGAGATACGTTAACCTATTTGGATATGAACAATAAATGTTCATACATCAACATACATAAGGTATGAACATTCATTGTTCATAGCAAAACGACTGAAAGGGTAAAATCGGAAAATATTTATTTCAAATCCGGGCTATTTGTCCGTACAAGTTATTTTCACTCGAAAATTGGTTTTTCGGGTTATTTACACCCAAAAAATGTCATTTAGAGTGATTAAAACAAGAAATTGGTCCCAAGGCCCATTTGCAAGTGAAAATCACCACAAAACCAATGTTTTTTTTAAAATCACTCTCAAGCACATTTTTTGGGTGTAAATAACTCTGAAAACCAATTTTCGAGTGAAAATAACTTGTAAGGACAAATAGCCCGGATTTGAAATAAATATTTTCCGCGTTTACCATTTCATTTGTTTTGATATGAACAATAAGTGTTAATACCTTATGTTGATGTATGAACATTGATTGTTCATGCC
The DNA here is from genome assembly GCF_015680905.1 of Coptis chinensis. Classification (NCBI taxonomy): domain Eukaryota; kingdom Viridiplantae; phylum Streptophyta; class Magnoliopsida; order Ranunculales; family Ranunculaceae; genus Coptis; species Coptis chinensis. The sequence goes on from NC_141459.1 coordinate 99,471,546, forward strand.
CAAATAGGTTAACGTACCTCATGCAATATGTTAATGTATGAACAGTGATGTTCATAACTCATGTTGAGGTATAAGCAATTTAGTGTTCATACTCCAATATGTGTTCTTACTGATTATTCATTACTATGAACAATAAGTGTTCATACCTTATGTTGATGTATGAACATTGATTGTTCATGCCCAAATAGGTTAACGTACCTCATGCAATATGTTGATGTATGAACAGTGATTGTTCATAACTCATGTTGAGGTATAAGCAATTTAGTGTTCATACTCCAATATGTGTTCTTACTGATTATTCATTATGTTGAGGTATAAACATTGAATGTTCATACTCCAAATAGATACGAACAATGATTGTTCATACCCCAAATAAGTATGAATAATGATTGTCCATACTCTAATAAATGTTCTTACTGATCATACATTACGTTGATGTGTGAACAGTGATTGTTTATACCCCAAATAGATATGAACAGTGATTGTTCATACCCCAAATAGATATGAACAATGATTGTTCATACTCTAATAAGTGTTCTTATTGATCATACATTATGTTGATGTATGAACAATGAGTGTTCATAGTTCATGTTAAGGTATGAACAATCATTGTTCATACTTACAATGATTGTTCATACTCCAATAAATATTATTACATCATTGTTCATACTTACAATGATTGTTCATACTCCAATAAATATTATTACTGATCATACATTATATTGAAGTATGAACATTAATTGTTTATACCCCAAATAGGTATGAACAATGAGTGTTCATAGCTTATGTTAATGTATGAACAGTGATTGTTCAATTCATACCCCAAATAATAGGTATGAATAATGATTGTTCATACTCAAATAAGTGTCCATACTGTTCATACATCACATAATGTATGATCAGTAAGAACAGTGATTGTTCATATGAACAATGAGTGTTCATAGCTCATGTTGAGATATGAACAATGATGATTCATACCCCAACTAGATATGAACAATGATTGTTCATACTCCAAAATGTGTTCTTACTTATCATACATTATATTGAGGTATGAATAATGATTGTTCACAATGAGTGTTCATAGCTCATGTTAAAGTATGGACAATCAAGCATACTCTAATAGGTGTTCTTACTGATCATATAGTATCTTAAGGTATGAACAGTGATTGTTTATTCCCCAAATAGGTATGAACAATGAATGTTCATACGAACAGTGATTGTTCAAACTCCAAATAGGTATAAATGGTTTGAACAATGATTGTTCATAGCTTATGATGAGGTATGAACAATGATTGTTCATACTCTAATAAATGTTCTTACTGATCATACATTACGTTGATGTGTGAACAGTGATTGTTTATACCCCAAATAGATATGAACAGTGATTGTTCATACCTCAAATAGATATGAACAATGATTGTTCATACTCTAATAAGTGTTCTTACTGATCATATATTATGTTGATGTATGAACAATGAGTGTTCATAGTTCATGCTGAGGTATGAACAATCATTGTTCGTACTTACAATGATTGTTCATACTCCAATAAATATTATTACTGATCATACATTATATTGAAGTATGAACATTAATTGTTTATACCCCAAATAGGTATGAACAATGAGTGTTCATAGCTTATGTTGATGCATGAACAGTGATTGTTCAATTCATACCCCAAATAATAGGTATGAATAATGATTGTTCATACTCAAATAAGTGTCCATACTGTTCATACATCACATAATGTATGATCAGTAAGAAAAGTGATTGTTCATATGAACAATGAGTGTTCATAGCTCATGTTGAGATATGAACAATGATTATTCATACCCCAAATAGATATGAACAATGATTGTTCATACTCCAAAATGTGTTCTTACTTATCATACATTATATTGAGGTATGAATAATGATTGTTCACAATGAGTGTTCATAGCTCATGTTAAAGTATGAACAATAGGTATGCACAATCAAGCATACTCTAATAGGTGTTCTTACTGATCATATAATATCTTAAGGTATGAACAATGAATGTTCATACGAACAGTGATTGTTCAAACCCCAAATATGTATAAATGGTTTGAACAATGATTGTTCATAGCTTATGATGAGGTATGAACAATGATTGTTCATACTATATACACTGGGTCGTTTCGGTTGGGCCGCTTATTATTTCGCACTAGGGGTATATTTGACATTTCATCTACCCGAGCCGTTTTTAATTTAGCGTCAAGGTTATACTTGACCTTTCATATACCCGGTCTTTGTGAGTGATTTAAAAAAAAATGTCCTTACGAGTTACTTTCTCCCCGATCTGTCCTGGAGAGTTTATCCAAAACACTGATTCTGTGAATGATTTTCACTCCCAAATGGGCCTTGGGACCAATTTCTTGTTTGGTGCAAACACAAAATCTGCCATTCCACACTTACTTCCTTCCTGACCAATTCTATCAGGTTTTGGTCAGGTGCTTTGGTCCAACCCATATTTGGCATCTGTCACTTACTCACTCCCAAAGTTTAATCCCTTCCTAAACCATTATGTAACACTCCCATTCGTCATAGTCTACGAAGTGCGTCATTTTTGAGAAATCGGGCTCGATATGTTGGTTAAATTGGCACGCTGAACATTTGAATATGGACATGATGCTTAACACAACTAAGTAACTAAGTTTGAGATGCGTTCAACATTAGGTTGGGTATTAGTTACGCTAGATTTGAAGAGGAGCATTTATCGTCAACACAATTAGCTAGCCAAATCAATATATCTAGGATCATTTAATAAAAATCCGGAAAAGTATGAAGGAAGATGTCTTGTGGTCGTAATACATAAAAACAATCAGGTCATGAGGGAGGATACGGTGAGAGATGATATGAATGACATGACACCGTCACCAAATTTTTTGAAATTAGCTCTGCAGTCCCTAGCTCAATTTTATTATTATTATTATTATTATTATTATTATTATTATTATTTATTTATTATTATTATTATTATTATTATTATTATTATTATTATTTTTTTTTATTATTATTATTTTATTTTTGCTAAGTTAGTTCCTTGCTCAAATGCTCTTCATATTAAATTTAAGGACTTGTTTCCATTGTGACTTGAACCTCCACAATAACCACCGTAGGGAGACCAGGCCAATTCATCTCTCCAGTCGATTGCTACTTTTTGTTGCACACTACCTAAACTAGATTTAAGACCACTATCAACATCCGCCTACTTTTTGTACACTGTTTCAGGATGAATACAAAAGTTTCATTAACGAAAAATAGAAATAAAGCGTAGAGCCTCCACGTTCAATGTCCTCCTAGGAAATCATGAAGCCCTTAAGCCCTAATAGTAGATGCAGCAATTGAGTGGACCATTGAAAGCCATCTCATGCACACATAACGATATATGCATTAAGCCTAAACTTGCTCATTACAAAATATTGAGGTCTAGAATATATGTTACATACAGACAACCTGGTAGCGTCTAAATTTCAATTACGCAGGTTGATCACTTGACCTAAATGGGGAGAATGCATACTTGACAAACAGTGTTAAGGCATATTCAATACAGATCGAGTATTGTGGAAGATCAAACTGTCAAACAATATCAGACATTCACAACAAAAATTTGGATAGTATGTGTTATTGAGCAAGAAAAACTCAAGCGATCTAAATTTGCCATTTCTTTAAATTCAAATTCTTAGGAAATCATACGGAAAAAGAAACAGTGATTGAAATGCCTTTGAAGAAAGCAAATGCACGGTAGAATTGGATTGAGGTTAACGCCTGCTAATTCGTCAAGTTAACGCCTGCTAATTCCAACAGTTTTCTGCATAACCTCAAGAGGGATTCTCATAAATAATTCAAAAAATAAAAATGAAAATAGTGAAAGAATAAATCAACAAACAAAAAAGTCATTATTCCCATTTAATTGAGCCTTACTTGACAAATAATCCCACAAAGAATTGGATTTCAATTTCGCTAAACAACTGAAGAGGGATCTGAAAGAAATGAAAAGAAATCAATGAATAAAAATATAACAATGTCTCACCTCCTCCATGGCGTGTGACGGAGTGATGGATATGAAGAGATTGCAGAGTGAGCGAACAAAAAATAGTTTGGTTACCTTTTCAAAATGGCGTGAATTTGGTTTTTTAATTCACCACCACATGAAAGGACCGATTACTCCTATTCAAAGGTGTTGAACAACATTTTAATTTAAAGACAATATCGGTACCAAGAATTTACAAAGACGTAAAAAGACCAAGTAGTCATCATTAATAAATATCAAAGTATTTGATTTAATTATTCATCTAGGGATATTATGTGTAAAGAAAATATCCGGATGAATTTAAGAGGTCGTGATCATTATAGGAGATACTACTAATTGAGATAACCAAAAAGGGAAGTGTGGGGCCAACCACCCCAATCCCTAACCTTTGGATTTTGTTTATGATATGGAGCATCCAAGAATACTAATGGAGTCCTAATAGAGGTGTGTTGATAGTGGTCAACAAGTGCGGCTGGACTTTTTTGGGATTGGGCTTTGGTTGCAATTCGAATGGGTTTCTGCTGGGTTTTTGTGGGACTGGGCTTTAATTGCAATTTTTTGAAAATCAATACCGTATGGACTGAGCTTTTCCTTGCCGTACGGCCAGGGCAATATACTAGTACAGTACAAAGCATCGACAAAAGTAAAAAACAATATATGAATGCCAAATTATAACAGAAACTTCTGTCCTTTCCTATATCTTACGGTGTTAACATATCTTCTAGACTTCTAGTTTCTAGACATTATGAATAAATACATAAAGTAACAACAGTCATAAACTTTAAGTTATGAGAGAAAACCTAGAACAATCATAAATACAATGAATGCCATGTTTTTTCCTTATAAAACTCAGCTATTTCAAACACACGTACATTCCCATCCATCGAACCAGAAACGAGGAATTCCCCATTTGAAGAAATGGACAGAGATGTAATGTTATGCAAGTGCCCATTGAATATCTTCACAGAATTCCCAGATATGCTATCCCATACCAATACTTTCCCATCTACACACCCCATAGCTATGTAGTATGTACTGAGATTTACCCAACCATGCAAGGCAACTTACACCAACCTGATATCAACAAATGGGATTATGCTTTTAGGACAAAAAAGTTATGTCTACAACAAGCCAGGTCTACCATTACATGGTATTATGTTTACCAAATCTGACTTGACTTGGAAAACATATACTAGTATGTCCATCTTCATTACATTTCATTTTCATTAGACAAAATAGATTTCAACATTGTTACACAATTATCTAAAGAAACAAGAATATGGGAGGAAACGACAAGCAATTTGAGAAAACAACATACAACACACCTTATGAACGCATGTAAAATGAGCTACAGAATTTTGCATATCCCAAATGATAAGATTCTCATCCAGGGATCCAGTTGCCAGCAAAGGTACGCTACAAAGCAGTCCATTGATGAGAAACAAAATTAAAACACAAGCAAAATTAAAAACAAGATCAATTGGGATTTTGGATAACATAAAATAACATGTCTAATTAATTATAAAGTGGGCACAGAAAATAATATTCCATAATAAAAAGATTATCCTTGTTAAAACCATCGCCATAACTCATATCCTCATTAACACCAGAACTTCTTTTTTTATCCAAAAACTCTTAAGGGTTTCCATTCCATTAGGATTTGAAGGTTTTATCATGGTAGAAGTTGAAATCCTTCACCAGGACTTTCCAAATACATGTCTAATCAAAAGGCATTTGGTAACGGTCCCTAAATTAAGTAGGAACGTAATATAATTCTCTTAAGGACCTAATCGACACAAAAGGCAATTGAAACACTAGATACCATGTTATTTACATGAAGAAATCTAGAAATCTCAAACTATCTAATTTGGAATAATAGTTCGCTGAACTTAGCGAAATTTTTAAAAATGGTACCAGCATTTTTTTTTTTTTTTTAACAATACCATGAACTTCCAATTTCTTACGGTTTAGTGCATTTGGAGTTTTGGACAATTATGTCTTGTTAACTATAAGTTGACCAAGTCAACAATTGAATATTTACATGTTCTGACCAAAATACCCCTGCATTGCCACTAAGTTTTGGTCCATCACACTCAAGTTTATGGTCATGTGTCGCCATCTAACCTATCTCAAAAGAGACAATCTGGGATGAAATCTTATTCAATCCCTACCACCACCGATCAGCTTCTATATCTTCTATGTTTGAGGAGAAAATTTTCTAATCAACCACTATAAAATCAAACTCCAAATCACTAATTTAAGAACCCGAAGTTTTCCTTCGTACGATTGAAAGAAAGAGTTTGCAGTTGCCATTTTCTTGGGACAAATCACAAATGGGTAATGTCTTGACACATATTTAGAATTGTCCGACATATATTTAGAATTGGAGGGGCTTAAATCAATTTTATTGGGTAGTTTCAATTCTTGAAAGAAACTAAATTATTATTGGTGGCTTGAAAAAAATTAAGTTATAACTGGTGGTGGTGGAATTTGTGGTGGTAGTAAGAGATAGATGAAGAAGATAAGAAACCACCATAGGATTCGCTCTATTGGGACGGATTAGATGAACACGTGTCTACAACCTTTAGTGTGATGGACAAAAACTTGGTGACAATTTAGAAATAAAATGCCAACTCTTGCCTAGGTTAAATTAACAAGACTGAATTGTCCGAATGTACCAAATCGTAAAAAATTGAAAATTCATGGAACTAGTGGCCAAAATAAAAAGTGCGGGTAGCCGGGTACCATTTTGAAAACTTTCAGTGAGTTTAGCGCTTTTTCAGACATTGTATGTGCCCCAGGTGAACTTTGAAAAAGAAATAAGAGTAATTACCAATTTCACTATGTAGGTCCATGGACTATAATACAGCACTAAAATTGTGCCACTCCCGAGTCAAACCACAAAACGCAAGGTTAATAACTATCCTATAATCCTATCAATCGAGTTGTTAAGAACCATGGTTCACAAGTAACTTGGCAGAATTGTTGATTCACATGGTAGGAGATGTCTTCATACTCAAGGCATTATCCCCACCCTATCCCATTCAAGTCATATGTGCGTAATTTTCTGTGTATTTATAAAAGAAAAGTAACTCTAGGAAAAGAACGTACTATTTTTCTAAAAAAATTCAATTTTTCAATGAAAATGTAATGCTTTACGTGTTCAAAGTTTTTTCCTTCTCGAATAAATGCTTAGTGACCTAATAATTAAGATTAAATTACTTAGGCCTTAGTTATGATTAACAAAATAATGGTTTAGGGAAAAAAAAATTAGAATTTATCCAAATACCGCACCTGAAGGGGATTCCTGGCACTGCCACTGACTGCCAATACCTTGGTGAAAGCCCAACATACTCGACCCTGAGTGAGTAAGCAGGGAACTGATTACCTATATCAAGATAAAATTGAACGATCAGCTTCCAGTCAATGTCATCTAAAAAGACAAGCTTCAATACTTTCAGTTAATATGAAACAAGATATGAAATCATCAGTATAAAAACATTGGTTGAAAGAGAGATGTTCATTGCACTTAATTATACTTTCAAAGCAGAGTGGTAAAAATGAAAAAGGAAAAACATAGTGAGTAATAGACAAATAGACACAGGTTCAAGCTCAAAGAAGAAACTAACACAGTATTCTTAGCACAATAATTCTCAATGTTGAAGATGTTACTCTCATTATTTGATCAGACACTACCAGAACCACATTATGAAAAATAACACGAGGCTATGTAGAGCTTTGCCACGGCCATAGAGTCGTTTCTCACCAGGGTGTTCCCTTCAAGTTTCAGAATATTGATTGCACACCTATCACTAGAACCATTTAAATAGCTCAAGCCCAAAAGCCTACCTATTTCAATGAACACCATGAAAAAACTCCAGACGATAATGGTTTTTAGTTTGCGGCTGAGGTTAAATGCTATGGTTTGTCCAAGTCGTGGCTAGGATACACTTTCATGCCTCAACAATTGTGTTAATCACCAAAAGGTTAGGGGAATATTTAACAACCTACCAATAATTGGGATTTAATACGCTTCTTTCGAAATTGAACTCTCCTGATTTTTAAGAAATAATACTAGCGATTCAATTGGCAAATATTAATCGAGTCTTAGAAATAACAATAATGCAAAAAATAAGAAACTATATAGTATGAAAGTTAAGGATTTTAATTTGAGGATTATCTATCCATAATTTCATCAAAATATTTTTTTTACAAATATAAAAAAAAATATAGGAAAACTAATATCTAGAATTTCTTTTTCCTACATTGCATTAAATTATGTATAAATTAAGGTCATAATTAATTTATATTTTTTTACAAATATAAAAAAACTTAGGAAAACTAATGCCTCAGTGTGTAGTGTACTAATGCAATGCATTTTGCGATTTTTGCCTCACTTTTAAAGGGGGGTTAAGTCCAAAACCGACTTATTTTACAAATTCTCCATAGAAGTAAAAAGTGATAAGGTGTAAGAGCATCTCTAGGTGGTGGTAGCATACTCTTTATATTTGAAGGAAAAGTATGAAGAAGCTGGTCGCAAATTTCTACCAATTCTAGGTGGCCGCAAATATCATTCGCAAATTTAGAATAGGGTTACCTTTACGACATTGATCTTGCCGCTACGAAGTGTTTAAGTCCAAAACCTAATTTTATTTTACAAATTCTCCATAGAAGTAAAAAGTGATAAGGTGTAAGAGCATCTCTAGGTGGTGGTAGCATACTCTTTATATTTGAAGGAAAAGTATGAAGAAGCTGGTCGCAAATTTCTACCAATTCTAGGTGGTCGCAAATATCATTCGCAAATTTAGAATAGGGTTACCTTACGCGACATTGATACTGTCGTACATTACATTACCAATGTCGCCCCCAAGTTGAAAAAAAAACTCACGCGACAATGCGACATTCTCACTGTCGCACCAAATTGAAAAGGTAAAAAAAATTAACTTGCACGACATTAGTAGTGGCGCGCGACAGTACTATTGGCGCGTAGTGCTGGTCAAAGTCAAAAAAAAAAATTAGGGCGATATTTGCAATGGCGCACGACATTACCAATGTTGCTCCGCATCCGCATCCAAATTGCTAAATTTGCGAACAAGAATGCGCACAAGCAGGTGATGCGACCGGATTTGCTACCACCTAGAGATGGAATTTCGGAAAATTCTGACGCATTCCTTCAAATTTGAAGGATGCAAAACCATTGCGAAATTCCAACTTACTTAGCAAAAGGGAAAAAACAAGAACCATTGTAACCACAGAGATTATTTCATATGATTTCGCTCCTGATTGTTATTGGAAGTTTTCTACATAATGTTGTGGATTTAAATTCGAATTTTTATTGGAACATAATTGGAGAACTCTCTACCTATTTGATAGAATTAATTTGGAACTACATTAATTTTATTACAGTATAAACGAAGTACATAAAATTTCGTTTTTAGGATTTGATCAATTATTTTGGCCAAAAGAGTTTCCATTTTATTACTAAAACAAATGTATAGGAACGTAGGAAGTGAGGAAAATTAATTAGAAGAACCATATAACAGAAAACAAATATTCTTAGTGCGTGACTGGCAACTTTTCAATCTTGCAACATTTGCATTGGTTGCAATTTTTTTTACGGTTACCTTCATCCACTGATGGTTTCTTGTGGCAAGGATTGTTACCTCCTCCTTTTTTACCAATCGTTCACAACATTCACAAGGCTAAGCATGGCAGTGATTCTGGAACTTATGATACTGAAGGAAGGTGAGACGTAAAACCCACTGAACCCAGCATATAGTACGAATTCAGCCCAAAAACTGTCCAAGAGAAAGCACCTAGCCTCTCGCCCTCTCGCATTTGATCCAAACCGAGCCGGGCCAGCTCAAAAACCCACTACATGAAGCAATCCCATGCTTGAGCCCAAGACATACATGGTTTGGCTTGTGCTCTAACTGATCAGGTGCCAATTCAAAGTAATCCCAATGTAGTGTTCAGGAAAGAGCGTCTTAATCAGGCTCTTGGGTTCTGTCTCTAAGTTGGGACAAAATAGAAATCCAGCCTGAATGGACTCAAAATCATGTGCCCCTTTTCTAATCCCTTACTATGGCATCCATTTTTAGAGTCACAGGATTTTTTTTGTGGATGCAGGTACATGCTAGTAAATTTAGAGAACACTTTTAGTAAATATGCTCGTCGGACAGTACCAGATAAACTCACTTTCAGAGAGGTTTGGAACATGACCAGTGGAAATAAAGTGGCTTTCGACTTATTTGGCTGGTTAGTGTAACTTATTTTCCTGTGGAAAATTGTGTCTTCTTGGAGACTGTTCGCTAATTCAGTCACAAGAAAACAACCCTAGTTAGCAGTCACTAGAAAACAGAGGGGAAACTCTTGGTTAATTCATTCCATAGAAAACATTCCTAGTTTTTTGTTTTTTTTTGGGTTCTGTAATAGAGTTTATATATCCTTTACCAAAGGGAAGTAAGTTCAAAAAGGCTTGTCCTGTGTCGTTAATAGTGTAGCTAATACTGGGTTTACTGAATGTTCGCCCGAATGCAAGTCCAATTGGAAATGCCAGATATACCATGATAGTCTGGAGACAAATAAACAATTTAACAGCTAACACTTTTGCCAGGCGTGATATATTTAGCTAGCCAAAACGTTTTTAGCAGGTGCGGAGAATAGAACGCAAAATTTGTGCCGCTGTGCATCAAATAGTGCACAGACGGCAGATTTAGTGCCATCTGTTGAAGGAAGGGGCATATTCAATTTTTTTAATTTATGACCAAGTTATGGAGTTTTTGGACCTATGGTATTCTCACCCAAAAGTTTTACCAACTTTGCTAGTTGGACCATGCCACTAACTATACTATATAGTGAAATGTCTAGCCATTCTTAAAAGGGTGGAGTTTGTTGTGCATAAAAAATGGAGAAGACTACGGATAGAGTCGGACTCTACTGTCACAGTTCATGCATTTGGATCGGATCTTGCAACTTCCATGGTGGATGCAACAAAGATGGGAGAGATGTAAGAAAGGTCTTGATTATTGCAGCTTAACTCCAACTTGGAGGGAAGCCAACTTTGAAGCAAATCAAATGGCCAAATATACAGTGGGGTTACAAACAAGTGAACAAGTAGCGTATGATGTAAATGGATCACCGAATGGGAGGTCCCTCACCAACCATATTTTAGATTTGATTAATTTTATTTAACGTTGTTGTTGTTTTTAGCGGGCTATAAGCATTGTCACCAAGTACGGTACGGGTTTAAAACGGCGTACTTGAAAAAAAAAACTTAGTTTGTGTTTTAAATGGAACGTCTTGGAAAAAAAAAACAGAAAAAAACATATGGTGTATAAAAAAACGGATTTAAAACGTATAATACGTAAAAGAAACAGTAAAAAAAAACGATAATAAAGAATACGATAGATAAAGAGTTTGATTTTTTTATAAGAGTGGAAAAAAAAAATAGGCACATAAAATAATAATAATAATAATAATAATAATAATCTTATATATAATGGAAAAACTTGCCCCCGTTATTAGTCTCCGTATTCTCCTTTTTATACCAAGATTTTTAATCTAAAGGGTACCCGAAAGTTTCACCCATAAAATTTTCGGATAGCACTACTTTCGAGGGTAAATACGTACTTTTGTTTATTCTCGGATTTAAAAGGAAACCTCATCACGAAACAAACGTATTAAAGTTTGTTTAAGAACAGTGACCGTTTTGCTTATTCTCCCAAAACAAAGTATTAAGAAGGAAAAAAAATTGTTCGGTGTTAGATAATAGGTAAGTTCTTCTTCTTCTCCTATTTCACATTTTAATTTACTTCTTACCGAACATGCAGTCTCTATTTTATCTGAGAAAAAAATAAAAGTTTCCCTCTATCTCTTCCCATCAAGTTCACAGGCAATGAAGACTTGCAACCCTTAATTCCAATTTCCCATTTTAAAACTCAAAGTAATTCCATTTTCGTTAGTTTTTTTTATTTACTGTTGTTTTCCAAACATTTCAATGGTTTATTTCTATTTCAAATTTTGTTTTTTTTTGGCTTTAACTTTTAATTTTGCAATTGTTCCAGTTTCAGAATAATGCCGCGTCGTTCAATACTCGCAATCCCGTTTTAAAGTTCAGACGCACTCACGAACATGTATGTCATCTTCTATCTTTTTACTTGCCACCGTTTATTAGTTTCCGCATTCTCGCTTTTTAACACAATCTTTTAAATCAAAAGGGTTTCCAAAAATTCCACCCGCAAAATTTTTCTGATGAAGCCTTTTTGTAAAAGGGCAAATTGGCAATTATGTTTCCCCCATAAGAACTACCCGAGAAACACATGCACCATTTCGGTTGCCAGTTAAACTTTCAAAATTTATTTCAGGAAGAAGGTGAGTGAACTCTTCAGAATACCTTTGGCAGGCAATCGCAGAAAAATGTTTTTTTCTTCTTCAAAAACAGGTGTGTTCCTCTTCTTTTCTCTGTCTTCTTCATCACTTACATCTTCCACAAGATTTTTTATTGTTTCAGAAGACATGTTTAATCACAATTGAATTTTGAAACATATCGTCAATTCATATTTTTTGTTTTTATGATTCAATTATGATTATGGACCAAAGGTATGCGGCTTAGAGTCAAAAATTTCTTGCTACTTGGGGAACACCGCCATATGAAACTCTGATCTATTACTTATTAAGGTCTCTGAGTTCCTTAGGTCTGTTTCATAGTTATTCTCACAAATTCTTCACGTGCTATCAATTTTAAAATCATTCATTCGGTAAATGAATCTCGAAAAGTCCACTTTTGTCCTTCTTAATACAAATCTCTTTGTTGTAATCGAAATCTTTTTGATTCATTATTTGGTGGAGTTCGTTTATGTTACAATCACTTATAGGAATGCATTGATGATGCTCTTACTTCCCCCGAAATATTTTTGTTTATGTAAATTTTAGAAAGTACCCTGGTAATTCTACCACTGATGATAATGCAAAAGTTACGTAATCTTTGACTTCTTGGAGAGGATGGATGGGTATGCTCAGTCAAGACTCAAAAGACACTCTATACTCCATTATTTAGACAAAAGTATGATTGCAGTGTTGCTATAGTTGGTTGGTTGTGCTACCAATCTTGCCAAGGATGGTAATTGATGAGAAGGATTTTAAATCAAGACCACTTTTTCTAGGTAGAGCTAGATAGCTGCTCTGTTTGGTAGCCTTTTCTGTGAATTTGTTACACATGTTCAGACTTCAGTGTTCATATTGCCAACTCTTAATCCTCTAAATTGGGATGCTTTTAATTATGCACCTCTTGCTCTAGGAATAAGTTTGTTATTGATATTGTTGTGTTGGTTTCAGATACAAGACATTGGTTAAGGGTGCTTTTGAGTAACTAAATTCTACTGTTAGTTCTATTAAAACTTTGGCATCTACATTATTCTTGCAGGTCACTCTTAAAGGATTTAGGTCGGGAAAATTAAGTACGTTGGTCACAACAAATGCCGCGTCACCTGGTTTGAACATCAGATGAAACTGTTGATCATTCGGGTTTGGGTATGTAATTTTCATGTTCCTCCGAAAATTTCTTGGGGATTCGTTACTGGTATTTGATTTGATGATCTTTTTTTATTTTGTAGTATCTTGATGTGTAAATGACATCAATCTAAATACAACATGACTTTTAGCATCTACATTATTCTTGCAGGTCACTCTTAAAGGATTTAGGTCGGGAAAATTAAGTACGTTGGTCACAACAAATGCCGCGTCACCTGGTTTGAACATCAGATGAAACTGTTGATCATTCGGGTTTGGGTATGTAATTTTCATGTTCCTCCGAAAATTTCTTGGGGATTCGTTACTGGTTTTTGATTTGATGATCTTTTTTTATTTTGTAGTATCTTGATGTGTAAATGACATCAATCTAAATACAACATGACTTTTATTGACATGGCTTTTATTGGTGTTTTACACCTGCCGACTACATTTGCATACTTACAGATATTAAGCTATTTTCAATTGTATCTAAAATCGGCAGCTTATGGCCAATTGACTTGATCAGATTTATCAACAATAAATTTACTTGCAAAGGCACTCTCCAAGGCAACTGTGTAAGTCCAAATTCTCATTTAGGGCTTGATATAGTAACTATTTTCATCATGCACTTACTAACCATGGTTTCTCATGGTTATACCTTTTATTAGTCTTCTTTGAATTATAGTCCTACATCTACTCTAACTTTATCTTATTTACTCAAGTTAGCATACGTGTTTCCTTTCCAATTTTTTATTTCTATATTGTCTCTGCACTTTAAAAAATTATGTCCTACTTATATTTGTATCCGTATATTGATATTTCACATTTATGAGCCTATTGTTTAGTAAATGATGCATAGCAATATAGCAGGCAGTTAGGTAACCCCCATGTCCCTACCGTGTAATACAGTGTGTAGAAATAGGTTTGTGAAGTTTTAACTTGCTTATGTCAATTTTAGAAGACATACACTGAAATTTTTATTTAATGGTAAGCAATATGTTAAGCACTGTAGTGCTCAGTGTATGTGAGCACTACATACACTGAGATTTTTATAAATGTAATGATTTTTCGAATGTTAAATTTCAATTGAGTTGTCTTGCTTATGAATGCTTTTGTTCTTCACTCTACCTTAAAGAAAATTTCAAATGGAGTTTGGTTGAATGGTGCAGCTTGAGTGTAAACTTGCAACAGGCAATGCGACGGAACTATTAGTTAGGACTACCACAAAAAAAAAAGGGTAGTTTGAATAATACAACATTTAATTTCACCACCAAAAAAATTATTAGTTAAAATTTCTACTAGCAGCTCCCCCTTGATTCAAAATTCTGGATCCACCCCGGAACCTCATTAAATTTCAATTCTAAGTTTATTACCCATTATTTGTGCTTAAATATAAAATGGGTGGTATTACTATATGCAGGTTGTTAAGGAAGTTCAATGTTTAGGAAATAGATTCACAGTTAAGACGGAGAATCAGTGCTTCTATCGATTAGCATTGGTGTTCTCCAAAGCGACCTCATTGAACTTCAATCTCCTTTACCTGTAAGTTATCTTTGAACTCTGTAAGATTTCAATCTCCTTTACTTCGAACTCTAAGGTGCATGATTAATTTAAATAGCACGCCTTTTTTTATGAGTGGATTGATTTGATTGGTAGTACATAGTGTAACTTGGTTAGTTGTACATCTTACTAATTCTAATTGGGGGTGGGTTGAGTGAAGTGACATGATCGTTCCCAAAAGAGTATATATAGCAATATAGCAGAGTGCAAGACAACTTGACTTGCAAACATTTGGGAACTTACACAGTTACGCCGGGGTGCAGACACGGTACAAAGTGGTAAACATCAAGGTTTGAATTGGATCGAGAATCGATAAATCAGCCCAATGTGGTTATCCTGTGCCAGTGCTTAAAGGTTGTTAACCTAAATTATCTTTTTCTGGTTTTGACTTTCTTTTTACTGGTTAATGTCAGTTCTGCGAATGGAGTTGGATATTCAGAGCTTTATGCAAAACCATGATCAGCAGAAGTTCGAGTTTCAACATTTTCCTACGTCGTATCTTCGACTTGCTGCTCACCGTGTCGCTGAACATTATAGGTTGCAGTCTATGGTAGCTGATAGTTCTGTGGATGGCCTGAGAACCAGAATCGTGGTGAGGAAAACTGCCGAAAGCAGATACTCTGTTATTTGTCTATAAGTTCTTGATGAACATCTGGAAAACAATAAGCCTGAACGGGTTGAGATTGCCATTAAGCAGAGGTCACATAATACTTTTCTTAATGGGGAACTGGTGCAGGAAATAAACACAGCACTTTGAAAACTATGGAAGAGAGGAAAGCGGAGTATGACAAACCACGGGCTCGCATCTTCAATAGCTCAAGCAATACCTTCTCAGGGATGGCAATCTCAACCCGTTCAGGCTTATTGTTTGAGCAGAGATGTGAATGAAGGATCCAAGATTTCTATCAATGAAATAGATAAGACTCCTATCACCAGGGATGGCAACACGACCAGAGTTGCAATTCTCAGAGACAGGGAAAAGGATCGTAGTGACCCAGACTACGACCGCAATTATGGAAGGTAATTACTTCTATCTTATATCTCTAAGTCAGATAGAAGTAAATGCAACAGGTATGTCAAATGCCTACTACCCAATCAGAGTTTCAGCTTGGGGCCTTAAAGATACCACTTTTCAACCTCCGCTTTGTGCAAGATGAGTTCGGTTTTTTCGCAACATGGCATGTTGCCGAGGTCTCAAGCATCGCTCAGCTACAGGTCTTCTACTCTGAATATGAACCCATTTGGTGCTGTTGGAGTAAATCAGATATCTTGCAATGATGTACACAGCTTAGTCGTATGAACAAGTTTGACATGCTGTTTTGCAGGTAGGACTGAGTTGCAGAGTTTCGTGTGTACATTTAGTTTAAGGTAACAACACAAGTATGCAAATGGTGCATTTTCCATTTGATTTGTCCATTTTTTATATCTTAGTCATAAACTAGATTAGATGGTGTGTAAGCCACCTAATTTGGCAGAATAGGATCAATTTTGGTTTTATTTATTTATTATTTATTTTTTTGCGGAGAAAGACAATGAGAGTGTTGTCTCTCCATTGTTTGGACGGATTAAGTGTGAGATGTCATTGGATGGACATCTTCAAGGACTGGATTTGTTGTGGTTAAAAGGAACAAAAAAATGGAATAATGAGGTGCCTAATGTAGGTCTGTGTAAAGAAAAATAATAGTAAAAAGAACCGTAATAATGATAAAAAAGGTTTTTACCATGTATATTATGATCGTGGATGGCTTTCATTTGTAAGTTATTTATATTTTCTGATTGTGTTTACGTCGTTGTTTGGGTCATGCAGGCTCGTAAGTGATTAATACATACCTGATGGAGTAGGACATTGATCGTAAATATTTCTCGATGACATTTGACAAATTATTTTCCAATGAAGTTGTCTTCAGAATTAGAGAACGACTTTCTCAAAGCAAGTTGCTTCGAAAGCGTGATCAGTTATTTCCGCGTCGTTATGCAACAAATATTCTGAATATGATTGTTCGAGAATGTGTTGGAAGCATTACATGAGGTAACACACAAAATTAGAGAAAGTGTAAGGTATGTTAAAAAGCTCGATACAATACAAAGAAAGCTTCAAAGGAGATGGCTCAAAGAATTGATAGGTAATACTCGGAGGAGTTTGTGTCTTGATTGTCCATCTCGATGGAATACAACTTATGCTATGATTGAAGCTGCAATTGAGTACAAAATTGCATTTTCTCATTTGCAAGAATGTGACTTTGATTACAGTTTAGCACCATCCGATGTAGAGTGGGAAAGGGCAAGTACTGTTTGTAGATATTTAAAGCTTTTTATTGAAGTTGCTAATGTATTCACGGGTGCGACAACTGCCAACCTTTATTTCCCTTAGCTATGTGATATTCATCTGCAATTAATTGAACGATGCAAGAGCTCAGACCCTTTCATTCATTCCATGGCACTAAAGATGAAAAGCAGGTTTGATACATATTGGAATATTAGCAGCTTGGTTTTAGCAATTGCAGCCATCTTGGATCCTCGATTCAAGATGAAGTTGGTGGAATATTACTATCCTCAGATCTATGGTCCCAGTAGTTCGCTAGATCACATCAACGAAGTTTTTAATGGTATCAAGGATATTTACCATGAGTATGCAATTTCGTCAACAATGACTTCATTTGATCATGGTTTGACTTCTGATGTTCCCAGTAGTAATGGGCTAAAATGTGCCCTACATAGCATGAATAATGATACCAGGGATAGGCTAAGTGGGTTTGACAAGTTCCTAATGACACTTCAGAATTCAGATAACTAACACTTGAAGTCAGAGCTGGATAAATATTTGGAGGAACCTGTCTTTCCTAGGAATGTGGATTTTGACATTTTGAACTGGTGGAGAGTCAATGCGCCGAAATATCCAATCTTATTCTTGATGGCTCGTGACATTTTGGGGATTCCTATGTCAACGGTTGAATTTGATTCAGCATTTAACATTGGAGAACGAGTACTTGATCCATATTGGTAATTTAAAGTAGCTAGCCAAATAAAGGTATTTCCATAACTATAAAGGTCAACTTCTTCGGCCAACAAAGGAAGAGACACCGTTTCGGCGGTTTCACAATTAAAAAAAAGAAAACTGCTCGTATTCTTCGTTCATTAGAAAACCCTTTGTCTTCCTAAACTCCCATACTTTAATTAGCGACTTTAATTGTTTTAGCAAACCGATGGTCTTCTACTCTTCTCTCGCCATCTACCACCTAACTCTCTCTCTCTTATTGCCTGCTTCATCAAGACCGACGCATTGTAGGTAAAAAATATTCTCAGCTTTTCCCTCCTGTAGTACCAGTTCTTCTGATTTGTTGTTTCATTTGATGTTTAATTTATTAGTAGGTGTGAACAATGATTTCCAAACTCTGATTTATCAGCAGCTGGACTACTTGCCCATGTGGCAATGCACTTGCTACTGTAGCTAGCAGACTCAGTTCTCATTTATAGAAAGATATATAAATTGTTTTTATCAGGCATTGATTTATTAAATGGTGTGCTTTGATTTATACTGATATAAAAAACAGATCTTTTCTCACTTCCTTTGGAGATTCAAAGCGGGAAGAATTGGAATGATACTTAAGCGTCTCGCACCCATGCATGTAGCAAGGCCAATTTGAGTGAGGCCTATCTTTGAACGAGATAAACTTTGTAGCAAGCGTTTGGCTAATGATGTGCCAGTATAAATTTTATGTACTTAAGTGTGAAGTGCCAATGCTCGCATACAATAAAGTTGTTAAACATGAAGGAACCTAAATACTTGCTTTTATAGTTAGTTTATATATTTCACTTTACAAGTATTATTTGGTCATACACATGCACAATGGCTTTTTATTATTTATGAACAAAACCATGCATGATCTTTAGGCGCTTTTGCACTCTGTGCTTCAAAGTCAAACCAATAAGTGGGGTCTCCGGTATTTATATTCCAAGCCTCATAAACCTACCTGTCAATATAAGAAGGCATGTCAAAGTTTATGATGCAATTCATTTTGTTCAAAAAATTCCAACGAGCAATAAATTCCATAATTGGTGCTCACATCACCCAAATTTTCATACTTTAATTACTAATCTTTGTATACTCTGTAATAATTTTGTTTGTCAACCATGTGCAGAGCATTCAATTCACTCCACATACTGTAATATATTCCATAATTTGTTTGTACCACATAGACATATTTCAGAAAGTTTTTTTTTTAATTGGTTACGGGGTTGAGGCAGACCCCTACCTGTTGATTAAACTTCAAAGAGTTACATATACCTCCTCAAGAATATGATCATTGGAGGGAGAATCCTTACTACTACAATAACAATAGGCTAGCTCGAAGCCTTACAATTATGAGAAACTCATGAACATAACCCATTCGGGTACATACACAAAGACTAGATAACATAAAAAAATATCTAATGTCTGCCACCAAACAAAAGTTTATCTCTTAAGACCGGGTGATTCCAGAAAGCTTTTACTTATACATTCAATTCACTCCACATATTATATCCGACTTAATGACTCTATAGAACAACTATCAACGGAGGCCAATGTATTTGTTCTAATTGTTTTTCAATGTGATAATTTCTAAATTAAAAAAAAAAAAAAAAAAAAAAAAAAAAAAAAAAAATTGTTAGCTAGCTACAACTTTCTCTGTCCAAGCTATCTGCTTATTTAAACCGACCAAAATATATCTTATTTAAAGCTTTTAAATGGTAATCTTGCCACATAGCCATCTTCCGGAGAACTTTTATTTACACATTCAATTCATTTCACATATTATATCCGCCTTAATAGATCTATATATAGAACAAATATTTCACATGTCCAATGTATTTTTTTCTAATTGTTTCTCAATGTGATCGTTTCTAAATAAATAAAACACCGACCAAAAAAATTGCTTTTGTTAGCTACCTACAATTTCTTTCTCTGTCCAACCTACTTACTTATTTAAATCGACCAAAATATTTAAAACGACAAAAAAAAAAAATGATGGATTCGCTAGATCATTCTGAAGACAATGATAAAAAAAAAAGGTTATTCTTCTTGCATTTGTTTTGAGATATTTTATTCTCCAGTGTAGAATAACAATTACGTTGCACGCCATGATATAATATTCTTATATCTTACAGATAGTATACTCATATGAATCCAACAATGTTCCTCAAT
Organism: Coptis chinensis; assembly: GCF_015680905.1. Classification (NCBI taxonomy): domain Eukaryota; kingdom Viridiplantae; phylum Streptophyta; class Magnoliopsida; order Ranunculales; family Ranunculaceae; genus Coptis; species Coptis chinensis. The sequence continues at coordinate 99,491,846 of NC_141459.1, forward strand.
CACATATAAATGTTCGACAAGATAATTACACAACCAACATCACAAATGTTAATTTCATCAACATAATACCTATTTTTTTGGTAAATTAGTTTGACTAAATTACACTGATATTGGCTAAATTACAAGCGGTTAAATACCTCTTTGAATATATTTATTCGCACCATGGCAGAGCAGTAAAAAACAAATCGGCCAAAGAACACAACTAGCGTACTAAAGTGTTATTTTCTTATTGAAGTTTTTAGTCATACCTCGATCTGTATTAATCTAAAATATATTACATAATATATCCATTCAAACAAATGTAATATGTTACTATTCTAATTTATATGTGTTCATTTATTTGATTTTCTCCACCCTAATTTCCTTTCCTAGAACGTGCAACGCACGTACCCGTTTACTAGTAATAATAATACAAATAAAAAAAAATTCAAATACATGAAAGTATCAAATTATCAATTACTCATCCAAATACTAAAATTTTAAATTCATTACCAAAACACGACTCTAAATAAGATACTACTAATTACCAATCATAATTGCATAATCAAGTACTACAAATAATTGAATAACTTTAAAATTTCTAAGTATTAATAATCCAAAGTAAAATAAAACTGTTTCAATAAGTCAATTTAACACCTAGTCTTCAAAAAGGTAAACTCCAAATCCCATTCTTCTTCTCACGTTTTATTTTAAAAAAAAAAAGTTTTAATGAAATTTTAAATGATAGATTTTCAAAATCTCGGATTTTAAACATTTTTTAAGTTTAAAACGCGATATTTTGAAAAATCTGGATTTTAAATTAGAACAAAACGCTTTGCCAATTTAATGGGTTTTAAACGCGTATTTTTTCCAAATTTGGTGACAATGGCTATAATAAGTCCACCTTGTACTCTGTAGACACTTACTTTTTACTCTTAATACAACATTTGCTTAGAACAAAAAAAATTATGTGTAAACTAAATTGCCGCTGTCTTCATGGATAATTTGAAAAGTAATCTGGCCTTTTCGAGAATTAAAGCAAGAATAAAAAGGTCGTTTTTGATGATTTTCTTTTTTGGTCTCAACTTTAGTTTGGTTTGCCTATTTAAAAGTCCCAAATGCGCATATGGCAGCCCGCATGCAGCCCCACTGCAAACGAGTTTTAGTGTTGGAATAATGACCCTCCAATGTGGGTCTGACCATATTACCGACATATCAGTCTGATAATGTAGAAACTTCGATGACAAGTTCTGAGATTTCAGACATTTAAATTTCCACGAAAATTGGCAACTTGTAATTCGTTACGTGTGAACGACACATCGAAGATTTCGACTCTGGCATTTTTTCAGACATTTGTCTTCTTCATTTGAGCTAAAACACCAACACTTAACTTCGAGGATCCAACTGCAAACATAGCTTTCATCTCAAAAAGATGTTATTTCAAGTGGGTCAGCAGCACACCAACTCCATTGGTGTAAGTTACCTTTATACTTATTTGCCTCTTCTGAATTTACGATTTTTTTGGTGTTTTTAGTATATTTATGGTCTGGGTTTTTGGTTTTGAGAAGACATGACCTTTTCTTTGTTTTGTATTATGATGAGTTCTTTGCACTGTTGGTTGGTCCTTGAAACTCACAGCTTAAGAACTACAGGTTTGCTTTTCTTCTCTGTTTGTGTAATTTAGAGTTATTGCTTGTGTTTTCAAGTGTTTTAGAGATTGCCACATTGTCTTGTTTGATTAGGAAACAAAAGAACAGTAAAATAGTGTAGTTCGTTATAGGGAGCATTGGAGCAACCCCTTGTTTGGCTTGGTGATGGATCAAAGAGTTGAGGTTTGAGCGTGTCGTGGTGCAATCCATTAAAGGGGTTTCCTCCTTTTGTTTCTAGTAGAAACCCAATAAGCAAGAGATTCAACCTCATTGTCCTTTCATTCTAATGATGTGGATGTACTAGAGAAAAAGGTGGCATTGGGATGGTAGAAAATTGTCATTGATCAAGTTGATGGCAGTCATGCCAGCTCCATGTCGCAAAGGCATCAACCCGAAGGGTAGCCAAATTGGCTCTTTATGATCAAGTCCGAGGGCTAGTTGTTTACGATTGACTTATGTGAGTTACATAAGTAAAATTTCCTGGTTGTTGATAACGAGCTTTGAACCTACAACCTCCCACACCTGACAGGGAGACTACACATACAACTAACCAACCGTTGACCCGCAGGCTCATATGTTCTTGATGAACAAAAACATATATTTGAGATTGGGTAAGCTATGAAGTGACAAATACGTGCATGACAAAGTCCTGGTGAGATGTGGTGTTTGGACGTATTATCATCTCCACGTCATTTACGTTGGATCATACTACTCTTGTTCATTTCTCTTATGCACATGTCATCCATGTGAGATTGTAGTATTCGGCCATATTGTCATATGCATGTCATCTGTACATTCTTGGAGTGATTGTTGCACTTTGCTGTTGGCTGACATCTTGGGGAGTTTGGGTTTCTTTCAAATACTTTTCAGTTGGTTGGTCTTGATAAGATTGAATTAATTGAATAGATATCCTAAACTGTAGTCATTACTTCCCTAGTCATTTCATGCTTGTTTTGTTTTTGTTGTTGAACTTGATTGCAGAGGCTTCTTTTGCAGAGTCTGCGTATGGCTTCTTGAAGGAGAGCAGTGATGTTAAAAGTGGGCAAGGACAGTCCTCGTATGAAATCAGGTGATAGACTTCATCATTCTGGATTAGAGAAGCACCATAGAGTTCTCTCTTTTGGTACAATCTTCATGTTTTTTAGCAATCTCTCTTTTGCGCTTTAGTGGGTTCATTTAAGACTGTCTTGGCTTGCGTCCTGGAACAGGCTATAGATACTATGTGTGTGTCTAGGTATATTTGTTTTTTTGTCTTTTTCCCAATTTTCAAATCGAAGTTGCATTCTATCATATTTACAACTAAGATAGGGAACAGGGAAGCTACAATTCATGCTATTCTCTGGGTACCCAGTGTGACTATTTTGATGTTACCAGTTAAACTTCTCATGTTACCTCAGGAGCTTTGAGTACTGAAGCTTCTTGATGGGCACATGCTTGAAAGAGGATTGAGGCAATCATTGGTGATTTGGTGCATCCATGGATTCATGCTGGCAACGAAGGTAATTTTTAGTTGCTCTTGTCAGTAAGCTACACTTATCGTAGGTATTATTTTGGTTTTAATTTCAGCAGTAAGGTCATTCATATTGTTTCCATATTTTTGTTGTACGGCTACTTAAGTATTAAATGTTTTCCGTCAATTACAGATTGATGAAACATTTAAGTCATTAGTAAGGCTTGGTTATGTTGTAGTGTAACATAGTTTTCAGAATGCGCTGTTGGTGTGGTAAGTTATTCATGAAAGGTAAACTGAAAATGACCTCTAAATTATTTCCTCAGTTACATTGACATTGATATATGCGTATGTCTGTATCCGACACGGATACAAAGTTTCTAACACGGTGAAATAGCAAAATATTGAGTATATCAGATACAAAATGTGTCTGTTGTCGCATGTAGATACGTATCCGAAAAAGATTATTTTTATAATATGCCATGTCCTTGTAACATAAATTACTTCTTTGATGCGAAATCTGGAAACGCTAACAGACGGGGGGAGGAACAAAGGGAACAGTGGAGCTTGACTCTGATATTTCTTTTGATTGGTAAAATCCATTCCAATCCATTTTAATATAAGGTTACATAATACAATATAGTATATGAGCCTCAAGTGTGTGTGAACACCTATGTTACAAGAGTGTTCCAATGGATAAACATCACCCCTTTAAAGATCGGACAAGCACAATACCAATCATACAAAGTCTCTGTGATCTCCTCCTTTATCTTGTGTAAGGCCGTCTCTTTATGCTTTGAAGATCCTCAAGTTCCTCTGCTTCCAAAGTTTCCACACAATTGCACTTGAAAGATGATTAATTTAACCAATTAGCTTAGTATCAGACGATGAGGGGATTTACTAAATAAAAAGCAGATATTCAAGTATCCATGCTTACCTATATATTATTTTTCTATTGATTTCCTTTTTAATCAATCTATCTTCATAACTGAGTGAAAGTTGATGTCATTAGAACATGGCTATAAGCATATATTTCCTTTTATGTCCTTATAAATAGGTCGTGGTGGACAACTAGATATAGATAAACACTTGTCATCTTTTCTTTCCAAAGCTCAATGAACCTTGTATTTTATGTTATTTTACGTTTTGATGTCAAGGTAGATGGACACTTCTTTTAGGATTTCAAATAAAAGGAGCCGGGAGTGTGATAGACTTCATGGAGTTAAAGGTATATATTGTCTATCATTTACGTTTCACTAATAGTCTAATAGTATATGGCTTCAATAAAACTTTCTCATACAAATGGTTTTATAATTTTTCAGTACATGCGCTGCACTCAGTCTTTTTACGTTCCAGTTAGGAGCACAATGGAATGCAAGGTGAGATGACAAGTTAAGTGTCGCATAAAGAATGTGCTTCTTCGTATGAAAGTATGTCATTATATCCATGAAAGTTTCTTGCTTGATCTATCAGTAGGTGGAAACAGACGTAGTTCTTCTTGAAATTTTAATATTAATTTACCTTTTTTAATGGGAAAATCAAGGAGGGAAGTCAGATTGCTTTTTTGTCCTCAGGGTCTTGAAAAAGTTAGAATTTCTCTACTAAGCAAGATGATTATTGACACTTCTATGAGCATGGGAATATTGCTGATATATTTCCATTTATGTTTTCAGTGACGTCTATGCATTCAAATGTTGTTCGGGAAGATACATGTTTAGAAGTTCAGTTTTCCAAATTACAAAATTGATGCTTCTTCTTTCTCTTCAAATGGATGTCCTCCATCGTAAAAGTTTGAAACTACCACGGTAATGGAACTCTTACAGACGAGGGAGTGGTAGTACCAGTCTTCTGAAGAAAGATTGTCGGCTCCTACTGTATATCCTCCACCTCCTCTGCCTCCACCTCCGAAAGTATGGTCAATGTACCTTTTCACTCATTATGTCCATTACAACTATCTGGTCCGTGGTCCAAGCAGTAGCCTTTAACGCTAATGCTTTTGGTCATGCAGTCACACAACAATAAAGTACGATACTTCAATATTTACTAGATGACGGTTTGTAGCATATTTAACCTCTGATCATCTGTGCATGTGCTCATATATTTCCTTCTTACACCTCCTTCTGATCTTTGGATTATGAGTTGGTCTTTTTATCTGCTATAGTATTATCATTTATCAACTGGTGATCCCAAAGTAACCAATAGCTGCTATTTACTTTGGTAAATTTCTGGACCACTTTTTTATTTTTATTTTTAAGGTCAAAATGGTTTTCCAGTTAATTTAACCTAACTCTGTGGGGAACATATACTCGACTTAGAGGGAATTTCATGACCTCCTGACAGAACAATTTGCCCCCTGTGCTCGCAGAAGCGTGTGCATTCATCAGTGGTTGCAGTCTTCTGCTACCCATGCATATTTAGATGTGTCACAGGTGGGAAACTTCATACCATTTTTCTACAATAAACTAGAACCATGATACATTTTCACCTTTAGATGACTCTTCTTTATTCATTTGGTTTGCTTATCAGTACTGTATCAGCTATGCCCAGTGAAGCGGACAGTGAACTTGATGCCTACCGCTGTCGACCAGATACAGAGGTTTTTTTTTACGATATGTGGAAATGTTCCAGTTAGGAGTTAGGAAATGTACTATACGTAGCTTGCAGGAACTCAATCTGGTTTGCACCTGATGACGCTGAGATGGAAATCCAGGAAGCGGACACGTCATATTTGTGAGATAATATTAATGTTCCTTTTCCCTTTGAATTTTCTCAATCTCAAATGGGGTGTAAACGAATCACAACTTGTAAGTTTTCTACTGCTAGTTCTCATCTTGTACATTAGCTTGACATATTGTAGTGGGGTCTGCTTGTATTTTCTCTTGAAGGTGTCCAGTGGCCTAGTGGACAAGCCTTGGGTGGTCGTGCCCAAGGGTCAATTCCGATCTTTTATGGGCAAAATGAGATTAAAGGGGTTAGGGAATAAGTTCCTTTTACTGCTCAAATGAGAAAAAAAAATTGTTTGTATGATAGAGTATTGTTTTTACACTGGTTGCTCTATGACACTGTTTCTTTCTCTTCTTGCCACTTGTTGCATTATGAGACAGTTGTTTCTCTGTTCTTGGCTTCTTAATATTGGTAATTCATGTGTACTTCATTCTATTAATTTATCTACTGATGGATCATGGATATTTTCATATTTCAGCATTTCAAATTTATGTCTAAAAAGCTTAGCAGAATCTTCTGAAATTCATTTTGAACATTTCAAATTCAAGTGCTTCTTAGGTCTTCTAATCAGGCCTAACCTTAGATTGGCATGCTTCGTTACTTCTGCTGGCTATGAGCCTGTAACCTCATTTCATCTGTCAGTGTCTTGAAAGAGAGGGATATAGGGTTGAAAATGTAGGGAGAAAAATCAATGTGCTAACGTTCTTTGATTCACGAGTTAAATTTTGATACAGGTACTCAAATTGGTAAGTGTCGAAAGCAGTTCTTGGGTTTTCAAAGTTTGCTTAAACACATATGTAAGATAGATATGGTTGGGTTTTTAAAGCCTTTGACAAGTCTCTAGCTTTCTCCATTCATAGAATAATTTATGAACGCAGGAAAGGAGGGGAAAAGGAGAAGCATGAAAACATGATATATACTTGGGAGTTGGGACTAAACCTTGAAGAAGGCCGAAAACCTATCAGCCTATGTCCAATATTGATTTTCCGACACTTACCTTTGACGCTTCAAGAATACTGACCTTTGACCATTCAAGAATTCTAAAGTTTTGTCCTTACTCCATTCACCAAAGTGACTACACAGTGTTAGCTTGCATGCGACCAATGCTCTATCAATGTGAGTTTTTGTTCTATTGCATATACTAATTTTCGTAAACATGGATACTACTATTCTAGTATTGAAATTTATTTAACTTGTATCAACTTTTTTCTTTATTTAGGTGACAATATATTATGATAAAGAAATACTACTATTCTAGTATTGAAATTTATTTAACTTGCATTAACTTTTTTCTTTATTTAGGTGACAACATATTATGATAAAGAGACTGAAACTTCCAGTTGTTTTATTAGCAATGCCAATGAAACAAGTGATGCTACTATCACTCTCAATGACACTTTATATACAGTTCCTGCTTGGTCTGTCAGTATTCTTCCCGATTGCAAGAAAGTAGCCTACAATACAGCTAAAGTGAGATTTTTCTTTTGTCTTTGTTTTTTTTTGTTTTACATCATAATGTTGTTTCTTAGTTTGATAAATAATAATAAATTATAAGTATTGCGTCAATATATTGTTTCCAGGTTAATACACAAACTTCTGTAAATGTGAAGAAACCAAGTACATCAGTTCTAGAGTGGGTATGGAGGCCTGAATATGCTAAGGATACCATACTTCTTGGTCATGGTCCAATTTTTAATAATTCCCTTGTTGAACAAAAGGCAAGAACAAACGACACCAGTGACTACTTTTGGTATATGACTAGGTAATATGCAAGATACATCATTATACTAGTCTTTAGCTTTTTGTCTAAATTAATTGTTCTTTAATAGTTTTATTACTTAATTCACTTTTGGTATAGGACTAGGTAATATGCAAGATACATCATTATACTAGTCTTTAGCTTTTTGTCTAAATTAATCATTCTTTAATAGTTTTATTACTTAATTTTCTTTGACGGGTTTATACAGTGTGGATGTCAAGAAGGATGATCTTATTTTAATAAGCAAAGAAGTGACTCTACGAGTGAATTCAAGTGGTCATGTCCTGCATGCATATGTTAATGGAAAACATGAAGGATCTCAATGGGGCGTGAATGGAACTTATAACTTTGTATTCGAGAAAAATGTTAGCATAAATCCTGGGATAAATCAAATAAGTTTGCTAAGTGCTACAGTTGGACTGAAAGTATATACCATATACTAACTAGTTACTGTAACGTTCTTTAGGTGGATCACTTTTTATCTCTCCACATAATTAACTGTAATGTTCTTCTCTGTATGTGGTAGAACTATGGTGCGATGTTTGATACTATTGCTACTGGAGTATCTGATGTTCAGTTGATTGCGAGGAAAGGAGATGTGGAAATAATAAAAAATCTGTCATCAAGCAAGTGGGTAAACAAGGTTGGTTTACATGGTGAGGAGAAACAGCTTTACAGTGTTGAGTCACGTCATGCATCAAAATGGATTGAGGATAATCTCCCTATGGATAATATGATGGTCTGGTATAAGGTATTTCTTTCGTCGTCCCCTTTTGTATGTTTTAACATATATGTAGATGGTTTAAAGACTCAAATCTCTCTATAATTTTGATTGTAGGGAACTTTTGAAGCTCCCTTGGGTACAGATTCAGTTGTGGTAGACTTGCAGGGCATGAACAAAGGTCATGCTTGGGTGAATGGTAAGAGCATTGGAAGGTATTGGCCTAGCTTCCTTGTTGATGAGGATGGTTGTAATAGCACTTGTGACTATCGTGGTCCATACAATGATTCAAAGTGTGCATCTAACTGTGGAGGACCATCTCAAAGATGGTAAGATAATCTAGTATATCCTAAATTTGTCTTCACTAGTGTTTAATAATTTTCTTCAATTATGATTTTCTTGCTATATATCCTAAATTTGTCTTCACTAGTGTTTAATATTTTTTTTCAATTATGATTTTCTTGCTAAAATTGTACGAAATTGTTAGGTATCATGTCCCACGCCCTTTTTTAGAGACAGTAAGAATTCACTGATTTTGTTCGAGGAGATGGGTGACAATCCTTCTCAAGTGAACTTCCAAACAATTGTTGTTGGTTCCACTTGTGGACGTGTTTACGAGGGAAAGACATTGGAATTGTCATGCCAAAAGAAGGGACAAACCATATCAACCATAAATTTTGGTAGCTTTGGGGATCCCCAAGGAACTTGTAGATCTTTTGTAAAGGGCAGCTGTGAATCAACTAATAGCATATCGACAGTGGAAAAGGTAACAATTTACAATTTTCATATTTCGTTACTTTTTCTTATTTGATTAACACGAACGGGTATAATACTTATTTACTTGAATCCGCAGGCATGTGTTGGTCAAGAAAGTTGTTCAATCGAAGCATCTGAGGAAATTCTGGGGACGTTGAGTCATTGTGGTAGTGATCTCACTAAGAGTCTAGCGGTCGAGATAGTCTGTTGAAGCTTTAGACATCATTTGTGCAGAATTTTTTTCTTCTTCTTTTAGTTCCTAGTTTGTTATCCTCATGTTTTTCTCATAGGCATTAGATTGTTTAGGCATTAGATTAAGTCTGTCAAGTGGGCTGGTAGAAAAAACAAAGTATATATCCCGGGCGGTTTTAGCACATGGCTATGGTTTTAAGTGAAGTGAATATAGCGCAATTTGTTTTTCTTCAACCATTATTCATATGGGCTTTACTGGTTTAGCCAATACTTCATTCAGTGAACTGGAGTACTTCTTTAACTAAACTGGAGTACTTCATTGAGTTCATTCACTTATTAACCAGGCAAGCACATCAGGTAAGCAATTGAGGTAGTGTGATGAGTTGTATACTACAGCCTTCAGCCTCATATTGTAAGCAATTGACTACTTATTCATTAATTAATTAAGTGGGCAAGCACATCAGATGATTAAAAAGAAAAAAGATCCGGGACTTAGCATTAAATGCATGCCAAGATCTGCGAGATTATGTGCACACCCCACCCCATCTCCAAAAAAAAATATGCAATTTTTTTATTTTATTTTTTGTTAGAAGGTCTAAACAATAAAGATCAACAAAATTATGCATTTATTTCAATTCACAAAACTAAAGTGTGTTGACTACTAAGAATTTAATATGAATTGATGAAGTTAACAACTAAAGCACTTAAGCCATTAATTGATACTACTATGGTCTACATAATCTAGCCTACAAGTCTACAACAATTCAATAAATTGTTAACTTCATATAATGTTATAAGTCAATATAACCCTATTATGATGTGGAGAAAACTATAAAAGATTAATATTGAAAGTAAAAAAGTACTTTGTTTTGTTTTTTTGTTTTTTTAAGTGAAAATTTTATTTATAATAATAACGAGTTTTACAAATATTTAGGATAAACGTGCAACAAATTGTGCCGCAAGTCCTTTCTGAATTTGTTTTTTGTTTTTTTTTTTTTTTTTTTGGATTGATCGAGGTCTAACGATTGTTTAAGAATTGAGAGTGAAAAAAAAAGAGGGAGAGCTTACATGTTTGTTATCAGTGATTATAATTATACAAACTGATCGGTTGAGCTTTGAGCCTTTGGCTATTTGTTTTAGTCTCATCAACCCATCAAACATTCAAATACACATTTGTCAATCTTTAATGGTTTTAGATTCAAAATAAATGATAAAAGATAATTTTATAAGGGCAAAAAGAGAAGTAAAAAAAAGTTGGTTTATTGGAATGTTTTTTATTATTATTTTTTTTCATAATATTTTTTTTGTTGATTATATTCTTACTAAAAGTTGTGAAAATTTTGGGTGTGCAGTAGTGGAAGTTTGCTAAAAAAAATTGGGGGTGTGGGTCCTTATAGTTTGAAGATTTTCCTAAACAATTAGTTATATGGTAGTGAAGTTTTTATAATTTCAGGAGGTGCGATCGCTCTTACACGCACCCCTATATCCATATATACTCAAGAGTCATACCATCCAAAGCCTTAATGCCTTATATAGAGAAGGAATGCTTGTTCAATTCCTCTCATTCTTTTCAAACTCTTAACTCCCACACTCTTTTTCTATTTCTATTTTCAAAAGATTTTCCAATGCCACAGGAAACACCAACACTACCACTAACACCAACACAAACTCCATCCACTTCATTTGCTCGTGTGTGTGAGGGGGATTTGTTACTATGTTGGGGGAAGTAGGAAATTTTATTGGGGAGTTGTGTGGTGCTATTTGGGAGAGTGTTTGGAATTTCATAGTAGAGATGGTATGGAACTTCATTATGTTGGGTGTATGGAATGCAACATGGAAATATGTGGGGAATGTTTGGAATGACACTGTTATTGCAAATTGGAGGAGAGTATGGGCACTTGCCCATATTCTAACAGTCAACTCTTCTGTATATTTTTTTACAATTGGCAACATTCAAGATTTTTGGAAGGACAAGGTTCATGGTTGACATATGATAATTTTGGTAATCGTTATAATTATAGGAATTGTAATAATAATTAGTGCACTAGAGATTGTAGTTCTTTTGATCGCCCCCAATATTACTATTGATTTTAGGAGTGCAGGGTATGCCATTTTTGGCTACTCAATAGTTTTTTTTGTTTTTTTGTTTTTGTGTTTTTTTTGTTTTTGTTTTTTTTTAAAACTGTTATGGGTTATGGCAGACCCCAACTTGCATTCATCTTAATATGTTAAACACAGTTCCTTTTGCATCATTTTCCACTATTACATGTAGAGCATCATCTAGATGACCTATCTAGAGGCTACTCAGTAGTTAAGTCCATAGTTGACTTAACATTTTGAATTATGGTTACGTCTTTAGTAGTCTCAATCCAAACATTGAACTTAGGAGACTTAAGAGTAGTTTTTCCATTTTCACTCCATCTTTCAATTTTATGTCTTATTGTATTTGTAACCAATAAAGGTTATATGCATCTCCTCATAGCTCTTGGAGCAAACCTAAATTTTTATTTGGGATTTATAATCTCCCATAAAGATTACGCTCCTTTTTGGGCACTAATGGGTTCATATTTGGTAGTTTTAACTATTACTATATGAGGTTGCATATTTATGGAGACTCATGCCAATATTTTGGTTTAAGTAGTACGTGTAGTTTGAAGTGTTTTGCCATGTTGCAAAAGTTTATGTTTTTTCATTTTAGTTGTTTTGTTGTAGAGGTGAAAACTAGGAGTGATACTAGTTTTGGAGCCTAATGATATTTTAAATGTAATGTTATGTGAGAATTTGATTTATGGTAAGAATTTAATGAGAAAGATTTAATATTTTCAAGTAGTGTTTGCCATTCCTTTTTTTTTTTTTTATACTGTATTATTTTACATTCTGAAACTAAAGCCTTGATTTGTTACTATGTTGGAGGAAGTATAAAATTTTATTGAGGAGTTGTGCGGTGCTATTTGGGAGAGTGTTCAGAATTTCATAGTGGAGATACTATGGAACTTCATTGTGTTGGATATATGGAATGCAACATAGAAATATGTGGGGGATGTTTGGAATGACAATGATATTGCAAATTGGAGTAGAGTATGGGCACTTGCCCATATTCTAACAGTCAACTCTTCCGTAATTCTTTTTACAATTGTCAAAATTCAAGATTTTTGGAAGGACAAAGTTCATGGTTGGCATATGATAATTTTGGTAATCGTTAAAATTATAGGAATTGTAATAATAATTAGTGCACTAGAGATTGTAGTTAGTGTTTGGATTGCCCCCAATATTACAATTGATTTTGGGAGTGCAGGGTATTCTATTCTTGGCTACTCAATAGTTTTTTTTTTTTTTTTTTTTTTGAACTGTTATGGGTTATGGCAGACCCCAACCTGCATTTATCTTTAATCTGTTAAAAACAGTTCCTTTTGCATCATTTTCCACTATTACATGCAGAGCATTCTCTAGAGGACCTATGTAGCGGCTACTCAATAGTTAAGTCCATGGTTGACTTAACATTTTTAATTATGGTTATGTTTTTAGTAGTCTCAATCCAAACATTGAACTTAGGATAGTTGAGAATAGTTTCTCCACTTTCACTCCATCTTTCAATTTTATGTCTTATTGCATTTGTAACCAATAAATGTTATATGCATCTCCTCATAGCTCTTGGAGCAAACTTAAATTTTTATTTGGGATTTACAATCTCCCATAAAGATTACACTCTTTTTTGGGCAATAATGGGGTCATATTTTGTAGTTTTAATTGCTACTATATGGGGTTACATATTCATGGAGACTCATGCCAATGCTTTGGTTTAAGTAGTACATATAGTTTGAAGTGTTTTGCAATATTGGGAAAGTTGATATTATTTTCATTTTAGTTGCTTTGTTGTAGAGGTGAAAACTATGAGTGGTACTAGTTTTGGAGCCTAATGATATTTTAAATGTAATATTATGTGAGAATGTAATTCATGGTAAGAATTTAATAAGAATGATTTAATGTTATCAAGTAGTGTTTGCCATTCTTTTTTTTTTATACTGTATTATTTTGCATTCTGAAACTAAAGCCTTGATTTGTTACTATGTTGGAGGAAGTATGAAATTTTATTGGGGCGTTGTGCGGTGATATTTGGGAGAGTGTTCGGAATTTCATAGTAGGGATACTATGGAACTTCATTGTGTTAAGTGTATGGAATGCAACATGGAAATATATGTTAGGGAATATTTGGAATGACACTGCTATTGCAAATTGGAGGAAAGTATGGGCATTTGCCCATATTCCAACACTCGAACTCTTACGTAATTATTTTACAATTGGCAACATTCAAGATTTTTTGAAGGACAAGGTTCATAGTTGGCATATGATAATTTTGGTAATCGTTATAATTATAGGAATTGTAATAATAATTAGTGCACTAGAGATTATAGTTCATGCTTGAATTGCCCCCAATAGTACTATTGATTTTGGGAGTGCAGGGTATGCCATTCTTGGCTACTCAATAGTTAAGTCCATGATTAACTTCACATTTTCAATTGGAGTTAGGTCTTTAGTAGTCTCAATCCACACATTGAACTTACGAGACTTGAGAGTAGTTTCTCCACTTTCACTCCATCTTTCAATTTTATGTCTTATTGAATTTGTAACCAATAAAGGTTATCTGTATGGTATCTCCTCATAGCTCTTGGAGCAAACCTAAATTTTTATTTGGGATTTATAATCTCCTATAAAGATTACACTCCTTTTTGGGCACTAATGGGGTCATATTTGGTAGTTTTAATTGTTACTATATGGGGTTGCATATTCATGGCGACTCGTGTCAATGCTTTGGTTTAAGTCATAATTGTCACTACTAAAATAAGGGCTTTTTGTGTCACTTATATTTTTTTGTCTTGTGTCACTTACTAGAAAAAAGTGACACACAGAGTTTCGATGTGTCACTTTTTTATGGAATGAGGGCTGATGTGTTGCTTATAGGAAAAGTGACACAAGTAATTTTATTTTTTGTGTCCCATTATTTGAACCGTGACACTAGTGGTTTGCATTGTAGTGTCACTTCTAAGTGTAAAAAAATCGAAAACAAAATTAACAAATTATCGAAATAAATAAGTGACACTAGTAATTGCTTATGCCACGAAATTGAAAGTCGTGATTTGGGCCAAAAAGAATTAAGGGTTAATTAGACTTACTCTCCCCATTACTAGTTGTAATTAGTGTTACCCTTCCGTTTTCAAAAATATTAGTGATACCCCCCCAATTGTAAGATCCAACGGTTACGAGATGATTTTTTTTTTTTCAGATGAAGAAATCTGACCGTTAGATCACTCAAATGGAGGGGGGTATCACTAATATTTTTGAAAAATGGGGGAGGAGGGGGATAACACTAATTGCAACTAGTAATGGGGGATAAGTCTAACTAACCCAAGAATTAACTTACTAAACCTAAAAGGAAAAGATCACTTCTCCTAAAAAAAGAATTAAAAAAGAAAAAAAATAGAAGAAAAAAAAAAAAACTCTGTCTTGCAAAAACGCTGAAGCTCTTCCTCCCAACTAATTCTCACCGGCGTTCTAACACCACGTGCGCTCTCCCACCCAACCGTCTCTCGCCCATCCCTCGTTCTCCATCCCAGTTCCCTTTCCAGCTGTCTCTCTCTCTCGAGAGCAAGAAAATAGAGGTAATATTTTTTTTTCATTTTTATTTAATTTCATTGAGCAAGTACTAGTTTATCTCTTGCCATAACTTAGTTTGAGAACTTGTCTGATGTTTTTTGTCCAAGTGAATTATGAAACCCTTTCTACTCCCTTCTATTTGTCGTTATGGTTTGTATGCTGAGCAGATTTCTGGTACTTCTTTTACAGCCCCTCGAAAGTCTAATTAGAGAAGGTATCTTTTCTAGCTTGTTTCTTTTCTCTTTTTATTGGCAGTTTATATATAGTGAGATGATCAACTTTTTCCAATGGTTGAATTGAATTGCGTCTTGGGTTTTATTACTATTTAATAATAATTTTTTGATTTTTTATATTGAGGTAGTTTAGTTTGGATACAACTGATAAAGTGAGTTTCTTTCTTTATTTATTTTTTGCAATTTTTTAGCTGAATTGGATGATGGGTTTTGTTCATTCTTTCTGATTAAACTTGGTAGGAGAATTACACTGGGGGTTGCTTAATTTTCATTTTTGTTAGTAACAAGAGTTTGTTTGAAGAAAGACAACTTTGAATTTGATAATGTTAAATTGGGAGTCTTGAAGGGATTTCCAACTATTGGTTTTAGTAATGGGGATCTTCGCACTCTTAGTTGTTTATTATAAAACCTTCAATCATTTCAAATAACCCTGGTCTACATATTTAGTCATTAGTTTAAGCAGCTCAATATTTCTTTTCATTTCTTTCTATGAATCTTTTTGACTTATTTAAACTAGACTTCTTTAAACTATAGGATTAGGAAGGATGAAGGAATAAAATATTTTGATTCTTTCATTATTATTATGTTATTTTTATAGATTAGTTGATAAGAATAAATTATTGGCATTTGGTTATACCGGATCTAGTCGTCAGTGACACATGAGCCATTTAAACCTCATGTCCCAAGCCACGAGAAACTTGTTAGTGAATTCAACCAGACTAATAGTTTTGCTAACCCAACTCAATTGCATTGGAAACCAGTAGAGATTCCTGATTCACCGACTGATTTCATTGATGGACTCTTCACAATGTGTGGGGCTGGAAGCTCTTTTGTTCGACATGGATATGATATTCACATGTAAGTGGTTGTTCTATTTGTTCGGCAGTTGAAACTTACTTGATTCACCAGAATTGTTGAATGCTTTGCTTATAATATGAGATTTAGAAAAGGAGGGGGGGAGATAAAACTTAGCTTCAGACATACATTTTACCATGGACCAAAATATCACCGATATATCGCCGATATATATCGGTATTTTGGTACACCGACATCGATATTTCCGATATATATCCACCGAATATAGAATCCTTTTTTTTTCCGATATATATCGGAATTTCCGATATGAAACTTTACATCGCCAATATAATCGATATTTCCGATATAATCGATATATATCGGTTGACTTTTTGACCATTTTAAAATATAAATCCAATATTTCCAATATATTTCAGATATATATCCGATATTTCCGATATTATATTTCCGATATTTTAAATAGTTTGGACTGGTTACCAAAAAAAATGGATATATCCGAAATATCCGATATATATCGGTTTTTGGGTACACCGATATATTTATCGATATCGATATTTTGGGCCTTGCATTTTACTAGATCCTAGACTTGTGTGACTGTTGACGTCTGTTTTAAAAATATCCCTGCTAAGATGATAGATGTGTTATGCATATCTGCGGAGTCTAATGATGCTTAGAGAATAGAAATAGATCATGATGCTAAGTTTGACGTCTATGAAAATATAACAAACAAGAGAGAAACTAACATCTTTTTTACTAGTCTTGCGCCTTGCATAGAAAATGTAGAAGATGTAATCCACCACCAAGCAAGTTTTCACACTTGATGGCGGTGGAAACATAATACAAATCTGAGGAAGATGTCCAAAGACTTGTTTTGAAAACTATCAAAGTAATAACTATTTCCATCTAGAGAATCATGTTTTTAGTAGCTTGCCACAAAGATGCCAAACTACTGGAACTTTAGAAAACACATCTATCTTTTCGACAAACCTTGTTTGCATGTAGGTACACTTGCTAACAAATCAATGGAAAACTCTGCCTTTTGTAATGCAAGAATCTTTGGTGACTTTTGGTAGTTCCACATAAAGGAAGTAAGTTATTCTTGGTAAATTTTTAAGAACAATCCGAAATGTTGAATGTTTGGTCTCGGATATTTATTTGGCTTGAAATTGTCGGATAGGTAACCATTGAAATTGTCGATAGTTTCAAAGATCAATCAAGGTTTCAAATGAGAATCTCCTTGGCAAGAATAGGATTAGTGATTATGTTGTGCCATGACTTGCTTACATATTTGAACCGAACAAGTTCTTTTAATGAAGAACGGAGTAAAATATAGGAGATTAGTTCTTTAGGTAAGTTATCAATGTTTCTATTTGATCACTGGCATGATTTTTTGTGATTACCATAATCTATTTTGTAGTGAATCTCCCATGCATGCTTTCTTTGCTACTACCTACTGACAAAAATAGTGGGTTCCTTTATATTGCCTTTGTCTGTGTTCCTTTTTTTATCCTTCCATCATATTTAAAACCATCTCTACTGCAGTTTCCCATTGGGTTCCTTTGTACTGCCTTTGTACTGATAGAAACATTGGATTCTTATCTATTTTTGGAAGAGCTGAAAAATAAGGTAGAGGAGGGGGTTTGGGCAATGGAAGGAAATAATGACATACTTACTATGGCATTGGGAACTCCAGAGCCTAGTGGTCGAGTAAGGGCAGGTGGACAATATACCACTCCCACTATGTACTTCAATCTTTCTAATAAAAGATCAAAGAAATATCACGAGGATTTAGAAGCGAAGTTGAAATAGATGAAGTTCGTCTTGAATTCATCGACTTTATCCAACAATTTATATGAGTAGTTAATTTGGGTAAGTGGGCATCCATATTTTCCCTTTCTTTATGTATATTTACTTTTCTTATCGATTTTTTTTCTACTTGTGCAATATACCATTCTTGATTCACTTGTTTTTTAATTTTATATACTAGTCATAGTGGAATGACGACTTCATGATATAATGCATGTGTATGGATCAATTAACAAATGAATAGATGGCAGCTAGGTTTTTTGGTGTTGGAAGTGTGCACAACAAGCTAAGATATTGCTATGATAGCGTTGGCGTCATGTAGTTTTTGTTTTTTTTTTAAATTTATTGTGATTATTTTGGTATTGGAATGACTTATTTTGTTGGGAGTCAAACTGGATAATAGATACTAGGTTTGATCCATGAAATCAATAGAAATTAATTGTTTTGATGTTGTTTATTTTTTTCCCGAGTGGATGTTGTTTCCATATCATAAAGCAGGTTAAAGTGATTTTGGTTGTGATGTTTTGATAAATGTATGTGAATGTTGTTTATGTCATAAAGCAGGTTAATGGGATTTTGGTTATGACGTATATGATGCAGGTTGAGAAATGAATACGATCGAATATAAAAATGAGAAAATGTTTTTTTTAAAAAAAAATATTTTCATTTGTCTCACTTTTGGAAAAAGTGACATAATATCTATTAAAAGTGACACAACTGACCACTCTTATGTGTCGTTTTCTTTTTTCATACGAGTTACATGGAGTTGATTCCTAAAGGCGACACAAGAAGTGGGGGGCTTATGTGTCGTTTTTGACGTACTTGTGTCACGTCTGGTCCAAAAGTGACACAACTAGTATACTTAATATATCACTTTTGACATACTTATGTCTCGCTCTGGTCCAAAAGTGACACAACTAGTATACTTAATGTGTCATTTTTGACGTACTTATGTCTCGTTCTGGTCCAAAAGTGACATAACTAGTATACTTAATGTGTCACTTTTGACGTACTTATGTCTCGCTTTGGTAAAAAAGTGACACAACTAGTATATTTAATGTGTCACTTTTGACGTACTTATGTCTCGTTCTAGTTCAAAAGTGACATAGCTAGTATACTTAATGTGTCACTTTTCACGAAATTATGTCCCACTCTGGTACAAAAGGGATACAACTAGTGTCACTTTTGACAAGTACTGTGATACTCTTTCTTAAAAAGTGACACAAGAGGCTATTCTTAAGTGTCATTTTATTAACAAAAAGTGACACATTTAGTAAGGCTTTTGTGTCACTTTTGGTAGAACTTTATGTGTCGGGGGCTGTTAGGCCACTTTAAAATTAGTTTCAAAAGTGACACAAGAAACTGACACAAGAAGTTTCTTGTGTCACTTAAAAAGTGACACAAAAAGCCCTTCCTTTAGTAGTGTGTAGTTTGATGTATTTTGCAATCTTGGGAATTTTTTTGTTTTTTCATTTTAGTTGTTTTGTTGTAGCGGTGAAAAGGAGTGGTGCTAGTTTTGGAGCCTAATGGTATTTTAGATGTAATGTTTTGTGAGAATGTAATTTATGGTAAAAATTTAATGAGAATGATTTAATGTTTTCAAGTAGTGTTTGCCCTTCCTTTTTTTATACTGTATTATTTTGTATTTTGAAACTAAAGCCTTTATTTGTTACTATGTTGGGGGGAAGTCGGAAATTTTATTAGGGAGTTGTGTGGTGCTATTTGAGATGTTGTTTTGGAATTTCATAGTGGATATACTATGGAACTTCATTATGTTGGGTGTATGGAATGCAACATGAAAATATGTGGGGGATGTTTGGAATGCCATTGATATTGCAAATTGGAGGAGAGTATGGGCACTTGCCCATATTCTAACAATCAACTCTTCCGTAATTCTTTTTACAATTGGCAACATTCAAGATTTTTGGAAGGACAAGGTTCATGGTTGGCATATGATAATTTTGGTAATCGTTATAATTATAGGAATTGTAATAATAATTAGTGCACTAGAGATTGTAGTTCATGCTTGGATTGCCCCCAGTATTACTATTGATTTAATTTAGGAGTGCAAGGTATGCCATTCTTGGCTACTCAATAGTTAAGTCCATAGTTAACTTAACATTTTCAATTGGAGTTAGAACTTTAGTAGTCTTAATCCAAACATTGAACTTAGGAGACTCGAGAGTAGTTTCTTCACTTTCACTCTCTCTTTCAATTTTATGTCTTATTGAATTGGTAACCAATAAAAGTTATATGCATCTCCTCATAGCTCTTGAAGCAAACCTAAATTTTTATTTGGGATTTATAATCTCCCATAAAGATTACACTCCTTTTTGGGCACTAATGGGTCATATTTTGTAGTTTTAATTGCTACTATATGGGGTTGCATATTCATGGAGACTCATGCCAATATTTTGGTTTAAGTAGTACGTGTAGTTTGAAGTGTTTTGCAATGTTGGAAAATTTTCTATTTTTTCATTTTAGTGGTTTTGTTGTGGCGGTGAAAACTATGAGTGGTACTAGTTTTGGAGCCTAATGGTAATTTAAATGTAATGTTATGTGAGAATGTAATTCATGGTATGAATTTAATGAGAATGATTTAATATTTCCAAGTAGTGTTTGCCCTTCCTTTTTTTATACTGTATTATTTTGCATTTTGAAACTAAAGTCTTGATTTGTTATTATGTTGGGGGAAGTAGGAAATTTTATTAGGAATTGTGTGGTGCTATTTGGGAGAGTGTTTGGAATTTCATAGTGGAGACACTATGGAACTTCATTGTGTTGGGTGTATGGAATGCAACATGAAAATATGTAGGGGACGTTTGGAAGTTTGGAATGACACTGCTATTGCAAATTGGAGGAGAGTATGGGCACTTGCCCATATTCTAACACTCGAACTCTTACGTAGTTGTTTTACAATTAGCAACATTCAAGATTTTTTGAAGGACAAGGTTCATAGTTGGCATATGATAATTTTGGTAATCGTTATAATTATAGGAATTGTAATAATAATTAATGCACTAGAGATTGTAGTTCATGCTTGAATTGCCCCCAATATTACTATTGATTTTGGGAGTGCAGGGCATGCCATTCTTGGCTACTCAATTGTTAAGTCCATGGTTGACTTAACATTTTCAATTGGATTTAGGTCTTTAATAGTCTCAATCCAAACATTGAACTTAGGAGACTTGAGAGTAGTTTCTCCACTTTCACTCCATCTTTCAATTTTATGTTTTATTGCATTTGTAACCAATAAAGGTTATATGCATCTCCTCATAGCTCTTGGAGCAAACCTAAATTTTTATTTGGGATTTATAAATGGGGTCATATTTGGTAGTTTTAACTGCTACTATATGGGGTTGCATATTCATGGAGACTCATGCCAATGCTTTGGTTTAAGTAGTACGTGTAGTTTGAAGTGTTTTACAATGTTGGGAAAGTTTCTTTTATTTTAGTTGTTTTGTTGTAGAGGTGAAAGCTAGGAGTGGTATTAGGTTTGGAGCCTAATGGTATTTTAAATGTAATGTCATGTGAGAATGTAAATCATGGTAAGAATTTAATGAGAAGGATTTAATGTTTTCTAGTAGCATTTGCCTTTCTTTTTTTTTTACTCTATTATTTTTACTATGTTGGGGGAAGTAGGAAATTTTATTGGGGAGTTATGTGGTGCTATTTGGGATAGTGTTTGGAATTTCATAGTGGAGATACATTAGCTGCCGAAGGATTCATCGATTGGTTGAATGAACTAGGGCGTATCTTTGATTATAAGGAAGTTCCAGATCGTGTCAAGGTGAAATTGGTCACCATCAAACTCAAGGGCAGAGCATCTGGCGTGGGTGGGAACGATTCTTGGTCCGCGACACAAACAAAGAAAGTCCAAGATCACTGATTGGGCAAAGATGAAGAAGAGTACGCAGGGGCACTTTCTTCCTTTTGGCTATACTCAAACCTTGTTCCAGCGGCTTCTTTCGTTGCGGCAAGGCGCAAGATCGGTTGATGAATATACAGAGGAATTCTATCAATTGATTGCCCATAATGATCAATCGACCGCATTTTAATAGACTGTGGTGCGATTTAGGGATTACGCCAACCCCTACAAAATGTCCTCAGCCTTCACTCAGTGTGAACCGTCTCTAAGGCATACCAGCGCGCATTGGTTGTAGTGAAACAACTTAACAGGAGACCGATGTTCATAGGGGAGCCAAGCAGTCGACCAATTCACCCTCAAGAACCTGGTCGGCCGTTTTGCCACCGATAGGTATTCCTAGTTCTTCTATTCGGGTGTTTCAAATGTGGTGAACATGGTCATAAATCAAATGCTTGTCGGAAACCTCCTAGCTTTCAGAAGGGTAAAAATCTTCTACTTGATGAAGTCCTAGCAGACAACATTGAGGAGATAGGGGAGCCTGAGTATGACGATGCTAAAGATGATGTGTTGTATGGGGATGGCCGTGAGAACCTGGTCGTTCGTAAGAGCCCACTAACTCCCAAGAGTGAATCAGGAGATGATTGGTTGAGAACCAATATTTTCCACACAACCTGCGCGGTTAATGTCGATAAAGTCCGCAAACCCGATCATTGACAGTGGTAGTTGTGAGAATGTAGTGTCTGAAGAAGTTGTCCAGAAATTGCAGTTGAAGATGGATCGTCATCCCTAGCCATACAAATTGTCTTGGTTGAGTAAAGACGACACTGAGGTAACAGTAGATAGATGCTGTCTAATTTCTTTTTCGATCGGCAGGAAATATTTTGATAATGTTTGGTGTGATGTGGTAGCTATGGATGCATGTCATGTATTGTTAGGTAGATCTTGGCAGTATGATCGTAATGTTGTTCATGATAGGCGAAAAAAATACTTATTCCCTCAGCATGAAAGGGAAAAAAGTTGTGTTGGCACCTCGACGGGAAGGACCCACTCCTGTCCCGTTAGCCAATAGTATTACATTACTTTCTATGTCCCGTTTTTAGTTGAGATTAAAGCGTGGCGATGTACTCTATGCTCTAATGCCTTGTGGAACTAGTGCAGCTAGCAATGTGAATTCGATTTACCAACAAGAAAGGTCTACAACTACTAGTCGAAGTTTTTTTCGACATGATGCCAGACGATCTTCCCCCTAGGCTACCACCTATAAGGGATATTCAGTATCATATCGACCTTGTTCCCGGTGTGAGTTTGCCTAATCAACCGGCATTCCGCCTTAGTCCTAAAGACTCAGAAGAGCTACAACGACAGGTGGTAGAGCTGTTAGAACGAGGCTACATCCGTGAGAGTATGAGCCCATGTGCAGTCCCTGCCCTGCTAGTACCGAAGAAAGATGGTTCCCGGCGATGTGTGTTGATAGCGAGAAAATCAACAGGGATCCGCGATGAAAATACGTTCCCGATTCCCCACCTAGATGATATGTTAGATCAGTTGTCCGATTCTAAGGCTTCTCAAAACTTGACCTTTAGAATGGATACTTCCAGATCCGAGTCAGACTTGGAGATAAGTGGAAGACAGCGTTTAAGACGCATCATGGGTTGTATGAGTGGATGGTCATGCCTTTTGGACTGCCCAATGCGCCCATCACATTTATGCAGTTTATGCATCAAGTTTTACGGACCTTTCATGGGAAATTCGTTATAGTCTCTACCGACGATATTCTCATTTATTGCCGACATGGGCCTCCCACTTTAATCACCTCCTGCATGTTTTTTGATATCTTTGAGAGAACGCAATGCCTGCTCGCCAATCCGAAGAAGTGTTCTTTCTTTTCTACTTCTGTAGCCTTCCTTGGGTTTATTGTGTCTACTAATGGTGTTCATGCATATCAGTCAAAGATAGATGCGATCTTGGAATGGCCCACGCCAAAGTCCTTGCATGATGTGCGAAGTTTCCATGGATTAGCCTCTTTCTACTGCCGGTTCATCCGAAATTTCAGCTCTTTGATTGCTCCTATCACAGAGTGCCTCAAGGGTCGTGATTTCAAGTGGTCTGAGGACGCTGAGATTAGTTTACAACTAGTCAAGCGAAAGATGACAGAGGCACCGGTGTTGGCACTTCCCGATTTTGACAAAATGTTTGAGGTGAATTGTGATGCTTCTAGAATTGGTATTGGTGGTGTTTTGAGTCAAGAGGGGCGACCCATAGCTTTTTCGGAGAAGCTATCGGGATCAAAGAAAAATTACTCCACCTATGATCCGGAATTCTATGCTATAGTTCGGTCCCCAAGCATTGGCGGCCACTACCTAGTACGAGGGGAGTTCATTCTTCTCACACTAACCATGAGGCTCACGAAGTATATAAATGGGCAGCACAACTTGAATCGACGGCATGCCAAGTGGGTGGCGTACTTCACGAGGAGTTCACGTTCTCACTAAGGCTCCAAGTAGGCGGCTTGAACAAAGTCAGCCGATGCCTTGAGTCGTCGTACATCACTCCTCACCACCATCGCGCACTAAAGTTGTAGGTTTTGAGGCCTTCAATCGATATGTATGAAGTGATCCTTCTTCGAGAGGATAATTCAGGAGGTAACCCGCGGTCGGCGACATGATTTTATTGTTCATAATGGTTATCTATTTTGTGGTCGCGGTTGTGCATTCCGGTTGTTCCTTAAAATGACAGATTCTTAATGAAATGCATAACGAGGGTCACTTTGGGCAGATAAAACATAAGCCCGATCTCTTCTGATTTTTATTGGCCCAAATTGTCCATGGCGTGGATCATTATGTGGATCATTGTTATGTGTGTCAACAGTCCAAGGGAGTTCTCACCAATGTCGGTTTGTACACTCCTTTACCTGTTCCTCAATCCCCATGGCTCGATGTCAGTATGGACTTTGTGTTGGGTTTACCCCGTACCCAACGTTCTTTGGATTCTATTATGGTTGTGGTTGACAGATTCTCCAAGATGGCCCATTCCGTCCCTTGCAAGAAGACAATGGATGCTGGCTGGATCGCTCATATACTTTAAGGAGATTGTGCGTTTGCATGGTGTTCCTCGATCAATTACTTTTGATCGTGACACCAAGTTCATAAGTCATTTCTGGAGAAGTTTATGGAGTAAACTGGGCACCCAGTTGAATTTCAGTAGCGCCTACCACCCACAAGCTGAATGACTTATGAACCGAAGTAGTAGGATCTGGCGTTACCGACTTACCGCAAGCTGAATTTGCCTATAACAGATCGAAGAACAGAACCACAGGACTGAGTCCATTTGAGATTGTTGTTGGTCCTTCAGGGTGCTGGACTTAGCCCCTATTCCACGTATTGGTCGTTTGAACCCTAAGGCAGATGAAATGGCAGAGCATCTTCGGGGTATCCATGAGCAAGTGAAACTGACCATTCATGAGAGCAATGCCAAGTACAAGCTTCTGGTCGACAGTCATCATCGTCAGGTACTTTTTGATGTTGGTGATTTTGTTTGGACAATATTAACTCGTGACCGTTTTCTTGTTGAAGAGTATAATAAGCTTAATTAAGGAGACGAAGATTGGATCTGTGAGGTATTGCGAAGATCAATGATAACGCATCTGAGTTTCGCCTACCCAGTCATTTGAAGACTTCTAATGTCTTTAATGTGAAGCACCTGAGTCATTGTTTTGTGGAGTCCGATTTTACTACTGTGAACTCGAGGACGAGTTCTTTCTAACTTTGGCCGACTGATGCAGGAGGATCCAAGTCAGATGATCTTGAGTTGCCGGTTATTGCATTGGTGGCACTAAAATATCATGAGTTGGCGGATCGGTAAAAAGCGGCGAAAGTAATCATGATATTTTTCTAATTGGGGTAAGTTAGGTTGTGTTTTGGTATTTTGGCCATAACTTTGGCTACGGGTGTCAGAGTCAAGCGTGTGATCCCAATTCGAAAAGATCTCGGAGGCGTGCATGCTGTCACCACCAAGCTTTGCTTCGTGGTAGCCGTTTTCGGGGTCAAATTCCACTGTTTTCCCTTCCAAATTCATCGTTTTAGATTTTCTTTCCTTTTTACTGTTTCAAAAATAATTCTGAGCCCGATTTGGGCTAGACTTTTGGTAGGTTATTGTTGTTTTTGTCTAGTTAGTTTTAGCAGGAATAATATTCGGATTTAGAATGTTTTGCAACTATAAACTCCGGCTTGTGGGCAAATATTTGATATTCTTGATTTTATTAAATTTTAATAGACATTAGAGACGTTTTCTCTGTGTTTAGGGCAATTCTCTTGTGTTCTTCTCTGTTTATTCTCTGTTATTAATAGTCTACAGGATAATCTCTATTATGTTTGGCTTCAAATCTCCCAAAGCGAAGACTCGAGAGCTTTCAAACCGCACAACATTACACTCCATGATAAAAGTGGCAGCACAGATTAGCAATTCCATAATAGAATGCCCCACCAAGAGCCCTAAAGAGGGGTGGCGACCTGACCATGAAACTACCCAAACCAGCAATTCAGAGAGGGAATAGATAAAGGGAGACAGCCTTGGTCTCAGACAAGTAAAATATAGAGCCAAACTAGATAAACAGATAGAAAGGGCTGAACCCATAACTTTGACAATAATAGAGAGGAACAAGAAGAGTTAGTTTGAAGCAACAACCACCTAAAAAATACAACAAAAATTTAGATCGACTTATTTAAGGTCTTCAAAAAAGAAAACAATCTGCAAAATTGGAGAATAATGTTTAAGCCAAAAAGAGAAAACCAAAGCCCCCATAACCAGATCCCATGAAGTGCAAAACCCATGATGTTGATAATCCAATGGGTTGCAAAAATACTTAAAATAGCGATTTTTTTTTTCCTTTTCTTATTCATCGCGATGAGAAAAAAGAAAAGCTAATAGGGGGTTGAGAGAAGAATGAGATTCTTGAAACAGTTCAGGCTTCACTCTATATCCAACACACACAAATAGAATTATATCTGCCAATTCCTTAGCCATAATATTCCAAAGACTATATTCGGTTGAGTGAAGCCATAGTACAAGGATAATGCCAAATCTGAAGAAGTAATAGTGATAACTAACTTGTAGGCCCGTGCATACACACTGGCTCTTTTGAAAACATTTAGAACTTTTTTTAGAAAATTGGGACTACCGTTTTAGTCGCTAACCCGTTTTAATTTTCTAATAAATTATTTTAAATGAAGTTTTAATTAAGTTTTAAAAGCCCATTTTTTCAATTGGGAGAGAGATTTTGTTTTAATAGGAGAATGATTTCCGTTTTAATTAGATACGCTGGATTTTCCCTTAATTTTCAACAGGGGAGGAATTCCCATTTTAATATGAGAATGATTCTTGTTTTAATTAGAAGTGTTATAATTTGTTTTAATAGGAGAAGAATTCCCATTGTAAAAAAAGATTTCCGTTTTTCAAATATGAGAGAAATTCCCATTTTAATAGGAAATGACGTAGAATTTTAATAGAGCTCGAAAAATACCCCTATGGGAGCTTTAATATTAAGATATAGATAGATATATCTTACGAACTAATAAAACATGTTTGGCACTCACAGAAGCCCTTTCCATAGCCGGGCGCTGTTTCGATTGTCCCCATATGCAAATTAACCGTATAAATATAACAAGGTTAACCACCTCACCGAAAGGAATAATCACTAAACATAAGTAACAAAACATACTATTTCGTGGTGGCATCTGAATATCTGATCATAAACAAGTTTTATAGCATTCAAACCCAAATTAGCATAGACCAAATAATACATGGGACACAAATCGGTGTTGGCCGAGTAAGGTTTCACCAACAAAGGCCAACCACAGCAGATAAGAACAATCAGTGTTACCGGAGTAAGTCCATTCAAGACTTCTGATGTAAAAGGGAGTATAATAGAAGGCCAACATTGTGCACAGTCAGTGTAGCTTATGTAAAAGTCATACAAAACCCTCAACAGCAGGCTACATGCTTTAGCAATTGGAGCTATAGACATAAGAATATGTATCAGCAACACAGTAGTTCTCTTGTTCTTGTAGAGAATATAGAACCATAAACACACCAATGAAGCATATACGGCTGAGAAAATAGGATAAACTATAAAAGATGATATTTTGTTGCCGATAAGTAGTTTCGACGTCCTTTACCTCCACTATCAAGATTGTACATAGCAGAATGCAAGTTAAAGGAAATCGCAACAACATCCTGGTTATAGCAATGCTGGAAGAAAATATTGTAATCATCCGTTTTGTTAAAATCGTCATAAACAAGATCAAAGTTGTTGGCCCCGTGGAGGTTGTCGAAGGTGTAGACAATGAGTTTCGAAATATTGTCAGAACGAAGAGCGCAAGGGGTGGAAAGTTTCTCAGTATCTTTGAGTAAGACCATTTTGCGAGAGAGAAAAAAACCAACGTTTGAGAGATTGAGATTATTATGATCTGAATGTCAGCGACATTAAGTTCAAGACGGCCCAAATTTTTGGTAAATCCGAAATCGTCAGTGAAGAGAGGTTTATTCACTTTGTGCTGAATATTCCTGTAATCTACTATCTACTATCTATATACTAAAACAGAGACTTTTAAAAGAGGATTTTCTCTTTTCTATGTGGCACTCTAATATGAGAGTTAGCCTTTTCTCTATCCTATGTGTCACTTTAATATGAAAAAGATAATATTTTCTAATAGCTTATAATCCCATGCACATTGAATCTCTTTAGAAAGGTTTGAGTGTATTTCTAATTTTTATATTTAGAGAGTTTGAGTGTATTTTCAATTTTTATATATTTGATCAAATAAAAAAAATTGCTAAAAATAGATGATTTGTATAAAATAATTTCCTATTACGAATCAAACACTTTTAGTGTTCAAATTCTTATATATTTAATCAAATAAAAAATATTGCTAAAAAATAGGTGATTTGTATAAACTAATTCCCTATTACAAATCATAAAATTTTAGTGTCTATGATAAAACACCGACTTATTTCGAATATATCCTTAACACGGCCTCAAAACATACTTAAAACAATTATACAAAAAATAACATCACAAAATATATAATAGAAAATGAAAAAAAAAATAACGGCAAAGCAATAATGACAAATATTTTAAAAAATATATAATACTGATTGAAACTAGCGTAAAAAAAACAATTAATGGGGAACCGAAAACTGGATGCAAATGCATCAAACTAACCTCAAATAATATTTAACGGGAAATCGAAAACTGGATGCAAATGCAAGCTTTAAACTAATCTTAAAAAGTAATTAATAGAAAATTGGAATATGCATTAAACTAATCTTAAAAAGTAATTAATAGAAAATCGGAATATTGATAGAACTGCATTAAACTAACCTCAAAGAATAATTAACATAAAATTAAAACTTGGATGCAAATATATCAAACTAACATCAAAAAATAATTGTCGGAAAATCGGAAACTTGATGCAAATGCATTGAGCTACCTCAAAGATTAAATTAACGGAAAATCAGAAACTGGATACAACTACATTGAACTAACCTCAAAGAAAAATTAATTATAAATTGAAAATATAATGCAAATGCGTGGAACTAATCTTAAAAAATAATTAACGAAAAATTGGAAACCGGATGCAACTACACTGAACTAATCTCAAAAAATAAACTGGATGCAAAACCTCAAGAAATAATTAACGGGAAATCGAAAACTGAATGCAAACTCATTGAACTAACCTCAAACAACAATTAATGGGAAATCGGAAACTAGATGAAAATGCAACTTTATCAAATAATAAACGAGAAATCCGAAACTGGATGCAAATGCATTAAACTAATCTCACAGAATAATTAACGGAAAATCAGAAACTGGATACAAATGCATTGAACTGACCTCAAATAATATAACAATTAACAACAAGAAATTGGATACTGGATGCAAATGTATTGAACTAACCGAAAAAAATAATTAACGAGAAATCAGAAACTGGATGCAACTGCATTGAACTGATCTCAAAAAATAACTAACGGGAATTAAATTAGATGCAACTGCATTGAGCTAACCTCAAAATATAAATAACGAAAAATCGAAACCTGATGCAAATGCATTGAACTAATCTCAAAACATAGTTGGGTTATATGTTGTGGGAATGTCTCGATAAGTATAGTTTTACATTTAAAATGGTATTTATCTTATCTCTTTCAGTATGATTGGGAACTCCTTACTATTCAAGTAGCTTCAATATATATGAACTTCGCCTTATTAGGCAATCTCACAAAACTTCAATCAAACTTCTATTATTAAACAACAAAATGAAGTTGAATGGTTTTATCAAAAGTGAGTTCTTTTTTTTTAATAGACAGTGAGGTTTTCACGTTATAAAAAAATTGGTTGAGTGATCAATATAATATTAATATATAATAGTTCTGTATATTTGCAAATATTTTTTAGAATAATTAATCTAACAACATCCGTTCGTAGATAATCTTTGAAGATTCCACATAGTGAGTCATGCATAATTTAAATAATAATTAACGGAAAATTGGGAACTGGATAATCTTCGATGATCCCACATAGTAAATTAAACATAATTTACTTTTTATGTCATGTTTGCAAGGACACTACAGATGGATCAGTAGAAATTGGTATTATACACTACATTGGATAATTATAAGAAAATCGAAAACTATATTCAAATACATAACTGAGCTCAAAGAGTAATTAACGGAAAATCGGAATTTTATGCAAATTGCATTAAACTAACGACAGAGAGTTACTAATGGAAAATTAGAAATTAGATGCAAATACATCAAAGAAACCTTATATAATAATTAATAGGAAACCGGAAACTGGATGCAAATGCATTTAACAAAAAAGCAAAAATCGAATGCAACCATTGAACTAACCTCATAGAATAATTGATGAGAAATCAAAACTAAATGCAAATGCATTGAAATAACCTCAAAGAATAGTTAACGGGAAATCAGAAACCGGATATAAGTATATCGAACTAACCAAAAAGCATAAATAATCAAAAACTAGATGCTGATATATTGAACTAACCTGAAAGAGTTATTAATGGAAAATCGGAAACTGGATCCAAATGCAATGAACTATTCTCAAAGACTAATTAACGAAACATTTAAAAATGGATGAAACTGTACTGAACTAACCTAAATGAATAATTAACGGAAAATTATAAATTTGATGTAGCTGCATTGAACTAACATCAAAAATAATTAACGGGAAATCGGAAACTTGATGCAAATGCATTGAACTAACCTCAAAGAACAATTAACATAAAATCGGAAATTGGATGCAACTGCATTGAACTAACCTTAAAGAATAATTAACGGAAAACCAAAAACTAGATACAACTGCATTAAACTTAAATCAGATATTAACTAATGGGAAATCAGAAATTGGTTGCAAATGCATTGAAATAACCTCAAAAAATAGTTAACTAAAAATCGGAAGTCGGATGTAACTGCATCGCACTGACCTCAAAACATAAATGCGTAAATGTCCACTTCTTTAGCCTTCTCACATGAGTAATTACGAGTAATTAGGAACCCAAAACGAAAGTGCGTTTATAAAAATAGACTCTTACATGTATGCAAATTGTATAGAAATTGCAAACTATCGAACTAACCTAGAAAAACAATTAACGTGAAATCGAAATTGAATCTTGCAGATGTATTGAACTAACCTCAAAGAGTAATTAACGGAGATTGGAACTTGGATGCAAATGTAATGAATTAATCTCAAAGATTAATTAACTAAAACATCAAAAACTGGATGCAAGCTGTATTTAATTAACCTTAATGAATAACTAACGGAAAATCATAAAGTGGATGCAATTGCACTTTGACTAACCTCAAATAATAATTAACGAGAAATCGAAACTTAATGAAACTGCATTGAACTAACCTCAAAAGAATAATTAATGAGAAATTGGAAACCTGGATGCAACGTAATACATTAAACTAACCTCAAAGAATAATATTAATGAAAATCATAAACTTGATGCAAATGCATTGAACTAATAACCCTAAAACATATTTGTATTATATGTAGGGGAATAAATGTCTCGACAAATATAGTTTTGCATTTCAAATAGTATTTATTATAATTCTTTTATTGTGATTGAGAATGCATTGCTATTCAAGTAGCTTCAATATTATCTTAAGCCACATTGGACATTCTCACAAAACTTCAATCAAACTTCTATTATTAAACATAACAATAAAAAGGAAGTCGATGAGTTTTATCAAGGTTTGATGCTTCTTTTTATAGAGAGTGGTGAAAGAAATTTAAATGAGTAATTAATATAATTTTCATATCTCATAGCTATTAAGTAGTTACTAATATTTTTTAGAATAATTTAATATAACGACACCCATTAATCTAGGACACGCTCATGTGATAAATCTTTTTAAGTGGGAGTAGTGTATTCTTTGAGGATATAGAAACAATCAATCTGTTTTAGTGATTTGTACACATTAGTACGTAAGCCGAACGGTGATGATTTACCGCTAAATCACCATAAATCTAATAAACTATTATACAAGCTAAATTGAGTTTAAGATAATTTCATTTGAAAATTACAGATTAATATTCTAAACCACAAAGTAAAGAGGCTATCTCAATTTGATCCCTTATTAGTTTCTAAATACTTATGCACCATAATCGCTGCTCATTAACGTATTTCGGTTTATTTTCAATAAAAATATATTCTTATTCGAAAATTTGTGTGAGACATTTTGTAAAGCCTTTTTAACACACAAAATATTTAATAGATCCTGGGCGTATGCCCGAGTCCAAAATCTAGTCGATCTCTAATGTCAGCAATAACAGCAATGGGGAAAAAGAAGAAGAAACTCAACATGGCTATGAAACTTAACGTAGTAGCAGCAGTAGTTATGAAAGGGGACGTCATGGTAGGAGATTTAGGTAGGAATATTTTAATTTGATTTGGCCTTTAATATATCTAGGATCATTTAATAAATATATCCTAGATATATTGATTTGGACCTAAATATATCTTGGATCATTTAATAAAAGTCCGGAAAAGTATGAAGGAAGACGTCTTGTGGTCGTAATACATAAAAGCAATCAGTTCAGGAGGGAGGATACGGTGAGAGATAATATGAATGACATGACACCGTCACCAAATTTTTTTAAATTAGCTCCGCAGTCCTTAGCTTATTTTTTTTTATTTTTTTTTTTGCTAAGTTAGTTCCTAGCTCAATTGTATGCTCAGATGCTCTTCATATTAGATTTAAGGACTTGTTCAGATGCTCTTCATATTAGATTTAAGGACTTGTTTCCATTGTGACTTGAACCTCCACAATAACCACCGTAGGGAGACCAGGCCAATTCATCCCTCCAGTCGATTGCTACTTTTTGTTGCACACTCCTAAACTAGATTTAATAAGACCACTATCAACATCCGCCTACTTTTTGTACACTGTTTCAGGATGAATAAAAAAAGTTTCATTAACGAAAAATAGAAATAAAGCGTAGAGCCTCCACGTTCAATGTCCTCCTAGGGAATCATGAAGCCTTAAGCCCTAATAGTAGATGCAGCAATTGAGTGGACCATTGAAAGCCATCTCATGCACATCAGAACGATATACGCACCTAAACTTGCTCATTACAAAATATTGAGGTCTAGAATATATGTTACATACAGACAACCTGGTAGCATCTAAATTTCAACTACACAGCTTGATCACTTGACCTAAAAGGGGAGGATGCATACTTGGCGTTAAGGCATATTCAATACAGATCGAGTATTGTGGAAGATCAAACTGTCAAACAATATTAGACATTCACAACAAAAATTTGGATAGTATCTGTGTTATTGAGCAAGAAAAACTCAAGCGATCTAAATTTGTCATTTCTTTAAATTCAAATTCTTAGGAAATCATACGGAAAAAGAAACAGTGATTGAAATGCCTTTGAAGAAAGCAAATGCACGGTAGAATTGGATTGAGGTTAACGCATGCTAATTCGTCAAGTTAACGCATGCTAATTGGGTAATAAATACATTAAGTAACAACAGTCATAAACTTTAAGTTATGAGAGAAAACCTAGAACAGTCATAAATACAATGAATGCCATGTTTTTTCCTAATGAAACTCAGCTATTTCAAACACACATACATTCCCATCGATCGAACCAGAGACGAGAAATTTCCCATTTGAAGAAACAGACAGAGATGTAATGTTATGCAAGTGCCCATTGAATATCTTCACACAATTCCCAGATAGGCTATCCCATACCAATACTTTCCCATCTACACACCCCGTAGCTATGTACTGAGATTTACCCAACCATGCAAGGCAACTTACACCAACCTGATATCAACAAATGGGATTATGCTTTTAGGACAAAAAAGTTATGTCTACAACAAGCCAAGTCTACCATTACATGGTATTATGTTTACCAAATCTGACTTGACTTGGAAAACATATACTAGTATGTCCACCTTCATTACCTTTCATTTTCATTAGACAAAATAGATTTCAACATTGTTACACAATTATCTAAAGGAACAAGAATATGGGAGGAAACGACATGCAATTTGAGAAACCAACACACAACACACCTCATGAATGCATGTAAAACGAGCTATAGAATTTTGCATATCCCAAATGATAAGATTCTCATCCATGGATCCAGTTGCCAGCAAAGGTACGCTGCAAAGCAATACATTGATGAGAAACAAAAATAAAACACAAGCAAAATTTAAAACAAGATCAATGGGAATTTTGGATAACATAAAACAACAAGTCCAATTAATTATAAAGTGGGCAAAGAAAATAATATTCCATAATAAAAAGATTATCCTTGTTAAAACCATCTCCATAACTCATATCCTCACTAACACCAGAACCTTCTTTTTTTTTTCCAAAAACTCTTAGGGGTTTCCACTCCATTAGGATTTGAAGGTTTTATCACGGTAGAAGTCGAAATCCTTCACTAGGACTTTCCAAATACATGTCCAATCAAAAGGCATTCAGTAACGGTCCCTAAATTAAGTAGGAACGTAATATAATTCTCTTAAGGACCTAATCGACACAAAAGGCAGTTGAAACACTAGATACCATGTTATTTGCATGAACAAATCTAGAAATCTCAAACTATCTAAATTGGAATAATAGTTTGCTGAACTTAGTGAAATTTTTAAAAATGGTACCAACAATACCATGAACAAACTCCAAATCACTAATTTAATACCCCAAGTTTTCCTTCGTGCGATTGAAAGAAAGAGTTTTCAGTTGCCATTTTCTTGGGACAAATCACAAATAGGTAATGTCTTGACACATATTTAGAATTGTCCGACATATATTTAGAATTGGAGGGGCTTAAACCAATTTTATTGGTAGTTTCAATTCTTGAAAGAAACTAAATTATTATTGGTGGCTTGAAAGAAACTAAGTAATAACTGGTGGTGGTGGAATTTGTGGTGGTAGTAAGAGATAGATGAAGAAGATAAGAAACCACCACATGATTCGCTCTATTGGGACGGATTCGATGAACACGTGTCTACAACCTTTAGTGTGATGGACAAAAACTTGGTGACAATTTAGAAATAAAATGCCAACTCTTGCCTAGGTTAAATTAAAATTTGGTACAATTCTACCAAATCGTAAAAAAATTGAAAATTCATGGAACTAGTAGGGCAAAATAAAAAGTGCAGGTAGCCGGGTACCAATTTGAAAACTTTCAGTGAGTTTAGCACTTTTTCAAACATTGTACGTGCCGCAGGTGAACTTTGAAAAAGAAATCAGAGTAATTACTAATTTCACTATGTAGGTCCATAGACTATAATACAGCACTAAAATTGTGCCACTCCCGAGTCAAACCACAAAACGCAAGGTTAATAATTATCCTATCAATCGAGCTGTTAAGAACCATGGTTCACAAGTAACTTTGCAGAATTGTTGATTCACATGGTAGGACATGTCTTCATACTCAAGGCACTATCCCCGCCCCGTCCCATTCAAGTCATATGTGCGTAATTTTCTGTGTATTTATGAAAGAAAAGTAACTCTAGGGAAAGAACGTACTATTTTTCTAAAAAAAATCAATTTTTCAATGAAAATGTAATACTTTACGTGTTCAAAGTTTTTTCCTTCTCGAATAAATGCCTAGTGACCTAATAATTAAGATTAAATTGCTTAAGCCTTAGTTATGATTAACAAAATAATGGTTTGGGAAAAAAAAGTTTGGAATTTATCCAAGTACCGCACCTGAAGGGGATTCCTGGCACTGCCACTGACTGCCAATACCTTGGTGAAAGCCCAACACACATGACAGAACCCAAGTGAGTAAGCAGGGAACTGATTACCTATATCAAGATAAAATTGAACGATCAGCTTCCAGTCAATGTCATCTAAAAAGACAAGCTTCAATATTTTCAGTTAATATGAAACAAGATATGAAATCCTCAGTATAAAAACATTGGTTGAAAGAGAGATGTTCATTGCACTTAATTATACTTTCAAAGCAGAGTGGTAAAAATGAAAAAGGAAAAACATAGTGAGTAATAGACTAATAGACACAGGTTCAAGCTTAAAGAAGAAACTAACACAGTATTCTTAGCACAATAATTCTCAATGTTGAAGATGTTACTCTCATTATTTGATCAGACACTACCAACACCACATTATGAAAAATAACACGAGGCTATGTAGAGCTTTGCCACGACCATAAAGTCATTTCTCACTAGGGTGTTCCCTTCAAGTTTCAGAATATTGATTGCACACCTATCACTAGAACCATTTAACTTGCTCTAGCCCAAAGGTCTACCTATTTCAATGAACACCACGAAAAAACTCCAGACTGGTTTTTAGTTTGTGGCTAAGGTTAAATGTTATGGTTTGTCTAAGTAATGGCTAGGAAACACTTTCATGCCTCAACAATTGTGTTAATCACCAAAAGGTTAGGGGAATAATTAACAACCGACCAATAATTGGGATTTAATACTCTTCTTTCGAAATTGAACTCTCTTGATTTTTAAGAAATCATACTAGCGATTTAATTGGCAAATATTAATCGAGTCTTAGAAATAACAATAATGTAAAAAATAAGAAACTATATAGTATGAAAGTTAAGGATTTTAATTTGAGGATTATCCACATCCATAATTTCATCAAAATATTTTTTTACAAATATAAAAATAAAATTAGGAAAACTAATATCTAGCATTTCTTTTAGGTCCATAACTTCTAAAATGTATTAAACTCAACAAGCTACTATATGTGTGAAACTTATAAGGGTTTGAAAATGACACAAATACCCCCACCTAATTAAAATTGAACATTTTCTTTTTGAAAACAATGAGAGCATTTGTGTAATTTTCAGTTATTTGACTTGAAAGTTAACGGTCAAACCAAGTTGACCATGGGAGACCGTAATTTCCCATCTAGTGGGGATCCTAATTGGCTCATCTAGTGGGGGTAATACTAGTTAACCCAACTTTTAATTGATAGACTTGACTCAACGCTACTAGCTACTATATGTGGGAAACTTTTAATTTTATGTTTTATGAAGCGAAGAACGTATGCATCAAACTAGACCGTGAAGGAAAAAACAGTTCAAAACACAGAATTGTGGCAAGATATTCGATATATTAATACTAGAAAGAAGATTAACATAGATAGAGTTTTTTTTTTTTTTTTTTTTTGGGGTGGGGGTGGGGGGAGTTCAAAATGACTTGAGAGATTGCACCATCCATAAAAATCGATTAGGGTAGACAAGCAACTTAAACACATTCAGTTAGAAGAACAGATATTCCATTTCTACATAATACATGTAATAGTATTAAAAATATTTCACCTGAGGCACTTGCCCCAGGTCACCACTGTGGGACTGTGTGATCTGCCCCTGACATGGAGCATCCAACATTATCAATACTCCTCAAAGTCAATACAACAGTCTTGGTGGTTTGCACATGGACCCAATTCACTATGGTCCAGGGGCTCGGGCACCCAACAATAGTAAAACAAGAGGTGAAAAGAAAGCCCAAAAGGTGAGAAAGGGAGAGATACAGACCTTCCCAGTTGCAATGTGCACCATGTGGACAGAACTACCCTCTGACCCCGTGATAGCAAGGTTGGAGTCATAACTTATTGTCAAACATGTGATTGCCTCGGTATGATACGGATAACCTAGAACAGAACATAAGAACAAATAACTGTCAGAAAAACCAATGCATCAAGGGTGTATAAGGAGGGAAGAATAAAAAAGGATCAGAAAAAGATAATAACAGCAAAACCAAAGTAACAAGGTGTCAAATGTGCAAAAGCACAACCCACATATTTCACTGAGTTTTATGTGTATATTTTGAAATCAAAGCACATCACAGTTCACAAAGGAGCAAGGTTGAATTCAATTGAGGACAGCCATATATACAGTGGTAAACGTATTCACACGAACTGAAATTTGTGTACACAACAGCAAGTAATTGACGTTTGTGCAAGTGCACAAACCCACACATTTCATCAACTTTTTATGTACAGATTGAGAAATCAGAGCTTATCACAGTTCACAAGTGAGAAATGTTGCATTCAGTACGTCGAGGACAGACATGTATATAATGCTAAACTTATTCACAGGAACAGACATTTGTCTACACAACAGCAAGTAATTGAAGCTTGTCTACTCTACATTGCAAGTTCGGACTGCAAAGTCTACTTTGCAGTGCAAGTACATGTAAACGATGTTGCCAAATGGCATCGCGAGACTTAAAGTTTCATACTTTCATAAATTTACCAGAAAACCAGATGTAAAGTGTAGAAAGTACTGGACGTATGCCTCACCCATCTACTTTTGAATATTTTCTTAGTATAAATCTTTCACATATAAACTGTGCTAAACTTTATATGATTTTAGGGCTTATCTTCTTATTTATTATAAAGATTAAGGAACTAATGGTAAATAGCTTCCAATAAGAGAGAATTATTTTATTTATTACTAAAAAGAAAAGACACAATAAGAACGCAGGATACACACCCTTCACAACATGAATTTTGGACCCCGTTTTAGGGTTCCATATCCTCAATGATGTATCATTAGAAGCGGTACTAATTGTTTTCCCTGCAGAAAAGAAACCAAGTATACCAAGTTAACAAAACTGAAAACATAGAGGCAAAAACAAGGATATAAGGAGAAATGTAACAGTTAAGTACTTACCATCGGGAGTAAAATCTCCACAAGTTACACTGCCTTCATGACCGAAAAAAATATTCAGATGCGTGGCTTTGTCAGCATTCCACAACCAAACTGTGGAATCTTCCGAACCGGCCAAAACCAAATTTTCTCTTGGATGCCACCTAACCCACTAAGAAGATATAAAGTTCAAATTTCAGCTCTCATATTCAAACTACCTTAAACATCCAATATTATTTGAGACTTCACCTTGACACCGTCACTAGGACCTGCAAGTGTGCACTTATGGCTACCAGAATATGCGTCCCATACTTAAACAAGCCCATCAAAACTTCCAGAAGCAAGCAATTTCTCATCAGCACTGAAGGCTAAACTGGTAATGGAGTTTGAATGACCTGCATAAAACAAGATGGAGGTTTACAAAAAAAAAAAGCCAAAACCTCCAAAGAATGAAATGGCAATCAAGGAAATCTTTGGATGACTTGTATCCAAGGATTTACCTAGAAGCTCGTGAGGCTGATCTCCCTGACCAATGCTCCACAGAAACACCATATCATCTTCACCCCTGTTGCCACCAATATTTCAATTGTAGGACTGCATGCAGCTGTTAGGATTGGATCTGTGCCCATACAAACAATAAGCAAAAAGTCAAAGACAAAAACCCTTCTTTTTTTTTTTTTTTTTTTTTTTTTCAAAATTGAAAGAACGAGATAGTATCTACATATTCATATTGATGGATGAATCAACATACAAACACTGGCGACACTCATATAACAAGTTTATTCATCAAAAAATAGGAAAAAAAAAACACAAAGAAACGTCTAACAAGTTGTTTGTATTTTGTAAACTACAGCATGTGGACTCCACTAAAAACGCGACTCATGTCAATTGCAATCAATTATCTACTCTGAAAATGTTGATTCTCAAAAAGCAATATATTACGAAAAACAAAACAAAGAATTGAAAAGGTATGATAGTCTCTACCCTTATGGCCATTGAATAAGTGAAAAGAATCATCAGGATTATCTGCATCTTCCGAAAAGTGGTCACCATCATCATCATGATCAACATCATCATTGGAAGGACAATCTTCTGTAATATCAAGTCATGCATTATTGAGTGTAAGAGCTAAAGAAATATAAAATAAAAATATAATGAAAAAATAACTGACCGACCGTCATTAACGTCGTATACACTGAGGATGTCTTCTTCATCGAGGAACGCTTCCCTCAACTCATTATTATTTATATCTCTCCCTCACTCATATCTATTCTCTCCAACCTTCGGGCATCAAAATCCACATCATGATTTCATTACTTATTCGATCACACATCACAAAAGCTCCTTCAAATGGGAAATTAATTTTACGAAAAAGGTTATATGCAGTCAGAAGAAAGCATTCTTCTAGTTGGGGACAGCCATTTTATATACTGTCAAATTTTATTCACGTGAATTCAAGTTTGCCTAGACAACCCCAAGTAAAGGAAGTTTGTCTACTTACAAATTACAAGTAATGAAATAGGAATACCGGGTCAGAATAGAGTATGAGACTGCTATGTGAAATTGTGGCAGCACCTCCTAATATGCTTTAAATATCAACTACAATATCCAAACTTTTCAGAAGCTAGGATTTAATAACAAATGACCATATCAGTTACCGTGCTATAAAGTTTCAGTATTTAGTATTTATTATGATATGATGTTTTAGCATTTCATACTACTTTTTTGCACACCCGTAATTCCTACTACACGGAATTTCCCAATGACCCAATCCACCCTAAAGAGTAAGGTAAAACCAAAATGTGAAGTTTCATTTTGAAAATAAGAGAAACACCTCAAATCCACGAGCATAATAATAAGTACTAAACAATAAATAACTCAGAGAAGAAAAGACCCAACAGGAGAGGTTGAAGTTTTTACAGATAAAGGACCCATCTGAGAAACTAAAGTACATGCACCTAATACCTATTCTTTCCTTAAGTTGGCCTCTAAACCACAATGTGAAGGTTTATTGAACTGGCTCTGGCTCTCTACGTGTAACTGTGCAAGTGAGACTCAAATTTCCTTCTAAATGCTTTATAGTCGTCCACAAATGTTTCATTTCACATTCCATGCTAAAGAATAATAAAAAGTATATAGTAAAGGCATCTCTAATGGGGGTGTAAACCGTATAGAGTGGAAATTTTACACCCCAAATATAAAAAAACTCTCTCTAATAGGAGTGTTATACCGTAGGTAATAGTGTATTAGCTAATAGAGAGGGTGAAGAATTTCCCCTCTCGCTATTAGTTAATAAAAAGTCCGGGCGACACTCGAACTGACGTCTGAGTGAAATAATTTTCGGACGTCACTTGGAATATCGTCCCTTTCTAATTCTAAAGTAATTTTTTAACTCGGACGACACTCCAAGTAACGTCCCAGTTTAAATTAAAGAGGGACGCCACTCCAAATGACGTCCGAGTTTAAAATCTATTTTTTTTTTACACTCTTCCATTGGAGAGTATAGAGTGTGAATATTTATAAGTTATACAATAATATA
Source organism: Coptis chinensis (assembly GCF_015680905.1). Taxonomy (NCBI): domain Eukaryota; kingdom Viridiplantae; phylum Streptophyta; class Magnoliopsida; order Ranunculales; family Ranunculaceae; genus Coptis; species Coptis chinensis. The sequence goes on from NC_141459.1 coordinate 99,533,169, forward strand.
CAATTAGATGTGTAAAATCCTAATAGCACCTACGTGGAGCCTAGGTGGAGGTGTAATTTTACACCCCCCATTGGAGATGCCCTAATAACTGAATTGTCGTTTCAAAACCATTATTAAAAAAAGTTTAGGATACAAGAAAAACATTTTTATAAGAATAAACACACAAACACTAAGTAAAAAAGAGATAAAGTAAATCCTTAATATAAAAGAAAAGAGACATTTCTTTTTTGAGAAAACAGAAAGTATTTTAAAACAAATTGAAGAAAGCTAAGCAATATAGAATTATTGTTTCAAGAGCAGACAATATTTTTGGCTTAAAAAAACCATTTTCAAAACCATTGTTTCATGCTCACTGTAAGAAGTTGAAATTAGAAACCAAGAAACATTGAAAAGGTGTTATCGACTAATTGAGAGAATTTTGACGAGTAAGTCTCACTTGATATAAAAGAACTTCCTTGACATAGTAAAGTTGATTGCCAAGTGAATTTGCTCCACGTCCCTTCCGCAATGAATCCTCAGAAAAAAATCACAGGCGTGGAGAATAATACCTTGGCAATATTTTCCTACAATATGGAAGTTTTTTACTGCCAAGTAAAACATACTCGCAAATATCCCCCTTACAGTTCAAGACACCCTAAAGAGTGAGGAAAAGCAAAATTTTATACCTGAAATTATTTCCCTCCTTACAGTCTAAGACACCCAATAAAAAAGTAAAAAAATCCATCAAATGACAAACGTCTTATACATGAAGTTATACGAAATTAAGTTAATAATTTATGTCAAAATGAGTTGTGAAGCTAACATTAGCACATAAAACACAGCTCAGCTAATGTACATTTGATAGTCTCAAAAGCAATTCGTACTTCTGATGATGGATGATCTGCCACATTTCAGCAACTGCATATTGGCCAAGAATCACACAACACATTTGAAAAAGTAAAAAAAATTGGGCGGAGCCCCTTCACCGAGAAGGAGGTGGAAGTGCCTTGACAGGGGGGGTTCAGCCTCAGTGAGGGGTCGTGTTTCCCCGGTCATGTCCTCAGCAGGAAGTGGGGCGGTAGGTGGGTGGGATGCCTCGTCGGGGAGTGGGGTTTCCACTCGAGTGACCCGAGTCCTCAGCATCTGTTTCTAGTATAAAACTTATTAAATACGTAATAAACACTGTATAAAAATACGATGTGGGACTAAGTGTCAGGTGATGATGCTTGGAGGATTAAGACGGCTTATGTAATTCAGCGATTGATAACAATTATCTAGTTCATTGATGCGTACTCAAAGCAACCTGCTGAAAAAAAGTGTGCTGAGGTTCAAGATTGACATAATAAAATGTAATAGATCGATATTCGAACACAAATATGTTAGTTCTAGAACCTATATATATTCGGATGTAGTGATGTACAGATCTCGGAAATAACGAGTCAGCAAGGAAAACATAGTATTAGGACAGAAATTTAGAGACTGAAGCTACCCGAGATGTGCCATTTGTAGGTTATCCAATGAGGTCTCTTGCAATGAATATTGATGTACTTGATAGGAGAGCTTGTAGCACTTGATGGTTCCCACTTCTCACCAGGGCCAATTGCTTCCCTGAGTGCTTCCTAAAGATACTCTAGAGTCGAACTCTTCCATCTAATCTCAACCATGCTCTCTGCTTCTACTATCTCCATTATTATGTGCTAGAAGTTGCCACACTAATTTCTTCACCTTAATATGTTTTCCTCTCTCTCAATTTCCCATTATATGTTTTATTTGTTTATCGTTAGTGGTATTATTTTGATATAAATCGAGTAATAGATAGAATCCTAAATTACAATAAGAAAAAGAATAGATAGAATCCTAAATAGCAAAAATTTCACCTGCCCTTAGAGCATTTGCAATGCAGGGAGTTTCAAGGGGTTTGTGACTATAGTCACCAGCTTTGGGGAAAAACTGCTCTGAAATGCAGAGGTGATTATCTAGTGAATATTTTGCCCAGTTGATTTCAAGGTGAAACTCATCAATGAGATAGTGGCTGACTTGTTAATTTCGGACGGGATGTTAGATTCCGTCTGGATTACAAAACTCACCAAACGGAATCCAATATCCCGTCTCGCTATATTTCTTTTTTTCCAGACGGAATCAAATATTCCGTCCGGATCCCTAACGGCTAGTTTACCAACGGTCAGAAAGTCAGAACGGTAAAAAACGGTCAAAATAAAAACTTTGGTTTCATTTCAACTCATTCCAACAATCATATATCATTTTCTTCTTTTTAAAATCAGTTCTTCAAAAAAACAAAATATCAAATGGCATCAACTCAAGCATCTCAAGCATATAGCAAAAAGCTCACTTTAGCATGTCCGATCAAACTCTATGTCTTGCTTGGATAAAAATTAGTGAAGACTCCATTGTTGGTGTTTTCCAAAATGCAAAAGGATTTTAGAATCGTGTAACAAACGAGTTCAATCAAGCACGTGGGTCGGATAAGTCTTTCGATTCAATTAGCGGTAGATGGAAATATATTTCAAAAATGATAAACAAGTTCGTGGCAATTGTGAATGCGGTGGAGGCTCGACATGCAAGTGGTACAACAATACAAAGCCGGGTAATTACAACGTTGTCAATTTGGAATTTATTGATTATTTTAGTCTTAGTCTAATTATTTCCGTCTTAGTCTAATTATTTTAGTGTATTTATTATTTCCATTTTAGTTTTAGTCTAATTATTATCTTAATCTAATTATTATTTTAGTCTAATTATCTTAGTCTTAGTGATTATTTTAGTCTAATTATTTCGATTTTATTTTTTAGTTGTCCGAGGCAAGAATGACGTACCAACTACAAGAAAAAACAGCTTTTTCCATTGATCATTGTTACGTTATACTCAAGGATAATCCAAAGTGGAGTAATATTTTTGAGGCAAGGTCAAGCCACCCCACAAAGGGAAAAGGTCGCAAAAATGATTGTGAAGATTCAACTTCTAATTCACCAAGTGTTGGTGGAGTTGAATTGGAGGGCTCTCAAAAAATAGAGCGTCCTCAAGAAATGGAGCGTCCTCTTAGATCGAAAAAAGCCAAGTCCAAGAGGAACCAAGAAAAATCAGTTGGTATGTTGAAGGGTTACTTTACACGTTTAGAGGATACATTTTCACAGGATGCAAATGAAACACAAAAATGTTTAGAACTTAGGGAAGGGAACTTGCATATGGTCAAAGAACTGTGATGGCAAGAGAAGAAAAAAATCGGATTCAAATGGAAAACAATCAAGTTCAATTGGAAAAATATCGGCTTCTAAAGATGCAATATGAAGCTAAGATTTTAGCGACCGATACAAGTGTCCTCCATCCCGATACCGCTTGTTTAATCGAGCAACAACAAGCTGAAATACGTGCTGAATGGGCAAGGGCTAGAGGTGGTTCTAGCTCTAACTAAGCTTATGTAATATCTAGTATTTTATTTTAATTAAAGCACTATGTATTTTAATTAATGCACTATATATTTTAATTTCACTGTCTTTTTTATTAATGCACTATGTATTTTAATTTCATTGTATTTTTAATTAATGAACTATGTATTTTTATCTCACTGTTTTTTTTAATTAATGCACTATGTATGTTTTTTCCAATATAATTATTTTCATAGAAATACAATTAAAAACAGTGAGATAAAAATACAACTCATTAAACACATAAAAACTTATTGGAAATACATTAGGAAATACATAGAAAATATGTTGGAACTTAATAGTTCACGTTAGGAAATACATATGAAATACTTTGGAACTTCATAGTTCACGTTAGGAAATACATAGGGAATACATAGGAAATACACTTTCATTTTCATTTTAATTTTTGCCTCCTTCTCCCTCCTCTGGATCCGACCAATTTGGATCATAAATTGGAACCGGATATGCTGTTTCTTCAATGCCAGTCCAATTAAAAACATGCGCAACTAAGTCCTTTTAAATATTAGTATGTGTAACTTCATTTCTGATCTTATTTCTTGCTTCAATCATTTGATAGACAAAATGAAAACCATCCTCTTCCTGAAAGAGATCAAGTATTGTTTCTTTCCTCTGACCTTTCCAATTCCAAACTCCACTTTCATGTTCATTCTCAACAATCATATTATGCATTATAATGCATGCCTTCATTATGTCTCCAAAAACAACAACACTATGACAACATGCAGAAGCCTTAACAATATGTCATCGTGCCTGCAAAACTCCAAACGTCCTTTCAACATCCTTTCTTGCAACTTCTTGACGTTAAGTAAAGATTTTTCATGCTTATTTCTTGGATAACGAATGGCTTGAACAAATGTGCCCCATTTTGGGTAAATACCATCAGCAAGATAATATCCCATATCGTAGTCATTACCATTCACATTAAATGCAACAGCAGGAGCCTCACCTTGCTCTAATGATTCAAAAACATGAGAACGATGAAGCACGTTAATGTCATTATGTGAACCTGGTAAGCCAAAGAAGCAATGCCAGATCCAATAGTGTTTGTCTGCAACGACTTCAAGTACCAAAGTTGGTTCCTTCTTGTACCCTACATGTGTTCCAGCCCATCCACTTGGACAATTCTTCCACACCCAGTGCATACAATCGATTGATCCAAGCATTCCTGGAAAACCCCGGCCCTTGCCGCATTTTCAGCTAATATCCTAGCAGTGTCTGTCTCAGTTGGTCGTCTCAAGTACTCTCCCTCAAACGCCGTGATTATTGCCTTGCACCAACACTTCATAGATACATTTGTTGTAGAATCTCCAATTTGTAAATACTCATCCGTTGAATCGGAAGAACAACTAGTTGCTAATTGTGCAACTGCAGCTAATCCCTTCTGTAACTCAGAAATTGTTTGCCGACCCAATCCATCCACCTTGTCTTTAAAGTAATCGTCGAATGATGTAACAATTTTCAACATATACATAAAAAGCTCTCTTGTCATCATGTACCTTCGTCTACACTTATGAGGAGGCCACCTACAAGGTGTTGTGAAGTAATCCCTCATTATCTTTTGTTTACTAAAATCACCACCATCTCTAAACGTGTACTCTCTACCCTTCATAGATCCACCGTGTTTGTCTGTATCCACATTTTCCAGTTCAATGGCTGCTTGAGTCATTAATGCCCCAGCAGTGGATAATAACTGCATCCTCCTCCTCCTTCGCCTCATTATATCATTATGCTCATCTCTTACTCTTTCCATGTAGTCATCTTCAGCGGAAGTACCAGAAGACGACTCGGTAAAACCAAAAGACGAACTATTACTACTAGATCCTCCCCATAATCTTTGGTTAAATGCAATTCTTTCTTCTCTTGACATTTTTTCTATTTTTAGCTTGGTTGTGGGGAAGAAGATGGTTGTTTGTTTGTTTGATCTAAAAGAAAGAAGAGTAAAACGAAATATGAAAGGTAAGGTCACATGTGATAGTTCGATTTTGGTCCACTCTCCAATTAACAGCACATTTTATCAAATTTTTGTTCACTCTCCAAGTGACAACACATTGTATCCAAATGTCTATCCAAATATATCCTCAATAATTCCAATTTATGGCCCACCATCTAGGGGTGGGCAATGGGCCGGGTCGGGCTAGCCCGGCCCTAAACATTTAAAGCCCTTCAAATATTAGGGCCGGGTCAGCCCGGCCCTAAAGTCAAAAAATCGGGTATAGGGCGGTCACAAGTCTAAAATCTAAACCTCGAGCCGACCGACCCTAGCCCTCTTTAAAGGCTTTAGGGTTCCGCTTTTAGGGCGGGCCTATATATTTTTTTTTTTTACTACATCGGTTTTAAAACTCATTTATATTACAAAATGTACAATAATCTACAAACTCAAAGTCCAACCAATCTAGTAATAATCTCGTATAAGTCCAAAAATTTTAAATGCACATCCACAATCTAATGAACTGAAGTACATCGAGAGTTCGGAATTTGTTCTTCCTTGTACTCAAACCTCACTAAAATTACATTTAACATTGAAATACATAAACAAATAATTATATTATCATTTTAAAGGAAGAAGTAATAGATATAAAGAAGAAACATAATAGTTTTGGTTAAGGGTCATGGAAGTTGTTAAACTATTTGTAATATCATAAATTATTTCTATAATAGATTCAAACAAATATAATATTACCTTTCTTATAATTTAAAAGTGATTCAAGCTTTGTATATGGAAATGAAAATATTGGCTTTTGAACAAGTGATGGAGAAAGGTTTGAGATTACAAATGTCATTTTTCTGACAAAGGTTGTTTTTTGGTTTCTATGTTACAAATGTCTGCTCTGTATTTTGCTTTAATGGTGTGGAAGGAAACCTTTAGTTTTAAACTTGGCTTGGATGTGAATAAAAATATAATTTATAAGAAATAAGTGAGAAAAGAAATTGAGAATAATAAGTTATGGACTTTGACTTGATGATCAAAGGATTAAAGTCTTATTTTTTATTAGGCTAGTGCTCATTGTTCTTCATGGCTGCTAAGTTGATAAGTTTTTGTTATATAAAACAAGTTATTGGAAGTACCCTTGGGTGTAAGTGATAAATTACAAAGGACAATGTTATTTTAATTGAAAATATTTAACAAAGAGTTGGACAATTATGGTATGTGTATTTATAGTGAAAGTATGAAACAGGGCCGGTTAGGGCTTGGTTAGGGTCGGGCCTATATTTTAGAATTTTAGCCCTAGCCCTGCCCTAGAAGGCATTAGGGCCGGCCCGGCCCGGCCCTAAACTCTGTGAGGGCTTTAGTTGTGAGGGCTTTATAGGGCTTAGGGTCGGGTCGGTCAGGGCCGGGTTAGGGTCGTTAGGGCCAAATTCCCACCCCTAGGCACCATCCACAATCCAATGTATGGAATAGTAAAAGGCGTAGTGGGAAGGAACCATGAACCAGACGGGATGTTACATTCCGTCTCGGTCTAAAACTACCAGATGGGATGTTACATTCCGTCTCGGTCTAAAACTACCAGATGGGATGTTACATTCCGTCTCGGTCTACACTATACATTATTCCTGTCAGAACCTGTCAGGACCAAACCACCTGCAAAAAATGAGTGATATTCCATCAAATTTTTCTGTTTCAACCAAGACATAGGAAATGAGTTAAATGCGAGGTCTAGCCTAACCTACGAACTTTTGGAATGAGTGAAACGAGTGAAATGAGTTAAATGAATGTGAAATTTTTGGAAACATACGAACTTATACTTTGGAAACATACGAACTTATATTTTGGAAACATACGAACTTATAATTTTCTAAATTTTTTTTGCCATAACCTCATTTGTTTTATTGACATATTCATATCCAAAACCTGCTAATATACTTTGGAAATAATAAATAAGACAAACAACAATCATAAACAACACCCAAGTCTAACACAGAAACTCGGTAAAATAACTAACTTATAATTTCTGAATTTTTTTGGACATAACCTCCTTTGTTTAATGACATATTCATATTCAAAACTCATAAAAAAACAACATGCTAAATCAAAAGTCATTACAAACAACAATCTCAAACGCCATAAGACAAGTAATGGCGCACAATTATTACAAACTATAAAAAAAATATCTACTGAGACCTCCTCCCCCTACGAGAAGGCTCGGTCGAAGAGCTCTCCCCCCTACGTCGTTGTTGCCTCTCTGGTTAAGGTTGAGCTTGAGGTGTGGCACTTGTAGCATTCTCTAACTCTTGCACACGTCTCTGAAACTGCAAAGTTCGATTCCGCTCTTCTTGTAAGCACTCAAAACTGTGACGAGAGGACTCCATGAAGGACGCACGCATGGCATAACTGAGGAGTTGTAGTTAAGGAGCTCCGACCTTACTTCATCCTGTTTAACAAAACAAATACATGTTAGGGGTTATAGTGAATAATAATAATAATAAATCATGAATAAATTCAAATCATACTAACTTCGGGTAACTGCTCAAACTGTACTGACAAATCTGCTACCACTGCGGTATCTACTGGTGGAATAGGTATGCTCATATCTTGCCTCTGAGAAGTAATCATGCTCCAGTGCCAAAGGTCATCCTCATCAAATATCTGTGGAGTTCTTTGCTGCGGCATGTGAATATCATGAAACACCCTGGGCTGTGACTGTGGCAACTCCACTTCTTCTGGGAAATGAATGTCGGGCCTCAATGCTTTAGAAGTAACCCCTTCAAAATTGGTGCCCCGGTATAATGCACCTAGTAAGAGACCTCTACCAACCCTCTTCCAATACAAGTCATAGTCTCCCGTAAAAATGAAAGCTGGTGCGTCTGGCCAATCATTTAGGTTTGCTCTATAGTGTGAAAGAGCAGCAGGAAGAATATCAGAGGCTGTCATATTTATGGGTGGTGGGTAAGGTATAACAATCTCTCCAAATACTTGCTGCCAACATCTGTCCCCAAGGTACCATGCAGTTACTGACCTTATAAGTATCATTCGCCGCTGAGAAAGAAACATTGCTCTATGGCACATATAGGATAGTCTACGGTACTCAGTGTTCTCTAGAACATCTGGAATATCCGCATAAGGGGTCTGAAATATGAAGGACTCGGCCCAGGGTTGCCACTCAATGCGGGTAGCTCATAAAAGCTCAATATGCTGACGAGTGTTGTGAATATTACGTGATAGATCCCCATACCCCCTCTGCCTACGATGAAGCCCCCATGCTTGAATACGTGGATTCAGGTCATGAGTCTCATCTTCTTCCAACCTCTTCAACACAGGATGCATCACACGAAAATGTTCGTACCACCAATACTAAATCAATAGATTAAATACAATATCAATATATATATATATATATATATATATATATATATATATATAACAATTAGATAAATAAATGAAATGAAACAATAACTTAATAAATAAGACTTACCGGTATAATCCAAACAAAGCCGCACAAATTGCCTTTAGCGGCTTTCCGTCTCAGCTGTGAGGTCTAGCCAGCGTAAAGGTATGCCAAGATGGATTGACCCTAGTCATAATCCCACATCCTCTCTACGCCCGACAAATGCCATCCACCCGATACGTAAATAACTATCAGCATATCCAAATAATACCGCACCAACAAAGTAGAAGAGGAAGGCACGTACATACTCGTGGATCGACTCCTCACCAATATGATAGTCTTTCGGCTTCTTCTTAAGTATATTCAAATATCTCGAAGTAAACCAACTCACATTTATAGCTCTTCCCTTAAACTGCTCAGCTGATAATATCAAAAACCCGTCTTCCTCATTATCTTCAACCAAATCAAAACCTTTAAAGAAACTCATCACTGTAGTAAAAATCTCTAAATTTTCATCAAAAGGAACGACATCTCCATAACCAATTGGGATACCCATGAGCATTGTGAAATCAATAGGGGTAATCCCAAGCTCACCCCATGGGAAATGGAATGTGTGGGTAGTTTGTCACCACCGCTCAACTATCCCAAACAACAACGCTTGATCATTTTGTCCCAAATTAGAATTCAAAAAGTTCCCAAATTGTGTGGCGACTATAATGTTGGTAACCGTGACAAAATTAGGATCCGTTTTTTACTTCATACAACGCCACCACGACACAACATTTGAAAGTGCACAACGCATTTTTCATAAGTGTACTTCCTACATTCAACCAACACGCAATACGATATAATTACAACTATTTTTTTTTTAAACAATGCGACAAATTCAAACTAATTACACAACAACAAACTTGATATAAACTAACATAAATAATAATAATTAACATAAAAAAAAAAATCTAAAACTTACTTGAGACTCCGCCACTCGATTGGCTACGTGTCGGACTGATGTTGACGCTAATGGTGGGTGTTCCTCGATTTCACAATGCGGTGGAAAATTAAACCCAAGTTCAATTTCGTCCTCCTCGCCCACATTTTGCGTTCGTGACAACGAACCTTTTTGCCCCTTTTTTTTGGAAATTTTAAAACTTTCAAACCATTTACTACGCTCTTCGTGTGGTGAGGTTGGTAGGGATGCATTGGGGGGTGGAGAAGTCATTAGGAATGGAAATTTGTGATAAAAGGTTGTTAATAGAGGCTAGAAAATCGCAATGGAGGCTGAGAAGAAAGTGAAAATGGAGCTTGTTCACGTCTGTTCATATTGAGTAACCAGACGGGATGTTACATTTCGTCTCAATCAAAAACCTCCAGACGGAATCTAACATCCCGTCCGAGATATTTTATTCACCTTTGCATTGCACATCTTCACCTTGGTTTTCACCGATTTGGTGAAAATGGAGTGAATAAGTGCTGAGGTGGCGGTGATAAGGGGGGGAAAATAGTCACCTGCATTGCAAATGCTATTAATAGTATGATAAAACAAAACAATCAAAACAATAGTATGATAATGAGTGGATCATCTATAAAAGGGAAATAAGTAAATGAAACACTCATCATCAAGATTAGAGAGTAAACATATTATTCATAACAAACTAGCTAGTATCCTAAAGAGACATCTCCCGACATTCAAATTGATTATGTATCCTGCCTCCACATATTCCCATGTAGCAACTTTCATATATTAAGACTGAAGCCATAACCATAGTATAAGTTATCCATAACGGAGTTCTCTTGTTCTTGTAGAGAATATAGATCACTAAACACGCCAATAATATCAATAGGCAAATAGGATAAACTGTAAGAAGATGGTATTTTGTTGCGGATAAGTAGCATCCACGTTCTCCATCTCCACTGTCCAGATTGTACATGTTGGGCTGAATATTCCTGTAATCTCTCCTGTTAGCGCAGCTTCAGCAACAAAGGGGAAAAAGAAGATGGTAAAACTCGATCAATAAGGCCTACGAAAGTTGACGTAGTAGTTGCAAAAGGGGAACACAACTACATCTCCTTATTGGATCAAACACAGGTCTGCCACAGTTACTTGCTAACACAGTGTGTACACTTCCATCATGCCAAATCCTACTGGAAGAAGGATGTACCAGTACTACTAATTGTTTCTAAAGTTGATCAGGCGCTTTAGTCCGAATCATATTTGGAATCTCTCACCCTCAAAATTTTGAAAATATCTAGTAAAAGCTTACAAAGTTGCAACAAAAGTTGGACACTTGGTGATGGTACATGATCATGCATAGCACAACTAACTAAATTTGATATGCTTCCTACATTAGACCATCAAGACAAATCTGAAGTGGAGGATTGATCGTCACACGTACCTATCATCCAAATCGGTATATTTATAGACGTTTAAACACAGAGCATAAACTAAACGGTCTTGTATGTAGTAATACATAAAACACAATACTGGTGACACTGGCCAATTGGTCATGAGGTAGGATCCGTTGAGAGATGATGAAGGATACCATCATCAAAATTTTGACAATAGCTGTACAGATCATAGCTTAATCGTATGCTATTCCTGTTAGATTTACCGAACTGTCTCCATTGTGACTTGAACCTCCACAATAACCGCCGTACAGCAGCCAATCCGTCCCACCAGTTAATCGCCTTTTTTTGTTGTACACGGCCAAGACTAACAACATTTCCTTCACCTGTGAGTCTCCTTTCCCATATCATGAATACGATCCTCTTCATACTTCCCATACTCAGAGGTTCCCACAATCAGCTTCTCACACACATACAGTTGCTTTAAGTTATATAGCTAACTCAAAAGAATATGATACCAGAGCTACATATATATTACTACCACTATTATTTTTTTATGGTTATTACTACCCCTATAAATGTTCACTATAACTGGTGATATTGGTAGTCAATTTTCAATTGTTTGGTGGGAGAAAAAGAGTGATTTTTCGCTCCTAGCGGGATTTGCTCCAAGAGCTCCAAACGAAACAGGAACCAACTACTTGTCCACTAAAAAGAGATTGACTGTTATCAAATTCCTTCCTTAAAACAAACTTCCTGATTTGCCCCCACTAAAAAAATATATATATATATATAAATAAATAAAAAAATCTAATTGTAAAATATATAGGAGTTCTTCCCATCATTAGCTAAAGATTTTTTTTTATCTTTTTTAGTTTGAAAGAAGTGTCACTACTTCAGCACTTCAAGTTTTTTATTCCTTTTTTTTTTTCTTCTAACAATTAAGACTTAAAACTAGATTTTGTAACTAGTTAAGTTTTTTTCTTTTATTTTTTTAAGGTTGGGGATAAATCAGAAAGCATATATTAAGGTGGAAATTTGATAACTGTTGACTCCTTTTCAGTGAACACTTGGTTGGTTCCTATTTCCCTTGGAGCTCTTGGAGCAAATCCCGGCTGGGAGCGAAAAATCACTGGGAGAAAAAACATAAGAATCTCAACTTTGCTTGGTTGACGACTTGACATTCTCCGCTATACAATATTCCAAGTAGAAAGGATATTATGTTGAACCAAGTTAGTGAAGGAACAAATATATGTTTATAGCGAGTGGAGCGAAGAGTTCTCCACACCACCACCTTACCGCCATATAGCACACATGCTTATGCATAGATCCTCAAGGTTCATAATCAGAGTTTAGAAGAGTAGCACTAAGTTAAAGCTCCATGTGAAGTAACATCAGTAGTGGCGAAGAAAATCTGAAAGATAGACTAAGCACAAGTGGAACAAAAGTACTAACTTTGTTCCTGCCAATATACAGCTTTGTACAAATATCATTACTGTAACTTTGTAAGCTTGAACGAAATTGTTATAATTTCTTTGCACTTTTGAATTATTGACAAATTTAATTGAAGATATGGAAGTAACTGTTTCAAAATATGTAGAATTAATCTGAATCACAAACTTTTAAAAAAAAAAATGACAAAAATAAAAGTTTTTTTTTTTGGCCATGAGGGGCTTGAGCGGGTGACCACTGGGGAGCAAACCCAAGGCCGGACCGGCTATGCTGCGCCTTATGGATGTTAGTATTCCAATTAATATTCTTAATAAATCTGATCTTCCAACATTTTATTTTGCTCTGCCTTTCCCCTCGTTATTTCGTCGTCCAACTTATCGCGTATACATTACATCTTACACACGCTATTACATCATCTCACATCTTACCTTGTTACAAAATTCATAACATGACGGTCAACGGATTGCACTCCACGATACTTGGCAATAATTCAAAAGTGCATGAAGTTCTGAAAGCTGTACTAACTTTGTTCTAGATTAGAGTACTAACTGAAACTGACATTAACAGGAACCGTCAATCTCGACTATGTAGGGGCATAGATTCTGCAAGTCCATCTTCTCACGGACTAATTGTATTCTCCATTAAATTGGCACCTTGAATATGAATGGCATAAAGGCACCAGATCCTTTCAGCAAGTTCACCTAGGCAAATGACACATAAATTAGCTTTTCTCACTTATGTGCCTCACTGCCTGTTATAATCTCATGATCTTAAATTCCTTTCATGAGTCATGACACTCCTTTTTCATGTGTATTATCCTTAAAAGACATGGAGGTCTCCACTTTTCCTTGTCTTCAACACTAATAGTGTTGTTCTGCTGACATTCAACCTCATAAAATGACAAGTGAAGCTCATGTAATTGTCAGATTTTGATTGAATGCAGGTAGGGGACGTGTGAATCAAATAAAACCTTAAGTGAAAAACAAAACAGAATGCCTTCCCTCATTCCCCTCTTGAATATCAACCTGAACCCCGCCCTCAAAATGCTTTTAATTTCTTGAAATACACTTATTCTAGCTATGGTTTCCTTTAGTGTTTCCTATAAACTTACAATCTATGTGCTTCTTCCCATCCTTAATACAGCTGCAGCATCTGCAATAGAAAATAGTTAATTCCTTAATACAAGAGAGAGCAGCGAGCTATCGAACACACATACATAATAAAAAAGTATGCAAATGCAAAACCTGATTGCGGATGAATCTCCTTTAAATTGTGTCTCTATCTCGAGCATATACAATCTGAATAAGGGACACCTGAAAAAAAATGATTGATTTGATTCATTACGTATCATCACTCATGGAGTCAAATGCATGTTTGACGAATGCCTATGTACATATTCCTTCCATATTATAAGACATCCTTCTTTGTTTTGTGTCTCCACTTAACACACAATCAAAATGCCAAATTGACTAAGTCATTCATTGAAGTACTTAACCGAGTGGGAGTAATATAAACATGAAATTTCCCTATTGTTCTGTTGCCAGTATGTGGACCAACATTTGACATTTGTTGAGACTCACATTCTTCTTCTCTTAATTTTCTCCTCTCTTCTTTACTCTCTATATCAAACCTCAAAATCACCACACGACCCCTAATATGCAACTATAAGAAACAACTGGAACTCAACATTTTACCTTCTTTAAAATGTAAAGAATTTGATATTCACTGACTTTTTTTGTAACACAGTATCTCAGCCAGAGTTACTAACACATTACCATATATTTCTTTCCACAGTTACTTTGTCTAGCTTATTCAGAGATACCACCATAAACAATCTGGTAGGTTTCATGTCAAACTGCACTAGACTGAAAAAACACTAGTAATTTAACTTCAAACCAATGCTTCCGACTTATACTCGTTATATCAGCAATTATGGATGAGCACAGAAACTAAGAAAGAGAGTGACAATTTCTACCCCCCTTAGATGCGGGCTTGCAGAGAATTGTGCCTCACAGATAAATTATGCAAAAATAAAGCAGTATAAATGTACAGGTTTGTGTGTGTTGGGGAGGGGAGGGGAGGAGGGTCACACACGCATAACAGAGAGAGAGAGAGAGAGAGTAATACCATAAAGGGATTGCAATTGCTGCAAGGATTGGTGATATTTTCCACAATTGGTTAAGTTGGTTGGACAACAACGCGATCAAATATTCAACAATGCCATGTCCCTAATCCACAAAACACAAAATAATCTGGAATCTAGCAGCTCAAACCGAATTACCAGAAGGGATTATATGATAGCAAAGAAAGATGAGGATCTGGTTGCGCAGAGACAAAGCCTCATTTACACTGCACAGCTGCATGCTGTACTAATCAGACTTTCACATACATGGACATTACTTTTATTTTCAGAGAAACTCTAATATATAAAATTTGTTTGGCTAGCTTCTCAATGCTTCAACTATGCTAACTTCGTGACATACTGATATGTGTACCACTTTTCCCAATATTTCCTCATGATATGGTCCCTTCAAGAATGGGACCCCAAGAAAGGAAATATTCAATAAATAAGCTGTGTCCATGAATGACATCCAAAATAAGTTAGTGATTATCGATATGCAAATTTAGTGTGCTCAAATGGAAAGTAATAGAAGACAATAACTAAAAACAATATTGAAAGAAGTAAATGGTAATTCAGAAATCTCAAAATAAACCTATAGAAAGAAAACAATGAAGTTCCAATTATTTAAAATAGGAAACGAAAAAAAGTATGCAACTATTTATTCAATATGCTGGAGACAATTTCGGCTCCTCTATTCACCATGAAACTGAATATGAAACTTTCCTCTATTCATCATGAAACTGAAATGAAAGTTTGAAGTGGATAATGTTTAGAATATAGGGGAGTATACTGTAAATCCAATTTTACACTTTTACCTGCTCAGAATGTAGAAGCTGAGGCCTTCCATGAGGCAACTTCTGCACTTCTTGATACTGAGCTGAGATAGGTAGGAAACAATGAGAAACTGACAGGAAGTGTTCAATTAAGCGATTCCATCTACTTGAGACACTACCTATTAGAAAGATCTCCTGTTGCAAATTATATGCCGATAAATTCCTATAATGAACAGAGATAAAAGCAAAAACTATTTACTCAAAATTAGATCCAAATCTACCCAGTCCATATTTTCCAAGATCAATCTCATGACTAGAGTTAATATTTACTCAATTTTAGATCTCCTGTTACACTTTTCCTTGTATCGTAATTCATCTTCAAAACAACAGTAAATGTAAAAAGACTAGATTCAACACGAGTCTATCTTGTTGTATCATTTCTGTGAAGCTACTACTGATGTGCTCACGCTATCTTGGCGTGTTCATTACGTTAGAAAAAAAGGAGAAAAAGTCAATTGAGTGAACTCCATGTTCAAGGACATGCACAAATTATAATGGATGTTAAGGAATTTCTATTTGAGTGCTCAAGAATTAAAATGAATTGAGATCCCAAGATTTCAAAATTAATCGGGATTCCATTGTCCTGTACACCTTTTTGTTTTTGAGTTGGAGGAGAGGGGGTAATCTAAAATTAGTTAATTGCTAAGTTACTCATCTTGTGATGCACTTTCTTTAGAAACTAATTATATACCTCTTTTTATTTAGAAATAAAACTAAATAAATAAACACAAACATTGTTAAGCTGATGTAAGTTAACAACTTCTAAAGAATAGGCCTCTATGTATTATGTGCATCACACTAATTTTACAAGTTTTAGTCAGGCTTCGGAAATTAAATATTTTGAATAGGTTTTTTTTTTGGAGAGAATGTGTATAACAATTTATCTAAAGAAAGATTATGTATACATATCTGAATATGGAACTATAACTCTTAACTTTCGTAGAAATGCCAAGAAAATAAGATAATCATTGAAAAGAACAAGTGATTAACGATCGCAAGAACCAACTTACTATCATCTCAAGATCCTCGTGGGCTTCGTTTGAAACTTTCAATCTTTCGAACACCTGAAGCCACTGAACCTTAGGAGCAGAAAATATCAACTTGGCACCTGAGAGCAGTCTAAGTGTTCTCTTGTTGAGCAAGTATAAGAGATTCCTTGATCTCCACTGATTCCATGCAGAAAATTCAACTACCTGTTCTTCACTCCTGGTTGCATATTTTAGCATTTTAAATGCACTAAAAAGGATAAACAATACAGCGCAAATAGACAATTAGCTCCTCACACACAAACCTCATCCCCAGTTTTTTTTTGGATATGCTCCATAGAATAAGTAATAACAAGTGGAAAGAAAAATCTAAACTAGACGCATGTTGGGAATATCTTACACCGTGTCTCGTGATATCCCTTTGCATGTATTAATTACAACCTCAGCGAGAATATCCAAGCAACTTTCAACTGATGATACACGAGATAGGCCCACCTGTCTCTCTAAAATTTCTTGAATAACTAATTCTGAATGACAAACACTAGCATGAACCTTCATCTTAATGTCTGGAACAGTCAGCTTTTCAAGGTATACATTAAGACAATCATATTCTGTGCTCCGGAGGTCATCAAGATCCATCTCAACAATTGCAGCCAAGAGAGAATTCAGATGAGCATCTCGCAGTGGCAAGGTATGAATTATATGTCTTACAACATAGTCTCTTGCTTTAGCAAGAGTTGCAGATGATAGGTCCGTCAGACCCTGGTGTTCCAGAGTAAGAAGTAGAATCAGCAAAGGTTTAGAAAGATCATAAATGAAGATCCACAATCAACGCTGTAACTGAAATGATACCGACCTGGGGAAAAGAAGGAACGGATTTCATTTCCAGTAAAGCCGCATCAAGTTCCTCTACGGAGCCTTGGTAATCATCTGAGCTTCTCAGGCGACTGAACACCTACATCTTGTTTACAAACATAACACACTATTAAGAAAGAGTGAAGATAAGTCCGTTGCAGTTGCTTACATCAGATAACAATGCAATGATAAGAGACAACAGAAGTGAGTAGTAGTAAACAATTATTTGTAAAACCGTAAAAGATGTAATGAATTGAGTATCAAAAAGAAGAATAAAACCTAAAGTTCAATTTTTGACACCTATTGCAACTAAAAATCTTGTATTCACATAAACCAATGCATTAATAAAAGAAAAGGGTGTGCTTACATTTTCAAAAAAGAGGCCCCACTGAATGGCTTTCTTGATATTTGAAGAATCCCAAGTAGCTAAATGACCAGATGATTGATACCCAGATGATAAAATTATGATATCTACAAACCCTTTTATCAGATTCAAAACATCTTCGAAACTAATGTCTGGGTGAGACCAACCCATTTTTTTTTTCCCCCCTCACTTCCTTCTTCCACAATCCCCCGCCTCTTTTTTCCCGCCTTATAGCCTTAATATTATAACAGGTTGGGCCATTGGGATAAGTAGAGGGTCCACGGTCCAAAGCCCAAATGTTAATGCCACATTTATTAGATGTCATTAGGGTGGAACTCGGACGGGTTGGGTCGGGTTGAGACTTAATCTGAGTTTCAAATGTTTCAACCAAAACCAAACTCAAAATTTTCAAAACCTAATGCCACATTTGGTCAAGTTTCTCAGTGAAAAACTCAACGTCTTTTCATTGTTAAATAAATAAATTAAGAGATAAATAACACTAAGTGGGTGTTTGGTTCTCATTTTTTCAAAAAATCATTTTTTCTTAAAAAACATTTTTATGAAAAAGTATTTATTCTAAAAACAGTTTTTCAATAAACATGTTTGGTTGTGATTTTTCTTAAAAGCTATTTTATTAAAACAGTTTCAGACTTTTTCCGAATATTTTGGCATCCCAAAAATCCTAAAGTCTTCGGAGTTCATTTGCCTTTAAGTCAAAAGTTTTCATTCAAAGAAAAATAGTTTTTAACTTGAAAAACAAGTTTTACCTAATTATCATAAAACAAGTTTTGGGATCAAAAAGTGTTTTTGGAAAAAACTATTTTTTTTAAATAGAAACCAAACACATTTATTTTTTCAAAAAATATTTTTTCACTAATAAACACTTTTTGACAATAAATAAATAGGATCCAAACACCCCCTAAAATTTAATATTCTAACTAAATCAAAGAGATTTGATTATTTGAAAGGGAAACTAACCTAATTGATTCACTTATTCTCTTTAAAGTTGATATTCTCAATTTTATTTTTGACAATAATAAATCCTTATAAAAAGAAACAATATAATAGTATAGAAATACTGAAATATATACGTACATATAAACGGGCTCGGTTTTTGTTATTTGATATTCTAATCCGAGCCCAACCCAAAACTTAGTCGAGTTTTGATTTTACAAGACTAAATTCGGACCACCCGGATCTAAAATGTTAGTCCAAGACCAACAAAAATTGGGTTTTAACCCATCGGACTTGGGCTAATCCGACCCAAATTCCACCCCCAGATGTGTTCATGTGGATATGGTGCCAAACTATGGCTTGGAATATAAAAAAATAATAATAAGTATATAAGTAACTGAATGAGTATTGTCTAATTCTGAGTCATGGCATTATCTCTGTCTAGAATCTCTATCCTTTAACTACTCCAACAAGTCTCATCATCAACTTAAACTCAAAACCACTTAGAATGGTTCATAAATCATTTGCTTCTTCATCACTTTCATCTGTGAATAGTAACAAGACAAGAAAATTGCCCATCTTGTTATTTGATATCATGGATACTATTGTTCGTGATCCTTTTTACCAAGATATACCTGCTTTCTTCAGGTGACTCTTCTTTTTAGCAAGTTTTGTATATTGGCCTTTCTGACATTGTTTTAGCTATAATTGTTCAAGATTTTTTTGTCTAGGATGTCTTTCAATGATCTAATAGAATGCAAGCACCCTACTGCATGGGTTGAATTTGAGAAGGGGCTCATTAACGAGGTATACTTGGCAATATTGGAGGAAGGTATTTTGGAGAAATCAATTTCACATGCTCCTTTCTTTTTCTTTTCCTTTTACCAAAATCACAGCAACAATCAATTTCTGATCATTTTGTAACAATTACAAACCTGTCGTATGTTTAAATATATCAGTCTATCCATGCAAAGTATGTTGTATAATCCTTTGACTACTTAGAACTTCATATAGTGGTTGCTAAGGTCATGGGCGTCTGTATTACCAGCACCCAGGGTTTCTCCCCTCAGGCCCTGGCTCCTCATTAGCTCCCAGAAATCAGTGATGGGACAAGTGGAGAAGTCGACACTGAGTCATTATTGCCATGAGGGTTGTAGGGTGAATAATTTTGATTGAGTTAGATTTTGAGTGCTCCGCTAGAGCATTTATATAAATTTGTTTATTCTCGAAAGTCCAGGAAGCCATAAAAGAAAAGTTTGGTGGTGGTTATTGTAGTGTGTGTAAAATTTTCAATGCTCTAGACTATAACCTGTAAATTGACTTTATTACTTTATTAAATATCTCGTTCGACAGCACATTATTACTGAAAACAACACAGTCAAAAGCAAGGCAAATAAGAAGCAGCTTTCAACCTGGTTAGATTAAGTAAAGTTTGATTTTAGTGGGACTTATTGCATCATATCCACTCAGAAAATGGTATTGGCACCTAGATAAGGATGCCTTTCAAGAATTCTGGCTTCACAGCCCAACACCATTCACGAGCTGTAATCATGGCATTTTCACATCTTGAACCACCAATCGAACTCCTTCAAAGCATTCAATCTCCATCTATATATTTGTCCACGTACATATCTTATGGATCTACTTGTTATTAAGATACCATGCCTACAAGCAGAGCTAGTCCGTCTGCCTAACAGATTATTTAGGAAGAAGCTTCATCAAAAGCGGAACATGTTCATAATATCTTAATTTATTTGCTTATACTAAAGAGTCCAATCATAGATTAATATACATGTAATTTAAAAGCAAACTCTACTAGTAGTTTTGGTTTGTTGCGTCGATGTTTATGATTAGCTTTGTTGAAAGGGCATGTTTTCTTATAGGGACATACTTTTATTTATTATTAGATCTTTTTAACATCTTCTTTGGCTGAATATGTTGTGATGTACACCTAATAAAATTATATTAAATATGTAATAAGAGAAGAAAAAGAAAGTCTGGAGAAGAAGAGAGAAAAGACCATACGGCCTTATTTGGTTCCGGCCTTCCCACACGTCCATGTATAAGAAAATAGTAGAGTTAGATAATACAATCATCCTAAAAAATTCGGGTCAGGGGCACTGCAACCTTTGTCCTCTTTGTGGATTGGCCATTTCCTCTATTTATTTCCAAAATATTACACTTCAGAGAAATGTTCTAGATATATACCATCAGAAAATTGAACATGGCCCAGGACATCTCTAAGGATTACAAGGACCCTTCAGTCGTTGTGGGTACAGTCAGAAAAGAGAAAAGGTGGACACTTAATGATCCTTGGTTCAGTTGTGGGATATGTGGCTGATTCTAAATGGATCCTGTTTAAACCCTGAGTTTTAAGCTTCCCATTCAGTTGTCTCTTTATTAGTATTAGTGATCACTATTATGTGCTTCTGTCTAATCTCTAGATAACTTGTCTCTTTAACCACCAATAAGTCCTACTTGGATGGGTTTATTTGATGCTAGAAGGTGGTTAGGTGTGATAGTCATTGGGTGTCATTACAGCTGCTCCGTCCGATGACTTGAGATAGGCCTATCCTCGTTTCATTTAACAATAGAATTGATTTTATCCAATTGTCTTTTCTCTTAGTCACACTGAACTCTTTTTTATTGGGGTTTTTCCTGTCTTTGCATTCTTATTACCAGTTTCACATGTTTATGGTAAAGAATCTATTCCATATGCTTGTTGTAGCTCATTCATTTTTAGTTGTCTAACAATGAATAATTTTTTTTTAGATGGAGCTAAGTGAAATATTCTTCAAAGACGGTAGGCCTCTTGATCTGGAAGGTGAGTGGGAAAGAATTACTTAAACATTGATATTCAGACATTCATCTTCCTGTCAATTCCTTAACTGTATATTACAAAGACTGTCAGGTAAATGGATCTGACAATAATATATAGTTACTGAAATATGGTAGTATGAAATTGTATGCTTGGATATAATTCATGCTGGATACAATGATACATAATGTATTTTGACATGTCTTTATTGCAATACCAGTTTTCCTTTAATTTTTGGAAATTGCAATACTCTTAGTATAATAGGTTTTGAAAAGGTTCTGCTCTTCTAATTGGCATACAATGCTGTATATAGTCACATGTGCACGCTTTTAAGTTTCAACTAATGATTATTTAAACCATACTACTACTCTATAACATAACCTGTTATTGTTCTATAACCTAACGTCCTAACCTGTTATTATTTCAAGTATGGTGCCTGTTATAGACGGTGAATGTTCAAAAATAAATATGCTTTCTTCAGCTCATGTAATTGACCAAGGATGTGCACGGTTTCTAACGATAAAGGTGCATGTGATAAATATTGCCTATGTAGGAGAAGGTTGGCATGGGGTTTGTCATTTCCTTACATGTTAATTGTTTAGCACGACCGAATTTCATGCAATGTAGTTTACTTTGGCT
This sequence comes from Coptis chinensis, assembly GCF_015680905.1. NCBI lineage: Eukaryota > Viridiplantae > Streptophyta > Magnoliopsida > Ranunculales > Ranunculaceae > Coptis > Coptis chinensis. The sequence continues at coordinate 99,555,302 of NC_141459.1, forward strand.
TATATGTGTTAATTGTTTAGCACGACCGAATTTCATGCAATGTAGTTTACGTTGGCTTATCAGATGGATGTTCATATTCTACATGCCTTATGAATCTGTATATTGAATTAGTTATAGAAATGAAATTATCACCACATACGGGAAAAACGTGAGACAGCTTAAACCTGAAGTCGAGGGCTTATTTAAATCAACAGAGAGGTGCCATCTTTGATGCATCTGCCATTATATTTTTTGAAATTGTCAAACTAGAGAAAACATGCATACGGAATTGACTTTAAAAAAACAAGCCCCTCACCCCTCAACTGACCTGAGAAATCAAAGTGCTCAATGGACCTTCTATTGGGTCAAAATCTGTGTATCTAACAATATCTGATAAGATCTTGAGTGACGAGGTTGGTCATGTATGGGTACGGTCTTATGCAGTGGTGTTGACATGTTGTGTATCCTCCAATTGGCATGGCCATAACTGCTGCCTGTTAATACCTCAGTCAGTTTATCTGGTACTCCACAGCCGCGAGCGTCTTGCGCTTTCTACATTTTCTTGTGTACTGCTTAAGTGCTTATCAAAGAGAGAAATGTTCAAGTTAATACTTCATTGGTATTTCTGTTTGTGTCCGTAGTTTTGTTGATGTGAGTGTTTCTCCTTTAGCTTCTTTGACGGCGAATCATTTCCCTTGCAGGCCTTAAGAACTGTATGAAGAATGGGTACACCTACATAAATGGCATTGAATCCTTGCTCCATAATCTAAAGCAAAATGACTATGAAATGCATGCTTTTACAAACTACCCAATATGGTATGAAGATATCTTTAAAAGCAATCTTTAATTTTATTTGTACTTTGACAGTTACTTTTGGAAATTGTCCTGTGTAGGTATACATTGATTGAGGAAAAGCTAAGAATCTCAAATTACTTGTCTTGGACATTCTGTTCATGTATAACTGGTAATGTGATTTTTTTTCCCCATCTAGTAAAGAGAATTATCATCATTTTACTTGGTTGCTTTTTCTCTTTCCTTTTGCTTCATGTGCTTGTACTTTCTCAGGAAAAAGGAAGCCAGCAGCTGATTCCTACCTGGAAGTTCTGAGGCGTCTTGAAGTTGATCCAGCTAGCTGTGTGTTTATTGATGACAGGTTGGTTTTTTTTATTTTCTCACTCTTAACTTGAAAGCAACGCAGTGTTTAGTGGACTTATTTGAGCTATTTAGTATAATGGACTGCACCAACATAATGCAGGAATCCTTCATTTTTCATATTCAGTTGAAATTATAAGACTACTTATCAGCTTACCGTACAGCCTCTCAAATACACACATCTGACACAATTGTTTTCCATAGATGTTGTAGGATTTTGGCTGATGTGGTTTTCATTTTAAAGATGGTAAATCAAAACTTTAGATGCCCCTGCACAGACGATCTGTGTTCTAACTTTAAACCAAAAGCCAAAAGCTCGAGAGTATCAGTGACAGTTTCATCTCGTCAGTTTTCTGTTTTTTTACTCATAGAAATGACAAAGGTTTTGGATTTTTCAGCTCTTGTCAGTTGTGTGGTTTCTCTATTAGAAATTACAGAGTTCTTTCCATGTTTCCGAACAGATGTATTTCTACTTCTTAAATTTTTGAGTCTCAGTGGTAGTTACAAATAGCTTTTAGATGATGAATCTTCGGTTCAGATGATCGAGGGTACCCCAGTAGTATAATATTTAGCATCTATAATAAGCACAAACTGTTGCACTTATTATTGATTGGATAATGTGTTTAGCAAGCATATGCTGTAGGGAAGCTAAAAGTTGCAAGTACTTTGTTCAATTATCGTTCTCATAGATATGATCTTGTATGTGATTCCTAGTATCTGTCTTAACATAGGTAAATATAATTCTCAAAGCTCCAGTCCCTTGCGAAGTGAATATTCTACCTTAAATGTGTCTTTGACTGTAAATATTCTACATCACTTTCGTCTTTGTTGTAATGCAAAGATTCTGGATGCTCTTTATATGTGCATCTCCATTTTCCCAATCATGGTGAATCAAGTAGGAGGTGACACCATTCATATTGCTTCTTCAAGTGGGCATGGTACTAGGAGCTAGTCATACAGTAATGCCTTTAATTCACCTAATCACCTTTACTGTTTACTTTCTGATTTGTTCAATGGAAACCCACTTTCAGGATGGTTAATATTGAGGCAGCCATAAATGCTGGGATGGTTGGTTTACATTTTAAAGATGCAGCTTCACTGAAGCAGGATCTAACTCTGCTGGGGATTGAGACTTCTCCTAGAAATAAGGATTGAACAACCACATATGATCTTACATTGATTTATTGAAATTCTTTATATGATCCATAATCTGTTTGCAAGCCAGAATGCTTGACCATTAACTACTGCTCTCCTACGAGGGCCATATCTAATACTCAGTTTCCAATTATCTGAAAATCCTTGAAGATCTGTACTTATCCATGAAATTTCTTTTATTTTGTTGGAATCCATGAAACATGTATATCCATTTCACCAATTCTGACTATATTGTTAGGAGCTACATGGACAAAGTGGTTAACATGAAGAGGGCGTTAAATATGTTAGCGTCAAATAACCTGGAAATCAGAATGTTGCCAACATGTATCTTAAACTGAAAACAGAAGAGATGAAAGTATGCAACAGGAGTGGGAAGCCTCTATTTTAACTCGAGGATGTCTTTTAAGCTTTGCCCCTTGACCACTTCTGTTAGAAAGATGGCGTACTGATGAAGACTTATCGTACGTGTTGTTTTATGCTGTACGTTAAAAATCAATTTTATATATGTAACTAGTGAAGTGTATACACACCTCCAAGTCTCCAACTAGGGGGTGATAAAAGACTCGAGCAATCAACCTTTGCCATAAAAGCATATTGAGGGCCACATTGAGTAGTAGGAAACATGCTCAAGTTTGCCCTAACCCCATTGTTCTTATTTTTGAGGGCCAAATGAGGGCCGGGTTGGACCAGTCTAATTATACTTTACTAGTTTAACTTTTTTTTGTGATTTTTTATTTATTTTTATCATATTTTGATTATAAACATCAATTTTAACTAAATATACAAAACTAATTCTTATGTCTTTAGAAAAAAAATAGATGGTGGAAGAGATGATATTCTTAAAATATATATATTTTTAAAACTACTTAAAATATGTTGTTAGGTTGGATTTGACATTTTTTATGACTTATATACATATCTTAAATCAATTACAAAAACGCATATGTTATATTATGTCCTAATTTATCCTCTATTGAAAACTAATTTAATAATTTTTTATACAATTTAGATAATTATATAATAATACATAAATATAATGTAAAATAACAAAAAAAATTGGTTTTTTTCAGGATTTACAGAAATATATAGTATAATACATAAATTATCACCCCTATTTTGGGTTTACACAAAATAATCATAGTTCACTTTTCTTTTTATAAAAGTATAAAAATTGGTTTTTTTCAGGATTTACACAAATATATAGTATAATACATAAATTATCACGCCTATTTTGGGTTTATAAAATAATCATAGTTCACTTTTCTTTTTATAAAAGTATAAAAATTGGTTTTTTTCAGGATTTACACAAATATATAGTATAATACATAAATTATCACACCTATTTTGGGTTTACACAAAATATCCACCTTTAGTTTAGTTTTTAAGATTAAAATTATGGTTTTGTAACCACCATTATCACTCTATTAATAAAACTTTTATCCTTCTTCTTTCATATAGGAGTATGTCTTCTTATTATTGTTGTTATGATAATAATCTGATGACACAAGACTAATTCTCTAATTGGGGAGAGTTGTAATGAAACCAAAGTAAACAATTTATATGTGTAGTTAGTTTACTTATTGTTTGTGCTTAAAATTTAGTATTTTCATTGTTATAGAGATAGAAGATGTTAATACTAGACTATAAATTAGTTAATCATCACAAGAGATTGGTGGATTGACTCTCTTCTCATACTAATCAACATTTGGCATAGAGATAGAGATTGGTTAGTTGGGGTTTTAATTAAAGTTTGAAATTTTGTGTTGAAACATTGCGAAAAACGTAAAAGATTAAAACTTTACAACAAAACTAATTATTTATACAAAGGAATTGCTAAAGGTGGAGTTAAAACTCTTCAATTCCTAAATTTCTCCTCCATCAAAACCATATTATTTTTATTAGTTTGTTAATTTAGTTGTTTTCAATTCTTAATATTAAAGTAGTTTAATAATTGAATCACAAATCTTTCTCTCACGTTTATTTTCTTTGTTATTTAATTAGTTGAATTCATTATTCTTGACCATTTAAGTGTGGAATAAATTTTTACTATATCTATATTACTTCATAGTAGAGAGAGAGAGAATAAAGTATTGATTTAAACACATTAGTTGTTAGAGTATTTTTAGTGATTTATCATTAATAATTATTCTAATCGTTTATGTGTTTATCAAATGGCACAAGACTAAACGTCCATTGGGGAGAGTTTAATTGAAACCAAAGTGAGGATTTGATGTGTTTTAGTTTAGTTTATAATTTGTTAATGCTTCAAGTTTAATCCCTCAATTGTTCTACAGATAGGAAGTGTTAGAATTAAATTAGATGCTTATACTAGTTAATTTTCGTCTAGAGATAGAGTTAATTAATTAGGGATATTAAAGTACGAGTTTTTGTGTTGAATCATTGCGGGATAACATAAATATGAAAACTTTACATTGAAACTAGATTAGATATATCAATGATAAAATTCTTCCCAAACTTCTCCTCCATCAAAACCATTTTTTTTTTTTATTAATTTGTTAATTTAGTTATTTTTAATTCTTAGTATTAAAGTAGTTTAATAATCCAATCACAAATCTTTACTTTACTAGAGAGAGAGAAAAAGTAATAAACAACAATTTCTCAAAAACCGAAAAGTAATAAACAACAATAATCCATTCAGTCTCAATAATCCGAAAAGTAATAAACAACATTTCAAAATTTCATATTTTTCGACTCTTGAACTGAATTCTGAATTTCTCAAAACCGAAAATATTAAGAGAATTCCGTCGAAATCACAAACTATATATATTTCCAATACAAGTTGGGTTACACTATGAGTGTAACAAAAAACCGTTGTTCCATCACTCAGCAGGGCACCCGGTCTTCACCCGCCACCCAAACCCACACCGACCGAAAATAGACCCACTCCGGCTCTGCCACCGTTTCTACATAGTCGGGCTATGAGTGTAGGTTATATCTCAAACCCGACCCGTCAAGCTGCCCAATCCACATTGTTTTGATTACTTTTGTCAACTTTTAAGTTAATAAATGACCCCCAAAAGCCAATTAATACAAAACATATCTTATTATTTTCGTCTCCAATCTCTAAATTCACTCCTACCGCAGCCCATCTCTTTGTGTGATGATTTTTTTTTCGGGATAGTGTGATAAACTTAACTCTTCAAGTATGTAGGGTAAATGTAGACCCTATTTGTGACATTTGAAGTTTGGATCAAATTTCTATTATTACTGAGAAACAATTGAATTTTAGTTAAAGTTTAATTTTCAACAACCAAAGAAATGATACTTAGATGTTTTGACTTTTGATTGAAGAGTTCGCCATTAATCGAAGTGAATTTATGATATTCGGCTACTTCAAAACCTTGAGATCAACCATTAATAACCTTATGATACAGTTAATTTTGCTTTGTTTTCAAGTTTGTGTGTGATAATACTGGAAAGAAAACAAAAAAAATAAGGAAATAATGGAAAATGGCCGAACACACGTGGATAGATATTAAGTCGGGCCACACGCCAATATTTCGTTTGGTATTTCATAGGCATTTTGTGGAATTTTGATTCTTTTGTTTTGTGGGCATGTTGTTGTGCTGGTACCCTGTAGGCATGGACCAAAATATCGCCGATATATCCGATATATCGCCGATATATATCGGTATTTTGGTACACCGATATCGATATTTCCGACATATATCCACCGAAAAATATAGAACCATTTTTTCCGATATATATCGGAATTTCCGATATAAAATTTTATATCGCCGATATATATCGGTTGACTTTTTGACCATTTTTTAATATAAATCCGATATTTCCAATATATTTCCGATATATTTCTGATATTATATGTCCGATATATCCGATATTTCTGATATTTTAAATAGTTTGAAATGATCACCAAAATAATGGATATATCCGATATATATCGGTTTTTGGGTAGACTGATATATTGATCGATATCGATATTTTGGGCCTTGCCTGTAGGTACCACCAGAGTGGCGCAGTAATAAAAACAGAACTCCAACAACTAGCGCTCCCTCTGAACGAACTCTCGAAACTTTTGTTAGTTAAGCTGTAAGTACCCCATGCACCAAAGGTGAAGTCCGATTCATTTTTAAAACGTGAAAAGGTTGGTTCAGAGTGAGTATAGGTACACCAACGTATCCAACGCCCCTTGTCAAAGAATATGCAATTACTCACTTTTATCCACTTCTTTGGAAGTGAAAGATTTTGATCCACTAGGGTTGACATACAAAACACAATCGCCAACACCCTCCAATTTTATCCATAGGAATTGATGGAGATCCAGCCTTAAAAACTTCAAATCCAACAGTGAAAATAAAATTAGAAATGCTAAATCTGAGCTTACGACAAACCAGTAAGATCTCTCCACAAGAGTCCACCAAGTAATACTGGTTATGGGTGTACTCGTCAGGGGGCAATGGACATTCAACACCATAAACATTATACTTGATTATAGCCATAGGGTCTTCGTGACTAGCTAAAAGGTTTGTAGCGTCCACGACTACAATATTGAAATTGTCGATCAAGAAGTAAAAGTGTCCATTGCAGAAAACACCATCAAGGATCTTTTCTGTACTATAAATATTAAATTCAAGTACAAAAACATATGGAGTACTTCCTGGAATCCAATATGCAAGCTTCGGCTTACGTTCATAAATCAACATAACAACACAGTTGGTCTCGGTAGGGGGCGACGAGAGAACTACCTTGGAGTAATCACCAGTAACCTTTGGAAGGTGGATCGCAACCTTAGTAAACGGATTATACAAACATATAGAAAGAAGTTCAAATTTCTTACTGACAATTATCAACCAATCCTGGTGAGACCCCCACACGTATTTTCCTCGCATCTTTCGCATGTCTATCTTCCGGGTCTTGTTCTCTACCACACTAAAACATTTTCTTGAATAACTCCTAGAATTTTCACAGAGCATGAGCCATGGAATCCAAGACTTGTGGAAATGCTTGCAGTCTATTAAACAGTGCCTCCACCACTTGCAAACTCTACCAACCGAAAGTCAGTCCAGCGCTGAGATACGTTCTAAAATATCTTCGAGAAGGTCCTCCGGTAGAGCGTCGCATGTAAGGCTATGAGTCTTCCCTTTCGGTATATGATGCTTCTTTCTTCTGTATACCTTCAAGGGCGCGTCTCGTTTGCATTTTATACTGGAGGAGGTGTTGGATGAATTATAAGGTTGGATAAAGTTCACCATTGCAGATTCGATGCTTGTTAATCCTACTAGTATACGAGCAAGCAGTGAAAGCGAATCGTTACCTTCTGTGAGGGAAGATGAAAAGTATTGCGGTTGCGGCAAGGGGGGTGGGAGGAGCAAGAACGAGTAAGAATGGGAGTAGAAGAAAACAGTACAAGTACAATGCCAAGTAAAATGGTTTTTTCTACAAGAATTAAGTGGGTTCTCAAATCCTCGTACAGAATTCCATGACTCAACTGCTAAACGCACAACACACAATTTTAAAACCAGCAAATCCAGTTCCCACTGCCAAAGACTCAAACTCGTTCCGGATTGAGGGCTGTATTTTTTTATGGGGGCACAAACAAAAAAATGGCACCCACTTTATCTCTTCAATTTTTGTTACAATTGGGAGATAGGTAACAAGAATTATTTAACGAAAAAATCTAACTACTGCTCCCAATACTAAGATTCCTGGTTCATAATTGCATGTATGGACGGACCATAATTCCTGATCTGAGGTCTGCTGAGGGACCAGATTTATTTTTCCTGTTTACAAGTGGATTCATGAATTAAACTTGCTAAACTAAAAAAACATAAAGTACAATCAGTCCTAATTTCGAATAAGACCATATTGAAAATAAAGTACAATCAAGTTTAGCAATACAATTTCGAAGAAGACCTAAACGAATACCAGACTGATCCTATGTTCCTTGCAAAAGCAGTCCATGATAGCAATTTCATGATGCCAAAATATGTGATGGACTATGGTGCTGTTGGTGGGTGGGTGGGTGAAGATTAAGCCTGCCCTAGGCAAAATGAATTGTGGTTTTTGGTCAATACTCAAAAGCCACACAATTTCCAAACCCGCCCCTAACATTGTCCTAGTCTCATAGCTGCACTGGCTCAGCATTCCTGCCATTCAGGTAAAATGACGCTTTTCCTACAAAACCAGACTTCTGCATACGCTCTGTTATTTATGCAAGACCTGAAAGCCTCCATAATTACTTTTCTATGTTTGATAGGAAAAGTTCCACTATTAGAAGCCCTGAATGCCTCACTCGCATTCTGGAGTTGAGAGGATATGTCCACCTGGAGAAAAACCAATTGAAAGAAACTCAGTCAGTTTACATAAATTTCAACTGCTATTGGAAGGTGTCCTAAACAATCAGGTTTAGTCCAATAAGATCAAGATCAATCCATCATCAAGGAGAATATAATAGAGTTACCTTGGGGTATAGTCTGTTAGTCACCAATTTTCATTTCACCAAGTTCTTGCTGTATGGGCATATCAAAGTATCAAACAACCACGATTTTGGTGAATACTATATTCAAGAGGGGCAATCATATGCCAAAATGCAACAAATGTAATAATGTATGTGTAATAGCATGAGATGCATCTCTTGGACCAAGTCCGCGGTGCAGTTGATAGGAAGCAACCTACGCAAGGATGAGGAGGAGCAGCGGATCAAAGCCGCGGAACCCTAGTCCACGGTGGCAAGTGTACGGTCGACTTCGGGTCGTAGGATGACAGGGCAGATGGACGGTCCTGAAGAAGGGAAGGGGGATATAAAAAGGAGAAGAGGTGGAGAAAAAGAGGGGGGCCAAGAAAAAGAGAGAGGAGAGGAGTAGGAAGAGAGAAAAAGAGAGGAGAGGAAAGCAAAGAGAAGGAGATAGTTTGGCATTTAGGGAACAGTGATTTAGAGGTCTATACATTTGGCGCCGTCTGTGGGGACCGAGAAGAGCAACTCAGAAATGGCACCGAAGAGAGCAGCGGGAAGGCCAAAGAAAGTTAGGGATCAGGAGCTGACACCGGAAGCTATGATAGAGGAGGGGGAAGAACTGGAAGAAGGGCGAAGGAAGAAGAGGCGTCGATGATGAAGAGATCGAAAGGCTAAGAAAGGAAAAACGATGAGCTGCGAAGAGAGAGAGAGAAAAGAGGAGGAGGAGGCGGGGGAAGAAGCGAGTGAGGAATCACGGAGACGAGGAGGAGACCAGACCAAACTTAGTGGAAAACCCGGTGGCGGGATTAACAATAGAGAAAGTCCAAGAAATGATAGACAATGATAGGGAAGCCAACCGGCGGCAGACGAAGGAGCGTGGGGGAGCAGCCAGCCAGGTGGTGGCTGGGTTGAACCGTAACCCGCTAGCAGATGACATATGGGCATCGGAGGTTCCCAAGCGATTCGCCCAGCCGAGGTTTGAGAGATACGACGGCAAAGGAGACCCAGCAGACCACATCCATCATTTTAGACAGCAGATGTCGTTATGGCAGGAGGCTCGGTTTGATGGCCTGCAGTGCATGATGTTCCCTGCTAGTCTGAAAGGAGGCGCGTCGGATTGGTACTACAGATTGCCGTCTGGGAGCATTAAGAACTTTCAAGAGTTGGAGCAAGCGTTCGTGGATCATTTCATACATCAGAAAAAGAGGGTGGTGGATATCGCGGCGCTGTTCAATGTACGACAACGATCCGCGGAGTCAATCAGAGAGTTCCTATGTCGGTTCAAGGCGGAGACACTGAAGGTGGAGAATCTGGATGAGAGGATGGACAGCGATGATAGCGTTTGAAAGGGGATTGCGCCCGCGAACCGGGGTTCACCAATCCGTAGCAAAAAATGAGATAGCAACGTTGCATGAGCTGTATCCACGAGTGGAAAAGTATATAAGGTATGAAGACTCTGTGCAAAAGGATTCTAAGAGGGCAGGGAAGGCTGTGTTGTCTTTGGAGAAGGAACAGGAACGACGTAGGTCAGGGGCGACGGAAAAAGAAAGAGGTCAATACCGCGGAGACGGAGCACGAACGGAGAGAAGTCGGGAAGGGATTCGGAGGGAGTATAGGGAGAGGAAGCCATACCGCGAAGTGGAACAAACCCCGTTGAACAAACCTCTCAGTGAGATTTTGCCTTTAATAAAGGGGCTGCCGGGGTATGAAGGACCGCGAAGTATGCCAGCAGAAATACCCGGGAAGCCACTTTGTGCATATCATCAGATAAGAAATCATGAGACGGATGACTGTTACGCTCTCAAGTGGTTGGTACAGAGGATGGTGGAGAAGGGGAGGATGGAAGAATTTGTGAGAGACGGACGGAACGAAGAGCGAAAAGCCGCAGCAAAGGAAGAATACCGGGAACCATCAATGTGATTTACATTGGGAAGTGATGAGTCATAATGCTCATAGAGACAAGATACACGGCGGACAAATGAAAGCATCCAACAAATTAATGAGAGAAACGAATAGGCCACGGCAAAGAGAAGTCCACGGCGGCGAAAAGATAAAATTGTCTTTAGCAATGCGGACCTACGGGCAGTGGATTCGCCACACGAGGACGCACTAGTCATTACAGTGGCAATGGGAAACTACATGGTGAAGAGGGTGTTGATCGACTGCGGAAGTGCGATAGACCTGTTGTTCCGAGGAGCCTTGGAAGAAATGGGAGTGGATCCCAAGCAGCTGCGCCCTTCGCGCACTAACTTGTATGGATTTAATGGGAGTATGACAGAGTCACAGAGCCCATGGGGGAACTTTTATTGCCCGTGACGGCGGGACCAGTGACCGTCTTCACCCGCTTCATGGTAGTGGATGCGGCTTCACAATATAATGCGATCTTGGGAAGGCTGTGGATTCATGAGATGAAGGCGGTCCCCTCTACGTATTACCAGGTGATACGGTTCCCCATGCCTACCGGCACGTATGAGGTCTACGGGGATCAGGTAACAGCGAAGAATAGTCACAGAGGGACCGTGAAACGTTTGATCGGCGGGTCAGAAGGAGAAACTTCCAACCCTAGGAAGAGGCTAGCATAGCAGTTACAGTGCACCTCGGGGGAGGTGGGTGAAGAGGCGTCGGCGGACCACAAGACGCTTGACGAGATAGAGGAAGTGAATATTGGGATAGGGGAAGAGGAGAAGATCACGTCGATAGGGTCAAGTTTGCCGGCGGAATGGAGGACTAAGTTGATACAATTATTGTCAGATAACGGAGACGTCTTTGCATGGACGATAGAGGATGTTACAGGGTTGGACCCAGAGTTCCCATGTCACCGCTTGCATATGAGAGAGGATGCCAAACCGGTGAGACAAAAATTGAGGAGTCTCAGGCCGAAGTACGCGGAGGGGATTCGAGAAGAGGTTGCCCGATTGAAGGGGGCAGGGATAATCCGAGAGGTGGAGTTCACGGACTGGTTGTCGAACATAGTCGCGGTACCAAAAAAGAATGGGAAAGTACGTATGTGTGTGGACTTCACTGACGTCAACCTGGAGTGCCCGAAGGACAGCTATCCCATGCCATGCGTAGACGAGTTGGTGGACAGGATGGCTGGGTTTGAAATATTTTCTTTCATGGACGCCTCGATGGGGTATAATCAGGTTGCGATGTATGAGCCAGACCAAGAGAAGACATCATTTGTGGTGGAGGGCGGTACATACTGCTACACGAGAATGCCGTTTGGTTTGAAAAATGCGGGGCTACCTTCCAGCGATTGGGAGAAAAAATGTTCGCGAGCAAGGTTCGGAGGGGAATCGAGATTTATATAGACGACATGGTGGAGAAGAGCATGACGGAGGAGGAGCATATAGAGGGGTTATGGGAAACGTTCGGGATACTACGTAAGCACAATTTGAAATTGAATCCGGAGAAGTGTACTTTCGGGGTGACTACAGGGAAGTTTTTGGGCTATATTGTTACCCATAGGGGAATCGAGGCTAATCCCGAGCAGATAAGATCCATGGTAGAGATGCCGTCTCCGCAGAGTGTGAAAGAAGTACAGCGGTTAGCAGGAAGGGTAGCCGCACTGAATAGATTCATTTCCAAGTCATCCGATAAATGCAGACCGCTGTATCGATTATTAAGGAGCACACCGGACTTCGTATGGACCGCGGAGTGTGAGGAAGCATTCCAGAACTTGAAGAAATACTTGGGCAAAGCACCTTTGCTATCGCGGCCTGAGATTGGGGAAAAGCTGTATTTGTACCTGGGGGCCACGGAGTATGCGGTTAGTTCCGTTCTAGTGCGGGTGGTGGACAAAATAGAGAAGCCAGTGTATTTTCAGAGTAAGACACTGCAAGAGGCAGAGACGAGGTACAGCAGGATTGAGAGGTATGCCTTGGCGCTGGTTTTCTCCACCCTCAAACTGAAACCCTACTTTGAAGCACATGTGGTAGTGGTAGTAACGAATCACCTCGGGACAGTAATCGAAGACGTAAAATTCTGGTAGGATGTTGAAGTGGGCGGTGATACTGAGTTCCTATGAGATACAATATCAGATAAGGACCGCGGAAAAAGGGCAGGCGATGGCTGAGTTTCTTGCAGAGTTTCCTGCAGAGGATCCCACCTGGGGAGAGGAAAAAATTATGGAACCAGAACGAGAAGGGGAGCCGGATATCCTAGACCCTTGGGATAAGAGGAATGGGTGGAGGGTATTCGCCGACGGATCAGCAACAGATACCTGCAGCGGCATAGGGGTGGTTTTGGTTACGCCCGACAATAGCAGAATAGAACAAACCATGAAATTGGGCTTCGCGGCGTCAAGTAATGAGGCAGAGTACGAAGCAGTGATTGCAGGACTAAGAATGGCTGAAGATCTGGGAGTTCAGGAGCTGATAGTATATTCTGATTCAAACTTAGTGGTGTGCCAAGCGAATGGAGGGTTCGCAGCTAGATGCCCCCGGATGGCCAGATATTTGGAAGTGGTGCGTAAAAGAGCCGCGAAGTTCACAAAGCTCCGTTTCCTTCATTTGGGCCGGGGAGAGAATAGGCATGCTGATGCCCTGGCATATGTAGCAGCTGCCATCCCGGGGTCAGAGGAAAGAACTATACGCGTGGAAGGCTGGAGAGGCCGAGCACTGAGGAGGTGATAGAGATTTGTCAGGTAGCGGAAGAGGAGGGGAGTTGGATGGGTCCAATTAAGGGCTTTTTGGCAGGACAGGAGGTGACGGATAAAAAAGAAAGAAGGAGACTAGAGCAAACTTCTCGGAGATACGTTCTACTGGAAGGAGAGCTATATCGGAAAAACTTCAATGGACCGCTGTTAAAATGTTTGGGTCTGGCGGTCCGCCCATGAAGTGTTGCGCAAATTACATGAGGGGATTATGGGAGTCACTTTCAATGGGGAAACGACGCCCATCGCCATCGACGCAGGGTATTTCTGGCCCCATATGAAGAGAGATGCTGTGGAATTTGCAAAGAAATGTGGCAAATGCCAAAGATTTGCCCAGCTGATATTCGCCCCCGCGGAGCCCCTTCATAACGTCTCAAGTCCGTGGCCGTTTGCCATGTGGGCAATGGATATAGTGGGGCCGCTGCCCATGGCCAGCGGCAAAAGGAGATTCATGCTCGCGGCAACGGATTATTTCACTAAATGGATCGAAGCCATATCCCTGCAACAGGTGAAGGAGGCACAAATCATAAAGTTTCTATGGGAGAATATCATCTGCCGGTTTGGGTTGCCATATGTAATCATCGCGGATAATGGTACTCAGTTCACGGGAGAGAAGGTGGCCAAGTTCCTGCAAGCCTATAAAGTGAAACAGGGGTTCTCGGCCCCTTACAATCCCGAGGGCAACGGACAGGCAGAGGCATCCAACAAGATCATCATGAACAACCTTAAGAGAAAATTGGAGGACAAGAAAGGGGCGTGGGACGATGAGCTGAATCATGTGCTATGGGCCTACCGGACCACCCCTCGATACTCCACCCAAGAGACTCCTTTTTCCTTGGCCTACGGGATGGAGGCCGTGATCCCCTCGGAGATGGTTGCAGCTACAACGCGGATGAAGTCCATGGAAGAGGGATCAAACTGGAGAATATTGGCAGGGGACCTGAATTTAGCAGAAGAGAGAAGAGATGCATGCATAAAACTGGAGGAGTATCACCGGAGATTGCAAAGACAGTACAACCGTAGGGTCAAACTAAGGCAGTTCCGGCTGCGCGACCTAGTGCTCCGCCAAGTGACGCCTAGTACCAGGGAGGAGAAAGATGGGAAGTTTGGCCCAAACTGGGAAGGACCATATACGGTGGTGGATATCGGAGGGGCGGGCACATACAGATTGCGGACACAGGAAGGCAAGTTGTTAGAGAAACCATGGAACGTGAGGATGTTAAAAAAATTCCACGCTTGAGCGTGAGGGAAATGTAATGCATGAGTTTGTGTCTGTATGTAAAAATATAATACACCAGCACTTTTGAGAAGAACTCGCCATTTGTGAAAAATAGGAGACTTAAACTAAACCAAACATGAACCCAGCGCCTCCCGAAAGCTGCGAATCCCGCGGAGCGGGGCGAGAGACACGAGACGCACCTGGGGCATAGAACCTAGGGAGGGGGAGAGACAGCGGAGGAGATGGGGGCAAGAGGAGCGTCCCCAGGAGACATGCCGAGGATACCGAGACCGCGGAGTGGGATGAGCCCTCTGCGGGGAGCAAATCACACATGGGGCATTAGAACCCCGTGGGGAGAGAGACAATGGGGGGAAAGAGCCTTCGCTGACAGGTAGTTAGAGGGATTCAAGGGCAGGAGGAGCTGCCTCATACGACTCCACGTGGTTAAATTATCTGCGGAGTGGGAGGAGCCCTTCGCGGATTACAGAGACTAACGACCAATGGGAGAGGAGGCCAAACATAAAGAGAAATACTGGGGAGGTGGAGTACCCCACAGAGGGGGACTCGTCCTACTGAACTAGCATTTCTGGTAACATGAGCCCTTATTAACCAAGGGCAGGAGACACAGGATTGGTTGGGCACATAGACAAATCAGACGAGATAAAGATGGCAAACGGGTTGAGCAAAATCGAACTTCATAGGAAAGAGAGCAGTGTGCAAGCATAAACGTAAACATAAACACAAAGGGAAATGATCAAACTAATGTAAGGCCGTAACTGGCTCAGAGTGAACAACGTGACTTATTACAAAAGACAAAGTATTCCTATGGCTTTTCGAGGGGGGAGTCAGTGGCAGTACGGACAACCGACACATCTTCAGAGGGTTCGGTAAGGAGGGCCGCAGCAGCTTGCTCCGAGCTTCCAGCTGAGTCTCTTTGGTGGCCTCGGCTGCCGGAGAGTTTTCTTCGTGCACGGGGGAGGGTTCGGCGGCTGGGGTGGAAGGCTTGTCAGGCAGAAGCCGCCCTTCCTGGGTGAGTCGGGCAAGCTCCTCTTGAATCTTCTTGGCTATCCTTTTCTCAGCCAGGGTCTGGAAGCGTTCGCGGAGAATAGTCATATCATCTTGATGTTGCTGGAGCAGAGTGGCGGTAGTAGCCTCATGTTCTTGGCGGAGTAAAGTGACGGCGGCTTGGTGCTGTTGTGACAGGTCAGATAGGTGTAATTGATGGTGTTCAAGGAGTTGTTCCCGCTGACTGCTGAGACGATCATTCACCGAATCCAGGTAGGATTGATAAGACGACTCTGTGGAGTGCAGTTCATCCTGGGCCTTGAGTTTGGCCAGATTAGCGGCGGCCAACTCAAATTTGCGAACCGGCATGGGCGCCTTCGCACTGAAAGGGCCGTTGACCTCTTTCTCCAAGGCAGCAAGTTTGTTCTTGGTGCTGAGAAGGCCGCGGATCATGAAAGAAATGTCCAAGCTCACCTGAAGACATAAACATAGAGATTTAAAAAAAAAAAAAAAAAAACCGTACCCGTTCCCAATTGGTGTAAAAGGAGGTGCGGTGGGTGTCAAACGAACCCCCGTCGGCATATGCGATGTCCCTGGGCAGATGGGAGTTGTAGAATAAGGAAGAAGCTACAGCAGCATTATCTAGAGCGGAGTCAGCCGTGGATACTCGGCGGTACCGCACATTGAAGACGGGGCAGAAGTCTTCGGCAGGAGCCATGTCTGAAACAGTGGAGGCTGGTGGAATCGGTTCTTTACCAGGCCGACGAAGGCTAGGGGAAGAGACCGTGGATGGAAGAGGGGGGTTCGGGATGGAAGGTGTGTCGGGCACTGATGACCGCGGAGCGATAGGGACGGACCCTTCGGAAGTTGAGGTCCGCTGCCTCTTGGATGGGGGCATTTCGGTGGGTGCCACCACCTCTGACGGGGAGACTTCGGTCACCTCATCCTCCTCGGAGTCACTATCGAAAAGTTTCTGCTTGTGTACATCCATGTCGTCGGTAGGAGAGCTGGGAGAGGTATACTGGTCGTCCCAGTTAGAAATGGATCGGTAAGATGGGATGTCTTCCGGCGCGGAGTCGGCAGGAGAGTCACAAGATCGGGAGCGTTGAGTGGAGGTGCGAGGACGACGGCGGTGGGAGGAGGAGACGCGAGATCTTTTTCGGATAGGGGGAGATGCTCTCGGTTTCCGTTCTTTGGGAGGAGGGGGGCGGTAGAAGCTAGGGATAAGAGAAACCACGGAAAGTGTGCAGACTGGCGATTTGTAGCAGAGGGGTAGCGGTGGTTGGATGGATGCCTAAGTGACTGGCTTGAGCAGGTCCGAGATCGCGGAGTCTTTGAAAAATGGGACAAGACATGCCGAAATAAGTCTGGGATTTGGAATCTGGCCGCCAACCTGTTCAACAGAGAAAATCAGAGCATTAGAGCACAACGTCAATAATGCAATAAGAGAGAAGGGAAGTACAAAGATACTCACCACGGGGGATGAAGGCGAGGTGGTTAAGAGTTAAATCTGAAGGAAGGTCCGCGGACAGAAATTGTCCCGATACGTACAAGGGGTAGTGGTGCCATACTTTGTCAGAAGAGGTAATACGGAGCAAGAGGGGCAACTTCTGAGGACGCACACAAAAGGATTGGTAGCCCACACCGACGTCTTTAGTGCTTTTCTTAAGAAAGTAGTGGGAGAAAATATCGCGGCTGGTTATTTTGGGCTCGCCGGTTCTATTGTAAGCGTTCGCGGCATACATAATTCTCCATAAATTTCCTATACCTTGGCAAGGGGGAATGTTGAAATGATTGCACACCTCGACATTCAAGAGAGTGAGGGGCAGCCGCAGCCCGGCTATAATTTGCCCCACCGTGATCACAAGGTGCCCGGGTCGGCGGGGAACCAGATGAGGGTAATGGGTGGTGGATGGCACATGTTCTAGGGTTATGTTGGCCGGAATGCCGTACGCAGCCCTAATCGAACCTAGGTCAGGGCGGCGGCATCGTGAGGGGGGAGGTAGCAAAGAGGCTGGGCGCCCGGAGGTGGAAGGGGCCGCAGCGGGGGTAAGAGGAGGCGGGGAGGCCATCTGAGGTGAACGGGAAGGGGAAGAGTCGTTGGAGTTAGAACCCGACATCGGAAAAAATGGAGGGGCAGGTGCAAACTATGGAAAAAACGCAATATCTAATTGAACAAAAGTAGTATAGGCCTAGAAAACGTACCAAGGGGTTCAAGGAGAGTAGATACACCGTAGTTGAAGTCCGAAAGGGGGAGAGAATCGCTAGGAAACCAGCGGTGAGCTTGCAGACCGGAGGGCAAGTGGAAGAGGGTGAAGGGCAGTGGAAAAACAAAGAAGAGGAAAAGTGAAGTGAGGAAGGGGGAGAGGGAAGGGTATTTAAATAGGGAAGGGCAAAAGGGTAATTTTAGGGGTCGTGGAGCTCGAGGAGTCAGTGGAGCAGCCCAGCCAGCATGAGACACGTGGACGCACAAAGATCGAGAGACGGCTGAAAGTGCGCGTGATGAGTGCAATAAAGCACACACGCAAACCAAGGAAAGGGAAAAGGCGTTGGAGAGAGAATAGCGAAGAGTGTTCTCGACCCCGGATCTGTTAACAGGACCGCGGAGTCGAGAAGGGGCATTTGTAATAGCATGAGATGCATCTCTTGGACCAAGTCCGCGGTGCAGCTGATAGGAAGCAACCTACGCAAGGACGAGGAGGAGCAGCGGATCAAAGCCGCGGAACCCTAGTCCACGGTGGCAAGTGTACGGTCGACTTCGGGTCATAGGATGACAGGGCAGATGGACGGTCCTGAAGAAGGGAAGGGGGATATAAAAAGGAGAAGAGGTGGAGAAAAAGAGGGGGCCAAGAAAAAGAGAGAGGAGAGGAGTAGGAAGAGAGAGAAAGAGAGGAGAGGAAAGCAAAGAGAAGGAGATAGTTTGGCATTTAGGGAACAGTGATTTAGAGGTCTATACAGTATGTATAGAGATAGACGTATAGAACCTTTAATTGGGCATATGCAAAATGTTTTGCTGGTGAAGGACTGGTGTTTGCAGAATCACCAAGAATGAGTTTATCACGGTGGTCGGTTGAGTCGGATTCCGCGAAGCAAGAGTCAGGTAGAATAATAGATTCAGAAACCTAATAGTAAGTCTTCTGAGTTGAGCTTATAGAAAGGTTTTAGTATTCAAGATTAAGGTCGATGTAGGCAAGAACAATAGGTTAAGGTTCCATGTCTGTTGGAACCATGGAAAGATGACCCTTTATAGCAGTCCCACGTAACTTACAAAGTTCATGTAAAATAGTTTTAACCATTCTCAAGGGCTTGTCATCAGCTCCAAAATCTAATCGTGCAAAGAAACACATAATACAGTAAAATAAAAGTCAGCTAAGGCCTTGAGGGAAATATTTAGCAAAATATTACCTTTTTCTGATTTCTTCCATTCCTAACTCCTGCATAAATAGATGGATGCTCTGAAGAATACGATCAAGGTCAACTTCATGTATTGTACTTTGAAGCACCTGACTTGTAACAAAATCGAGTTTATAATACAACTTTCATAATCTTATATATAAAGCGGATACCAGATTTCCCAATTAGTTCCCGTATTCCCGGTTTTACACTAAAGTTTTTAATTGGAAGGGTACCGGAAAGTTAGACAGCCACTTTTTTTTTTGTTCTTCGTTGAAAGGGTAAATGGGTAATGTAAAGCATTCCCAGGAGTATAAAACTCAACGTCTTCAGAAATAGAGACACCGCTTCGGTCACTTTACCCGCAAATAAAAAAAAACAAACGCTTAACCTTCGTCTTATTATTCTAACTGTCCATCTTCTTCGCTACCAAAATAATGAATCTCCACCGCTTCTGATAATATGGTGAAATGGGTTTAAGGTACTTTTTGTTTCTAATTCGGTCGGATTTTATTTTCGTTTACTTTTTTAATGCCTTAATCACTTTTGATAATCGAACTTCCCTTTTATTCAATTTTATTCCTTGCTTTAATCAAGGCTCCAATTATTTATGTTGGTTCATTTAATCTACCTTTATTATGTTGCAGGAAATTATGTTCAACAGAATCACTACTGTGCAACTTCAATACTTCAATGGAAGAGGTGAGTTCAACGAGTTTTTTTTCTTACTGTTCATAAATTCAACCTTCTGATTTACCAAACCTGGATTGTATCACTATCATTTTAGATAGTGAAGCGTATCATTTGCAGTCTCATCTCTATTTTCTGTTTTTCCATTTCGTTTTGGTTCATGGAAATTCCATTGTTTGATAAATTACCTCTTTATTTATAGTGAAGCGTTTCATATGCCTTATTTTTATTTAATTTTTCGGTACGAGTTGAAGTGTGAAGAGGAACAAAGTAGTTCTTACAGATTTTTTGAACAAAGTATGTTTCTGAACATTTAAGTATTTTTATCTAGAAACCCACACTACTGTATGGTGAGTTTTGGTGTTTTTTTTTAGATATACCAAACGGGGAGACACTATACCATTTTACATGTTATATAGTTTCGACACCAATCTATTTTTTTTTTTATATATATGATTTGTTGTGTTTGTGCATCTTCTTAGAAGAACTCATTTTGGGAGAGTTTCCTAGACACAAGGTTAATAGCAGACAGTCATGGTTAGCTTTTTGTCCGCCCTTTTCTTTTTAACTTCTAATTGTTTGAAAAAAATGCCTGATAACTTTCATCCTCACTTTTATGTTTAGTTACAATTGAGTTTTGAGGCTTCACAAAACAGGATTGTTTAATATCAATCAGTTTGCGCTTCACAAAATCAGTTTGAGGCTTTTGTATTTTTGCTTCGCTGTTTTTGGGGTGTAATGGCTTTGTCAAACACAGGTCGCTGTTAGGACTGTTTAATTACAATAGTGTCATTCAAAATGGGATTCTGGACAGTCGATCATAAATTTGCAAGTAATGATGACATAATTCTTTTTCTTACAAATGAATTAAATTCTTTTTAGATCTGAGAGTCCCACATATCTGTATAAATGAAGACCAAACGTATTCAATCTTTCTGATTTATCTTATTTTTCAAGTTTGAGCTGTTGTTAGTATATCAGCATTATTCTAGATTCACTAGAAATCTTTAAGGTGAAATAAATCTTTACGAGGACCATGTGAGTCGGATAACAATGTCCAGGGTAGCTTTTTTAATTATGAATTTAGATTTTATTTACTTTTAATGGAAGAGGGACCTTTCCAATGTTTCATTTAGTTGATAATGTTGCTGGCATAACATCAACATCACCAATGACTTTGGTTTTATTTTCTTTAACAAGCTTCCAAAACCACCCCTTTATAAGTACATTTTTCCATTCATTGTTCTCCTCAGTTTTCCATTCATTCACAACTATTCATCGATCTCTCTTTGATTCTTCTAAAATAAACAAGAGCATGTCAATTGTTGCGCCTCTTCTTTTGTTCTTTACTGTCATCTATGGCACCCTAGCTGATCCTGACATGCTCCAAGATATCCGTGGTGGTCCCTCCCTCCTCTGGTTGGTAACTTAATATTGTCTACTTTTCTTTCTGTAAGTTTTTGTAGTACATAATGGATTGTTTGTTGAGATTTCATGTGATTTGTGTATTTCTACGCCCAATTAGTAAATTCCCCTGACTCCATCTAACCATCTAACAAGGCGGATCTTCTTGATTACGAGAGCCTTTGCAAAGTTATTAAAGGTTGTCAGGGAGTTTTCCATACAGCTTCTCCTGTTACGGATGATCCCGAACAAATGGTCGAGCCAGCTGTGAATGGTACCAAGTTTGTAATTGACGCAAATTTCGCGGTCGTGGTGTGTTTGTCGTTGTCTGCATCGCCTTCTATTGGTGCAGTCACTATGGATCCTAATAGAGGGCCTGATGTCGCCAGTAGACGAAGTCTTCTTTGGAGTGATCTAGATTTTTGCAAGATGACCAAGCTAGGTTCATTTCCATCGTAATTTTATTATTAACTTAATCATTTTGTAAATGAAATTATTTTTATCGAACACTTTCGGTACAATTGAATGTGCAGAATTGGTATTGTTATGGCAAAGCGGTATTCAAAAGAAAAGATGGGAGATGGCAAAAGAGAAAAGAGTAGATTTGGTGGTGGTGAACCCTGTGTTGGTGGTGGGTCCATTACTTCAACCAATCGTCAACGCTAGCATCCTTCACATACTCAAGTACCTCACTGGGTCTGCTAAAACCTATGCCAACTCGGTACAGACTTACATTCACGTTAGAGACACGTGGATTTAGCTCACATACTCGATTACGAGACTCCTACTTCTGGAAGGTATCTATGTGCGAAGAGCGTATTGCACCACAGTGATGTTGTGGAGATACTGGCCAAATTCTTCCCTGAATACCCCATCTCTACCAAGTAAGTATAGTATATTAATACGTAACTATGTATGTATTTGTACGTAATTAATTACCATTCGCTATCTAGCCAATCAGATCAGAACACCATGCCCACTATTGAGTGGGGGCCAAAATATGAGTAGATAGTGTCATAGTGGCCCAAGTTCCACTAAGGTAGTAAGACTGAATCTGCAACTTTCTACGCATGCCTGATTGTGCTAATGGACAGGCTCAAGTGCTCAGCAAATTACAAACCGGCCATAAGGTTACCTACTTAAGTGAAAAAGACAATTGAGGGCTGTAGTAATTTATTTGTGTTAACATTTTTTCCCTTAAGATATTAGAATCTTATGGACACGTAGCATATCCATACTTAGTATCATGCATAGCATGCTGAATTTTCCTTTTATCCACGTGTCGACTGATGTGGGTTGGTGGTGTTGGAATTATTCAGTTTCTTACGCATCGAAAGAGGGACCATTGAAGAAGTCTATAGATTCCTTTTTTCTTAAGAAAAATGCTAATCAGCTACCTTAATTAGTCATCAGTGTTGCCCCTAATTATCCTGAACAACACGTTTATATCTGTTTTTGAACATTTATATAGCCATTGTCTATTTTAGTTAGGGTCATCTTTTGATGCCTATTAAACATGGTTACATCGTGATTCTCCCCGTGACAAGCTGACCATATTTTACTAGATATTGTTTTAGATGATTGCCGAGGAATTCAGCATGTACTATGTGAATGTAGTTGTTTTGGGTTTATCTGCCGCTTGATATTTAATTCATGGTTTTCAGCAAATCCAAAATTTGAAGACGCCATGATTAAGAGAACCGCTGCTGTTCAAAAAAATACAAGTGAATAATATGGTACAACTTCTACTGTGATATTCATTGGTGAAGTTATGAAAAACTCAGAGCGTTGTATTTACAAAGGTGAGTTGGTTTTAATTCGATGCCTTTTACCGCTTATTAGTTGGTTCCATAATGCTATGTTAATTGTATTGATGAGTTAGGATACAATGACTTGGGTTTTCATGCTTAGTTAATTGGTTTCTCCACGAGCATCTAAAAAAGTTGAATACCTTTTTGTTCATCATGTGTTCGTGTTGATAAATCTGACTACGTTCTTATAATTGCACTCAAGTAATTTGTAAATATGTGCAACTAATACACGCTTGTGGACTGGAATGACTCAAACCTTTGTTCTTTAATTGAAATGCTGGGTTTGGGAATTTAGTTACTCAGTTATCAAGAATATAAAAGTAATAAAACATTAGTTAGTTTGCAATCTATTCTTGAAATGGTGGTATTTTATTGGGATATTGTCTTTCTGCTCTCGTTAGGACAACTTTGATTTTTGCTGTATTACCAATAGTACTACCATTGCTACCATTGCTGTCAGTTAATATACATCCTATGCTCCCAAGGATGAGGTCCTGAAGCCATCATGTTTTAGTTTCACCAATTAATGAGGTGGAGAAGTTCGTTAAGTAGATAGCATTTCTCCGATTAAAGTTCACATCAGAGTCAACCTTGATTATATACCACAATGCCTCCAGTACGATTTTCTTGCTGCCTTACGCTATTACTTCTCTGACCCTTTTAATCAAGGAGGAAGCTGGGACTGATTCTGTTCCATGATAACTTTTAGTTGACATAACACAGTAAAAGATTATTACTCTTCCCCTTTCCGTTGTGCGGATAGAGTATGTTATGAAGTTTTCTACGATCGAACCTCTAAGTTCTAATGTAACATTTCCACGATTGTCTACAGCATGGTTGCCGATGTCCACCGCACATTACTTTATGGAGGCATATTTTCGTACCCTGCAGATAAGAAAAGTACAAATGGAAAACTACGGTATGGTATTTGGAACATCCTATTCTCTTTTTGATATGCACATCAAATTTTGATATGTCTCATTGTAATAATTCGGTGGCATATGAGATATTTTTGGATCCTTTTTTTATGAAGTTGTATGTCTTGAAACAGAGTTCTCTATGAAGTTTTCCCAATGTCTTTCTTCATGGAACAAGCAGGAGGTCAGGCATTTACAGGCAAAGAACGAGTGAGGACTAGAGGACATCCTTGCTTTTCAAAGTGGATGATTTTTTCGCTTTTTGTATCAATAGTTGAGACATTCTACCATGTTCTTTATCGTATGTATGGTTGGCGTTGGTTCCGTTGGCATCATCTGTAGACCTGTCCATTACTATTTAGGTTCATATTAATTTTCTTTTAAAGACATGCTTTTATACTGTAGACATTCACGTTAGGGTTCCTGTAAGTTAGGATATTGCAGAGAGACAGAGATAATTGTCAATGATTCTGCTTCTAATTGATGCTGTTAATTATGGAGGATAACGTTTATGGTCTTGGCTGGCACTTGATTTGGTTCCGACGAAGATCCACGAGCGGTCCCCAATATTCCTCGGCAGCTATGATGATGTTGAAGAAAAGAAAGCGCTTTATGCTGCTGAAGAAAAGAAAGCATGTTTATGCAAATCCTAAATATAGTCTTTTAACTTTCCCCATATATTCTACTTTCTCATAATACCTCTTTGTAATTTGAGGATACAATTAGTGATGAAAAGAAGAAAAAACAGTTATTAGCTTCATATTCTCGATTGGTATCATTCACTAGGAATTCTTCTTTGTGCATAGAAGCATGCATTTGATGGTCGTTATTTTTTGGCATTTGTCTCAAAGAATGTGTTACAAGATCGACAACACAACGATTACCAAATCAATCACATTTAAGGATCCCCTTCTTTCAGCTTATCCACCAACCATCGATTGTCAAACATTAACCGATTCTCAGCTACGTAGTTCAAGAGACGTACAGGTTTGGAACCACCATGCTCAGCAGTTGATCCTGAATGGTTAAGTTCAGTGAAACAAAGCCCATATGATTTTCACTCAAATACTCACTTTCAAAGTTTCAATACCAAAAAAAAAATGAAGAAATTTCCTACTCCTCTCTAATTCCAAAAAAAAAAAGGCTGGAACTAGCAGCAGAAGAACCCGACCCGTTAAACCCGAACAAGATTCCATTAATAATCGCAAACAACCTATTATCTTATATATAATGCGAGGGATACTGGATTTTCCAATTAGTTCCGGTATTCCCGATTTTACACCAAAGTTTTTAATGGGAAGGGTGTCGGAAAGTTGGACAGTCACTTTCTTTTTGCTCTCCGCAGAAAGGGTAAATCGATAATTTACATAATTTCCCAGGACTATAAAACTCAACGCCTTCAGAAAATAGATAGAGACACCGTTTTGTGGTTTCACAATAAAAAAAAATACCGTCTTCTCCGTTCATGATATTCCCAATTAAAAGCCGTTAAGATCGAGAGTTCAAATCAAACGGGCCACGTATGTTGGTCATTTTATGTACAACAATTTTTTGCAACCGTTTATAATCAAAACATTGCGTCTCCTCCGTATTCCCAAATTCTTCCCAATAAAACTTACGATAAGTCATTGAAAATTGAAAGATTCAATTGCTCTGGTCATCCGGATCAAGGGTTCCAACTGTAAGTCGCAAATCAACTATATATTTTCCCTTTCCACAATTTCTAGATTTCTGGATCAATCAGTAGTCTATATTCATGCTATTGAAAAGGTAAGATATTTCCTCCTGTAGTATCTAAAAGTGGTTTTCTAAAAAAAAAATCTCGACTCTTCACTCTCAGAGTACCGCGGTTCTTGATTTGTTTTAGAAATGTGATCTATAAGAAGTGCAGTTATGCTATTTCTCATATGTTATTGCTTTTAAGTAACTACAATTTGGTTGTTTGTTTTGTTTAAACTTTTGTGTTTTCTTGCAAGGTATACCACCTATGTACTTTCGCCATGAATCTTTTTTGGGGTTTTACAGTATCCAACATTGGACGCAACTATTCTCTTAAAGCGCACAAAGCAAATGTGGTGAAGAACAATATAGTATAGCAAAAAATATCATTTTAGATAGTGAAGCGTATCATTTGTAGTCTCATATCTATTTTATGTTTTTCCATTTCGTTTTGATTCATGGAAATTCCATTGTTTGATAAATTACCTCTTATATAAGATATGCCTTATCTTTATTTAATTTTTCGGTACGAGTTGAAGTGTGAAGTGTGAAAAGGAAAAAAGTAGTTGCCTTCTTTTCTTACAGATTTTTTGAACAAGGCATGTTTCTAAACATTTAAGTATTTTTATCTAGAAACCCTCTCTGCTATATGGTGAGTTTTGGTGTTTTTTTTAGATATACCAAATGGGAAGAAACTAAACCATTTTACATGTTGTATAGTTTCGACACCAATCTATTTTTTTTATTACTAAACCAGGCTTATTATATGATTTGTTGTGTTTGTGCATCTTCTTAAAAGAACTCATTTCGAGAGTTTCCTAGAAACAAGGTTAATAGTAGACAGTCATGGTTAGCTTTTTATCCGCCATTTTATTTTTAACTTTTAATTGTTTGAAAAAAATTCCTGATCGATAACTTTCATCCTCACTTTTATGTTTAGTTACAATTGATATTTGAGGCTTCACAAAACAAGATTGTTTAATATCAATCAGTTTGCGCTTCACAAAATTGGTTTGAGGCTTTTGTATGTTGGGCTTTTTTGGTTCTAAGTCTTTGTATTTCTCGAAAAAATTTGAGTCGAGAAAAGTATGTCTTCATTCGAATTTGTTAATGATGTAAACCTTTTGATAGGTATGGGACCCGAAAGTATATATTTAATTTGTGTTTTCGGTAATGACTTTTTATGAGGTGCTTGGATGATCTGGCATTAGTCAAGACATTCAAGTTCTTTGTTGTACTAAGTCCTAATGTTATAGTGATCTCATTTTTAAACCAGTTATTTAACTGCTCTGGCATTCGTCGAGATGGTTAAGTAGCTGGGTTAATCAATGAGAAGTATATTGTTTTAAATTTTCAGGTTATGACATGTTTTATATTTATGTAATGTCGAAAATATAGAGGAGACTCTGTCGAAATTTTTCAGAAAAGTCACGTACTTTAGGTATATAATTGTACGAGTTTTAGGGCGTTGGACTCGAAAGTATATATTTAATATGTGTTTTCGGTAGTGGCTTTGGACGAGGTGCTTGGATGGTCTGTACCAGTTTTGCATACTGACATTCATCTCCAAGTTAGTGCATTTCGTCTAATTTTATTTTATTTCATTTTTGTGTTTGTTCATGTGTTTCGATAAATAACAGAGTCGGCTAATCAGGTGTACACAACGAATGATTGATACTCGAATAAGACATATTTCCTCTAACTATAAAAAAAAAACTAATTTTTTGTACTACTTCTTTTCCTAGATTGAAAATTTCTTCAAAAATGGAATCAAACTATGAGAAATTATATCTATGCCGAAAAAGATAAAACATGATACAAAAGACAGAATAAGCAGTTTACCTGATAACGTTCTTCACAAATTTTCACCTTAGTAGATACAAAATACACTGTGCAAATGAGCATTTTTGGTTTGGGCTGAGTGTGCGCAATGGATCACACTTTTAATTCCTCTGAACTCCTTCATTATGCACTCTGTCAAAGTACTAAATGTGGAGTTGGGTGATAATAGCATTTTTAGAATGAGGACCAATAACCAATGCAAGAATTGAACAAAAGATTGTGCCACTAACGACAGGGTGAAACAGATGTAATTCAGCGATGTGACTAGCATCCATAATTTCTTCTTTTTTTTGCCTCCATATAGATGATTTGAAAAAAAAACACCACTCCGTCATTTGAATCATTCAATCTCCAAATCTCCATACACATGAAATGAGATCTACAATATATTGAAAGTTTTTAAATGGTAATTTTGCCACATAGACATCTTCCAGAAAGTTTTTACTTACACATTCAATTCACTTCACATATTATATCCAACTTAATAGCTCTATAAAACAACTATCAATAGAGGCCAATGTATTTTTTCTAATTGTTTCTCAATGTGATAATTTCTTTTTAAAAAAAAAAAAAAATGGCATTTGTTAGCTAGCTACAATTTCTTTTTCTATCCAAGCTACCTGCTTATTTAAACCGACCAAAATATATTATATTTAAAGCTTTTAAATGGTAATCTTGCCACAAAGCCATCTTCCGGAAAGATTTTATTTACACATTCAATTCACTCCACATATTATATCCGCCTTAATAGATCTATATATAGAACAAATATTTACAGTGTCCAATGTATTTTTCATAATTGTTTCTCAATGTGATCGTTTCTAAATAAATAAATAAATTGCTTTTGTTAGCTAGCTATAATTTATTCCTCCTGGTCAACCTACCTACTTATTTAAACCGACCAAAATATTTAAAATGACAAAAAAAAAGCTGATGGATTCGCTAGATCATTATGAAGACAATGATAAAAAAAAAAGTTATTCTTCTTGCATTTTTTTTTAGATATTTTATTCTCCACTGTAGAATAACAATTATGTTGCACACCATGATATAATATTCTTCTATCTTACAGATAATATACTCATATGAATCCAACAATGTTCTTCAATCACATATAAATGCTCGACAAGATAATTACATAACCAACAACACAAATGTTGATGAAATACCTAATTTTTTGATAAATTAGTTTGTGGCATATGCACTGATATTGACTAAATTACAGGTGGTTAAATACCTCTTCAAATATATTTATACGCACCATGGCAAAGCAGCAGAAAGCAAATCGGACAAAGAACACAACTAGCGTATTGAAGTGTTCTTTTCTTATTAAAGTTTTTTGTCAGACCTCGATCTGTATTAATAATCTAAAACATATTACATAATATATCCATTCAAACAAATGTAATATGTTAATTTTCTAATTTACATGCGTTCATTCCTTTGATTTTCTCCACCCCAATTTCCTTTCCTAGAACGTGCAACGCACGTACCCGTTTACTAGTAAAAATAAATACACATTTTTAAAAGAGAGAAAGTAAATCCTTGATATAAAAGAAAAGAGACATCTTTTTTGAGAAAACAGAAAGTATTTTAAAACAAATTGAAGAAAGCTAAACAATATAGAATCATTGTTTCAAGAGCAGACTATATTTTTGGCTTAAAAAAAACCATTTTCAAAATCATTGTTTCATGCTCACTGTAAGAAGTTGAAATTGGAAACCAAGAAACATTGAAAATGTGTTATCAACTAATTGAGAGAATTTTGACGAGTAAGTCTCACTTGATATAAAAGAACTTCCTTGACATAGTAAAGTTGATTGCCAAGTGAATTTGCTCCACGTCCCTTCCACAATGAATCCTCAGAAAAAATTCACAGGCGTGGAGAATAATACCTTGGCAATATTTTCCTACAATATGGAAGTTTTTTACTGCCAAGTAAAACATACTCGCGAATATCCCCCTTACAGTTCAAGACACCCTAAAGAGTGAGGAAAAGCAAAATTTTATACCTGAAATTATTTCCCTCCTTACAGTCTAAGACACCCAATAAAAAAGTAAAAAAATCCATCAAATGACAAACGTCTTATACCTGAAGTTATACGAAATTAAGTTAATAATTTATGTCAAAATGAGTTGTGAAGCTAACATTAGCACATAAAACACAGCTCAGCTAATGTACATTTGATAGTCTCAAAAGCAATTCGTACTTCTGATGATGGATGATCTGCCACATTTCAGCAACTGCATATTGGCCAAGAATCACACAACACATTTGAATAAGTAAAAAAAAATTGGGCGGAGCCCCTTCACCGAGAAGGGGGTGGAAGTGCCTCGATGACAGGGGGGGTTCAGCCTCAGTGAGGGGTCGTGTTTCCCCGGTCAAGTCCTCAGCAGGAAGTGGGGCGGTAGGTGGGTGGGATGCCTCGTCGGGGAGTGGGGTTTCCACTCGAGTGACCCGAGTCCTCAGCAATTGTATCTAGTATCAAACTTAATAAATACGTAATAAACACTGTATAAAAATACGATGTGGGACTAAGTGTCATGCACGGCTTCTGTAATTCAGCGATTGATAACAATTATCTAGTTCATTGATGCGTACTCACAAGTAACCTGCTGAAAAAAAGTGTGATCAGGTTCAAGATTGACATAATAAAATGTAATAGATCGATATTCGAACACAAATATGTTAGTTC
The DNA here is from genome assembly GCF_015680905.1 of Coptis chinensis. NCBI lineage: Eukaryota > Viridiplantae > Streptophyta > Magnoliopsida > Ranunculales > Ranunculaceae > Coptis > Coptis chinensis. Next base: position 99,585,374 of record NC_141459.1, read on the forward strand.
TAGAACCTATTCGGATGTAGTGATGTACAGATCTCGGAAATAACGAGTCAGCAAGGAAAACATAGTGGATTACGACAGAAATTTAGAGACTGAAGCTACCCGAGATGTGCCATTGTAGGTTATCCAATGAGGTCTCTTGCAATGAATATTGATATACTTGATAGGAGAGCTTGTAGCACTTGATGATTCCCACTTCCCACCAGGGCCAATTGCTTCTCTGAGTGCTTCCTAAAGATACTCGGCTAGAGTCGAACTCTTCCATCTAATCTCAGCCATGCTCTCTGCTTCTACTATCTCCATTATTATGTGCTAGAAGTTGCCACACTAATTTCTTCACCTTAATATGTTTTCCTCTCTCTCAATTTCCCATTATATGTTTTATTTGTTTATCGTCAATGATATTATTTTGATATAAATCGAGTAATAGATAGAATCCTAAATAGCAAGGCAATAAACTTCAAAATTTTCACCTGCCCTTAATTAATAGTATGATAAAACAAAACAATCAAAACAATAGTATGATAATGAGTGGATCATCTATAAAAGGGAAATAAGTAAATGAAACTCTCATCATCAAGATTAGAGAGTAAACATATTATTCATAACAAACTAGTATCCTAACGAGACATCTCCCCGACATTCAAATTGACTATGTATCCTGCCTCCACATATTCCCATGTAGCAACTTTCATATATTAAGACTGAAGCCATAACCATAGTACAAGTTATCCATAACGGAGTTCTCTTGTTCTTGTAGAGAATATAGATCACTAAACACGCCAATAATATCAATAGGAAAATAGGATAAACTGTAAGAAGATGGTATTTTGTTGCGGATAAGTAGCATCCACGTTCTCCACCTCCACTGTCCAGATTGTACATGTTGGGCTGAATATTCCTGTAATCTCTCCTGTCAGCGCAGCTTCATGCAGCAACAAAGCGGAAAAAGAAGATGGTAAAACTCGATCAGTAAGGCCAACGAAAGTTGACGTTGTAGCTGCAAAAGGGGAACACAACTACATCTCCTTATTTAACTCAAACAGGTTAACCGACCCAAATTTGGATCAAACACAGGTCTGCCACAGTTACTTACTTGCTAACACAGTCTGTACACTTCCGTCATGCCAAATCCTACTGGAAGAAGGATGTACCAGTACTACTAATTGTTTCTAAAGTTGATCAGGCGCTTTAGTCCGAATCATATTTGGAATCTCTCACCCTCAAAATTTTGAAAATATCTAGTAAAAGCTTACGAAGTTGCAACAAAAGTTGGACACTTGGTGATGGTACATGATCATGCATAGCACAACTAACTAAATTTGAGATGCTTCCTACCTTAGACCATCAAGACAAATCTGAAGTGGAGGATTGATCGTCAGACGTATCTATCATCCAAATCGGTATATTTATAGACGTTTAAACACAGAGCATAAACTAAACGGTCTTGTAGTAATACATAAGACACCACACTGGTGACACTGGCCAATTGGTCATGAGGTAGGATCCGTTGAGAGATGATGAAGGATACCATCATCAAAATTTTGACAATAGCTGTACAGATCATAGCTAAATCGTATGCTATTCCTGTTAGATTTACCGAACTGTCTCCATTGTGACTTGAACCTCCACAATAACCGCCGTACAGCAGCCAATCCGTCCCACCAGTTAATCGCCTTTTTTTGTTGTACACGGCCGAGACTAACAACATTCCCTTCACCTGTGAGTCTCCTTTCCCATGTCATGAATACGATCCTCTTCATACTTCCCATACTCAGAGGTTCCCACAATCAGCTTCTCACACACATACAGTTGCTTTAAGTTATATAGCTAACTCGAAAGAATATGATCCAGAGCTACATATATATTACTACCACTATTATTTTTTTATGGTTATTACTACCCCTATAAATGTTCACTATAACTGGTGATATTGGTAGTCAATTTTCAATTGTTTGGTGGGAGAAAAAGACATAAGAATCTCAACTTTGCTTGGTTGACGACTTGACATTCTTCGCTATACAATATTCCAAGTAGAAAGGATATTATGTTGAACCAATGCAAGTGAGTGAAGGAACAAATATATGTTTATAGGGAGTGGAGCGAAGAGTTCTCCACACCACCTCCTTACCGCCATATAGCACACAAGCTTATGCATTGATCCTCAAGGAGGTTCATAATCAGAGTTTAGAAGAGTAGCATTAAGTTAAAGCTCCATGTGAACTAACATAAGTAGTGGCGAAGAAATTCTGAAAGATAAACTAAGCACAAGTGGAACAAAAGTACTAACTTTGTTCATGCCAATATACAGCTTTGTACAAATATCATTACTGTAAGTCTGTAACTTTGTAAGCTTGAACGAAATTGTTATAATTTCTTTGCACTTTTGAATTATTGACAAATTTAATTGAAGATATGGAAGTAACTGTTTCAAAATATGTAGAATTGATCTGAATCACAAACTTTTTTTAAAAAAAAATTGACAAAAATAAACTTTTTTTTTGGGCCACTTGAGCCGGTGACCACTGGGGAGCAAACCCAAGGCCGGACCGGCTATGCTGCGCCTCATTGTTGTTAGTATTCCAATTAATATTCCGGGTTAATTAGACTAAACCCCCCATTTTATATACATATTTAGACTAAACCCCCCATTTTATGATTTCTTAGACATAAACCCCCATTCTGTTTTCTCCCCATCACACCAACATCAATATTTTACTTAATACCCTAACTGCCCTTGTTGTGTTTAGTGTAAGCTACGACACACAAGTTGTTTTTAGAAAAAAAAACGAAAAGCGTGGTCAGTATTGGCTTTGAGGATTAAAGTGTAGTCAGGGGTCACTTGTGGTTTTAAATCTTACTCCAAATTCACATCATGAATGCAAAATTTAAATAATTTGTTTGTAATTTTGAAATGGTAGCGAAGCGTAAACCATTGGTTGAGTTTGCAACATCCTAAATGGAGATTTTGGTAGTCAGATATTATTAGTCCCTACCAAGACAACCAAAATCCTCATAAACGCTTTTGTTTTAGGTCTATTTTGAGTTTTGGCTATTTAACATTTGCTAAATTTGGTGGTATACTAATCAGTGATGTAGTGTCTCTAGGAATTGTAGCTTATAACCTTGTTTTTGTATAGGAGTAGTAGATATTAAAATTGTAAGGGAAATATCGTATTTGAGCTATGGATTGCTTGTTGATTGTGAAAGTCCACCAGACTTCATCCAATTCCATAACTGCAGTCCACGATAGTCTCTGCTCTATTTTGCAGTTGTCTTCCTTAGACCCATCCTTCCAGGATTAATATAATCCAATGCTCTTTTCCACTTTTTTAGTGATTGGAGATTGTAGAGACTGCTTTTGCAAAGGAAGTTGCATTGTTCTCTTGCAACATTATTACCAATGTTTATTGGCTCATTTAGGTGCAAAAGCAACATCCACGTTATTTTGGTTTACCAATGAAGTGATGATGTGTCCTAACAAAAGTTTGGTATAATCCTTAGAGCTTGTGCGCCGGCTTTCTAATCTAATTTATTTTACATCATATTGTGGTTATATTGTTGGTGTAGAGCGTTTATGGAAAACTGTCCTAATTACCTCCCTATCCATTTTAAACCTCGCTGCAAGAATCTCACAGGTCAGTTTGGTTTCAATAAGGAGTTAAAATATTGTGAAGGTCTTCAACTTGCTTCTAGAAGTTGCAAAGAGTATGTTTCATTTCTTCCATTGATTTTAAAAAAACCTTACCATAGTAGGCTTGTAGAGGAATCCAACTTGTCGTGCTTTTGCAAAGAGTATGTTTCATATTTCAATATTTGCAGACTTTGAATTGAGTGTTAAATTTTGCAGGGTGGAGGAGTTTGTGCACTAAACACAACAAGTGCAGTTAGGATATTAAGTAAAATATTGACGTTGGTGTGATGGAGAGAAAACATAATGGGGTTTATGTCTAAGGAATCATAAAATGGGGGGTTTAGTCTAATTAACCCTAATATTCCTAATAAATCTGATCTTCCAACATTTTATTTTGCTTTCCTTTCCCTCGTTATTTCGTCGTCCAACTTATCCCGTATACATTACATCTTACACACGCTATTACATCATCTCAAATCTTACACACGTATACTAACTTTGTTCTAGATTTCTTTTTGTCTGGGATAAGCCGATGAAGACAGTGGAACTCATTTTATTCATTGAGAACTGAAAGATAGACTTTAAAGCGTGGGACTTCGTACAGGACTTCATAGCAGAGGCACAAAATAAGTACTTTTACCATTTGATTAGCTTTAAGAAAAAAATTCAACAAATGCCAAGAAGAAAGGAAATCACAATTGTTATAAGCATAGCAAAGAAACTGTCTTACAAAACTATATTGCCAGAGCTGTCTCTCTGCTCTCAAGATTAGAGTACTATCTGAACTGACATTAACAGGAACCGTCAAAATCTCGACTATGTAGGGGCATAGATTCTGCAAGTCCATCTTCTCACGGACTAATTGTATTCTCCATTAAATTGGCACCTTGAATATGAATGGCATAAAGGCACCAGATCCTTTCAGCAAGTTCACCTAGGCAAATGACGCATAAATTAGCTTTTCTCACTTATGTGCCTCACTGCCTGTTATAATCTCATGATCTTAAATTCCTTTCATGAGTCATGACACTCCTTTTTCATGTGTCATGACACTCCTTAAAAGACATGGAGGTCTCCACTTTTCCTTGTCTTCAACACTAATAGTGTTGTTCTGCTGACATTCAACCTCATAAAATGACAAGTGAAGCTCATGTAATTGTAAGATTTTGATTGAATGCAGGTAGGGGACGTGTGAATCAAATAAAACCTTAAGTGAAAAACAAAACAGAATGCCTTCCCTCATTCCCCTCTTGAATATCAACCTGAACCCCACCTTCAAAATGCTTTTAATTTCTTGAAATACACTTATTCTAGCTATGGTTTCCTTTAGTGTTTCCTATAAACTTACAATCTATGTGCTTCTTCCCATCCTTAATACAGCTGCAGCATCTGCAATAGAAAATAGTTAATTCCTTAATACAAGAGAGAGCAGAGAGCTATCAAACACACATACATAATAAAAAAGTATGCAAATGCAAAACCTGATTGTGGTATCTCCTTTAAATTGTGTCTCTATCTCGAGATATACAATCTGAATAAGGGACACCTGAAAAAAAATGATTGATTTGATTCATTACGTATCATCACTCATGGAGTCAAATGCATGTTTGACGAATGCCTATGTACATATATTCCTTCCATATTATAAGACATCCTTCTTTGTTTTGTGTCTCCACTTAACACAGAATCAAAATGCCAAATTGACTAAGTCATTCATTGAAGTACTTAACCGAGTGGGAGTAATATAAACATGAAATTTCCCTATTGTTCTGTTGCAAGTATGTATAACAATTTATCTAAAGAAAGATTATGTATACATATCTGAATATGGAACTATAACTCTTAACTTTCGTAGAAATGCCAAGAAAATAAGATAATCATTGAAAAGAACAAGTGATTAACGATCGCAAGAACCAACTTACTATCATCTCAAGATCCTCGTGGGCTTTGTTTGAAACTTTCAATCTTTCGAACACCTGAAGCCACTGAACCTTAGGAGCAGAAAATATCAACTTGGCACCTGAGAGCAGTCTAAGTGTTCTCTTGTTGAGCAAGTATAAGAGATTCCTTGATCTCCACTGATTCCATGCAGAAAATTCAACTACCTGTTCTTCACTCCTGGTTGCATATTTTAGCATTTTAAATGCACTAAAAAGGATAAACAATACAGCGCAAATAGACAATTAGCTCCTCACACACAAACCTCATCCCCTGTTTTTTTTGGATATGCTCCATAGAATAAGTAATAACAAGTGGAAAGAAAAATCTAAACTAGACGCATGTTGAGAATATCTTACACCGTGTCTCGTGATATCCCTTTGCATGTATTAGTTACAACCTCAGCGAGAATATCCAAGCAACTTTCAACTGATGATACACGAGATAGGAGAAACACTAGCATGCACCTTCATCTTAATGTCTGGAACAGTCAGCTTTTCAAGAGAGAATTCAAGTAAAAAAAATTGGGCGGAGCCCCTTCACCGAGAAGGGGGTGGAAGTGCCTCGATGACAGGGGGGGTTCAGCCTCAGTGAGGGGTCGTGTTTCCCCGGTCAAGTCCTCAGCAGGAAGTGGGGCGGTAGGTGGGTGGGATGCCTCGTCGGGGAGTGGGGTTTCCACTCGAGTGACCCGAGTCCTCAGCAATTGTATCTAGTATCAAACTTAATAAATACGTAATAAACACTGTATAAAAATACGATGTGGGACTAAAACATGTTTTTTTTAATAATAAAACTTAAAACGGCAAAATAATTCCTGGGACTCAACTTTATATTGGAGACTTTCAGCTGTTTTGCATGTGGAGCAAGTTTTGCTTTCTGATCCTGTACCTATTTTGGCTTCTGTTACTCAGGGTCTTAATAAGGTGTGTGTGAATTACTTACTTATTGTTTTGCGCGCTTTATTTACGTGTTGTGAAATTAATGTTGTGTTGCGTTATAAATGAAGAAAAAGAAGAGTATTATTGTGTTGGTATGAGATGTAGTGGGGAAATGTAAATGTTTGTACACTTGCTAGTGGAAAATTTTAACATTGGCATATTGCAAGTGGGGTATATAAATCTGTTGTTTATGTAGTGGGCATTGTCCATCGGTGAATTTGCCGATCAAATATTGGCAAATCTAATCACAAAAAATTGTTTACCCACTATGGGCAAACAATGACTGTCATTTCCTGTACGTGATAGAATTAGTGTTTCCGTAGATGTTTTTTTTGTTAAAATTTTATTTATTGAGACGAAGATAAAAGTGGTTTATTTTGTTTCAGTTTTTTCTTATTGCAAAAGCTAGTCTTTCATATTGGGTGACTTCCCAAACACTCATGTTTCCTCATTTTCTTAAACTACCATATCAGCTCGTGAATCTATTCTTGAATCGTTGTTATGGAACAAAGATCTTCCAATTAGCATAGTTTAGTAGCATGAAGTGTTTTCCACGCCGACTTCTGCGTAACTCATTACATGTTCATGACAATATTTTTTCTTCATAATAAGTATTTTGCTCTCTGAAAGCTTGTTAGTTATCTTGTTCAGTTGTTCTATAACTCATTACTAATTGAGTTATATTACATAAACTATGCAGGACATGTTACCAGATTATATCCATATGCGTGTTGCAGAGTCAGTTCTTTTTGCTGGTAAAGCAATAAGGGTGCTGAGGAATCCAAGTCCTGCTTTCAAATATCGGGATGTGGTTTCTCACCATCAAATTTCAAGGGAAACACATAAAATTCAAGGATTTACAGGACGCTTTGCTTTGCAGAAGGAACCTTCTGTTGATAAAAAGATGATCGGAGAAGAGTTACTTCCACAGTCAGAGGCTGATAAAATTGATGCTATGTTGCAAGAGTTGAAGGTATCATGTCTCAGTTCTTAGAGATACTTTTTATAGTGGATCGTGCTTAATGTGGCTTCTTGCCCTGATATTCATTTTTCAGTTCTTGTCATGAATGATAACTACATTTTTCTTTCCTACGCAAAATCATTTCCTTCGAAGCAGAATCATTTGTCTGTTGAAGACAGGAGGCAGTTGTTACCACTCACCCATGGTTTGGTTGGGTCCGAAGGACAAAAGCTTTAAACTTTGCGGGTTAAACTTGGTAGCAAAGAAATAAATAATGATGTATCCAAGTCACAACATGGTGAGGTGTTTTTCCCTCTTATACCTCCGCTTTAGTTAAAATAGACACGTCCGGCCTTTGAGACCTCCGCCTTTAATTGGAAATTTCGAAGAGAAACGACCCTCAAGGATAACACACCTTGGCTGCCTTCATTAGGGAAACTAACAGTAGAAGGAGAGTAGGATACATGGTATGATTTCTGAGGGACTATACATGTCTCATCTTTGTTTTGTTGGGCTGCGCACTTCTGTCACGGAGACCGTATACTATTTTCCTGCAATATGTCATCCTCGGCAAAGCCCAAAGTTGATCTTCTTAAGCATTCCTGTTGGAATTGTGATTATCATAAAAATATATTGACATACTTGTCAACCCCCAAAATGAATTTAGTATAAACATAATGTTTAATAAGATCATTCTTGGTCTTATAGAAGATCAAATTATCACTTGCTAGAAATTGGAAAAAGCTCTCTATGTTCATTACTAATACAGTTTTTACTAAATGTATCAGTGTTTCCTTGAAGAAAGTCGCCATTTGATGCGTTTACCACCACGTCAGTCAACTGCTGAATCTGATCTCATGGTTCCATTTCAGCTGGGTAGTTTGTTAATGTTCTTTGCATCATTGTCATCATCATTATGTTTTTATGCTGCTATCAGTTTTCTCCTTGCACCATCTAGTTGGAAAATGCACACATTTGACTTCTAATGAGATCCTTGACCTGCCTGTTAACCAACCAAGTTTTTTTTGGAGGTTGACAACCCCTACTTTTGACTTCTTAGTTCTCTTTTCTGATGTGTTCCCCCATCTATTTCTCTTAATGTAAATTCTGAATTTCTTCACTAGTCTACCTGAGATTTGCTTAGTTCAGCATATTCCTTTTCATTACATACTGATGTGCATAGGGTTATACAAGTATCATTATTGTTCTGTTTATCTCTACTTACTAAACAAGCTGGGGCACTTGAGCCACAGGCCCACAGCAAACAGGCCAATAAAGAATTCTTTAGTTGTCCCTCTATCTGACACATGTAAAGTGGTTAACCCACTAACGCATGGTTACTATCGGCATTTCCTGTAGAAGCCATCAGATTAATTCTAAGCCATGGTCAGAATTAGGACATTCTCAAATATCCTCATCCAATTATATGTTTAATAGACGTTAACTTCAACTAAGTAAAACTGAGATAACTAGAAGCCTCACAACTGCACTAACCAACTTCGCTTCATTTCTATATCTGCTTTGCCATGTCTCTGTCAGCTTATCACTAGTTAAGACATTACCTTTTTGCCCATTTAATGAAAAAAGGAAGAACAGGTTGATGTAACTATGTTAGGGCGTCATAGATTATCATGTGCACAGCACATGCATACTAAATCCGGTAAAAATATCTCTATTAGTTTGTATTTCTATTTTGATTCATAGTTAATTTAGAATTAGAATAGGTACTATTTTAGTTTTCCCAGTACAATTAGGATTAGGAATTGAATATCTTTTTTGAAGAAAATATCAAAGCTGAAAGTATTATGCCTACAACTGTTTATATAGAGAAACTAATTTCTAAAACAATTCCTACTCCAAATTGTACTGGGAAAACTAAAATAGTACCTATTCTAATTCTAAATTAACTATGAATCAAAATCACAAGTGCAAATAATTGGACTCTAAATGTGAATACATATGTAGATTACATATTAACTTTCTCATTCCTTTCTTTATTTGGGAAACTTAACCTGATGGTATAAAATAATGAATTCTAACAAGGTTTTTAATTTTTGCTATGCAGGCTGCGATAAAGACTATAAGTGATGAAGACAAATACTTCTCTAGAGTATCATTAAGGTTACCAGCCAAAAAATGACTCTTGCTATCTAGCTGGACTTTTTTCCCTCTAGTTGTCCATTTTCAATTCAGTTTTTGACCGTTTCATTAAGTTAAACTAACTTTATGTTTTCCAACTAGGATCCCTTCATTTTGAATCACAATGGCGTCCACCCAAACGAGTTTACCAAAAGTGAGAGTTAGCACTGATGAAAACTCAGGTTTTCTTTCACAAGGAAATCCTGCTTCAGAGATGTCCCTAGATGGATGGGATGGTATTGCTCTTGAATATAATGTGGATTGGCCCTTGCAGTTATTCTTTACCCAAGATGTGCTCTCAAAGTAAGCTCCCTCCACTTTCTTTTTCTTTTGCATCAAGAAAAGTCAACAAAATCATTTTTAAAGATTGCTTCACTATATGGCTATCTTTCCTGCAAAACTGAAGCAAAACCCTAGACTTTCCAATCTATCGTACTCATTCCTTCCATATATATAAACAGTTTGTGTGCTTCAGATACCTCAAGGTTTTCCAGTACTTACTCAGGCTGAAGAGGACGCAAATGGAATTGGAAAAATCATGGGCTTCAGCGATGCATCAAGATCATACAGAATTTGCTAAACATTGCCATGATCGGATAAACTGCTCTATATCTCAACAATGAAGACAAGGAATTAGACCAATGTGGCGTGTGAGGGAGCATATGGCTTTCTTGATTAGAAATTTACAGTTTTATATCCAGGTATGTGTTAACTACTTAACTTACACAAACAAAACCTGTGTATATATATCCATCACACTGGAACAATTATCTTCATCATAAATTAGGTTGGGTTTGTATTGAGGGAAAAGACTGCATGTGGGATTTCGTTGTAAAATGGGGATAATCATAGATTTGGTAGTTAGGTTTCACTCCCTCTTTGAAGGAGAGAGATGGTGTGCATTACATAGTAAAGATAGAATTGTTGTTTTTGAATTTTAAAATGCTGAGTGGTTATCAATTAGTCAGTTTTTGGGAAAAATTATCATTTATGAAAAGCTCCAAAATGAGATCTTTCAAATGAGAGTAGTGATGGGTACCATATTATGGAAAGAAAAAGGAAGTATATCTTGGTCTTAAAAGTACGTGTGGTGTGGGGTGTGGCTAATTCAACCTCCATGATTAAGATATATACAAGCTTATAAAAGAGTAAAAAAATAAAAAAATAGGTGGAAAAATGGGTTGTCAAAATCGGCTTATTAGGCAAGCCTATGTTGTTAGACCATGAAATAGTGGGCGCATACTTCAAAGTAAAAAATACATGGGGTGAGGAGTGACTCGAAAACACCCAAAACATTTTGGGAGTAGGCATTCCAATTTATTGCTTGAAAATATTGTTAAGAGATTATCATGTTGTTGAGATTTTGTGTATATTCATATTTCATTTAAATATGTGTTTTTGTCCTTAGTGTTGTCATTATCAATTTATTAGTAGTATGTAAATGTAACTGAGTTAGTGATGAATGGACGCTTAAATAATAAATAAAATGGACGCTTAGGTGATCATAGATGGTTTCATATTTAGCTTGGAAATTTTGTATTTTTGTGTGATATTGTGAGTGTGTTCAATCCCACGTAGCATAGGAATCTTTCTTGGATTCTGAATAATTGTATCACATACCACTTACTTGTAGAGTATTCTCAAAAGGCCTTGAGTGGTAAGTAATACAATTTATCTAGGATCTAAGACGACTTCCAATCTGTATCAACAGAGGTTGCTGGTCTCCACTTAGCCACCCAAAGCATGCCCATTATAGGTGTGTGGCTATGATGCACGAATACGGGTACGGATACCGATACGATGACACGGGTATGGGGTACGATACAACTTTTTTGAAATATTAGAATACGGGTATGGCCTATTGGTACGGCTAATAAATATGAATATTTTAAAATATGTGTATAATGAAAATTATGTTAGTAGTTCTTTGAGTAAAGTTAGTTAGGAACATGTGAAAAACTATTATAGCACATGTTAAAGTCAATACAGCTTGAAGTCTCAAGAACAATTTACATTTCAACGGAGTAGAACTATTGGATCGGTCTATTTCGTAGATTCCGATTCCAAAGGGGGACCGATCACGGGTGCAATGGCATTTTAGGAGTATTCGGTGCATCATAATGTGTGGTTTTTCTCGATGGTTTCCTACTGATGTGAGATAAAATCCACTCGTGGAATCACTATAAATTTGTAACGACCTACCACTTAACACGCGACTATTCCAACTTATCCCTTTTAAAAGGAATACCGTCGATATTCGACAACATTTTAATTATAATGTCATGCAAGTAAAATAGGTGTCTTTCAAATTTGCTTGGTGATTGGCTCACGTGCGACACCAGTGACCTAACGGTATGTTCCGAGCTAGCTAGTGTTAGGATGTTCTCTTCTAAGCAAAGAACAAAGCAAATACATTAGGCTCAGATGTATTACACAAGCTAATCTATGAGTAGTGCTACACAACCACAATGCAAGTTCACCGCTATGTAGACAGAATCTAAATCTCAATGCTACATAAGCACAAAGTAAGTTAATGCTACATAAGCACAAAGTTGGCATGGTGCTACACAATCACAAAGTAAGCCAAGTGCAGAATGGCTGCACAACCACAACGTAAGCCCATTGCTACAAGAGCACAAAGTAAGCCAAAGTGTTACGCAAGCACAAAGTATGCCAAGTGCTACACAAGCACAATACACAAGTATAAAAGCACAAGAATGACAGTTTTATTGTTACAAGTATTGTGTGGAATAGGCACATAATTTCCACTACTGCCTCGTTTGCACTCCAGCACGGGCTGCTATTGTATAAGTCCGACCATGTGGAGGAATCAGTTGAACAGATACTACAGGTGCTATAGCATACACATGATCATGCACTTCACGTGCCCCTGGCTCTGCCTCCCACTCCCCCTCTCTACGGTCCTTTATGTGACCTTCTTTATGTGGCCTCTGCCTAATGTGTCTTCTTTGGCTGTTCCTTTATCTGTGGGTGTACCTATTCTTCTGGATAATTAAAATTCTTACTTACATGGCCCCTCTACCCACATCGGTACTGATAGTACCCCAAAAAAGATTTGATCTGTTTATCCAATAACTGACGATGATGATCCCCCAGTCTTTTGGTTCTTCTTATAATGTTGTCATTGATGTTGTTGCGTGTGATCAATATGATCTTGCTCTATGAGTCTCGCAGACTCGTTGTATCCACAACTTCACGAAGTGTTTAGTGTTTGGTGTTCGCGAGATTTCACAAGTGGCCTCAAGTGATCCTCTAATCTCTTCTCAAATTGCTTGCTCGTTTTGGCCTCATCCAAATGTAACAGAGTAGCAAATCGAGATAGTCAATGATTCTTGGACTTGAAAACAATAATGGTAACTGTTTTAATCCTAGAAACTCTACTCTTGGCCTATTTAAGGCTTTCTGGGAAGTAAGTATCGTAAGTCGAATCTTTCGTAAAGCTCTGCCCGAGTGAGTGACGCTGCTCTTTAGCTTTAGTCATGAAGTTTCACTAGATAGAAGCATCTCCTCCTGACAAACTGCAACTAACCTCTGTTCCGGTTTTTATAACTTGTACTGGCAAAAAGTGTTTCCATATCTTCCTTCCAGTTCTCCACCTCCGTAGGATCAATCATACCATTCCTGCACAATTGCGACTGCCCCTGATGTAGTCCCAACCTTTTGTCCGAGTCACCTTTTGTGAAGTTTGGTTAACTGTCTGAGCCATCTGCTTTAAAAACCAGTCACATTAGCTAACCAGTTTTCACGTTCCTCTCCTGTTGTAACTCCTTGTGGTGGTGGTGGTGGTATATGATGCGTCTCTATGCCAATGCTTGCCATCAACAAGTACTTCCCCCTGCCCACCACCAGAAGCTACTAGAGGATAGGTTCCCGAAAAGTGGTTAGTTAACTAGGCCTTTAGACCAAACAACTAAGACAATGGGCACAAAGGGTGACTCTGTTGGAGGTTGGGACTATAACAGGACATGCAGTTGCAGTTGTGGCTGGGAGAGTTCCTTACCAGGATGACTGGAAAAAACAGGTAGGGAGGTTCTTGAAGATGGATCCTTGCCTAAATTTGGTGGTACGAGTGATCCTACAGAAGCAAAGACAGGTGAGAAAATATGGAAACTCTTTTTGCTGTTATGGGTTAGACAGAAGTGCAGAAATAGAGCTCCAGTTTGTCTGAGAGGAGATGTTTTTATTTGATGGAAGTCACGAGAATTGAGGAGAAGCATGTACTCACCCGTGCTGAGTTATGCAAAAGATTTTATTTACTGTACTTTCCAAAGAGCCTTAGATCAGTTAAGACTAGAAAGTTTTAAGGCAGGGTACCTTGACTGTTTTTGAGTAGGAGACTAGCTCCGTTTGCTATTCGATTATGTTTGGATGAGTCCCACAAGGGCAGGGAATTAAAGGAGGGATTAACGGATCACTTGGGAAAGCTCACAAACACCGGATACTTTGTGAAGTTGTAGGTAAAAGCATCAAGCATGTCTCTTAGAGCTAGATAACATTTATCACCCGACAAGGACAATATTATCATATGAAGCAACAGATTAAGGAATCATTAGTTACTATTGAGAGATGAACAGTGCAAACGTTTTTGGGGTTACTGCTACCCCTGTGGGGAGAAGGACCATATCATTCAGGGATTGTAGTTATCCTTGGATTGGATGCCACCTCCCCCCAGAAACAGGAACAACCAAAACAGTTAATCAGGGCAGAGACTGTAGCTGCAATACGAATTCAACAGATTCTACATAATCCTCCTTAGGGTTGAGTTTATGCAAGTATGCAACATCGGCTTGTGGGACGGAGCAAATGAGGGAATTATGCTCCTATTTTACAGAACATTTGTTAGAATATTTGTTTCTTTAAAGGTTGACATTCTTGTGAATCTCATGCGTTTATGCTTGTGTATCACTTGTATTACACTGTGCATGTGTAGCACTGTGCCTATGTTATGCTTCTGTAGTACTTAGCTTACTTTCTTCTTGTGTAGCACTTGACTTTGTGCGTGTATAACACTAGTGTACCACACACCGGTAACTATTTTCACTATTAATTACTGCTTGTGCTGCCTGGACGCATTTGACAACATATGGTTTTTCTTTAATATTGTATCGAAAAGTGTTTGGGTTTTAGATTATCCACCATTAAGGTGTCTATCAGTAGATCTGATCATGCATAAACTTTATCTGGTTCATTAATTTCTAGCCTAGATCCGATCTTCTAAATTTGAGTGTCTTCTTAAAACTTCAATAGGATATTGGATATTCAGGTATGTCCAACCTTTGGGATACAATGAGGATCTGATCTGATAAGATTGATGTAATATTTTGCTTCGGTCCTTTTACAGCTGTTTACAGATAGATGTTGTCCCCATTTTTAGGTCATGAACGTCTCATCAGAGTCTTACTACTTCTTTGCCTGTGGGAGTCTCAGGCCCTTTGTACAATATTATCAGTTTGAGAATTCCATTTCTCATAATAAGGTCTGATTTCTTTTCCTGGTTGATGTGATAGAATCTCAATGGAACGTTTTGCATGCTCATGTCCAAGATTCTCACGATTTCACCGAACTTGTAGGGTTTCACCAAGAGTAAGTTAAATGAATGGCTTTCATATTCCCCCCCCCCCCCCCCAACACACACACACAGGTGTGCACCTAGACCCCTCATATCAACGCAGTATGACAATCTGTTTTGGATGTCCATTACTTTCTTTTTTAGATTTTTTATTAGATGGGTTTGTGAACTTTACCATCTTTCTCTAAACCTTCAACTGAGGATATGGTCTGAATGTCAGGTAGTCCTCTGGCTCTTATTCTGCCAAGATTCTCTTATTGATATTGAATGTGGTGTTGATATACTTCTTTTTAGATATAACAATTAATAGGTCTTATCGATAATAAAATGATATTAAATGAGGCCAAATGGACCTCTAACTTGATCTTAACGAATACCAACTAGCAAAATTGGTAAAACCTTTGGGTGATGATACCAGAGGTCTGGGGTTCGAACCCCGCCATATCAATGAGTTACTGATCTCGTTTAAAAACAGGCTTGCCAATCCAAAAAAAAAAACTTGATCTTAACCAATACCTTGTCACCACATTCTTCATATTTGACCTTTGAATGATAGAACAGTTGATTGAACATAAACCTCATCTTGCCTATATGATTGTTGCAAGGATTATTGCAGGATATATTCATTTTTCTTGCATACACATACTGTCAATCGATATAATCAAACGGCATTGTTGGTGCTCCCTACATTTTAACAGCAAAAACCTTGTTGTCCACTTCCTTTGAGAGCCTCCCTTCATCCCAATGACTCCTTGATATATTTTCAAGTTTCTATAATTATCTCCATGATCAGATATCAAAGGGGACTTCTCTAACTTAGTGTTGATCTCCACAGTATTCATTCACTGATCACGGTGTCTTTTGATTCCTGACGATGTATACTTTTTAATTGTGTGCTTATTGTTATGCGTTCGTTTAGATACTTGTCCGCTCTGATTTCACAATCTTTCTTGGACATTGGATCTATCTCGAGGATTTTGGACAGCATAATGAAGCTTTGCCTGCAGTTTTGCTGGAACATAGAATGTGATAGTGTTAATACAACAGAACTGGAACATATAACTGAGGTACGGCCCAAATATTTTTAATTATGTGTGGTTTCTCTATGTAAGGTGGGGTATACATAAGATACTGCCTTGCTATTGTGTGCAGCGGGGAGAATATATATGCACATATGTAGTTATAGTAGCAACTTGTAGTAAATTAATGCATTTCTGAGAAAAGAAATGTACATAAGAAAATGTATATAAATGTTTTTGAAAATTAGAACACAAAGATATTGATTGTTGAGTAAGTAAATTTCTTTCATGCTTTGATGTTGGTAGCAACTAGCAACAAATATGTTTCATTCATACATAGTATCTAATTTCTACTATATACCCAACTAAAGATCTTGATGTCTGCTTTCTGATTATTGCAATTTGACTTCTTAAGTTCCTGGGATTTTCAAAAGAGAACATGGAATGGTAAACCTGTAGTTGGTTGTTAAACAATCGCTCCTTATAATGTCAGGTAGCAATGTAATAAATGTTACATCAACTCCATATAGGTAAAATGTTACTAAACTTTAAAAGCCTGATATCAAGCCTGGAGGGTTGCGGAAAAATCTTGGGATCTATTTTCACCTTCACCTCGATGGATCTAGGGTTAAAAGTAAGTTTGACCATAAACAGAAAAAAAAAGAATGTGTTGGCTGACTGCTCTTGTGGTGGTAGAGTTCAGTCAGCCTCTCGCGAGATTAGTTTTGACAGAATGAGGTAGAGGAAGTTGGAAGTATATCTTGTATGCGGCTGTGTTTACTCCATCCTTTTTTGTTTTCGGTGGTTTTTTCCATTTTTGTTTCTTCTGTTATGGTTTCCTAATGTTTTCTCCCCCACAGGAATTTAATAAGAAATCAAATTCTTTGTACACTATACTGCGAAGTAGCAGGCTTGTTGGTTGCTTCATGATATTTCTAGTTTCATCGGTCAAATCAATACAACTAATGGACCCTTCATCTTATCAAACAGACAACTGCAAGAGGAGTACTTAATGTTGTTGTCAGATCACGCCCTACCCTTCCAGACCTGCACTAGTGATTAGTATGTAATAGTTGCAATGTTGCATTCCATTAGATGCAAAGTGCACTGATGTGGATTGGCCAGCCATATGTAAGAAAGCTTCTGCAAATAAATTGATGAATGATAATGTGCTTGAAAAAATGGCTTGACTGGGTCTTGGATCTAGAGTGTCTAGTAGCTAGCTTGCGTGCTTGGTAAACAGTGGGCGAGGCGAAAAGTACTTGAGCCATCATGGAGGGACTTCTACGGGTGTTCAAAGCTTGTATTTGGAAGTTGGTAAATGGTGAACGAGGCAGATAGTACTTGAGCCATCATGGAGGGACTTCTACGTGTGTTTGAAGTTTGCATTTGGAAGTTTCCTTAGGGACTTCGGTGGTATCTGTGGGTGCAAAGATTTGTGTATTATTATTCTTGAATTCTGCCGTTTTGTGTGTGGCTTTTGATTTCAGCTTTCTTAGCAAGAAAATTTTGTTGTAAATGTATCATTGTTTCCTAATGGGCTAATGGTAGTGCAATCTTATCTTTGGCTTATAAGCTCCTCCTCTACTTCTATAATTCTATTCCCAGAGGCCGCAGTCAAAAACTTTGTAAGCAAGAAAGACATCTGATGTTTTCAAAGACAGAAAGATCCACCAAGGCACCAACCATAATCAAACACATTCGTACCTTCCTAATAACTAATTCAGATCATGATATGAAAACGTATCAACTCTAATATGTTGTTTCTCTAAGGTATGGAAAGAAAATATGGGGCTTAACCAAGTCACTGTTTGTCTATGAACTGAGTTAGTGATTTGACCTATTAACACTTCTATTATGAATCTTCTCCGCAATAAATAACACAAAAATATCTTAGTTGAGTATATGATTTGATAGTAGGATCCCCTCCAATCATCACTTTCAGTTTTACAATGCAAAGTTACCCTACGAAGTTGATATATGTACTGCTGCTGCTACATGAGGAGACATGTGAAACCTTACCATTACAGCCACAAGCCCACAACGATAAACACGCTATGTTGCTGGCACAACACAAAATACATGGAAGGAATAGGTAATTCTCAGTAGCAAGTTTGAGATCAATGCACAAGTTTAGGAGGCATAATCATGAATATCTGCTTAAGGGGATAGATGTTGATACACTAAACTGACACATTGTAATGACAAACACTTTTGTGGTGCACAATGAGAAGATATAAGGGCAGGTTTTTTGTGTTTTATGTTGTTTCTCGGCTTCTTGTTATTGTTATGATGATTACTACGTCAATTCCAAAGACCAAGGTGATGAATAAGAAGACATTACACATGCATGGAACATCAGCTTTTAAAGAAAGCACTCCTGAAACCAGACTAAGCCAATAATCGGAGACAATTAAATTCACATTTTGATAGTGAGCTAAACCTAGCAAAACAAAGACTAAAGAGGATGTAACCACAGGAAATCAAAGAAACGAATCGAAAAAAAATGAAAAAATAAATAATCAATAAAGCAGGGCAGACAGGTCCTATGTTCCTGTACTCTTCTATACATTAGAGTGGAATGGAAAAGAGCTAGGCAGACAAGAAGGCCTCTCTTCATTTAACTAAGGAAAGACTAGATTCTTAAGCAAAGGTTTCCTGCATATCGTTGACTATGAGTATGCGTAGCTAGAGAAGCTCCTATGCTAACAAGAAAATTGAAAAGGAAGCAAAAACAAAAATCAAGACAACACAAGATTTACGTGGTTCGGCATTGTGCCTACGTCCACAGGGAGCGAGAATCATTTCATTAAGTTCAAGTTTTGATACATGGATTGCCTTTGGAGATGCAATTAGCACATATTCTCTTGTCTTTCTTCTTCTTACTTCCTATGTTCATTCTTTCTTCTTCTGCCTCTCTTCTCTATAAATGACTTGCACAAGCTTCTTCACATGCCCATAGCTTGCTATTTGGCACACCATCAGTAGTTTCTTCCTGCTTCCTCTATTCAATACTTCAATAGATATGATGTAAGCTTCTTCACATGTCCATTGCTAGCTACTTGGCACACAGCCCTCAGTAGTGCACCACCAATTGACTATATATTATACTCTTCGTTTTTATGTCCTTTCTTCATTCTTTCTTCTTCCTCCTCTCTTCTATATAGATCACCGGCATAAGCTTTTTCTCATGTCCATGGATTGTTATAAATTTGGCACACCATCAGTACTACGCCACATTGATCGAGTAGGCGAATTAATTAAACACTCAAGGTTGGCATTGCAGATGCGACATCCATCTCTCCCATGAATGATTTACAAAACGGATCATCTACTTGCAACTCATACTTCTCTGTACTGTAGAGAAAAAAATATTTTTTTTCTCTCACGTGTAGGGCGCGACCCGTGCTCACTTTTGCATTGGCAAGGGCGCGCCCTGCGCTCATGTTTTTCGTGACCTCAAGTCGCTTAAGCGCGTCCCGCGCTCAGTTTTGCTTAGCCGAGGGTGCGACCCGCGCTCCACCCGTTTTCAGTACGAATTTGCCCTTTTTCAGAAATTTTCTAAAATAGTATAAATATAGGTTTTTTTCTGTAGAAACTTAACTTTTCCAAAACCAAGAAAGTGTGACGCCCCGAGACCCCACACACACATCCCGAGGACGAGGAGTGAATCTCGAGGCTGACACCAATTTCTAACAAAATTTCGACAGAATTTCCTTTGTTTAATCGACATTCGTAAACCCTAAAACCTGTCATAAACTGTCATAAACCTGGACATTTCATAATACCCTTCCAACAACCATATACATACAAAATCTTCACCCTACACACCACTGTGATGCCCATATACATATCCCAAAATGCTTATGATGAACTACACTCCAATACATCAAATAAATACATCAAAATGAGCGGAGCTCTATATATATATAACCAAAATGACTAGACTATCTCTATTCAACCAAAAGTATGAGTTTGACTCTGTCCTCGTCATGCATAAGGAAATCCTCCCAAATCACCATAACCGTCATCACTAGGGTTAGGGAAAACCTCCTCCGCAACTGGCTCGTCTGAAATGTTAAGTAAGATGAGCAAACAACTATGCCCAGTAGAAACGCACATAGCCAATAAATAGTTACTTATAGAAAACATTTAAAACATGCAGGGTTTCCATAAAAGTATTCAAATATCGTGACTATATATATACATCACTAACTAGCAGAAATCATCTCGACATGCTTCATTGATATACAAAATATAGTTTTTCACAATCATCATACAACTATTGTGGCGTGATCCTATTAGAATGGTGAGGGTAACGACCGGTACTTCGGCCCGATCCGCAGGCAAATCTCGGTTCAAGATTTTCCAATGAACCAACCATGCACCGTTGTTTTCCGATTTTACCCGGGGGAGTTGAAATGCCGTTGTTGTGTTCAGACACACAAAATCCCCAAAGCTTTTAGGGCTTAGGTGGGCCCCTGTGACCCACGACCCCCATACATACGGCCGTCACCTAACTTACGGTGGTCAACCGTTCGACGACTGCAGATCGCTTTCAGATCCCGACACATCCGAGTGGACTAACTCTCACTCCTCGCGTCTAAACCTCATCGAGGTAACATGTAACCCCACATAAGCTAATCACCATACAGCGTGACACGTACAAGCATGGTTATCTAGAAAAGGAAAAGGAATTCCCGGACTACATCCAAAGGATGCATCCCTTTAAAGGTGGCCCACCACCTCGAAGGTGTACACACCAGTTGGAATCCTAGAAATGACTAGCGTCTCCTGAATACGACAACAGTTCCTTCTTTATAGGAATTCACAATTCCTTTTCTAAATCCCCTCGTGATAAGCATAATAATAGCTATATATATGCTCGTATTACCGATTGTTTTCCAAATACTATAGATACATATTTAGTTTTTCTTTTTAAAACTGTTGGTCATATGTGTGAGTTCCCTGATTCCCCATCGATCACATACAACCCTATGACTCCCAAACGGGTCGGGTCGTAGTAAATGACAACCGATGATTCCCAAACGGCGAATCATCGTAAATAACAACGAATCTCTATCCCGGGGACAATTCAGAACCTCACACATATTTACAAACAACCGGGTAATCCTTACCCGCATTACAAAATCACTCTCTCTGTCTCATTACAGAGACAAGAGACGAGAACCCTTCCCAAAACCAGTTTTTTTCTTTAACAAAGAAAACAAATCTCCGCTACCCCGATTTTTCAAAAAAAAAACCATTTCACACGAAAGCTATCTATATATATAATTTATAACGAGGAAATACAGTGCAAAACATGAATATCATATATACATGCATGGTTGATACGCAACTATCTATTTCCTATTTAAACAATTCAAATCATGCATGAAAATAAGCAAACCATATATTGGTATGTAGGTTCCTACCTTAGCAAGCTCCGTTCTCCTCAAGCCCAATTAACTAAATCCAGCCCGCTTAACCAAATCAACTCGAATTCACTCCTATAACAGCATATACATATACGTCGATTATTAGAATTGATCAAACAACGAGGAATTCTTATCTAGTGTAAGCCGAGAAGAAATCTCAACGTTAAGAATTTGGTTACGGATAAATTTTCATCTAACTACCGTTAACAGAGCTACAGGCTATTTCTGGCACTGTTACTCTGACGGTCTCTACGGCTATTTCGGGTCATGGCAGACCCTCATATCGACGCCAATCCTATCACATCCCAATTCCAAGTTCAAATTTCAACTACAACCAATCCCACGCCCTTCGATTCATATTAAATCTAACAACGACATCTTTAAAGTGTTCCTTATCAATCGTGCATTACTCAATCAAATCCTAAACAAGTTTAAACTAACATAACTTCTCTAAAATAAAGTGAATATAGATAATTCTTACCGAGTCAGCAAGATTCCTCCTTAGTTTTTAGCTCCACCTCTATTCCACTCCACTCCAACTCTTCCAAACTGCTACTGCCGACCTTCACCACCCCCAATACAATCAGTTACAATCAATACACCCCCCAATTCACTTAGTTTTCATCAATATATCACAAGTTATCGACATCGAGTTTAAACTATTTGATTGAGGCGAAAATAACTCACCTTTCACTTCGATTTTGCTTGGTACGCTCGAAATTCACTAGCTTCTCCAATTGCTACTGCCGAAATACCACACCCCCGTTCAATATTTTCAGTAACACATCAAATCCATTGAAATGAGTTTAAACTAGTTGTTTGAAACAGATTAAACTCACCCGGCAAATGCAAGATTTAATGAAATTCACTAACCTTTCACACGAAAACCCCCTTGACTCCAAGAATTTTGAAGCTTCACACTTGATTTGAGTGCTACTAAGGATTGGGTGTTTGAATTTTGGGTTGAATCGGTTGAATTTGGGAGAAGGGAGTTTTCTCTCTCCTAGGTTTTCAGTATTGGTGAAATTGGGGAAGAAGGAGAAGTTGGGTGCGATAATTTGGTTTCGCGATTTTGTTTGGTTTGGGCCGATTTGTTTGGTTAAGGCCCAAGCCCAATATGTCCCAATTAGGCTTAAGTCCTAATTCACTCCTAACCACTAATTCGTTTGACGTCGCGTCGTAATAATTTTTCCGCCCATCCCCCTAAATTTAATCTCCTATCTTCTATCTCACTGCAGGCTATAATGATGACTCACTCATGCATGTAAGCTGTTAACTGCGTGCCAACTTCGAACGCAGAAAACCGCTAAC
Organism: Coptis chinensis; assembly: GCF_015680905.1. Taxonomy (NCBI): domain Eukaryota; kingdom Viridiplantae; phylum Streptophyta; class Magnoliopsida; order Ranunculales; family Ranunculaceae; genus Coptis; species Coptis chinensis. Next base: position 99,608,339 of record NC_141459.1, read on the forward strand.
CGGCATTTTGTCAATTTTTCGCATATGGGTCGCTTACCTAACATGACTTATGAGTCGGAGTTAAGTTTCAGTAAGTTACGTATGTTTGAAATATAAACCCGACGACCAATTTACATAAATGACCCTAGATTTAATATGAAATTTACAAAAATACCCTTAACGAGAATTTGAGTCTTTACATCCTACCCTCCTTAAAAGAAAATTTCGTCTTCGAAATTAAATCATACCTTAGTTCTCGAACAATTCTGGATATTGTTGCCTCATATCGGATTCTTTCTCCCATGTTGCTTCCTCTACATTGTGATTTCTCCACAGGACCTTTACCAACGGAATGACCTTTTACCTCAATCTCTTCTCTCTCGCATCAAGGATCTGAACTGGCCCTTCCGATAGGTAATGTCTTCTTCCAACTCCAACGATTCCAAATCGACAACATGTAGTGGATCCGGCTCATACTTGCGTAGCATCGAGATATGGAACACGTTATGGACACGTGATAGCCTTTCTGGTAGCTCGAGCTTATAAGCTAGCTCAGAGATCTTCTGAATAATCAGGAATGGTCCTACATATCTAGGTGCAAATTTACCTTTCATCCCGAACCTCTGAATTCCCTTCTTCGGATATACTTTCAGAAATACTCTGTCGCCTTCATAAAATTCCAAGGGACATCTACGCCTATCTGCATAGCTTTTCTGACGACTCTGGGCTGTGAGCAACCGATTCTGTATCACTCTAATCTTCTCAGTGGTGTCACTAACCATCTCTGGCCCCAACATAATACTATCTCCGGTTTGATCCAGCCAGAGAGGTGTTACGCAAGGTCCGTCATACAACGCTTCAAACGGTGCCATACCAATACTAGATTGGTAACTGTTGTTGTAAGCAAACTCGACCAATGCCAAATGAGTCTTCCAACTACCCCCAAAATCAAGCACGCAAGCCCGAAGCATATCCTCTATGATTTGAATGACTCTTTCCGATTGCCCATCGGTCTGCGGATGAAATGTTGTACTGAATTTCAGTTTGGTCCCCAATTCCCTTTGAAGACTTCTCCAAAATGAACCAGTAAATTGAGTACCTCTATCTGAAATTATCGAGAGTGGTGCCCCATGCAACCTCAGTACATCTGACACGTAGATCCTACTTAACTTTCCAGCAGAGTAAGTAGTCTTAACAGGTATGAAATGGGCAGACTTGGTCAGTCTATCAACAATGACCCATATAGAATCCATTCCCTCACTGGTCCTCGGTAACCCGGATAAAAAATCCATGGTTATATTCTCCCACTTCCATTCCGGAATCTCCAGAGGTTTAAGAAGACCAGGTGGTCTATGGTGTTCAGCTTTCACCTGTTGGCATGTGGCACACTTCTTAACATATTCCGCAATGTGTCGCTTCATGCCCGGCCACCAAAACTGACGACGTAGATCTCTGTACATTTTGGTACCACCAGGATGAATGGTATACTTCGATCTATGTGCCTCCTTCAAGATATTATTCCGCAAAGAGTGATCAAAAGGTACCCAAATTCTTCCTCTGAATCTGATGCTTCCGTCTCCGGATTTTTCCCAATCAACATCCTCAGCATTATTCACATATCCTCGGTACCTAGGTCCATCCTTCGATGTATTCTGGGCATTCACAATCTCCTGGACTAAGGTGTTTTCTGCCGTCACATCATATCATCGTGCTAAATAACAAAGACTTCGAGGATCTCCACTTCCATTTCCCGTGATTTCAAAACCATAAGAAGCAGCAGACTCCAGCAATTGCCACTCCTTCATCATCATCTGAGCACAAACATGTTTTCGCTTTCTACTCAATGCATCGGCAACTACATTTGCTTTACCCGGATGGTATTGCAATGAGAATGTATAGTCCTCCATCTACTCAACCCATCTCCTCTGCCTCATATTCAAATCTTTCTGCGAGAACAAGTACTTGAGACTCTTGTGATCAGAGAATATTTCAAACTTCTCACCATACACGTAATGCCTCCATATCTTTAGAGCATGAATAATCGCCGCTAACTCCAAGTCATGAGTAGGATAATTCTTCTCATGGGCATTCAATTGTCTAGACGCATATGCTATCACTTGGCCTTCTTGCATTAAGACACATCCTAACCCGGTGTTAGAGGCATCAGTATAAATCACATAGCTCTTCTCCGGATCTGGAATAGTCAAAACTGGCGTTGTTATCAATCGCGTCTTTAGCTCTTGGAAAGCTTTTTCGCATGCCTCCGTCCATTCAAACTTCACATCCTTCTGTGTCAATCTAGTTAAGGACGATGCTATGCTAAAGAATCCTTCCACAAAACAACGATAATAACATGCCAATCCCAAGAAACTTCTGATTTCCGTCACTGACGTCGGTCTCGGCCAATTATTCACTGCCTCTATCTTTGAACGATCAACTGTTATTCCATTCTCCGATACAACATGCCCTAAAAACTTCATCTCATTCAACCAGAACTCACACTTGCTAAACTTGGCATAAAGCTGATGATCAACTAAGGTTTGGAGAACAATCCTCAAGTGTTCCTTATGTTCAAATTTCTAGTCTGGAATAAATCAAGATGTCATCTATGAATACGATAACAAATTGATCTAAGTATTTCCACATCACTCGGTGCATGAGATCCATAAATGCAGCTGGAGCATTGGTCAATCCAAATGGTAACACCAAAAACTCAAAATGCCCTAGCCGTGTTCGGAAAGCTGTCTTCTGTATATCTTCTTCTCGAATTCTCATCTGATGGTAACCTGTTCTGAGATCTATCTTCGAGAAATACTTGGCACCCCTTAACTGATCAAATAGGTCATTGATCCTAGGCAACGGATATTTGTTCTTGATAGTCACATTATTCAGCTTCCGATAATCCACACATAGCCGAAAAGACCCATCTTTCTTTTTCACAAATAACACCGGTGCTCCCCAAGGTGACTGGCTTTCCCTTATAAACCCCAATCTTTTCAATTCATCTAATTGGGACTTGAGTTCTCTCATTTCGAGAGGAGCCATTCGATAAGGAATCATCGAAATAGGCGACGTTCCCGACATTAGATCTATTACAAAATCTATCTCACGCCAGGGAGGCAATCCCGGCAATGCATCTGGGAACACTGTCGCAAACTCACGAACTACAGGAACAAGCTCGGAAGCTTCGAACTTCGGCCCTTGGAGACTAAGACCAACTAACAATCTGTATCTATCATACTTGAAGTCTGACTTGGTCTTCACCACTCGAGATACCGTATTTCTAATCCCCTCAAACACAACCTCAGGCTATCCCGGTACTCTAAGCGTCACTGTTTTGGCAAAACAATCTACATGGGAATGATACTTCCCTAACAAATCCATCCCTACGATGATATCGAAATCTTTTAGGTCCATCACCGTTAGATCGACTATCATCTCCCTATCACCTATCTTTATCACACAATGGTGACAAACTTCAAAGAACATAGTTTTCTTTCCTAGAGGAGTAGATAAAATAAGCTTCCTCCCCGTATTGACTACTTCCAACCCAAGAATTTCCACCATATTTTTAGAAATGAAAGAATGAGTAGCACCCGTATCAAACAAAACATGCACCTTATGAGTAAACAAACATATCATACCTTCCACCACTTGATCGGTAGCGCTGATATCTGCCCCCATAGCATTATATACTGTGGCTTCCTCTTGGGTGATCGATGGGATCCACAACTTCTTCCTCCTCGCACTAGATAATACACCTTGCCCCGTGGTCTCGCTCCACCCCTGAATTGGACTTGGGACAAAACCGCTTGATATGCCCAGCTTCACCGCAACTATAGCAAACCACACTCTCTCTCCCCGACTGTGTACTCTGTGGTATTACAGATTGCAATCTAGCTCTCTGACCCTGAGGCCTCAAATTCTGCACTGGTGCTCTGGTCTGAGAAGGAGTAGGTACCCTCGGTGCCATCTGTGATCCACCCATCGGTCTCGCAACTGATAGACTCTGTGCTGGCCTAACCACATTCAAACCCTTATGTACAGCTGGTGCCCTCCACTGTGGTGCCTGCTGGATGACCGGCCTATACATCTGTTGCGACCCTAAACCACTACCTTGGTAAACCTGCCTCTTTCCCGTATCCTACCTACCCTGAAATGCCGACTGTCTTGCCCTTCCAACCTCTTGCCTCTGTAGCAATAACTAATCATCCACTCTTTCAATACCTGGAGCCCTTCTCACAGCCTCAACATAAGAATCGATCTGAAGGACCGACATCTTGCTCTGCATATACGGTTTCAGCCCGTCAATGAATTTCCACGCCTTAGCTTTTTCCGTGGAAATCAACTCCTTCCCGTATCGTGAAAGAATAGTGAATTTCTCTTCATACTGCCCCACTGTCATGTTTCCTTGTTCTAACTTGAGGAATTCCATTCGCTTCTTAGCTCTCGCCGCCTCGGTAACATACCTCAAAAGGAAGAGTTCCTCAAACTTAGCCCAACTCATAGGAAACGTCTCCACGCCCTTAATCCACCGATGTTTGGCCACCTCTAAGCATGAAGGCAGCTAAAGTAACCCGCTCCACATCTACATCATGGAGTCCAAAGATACTAAATGTAACCCTGTTCCACAACTCAAGACCCCACAAATCATGGAGTCCAAATTTGCAACTAAACCCCGACATGTCTAACAACCACTACGGTTGGCGATGCTTCCTCGGTGTTACGCCGTGGAATAATTTGTTAAAGAGGTTAGGGCTCGCTCCTACTAGCCCTCAAACTTTTCGAAAATTCTCATCTCATTTTGTGCTTGAGCCATTTGATTCATCATAGCGCGAGGAGTCTATCCATTCGGACCTCCCGACCACGATCCGTAGTATCATCACCACTAGTACTTTCCGGATCCATGGTAACTATTCTGCACATACACAAAGAGCCAACTCAGTGTATGATAAATTAGAGAGAGAGTTCTCAAAATTATGCAAGAGGCACAGTCGCTATATGGAACTCACATGCACAGAATGAGCGCGAGTAGAATTTCAGGAGATGAGCCCAGGTGCGCTCCTACAGAGGGCAGGTCGCGCCTTCCACCTCGAAATGAAAATTCACTCCGACCTTGTAGTGTCCGATTCATCAAATTTTTTCTGACTCGTGTCCAAGACTCTCTCACGGACAAGACGAACCGCCGTCTGACGCCCCGACATTGCTAAGCTATTCTTAACGCTTAATGTAACGTAACCACTACTTAGGGTTTTATCGGTTTCCGACTCAAACTTCCAAAACGCGTCGCGATCGAGTCTCCCACTACAGCTCCCAGACGGATCTAATAGTGGACGCCTCGATACCATCGCGTTAAGATGGCCGAGAGACCCCACACACACATCCCGAGGACGAGGAGTGAATCTCGAGGCTGACACCCATTTCTAACGAAATTTCGGCAGAGTTTCTTTTGTTTAATCGACATTCGTAAACCCTAAAACCTGTCATAAACCTGTCATAAACCTGGACATTTCATAATACCCTTCCAACAACCATATACATACAAAATCTTCACCCTACACACCACTGTGATGCCCATATACATATCCCAAAATGCTTATGATGAACTACACTCCAATACAACAAATAAATACATCAAAATGAGCGGAGCTCTATATATATACAACCAAAATGACTAGACTATCTCTATTCAACCAAAAGTATGAACTTGACTCTGTCCTCGTCATGCATAAGGAAATCCTCCCAAATCACCATAACCGTCATCACTAGGGTTAGGGAAAACCTCCTCCGCAACTGGCTCGTCTGAAATGTTAAGTAGGATGAGCAAACAACTATGCTCAATAGAAATGCACATAGCCAATAAATAGTTACTTATAGAAAACATTTAAAACATGCAGGGTTTCCATAAAAGTATTCAAATATCGTGACTATATATATACATCACTAACTAGCAGAAATCATCTCGACATGCTTCATTGATATACAAAATATAGTTTTTCACAATCATCATACAACTATTGTGGCCGCTGCATCCTATTAGAATGGTGAGGGAACGACTGGTACTCAGCCCCAGTCACAAGCAAATCTCGATTCAGTACTTTCCAGTGTGAACCATGCACCGTTGTTTTCCTAATTTTACCGGCAGGGAGCTGAAATGCCGTTGTTGTGTTCATACACACAAAATCCCCAAAGCTTTTAGGGCTCAGGTGGGCCCTGTGACCACGACCCCCATACGGGCTGTCACCTAACTTACGGTGGTCAACCGTTCGACGACTGCAGACTGCTCAGGATCCTGACACACATCCAGGAGTGGACTAACTCTCACTCCTCGCGTCTAAACCTCATCGAGGTAACATGTAACCCCACACAAGCTAATCACCATACAGCGTGACACGTACAAGCATGGTTATCTAGAAAAGTAGAAAAGGAATTCCCGGACTACATCCAGTGATGCATCCCTTTAAAGGTGGCCCACCACCTCGAAAGGTGTACACCACAGTTGGAATCCTAGAGCGAACTGCCGTCTCCGGAAATACGACAACAGTTCCTTCTTTATAGGAATTCACAATTCCTTTTCTAAATCCCCTCGTGATAAGCATAGTAATAGCTATATATATGCTCGTATTACCGATTGTTTTCCAAATACTATAGATACATATTTAGTTTTTCTTTTAAAACTGTTGGTCCTGTATGTGTGAGTTCCAGGATTCCCCATCGATCACATACAACCTATGACTCCCAAACGGGTCAGTCATAGTAAATGATAACCGATGATTCCCAAACGGCGAATCATCGTAAATAACAACGAATCTCTATCCCGGGGACAATCTAGAACCTCACACATATTTACAAATAACCGGGTAATCCTTACCCGCATTATAAAATCACTCTCTCTGTCTCATTACAGAGACAAGAGACGAGAACCCTTCCCAAAACCAATTTTTTCTTTAACAAAGAAAACAAATCTCCGCTACCCCGATTTTTCAAAAAAAAACCATTTCACATGAAAGCTATCTATATATATAGTTTATAACGAGAAAATACAGTGCAAAACATGAATATCATATATACATGCATGGTTGATATGCAACTATCTATTTCCTATTTAAACAATTCAAATCATGCATGAAAATAAGCAGACCATATATTGGTATGTAGGTTCCTACCTTAGCAAGCTCCGTTCTCCTCAAGCCCACTTAACTAAATCCAGCCCGCTTAACCGAATCAATTCGAATTCACTCCTATAACAACATATATATATACGTCAATTATTAGAATTGATCAAACAACGAGGAATTCTTATCTAGTGTAAGCCGAGAAGAAATCTCGACATTAAGAATTTGGTTTCGGATAAATTTTCATCTAACTACCGTTAACAGAGCTACAGGCCATTTCAACGCATTCGACGACGGTCTCTACGGCTATTTCGGGCCATGGCAGGCCCTCATATCGACACCAATCCTATCACATCCCAATTCCAAGTCCAAATTTCAACTACAACCAATCCCAGCCTCTTCGATTCATATTAAATCTAACAACGACATCGTAAATGTGTTCCTTATCAATCGTGCATTACTCAATCAAATCCTAAACAAGTTTAAACTAACATAACTTCTCTAAAAATAAAGTGAATATAGATAATTCTTACCGAAATTCGACAAAGATTCCTCCTTAGTTTTCAGCTCCACCTCTATTCCACTCCACTCCAACTCTTCCAAAACTCTTGCACGACCTTCACCACCCCCAATACAATCAGTTACAATCAATACACCCCCCAATTCACTTAGTTTTCATCAATATATCACAAGTTATCGACATCGAGTTTAAACTATTTGATTGAGGCGAAAATAACTCACCTTTCACTTCGATTTCGCTTGGTACGCTCGAAATTCACTAGCTTCTCCAACTGCTACTGCCGAAATACCACACCCCCGTTCAATATTTTCAGTAACACATCAAATCCATTGAAATGAGTTTAAACTAGTTGTTTGAAACAGATTAAACTCACCCGGCAGCGGCAGTACGACGAAATTCACTAACCTTTCGCGAAAACCCGACGCAACTCCAAGAATTTTCGAAGCTTCACACTTGATTTGAGTGCTACTAAGGATTGGGTGTTTGAATTTTGGGTTGAATCGGTTGAATTTGGGAGAAGGGAGTTTTCTCTCTCCTAGGTTTTCAGTATTGGCGAAATTGGGGAAGAAGGAGAAGTTGGGTGCGATAATTTGGTTTCGCGATTTTGTTTGGTTTGGGCCGATTTGTTTGGTTAAGGCCCAAGCCCAATATGTCCCAATTAGGCTTAAGTCCTAATTCACTCCTAACCACTAACTCGTTTGACGTCGTCGTCGTAATAATTTTTCCGGCCCATCCGGCTAAATTTAATCTCCTATCTTCTATCTCACTGCAGGCTATAACGATGACCCACTCATGCGTGTAAGCTGTTAACTCGTGCCGGCTTGACGCTTAAAACCGCTTAACCGCATTTTGTCAAATTTTCGCATATGGGTCGCTTACCTAACGTGGCTTATGAGTCGGAGTTAAGTTTCAATAAGTTACGTACGTTTGAAATATAAACCCGATGACCAATTTACATAAATGACCCTAGATTTAATATGAAATTTACAAAAATACCCTTAACGAGAATTTGAGTCTTTACAGAAAGAGAGAGATTATAAGAGAGCAATTCTTTGTGAGTTGAGTGTTCATTCTTTGTGAGTGGATTGAGAGACTTGTAATCTGTTACTCCGAACATCTAGTAAAACTTGGAACTCACAGTGTGAAAGTAGGCAAATTGCCGAACCACGATATATCTCGTCTTGTGGTTTGTTCTTCTTTTACATTAATTGTTTTTACTTTATATGCTTGTTATTTGATATTGAGAAGTGTTGGGATATTACTTGGAGGGTGTTGAAGTCTTGTATAGTAAGAAGGATTGATCCTTGTGTAGGATTGATATATTGTAGTGGGTAACGTTGTTTCCGCAGTGTTATATTCACATCAATTGGTATCGGAGCGTAGGTTTACGACCTAGGATTTTGAGTTTAGTGCTCGAAATTTGTGTAGACAAGGTGTTCGATTAAATTCCAAAGTGAAATTATTTTTGGGTTATTGTGTGTAACTTGAAAGATGGCTCCCAAGATGTCAAACGCAAGATTTGAAGTAGAGAAGTTTAATGTGAAGAATAACTCTGGGATTTGGCAAGTCCAAGTAAAGGACATCCTCATCCAACAAGGTTTGCACAAGGCTTTAAAGGGGATTAAATCTAAGGCGGCGAATATGACTAATGATGATTGGGAAGAGTTCGATCTTCAGGCTTGTTCATCAATCCGGTTATATATGTCTTGCTAATGAGGTCATGTATAGTGTGATAGGAGAAAATACCGCTGCCGGTATTTGGCTCAAACTAGAGTCTATGTATATGACCAAGAGCATGACGAACAAGATGGACCTTAAGAAGCGTCTTTATCGGTACATGATGGTCGATGGTTCAACGATGCAAGAGCACGTTAGTGAGTTCCGTCGACGTCTAGCGGATTATTTGAATGTTGGTATGAAGATGGATGATGAGGATCAAGCAACGTGTTTGATATTCTCCTTGTCAGAAAGCTATGAGCATCTAATGACTACATTTATGAACAAAGAAGTCATCGATCTTGACAAAGTTCAGAGTGCACTTCTTTCTTATTAGTTGATGAAGAAAACACATATAGAGAATAACATTGATGCAGGTCAGGGGCTAGTAACAAGAGGAAATTCGTATGAACAGAATTCTACAAGTAATGAGAATTCTAGGTCCAAGTCAAAGAAGCCTTTAAAACATGTATAGTGCTACAATTGCAATGAAAAGGGACTTTACGCAAGTAATTGTCCTCACCCGAAGAAAGAGAACAAGAGAGATGGTCAGAAGAAAGGTAAGGCAAAAATTGAGGCAAGTTATGCTTCAGGCTTTGAAGAGGATGAGTTCAGTCTCTGTGTGTCCACACAAGACTATATGACCGAAAGGTAGATTCTTGATTCCGGATGTTCCTATCATATGTGCTCGAATAGAAAGTGGTTGACTTCTTATGAGAGCATTGATGGTGGTTCTGTTTTGATGGGTAATGACATTGCTTGTAAGACGGTAGGAATTGGAACTATACGGGTCAAAATGTATGATGGTGTAGTGAGGACTTTAACCGCTGTGAGACATGTTCCTGAGCTAAATAAAAGTCTTATTTCTCTTGGTACCTTGGATTCAAAAGGCCACAAGTTTGTGGGCGAAGGTGGAGTCATAAATATTGCTAATGGCTCTTTAGTTGTTATGAAGGGTAAAAAACATGGAACCTTGTATACTCTGATAGGTAGTACGGTGATAGGCAATGTAGCAGTGGGTGCATGTAGTAATGATTCTGAGTGCACTAAGATATGGCATATGCGTTTAGGGCATATGAGTGAAAAATGTTTGTCTGAGTTGTGCAAGCGAGGGTTCTTGAAGAATTTGAAGAAGCCAAATATGGGGTTCTGTGAGCATTGCGTCCATGGGAAGCAGTGCAGAGTCAAGTTCAAGTCAAGTAAGCACACGACAACAGGCATCCTTGACTATGTGCATACGAATATTTGGGGACCCTCCAGGGTGGCTTCAAAGGGAGGTAACCGCTATTATGTTTCATTCATTGATGATCATACTCGCTATGTGTGGGTGTATATGATGAAATCAAAAGATAAAGTGTTTGAGACATTTAAGAAGTGGAAGGCAAGGGTTGAGAATCGCACAGATAGGAAGGTAAAGACATTACAGTTTGACAATGGTACTGAGTATACCTATGGACCTTTCCAAGAGTTTTGTGCGCAACAGGGAATTGCCAGACACTGGACAGTCAGGGGCACGCCACAGCAGAATGGAATGGTAGAGAGGATGAATAGAACCTTGTTTGAAAGAGCGAGATGTTTGTTGTCTAATGCCAATCTAGGCAAAGAGTATTGGGCAGATACAGTGTCCATGGCGTGTTACCTGTACAATAGGTCACTAGTACCAGCTATCGATTGCAGGACACCTTATGAGGTGTGGTCAGGTAACCCAGCTGATTATAGTATTTTGCGAGTGTTTGGATCGACAGCTTACTACCATGTGAGAGAAAGCAAGCTAGATCCTAGAGCTAAGAAGACCATATTCTTAGGTTTTGCAAATGGGGTAAAGGGATACAGATTATGGTGTCTAGAAGACCACAAGTTCCTAGTCAGCAGAGATGTTACCTTTGATGAGACTTCCTTGTTATCGTTCAGTAAGCTGGAAGTAGCTGGGCAGAATGATGAGTCTATAGAAATTCAAGCTATTGAGCTTGAGTTGTCTGATGCAGCAAATGACTGGTTAGATCATGATGAGGCACCAAATCATGCAACCACACAGCAACAGGAAGAAGAGCAAGAGCATACACAACTTGTAGTGGCTGACCATAGGCCAAAGGGATAAGTTAAAGAAGTGCACAAGTATGGACACGAGAATCCGGTGAAATACTATGGTCAGGTGGATTTAGTGGCATATGCACTGAATATTGAAGATGATGAGCCAGATAGCTTCAAGGAAGCTGTCAGAGATGCTCATTACAGAGATTGGTTGGTAGCTATGCAAGCAGAGATGGAATCTCTTAATAAAAATCACACATGGGACCTAATTTTATTGCCAAAGGGCAAAAGGACTATCGACAGTAAATGGGTGTTCAAAAAAAAAGAGGTCCTTCCTGAGTCCGACAGTACTGGGTACAAGGCAAAAGTTGTAGCAAAGGGTTTTTCACAGAAGGAAGGAGTCGACTACAATGAGGTATTTTCCCCGGTGGTCAAACATATGTCCATTCGTGTGTTATTAAGTTTAGTTTCTCACTTCGACTTGGAGTTAGAGCAACTTGATATGAAAACTGCTTTCTTGCATGGGGACTTGGAGGAAGAGATCTATATGAGACAACCTGAAGGGTTTGTCATTGCTGAGAAAAAAGATCATGTATGCAAATTGAATCGGTCACTGTACGGGTTAAAGCAATCGCTCAGGCAATGGTACAAACGCTTTGACACGTTCATGATGTAACATGAGTACACCTGAAGTAAGTATGATTGTTGTGTTTACTTTCGTAGGTTTCGTGGTAATGACTTCATCTATCTCCTGCTTTATGTGGATGACATGCTTATTGCTTTCAAAAGTATGGTGGAGATAGACAAGTTAAAATCTCAACTTAGCTCTGAGTTTGAGATGAAAGACTTAGGTGGAGCCAAGAAGATACTGGGCATGGAGATTGACAGAGATAGGCAGAATCGACGGATAGTTGTATCTCAGAAAAAATACCTTCAGAAAGTACTTTTGCGTTTTGGTATGGAGAATGCAAAGTCGATTTCTACGCCTTTGGCTGGGCCTTTTAGGCTTTCAGCTAAGTTCTCTCCTAGTTCGGTGGAGGAACAAAAGCATATGGCACATGTTCCTTATGCTAATGCAGTGGGCAGTTTGATGTATGCTATGGTGTGCACACGCCTAGACATTTCACAGGCCGTTAGTGTTGTAAGTAGGTATATGACTAATCCTGGGAAGCAGCAATGGGAGGTAGTGAAATGGGTATTAAAGTACTTGACGGGTACCTTGGATGTGGGATTAGTTTATGGTGGAGGCACTTGTTATGTCAATGGATATGTGGATTCAGATTATGCAGGTGATCTAGATAGACGACGATCGACTACTGGTTATGTGTTTATGATGCATGGTGCATCGGTTAGTTGGAGGTCTATGTTACAGCTCTGATTGCTCTATCTACTACCTACCGCGCGAGTATATGGCGATGGCGAGGCAAAGTGAAAGTGGCATTATGGCTTCGAGGTCTTCTGGATGATATGGGTATGGAGCAGAATAGTGTTGCTTTGCATTGTGATAGTCAGAGTGCTATTCATTTGGCAAAAACCAGTTCATCATGCTCGAACCAAGCATATTGATGTCCGTTATCACTTTATACGGGATGTCGTTGAGGATGGTGATGTTGCACTTGAGAAAGTGGACACCCATGACAATCCTGCTGATATGCTGACTAAGGTTGTCACCGGAGTTAAGTTCCAACACTGTTTGGACTTGCTCCAAATCCTACATGCTTGATAGAACCCTTTGTGGGCATGGCCCTTAGGGGCGGATGGACTGCGAGTTTCTGGATGGATGTGTTCTTGCTGGATGTGTTCGGCTTGGTTTTATGTGTTTAAACCTCACCGAGGTGGAGAATTGTAGAGAAAAATGTATTTTTTTCTCTCTCACATGTAAGTATGACCAGCGCCACTTTGCTTGGCAAGTGGCGCCTAGCTCCATGTTTTCGTGACCTCTAGGCGGCTTTACCAGCGACTTCGGCAGTTTTGCTTTTTGCTTAGGCGAGACCACCCCACCCGCCCGTTTTTAGCACGAATTTGCCCTTTTTCGGAAGTTTTCTGAAATAGTATAAATATAGGTTTTTTCTGTAGAAACCTAACTTTTCCAAAACCAAGAAAGAGAGAGATTATAAGAGAGCAATTCTTTGTGAGTTGAGTGTTCATTCTTTGTGAGTGGATTGAGAGACTTGTAATCTGTTACTCCGGACATCTAGTAAAGCTTGGAACTCGCAGTGTGGAAGTAGGCAAATTGCCGAACCATGATATATCTCGTCTTGTGGTTTGTTCTTCTTTTATATTAATTGTTTTTACTTTATATGCTTGTTATTTGATATTGAGAAGTGTTGTGATATTGCTTGGAGGGTGTTGAAGTCTTGTTTAGTAAGAATGATTGATCCTTGTGTAGGATTGATCTATTGTAGTGGGTAACATTGTTTCCGCAGTGTTATATTCACATTATGTACCCACAATAGATTCTAGTTCCTCTAAGAACTTAAAGTTGTCAAGATCTGCGTAAGCCGATTCCATGTCTTTTTCATTATAAGGGACCCAATTAGTTTGAGCTGGAATAGCATGATGATCCAGTTGATTATCCTCATCAGACTGAAATTTGCCTCTTCACTAAGAACGCCCGGTCGTCTGGCGATGATTCCACAATACACTCCTCTGCAAGTTTCTCCATTCCATCATTAATAATATCCTTCTTCTTGTTGTCGCGATTCGATTCCAATTTACTTGAAAACTCTTTTAAATCAGCCTCACCGGCATCATTATCCTCCTCTTCTTCTAGCGGTTCGATTCTAGTTTATTTGAAAACTCCTCTAAGCCAAACTTGTCGTCATTGTTATTATTAGCACACAGTTGAGTACTTTCGATGCCCGAGCAAGAAGATCGGGGCGAGATTTGGGCTTATCTTCCAAATAAGCTAATAACTCATCTAGATTAATGAGAATGTCCGACTGGAAAACATATCAACATCGGTAAGCACGCTCATAGCACCACCGATTCTACTTTACCATCATCATGTGGTGTGCATATTAAAGGATGCAACCTTGAACTTCATCATCGGTATAATCGATGAAACCGAAGCCGAATAGGAGAACCTTGGTAAGAAGTTCAGGCAGTTTTAGGGTTGGGCGTGTAGGGAAGGGGTTGCTATCCTCCCTAACCCTCTTTCTAGTATTCTTCTCTAAGATATCTGAACTTGAACATCTTGCTTGTTATTGGACTTTTTGATGATCTTACAAAGAGCCCATACTTGTTGACCCGGGAGGATTAACACTCAAAGTGTACTCATGCATTATCCAACTTACTTCTTTCTTTGATTCATCATTACCATAAAAATTCAGAGTTTTCATATACCCAATAGTTAGAGACTTATCTTGAGGGTCGTAGATCGCCGCGTCTCGACTCCCCTTTCGTCTTGCCCGCGACTCCATCTTCCACCTTCCTTTATCGCCGATTGTTCTATCTACATTCGTTCCGCCGCCATTATCTGATTTCTTCTTGACGACAGTCAAGAAGTACATCTCTGTTGCCAAACTTCCGTTGAATATCTCGGCAGGCTCCTCGCTCCCATATAGGTCTTTTGTAACAATAATATTCTTCATTATCCCATGTAGACCTCCTCCATAGGCATAGGAATCACGTAGGTAATATATCATCTCAACCTCAGTTGGAACAAAACGAAATCCCACCGGAAACATCTTGACTACGTATAAATCACTTATTTATAGACTACATAAAACAACGTACATACCTTCTTCTTTGTTTTTGGATTTTTTTTTTGTTATGAATGGGTAGGCTGTTTATTTATAGAGATAATTGTCGGCTATCAAATATTTCCAGGTTGAGATTCAAGCCAAGTTCTCTCAGCCATTTGATCAAATGTCTTTTTGGCGGGAGTTGTTCTGATATTTGAATATTTGCGTTACTTGGGCTCGGATTTGGGCTGGGCTCTTTCTTAACTTGCAAGAAAAGCTGAGCCCGGACAAATTTTGTCTGGGCTTGGGTTGAGATTTTAAACCCTACTAGGTCTCTAGGATAAGTGAAGAGGAACATTTTGAATCGATGAGGCCCTGGCCATTTTCATTCTGTTTACTAACTGAAGACTGTATTCCTCATATTTCACTTATTTTAATTAGCTTTCTCAATGTAGGCATCTTCACCTTATATTGGAGTTGGGAGTAGGGACTATGTTTCCTATTCTTAAGATATAGCTTTTCTATTGGTATCATGTAGGCTAACTAGCTGGGTATATACACTTCCGGGTTTACTCATAACTTCATAAGTTCCTCGTGGCTACCATGTTCTACAACCTTTCCATGCTGCAATACGCATATCATATCCACGTCACGTATTGTTGATAACCTGTGTGTGACGATGATAGTTGCTCGACCTTTCATTAGCTTATCAAGTGCCTCTTGTACTGTCATTTCTGAGGCTGAATCCAATGCACTGGTAGCTTCATCTAAAAGAAGAATTGTCGGGTCTTTTAATATTGCCCGAGCTATTGCCACCTTCTGTTTCTGACCACCTGACAGCTGCACTCCGCGCTCGCCGACTTGAGTATGGTACCCCTCTGGCATTCTACTGATGAAGCCATGCGCATTTGCTGCCTTGGCAGCCCTAATTACCTCTATTTCTGAAGCACCATCCTTCCCATACTGGATATTTTCATAAACTGTAGTAGAAAATAAAGCTGGCTCTTGTTGAACTAACCCAATCTTCAGCCTCAGTGATCTCAAGTTTAAGCATCTAATAACACGCCCATCAATCAGAATGGAACCTGAGGTAGGGTCATAAAACCTCATCATTAACGCAATCACTGAACTCTTTCCAGAGCCACTTGGCCCAACTAATGCAAGGTTACTACCGGCAGACACTCGCAGATTCAAGTCCTTGAATACGGAAACATCGGGCCTCATGGGGTAGCTGAAACTCACATTCCTGAACTCTACATCATCCTCAATCTCTGTAACCCCTTCAGATGTTGAATCATTTGGATCTATTGCTGTTCTTCTTTCAAGAATACTGAAAACTGGTCAAAGTGCTTGTGATCCCTCCAGGATATCAGGTGCCAAAGCAAGTGTCTCTGCTATTGACAGAGCAGTGATCACCAACACCATGAAGGATTTCATGATATCTCCAAAGTTTGAATACTGCTTCTTAATAAGAATTGATGAATACCATAGGCTGAGTGCATAGGAGCAGAATCCAAGGAGTTGTGATGCATCATACCCAATGCCAGTTTATTTGGCTCATTAAGTTCAGAGGTGAAGTGGGATACAATGCGTGCCTCAGCCCCAAATGCAGCAACAGTACGAATGTTGGTGATTGCCTCACGGGCAACAGAAGTAGCACGGGAGTAAGCTTGAGTGTAGTCTCCACCAAATCCTTGAAGAAACAATTGCTGCAATTACAGAAAGGACAGAACATGAGAATAGGGTACTACACATAGCTGTAGATATGGGATGCAAGCAGATTTTCTCGGCCACCATTTGAGTGGTCAAACGTAGGGAATGATGTCAGAATTAATTTCATAATGACCGATTATCTTAGAGGAAGTGTATATGCAATAATTTAAAATATGTTTATGAATGAAGACTACAGATAACGATCTTCCTAACCCCACTAGCTCTGTAGCTAAATGAGAAAGAAGCAAAACAACACGCAGATTATCCTGATCAATAGACAATGAAGTACTTCAGACCAACCTCAGTTATAGAGGCTCCAATTAGAAGCGGGAATGTGGCAATGACAACACTTGCTATGCACCAACTGAGTGTGAAAGCAATAATAAAAACTATTACAGTGAGTGCTAAATTCTGAACAATAGTTGATACACGGTCAGCAAGTGTACTTCTTAGTAAGGTTGCCCCTGCTGCTAAATTTGACACCAGAGACCCAGTGTTGTTCTCGTCCAAATCAAACCAACCAATCTCATTCCGAAGGATAGCTGTTGTCAATAAGAACAGGTCCTCAGAAAAAATAAAACACAAAAAATATCCCGATCTTTTGAAATATACATATTAATAAGACGTCTTGTGCAAGTAAATAAAGGATATCTTTCCATCTACCTTCGTTTGGTTTTCAAGGTGTTCTTGTGATACATTAGAATCAGTACAAAGGTATTCACATTGAAAAATAAACTACATAATCGAAAAATATTTATAAACTTAATTCCAATGCATTTCCATATGAAGAACAAAAAGGATAAGGCGCAACAAAAATCCTTATTGACAAGTCAACTGTTGTGTAGTGGTTGTTTTAAGCTATTATCATAAATATCTTAATTTTAAGACAACTTTAGACTTCTTAAAGATAGGTTCACTATTTGTCGTATTTTTGAGACCAATTGAACTAAGCACAGTGATTAAGTTGCAAGGGAAATTTCTTATATGTAAGAGAATTAAAAACGTCAGAAAGAAAATGTAATAATCCAGGAGGGGTGAAAACCTGAAAACATGGAGAGACGCACACGAGTAGTAAGCCGCTCTCCCATCAAGGTATAGAAGTAATGTTGTAACATATAAATAGGTACTGACGCTACAGCCACTCCAATAAATACAAAGAGAACACCCTAATTCCGTGCTTGATTCGTGAGTCATTGTAAGAGTAGAACACATCCAGTACATACGTGATTCCAAGAGCAAATAGAGGAGTTTCCATTCCTGCCAGAACAGCACCAACTGACCACTTAATGTAAAGGGCCACTCAGGCGAGTTCAGTTTGATTAGTTTCCAAATTAAAGGGCTGGCATAGAGCTGCACGCGTCCTTATGTTGGTTGCTCATCTGAATCTCTTTTGTGCCAATTGAGTTAATCTTTTGACTGCTGAATGTTTCTGAAAGCAATGACCTTCTAGAATCACTAATATTCTGGCTCGGGTCATTGTTATTTGATGTTACCTGCAGACTCACTAGAGTAGCATACGCTCCCTTCTTATCGGACATCAATTCCAAATGGTTACCACTTTCAACAACCCGTCCATTCTTCAAGACGACAATTGTATCAACAGCACGAATTGTGGACAATCTGTGTGCAACAATGATTGTGGTTCGGTTTGACATGATTGAAACAAGTGCCTGCTGGACAACTTGTTCAGATTCTCATCCAGAAGTAGAATCCTTGGATTTCTCAATACTGCCCTTGCAATGGCGATTCTCTGGCAGGTGCCAACTAGCAAATTCGGTAAAACCTTTGGGTGATGATACCGGAGGTCTGGGGCTCGAATTCCGCCAGCATCAAAGAGTTACTAAGCTCATTTAAAGCGGGCTTACCAAACAAAAAAAAAAATGGCGATTCTCTGTTCCTTAATTCAAAAGAAAAGGAAAAAAATAGAAAAGGAGAATAAGAAGGAAGAGGAACACTTGGGCTAAGAAATCACATTCTATCAATTGACAACAAACAAAATCAATAAGCAGATGTACACCAATACATATATTATGTCTTAAAGTTTCTGAATGAGAGCAATAAAAGTTACTGGTATTAAGAGGGCACTAAGTGGAACATATACCAACCTGGGTTTTATAACCGTCAGGCAGATCGAGATTGTCAATTATTAGAATATCTCTGTATATTTAGTTTCTAAGTTCACGTATATTTTCTCACCAATTACTAGATTTTTAGTGAGGAAGTCTTTTTATGTTGTTGATAATTTGCTTAGTGAGCAAGTCTTGTATATTATATATAGAATGATGTTTCAGTCTCTTCAATCAGAGGAAGACAAATAATCGTGTTCTTCTTTATTTTCACTAGTAAATGGGCACGTGCTACAAAGATAATTATCTGGGAAAAGAGTTGGGATGGCATGTTATTTGCTAACTCATTAGTCATTTACACTCGAGAAAATTTTGAGCATAAGCACGTACTGCTTTAGAAAATACAAACAAAGATTTGCATTTTTTACCAAAAACGCAAAGATTTGCATTGACATTGAAATCCAGTATGCTCAAGCAAGTTCTGAATGACATTTTTACAAATAAACTATTGTTTAATGCTTAATATATTTTGTTACAAAAACGAAATTGGCATAGCCCTGCAGAAAAAAAAAAAAAAAAAACTTCACATTGGCGTTCTCACAAAGATGTTGCTAGCATTTCATAGACGTCGGATGTGACCCATATGGACCTGTCAATGAATGTGGCGATTTAAATGCCTTACATCATAAGAATGGAAAGCTTCAGGCATGTATGTCGTAGAAAATAAAAATTCGCAGAAATGGCCAAGAATCTAAGATTACCTTAAACTATGCATAAGTCCTACTTAAAGAAGCTCATACCCCATTAAAGAAAAGTCTATTTACATACACATATAGATGAGTTACAAAACTAATTTCTTGTTATTCTAGTGGGATATATATACGAATGTGGTTTTATTTGTTGTTTAGGTGTACTCAAATGGAGCAAATATTTACTTTGTAATACTTGTGTAAACATCTAATAGAGGTGTACTCAAATGGAGCAAATATTTACTTTGTAATACTTGTGTGTAAACATCTAATAGAACCACAGTATAAAATTAGATCATGATGGTATTACAAATCTATAGCAATAAATATAAAGTCTTAATTAATATTTTGACCAAGATGGTGTAACTTGGTTGAGGGTTTTCTAATTCTAAAACAGTGGCAGTCTTCTAAACATAAGTTCTAATGCAAACTTTTGTACCTTTACAGTTTTGCATGCATTCTAAATGTAGTTAATAAATATAATTGTGGATTGCATGCAGGTCAACTCGCAATAAAGTTTTAGCTACGAGTATCTAGCTAAGTTGACAAAACTATATACAACAAAATTGCTAAGAATCCAAGATAAGTACCTTAATTAAATTGTGCATAAGTCCTACCTGTAGAAGGTGATAGTCCCTTAGGTAGCGAGCCTGAGAGTCACAAAACTAATCTTATTTTATTTTTTGGTCCTTTGTCTTTGTCTTTGTCGGTTGTTGGTCAATAATTTTTTTCTTTTAATTATAAGCATTAAAACAGTAAAAATAAAAACAGACTAACATGAATAGTAAACAACTTCTGTTTGGAAAGCATGTCGTGTTTGTTATACTAAATGCATGACCGGCTTGAAGTCCATAGGACATACATTTTGTATAAACCATTCTTAAACAATAAATTAAATATTTCTTTATGGTAATAATCATATAAATGCACGACAGAAGAGTAATAAATAATAGAAAATGTGTTAAGGTGCATTCAGACCTACTTACCTGAATAGGGGGTTTGTTATGTCCAAGATTGATTGGATGTTGTATGCCTTGGTTTTTGACCAAGCAAAAATCATTAATCACCACCCTTCAACCATCTGAATTGGGACGATGACGACCACTGCAACAACACGTTCATTTGAAACTCTGGAAAACATAATCAACTTAGAAGAGATCTTTATTTGCAGCACATATTAAAGACAAAGAAACTTGTCAAATGAAGAATCAGTGTATCCAATATCCACTAATATGCTATAAGATGATAAAACCATGCCTTAGGATCAAAGATATGAAAAAAAAAAAATGCAACAACAACAACAACAATTTTCTTTTCATGTGGCCCATTGGAATAAAGTCTACTAAAATATGAATAAACCATTTTTCTGTGGCAGTTTATGACCTTTAAAGGTAAATGTTGCCTTCTCCTATCCGTACAATACCGTTAATCATTTTAGGTAGACCAGCCTTCAAGAGAGCACAAAATTTTGAACAAAACAAACAACCGAATTGTAGTTACTCAAAAGCAAAATTATATAACAAATAGTACACTGCAGTTCTTATAAACCATCGATCTATGTTGATATTTTTCATAAAAACGGAACAGGCTAATCATTTCTAGAGATTTGTGTTTAGTTCATCGTTGTATGCTAGAAATTTATGCAATAACAAAGGTACATTGTTTGAAAATTCATTCCATAGAGCATTTCACATTTCCAAAAGATGGACATTCATTGAATCAGAGGAAATTAAAGAAATACCGAAAATATTCATTGGTGCAATTTATTATGTTGGTATAGGTAATCTAAACTATGTGCCTGGTCATGGTCAGAGTACGTTAAAATTTCTAGCTAGCATACAAAGAAGTTACTCAGCTCCTCTCTATTTGGGCGTCTAGTGGTTGTCAAAAGGATCTTATACTTCAAATTACGATAGAATATTACATGATGTCAGTGGTTGTAAACAATCTTCAACCATGGGATCAAAGAAATGGTCAAGGTCATTCTAAACCATCCAAATAATTGGGCACTTGGCATAATGATCATGAAAAAAAAATTGCAGTATGTATCCCATGTCCAATAATTCTACTAAACAACTAATATGTGAGTTGCATACAAAAGGTCACCCATTAATGACAAAATTTATACAATCCAGATTTCAAGTACATTCTTAGGTTCTCAAAGAGACCCAAGCGGAGATTGTACTGAAGTGGTACATGTGAAACTCAAAAAGAAATTTAGTTCGCACTACTCTTGTGTCAAATAGGTGGTAGTGCCTAATAGACACAGTTGTTAGAAAATTAAAAAGTTCATGTTGGGCAGTCAAACCTATAAGTATAATCAGTTGACAAACAAAACATATGACAGGAAGAAAATAGAATATATATGTGATGAGAATGAATATTCAATAACCTTGATAGTCTGCTTGTTGGTATTGAAATGGGTATAAAGCGATCAGTGAACACTTCTTCTTGAGTAGGTTCAGAAGCGTCTTCTCCTCAACTTAATTCTTTGTGTAATTGATTGAGTAGTAACGCCTGTTCAACCTATAAATCAATTACTTGCAGATGATGTGATCAACAAAAAAAAAAACAGGTTAAGGTTCATTCACAACTAAGTTCATTAGCAATTAACAACACATTACGTTTACAGTCTACTCAATTTCCATCATAACAAAGAAAATACATAATTATGTGAACTTTGAAATAAAATATAATGAAACCAGCCAAGATGAATGACGATGATATTTACACCTTCCACATAGTGCATCACATATGAAACCTTCATAAATATTCATAACGGTGCATGAACATAGATCGGAAGAGATATCAATCCAAAGACATAATGCAAAATTCAGAACCAACTCAAAACAATGATTATAGAAGCACAGGCTAAAACTGTAAAGAATAAACTGAAGTGAATATAAAATTTTAGCCATAAGCCCATAATGTATGTATGCCCATTATCCTTTCAAGCGCGTAGTGGGGTTCATGTAACTTGAAGTGTCATTTTTTTTGCAAATAGCAACATTAAACTTAAAACGGAAGAAAGAAAATGTTCATTGAAGTAGATAACATACTGCAGTGTGTACTGTGTAGTACAATAAAATGGCACGTACAACCACAACAAATTAAACTACACCAGCTAAGGTAAACTAAGAATGGGATACTTTTGATAGATATTCACACGATTTGTATTTTTTAAAAAATAATGGGATTAACATAAAGCAATGAAAAACAAAATAGTAATAGAGAGAGATGTGTACCCGTTGATGATCCCCTTATGTAAAGAGGCAACTGAGTGGGATTAAACTTTTAATTTAAAACTCTTTTGACAAGAATAAGACCGGAAAATCCGAACGTAAAAAGACGGCAAGAATTAAATTAAAAAATCCAAACTTGTTTCTTGAGAACAAAATGGCAACCGTTTCGTAACCTATCAATTCAAAGAGTGGTTAACCTTTTGCCACAATTAAACAAAGAAAATTGTATTATGAAGAAGTTCAGTTACCTTTTTCCACAATTAAACTCTTTGAGAAGGAGGGAGCATGTAGTGTTTCTTAAATGTAGTGTTTTGGAGGAGGAGAGACGAAGAGAACCTGGATCATTGTTTATTCACGAAGATTGGATCCGAAACGGTGCCTCTGTTGCTCGAGTTTTAACTTTTAAGAGCCTGGAAATATGTAACCACGTCTTTACCCTTGCAATTTGTACTACCTGAAAATTTAGGGGGTGAAACTTTTGGGTACTGTTGGGATTAAAAAGTTTGGATTAAAACTTGAAAAAAAAAAAAGCGAACCTGTTTTTAAAAAAGAAGAACCTGTTTTCTGCGATTGCCTGCAAAAGAAAATCAATATAATTGAAAGTGGTTTCCTACAAAGTGGAAACAGAGAAAGTTTAATTCTAAATAGTTCACTTACCTTCTTCCACAAAGTTTTGGATAGTTTTGGAGGAGGAGAGACGATGAGAACGCAGTTTTGTAGGAAATCGGCATTAGTGGAGAGAAAGCATGTAATTGGGAAAGTAGGGAAATAGAAAATTTCAATCTTCAATGACTTTTTCGTATTGGGAAGAATTGAATACACTGGACGGAAATTGCGATTTTGGTATTTGGTGGAGGAGACGCACTGTTTTTTTTTTTGTAACTGGAGACGCACGTACTGTTTGGATTATAAACGGTTGCAAAAAACTAACTGTTGTACATGACCAACATACCCTTTCACTTAAAGCTTTTTAAAAATTTAGAGGGTGAAACTTTAGGGTACCCTTTTGATTTAA
This sequence comes from Coptis chinensis, assembly GCF_015680905.1. Lineage (NCBI taxonomy): Eukaryota > Viridiplantae > Streptophyta > Magnoliopsida > Ranunculales > Ranunculaceae > Coptis > Coptis chinensis. The sequence goes on from NC_141459.1 coordinate 99,632,171, forward strand.
AAGTTTGGTCTAAAACCGGTAATACGAGGCCTAATTGAGGAAACCAGGTTTTCCCATTATATATAATTATATATAAGATATACATATTTTTTATTTTACATCAATAATCTACTCCATGCTAGCATCCTCTTTACCATATACAATATTTCCAGCTATTGTGGTCGCAAACAATGCTGGTTCCTGGCTAACCAGACCCGCACCCCCACCATGTTTTCTACATCACGAACATATGAAAAGGACAAAAATGTTGTCATTGTAGGGTCTTTCAAAAGGACAAACAAGAAGTAGTTATCACCTATTGTTTTCATCAATGGAAACGTCTTCCTTTGGATTGGTGCATTTTGACACATGGGCCATAAGGGGCAAATTAAAAGCCCAGATGGCATTTTGGGTAACTCCTAAGTCGAATCTTCAAGTTCGTGATATTGTGTACAACGATCACTGGCATAATACCAATAATCGAGGATATCAGGATCAATGTGTTTTTTGTTGTTAACCGTGTGTCAGGGCCAGCTTACACCTACCTCGGCTAATCCCAGGGCCATAGTTGGAAATTCTACAGTGTACTTTTTGTTATTTTTTGTTTGAAGAAAGCCATATCAAGATCTTTAAGAGGATCCAGGTGATGACAGTAATTGGATTAGCACCAACAGTACTAATCCCCACCTTAGTTTCATACACACTACCAGAACTGCTACTCTCTACTAACTTGGAACCTACAAGGGTTTTTCCAAAGACTAAGGTGGTTAATATGTCAAATAACTTTAGTTTTTCTGGATGATATATAAATCATATAATTGGAGGGGCTAGAGGGAGTCATATGTGATGTGAGCCATATAATTGGTTGTGTTAGTATTCATGTTTTGTCATTGATTCCAAAATCTTGAGGTTAATTGTTATCAATGTGATCTATAATTCCCAACGTAAGTGCCCGAATTCATTTAGATGGTGGTAGATTCCAATTTTTGTTGATGTGGTTAATTATCAATTATCTTGTTCAATTTATTAACACTCCTACCCCACCCCACCCCCTCCACCCGACCTACCCACCACTTTAAATTAAATTAAATTTGTAAATATTACATATTTACGTACAATTTTATATTAGTTAGTCTATTTATTTTATTTGTTTGATCTAGTTAGTGTGTTTTCGGTGATTTTGAAGGAATTGAAGTTAAATTGATTAAATGTGTCAAAACTAAAGAAAATGGCGTGACTTTAGTTTGTTCACTAGAAGTCAGAAGAAGAGAATTATTTGGATCAGATATGGGAGTTATTAGTTTGGGCTTTGTAATATTGGGCCGAAGTAAAAGAATGAAGGCAAATGGGCTTATGTCATGAAGCGAGTGAAGAATTAATCAAAACCCAAAAAGAAGCTTTTGATATTGGAACCGACGTGACCAACAAAAGTAAGTTTTAAAACCCATGTATACTTCTGTTCTCAGGATGCGTTTAGTTTGCGGGTAGAAGATACATACACAACGTTTTTAGAGCAAGTCTAATAGGGGGTTATATGGGCAGCTAAAGGCAAGTATAACACCCCAACCACAAAAATGTCATTTTAATGGGGCTGCTTAAAAAGTCTTAAATTCCAATCATGTGCTCCATAGATATACAGGTCCAAAAATTTTGTTGGTCATTGACCTGTAAAGAGGAAAATTTCACATGAAAATGAATGTACAAATTATCAAATTAAAATCATGTGAAAGGAAGACATGTAGTATGAAATGAAAACCAAACTATAACATGTAAGCACCATTATACTACACTAGTAAACGGGCACGTGCAACGCACGTGCTAGCAATGAAAAATGGGGCGGAAAAAATGAAAGGAAAGAATTATGTATAATGTAAAATATTACATATTAAATTTGTCTGAATGAAACTTCAATAAGGAAAAAAAAACACTTGAATACGTTAGTTTTATTCTTTGTTTGATACGTTTTTTGCTGCTCTGCTATGCTGCGAATAAATATATTTGAAGAGGTATTTAACCGCTTATAAGTTAGTTAGTATGTAATTAGTATTGTATATGCCACAAACTAATTAACCTAAAAAATAGATATTATGTTGAGGAAATTCACCTTTGTGTTGCTAGTTGTGTGATTCTTTTGTCGAGTATTTATATGTGATGGAGGAACATTGTTGGATTCATATGAGTGTACTACCTGTAAGATATAAAAATACTACATCATGTTGTGCAATATAATGTGTATTCTTAACTGAAGATTAAAATATCTAAAGAAAAATGTAAGAAGAATAACCTTTTTCTTATTATTGTCTTCTTAATGATCTAGCGAATCCATTAGCAATTGTTCTTTTTGTCGTTGAATATTTTGGTCAGATTAAATAAGTAGGCCGGTAGGTTGGACAGAGAAAGCAAATGTTGCTAGCTAAAAAAAGCCATTTTTTTTTAAATTTAGAAACGTTCACATTTAAGTCGGATATAATATGTGGACTGAATTGAATATGTAAATAATAGCTTTTGATAAGATGGCTGTGGCAAGATTGAATGATTCAAATGATGGAGGGTTGAATTTTTTCAATCCATTTGTATGGAGGCGCACAGAAGTAAGAAATTATGGATTATAGCTGCATAGTTGAATTACATCTAGAGTAAGCGGCATATCACTGGGACTGATTCCAAATATTTCAAGTTAGTACTCAATATCTGTATAAGCAGCAGTGGTTTCAAAATAAACTTTAGCAGTACTGCCACGCTGGAACCTGTTGTCAACTGCCCATTTGGTGGTGACGTTGTGACTTGGTTGGTGACATGGCTTTGTACTTGGTAGTGGTGGCTTGGTTTTCCAAGGAGCATTGTGTATTGATTGCATTGGATGAATGGTCGTTTTATGCAGCATTGATTTCAGATATTGAGTACTAACTAACCTACTAACAATCTCTTGACATGGCCTTACGGTAGCATGGACAATGGCAAAGATGCAGAGAATTATATAAATATTGAGCCAAATGGTAGTCTCGTTGAACACTTTCGTCAAGAGAATGGAGACAAAATATTAACTTTTCCATAAACATTACCATTACGTTGTTCCCTACTTGGTAATCGTTTGGACAAAATGAGTATCTAATCCTTCATTCCTGAAACTTCTTAATTTTTCTTAGCCATTTTGCTTTGAGTTACCAAGGCATGACACACCCAACAAAAGCTTGAACTGCAAGTTGATTGTGAATCAGGTTAAACTATATGATTCCTCACATAAGGAAAAACTGCAATATGCATTATTTTTTGTTTGTTTTATGTAATACTAGCAAAAGGGCACGTGCGATGCACGTGATATGCAAAATGAAAACGGAATTATACTATTAATTTGCTAAAAGATCCCACTATTCGATTTCAATTTTTTTTTGTTAGATGTTCTACTTGCAAAAAAACTTAAAGTACAAAGCTTTGTTATATGCTTAATATGGTGAAGAATTTCTTAAGAATGCATCGAGTAACATTTTTGTAAGAGAAGAAGAAAAAATAGATATAAGATTCACGGCATGTGAAAGTAATAATATATTATCAACATAGATATAATGGGGACAATGTGTAACAAATTACCGGTAACTAATCTTCAATTTTCAAGCCTTGCTAGGTGTTTTCTCTATCATAAGCAGGTAACTCAATTTTGTAAAACTCCAAAACTACTGTGCTAGTTTCATGTAGTAAATGGCTCAATCCTCCAAGAAGCATTTTCCTCAGGAGCTCTCGAGCAACAATTTCGACATTGACATGAGCTCTATCAAAATCTTATACATGATCTGGCATACCCTTGCTTGCTACGGATGACAAACATATATTTTCTTCACAGTCTATGCATAACTCCTAAATAGCAAACAATTAAACTATTATAGATATGAGTGAAGATTGCCGTTGTGTAGATCTGTTAGCATGTTAACGGTTGTTGTAATTTTCTGATCCATCCCCACCCTCCATGTTATCAAGGTTTCATCCATTTAGCCCACTTCATGTGAAACGATGATGAGTTATGGCATTCGATTCGCAGATGACATCGTAGTCCCCTTTCTTGAATACCTTGGAGGCTTTATCCATAAGTCCATGCTTGCAAAACACAACTTTCAAAGCAGAAACCAAAGAGTCGAACCAGATTGAAGTGATGGGTTCTTCCAATGGTACCCACTTCTTCCATAAAGTGATCTTCAATTCTCTTGTCAGAACTCCCATTCAGAATCTTCACTGCTACTGGAGTTTCATTATCTAAAATTGTGCACCAAACCCACCTTCGCCCAAAACGTTAGCAAAATTGTTGGTAGCAATCGTTAGTTCTTGAGAGGAAAATCTGATGCGCTTCTCTCTTTTCATCTCAGCAGAAACTTATCCACAACAATATTTCTTCTTCGAGCCATCATCTAGTAAAAGTTTTAGAAGACCGTTGTAGGTGAAACAGTATGCAAACCACAATTATGAATATTTACAGAAGCGCACAGAAATGATCAGACTCCTGAATAAGAAACCACCAGAGATACTTTTACGGCTTGGTTAATAAGCTATTTATCTTATTAGGAATCACAGATATTCTAGTAACCAATTGCTTATTAGAAATCACAAACCGTTAAGGTTTTCGGTAATAAATCCACTAACTATTCTCAACATTTATCGCTAGGAAGTTTGCTAGGAAGTTTCCAAGGGAAGCACATTGTTAGGATGACTTTGGGAATTCCATAATCTATCATTTTCTACATAAAGCACGTTCTGTGCTACTAAATTGTACTACTTAATGTGCTATCTCACCTTCTTGTGAAAATTCGAAAAGGCTCTTGCAGGTGAAAAAGTGTGCATGCCACCGTCATTAATATTTACAGAAGCGCGCATAAATTATCAAACTCCTAAATAAGAAACCAAATTGAAATTGTGAGACAGAACTTACTGTCGCCGAAGAAAATTATGACAATCAATAACGTTAGTAGCGGAGGATCCATTACTCCTAACGCAAAAAAGATATCACCTGAGATGGATTGGTTATTAGGCGATTTTTTATCTGAAAGAGAATGAAAAGATCATGTTCATTCTACTAAACAAACTGCCTAATAGAAATTCCTATGTTTGTCTATTCATGAAATTCCAATGTTTGTCTATTCATGAAATTTAACTGCTAGGAAATTTCCAGGGGCAGCGCGATATGGGGATGACTTTGGGAACTCATAAAACAAATATTTTCAGCTAAATGCAAGTTCTGCAACACTAAACTATACTATCTAATGAGCCAATACACATCCAGTGAAAATGGTGATAACAACAGGCGCTAAACTTCGTACTCAAGCTCTGCCATCAATTTGTATCATATTATAGATAGACAATATCAAATGGAGAATGCCAATGTGCAGCTAGATTATGTGGAGATATGTTCGAAAATATAAGGTACTTGCATGTCTCCCCAAAGTTTAGTGCATTCTGAATGTCTTGGTACAACTCGGACCTAATAGTCTGCTGATTATCCCGATAAAATCTCATCTTCATTGTCTCAAATATGACACACATGTCAACCACAAACTGTTGTAGAAGGCAACATCCCAAAAGAAACAATGAGACTTCAGAGGGCTGAATCTGAATATCAATTAATGAACATAGGCAATATGGAAAACCAATATATGGTTCTATGGAAAAACCATTTTTAGCATAACATATCACTTTAATCAGCTCTAATATCATGCAATGTATCAACAACATATCACCTTATTAATATATTTAGTTATTTACAGTTCAATCCATTGTACTAAGTCAAAAAAATATAGAAAATAGTAAAAAAAAAAAAAAAGATACATCACGTGATGTATTGTTTTATAAAGGGATGCTAAGAAAATGTTCCTGATTTAAAATCCTTACAAATTGTGTCATAATGTAGCTATAATAGATTGCAGCGAAGTGTGCATTCATTTACAAATTGTGTCATCTAAGCAAAATGCAGACGACAATCCACAGGCAGATTGAATGCCTCTCTCTTGACAGAGCATTTAGCTTCATTTATCTCTTGACACGCGATTTGACAGAGCATATCATTTGAGTTGGTTTATCCTAACAATTACTAAACACCTGTAAAAGGGCATATTTGCCTAAGTTGGTAGACCTCGTCAAGCTGCGGTGGAAAAGTAATATTCTACCTTATACAACATCACAGTATAACACTTTCCATCCTCTTTTATCTGGGCTTTGGACCAGTAACGCAAGAATGCATTATTATATAACTTAATAACTTATTAGTAATCATCCGATCATGAGTCAATAATTAAACGAATAACAATAAGCAATAAAATGCTAGCATTCTCTGAAGTGGGTCATACCTAGGGTCAACAATTGTGATATTCAACCATCGCGCTTCACAATTAATCAGGATGCAAAAATATTGATGAGCAGAATAAAATAACACTCTAAGTGGAAGCAAATAAACGGAATGTGTTTAAGTTATAAATAAGTGAACCCTATTGCAAGAGAACTTTGATTTCAAAATTGAGTAAATAATAATTAAGCACATCTTCTTGTGATCAAATTCACAATACCATAATAAGGAAAAAGATAAAATAATAGAGATGAGAGATGTGTACCCGTTGATGATCCCCTTTCGGTGAAGCGGCAGTGTACGAGGCTATTGGATTGAAACTAGTAGAATGTACAGGCTCTATGAGAGGCTTGAACCAAGAAGCCGAACCGGTGAAAGGACTCACTTTGGAAGTTGACATTAAGATGCACAACTGGTGAGGAAAGGTAGACCTGATGGTAGCTCGCTTAGACCATTTTCAAGTCATTCTTGGAATGGACTTCTTGAAAGCAAACAAGATGGTGGTAATGCCACACTTGGGGGGAATTATGATCCAAGATTCCGAGAATCCTTGCTTCATTCCAGATGTTAGGAATGGAGGGTGCTAAAAGGGTTCTAAAAATATTGTATTATTTGTAAGATGTATGTGTTTTACTATTGCGCCAAAGAGTGCCAATAAAGAAGATTGCTTAAGATATTGTTTTATAAGCATACTTGTAAGCAAAATTGAGGTCTTAGAAGTGTTTTCGACACTATATGAATGATATGTGACATTCTTTAACAAGAAGCCTCACTTGAAAAACATATATCTAAATGGTTTTCCAATTTATTGACTTTGTCATGAGAAATTGGAAAAATGTGGGGGATTATGTATCTTCTTGAATTAATCAATTCAAAATTGGAAATTTGTTGAAGCATTACTCAAAAGACATCAAATGTGGTGTTTTGCTCTAGGAGAGATGCATAAATTTCAAAGAAATCCTTATAGCAAACGTGCATAGCAAGGTCCACTATGGAATTAGAATTCATAGTGTTGGGCCGAGGGACTTGCATTTCTTAGAGGATATTCCAAATTGGGCTCAACCTGTGCCAGCAGTGTGTATACACTGTGATAGCCAATCTGCTATTGGTAGAGCACAGAGTAGCATGTATAACGGGAAGTCTCGACATATACGTCGTAGACATAATACCGTTAGACAATTGCTCTCAAATGGAGTTATCTCAATCGACTATGTAAGGTCAAAAGATAACATTGTGGATCCGCTTACAAAAGGTTTAACAAGAGAGCAAGTAGAAAGATTATCAAAGGGAATGGGCCTAAAGCTTTTGAGATAATCAACCAAGAGTCATCATAATGGAAAAACCAACCTAGTTGACTGGAGATCCCAAGATCTAGGTTCAATGGGCCAACCGAATTATGTTTGTGACTCGATTAGCACCGGAGAGTAATATTATACTCTAACCCATTCCTATATAAGGCAGTGCATATCCGGCCATGAACCCGGGATAAGTCAAGCTTTTAATGATTTACTATATCTTGGAAAGTTATGTTATCCAAGTGGAGTATTGCAGGATACTCTTTATAGAAATCACCTATGTTAGTGCGAAGTGGGGCGCTTCTATGAGAATTTTAACGACAAATGTCTCAAAAGCACTATCTCGAAACCAAGAAGTGTTCAAGGCCAAAATGAACACAAACGTGAGAACCAACAAGATTCGAGGCGATCTTGGCGTGAAGATGATTGTCTAGGTTTATACAAACGGCCGACAGCGGTTCAAGGACATTAATTGAAGTCTACCGATCGTCCAATTAAATCCGATCGTCTTTCACTAAGGCAAGTTCAAGGCCTCCCATGCTACTGCTACTTGACGACGCGGTATCTTTTCATTTGTAAAAGAACAAATCCAATGTTTATGATAGAAGAAGCCAAATTTTCATTCATGTGGGGATTGTTAGAAAAATGATTTGCTCAAATCCATTTAAATATGAATGAGTAGTTTGTCTCCCAAGTTACCCCACTTAAGATGAAATGGGTTTTTCTTGAAAACAAGACGTAATGTGAGAAAAACCTTTTCAAAATGATGCATTTGTTTGAAACAGTGCATTATGCCCAAAAGGTGCGACCTTCCGAAATGTGCACTGGTTTGAAACAGTGCATCATGCCGAAAAGGTCCAACCTTTCGAAATAGGCACTGGTTCAAACAAAGGTTATATGTCGAAATGGTGTGTCCTTTCAAACATGTGACTTTTCAAAGAGTTGCTTACTTTTTCCCAAGAGTCACTGTGTTGTTTCGAAAAGGCACCACTCACCTATAAATAGTGGATGAATTTGGAGAGAAAATACACCAGATCACACAGAGTTCTGATCTTTCTCTTCTCCCTCTGTTCTTAGTCAAATACTATGTTGTGTTCGCTGAGTCTATAGAATTGAAGTGCTAGCTTTCTATAGAAGGAAATCCGTTCTATCTTGGGAGATAGTTTCTCATCAACCTTCAAGCACCGTGAGGGGGAAAATCTGTCTTAAGGACATAGTGTATCTACACTAGGCTCGGATTTAATTAAGAAGTACAAGACACTTACAAGACAAAAGGTTTGTATAGTTTGGTAATTGGTAAAGAGTAAGTACAATTAAGTTGGATATTCCTAACAGAAAACAAAGTGTAATAAACATTGGAATCTAAAGTATGAGTAAAGGACAGTGCAACTTAGGAATCTAAAGTATGAGAAGAAGTTCACCTACCTTTTTCCACGAATAAACTCTTCGAGAAGGAGGGAGCATGCATGTTCTCAAATTTGAATAGAGAATTTGTTTCTTGACTGGTGGCATTTTTGGAGGAAGAGAGACGAAGAGAACATGACTTATTGTTTATTCATGAAAATTGTAACGAAACGGTGCGTCTGTTACTCGAGCAGTTTCTAATTTTCGTACGTGGTTTAGCTTTGAAAATAGGTAATTACATGTATACCCTCGAAATCAGTCTTACCAGAAAATTTAGGGGGTGAAACTTTCAGGTACCCTTTTGATTCAAAAGTTTGGTTTAAAATGGAGAATACGGGAACTAATAAACGGCGGCTAGTTTTCCCATTATATATAAGATATGTTTCCTAGGGGAAATGGAAAAAATTTATTCATAACTGTCAATATTTCATAGACGTCAGGATAAAAAATTCATAGCGCTCCTCACGACTGGTGAACCTTCATATTTGTACAGACAAAGCAGGAGCATCCAATCCACACACGTGGTATAGTCCATATATGCACCGGAGGAAAAGTGGGAATCTTGTGATAGTGGGTGCACATTTGTTATTGGCACCGAAGTTGCTCTCTCCTCGTACTACATGGGATGATGGGAAATGGAGTTTGAATCTTCTTTGGCATGATGATGATTACGTTTATAACGACACTGAGGAGACACCAATGATTGGACACTAATTAGGCAATTCGATAGTCACTTCCCAAGTTCTAATTAAAAGGTCGAGAACATGCTATAAGGGCATAAGTTAAAACAGATTTAAGGCTGATTATGTAATGCTTTAAAGCGCTATTCAGAGAGGAAACACTCATACCTAGCAGAGATAGACTGCATGATAATAAAATGAAACAATAAAAAACATGATATTAACTCAAACAATGATTTTGAACAAAATTTTCAGCTGTGTGCAGTCAAAAATCTAGATAGAAACGAGCTCTAACGCAAAGCGAAGGGACTAATTTCCCCAATATTATCTAAGTTAAAGGATTCGGCCAAAGGGAGCATCTAAAGCACAGCTGAAGTGCATCATCGTATTAAGCAACAATGGTTATACTACATGGTAGGCAAGAGCTGGCCCGCAATCGAATGAGGGGCCTTCAAAGAAAGTGTTTGTTTACCAATATCATAACAAACACTATTACATGGCAGAGCAAATCTAGTAGTTTGATAGAACAACTATTTATGTAAATCCTATCACATTACTATTACATGGCAGAGCAAATCTAGTAGACATTAGTAACATCACTGCTGCATTACAAATTAAATTCCAAGAACAAAATATCTAATAACCATAAATAATAAAACAATAGTAAGTTTAGGACAATAATAATAACGACATAGTCCAATCTATCTTCAGCATTCAGTCCTATTACCGTTTACATGCTCCAATCTCAAACCACAACATTGATATCCATCGAAAACTGAGTTGCTCCCCCCTGAACAATCCCGTATTTTGTTCTCTCCCTCACCGCTATCAAACCTCTCAAGGTTTAATACCCCCGAATGGCCATCTTCAACTTGGTCATTTTCGAGAATGGATGTAAGTTCTTCTCCGTACAACTCTTTCAAATCCACCTGTTTCAGCGTAAAAACTTTGGTAGAAATACTTCACTTCACATTCAAATAGAAATATATGCTTATATAAAAGCACATTATATACTATTCTTACTAAGATAAAGCATTGCAAGGTTCCAACCTCCAACTGGGAACTCCTAACCACTACCATGGGGATTCTTGCGGTTTTCCTTTTAGACTAAATGGATATGTTAGAAAACATCATTTCAGATGGTTCTAATGTTATACGCAAACTCCAATTACATTAAAGAGAATGGACACATTGAACATAGCAAAATAAGCGAACTATATATCTATCACAGCAGGATACAAAATTTGAAGTATAAACATTTACGTACGATAAGAGAAAAAGCTGAGCACTAAGTGGAAAGATATCTAATCACTAACCTTAATTGAACTATTTTCTATTTCGATATTCTGGCACTCCTCGCAAAGTCTCGAAGCTCTGTTTTTAGAGTATTATTCTCGTTGTTCAATTTCTTCACCTTCGTTTGTAAATCTCCACATTCTGCCTGGTAAAACAAATAACGAAATGAAAAAAAAGACAAAAAGGCAGTCTAGGCAGCCTCAGAAAGTTTGACCACACCAACTGACCCCTGGAGAAAATTTTCATTGGAGAAATGTTTTTCTGGTAACGCAGATTTAGCATCCATAATCTTGAAAAGCAAAGAGCCCGAGCTCTACAGAAACAGATATACTCAGAGAATTGTGCATTTGAAATGAACCTTCCTGATGGGAAATCGCCTCTCCTCATGTAGACAGAGGATCAGGAATCAAACCTGAAGACAGGACCAACCACTAAAGAGGGCATAACAGATGAAGTGACTTGTGTTGTAGCTACTCCCAGAGGATCCGATGTGAGGATAACGGAGAAGAAATCAGATGTGATGGAAGACGAACACCAAGCTGTCAAGCCCTCTCATAGGTTATCCTCAAGAATAAGCACTCAAAATAGGAAGGTTGTTGTTGTCCCTTAAGCTAACAATGGATTGCAAAGTTGTGAATTATCTGATATTTGGAACGTTAATACATGTTCAGGCAATAGCATGGCCGAGTATAGAGAAAGTCTACCCATGGCAATTGAAGAGGAAGTGAAGAAGAACTCAGACTCCCATTTTCATCCAGTGTCATCATTGGATAAAGCTGATATCGATGCTCTTCGTGAATGTAGTGGAAATAAAACTAAAACTACTAATGAAGTTAATGTTCAAAAGACTTCCGCAGAAGATGAACCAGTAGTAGATAAGTTCGAATTATCAAGAAAGGATGGTGAAGACAGTTTAGGGGTTCAAATTTGTAAGGTTGATAAAAAAACAGGTGTTCTACCGAAAGGTTCTAATCTGACAGGTGTAGAAACATGTAATACCTCCAGTGAAGCAAATATCCAACTTGGAAGTGACAAGCTTATTAAGTTCACATTTCAGAGGAAACGCAAGAAGGGATCCTTGAGCGACCCTGATGAAAATGAATATCAAGAACATTACATCGTGAAGAGAAGAGCAGAGGAGAATCAAATTGGTGCTCTGGCGCCCCATAAATTTGACTCGATAATGGCTCGATCACGAGCAACAGATGCTGATAATATGTTGAGTTCACGGTTCAAATAAGTCAATACATACTCGCAACGCTGTAATTTTTTAATTTTTTTTAATTTTTTTTTTTGTTTTAGGAAGTGGGGAGGGTTGTGGAAGAGGTATCCCTAACTGCAACGATTTAGTGTGGTTGGGTATCCCGAACTAACCATATTGTTTATTTGAACGGCGATAGACAACTAATCATAAAAAATAATTATATTATAAAGGTAATGCAATACACAACATTTTATTGCATTGGCAAAAATCAAGAAGAGAGGGGGAAAAAAAACAACGATTCATTGAATGATAGTATAATAATGACATGAAAAAAAGTTCAATGTAAAGCATTCATAGCATCAGCATCGTCTGAAAGCAAGATCATGAAGGTATAATAACTATGTTTAGTTAAGGTTTAGTTTTTAACTAAAAGTTTTATGTTATTTCTTGAGACACACCTCGACAATGGCATGTATAGCTGGCCATGGGTGAAAACATGATCATGACTTTCATCAAGTAACTTGTCCAACAACAGTGGTGTGTTTGAGGAAAAGCACTCGTTCTAGAGTTAACTTTGAAACCGACTTTGTTAGCGCTGAAAAACAACATGCAATGAGTGAATAAACAGAAAGACAACTGATAAAAAATTCAACGGAAATTCGAATGATATGATTAAGAAGGTAAACGTGAGTGGAAGTCCCAACTGAAATTCCCAGACTCCTTGAAGAGCTGCTCAAAGTGAGGCTTGTAGTACAGAAATCCCTACAGTGAAGAATAGTTGTTCAGCTGAAACAAAGAACCAAATTTGTATTAGTATATCTTGTAGTATGATGTAATTACTAACATTCAAGCATATCTTACCTCCCAAATTTTATCATCCTTGTACTCTTCAAGCTGTTCAAAGTTATTTTTCATATTAACAATGATTCTGAAAGAAAAGATAGTTTTACAAAAGGAAAAAATATATAGAAATCACAAATATTCTGAAGCATACCTGGCTGCAGCAATCTGTAATTGACAAAGTGAGATCTCAGCAATTAATGAGCTCTGCATCCAGGCAGGAGTGAATCTGCCTGAGTTCCCCACAAAGAGGAGGAGGAAGCCCGTCATCCTGATTAGCAAGAGTTAGATCATTGATGCTAACGAAGATGACTTGCCAGATCCTATGTCGGAAGTTAGGCCAGAATCAATCTTAAATGAAATACCAGTTTCAGAAATAGTATTTCCATGCTGAAGAAACAGCCATACTTCTTTGGCGGCGGTTAGGCGTGAGAAGATGAGAGACACACGGAGCGAGGAGGCTGATGAAGAAATACATTGTGAGAGTTTGTGGCTACTGCCTGAGGTGCATATAGGGCACAATGGACATAACGAATGAATTGTGGGGCCTTCAAGCACCAAAGAACGAAATAGACAGCATGGTTGGCAAGCAGCTGTGATCGATGATTAATACCTCTAGGTATGTGTGGCATGTTCCAGATGTGGAGGGCCACATCCATGTACCTCATGAGGTGTTCATAGTTGCAGATGAGTAAACAACATCCATTGCCTTGTGTATCGCTTCCCTTTTTTCCGATTCTTGTTTGTGGGTGGGCATTGATACCGCAAAGATGCTTCATTGCCTGTACCCACTCACTGATCTCCTCCGGTAACATTTAAGAGGGTTAGGATTAAATTAAATGAACCATTGAACCCCTTTTTTATTAATAGAATTAACATACAACAATAACAAAGCAATAATTTTTTTTTTATACATCCAAACGATTACCACAAAGAAAACATATATCGTAACAAAAGAACATAAACCATCAAAGGAGTTTGTGTAGTGTAATCTACTAAGTAAATATTAGGATCTAAAATTAGATTAAATGGAAAACGGACGATGTTGCTATTGATCTGACCCACAAGGAATTGCCTAAGAATTATTTGACGACTTCAATCTTCAGTCCTATAAACAAAGTGAATTTGGATATGGTTTTAGTTATTAAAAAATAATCGTAGTAGAATAATAGTGGAATGATATATATATATATATATATATATATATATATATATATATATATATATATATATATATATATATATATATATATATATATATATATATTTATCTTAAGTCAAGTTTAAATACTTTATATTCTTTTATCATGTGCACCCTTTTAGAAGGAGTTCTTTTAGCTGAAGTCTGGGAAGGTTCATTTGAAACGCCAATCGGCGCTTGAGATTCTTAATAGCAACATTCTTCACGTTAAAACCAATATTGTCACTGGGTAGCGCTTCATGAATAGCTTCATGGTGCATTTCGACTGACTTAACTTCAGTTGTCAATCTAGTAGGGCCAAAGGTGATAACCATGCCAGCCAGCTAACATTATAAAACCAAACAAACATGCCAAGTACTCAAGCAGTGTAGTATTAAATTTAAAATAAGTTAATTGAAAACAGAGTTGTGATATACCTTGGGGACAAATTTTCTCTTTTTGTCAAGCTCCTCCTTCTTGGCCTTAACATGCTCCTCCTTGGCAAGAAGTGCCATCCTCCTAGCAGTCTTTGCATACGGGTTCAACTTGAGAAGAACATTCAAGTTTTTCAATGTGTTCTTCTTCATTGGTGCCCCTTCACTTCATTGTTAATTGGTCTGACCAAAGAATGAACCTCATTGGTTGACAAATCAGCATTAACCATCTTAGGACTTGGCAATACATAATTCTTCTTATTCTCATATGGCTGATCAAACGACCCATAAATCGAATCCAACATAAGATAGCACTTTAGTATGTGTAAACTTGCTCACGGATGGTTATATACTTAAGTATTGTAAGATGAAAGTAATTTAATATGCATGAAAGCAATGGACTTCATATCTAAATGCAATAAAGTTAAAGAAAGTAGCATAATAAGTTTTATTTTTAAGAACACAACTATTAATAAGAACGAATTAATATTAAATATCGCCATCGCATGATCCAGTTTGACGTATCTGAGCTTCAGTCCTATTAGATAAAGCAAAATTAGATGTGAATCAAACCAGTCATCATAATCTTGTAGAAATGTAAAGCAAAAGTAATGTTTAAATACCTTGTATGCTTTTATCCTACGCACCCTTTTAGATGGAGTTTTATTGGCTGAAGTCTGGGATGTCTCATTTGAAGCTTCAGTCGAAAATTCCTTTGACAAATAAGTAGAAAGAGGATAAGTGAATGTGTGACTATTTATTAAAAAGGGAAACATATAAAAGGAAAACATGTACCACATTTTTTTTTTGTTAGGTTTCTTAGAGCTGCTGTTTTTATTTGAAGACTGAGGAATGTCAATGGACCTTGGCAAACCAAGCTGCTGTTACAGAAAAGAGCATAATAAGAATAAAGTGTTGAATAAAGGAATATGCATATTTTTCGTATAGGTATTTAGTCATTGGCAGTAGAGTATAAGTAAATGAATACCTTCTCTTTCATAAGAGTTGAGTTGTTCTTATGCATGTTGTCAGGTGGATGGGCTTGGAAGGTATTATTGAAATTTTGTGATGGCTCTGTCACCTAAGGTTACATTAAGAGGTTAAATAATAAATATCAGCAGCATGTAATAAATTCAACGGGTACGAAGTGGGAAAAAATGAAGTATGTATTTTATAAAGAAAACACTTTCATAAAGGATAAGTTTGAATATCTATTTACCTGTTCAATTTGTTCTTGTATTTGGTGTGAGTCAAGTTTGTGATCCACCTGAAAAACCTTATTAGCTGTAAAGCCATACCTGCCTTGAGTTTGAATGTTGTATTGGCTGATTTTTATCTCAAACACTATCGAAGCACCAATAATTTTATCTATTATGGACTTAACAGTCTGGATACCATTATCCTAATCCAAAAAATGATACTTACTCAGTCACAATTATGTATTTTATAAAGATATATTGCATGGCACAAAGAATGAATGTGAAAATTGTGATAACGTCGTAATGGTTTTACCGATTCGATAAGCCTCTCCAACTCAGAAGCTGGATGTTTCAGCAGTTCTCCTGCTTCATCACCAAATATGGTTATTAGGGTACTTTCTATGTCATCTTGAATGCGAGCTTTCAGTTGATATCTAAAATAAATTTATATCAGATCATGATGATAAAGTCGACAGAAGTGTTAAAACAAATATCTCGGGAAAAAAATTAGAATATCAATACACACCTAGCATCTGGAGATGGAATCTTGTTGTTGCAATTATTGCACCAATAGTGATCGACTTTGTCTATTACTTTCTTCCGACAGTCAATTTTGGTGCATGACTTATAGAACGGTGCATAATCATGAACAATGTCATAAATAATTGCTTTGCATGTGAAGACTTGTCCCTGTAAGGAGTGTAAGTATATTGAGAAAAGTAAAATTAAATATGGGCAATAGGCAAATGTAGAGTAAACTTACAACAGACTCTGCATTCAACAATAGTTGAACAATTTGTAAGAGTGTTTTCCTATTTCTTAAAGATCTTTCCTTCATATTACGTTCAACTGATGATGACCCTTGTAGCATTGAAATATTTCTTTCTTTGAAAGTGGAGCTGTAAAAAAATAAAATCTTTTGTCAACCTTGATCAATGTCTAGTTAATGAAAGTGTATATTCTGTTTTTAATAAGTTTCTATTTTTTTTTATTACCTGTTTTGTAACGCTAACACTTCTGGAATTTCCAAGTTGACATAGATCTGGGTTGCGCTTGTTGAATTAAGGAAGTATTGATATGAGAAAGAAAGAATTTAAGACTGAATAGGTATGACAAAAAAAAAAGAACTATATATATTAAAATCCAATATAATCACCATAATAGCTTCTAACAGTTAGCGAAGTGACAACCAACACTGGCACGCTCATTGTATACGTAATCAGATTATCTATCAATTGTATTGCATTTTCCTAAAAATTGACTTTCATTTCAGTGCCACTGCATAGATAATATATTATTGTGTTAATGTATAGATTTGGTTATGAATTTTTTAAATCATAAATGATCATATGGAAAAGGCAAACCTGCTATTCTTTAAGAAGATCTCCTTCAACGTGAGCCCTTTTCTAAAAATCAATTCTGAAACGCCTTCAAGCGTACCATACGCATCTGCAAAGGAAAATTTGATGAAATAGTCATTTCTAACGTTTTTTTTAGAATTAAAGACTTGTATTATATCATAGCAACTTACCTTGCAGATTCTGATTTTCTTTTGGAAGCAGCCTAATTCTGTTGAACTCAACGAAATCAAAATTATATTTTGGAATTTCAGGGTGTGCTTCGGAAGATCCTCTAACAATAGTGTCCCATCTGATAAGCATAAGATATTCATGTTGAACGGGGCGATAAGAATCTGTTCTAGTTTGAACATTAAAGTTTTCAATGTGATATACATGTCCTTCGTGAAGAACATTTAAGAATGTGTTCGAATGGTTCTTAGGAACAATTGCTTGAATTTGATTTCCCTGAAAATAAATAAAAGCATTTAGGCAATCTCATATTGGGAGAACTCAATGTGATGGAACATAAATGACTTATCTGAATTACTGTTCATCAATCAGGACGACATCAAATCTCTTCTTCATCTCTAGGGAGTCTTTACTGCCTAAGGTCCATCTTCTTGAGACACGAACTTTTACTTTACATCGAGTAGTTTTGTCAGTTAATTCAGACAATCGAACATATCGTTCTGTACCCATTTTTTGTGTCTACCTAAAGTGGAATGAATTAGTTGGAAGGAAAAATAAACCAACAACATGCACAGTAATGAAATAGTGTAAGTTATTTTTATGGGCATTTTTCTTTGTACTTGAAAACCAATCTAGAACAAAATTAAAAAGTTGTAACGTAAAAGTGAAAAGATTTAGAAGCCAACCTTTTTGGAGGATTTTAGTTCTTGTTGTTCTGCGTGATGACGCATAAGAAAATGGAGTGGCAGTAGAAGAAGAGAGGGATTTGAAAATGCAATTTTTTGAGTATTTGTAGTAATCAACATACCTGTTACAGGGCAGTTAGGAATCTCAATGTATGAAGTAACTGTATTTTGAAGGGTGTGTAGGACGTATCTGTTTTCAAATGTGTTAAACTGAAGCCTAGATTCTTGGCTTTAAGGGAAATGGTAGAATAACTGCTTATAACTGAAATTTTATGGCGGTTCAGACGTTTGGTTGGTCCTATCTCCAGTCCAGCCAAATTATTTGCATCAAAAAATTGAAGTAAGTATCAACCATTTTATTCCAGGGGAAAAAAATTAAGGAAATATATGTAAGACGTAGAGTAATTCCTGATAAAATGCTTGAATATGACTTCAAAATGGATTAAAAAAAGCTGACTCAAATTCAAAGTAACGATGTTACATAGCAATTTTTTTTTTTAGAAAGACTTGTGAGAGTTTTTTTTTTAGGCAGACCTCTATTGAGCTTTAAAAGTAACTTGAACAAATTAACGTTAAGACGTGGTTCAAAATGAGACAACAATAGAACCAAAAAAAAATTGAGAATATTTTAAAGAATGAGTGTCAAGTGTTAAAATTAAGAATGTTGAAGCCATAGAGAAATGGCTCAAGGATGGGAGTTTGCAGTTCTCTGAAGATTGAAAATGTTGAAGCCATAGACATCTTCCAGAAAGTTTTTACTTACACATTCAATTCACTTCACATATTATATCCAACTTAATAGCTCTATAAAACAACTATCAATAGAGGCCAATGTATTTTTTCTAATTGTTTCTCAATGTGATAATTTCTTTTAAAAAAAAAATGGCATTTGTTAGCTAGCTACAACTTCTTTCTCTATCCAAGCTACCTACTTATTTAAACCGACCAAAATATATTATATTTAAAGCTTTTAAATGGTAATCTTGCCACAAAGCCATCTTCCGGAAAGATTTTATTTACACATTCAATTCACTCCACATATTATATCCGCCTTAATAGATCTATATATAGAACAAATATTTACAGTGTCCAATGTATTTTTCATAATTGTTTCTCAATGTGATCGTTTCTAAATAAATAAATAAATTGCTTTTGTTAGCTAGCTATAATTTATTCCTCTGTCCAACCTACCTACTTATTTAAACCGACCAAAATATTTAAAATGACAAAAAAAAAGCTGATGGATTCGCTAGATCATTATGAAGACAATGATAAAAAAAAAAGTTATTCTTCTTGCATTTTTTTTTAGATATTTTATTCTCCACTGTAGAATAACAATTATGTTGCACACCATGATATAATATTCTTCTATCTTACAGATAATATACTCATATGAATCCAACAATGTTCCTCAATCACATATAAATGCTCGACAAGATAATTACATAACCAACAACACAAATGTTGATGAAATACCTAATTTTTTGATAAATTAGTTTGTAGCATATGCACTGATATTGACTAAATTACAGGCGGTTAAATACCTCTTCAAATATATTTATTCGCACCATGGCAAAGCAGCAGAAAGCAAATCGGACAAAGAACACAACTAGCGTATTGAAGTGTTCTTTTCTTATTAAAGTTTTTTGTCAGACCTCGACCTATATTAATAATCTAAAACATATTACATAATATATCCATTCAAACAAATGTAATATGTTAATTTTCTAATTTACATGTGTTCATTCCTTTGATTTTCTCCACCCCAATTTCCTTTCCTAGAACATGCAACGCACGTACCCGTTTACTAGTACAACTAATAGAAATAGAATTGAAGACAAAAGAGATTCCCATTAACAATTTCAAATCAATCATAGTTAAAAACGGGAGTTATGGGTTAGGTTGCTAGTTCTTGAGAGAAACCCATGGCAAATGCTATATCCAATATGAAATTTGACAGATTCAGTAAATCTAATTCTCCTTTTGTTAACTGAGTTACAGAAATAGCCCGTGTTGTGTTTATCCTTGCTTAATTTATGTATTTACCATAAACTATCAAGAAAAGTTCTCTAATGACATGGAATTTTTTCCCTGTTCGAAATTTAAAATTCAATCTTCAAATGTTCTAATTTACATACTTTCACATATATGGACTATACATTCCTAGAAAGTTCAAAAGAGTAAGAAACGAGTATTACTTTGGTCAATTTGATAAGACACTTGACAACCAGATCCGAACTTGTGATTTATAGCCACAATAGACTCGATGGACGGGGGAGGCCATCCGGAGGGGTCTAATGGTCGCAGAAGATTGATTAGTACAACAAAACACAATGTCCGTTCTGAATTATCCTCAGATTTAAGACCGCCGGGTTAAGGAGAAAAAAAGAGCCATAATAGAAATTACATGATCAAAGCGTTTATGCATAGGACTAAATCTAACCAGAATCTTTAACATCACAACGTTAGATGCTTTCAAAAGCTGCCCACCATCATCTATCAAAGGAACCTTTTCATCCAACAAACAAAGCACTTTTTCCAAACAATACAATTCCATTCTAAGTTAGGGATACGTAATAAACATCAATAGAAATATACTGACTATAGCGTAGAAAGGAAAGCACTTTGTATAGCATAGCATTGAGCAAGAATCCAAGCATTTAAAAATTACTGCATTTGTTTTATAAATTCAGTAATTTTTAAATCCCCCATTTGTTTAAAAATTATTTTGAGCAAGAATCCAAGCATTTAAAAATATACTCCCCATTTGTTGCCAATTTTACCACACATTTATATTCTTATCTATGTTGTCAAGGCTACGGGAGGCATTACGCTTCCCAACAATTTTTCCTAAGATTTCTGCAACACCTTTGAGAAAAAGTCATAACAATTTTCACAAAAGTTGACTGGCTTGTTTGGGCGCCTTGGACAACATAGATGATAGATCCTAGTGAAGTGAAAAGAGTCTTAGAATTTCATCCCTCTGACTTTGATATTCCTGATTCCTAACCAAAAAAAAACAAAAGGTCCTTTGCTATCAAGAATGACTAGTTTTCGAACCCGTCCTACGAACGGGTGTCGTTATATTAAATTATTCTAAAAAATATTAGCGACTATGTATAGCTATGAGATATGAAAATTATATTAATCACTCATTCAAATTTATATCACCACTCTCTATAAAAAGAAAACACCAAACCTTAATAAAACCTATCGACATAATTTTGTTGTTAGGTTTAATAATAGAAGTTTGATTGAAGTTTTCTGAGAATGCCCAATGTGGCGAAGATGATATTGAAACTACTTGAATAGCAAAACATTCCCAATCATAATAAAAGAATTACAATAAATACTACTTAAAATGTAAAACTATACTTCCCGATTTAATGTAAAACTATGTTTCGGGGTTAGTTCAATGCATTTGCATTAAGTTTCCGATTTTACGTTAATTATTCTTTGAGGCTAGTTCAATGTAGTTGCATCTAGTTTTAGATTTTCCATTAATTATTCTTTGAGGTTAATTCAATGTAGTTGTATCAAGTTTCTGATTTTCCGTTAATTATTTTTTGAGGTTAGTTCAGTGCAGTTGCACCAAGTTTACGATTTCCCATTAGTTATTCATTAATGTTAATTCAGTGTAGTTGCATATAGTTTTCAATGTTTCGTTAATTACTCATTGAGATTAGTTCATTGCATTTGCATCCAGGTTTTAATTTCCCATTAATTACTTTTTTAGGTTAGTTCAATACATCTGCATCTAGTTTCTGATTTTCTCTTAATTATTTTTTGAGGTTAGTTTAATGCATTTAGCATCTAGTTTCCAATTTCTGGTTATTTATGCTTTGAGGGTAGTTCGATGCAGTTACATCCGGTTTTTTATTTTTAGTTAATTATTTTTTTAGGTTATTTCAATGCATTTGCATCCAGTTTCCGATTTTTTGTTAAATATTCTTCAAGGATATTGCATTAATTTATGATTTCCTAGCATATTAGTTAATCTATGATTTTAGTTTAATGCAATTGCATCCAGTTTACGATTTTCTAGTTAATTATTCTTTGAGGTTAGTTCAATGCAGTTGTATCTAATTTTCGATTTCCCGTTAATTGTTCTTTTAGGTTAGTTCAATCTTTGATGTTTTGTTAATTAGTCTTTAAGATTAGTTCATTGCATTTGTATCCAGTTTCCGATTTGTCATTAATAACTCTTTGAGGTTAGTTCAATACATCTGCATCTAGTTTATGATTTCTAATTATTTATATTTTGAGGTTAGTTCGATGCAATTTCATCCAGTTTCTGATTTCCATTAACTATTATTTGAAGTTATTTCAATGCATTTGCATCTAGTTTCTGATTTTCCGCCAATTATTCTATGAGGTTAGTTCAATGCAGTTGCATTCAGTTTTTGATTTCATGTTAATTATTTTTTGAGGTTAGTTAAATGCATTTGTATCCTGTTTTCAATTCACTGATAATTATTATTTGAGGTTTGTTTGATGCATTTGCATACCGTTTCTGATTTCCCGTTAAATATTTTTCAAGGATTTGCATCTAATTTCTAATTTCCCGTTAGTTATTGACGTTAGTTTAATGCAGTTGCATCTAGTTTCCGATTTCTAGTTAATTATTTTTTGAGTTTAGTTTATTGCATTTGCATAAAATTTCCGATTTCCGTTGATTACTCTTTGAGCTCAGTTCAATGTATTTGAATCCAGTTTTCGACTTCCTTTTAATTATCCAATGTAGTGTGTAATACTAACTTTATACTAATCCACTTATAGTGTTCTTGCAAACATGACATAAAAATAAATTATGCTTGATTTACTATATGGGATTATCAAATATTATCCAGTTCTCGATTTTCCGTTAGTTATTCTTTAAATTATATCTGACTCACTATGTGGGATCTTCAAAGATTATCTACGAACAGGTCCTATCATATTAATTATTTTGAAAAATATATCCAACTATATATGCAAAACTATTATATACAAATTTTATATTGATCACTCATCCAAATTTCTTATAACATGAAAATCCTACGTACGTACTCTCCACTAAAAAAAAAATCACCATTGATAAAACCCTTTAACTTCATTTTGTTGTTTAATAATGGAAGTTTGATTGAAGTTTTGTGAGATTGTGTCTAATAAGCTACTTTAAGCTACTTGAATAGCAAGACGTTCCCAATCATACAAAAAAAGATAAGAAAAACACCGTTTTAAATACAAAACTATACTTATCGAGACATTCTCACAACATATAACACAACTATATTTTGATATTAGCTCAATGCATTTGCATCCAATTTCTGATTTTATATTATTTATTTTTTGAGGGTTACTTCAATGCAATTGCATCTAGTTTCTGATTTCTTGTTAATTGTTTTTTGCAATTAGTTCAATGCATTCCAATTTCCAATTTTATGTTAATTATTCTTTGAGATCAGTTCAATGTATTTGCATCCAACATCTGATTTCCCGTTAATTATTCTTTGAGATTAGTTTAATACATTTGCATCCAGTTTATGATTTCTCATTTATTATTCGATAAGGTTGCATTTGCATCTAGTTTCTGATTTTCCATTAATTATTGGTTGAGGTTAGTTCAATGAATTTGTATCCAATTTCCGATTTTCCGTTAATTATTTCTTGAGGTTAGTTCAATGCATATGCATTTATTTTTTTTTTAGATTAGTTTAGTGTATTACTGTAGTTGTATCTGGTTTCCGATTTCCAGTTAATTATTTTTTAAGATTAGTTCTACTATACGCTTGCATTTGCATCATGTTTCTAATTTATAGTTAATTTTTTTAGGTTAGTTCAATACAGTTGCATCCAGTTTTCGATTTCTCGTTAATTTAATCTCTGAGGGTTAATTCAATGTATTTGCATCAAGTTTCTGATTTCCCAGAATTATTTTTTGATGTCAGTTCGATGTATTTGCATCTAAGTTTTGATTTCACGTTAATTATTATTATTATTATTTTGATAACTAAACGTTAATTATTCTTTGAGGGTAGTTTAATGCAGTTCTATCCATATTCCGACTGTCCATTAATTACTTTTTAAGATTAGTTTAATGTTTGCATGTGCATCCATTTCGATTTTCTGTTAAATATTATTTGAGGTTAGTTCGATGTATTTGCATCTAGTTTTCTATTTCCAGTTAATTGTTCTTTGACGGTAGTTTCATGTAGTATTATATATATTTTAAAATATTTGTCATTATTGGTTTGCCGTTATTTATTTATTTATTTTTATTATATATTTTGTGATGTTATTTTTTGTATAATTTAATTTTCCACATGTATAGTAATTTGTTTTGATTTAATATATAATTTATTTAAGCCCAACTTCCACTTTAACTAAATCCATAGTTATATAATTTATTTAAGCCAACGTTTGCTTTAATTAAATCTCGTTATTCCGTTAAAATTGGAAATTATAAAATTCATAAATTTAATTGGAATATGTTGTAATTATTGTGGCCGGAGTTGTGGTTTTTAAAATTCTTAACTATAACTAAATGTCTAAATCCCACAGTGGATGACACATTAAATTGATCCAACTTTATTTTTTAGGCCCATATATATAGTACATACAATACAATTTTATTTGTTTTGGGTGTACACTATTACTTATTTTATTATTCGTTGACTTTTTTATTTTTTTCCAGTCATATGTGTGGTAAATGTTCAAGCAACTCAATTCATTTTTCTCTTTGTTCTTTCATAGATTTATTGTCATTTTCTAGAAAGAAACTTTATTATGTTAAACTTCATCTGAGATTAGTGTGAAAACTATTATTTGTAGCGTAAAAGTTTTAGAAAAATCGTTTTTTGTTGAAATTACTGTTTTTAGCAATTTAGTTGTCCGTCTCAATTTTTTTCTATAATTAGCTATATTATTTAGGAAAAGTTGGAGACTGTGAAACTTTAGATGAAATTGTTTATTTATTTATATTCTGCTTTTTCATAATTAGTGTTAGAGTTTACAAAAAATTGGAGACTCTATGAAGCCTTGAAAAATAGAGCCAAGAGGGTATAGCTATAATATATATCTAAGGATTCGTGCTCTTACTTCATGTTTGAATACCCACAACTCCCGGCCAACTGATTGCTTTAGAGCATCTTTAGGAGAGCTACCAAAAAAACACCAAAATTTTGAACCAAAAAAACACCAAGCAATTTTAGGAGCAACATCAAATTTTTGACATCAAACTACGCGATTTTGGATAAACCGCGCCATATAGCCACGAAGTTTTTCCAACACCGCGCCACTAAAGCCCAACTGACAGGCCCAAGCCCACGCGGTGTTCAGAACATATAATCAGGACCAAAGCCGCGCGGTTCAATCACTTTCAACTCTTCTCTCAATTATAAACCCTCTCCTTAGTTTTAAAAAAAAAACGAAACCGACCTGAAATTTTATATATATCATTTTGAATCTTTCGACGGTGATGATTGGTAGTACACAAACGACATTGGCGATGAGGGAGAAGAACCCGAGAAAGTAGAATACGGTGGGGGAAAAGAACCCGAGGATGTCGCGCCGACTGATAGACATTCCTATGTACTGGAGTATCAGATGAACGACTTAGATTGGCAATTTGCACCCGGTGAAGCACTTGATATGGAAATTGTGTCTTCTACACGTGATACAAAACATGTGTCGAGTGTGGTGGCTAATACTCAGGTAATTAATTAGTTTTGATTAAATATTTTGAATATTAATTAGTTGAGTTGGACCAATTAATTATTTATCTTATACGCATTATTTTTTTTCCATAATATCAGCATATTATTGACTACCGAATTAGATTGGCTTTACATGGTGTTAGAGAGTGGTGGAAGGTTACTAAGAGTTTGGATGAGTTTGTACATATTAGAGATATTATTTTGTATACACCTTTGGGTATTTTGGTTGATGTGGATTATAAGAAGGCTGATTGGGCAGTGGTCATAGCTTTAGTAAAAAAATGGTGGAGTAGAACTCATACATTTCATTTCCCTTGTGTAGAGTTAGAATTCATGCCACTAGACTTCACTATGATTTCTAGGTTGAGTATCAGTATAGGCCAACCGATACCTTTCCATACAAATTATGAGAATATGGATAATATGCTTATGAGTTTTCCTCGCTTGGATGCAGATGCTTATGATTCTTATGGTATTAAGTTATCTCATTTTAAAACTGAATATATGGAACCCCTCTTGGATCCTGATACACGAGTGGAATTAGCTTTGACTATTTTACCTAGTAGTGAGAGTGCTGATGTATATGTTAGGGTTTTTTTTATGTTTTTTATTGGGCATGTTCTGTTTCCCAATGATCATTCTACAGTACGACTGGGATATTATGCTTATGTATCTGATTTCCATGCTATAAGAGATTATGACCTAGGTAGCTTAGTATATGCCACATTGATAGCGGCGTTATATAAAGCTTCACATACATTCGAAAGTAGAAATCCTCAAATTGCAAGATTCACAGGACTTTTAGATATTTGGTTTTAGGAGTACTTTCGAACTCTTTGTCCTAACATAGACATGATTGTTGATACTCACCCTAGATTTGGTAGTTGGTCAGGGCCTCACTTGACTCGTAACAGGGGACAGATTAGAAATAATGTATGTATGGCTCGTGCTCAGATTGATATTAGATCATTGTCATCTATTGAGTGGAGACCTTGGCGTTTGACTACTACCTTTGACGATCCGGTTGTGCAGCATGCTTGTGTGTTGTCACGTCACAAAGTTGTTTTTGCCATACGTGACTGTATGGTTTGGTACTGTGGTCGACAGATGTTGGAGGCAGATAACTGGACGTTATGGAGTTCCTTGTGCTCCCATGCCAGATGTTAGTGATGCGAAGTCGTGGGGTAGAATTCAAGTTCATGAAGTTCATGCCAGTGGTGGTTCTTGGTCAGATGCGTCTTCTTTTGTTGTTGAGCAGACTGCTTATCAGTAGATTATAGATGGTGGAACTGTGTCTCTATTGGTCCGTTATTGCCCCCCTGTTGGTCAGGCTAGTAACTTCGAGTTTGTGGGCCTGGAAAGGATGAGATGTGAGCTACATATTTCTCATCCGCCACAGCCTGTTTACAACCCACAACCTCTGAATGCATATCATCCAGCTCATATGTCTGCCAGTAATCCTCAGATCTTTGCCGTGTGTGGACCTGATGGGGAGGCGACTTACATTTCCATTCCTAAGGTGCCTCGTGCTCGTTACCATGAGTTAGAGCCGCAGATTGATCAGTATACCACGGTGAGTTTAGTTATTTTATTTTTCTTATTCATTATATATATAATATGTACTCACAATGTATTTTCTTGGATTTTCAGGCTAAGATTCGGGAAAGATATGAGAACCAGATTTGTATGTTTGATGGGATGAGGACTGTCGTGTATCATTATAACCAAAAAAGGGAGGAGGCATATTCTCAGACATATCAACAATCCCAACGTGCGTATGACGAGACTCGAAAAGCGTATGAGGATATTCAGCAGGCGTACACGCAACAATATCAGGGATATGAGGAACTTCAAGCTAAGGTAGTTAACCTTCGTGCAGACAAAGAAGATCTTGATTCTCAGGTTAGGAACTTAGAGGAGCGCTTAGGAATATCCAAATAGAGAGAGGAGAGGGATCGAGTGGTAAGGGGCGTAAGAAGAGAGCTAAATAAATTTGATGTAATATGATAGGTTTTTTATCATTTTAGATATTATATGATTATATCATAATCATAGATTTTGGACTGCATAATCATAATCATAATCATAGGTTTTTAATTTCTTTAATTTTTTCGATTTTGAATCACAATTCTTAATTTATTTAATTGCACAATTATTAATTTCTTAACTTCTATGCACAATTCATAATTTTTCAAGTTCTATGCACCACAGTTCTAATTTTCAGAAAAAACGCACGCAATGTTGGCAAAACCGCTCCCATAGAAGCCCAAGCCCACGCGGTTTTGGCAAAACCGCACCATAGAAGCCCATTTAGCAGCCCAAGCCCACGCGGTGTTGGAAAAACCGCGTGAGTGATTTGATACAGCATCAAACCTGGAACCAAATATTGGCCGATTTGGTGTTTAGTTTGGTGTTTTTTTGGTGTTTTCATCAACATGTGACTCTCCTAAAATTGAAAAAATACCAAATTATTGGAAATTTAGTGTTTCATACTAGGTTGATATCACTCCTAAAAATGCTCTTAGGGTATTTTGTATTCTTCTACTAAGTTTAGCAATATTATGGTATTCTCCTGCGGTAAGCCTCATTATAAGGTACTTTGCACTGAACCCGCTAGTAGTCAAGTTTGCTAAAAGTCCATTTTTGAAGGACCACGCTTGCCTGTAGCTTGGCCATAAGGATTTTACCATGAAAACTCTTCTTGTTTCAAATCCAACACTAGTTTGTCGCTCATTCCAAAAGTCACCACGCTTGATAGGTGGTCATCACATTCAAGGTGATGCCTTACATGTAACTTTAATGATATGTGAACCAATATGGGACTCAACCAAGGGTTTAGAACCCTAGAATACATCACTTATCACCATTTTTTAACACAAAAAGCAGTCCTTAACCTTCTGTTTTTTACATAACCTTCTTTCAAATGTAAAAAGCAACCAAATTACTTCTAGAGTAAGCAGTCACTCCATCATCTACATAGAATGGATAGACGAAAACAATGCCTGGCAATTTGTTCACCAAGATGCTTCTGCCCATTCTTAACTACACCACAAAAAGTTAGCAACGACATGTTTTCCCATTGCCCTAGTCAACCAAACTAAAGTATAAACTTAAAATTTTGAAGCGAGTTATGTTTTTGAAAACTATAACTCACTGCAAAAATAGGATATATGAAAATATCAATTAAAATAGGTGAATAGAATATGATATGAACAAAATTAGATATTCAGATACCATACAACAGGTTCCTTAACCTTCTAAAAGATATTTCCAAACGTGCAGCTAGAACAAAGCATTCACAATGCAAAATCAAACTTAAAGCAGGCTTACCTTTCCGAACACATACAAACTTATGAGACAAGAAGAAAACACGTTAGACGCCCAAATTCCACATTATAGATGAAACAGTAAAAAACAAGGCAGAAAAGATGCAAGCGTTTCCTTTATCGGCAAATCACTGAAAGACAGACGGACAAAATAAAAATAAAAAGGGAGACGTCTGATCATTGGAATCCCACATTTTATGAATCCAAAACTTCCTCATCAAGTGTTTTCCATTGCGTGCTTAATTGTCATTCCAATACACTAGATAGCAGTTGGAATTATTTCAGAAACATTAAATTCTCAAGTTCAATCCACACCATAACAAACTTAGAGTATCAAAAACATATTTTCAGAAAGAAATCATACCGTTTATCAGAGGAATGAAAGCCAATAGAAGAAACTGGTGACGGGGGCGGTCCACTAATGCTTGTGGAACCATCTATCCAGTTGTATATACTTGAAGCCACTGAAGAAACACAATATGGATATTGTGGATTAGGAGGTGGCCGAAGCTGTATGTTTCCCTCAAGAACCTGCACCACAAGGCTCATGTTATCAGGCCTTTTATCAGAAACATTAATTATTTCAGACAAACTAGATAACGTCTTTGCTTTCTCTTTATTCTTCTCCTCAATGCAACAACCCTCTATAAGTTTGTCTAGTTGTTTCTTCTCAAACATGTCCCAAACTTGTCCAGGAAACCAATCTTCGCCGTCACAAATTCTCCTTCAAACAATAACATGCCAAAGCTGTAAACATCACTTTTGTAGGTTACTGGCATTTGTATCCACATTTCAGGGGCAGCAAAGCCACGGGTCCCTCTGAATTGAATCACGGATATATGACTTACATCTCTTTTTGAAACCTTAGCCAATCCGAAATCTGCAACTTTAGGAGAATGATCTGAGTCAAGTAGCACATTACCTTACGGCAGCTCTCGTGCAAATAAGAGAGCGCTTTTGCTGTCTCAGTTGCAATCTCATACAACTTTTCCCACTGTAAATTAAGGTGGTTTTCGTATAAAACTCTATCGAAAGATCCATTCTTCATGTATTTAAACACTAGAGCTTTCATGTTGGCTTCAAAGCAATGCGCATTAGTATGTAGGACCATTATTTTTCCAACAAATTAAATAAGTAAGTACTAATTAATTATATGGATGAGTTCCAGCATGTTTAATTTGAATTATAGAAAGAAAAAGAAATCACATTGCTAGAATTAATAATAATAATATGATAATTGATATATAGGATAGAAAGCTTTTACATATTATCGTTAGTTCAATCCTTGATTCGGATTATATTGTAGAACAAGTCGCCCTATTCTTTTAACTTATTGTCACCTTTTCATTCCCTAGTAGGAGAAACATGAGGAGTTTCATTAATTAGAAGCTTCAGATTCTGCATTGGTAGGTCGTTCAGATGAACCTTGAGATTCTGCAGGGCTAGAGGTTTTCAATGACTCCTGAGATGGTTGATCCTTAGTATTGAATTTGAGATTGATCGTTGTCCCATCTTTAGTAACATACATTCCAACATTATAAGAGTCTAGCAACTCTTCGTTGTTGTGCCCAAGATACTGTCGGTTCCTATCAACAGCACATAAAGGCTCTAGCTTTTCTTTTATTGAATAAATGGTATCATCAAGTTCCACGTTGAGATTGTAAGTTGCATTGGTTACTGATTTAACAATGATATTGATTCTACCAGCCATCTTCTCAACTCACCAGATGTAAACCAGAAATACAAATTAAAGAAAAGACAAACTTAGTATGTGGAAACTGATTCGTTATTTACTTCTTTATATAAGTGAAAAGTCATGGTAAAAAGAAGGTTGTCATGTGTTGCAAGCTCCATTCACTATAACCAAATACATGTGATGCATAGTACAGAATGAGGATTTTATGTCTAATTGTACACAAACAATATTTGTTTGCAAGTTCAGATACTGAATTTTGGTAGCAAGACAGAAACATTACTGAATATTTGAATGTAAACTTAAAATGATTTGGGCGCCTTGGACAACATAGATGATAGATCCTAGTGAAGTGAAAAGAGTCTTAGAATTTCAGCCCTCTGACTTTGATATTCCTGATTCCTAACCAAAAAAAAACAAAAGGTCCTTTGCTATCAAGAATGATTCGGTGCTCTTACTTCATGTTTGAATACCACAACTCCCGGCCAACTAATTGATTGCTTTAGAGCATCTTTAGGAGAGCTACTAAAAAAACACCAAAATTTTGAACCAAAAAAACACCAAGCAACTTTAGGAGCAACATCAAATTTTTGACATCAAACTACGCGGTTTTCGATAAACCGCGCTATATAGCCACGCAGTTTTTCCAACACCGCGCCACTAAAGCCCAACTGACAGGCCCAAGCCCACGCGGTGTTCAAAACATATAATCAGGACCAAAGCCGCGCGGTTCAATCACTTTCAACTCTTCTCTCAATTATAAACCCTCTCCTTAGTTTAAAAAAAAAAAAAACCTACCTGAAATTTTATATAGATCCTTTTGAATCTTTCGACAATGATGATTGGCAGTACACAGACGACATTGGCGATGAGGGAGAAGAACCCAAGAAAGTAGAATATGGTGGGCGAGAAGAACCCGAGGATGTC
Organism: Coptis chinensis; assembly: GCF_015680905.1. Lineage (NCBI taxonomy): Eukaryota > Viridiplantae > Streptophyta > Magnoliopsida > Ranunculales > Ranunculaceae > Coptis > Coptis chinensis. Next base: position 99,663,862 of record NC_141459.1, read on the forward strand.
GCGCCGACTGATGAACATCCCTATGTACTGGACTATCAGATGAACGACTTCGATTGGCAATTTGCACCCGACGAAGCACTTGATATGGAAGTTGTGTCTTCTACACGTGATACAAAACACGTGTCGAGTGCGGTGGCTAATACTCAGGTAATTAATTAGTTTTGATTAAATAGTTTGAATATTAATTAGTTGAGTTAGACCAATTAATTATTTATCTTATACACATTTTTATTTTTCATAATATCAGCATATTATTGACTACCGAGTTAGATTTGCTTTACATGGTGTTAGAGAGTGGTGGAAGGTTACTAAGAGTTTGAATGAGTTTGTACATATTAGAGATAGTATTTTGTATACACCTTTGGGTCTTTTGGTTGATGTGGATTATAAGAAGGCTGATTGGGCAGTGGTCATAACTTTAGTAGAAAAATGATGGAGTAGAACTCATACATTTCATTTCCCTTGTGCAGAGTTAGAGTTCACACCGCTAGACTTTACTATGATTTCTGGGTTGAGTATCAGTATAGGCCAACCGATACCTTTTTATACAAATTATGAGAATATGGATAATATGCTTATGAGTTTTCCTCGCTTGGATGCGGATGCTTATGATTCTTATGGTATTAAGTTATCTCATATTAAAACTGTATATATGGAACCCCTCTTGGATCCTGATACACGAGTGGAATTAGCTTTGACTATTTTACCTGGTAGTGAGAGTGTTGATGTATATGTTAGGGTTTTTTTTATGTTTTTTATTGGGCATGTTCTGTTTCCCAATGGTCATTCTACAGTACGACTGAGATATTATGCTTATGTATCTGATTTGCATGCTATGAGAGATTATAACATGGGTAGCTTAGTATATGTCACATTGATAGCGGCGTTAGATAAAGCTTCACAGACATTCGAAAGTAGAAGTCCTCATATTGCAGGATTCATAGGACTTTTAGAGATTTGGTTTTATGAGTACTTTCGAACTCTTTGTCCTAACATAGACATGATTGTTGATACTCGCCCTAGATTTGGTAGTTGGTCAGGGCCTCACTTGACTCGTAACAGGAGACAGATTAGAAATAATGTATGTATGGCTCGTGCTCAGATTGATATTAGATCATTGTCATCGATTGAGTGGAGACCTTGGCGTTTAACTACTACCTTTGACGATCCAGTTGTGCAGCATGCTTGTGTGTTGTCACGTCCACGAGTTGTTTTGCCACACGCGGATCAGATGGTTTGGTATCGCGTGGCAACAGATCTTTGGAGGCAGATGACTGGACGTTATGGAGTTCCATGTGCTCCCATGCCAGATGTTAGTGATGTGAAGTTGTGGGGTAGAATTCAAGTTCATGAAGTTCATGCCAGTAGTGGTCCTTGGCCAGATGCATCTTCTTTTGTTGTTGAGCAGACTGCTGATCAGTATTATAGATGGTCCATGGGTCCGTTGTTGCCCCCTGTTGGTCGGGCTAGCAACTTCGAGTTTGTGGACCTGGAAAAGATGAGATGTGAGCTACATATTTCTCATCTGCCACAGCCTGTTTACAACCCACAACCTCTGAATGCATATCATCCAGCTCATGTGTCTGCCAGTAATCCTCAGATGTTTGCCGTGTGTGGACCTAATGGGGAGGCTACTTACATTTCCATTCCTGAGGTGCCTCGTGCTCGTTGCCATGAGTTAGAACCGCAGATTGATCAGTATACCACGGTGAGTTTAGCTATTTTATTTTTCTTATTCATTATATATATAATATGTACTCACAATGTATTTTCTTGGATTTTCAGGCTGAGATTCGGGAAAGATATGAGAACCAGATTTGTATGTTTGATGGGATGAGGACTGTCGTGTATCATTATAACCAAAAAAGGGAGGAGGCATATTCTCAGACATATCAGCAATCTCAACGTGCGTATGACGAGACTCGAAAAGCGTATGAGGATATTCAGCAGGTGTACACGCAACAATATCAGGGATATGAGGAACTTCAGGCTAAGGTAGTTAACCTTCGTGCAGACAGAGAAGATCTTGATTCTCAGGTTAGGAACTTAGAGGAGCAGCTTAGGAATATCCAAATAGAGAGAGAAGAGGGATCGAGTGGTAAGGGGCGTAAGAAGAGAGCTAAATAAATTTGATGTAATATGATAGGTTTTGGATCATTTTGGATATTATATGATTATATCATAATCATAGATTTTGGACTGCATAATCATAATCATAATCATAGGTTTTTAATTTCTTTAATTTTTTCGATTTTGAATCACAATTTTTAATTTATTTAATTGCACAATTATTAATTTCTTAACTTCTATGCACAATTCATAATTTTTCAAGTTCTATGCACCACAGTTCTAATTTTCAGAAAAAACGCACGCGGTGTTGGCAAAACCGCGCCCATAGAAGCCCAAGCCCACGCGGTTTTGGCAAAACCACGCCATAGAAGCTCATTTAGCAACCCAAGCCCACGCGGTGTTGGAAAAACCGCGTGAGTGATTTGATACAGCATCAAACCTAGAACCAAATATTGGCCAATTTAGTGTTTAGTTTGGTGTTTTTTTGGTGTTTTCATCAACATGTGACTCTCCTGAAGTTGAAAAAACACCAAATTATTGGTAATTTGGTGTTTTCATACTAAGTTGATATCACTCCTAAAGATGCTCTTAGGGTATTTTGTATTCTTCTACTCAGCTCCAACTCATCAAGATCAACCACAGAATAACCAAGACTAATCAAATTAACCTTCCATGGACTAATTATAATTATATTTGGAATTGTTAATGAAAGGAAAAGCTTCATGCAACACTATCAAAGCCACATACTAAACATAATCTATCAAATTTTCCAGGCAATCTTTTGTTTTATACCAAGCAACCACATGATATCGTGAGGAATTGAAACACTCTTCATCATAGACTTTTGAATAATTCGAGTTACAACAATGAGGCTTAGATTAGAGTATTATCATGCAATTCCAATTTTACCAAAACTTGTTGCCAACAACAAAAAAAATCTGAAACCTAGCATTTTGAATTCCCATCTTATCCACAACGTATATGAAAAAATGAATAAAAGTAACTTAATCCTAAACCATAATTTCTATTTATCTATTAATTAAAAAAATTACAAATTGGAGTTACTCTTTGAAGCATAAATGACAATCCTATTGACAGTATGTAAATACATAGTAACATATTTTGGAAGTAGAAATTCTGCCTACCTTATGGATTTGATATCTTGGTCGGCTCACTATGCAGTAGCTTAATGTCTAGTCAAGCAAATTGTCGCAATCTTTTTCATCTGTAGCAACAAATGGGAGTTAATATTATACCGTACCAAATATATGAGCTATGTATATAGGAAGCATAGTGCACCACTAACTTGTAATATTGTACTTCTTGAAAGGACAAAAGCTAGATGTAATAGCTTGGTGAACACATATGGTCATAGGTCATAGATGTGGTGACATGGTGTGAAGAGGGTACATGTGAGAATAATGATTGAATTTTCTTAGTCAAAGTTTTACTTTTTTGCAATGGTTTATATTCTTTTTATTTCGGTTCTTTCATGTTATTCTACTCTTTAATTCGTACTTCCTCAACCAACAGAAGAAAACATGAGACTGTGTTTTGTGTGCTTTGGCTGATCCCTAATCGACTTGTAACAGAAATCAGCTTGTGCCCTGTCATAACCTTAGATTATTCATGTAAATAACATGCTTACACATCTAGCTTTATATATATATATATATATATATATATATATATATATTTAGCGGTACTACTTGATGATTACACGATATTATATTACCAGGAAAGTGGAAACACACACACACACACACATATGGTCACAATGAGAGACAGAAAGATGTGATCTCTTACCTTTCTATGTATAGTGGTGTGTCAAGCTCATCTCAAGAAATATGTCCTTGTCATCATCTTCAAGTCCTAAACAATTCCAAAAGAAGCACCAAATTACAATGGATTTAACATCCTATATTTTAGAAATACTTTTACTTTATGTAATCGACTTTGGCTAAAAGCATGTAAGCTTATTGCTAAATGGGTCGTGAAAAAAGATAAAACAATATGGTTGAACGAACCTGATATGTATATTCGTCCTACTATGAAAATCTTGCATTGATGCCATGCTTGTTGTCTTCTCCACAATGATACCTGAAATCAGTCCTCCGTAGCACTCAAGTGGTAACTAACTTGCATTATCACATTCATCTTTTTCACTTAAAGTTCATAAGCCCAAGCGTTTTGAGAAGCATTAAACTGCTACCCTATTCTTTATATTTTTTTTCTCTCACTGCATGAAGCAATTGCTTACAAATAAATAGCTATACTACAGCCTTTAGTTCATGTGCCATCAATGTGACATACCTTCATGAGAGAAGTAATTTACAATATTATCAAGATACATGGGAACAGCACGTGGCACATGTTCCAAATTGTTGGATATCTAATAAGATGCCAAAGATATCAAAAGTTGCAAATATAACGTTGGGTTCCAATTGGGAAAATACCTAAAGAACTCTTACCAAATAGTATTTCATTGAACTCTCATTGATCTCCCCTTTCTCTTTCTCGCTCACAATTCCAATGGATCAACGGTTGTACATGTCCATTACCATGCATCTCTACAAATACTACAAGATGATTCCTGGTCTCTACAGTCGCACAAAAGGGTTGAGTGGCATGATCTGTCATGAAGATAATTCAACTATTATATTTGTTTGTTTGCTAATGTAGAAAAAGTAACAAAAATTGTTTATCCAAGTATTAATGGCCGTATGAATATCTCCACGCCATGATGCTCGTATCTTTGGCATTTATGATTTTTGGCACATAAGTAGCTCAATGTCCTAATGATCCAGGAAAATGATGACATCGATAAGAGCATTAGTCATTTGATACATGTTTCTGATATTACCATACTCTAGGCCTAGTTCAACTTGTCAGATTCTAGAGTTTGAGAAACTGGATCAATAACCTATGCCCCACCAATTCTTATAAGGCATTCATGTCCCCTGATTGTTGTATTCTAGTGCAAGAATAGATACACTAAAGCTTTAGAAATAGTATACTAATATAAAATGTAGATACAATTTTTCATTTGTCTAGCTCTAATCTATTAAACTGTAGTTTAAATGAGTGTCTACACTTCCCATGCATACTGATTTTTCTTGAAGTGTTGGTTTAACTTTTCCAGTGGCGCTCTTACAGAGTAATTTCTATCCTCTAGTAAGGAAATACTGTTGAATAAAATCACTAACATGACCTTATGAAGAAAAAAATGATGTGGAAGCATTCCTTACCTCAATTATCCATAAAAAATGCTTCCAAATAGAACGACTTCTTTTGTGGATGTTGAATAAGGGAATGTGTACCTAGGTATAATGCCCACAACAATAATTGTCATACTGCATAAAAAAATATCAATATTAAGCAACAAACACGCTTTTCTAATTATAGAAAATTGGTATGAAGCAATTGGTACATACTTCATAGAAGATTGGGTTAGCACTATCAATGAAAAGTGCTCTGTAAACTCACCTCCTTTGAGAGGTATAAAGAACACCCCATTTTCTCACCGTTCTCAGTTTTAATTCTTCCATCAATATATAAGAAATGGTCAAAAATAAAGTCTAACTTAATCCAAGACAAACAGAGTCTAGAAATGTGGAGAAAATGTGAAGAAAATGAAGATCAAGAAAACCATTGCTAATGTAATTCTTAAAACATGTTACGGTTACAATACTACGATTTCCATGCAACACAATCCTAAAGCTTTTGCATACCAATTGCGTGTTCTTACAGAAATCTATGTCTAAATGTGTTCATAGTTTTTGCACCAAGGGCTTAAATATGAATTTAAATTTTTGCATTAGTATATTACTTGGAATAAAACTATGTTAAATATATCTTGGATGTCCAAAGCAACTACACTAACAAAATATATATTCCAAGTCTCCAAGTGACATCAATTATATTTAAAAAGAAACATAATATCGATAAAACCTAAACATGAGTTTGTTAAAATATAGAAACTTCGGGTTTATTGATTATATTTGAAAATAAATGAATATTTTATACTTTGCCCACTACAATATCCTCATATAGTTAGCCCAAGTGTCAGTTTCAATGACCTGAGCTCCATGATTAATCGAGTGGGATCTGCAATCGGGTATGAGTAACTCTGATCTGCTTAAGCGGAAAAATTCCAACTCATATAATCTTTTAATAAAGTTAAATAAAACAATTATTTACTTTTAAAACAATATACATACCTTTCCAGTATATATTTCCCTTTCCAAGTTGCAGAAACTCAAACTGCAATGCAAATTGTGTAAGTTTTTAAGTTGGAAGATGAGATACAATGCACGTAAATGACAGGATGCAATTGTACTATACACTTTGGAGGCTAGACCGTTGGAGAAACTTTTTTATGCGACAATATATAATTTTGAAACTTAAGCACGTAAAGCACCATGGCACAGTGTCTTTGATGAAAGTTAATTACATTGATTGACAAACTCAATTAGTTTATCCTGAACATCATTTAAAGGAATCAAGGCTAAACTACCTAGGGAGCAAAGTAATAATTTACTGCCACATGTATGCATCACCAATGCCACACACATTGAGAGCAATAGAAATTTATTTGTAGTGAGAAAGTTAAAAATAAATCCCACACTATCGTTGACGGACTAATTCATATTCAACATCGGAAAACATACAGTAAAGTCAACTGAAACAAAATGGAGATGGTGTAAGTCATTCAGGACTTGTTTACCTGATCAAAATTGCATTCCAAGGTTGATGGATCTGAGGATATCTTTGTAAACCACCTTTTATGAGTACACTATTATTTGCCCCCCAGTTAGGCGCTTAGGAGCAACACTCTCATTGGCATCTCTCTGACATACATGTTAAAATGTCTATCAGCCAAAGTCTGTATACTAACCATAAGTACATACATTATTAATTATTTTTACATTATCTAGCATAGCATGCTTGACAGTTGTTGAGAAGCTCACCTCTGGCTCACTAAAAAACAAAGAAAATGTGAACATAATATAATTATCACTAAGAGACTATAATAAATAACAAAATCTAGAAAGAATTTAATCATTGTCTTTTAATCCTTCTTAATTGACTGATCCATAAATTTCACACATTAGTTACTTACGACAAAAAAAATATACAAATATTCCTAAAAGGACATCTTGGATGGAATAACTTTCAAAGCTACCTGCAAAAGTAATAATATAATTATAATGCCAATAGGACCTTGTCAATAATACATTGACCAAGTTCAGTGAAAGAACTAAGTATTTCCTATCAACTACTATCTTTACCAAAAAAAAAACTATTTCCTATCAATATCATTTCTAATTTTTATGAGGATCAGGAACATCAATTTTAATTTTAAGGTTGAAATTCCATTGACGGTAGAGCTTCAAGGAGAGGCAGCTCCATATCATGCATGTGTCGGTATCTCGCTTATGACTACATTCCTTTTCTACTTCTTCTATAACAAAATGCAGTAGGAATTGGGAACTTATTGATTAGATCTCTGAACAAAGCCTAAATTCACATGCCTGATTCAGTGATGCTTGATGACCACTTATACAATTAAACTTCCAAAGAATGTGGAAATTGAATAGCATTGATGTCACATTGGTGTTTGTTATGCTTACATTAGTGAAGATCAACACAGTGAAATTATGGGGCAAATTTCCCCATGGGACTATGTAAGTGTTTTAATGTTAATGCATATGATTTCAGGTAGTGATTAAACATAAGATGTGGCACAATGAATTTCATGCTTAACTAATTTAAAAGATCATATTTTTCAAAACAAAATATTGGAAAATATAAGCATGCACAAATAACAATATGAATATGCAAATACCAACATCGAGGGGATTGTAGCAAACCTTCAATTGGACATTGGCCCTGGTTAGATAATCAGCAAATACTTCGATTGATTTATCAATGAACTCAGCTCTAGTGAATGCAACTCAATAGATATACCATGAAAAACAAATTGTTCAACTCATCAACAAAAGACTCTCAAAATTTGACATTTTATAAACTGTGTACACCATCTCTACCATGAATTTACCCGTAGCAAACTTACCTCTACCAATAATAATGGCGAAGTAATGCGCTTTTCGACAACAAGCACAACACCTTATTTCGTCTTCAAACCAACTACACAAAAGACGCATAAAAATCAAAGTTTGACACAACCCCATTTCTTAAACAATAAAAATAAAGTACGTTACCTTGATTGTGCTCCATCCATTGATCAGTAAAATGTAATAAATCTTTTAACCTTTTTTCAATCTTTTGAATGTTAGTAATCTATTAAGGTTAGTAATAATCAATAGGTGGATTAAACAAAATTGAAGTGGAAGAAGATGGGTGTAAAACCCAGAGAGGAGGGGAAGTAGCGGTGGGAAAAAAAATAGACTCTTGTTATTTGGAATAAGAAGAAGACGTAGGATTTTCACGCTAATTGCTTGCTTCTTCGTTGTTGACAAATGAGAATTGAGGGGTGGGGCAGACCAGGAGAGAGAACGAATGGGTCTTCACAATTATGACTCCCAATTAAACTAACTAAGAGGCGGAGGGAGAGAGAACCCAAGAGGTTTTCACCATTAAGTCCCAATTAATTTTTTAATTTCCGAAAGGTCGGGGAGAGAGAACGGATGTATAACGAAGATTTCTTCAGTTTTCCCGATTTATGCATACAAAAAGGCGTAGAATTCAATTTTTTTTCTGCCGAATGATTATAAAAGCTGAGGTGCCCACCTCAGACAAAAAAGGGGGCTGAGGTGGCTTCCTGTGAGCATTCTCAATTACTAAGTATTCATGGTCTTTAATAGCGCACAGTGAGCCCGATGTATTAGGCTATTTCAAAATGTAGCAGAGTTTCGGCATCCTAAGATAGGTTTTTTGGTGCAATATATTTAGTAATATTTGTGCCATTTTGTACATGCCCTTGTAGGGATGTGTTATGGAAAATTGAAAATCACTTAATTCTGATTCATCTTATTCCCACTTTTTACCTTAAAAACGTAATGGCAATGGATTGATGGAGTACAGGTGTAAAGCATTATTGATGGAGTGCAGGTTGAAAATTAATTACTAGAGTGGGTTGACTACTAAGAATTTAATATGGACTGACGAAGTTAACTACTTAAGTACTTAAGTAATTAATTGATACTACTATGTTTATATATATCTACATAATCTAGTTCATAAGTCTACAACAATTCAACAAATTGTTAACTTCCTCTAATGTTATATAACCCTATTATCTATGTGGAGAAAACTATAAAAGATTAACATTGAGAGTAAAAAATTATCTTGTTTTTTTTTTTTTTTTTGTTAAGTGGAAATTTTATTGATAATGGTAACGAGTTTTACAAATAATTAGGACAAACGTAACAAACTGCGCCACAAGTCCTTTCTAAATTTGTTTTTGTTTTTTGTTTTTTATTTTTTGTTGAGGTATGACGCTTGTTTAAGAATTGAGAGTGAAAGAAATGAGGGAGAGTTTACGGGTATGTTATGGGTGATTAGAATTATACACCGGTTGGACTTTGAGCATTTGACTATTTGTTTTAGTCTCATTAACCCATCAAACATTAAAGACACATTTGTTCTTCTGTAATGGTTAATTTTGGACTCAAAATAAATGATAAATGATAATTTTTAAGAGCAAAAAGATAAGTAAAAAAAACGTTGGTTTATTGAAATGTTTTTTATTTTTATTTTTTCATATTATTTATTATTATTATTATTATATTTCCACTATAGTTGTGAAAATTTTGGGGGTGCAGTAGTGGAAGTTTGCTAAAATAATTAGGGGGTGCGAGTCTTTATATTTTGAAGATTTTTTTAGGCAATTAGTTATGTGGTAGTGGAGCTTTTCTAATTTCAGGGGGTGCAACCTCCCCACACGCACCCCCCTATATATATTCATTTATGCGGCGGCTGGGGGAGGTGAGGAAAGTGAATCCTCTGGTGGTGCAGTGACTCTTATCGAATCGAAAAAAAAGTTGTTTGAAAGTTGTTGGTTCGGTGACCCAGTTGCAAAAATATTGAATGAAGAGATGCGCAAAACTCTTGCAATTCAAGTGGGAACAAGTGCAACAACCGTGGGTTTATTGACATTTTTTTTTCAATCCGATAATTTTCCATGCTCTGTAAAAAACTATGCTTATGGTGTTCTTTTATCTGGAAAAACACTCTATTGTGTATTATTTGTAAAAAGCTTGCTCTCAATGTTTACTAATGATGAGATGCTTTATTTGAGATGCGAAAAGGAGCTAATGGAGTTCAAAAGGGAGCTGAGTGGTGGACTAGAAGCTCAAATAGTTGAGAGAATAGTGTATGCTCAAGTTTATGATGGGAAAAATAGGGGGGCATTCCACACGGTCAAAAGTCAATAAGTGATTCTCTTTTTCTCACTTTTGTTTACCTTTACATTTGGGGTGATGCTCTTCCAATATCTTCGGAAGAAGCGATGCATTTGAGAGAAATGTTTATGGCATGTGTTTGATTATTTGTGGTAGTGTGGACGTTGGAATATTGGTAGTGTAGATTGTTTGTGGTTGGAGAGTTAGTTTTAAGGTTGTTTTAATATTTTTAAGGCAACTGATAAGGGGAGATCTATCTCTCCTTGAATGATGCACACGTTGTCACCAACCGTCAGAATGAGCTGCTTAAATCTCGAGGCTACATTACATGGTCCCACATGACAACTGAGAAAGAGAAGAAAAATATAATAAAATAAAGTGTCATAAACCAAATAACGACAGCCTTTTACCCTCTCTTCATTTTCACTGGATTTCTGGTGACGATTGAAACTCTTGTTATGGTGTTCTGTGATTCTCTCTCTCTCTCTACAACTCTTTTATCTTTCTTTCATTAAGCAATTTGTTTTTTTTTCACAAATTATAGTAGAAAAAACGATCAACGATCAAGAATAAAAGACTCTCTCTCTCTCTCTCTCTCTCTCTCTCTCTCTCTCTCTCTCTCTCTCTCTCTCATTAAGCAATTTGTTTTTTTTTCACAAATTATAGTAGAAAAAACGATCAACGATCAAGAATAAAAGACTCTCTCTCTCTCTCTCTCTCTCTCTCTCTCTCTCATATTAAGCAATTTGTGTTTTTTTTTTTGCAAATTATAGTAGAAAAAACAATCAAGAATAAAAGATAAAAGTAATCTTTGCACAAATGGAGGTGCTATTGGAATTCTGCCATTGCCACTTTGCAAGTACATTCTTAAACATTGGGTCTCGGCAAAAGAAAATATATTCTTTCCATTGAGTTTGGATGAAATCCAGTTATTTTTGGGTTGATTTATATTTGAATTTTATATGATGAAATTGGGTTGGTCTTTAATCTAATGAGAGAAGAATATAATGGAACTAGAAAGTAGGCCCGTGCAAACGCACTGGTTCTTTTGAAAACATGTTCAACAATCATAACTATATACATATAGAAATTTTCTAACAAATCGTGATTCCCGTTTTAGTTGCTAACCTATTATAATTTCATAACAAATCGTTTTAATTAAGTTTTAAAAATCTGTTTTAATTTTCTAACAAATTGTTTTAATTAAGTTTTATAAACCCATTTTTTAACCCCGTTTTAATAGTTGACTTAATTTAGAAATATGATTTCCATTTTAATAGGAGAATGATTTTTTTTTTTAATTAGATATGATATATTTTTCCTTTTCAATAGGGAAGGAATTCCCGTTTTAATAGGAAAAAAATTCTCATTTTAATTATAAATGTTAGAATTTCTTTTTTCTAATAGAGGAGGAATTTCTGTTTTAATAGGAAATTGATTCCCGTTTTAATTAGAAGTGTTTAATAAATAGGAAAGGAATTCATGTTTTAATAGGAGATGATGATGTGGAATTTTAATAGAGGTCGAAAAATACCCTTTGTGGGAGGTTTAATATTAAGACTAGCTTGTAGGCCCATGCATACGCACCGGCACTTTTGAAAATATGTAGATTTTTTTTAGAAAATTGGGACTACCGTTTTAGTCGCTAACCCGTTTTAATTTTCTAACAAATTATTTTTAATGAAGTTTTAATTAAGTTTTAGAAACCCGTTTTTTCAATTGGGAGAGACATTCTGTTTTAATAGGAGAAGGATTCCTGCTTTAATTAAAAGTGCTAGATTTTGTTTTAATAGGAGAATAATTCCCGCTATAATAGGAGAGGAGTTCCCATTGTAAAAAAGGATTTCCGTTTTCAAATATGAGAGAAATTTATGTTTTAATAAGAGATGACGTAGAATTTTAATAAAGCTCGAAAAATACCCCTTGTGGGAGCTTTAATATTAAGATATATACTAGATTTTGAACCCGGGCATATGCCCGGGATCTATTAAATATTTTGTGTGCTGAAAAGGCTTTACAAAATGTCTCACACAAATTTTTGAATCAGAATATATTTTTATTGAAAATAAACCGAAATACGTTAATGAGCAGCGATTATAGTGTATAAGTACTTGGGAACTAATAAAGGATCAAATTGATATAGCCTCTTCACTTTGTAGTTTAGAATATTAATCCATAATTTTCAAATAGAATTATTTTAAACTCGATCTAGCTTGTATAATAGTTTTCTTAGATTTATGGTGATTTAGTTGCAAATTTTCGAATCAGAATATATTATTATTGAAAATAAACCAAAATACGTTAATGAGCAGCAATTATGGTGCATAAGTACTGGGAAACAAAGGAATCAAATTGAGATAGCCTATTCACTTTGTGGATTAGGATATTAATCCGTAATTTTCAAATAGAATTATCTTAAACTCTATCTAGCTTGTATAATAGTTTTCTTATATTTATAGTGATTTAGCGGCAAATTTTCGAATCAGAATATATTTTTATTAAAAATAAACCGAAATATGTTAATGAGCAGCGATTATGGTGCATAAGTACTTAGAAACTAAATGATCAAATTGAGATAGCCACTTCACTTTGTGGTTTAGGATATTAATCCGTAATTTTTAAATAGAATTATCTTAAACTCGATCTAGTTTGTATAATAGTTTTATTAGATTTATGGTGATTTAGCGGTAAATCATCACCGTTCAGCTTACGTACTAATGTGTACAAATTACTAAAACAGATTGATTGTTTCCATATCCTCAAAGAATACACTACTCCCACTTGAAAAGATTTATTACATGAACGCGTCCTACGAACGGGTGTCGTTATATTAAATTATTCTAAAAAAATATTAGCAACAATGCATAGCTATGAGATATGAAAATTATATTAATTACTCATTTAAATTTCTTGCACCACTCTCTATAAAAAGGAAGTATCAAACCTTGATAAAACTCATCGACTTTTTTTTATTGTTAGGTTTAACAATAAAAATTTGATTAAAGTTTTGTGAGAATGCCCAATGTGGCGAAGATAATATTGAAGCTACTTGAATAGCAAGACAGTCACAATCACAATAAATGAATTATGATTAACACTACTTAAAATGCAAAACTATATTTGTCGAGACATTTATTCCCTCTACATATAATACAAATATATTTTAGGGTTATTAGTTCAATGCATTTACATCAAGTTTTTTATTTTCCATTAATTATTTTTTTAGGTTAGTTTAATGTAGTACGTTCCATCCAGTTTATAATTTCTCATTAATTATTCTTTGAGGTTAGTTCAATGCAGTTGCATCAAGTTTCTGATTTCCTGTTAATTATTATTTGAGGTTAGTTCAGTGCAATTGCATCCACTTTATGATTTTCCGTTAGTTATTCATTAAGGTTACTTCAGTATAGTTGCATCCGGCCAGTTTTCGATGTTTCGTTAATTAGTATTTGAGATTAGTTCATTGCATTTACATCCAGGTTCCAATCTACTGTTAATTACTCTTTGAGGTTAGTTTAATACATCTACATCCAGTTTCTGATTTTCCGTTAATTATTTTTCTAGGTTAGTTCGATAGTTTACAATTTCTATACAGTTTGCATACATGTAAGTGTATATTTTTATAAACTCACTTTCGTTTTGGGTTCCTAATTACTCGTAATTACTCATGTGAGAAGGCTAAAAAAGTAGACATTTATGCTTTGAGATCAGTGCGATGCAGTTACATCTGACTTCCAATTTCCAGTTAACTATTTTTTTAGGTTATTTCAATGCATTTGCATCCAATTTTTGATTTTCCGTTAGTTAATCTCTGATTTTAGTTTAATGCAGTTGCATCCAGTTTTTGGTTTTTCGTTAATTATTCTTTGAGGTTAGTTCAATGCAGTTGCATCCAATTTCTAATTTTATGTTAATTGTTCTTTGAGGTTAATTCAATGTATTTACATCAAGTTTTCGATTTCTCATGAATTATTTTTTTAGGTTAGTTCAATACAGTTACATCAAATTTATAATTTCTCGTTAATTATTCATTTAGGTTAGTTCAGTGCAGTTTCATCCATTTTTCAATGTTTCGCTAATTAGTCTTTGAGATTAGTTCATTGCATTTGGATCCAGTTTCCGATTTCCCGTGAATAACTCTTTAAGGTTAGTTCAATAGATATGCATCTAGTTTCTGATTATTTATGTTTTGAGGTTAGTTTGATGCAATTATATCCAGTTTCTGATTTCCCGTTAATTATTTTTTCAGATTATTTCAATGCATTTGCATTTAGTTTATAATTTCTCACCAATTATTCTATAAGGTTAGTTTAATGCAGTTGCATTTGATTTTTGATTTTTTTGTTAATTATTTTTTGAGTTTAGTTTAATACATTTGTATCCAATTTCCAGTTTCCCATTAATTATTATCTAAGGTTTGTTTGATGTATTTGCATACCATTTCCGATTTCTCATTATATATTTTTCAAAGATTTGTATCCAATTTCTAATTTCCCGTTAGTTATTATCTGGTGTTAGTTTAATGCAATCGCATCCAGTTTCCAATTTCTAGTTAATTACTTTTTGAGTTTAGTTTTTGATAATACCAATCTGACTCATCTTTGATCTCATGCTTTATCTTCTTCAACTCCCCCATTATAAGCATCTCCAAGGGGAATAGAAGAAGGGCCTCGAGGTTGTTATAAAGTACAAGACCCCACGTGTTAAGTCCAACCGTCATGACCACATGCTTAATATAGACGAAGTCCACAAATCTTGTCGATCGTAAGCAAGGGCCCAAATATAGTCGTCGAGTGAACTGATAGTCCGTTAGGGCGTAGAGCACACTTTCAAAAAGATGGTGGAAAGTGAGAGCCATGTTCTAATTGAAGGCCAAGGCTGATGCAAATAGAGGGCCTCCCCTATTGCAACAAAAATCGGGACTCGACACGAAGACAATGAATGTATCTACATTGGCATGAAGAAGGAGTAGCTCACTGCTTTGTAAAAAGCGATAGATAAAATATCATTGGGCTGGTAGGAATCGCCACATGGTTAGAAAGTGAAGCGAGTCGTGCTCCAAAATCTTGAGCTTCCCAAAGAGAAGAACCCCAAAGAAGCTTTGTGAAGTATCTTTACGAACGCAGCTTAGTGCTCCCGGTAAGGGAACTTCATGACTTGCCCATTTGTTAATAATAGAGAGCAGATGCCGAAATACAAGAACCAGCAATGATACCGTGAACCGATACATGGTGGAGCAAGCTATGATACCAGTTGATTGTACTTCACCAGAGGGCAAAGTGGATATGGGACCATCCTTGGGGTTTTTCGCATCATTCACCATCTAAAGTATCGGCTTCTGTTCAACAAATAGTTACTTTTTTTTTATTACTTGACAAAATTCATATCATATATGCTAATCAATGATATTACAATGACAGAAAAGAAACCTCCAAAACATTCATTCTTCAATAACCGATTGCATATAATAATCCTAATAAACAAACAAAATTGTACACTGATCCTACTTGCCCATAGCTAGTATATAAATAAGCAACATGTACACTTGAACAATGTACTCATCATTTAAGCTCTATCAAATAACAAGAATAATACCTTCGCTTGGCAGCATCCAAATTATCTTGAAAAATTCAAAATCTCAAAATTGGGACCTGTCTTCTCCTCGAGCTCGATATGTTCAGTGACGATCCCCGGTTTCACTTTTTAAAGGCCCGGGCTCCGTTCACGGGCCTCCAGACCAGAAGATTAGTTCAGCCCGGCCCACAGTAGCCTATTTTAGTGTTGTAAGAGCCAATCAAAGACCATTAATACTGAGTAGTTGAGAATGCTCCCAGTGACCCACGTCAGCCCCCCTTTTTTCTCTCAAATTGACACATCAGATTTTTCTTAAAAAAAGTAAATATACGCTCTTTTTTGTAGATTTCAATTGTTCGTAACTGAAAATAGATAAAAACCCCATTCTTAAATCTTATCTCCATTCTCCATTCTCCATTCTCTATTCTTAAATCTTATCTCCATTCTCCATTCTTAAACAAAAAGAAACCTTAAACACGACCTTAAACACGACATCTGATGTTTCTGGAAAAATAATCCAGACCCCTCTTAAGAATGAAAGCCTAGCAGTAATTAAGAGGATAAAGCTCAGGAGAAGACACCCACTCTCGGTGCCCTCTTAAGAATGAAAGCATTACTTCAGTGCCAGATTGTCTTTCACCAAGGAACAGTTGCCTGTTGGATGCATTACTTCATGAGTCACAAGCTTTAAGTGGCACGAAGAATCAGTCATCCGAGAAGAGCTCAAGTTCATGTGTAGTCACACCGGTGACATAGTAGACAGTTCTACACCGAACCGTGAGACGAGAATGGGAAGAATATGGTGATCCTATTTCTCCGCCGTGGTCGCTCTGGCTGCATCGGGTTTTCAATGAGAGTACTCTGTTAGTGGAAACTCATTGGATCGAACCCCCGCCCCCCGGGTTGTTTGTGCGCGTTTTATCTTTTTTTGTTTGTTGAATGGTTAAATTCTACTACGTTTACGTCGGCCCGGTGCTAATAATTCTGATAGATGCTTTCTGCGGGGTTTGGAATAAAGACGTAACCGGTTGATCATGATATGAGTCCCGATGAAAAAAAGTAAATACCAACCGGGAGTATTACCATACGATGCTTTACTTGATGCCGCTTGGTCCGAAACGAGTTATGAATGTGCCAAGGACCAATCAATCCCCGACCGATGCTATATCAACATTAATTGGAGAAGATATTTGTGGTGATTACAAGTCAAAGTTTACTGAATCTTCTTCACTAAGTCAAGGATGGGGTTCTTCTTTTTGGAATAGCTTTGCCTTGATGTCATCAAAGGTTACTTTTTCCCTCCAAATATGTTGTGGTGTATGAAATGGAAAACTTATTGGTTGCATTTACATGGAACAATTCAGCATATTGTTTTGTTAACTATGAATGGATGATCGTAAGTGACTCTCTTTTGGTTATTGCACTACCGGATTTGTGTTGTAGAATATCTCATACTCTACTTCCTTTTCTTTCATCGTAGTATATAACATATTTTACTTTTCACAATAGTAAAAGGTGCTCCACCTCTCCTCGACCTTTACAAAGTTTGGCTAAAGATTGTGATCGTCAACCATAAGTTTTCATGTGTAGAAGTGGTTATCGGGTGTATGCTAATATCAGAGTGGTCTAGGAGTTATAGGTGATAGTAGAAATTGCATGTCAAGTGTCCAGAAATCCAAACGTGGTTCTTCTGGTGTGAATGCTTCTTTTGCCGTATATTCAAATGACTCTGAAAGGACTTGCTTATTGTCATAAGAAATGGGTCTTGCATACGTAATATATATATATTATTTTTGTTATGGAATTTTTTGTTTTTGTTGTTGTATTTATGAGTTTGGGGTGTGATGGTTTTTGGTTTTTAGGGATATGAAGCCGAATAATTTGTTGATTGAAGTTGATAATTTTCACTAAGGTTAAAAATAGTTTTATGCATAATATTTGTTCTCTGAGTGGTGATAATGAATAGTACAGAAAGTGCTTAGAAAAGAAATAGACAAATATAATCCTAATAATAACAAGCCCATTTAACGAGTTGCCAACGCTTTCGAGGCCTATAATATCTCATAATCTACTATGAATAGGAGAAAAGCAGGCCATATATATCTTCTGTGAATTGGAACAATATCCCCTCTGCCCAGATATATAGAATTATTGTTGTTGGATCAGATACTGTGACGTTAATTAGTAAATATCGTTGTTTCTTCCTTATCGATCAATGTTTAAGTTTGGTTAAGGTAAGCTGGCATGTAAGTAAGAAGAGAGAGAAGTTTGGTGCATATATAAAGGTATAAATGTGACATTTGCTAGACGAAATCAAGAAGCACAAGTGCACACAACAAATATCTCCCTCCAACTTCAATCAAACCTGACTTTCTTGATTTCTTCCCTACCACTTTCATCACATTATTAAGCTATAAGAACTACTATTTTTTTACTTCCATACATATCATTTGAGATTTCAAAATATATATGGCACATTATTGCACCATGCCATGGCTCTTTTAACCCAATTCTTATTACTAATTTTTCACATCATAGCAAAAGTTCCAAATCATCATCTTCTTGACTCTTTAGTTGATTCAGGTAACAATAATCATCTTTTGACAAAGACTTAAGAGCGATTTCAGGCCATATGGACGTGATTTATTTGGAGGTAAACCAACTGGACGATTTTCAAATGGCAAGGTCCTTGGTGATTTCATTTTCGAGGCCTTTGGGTGCAAGCCGATAGTACCAGCATACTTGGATATATCACATAATATTTCAGAATTCGCAACTGGTGTTAACTTCGCTTCTGCCAGAACTGGCTTGGTAGCCCCGATCGCAGGTTTACTCATTAAGTATGTTGTTTTGTTTTGTTTTGCCTTTGAATATTTTTTTGTAGGTGTGGTGTCTTTTAGGTCAATGTAACTGGGTATGGTGTTGGTGCAGTCAGAGTTTGAGGCAGTCCGGTACATCAACCATCTCTAAGAAGTCGCACACATAGTTTGTCCTATTGATCACTGTAATCTGATGAAATGCAACGTTATCAGGAAAAAAAAGCCAATAAATCATACGCCTATCGCTGTGGAAGCAATAAAAACAAGATAGCAAGAGAGATTCATCTCATTTTATGTACGAACATAATGTACTACAATGAAAATTCCTACCGTCCCACTCCAATTCTTATTATGTATGGCTGTGAAGTATTCTCCCCTCTCTTTGATCAGCAAGCGAAGAACTGCTGCATGTGATTCTACAATGAGAATAAGATTGTTGTCCTTGTGGCAGATTGCATTCTCAAAGTCTTCAAGAGAAAATGGTGACAGATTCGCGAAGAACTTGCTAAATGAGGAACATAAATCCCAAACCATTAAAAGGTCCCCCGGCCACACAATCCATTGGAACATTGAAATCCCTTGATGGAGTAGGGCGATCAGTGAGGACTGGATCATCAGCATCATGTTGCACAAATTTTCAAAGATGGGATTGTACAATTTTTCAAAGATGGGATAACAATTGGGTATTTGATGGGTTCAGCTGGCTCATCTTCTACAAATTGAGAGATGATAGAACTTTAGTGAAAACGCCAACCATGAAATACTTTCTCTTATGAAATGTCAAACTGTCCTCGCCATTGCTACTGATTTCTTCATGACAAAGAACATATCAACTAAAAATGTACTACAATCCTACTTACCTAATCTATGCACAAAGGCATTTGTACACCAAAATTGAAGAGCTAGAGACATGAAATATAAAAACAACACTATTTTGATGAGTAGTGGCGTTAACAAAAAAAAAAATGGTAGTGACAATGTAACAAAAGAACTTCACCATTGGGAACAGTAGTGACGTTTGAGGCAGTCAACTTCACAAGTGGTGTTGGTGCAGTCAGAGTTGTAACTAGACAATTCCGTTCTAAACACATGCATGCCTAGAACTTAAATTTTTTTTATACCCCATTCTTATTTTTTGATGATTTATTCATTTTATCATTTATCTTTTTATGAATTCAAATTGACAAAAAAAAGCTTATTATGAAATGCTAACTATCATTGTTTGTGTTGAATTGATTGGGGTCTAAATGTATGTGACAATGGAACCAAATCGAACAGTTTAGCGACACATTTAATTGACCTTTTCACCTATGAGTAAAGTAATAGGTAATCTAAATTTTCAATTAAAATAGGTGTTTGACATGTGTCAAATATGGCGACTCTAAATGAGGCATTGATCATGGAAGTCTAGCGGCCAAGTGGCTACAACACAATTGGGTGGAGAAGTACACAATTCTAGCTTTGCTCGGCAATTATCCATGAACCCCCGGATGTTCCAAAGAACAAAGATCAACGGACTAACAAGCTTAACATGTTTCAATTGAAGCCGCATCAACAACAAATGTCACCTCAGCCCACGGGAACAACAAAGCAGAGAACAACAACTTCGGTCACAAAGCATGAGTCGGAGCAATAGAATTATTGAAAGGGAGTATTTTTTTTTTTGTAATACTCATAAAATGGTACCTTGGACGCACCAATGGTCGCTCACCGCTTTTCATGCACCCACTTAACTGTCTCGAAGTTTAGCGGCACATTTAATTGACATTTTCACCTATGAGTAAACTAATAGGTAATCTAAATTTTCAGTAAAATAGGTGTTTGACGTGTGTCAAATATGGAAGCTCTAAATGAGGCATTGATCATGAAGTCTAGCGACCGGCGGCTCTGACAATATCCCATAATAACATATGGTTTTGCAGTATTTTTCTAAGTCACTTCAAGTAACTGATACATTGAAGCAATCCTTAGATTATTTCGGGCAATAGCATTTAGTGTCTAAATATATGTAGTTATGAACATCATTTACAATGGAATTTCCCAATATGAAATCTATCCCGTGAATTAGAATGTATAAACCCTTCAAACAAAGTATACATATATTATAAGCAATGAATCATTAGCTATTAATATACATATATTATTTATTCAAATAGACTTTAGGCTTTTAAGTCATTAGCTATCTATATAGCAAGTCCGGCCATAGGCCGGGCCAAATGGCTAGTAACCATTTAATTTTATAGTTTATCGGTTCATAGCGGGTATTTTCGGTTTTGGTTTTTTATTTCGGTTATTAAGATATTTACTATT